>NC_081772.1:24298485-27204003 GCF_963082965.1 Carassius carassius
TAGTATCAGGCTGCAACGTAACAAAATTGAAAAAAAAAAAACTAATTTTCCGAATGCACTGTATATAGCAAAAACACTGGAAACACTTATGTGGAGCCAAAAGTCTAATCTGAAAAGTCTAAAAACCTAATCTGGCTAATTTCTACAGGTTTTCCAAGAGCCTAGTTTTCCATGAGCTTTAACAGTTCACCAGGAAACAAAATCTGTGTTAAGTTCTGGGTGTAACCCCTCTTGTTCCACTCCACTTGATCTGGCGTTTCAGTCATTGAAAGTGGGTGCTAACAAGGACGCTAAAGACTGCAGCCTCTAGCATCATTGTGCACCTCTTGAGATTAGGGGAGTGAGGTTTACCTTTACAGCTTTACCAGCTGGTCTCCGTTACACAGAACTACAGCAATGAGTGCTTCAGAGAAGCAACCGATTAATGGTTCATTTGATAAGAAGGATGTCCGCTGAATTACCTTACTGAGAAGGAAATATCTGTGGCATATTCAGGTAAATATACAAAATGTAACACGCCCCTAAACATGATGTTGAACAAAACAACTGTTGACTTTTCAGATGACCTCTTCCTGATTAAGTAAGCCATCATTGGCAATTTCAATGGCTATAGAGCCCAAACCTTATGTCGTTAAGCAATGGTCTGGCTCCACGAGACTAGTATAAGGGATGGGATGGATTTATGACTATAACTTGACTACAGAAGACATTGTTCCAGGTCCAACAAAGGGTGCTAACCTCACTTGTCTTGCCTTGGTGCCAAATATCTTCATGGACTGGGTCATCGTGAACAGTGGGTTTAACTTGAGATACTGCCCTTAAAATAAACTGTTACCAACTTACTTTATAGCTGGTAAGCTCCTTAGTATTTAAAACATGGATTCTTTAAGCACAAATAGATTTTCCACTAATGACTACAATGCCCTTTATAGCCCACAACTATGAGCCGAAGGTAAAAAAGACAGTAGGGAACCCACTAACCCTCTAGTCGTCCAATCTCTTTGCGATTGTCCTTGCAGAAGGACGAGACTTCTTGAATGGCATCCTCAGTGTCGCCTAATCTATTCTCAAGTCGAGACATTCTTTCCAACAGTTGTGTAACTTTAATGTCCAATGTGTAATGTCCCACATTAAGCCTGTGGATAGCCTGATCCATCGCTGCCAGTCTAGACACTGCAAAAATGTATAAATAGACAAATGTGAATCAAGTCTTTCATTAGTCAGCTATGCTGCATACCAGTGAATGAACAGAATATTAAGAAACTGTGTTGTGGAGGGGGAAGGGGTTAACAAGGTAGCTGAAGATATAGACTGTCTAGATTCTTAAAGAGCCTTCAATAGCAGTTTCTTAAGAGTCTTAGTGAGTTCATCAAAACACGTAAGTTGCATAATGTAATATGCATACCCAGAGTACACAAAGGAAAAACAACACCATCATTTGTGCATGTAAAGACAAGGGCTGTTATTGCAAGTAGAATATATGCAAATATACATTCCGTTGTATTCGTTTTGGCTTGCATTTCTGGCACTTCAAACAGACATGTGTAAGTGAAGTGAGTGTTTGGTTAACGCACAGATGTAGTTGTAAGTGCTCTCCATTTCAGAGACAGCAGCGGTGGGTTCAGGTTCTATGATGTCTGGTGTGTCCCCTCGCCCTCTAACCATCTCCTCATTGAACACTCTGACCTAGAAAATGAAGCGACAACAAAACCACCATCAAAACCAGACTTAAAGCTGGAATGCACTACACAACCTTTGCCCATGCTTTTGACCCAATTTACATTTAGTCACCACTAGTTGAGTAGTTTTGAGCAATCATAGAAAATTGCTTAGTATATGATGACCACAGACTTAAAAAAAATTTTAGCTACAGACTATGAATCCATTCAGTGGCAGGATATCATAACATATCATAACATGTTTAATAATTTGAGCCAGTTGTAGAACAAATTATGTTTATGTTTGTCATTGGTCCCCTAGCAACTAGCCGCATATTTCTGTGTGGGTTTGTGTGACCCTTAGTTATAAAGTGTATGATGCCCAGTTTTTCTCTTTAACCATTTACAACCAAATATATGGTGGTTTGAAAACTGTTTAGATTTTAAAAGTTGCATATAGTATTCCAGCCTTTGCCCGATACAGAATACACATGCACAATCACACTGGATGTCATGGCCAGGTACCAAATGTTTTCTAGCTACCCGAAAATGAATGCCCTTGACATTTGTTCCCACTTTATAAATACAGATGCATGTTGTACTAGTTTCATCATTCCAAAGCAATACAGTAAACCCAAGTAGAAAACCATAGTGTTCATAGTAGCATCATTGTACAGTGATGGCATCATATGGTAATACCCTGGTACTTTGATGTATTTCAAGGTATTTACATAATACTCTAAGGCACTTAAACGAATACCATTCAATTAGCATCATGGTAGGTTTTTAAAGGAAATCATTATTAATTTATATGAAGCAGATAATTGGATAATTTCCCTTAAAGTAAATGTAGAATCATAACCTGAGACAGATCAGCTGTTGTTATGGCCAGTCTTGTGGTGTTCTCGCCAGAGTAACAAGAAGACAGAGCGGTGAAGCCCACTACAGCTGCCAGAATCACTGTTAGACTCATCTCCACTTGAAATCACTTCACTTCATAAATCCCTTTCTTCTTTTCAGCCAGCTCTCCGTTTTATTGTATATATACACAGCTCCTGATGTTCACTCAAATAGCAACCTTCTCTCCTCCTTTTACATTGCTTTCAACCTACTCTCGCTCTATTGTTCACCTCTATACAGCTCTGATTTGTTTTAGCCTCCTCCCTCTTTCCGCAGCTGTCGGACACTTTTCCTCCTCCTTTCACCTTGTCTGAAAAATTATTTTTTCTTTCTTTCTTTCTCTCCCTCCTTCTGTTTTCTTTCTTTCAGCTGCTTCATCTTTCTGAGTTTTTTTTTATCATCCCACTTCAATTCTTTGTGCTAACATAGCAGTTTTACTGACACAGCTCTTTCATAAACATTTAAACGGATATTAATTTTTTTGCCCAAGATTGATTTTTTTTTTTTTAATGCTTTTATCCATTGGGAGCATGCTGTTCTTCGGAAGTCAATATTGGCCGAATGACAGGAAAATGATGAACGTCTCATTACCAGCTGAGTCCTGTCTCCACACATGGAAGGAATTTGGATTTCTCGTCCTCTAAACCGGACACTTCTCTCTTTCTTTCTCACTTCCTCTGGAGGAGACATTGGAAGGGACTTGGAACTCAGAAAGGATTTTTGCCAAAAAAAAGAATCCAGTTTATTACATAACAAAGGCTAACTAAGCAAATCTCCCCCAGATGACTGTGTCTAGACTTTACATGGTACAAGAAACAGATAAACAGCTTAGACGTCTACCTTTGACAAATAACAGTTAGAAAGAACTCCAAAACAATGGATATCTATTACTGTTAGACTGATCTAATCCATCTATAAACTGACCTCTTTTAAAATAATTCAGATATAGCAGCCAGTCAGGAACCGGAACACTGTGTGTTATGGATATAATCAGATGTTTAAAAAAAAAAAAATGTTAAATGACCTTTTGGAAAACTACAGGGGTACTTTCCAGTCAGAAAATAAACAAGGTCTTTTTTAAAACGTAGTGCAATAACGTCAATCCCCCCACATAAAAATTATTGCCTGAGGAAATAAAGCATATTAGAAGCATTTTGAAAATGCCAAATGTGACAAATTACATTAACGGAGATCCAGCAGTTATATTTTGCTAAAATAACACTGCGGGCAATGAAGTGACAAAAGGCAGAAAACTATCATGGGATTTATGAGTAAAGCTCCATCTTTCTGGTTTTAATTACTGGTTTCTTCCAGGCAAGAAAAGAATGAGACAAACAAGAGTTGGTGTACTTCTTTTATTGTACTTCTCTTCTATTACAGATATATGAATGCATAAATATTGGCTCCAGGCCACGCATTTAATATTCAAGAAAAACATCTCGCAACAAAGCTCCATAAATGATTCCTACCCTTGAACCCTAGTTAGTTTAGGCCTGTATCATACTGCAGACAAGTACGTAAACGCGAACGCTTCTGGTGTCAAAAATCAAGCATTCTGATCAACATCAAACGCAATTTAATTCAACTATTGACATGTTCACAGTAATGCAATGACATTTTAATACTTGCATGGAGTATGTTTTGGGCCTAACAATGAATGTAGATTTGAACTATTGCTTTAAGTTATTAAGCCACCTCTGGTGTACTGGGCTACAGGAAAGAGAAAGAAAGGAAGCATTTAGGAGAATGAGGAGAAAAGTCAATGATTTACTTCAAAGCATACAATGAAAGTAGCACGCATATAAAAAGTCTACAAAACAAGCAAGGCGCAAGTCACCTTCTCAAAAACATGCTAGTGCTACGGTGTTTCATTTAGGTCCTAATCAATAAATGTACAGTGAAGCATCTTAACACTAGTATTGAGGTCTAGATAAATATAGATAAAAAATGATGGCAGTGACGGTGATGTGGCATTCACACTAGAGGTTTTAGGCTACATTTACACGACAACGATGTAGTCAAAAACTGGAAAGTTTATCCCTTGCGTTTTTAAAAAGTTTCACGTATACACGACAGCGTTTTCAAAAGATTTGGGTTTACACATCCACGAAAATGGCCAAAAACGCTGTATTACGTATGCCAGGCCAGTAGTTGGCGCTGTCACCTTGTTAGTAAACAGTAGCTTTAGGAAAGTGACTGTTATCTATTTGTTGTAATATTGGTGAAGTAAATCCACACTTTGCTGAGGAAGCGTTAGCAAACTCTTGAGCAGCAACAACAGTACCATGTACTCCGCCATTGTTGTGTATGTTTGTTCGCGCTTGCCTTTAAAATCGACACGTATTGCTCATGTCTACATACCTAACACATACAATGAATGCATGATGTCACTGTTTTCAAAGATTCCCGTTTTGGGTGTTTACACGGAAACTGAAACCCATTTTCAAAAATAATCGTTTTCAGTCCCCAAAATGTCGCTGTCGTGTAAACCAACAGGCAAAATGCATAAAAAGTTTCCTGTTTTTGGCTGAAAATGTCCTGTGAACGGCCCGTTAGTGTGGATCTGAGTTTGACTGATCACCAGGTCTGGCTTGTTTAATTAATGCATCTCCCAAACTTCTGTAAAAGCACAAAAGGATTTTTACTTGATTCCGAAAAAGGGGCTTTGGGTTTATTTTCATGTGAACCACAGTATGGTTTGTGGTCAATGGGAATGCAATCCAGAAGTGGGCTGGTTCTAATTAAGAATTGTGCCATTTTGCTAGTAACAAACAGAAATCAAAACATTGTTCTGCAACTTTAAAGATTTCAAACTTTGTTGCCTGGATAATGTTGATGGTGAAAGAATTTTTGCTAACATACCAGAGTTTAGAATAACAATAACAGTGGGAAAGCAGATCAACATGTCAAGGAGAGTAGAGCCAATGGGTTCTGATGCAAGCAAATGTATCAAGTGTGAAACAATCATAGAAATATGTTTGGTTTAAAATCCTACCCCATCTATCATAGCTCATGCATTCAGTAACCTCTATCCAGTGAGATGGAGTCAGACAGATGGAGATTTAAATACAGTTGTAGAGATATTGATGCACTATAAATAAACTACTAAAGCATTTGGATTTGAAAGGAAAGTGTTCTGTAGTGTTGGGTTCTTCGGGATATTCGAGAGTTACCAGTTGTCCAAGAAGTCAAACCCAGTCTTCAGGATACTACTGCTTGTGTTATACTGAAAAAAAGAAATACAACAATTTACGTGTTGTCAGTGGTTGAAATGTTAGTAGCAAAATAATAATAATAATTTTAAAAAATCAAATTGAGAAGTTTCTATAATTTATAAGTTATTTTATAAAACTATTATCAAGTATGTGCAAGTTCTTACACATACTTTTTGGATTCATGTTGGTTTTGAAAAACTTTTTTTTTTTAACTGAACTAACCAACGTCTTCTTAAAAAAACTCTAATTATCTAATATTATATCTCAATGAGACAATTCTCTGTTTTGGATCACATGACTTTGATAATATAAGAAGTTTTGTTTCAATAACTTAAATTTTTTCTAAGAAGTATTAATAAAAGATCCAAACTTCTTAAGGTTTTCTTTTGAAGAACGTTATTAATTTATTTTTTCTGATGCATTTTCATTTTGAAACACTCGTAAAAATGCTTCCAAAAGAGGATTTTGGCAGTGATGCCATAGAAGAACCATTTTGGGTTCCCCAAAGAACCCTTCAGTCAACAGATCTTAACATAATCATGACTTTTTCCAGAATAAAGAAGATTTTGGTGCAATGAAAAGTTCTATGAATGTTAACATGTTCCTCATGGAATCATAAATGCCAGAACCATTCTTTTTAATGTATCAAGACAATTTATGCCACGAAAACACAAAATATTAAAACAAGGGCATTCTAGAAGAGTTCTATTCAATTGAATTTTCATTTGAATTAATGGAATAAATTAACTAAATGAATAATACAATGAACATCAATGCATTTACCCACATACAACTCTCGGTCTTCAATTAAACTATATAAAATGAAGGTGAAATTCCATCCCACCTGTGAGAAGGTAGGACTTTCAGCCTTGTCAGCATCTTTGACTGTGCTGTTGGACTGAGAGGAAGACCTGGTGACCAGACCAGGACTGAACACATCATCCATCGTGCTGCTCACAGAAGGAAGAGTGCTCTGGGCCCGTTCCCAGCCTTCCTCGGAGGTCGACACGGGAGCGGGAGGAATCGGGGTCACGCTGATGGCCGCAGGGGTCACGCTGATGGGAACGGGGGGAGGAGGTGCGTGAGGTTTGGTGATTCTCTGCTGAACCGGTCGTGACGGAGGCACATCCTCTGACTCTGACTTCAGGTATGACGGCAAAGGCTTCTCTCCTTTCTCCAGAGACTTGATCTGGCTGGGCGTCAGAGACTGAAACTCGGCCTTCTCGCCCTCCAGCCGCGAGCGCTCGGCGCTGATCTTCCAGAAGGACGACTCGTCAGTGCTGGGCAGCTTGGCGCTTTGAGAGGGCTTGGGTTTGGATTCAATCACGAAGGAGGGAACGGACGGTTCTGGAGCGCCGGAAATGATGCTGAACTCCATCTGACTCTGTTAGGAAGGGGCCGACTGAATCAGATGTGTTTGCTCTTTGTTAGCAAATTGAATATGTATTTTTAGCAGAGGTGGCCTACTTACCTTGGTCTCCCAGGAAAAGGGAGCCGAGTGCTCATCTTGCCATGTTAAGTCCTTGAAATAAAAGAGACAGAGATGTTAACAGGCAATAAGATGTGTCAGCACTCCTTAACCTGCCATTTCTGCATTGAATAGGGTTAAAAATACAGTACTCAAGAAGAAAAAAAAATATATAAATAAAGGATAAGCCAGCCTATCACAAAATATAAAACATAATTTACAAATGTGACACATGTGACTTCCTTAATAAGTGGCTCATAGATATATAATTAATAGCTGAATTTATCAGTATTTCATAGAGACTTCTTTCATACACATGGGATTTGTTTGTTCGTAGATATTTTGTTCTGGTTAACTGGTGATATTCACAAACGATTTTTAGTTAAGTTTATTTATTCGATATATTTGACAGAGATTTGTTTAGTAAGCATTTTAACGTACAGATATTTGAAATATCTGACATGCACTGTGTTTACTGGAATTAGAGTGATGTTAAGTATTAAGTTACCAATAGTTTAAATAAGTTTAAAAGACAAACCTTTCAGGTCTTTTTGTTAAACTGTTTACTTAAATCTCTTATGTATTTGACACAAGTAACAAAAAGCGTAACTCAAATTTGACAGTTTAAGTTAACACTTTAATTAATTATATATTTATAACTTTTTTAGCAGCTGGTTTAATAACATTTTTGTCTAGTTAACTTTTATTTTGACGTTCATTATTTGACACATAAAGTAGTAAGTATAATATATATATATAATTAATTATTTAATTAAATGTAACGGGAAAAAAAACTATTAATAACAGACCGGAGGTTTGTTGTTATTTGTTCATATCGTAATTGTTTTGGATTGACAAGCTCTTTATTAATAACGTTACTGTCGCGCAAAACAAAGCAAGCCTACACTGACCTGACAATAACAGCTCTAACTAAACCAAATAATCAGCACCTCTTCCCCGAAGTGCACGGTCTTCTGTCCGGTCTGGAGCAGTAGTTTCGGGAAGCAGATCATTTCTTCTCGCTCCACTCGGTGCATCGCGTACCGAGCGCGGATCCGCGGATCCAGCATCCCGTCGTCTATCGCCGTGTCCTGTTCCACCGGACTCATCTGATCCCAGGCCGAGCCGTACCTCTCCTTTATCTTCTCCCTCTCCTCCATGATCTTACGGGCCATGGAGTTGATGGAGGAGAAATATTCCATCTTTTTGGCCTCCGTGAGGAGCGGGTGATCCGCCACAGACGCCATTTCCTCAACAAGAGCAGCCACTGCTGACGTACACAAGAGACTTTTATTCTGTTTTCAGGTTAAAGTTTATCTTCAAAATGATTCATTTGGGTTGAATGTAACTTTTTGGACACGTACAAGCAAAAAAAAAAAAAAAGAAAAAAAGACTTTTCCATTATTCCATGTTTTTCTTATTCCCAACCTTTCTAGTCATTAATTTTAATAGACATTATGTTTCCATATTTAAGCATTAACATATACTAGAGTTCAAAAGTTCAGAATCAGGAAGATTATTATTATTATTATTTAATGTTTTAATTTAATTTAATTTAATGTTTTTGATTTCATTTGATTTTTGTTTTTAATTCAATTTGATCAAAATACAATAAAAACAGTAATATTGTAAAGGAATATTACAATTTAAAATATCCGTTTTCCTTTTTAATATACTTCTAAATCTAATTTATTCCTGTGAAAGCAAAGCTGAATTTTCATCAGCCGTTACAGTCTTTAGTGTCACCAAAGAGAAGTCGAATATTTTTGTTTGTTTAAGAAATTAACACTATTATTCAGCAAGGTTAAAATTAATTTTATAAAAAGTTATAGTAAAGACTTATATTGTTACAAAAGATTTCCATTTTTAATAAATGCTTTTCTTTTTAGCTTTTTATCCATTAAAGAGTCCTGAAAAAAAGTATAACAGGTTCCAGAAAAACAAAAACAACAACAAAAAATATAGATTTTCAACATTAATCATATATATATATATATATATATATATATATATATATATATATATATATATATATATATATATATTAAATTGAAAACCGTTATTTTAAGTTGAACAAAATTCACGTACTGTTTTACTGTATTGTTATTTTGATGAGCATAAGATACTTTTTATAGACATTTAAATATTAGGCATATCGTTACTGATCCTAAACTTTTGAACGGTAGCGTACAGCCAGCCACATGGTGTTGAAAGTCTTTATACGTTATAAAAATAAATAAATAAATAAATAAATAAAAATCTTTACTTTTATTTCTCATTCTTTCAAAGCTATAGCTAACTTTTATTCTGCCTTGCACATGCGCGTGCACGAGAGCGTCTCAGGGCAATGGCTTTAGAATCGGCGACCTCTAACGGTACAACTGATGAAAACCATCCAGAAAAAGGCGACGAGTGGAAAAAAGGATGGTTACTTAAGAAAACTCATTACACCAAGCGGTGGAAAATGATGTGGTTTCACATCAGAGAGGGACAGCTTGTCTATGGATTTAATGAAAAGGTAAGAGCGAACAATACACCGGTTTGCGCACAAGCCCTCGTAACAGTGATCATCTTATCAGCCTTAACTTCAGCACACCTGCAAGAGCGCGGTGAAAACTAATTATCTAATTAAGAAACTGTAAGGAACTGAAACTGCACGGTAAATAATGAATAATTAAACGCCACCGGATTAAGTTGCTAATCGCCATGTTGTTGTTGGAGTGTTACCATGGCAACGCCTGCCTCACGGAGACGCGCACTGACCCTTGTATATAATTGCTTTAGTTTTCAACATACAAGATAGGTAGGTACACATATAAACTGTCAAGGATTCTGAACTGTAATCTTTTCCTAGTCAGCAGAAAAGGCCATTAATCTGGTTGGAGCCAAGGTGGAGATGCTGGAGGGTGCTGGGGCTCTTGTCTGGAGCGTCACCCCGAGGGACAGTGAGCGCAGCTTCCTGCTGCAAGCGCGCACCGCGGAGGAGCGTCAGGCCTGGATGAGCGCCATCTGTGAGGCTCAGCTCAGCTCCCAGCAGCACAGATCCAACGCGTGCGTGCTGCAGTAAATACACCTGCTTCACCCCGCCAGACGGAGTTTGGAGTTTTATACACCATATTGCCTTTACTTTACATGATTTTAAAACATGATTTATGTAAGAAATCTTTGAGAAAATCGTTTTCCTACACAGTTCTACTACTAAAAAAGGTCAAATTTGATGTGTATATGTTTTAATAAAGCACATTGATAGTTTTCAGTGTCCAGTGAGTGATCACGGTAAATATGTATGTAGATGTTATGAGCCAGGGTGGTTGCCATTGACTATAACTAAAATTAAAACAACAATAACACACTTTAAATAAAACAAATTGAGATAAAACAAATATATATAAGTATAAACAAGCTTATTTTATTTCAGGTAGTTGCCATAACATTTAAAATAACTAAAATTAATTAAAATAAATATAAAGTAACATTAAAATACTAAATCTAATAAAATGAAAATTATTTTGAATGATATAGTTATATAATTTATATAATTCAAAATATAACCATGCAATAATAATATGTAATAATATAAATAAAAAAAATCAGCTTTTAGTTTTAGAAAGAAAAAGAAAGAAATAATAGTTGAACTAATTTTAAACAGTGTCCTGTAGAGGGCAGTGCGTGTTAGAAAACAAATGACACTACGCATTCATTCACAATCATTCTATTCATTCATTTTGGTCATTATTTATACTATATACTGTATAGTAACATTATATAGAAATGCATTTCTTAATGTGTCATTATATATAATAATATACTATACTATACATAATAATGAACTGTAAATATTCCTCTCTTTTTTATTAGTGACTATCTGTAATCATCCTAATTATTCAGTACCATAGCATCAGATATCAATGTCTTATATGATACACTGCATGAAAGTTTTGGGACAAAAAGATTTTTAATAGAAATGAAACATTTAATCAGCAATAATGAAATTTATATATATATATATATATATATATATATATATATATATACTTACTAGTTAACCAAAACAAAACAATAAGAGGCTTAGTTCAAAAATATAAACATAACAGTGAACTGTAAATGTAGGCTATACAGCTTAAATAATGTGTTTTGAGAAATAACAGACTTCTAACTTGACCTCAGATGTCTAGGAATATCAGTCATGTGTTTGACCCTCACTGACCCATTTAGACGATTTAGCAGCGATATACATTTGACCTGTGAGCGTGTAACCTGATCCGTGCGCGCGCCCTCGCGCTCTCGCGCGCTCTATCTCTCTCTCTCGCTCTCCAGTGTTTAGTTTCGGTCTGTAGACAGAGCTTCAGCGCGGTTGCTGTGATCTGATCTTTGGTGTTTAGTGGTTAGACATGAGAAAGGACGCTCAAGTGTAGCGGAGGAAACTTCATCTAACTTTAGTGAGCTTGAGAACTTGACCGAAACTTCCTGAAGATCTGAGGAGAAGAATGGAGCCGATAATAAATTGGACAGCGACTCAGGTCACGGACTGGATCAGAGGTAACTTCAGACTCTCCAGTTTAAACCCCTTTGATATAACACAACGTTCTTTTAATTAGTTACATAAATGCACCATGATAACCATAGTTTACATGTTTGAGTGCTACTGTTTGAAAATAATAATAATAATAATAAACTCTTACCCTAACCCAGTTAAAAAAATTTAAATGAATTTGAATTCTTAAAATGATTTTTTATTATTTATTTATAGACATGTTGATAAATATGATTGAAGACCACAGTTTTATTGTAAAAACAATAGCATTTTTTTGTCATAAACTATGGTTACTTTGGTAAATATTTGTTAAGGCAACATCTACATCCCTAACCAAATACAGAAACTCAATGTTTATGTATTCCTCCCTAAGCCTGATCAAAACCGGGAAAGCTTCTGAAACTCTGACAGCCTGCCAAACTTCGGCCAAAAATTCATATCTAAAAAAAAAAAAAATATGACAGATATATTTAATATTAGTTTTTATGATTATTATTTTTAAACCAGCTCTCATTAAACATACTAGTAGGCCTAAATGTCTAATAGCAATAATAATTGGCGAATTCATAATTTCTCAAAAAAGTTATACATTGAAGCAATGGAAATTTTTACTTCCAGATTATTATTCCACTGAAGAGTCAATAGTTTTATTTTGCATAAGCAAATTTCTTTGAGCAGGTTGGACATCTTGTTGTCGATCGTTTCAATTTTGAAAGCTGCTTTTAATGCTTAGCACCTTAAGTCTTTCGGTTTGTCATTTTATTCATTCTGTGATCTCATTCTACTGCACCAATTTAATAGTAAAGGATGTTATACATCATTATGGGTCATTTTGGATATTGTTTTCCCATTCAGACTGCTTTGCATAAGTTGTTAGGGTTATAGCAGATATGAAGTTTATCATTAAAATTAGGATGGAAAGGCTGATGATGTCAGCGCATCAGATGTTATGAATCCCATTTATCTGTGTTAGACTAAATACTTCCATCTCTGGATACTTACCACATATTTGTTGGAATCTGGAAGTCTTTGCAATTATTTGCGGCTTGTTTTTGTTGACTCAGTTGTATGTTTTCATACTTGCTCTCCATCTTTCTCCAATCGCCTGAAACAACACCATAAAACTTCACTTAGAGGAGACCTTGAGTAAATCATCAAGGTCCACCACAATATGAAATACCTATAATTCTGTGCTAACCAGAAATGACTGGCCATGAGATGTGAAAGACTTCTGAGATGGTTTGGGCCCAAGCCATTCACACACTTCTAAACAGAGCCAATGTTTCAACAGATGCATCTAATTATAAACTGAGCCACCTTGAAAGTTTCAAACCTGCTGTTCAGACTCTGGGTAAAAGTTGGCCTTTTGTGCTAATGAAGGACTAGCGTATCTCTCCTGACGCCAGTTTGAGACAATAAAAGCTGTGTCAGACAATACAGAAGTGAACAGATGTGGTACCCTGGGTCTCTTGTTCTGTGTGTGTACTGATCTAGGATCAGCTTCCATTGTTAAACTGATGTGATGAAGACAGATATCGATGACCAGCATTGCCTAATCATTGTAACCAATTGCCTCGAACGTCATATTTCGAGTAAATATTGTGCAAAATTAAGGTTAATGCAATACATAATAGTTAATTTACATAAAAAAAGAAATGAATTCAATACTCCCCTTCCTCTGCCTTCTTATTTTAATGCCCATTGAAGTGTAAGTGAACCAGCGGTTCAGCAAACTTCACAGATCCAGGATTAAAGCATGGCCTTGTGTTTACATTTGAATCCTGAGTCACTGATAGCAGCGTTAGCCGTTACTGTGTGTTTACATGTTCCTGTGAGGTCACGCTACACCAACCGTTCACACACACCAGCTCTTTGTCGCCAGGTCGGCAGGTCACTGATAATTGCAGCATGGTATGTATTTTATTAGCTTTGAAAGCTATATGTGTTTGCTTTTGAAGCAGTCTACATGAAATTTGTGGATAATTAGCAAAACGTGACTGCAGTTTCAATGACTTAGCAATGCAAATATGCACATGAGTCCATATTGAACATACATCATCCAGGTGGAGAAATATGTTCGGTTGATATGCCCATAGCATGAAGTTGCTGCTGTGATAATCTGTTATCAGCAGGAATCGTGCAGGAACACGCTCGCATATTTCAGCAGACTGAGACATTTCAGTCAATACAGTAGACATGTTTCCCTTTTAGCGAGCGAATCTCTTCTGTACATCCTGGCCACACCACTGCTTTTCTGACATCATCACTGAATCAGAGACTCATGGTTGTGCTGTAGGTACTTTTGGGACTCGTCTGCGAATTGTTGTCACACATGAGTTGCGTGACTGTGGTTGGACTGTTTGTGTGGAGACGACAGTTTTGTCTTTGTTATCTATCTATCTATCTATCTATCTATCTATCTATCTATCTATCTATCTATCTATCTATCTATCTATCTATCTATCTATCTATCTATCTATCTATCTATCTATCTATCTATCTATCTATCTGTCCGTCCGTCTATCTAACTGATAATTCAGTTTTCATTATGATCCCTCTATTCTTGTTCAACAGTATTACTCAGGTACCATTTGGTAGCAGTCAGTGCAGTGAATTTATTCAGGATAATTGAGTCTCAATGAGCTCAAACTCCCTCCAACAGGAAGCTGTTATATCACTGCTGGAAATACCCCAGAATACACAAGCAGAGCTTCAGGAACAGAGCGCCAGCCGACTATGTAGAAGCTTTGTTGAGTTCTGCAGGGTTTGGATGGAGGAAACTCTCTTTTCCATCCCTCACCCCCCACTACTGCCTTTGTTGTCCCTCATCTTCTGCCGATGGAGAAGACTGATGTCATGTCACCATTGAGGGGGACACTAAATGCACCAAATGTTTCTTTCATCCACTCTTGCTTTCCATGCGAACACTTGTTTCTGGTGGGAGAGGAGGGGCGGAGCAAACATTCCCTCTATTGACCCCCCAGACTGCAGAATGTGCGCCAAACTTCACTTATTCACAGCTCAGACAACTAAGCACGTGTCCACAGTGATGAGCAGACTATACTAAAGGCCAGCTAAACAATTTAAACACTAGTAAATGACAAGGCCAGCTAAGCAGAAGAGTCTGTGTTTAATAGTAAATATATTTGTGCTACTTACTGCTAAAAAGCAGGATATATATTATACAATATATATGATATAATGACCGGAAGATTAAAGAGCAAAATGAAACTGGCAGAAAAAAAGCAAATCTTACTTTTGATGTAGTTGCGAAGAAATGAAGTGGTATACTGATCTAGTTCAGGAGGGTGGACAGACCGTGACATCACTCAAGCCCTCTTCAGTATCATGCATGTTTTAGAAGAAAATATTTTGTTTGCATATTTCCCTTCTTACAAGTCTACTAAAGGGCAAAAGTGGAATGGCCAGTGATTCATAGGGCTAGATATGGAGTGGAAGAGTAACGTTCGGCACCGTTTCAGATTCTTGGAGGAGTTTCAGTCGCACACGGAGAACAATAAACATTCTTCAGTTCTCCAAAGACTCGGTAGGAAAGCTTTAGAAATACGCACCGCTACTGCCTTTTGTACACACGCTGACTTTCCCAGCGCCGCTCTCTCAGGGCAGCAGGCCAGCTCTGTCAATGAGAGACTGCATCGGGAGAAAGAGAGAGACACCCTACCCTCTCATTTCTAACTGAAGCTCGGGTGCCTCGGCCCTCTAATACTGCACTTTTAAGCTTGTTAGTCATTTGGATGTGAGTGAGCTCAATGGATACGATTAGTGGGCTTTGTGGTGTCTGATTCCCACCACAAGATAGACCTCATGCATTCATAGTCAAAGCATTCCACTTTTCAAGTTTCGTAACTTACAGCATGAGATACTGTAGTGTGAATACTTTTATCAGTTTACCGTTTGATATGACTCGCTGCGGCAGAGGAGAAGATTAGTCGTGTGTACAGCTTGAATTCCTCACAAGCTTTTGTGGCCATGGAAGACTTGGAATTAATTTAAAAATTAATCAAATGGATTATGTTTATGAGGTGCTTATGCTGTTTTCTTGTCCTTTTTGGATATTAAATATCTTTTTCTTTTAATGCTTAGTTTGAAGGCTCGCAGGGCATGTGATCAGGTAAACAGGTTTCCCCCACAAACATCCTTCATCTGTTTTCTTCAGCCTTTCTCCTATGAAGCGTGAGACATTCAAACCTTTAAGACTGGAGGAGCTGGAAATAGAAACGCAGAAGATTTTTTTCATGCATATAAGGCTAATGCAGTGATTCTCAAATGTTTTCAGGTGGTAGATCACAAAAGTTGACCATATAACCCTTAACTCATTGAGGGGGCTTATTTGACATTCTTAATACTTTCTAAAAGTATTTTTATTTATTAATTTTGATTTATTTATTTATTAGTCAGTTCATTGATCGTGAATGCTTTTTAAATTTATTTTATTTTATTTTTAGGCAAATCCTTTGTGTATAAGCATACTTATTTGGCAATAATTCGAACTCTGATTTGGAGACTTTATCTCTACTTAGCTGTCTCAAACTTAACCTGTCTTTTCACTGCTCCGGCTTATAGACATCCATGTGCAAGTCAGTCAAACTGAACGGCACATGCCTTCATCCCTTGAACTTCAGCGGGTTAGTTAACACAGAAATACCTTAAGAATTATAGATAACAAAAGCTAATTTTAGTTTGCTCACTACATCGGTGGATTGTTATTGTTGACACTTTCTCCTTTGTGGCAGCTTTTCTCCGGCGAATCCATTGACACTGTTTCTCTTTTTGAGCTCAGAAAACGCAGCTGTTGTCTTTCAGTAGGAGCGTTCAGGGGAGGGTCCCTAACTTTGCCCTTTGACCCCTCTTTGCCTCCTTTTCTTGCTTTCTCTTTGGTTTTAAAAGAGGCGTCTACCCCCCACAAAGAGCTACTTTTCAGTCACAAACAGTGGACAGAAGATTGTTTTGAGCTCACTTCCCTTGATTCACACAAAAGTTTCAGCTAATATTCAGGGAGAAAGAGCTTTTCTGTGTCTTTCCCAGACTTGGTTTGCACAGTACTGTAAGTCTTTAGCCTTCCAGTGAAATGCATTCGAATGAGTCAAATAAAGGTGAATCCTGCCAAAACTTGACCAGGTCATTTCTCTCCAACATAAAACAGAAAATATAGTAGAATGCATTGAAAAATAAAGCTTACACTAAAATAAACTTTGGCGTAGGATTTACTTTTAAACTATTTTCTAGTAAATTTAGAAGTAAACGGCAAGCAACACATTCAATTAAACATGGAATTTTGAAGGAAGACTGAAATAGTATTTTCCTGTAAATCATTTTCCAGTAAACTCTGGTTTTAGTTTTATTAACATGATATAAGGATTAATTCATTGGATTAGCATGAATTGCTCAGTTGATACACAACGTATGTATGTGTGTTTGTTGAATTATTTGAAAGCATGACTGCATCTTCTCACACACATGGAGGCAAGCCATGTAAACCACAGGACAGTGATGTGATCTCATAGACCTTGCTTTATTTGTTTACCCTTATATAGTAATGATCTGTTCTCAGATTAGGTCACTGGCATTTGCCATGAGAAATACTGGGACTCTTCAGGCTAGTGCAAATGTCTTATATTGACTCAACATCTCGATGTTTGTGGTGTCAAAACCCGTGTGGATCCACACTCTCCCTGAAAGAGTTTCTTTGTGGTCTGTCTCTCATTCTCACTTTCCCTCTGTCTCTCAGGGCTGGACGACAGTCTCCAGCAGTATGTTTCTAACTTCGAGAGAGAGAAGATCAACGGAGAGCAGCTTCTGAAGATTTCCCATCAGGATCTGGAGGAGCTGATGGTGACCCGTGTCGGCCATCAGGAGCTGATTCTGGAGGCTGTGGATCTCCTCTGTGCATTGGTCAGTTCTTCAGCTGCCCCGAAAGCTCACCCCGTCCAGTCAGATAGGGTTTTGGCTTCCACACATCCAATCAGATTTCCTGGAGAAACCATGCCCAATCCTATTTATCTCCGTCAGGAAGTATATATAGTTGCTGACCTTTGCCCTCCTTTTTAAAGTATCTAGCATAAAATAGGTCTATGTTTGGCATAGCACACTACCATGCAATTCTTCCAGTTCCTGCAGTGTTTAGTATGTATGCTGTGCGCAGTATGCAGATTTTCTATGTTCATGAAATATTAAGATCTACTGTAGATTTGGCCTTAAATTCCCAAATTATGCAGTGTACAACACTGTACAGAATACTGTATCCCACAATGCAACGTGTTCAACTTGAACTTGAATTTCCAGTGTGGCAACTCATTATTTTATAGTTTGTTTGTTTTTTGTTTGTTTTTATTTTTTAAAAGGGACAATACACATTAATCAACATGAGCAAACAATTCCACCATGTAAATGTGCCAGATTTAGTCATTCAGGCTAATTTTCATCTGTAGTCCCTCGCAGGTTGATGGTAAGAAACTATCCATACACAAAGCAGAAACAAACATATTCCAAAAACCAAAATACAATTAAAAAAAAACAAAAAAAACACTACTTCAAATTATGAGGACATATTTGATTATCCAATGACCACCCTTTTACAGATTCAGAAAAAGGAGCCACAGATGTAATATTTCTTAATTCTATGGGTATAGTATTCCAAGTATTTACTGCTCTATAAGAAAATACTTATTCCCAAAAGTACTTCTTCTATGTGGTATTATACAGTCCCCTCTAGTAGTGGCTCTAGTAAAAGAGTTCTAAATTTTCCTAATAAATTTATTAAGTGGAAGCTGAGCCAAACCATGCAGAATTTTAAACACAAGTAAAATATCTGCAAATTTAATCATATTTTCCCAACTTAAAAACCCGTATTTAGTTAGAATTTCACAATGATGATATGAATTAGACCTTTTATCCAATATTTTCAAAGCCTGCTTATAGAGCCTTTCTATTGTTTGCAAGATAGTCCCACCTGTCTGTGTCCAATTGGTGAGACAGTAATTCATATGTGAAAAAATCATAGCATTAATGTATAACTTTGAGGCCTCAGTGGTTAAATTATTCCTAATATATCTAAAATGTTATTTTAACTTGTTTTTTTAAATGTCAGTTGTGAATCAAGTATTATACCTAGATATTTATACTCTTGGACTACTGATAACCTTTTATCTGCAACTGTGACATCTGGATCAGGATCTCTATTTGCAGACTTTGAAAAAAACATACATACAGTTTTACTAACATTAAGATGTAAACAAGAGTTTTTTAACCAATTTGTAATCTTAACCATTTCTGCTGATAATTCATCTCCCGCTTGTTTTTTAGTTTTAGCATGCAAGTATATAATTGTATCATCAGCATACATCTGACAATTTACAGCAGGTGCACAAACATCAGGCAAATCATTAATATACAAACTGAACAACTGAGTTCCTAGTACTGATCCTTGAGGTACACCAACTGAATTAATAAGTGATTGCGAGCTTTTATTGTCTACTCGAACACACTGTTGTCTATCCATTAAATGTGATTTTATCCATTTAATTACTCTTGTTGAGAGATTATAATTTAACAACTTTTTAATTAAAATCTTATGATTTACTGTGTCAAATGCTCTCCTTAAATCCAGAAAAACAGCTCCCACCACATCACCTTTATCTAATTTTGCTTTAATATTTTCCAAAAGAAGACAATTTGCGGTTTCTGTTGAATGGTACTTTCGAAAAACAAACTGCATCGGATGCAATGAAAATTATGTGTTATTCAAACGTAATATTATCTGTTCAGAGATCCATTTTTCTGCACTTTTTTGAAACTGCGGGGGGAATACTAATGGGTCTATAATTACTAATTGACATATTATTGCACTGCTAAATGTTAAGACATTTTATGGCATTGGCAATTTAATCAAAATAGTTCAAGATTACTGGATACCGCTCACATAAAGTATGATGAGATTATGTGACTACAGTGCAGCATACTAATTATTTGTTGTAGAAGTTTCATTTAATGTATTAATATATTTTAATATATTATTTATTGGCTTAAAAGTTTTGCAATTTAATGCTTAAAAATGTAGCATTTTAAATGAAGTTTTGTGTAAAAATGGCTTGGCAGACCAAAGGATTTAAAAAGTGTACATTATTTCAGTTTCATTAATCGCGTTTGCATTTTTGTAAATATTACCCAGCATATTATATGTTCTATTGTATATTTCATATTTGGACAAATCTGTATATCAAATAAAACTGCATGCTATCCACAGTATATACAGTATGTACAACACAACAGTGTCCTCTACAGAATGTTGGATCATGATCTGATCATTAAACAAAGGAGTCTTCACACTGATTCAGACCAGTAATGTGTTTCAGTTTTGAAACATTAGTTAAATTTTTGATCTGCTCTTGTTTGTGAAATGGACTAAAGAGGTTGTAGCCAGCGATGCAGGAAACCCTGTTACAGAAAAAGTAAGAGTAGTATGCTAGTATGCTATTCTCAGCATTGCCAAAGTGGTCAAAGCCAAGCACATCAGTTTCTCTGAAGAGTTTTATTAAGTCATGCCTCTACTCAGGCCACATAAAGCTGTTATCATTTTAAGAACAGTTTGAACACGTAGCTTAACATTGTGACACATATGCTCTTATCTAACATTAGAAGAGAGGTTTCTTCCCAGCATGAGCTCTGTTATAGGTGGAGACTGCCGTGAACAGGAAAGCAGAGTTTTCCCAGGCATTCCGATCAGCTGTTTTCTCTCGCTTCCTTCCCAGGATTTCTCCTTGCTCTCTGTTTTTCTGACAGTATTAATGACCACAAAGTGCACCTTAAAAACATGTAGTGAACTAAAGGAACGTTCTGCCTGTGTAAATCCATGTGTGTGCAGTGTGTGCAGTGAACAAACCCAAAGTTGTAGACCATGCTGATTCTTATCACACAAGCCGTGTTAGCTGCCGCTCTGTCCCGACATTGCTGTGGATATGAATAGAGAGGGTCAGCTGGAACAAACAGTGTCCACTGTGTCCATTCAGACTCTATTCGGTCAAGATAGGAGACTGAAACAGGACCTTATAATAGGAGACCGCACCCTAAAGAGACACTGATGTTGATGACTTTCTGTTTTATCACCATTTTTCTATTTTTATTTTATTTTTTATTTTTTTTAATTTTTGCATGTATGTGAAATAGTCCTTTCATTAAGAAAGCTTATACAATATGTATAAGCATAAAATTTGTCTTAAAGGGATAGCTCACCCCCCCCCAAAAAAAATCAAAATAAATTATATATATATATATATATATATATATATATATATATATATTAGAACTCTGTAATATTGATATAAATATATTAATTACTTTAATACTCTCTAATATTGATGATAACCAATATTACCAAATTGTTATATATAACATTTTCCATACTGTAGTGTACATTATTAAGTTGTGATGCCTAAACTTACTTTTTAAAATGATTAATTTTTACACTCAGAAAATACTATTATTATACTATTATAAAAAAAAAAAACTTTAGGCCTAAATCTAAGATTTGTTTAAATTGCATTTAAAATTTCAATCCATTTGGATTACACAGATTTAACACAAACAAACTGATAGACTTATTGACGCGTTAGTCATATATGAATCTAAGAAACGTTAGATTTCTACACTCGAAAAATCATTGCATAGTTGTTTTTTATTGACTGTGTGCATCTATTTGATTTTATTTAAATAGTCATATTTTCAAAATGCATTTATTCAAATTGCTTAGAATCAGCATAAATCTGTTCTTTGTGAAAATTAAATGTATTCCGATAAAAAGTACGAAGTATGGTTAAAATATTGCTAGCTAATTTGTATGCGATTGAAATAATTTCGATTGATCGGCGCTAAATATATAAACCTGGTTATTTTGTAAATAAAACACATCCAGTTTATTCGTACTATATATAATTCTTGCTTGTTTCAATTATGCATGACTGACAAATATCCATCACATTTTAAGTTTATAAGTTTATGAGTTTATTATGTAGTTTTATGGTGTTTTTTGGAGGTTGACAGCACCTGTTCAATGAGCAAATGACAGCAATGAGTGAGCTAATCCTTTACATCCGTCCATTATTGTACAAAGATTGCACAAAAGGTGTGTTTCTTTGGAAGACTGCGCCTGCAGCATACAGTAAGCAGAAGCCTTGTGTGTTGGTGTGACATGTTGGAGCTCTACCTGTCAGACCAGGTGGCTTTTCACAAGGATGTTGTTGAGAAAAGATTTACCTTAGTCATTTTCCGTTTGTTTTTAAGCATCGACCTGTTCTAAGCAGTAGTGAGCGGAGAACCACAGAGGAAGTGCATGAAGGCTGGAATAGACATTGCGGTGTTGAATTTGTGAGAGGTCAGCAGCTTCAGCACTCATGGGTAGAATGTTCTGGAAGATATCTCCTGGAGAGCAGGAAACAGATGTGACCCACCCACCTGTCAGAGAGCCCCCCGCCCAGCGCTCGCGCACACACACACACACACACACACACACACACACACACACACACACACACACACACACACACACACACACACACACACAGTCAGCTAGCGCAGGAAAATATGTCACGCCATTGTTCCAGTAGTTTCCGCCGGGCGGATTGAGCCTCATCTTAATGTATCTGTTAGGTCTCTGGTTATTTTTACATTTGCTTTCATGAGGACATGCTAAAGCTCTCTGGCTCGGTTCCACTGCGGTAAAGAACCATTTTTTAATACAATAGAAGACAGACTTGTCTGTATGTGGTCCATAGAAACTATTTCATCTGGAGTCCATTGCATGTCCATGAACTATTGATAGAGGAGTCTGAACAATTAAAAAAAAAAAAAAAAAACTAAACCACTAGTTTTTCTCATCAAGACAACTACAAACTTACCAATACCTGTCATGGTTAGCCTGAATATTAATATTTTTGTGCGCCCCAAAATGACACTTTGTTGGCTGAGCCTGTTTCCAGCTCTGATAAATAAATAAAAAATAAATAATATTAATAGTGGTGGCTTCATTTCTTGTACTTGGGTCTGTATATCTTGAAGTTTTGACTCCTTCACGATTGCAAGTAAAATTTTTTAGATTTCAATTTAACATTACTTACAGTTTTAACTAAAGTATATGTGAGATACTTGACCTGCGTCTGTGACTGTATGTCACAACTGCAACTTAATATCACAATTGAGACCTTTTATATATATTCAGTACTGTTTCATAATTTACGTTTTTACATGTCAGAATTGTGATTTACTTACACTTTTGCAAGTTTTGACAATTGCAAGTTTTTCTTAAATATTCTTATTATATTTCTGGTAATTAGGACTTTATAGCTTGCAATTTTGACTCTTGTCACAATTGCGAATTTTTTTACTATTGCATTTTTAAATATTTCTCAATGTTTTTATATTTCCGTCTTGTGATAAAATGCAAGACAGAAAACCATTTCAACTATGGCACGTCTATTTTCCTATTTTTAAACAGGAGATTTAAATAATCAAATGATAAATAGGATATTATTAAATATGAATTCATTCTTCTTCCAAGCATGTGACATTGTATTTCCAGCAGACGGTCATGCGACTGACCATGTGACCAGTGCATTCCCAGCTTCATAGGATCACAGAACTCATTTCTCCACTGTGAATAAATCGCCATCCGAATCCATGAGTTTTATCGCCGAGGTGCCATGTACATTTATTTTTACAGACGCCCACATGAGAAACACATGAGGGCTTGCACACCTTATGAGCTTTGAAGGACTAGTTCACCTTTAAAAAAATAACAATTTTTCTCAAAATCTTATTCATATTCATGCATGTGAAATATTGGCACATCAAGATCCGTTGTACCGAATTTGACAGCAGTGATGCCAAACATGATTGGATGAATTCCAATGTGAAATGTTACTGTGATCTGATGATGTTTTTGTGTTGAATTTAATACTCTGTGAGAGAGAGATTCTGCTCTTAATTTCTGGCAGTTGAAGAGTGCAGCAAGAAATGTATAGAGGGTGGATTGCCCCTTTTCATTCCTTTAATAATTCTGCCATCATGAACTCATCATAGCTAAGGCTTTGTTATAATACAAAAACAACAGGAGAAGATTCCAGAAGAGCACCTGCATCCTCGTTGAACTCAGTTCAGGTTCAACTTTCTCTCAAACACCTGTATTCTGTTGTTGTTGCTGACCAGGCCAAAGTCTCTGCACTTTTTGGCAGACTTGAAGTCTGTCGGTCGGTGACTGGCTGGGTTTAGGGCTGAGACGGCTTTCAGGAATCCCTCTGAAGTCAGGCAGTGACCATGTTCAAGCGACGGCTCTGACCGGCGCGATGGAATGTGATGGGATTTTTAGCTGGAAAGGTTGTGAGAATGACCCTTGCGCTGTAGCCACTGTCACATGGCATTACAAACACCACATACTTCCCATTTCATATCACTAAAGTGGAAGATACACAAACGGAAACTGCTTTAGGGCTTGATAAGCGAGGCATTTGATAGCGAGGCACTGTTAGCATCACTATTATTATTGCTTATGATTAGGGATGTGAATAAACCCCTAAATCTAAATTGTAAACTTCAACCTTTAAGTGTATATATATATATAAAAAATATATACAAATATTTTTTTACGCTTTTTAAGGGTAGGCTAAGAATACTTATTTTTACACAAGAGTGCAAAATATCTCTTTTGTAATTGGTCTCTCTCTCTTTTTTTTTTTAACTTGGGCCAGTAAGCAACCATCCAAAACACCTAAGCAACTGCATAGCAACATGCAAAAACATAGTAACACCCAATACCCTAGGATTTTGACCACTTTCTTTAGATGTAAAAATATAGATTAATCTAAAAAGATTGTGAATGCTTATTTGTCGTTGCAGAACTGTGGCGTGGAAACTGATAACTTGAAGACTCTGGTGGGTCAGATGCGAGCAGCATCCAACAACTTGCACAACTGTGCGTCAGAGCGCAGGAAAACCCCTTCTTATGATGGAGGAAGTCCTAACAAACCACCTAACTTGTTCCTCACTGCTGTGGTGGAGCTGATAGGGGCTGCTAAGGGCATGCTGGCTTGGCTTGACAGGTGTGTGAGATTTACACACAAACACACTCTTTCTGTCTCTTACAAACTTCACCTACAAAGAATGTTCCAAGCACTTTGGCTAACGTAATGTAAAGGCTGTGCAAATGTTTGGAAGAAATGGTAGGACAGTGGCCTTTTAAGTCAGGGAATGCAAATAAATTTGGTCACATTCTTACTGGCAGCTGTCTCATCAACTGTTGTTTTGGTTTCTGTGTTCAGTCAAAACTCTTTAAATCATACGTCCACTGCATGTTTGGGCTTGAAACATCACATACCAGATCATACCAGATGTGTGAACATCTCATGAGCGTTTGGATGAGTTCCACGTTGTTCTCTTTGTTCGTCTGCAGGACTCCCCTCACAGGAGTCAGTGACTTTACATCAACCAAAAACAAGATCATTCAGCTCTGTCTGGAACTGACCACAACTGTCCAGAAGGTTTGTTTCTGTGTTCTTCAGCTTTGATCTCCTAGTCAAAGTCTAAATATCTAGTTTAACTAGTTTTATTCAAGTTAAAAAAATATTATTTGACATCACTGTTTATGGAAATGTTTTATTTGGTCTTTAAGGTAACAATTGCAGGTTGCTACTTTTCATTCACCAAGATTGTATTAAACTATTCAAAAAAGTTAATCTGAATAATAATTGAATTATTTGTTTGAAATATAAAGTTTTTTATTTTATAATTACTTTTTAAAGTTCTCTCTTTCTCTCTTCCTTTGTAATTGTTTGTAAAAATGTCAAAATATTTTTTAATAAATGCACATCTTACCAGGTTAATTCAAAATTAACTAAAACTAAAACCAGAAAGAGAAAAAAAAAACACTTTTGTTACTTGAAATAAAATAAATAATTTAATAAAATACAGATTTTAGCTAGTTGCCAAAATAACTAAAACTAAAACAAATTAACTAAATATATTATATACATCATATCAGAATTATACTTATTTTCTGAATTGGCTAAACCACTTCTCAAGACATTAAATTCCCATTTTTGTTGAAATATCTAGCTGCATTAAAAAAAAAAAGTGTCCTGTGTGGACAGCATTTATTTGTCAGAGTTATTATTATTTGAGAACAAAAAATGTAAATAAGATTTAATTGAAATAGAAACAGTAATTTGTAAAAAAGTCAGTTGATCAATTAATAACAAAAGTAACAGCTAATTCAAACATCATGTCAAACAGTAGTGCAGTAAGGTATGTCTTGATGAACTCTTTAAGCACACAGATGTGTCCTGAAGCACACAGAAACATATGGTTTCACTGAGCCGGGGATGGGCGGCTCATAACTGTGATCGAGGTCTTCATAGTCTCAAGCAGCACAGCCCTCAAACCCTGCAGCAATTACCCTGTCAAACTCGTCTTTAAATCAGAATTAACCCCTTCTCCATCTATTTGTCAGCGCATTCCATATTTCAAATCCTCATATTACATTTCTTAAATACTTTCTTTGGTATTTTGATTTCATGTTAACCATTTCATATTTTCCTTTGGGAATGTGGCGTCTCATGCAAATCCTCCCGTTTTAATTGCAGGACTGCACAGTGTTTGAAATGGAGGAGAAGATATTAGAAGTGGTAAGTAGAAAGTCTTGCTGTCAGTTATTTCAATCACAGCATATTTATCATTCAAGCATGCCATACTTCTCTCGGGTCAGATATTCAGCTGTTATCTGTGATGCATCTGTGTTCATTGTGAGTGTGGAGATGCAACTGGATTGTTCAGTTTGAGATGTTTTCTTCAGGAACCACTGAAACATCCTGTGGTAGATAACACAATCTCACAATCTGCATTAAAGGAATGTTTTGGATGCAAAAACTGTGTTCCTGTGGCTCAAGTGGTTGAGCATTGCATTAGCAGCGCAATGTTGTGGGTTTGATTCCCAGGGAACAAATGTTAGGTAAATAATATTAGCTTGAATGCACTGTAAGTCCCTTTGGATAAAAGCGTCTGCTAAATGCATTAATGTAATGCAGTACAATAATTTCAACAGTTTGTACAGAAAAACAAACAAACATCACATTATCAGTTTTCTATATATGGCTTTTCTGCATAACTGTGGGTACGTTTCTGCGAGACCATTTTTACGTACCTCACTGCACGTTTCGCAACAGTTTCAAAGAGAAATGTCCACTGAGTGGCGTTAAAACACAGGTTTAATACGTGAACCCTGGCATGTTTTGATTATGTTGTGATAAAGTTCGTATGGCAGAGAAGGAAGGAGACCAGGGTCGGCGTACTGAGGCTCGTGGGAACTTTATTACACTGAATCAAAGAACGGAAAACAAAGTCGCGCCACATGCGCATAAATCATAACATTGATACTTTCAGGCTCTCGCTTTCTGTCGGTCGTTTCCTCCCACGAGTCCTCAGGTCTCTCCTTTGTCTCTGGTTCCCAGCTGGCTTAAATACTGCTTCCCCACGCCAATCACTGCAATGAGAAGCAGGTGTCACTTGTCTCTCACTTAACTCACTTACCACCGCTGATCTCCTCACTCTCTCTCCCGTCGCAGACCTCGCTAAACCACACCTCCCCTGCCACATACCCCCACCGCCCGACATTCCTGGAGAGGAAGTCGGCCACAGCCATCTGCGCCCCCGGCCTGTGAATCACCTTGAACTTAAATGGCTGTAAAGCTAGATACCAACGGGTGATTCGCGCGTTGGTATCCTTCATGCGGTGGAGCCACTGGAGGGGCGCGTGGTCCGAGCAGAGGGTGAACTCCTGGCCCAGGAGGTAGTAACGAAGGGTGAGGACCGCCCACCTGATGGCCAAACACTCCTTTTCTATGGTGCTGTACTTAGCCTCTCTCTTAGAGAGCTTCCGGCTAATGTACAGCACCGGGCGATCCTCCCCCCCCACCTCCTGGGACAGGACCGCGCCCAGCCCCCTGTCCGACGCGTCAGTCTGCAACAAAAAGGGGAGAGAAAAGTTAGGATAGTGCAGGAGCGGTCCACCACACAGGGCAGCCTTAACTCGGGTAAAGGCCTGTTGGCACCGCTCCGTCCATTGGACCGTATCTGGTACCTCCTTTTTAGTGAGGTCAGTCAGGGGGCTAGTGAGGTCCGAATAACCAGGAATAAATCTCCTATAATATCCCGCCAGCCCCAGGAACTGCCTCACCTCCTTTTTGGTCTTGGGTCTGGGGCAAGTCGCAATTGCTCCTGTCTTGTCAATTTGGGGACGCACTTGCCCGTGACCCAAGTGGAAGCCCAGATACCTTACCTCCACCCGCCCAACCGCGCACTTCTTCGGGTTGGCCGTTAGCCCCGCCCGTCTCAGCGCCTCGAGGACAGCCCTCACATGCTCCATATGCCGCCGCCAGTCGCCACTATAAAATGATAATATCATCCAGGTAGGCGGCGGCATATGCAGCATGCGGGCGCAGCACTCGATCCATGAGACGCTGGAACGTAGCGGGGGCCCCGAACAAGCCGAACGGAAGCGTCACAAATTGGTGTAAACCAAACGGCGTGGTGAAGGCTGTTTTTTCTCTAGACATGGGAGATAAGGGGATCTGCCAATATCCTTTTGTCAAGTCCAATGTCGAATAAAAGCGAGCCGTACCTAACCGATCGAGCAACTCGTCAATCCGTGGCATTGGATAAGCATCAAATTTTGACACTGCGTTCACCCTGCGATAGTCCACACAAAATCGCACCGAGCCGTCCGTTTTAGGGACCAAAACAATCGGGCTCGCCCAATCACTGTGGGACTCCTCGATTACTCCTAACCCCAGCATCGCCTCTAATTCTGTCTGAACCACCTTTTTCTTGTGTTCAGGTAATCTATATGGCCGGCTGCGAACCACCACGCCCGGCTCTGTTTCAATATGGTGCTGAATCAGATTAGTACGACCAGGTAGAGGCGAAAACACGTCTGCAAATTCGGACTGTAACTGTCCAATGTCAGTGAGCTGCGAGGGCGAGAGGTGATCCCCTCCCGGGGCCAGGGAGAGGGATTTTTCTTTAATGATCGCCTCTGGCCCGAGATCCTCCTCTCCGCTCACTGCCGTCGCTAGCAACACTGACTCCTCTTCGCTCCATTTTTTTAAGGAGGTTGAGGTGGTAAATTTGCCTGGAGTCGCCACTGTCTGTTCATACTACCTTATAATTGAGATCGCCTATTCGCTGTGTGACCTCAAAGGGTCCTTGTCACTTTGATAATAATTTGGAGCTGGAGGTTGGCAGTAATACGAGCACTTTATCTCCCGGTGCAAATTCTCGGAGCTTAGTTCCCCTGTTATTCAGCTGGCTTTGTCTGCCCTGGGCCTGAAGCAAATTCTCCATTGAGAGCCGCCCCAGTGTATGGAGTTTTGCTCTCAGGTCCATGACATACTGAATTTCATTTTTGCTATCCGAATGTCCGTCCTCCCAAGTTTCTTTCAGGACGTCCAGCACCCCGCGGGGCTGGCGTCCGTAAAGAAGCTCGAAGGGGGAAAACCCCGTGGAGGCTTGGGGGACCTCGCGCACAGCGAATAAGAGGGGCTCTAGCCATCTATCCCAATTTTTCGCGTCTTCTTGTACGAATTTACGAATCATTGTTTTCAAAGTGCAATTAAATCGTTCGACCAGTCCGTCTGTTTGTGGGTGATAGACGCTGGTCCGTACCGCTTTAATGCCCAATAATTCATATAATTCGCGTAACGTGCGTGACATAAACGCGGTGTCTTGGTCCGTGAGAATCTCTTTTGGGATTCCCATGCGGGAGATTAAACGAAACAGGGCGTCCGCCACACTCTTCGCCGAGATATTGCGGAGCGCCACTGCTTCGGGATATCGTGTTGCATAATCCACTATGACTAACGCAAAACGATGTCCCCGTGCGGATCGTTCTAATGGCCCGATGAGGTCCATACCAATTCGTTCGAAGGGGACCTGCACTAGAGGTAGAGGGCGCAACGGCGCTTTTGGGGTGGCCGGTGGGTTCACCAACTGACATTCCCGACACGACGCGCACCATCTGCGGACGTTCTCGTGAATGCCCGGCCAAAAAAATCGGGTCATTAGACGATTTAGCGTGGCTGTCATACCTAAATGCCCCGCCATTGGATTGCAATGTGCCGCCTGGAAAAGCATTTCCCGATGGCTCTTAGGTACTAATAATTGGGCCTTATCTTCCTTTGTCTGAGCGTCATGGGTCACTCGATACAACCGGTCCTTAATAACGGCAAAATACGGATAAGAGAGCGCGCGGTCAGGATGGAGGACCTGCCCATCGATGGAACGGACCTGCTCGAATGCATGTTTAAGGGTCTCATCCTGGGACTGCTCCAGGGGAAAGTCATCGCGACTGGAAAGGTTTAGCCTCGCCAACTCGCTCGGTTCCCCTGAAGCTTCCCCACTGGGTCCGGGTACAGATTCTCCCACCTGAGCGCACGCCCCGCTAACCGGGCCTCTCTTTTTCCCAGAGGCATCCACTGTTAAACACCCCAATAATTGTTCAAAAGCTGGCCAATTGGTACCCAAGATTAGTGGATGCCGGAGGAGCGGACTAACGGCCACCTCCACATAATGCTTTTGTCCCCTAAATTTGATGCCTATGGTTTTTATGGGGTATTCCACTATATCCCCGTGCACACACCTCACCTTAACCACGCGGCCCGTATCCAATGCCCCGGATTGTATCAGGCTTTTATGGATGGAGGTCTGGTTACAACCTGAATCCACCAAAGCTTGATAGGTACCCCCCTTTATACTCACGGGTATTTGGTACAACCCGGCTTGATCGGGGGCAGCCTGCGGGTCGTCCGGGATCCGGACCCACGTCCCCACCTCCATAACCGGGCACCGGTCCACGAAATGGCCCGGATCCCCGCAACGCCAGCAGGCCGGCCCAGGCCTACCCGCCACCCTAGTGGTTGGAAGTGGGTCAGGTGATTGACGTGGGGAAGCAGCTGGTAGCTCAGCCAGTCCCTCCCCGTGCGGCGGCCCCATTCCCCTGGCCGGACCCCGTGACATGGCGGCCGGCTCCGTCCCTGCTCTCCAACGGGGTGCGGCCCTCGGTGGCCCCGTGTACCGAGACCTGGGTAAAGGGACAGGCTTTGGAGGAAGAGGAGAGAGAGGGGGGGGGGAGAGAGAGAGAGAGACAGATGGAAGGGGTTCGCCGACCCCGGAACACGCCGCCAGCTGATCCTCCGCCAGTTGGATGGCCAGATCCAGCGACGCCGGCCGGTGGCACTGGACCCACTGAGCAGTCCTCTTCGGGAGTCGTGAGATGAACTGCTCCAGCACCACGGTGTTGATAATGGTCTCGGCGTCGCTTCCTCCGGCCAACAGCCATTTGCAGCAGGAGTCCCGGAGCTGCTGGGCTAAGACAAAGGGCCGGCCCGCTTCGGTCAGTTCTAGCGACCGGAAGCGTTGACGGTGCTGCTTGGGGCTGAGGCCGACCCTTTGGAGCACTGCTCTTTTTAAGTCTGCATATACCAGGAGGTTCTGGACGGGCAGTTGTTGAGCAGCCTTCTGGGCCTCCCCTGACAGCAGCGGAATTATCCGGACCGGCCAGCTGTCCTCCGGCCACCCACACGCCTCGGCCGTCCTCTCAAACAAATCGAGGAACGCTTCCGGATCATCTGTTGGCCCCATCTTCGTAAGAGGCATGTGGGCAGCAGGGCTGGAACTGAAGGAGGCCAACCTCGTCTGAACCTCCCGGTCCAGCATGCTCCGGAACAGCTCGCGGTCCTCCCGCTGGACCTGCATCATTGCCTGAAACCGATGTTCATGGTCGGCTCGCAGCTCCAGCAGGGCTTGATGTTGTTCCTGATGCAGGCCCGCGAGCGATGTAATGAGCTCCGCAAACGGCGTTCCCGATGATCCTGACGGGGTTTGCATGGCGGCGTCGTTCTCCTTCCTTCCCGGGTTTTCGGCACCAGTGTGATAAAGTTCGTATGGCAGAGAAGGAAGGAGACCAGGGTCGGCGTACTGAGGCTCGTGGGAACTTTATTACACTGAATCAAAGAACGGAAAACAAAGTCGCGCCACATGCGCATAAATCATAACATTGATACTTTCAGGCTCTCGCTTTCGGTCGGTCGTTTCCTCCCACGAGTCCTCAGGTCTCTCCTTTGTCTCTGGTTCCCAGGTGGCTTAAATACTGCTTCCCCACGCCAATCACTGCAATGAGAAGCAGGTGTCACTTGTCTCTCACTTAACTCACTTACCACCGCTGATCTCCTCACTCTCTCTCCCGTCGCAGACCTCGCTAAACCACACCTCCCCTGCCACATATGTTAATCTAGTTACGTATTGCTGTGTTTTTATTATGTTGCTTCTGGTACGTATTGCGGCAATTCAGAATTCAAAGATCCGGGGACCGTCGCTAAAATGTATGCCCTACACCAAACCCAACCCTAAACCTACCCGATAGTGTCAACAAATGCAAAACTGATATAAAACGCATTTGTTGATGTCGTTTCAACTAACTTATATGCAGATTTGAATGGCTTTGTCAAACTGTGGTTACATGGGATTCGAACTGGAGCTCCTCGTCTCTGAAGTCCATCTCCGAACTCCGTGAGCTACCGAACAAACCTACCGCCTCTGAAAACCCATAGATATAAAGCTGGATATGTGCGATATTAATGTTCAGAAGCATCAGTTTTCAAATCTCCCAGCATATTAATATTGTTTTGAAGTGGCAACATGATATTCTTCAAGTAATTCTGCGAAAAATACGCTTTATTAATTGAAACTCTGTAAATTTGTGTGAAAAGGAATAAAAGGTGTCAGAGTTTTACTGCCTCTAGTGCTCATTTCTTTTGGAAACTTCAGTGATACGTACTTATTGGTACGTACTTCGTGTCTCGCTAAAATGTGCACCCAGGTACGTTTATGCCATGAGCCCGGGTAGCTTTTCTGGCATAGTAAAATTGCTCAGTAACCCACCAGGTACAGCACTGCACTTGTGATGCAGAGAACTTGGGAAAGAATCCCATGAAATGAATCATTATAAAAGAGCTCAAAGACAATTAGAAGCAAGCTGAAGTTGACACGGTTGTGTCAGCAAATGCATCTTTATCACAATTGCTTTGGGCACATTTTTTTCAAACAAGCACTATCCTTTTAACACCAATTAATCACTGGTCATTTCATTTACGAACTGCCACAGTACATACAACAACCAGTTTTAGCACCACTCACTGGACGTTTCTCTTTAAAAATGTCACTAAACAATGTAATATTTTGCGTAAATGTTTTTACAATGAGTCTGGGTTGAGCCTTATAAAGTCCTACATAAGTTATCATGAAATGAATCATATTCTTTCTGTTCATTTCAGTCAAAGGTTTTGACCGGAATTTGTGATTCCACCATGAGGATGACCTCTGACCCCTTAAAGAGTCAAATAACCTGTTTGGAGGAAGTCACCGTCACTAATATCAAAGCAGACGAGGGACTGGTGAGTGTCAACAGCTTCAGCTCACAACCCGTTGGAATTGTTTGCCAGTTGCTTAACAACTACATATTTTTTTAAAGGGAATGTATATCAAATCCACTTACGATGGGCTACACGTCATCACCGGAACTACAGAAAATGTGAGTCAACAGAACAACAGATCTGTTGTAGCATCATTCAAGCCACAGTCTGGGACTAGATTGCCGAGAACCATAAGAAACAGAGTTCACGAGCATTACTTCAAATGATTCATGACGTCTGTCTGTTTCACCCCTCAGTCTCCAGCAGACCGAACTCAGAGGATTCATGCAGGCGATGAGGTGATTCAAGTCAACAGACAAACAGTGGTGAGTCCATGCATCTGTCACATGATAGTGAGGAGGATTATGGGTAATTGTTCTGACCTAAAAGAGTGAGAGGAGAAAAGATGGTGAGCTTTTGTGTTGAACTGAGTAAACCTGATCCATGGGAGAGAGCGGGAGATGAAAAGGCCTTTTGAATAACCATACTGTTATGAACACCTTTATCATTGTTTTGGATCAGTGCTGTTTTTTATTCACCTCATATTTACAGAGAAAGCATTGGGTTGGTGCCTGCCCATTTGTATTTGTACAGCATAAAGCTATTCAGACTACATTTCAGCTACAGTAGGATCAGCTTTCCCCCATTTATGATCTTTTATGTCCCGAAGTCCACCCTTTTCAAAAAGAAGTGCACTTAATTGTATTGAGTGTGCACTTGTAGTATAAAAGTTAAAAGTTAATACATTTTAAATGTACTAAATTGCAACTGCATCATAACAAATGAGTTATTACCTATATGACATTTATTACATATATGATTATAAAACATTTTCATTTAATTGAATAAAATGTAATGTAAAATTTTAAATAACATTAAATTAATAGCCTAAAAATATTACATTAAGTTTGTACTTAAGTAGAATTCTTGTTAACACATTTATCCACTATTTACTACGACCTTTCCCTCAATCAATTCCTAATTTGCTGCTTATTAATAGTTAGTAAGGTAGTTGTTAAGTTTAGGTATTAGGGATGTAGAATAAGGCATTAATATGTGCTTATTCAGCACTAATAAATGGCTAATATTCTAGTAATATGCATTCTAATAAGAAACTAGTGAAGAGACCCTAAAATAAAGTGTTACCCAATTCTTTTACAGTATATTATTTCTGTAATAAGTTAGTAGTATTCTAAAGTGTACTTCTGTTTCACAAGGGCATTTCCGTCTCAGAGCAAATAAATAAATAAAACACATTTTTCTTTTTGTGAGAGTTTAAAGGAAACACATTTTGTACAAAATAGCCACATTTTGAGACATAAAATCACATTCATGAGGAAAACGGTACAATTGTCATTTAATTTAAGTAATTTAAGTAAATAATAATAAAGTATAATAATTAAACAATATGCAATCATGAGACATAAAGTCACAATTATGAGAAGTACAAGTACAAGCAATAAAGGAACGATTATGAAAAAGTCGTGGTTTCAAGAAATGAAGGCAAAATTGTTAGAGTCACCCATAAACAGATGTACTTATTTCTTCTTAGGTGGGCTGGCAGTTGAAGAATCTGGTGGAAAAGCTCAGAGAAGATCCTCAGAATGTGACACTGATGGTGAAGAAAAGACCGTCAGGTACTTGTGGCTTCACACCTGCACCGCTGAAGAACATGCGCTGGAGACCCCCTGCCGTCCAGGTATCTCCTTCAGTCCATTTTAAATGGAATAACATTTCACAGTTGTACTGTAATTTTTGATTAAATAAATGCAGCCTTTGTGAGCAAAAACATTTAAAAATCCTACCGACCCCAAACATTTGATCACTTGTGTAGACTGTTTGTAGAAAGCAAATGACAGCTTGTGAGGGGTTTTCTGCCATTTCTCTGTGTTCCACATTTGAACAAACTCCATGAACCTTCATTGTTTCAACACGAGTGGATGGATTTGCATGGGTGTTGCAGAACTAAAACAATGCAACATTTCTTCCTCTCCTCACAAACACACACACACACACACACACACACACACACACACACACACACACACACACACACACACACGTTAACTCGCCTTTGAAAATGCATGTTGATGTTACATCCACAGCTGACTTATGCTGATTAACAGCAGTTAAGATTTCACATCAGGATGTGTGTTTCCATCTGATTAAAATCCCAGTCCAAATGTCACACAGCCATTGATTTTCAGAAAACTGTAGCTAATATTAGTCCATATGGACTCTCCCGAACACCTTGCACCTTAAAGGTCATACTGTAGACTACAGCTCAAAAAAAAAGATTGTCCTTCAATGAAAAAAAAAACATTTTTAATGTAATGTAAAGAATCCATTATAAAGAGGTACTTTGATTTGTGGTATGAACATGAATGCTACTTCAAATCAGGCTGCTTATTGTATTCTTAAAAGCAATTGGACTAAAATCAGGCATTCTAGTTTATATATAATGTACCTTTCAATGACTGAAAGCCCTACTTTCCAACAAACATCTTTCTTAATATCTGTTTATGCAATTCAGATAATCCATAAAGGAACTTAATGAGTAAAGACTATTATCGGTTCTTTTTTACAAAAGTAGAACAATACTCTTGAAATGATGTGGATTTAAGGCCATTCTTGCTTTAGCAAAATCTATGATTAAAGGCTTTAAAAAAGCACGCATTCAACAAAAGTAAGCATGTCTTACAAAAAAAAAGAAAAGAAAAAAAGCTGGTCCCAGAGAAGAAAAAAATATTTCAGTACAAAGAGCCTTAGTGTTGTGATTTGGTCTATGGTTATCAAAGGTCTATGGATTTAAATGAAGCAAAAATGATTAGCTCTGTGATCCAACTAATTTCATTTAAAGATTATATTATGAAATTTAGCAGTTTTTTTTTCACACCTATCATATGTAAATATACCGGGCAGAATGAGGGACTAATTTATTTGTTTGTTTTAGAGTCCATCACATGTGCCCGCCGCCCCATCATCCAGAAATCCTGTGCAAATCAAGCGTCCGGAGAAACCTGCCATTTTAGATCTCTATATTCCTCCTCCTCCTTCCATGCCATACAGCCCACGGTCAGTACCTGTTTCTCTGATAATGTATCTCCTAATATTAAATCAATTACTCTGTGGCTCTGTTGCAAAACATAATGAGCTTCATTGCAGTACATTACAAATTATGCAAACTTAGCTCAAAATATACTTCAGTTTTGGCTCGTATGCAACACAGACACTCGGCAATTCAGCAATTACGATAGAATATATACTATAACGATTCAATTTACACCATCTTCATCAATTCATTAAAAAGCAAAAACATTCCTGATGCACATTCTTTATACATCATTTTGTAGAAGTATGGCTGTAGAAATATCTTCTGAATTATTTGCAAAACAGGTACATCACCATCTTGAGCTGGTCAAAGTTACTCGAACACACTTGACATTGTAATTTCGACTTCCCAACTTGTAAATACAAACTTTCCACTTTTCGTTTAACTTGGTCTGTTAATGCTGCTTTATCTCTGTATGTCTGTAGAGATGCAGATACGAGTGAACACACAGGTGTGAAGATGAGACCAAAAGGTTCAGAGTCGCCAAACTCATCTCTGGATTTAGCCAGTAGACGGCGTTCAAATATCAGCGACTATAACAGCAAAGTTAGCATAAACCCACCTGAGGTCGGAGTCCCACAAGCGCGACTGAGACAGCGGACACCATCCAGAGGTCAGTACCTGTTCAACCCTTCGTGACTTTATTTTGTAACATCACTGAAGTAATTTCACTATGGACTGGACTTTTTTCTCAGAGTTGTGTGATATTAACTCGCAAATCTGAGAAATATAGTAATAATTGTATGATATAAACTCGATATACGATATACGATATAACTTGCAATTGTTATAAAGAGTTAATATCATGCAGTTCTGTGAAAAAAAGTGAAAAAAAATTGTGAGATAAGAAGTCGTAATAATGTTTTTTTTTAATATATATACCAGTGGCTTCATACTTCAGTATTTGAATCAGTTTGATGAATCTCCAGAATAAATGAACTCACTGAATCAGTCAGAGCCATTACTGAATCAACATGAACTGCAAGGTATCTTGCATTCTGTTCTAAAATAAAGCAAGTTGTTTATGAAAATCAAATGACTACCTACCTAACAAAAGTATGTTCTAAGAAGAACTTTTTGCTAATATTCCAATTAAGTTATGAAAATGTTATTTCTGAAGGCTCTCTGATCATTCAAAATGTCAAGATTTTTAAATGTTTTAACTTTTTTTTAATGCAAACAATAAATGAGCATTCCATTTTATAATTTTAACATGATCAGTTTTAAACAAAGCTCTCTGAACGCAATCCTTTAGTTTACTGTGGCACTTGAGTGCATTGTAAACAAAGCTTCAAAACAAAAACAAATAAAACCTGTACAGAAATAAAAGAGGAGACTCATTTGATTCCATGACGTCTGCTTTCTTTTCACTCTGAGCTTTTAAATAAAAGCAAGGACTCAATTAGACTGATTCTTTCATTGTGCGTGTGCTTTAGGGAAGCCGCGTCCCATGTCCATGCCGGTAGACACTTGCCTGGGCGCGTCGGACTCCCCCTCCAGACCCTGGGCTCTTGGAAGGAAAGGTAAGTGCAGCACCTGTCTGTTTAAACTACCGCTGAAGGGAGTTAATATCCAGCACTCAGTGTAAACATTTCACAAGCCCAATTACATGGGCAGGAGCAGACAAAGGTCAGATAACAATATGCATTGCATTTTTGTCTGTTTGTCAGTAGCTCAAGGGGTAATCTCTGTATACCCATAATTCATCAGTAAACATGTGACTATACACTATAAGACTATATACACATGCAGAGTTGTTTTCTTGTTGCTGCTGAAGAATGCCTGTCATCATAGCTAGTCAATGGCAGGTTATCATGTTGCATCATGATTTTTTTTACATTGTTGCTTAGTCTGTAGTCTGGCAGTGGCAGACTTTTGACCATAAATACGCATAAATTCTACTTTATAACTTATTGTCACATTGTAACTTAAAGGGATAGTTCATCCAAAAATTTTAATTCTGTCATTAATCACTCACCCTAGTGTCTTTCCAAACCTGTAAGACCTTCGTTATCTTCGGACCACAAATTAAGATATTTTTGATGAAATCCGAGAGCTTTCTGAACCTGCATAGACAGCAAAGCAACTGATGCATTTGAGGCCCAGTAATATAGTAAGGACATCATTAAAATAGTCCATGTCTCTGGGTCCTAAAAACTGGGGAAACAACAAGGGGAAAAACACTCTTGATTTTTGTTTACACAACAGAAAAAGCCCCCACCTCAGGTACTCGGATCGCATCTCTGTTATGCTGACTCCAGCATAAAGGCCACTTCTGAAACTTGCCAAACCGGTTCAAAAACTCATCACATTTTGGCCAGATGATGCTACCTCAACACTACAGGACTGCTTTCAGTGAACAGACTGGAACATGTTTAAAGAGGCAGCCACCTACAACAACCTCACAGACCTACAGGAGTACACTGAAACTGTGAGTGCTTATATCAAAAAGTGCATTGATGATGTTAAAGTCGCCAAGACCTTCACCACACATGCAAATCAAAAGCTGTGGATGAAAACAGAGGTTTGTGGAGATAAAGCAGCCCTCAAAACAGCAAGAGCCAATCTGTCCTGTGGCATCAAAAATGCAAAACGGTCATATTTGTTAAAAAAAATCTACAATCACTTCACAGACAGAAGAGTCACTGACTAGAAGCCCCTGCCACAGGCCTGCGATGACGACACATCCCTCCCAGATGACCACTTTTATTCATGGTTTGCAATGCAGAATGACACACCTGCACAAAAACTACCCATACCTCCCAATGACCAGGTGCTCTGTCTGTCTCCAGCCGACGTAAGGAAGACTGTATCCAGGATTAACCCATGCCAGGCTGCGGGTCCTGACAACATATCTGGCTGTGTACTGAAAGACTGTGATGCACAGCTGACAGATGTCCTAGCAGATATCTTCAACACCTCACTGAGCCAGGCAGTCGTCCCCACATGTCTCAAATCCACAAAAATCATACCAGTACCAAAATAAATCACCTATGTCCTGTCTAAACGACTACTGTCTCATAGCACTGATTCCAATCATGGTGAAGTATTTTGATAGGCTAGTCATGCACATCATCAAAACCAGCCTCCCCAACAAACTCAATCAGCTCTAGTTTGCATACCGTCCAAACTGTTCTACAGACTATGTAATTCCCTCCACCCTCCACCTGGCTCTTACCCACCTTGAAAATAATAGACTCCGATGTCAGAATGCTGTTCATCATCTTCAGCTCAGCATTCAACACAATAGTACCACAACAGCTCATTAATAAACTAAACCTGCTGGGCCTTAACAAGTCCCTCTGTAATTGGATCCTGGACTTTCTAAATGGAAGACCTCAGTCAGTCTGTCGACCACAACACCTCAAGCACTACCACACTGAGCACAGGTGCCCCACAAGGCTGTGTGCTTAGCCCGCTGCTCTTCACGTTGCTGACCCACGACTGCACTGCCAAGCTCAGCTCCAACCACATCATCGAGTTCGTGGATGACACAACTGTGGTAGGTCTCATCAGCAACAGCGATGAAACACACTACAGAGAGGAAGTGTAACGACGGGTTGAAAAGAGTGGCAGGAAGCAAGTGCGAGTTAACACGGTTTAATGAGAACAATGATACAGGACAACAATAAGAGACATAGATGACGCTGAAGGGAATACACAGTCCAGGATGGTGCAGGTGTGTGAAGGATCCGGATGGCGGAGATGAGTTGGCAGCAGGAGAGGGTGACACAGGAACTTTAGGGAAGCGAGCCGAAGGTAAGTGATGTTACTTGTTGGTGATGTGCGAAGAGTGGACGGGGTTCCGGGGAGACACGGACATCCAACGCAGAAACACACAAGAAAGCAAACATAAGTCGAAGTACATTAAACAACGCTCTCACAAACACAAAACGTTAGACAAGCCAATATATAGGTATGAGTAATGAGTGACCGCTGTTGCTGATGACAATTAGCGGAGACGGCCACAAACTAATCAGTGCTGACGCGTAACACACAGACTTCGCCCACATAGTGAAAACCCTGAGATCACGGTTTACCAACCGTGACGGTAACACCCCCCACCTCCCCCCCTAGGTACGCCTCATGGAGTTCCCAGGAGGGCCTACCTGCTGATTGTAATCATCAATAAGGGAGTTATCCAGTATGTCCCTAGCAGGTCCTCCGGACCGTAACCTTCCCAGTCCACCAAGTACTGGAATCCTCGTCCCCTCCGTCTCGAGTCCAGAATACGATTTACCGAATAAGTTGGTTCCCCATCTACGAGACGCGGCGGTGGGGGTAGGCGGATTAATACCTGAATAAAACACAGGTTTAATTTTGGACACATGGAAGGTGGGATGAATTCTCCTGTACACTGGAGGTTGTTTGAGGCGGACTGTCACTGGACTAATAATCTTGGTGACAGGAAACGGGCCAATAAATTTGGGAGCTAATTTGTTAGAAACGGAGTGGAATATTGTTAGTAGAAAGCCACACTTTTTGACCCTCGACGTATACGTGGCAGAGTCCTCATCCGGAGCAGAGTCCTCGCGGGCTTCTTGCAGGATTCTTGGAGACTAAACATCGCAACGTTCTCTCTAAATCTTGGTTGGCTCGCTCAGAATGATAACCCGAAGACAGACTAACCATATTATGCTAATTAACAGTGAGCGGTGCTTCACTCGCACTGACTCTTATTCTGCCTGAAAGTATGAAAAGACCGAGTTGAAAGTGGAGCGATTTGACCAATCAGATGAAAGGAGCGCTTCAGCGCCGCTCACAAGTGCGAATTAAATATTGAAGCCATAAACCGAAATGATCAAAACGTACATGGACCAACGGTCTTGTCCATGTTCTCTCACTTGAATCCTCTTCTTGAGATTTGAGTCTCTGACCTTCTGCAAGCCCCGCCTTGTTCACGCAGTGATTGACATGGCGCGAGGGGGCGGAGACGTGATCGGCACGGAATGCATTTTCAATGTGCACATTGAATTTTGCTACATTCATTGTGGGACACTGAATGAAAATGCAATCGTAAGTGTCTTGACTGTGAGTGTTAATGCATTTAAGAAAAATAGCATTTAAATGATAATTTTGCCACAGTTTTAGCTTGAACATGTTATACATATCTAATCATTTCTGTAATACATTTTCATTTTAATTGTGCAACTTATAAAGCGTTAAAATTAGTATTCATTTTACATATTAAAACTGGTGTATGAAATGCCAAATGAAAATTATTTAATTTAATTTTAATTTTCATTTTGCACCAAACGTTGCACAAATGTATTGGAAAATGTAAATGTAAATACAGAAATGCATTGTCATTTTACATATTGCATTGTCATTTTGCATATTAAATTGCAAATTGAATATCGCTACCCATATGCTTCCATAGACGTCGCGAGCCATAAGTGGCCACCAGAATCATTGCTTAACTACACCTTTGGTTCGGCTTATCCCTGGATGACCAGCTACATTAGAGCAGTGACCCCACTGAATAACTTCGGACCGTAACTCCTCCGGCACAAATAAATGATTCGGTGGTCATCCGGACGGAGGTGTTACCCCTTCTAAGGCCGTCTTGACCTTCGATTCGACCTCCCATACGAGTGCTGAGATGACTATTTTCTCAGGTAAAATACACTCGGGAGTCACCAGGCGTTCGGAAGGATCAAAAGACGTGACAAAGAATCGGGTTTAACATTTTTGGAACCGGGGCGGTACGACAGAGTAAAATCAAAACAGCCGATTAAAAGTGCCCACCGAGCCTGCCTGGAATTGAGTCTTTTGGCAGTTCTAATGTACTCTAAATTCTTGTGATTGGTCCAAACAATGAAAGGTACCCCTGACCCTTCCAACCAGTTTCCCCACTCCTCTAAAGCTAATTTGACAGCCAACAATTCTCTGTTACCAATGTCATAATTGCGTTCAGCCGGAGATAAACGATGTGAAAAAAACGTGCAGGGATGCATCTTATCGTCCGAGGCAGCATGTTGGGAAAGAACTGCTCCTACTCCCACCTCTGATGTGTCGACCTCCACCATGAACTGCCGTGTGGGATCAGGGGCTACTAGGATGGGAGCCGAAACGAAGCGGCTCTTGAGGTTGGTAAATGCAGAACGGAGTACTGGGGGAGGTCAAGGGGGTCAGAGGTGAGACTAGTTGGCTGAAATTACTAATAAAACGTCGATAAAAATTGGCAAACCCCAGAAACCGCTGTAGGGCCTTACGGGAATCTGGAGATGGCCAATCTATCACAACCTTAACTTTGTCAGGATCCATAAGTATTCCCTCGGACGAGTCGATATACCCTAGGAAGGGAACAGACTGTGCATGGAATACGCATTTCTCCGCCTTGACAAAAAAACATTCTCAAGTAATCTCTGGAGCACTCGTCTGACTTGTTTCACATGTTCCTGGAGAGATGAAGAAAAAAATCTGTATTTCATCCAGGTAAACATATATAAACTGATCTACCATGTCTCTCAACACGTCATTAACGAGTGCTTGGAAAACCCCTGGCGAGATGGAGAGCCCGAACAGCATCACCAAATATTCAAAGTGCCCTCTAGGGGTGTTAAAGGCGGTTTTCCATTCATCCCCCTTCCTGATGCGGACCAAATGATAAGCATTACGTAAATCCAATTTTGTGAATACGGATGCTCCCTGTAACCTCTCGAAAGCTGAAGACATCAATGGCAAAGGATAGGTATTCTTTATCGTGATGTTGTTCAGCTCTCGGTAGTCAATACAAGGTGGAAGAGAACCATCCTTCTTACCCACAAAAAAGAATCCCGCCCCCGCTGGACAAGAGGAAGTGCGGATGAACTCGATGCCAAGGAATCAGAAATGTATTTCTCCATGGCCTCCCTCTCCGGAATAGAAAGAGAGTAAAGTTTGCCTTTAGGCGGAGAATTATCTGGAACTAAGTCTATAGCACAGTCATAGGGACGATGCGGAGGAAGAGAAGCAGCACGGGACTTACTGAACACCTCCTTCAGGTCTAAGTACTCTGCGGGCATGTTTGATAACACCATGGTCTCCTCCTGAAAGACAGAAACAGGCACAACAGGACAAGCAAAAACCAGACAAGACTTATGACAACTTTCACTCCACAAGGTGACTGTGTTGGAACCCCAATCCACTCGTGGATTATGTTTGACCAATCAGGGGTGACCTAAAACAATGGGAGCGACAGGGGAGTCCAGGAGGAAAAAGGATATGGTTTCGTTGTGATTGCCTGAGGTGAGCAGAGTTATTGGTTCAGTGTAGTGAGTGACCTGTGGCAGTTCCTGGCCATTGAGTGCAGTGACATGGATGGAATGATACACGGGAAGGTTCAGGTGACGTGGAAGGAGAGAGTCAATGAAATTACCTTCGGCCCCAGAGTCCAGAAGGGTGTGACAGTCGTGAGTGTGATTCTCCCCGCGCAGTTTTACCGGAAGGAGAGTCGAAGATGTAGTTGAGGACTTCCTGGTGGAGATCCCACCCGATAGTAGCCTCAAATTTACTACCGGGCTGGCTCTTTTACCGGGCATGAATGGAGGGAATGATCCGAGCCACCGCAATACAAACATAGTCCTTGGGACCTCCTCCTTTCTCTCTCCTTCCAGGAAAGCCGAGCTCTACCCACCTGCATGGGTTCGTGATCGTAGATGGGACCGACCATGTTCTCTCGACTTGAGTGGCCCCGTTCCGGAGAGACGTAGTGGCGTGATGGACTGGTTTGTTTACCCAGGCAATTAATCCGGGCGTCCACCCGGAGCACCAGGTCAATGAGACCGTTGAGTGTTGGGGGCAACTCGAGGAGGTAGATCTCCTTATGAACACGGTCGGCCAGCCCATGCAGGAATCGATCCCACTGCGCTGCTTGTTCCACTGGCACACAGCCGCCAGGGTGCGGAACTGGATGGAGTAATCCGCCACCAACGATTTCCCTTGTCGGAGATCCGAGAGTTGGTGAGCGGCCTCCCTGCCGGCCGCGGCTCGATCGAACACTCTTTTCATTTCTTCGGAGAGGGCGTGGAACTAGGTGCAACACGGATTGTCGATTCTCCCACACCGCCGTCCCCCATAAGGCGGCTCTGCCAGAGAGTAGGGTAAGAGCAAGTGCAACCTAGGACTCTTCCGTCGCGAAGGTGCGGGGCTGTTCCCCAGCCAGCTGCTTGACTTGATATTTCTCTTTGCACATGTAGAGTATAATGTAAAGCATTCGTATAGTCTATATATTTGACTTTTTCAGTCTATGTATAGGTAAACATTTATATATATAGTATATTTATAGTCAGAATCTGTCAGTAGGTTAGTTGTGTATAGGTTTATACTGTTTTACTTTATTGTTGTATGTCTGTATTTATGTAGCACCGTGGTCCTGTGAGGCCATGTCCACACATGCAGCGGAATGACAATAAAGCTCAACTTGACCTTGAAAAGTTACTTTCAAAACAAGTAGTTTTTTGTTGGAAATCTGACTGGAAAAATCTTCTAATTTCCTTATCGCGTGGATTACTATTAAACATAAATGGATTGCATCCGTGAAAATTCGCTGAACAATGGTAAATGTGTCCAACACTCAAATCTGAAATAAGTGGCACCATATTCACTTATAGACAGTAATGTAAATGTGTGCCAAATTATAAGCAGGAGTAAAGGAGTACGATTTTAATTATTTGATGGAAATAGGTTTCTTCTGCTAGATTCTAATGAAGATTACACTTGAACAGACTTGGATTTTTTTGTGCTATATTTCAAATTATTATGTTTAAAACTAAGATGATATTAATCATCTTATTATTTATTGTGTGCCCCCCACCCCAAATCGTGACTATCCAACATTTGTGGTGTCATTTCCAATGCACTGAAGACTTTAGCCAAAGATTTTTTTTTTAATAATAATAATAATAAAAAAAAAAAGATTTTCAAAAATACATTTGTTTATTGAGGAAGAAAAAAGTGTGAGATAAATAAATTGTGCTTGAGTTAAAAGAAGAAGAAAACAATGGATAATCAATATAAATATAATTTGTGATATGTTTGTGTTCTTTACAAAAGCTTTAATTTTGTAAAAAAAAATTAAAATAAAAAGAAAGTGTCAAAGTTGTCCATCACTGAGCTCTGCCGAAAACTATACATCACTTCAGATGTACTGAAAATTACACTCTGGTGAAAAAACAAAACAACAAACATGCATATGAAAAAGAAATTAAGACTTAATTCTCCTGTTGTGCATGTATTGCACATCCTGTTGGACATTGTTAGTGGACATATTTAATCAACTAGTGTAAGAATGTAAGTAATGTAATTAAGTAGTTTTCTTTTGTCCACAGGGTTGAAAAATGGCAATACTTACATTGAGCTATGAAAGCAGAATATACAGCTCTCATATTTTAAAATGACTTAAGTTCCTAGCAAACTAACAAAAACAATTGAAGTCAGCTAATCAGAAAGAAGCTTTCAATTTTGAAAAGCTTTTGCCATTTTTGTCTTTGTCCTCGGAGTCCTTGAGTAGTTTAAGAATGTGACCAATAGTTTTCACTTCTAGTAAATAGCTCTCATCCTTACATGAGGTGTTTTGTCTGTTTTCAGGTGAAGAGGTCTTGCACAGATATCTGAGTAACGAACAGATCCCCACCATCTCAGAAGAGTCGCCCTGTTACCCGCTGCCCTACCGCCCCACAGGAGAACGCCAGCTCGTCCGAGGGGTCGACCACATCCGCGGCAGCCAGTGTTTTATCAATGCAGACCTACACAACAGCGCCACCATACCCTACCAGGAAGCAGTGGCTCGGAAGCCTGCAGCCAAATCTTCCAAGAGACCCCCCTCAGAGCCCTCAGTGTTCAGCAGCTGGATCGCCCGACTCAAGCTGCTCACACACTGAATGCACTGCTGCTGCTTTGTCTGCTATCCGTGTGCAGTATTATCACTTCAAATCCGGAATGTTCCACAGGATCTGAAACGAGGATCTGTTGAAATTCAGTTGGGCCAGTATTAAAGACATCCTCAGCGTAACGCATGCTACTTTATTTAAGGTTTCATCAGCATTAAGGACACTACTGAAAACTCTTTCTCTGAAAAATCAGGTCTTTAAAAGGATTTTCACTTGGAACTGTGTTATCAATAAGTTATTTAATTTGTGCGTATATACTATAGAGACACGTTCAGCATATTTCCCACTTGCTAAATAGATTTTTTTATTTAAACATATGCCTTACGTAAGTTAAAGCTATGTCTTCTCTGAAACGAGAAAAAGAAAAGATACCGTACAGTCCATTTTAATACATGAGTGTGAATTTGAAACAATTTGGTCACTCCCCGCAGGAAGTAGAATTTGATTTGGTTTGGAATGACAGGAAGTGGAATTTACTGAAATGCAATCTAATGGAATTTCAAGGGTCCAAGACAATTTGATTAATTATGGCTGATTAGTATAATAGACTTTACTCTGATTAGACATATTTCTCAAAACTAAATTCAGCACTACCAAATTAACAGCACTATACTGAAGTCAGTCTTTTATGTATATATATATAATATTATTTTTTTATTTTTTTTATTCAGTAAGAATTCAATAAATTGATCAAAAGTGACAAAACAGATTTCTACTTCAAATAAATGCTGTTCTTTTTCATTTTAATTCATCAAAGAATCCTAAAAACATTACTATTTTCACAAAAATACTAAGCAAACATTTTCAACTTTGATAATAATAGTAAATTTTTTTGAGCATCAAATCAGCATATTAGAATGACTTTTAAAACATCATGTGACACCAAAGACTGCAGAAAAAGCTGCTGAAAATTCAGTTTTAAATTACAGTTTAAATGTTAAAACAGAAAACGGGGATAGATATATTGAATGCAGTACTGCTGTGCATAAGTGAAGTCCTTCAAACACATGAAAAACATCTAACTGACCCCAAATTTTTGATATATACTGGGTATATGTTTAAGCTACACTTAATTAATTTGTTCAACAGTTTTATTAATTACTACACCAATAGCAGTTATTCTATTCATTCCATTTGAATTCCACTTCCTCAAATTCGTATTCAACTTATAACTCTGCATCCCATTTGCTACCTCAATTCAAATTAGAAAATGAAATCGAATTTAAAAGGCATTGCAAATTCATCTCTGAATGACACTGGCATATCATTGTATGAAGTGTCTGCTTTCAAAAGACTTGAATTGTGCTACAGAAGAAATCTTTCTTACTTTATTAACTCACATTTCAGTGCAAACTACAGACTCTTAGATCATATACATGGTCTTCTGTTGTGTTATTCAGGCTTGAATCATATCATCCATATCAGATGCAAACAAACTGTTATAAACAAGAACACTTGTCTTAAAACCACCTACTGTAACACTAGAGCAAGTCATTAGTTTTAAGCAAGATAGGATACTACTTGATTCTCATATATGTTTTCAGACACTATTAATAAAGAATGCTATAAATGGAAAAATCTTCTCATACTATGCATTCTTGTGTGGGGCAAATGCAGTCAGCCATCTAATGTTTTCTATTATGGTTTTCCTCCAGAGGGCACTCGAGACTCAGAAAGCGAACTGTTGAGTCCCCAGAGACCAGGGGTCACCAAACTCGGTCCTGGAGGGCCGTGTCCTGCAGAGTTTAGCTCTAAATTGGCACAACACAACTGCCTGGAAGTTTCAAGTAGAAGTCCCTAGTTAGAGCTTGATCAGCTGGTTCAGGTGTGTTTGATTGGGGTTGGAGCTGAACTCTGCAGGACACTGGCCCTTCGTCCAGACGGATGCAACAACAACAACCGTGGCAGACTACATTCTTGTGTTTGTGCTGCAGAAGCTTCTGAGCCTATTAGCTTTACTAAAGAAAATTAAAAAAATTACTAAAGCAAAAATGGCAAACCAAATGGCAAACCAACTTCTGGTGCATTTACCGCCACCAACTGGACTGGAGTGTGAAGCACTAATAAGCAACTAAAAAATAGGCCTATATATGCTCCATGTATCTCTGTGGCAGAATTACATTGACACATACTAGTGTGGGATGCATACTACATCCTTTTGAGTCGGTTTCGTGTCTATGAAGCTATTTATTAAGAGGACGCAGTGTTTATGCGATTTGTTTTTAGAAAGAAGAAGAAAAAAAGATCAGATAGGGAAAGCTCTGGCCTCATGTGGATGGCCATAGACAAAAAAAAAATAATTATAATTATATATATATATATATATATATATATATATATATATATATATATATATATATATATATATATATATATCACTGACATCTGATTTATTGGAGATATTTGCCTATCAAAATTAATTCCCAAGTCTTCATCGTAAAATATAAATGAGAACATGGCACTTTAAATATAATAATCCAAAGATTTCTACATAAACGGGGCATAAAATACAAGCATACACATATTTATTAATTAATTTATTTATTTATTTGTATATTGGTAGTCTATGCCATCGTTCTCCCGCCCATTTTTTGTACACATGTCTTGTTAATTACATGTCTTGTTAATTGTAGCTTACATCCCTCCTGTGTAGCATATCATGAGAATTACATGAATATTAAGGAAATTACAAATGTATCCCAAAGCAAAGTTCAGTAGTATTTAAAGTCAGCTTCTGCAGCGCAACAGTGCCGCGCAGTGGTCACTACCTGAAGCGCAGGGAATTTGATCTGACAACACACACAAGCAGCTTTACCAAGTCCTTTTAAGCAAACCGTCAGACGTCACTTGAATATAATGCCTTTTTATAATGAAAGATTCCATTATAATGACTACAAGTTAACTGCAAAATACCTGATAAGGAGGCGCCGAGTGGTTAAATCAATTATGCAAACGAAAGGCGTTAGGCCTGTATTAGGGGCTCCTGCAAGTCAAACTCGAGCGCTTCTCACACACACACTGAAACAGTTTGGGATGTATGCAAGGGTGATATTCCGATAAAATACTGGTTACAGGTAAGAAAATAGGCTTATAACTGCAGCACAAGTTAAAGATACTTCAAACAAACAGCAAAATTAATTTGTATGTAAAGACTTGTTTTCCTTTGTGCAGTTGAGGACATATATGTGCTGGTCTCTTATCTGAAGGCCGAAGGTGAATCATGAGCCGGACAGAGACGGTAAGTGTTCACTTCATTCCTCAGTTACATTGACTTGTGTCAGAAATCAACTTCTGTGCTAGGATGTCATCTATTTATTTTCTTTCTGAGGATATAATTGTTTTCCAACCGTATAAACAAGCAGCTTTTCTGTCAGATAGTTCAAACAAAGTGGACAATCGCAGTGCCTCAACTATAGGATCAAAAGTGGCTGTGAATAATGTCCAAGATATCAAACAATAATTAACACTGTTAAAATACATTTGAAATAACTAGCCAGCCACCATGTTCTTTTACTGACTTCCATTACATTATATTTTAATGTAATCATTTTTGTGAGTTTTGCAGATGTTGTCTCTACATTTAATGCTTTCAGATCTGATATTAATGCTTATTTTAAGCTTGCATCGTGATCTTTAACCACTTCCTATTAACTAGGCATTGAGCTGCCACCATTTCCCAAGCGCTGCTGCTGAAGATGTTTTTCACATAATACCTACTCAGCAGAATGTCTATCTGTCTCTGTGAGCATTTATTGACCAAATTTGGTTTAAATTTGACTGCCTACTTTCAGAAACACGAAGAGAAAAGTAGTTCAGTTTAGCTTTTTAACTATGTACTGTTTAACAGTTGAATGGGTTATAGACTGAATTAAAATAAATAATTCCTCAAAATTTTTCTGTTCTGTTTCAAGTTTCATATTGACACCAAGCAGAATAACAACTTCAGAATAACATTATCATAAGCTAACCTCAAAGATGATTAAACCCAAGTATAGATCATGACAGATCTTTCCTTGCAATCCGATCTCACTGGAAAATGTAACCTTTTTTAGGACTGGCAATTTCGTATGAATTTGTACAGCGTAAACAATTCCAGGTCGTACGTAATGGTTATGAACTGCCATGAGATTGTGTTTTGTCTTTCGTATTATTACGTACTTTTGAAAGTAAAACATTATCAAAAAGAAAAGAAAATGTGGTTCCATCCATCAGTTGTTTATTGCATTTTACAATTTAAAAAAATTAGGCAGATGAAAACAAGCTTGCAAGAGTGATAACATCTGTCATTTTTACCGGAAGATTTTATTTTTTATTTTATGAAACATACATAGATGAATCATTCACCATAAGATCTACAATGTCGATTTTAAAGTATAAAATCCATATTTTGAGAGATTAATTGAAGAATATAATGTATGTGAACATAAAACACATGATTTGAGGCTGACATTAATACAAGTGGTTGATGGAGAGTGTTTTTAGTTTTTAAGTGCCGTTACTGATTACATTTAAAGGGGTCATATGATGTGATTTAACATTTTTCCTTTCTCTTTGGAGTGTTAAAAGCTCTTGGTGCATAAAGACGATCTGTAAAATTGTCTTCCTAAAATGGCTCGTTTAAACACGCCCCCATGTCTACATCATGATGTGGGAAGATTTGCATAACAACACCCAAATGTTAAAACAAAGAAAGAAGACATAACTTTGATTCTCAAATATGCAGGTCTGGGGGGCGTGAGGGCTGGAATTGAGAACCGCTAGTGTAGAGTAGTGCTTGTTGTTTGTCGTTTCTCTGATCACAAATGCAGACATGGTTTTATGTTTACGCGCCGCGATGCACAGTCTATGGTAAAAACACAGTTTGAGTCTTTTTAATCTGTGATTATGTCTCCACTGGATGCAACAAATGCCTTGTTTGTAATGGGTTTTATTGTTTTTGTCTTGTCGCGCCGGTGTTCTGACTGAATCACAATATGGTGAGGGTCATAACATTTCCGTCACATGCTTGAGGCATTCGGCCAATCACAACGCACCGGATAGCTGGCCAATCACAGCACACCTTGCTTTTTGGACCGATGAGCTTTGTAAAAAACAATGCGTTCCAAAAGGCAGGACATAGAGAACAAACAATAATGCACAATAATGTTTTTTGAATCTTAAACTGCATAAACACATTTAATTACACCAAATACACACAATAATCTTCTTTTTAGCGTCATATGACCCCATTAACATTTTTCACTTTTTTTAATCAGCCATTCTGCAGTTCAAGTCCTGTGGTGTGACACGAAGGTGTAAATAATCCATGTAGCCTCATGAAATTTGAATAAATACCCAAGAATCAGAGTAAAAAAGTAAAGTGTTTTGGAATATGACGAATGTCACAGTTTCCCACATGATATCAACCATCCAGTAGCTTCAAGATGATCTTCAGTTTCTGGGAAGTCTATGTTTACTGTATGTGGCTCTATAGCATTATATGTGAGTGTGCTTTGAAAGAGCGAGAGGGAGGATATATGTAGTAGTGTGTACATGCACTTGAACTCTCTCACTGACGTGTGTGTGGTGCTACGGGGAAGTGAAGGCTCTCTTTAGAGGCAGCTGTGTTATTAGCGCTGTCTCTCTGAGTTCACTGCGTAACTTACTGCATTTCTGTTTTCTCTTTCCTCGCGTTTTCAGTACCCTCTTCAAGACTTTGCCGCTGAGAAGTCTCAAGGTAAGCCGAAAAGCTTTTCTAACATAGACTATTATTGCTAAGAGAGGTTATAGATGCTTTAAACTCACTGAAAGAGTGAAATGATCAAGTACACAATGTACAAACAGCATAATTTGGATTTGTTAGCGGAATCATGACCCTGTTGATTGCGCCATGCAAATGTGCATGATGTTATCTTTGCTATTGATGTTTTAAAGTACCGTTAAGTCAAGGAGCAAGTACTGCTGAGGGCTGCTGACGCCTCATTTGCATGCGTTGGTTTGTAATAGGAGATGATGTGATGAGCCGCAGAAGGGTCTCGGTGAAAGACCTGGGCCTGGGCGACTGTCAGGGCTGGTTGTACAAAAGGAAGGAGAGCAGAGGGCTCTTGGGCTGGAGGTGGAAGAAGTTTTGGTTTGTGCTGAAGAAATGTTCGCTCTACTGGTACACATCGGACATGGTAAGTTACGTGGTTTTCCCCTGGTAACGTGTGGCTTCGCTACGGAAAATGTGAACATTCATGTTTGTCTTCACTTGTTATCTCATGTTGGAAATGAGTATCCAGTAGCCTGTTGCACAAACTCTGAGTTTAGAGTAGAGAAAACCAAATGGCTTCAGTGGATTCACAGCACATGCTATAAATGTTATCTGTCAGTGAGCAACTGATCTCATGAGCACTTTGATTGGCATTTCACTTTTCTGCTGAAAATTAGGAAATTATGAAAAAAAAATAGCTTTTATTTATATTGCGTTAAAAGTTAATATTTTTAAATAAATGATTAGCTAATGATAATTATTTAAAAATAGATATTTTTATTTGCCAAAAATATAATTATAATAAAATAATTATATTTTCATTAAGCATTAAGAATGCTTTAAGTATATAATGTAAATAAGGTAATTTATATAATTATATTTATACAATATTTATATAATATAAAAATAAGTTATTAGCAAAATCCAGACAAGAGATAAGAGGGAGTGGCTTTGTGTCAGAGAAGTGTCACTTTGCTCACAGATAATTGGTCTATTTTTGGTTTGCGATCTCATATCCTGAATAAAACCTGCTCCAAATCATGGCTACATTTCACAAACGCAATAGCTATCTTAGAGGTAAAGTTCACCCAAAAATTGTAAAAAATCTGAGGAACAAGAAAGATATTTTGGATATATATGGATGCTTAATGCAAATTTGTTTATTATTAGTGAAACCATACTCAACATAGAGCATGAAGACTAGACCTGTTCTGGCCATAGATGTTTTTCAAATAACTTGTTCAAGTCTATTAGACACATGAAAAAAAAAAGAACATAGAAATACCAGGTTCCTATTACATACTTCTCTTTCTCTGCATGGAGCAATTTACTTACACAAGCCTGTTAACATTATTTGCAGGACAGGGCAGCTCACTTTTGAACATGTAAATGTATCTATTATTACATTTGTTTGCCTCTTTGTGCCCACGTACTGTAATTTGATGCAGCCATATTCTCAATAAAACTGTTTTCATTGTTATATTTTACTGTTTCTGTTGTCAGACAACCAAATTATTGAACGAAACGTGACCCATTAAGACTACACCAGCTGCTCTCCCTTGCAATACGTTGATTTGAACAAAAGTCCTGATTTATAATCGAGCTGTCGTCTGATGAAATCAATTACACAAGACAGTAGATGTGTTGTGATTTCAACAATACTTGCATGTAAAATTAGAGAAGCAACGATCTGGCCTGCATTTCCCAAAAGCATCGTGAGCTTAAGTACATTGTACACACATTGAAACCAATGGAGCTACAATCAACTTAAATGGGTCATCGGATGCTAGATGCGCTCTTACACGTTATTTGAACTGAAATGTGTGTTGGCAGTGTATGTACACACTACACAACCACACTATAATGATAAAAAAAAAAAAAATTATCAACAATTTTTTACCCCTTTCTCAAATCGAGCTGATCTCAGAAACCTGTCTTTGTGAGGTCACACAGAAAGGGCATTCTCACGATAGTTTGATTGACAGTAGTGTTTCAGCACAGACTGGACTGGTGTCTTCACCTCAGACCCTCTCTGAGTGAGCTGTCATCAGTCTGCCTTTGTTTCACCGCCAGAGCAAATGCAGACAAGAATGACTCCTAAGCGATTGAGGTGTTTTGTGTTGGATGTAATAATGAACATAGCAGTCATCATTTACTCCCGACATCTGAGCTGCTGAAGACGCAGTTGTTTACATTTGTTTCTGAAGGGAATGCACCCTGATCTACATAAACATGTCTACGTTCACGCGAATCATTCGTGGTGCAGCTTCACCTAAAAAGTGAGTAGGTTCTTTTTAATGAATCTTTGCAAATCGCCTTTCCTAATAATCTGCTAATTAGCAAATTTTACAATGAACGCAGCTAAAGTAAACAGTATCTCTGAGAGCTGCACATAAGAGAGGGGCGGGGTCAGCAGAGCTCATTAACATTTAAAGGAAAATGCTACAAAAACGGCTTTCTCTTTTTAACCAGGTAAAATAGGTGTTGTTTTACACTACCAATGAGAAATTTTAACCAAACTATGTTACATACTTTTCATTAAGACCCTAAAGATTCAAATCAACTTGTGTAAAATCCTATGACCCCTTTGAGCTTATGATGGTTTGGTAAATACAGCCCTGGTTTAACTAAAAGTGTTGCTCCTCTCAGCTGTTCGCTGTACAGAGCGGACTCATAACCTTGTGCAGTATCGGTGAGTCTCAGAAACTAAATAAGGTTTGTCCAATTATGGTTTATATATATATATATATATATATATATATATATATATATATATATATATATATAAATATATATATATATATATATATATATATATATATATATATTAGTAATGGGGCTGACGAGTCGTGAGACATGCAGATCCATGTTCAAGCTTTTATTAAACAGAGACATGATCATAACAGGCATGGGTTAAACAGGTGTGTATATATATATATATATATATATATATATATATATATAGGGCAGGACACAACAATAATCCTAGGCCAAGCATGGGTCTTCGATGAGCTAGCAATATCCAAAGGGGTAGACAAGAGGGGTAATCAAGAATCCAGAGCAAAACTATAAACTGAATCAAGACTATGAAAACAAAAAACTGAATCAAGAATATGAAAACAAGAAACTAAGTCATGACTATGAAAGCAGGAAACTAAGACAAGAATATGAAAACAAACACAGAATGCCTTGGTATTGCAGCAATTGATAGAAGAGGGATATATGCAGAACAATACTCGGCAGTGTGTGAGAGGAAGTCCAATCCTTATAAAGCCTGTCTGATGATTGTGCTGTGTGTGATAGTTATCAGGTGAATGTGATTGGTGCAATGGAGCATGGGAAATGTAGTCCAGGGTGTACTGTGTAGTGTGATAGTCTGTGTTGTGGATGATGACCTCTGGTGGTGAATAAACTGAAGTCTAATGACCGGGTCAGGACATGTGTTTGTGTATACAGTGTGTGTATATATATATATATATATGTTTTGTCCAATTATGGGTAATGTATTGTTGCTAGGCGCTCTGAATCGCTAAGTTGGCAACACTGTCAGCATCTCCATTTCTCCAACTATGTGCTTGACTATGGGTAAAACAGGAAATGCGTGTGACGTTAATCGCACATTAATCAAATTAGCACCATTAAAATGAGTTTGCATTAAGTCATTATTAATGCGATAATTTTGACAGCCCTAAAAAAACAAACAAAAAAAAATAACTGTTTGGTTACCAACCTTCAAAATCTCATCTTGTTCAGCAGAAGAAGAAATGTTTTGGCAGCCAGATGGTTTCTACAGTGTACTCTAACAATGCTTTTGGGTAAGAGAGCCCCAGTTAGTTATGTACCGTAAATATGTACAATGGCATCAAACAATGCTAAAATATAATCCTCCACCTTCAAAACCAAAAACCAGAGTTTGTTCTAAACTAAACAAAAAATTAGATGAGTAGTCTTTTCCCAGAGACAAGTTCTCTCTCTTTCCTTTCAGGCAGAGAAAGCCGAAGGCTACATCAACCTGAAAGACTTCACCATGGAACAGGCTACTGAATGCAGGAAGAAGTTGTGAGTTCATCTTCCTTATTAACAGAGATTATTTTGCTGCTTGATGGTAAAAACAACAGACATGCCTATTTCCACCATGTGGCCTCATTTTGTTTTTTTTTTCTGAAAGTACTGTGTGCTATGGCTATAACTGCTATAAGCAAGCATGGCTATAACTGTTGCTCACACACTTGCAATGATCTCTCAATCTGTGTAGCAGTGCCGCAGAAACCAACCACCTAGAATTGTCCTAGACAATTATAGAAAAAAAACACATACAAAAACAAAACCAAAACCATTGGTCTGTATAAGAAGCTGAACAGTAGATTTTTCTCTGATTTTCATCGCAATGTCCAAACTTTCCTGAGCGCGTCCTGAGCCTGTTCTCAACAGCCGGCGCCTGACGCGTCCTCGTCTTCTCCTTGCTTACGGCAGATCGCAGACTTATAAATGCATTAGTGCCACCTATCTCTCAATTGGACCATTGACACTCCTAATTGAGATTGTAGATAGTGTGACGATGGTCCATTTGAGAGAGAGGTGGCAGAAATGCATTTTATAAGTCTGCGATCCGCTGTAAAGCAAGAAGAAGAAGATGCTTCAGGCGCCGGCTGTTTAGAACGCACTCCGGAAGTGCTCAGGACAGTTCAGACATTGCGGTGAAAATCAGAGGAAAATCTACTGTTCAGCTTCTTATACGGACCGATTGTTTTGTGTCTTTATACAACCCGAATTTCGGAAAAGTTGGGACGTTTTTTAAATTTTAATAAAATGAAAACTAAAAGACTTTCAAATCACATGAGCCAATATTTTATTCACAATAGAACATAGATAACATAGCAAATGTTTATATTGAGAAAGTTTACAATTTTATGCACAAAATGAGCTCATTTCAATTTTGATTTCTGCTACAGGTCTCAAAATAGTTGGGACGGGGCATGTTTACCATGGTGTAGCATCTCCTTTTCTTTTCAAAACAGTTTGAAGACGTCTGGGCATTGAGGCTATGAGTTGCTGGAGTTTTGCTGTTGGAATTTGGTCCCATTCTTGCGTTATATAGATTTCCAGCTGCTGAAGAGTTTGTGGTCGTCTTTGACGTATTTTTCGTTTAATGATGCGCCAAATGTTCTCTATAGGTGAAAGATCTGGACTGCAGGCAGGCCAGGTTAGCACCCGGACTCTTCTAAGACGAAGCCATGCTGTTGTTATAGCTGCAGTATGTGGTTTTGCATTGTCCTGCTGAAATAAACAAGGCCTTCCCTGAAATAGACGTTGTTTGGAGATAAGCATATGTTGCTCTAAAACCTTTATATACCTTTCAGCATTCACAGAGCCTTCCAAAACATGCAAGCTGCCCATACCGTATGCACTTATGCCCCCCCATAACATCAGAGATGCTGGCTTTTGAACTGAACGCTGATAACATGCTGGAAGGTCTCCCTCCTCTTTAGCCCGGAGGACACGGCGTCCATGATTTCCAACAAGAATGTCAAATTTGGACTCGTCTGACCATAAAACACTATTCCACTTTGAAATAGTCCATTTTAAATGAGCCTTGGCCCACAGGACACGACGGCGCTTCTGGACCATGTTCACATATGGCTTCCTTTTTGCATGATAGAGCTTTAGTTGGCATCTGCTGATGGCACGGCGGATTGTGTTTACCGACAGTGGTTTCTGAAAGTATTCCTGGGCCCATTTAGTAATGTCATTGACACAATCATGCCGATGAGTGATGCAGTGTCGTCTGAGAGCCCGAAGACCACGGGCATCCAATAAAGGTCTCCGGCCTTGTCCCTTACGCACAGAGATTTCTCCAGTTTCTCTGAATCTTTTGATGATGTTATGCACTGTAGATGATGAGATTTGCAAAGCCTTTGCAATTTGATGTTGAGGAACATTGTTTTAAAAGTTTTCCACAATTTTTTTACGCAGTCTTTCACAGATTGGAGAGCCTCTGCCCATCTTTACTTCTGAGAGACTCTGCTTCTCTAAGACAAAGCTTTTATAGCTAATCATGTTACAGACCTGATATCAATTAACTTAATTAATCACTAGATGTTCTCCCAGCTGAATCTTTTCAAAACTGCTTGCTTTTTTAGCCATTTGTTGCCCCCGTGCCAACTTTTTTGTGACCTGTAGCAGGCATTAAATTTTAAATGAGCTAATTAAGTGGATAAAAGTGTAAAATTTCTCAGTTTAAACATTTGCTACGTTATCTATGTTCTATTGTGAATAAAATATTGGCTCATGTGATTTGAAATTCCTTTAGTTTTCATTTTATTAAAATTTAAAAAACGTCCCAACTTTTCCGGAATTCGGGTTGTACATCAATGTATCGTCATGAGCCCCAGAGTTTAATTTTTTTTTTTATTTTTTTTTTATTTTTTTTTTTTTTCTTTGACTCTCAAAGCCTTGATTCTCATTCACTTCCATTATACGACTGACAGAGTTTAACGGTTTGAGTTAAAAAGTCACCTACATCTTGGATGCCGTGGGGCCAAGCAGACAAACATCAAATTTTCAGTTTTGGGTGAGCTATCCCTTTAAATTGCGATCTCTGACCCAGTTCATGTACTTGCTTCCATTGCTGCAATGCTCATGGTTTTCCACCAACTGTCAAAATACAGTACTATTGGAAGTTAGTGGAATTACACAGACCATAACAAAAACAGACTTTCTGACAGATTGCATATTTTCAAAAGTAGAATAACTACACTATGTATGTAGAAACAAGTATGTGAACTTCGCAACTTTGCAAATATATTATAGCATTTTAATGCTTTAGCAAGGTCAAATAATTACATACAGCACCTTTAACACACCAGGCAACAACCCACAACAGATAATCAGATAAACAAATAACAGATAATATATGCACATGAAAGATGCAGTACTCATATCTTTTCTGCAGAGAATGTAAATAAATGGTTATGAGGTCGTTATTTGACTGGCTTTTTTGAACAAATAGTGTGCAATAACAGGCTGTAAATCAGATTTTTTTTTTTTTCTCACACTAGAAGTGTTTTATCTATACCCCTCTTAATGCACACTCAGAACACAGGAAACTGTCTGCTCTAAGTGTGTGGTCTGAGCTACTGTTTTTCACAGACTTCCTTCATAAAGATATACAGTAGATCGGCTTAACTTTAAAAAACTATGATTGGATGTAGATAAGACAGGAGGCAAACTTTGGTTTCGGGTATGTTTTTGGTTTTGTGTAATGCTTCCACTACGTCATGTAACCACACATCCACAAAGATGTTGTCTCTGAGAACTGCTGGAGTTGTGCATGTTTTAATTTGCATTCACTTCATTCTTGTTTTCCAGTGCAATGAAAGCATGCCGCCTCCACATTATGACACTCTTCTTTGCAGCTGAAAACATGAAAGACATGAACAAGTGAGTGTGAAGAAACACAAAAGTATTTGTGTTTGTTAATGTGGTCAGAGATAAAATGCTTGCTGATTCTACACTTATGAAAAATAAACACTATCTTTTTTAGTCATGTAGCACTTACTCATACATGTGAATCATGTGGGTCTGGTATTTAGCCCAACATGACATGTTTGCATTGCATTGTGGCCGGCTGCTTTGACACCTCACTGTGACCAAAACTGTCTGCAGCACACCACGCAATTGAGCATGTTTGATGAAAACACAGACGCAGTACTAAATATAGTTAGTACTAGTTAGTAATGGGTATGTGCCCTATTGCAGGTATTTGATATTTTATTTAATAGAGCAGTTAACACACACACACAAAAAAGATGTGATAGATAGATAGGTAGGTAGGTAGGTAGGTAGGTAGGTAGGTAGGTTTCTACAACACTATAATGGTGCTTGACAGATGTGTTTACTGCTTTTCAAATGTTTTTGTATGGAAAAGAGCTGCCCGAGATTCTTCAAAAGATCTCCTTTTTGTTCCGTGGAATAACACAAGTGTGAGTAACAGATGAAAAGATATGATGATGTTTTTTTTGTAAACCATTCATGTTATTGAATATTAGAGTGGAAAAAAAACATTGAGAGAAATCTGTGGGTGTGCTACTATTAAACTGTGTGGGAAGATGACACATAATCCATTACAATTATTCCACAGATCCGATGGGGGTGGATTTACCGTAATTAATGTTCTTTTAAATCTAGATGGCTGGCTAAACTTACCCAGGCTTCAAATGAACCTGAGCCCACAGACTCAACGGTTGGAGGTAAAGATTCACACCACACACCCATACAGAAACACAGTTAATACAGGGTGTTTTTCAGTCCACTTTGTCTCATCAAAGCCAAACCTGACACTGCATTAATCTGGTATTGGGACTGTGATTGTGTGACTATAGAGTGCTACAGTGAGGAGAGTGATGATGAGGATGAAGCAGACACCGCTGAGATGTGTGCAGAGTTCATGGATCAGCTGACTCCTGGCTCCCTGCATGTGAGTAACCACACTCTGGGTATGCTCATTTAAACCGACCCATAAGTTAAGTCCGCATTTAACTCTTCTTTTCATTGTGGTTCATATGTGCTATTTTAATACCTGCTGGTGAATCAGAAAATGGGTCACACAAAATGTTTTTGTTCCGTTTTGAAAAACAAAAAGTGCATCGGCCAGATATACGTGTCAGATTTTATTTTCTTAAAGAAATGAATAGTTATAACAAAATGCATTAAATTGATCAAAATGACAGTAGATGCATTCATAATATAACTAAAAGATTTCGGTTACAAATAAATGTTAATTACTATGCATCAACGAATCCTGAAAAAAAATATATACAGTATATATCGTAGTTTTTAAGTAGCTTTCAACAGAATGATTTCTGAAGGATCATGTGACACTGAAGCCTGAAGTAATGATACTGGAAATTCAGCTTTAGCTGGAATAAATATATTATGTAATAATTTATCAAATGGTATTTTTAGTGTATATTAAAATGGAATTGTTTTAAATATTTCACAATATAAACATTTTAACTGCATTTTTGGTGAGCATTAGAAATGTCCTTTTTAAAACCAGTTTCTTTTACACAAGTTCCTTTTTAAAAAAGGAATTTCTTTCCGATTTTGAAAGATTGATTGATGTTTCAGGGTTGTCCCCCACCTCCCCGCTCTTCTTCTCCATGTCAGGACTCATTCCCGCTGGATTCGGTGGTGTGTAACCACACACAGACTCAAAGTACAGACAGGGAGTCGTGGCAGGAGATCAGCTCAGATGAAGACCCCATCCACAACATACAGAAGTTCAAAGAGAACGACTGTGAGTGAGCGCTGGAAGGAGATCTTTTAACCTTAAGAGAGTGTTGCATGGGAAAAGTCTGAAATCAAAACCCTTTTAAAGGGATAGTTCACCCAAAATGAAAACTGTCATCAGTTGTTCATCCTCATTTCGTTCCAAACCCATAACTTTCATCATCTTCAAAACACAAAATTGGAATACAATTTTAATCCAAGCCTTAAAACGAGACACGATCGCTTGAGCTGCTGATGTGCTCTATATAGATGCTGATTCTTGACAAGTAAAGCATGTTCTGAAATAAAAAAATCAAACATTTAATTATGATTTTTACAAATAATTTTCCAGTGATGGCTAACTCCTGGAATAATCATGGAAACGCATTGCTCATAAAGTGTGCTAATCCTGTAATCCGTAATCATATTTTTTCAGCAGGCCCCCCGTCTGATGAGATGGAGATACTGTATCTTCACCTCAAGCAGGTGAGTCTGTCCCCTACTGGAGCCCTGCAGCCCACCACCAAACGTGACTTCAGGTCCTCCTTCATCAGACGTTGCAAAAATGAGAGCATTAACGAGAAACTGCACCTGATTCGAGCTTTAAACAGCACTTTAAAGGTGAGTTTGACATTGGTGTGGCCATTCAAAAGTTAAAAGTGTCTTGTTTAAGTGTGTTTGTCCAGAAAGAGTTGTTTTAAATAGGGAACCAGTAAACTGTGAAACAGTCAAGAAACAGCCAGAAACTGGTGTACCATTTATCATTATTAAACTAGACTTAATTGCATCTTGTTGTGTTGCATCATAAGTATATATTAGTATAAACAGGTCTTAAACAGGTCTTAAAAGTCTTATTTCGGCCTTCCATAAATGATGGCCTTAAAATGTCTTAAATTCAAGTGATGGCATTAAATGTTGCATGCATTGTTATAAATTCATGTAGTCCTCAGTACTGTGTCTTGGTTTATAAAGAATTCTTAAATCAAGATACATTTGCTTAAGTTGCAAAATGAAGCGATTTCTGCAAAATTTAACACAATCAAGTGAGTATTTGCCCAAAACATGAATAAATGGTGATGAAAACTTGTTGATTTTCTGAGCCCAGACATTGGCAGGTATTTTGACTTGTTTTAATCAAAAACTCACTTCATTTTGACTTCATTAAGACTTCTTATTTCATGTTTCTTCTCAAGTAAATATGTCTTGATTTAAGAATCTTCAGACGTCTGCACTGGAAAACAAAACAAAACAACAACAAAAAAAAATCAGAGGAACAAACCATTTTTTGCATTGTGATCAGAAGTTACAGTAAGTTATTGCCATATTCTAGTGGTTGAGACACTGATATTGCAATGCATTATGTTATGAAATGGCAGAAAGCATTTTGCAAATGCACTATAAACCTGAATTCTAAGCTTTAATAACGCAGTAAAGTGTCATCAATTTTATGATCATGATAGCATGTAATACATGTTGGTGCGTTGTGAAGTTGTGTCCTCTTCTCGTTAGTGGAGTTTTGTCTGTTTAAGAGATTTCACTTCCTCTAAAGTGCTTTATGCCCGATCCCAATTCTATTTTATACCCCTTCCCCTTCCCCTCCGCCTACCCCTTCCCTTGTCCCTTGAAACAGAGTGTCAAGGGGTAGGGGAGAAAATGTTCCTCTAAGGATTGGGACACCACTACCATGACGTCACACGCCATCGTTCGTCGTCTAGCTGTTACAATATACACATATACTGGTGTGCATTAGAGACTTTAATTATCGTCCTGGGAGCTGCTTACTGACACACACACACATATCGGAAATCGCGCAGCTCACACATCCAGGAGAAAATAAACTTGTCAACGCTGCCCCACGACTTTTATTAAATACAGTTTAGATGCTGAATCGCTACATTATATTTTCCAGCGACGAGAAGTAAACTCACTCTAAAAAGATAAATGCACAGACGCGAATACACTCAACTTCCTTTTCTCTCTCTCTCTCTCTCTCTCTCTCTGTCTCTCTCTCTCTCTCGAATAGGCAATATTTGAGAAAATGGTTTAGCGATTTCTAATTATTGGGGTAACATTCTTTGAGTAACATGACCGTTAATATGAACTCACAATTGAATGTAACAGAACAAATGATTACTTTTCGTTAAAATCTATATTTATGCCAAAAAGGCTTACATTTATGTGTCTTTTTGTTCGCTGTAGCTGCCATGTTGCCGAGATAATTCATACCCCTTCGTCTGAAGTGTTGTCCCGAAAAATCTATCTAAGGGCTATCTGGCCCTTCCCCTTACCCCTACCCCTCCAACCAAGAGAATCGAGACACCCCTATCCCTTCAGCTCTCCTAATATTGCCAGTATCATGAATCCTGTCTGGTCTGGCTTCTCTATCTTTCTGATATGTGTTTGAATCCTCTCTGCTAAAACTGAAGTTAAAATGTTTAGGCTTTTGGGCCTATAACCTATTTTTTTCCTACCTATTCCCTTTACATTGCAACTAACAAAGGTTAACTTTCCATGGTTTTTAATAAAATGAAATGCCTTCGTGTATTGCCACTTTGGGCTGGTCACAAACCAGAAGTGAATCTATTTAAGTACTTAAAGCATTAATGCTGTTAAGGAAGAAGGAACTTGAATGTCAGTTTGGATTTCACATCCAGCTGTTTGCACTTTTCACAGAGTAGATTGGTCAAAACAGAAATACTAAAAGGCAAGCAGTTCCCGATTGAAAGTTGGCAGAGAGTTGTGACTCAGTCTCTTGTGGGAGAGAATAACATTTTGCATGAACAGTATGTGACCTTGCCATTTAAATAGCTCTCTTGAGGGGGTCAAGCTATTAAATGTTATTAGGCCTATGTCTACTAAAAAAAAACAAACATTGGCAGCCCTAATGTAGTCATGGTATAAATATCTGTCACAAAGTTACACTAATGCCAGATGTATTTGTTGAAACATTTCTACATTACTTAAGTTTTGGGATCATAAAGTGTGTATATACTGAATGAAAAGTTTGGAAATTTTTTATCAGGTCCCTTAAGCTCACTGAGGCTGAATTTATGTGCTCCAAAATGCAGTAAAAACACTTATACTGTGAATTATTATGATCTGTTGTAATATATTTAAAAAAAAAAAATTATTCATGTGATGCACAGCTGAATTTGCAGCATCATTTCTCCAGTCTTCAGTGTCACATGATCTTTCAGAAATCAGTCTAATATGCGGATTTGTTGCTTAATAAACATTTCTAATTATTATCAGTGTTACAAACAGTCGTGGGACTTAATATTTAAAAGTAACAGTAAAAACGTGTAATGTTAGAAAAGATTCTGTTGCAAATAAATGCTGTTCTTTTGAACTTTCTATTCATCAACAAATCCTAAAAAAGGGTTTCCACAAACTATTAAGCAGAAAAAAATAATAATAAAGATAATTATTAATAAATGGGTGATTTATCTGAAGGATCATGTGACACTGAAGACTGGAGTTATGATGCTGAAAATAAAGTAGGAATAAGTTACACTTTTAGTTATTTCAAATGGTAATAATTGTTCACAATATTACAGTATCTTTTGATCGAATAAATGCAGCCTTGGTTACAATAAGAGACTTCAGCTTTCCAGCCTTTTGACTGTTGATTATCTAGATTCCTGTTAGTTATTTGAAGTCTACAGACACTAGATGGCAGTATTGATGAGACCAAAACATAGCAGCTTTACTTTAACGTTTGGAAGTTGTTTTCATAGTTTCAGAAGAATCCATCATACCATTCTGTGTCTGTCTTATTTCAGGCTAAGGAGGCCGATCTGCAGGCCATAGAGCAGGTCTTGAGCGAACCGTCTCTGAGCGCTTGTAAATACAGACAGTGGCGAGATGCTAATGTGCTCCTGCTGCAGGAGGTCTGTGAGAAACACAAGAGTGTCGTGGAGCCACAAGTCCAGGAGCCTCAGGCCCAACACCAGTCGCTCTTCAGCCCCAACACTGTGTACACCGAGACCAGCCTGTGAAGACGAGAGGACCATAACAGAGATCAACCAGAATGAAACAGACGGCCACAGGGCTTGCACGACACCGACAGGAACACAAACAGAGCGGGAAACCTCAAGGGCTGGCTTCCTGGACACAAATGAAGCTTCTCTGAAACACCTCAAACAGATACAAGCCTGCAAAAGCACATAATGCAGCTGAGAGAAATGACCTCAGACTCATTTGATATCAGTTTACTCTGAATTTGAGCACAGAAGAGTCTAACAAGTGTGTAACAGGACAAGAGACCCAATTTCAGACAACTCATTTCTGAGACCTATAGTTACCGCATTTTGCATTTGTAGTGTAACACGTGCAACTGTGCAACGTGTATAAACGGTCAGTTTTGTTTACATCGTTCAGTGTTTTGTTGAAGAAAAGTTCTTAACATGTTACAAACTTAAGTTTTTTGGAGGGAGCTTGCTTTTATGAATCGACATTGTGATAAGTGTGTTGTCTAGTTTGACTTTTAAATGCAGTCTATACATGATTTTCATCAAATGTACATCTTTTGTTTGTTAACAAATCACTTTTATTTCACACGTGCTATGCACACAAATTCTGTTCTTAAACTTGCTTGTATTTAATGGTTTTAGGAGTGGAGACTTGTTTACCTGTTTTTAACACAACGGTCCTTTTTAGATGTACATATTTTTGCATTTTACTACTGGAAATGAATGTCATGGGTATTGTACATTATTGTATACATTTTTGATTTAACTCTATAAATGTTTACTTGATAATTTTGGAGTAATTCATGCTGAAGGTGTGCCAAAGGAAATAAAAATGGCTGTTTAATATTTTCTTTCAATGTTGTGTTGCCTATTTGTATATGTATTTGAGAAATTGGAGAAATGTTGAAAACAGGCCTTCAGCCAGTGTAAAGGGGCAGCCTGAAAACGTGTTAGCTATTGTATCTTGTGAGGTGAAGAGAGGGTGAACTCATGTCTCCTGGGCTCAAAATAACAATGTTCCTGTCTATTTACGCGACAGACAGCAGTTTAACACACAGCAGAGGTCAGGCAGAAGGCAAGACACTCACTGTAAACTGTGTTGGACGGAGAATGGAATACTAGCATTTCATGTGTCCCGTGACGCCATATTTCTTCAGAGCGGTCATATGTGGCCAGTTCAATGAAACTTAATGATAGTCTGCTGTCCTCAGGTTTATAATGCTGAATGTGAGTGTATTCTTCCACAATACCCACCACAGAACAGGACCTTCTTAATATGTAATAAAACATAAACGTGGAATATTTATACAAAATTTTGTTTGAGAGTTGCATTGTTTCCATCCCTTATAAAACCATTCTGGATACAAATTTCAATAGCAAAGATCTTTTTTTTAAGCTACTGAACATCTTTTTTTTTTTTCAGCTATTGACCTTCTTATTAAGTGTTTAATTATTTACAAATATTATGTAATTATTAATTGTATTATTTAGTTGAAACTAATTTTAGTAATTCACAGTTTTATGGTTCTCAGGCAAATTACAGAATATAATTCAGAAACTCTGCACAGAAACAACATTTTACCTCGTTTACAAGACAGGTAAAAATGCTTCTGTAATATATGATTTAAAGGAAAGAATGGGATTGGAAAATATGTAAATATGTCCGGCTCAGCCAGACAATAGCAGAATTAGTGTAAACAGCCTAAGCTAAAAAGGCAGGCTATTTGCACTTAATCTAAATAGACACTAAAATGACTAAAATGACTCAAAGTTATTGGATAGCTGTTCTTTTCACACTCCTAATTCTGATCATGAGACTGTTCCAGTACATGCCCAGGTCAAACCGAGCTTCACAAACTAAACCAGAGCTTCATGAATGTACTTCTGCATATGCCCTTCCTCCTTCATTCTGTAGATGTGACATTGGCTGCAGCATGCTGCATTGGACTGCTAAAGGTAGAAAACGTGGTTTTGGAGAGATGCTGAGGTTCCTGTTCAATCGTCAGAGGGAATGTGTTTCTGAGATGTGACTCACTGTAACCCACAGCGCAGCAAACTCACCGCTCATTCTTCTGGTTTGACTCATAATGGCATATGAGAGAATCCATTGCTCATTTGAACTAAAATATAAAAGCCTGTGACGGGTTTGTTCGTTTTCCAGGGAATTGTTGTTGAAGCTCTGTAATCATATGAGAAGATTTCCATGGTTAAGGGTGAGACTCCATATTACATTCCCATGAACATTTATCTCTAGCTGTGTGTGTTCCATAATGCACTTTTCATTTTTTTTATATCAATTTAATGCCTTTGTTATATTTTTTCTTTCTTATCACAATCAATAGTTCAAAGCCTAGATTTACTAAGGGAAAATGTGCGTGAGACCGCAATCACACAAAAGCGCCATTGGGAGTGGAAAGTTCTGCTGGTGATCTACATTACAGACAAATGTGCAAAATAAACACAGATGCAGATCATTTTCATAATGACCAAGACAGTCTACAAGAGCGCAAATTAGCAACTATCACAGCCGTGTCAAGCACAAAATGGCATGCTTTTTATATGTCTGCACTATTTTTGTACTTTCTGTACTGGAAGCTCCTGACACCAGAACAAATTCATTGTGTGTGTAAACACACTTGGCAATAAAGATCTTTCTGATTCTGATTCATTTTGGGGGGCATTAAATAATGCCGCAAATACCAGTAAACTGACTACCACAAATCTTTATTTAAATACTCTACTCCCATAGAATTTGCATCTGTAAGGGAAAATCTCACAAATGTTTATGCATGGTTAGCATTGGCACTGGCCCTTTTTTCTTTTTTTTCTTTTTTATAAATAATGAATTTCTGCTACTGCTGAAAAAAATATTGTGTGGATGTGAAAGTCTCAGGTTTTTGATATAGATGTCATATAAGACGATGTCTACAATTCAGACCATCAACTCCCTAGAATTCACTTGACTATAGTGTAAATTTAATACCAATTGTGGAAACAAGCATACATTGAAGAATTGAAAAAAAACTAACAAAACAGAACTAGCTCTGAATAAGGAACTGGATCTTGATTCCCACCCTTCTGGTGCCTTTATTAAACTTTTCCTTTAATCTGTCTTCAAATCCCACTGTGCAAACTTCAATCTTCCTTTATCCTCCGTGTCAATATGGCTCATGATGTGTTTCTATCTGGCTTGGTGGAGTGAAATGAAAAGTAATGCTGATTGGTTCAAATCCCATTGGGTCTCTGATGTTGTTTCCATTGCATGATATGATTATGTGTCTCTCTGCTCTTGAGATCTCTGCCTCTCGGGCCCCTCGGCTATGATTCAGTGGTGAGAGCGATCGCTGTTGTCATTAACAAGGAGCCTCAAGATGTGAAATGTTGCACTCAGGCTGCAATGCAGGCAAACCAGAGGGGAGGCCGGGGTAATAATGGGGTGTAATGATGTTTGTGTGATTAGTGCCCACCTCTAGAGCTGCAGGCTACGATAAAACACACGTGTGTCTGTGAGAATTAGGACGACCCTATAAACAGACGGGACCTCAATGGAAAAAAAATACAGAGGCGGGAGTAACAGTGAACTATTTCAGGAAAAAGACCTACCCAGTCGAGCATAGACAACATGCATCCTAATAGTCTGGCTGGCTGACTAGGTCTGAGACGAGATGTCAGAGGGTTGGTTTAGAATTAAACTGCCTGTGGAAAATAAATGATCAGGGGAAATATACTACACAATCCTGCATGCATGTGTTTCAAAGACTGGTTGAAAGAATAAAAATGGAATTTGAAAGTGACTGATTAAATTATGTGTATTTTTTTTTTTTACTGATAATTAATCATTTTAGTCAGTTTTTGCTTGGCTGTGTTTAAAACTCACTTGACTTTGTTGTTGACCATTAAACCTGACAACAATTCAGTTTCATTAATATTGTTAAAGTGCCTCATTATGCCATTGTGAATATGGCCTTTCATGCAATATGTGATGCTCGCTGTGAATGTAAACTATTTGCAAAATTGTGAAGCCGACAATGCACAGTAAAAAAAAAAGTTGTTTTTGTGGACAAAACAGTCTGGAATTTGTTTGAGAGAGCTCAAAGTGTCTTGTAGAAATTGAAATCAGGCCTTTCTTGTTAACACATTAGATATCTTAATATGTGTTTACGCAGATGTGCGGAATGTCCCGTCTCTGGAGTCTAGACGGTCCGCCTTTAAGAACACAGGACAGTGAAGTAATAGATCACAAAATTACATTCAACACATCTGCTTCCACTGAATACAAAGGGAGAACTTTTGAAGAATACTGATGCTGCTTTTTATAATAAAATAAAATGCTTTTAAGCTACCAAAAAATAAATAAACAACAACAAAGTTTTACTTTAGGCCTTTATAAGCCATACAATTGCCTTCTGTAAATGATCAGAGGAATTTTATTTTTGTATGAAATGCTGCTTTACTGTTAAAAATGCTCTTGGTTTGGTCAAGCTCATGTTGGTTATATTGACTTTGTGACAAATGTCATGGGAAGTCAGACTGATTTCCATGAATAGTTCATCAAATTATTAATAAAAAAAAAAAAAACACAATTTCTTAATCTCTTTTTTAAATATATTTTTTCCTCACAAATGTAATTTCATGTGTCAAAACAGGTCACACACTGCAAAAAATGGTAAACTGCAATTGTTACTTTAAAGATATATTTACACATTATTTAACATAAAGTACTTTTCGAGGTGGAAATATTATTTAGGATTATTTATTATTTTTTATATATTATATATTTAGGATGATTCAGCTTTAAATAACTTAAATAAATGCAGTTAATTTAGATTACTTTTTTCAGTTCAGTCAAGTTAGTAAACGGTTCAGTCTCTTGCCAAATAAACAGCTCTTGGTTTTTGCATGTTTGTCACCCATAAACATGTCCACTACTTTTTTTTTTTTGCAATTAATAATGTCGAAAATGTAAAGTCCGATGAAAAAAAGTGTGATTTTTTTAAACCGTTTCATTAGATTCATTGAAATGATCCAAAAAAAAAAAACATCGCTCGGACACGGTGGAAGGAAACAGTGAGTGAAGTGACATTACTCACGCGAACTGCTCTGAAGCTAGTGAATAACTTCATCAGGAATGTGAATAACAACTCGGCTGTCTGTTTTAGAGAGAGTTTGGGGAGGGTGGAGGCGTGGTTTCAGGGCGCGCGCGCTTTGGCTCCTGGCTGATATTCATTTGGCGTTCTGCGCGCGAGGAGAAAACGACATGGACTTGTCCTGGAAGATTATGTCACATTAAAGGATTTTATTGTCTAAAGATAATATTGTCTAATGACAATAACTTATTGCCCAATAGTTGTCTTCATTTCAGCAGCGGTGAGTGGATAACTTTTCTTAATATTAGTTCAGTGTAAAGGCTGTGAAATTTGAGGCTAAAACTGTCAAAAGTTGAGCGTAACAGAAGTTTGTATGCCTTACATTTATTTTCGTCGAATTTAGATTATATTTTAGTTTGTATATATGATTAAAAAACCATCAGCATTTGTAAGGAGACAATACTACCCAACTGAAAGATGCAATATTATGAAGCAGCGCGCGTCAGGCTCGAGGATAGTGTAGTAGCATCCTTCTCCCAACATCAATTTGCATAATCATTTTCCCAAGAATCTCTCTTTCTCTGCAATTGTATTTACTATAGATACAAAACAACCCTGAGTTCTTATTTTTCTTATGTGTCTCTTCTTTTTCTCTGTTACTGTAAGAATATGGCACATCACATTTGGTCCCAAATTATTTGGACACTTAAGCAACAGTTAAAAATGAGTGATTTTTATTTAATTGGAAATACCAAGTGGTAATTATTTTAAAGAAAGATAGCACGAACACACCTACAGCCTAATATTTCCAAAAGGATGCTCGTTTTGGAAGATATACTTTTGAAAAATAAAGACTAAAGTATCAGAGCAGTATAATCTCAACCCATGTGTTCTTTAATAGTATTTGGGGCCTTAAGTTAATAAGACAAACCTATTAATGATTTATACTTTGCAAAATCCACCGCATATTGCTCAGGAAGAGTCTTGATGGTTCTTTATTGTGTCGTCAAGAAGAGTCTTATCCACCCCCCATCTCCAGGCTGTGTGTGTGTGTGTGCGCGCGCACACACTTCTTTGTTGTCGCCGCTTCATAGTGTTTGTTATGGATCTTACAGAGCATCCAAAGACCAGCTGGATTCCCAGATTGTGCTGAAAAGAATAGGGCCCAAACATCATCTGTAGACCCTTCTATTATGAATTAAGCTGTGGATTTGGTAGTGGAAGCTCATCTCAAAACAGTATACAAACATCTTCAGCAGCAGCAGAAGGTTTATTCCAAAGTGGCTCTGTCATAGAAACACTACCCTATAATCACCAGCACACACTCCTCTGGCATCCAACCAAACTGTCTTTTTGATCAGAGCAGCCACAAATATGCACTCTGATATATTTTAAACTTTAATTGGCATTTTGCCTATGACAGTATGCATCAGAAATACTATATTTGGCATAATCTTCTAAAAATGTTTGGTTAAAGGGACAGCTCACCCAAAAATAAAAATTTGTTTACTCACCCTCAAGTTGTTCCAAACCTATGTGAGTTTCTGTCGAACAGATATTTTTAGGAATATTGGTGACCAAACAGTTGCTGGGAGCAGCTGACTTCCATAATAGTGAAAAACAAAAAAATACAGTGGAAATCCATGCAACTGTTTGGTTACCAACATTCTTCAAAACACCTTATTTTTTTCTGTTCAACAGAAATGAAGTTCATACAGGTTTGGAACAATGTTAGGGGGTAAATGCTAATGAGGGTAATGGGAGGGAGTAAATAGATGGCAACATTCTGGGTGAACTATTCTAAGCAGGCTTTCGTTGTTTTCAGACCTTAAGGTTAAAAGGATGAAAAAGGGAGTAAAAAAGTTTTTCAGTCAGTAAAAATGCACTCTGGATATTTAACCAATAGTTCACCCAAAAATGAAAATCCATCATCATTTATTCAAACTTATTCTGTTACAAACCCCGTTCCACAGAACCAAAAAAAAAAGCCTACTTCATATGGTAGCTTTGTATGAGGAACAGATTGATTAAAATAGTTGGGTCAATGACTTGTCCCTATTATTTGTCTAGAATTTTTATTTGATTAAAAAAAAATGCAGTTCATACAGTAATTAGAACACACCTCTTCAGTGATGAAACTGATTATTATTTTTTTTAAATAAAGAATTCTGCATAATACAACCGTCTTGATATCATAATTACGTTCAGGTTGTAAAATGTCATATTATGCACATTTTGGGTGTAAAATGTCATTTTATGCTGAGTTCCCTTTACCTCAGAAGTCGGATGCCGGAGTTGAGAGTGACATCACATCCGAGTTGAGCGTTTTCCAGTACACAGGTCAGAAAACCAAGACGGACAGGTCCAGTGTTAGCAATAAAAGGTTGATAAAAACATAAAAAGCGGTATCACATCCACAGGTTGGATAGTACTGTGTGAGTTTAGTGAGACACAGACAAACAGAAGTGCTATTAACAATATATTACTACTTGCTTATATATTAATTGTTGTGGTTCCTGCAAGTTTCGGAGTCCGAACTCGACTTGAGAAAGCATTCCAGTCAAGAGTTTCTACAGAGAACTCGAAACTTCTGACTTCAAATCGCATTCCCACATTCGTGCATTCACATTAATCCAAGTATGACATCATTGGTTCTCGTAACTGATCGAGATGCATTCTTATTTCCCTTTTGGCACAGAAGCCTCATGCCTACCCACTACACACTAAATTTACTGCTGACTAGCAGTTCGATTCCATCTCTTGATTGTGACAAATTAGCTTTGTTGTTTGATTTCAATTGATTGTAAGAGCCAGGTCATCTGGACATCTGGCGGTGTGGCATCTCTGTGCCAAGTTTATTCAGTGATGCTAATGCACCTGATTATTGTTCGTAAACTGTAAGCACATGGAGCACATACAGTGTAGAAATTAGTTTGGTCTAACGTTTCTTAGGTTGAATTCTGTCCAGGGGTCATTTGGGCTTGTAATGTCTTTGTGCATCTGATCTCCGTCCAAAGTTTCTCTTGTCCATAATTTTTATTAGCATTTAATATTGCTTCCCTGCTGTATACAACTCTTTATAAAATCCTCCTCAGAACTGAGCTTCAGTTGGTTACACCTTTCCCAATTAACACAGAGCACTTGATGGGTCAGGAATAATCCTACTGGCAACATATAAGCATCATCGCATTTTATAATGTGTATAATTGTTACATTTCTAACAAAGTACTCCTCTAAAATTAGATAAAATTAGAAAGCTCTTGTTTGTTTGTAATAATGTGGCATTCTCTGGTGACCTTTTGAGCTTCAGAGTTCATGTCACCTTTCCGCTGGAATACTAATGAAGCATTGTGAGCTCTCAGCTGCACAAAGGTCATATCACAATGATCACAAGGATGCTGGGGTTGTCATTGTTTTATAGATTTAACAGCACAGACCTTATTAGTTTATATTTAAAGTCTTTTTTTTTAGCTTGTGAAAAAAAAGTACTTTTTAGCATGCCTGAGTACTTTAAATGAATTACTAAAACCAAATGTTTTTGGATAATTCCTTGAATAAAAATTCAAAATAAAATCAAGGTGTATTGTAGTTGCAATTTAAATGCAATTAGCTGATCTTTAGTTGCAGTTTAGTACATTTAAATATTTGTGACCCTGGACAACAAAAGCAGTCTTAAAGTCCATGTTGCAGGTTAACCACCACTGTCGATTAATGGGTACATAAATTACTCAAGATATGTATATCATTTTTAAAATGTCTCAAAAATGGTCTTAAATACCATTTTTTTACGTGTTTGGTATTAACTTTTTTTTTTTTTACACAATTCGGTGATGATGTCACGTTGGGGAGAAGCGGAGGAAAGGTAGCCTCAGTCTAGTATTCAGAACCATAGCGACTGACTGGGATGAGAAAGAGATGGCAAGAGCCAACATGTATGATGACCTGCAGCTGTGTAATTTCGAACCTGCCAGACGTGAGAGGGCAAATGAGGAATTGCCAAGAACTGATGTCCGTCAAAGCTTATTAAATGCATGGTCCGAGGAGAATGAGTGGAGAGTTGGTGAAGTGTCCTGGTGAGTTGCTATCATTTAGCATCGCAGCAATGAGCACTGGAGCTAGTCCACGAGCAGCAGTGCACAATAATGACACATATTTTTTTACTGTCATTGAATAGCACAGAGTGAAAAATCAAGGTTTTCTTTATATCCAGTGGCAGTGATCATGACGTTAGTTCAGATAAGTACCGGTAACCTTTGTCATAGTGTCGTAGAACTGGTAAACTTTGTCATCTAGAAATAGAAGGCATCATGCTAGCTATATGGACGTTTCTAAGCGTTTATCTATCTATCTGTCTGTCTGTCTGTCTGTCTGTCTATCTATCTATCTATCTATCTATCTATCTATCTATCTATCTATCTATCTATCTATATTTATGTATTTATCTATAATCTGTGCTATCTGAATACTCTCGTCTACTACTCGTCTCTCTCTAGCCACTCTCAATGCTCTCAAGCCGGGCTTTGGTAAATTCTCTCCCCAAGGTGACGTAATGCAATGCATTGTGGGGAAAGGAGAATCGTTGGAAACCGCTGTAAGATAGTACCTACTTTTTCGTATTATATTCCGTTTTGTGATACCCAACAACATAAAATACAATGGGTAACAGTTTAAATGTTTATTACCAACAAGCAAATTGCACAAATTTGTTGAAAAATTAACCCTGCAACACGGCCTTTAAGTCGCTGGGGTATATTTGTAGGAATAGACAAAAATAAAGAATGGGTCAAAATGATTGATTTTTCTTTTATGACAAAAATCATTAGGATATTAAGTAAAGATCATGTTCCATTTTGTAAATGTCCTATTGTAAATATATTAAAACTTAATTTTTGATTAGTAATATGCATTGTTAAGAAGACAGTTTTAATGGCGATTTTCTAAATATTGTGATTTTTTTTGGCACCCTCAGATTCCAGATTTTCAAATTGTATCAAATTGTCTTATCCTAATAAACCATACATCAATGGAATCTCAATAAATATAATTACCCTTATGACTGGTTTTGTGGTCTAGGGTCCCATATTACCTTTAATAAATTAAATATAGAATAATACAATAGAATTTATAATGAAAAGTACTGAACGTGGCTTTGTATGTTAGTCAATACATTAAAATAAGTGTACTTCTTTAAAGCATGAAAAAATATTATTAACATATAATTATTTAAATTATTATTTATTAAGTATTTTATTAAATATGGTATTATTACAAAGTGCTTTTTTTAAAGTGTACTTACAGTTTTTCTCAGTCACTTTGGTGCATTTTTCAAAACAGAAATGAAATTCTCAAAATTACTTGTACAACCTCCACATCATCTAGTCATTTATACACATCATAAAACCAGTTTCTCATTCTTTTGAACAAGTTGCGATTGCTTTTGTACATTCATGCAGTTGATTACGCACATTTATCTGCAGTTTCCTACATTATCAGTTGATAATGTCATGTCGCTCAAAATGTATTATACAGTTTTCTGTGCAATCGTCTTACCCCTCAAAACATCTAGTCTTTAGTTCATCGTATAGGTCATTAAATGCAAAATGGTTTATCTAGTTGTCATAAGATGCCAAGCACATATCTTTTTTTTTCTTTTTTTACACATTATTAGTAAGTGAATCTTTTCTAATGAAGAGAATGTAGATGATAAACTGATGATAAACCATTTCTCTGAAATAGCTCAAAGGTTCATCTCATGAATCTTCAGTTGGAAAGCTTATACTGTATAGACAGGGGAGTTACAAATGCTGAAAATTGACTTATTTTCATCTTTGTGCCCATATTTCCTTTTCCTTTTCTATATCACAAAAATATTGTAAAATATTTGTTTTTGTATTTATTTACAGTTTTTTTACAGACGCTAGGACACATTTCTCAATACTTAGGTCACTTTTGCAAAACTCTTCACACAGTGAGCACAACAGGATCGATTATCATTGCTTTGGCACAAAATGCATTCAATAACTACATCTCTCAAATTTCATGAATTATTTTCTCACTCAGACACAACAACTGCCAAAACTCTTCGTACGTACAAGTCAATTTGCACATGCTTACATACTGTTTTCAAAACTGTTAAACTTATGTTCAAAACAATAACATAATACAAAACTGAATAAGACAGCAATTTGATACATTTCTACAGTAATATTTGAATGAAATATATTTTGAATCTTAAAATTAAATGCTATACAGTTTTTTACGATTGTTTACACACTAAAATTAAAATTTCCACACAATTAGCAAAATTTTACTCCAATGAGCAAAACACCTCCACAGATTTGCACAACATTACACACAATGTCTGCTTCACCCTTTTTGCAAAACATTACACACAGTGATTTGTAAAACTCTACACACATTTTCACACCTTAGACACAGATAAGGATTATGAGGTTACTTCCTTGTAATTACAAAGCACCGGATTGCCAATGACCACACTAATGAACGAACTGGATAAACACATCTACCAGGTGTGGAAGCACACATGTGCTATAAAAGGCAGCAGGTGAGTTCACCTGTCTTCAACAAAAATGGAAGGAGTTAGAAGAAGAAGAAGAGTGAGAATGAGAGGGGGAGCTCAAAGAGGAGATGAAGGCGGTAGAGGTAGAGGAGAAGGAGGTAGAGGAAGAGGCATAGGTAGAGGAGAAGAAGGTAGAGGAAGAGGAGAATGAGGTAGAGGAAGAGGCATAGGTAGAGGAGAAGAAGGTAGAGGTAGAGGAGAAGGAGGTAGAGGAAGAGGCATAGGTAGAGGAGAAGACGGTAGAGGAGAAGGAGGTAGAGGAAGAGGCATAGGTAGAGGAGAAGAAGGTAGAGGAAGAGGAGAATGAGGTAGAGGAAGAGGCATTGGTAGAGGAGAAGGAGGTAGAGGAAGAGGAGAAGGAGGTAGAGGAAGAGAAGGAGGTAGAGGAAGAGGCATAGGTAGAGGAATAGGAGAAGGAGGTAGAGGAGAAGGAGGTAGAGGAAGAGGCATAGGTAGAGGAGAAGAAGGTAGAGGAAGAGGAGAAGGAGGTAGAGGAAGAGAAGGAGGTAGAGGAAGAGGCATAGGTAGAGGAGAAGAAGGTAGAGGAAGAGGCATAGGTAGAGGTAGATGAAGATAAGGAGGTAGAGGAAGAGGCATAGGTAGAGGAGAAGAAGGTAGAGGAAGAGGAGAAGGAGGTAGAGGAAGAGGCATAGGTAGAGGAGAAGAAGGTAGAAGAAGAGGAGAAGGAGGTAGAGGAAGAGGCATAGGTAGAGGAGAAGGAGGTAGAGGAAGAGGAGAATGAGGTAGAGGAAGAGGCATTGGTAGAGGAGAAGAAGGTAGAGGAAGAGGAGAAGGAGGTAGAGGAAGAGAAGGAGGTAGAGGAAGAGGCATAGGTAGAGAAATAGGAGAAGGAGGTAGAGGAAGAGGCATAGGTAGAGGAGAAGGTAGAGGTAGAGGAAGAGGAGAAGGAGGTAGAGGAAGAGGCATAGGTAGAGGAGAAGGAGGTAGAGAAAGAGGCATAGGTAGAGGAGAAGGTAGAGGTAGAGGAAGAGGAGAAGGAGGTAGAGGAAAAGGCATAGGTAGAGGAGAAGGTAGAGGAAGAGGAGAAGGAGGTGGAGGAAGAGGCATAGGTAGAGGAGAAGGAGGTAGAGGAAGAGGCATAGGTAGAGGAGAAGGTAGAGGTAGAGGAAGAGGAGAAGGAGGTAGAGGAAGAGGCATAGGTAGAGGAGAAGGAGGTAGAGGAAGAGGCATAGGTAGAGGAGAAGGTAGAGGTAGAGGAAGAGGAGAAGGAGGTATAGGAAGAGAAGGAGGTAGAGGAAGAGGCATAGGTAGAGGAGAAGGAAGAGGAAGAGAAGGAGGTAGAGGAAGAGGAGAAGGAGGTAGAGGAAGACACCTAGGTAGAGGAAGAGGTAGAGAAGAACTTGAAGAGGTGATAGAACCAGAACAAAGAAGACGAGGACCAAATTTGACTCGAGAAATCCGTGCAACACTTATTGACCATGTTAACAACCATGGACTGACACTGATGGAAGCTGGACAAAGAGTTCAACCAAATCTCAGCAAAAATACTGTTGCGTCAGTAATTCGGACATTTCATCGAGAAAACAGGTAAGCTAACCACACAGTATACATTGAAACTGAAGCTTGTATAATCAATATTGTTTACTGTGACATTTGACAGAAGGCTGCATATATATATATATATATATATATATATATATATATATATATATAAATATATATATATATATATATGTGTGTGTGTGTGTGTGTGTGTGTGTGTGTGTATGTGTGTGTATATATATTTTTTATCTTTTTTTTTTTTTGAAATAGGATTGAGGGTCGAGGACACCAAGGTGGAAGGGGCCCTATGTTTAGTCGTGCACAAGAGGCCGCCATTGTGAACATGGTTTTGGCCAATAATTGTATCCGGCTACGAGAAATCCAAGCCAGTATCATCAATGATGACAATATTTTCAATAACATCCAACGAGTCTCTCCGTCAACATTAGGTCGAATCCTAAAGAAAAATCAAATATACATGAAGCAACTGTATCGGGTACCATTTGACAGAAATTCAGAGAGAGTGAAACATCTGCGCAATGAGTATGTGGAGGTATGCATTGTTCATCTGACTATGGTGTGGTATCATGCACTGCTCATAATGTTCTGTCACAAAAATACTGTGCTATAGATATTGAATAGAATCCTATTTTCTTTAATGTGTTTCAGAGAGTCTTGCAAATGGATGCTGCTGAAATTCAACATGAATTTATATATGTGGATGAGGCTGGATTTAACCTTGCAAAAACAAGAAGAAGAGGGAGAAATGTAATTGGGCACAGGGCAATCACCAATGTGCCAGGGCAGCGAGGGGGTAACATCACCCTTTGCACTGCTATCACACAAAATGGGGTCCTCCACCACCATGCAAATCTGGGACCCTATAATGCAAATCTGATACTTTCATTTCTTGACCGATTGCATGAGATTGTCACAGCATTACACCAAGTGGACCAGATGCGGTACATTGTCGTTTGGGGCTGGTTTGCTCTGGTCCAGAACTGGTTCCATGATCACCCTGATTTTGAAGTTTTATACCTTCCCCCATACTCCCCCTTCCTGAATCCTATAGAATAATTTTTTTCAGCGTGGTGGTGGAAGGTATATGACCTGCGGCCTTATGCCTGTTTGCCCCTCATTCAGGCCATGGAACAGGCATGTGATCTTCTTGAAGCAGCTTCAGTGCAGGGGTGGATTCATCACACAAGGCGATTCTTCCAACGGTGCCTTGCCAAATCTCTGTTTACTTTTACTTTACTTTTCTTCAGAGTCAAAGTGTATGTACTGTAATTCATGCAGTATTTTTATTTGTCTATAGATTTTATTTGTTTACAGTAATTGATATAATTGTTGGTTGATTACTGTAACTGATTATGGTAAGAAATACTGTAAGTATTGAAAAAAATACTTGAAATATTCAGTCTGCAGCATCAAGTGTTGTGCAGTGCTTGGTAAGGTTATAGTAGGCCTACAGTATTTGTCTACATTCTCCTTATATCTCAAAACAAATCATGAATAATGTTGTGAGTTTCTCACTATTTTTTTGTCACCTAAATTATCTCTTACAGTAAGAATGTCTGGCCAAAATTTTTTTTTTTTTTACAAATGTGTTTATTTATCACAGCAGTGTGAAACTGGCTTCAATAGTGTATGATCAATGATGACTGTGTTGGTTAAATGAAAACAAATAGCATTTTCACAAATATGTGTTTATGTTTTGACTGAAGTGTGTCATTTTGCAAACACTCTAGGAATTTTGCTAACTGATTGTGGTGTTTGGATAATTGTGATTATATTTTGACAAAAAGAACTCCGTTTTCAAAATTGCGTGTAAACAATTGAAAAAAACTGTAATAACAATTGGACAATTAGTAGATTAGCATTACTATTGTATCTGTATCAGTGGATGGTGTGTATACAATTTCTTCTATTTTGGAATTACTCAGTGCAAAAAAAAAAAAATAAATAAACGACATAAAATATTGACAAATTCTGCATCATTTCTGATTCATTCCAGTAACATATATTGCAGTGAATTATAAACAGAGATGTGTCCTTGTTTTACACAAGAAAACATTGTATAATGCTACATGTTGTTAGTGTTTTTAGGTCATTGTTTTGTGGGTGACAAACTGTCTGTCGGCTGTCAACCTTTGCTAGTGTTCTGGAAAAATGAGTTGATTTGAGACCTGAATAAAGTGTTTTGGTAGTTGTAGTGCATTTTGAATGTGAAATGAACTGCTTTGCCAAGCTGAACGTTGGTTAGGAGAACTGCGTGAAGAGTTTTGCAAAAGTGACCTAAGTATTGAGAAATGTGTCCTAGCGTCTGTAAAAAAAATTATTATTAAAATTATTTTTGGTCAGACCACTAGTACTGTAAAAGTGAAACTGTGAATTCTATCCAGTCTCTTTCAATCAATATCCCACATACAGTAATGTGTAAATGTATACTTTTGAAATGGATATATGGCATACATAAGCAAATGGCATACTGTTCAATACAGTAGTTTACATCAGAACATACATCAGTTATATTGACAACATGACTAAGCAATTTGACTGTCTTATCCGTAAACTATGACACAAGGACTTGTCATTCTGATGGCACTGACATGTTCATTGACACAGATATTTATTTTTGAGAGATGAACTAAGGATTCTGAGCTTTTGCAGGTAATCCATTGTGTTTTGCTATTTGTACGAGTTGTTTTGAGAAATGCACTTACTGTTTTGCAAATCTCAAGAATGATTAGAGAAATGTACCAAAGCAACTGAGAAAAACTGTAAGTGTCTTAAAAAAACAACAATGAAAGCGTAACCTCTTTAAGAACACTTAAGTCACCTTTTATTTTATTAATATTATATCACTTGCAAGTTTAGTTTAAAAAAAATTTACTCTTTGCATATAAATGAAATTTAAATATAAATTATACAATAGTTCACATGATCAAAACAAAACAAACAAGAACTGTTTAGCTAATACAACCCGAATTCCGGAAAAGTTGGGACGTTTTTTAAATTTTAATAAAATGAAAACTAAAAGACTTTCAAATCACATGAGCCAACATTTTATTCACAATAGAACATAGATAACATAGCAAATGTTTAAACTGAGAAAGTTTACAATTTTATGCACAAAATGAGCTCATTTCAATTTTGATTTCTGCTACAGGTCCAAAATAGTTGGGACGGGGCATGTTTACCATGGTGTAGCATCTCCTTTTCTTTTCAAAACAGTTTGAAGACGTCTGGGCATTGAGGCTATGAGTTGCTGAAGTTTTGCTGTTGGAATTTGGTCCCATTCTTGCCTTATATAGATTTCCAGCTGCTGAAGAGTTCGTGGTCGTCTTTGACGTATTTTTCGTTTAATGATGCGCCAAATGTTCTCTATAGGTGAAAGATCTGGACTGCAGGCAGGCCAGGTTAGCACCTGGACTCTTCTACGACGAAGCCATGCTGTTGTTATAGCTGCAGTATGTGGTTTTGCATTGTCCTGCTGAAATAAACAAGGCCTTCCCTGAAATAGATGTTGTTTGGAGGGAAGCATATGTTGCTCTAAAACCTTTATATACCTTTCAGCATTCACAGAGCCTTCCAAAACATGCAAGCTGCCCATACCGTATGCACTTATGCACCCCCATACCATCAGAGATGCTGGCTTTTGAACTGATCGCTGATAACATGCTGGAAGGTCTCCCTCCTCTTTAGCCCGGAGGACACGGCGTCCGTGATTTCCAACAAGAATGTCAAATTTGGACTCGTCTGACCATAAAACACTATTCCACTTTGAAATAGTCCATTTTAAATGAGCCTTGGCCCACAGGACACGACGGCGCTTCTGGACCATGTTCACATATGGCTTCCTTTTTGCATGATAGAGCTTTAGTTGGCATCTGCTGATGGCACGGCGGATTGTGTTTACCGACAGTGGTTTCTGAAAGTATTCCTGGGCCCATTTAGTAATGTCATTGACACAATCATGCCGATGAGTGATGCAGTGTCGTCTGAGAGCCCGAAGACCACGGGCATCCAATAAAGGTCTCCGGCCTTGTCCCTTACGCACAGAGATTTCTCCAGTTTCTCTGAATCTTTTGATGATGTTATGCACTGTAGATGATGAGATTTGCAAAGCCTTTGCAATTTGACGTTGAGGAACATTGTTTTTAAAGTTTTCCACAATTTTTTTACGCAGTCTTTCACAGATTGGAGAGCCTCTGCCCATCTTTACTTCTGAGAGACTAAGACAAAGCTTTTATAGCTAATCATGTTACAGACCTGATATCAATTAACTTAATTAATCACTAGATGTTCTCCCAGCTGAATCTTTTCAAAACTGCTTGCTTTTTTAGCCATTTGTTGCCCCCGTGCCAACTTTTTTGTGACCTGTAGCAGGCATTAAATTTTAAATGAGCTAATTAAGTGGATAAAAGTGTAAAATTTCTCAGTTTAAACATTTGCTACGTTATCTATGTTCTATTGTGAATGAAATATTGGCTCATGTGATTTGAAATTCCTTTAGTTTTCCTTTTATTAAAATTAAAAAAACGTCCCAACTTTTCCGGAATTCGGGTTGTAGAAGCAGATCAAATCAATAAATAATTAATGATAAGTAAAAGCAATGCAGGTTAGAGTTGGTGAAAGGTAAAAAAAAAAGCTTCTTTAATGCTTTACAGCTTGTTAGTTTTTTATTCATAAATGTAGTGGAGTGTTTGTTATAATCCCAATACAGTTACAGTTAAATGTGACGTCCAACAAAAATTTGATGAATATTATAGTAAGTAATAATTCTCTTAAGAATTCTCTGAAGTACATGAAGTTTACCAGCTGTTAGGATGAGTTATTTCGAGAAATGTAAATACTATACTTTGAATTGAACATTTATATGTAAGAAATGTACAAGTAAATGCACTTTTCCCCAACTTTTGCAGCTCACTTTTGTTGAAGATACTGTACTGAATGTATAATTAATATAGTGTTTTCTTGTCAGGCAACATTTATTTTGTTGATGTGAAGGATAATTAACTTACTGGTCAGACTGAATGGCCAAATGTCCATCAAACAATTTGGTTTTCAAAAATGTTTGCTGACTATGTTAGCCAGCTGTTTGGAAAAGGTTATTATTACCATGCTCTTTAGCTTTTATCAGAGAAAAGGAAAGAGGAGAGTAACAGAGAGAGAATAGAGACTGGACCTGGCATGTGTCACGTGTCTGTCCTGTTTTAATTTTTCCACTGCTAGTCATTGCGGGCTCTCAGCCCTAATCCACCCTCTAAAGTGCCTTGATGCCTTTGTGCTGTGGGCTGGAAGAAGCACCCTCTGTTCCCAGATGTCTGAACTGCTGCTTTGCGGAATTTTCACTGGATTTTCTCCCTAATTAACCCCCATTTTTGTGTGCTGAGACCCAATTTCTTTGTGATGGAGGAATGTGATAGGTATTGGTTTTCCTTGAGTTCTGTTGTTTTTCGCTAAGCCTGGCTCAAACTCAACACTGGGCCGCTTGTTGAGGTCCAGCAGAAGCATATAATTGTACAAAGGCCATGGAGACGGTGCAACACTGGAGAAAGCGTGATAACATCTTCACAGCTTATTTTAGCCCAGCTCAACTCAATTAGTGTCACCACATGCCCTCAGACCAGCACTGCCAAAATTGATAGAGGCCAGTTACTAGGACAGACTGGCTGTTTAAACTTCTGACTGAAAATTTGTGTAATGTAGTTGAGAGGATTATGATCTTTGAAAACTGATTTGATGTTTGCACATTACATGTAATACATACTAAACTAGATTTGCATTTCCTGCAGGTCCTTAGGATGTATTAAAAATGTACTTTTTTAAGGCAGAAAGCAATCTGAAATATTGTAAATAGTATGAAAATGGTTAATTGCCATTTGCAGAGGTGTTATATTTGGAGATGGAAAGAAGTACAGAAATTTTGCTGGATTAAAGTCATTTATTTATTTATTTAGTGCTTTTCAAAGCAGATTAAATAGAAAAGTAACAGGTTCAATGATGCAGACTTCATCAATATGAGGCAAATCCAAAATGAAGGCAATGTAAATCTGTATTTAGTAGAAAGTCTGACATCTTAACAGTCCTTCACATTCAACACCAGTATGAAAGCGAGTCCAGCATCAAGCATGTGCCCGACTGCTCAGCTGAACACCCACAGCTCTGGAAGCCAAAGATACATTGAACATCCAGCAGGGATCTTATGTGGAAAGTCAACACATGGTGAAAGGGAATTCACATTAGTCCAAATCAAACAGGGCTGACATTGTCCTTGGCAAACCCGAACCCCCTTTTTAATTTTTTGGCATGTGCCGATTAAGGTGAATTTGCTGATTCTGGAGTCTGGACCTAACCAGACCCTGACCTAACATATCATGAATATAGCATTAGAATATTGTTTGAAATCTATGAGAACGTCTAAGGTTATGTATGTAACCCTGGTTCCTCGAAGGAACGAGACGCTGTGTCGATGACGCTTTGGGGAAACGCCTCCAGCGTGACGTCTCTGAATAACGTGTGTAATCAGTCCAATGGATGGGCGAGACGTCATAGGCGGGTGATGTCAGAGACCAGGAAGAATAAAAGCATGAGCGGCGAAGCCGGTAACTAGCCTCAGAGGATGAAGCAAGCGCCGGCCCGAGATGCCAGAAGTGTGGCATTGCGACGCACCGTCTCGTTCCTTCGAGGAACCAGGGTTACATAGGTAACCTTAGACGTTCCTCTTCAACTCGAGCTGCGTCGATGACGCTTTGGGGAACGAGAATGGCCACGCCGCCAGACTTTCAAATCTCTGCCTAGTGTGGAATAGCACAGCTTAGTGCTGGGCGGTAAACCGATTCATACCGAAAACCGGTGTATATTTTCGTTATGATGTTAATTTTGCATATACCGCCATACCGGTGTATTTAATTACTCAACGTTTGAAACGAACGTTATGCTGCGCCGCGGATGCGCGACACTCTTTCAGACGGATCCTTTACAATGTACGCTTCTTCTGGCCGGAGGCCTCAGAGCACCATGGAGGAAACATGTAACCAGAGGGTTTCTGCCCACTGACTGGCCACCGAGAGGGGCGCGGTAGGCCGCCATGGCCGCCATGTTGACCTTCAGGGTGGAGTGGGTCAACACTGCGGAGAGCCTGCAGGAACTTCAGCACTGTACCAACCAGGCAGTTACCTTGGTCGAGCTGCGGTCTCCGCAACGAGAAGTGAAAAGCTTCCACTTCGAGGCATACAGTTTCCTCATTGAGGGAGCTCTGGATTGGAGAATGGTCTCAACAACCTCGGTTGAGAGACCGGAAGCTAAGAATTGTGCCTCCTCAGAGACCACACCTGCAGCCTCTAAGCTCCATGCAGGGGTGCACCCTCCACCTGCGAGAGGAGATCTCTCCTGACGGGAACCTCCCATGGAGTGCCGTCAAAAAGAGAAATCAGGCCCAGGAAGTTTTGGGGCTGGATGAGTCATAGGAAGCCAGAAGGGACAGTGCGATGTCTCTCGAGTCGCAAACAGATCCACCCTAGTCTGGCCAACCTCTCCATCTCTGCCTCATCACCTCGGTGTGAAGCCGCCATTCCCCGGGCCTCGGCCCCTGCCTCAACAGGATGTCTGCTCCCATATTAAGATGCCCAGGAATGTGGACTGCTCTCAGCGAGAGTATCCTCGGGTGGATAATATGCCATGTCAGATGTCGGCCACTCCACAGACCGCGGGCAGGATGGCCCCTCATGACTGCACCCCAGCCGGTGAGGGATGCATCCGTCGCTAGCATTATACGGCGTCAAGGAGCTCCCAGCACCAGGCCTTGGGACAAGAACCAAGGTTTTCTTCAGATGTCTAAGGCACGTAGGCACCACTGCGTGACCTTTAGCATGCGAAGTGGGTTTCCCCTCGGGAGGAACCCCTTGGTTTTGAGCCACCACTGTAGGGGTCTCATGTACAGCAGGCCAATAGCATTCACGTTGGACGTAGCTGCCATCAGACCCAGCAGTCACTCTCGCGACTGCACTGAGGATCAACTTTATCTGAGCAGGTGACATACGTGCCTGCATCGTGGTCGAATCCCACACCACGCCTTGATAAGTGGTTCTCTGTACTAGAGAAAGCACACTTTTCTTGGTGTTAAGTCTTAACCCCAGCTCTTTCATGTGAGTGAGAACGACACCTCGATACCGAACCGTTATTTGGTCTGATTGAGCTAATATCAACCAATCGTCAATGTGGTTGAGTCGTGAAAGTGTGGGGTGATAGTGCAAGGCCAGAGGAAGATCTGCAAAAAGCAAACCTCAGGAACTTAAGATGAAGAAGGATGGAGATAAGTGCATCTTTTTGATAGATCATGACACACCAGTCCTCAAACTTGGTCTGTGCAAGCGTGGTGAAATTCAGTCCCCTGACTGAGTGGTTCAAAAAGCACTGATCTAAAAAGGACACAACACCTCATCCTTCCTTGGAACAGTGAAGTACCAGCTGTAGGATCCGGACTCTGCAACCCCGAGGAGGGACCACCTCGATGGCCTCCGTCCTCAGAGAGAGTCTACTTCTGTTCCATTACCAGAGCCTGCTTGGGGCCCTCCAGAACTGGATTGTGTGGCCTCTCACTATAGTCTGCAGGACCCACTGAGACACATTTGGCAGTAGTTTTCACACTGCCAAATAGTCTACTGAGGGAATCAGCCTCTCAAGACTGATCTCTGGTGTCATCAGAGCAGTTAGCTCGGTGCCCTGAAGTGGCGCACCAGCAGGAGACGGCCGAACTAGCTGCTCTGGATACCTCCCAGGAGGTGGGAGCCTCTTAGCACCGCTACGTTTCCGGGCGGTAACTGAGAGAAGCACTCGCCGGAGACCGCTGCGCCCTGGAACACAGGCAGGGTTGGCAGATCGATCTCCTGAGGAGAGACGGGCACTGTGAAATGTGGTGTACACCGCTCTTCCCCAGAGGGACCTGACCTCTGAGGTCCTGAGCCGCAGCATCAGGACTCTCGTAGCTGAAGTCTCCTAAAACAACAGTCCTCAGACCCACGTCGTCAGCTAGAAAAACTAAACCAGAGCCTGCTTGGGGCAGGTCCCCATGAAGCACACTTGGCTCGCCGGAGATAGCTGCGCCCTGGAACACCGGCAGGGTTGGCAGAACGATCTCCTGAGGGCACTGAGGAGAGACGGGCACGGTGTAATGCGGTGTACACCACTCAACTATCTGGTGTGAGCGGAATGCTTAACAGCGAGAAAAGCACAATCAGCCCCCCGAGAGCCAACTGCGCGAGCTCCACTCCTCATTAATGCTGCTTATTATAATATTAGGCGTAATATGCTTGTGTAACTGGTGCTTGTGCAACTGGTGCTTGTGCAACTGGTGATTGTGCAACTGGCGAGCTCATCGACCCCTTCCACATCAATCTCATCAGAGAAAGGCAGGCAGCGCGTCGCGCCCTTTCACCGGGGAGAAAGTACCGCAAACGTGGGCTTCCGAACCCCTGAGAGCGGGCGCCGGATCTGGTGGTTAAGGAAGAAGATAAGGACTTGCCCGTCTACATTCCTTCCAGCGAATCTGAAATCCCTTTCGAAAGTGAAACCCGCGAGCACAACCACCGCTCCGCCTCGGCGAAAGCGGGGCTGGCACCGCGAGAAACGTCAGTGAAGGCTCCCTCCTCAAAGAGAGCCTTCTGAGAGTGAAGCAAAATGCTCGCATCGCAGCCGTCAACTCCCTCGAGAGCTGACACTGCGCGCTTCAATCTCAAGCAGAAAACACATGAGCTGTGTGTGTCCCTACCCTTTTTTTTTTTTTTTCTGGCAGGGAAAACACAGCCTGAACGCTGCCTGCTCTCGCCCAAAACTTCTCTTGATTGAAGCTTTGACAGATGGAGTTTATCAGTGGACGTCACGCTGGAGGCATTTCCCCAAAGCGTCATCGTCGCAGTTCGAGTTCCTGAAGAGGAAAAGCAGTTTTAAGCCCTATAGTCTTGTGTAGTGGAATGATAAACTGGAAGCTCTGAAATCCTGCAAGATTAATGATTTTGCCAAGGTGTTACTGATTTGTTACTTTATTTTGTGTAATTGCGACTTTTCTCTGACTATTAATTACTATTTCTTGTCATTATGACTTTTTATTTCACAAAGTGACTATATGTTCGAATTGCAACTTTATTTCTTGTAACTACTACTTTTTCTCATCATTGTGACTGTATCTCACAACATTCACTTTATTTAATATAATTAATATAATTATATATAACTTTATTTCTTGTCATTATGATTTGTCAATTGACTCAGAATAACTTTATTTCTTGTAACTGACACTTTCTCTCATCATTGCGACAGTAATACTTACAATAAGACTTTATATTGGGCTTCCATGCATCGCAAGATGTGTCAGCTTCTCAAACGTATGTCATGCGAACACCCATGTGTGGTGGTGATGCTTGCTTTAGCAAACACAACTAGCTAGTAATGCATTCAGATGTGTACAGGGTACAATATTTTCCGTTCTTTCCTGCGCTCGTGCTGTGTTGTGTAAGAGGCACGCCTCTTAAATTCCCGGTGGTGAGATCAGATTTTTGGTGTAGACAGGAACCACAATCTGCAGCCCTGTTATGTAAGAGCGAAGGGTCCTTTTGGGTTTGTTTACACGTTCCTTTCAGCCCAGAGGAGGTTCTTTTGCAGAAGAGGATGACTGAATGTGAAAACAACTCCAGCAAATGTTAGAAATGAAGCATTTAATGAGCACCAGCCGACAAGGGTGCGGCTGACTCTACAAACTTCCATTTTTCCAACAGAGGTGACTTTTGGATCAGAAGATGGGTTTTCTTTAGCCTAAAGTGTACATTACTTTGTCTATATTTCAGTTCGGCTCACTGACAGTCTGTGTGATGTAATTTTCACCATCAGATCAATTTCTGTGTCTGCAGAAACTTGCACAGACAACAGGGCATTTGCGGGTAGTGCACACACGCCAAAAATATTCATCGAGACTCGGTCAGTGGAGGATATTTTGAAAAACTTGCATGCTAAACTGTGTACTAGATGGAGCAGTACATGGTTAATGAAGTATACTGAAACCCTTACTATGGATGTTCTTTGTTGGGTAGAATTCTTATGCTCATTCTTGAGATGCAGAACTGTTGTAAGAAATAGTACATCAACCTTGTTCCCATGCATGTTTGACCCAAACATAAAATGACATAAAAAAAGACCCTTTCTGATTGGTCAGTGCCCCACTGACAGGAAAACGCTCTAGAACAGTGTATGGCCAAAGGAAATGACTCTTTGAGAGAGCAAGGCCTGGAAGGTGTTTGGCCTAAATGTGCATCTTTAACCTAGTGTAAATTATGATGTATGTACAGTACTCATGAAATTAGAGATCTCTTTGAAATTTGATCACAAGGAGGCACATTTGAGATGCATGTTACTATCAGGTGTAAACAGCAAAATGTTTTGCTTGATCAATTGTGATCAGACTTGCTGAGAGGAATGTAAATGCCAGAAGTAAACAGGGCTTTTAGCTTATATACTGCTACCAATGAAAAAAAATCATTGTTATTGTTAATTAATTGTTAATTGTTATTATGAGACAATAAACCATGTTAATTGTTTTCTTTATGGGAATTATTCTGGATACATCTGCTTGCCTGTATATAGTTTCCATCATCAGTAAGGTGTATTCTTTGTTTGGTCTTTTAATATATAATAGATTCAATAGATAAAAATGCAAGCACTGTTAATGCAATGCATTATTTTTTCAGTTAGTGCAATTCAACATGCTTTTTTGTTTCAAAGACATTTGTCATTATTTTTCTTCCATAGTTAAGTGTCATTGTTAATACTAGCAATGAAGACTAAGCAAATAATACATGCATTTGGAGCTTGTTGCTTATGTGTGGTTTGATGTGTTTAAGGTGTAGAATAGCTGTGTTTACTCAGGTTTAGCTGTAACCACAGCATCCTGCCCGTTAGTGGACAGCAACTGTGTGTTTGTGTGGTTAGCTGGTGGGAGTCAGGTGCTAAAACATAGCAGTGGCCAAATGTTAGTCCTACAGAGTAACTCATACTGTCCCAATGAATACAGCCTTGCAATGTAAAACTGCAAAATATTAGAATACTCCAAAAACTGCAGATCGAACCAGTCATCTTACTGCGTCTACTTACATTGCCATTTGTATGTGTACTTCATCTGAGCCTAGAAAAACAGAATGATATATGGTTATGGTTAGAAGTCAGAGATCCCTTGTGAATAAGAAGTGCACTTACTGTAAGTACAATTAATGTGTACTTATTTAAAGTACATTTTAAATCATTATGTTTTAATAATCCTTTGTCATGCTTTAAATAAGTACACTTGATATGTTTACTAGGGCTGTCAAAATTGCTCAAAATTGACGTTCGAATATTCCCTCTAAAAAATACACGAATATTCGAACTATTCGAACATCTGGTGGCGCATGTTGTCAATGACACGCATTACGTCAATAACATGACAAAATAATACAAAGAGACATAACTACTTGTATAGATAGTCTATTTAAGTTTAAACATATATGACAACGTATTACCTACACAAAAACAAGGAAATCAACTAATGGCCAAGACTGTGGACCTCAAGCTCTCTCACCCTCACGTTCTCTGCGCATAATGGTTTAAATGAACAAACACATTTTTGTGCAAGCAATTTAAGGTCGTGACTGTTGTCCCAAATATACCAGGCTTCATTCAGTGATTGAAACAAATATTATTAAAATATTAATTGAAGTTTTACAGCATATAGAACTGACATTGAATGCTCCGAGCGAGCTGTGCTGTGGTAAACATGGAACTTTTCCTTGACATGAAACGATAAATAATCAAACCTCGGATCCATTGCTTGACAGAACTCCCCGAAGCGTGCCCCATCCGCGATACTGATCGGTCTCATGTCCTTAAAAATGAACGAAATTATTTTATCCGTTATGGCCTCTTGTCATGTTGCAGACAAAGTGCTTGCGGCGGGCGATGCAAAGTAACGTTTAGTGTCAAGACGTGACTGTTTAGCTGGAGTTCCACACATTATGCCATGCTCATTTGGGTGCACATTTTTGAGATGTGACCTCATGTTGCTAGTTGTCGAATGGTATGCTAAGGGGCCGTTCAAATATCGCGCCTTTTGCGCGCTCAAGTTTGTTATTTCCAATGTAGGCGCGCGGTATGCACGCTCATAATGGAAGCGACGCGGTCGCGACGCGCTCCTTTTTTTCCAGGCGCGTCCGCACCGCATCGAGTTTTAAAAACATCTCAACTTTTCAGAATGCCGCGAGCGCACCGCAGGTCATGTGACAAGAACTAACCAATCAGTTTCATCCTTTCCCGTAACAACGTTGAAAGCTCAGCCAAGATGAAGGAACAGCTGACCATAGGATTGTCATTTTGAAATGAATTTAGTAGCAGAGCTACTGCAAGGGATTTTTAGAGCTGCAAATCCATTTTCCTTTGCTGAACTTTCTGCGTCTTCATGGAGAGAGCACATCATGGTTGCTTAGAAAAGGCAGACGCCTCAGGGGCGCAACTGCCCGAGCGCTTTGGAAAGAAGGAGAAAGCGGCGCGCCTAGCGTTTTCCACGCGTTTTTAGGCGCGATATGTGAACGGCCCCTAACTGTATCTTAAATAGCTTGCATACAACAATCTCGCGGGTCAACAATTTTACCTCATTTTCTCTGCTGCGGTCGAGTTGGGCTCTGCACTTGCTGGCATCTTCCATGAAGACGCGTCAACTTTCAGCAGTGATGCTGTGCCAGACATTGTGACTCCTGTGAGGCTGTGACCTGTCCCTGAACCCTCAGGCGCGCCCACTCGCAAAGCAGACAACCACGCCTCTACTACCGCGGGCCTTTTTTTCCACATCTTTCTTTTTATTCGAATATTAATTTTCACCTTCGAAATTCGTTTTTTTTTTAACTATTCGAATACATATTCGAATTTAGAATATTCGTTGACAGCCCTAATGTTTACTAACATACTAAAGCACAGGTAATGCACTTGATTATGATTTTACTGCAGTGTTATTTGATTATTTCAACATTCAAAATTTATAACATACTAAATTGCAACTTCATAGTTACAAATGTGTAATTACAAATGTTTAAATATGACATAAATGTTTCAGTTTAAATTACATTAAAGTTTATTTTAGTTTACCGTAAATGCTTGTCAATACATTTGGCAATACACTTTACCCATATTTAAAAGACAATAGAATTAATTATGAAATTATGTATAAAGATGTTCTCACTTGTGTCAAAATAAAGTACTCTTACATTCAGATAATTACATTTAATTTATATAATAAGTACTTTTTCTTACGTATGTTTTTTTTTTTAGAAGGAATATTTAACTCTTATGTAATTTAGCATTATTCTAAAATATGTTCAATGCTGTCAGGATATTTTTATCCTGTGGTTTCCACAACTGAAATCATAGGATTATTTGTATAAAACTTTGTTGGTCTGATCTGAGCTATAGAAGCCAAATTTATGATGCTGATCTATAATTTATTATTGAAATATAATCTTGACTAACATATGGCGTTTTCGGTCTTTCGGAATGCAACTAAGTAGGAGAAAACAATATAGTGGCGTCTGGACTGACAGGGACTCTGAGGATACCCACAGAATTCAAGACAAACTCCTCACAGACATTTCATTTGGTTGTGCAGAGGGCTGAACCAGGGCATTGTGGGATGTGTGTCCTGTCCCATTGGGAAAAGATGATCCAGTGTTTCCCACAGAATTAGATTCTATTTGTGGTGGTGTGGTGTTTGGGGACCGGGGAAGGGGGGGGGGGGGTTAAGTAAAATATATCATATATTTTTAGTGACAAGTACACATTTCCATTGCCAACACTTAGTGTCAGATACCTTAAAGGGATAGTTCACCCAAAAATGAAAATTCTATCATCCTTTACTCACCCTCAAGTTGTTCCAAACCTGTATGAGTTTCTTTGTTCTGTTGAACACAAAGGAAGATATTTGGAAGAATGACAGAATCAAACAGATCTCGGTCCCCATTGACTTCCATAGTAGGAAAAAATATATACTATGGTAGTCAATGGGGGCCGAGATCTGTTTGGTTACAAACATTCTTCCAAATATCTTCCTTTGTGTTCAACAGAACAAAGAAAGTCATACAGGTTTGGAACAACTTGAGGGTGAGTAAAGGATGATAGAATTTTCATTTTTGGGTGAACTATCCCTTTAAAGACATTGCTATTGCTATGCCATTGCTACACTTTCTATGCTATGACTGCTCCACAGACTTCTTGTTGAAAATTTTGCTCACACACACACACACACACACACACACACACACACACACACACACACACACAAACCTGGACCTGGAGATGGACACACACACACACACACACACTCAAACTCACAAACTTACTGACTGACACACTCAAACACAGGCTCACACACTCAAACATTCAAAAAGACTCACACACACACACACAGACTCAGACACACACAGGCTCATACACACACCAAACTGGACCTGGAGGTGGACACACACAGACTCTGACACACACACACAAACCTGGAGATTGAGGTGGACAAAAACCAACACACACCAACCTGAACCTGGAGATAATAATAATATAATGTCTAGTCTGGTGGCTGTGATATATATAAACCTACCAACGTCCGTTGCCATGATTTTTGGAATGACTGATCGCGAGAGGAAAAAAATGACGTCGGTTAATGGAAACGCCGTCATTTCGCAATAGTTGTTTATCGGTTTATCGGAGGGGCTAGTCGTGCGTGCCTCCGTTGTCAGTTTGTGAGAGGGAGGGAGCAAGCAGCGCGCAGCTCTACAATAAAATACAATTGTACCCATATTAAATAGTTTAAAAATCTGAATCAATCTGTGGCGGTCAGTGTTGATATTTTGCCGGGCCGCCACAAATTAATGAATGTATGGGAAACCCTGTTATCCAATGCAGACCTCTGCATTTCTTCCCACTGACAGTCTACGAGAGTGTCTATCTCAGGAAGTAGGAGGAAACAGGTCAACCCTGGCTTCCTGTGTCCTAGTGTCGTTCCAGACCTGTCTTACCCAAGCATCCCTGCATTTTCCCATGAGAAATGGTCCAGCGCACAGTTGTCCCCTACCCATATCTTCCCCCTTTCAGCATGGTTTTCCGGTGAGCTCGCTCACAGTGGCCTGCAGTGCTTTCCTTTCGCTATGGATTGTTCTGTGACGCACACAACTCCTTTCCTGTCTGGAAAAGGCATGCAAAACACCTTCCACCATATGTTCCCTTTTTTCCTTTCATTTCCATTATATGAATTTTTCAAAATAATTAAGATTTTAATGAAACTGTGTGACTTTTAGTTCTTGTTCGCTTTGAGACCATTATACACTTAAAAGGAGACAGCTCTAACTTTTTTTACACTTTCAAACAGACTCTTCCTTTCTCTTTCAGGAAATCAGAACAAAAATAGCGATGATGCAGAATTTCCCTCTCAATAATACCACCTTCTGTGACTAGCAATAGAAAATAGCAAATGGTTTATGGCTGTGGTGTGAACTCAAGGATTTTGGTGCCTTTAAAAAAAGCATTGTGTCCTTTAATATGTCCTCTTAAACATTTAGGTAGAAGTAATTAGTTATGTTTGCTAAGCAGTAGTTTTCAATTACAGACGGGTACCTCAAATTGTGTGGCTTGTTGACATTAGTAAACACATATAACTAGTATCAAGGTGCTGAGTTTTGTATGGGCAAGCACCATTTACATTGTCTCGCTTTTGCGCCATATTCTCACAAATTGCTTTTGACTGGACTGCTCTATAACGCCAACAGAAACAATTTGCTGGAAACTGGCAGCAGATTGAATCACTGTTACAGTTTATTTAGTTAGTATTGATGGTGGTGCTGTATTAGGTAAACACTGTGTCTGATAGCACACAGACCTTGGCCCATCATATCTCTTCGTCAATTATTGTTGACATTACTGATGTAACAGCAGCCAAAGCAAATGGTAAGGCTATTTCCTGTATTGCCAAGTTTTGCATTATGCTATCATTTCCCCTGTGAAAAATAAGTTAGCATAAACACATATTTAAATGTAAATTCATATTTACTTTTAAGGTTGAAAATATACTTTGTGAGCTTGTTTATGTGGTTAATGAGGATACAAATTTGTATAATGACATGGTTATGACACAGGTATTACAATGAGGAGGTGATTTATGAGGACATTTTCAGTGTCCCAGTAATTCAAAAGGCTTATAAATCATTCAGAATGAGTTTTTTGACACTCCTGTGGAGGTTAGGTTTAGGTGTAGGGTTGGGGTAGGGCAATAGAAAATACAGTTTGTACAGAATAAAAACCATTATGCCTATGAAGAGTCCCCATAAACCACATCTACCAACGTGTGTGTGAGTGTGTGTGTGTGTGTGTGTGTGTTCTATGTGTGCATAGGGCAACTTCACACTTCCTGTCTGTTACTTTGATCCAACCCATTACTTTTAGAAAGCGATCACACCCTAACACCTGGAACCAACAATGGTTTCTCTCTCTACCTTTTCCTTCTCTTTGGTGCTGTGTGTTGTCTTTGGTGTGGTAGTTTGTCTTAAACATGGTGTGCTGGCAGTTATGGCATGCTGGGTCAAACAAGAAGCCCAGTCACGTCTTCCAGGCGGCCAGCTGCCTCCACCACCCAAAACCACCCCTCCCAAAACCGCTTAGAGTTGTTCTTTATACAAATACATACTTTTATAATGCCCTCATTCTTCGAGCCAGGAAGACATAATCACTGTTTGCTGGGTGTAATGTGTTTGTAGATGTGTACATGTTTTATATCAGGCTGTAGATTTGTGATCACTCATAGGTTTGGAGCAGCAAGACTGCATTCACTGTGTGTTAAAGTACGCTTATGTGAATGTGCACCTAGTAGCCTTTAACTGAAAACAATAAATCAATAAAACTGTCCTGCTTTAACTTGTAACTATAATTTTATAGTTTCTGAATTAAATGTGAATGGAACTTGCCTGTGTAAAACTCACCACCATAATTCTAGGAGGTTCTGGGTGTTTGCTTGCAAAGTCAAAGAACCCACCCATTGAAGATCTAGATATGGCTGGGTTCCACCTTTTGCAGCGTAGGTCTAGTTTTTTTATTTTTATTTTTTTAGCTGTTTTATTGTACAGCAGGTGTAAATTGTAAGTTGGATCACTTTAAAAATGAACAAAAATGATAATAAAAAAGCAGTCCATATGACTGGTGGAAACAGTCTTCTGAAGTCAAACGATAGCACAAGTAAGAATGAGAAGTGACAGACATATGCCAAAATTTCAATGTGGAAAAGTCTGTGATGCTCGGTGTCAAGAGCAGATGCAAAATATGTATACATAACAAAATGCACACATACATCTTTTAACAAGTGTCTTTGACTTATCACATAGCAGCTCTTGGCTTAGTCTGTTGATTCCTAGTAAAGTTTGGCACTGCAGTCTTGCACTTCTTTTGGGATGAGTGAATTGCGCGGGTCAAAGGTGACTGATCTCACTCCTTGTGGGGCAGCAGATGGCCAGTGAGACACACAAAGAAGCTCACAATGTGAGCGACTGCCATTCAGATCATATTTTTTGAATGGGACGGGACACACATCACACAATGCCCTGGTTCAGCCCTCTGCAGCTCGGCATTTGGAACCGACAAAGCTCATTGGCTGCTTCTGTGTTCAGTCTCTTACAAAGCCACAGTGTTGGAAGCATAACATCATACCGCCTGCTGGTACTTTTCATAATGAAGCAGCCGTCCGCCTCCCTGCTGCATCTCAAGCGCACTGTACCTTGCTTCATTGAAGCTTAGTCGTGTGAAAGAAGATGGTGTTGGTGGCATTCAGTGCTCACTTCTGGGTTAGAGTTCATGGTTAGGGTGGTGTTTTTTTCCATATCCTCTTGAGCTGTTAGGGCAGGATGGCTTTGCTACCTCTGAACCCCAAAGTCCCTTATCACCTCTAAATTTCAGTAAAGATCACAGGATATGAAATATTCCCAAGCAGCCAGGAGCACTTCATCCTGCCACCAATAAAATTCTCATTACGGATATTTTCCAAATCCTCTTCTGGCATTAAGACAAAACAATGCTACCCCAAACATAGTCAAAAGATTCCGTGAACAGTCCAAAGACATTGCTTTGAGGGATTGAGTTGAGTGAAAATTGTGAAGAATTTCCTAACCTGAAAATAAACAGTGAGGTTGTATGTAGTCCATCCTTGTAAAAGCTTGCGGTGATACGTCATGGAATGTGGCGGCAGGACAGAAGCACGAGGTCTATTTAGATTTGGGGTTGGAGGTTGGAGTGGGGCTTCACAATGCAGGCTCCACACACAAGAGCTTACTCTGTGTTACTGACACATGCCCCTCCCTTCCTCTGTTTCTCCACAGATGAGCAATGGAGAGAGAGAGAGAGAGAGAGAGGAACAGCTGTGGTAGAGAGACATTGAAGTGAAGAGGATCTCAGTGAGAGTCAAATGCTTCATCAGGCAGGAGCAGACAGAAGTCAGCCGTAGAAAACATTGGGAAGAAAGGATGGCCAGTGTAAAGGACTATATGTAAAAGAAATATGAAGGAATATCTTTGTATGCTCTGACAACTGGCTTTATTACAGGTAAAAAAAAACTATATTACTATGTAAAACAATTTTTTTTAAGTGTTTGTTTTTGTGTAGGTGCATGGATGGGTGATAAGTGAACAGTTGACTGGATAGAATGTTAGACAGATAGATGCATATAGTAATTATATGGATAGTTAGGTAGAAAGATGAATGCATGGAATGCTTAACTTTGAATTTGATGTTTGTTTACTATTTTTCTCACAGATCAGAATGGGAAATACAGATAGTCATTCTAGCAATTTCATCATCCCTGGTAAGGGAAAATCTAGCTCCTTGAAGCTGCACACCTCAAAAGAGGAGGCACTCTCCCCACATTCTTGGTGGAGGAGCACTAAAAGCACCTCTGGATACAAGGCCAAAAATGGATTTTCACCACACAAGAACAGCCAACCTTACATCTCCCACCATTATGACTGCATTAAAGGGGGATCTAGTGACAAAGTACATTCAGAGAGACACAAAGACTATGACAACCTTTTATTCCAGGGAAATGGATTCTTTGTAGGCTACAAACAACAGACTGGAGCCCTCCTGGCCCCATTGAAGAGCACCAGTTCTGAGATTAAAGACTGTAAGAGCAGTCCCAAAGTTCTTTTTCATGAGGATGGAAGTCTGAGGGTAGAGTTTACCAATGCACGGAGGGAGGCGGATGTTGTGCTGTCTTTGGGCAGCTGTCTCAGTGGACCTGTTGATGCTACCCAAAGGGCCAGTAATGGAAGCTCTCTTAGCTCTGAGGGTTCATGGTATGATTCGCCATGGGGGAATGGAACAGAAGATCTATGTGATAACGTCTTCACCACCAACCAACCTTCGGACAACAGTAGTGTATATACCACACTCTCATCCACACGTACTGTAGATTTTGGATGTTTTAATGGATACAATACAGAACAATCTGAGAACCATATGGGTAACCCCACCCGCCAAGTCACAGTTCATGGCAGTCAGTATGCAAGCAGTGATTGCAATAGTAATGGGTACAATGCTAACCGAGCTGAGGAGGACAGTGGTATTGGAGACTCTGTGCTCCTTCATTTGGAACATAATGGATTATCTGACCTTTACACAAACCCCAAAATGACTGTGCCATTCCCTACCGTGGGCATCCTAGCGTCGGAACAGCTTGAGGACACTCCTCACCTTCAAGTCTCACTGACTGCTTCCATGGATGTGAACTCCCAGGATGAGAGTCAGAAAACCCAGAATTACACCTCACAAACCCTTCCATGCAGAAAAGCAGTTCCTGATGGTAATGCAAGGAAGGACTCGCTCAAGAGTCGCATCCGCCGCCTCAGCGATTGGACAGGAAGTCTGAGCAAGAAGAAGCGAAGGATGCAGGTGAGAAAATGTATCGGGGAGTTAGTGTAAATCTGTCAGCATAGCAGACCTTCCTGTTTGACTCCAGAATTATCATGCAGATGTTATCATATTACAATTCAATTTTCGGTTCAGTGTTCTGGGTGTAAAATGGTGTTTTAGTTGAAGTTGACATTCTTCAGTGCTGTAAAGCATTTTTTAGATAACATTGCTCTCTGAAACAACAAGTTACAAATGCTTTGAAATTGTATGCTTGTTGGACTGGCCATTATTTGTAATAGTTGTAAGGAAGATTAAAGGGTGTGAAAAACTTCACAACATTGTGGCAACCTTGTAAAACATATACATGTTAACATTTGCCATTCTCTTCTCACTTCATGTCTACCCAACCTCAGGAACCAAGTACTCTGGACTTTACAGAGATTGTCAGCTGTGGAGCTGGGGGCACACTAGAGGAATCCAGACCATTTTGGAATCCCATGTCTTCCCAAACACAGTTGGGCTGCCCTGGTTCCTCAACGGGCCTATTTGGACAGCAGAACCAGGGTGCGGCCTTCAGGCAGAAAATCTATGAGAACTTTATGCAGGGCTTAGAGACTGGCAGCAGCAGTGGAACTGCTGATGGACTCCAGGTCTGGGAGGGTGAAGGAGAAAGCAGCAGTGGCTCAATGGGCTCCTTGGAGCAAATGGACCTCCTGTTTGAGAAGGAGCAAGGTGTTGTACGGAGGGCTGGTTGGTTGGCTTTTAAGCCCCTCATTAACCTCCACAAGGACCGCAAACTGGAGCTGGTAGCAAGGCGCAAGTGGAGGCAGTATTGGGTCACGCTAAAAGGTAAGATGGTAGTCTTGAGAACAAGTAGACAAGAAATGCAGATTTACACTAATGCTGAATTTTCAGCAAGTAAAACATTCACAGCCAATTCAGTTTTTAATTTTTAAGTCTTCAAAAATTAGCTGTAATGAATAAGGTGTGCTCTTCATTATTAGGAGCTCTATCTCTGTTTTCCTGTCTTCTGTAGGCTGTACACTTTTGTTGGGTGAATCCAATGGAAAGACCACCCCCGAGCAGGAAAGCTCACCACGTTATGCAGTGCTTGCCGAGGACAGTATTGTGCAGGCAGTTCCCGAGCATCCCAAGAAAGAGCATGTCTTCTGCCTCAGCAATGCCTATGGAGATGTCTATCTCTTTCAGGCATGTGGCTTTTATCATATAATATAGTACACTGTACACCATTTCCACAATGTGGACTTTTGGCTCTAAGTTGTCTCTTATTTCTCGCCTGTTACTTGCAGGCTGCTAATCAAATAGACCTGGAGAACTGGGTGACGGCCATCCATTCTGCCAGCGCATCACATTTAGCTAAGCGTCAGAGGAAGGAGGACACTCTGCTTTTGCTGAAGGGCCAGAGCAGAGCTCTCCTGCAGAAGATCGACATGGATGGGAAAATGAAGAAGATGGCAGAGCTGCAGCTGTCTGTCATCAGCGACCAGAAGAACAGGAAGGCTATTGAGAGCCAGGTGAGGAACAAAACGGATGTTTATGCATATGTGTGTGGTTTGTTTCAAAAGATTAAAGGGCAAAATTAAGTAGTTCAGATGAGTGGTTTGCTAAATTGGGCAATTAAGTCATTGATGTTGGTTGGTACAGAAACCACAGCACAATGCATTCAGAGCATCCATTTATCTATAGTACAAGCATTTAGACTTGACACCCCCATGTCCTGCTGACTCCCATTATCTACACTTCTAGGTTTTTAGGTTTTCTAAAGAAATTCTGAGGGGTACTTACCTATACATAAGTCACCGCCAGTGTTGTGGTTTGTTGTAACTCTATAATATTTATAATGTCTATAGCTTTCTCGAATGTATTTCAGTGCATTGCTCTCTCTCCTTCATCTCTGACCCACAGATCCTGCAATGGGAACAGAACCTGGAAAAGTTTAACCTAGAGCTCTTCCGCATGCGCTGTTACCTGGCTAGCCTGCAGGGCACAGAGCTGCCCAATCCAAAAAGCCTACTAGCCACTGCTGGACGCCCATCTAAAATGGTGCTAGGTCGTCTGGGAATTTTCTCTGTCTCTTCCTTTCATGCGCTGGTGAGGATCTGTCACATGCTTTGAGGGAATTGTGTGAGACACCAAAAAAGACCTCATCAAAACGGTCTACCTTTGAGACGTTACACAAAAATTAAATTAAGATGACGGAGCATTTAGATTTTTTTTTTAAATGAGCTTATGTTTGTGCAGATATGCACTCGTGATAAAGCCACCCTGAAGAGACGGTCTCGCTCTCATCCTCGAGGTATGCGGAACAAACGAGGACTGCTCTTTTCTTCACAAAAGGGATTAGACAGTCTGACCAAACGCAACCGCGAAAAGAGACAGTCCCTGTCCCAGGTAGGAAATACTCTTTGTAGGTTCAACCACAATAAAATGATTTTTAAAAATAATCTAGCTAGTCATTTCTAACAACCGAAATATCAAGGAAATTCTTTTTTTCCAGACAATTATGTATTTTGAGACCTGTCAAACCCTAACAATGAAGAATAAACTTAGGGTTGGGTTTTTTTTCTTTAATTAGTGTTAATCCTAATTGACATGAATTAATTAGTACATACCAAAAGAGCTATGATTATAGGTTAGGAGTCTTACTCTGAGGTTTACTGCCCTGTGTTTACGACTGCAGTACTGAATAGTCATTTAAGACATAGGCCTGTTTTATTCATTTAGTCTCAACAGTAGTGTGTTAATGCTGTCCACAGGTGTCAGGGTGGGAAACACTGTCACACTCGCCGGAAAAAACAAACAGCCACTGACTCACACATCAAAGCTTTCTCTGGAGGTCAAGTGGCTGGAAAACACACAGCAGTCCTGTTCTTTTCATCCTGTCAATGTGGTCATGTGCTGTTTTGGAAATACTGTTTCTCGATCAGTTCTTGTATTTAAGCCCAGCTCAGCATTCCTTCTCCGAAGGGCTTTTGTGTTAACACAGAGTATGAGCTCTAAATCCACATGTATGATTAGGTAGACGGCCTCATGTGAGTTTGGAGACAATCACTTCCAGCCTCATAATCATCCAGCCTTAAATGGACCAAATCTGGTCAGAACAGCTCCTAATAGTGCATGATTCCAAAGACGGGAATTACCATGAGCTGCATGCGCTTAATTGCTGCAAGCTGGAAACAGTCTGAGAGGAGAGACAGCTTCTACTGCATAGATGTAGCGTCTGATGCTGTTTGATTCGAAAGGGTTACGGGAGATGTGTGTGGGGGGGCAGTGTGATTGTTTCCAGAGGGTTTAGATCAGGGGTGTCAAACATACGACCCGCGGGCCAAACACGGCCCACAGAGGTGTCCAATCCGGCCCGCAGGAGGATTTTAACAATAATATAAAATAATAAAATAAACATCAGTTTGAAAATTAAATAAAGTGTGTCCGCTACAACATTTTATTTTTAATTTAAAGAGGAACAAATTACTAATTTATTTACGTTGATATTACGCCTTCGGGAGTCTGGACTCTTAACATGCGCATTTTAAAGCGGTGCAAGAATCTCGAGCTGCATGAGGATATGATGATAGCTGCGTTGTAATTGTGTGGCAATTTTCTTGTGATTTTAAACGTCCAAAAGAAGACATTTGGCCTGGAACGACGGACAGGTTGTTTAAGGAGAGATGGAAAAAAGGTATTATTATCTCAACAACATGTAAGTTGTAAACATGTAAAACAAAAAGGTAATTGGGCCCGCACAAGGGAACACTTTCTCCGATCCGGCCCTCAACCTTAAATGAGTTTGACACCCCTGGTTTTACATGCTTTAGTCAGAGTCAAGTCAGAGTTGCCATCTCCAGATAAACTACTCAGTTGTGGTATTGCTACTGTTCTGTAGATGTCTACCTCTGTGCTTTTTTACAACCTCAGCTCTTTTCCTAAAGACTTGCCAGTAACACTTACAATTCAGTAGTCCACTTTACACATTCTGGAGTAAGTAAATTTACAACTACATGACTACCAGTCAGAGTATTGGTAGACTGTCAGCTTAATATCTGCTAAAGCTTTATTTTGATGGTCCCACAGCAGACGTTCTGACTATGTTACATTGCAAGTTCATGTCAACTTAGTGTACTTACCCTAAACTTACCTAACAGACTACTACTCAGAGTATTAATATGAGAGTTAGTTGACATTAAGTTGCAAAGTTACTTACAGTAGTAGAATGTCTAAAGTGGACTACTGTAATAAACTATACTCACCAACTAGCGCTGCATGATACCGATTAAAAATTGGATATGCAATATCTTGTTAAATAAGTTATTAGACTAGTTTGCTTAGAGAGCATCAACTCGGCTTGTTGATACATTTTGCATATGTAATTGGAGCAGATGCACCTCACAAACACACACACTTTTTTATCATTGTGTTGTTAGCTTAGCAACATGCTAACATCATATTCACACCAGTAGCTAGCTGTCTATGTACAGTGAGGAATCCACCTCACTGCAGGAGTAACGCTTATGTCAGTTTTTGGTATTTTCCTTTAAATTATTTGTAGAGGACAAGCATACCCTTTTCTGTTTGTATAGACTACATCCATATACTAATTATATGTGTTTGGAGGATGTTGGGCACATGGTTGTCTTGGGTAAGGGGAGGCCGTGTCTCCCACTCTGTCTTCATGATTAAGGCTGATCCATCTGCCAGCTTTTATAGACCTATAATTTTAGCATCTTCCAGACCTCTCATTATTTCCCAGCAAACCTCAGGGTTATTTCTGCTGTGATCTACAATCAGAATAGTATCAAAGCTGGCGCCTCAGATCGATGGTATCTAATTAAAGCATGGAGATAGAAACATGCTGCTTTTTTGAGCCTGGATGCTGCTCTGCGTTTCTTACGCTGTGTGTTTAATGTTTCTGTACGTGTGTTTGTGATGCAGATTTTTGAAGGATATTCCTCTGGATCGTTCGGTCATCCATCCACACAAAGCAGCTCAGAGGTAATTATACCACTTAAAAATGACTACACATCATAATGTAACAAGTGAAAATCACATCCTCTGTGAGCCATTGTGAGAGAAAAAGGTGTGTTAAATCGCATTAAAGGGTTAGTTCACCCAAAAATGAAAATTAACCCATGATTCACTCACCCTCAAGCCATCCTAGGTGTATGTGACTTTCTTATTTCAGACTAATCATACATCACCTGGCTTTTCAAAGCATTATAAAAGCAGTGAATAGGGGTTGAGATTTTGAAGGCCAAAAAAGTGTGTCCATCCATCATAAACAGTTCATTTTAAATCATGTTTTAATAATATTTTGTTGTGCTTAAAGGAAGTACACTTATTTAAATGTCAATTAACACAATAAAGCACTTGAATATAATTTGAATTGTAATGTTATTAGATATTACATTCATAGTTCATTTATTTTACAAATACTAAATTGCAACTCAATCATTACAAACGTAATTAAAAATATTTAAATAGACAAAATACATGCTGTTGTTGTTAGTGGATTGTCCTTGGTAAGTTTAAAAATAACTTCCCAAAATCTGTTAAGACATCTTATATTGTTCAACAGCTCATGCAATGTCAAATCCCCATATTGAGGATGCAGCTGAAGGACAATAGAATTACATTGAACGAACCTCCCCCATTCTCCACCCCGTTATCTGTTTGCACTGCATAATGTCAACAGACCAGCAGGTTGTTGTGACAGCTGTGTGAGTTGAGTCAGTGAAAAGGGAAGTGACCCCACTTTCTCCCTCTCACAACATAAAGAGTACACTAAAGATCCATATTAATATCAGTGTTGCTTGCACCTGGCTCAAAACAAGAGCAGAGGAAAACTTGAGGAGGGGATTTTTTCCTCACGTTAAAAGCAGCTGTAAACTTAATGCTATGTTCCAGCATCAAGTTATTTTTATGCATCAATAATTGAATAATAATCAGTAATTTAACTATAGCCAAGTACTTTAAATGTGCTTTAGTATGTTAGTCAGCACAATAAAATAATCATACTTGATCAGTACTTTCACATTGACATTATTACAAAGTGCACTTTTGAGAAGTATACCTAAGTGTTTAAGAATAAAAGTAATCTCTAAGTACACGTTATTAATTATTATTATATTATTTGCACGTGCACATTCAGAATAATTAAGCACACTTCTTTTTCACAAGGGAAATCATTACAATGCACATTAAAAGACGATATTCTGTAATATGTGATATACTATTATTTGAAAAAGCGACTTTGATAATAGCTTCTGTCAAATTGGTAGCATTGCTATTATCTGGTCATTTCTAAAAACTTTATCTTATTTATTTATTTATTGCATTGCATGTAGATGAACAGAGAGCGTATGATCGCAAACTGAATCTTTTTATTTAATAAATCATTTTGCAGCACATTTCAATTTTAAAATTTAGCATTTCATATGGTTATTGGTTATATATCAAGGCTAGTCTCACAAAACACCTTAAAATCATATAAAGTTTGAAAGTTAACCTCATTTATGTAGATGTAACAGACAAAACATGGTACTGATGTCCACACTGAAAGCACAGGGACTTTATTTGACTTTTTGCAGTATTAAATAATAATACAAAGTTATTTAAGGCAATTAATATTATCTAAATTATTGATGACATATTTCATATTAAGCTATTGAATAATTTCAAACTACGATATTGATCTATACTTGAACTAGATTGACTTTTGGTCTTCTAAAAATCCTCTTGCCTGTTGTCAGCAGAAGTTGGATGTCTTTACCAAAATGCATGTGACAGCGCCTCCTGACGGTAACCAGTGGGACTGTAGTCTGGAAAGCCGGGTGTTCGTGCTCATGCCCGACTGTCAGGTCGTCAGTGTGCCAGTCAAACAGGACTCTCTGGTTGCTGATGTTCTCTCATTGGCCTGCAAGGTAATTCAGCAATCACCTCTCCCAGACCCAGTGACCTAAAAAAGGCCATAACCAAAAAGACACATGAAAAACATTGTCTTTTGTAGGCAAAGCAGCTTGACCCAGCTCTGCACTGCCTGAACACGAGGAGACATTTGGGACAAGATGTGGAGAGAAGTATTCCAGTGCCGACAGACCAGCTGAGGACCCTGGTGAGACTAAAACACACTTTATAAAGCAGATTGTTCAAGCTAAACTCTATTTGAATTAGTATTGCCTGCAACAATAACCCTCTTAACCAGTTTGTTCTGTTAACCTGCTAACATTACCTATCTAAAACTAGTTGGATTGGAATTTAAGCAAATCCGTAGTCTAAGCTGTTTTTTTCCCTGTTTTATACACATATACACAAAACAGTGATGCTCTGCTCTTGTTTAACAGGTTTATGATGAACTGGAAGTTTGGCCTCTCAATGTGTTGACCATAAGCATGGCCCGGCCACACACAACCGTTGATTTTGGTGAGTTACTGTACAGCAGTATCAGCAAGAAAAGAAATCGTTCACCATTAAGTGAATATTTATGTACTCTCATCATTTACATTCACTCCTGCATTGTTCAGAAACTGTATGATGTTTTTCAGAGGAACAGGAAACTTTAGCAGAATGTCTGAGTTGCTCCGATCCATACAATGGATATATTAAAAAAAAACCCTATACTTTCATATAACATTTAAGTGTACTTAGAGAACAAATGAGTTGTAAGTGCTAAAATCACACATTCATTTATATTATATGCAAAAGTGCAGCTTGGGCATTCTGTTGAACATCTCCTTTTGTGTTCCACAGAGAAAAGAAAGTCACACAGGTTCAAAGCAACATGTAAATGAGTAAATCATGACAGAGATTTTCAAAACATTCCTTTAAATCTGTTGAAATAATTCTGGCAGCGATTGGTTTAATCTTACGGCTCTCTGCAGGTTTTGCGGTCACAGGTCATGTGGATGGTGCCAGGAGAAGTCATGTGTATGTGAGCGAGGTGAATCCTGAAGGCCTGGCGTTTACTCAAGGTAACATGTCATAAGATTTTAAATGTTATGCTTTGATGGAACGTGTTGTGATTGATGTGTTTGATGTGAATTGTCTTTGTAGGTCTGAAAGCTGGAGACGAGATCTTTTCTCTTAATGGCGTGAGTGTGGCCTCTCTTGACCTCGGGCTCATGCAGATCTTCTTCAGCCAACCAGAACTCCATCTAATCCTCAGACGTGTGGATAACAGCACAGACGACCAAAGCTACGTCTGGCCAGACTGTGACCCCAGTGAACCTGATCAACCCCAACCTCCTCAGGGCGACATCATTCACCTGGAGCAGTGGGGCACAGGTAGAAAGTCTTGATAATGCACTGCTCTTCTATAAACACTACCGTTCAAAATTTTGGGGTCCGAAAATAGATATATTTTTTCTATAAACACTAAATTTAAAATTAATTAAAGATTATGTAAAAAATTAAAGATTAATGCAAGGAAATTAGAAAGAAGTGTCATCAGGGCTGCATTTATTTGATTAAATATATAGTAAAAAACAGTGAAATAATATTACAATTTAAATAAATATATTTTCTATCTATATATAATTTTCTATTTATATATAATTTTAAATGTAATTTATTCCAGGGATGGCAAAGCTGAATTTTCAACAGCTATTATTCAGTGTCACACAACCCTTCAGAAATATTTCTAATTAGCCAATTTGGAAGAAAAAAATATTATTATCAGCAATGTTGAAAACAGCTAAGATACTTAATATTTTTGTGGAAACCTTGATTTTTTTTTTTTCACGATTCCACAATCAGTTGAAACTTCAAGCATTATTAGTTTGAAATAGAAATGTCTGCCACAATGTAAACGTATTAATTTCTTTAAAAACAAACAAATAAATAAATAAATAAATCCTGAATAGTATTGTATTTTGCCATTATATATATTTTTTCACATAATATTGGATGTGTCCTGCTTTTTCTGCATTAACCCTACATGAACTGCAGAGGGCAACAGACTTTGTGTTTCACTCTTATTAGTGGTCTGGGCAGCAGTGTTCCTGGCTCATGCAGTGCCCTTTTTTGAGAAAACCAAACAAACATTAAATGAAAGAATATTCAAATCTCAGTGTTCCTTATTTTTGCTATTTTTTTTTTTAGATAAGCACATTTTTACCTAAAGTAATCGTGGTAAACTCTAGGTAACTGCTACAGTTGTCATGAGTAAATATTAACCAGCTTTAATTTTATTTTATCTTGTAAATAGCATTTAAAATGTATTTGGTTACCCGTCAACTGAACAGGCATTAGGGCTTGCAGAGGGCTGTGACTGCCAGCGGCCTCTGGCTCTTTAGACATACTGCAAACAATGAAACAACTCCTGCTGTTTTTATGATGAGAACCTAACGATGGACAGATTGTTTCACAGCATGACGATGTCAGAATGCCCAGACATAAACTAATACACCACAGGGATCTTTGCAGACAACAAGACTGTTATTCTCTACAGGATGGTGTTTCCTGTAGAGAGGTTTGTAACATTATTCTAACAGTAAACCTAGTGCATATTAGGGTTTCCTATTTGACGCAATGCCAAGCTTTGTAGAATCAGATACAAGAGGCCTGCTGAAGTGGACCTGCATGAGTTAGTGAGATCAGTTCAATGGAGGTTAATAAAGGTCAAATGTTTGCTCTGGTCAGACTATGGTGAGCCGTATCCCGAGAGGGAGCGCTGAGTTAATGAGCCTCGATTGTGTTTATTTCACTCTCTATCACCGTGACTTATCACGTCTTACTTTAGAAATCAGAGCACTCTTTCATTAACATCTTTTCCACCTCTATTTCTCCCTCAGATCCAGCTCAAGAGCATGAATTTGCAGAGGGCTCCACGGCGCCTGCTTTGGAGGAGGTGAACGATAAGGAAGAGCGGGGCGGAAAGGTAAGCCGAGGGAACGAGCGGCTGTGCTGTCAGAGATTTAGGAGGTGTGAGCTGCTTGTGTTGAGAGACTGGCTGGTGTGATCAGGATTATGGTGGGTGTTACGAGGTCAGATGGAGAGAGAGACGTGCTCAACAGAATTCCATAGTCTTACTGCACACTTGGCAGCTGCAAACAATAATATTTGACTTTCATTGCTTTAAAAGGTTTGAAATGTCAAATGTTTTTGCATGGCATGTAGGGCTTGGCAGTCAATTTTCAATATTCAAGTTTACACATTTTTGTTTGGGGTCAGTAATTTTTTTTAAATACTTTTAATTACCAAGGATGTATTACACTGATCAAAAGTGACAGTACAGGGTTACAAAATTCTATTTCAAATACGTTTTGAACTTTCTGATTGACTTTTATTGCTGATTTATAGGAGGTCAGTAACATATCAGCATGCGGTCATTTAGATTTAATCCAGGCTTACAAAGACTGAAGAGAGAGAGAGAGAGAGAGAGATTAGGATGTACCTGCAGTAGACAGAGTATTTTGGTGTCTATAGTGTAGTACATGTATGGAGGAGAGCTCAGAGGTTATGTGTCAGGTGGTGGGACAGAACAGTGCAGGAGGAGATAAAGAGGAATTCTGTGCGCTCTTCCCGCTGTCATCACTCGGTCAGACCCTCAAGGAGATGTTGGTGGGACTGCTGGATGACGTGAACGTGTGTGGGAGGTGTGAGTGCATCTCACTGGTACTGACATCATTTCTCAGTCTTTTTTCTTTGTTTTTGTGGTTATATACTGTAGTGATTGTTTGTGTGTATTTATGGTAACACTTTATAATAACATTTATTAATATAATAAACATTGTACATTGTGTAAAAGATCTTTAAAGGATGAGTCAACTATATGTAAGCCATTTGTAGATTGCATTTGTTTGGGGCAGGACTATCAGTTTCACTGTTACAAACTGATGACTGTCTGATAAGTAAGATTTGAACCATGCCAATGCCTAATGACAATGTCAAATAAATAATATTCAAAAGAGGATCTATGGCTTCTGGAAGAACCTCTTTTAGTAGTTTAGATGGAATAGGGTCTAATGTATTTTCAATGATTTGACAAGTTTATACAATGCTTCCTCTCCTATAGCAGAGAATGAGTGGAATTGTTCCTCAGGGAATCTATTTTGCACTGTCTGATGTGATTCTGTAGCTGACGACTGCATGGTTAGAATTTTACCTCTAATAGTATTGATCTTGGAAGTAAAGAAGTTCATAAAGTCATTACAGCTGTGCTGTTGGATAATATCTATGCCCTCAGATTCTTTATTTTTAGTTAATTTAACCAATGTATTGAATAAATGTCTGGGGTTGTATTGTTTTCTTCCAAGAGAGACGAAAAGTAAGCAGATCTAGCTGTTTTTAGGGCTTTTCTATAAGTAGAAGTACTTTCCTTCCATGCAATACGAAATACCTCTTTTCTTCCAGCTGTGCTCCATTTTCTGGGCTGCTCTCATAAAGGTGCAAGTGAGTTCATTATAAAGTGAAAGTGACGTGACATACAACCAAGTATGGTGACCCATACTCAGAATGCGTGCTCTGCATTTAACTCATCCAAAGTGCACACACACAGCAATGAACACACACACCATGAACACACACCCGGAGCAGTGGGCAGCCATTTATGCTTAAGCAGTTGGGGGTTCGGTGCCTTGCTCAAGGGCACCTCAGTTTTGGTATTGAGGGTGAAGAGAGTCCTGTACATTCACTCCCAGAGACTCGAATTCGCAACCTTTGGATTATGAGTCAAACTCTCTAACCATTAGGCCACAACATTAGGCCACAACTATACCATGGTGTCGGACTGTTTACCTTAATCTTCCTTAAGTGTAAAGGAGCAATTGTATCTAAAGTGCTAGAAAAGAGAGAGTCCATAGTTTCTGTTACAACAATTATTTTACAAAACGTTTTTCGCAATTGTTGGATTCACTGAGGAATAGATACAAGTCAGGAAGATTTTTTACAAAGCAATCTTTTGTTGTAGAAGTGATGGTTCTACTATATTTGTAACAAGGAGTTGAATTTGCAGCATTAGCTATATGGAGAATACACAAGACTAGATAATGATATCATCACTCTGCTGCAGAATTTCAACACCATTACCATTAATTCCATGTGAAAGTATTAAATCTAAAGTATGATTACGACAATGAGTAGGTCCTGACACGTGTTGTCTGACCCCAATAGAGTGCAGAATGTCTATAAATGCTGATCCCAATGCATATTTTTCATTATCAACATGAATATTAAAATCACCAACAATTAAGACTTAATCTGCAGCCAGCACTAAAAATAATAAATTCTTTGATGAAGTCTGTATGGTGCCCTGGTGGCCTGTACTGTATACAGTAGCCAGTACAAAGGACACAGGGGATTTATCATTGACACTTTTCTGGATAATATTATATGGAACACCATTACTTCAAACGAATTAAACTTGAAACCAGACCTCTGAGAAATATTGAAAATATTACTATAAACTGTAGCAACACCTCCCCCTTTATCTTTTGGATGTGGCTCATGTTTCTAACTGTAATTGGTGGGTAGACTCATTTAAAGTAATGTAGTCATCTGGTTTTATCCAGGTGTCTGTCAAACAGAGCACATATAGTTTATGTTCTGTGATCATATAATTTACAAATGAGTACTTTCATAGAAAGGAATCTAAAATTCATTAAGCCAAGCTTTATTATTTGTTTAACTCTATTACAGTATATCTGTTTTTTATTTGCTGAACATCAATAAAATTATCCTTAAATTTGTTTGGAAGGTTTTTTTTGTGTTTTTTTTTTTTTGTATTTGTTAGTTCAGGGAACAGTCAAAGTTTCTATAATTATGATATCTAGGTGAAAGAGCCTCTAAGTGCTGAGAATTAATTGATTTCTGTATAGTAATATAGAGATTCCAACAGAAAAACAAAGCTACATGGAACTACAATTCCAAACCACTCAGCAGCACACAAAGTCCCTTTAAGGCAAGTAATTTCACCTGGTGGCCAACTGGCCATCTTTGAAATTCCTCTCGGGCATCCAAGTGCAGGTTATATGTCTGTGAATGGGGAAACGTCAAGTGACACGTCTTCTATTCGGTATTCTATTCGGTTGTTAAGTGATGACGTAAGAAACGCTTTTTCCGCGTCCAAGCCTCAACTCGCTTCACTTGAGAATATGACCTCAGCAGCAGTTTATGAGAACTGTTTATTCATATTAATCATTTAAGATAAACGTCTTAAAACTTACGGTGTACACTACAGTCTCCGTGCTCACAGCATCCCACAAATAATTGTTAGATTTATTTATTTATATTTTTATTGTCTGGCTATCTGGGGCTTTCGGTATGAAGTTAAAGGTTAGGATTATAACTTTTTCGGTAGTATTATATCACATTGTGAGTGTATATTAGCACCTTTTGTTGTTTTCTTGTGGTGTCTGATAGAGCTTTTGGACATGTAAGCGGTGACAGGTGACGTCAGACTTAACAAGCGAATAGTCTTTGGCAGCATGGCAGACAGGAACTGGAACCGGAAAATATAGAAATGATTCATTTTCAATATTTTTCTCAGAAAGCTGCCCTGATTTGCTGTCCTTCAAATGCCCCCCCCCACCCCCCACCACAATGCAAAGTAATAATTACAAGTTATAATAAAGTGTTACTGATATGGTTATATAACTTGTGTTTCTGCACACAAATGGACCACTTTATCTCATTCTGTTGTGTTCTTGTGGTCTGTAATTACTGTGGACATTGAAATTATCTTACTTGATTGCATCGTTTGTCAAAATAGATGAGCGTGTTTGTGAACGCATCTCCAATGACCTTAAAATACTCTCAAATGCACTTCATTATGATTGTACACTCTGGGATTGTACTGAGTTTTGAAAAGAAGGATAATTTCATATGAGTTTTATAGTAGTTTTTTTCTCCATCCTTTTACGTGTTGAGAGCAGCTCTGCAGAGCCGGCCAGAGGGATTTATCAGTTTGCCAGCACTTTATTACACCCTGACAGCACAGATTACGATGACAAATGGCTTGAATTTTATGCAGCCCGGTGAAAGCTCACCACATGCGCTCTGGAGATAGAGCCTTTAGGAGAGCGTTTGCATTTTGTTGAACTTTGAGTCAAAGGTTCGGTTGTTTTATCCAGCAGTGCTGCAGTGTATTGATTAAGGAGCAGGTCATTGATACAGCATTCGGTGAGGGAATGAGGGTGAGAGCATCATTCATAAAGGATTCGAGTGACGTCCCAGGCACAGGGAGTGTGTTTGAAATCCCTTTGATTCCACTAGAGTTTGATTCAGTCAATGTGTGAAGTTTAAACGCTAAACACACCGTGTAACTCTTAAAGAAATTAAAAATAAAATTGTTTTTTAGATTTTTTTCCCCTAAAAAAACAGTACTACTAACTTGTTCTTGCTACTTTACTTTAAACAACAATAAAGTTTAACTTCTGGTTCCATTGTCCAAGAGGTTTTTTGAATGGGTTTTTGGTTGATTGCCTTAAATAAGGTCTGTGGTTAACACAAGTTTGGGATATTTACAATTCCATTCAATAATTTACATGTTTTAGAAAAAACGTGATTGGTAACAAGTGGATAAAGAGGACAAGGACATCACACTGAACAGCTTGCTCAGCTAGTTTGCTCTTACAGCCACATTACATTCATACTCATGCTATTGCAATTTAAACTTTCACACTTGTATAATTTGAATAAAGATTGAAAGAGCAGTCGGAGGCTTAGTGGCAGTGACAATGAAGTCATGTGACCATGGTATAGTTTTTTTTTTTTCTTGCCAAACTTTAGCTTTTAACTTGTGGCAATGGTATTTATGCTTCATAAATCATAATCACACTCATTTGTGAAGATCATCTTGTTGAAAAAAGGGGGGGAAACTAAAGCTTATTTTCTGCAACAATCCAAAAGCCAAAGGAAAAATCCTACGAGTGATGCTGACCTCTAGGTGAATATACATAATCACTGCAGCACTCGACTGAAAAACAGAACTAAAATACTTGGATCCTCTGCTTTCATTTACTTTGCAGAACCCAGAGACTGTGTGTAATCTCTACCAGACGTCCCCTGAAGGCTCCGTTCTTGTGCCAGAGGGCTACAGGAACCCTTGCTCCACTGAAAATGCCCACACCAGATCCTCCCCCCGTCACATGTCCGTCACAGAGCGCCTGCGCTTGGTCATTCAAGAGCTGGTGGACACGGAGAAATCTTATGTCAAGGTACTAAACCACAGCTGTGGTGGCATTTAAATGTGTATTCATTGTTTTCATGGAGACATTAATTAAAACATATTTACATTGTCATGTCACTTGTGTCCCATTGTTTAGGACCTTGGATCTCTGTTTGAGATTTATCTGAAGCCATTAAAAAGAGAAACCTTCCTTAGTCATGATGAGGTATGTTTTGCGGTGTAAAATGATGTCCAAATGGTCTTCCTTTGTTATATTTAACTAAACTGAGTCAGACCCAAGCTCAGTTTTATCCTTTTCCTGTAGATGGAGTCTCTGTTCGGCAGCCTGCCAGAGATGCTGGACTTCCAGAGGGTTTTCCTACAAACCCTAGAGGAGAGGACAACTTCCTCACCAGACTACCATGCACTAGAGACTCCTGAGAAACTCAGGGTAAAATATGGTGATGAAATTATGCCAGATTGTATGATTATCCCTCTGATTTATGAAATAATCAGTTCTTAGTCTGCATCACCTGGAATAAACAATACAATTAAATACTCCAGAAGCAATTCGTCAGGCATTATGTTGTAAATTAAAAAACAGAATGACATAAATAGGTCTGCCATACAGAATTATGGGTAAGGGTCAAGTCAAATCAGTGTTGTTATTAAGTAAACCTATATAAAAAAAATTGCTATTTGAAATAAAGCTGAAATATAATGATGAAGATGAAAGTAAGATATAGATGAAGAAAGTAATTATTATTATTTTTTTTTTTTAATGGTGCTTTGGCAAACAGCTGAAAAAGTTCAAAAAATTACTAACCCAAATAAAACTAAAGCTGAAATAACAATAAATTAATTTAGATTAAAAAAAAAATATATATATATAAAAATTTAACTAAAATTTTTATTAAAATTGAAAACTGAAAATATAAGTCAAAATATGAATAAAAACTAAAATAGTACATTTATTGTATGAGGTTGTCACTCATTGATATAACATCACAAAATCTGTCCATTATACAGACAGCATGCACACTGTTAATTTAATTAGACTGTTAATCTGTTTTACATTCGATACATGTTTCTTTTTTAATCTCTCATTCAGAAACTCCTCTTCTCCCTGGGTGGCTCTTTCTTATACTACGCAGACCACTTCAAGCTTTACAGCGGCTTCTGTGCCAATCACATTAAGGTGCAGAAAGTTCTCAAAAGAGGTAAAACATAAACCTAAGCCTCATCTGACATGTGTCGTGACATATTTCACCTGGCATCTTGAAACCGAAAGAAGACGATCCTGGTTCATATCATTCTCTGATTTGTCTGATGGCAGCAAAAACAGACTGGGCATTCAAAGAGTTCCTGGAGGCGAGAAACCCCACCAAACAGCACTCGTCCACCCTGGAGTCGTACCTCATTAAACCCGTGCAGAGAGTTCTGAAGTACCCACTGCTGCTGAGGGAGCTGGTGTCTCTCACCGACCCCGAGAGCGACGAGCACAGCCACCTCACAGGTGAGAATCTGTCATCATTTACTCCCAAACTCATCTGATCTGCTTTTAAACCCAGTCAGCCTTTAATCCATTAGTGATTCAGTTATCAATTAAGTGAGTCAACTGACATAAACGGTCTCTTTTCTTTCCATTTTTTTGTCTGGTGCAGAGGCATTAAAGGCCATGGAGAAGGTGGCCAGTCACATAAATGAGATGCAGAAGATCTACGAGGACTACGGCACAGTGTTTGATCAGCTAGTAGCAGAGCAGAGTGGCCCTGAGAAAGAGGTGCATACAATTTTAGAATTACTTTTAAAAGCATGCAAGGATCATATTACATGCACTATATTTTCCCTATTATGATTTCAATATCAAGCCTACTTGTTCTGTATCAGGTCACGGAGATCTCTATGGGAGAGTTCATCATTCACAGCTCAGCGTTCTGGCAAAACCCTCTGCCCTCTTTGGGCCGCATGAGAAAAGACCCTGAACTCACCCTCTTCCGTAAGTCAGATCTGATTTACTGTAACTCTAAGAACCTTGGAGTTTATGCCATGCAATTAATGTATACTATTAAAAATCCAATGCAGTAATTAGTGTTTTTATTCCTCCAGTCTTCAAGAGTGCACTCATTTTGGTGTATCGGGAAAGCAAGTTAAAGAAAAGAATGGTGAGTTTTGGAATGTAGCACATGGTGTGTTTTTATCAGTCATGGTTTGGATGCTGTTTCTAAGTTTTAATCTGACAGACAGCTAACAGACATTTGTATGTTTATCCAGACGTCTTCACGACCCGGGGATCTGGATCCTTTTAAATTCCGCTGGCTCATTCCTGTTTCATCCCTTCAGGTCCGACCTGGAAATTCAGCAGGTGTGTGTGTAACGTGATCTTCCTGTGTAAAGAAGAGATATCTCTGATGAGCATGAGTTTGACATGGATTAAACAAGAGAGTAGATCCAAGACAGACCAAGAAAAATCTGGTATTCAAATACCATTTGGACACGTCATATTTAAAAAAATAAAAATGTGTATAATGAAAGTCTCAAGCCCTTTTAGAAGACCCATACATTGCCAAAATTAAAATCCAGTCCATAGCTTGCTTAAACATCCTACTGTTTCCTCTTTCAGGGTCAGAGAACCCCTGTGTTTGGGAGGTTGTCCACACAAAATCTGAGTTGGAGGGACGACCAGAGATGTCCTTTCAGCTCTGCAGCAGGTAATGATATTGAAAGTCAAAAAAATGTAAATAATAATAAATGAATAACATGAATAGAATACAGCCTTGTTTACCATGAGCTGATTCTTCTTAACGTAATTCTTCACCCAAAGATGAAAATTCATACTTTAAACATATTACATGAGGCTAAGTAAAAAATAGGGAGGATTTTCAGTTTAGGGTGAAGATCACTTTAAGGGAGTTTTAACCCTTGTGGATTGTTCAAATTCACTACCCTTTCGAGTTGTTCGGGATGAAAACATCCACTCAATTAAACTGCTGTAAAAATGTATCAGATTCATATTTTTTTTCAATTTTTTTTTGCATAAATCTGTTAATCAACCTCAGTCCTGATCAAAACTACCAAATGTTTTTAAAAAATCCAAGATTTTAACTCTTTAATTGCCAAGTTCATAAATGATGTCACTGATTTTGGGGAAAAAAAACACACAAAATGACTTATTTTCAATATAAAAGTAATTGTGGCTGGATATTTTTTTTTTACTTTTTATAACAGTCTTGGGCATGTCAAAGTTTAGTAGCAACATTGGCTTTGATGCATTTTTAGTTTTTGTGCAACATTAGATTTAATTTTTTTTATTAGTTGTTGGTGGCTGTTTTTGCCCCATTGACTTCCATTATAATGACATTTTTTGATTGCAAAGCCATGACACCATGTAATCATGCATTTTTGATTGTTTGTGGTTTTCCCTTTTGGGAAGAGGTAAAATTTGTTAATTTTACAGTTGATCACTAGGTGGGACCATTAACCCTTTAGATAGGCCTGTGCAAAAAAAGGCTTAGTTTCTGGCTTGTATATGGAGTTATATGGAGTATAACAGCAAATTATAGTGTTTGTGTGTGTGTGAGATTCTTGATTGTTGGTGGTTTTCCCTGTTGGGAAGAGGTAAGTTTTAGTTATTTTTACAGTTGATCACTAGGTGGGACCATTAACCATTTAGATAGGCCTGTGCAAAAAAAGGCTTAGTTTCTGGCTTGTATATGGAGTTATATGGAGTATAACAGCAAATTATAGTGTTTGTGTGTGTGTGAGATTCTTGATTGTTGGTGGTTTTCCCTGTTGGGAAGAGGTAAGTTTTAGTTATTTTTACAGTTGATCACTAGGTGGGACCATTAACCATTTAGATAGGCCTGTGCAAAAAAAGCTTAGTTTCTGACTTGTATATGAAGCTATATGGAGTATAACAGCATATTATATTGAGTGTGTATGTGTGTGTGTGAGAAAGAGAGAGAGAGTGTGTGTGAGAGAGACCTTTGCGCACTTACCTTAATGTATTTCAGAAAATCACAATGTACACCTCAGCTCTTAGAACTACATGGAGTAAACAAAAGTGTATTTATGCACCTGCTGCCTTTTAATGGTGGTGAAAGTATTCGGTTGTTAAGTGATGACGTAAGAAGCGCTGTTTCCGGGTCCAGGCCTCAACTCGCTTTACTTGAGAATATGACCTCAGCAGCCGTTTATGAGCACTGTTTATTGATATTAATAATTTAAGCTAAACGCTTTCAAACTTACGATATACACTACAGTCTCCGTGCTCACAGCATCCCAAACACAAATAATTTTTAGATATTTTTTTAATATTTATATTTTCATTGTCTGGCTATCTGGTACTTCGGTATGGAGTTAAAGGTTAATATTATAACTTTTTCGCTAGTATTCTATCACATTGTGAGTTTATATTGGCACCTTTTGTTGTTTTCTCGTGGTAACTGATAGAGCGTTTGGACACGGAAGCGCTGCTACGTGACGTCAGACTAAATAAGCGAATAGACTAAACAAAAGCAAAGTACGTGGATTTAAACACTTGCATGCCATCGTGCTGGTCATTTAATGGTGAGAAGAGCAGCAAGCAACACGAGAAAGGGCTTGACTTGTACCAAAGATTTAGAAATGATTATGCAGCTTGACCCCTCCAGCGAGCTGCAGCTTATTTGAAGTTGGTATTGCATTTTGGTTCATAATACATAATGTTCATAAATCAGATGCGAAGTAGATTTTTTTACAGGATTTTAAGGTTTTAAACTGGCTTTACCATCAAGAAAAGAGGAGCATTTCACTTATAGGCCATCTGTACTTTTCACCATCAAAAGGAAGCAGGTGCATAAACACACTTCTTTTTTTATTGTTTACTACATGTAGTTCTGAGAGCATGAGGTGCATATTTTGATTTTTTCAAATACTGTACATCAAGGTAAGTGCACAAAGGTCTCTCTCACACCCTCTCTTTCTCTCTCTCTCTCTCTCTCTCTCTCTATCACACACACACCTATAATTTGATATTATACTCCATATAACTCCATACAAGCCAGAAACTATGCCTTTTTTTGCACAGGCCTATCTAAAGGGTCCCACCTAGTGATCAACTGTAAAAAATAACAAATGTTACCTCTTCCCAAAAGTGAAAACCACAAACAATCAAGAATGCATGATTATATGTTGTCATGGCTTTGCAATCAAAAAATGTCGTTATAATGGAAGTCAATGGGGCAAAAACAGCCACCAACAACTAATTAGGGAGAAAAAATTTAAATCTAGTGCTGCACAAAAACTAACAATGCATCAAAGCCAATCTTGTTACTAATCTTTGACATGCCCAAGACTGTCATAAAAGGTAAAAAGAAATCCAGTCCACAATCACTTTTTATATTGAAAATATGTAATTTTGTGTGTTTTTTTCCCCCAAATCAATGACATCATTTATGAACTTGGTAATTAAAAAGTTTTTTTTAAAAATTTGGTAGTTTTGATCAGGACTGAGGTTGATTAATAGATTTATGCAAAAAAATAGAAAAAAATATTTATCTGATACATTTTTACAGCAGTTTAATTTAGTGGATGTTTTCATCCACGAACATCCCGAAAGGGTAGTGAATTTGCCCACAGTGTACCGTTGAGTTTTTGACAAATTTCAAAGCATTTTCCCAAAATATGGGTCAAAATAAGATTTGTCACCAAAAATCATTCCATTAGCTCAAACACAGAGAAAGTTGTGGCCAAAATAAGACTCAACTTTACCCCTTAGTGGACGAAAACGTCCCCAACAACCCACAAGGGTTAAATATTAAAATATTCCTCAACCGTTGTAACCATAATCCCTTGTGAAAAAGAAGTGCACTTTAGCATACTTTCATAAAGAGTATTTATTACAGAAATAATATACTTTAAACGAATAAACTGAAAATGGTGCGAACAGAATGTGAAGTTTTAAAAATGAAAATGTATTATGTAGTTGGAATTTATATTCAGTATATTTAAGTTGCAGTACAATATCAAATAATACAATATAGTTTACATTTATAATCAAGTATTAACATGTGCTTTAGTATGTTAGTCAACATCAGAATACACAAAAAGTTGTATGTCTTTTAACTTGACATTTACAAAGTGCACTTATTGAAAGTGTCAAGAAGCAGTCATGAAACTATACTCTGTTAAAGTGCATGTAGGTGGTCTTTAATTGAATTCATAATATATTATCTGCAGCTAACAGATTTTAAAATATACTTTTAAGATATAAAGTACACCTCAAGTGCAAATTTGATAAAATTTTGTTCTTCTTATGCCTTATTATTGCAAGTGTCTAAATGAAATGTATAAATGTTCTCTCATCTTGTTCTTGTGTGCAGTAATCTGGAGAACAAGGCTAATGCGGTGAGAGCCATCCGCACTCTTCTGAGAGAGAACGCCAAGCGGACGGCTCCAGCTGAGCGACCATTCAAAGAGCTAAATTCTAACTTCACCTTCCCCAGGAGAAACCACCCAGGAGCACTCAGAACAAACTCCTGGCAGCGGCTGCCGCCACCATCAGATGGGCCACAGACCTTAGATTCAGATGAGGGCAGACTGCGTGACGGATACGCTCACTCTGAACCTCCCCTCAGGCCCTCCAGGGGCCAGGGCTCTACCCAGAGCAAGAGATCCACGTTGTGCTCTTTGACCAGCGCTTTGGAAGCTCAACTCCAGAGACTGAACTTTGCAGAGGAGCCAGAAGGAATGAGCAGGAGCAGTACCAGCAGCCTTCAGGGCAGTCAGGTGACTCTCCTGGACGAGACTCCAGGCCTGGACCTCAACACCCTGCTGGCCAGGGACTACAGCGTGCAGACTTTCGGTTCCGTAGTTAACGAGGATTGTTTTTACGACACGGTCATGGGCATCCAGAAAGCTGCCATCCCCACCCTGTAGAGGAAGTTAGCGTTAGCATTACTTAGTGGTTAGCGTGCCTTCATATGATTTTCAAATATATCTGTATAGTGCAAAAATCTAGTGAGCTGCCTACCTGGATGCCATTATACATGATAATAGGTAAATATTGTAGTTATGCTGCCTTCTGAGGCACCTTGCTTTACTCAGATTCTAAGGCAGTATTACATATTCTTATCAGAAAGTTGTCAAAAAGAAATTGACAATAAATGAACTTATTCAATACTGAGAAGTTATATTTTTTTCCCTTATTTGATCAGAAATACAATACAAATATTAAGATAAGATATTGTAATTTTTTAAAGAAATGCTATAATACATTTAAAATTATGTATTCCTGTGATAGCAAAGCTGCTAAAACTTTTTCCTTTAGACATTTCCTTTCATCAATGTTGAAAACATTTGAAAATATCTTAATTATTCCAAACTTTTGGTCAGTAGTTTATAATAAAAGTTCAATTTTACCAGGGTTCTTATAGTCTTGGTAAAACTTGGATACTGTATATGAGGATAAAATATTTTAAAAATATAAAGAAAATATAAAGAATCTTTATAGACGTGAAATTGTTTTTGGAAATTAATAATTATGGATAATAACAGTCCAAGCTCTAAAATATTTTATTGGGTCAAACTGTGAGTAAACTAAAATCTGAAATACTTAATCAGTAAATCGTGAGAAATGGGAAAAGTCATTAAATAAATAAATCAAATAAATTCTGTGTATTAACTGGTTAAAATTAGTGAGATCTCTAAAGGACATTCAAATCGTAAAACATTTGGCAATCTGAATTTTATTTTAATAATAATTATTGTAGTTATTTTAATCTCTGGACATTGATCGACTGGGAATCAGTCGCTTTCATCTGGGTAGTCAGCTCACTAGGTTATGTGGATGAACAAATGGATGATCCTGCCTTAAATTCAGAGCACAGTTTACTTATCCAGAGCATCCCATATGTGCTGACACATGTATTATTAATACACGAGCAAAGACTGCTTCACTGTAAGTGAAAACTGTAGCTTTACTTTTCTATTTGCTTGGTTGACAAAGGCTCTTCTCAGCTCGAGACTGAAATAGCTTACTGAAAAATTTCACTGAGCAGGGGAAGTTTTGTCTGAATATAGACTATTTTGTCTAAATTATGCTTGTATATGCTTCTGACAGAACTGTTGTGTGCACTTTTGGTAATGTGTGATTTTAATTATTCAAAGGCATGTTTTATATTCCTTCAGTTAAAAACTTAAGAATTAATTTTGGTTTAAGCTTAAGTAAAATACTGTTATTACTGTTAAGATATGAATGTTGATATGCTCTGTTGTCAATTTGGCTATTGTAATTTATTTGTAAAAATATATTGTTATGACTTAACTAAACATACTTTGAGTAAATGATTTTGTTGCAATATTTAATAAAGATAGTGTTCTATAATGTCTTGATATCATGCAAATATTGATCTCCTACATCATAAACCATATTCAATATTCAATCATGCGGGCAGAAACAACATTTCAACTACTTTTTCTTTCCATAATGAAAGCAAAAATGCTGTGTGACATTCTTTGCATTTAATATGCAGTGAATTTTTGAAAGAGATTATTTATTCAGTCACTCTTTCTTTCTCACTGGCTCCTGAAAACAACTAGAGAAAAAATTGAGAAAACTCAACTGAGTCGTAATTATGAGCCTTTTTCCCTAGCTTTCTTTGTTGAGGATTTTTGTGGGCGATGTTCATTGTGTTGGTGGGCTTTGATAGCGCATTTCTTTGTCTCTTAGATTGAAGAGAGATGGGAGGGGGTGTTCTGTACTACAAAAAGGAACTTGATTTACATTACCAGAAGCTGTACCAGTGCTTGCCGGCAGCTGAGGAATTGTGGTAAAGTTTTAGGTGACCTTAGCTTTTAGTCTTTGGTTCTGTGTACATGAAATGCATTTGTCATGACACAAAACCTTTATTTATGTCGACTGTGTTTGAACGTCAAACAAGAAACACAACCGAAAAACAACAAAACTCTATTCAATTCAAGTTTATTTGTATAGCGCTTTTTACCCTTGACCTTAGGGAGTGTGATGGATTGTAACGTAGTAGAAGGCTAGGTACGCAGGAGCTAAACCATTAAGGGCCTTATAGGTAAGTAATAATAATTTGTAACTGATACGGAACTTAATAAGTAGCCAGTGCAGAGACAAAATGTCCCCACAAGGATAGTAATACCAGTAAATGTTGATTCCTCATTTGCAAAGCAAAATGAAAACAAATGTTGGGGAAATGGCAAAACATCCCAAGCACTTGTTGCCACAGTAACACCTGTGTGGAGGACCATAAAGACAGCCCACCTCTACAGCACATAAACTGTGAATGACACTCATCCTTATCAACAGAAGCAGCCAGAAGAACGGAGCAAACACTACTCTGGGGACGGATCTTTTTGAGTGCTGATGGAAGAGCGTGGGAAGTAAGAGAACTGTATCTCACAGTACTCGGATCCCAAGGCTGGGCTTTCCCTGCACTCTCTCTCCGCTCTGAAATCAACTGACAGAGTGTTGAAGTAATCAGAGCAGACCCGGCACTGCCTAGAGCCTCGTCTCTCAAAACCATTCTGAGAGCCTGCCGTTGGGTTTCCAGCCTCACTGTTCTCTGAATCAACTCATTCACAGTTCTTGGACATTCTGGACTCAAGGAGCAAAGACATGACACAGGCTGAATCCAGAACTGGAGACATCAGAGGAAAAGTTTTAGTCCAGAGTCTGGATCTGTCACATTTTTAACAGGGGCAGTTAAGGAGTGGGAAAATGCTGGGCTGGGCACTATGACCGTCTGCGTGGTGCCCGTGGAATGTGCTGTGCTCAGCCACACATCCACCGTGAGCCCCTCTCACCCACTACCTGGACGTCACACATTTTGTGAGTATTCTTGCTGACTACAAATGTGTTGGCATATTCTGGCTTTAGCTGTCAAGACACAGAGGTTAATGAGATACTGAATTTCTTTCTTTATTTCTTTCTAAAAAGAAATCACTGCTTACATATAAACATTTTTACAGTATATTAGTTTAAGTAATATTGAATAACTTTGTTTTTAAGGTATCAGTCTTACAGTTTTGACTGGTGGATGAAACATACCCCCCAAAATATGGAGGGTCCTGACTCGATTTAGGGACCAGTATATAAGAGATTTAAGGCTGAGTCACATTTACCTTTGTACGACAAAATGTAGTCATCTCAATAGGAATCAGAATTTCATATTGGATTCAAGTTTGTTAAAATACAAACATGGTAATTTGTCACGTTGACCACTACCTAAGAAAACACTCAAGTCTATTTGGCTCACCAAAGCTGCATTTGTTTGATCAGTAGTACAATAAAAAAGAGTAACACATTATTACAGAGAAATATTATTATAAATAATAAGCCAAACACCCTATCAACAGCACAGCCACATACAAAAAAAAAAACACTTAGTTGAACCGCTGAGTAATCACAGTACGACTTGTTAAAAACCACTTAAAACACATCACATTAGCAATCACACCACTGTGTGCTACAAACCATTTAGAGCACCTTTGCTACAACTCATCTGTTCACTAAACACCACTAAGACATTAGCAATATGGCCGTATCCAGAGCTTGAAAATTAGTAAGGTCTGGGGTGGGGTTAAGAATTGTTCTATAAAATAAAAAAAAAACTATAAATACAACTCATTATATACACCTAACACTTTAAAAGAAACATATATGTAGATGTTTGTAAAATATGTTTTCTCTGTTTTGGAGGGATGACCATTGTTAAATTATGCCAAATTTATTGCATCAAAATGTGTTAATGCTTTAGGTTAGGGGTGGATCATTTTATTAGTAGCTTATTCACGCAACAATACATATTACGATCACAGTTTTCATTAATAACCATATAGATTGTCTAGAGCTTTTATGAATGTTTTTAGCATGACTTTGTGAAAATGTAACTACTATAGGCTGAATTAAATAGAATAGACTTCTTCATGGCTAGTGTACTAGTGTTAAATGCTAATGTTTTTGATAGCATTGATAATGTTTCTGACAGATAATATCCTGTTTTTTGCACTTGCCTTGCCGAATGGCAGCAATAACCTATCAGTGTAAGTGGCGATGATGCAGTGTAAAAACTAATAAAACAAATAAACAACGGAAAATCATTTCAGAATGAATCAAAATTAGTTCAGATTTTTTACAAAAAACCATAAGATTAATATATCGCTAACACTAAAGTGTAACTTCCCACTTTATTAACTTTCTAAAGTGTGAAATTAAGTGGAAAAATCTAAAGATGTGTGTAACACGCCTGCGCCCTCACAACTCTCGCAGCGATGATTTTCATACAACTTAATTATACATGCTGACAACTCATTTGAGGAGTTTTAAACAGTAGATAGGTCATTCAGAAAACAAATTTTAGATCTTTAAACCATGTGATCTCAGAAGTAATCTGCTGCAACAAGTCTGCTGCCTAAGCTTTTGGACACAGCCATATTCTTAAAAGAATGTCTTTTTTTATCAGATTAGATCTGGTCAAACAGCATTATTGCAGGACTTTATGTTTGTGACAAAAACTAAAGTGCACAAACAAAAAAGTGACTGTGCACACACACAAAAAGCAAATGTTTCAGTTCTGGCTGGACTACCCTTACCAAAAAGTAGTATACTTCAAGTTTACTTTATTAAGTAAACGTAAGTAAAGTTCAAGTATATTTTAAGTATACGTTATGTAGCAAGTATACAAATATCAGTGTTGTAGCAGTATACTTGTAAATGTACTGTTTCAATACTCCTAGGGACTAAATCGGCCAACTTTCTAGTATATAAAAGTATACTTTTAAGTATACTTTAAGTATAGCAGTAGCAAACTTTGAGTACGCAACTAGTTTACCTCTGTGTTTGTAGTTTGTACTGCAATTATACTAAAAGTGAACTTGTATGTATACTGATAGTTTATGAATTAAATACTTTGTACACTTTGAATGTAACCATGGTTCCCTGAGTAGGGAACGAGACACTGCATCCTCTAAGGGTCACTATGGGGAACACCTCGTCATGACCCGTGTCTGAAGCATACATTGAAAAAACACCAACGAGTTGGCCAGCGACAGCTGGTGTGACTATAAATAGGCACTGGGAGAACTTGTCATTCACTTATTCGTCTGAAGCTTGCGTCCGAAGCATGGCAGGGAGCTAGAGGATGCAGTGTCTCATTCCCTACTCAGGGAACCATGGGTACATTCCTAACCTGAGATGTTCCCTTTCAAGGGAACTTCAAACTGCGTCCTCCAGGAGTCGCTATGGGGAACAGTATACCCATACGCCAATGCTGAGTTGAGTGCAGGCCAAAATTATAGCGAACACTAAGTACCAACTCTACCATTTCCATGGCAGTTGCATCTGAGATGTTTAGACGGCTGTCTGTGACAGTACCCCTTTACGGCCAAAGGCCTAAGCTACATACGCAACTTAATTGTTAGGGCCTCGGCCCAGGGTAGAGCTGAAGGCTTGGAATCAAGAAAGATTCCTTTAAAGGGATACAGCTAAAAACCTAGCATTTTATACTAAGTCTTGCCTGTCACACATGGGCTACCGCTTGCTTTTGCATAACCTTGCTGAAGGAGCTGTCTCAACAGATCTCTAGTAGCAACACCCTGTTTAGATAGGTATCTGAGGATACATAGGTGGAGTGGCGCCAAAGATAAACTGGGCTTTTACCAACTCAAGAAAGGGGACAAAGCAACCGCGTGAAGCCCTTACCATATAGGATATTAGAAAGAACAGAGAACACTAGCGTGCGAACTTACCACGGTGTGGATTTCAGAAAGTGTGCAAAGACTTCACGTGCACACTTACCATAGCATGGATTTTAAATACTGTTTTAAGGAGAAGGCTCTCGTGGTACTCTGTTAAAGCAGCTCATAGATGGAATGGTGCATCTAAAAAGAGTATGTTTGAGAGTAATCAACTCGATCTGTGGAAATAATGCTGGAGCACTCTGGGGTACGAACAGAGGAATCAATCTACATGAGAGGAGAACTCCTAATTCAGAAAGAGAGAAGCGCACTCATAAGCAACCCTTCTTAGTAAAGGGGAGCGCTGCTAAACTAGCTCTTCACCCAAACAAATGATGCAAAGATTGTGTGCGTCATCGGGTGTCAAATAACGCTGACACGGATGCACACATCGTCTAAACGCTTGCTAGTAGTCGCCATGATAGACATAAAACATTGCTCTTACCAGTTCTTTCAGATGCACGCTTCAAACAGAACACTCAGTGAAGACGAAGAAGAAAATGACATGTTCTCCCGGTGCCCATTTATAGTCGCGCCGGTAGTGACGTCAGAGGCTGTCGCCGGCCAACTCGTTGGTGTTTTTTCAATGTATACTTCAGACAAGGATTACGATGAGGTGTTCCCCATAGTGACCCCTAGAGGACGCAGTTCAAAGTTCCCTTGAAAGGGAACTACTAGTTTAATGGTTTTATACTGCAACTACACTCATAAGTTCTTTAAGTGAACTTTACACCATACTTTAAGTATACTACTGTGTCCCTGTTTAGGTTTGAATTTGTATATATTTTGTTGAATATCTGAACATACAAAATATCCAAATAAAGAACAGGATGTTTGTAAACAAAAAAAAAAAATTCATTCTAGCTTCATGCATTTAAACACTTTAATGTGGGTAAGTTTCATAAAAAAAATATTCTGAATAGGATTCAGAATGATAATCAAAATGTTGATGGAGTCGATCAACACCCCAAAGCTTGACTGTAATCAATCACCTTTTCATCGGTCACTATTTTATTGCACCATGTTACAGTTTTGATGCGGTTTCATGTCAGAGGATCGTGTTTGATTACATGTATTAGTATCAGTTTTCTCTTTTTCTTCTTCACTTGTGTTTTTTTTTTAATGATGTGGAGAAGGTGTGTACTAGCGCACTCTACCGTATAATGAAGAAAACACAGATTCTAGAAGTATAGCTCAAATATATTTAGACTTGTGACTTGCCCCCCACATTCACTTTTTTTTTTTTACACTTTAGAAGGTTTTATGAAGGATCAATTAGACAATGCGGATTGTCACAGATCACTTACCAAGGGTAGGAGTAATTTTGAGCACAACTGTAGCTTTGACTTGGTTTATAGTATGTACATGGAACACCATTTCCCTTCCAACCACATACTGATTTTACAGTTGATTGCATATTTAGTGCCAATCAAACTTATAGCTACCATAAAATTTAGGTACTGTTGGACCAAATTGCCAGAGATTTGGGAGAAAACAAAACTTGCGAATAGAAACTTTTATTGGCACTGCTCAAAATAAATCAGGGAGTAATCACAAGTGGGCCAATGGTTGCTTTCCCTTCTGATACCAGGCCTGAAAACAAAGTGACAAGGTGAGAAGTTGAAGTACATTTAAAAGAGATAAATATATTTTTTTCCTGTTACCCAAATCAGACAGTGCTTGTCCTTCTCCACGGAGACTACAAGTGGAGTCACAGCACATGCACACCTGGTCATTGTCATCTACAGAGGTCCATCTATAGAAGGCAAACAAAACTGTTACCCATTTTAAACACCGGAGAATACTAGACAAGCAAAAATGGGCAAAATAAAAATACCCATTTGTGAAGGAGCAAGCCTTGTTCTCTGGAGATGTGGGGGTTGATGCCATGACAGCCTTTAGGTCACAGGTGATATACATCTACACAACGACAATTGATCAGTAAAAACTATTCACAGAACTCACCCACAAAACTACAGCCCAAATTACAATACCAAGCCACTATCATCTTGCTGGAATCTGAAAGCCTCTAACTGAAAGTGCAGCTTGTCATTCTGAATACGATTCATGAAACTAGAATTGGAGCCTGTAAGCTTTCCATCTATCAGGCACCTGAAGAGAAAGCAGAGAGAAGGGAAAGTGTTTGTATACATATACAAAACACGCATACATACACGTGTTTGCAGCAGGGGGTTTGACGAGCAGTTCTTTACTAACCCGTGGTTCTCAATAAAGGAGTATCTTGGAGAGGTGGTGGTGGTGGCGTTCACATAAGGGGCCGCAGTAGCCACACAACGATCCACAAAGATGCGCAGCGGAACATGGCTGTACTGCTTCACAGAAGCTTCAAACTTCAGGAATTGCCCGAAGTAGTACTGATTGGACGGCCTCTCAAACATCCAGTCATCTGAAATGAAACTCACATTAGACAACACTAAGACCCTTAAAAAAAAAAAAAAAAAATTACTTAAATGCATATTACCAGTCATGAGCCTCAAGGAGAACACTAGAACATCCTCTGCAACTTTAGTTGCAGCAAAAGGAATCCATGCAGGCAACAAGATATTGCTGCTTACATTACCCAACCTATTGGGAGAAGTATAGTAAAGGATTAAGTGTCAGTTTTGGTCAAACTTCTCAGACAAAGTGGTTTACTACCTTGAATAGTGACACTCAATTCCAACAGCTGCTACATTAGCCCTTACAATGGGTGTTCCTACTAAAGTCGCAGGAGTATAGAGGAGGCTGAAGGTGTACACAAGCTCATTATCGGTCATCTGAAAGCAGTAGACGATGTGAATTATTGGACAGACCTAACTTTTACAGATTCTACAGCTGACCTATAGGCAGCCACTCACCAACTGAGAGCTGCCACATGTCTGTAGCTCATACTCGTATACAAGAACTTGAGCGTCAGAATCCTCTCCTACAGCTGCACAGCCTCCTAAAGTGAGAAATGAAGAGTTCACCAGCTGACCAGTACCAAACAAGTCCTTCTTAACCTCCACATGCACGGAGTTCTCCCCACATTCTGCTGCAACACTCTGGGAAGCAATAGGTACATATGGCTCAAAAGGCACATCTGGCTTTGGGGGTTCTTCTGGCAACACTGGAAAATGCCAGGTCAAAGGTGCAATAGGAGCCTGCATTATTTGTTTGGACTGACTACTTCCAGGTTCTTGTAGCTTCTGTACATTCACCCCAGCAGGACTCATTGCAGGTCTTGGAGGCTGAAAAGTTGTTGGTGCCTGTGGAACTTTAACAGATTGCGGAGGAGCTAAAACTAGCGACTGTTGCTTTTGGAATCTTAGTGGATCCCGGCCTTGCTGAAATCTTGACCATTGTGCCAAACTCAAGTCAACTGCAGTAAGCAACAACAATCCAACACAACTAAAAACCACCAGCCTCATTGTTAAAAAAAAACCCTGAAATCTTCTGAATAACTACTGGCCTTCTCCGATGCCTTTTTAAAGAGCAGAAAGTTAAAACAGCTCCACACCCTTTTGACAAGCTTAATGATTTTCCAGACCTGTTTCATTAAAGGGTTTGGACACCCCAAACGAGCCCAACTTAGAGGCAGGTGGCTCACTCGTTTAACTTGGATAAAGCTGTACAAGAAAGTACCTAAATAGTTTATTTTACAAAAGTAAACAAACATTTTCTTTAATTCAGACTTTAATAAATATAACCATAAAAACAGCAATATGTAAAGTATTTTTGGGTTTCTAAATGTTTTTTAACTAGATTTATGCTCTTGGCACCAATATAAATTGCAAAAAATGCCATGTGGTTGGTAACTAGCAGCACGGTGTCCCAGGCCTTGTAAGCTTCACTCTAAAAAGATTTGAAGTGCTGTATGTTCAAATGAGTATCCCATAGATACTAGGATGGCCTACTATTTCCAGGGGCTGTTCAAAGTGCTAATCCATGTACAATGTGTTTAAAATAAAATAAAATATGTTCAGACAAAAATATTAAAGTTGTGATGAAGTGGAAGTAGAGACAGGTCTTTTCTTCTGTATTGGGTATCTGAATTAAACTGATTATAATCAAATAAATTTAGAGTAGGATCATTAGTTGTAAGCTGGCAGAATCAAATGCGAGTTTGCAGGCAACTGTAGAACAGAATAAGCCTGGCGTGAGTCACCATAGAGAACTGTCATCTCACTGGATGATATATTTGCGTGGAGGTTATATTTGAATAAGTGCTGTTAAAATTATAGCTTTAATGTATACGATAATATATATTTTTTTATTTAACACGTTTTTAACACATATTAACATGGGGCAGAGCTAGGGTTGCCCCCCCCACTCACTGTAAATTTTCTCTCTTTTCTTCTTGACAAGAATATCTTTATGACTACAACAAATGGAAGATTCAGTAGAACGTAGCCATGTCAGTTAAAAACTATTTGTTTTCCTGTTCTGTTAGCTGTTATACTGTACTTAGCAATCATACCATTGTGTGCTACAAATTGCTCAGAGCTCCTTTTCTACAACACATCTGTGCACTAAAAACCACTGTGAATACAGTAACAACTGCATAGTGGCATGCTAACACCTTGTGCCTGCACAGTGTTGTGTTTAAAACCACTCAGACCACTTTAGAAACCACATGGCAACGTGTGAAGAAAAAAAAAATTCGAATACCTTTAGAAACTACAAACCAATGTGCTAAAACCCACTCAGATGAATATCTTGCATCAAGGTGCCAATTCACTTTTGCATGGACAAGCAGCAACTTTCTTCAGAAAGTGTGGAAATACAGTACAAATCTACAAATAGTTATTGGAGTAATTCTTTTAAATTCACTTAAATGATTTGAAGTTTGTCAGAAGCAGCTTTAGAGAAACTCATGATGTTATTGTTCATAAAAGTGCTGTATAGCACTGTTTACATTTTGTGATGATAGAAGCATTTAAGCAGTTGAGATTTTCTATATGTAATATATACAGCTTAATCGGAGAGCACAGCATGTATCTGGGTAGGATATGTAAGATGTCTTGATTGTAACCATCTCCAAGAAATTTAGTAGGTATACATCACAATTTAGACATTTAAAGATCAGTACAAACAATGCTGCTTCTCATCTGCCGGTAGGTGACAGTGACAGTGACAGCAGCATTGACAGTGGAAGTAAATGAGTCGTTTCTGCACAAATGAGTCTGTGACTGTGAAGAAGCAGTGATGGAGCAGGGTTTTGCAGATGTGCTTCCACCACCGGCTGGAACAAGCAGTTCTCTTTGTTTAATGACAGATATACAGCCTCTGCCCCTGTGCCATTGCTTTGTTGACTGCTATTGTGAGATGCTCTTTCATTGCTGAACCTGTTCACCTCAGATTGTAAGATGTTTAAAAAGCTCAAATAAATGAATTTATGTGTATTGGTTGTATAAAATGTGATCTATATTATGTAGACAAGGAAATTAAACAACTTTGTATTAGATGTAAAGATTAATATACAGTATATAGAGACTCTGAAAAAATGTAAGTTCCATTTGTGGCCCTGGAGCACAAAACCAGTCTTAAGTCTCTGGGGTATATTTGCAGCAATAGCTAAAAATACTGTATGCTGTATTGTATGGGTCAAATTATTGATTTTTATTTTATTACAAAAATCATTATGATCTTTATGATTTCATGAAAATATTTTGTAAATTTTTTTGGACAGCCTTAAATGGATTTCCTCAATATTTTGATTTGTTTTGCACCCTCATATTTCACATTTTAAATTGTTGTATCTCTGTCAAATATCGTCCTATACTAACAAACCATAAATCAATGGAAATCTTATTCAGCTTTGATATGGTGTATAAATCTCATATACTCTCTCATTGACTCTTATGACTGGTTTTGTGGTCGTGGGTCAAATTTTTATTTACTACATGCTTTTTACTTTTTATTTTTATTTTTATTTACTGCAATTTTATTAGGAAAACAAACAACACATGAATACAAATAAACACATCCTGGATAAAGCTCTCAATATCTAGTTTTGCTGATGTGAGTTTAAACTGAAATTAATAAGAACAATGAAAAAATCAATAGTTATGCATTATGCATGCTGGACAAATTTTAAATGGAAAATTTGTCACTGAGACCTTGAAAGTCGTGAAAGATATTTTTGTTCAAAACACTACAGATAAGAAATCGTATTATTATTCTTACAATTAAAATTAAAACTATCATCCGACTGGTGAGTATTTGTTCAGTTTACTCACTTAAGTTATTTTACTTTCAATTGGTGTTAACTGTTGAATAATGAAATGTTTTATAGTCAGTAATCAATTTTTTTTTCTACATTTTTCAACAGCTAGGCAAGGCAAGGCAAGTTTATTTATAGAGCACATTTCGTACACAACGGTAATTCAAACTGCTTTACATAAAAGAAAGTAAAATAATTTTAAAACTTTTAAAATTATAAAAAAGTTGACTTATTTATAATGAATTTAAAACAGTTAGAAAATGATTTTACATAAAATAAAATAAAAAAAAACAGTGAAAATATAGTGCAATCAGTTCAGACATTGCACAGTGCTCATTCAATAAATGCACAGCTAAACAGATGAGTTTTAAGTCTAGATTTAAATGTGACTAGTGTTTTAGCACATCTGATCTCTTCTGGAAGCTGATTCCAACTGCAGGCGGCATAGTAACTGAAGGAGGACTTCCCTTGTTTTGTGTGAACCCTTGGTATTTCTAACTGACTCGATCCTAGTGATCTGAGTGGTCTGTTAGGCTTATATTCAGTGAGCATATCTGAAATATATTTCGGTCCTAGGTCATTTAGTGACTTATAAACGAGTAAAAGTACTTTAAAATCAATCCTAAATGTAACTGGAAGCCAGTGTAAGGACTGGTGTGATATGCTCAGATTTTCTGGTTCTAGTCAGAATCCTGGCAGCAGCGTTCTGGATGAGCTGCAGCTGTCTAATGGTCTTTTTGGGAAGGCCGGTGAGGAGCCCATTACAATAGTCCACCCTGCTGGTGATGAAGGCATGAACAAGTTTCTCCAAGTCTTGGCTGGAAACAAAACATCTAATTCTTGCAATGTTTTTAAATGATAGTATGCTGATTTAGTTACTGCTTTGACATGACTACTGAAACTAAGGTCTGTCTCCAGAATCACACCAAGATTCCTGACTTTATTTTTAGTTGTTTGACCCCTAGAGTCAAGGTATGCATTTACCTTGAATACTTCATCTTCGTTTCCAAATGCAATGATTTCAGTTTTTTCCTTGTTTAACTGAAGAAAGTTCTGGCACATCCAACTATTCATTTCATCAATGCATTGGCAGAGGGAGTCAATGGGGCTGTAGTCATTTGGAGATAAGGCTAGGTAAATCTGGGTATCATCAGCATAGCTGTGGTAGGCAATTTGATTCTTTCTCATTATTTGACTTAGTGGAAGCATATACAGCCTAAACAAGAGCGGTGCAAGAATTGACCCTTGTGGGACTCCGCATGTCATGGACGTCCATTTAGACTTATGCTCTCCTAGACTCACATAATAGCCTTTCCCTTCTAAGTATGACCTGAACCATTTGAGTACCATCCCAGAAAGCCCGACCCAGTTTTCCAGTCTCTCTAATAGTATGTTATGATCAACAGTGTCAAACGCAGCACTGAGATCTAGCAATACCAGCACCGATATTTTACCAGAGTCAGAATTTAAGCGAATATAATTTAATCAATATCTTAAGTGCTGTCTCTGTGCTGTGATGCGGTCAAAAACCAGATTGAAAATTGTCCAGGTATCCATTTGAGTTTAAGTATTTGTTCAGCTGATTAAAAACTACCTTTTCTATAATTGTGCCTTGTAATAATAAAACTTCCTAATCATCGGGAAGTAGGAGGCGGGAACCAGCGGACAATCAAAACGAAAGCTTTAATAATCAAAATAAACACAAAACAGCGCGTCAGCCCCTCACAGATGACTGACGCGCACAAATAAAAAGCAAAACACAAACTAAAACCCAGGCCTGGTCCTCTCTCGTCCTTCACTGTTGTCGCTCCAGTTTTATATCCTTCCATCTCCTGCGTGGGACTCGAGACCGGTGGGTCGAACAGGTGTCGTTCATCTCCAATCACTCCTCGCTCCTGTTCCCATGTCTCTCGGCCCCGCCCCACTCATCACATACCCCCATCGCCCCTCGCAGGCCGGGGGTACCCACGAGACTGCGCTCTACCCCCCCCCCTCCCTCTGGTGGGGGACCGCTCACGGGGACCTGCGGGAACCTGGGGGTAGGACAGACGAGGCGAGAGAAAAGGAGATGGAAGAAGGAGAGACAGAGACGAGATAGGGGAGAGAGAAAAAAAAGTTCCGGTTCCCAGACGCACTGATGCTTGGCCCTCCACCAGCTGGGTAATCTCCTCCGCGTTGCCTGGCGGTGGCACTGGACGGCCCTCGGCGGACGGCACGACACTCCTCCGCCGCCTGGTGGACGGTGACGGCTCCTCCGGTTTTGGGCAGCTGGCAGGAGTCCCCCGTTCCCTGCTCCTCCCCATTCCGGCAGATGGCAGCAGGCTCCCTGGCGAACGGCGCCGACTCCTCCGCTCCCTCACGGATGGCAGCCGCCCCTCCACATCACAGGCGGCCGGGAGTCCCTCAGTGGCACGGGAGTCCCTCAACGCACCCTTCCTGGACCCATGAGGACACCAGTGTGCATGCACGGGGAAGAGACCGGTCTCCCGAGGAGAGGCGCGTTGGGCTTTTAAACAGCAGTGGTGATGAGGCTCCATTTCCTTCAGGTGTGCCCCATCACACACCGCCAGCCCTGACTCGTCCAGCGCCCCTCCTCTCACACACCCACTCCAGTCGGGAGCCTGGTGAAGGGCAGCGATTTAGGATGGGGTGCCGGTGACAATCAGGGAGGAGGCAGCTGAATCGTCACATTCCCCCTCCCAAGCGACATCCCCGTCATCAGGGCGCCGCCCACACGGGAGTGCTACCATCCTCAACCAGGCTCCAAACGGTCGGAGTGGGCGGGGATTCCTCTCCGGGCAGTCCTCCCTCTCGCAGCGCACCGGAACAGGGACAGAGAAACCGGGTTTTAGTGACAGCCTCAACCAACCACAGGGTAAAATGACAATAACAGAGAAGTTACTTACCCCTTTTGTGGCTGGGAGGCTGTCTCCGGTTTTCCTCCGTCCCAGTCCGGGTTCTCACGAACGTTTGGAGAGGGAGTGACGTCACCAGATGTTTCCCAACTGCGCTGTCTAGGCTCTGCCTTGCCCTCATTCTCCACCACTGTCGCGGGAGGAGCACAAGACAGACACAGTGGGCGTGGCGTCAGGCCTCGGAGAGGCTTTTATTAACAGAAAATCAAATAAAACAGGGGATAAAGGTGGCCAAAGGGGAAGAGTGTCCAAAATAAACAGGGAATCTGGTGTCCTCGTCGTGCTGCGGGATTCGTGGGGGTCGGGCAGTGTTCATGGAGGAAGGGTCCAGGTAAGGGGGAGAGTCCGGCGGACAATCAAAACGAAAGCTTTAATAATCAAAATAAACACAAAACAGCGCGTCAGCCCCTCACAGATGACTGACGCGCACAAATAAAAAGCATAACACAAACTAAAACCCAGGCCTGGTCCTCTCTCGTCCTTCACTGTCGTCGCTCCAGTTTTATATCCTACCATCTCCTGCGTGGGACTCGAGACCGGTGGGTCGAACAGGTGTCATTTCATCTCCAATCACTCCACAGGCCTCGCTCCTGTTCCCACGTCTCTCGGCCCCGCCCCACTCGTCACATGCCTATAAAAGGAAGATTAGATATTGGTCTAAAATTACTCAAAATGGTGTTACAACTGCACTTTCTAAGGAGTTTGGAAATGTCCTAGAAAGAAGTGAGGCATTCACCACTTCTAAAAGATCTGCTTCTAAGCAGTTAAGCACACTTTTGAAAAAAGATGTGGGAAGTGTGTAAAAATAGCAGGTTGACGATTTTAGGTGCTGCACTATGTCTTCCAGAATTTTGCTATCAATTGCTTCAAAAATAGACATAGTATCTTTTTGATATTGTGGCCTAATCCGTCTGACCTTTGTATTACTTGAGGATGTGCCAATCGCCTTCCTGATATTGATGATCTTCTCCAGAAAAGAAGGATGCAAACTCACTGGGAGCATTTCACTGGGAATCTGACTTGGGGGGTTTGTCAGTCTCTCAACAGTGGCAAAAAGAGTACGAGTGTTATTTAAGTTACTGTTTATAAGGTTTGAGAAGAAATTCTAGCTGTGGCTAGTTTCACAGTAAAAGCATGAAGGCTGTCTTTATAGATGCTATAGTGAATTTCAAGTTTCGTCTTCCACCACATCCGCTCGGCTTTTCTGCATTGTCTTTTCATATTCTGAACTACTGTTGATCTTCTCCAAACTGATTTCTGTCTGTTTGTTTTCTTACTGACTATTATTGGTGCAACATCATCAATAACATTCTTAACTTTTGAGTTAAAGGAATCAAGGAGAAGATCAACAGAGTCTGCAGAAATTCTTGGTGTTAAAGATATAGCCTCCATAAATAGTACACTTGTGTTGATTAAAGCTGATTCTTTAGCTTGAAAATGTAGATTAAATCTTAAATTTAAACTTTTATAAGTGCATCTAAATTACAGATTATAAAATGTCCATAAAAAGAAAGAAAGCATTTATGTGCAGCAACACGTGAGTTGTGGTGAGTGAAAAACATCCCCCTGAGAAAAGTACATTTCCATTTTCTCTTCCCACGCTCTGCAACCAGCTAGAGGCTAAACATGCTGCTAGTACACATGCTCAGTCCTGTGACTCAGTTTAGGAGACTCAGTCACTCTGCGCACATCACAGACTCTAAACATTTCTAAACTAAACATAAAAAAGTATGTATGGGAAAGAGCAGGAGAAATTTCAAGGATTTATTTCTGCAGTGTCACATTTACTATAAGACCGCTTATTGACTGACACAAATCTAAGTGACCCACTGTTTTTCTTTTTTAAACATTTGTTTTCCTGCAACACTGTATCAAATTCTAAAATTCAGTGTATAACATTATAAAACTCTGATGCCTGTGTCGGTATGCACTGTGCTCAGATGTGAGGAATGAGACGAATAAATAGTACACTGACACAGGTAGCATGAACACATTCATTGTATTATTTTGGAGGACACATACACACTCTCTCAAACACACACACACACACACACACACACACACACACACACACACACACACACACACACACACACACACACACACACACACAGTAGAAAGCATAATAGACTACTTCATGATTTATTTCCTATGAGATAATTTACTGAAGTATTGACAAGATTAATTTGCATGCTATGTCTCTGTCCACATACAATGACAACAAAACAAAACAAAATTATATTTAAAACAGGTGAAATTCATGGGCATTTTGAGTGCGTTTTATGCATTAATAATCATGCATCTTGTTCATGATATTAATTACTATGCACTGCTGCAATTTGCATACACTTTTCCCTGTATTATGTCATTATGATGTACTGTAGCTGTATTGATGCATTGTCAAAATAGAACATCTCCTTTCTTTTTTTTGTTATTTTTTTACACAGGCGATACATCCAATTTGTTATAATTTCTTCAAAAGAAAGCTGTGCAGCCCGCCAACAATGCTAGAGAATCCAGCGCTAAGAACCCCTACTAGTAAATAACGATGCGGTGACCTCCAGCGATAAAATTGCTGCCAGTGTGAACACAGCATTACACAAGATTTAAACATAAATGTTTATTGAAGGTTATACTTGAAGAACTGCCTTTGTCCATTTAGCAGCTTTCTCTTACAGCAGCAGAAAAAGTGACAGAGAACATTTCTTTGTAGCAGCCCTGAATGCAATTTCCTCCTTTGCTACTTATCAAAAATGAATCACACCAGTAGCCTTTTTTTCACTGGCTGTATGATAGATAATTGCCTGTCACATATAATAAGAATTGATTTCCAGTTGCACATTGTGTTTTTATGCTGCAAAAAATAAAGTATTATCTTCATCACCTCTCCTTGCATTTTACCTTGCATGACATTCCCTATACTCTGTGTTCTCAATGACCTTCAAGTGAGGAGTCCAGCGGTACAGTGATTACTGATCACATGGTGAAACATCCAGTCACTCACAATGGGAAGGTGTGGGGGTTCTTTTCTAGGACACTGAAAAGCTTTCAGACTTATGCTGGGTAGAAAGATAGAGGCAGTTTTACAGTAGTTTTTGCTTGTTTTTACAGCAATTCTGTTTTCTTTCTCTTTTCTTCAGCAGCTTGAGGAAATCGCTTCAGAACTGCATGACACACCATAGCACACCAGTGAAAGGGTGAGTAAAGGTTTTTGTTTGTTCTGAGATGAATGAAACAGAATGCACTCTCACAATGCACTTTTCTTGATCAATTCATGAGATTCATCACCCTTTAAAGGACAACAAAAGATAGGAGTAATGTTCATTCCCTTTCTAATTTCCAAGCTGTCAAATGGTTTGCATAGATAAGAAAAAAAATCAATGAATTCAGACAAAACAGTCCAGATAATTGGCTAAATTTCTACCTTACAGCGGTTATGTGCTGTTTTTATGCATTCTTGGAACAGCAACATCCATGCCAAAGGGTGTTTCTGCAGAGGTGAAGTCAAAAAACAATTAGCCTTTTAACATCGCTTCAAAGTCACTTCCCCCTCCAAAACACTTACTGGTTGAGGGTGCACTAAAACATAAACATCCCAAATGAGGATAGGGCAGGAAAAAATTGCAGTCACCAGACCCCGTGCCTCATCTGTCAGACCGTCACGCTCGTTCACTTCTCATTCTGTTTTTATCGCAGCCTTGCGGAGCCAGTGCGGAGGAATTATCTGCTGTCAGGTCCTGCGCCGGGCTGATAGGGAAACGCAAGGTGAGAGGGACGGCCGCAGGGGGAAGAGACCGATGATGCCGTCTTCCACCATGCAAATGTTTGCCTTCATTCTGGCGGTACTGGGAGTCGTGAGTGCCACAGTGGCCACACTGCTACCCAACTGGAAAGTGAGTGCAGATGTGGGCCACAACATCATGACTGCCATCTCGCAGATGCAGGGACTGTGGATGGACTGCACCTGGTACAGCACCGGAGTCTTCAGCTGCTCGCTTAAGTACTCTGTGCTGGCGTTGCCGGCTTATCTCCAGACTGCACGTACCACTATGGTGCTTTCCTGCATGGTGGCGACAATGGGACTCTGTCTGGCCGCCCTAGGGTTGAAATGTACTCGCTGGGGTGGCAGTTATCGCTCTAAGGGACATACAGCGATTTCTGCAGGGGCTTGCTTCGTCATAGCAGGGGTCCTGTGTCTGGTGCCTGCATCCTGGTTCACCAATGAGGTCATCACTACGTTTATGGACTCCAAAGTGCCCAAAAGCAGCAAGTATGAGCCAGGCGCAGCGGTGTATGTGGCATTTCTGTCGGCAGGATTCCTTTTAGCTGCAGGCGTAATCTTTTGCTTATCGTGTCCTGGTAGAAGAGGCGGTCCATTGGATTCAGGCTCGTCCCACCCCGACAAGCCAAAGCAGCAGAAGCTGCGCCAAGAGCAGCCGACCCACGACCAACAAAAACAGCAGCTCCGCGAACAGCAGAGTCAGACTGAACCGCCAGAACAAGAGCAGTCGCATCAAGAGAAACTACACCAGGAAAAGCTACAAGCAGACAATCGTCAGCAAGAGAAGTCGGTGCCGGACAGGTTGAACCTGGAGAATGACAAGCAGTACCAGTCTCCATCCCGAGCCCGAAATCAAGATGCCAAGGCCGTCTATAGTCTGCACGACTACGTGTAAACAACAGTCATCAACTCCAGGAGCATTCAGGATTTTCTTGCTTATAAGCCTTTCTTAGTGAGTGGCAAAAAGAGGAGGGAAAAGCAGTGGAGCAGCAGGAGGAATAATTACTTTTATGCCGTTATCAACCCTTCTGATCTGTGCGTTTGCTTACAGCAAGCGAGGCATTGGAGCTATTTCCCAAAGCCCCGGAACAAAGTAAGGATTGTGAATCCTCGGGGTTCATGGTTTTCATTGTGACTACAAGTACAGGGGGGGGGGGGGGGGTCAAATGTTGAAGCATCATAAAAATTCAACAAAAGCAAGGGGAATTTCTTAAGATATTAATGTTATGAAAGCTCTGATGGTGCACAGTTTTTTTTTTTTTTTATATGATAATTTTATTGTATTCCCATTATTTCATTAACTTGTCAAACTAAAATGCAAATTCTCGACGGTCTTATTACAAGCAATTTTTTAAGCCTTTTGGAAACTGGAATCATGTGGGATTAGCGAGTTTTAATTCAGAAGCTTGTAGATGATATATGAGGCAGTATGTGCATGCTGTTTGTAGATAATGCTGTTAATAATGCCGCAAAAATGCTTGCAGTTAAAAAGCAGAGAAGGGATAATCAAGCTTGCACCTGAGGATGCCTCACACCGTCAGCTGTCCATTAAATGGTGCGTGTCCTTTAGAAAAGGGATTTTGACATGACCTGTCCATATTTTTTAAAGAATGGTGATTGGGGGAGGCAGAGATTTTCAGAGGTAATGATGCTCTTTGCTTTTCCATTAGGTTCGCTACGGATGGGTGCACAGTGCTAATTTTTTTTGTGAGCAGGCACAGACACCAACACACACACATAAGCTTTCCTTCCCTCCCTCGTATTCCTGCTAGAAGGGTAATGGGGGCTTGCACCCAACCATCATGATGCTGTGCGTCAGTGTGTCGTGCCTGCAGGAAGTGCAGTTGGTCCTGTTCTAGGGCAAACAGGACACAGTAACACGCTGTTCGCACTTTTGTCGAAAAGTAGAAACAAGGTGACAGAAATCTCAGCGGTGGCTTCAGTCTCCCCCGCTGGGCAGCAATTACACCTTTGGTCTACATCTCAATTCTGTCAAACAGTCTGCAGTATTTTCTGATTGTTGTAATGTTTTCACTTACAGTAAAGCCATTGAATGTATTTTTTCAAATAGCGAGTCAGTGGAAGATAGCAATGTATGATATAATGTACCACTTTTGATTCAAACTTACACTAAATGTCATTGTCTGTGCTGTTTTCGTCATAATGATGGTCAAGGGCTCCTGTTGTCTCCAGAGAGACACCACAGCAAGACATTTTCTGCCTTTCATTTCTATCTCAATTATTAGCACACTTACCACTCTTTGTGTTTGATATGCATGTACAAAATGCCTTAGAAACTGACAAAATGGCTGAAAGTGACAATGAAAGAGAACGACAAAACCATTTTCTGAACAAAGTGCCATTGGACCATGTCTTACTTTATTGTGCATGTACAGTACTGTAAGCCTGATATATCACTTATCTAGAAATAGTGTTTTACTGTTTTTTTTTTTTTTTTGTTCTGATGTTTCTTCACAAATCTCAGATTTCCATTTTGATTTCAGACGTTTGGACTGCAATGTAAACGTTCACACTGACGTTGAATGTGGCCCAAATCTAATTGTCATCAAGTGAAATACATGGCTTTATATATATATATAACTGTTGTATAATTATCACATTGATTCAGACATTTTCAGCACCTCTTTTGCCTATTTTTTTGTACGTGAACATTTTTTTTCAAATGGATTCTGTTGTGAACAGATTGAAATTGTGATTCTTGTGATTTTTAATATTGTGATTTTTTTTTTATCTCATAAGTTATTTTATCAACCTTTGCCATGATAAATTAAATAATAGATTTCATTATATAAAGTAATATACAGAAGAGTGCAAATTAAAATATATATATATATATATATGTGTTGATGTTGTGATGAAATCACAACTCTTTTAATGTCCTATTAAAGCTAAATATGATATATTAATTTTTATTTTGAAATGTGTTGACGCTTTGATAAACATGCCAGTGAAAGGTGTTTTCTGCATGTGGATCAGTTTAGGAGTTACTTGTAAAAAGGACCCAATCGAGATCACATGTAAAAAGTAATGTGAACAAAAGCAGAGCAGTTCAGAATTGGGTTTGGTTTGTTGTGAAGCTGTTTATATGAGCACATGTATATTAACTCCAAGAGACAATGATGGAGAAACACTTGCTATCTATTGCTAAAAACTCATCTTCTATCATGACACAGTGAATGTTTACTGTGTCAAATGTTACTTTGTGTTAAATTTGTCATTTTGAATTCTCTATTTGGCTTGACAAAATAAGGGCTTATTTAAATGAATTTAGAAACTGATATGTGGCCAGTTATGATATGAAACTATAAAATTCAATTAAAGCACACGCCTGTACAATACAGCAGAACATGTACATTTGTTTTGATCATGTACTGATTGTTGAAAACAAGTGTAACACCACCTTCTGCCCAGTTTGAACTAATGCTCACATCAATTAATTTTTTTGTACAACTGGCTCTTCTGTTTCACATCATTCCCTCTTTTTTGTGAGTTCGTGATCTGACTGCAAACGCCTCTTAATAATGGGGGTGTGTGGTACGAGGTGTCTATCAGGCCTGTCCAACTGGGAATCTGCATACTCCTCCGTGAGTGAAGCCAAGCATCAAATAAGCTCCATTTACACAGCTGACTGCCCATCACACAGAAGCCACTTTTTATCACTAAGCATTCATGCTTAAGCCAGGGCTACTTCACATACCCCATCAGACTAAGGTTAAATCAGCTGTCATATTCATCTGCTACTTTACATGTGCTTTGTTTACACAGATGGAGACATTGTTTATTCTCGATCACGACACTGAAAATGATTCTACAATTCAAATGCTTAGAGTAAGAGACTCATCAAAAGAACAGAAGCTGTGCCGCAATGTGTTCATGAGCTCTTGGGATCAGCAATCGTGACATATTCATCTTTCTCATATATGTCTTTATTCTTCTTACATGGCACTTCCCTTTCCATGAATGCAATTGAGTTTGTGTTTTCATATATTAAAGAAAGAGAGAAAGAGAGAGAGAGAGAAACTGATCACAAATCAAAATGTAACCTTAAAGCCACATATCTCATATTTGATATGCATTTTTCTATGACCATAATTATAAACATGATTTAATCTTTCTCAAAAAGCCTACTACCGTATCTATACATGTATACAACCTAAAATGTTACTACTTATATAGAAAAAGGACTTTTAATATGATTAAAAAAATGTCTGTTCCATGACATAACGCAAAGGTTTTTAAGCTTAGATAATTTCAAAACAAATATTTATTTTATTTCATACGTTATTTATAAAAAATGTGTTCTTAACATGTGTGCATTAAATATGATTTAAATATGATTTTTTATTATTTAAATCATCCTTTTACTGCATTGTATCATGATGTATTATGCTGACCACAATAAAGGTGTTCATCAAATCGTTTACTAATTTAATAATTAAATTAATTCAAATGTAAATATTTTACTAAGATAATTTGTCCTGCTCTGTTATTATTAAAATCTTGTTGTTTTTACTGTCTGTTTTACAAACACACACACACACACACACACACACACACACACACACACACACACACACACCTGTTTTGACTACTACCAAAGTAAAAGGTTTCATTTGTATATACATATATACGTATATATATATGTATGTATGTATATACAGTATGTGTGTGTGTGTGTGTGTGTGTGTGTGTGTGTGTGTGTGTGTGTGTGTGTGTGCGTATATATATATATATATATATATATATATATATATATATATATATATATATATATATATATATATATATATATAAAGATTTTTTTTTTATATTTCAAAGGATATAAATGCAAAAGACAAATTGTTGAGATCAGTTTTTTTTTCTAAATGCTTGACTGATCAGTCAATAGTTAAATCAGTATTTTAATTACTGAATTGAATAGTCTATATAATTATCTACTTATTTGTTGACAATTTTATTTATATTTATTGCACAAAAAAAAAATTATTAGCATTTATATTAGCATTTATTAAAAACTTACTTTAGTACAATACTTTAGTACAACCAGTACAAACCATCATAAAAAATGCAAACACAAGCTATTTGTAAGATATGAAAATCATTTAATTAGTGACCTCCGCTGTGAACAATTGAGTTCACCCGCTGCCAAACCTCCTAAAGCGCAGTTATTTCAGACGGGCTGCATATGAGAACTGCTCCTGCGAGGCTGAACACAAAGCCTTCTCCATCTGTCTCCCATAATGAGCTAAACGATCTAACATATTTTAAAGGGGTCAATGTGCCGGTGTGCCATGTTGAAGTGGTGTATTTTTAGTGCTCAACTTGACATTATGACAAATGGAGTTTGACTTCCCTGCAGGCAATAACAGAATCAATTCCTGCGTGTATTCTGCCACCATGTTAGAGTTTCCCCATATTATTTCATCTATTGCTTTATTGCTATGGGCAGCAACTAACACCAAAAACTAAAACAGAGGAGAATGAGTCTTGAACAGAAATTATATTTTAAACTACAGTATTTGAAACCAACATAAATAACTGTGACATAACTGTAGCCCCTCTTATTCGCATAGGTTGTATAAAATATAACTGATTACATACATTTCATACATGTGTACGTGCATGTGTACACACATGTGTTTTTGCTGGTAACCAGGATGTTCCTGCAGGTAACTTATTCATTAATTTATCTAAAAACAATGCAAATTTTATTCAGTAAGTATTGCCATTTTGTGGGTATGAAATGTTACAGATATTGGTTAAAGAAACTGGTGTGAAATGCAAAACACTTTATCTTTTTAATAAATGTTTTTATCAAAATATTATTAAAACATCACCATTCATAACCTTTGAAAAAGATATCCTGATAAATTGTGATAAGTATTCAATAAAAACATCTCGGTTACGTATGTAACCTTGGTTCCCTGAATAGGGAACGAGATGCTGCGGTGACGTCACCACGTATGGGAACACCTTCGGTGTGACGAATGTCTGAAGCCCTATACCATCCCGCCAATCTTATTGGCCAAATAGCGCGTGGCACCGCCCAGCATGCTTAAGCATATATATACCTGGTGCCGCGCGCCATTTACCTCAGATTTCATGACGAAGAAGAAAGCTATCAAGGTACGGCACGGCCAGAACCGCAGCATCTCGTTCCCTATTCAGGGAACCAAGGTTACATACGTAACCGAGATGTTCCCTTTCATAGGTCACTTCGATGCTGCGGTGACGTCACCACGTATGGGAACGCTATACCATCACGCCTGACGTACCTGATAGCTTGGATCCAAGGAAGCATCTGGTCAAGCGGAGAGAACCCGGGAGCCAGAAGCCATCCTCACATCCAGACTGTAAGACCTGATAAAAGTGCTCGGTGAGGACCAGCCTGCCGCAGCACAGATATCATCCATAGAAGATCCACTGAGAAAGGCTTGAGAAGAAGCCACTGCTCTCGTGGAATGACCTTTTACTCCTAAGGGCGAAGCGAGCCCGCGCGCCTCATAGGCCAAGGAAATAGCCTGCACCAGCCAATGGGACATGCACTGTTTCGTAACTGCATGGCCTTATTCTTATGTCCAAAACAGACAAACAGCTGGTCAGACTCACGCCATGGGGCAGTACGATCCACATAAGTCTTTAACGCTCTCACAGGGCAAAGACTTAGATCCCCAGACTCCGCCGCAGCAGGAGAAAAGCCTCCAGGACCACCTGCTGAAAGCGAAAGGGATAGATGCGACCTAGGGACATAATTAGGCCTTGGTCGCAACAACACTTCCACAGAGTCTGTGCTGTAAAAGTCAGGATTTATCCGGAACAATTCCAAGGGCTCAAACAGATGCCCTGATAAACCATGCAACACAATGGAAAAACCCATGAAGGGACCCGCACGGGGCGGAAAGGCCTCAGCCGTCGCGCACCCTGTATGAAGGAGAAATAGTGGATGACGGCCCACTGAGGCACCATTTATATATTCGTGGTAAGCTGAATGGCTGCCACGTAAACCTTAGGGTAGCTGGTGTCACTCCATCCAAAGAACGTTCCTGAAGGAACTCCAGTACTGACGCCACTGGGCAGTAAACTGGATCCATATTATGAGTTTCACACCAGGCCGTAAACAGTCTCCACTTGAAAGCATATAAGCGTCTCGTAGAAGCTGCTCTAGAATTCAGTATAGTCTCTGTAGTTTCAGCAGAAAGACCGGGACATATGAACTCACTCTGCTCAGAGGCCACGCCCGCAGATTCCATAGATCTGGCCTCGGGTGCCAAATCAGTCCCTGTGCTTGTGATAATAAATCCTGTCTGAGGGGAATCTCCCATGGAGAGCCCGCTAACAGATTGATCAGATCCACAAACCACGGCTGTGTGTGTGCCACCGCGGAGCCACCAGCAGCAGCTGTTCCACCCCGTCCACCCGTATTCTGCGTAATATCGCGGAAATCAGACAGATTGGGGGAAAACGCATACAAACTGGTCCTGGGCCAGTTGTGGGCTAATGCATCTAAGCCCAGGGGTGCTGGAGGGCATAGGGAGAACCAAAGCGGGTAATGCGCAGTCGTGTTTGACGCAAACAATTCCACTTCGCTTCCCCGAAAAACTGCCATAGGAGACTCACCGATTGGGGGTGCAATCCCCACTCCGCTTGCTCCAGAGTCTGCCTGGATAGCAAATTCGCTCCAAAGTCCAACGTCCGGGGACATGAACAGCTCGGATCGATAGAATTTAGTTCTGAAAACAAAGAACATGTTTCGCCAGCCTGCACAGGGGGCGAGAGAATAATCCTCTCTGATGATTCAGGTATGACACAACCGCTGTGTTGTCTGATCTGAGCAGCACATGACGGCCGATCAGCAGATTCGAGAAATACTGGAGAGCCAGAAAAACAGCCAGTAATTTCAACCTGTTTATGTGCCAACTCCCTTGACAAACAGCTCCCCAGTCGGTCAAAGACGCATCCGTCGTGACAGTCTCTCGGGAAGCGCAAATCCCCAGCCGGACTCCGGTCAGGAGAATTCAGTCAGGAGAATTCGGTTGACATACATATTTTTAAGCAACATCACACATCGCCGTGTCACCGGAATCGTCCGATGCGGAGACAACGGGGTGAAACATTCCATACGTAAGCCCAGGCTGTTAAATGATTCAGCACAAGATCCCCATGAGAGTGTGCTTGAGTCTGCGATTGCGCTAAACACCAGCTAATCGCCTAAAATAGTTCAAACACGAACGCCCTGGTGAGGCAACGGGGCCAGAGATCCATCCATGCATTTTGAGAAATACTGATACGCTTTGCTCTCTAAAGCGAATCTGAGGAACTTCCTGAGTGCAAGATTCAGATGGTGTAAACCCAGAATGGGTCGTAATCCGTCAGTGGTTTTTTTTTATTTTTTTTACCACAAAATGACGGCTGTAAAAAACCCCGCCTCCATCTGAGAGGGGTGTACTTCCTCTATAGCCCCTTTGCTCAGCAGAGTTGACATCTCCTGTCGCAGCACCGCTATTTCCATCGGCTTCGCCACCGTGGAAAGAATTCTGCGGAAAGGAGGCGGGCCTTATTGAAACTGAATGGTGTATCCATGACAAATCGTGCGTAACACCCATAGAGAAATGTCGGGCAAGCGTTCACACACGGCCGAGACCATACTAGCGGTCTCAAAATTTCCGCTTCCTGCAACGCTGTCATACATGTTAAAATATCCGGGCACGAAAAGCTTGTGGCGTTCGTGCACAGGGGAAGTGTATGTATAAGAGCCGTTGCGTCTCGTTGTGTATAATCCTGAAACGTGTCCACGGCAGGAATTAGGCCAACAGATTGAACATCGGGCTTTGCCGCTAGCGAAAAACGGCGGCTGTGCGAGCCGTCATAAATGGGTCGTCTGTGCAGGACCCTTGAATCGCCCCTCGAATTCTGAAAGCTGGATTGCGCAGAGTGTCTGAGGGAACGTTTGGCATTACAGCTCAATCCAATGCTGCTCGAAGCACCGTTTGCTGCGAGGCAAACAATGTAGAATGTGGGGACTGCAGTGAGAGGGTTAGATGTGCATAGCAATCCAACAGCACTCTCTGTTGGAGGGCACAGTCCCTGGCAAGCATTAAGGAAAACGCATGCGTCAAACTCGCTGCGTTTCGTTGTGTATAATCCTGAAGCGTATCCACGGCAGGATTTAATCCAACAAGATAAACATTGGGCCACGCTGCTAGCGAGAACGCGGCAGCTGTGTGAGCCGTCATACACTGGCCATCTTTGCCAGCCTCCGCGCCGTCCCTCAAACTCTGAAGGCTGGATTGTGCAGAGTGTCTGAGGGGGCGCGCGAATGAGAGCTCAGTTCAATGACGCTCGAGGTGCCTTTGCTGCGAGACAGTCAATGTTAGAGAACATGAAGGAAAACGCATGCATCAAACTCGCTGCGTTTCGTTGTGTATAATCCTGAAGCGTATCCACGGCAGGATTTAATCCAACAAGATAAACATTGGGCCACGCTGCTAGCGAGAACGCGGCAGCTGTGTGAGCCGTCATACACTGGCCATCTTTGCCAGCCTCCGCGCCGTCCCTCAAACTCTGAAGGCTGGATTGTGCAGAGTGTCTGAGGGGGCGCGCGAATGATAGCTCCGTTCAATGACGCTCGAGATGCCTTTGCTGCGAGACAGTCAATGTTAGAGAACATGAAGGAAACGCATGCATCAAAGTCGCTGCGTTTCGTTATGTATAATCCTGAAGCGTATCCACGGCAGGATTTAATCCAACAAGATGAACATCGGGCCACGCCGCTAGCGAGAACGCGGCGGCTGTGTGAACCGTATACACTGGCCATCTTTGCCAGCCTCCGCGCCGTCCCTCAAACTCTGAAGACTGGATTGTGCAGAGTGTCTGAGGGGGCGCGCGAATGATAGCTCAGTTAAATGACGCTCGAGGAGCCTTTGCTGTGAGACAGTCAAATGTTAGAGTGTGGAAACTGCAGTGAGAGGCTTAGATGTGCATTAGCAGTCCAACAGCGCTCTCTGGAGGCGGGCACAGTCCTAAGCAAACATGAAGGAAAAACGCATGCGTCACATTCGCTGCGTTTCGTTGTGTATAATCCTGAAGCGTATCCACGGCAGGATTTAATCCAACAAGATAAACATCGGGCCACGCCGCTAGCGAGAACGCGGTGGCTGTGTGAACCGTCATACGCTGGCCATCTTTGCCAGCCTCCGCGCCGTCCCTCAAACTCTGAAGACTGGATTGTGCAGAGTGTCTGAGGGGGCGCGCGAATGATAGCTCAGTTCAATGACGCTCGAGGTGCCCTTGCTGCGAGACAGTCAAAGTTAGAGTATGGGGACTGCAGTGAGAGGGTAGATGTGCATTAGCAGTCTAACAGCGCTCTCAGTGAAGGGCATAGTCCCTGGCATATTAACATGAAGAAAAGCGTGTGCGTCAAACTCGCTGCGTTTCGTTGTATATAATCCTGAAGCGTATCCACGGCAGGATTCAATCCAACAAGATAACATCGGGCCAAGCCGCTAGCGAAAACGCGGCGGCTGTGTGAGCCGTAATCCACCATTTGAAGAGCAAAACTGTTGATTAACGCGCTCGAGTGGGGGAGAGCGAGCACATGGAACTCCAGTGCATCACTGTATTCATATTCAAGCCGCACATATCGCCCCTAACCAACACCTCGTGCGGGGCCTCGGCGACCGCAGAAGCGAAACGGTGGGGGTTAGACGCGAGGCGACTTAAGAAATACACTCCAGAGCGCGGATACTTCCTAATGGCGTTAGTGCACAGGGGAAGTGTATGCATATTTTACTGTAGCCATAGGCTATCAAGGAGAGAACCTGTAGAGAGGCTGCAACGAACCTCTCATAAGTGCCTCCTCGTGATAACCCATCATACGGCTCCTACCTTTCGTTGACTCATCGCGTCCGCGGAGAGGAGTATACTGCTTGTAGATGATCGCTGAGAACGCGAGATAATAGGGCACAGAAGATTCGCTTCGTACTGAAGGAATGAAATCTGAGGTAAATGGCGCGCGGCACCAGGTATATATATGCTTACGCATGCTGGGCGGTGCCATGCGCTATTTGGCCAATAAGATTGGCGGGATGGTATAGGGCTTCAGACATTCGTCACACCGAAGGTGTTCCCATACGTGGTGACGTCACCGCAGCATCGAAGTGACCTATGAAAGGGAACTAGTGTGTTCTCACTGAATGCGTTATTGTCATTCACTGTATGTCTATATGTTATTGTCACAGTCTGTTATTTTTAACAACAATGCTGTGACATTTCCTAGAGTGAAATAACCTAAGCTAGATTATGCGATTACTGTTTAACAATCACTCTATACTGTATATATCCTAAAATGATTATGTCAGAATTCAAACTTAATAATTTCATTGTGAGGTCACTTAATTTTTCTTGGAGATTTCAGAGGACACTGTAAAAACACAGAAAATACTACTACTACTACTACTACTAGGATAACAGACAATTTCTAGCCATGATTACATACCTGCTCCATACTTCAGCCAACAGTACAGTCAGAAACAATTGATTGTCTCTTGGGCGAAAAAATAAAGAAAATATATGTGGCAAACTGAATAAGAAGGCTGCTGGAAAACATTAAAAGTTGTAGTACTTACTGCTAGTGATGGGTGTTGTTCAAACACAGCTTCACGAAGCTCTGAAACCTTGATCTGGGGAAACCATGAATGAGTGTCAACATTTTTTTGTGTTTTAAGTTTTGATGAATTTATTGTGTATATAAAAAGGGACAGTGTTCTGTAATTGGTCAACTTTGCAAAGGATAAGCACACTAAAATTGCACTCTTCATGACTCTTCATATTTAATGCTATTTAATTGTTATTAGATTAAACCAGAGGTCTCCTCTAGACCCCCTTGTCCTGCACAGTTTAACTCCAACCCTACTTAAACAAAACTGAACCAGCTAATCAACCTCTTTGGGATCAGTTGAAAAATCACAGGCAGGTGTGTTGAAGCAGGGTGAGAAGAAACAATGCAGGACAGTGCATCTGCAGGAGCAAAGTTGAAGATCTAATGATTACACTTTCAAGAAAACATTTGATTTGTAAACTGTTTTCCAGCTCAGTTGAGATTTGCTTTGTTTGTTAAAGCAGGTTTAATCAGCATGTCTGTTCAGAGTTTTGAAAAGTTTAGTTTGCCTCATCTGTACTGCACCGTCTGTATGACGGAAAATCAATGCCAATAATAACCGAGCGCACAACTGATGCTGGAGCGCGCGCTAAATCGCTCCCGCGAGAGGAAAACTGAATCGGACGCGAGGAAACGGGAGCCCACGAGCTCATTTCAAACTCTCTCGCGCGCGCGTGACATGTATTCTGCGCGCAATACAAGCCCTCGCGCGCGCATGGTCATTCCCCATATCCTCGCGCCCGATCATCTCACCTCTGCTCGCGCGAACAATTTTATTTTTGTCATTCGTGGGGCGGGGCTTGCTGTTTTAGTTGTTATCTCAAATGTCATTGGTTATTCCCCTTTTCCTGAAGTCAGTATCGGAATCCTGTTAGAAAATGATTAATAATTCACTTGACTTGACCCACGACTTCATCAGTGTACCAGATACATGTGAGTTATCATTTCATTTGCTTGTTTAATTAGTTTTTGTCTTTAATGTAATTTAATGCATTGTTTTATAGAGTAGATCTTTTGTAGATACTTGATTAACTGCAATTCTTCTGATTGCTAGTGATTGCAGTCTTGTAATAAGAGATACACATATTTTACAGACTGTAATGATGCACACACACACACACACACACACACACACACACACACATATATATATATAAAGCTAAATGAATGACAGTGAAGTGTTTAAAAAAGTGTCTTTAAGATCTTTAATCTTTTAAACAGATACATCGTAATATTTGAAGGTTAGTTTAGTCTGTGTTCCTATAAAACACAGGTTTCATCATGATTGCATTTTATTTACTCTATTACTAGTCATCTACTATCAAGATCAGTCCATTCACTATGATGTTTGTGAAAAAAGATGCCTGTTTATTGAAAAGAAACATGTAATACATTCAATCCCAATGTATTTACTTATGTTCTTTTTGTTGCATTATTTGTTTTCCTTTGTAATTGCAGGTTGTGTATGAATGCAGCAAATAACTGGGCCTTGACATCTTACCAATTAATCTCAGAAGCAGTCCAGAAATTTGGTATACTGTCAAGGCAAGTACAGTAAAGAAAAAAGCATTTACATTTTCTTTAAACCAGGGTCAAGGGAGTCCAAGGACTGGAGGATGTACAGATCGCCAGGTTCATGTTTTCTTCAAGAGGCACAGACCAACATAGTTTCATATCTGGTAAAAGTTTCCATAATCAAAGGTGAATAGATATGAGGTACGGTGACCCTCTTTTAGTTACCCTTTCAGCACACTGCTGTTTATGTGTTAATCTAAGTGGATTTTTAATTATGTATTTAACTGCTAAACCTTCAGGACATCAAAGAGCCATATCTAGACTGGGTCATAGCTGTGATTTATTTTTTTAATTTACATTTTTTATTACCCCATATTTGTAGAAAAAAACCTGACAAAGCAAATCCAGTTATTTGACAGGAAAATTAGCACCAGTTGAATTCAGCAGGTGTTTGAGTCCTCAACCCATCCAAACTCCTAGAGAATTAACATTCTTGAACAACTGCTCTGATGACAAAATGCATAAAGGCCTCTAACACTAGCTTGTTCTACTCTTTTTCTATTCTAGCTGTTTTCTTTTTATTATAATATATATATATATATATATATATATATATATATATATATATATATATATATATATATAAACTTGCTATGTGCAATGCATCAACCTAACTGTGACTTGTTATAGCACTTATGTATTATTGCTCTATTGTTGATTTTAATTTCTTCCATTGTCCTTATCTGTAAGCCACTTTGGATAAGTGTCTGCTAAATAACTACATGGAAATATACATCTTCACATGCTGCTATGTCAACATCTAAATTTAGCTCTTCAATATCTTAATGATTTAGCAGTTAAATACATAGTTATTCACTTGGACATATGCATTAACAGCAGTGTGGAGACAGGGTAAAGGAAGCAGGGTCTCCATACCTCATATCTCTCAGATTAGTACATTTTGTGTGTATCAGTCCAATGTGCCACAGCTGCTCTGAGCTTCGACTGCCTTCTGAGGAGAGTGCATGAAGAGTCCAGGCTTCTGCAAATGTGTCCAAGTCTGCCTGGATGCTTGAGAGAAAAGTGTACTGTACACTAAACAGGTCCTCAATAAGTCAAGCAGTCCTTAGGCCTCCAGCAAGTGCAGCATGTCTGAGTCCTTGATTTTGACATCACACCAAATGCATTCATGTACTTGCCTTGACAGTATACCAAATTTCTTGACTGCTTCTGAGAATTATTGGTAAGATGTCAAGGCCCAGTTATTTGCTGCATTCATGTACACAACCTACAAAAGGGGGGAAAATAATGCAACAAAAAGAATATAAGTAAATACATTGGGATTGAATGTATTACAAGTTTCTTTTCAATAAATAGGAAATTTTTTTTCACAAACATCATAGTGAATGGACTGATCTTGATAGTAGATGACTAGTAATAGAGTAAATAAAATGCAATCATGATGAAAGCTGTGTTTTATAGGAACGCAGACTAAACTAACCTTCAAATATTACGATGTATCTGTTTAAAAGATTAAAGATAAAACACTTTTTAAACACTTCACTGTCAAGCATTTAGCTTATATATATATATATATATATATATGTATGTGTGTGTGTGTGCATCATTACAGTCTGTAAAATATGTGTATCTCTTATTACAAGACTACAATCACTAGCAATCAGAAGAATTGCAGTTAATCAAGTATCTACAAAAGATCTACTCTATAAAACAATGCATTAAATTACATTAAAGACAAAAACTAATTAAACAAGCAAATGAAATGATAACTCACATGTATCTGGTCCACTGATGAAGTCATGGGACAAGTCAAGTGAATTATTAATGATTTTCTAACAGGATTCCGATACTGACTTCAGGAAAAGGGGAATAACCAATGACATTTGAGATAACAACTAAAACAGCAAGCCCCGCCCCACGACTGACAAAAATAAAATTGTTCGCGCGAGCAGAGGTGAGATGATGGAGCGCGAGGATATGGGGAATGACCATGCGCGCGAGGTGGCTTTTATTGCGCGCGAGAGCTTGTATTTGCGCGCAGAGTACATGTCACGCGCGCGCGAGAGTTTTAAATGAGCTCGCGGGCTCCCGTTTCCTCGCGTCTGATTTAGTTTTCCTCTCGCGGAAGCGATTTAGCGCGTGCGCTAGCATCAGTGTGCGCTCGGATAATATTGGCATTGAATTGACGCCATACGTCTGGACCAATCAGACATGCAATTCTTTTTAGTTATATTTAACAAATACTCTGTAACATCCTTCACTTCACAAACCAACTATGACAGTCTATGTACCCTTCCCTTTAACACCTCAGAAAGGCAAAGGCCCTGGTTCCATAGCAATCAATGCAGATATTACTTGGTTTTATTGCCCAAAGAAATGCGGGCAGAGCATTAACTCATTCATTAACCCTTAGGAAAGACACACAATGCCCATAAAAATGGACTCTTCCCTAATTAGTTCATACGAAAACCTTACTTTGTATGAACACACATATCCTTCAGGTCATTGTATTTATTATTGCTGTTCTTTTTTGTACTGTATACTGTATACAATGTATGCTTATGATTGAACCACTCATTCATGTAACCTTACATATACCATGTTTGGTCTCTATGAATTCATCTTCTGATGATCTAATTGAGAGCGTATATTATATGTTTATACCTATGCAACATATTGTTCTAAGAGCCTTTAGTAGATTGTGCATTAAAACATAATTTAGTTCCAAATGCAATTTACCATTACCTCACACAAAGGGTCGTAAAACTCTGTAAAACCTGTATTTCCAACCTCCCACTTTTTCATTGGACAAGCCCATCCTGAGAGGTGTGAATCCTCTCAGACCTTAAAGGCCTCACATCAGTGACCCGCCTTTGGTCTACAGTTCTTTTAGATCCTGAGAGGATGAGGAGGATGAGCTAGAACTCTTTTGGACCTCTTTTGGACCCCACGACTTCCCCAAAAGGCTGGTGGTTAGAGAATCGGACTCCCAATCGAAGGGTTGTGGGTTCGAGTCCCGGGCCGGCAGGAATTGTGGGTGGGGGGAGTGCATGTACAGTTCTCTCTCCACCTTCAATACCACGACTTAGGTGCCCTTGAGCAAGGCATTGAACCCCCAACTGCTCCCCGGGCGCCGCAGCATAAATGGCTGCCCACTGCTCCGGGTGTGTGCTCACAGTGTGTGTGTGTTCACTGCTCTGTGTGTGTGCACTTTGGATGGGTTAAATGCAGAGCACAAATTCTGAGTATGGGTCACCATACTTGGCCGAATGTCACTTCACCTTCACCTTCACCTTCACCTAAGCACATGTGCCAGGCCTTCGGCCTTAACTTTCCATTCACCAAAGATCCTAGGATCTCAATTGATGTCTCTTTTAGCTCTTTTTCACTAAAAGAAGAAACTCCCAATAACCATCCATTTAAAACATCTTTGGAACTCATCACTCATCACAGTTTCTGTGTACTTTGGCCAATCTTTGCCCAAGGCATTGGAAACTCTGCTTGTGCACTCTCGACCCCCTTGGTGCTGAGGCTGTGCAAGCCAGGACGATCAAACTAGGTTAGACATAACCTCACTTTTTTGAGGTGATGTCAGAGTTTATTCTGCAACTTGGTTGCTATCTTCATATCTTGGCCATAGTGTCAGATATGATTGGTCATTCCTCTTCTTAGAATGGCGTGATTGAACTGTGTTCCCATAGCGTCTTTAAGCAGACGCAGTACGAGTGAAGTATCAAAAGGGAATGTACTCGGTTACCAACGTAACCTCGGTTCCCTGAGATACGGGAATGAGTTCTGCGTTTTGTGCCATGCTAAAAAGGCTGCACAACTCCGCCACCACTTCAGTAAAAGTAACCTGAATCCTATGGCAAAGCGGGCACTTATGTAGCCAGAGGCCCCATCCATTCTGGTGGGCTTCACAGCCATAGGTTTCTTGCAGCACCGCTCATTTCTATCCACTGCACGAACCGATGGCCATGCAGTTTCACTGTACTCATTCCCGTATCTCAGGGAACCGAGGTTACGTCAGTAACCGAGTATGTTTTAGTGTTAATTTCATTAATGAAAACTATGAAGAAAAATGTACGTCAACAAGGCGCTGTGAGCTGTGAGCTGAAAACACCAACATACAGTGATGTACAAGTAAGCTGGAGTTTGTCTCAGGTTACTTGACTGTAATCCTGTTCCGTGAAAAAAATAATAATGATGCTGCGTATCAATTACACTAATGAGAAAATTCCTTGTTTGACCGGTTGTGAAGAATGTGTTAAACACACCAATAATTATCTTAACCTCGGCAGTTAACGTCATTTGGGTTACATGCACATCCTTACAACAGACACATCTTTAGGTTACCCCTTTGTCTGAAGAGACGTCCAGGCACGCCTACAGTGCAGCATTAAGGCACAGCATCTCGTTCCCCCTTTTTCAGGGAACAGGGTTACAGTTCACTATTAAAAGATACTCTCAATGCTGCATTTTAATAACACTAATGGGAATGATAATACCAATGCCACTGCACTGGAAGTGTCTGGAACCCTCAAGGTTGTGTAGTGTGTGCACAAACATTGAAGAGGTCTCAGATATGACTCTGGGATGTTTTACTCAAGCATATGTGAGTCCGGAGTAGCATGGAAATCCAAACAATAAAACCTGACAAATGTGCTGCAAGGGGACACCTCTTGCCAGAGCCTTATTGTAGGATGCAACCCACCAGGCTGAATTGGCTCTAACTCCTAGAAGTGAAGTTTGACTGCGTTTCTCATAGGTTAGGGCAATAGCATCCCTCACCCAATGCCATAACATATGAAAAGCTTCTCTGACTTACACCACTGGCTAATACTGTGGACATAAATCTGAAGAACATTTAATGGACACAGTAAGGTGTCGTAAAAGGCTGAGATCAGAAGACTTCAAGAATGAAAGGATGTACAGTCAAGAATGGAACTTTGGAAGATAATAGGGTGAGGATGCAAAATAGCTTTGACCAGCCCAGGGACAAATTCTAAGCAGGACGACGAGACTGACAGAGCCTGCAAATCCCCAATTCTCCTCAGAGAAGTAATAACCATGAGAAGAAAAAAAACTATCTGAACATCTTCAGAGTCAGAAACCTGACAGGCTCCAACTCTAGTGGTACAAAATGGAGTCCCAACCAGATCCTTTGAGCACTAAGGCTAAGTCCCACGAAGGGACTGTCACTCTTGTGGGCGGCCTCAACTGCTGAGCTCCATAAATGAAGTAGGTGCTTTCCCACAGAAACCTCAACCCCGAACTGGCAGCCACATAGACTCTAAAAGTACCAGAACACAAACTTGATGACAGTTTTTCTTGCACGAACTCCAGCAATGAAACAACCTGGCAGTGAACTGGGTCTGGATGGCCATAGATGAAACCCTGTCTATAAGACACTGGCCACGTAGACTCTGAAAGTACCAGGACATGTGTCTGTACTACAAAGACTGGAAGCCCAGGATCTCTCTTTGGTAACCTTAAAGGGCACAGAGATAAAGGTTCCAGAGCTCAGGCCGGGTATGAAAAAACTGTCCCCTGTCAATGTCACCTTTATTTATATAGCGCTTTAAACAAAATACATTGCGTCAAAGCAACTGAACAACATTCATTAGGAAAACAGTGTCAATAATGCAAAAATGATAGTTAAAGGCAGTTCATCATTGGATTCAGTTATGTCATCTCTGTTCAGTTAAATAGTGTCTGTGCATTTATTTGCAATCAAGTCAACGATATCGCTGTAGATGAAGTGTCCCCAACTAAGCAAGCCAGAGGCGACAGCGGCAAGGAACCGAAACTCCATCGGTGACAGAATGGAGAAAAAAACCTTGGGAGAAACCAGGCTCAGTTGGGGGGCCAGTTCTCCTCTGACCAGACGAAACCAGTAGTTCAATTCCAGGCTGCAGCAAAGTAAGATTGTGCAGAAGAATCATCTGTTTCCTGTGGTCTTGTCCTGGTGCTCCTCTGAGACAAGGTCTTTACAGGGGATCTGTATCTGGGGCTCTAGTTGTCCTGGTCTCCGCTGTCTTTCAGGGATGTAGAGGTCCTTTCTAGGTGCTGATCCAGCATCTGGTCTGGATACGTACTGGATCCGGGTGACTGCAGTGACCCTCTGATCTGGACACAGACTGGATCTGGTGGCTACGGTGACCTCGGAACAAGAGAGAAACAGACTAATATTAGCGTAGATGCCATTCTTCTAATGATGTAGCAAGTACATAGGTTGTTATGGGAAGTGTTTCCGGGTCCGGTTTACCTAATTAATGCAGCCTAAAAATCCTTTCCCCTGTGCCTGAGATCTCTCCCCAAGGCAGGCTGTCAAGGACCCAGATAGCAAACGGATGTGGGCCACTTCAAGCAATGATGCGGCACTGCAGGCCTTTTTATGGCCCAGACAAAATGGATGTAAATCTGAAGTGGTCCATATGTAAAAAAGCAAATATGGCCCAAATATCTAAAATCACATGTGGGCCTTCTTAGGCAAAGATGCGGTGCTTACGGCAATGTGTAATTTGAATGTGACCCTAAAGTGGCCCATGTGGTAAATAATAAATATGGCCCAAATATCATAAAACAATAGTGGGCCACCTTTGGCAAAAATGTGGCACAACCGACAAAGGCTAATCAAATATGGCCCACATATGTTTAAGCAATTATGGCCCTGTTATCTTAAAATGTATGTGGGCCAGTTTTGGCAAAAATATGGTACAGTGAGCACTGGCTTATCTGGTTGTGAGCCAAAAGTGGCCCACATGTAATGCTGCAAATGTGGCCCATTCATCTTAAAACTTATGTGGGCCAGTTTTGGCAAATATATGGCATATCAACATTGGCTCATCTGGATGTGAGTCAAAAGTGGCCCAAATATAATGTTGCAAATATGGCCCTTTTATCTTAAAATATATGTGGGCCAGTTTTGGCAAATATATGGCATATCAACCATTGGCTAATCTGGATGTGAGCCAAAAGTGGCCCACACATAATTCTGCAAATGTGGCCTATTCATCTTAAAACATATGTGGGCTAGTTTTGGCAAATATATGGCATATTAACCATTGGTTCTTCTGGGTGTGAGCCAAAAGTGGCCCACATATAATGCTGCAAATGTGGCCCATTTATCATAAAATGTATCTGGGCCAGTTTTGGCAAATATATGGCATATCAACCATTGGTTCATCAGGGTGTGAGCCAAAAGTGGCCCACATATAATGCTGCAAATGTAGCCCATTTATCGTAAAACATATCTGGGCCACTTTTGGCAAATATATGGCATATTAACCATTGGCTCATCGGGGTGTGAGCCAAAAAACTTATGTGGGCCATTTTTGGCAAATATATGGCATATCAACATTGCCTCATCTGAATGTGAGCCAAAAGTGGCCCAAATATAATGCTGCAAATGTGGCCCATTCATCTTAAAACTTATGTGGGTCATTTTTGGCAAATATATGGCATATAAACCATTGGCTCATCGACGTGTGAGCCAAAAGTGGCCCACATATAATGCTGCAAATGTGGCCCATTCATCTTAAAACATATGTGGGCCAGTTTTGGCAAATGTATGGCATGTCAACCATTGGTTCATCAGGGTGTGAGCCAAAAGTGGCCCACATATAATGCTGCAAATGTAGCCCATTCATCTTAAAATGTGTCTGGGCCACTCTTGGCAAATATATGGCATATCAACCATTGGCTTATCGGGCTGTGAGCCAAAAGTGGCCCACATGTAATGCTGCAAATGTGGCCCATTCATCTTAAAACTTATGTGGGCCAGTTTTGGCAAATATATGGCATATCAACATTGGCTCAGCTGGATGTGAGCCAAAAGTGGCCCAAATATAATGCTGCAAATATGGCCATTCATCTTAAAACATATGTGGGCCAGTTTTGACATATATATGGCATATCAACCATTGGCTCACCTGGATGTGAGCCAAAAGTGGCCCACATATAATGCTGAAAATGTGGCCCATTTATTGTAAAATGTATCTGGGCCAGTTTTGGCAAATATATGGGATATAAATCATTGGCCCATCTGGGTGTGAGCCAAAAGTGGCCCACATGTAATGCAGAAAATGTGGCCCAGTTACCGTAAAACATTTGTGGGCCAGTTTTGGCAAATATAGGGCACAGCATGCACATGGCTCATGTGGGTGTGAGCATAAATATGGTAGGATGCAGCAGACACTAGGTACAGGCTGTGAATGTGAGGAATGTGATATATTGCATTGGCAGGTCTTATAATCAGCTGACATATGTTGTGTAGATAGTATCTAGAAAAGTTCAAGTTTCTAGGTTCTAATAAGTTTTTATAGTTTTGGGATGTGCCTTTAAATATTTGTATGAGATAATTTTGAGTTGCTATTTGTGCAAAACCTGGGTCGCAATGATTTTGCAAAGTAGTACATATTCCTGTATCAACATATTTTGTTGATCTTGGAGGTACATTCCTGTTCAAAAAAATAGTGCTAACCTTTTCCCCTCTAAACCCACAACCCTAGTCAGGTGAACAACACTGATGTTGAAACACCTTACCCTGGTTATAAGCCTAAACTTGACATAAACTGCAAACTTCAAATCAAATTGGTTGATTTGAATGTTGTTTCGGGATAAACAAGATGAGATCAGATAAAATGTTTCTAGCTGTGTCATTTAACTTCTGAGGTGCATTCCATTCGACCGTAAGTGTACTGCGAAGTGGCCTTCACAGGGTATTCCGCCATCTTAAGTGCGATTCCTTAAGGGAGCGAACATGTTCAAGTTCGAAGGGCACTGCGCACGGCACAGGGAATAAGGGAACATCGATATATCACTTCACAGGAAGTGGAGAGCGATAATCCCCTAACTGTCATGAGCGGTTATTGTCAGTGAAGTCCACTTCAACTGATATACCGTGCTTAGGTAGTAGGGAGCAGTGAACACTGCATAGGGACCCTGTCGAATGGAACGCACCTCTAGAATGGAGGTTCCAGGGGACCTCAACCATCTTCCAAAAGGGAATCAAAATGACTTAAAATTATTTAAAGAGTAGGTAACACACAGTTTCTGAAAATCTAACGTTAAACTTGAATACCTAGTATTGCATCCTTCATATCTCCGAAAAGTCTTTAGTTTTACAGTATTTATAAAAGATAGATATGCGCTGTTCTGAGTCTTTCCGAAAAAACTCCTGGACATATTAGACCCCCCATAAAAAAATAAAAAAAATAAGACAAAACAAGTTAAAACAACCAAAAATAAAGATATTTGTTATTTGGTTTTTTTTTTTTATAGCAAATGTACATCTTTTTTAAATTTTTTATTTTTTCAAGCTCTATAATATTTTATTAGGTAGAAGTTGTGAGTGAGGGGGGCCTTCAAATAGGGGGCCTAGTCGTAAAAAAAAAAGGAGTGTGCTAAAATGCTCAAGCAGATACATATGGTTCGTCCACTTTTTTTTTTTTTAGCAAACTTCTTAGAGATAAGATCTATATTTTGTTCAAATAAAATTTTTAGCAAGACTGTATTTGTAGTTTATTATGTCTGTGGGCGAAAAAATAATAAATTATAAATAAATTAAACATTCAAAACTGGAACGATTTTCCTGTTCCCCGCCTTTTAAATTCAAACGTAGCCGGAAGGTGTGGAAAAGGCGCCCAAAAAAAAAAAAAAAAAAAAAAAAAAAAAAGATGTTACGTTAGTTGGAAGGGGGACAGAACCTGCAGAAATTCAAGGTAAGGTATAGGTTAAATATTAATAATATAAAATGTAATCATGTAAATAGCCTATAAATACTACTAATAAAAAAACATCGGAGGGTGAATCGTGACTCATTAATTAATTAATTTATTCCCTCACATTTAAACATAACCGGAAGGCGTGGAAAAAGGCGCCCAAAAACAAAACGTTAGTTGGAGGGAGGACGTCGGAACATGCAAAAAGTCAAGGTAAGATAACTGATAAATGTGTCTTTTTGTTAGCGATTACATATTCAGTTGGAGTCCACATGTTATGTGATGTATAGAGGTAATGGCATAATTTAGCAAATTTGCATACTTTCTATTTGAAGATAAATTATTATAGTGGAACGTGCAAATTTGGCTAGATTAATGCTGCTCATGTATTTATACAAAATAACCTATAAAAAAAAAATAATGAGGATGAATCATGAATATTGCTCTTGATATAATTTTTATTAATGTTGGTTATTATTAGTAATTCTGTGTTCCATACATCCATATGACGATGTATCGTCAGAGATTTGACGACACCAGTAATAATACAGCTAGCTTGCACATGTGCAGCTGTGGACCGCGCTTAATTTCAATACAAGAACAACAAAATTAAGTAGAAAGGTGCAGGTTTCTAAAAATGAAAAGAGCACAATAGGCTAATCTGGCTGCAGAGGAACACAACCGGGGTTGCCTGATATAAAGAGACAAATCCCCGAAACATATCTTCACACTTGCGCAATACGGAAATATCTACTATAAGTGTGCTACTTATCTTTGTCAACCTGGCAACCATGTGTACGCGTGCTCTCTCTCTAACGGACAAACGCGCTTGCGTTCAAAAAACACCGGTTAGCTTGCAGTTTACCCATTTTGTGGATACAATCGAAACTGGCTAATATGAATTAATTTATTATTTATAAATCATTTCATCCCATCCAACAGTCTTTTAAGTACATTTACTGATTGTTTATTTTTTATTTAATATTTTACATTATTATTGTTATTATTATTGTTGTAGGTTCAATTTTTTTAATTTACTGTTATGTATTTGTAATACTTTATTTTCTCCTTCAGTTCCTGTATATCTTTACCTTTCTGTGGACCTATATTATGTTAATACTGAATCATACAGTATATTTGCTCATGTTGCATAATATTTATATTTTTAGCATGAGGTTTACAGTGTTGTGCATTGTAACCAGTTACACCTGTTTCTGTTGAACTTATAACTGCAATGTCCAATAAGAGGTGATATTTTATGTTCATGGCTATTTGTGTTAATTTACACAGATAAATGCTGCTCATGTATTTACACATGCATTGTATAACGTAAAAAAGCCTAATTTGATTATTGTTCTTGATATTGTAATTATTAATGTTGATTATTATGAAAATCAAGGCTTCAACCTGGTTATTTCAGCAGCATTAAAAACAAAGGTTAAACTGGGAATAAAGTATAAAGAAGGTTAGCAAAGAACACTGAAGCGGTTCATGAATTCAGTCTAAAATGATGTTGATGTTTTATGCTTAAATAATCACTGAAGCTGAATGCACTACTTTAGCAAATGAAGTTTGCGCGCTCACTGAACAATTCAGCGGTGACTAATCAAAATGCCTCTGATTGGACATTGTGGTCATAAGCTCAGCACAAACGTGTGTAATCCTCAACGCTGCAAACCGCTGAGATCAGTCTCCCAACCCGTAGTCAGTTCTGCACAGTGAAAGTATTTAACTCATGTCTTATAAAATTACATGGTTAGTTCGTGTTACTTAATACATTAACTACTGTTAACAAATGAGACCTTATTGTAAAGTGTTACCAAACTGTTTAATGCGCAGGTAGTTCCAGTCCATTTACTCACCATTCAATATTTATGTGATGCTTCCAATAAAGGACACACATACTGCTGTTTTTGAAGTTTTTAAAACTTGCAGCTTCACTTTTAATTGAAAGAACCTGCAGAGATGCAGGTAATTCATGAACGCATCTCTCACTCTGTCTTAGGCATGTCGTGATTGTTAAATAACTGATTGCGTTATCCAATCTAAATTGAGTGAGTGAAGTGACATTCAGCCAAGTATGGTGACCATACTCAGAATTTGTGCTCTGCATTTAACCCATCCGAAATGCACACACACAGAGCAGTGAACACACACACACACACTGTGAGCACACACCCGGAGCAGTGGGCAGCCATTTATGCTGCGGCGCCCGAGGAGCAGTTGGGGGTTCGATGCCTTGCTAAAAAAAGTCCTGGTATTGAGGGTGGAGAGAGAACTGTACATGCACTCCCCCCACCCACAATTCCTGCCGGCCCGGGACTCGAACTCACAACCTTTCGATTGGGAGTCCGACTCTCTAACCATTAGGCCACGACTTACCCAAATTGTAATGTTGACATGCACTCCCTGTAAATTTGCTTTGAAACGATATGTATTGTGAAAACCGCTATGCAAATAAATGTGAACTGAACTGAATTGAATTTTTTATTAGGCACAAGGGGGAGTCAGACCAAAAGACATTTTGATTCCCCTTAGTCAAGATCTTTCTTAAATGCATGTTCGCATTTATTTTCAGATCATGCCACCCTTGCTAGATGGTGTAAAAAGTTACATAGTGTACCTGTAACAATAACACAAAATAAATACAATGCCTATCTTTTTTGTTTTGTGTTTTTATTTTATTTTTTCTTGTAATTTTATTTTGTTTAGGGAATTTTGGCTTCTAAATTCTTACTGAGTCAACTGTTTTTTTTTTTCTTCTTAATTTTTGTGTCCTTTAAAGGCCTGCAAGATTGCCATGATGCTGATGGGCCCAGTCAAGGAGTTCAATAAATCCTATAAGTTTGGATTGGTTCTGTTGCCAAGGTTCTGCAGTGTTCACTTCTACAATGTCGGACAAGTTTGTTTTTTGGATGAGCTAAGCTATACATAGCTACTGGAAACATGTTTTGTTTTTATTTCGTTTCTACAATATTTTCTATACACATATTTTGTGTTTATTGTACTGTTTTCTTTCTCCATGTTTAGATTGCTTCCCAGTTTTGGAAATGTAATCATGCAATGGGTTTTTTATTGGCAATATTAATAAATAATGCAATTTTTTCAGAAATGTGTTTGGATCATCTGTTGTAAAATAATATTTAGGTAGGCCATTTTTACATTTCTCTTGACTGTATGTTGAATAATGTTGATGCAGAACTCACTTAGTGTCATTGATATTTTGTCACTGAGTTTCCAAAGTTTTAATGGCACGGCATGCACACACACGCCATACACATACACCGTTACAGTTAATTTGTTTCATTCTTAGTGGACCAGAACTGGTAAACAGGAGTGCATTGTCAAAGTGCCATCGTTCCATGCTGCAGTGGGCCACATTAGGCTCATATGTGGTTTATGTGGTTTGTTACATGTGGCATTGCTATGGCTTCCATGAGATCCAAATGTGGCAAACAGGAACTGGCCGCCCAGTTGCCATCATTCCACGTGGTATGTGGGCCAGGGCAAGGTATTGCATTTGGGTCAAATCTGGGCCAGAATTCAAAATAACTGTGGCCCAGATTTGGGCCAGTCCTACTTTATTTGTTTTGTCCTCGGCTCACATGTGGCAGTGCTATGGCTTCCTTGTGGCCCAGATCTGGTAAACAGGAGCGGGCCGCCCAAGTGCCATCATTCCACGTGGTGTGTGGGCCAGAGCAAGATATCGGATTTGGGCCAAATCTGGGCCAGAATTCAAAATAACTGTGGCCCAGATTTGGGCCAGTCCTACTTTATTTGTTTAGTCCTTGGCTGACATGTGGCATTGCTATGGCTTCCTTGTGGCCGAGATCTGGTAAACAGGAGCGGGCCGCCCAAGTGCCATCATTCCACGTGGTATGTGGGCCAGAGCAAGGTGTTGGATCTGGGCCAGCATTTAAACTAACTGTGGCCCAGATGTGGGCCAGTTCTGCTTCATTGGTTTTATTCATGGCTTAAATGCGGCATTGCTATGGCTTCCTTGTGGCCCAGATCTGGTAAACAGGAGCGGACCGCCCAAGTGCCATCATTCCTACCATATGTGGGCCAAATGAAAGTGTCAAATTTGCGCCAGATCTGGGCCACAGCTATTTTGCTATCTGGGGAGGGATATTAGATCTGAGAACCACAGGCCAACAGGGCGCTATCAGTAAGAGGTGAGACCCCTGTTGATTGACCTAGGCCTGGACTCCCCAGAGCAGAGCGATCGGAGGAAATGCGTAGACTCGGGGCCACATATGATAGCGTCCAGATCTACGGGAGTTTGAGAAGTCACAGAGAAGTAGAGGGGACACTGTGCTGTTTCCCGTGAAGCAAAGAGGCCCAGCTGACTACCTTGAGGTGGAGTTTCCATTCCCTGTGTTTTCCAGCTTGTCTGGACACTGAATCTGCTCCCACATTCATATGCCCCATATTGTATATTTCCACGATGGTCAGGAACCATGTCCGATGTTCAAAGCAGAACATGCTGTGCTCGCTTGATTAGGCTGTGCAAATGCAGTATGTCCTTGTGGCTTAAGCAAGTGACTACCACAGCCTTACCCCTCCCCCCACACACTAGGATGTGGTAGCCCCTGCTGGAGGATGTATTTCAGGGCCTGAAAAACAGCCACCATTCCAAGGCAATTGAAGTGTCAGTCAAGAAGATGACCTCTCCTGCTCCCTTGGGCTGGACAGTCATCTAAGACTGCTCCCCAGTCTGTGAGAGAAGCAGGAGCGGATTTAGGGATCTGGGGGGCCCCAGGCAAAATACAGGAATGGGGCCCTGTAAAATTTCACACATTTACAACCTTGAGGTTCCTTTCAATGTTGTGATGCTCGCTGCTGCACGACTGTGTCCCATAGTTGTATCCAATCTTTTATATTTTTTATGCACATGTTATAAAGGATTTCTTTAATGTTGTAGATCCCTTGTAAACATTTCAACCGGTTATAATAGTATTAGAGTAGGTTGGACACTACGTGGTGCTTTGGGGTAATTTAGTCAAAATGCAGTTGTCTACACAACGCAAGGCTGTCTAATTCTAAACTTTAAAATATACATTTATTTTTATTTTATTTTAATTACACATTTAAATTGAATTGAAGGAATTTATACATTTACACGCTTAAGTGATATTTTAACAAAACATAAAGTGTGCCTGTGTGGAAAGTGACTGTGCATGCTCCTTCTTTGGTCCTTCACAAAAACAAGGGAGCGCCATTTAAAAAAAAAAGGCCCTATATAATATGCACTATTGTTTAGTATTTAATTATAGCTTCAGATGCATGATATTTGAAGGCCCTTTGAAATCTGTTTTATTTTTTTCTATATCTTTTTTTTTTCTTCCTGGATTCAGATTTTTTTTTTGTCAGTTTTAATCTTTCTGAATTGGTTATATATTAAATTTGAACAAAAAACATGTCTAATTAATTAATGAATTAAATTCTGTGTTCAAGAACTTTTAGACGCCTCTCTCTGCCTAAGCTCTGAACACCAGAAAATTGCAGGTGCTGAATTGGACTCTTTCACATTCTTTTCTGTTTGTTTAAACAACTGCGATTTGTATTTGTTCATTCAGGTGCAGGAGGAACTTTGAGAAGAACTTCGCAAAGGAAAGCTTGGTTCAGTGTTGCTGTCTGTAAAACACGGCTGTCTGCGTGTGCACCAAACACAGCACATGAGTAACCAACTACTCAGTCTACTCAGTCTTGTGTTTGAATGCTTTAAACTCTTTAAAATGTTTAACTTGGCAAGTGGCAAGGCTTAAAAGCATATGAAAATGATAAGATTTCATGTCGACACGCAGTAGTGGGCTGTCAACTGTCCTGATCATCTTTTTAGGCTGGTTTTAGCCAGACAGTGGAGATCTCGAGGGCCCACCCCACTTCAGCCGTGGGTCCTTATAATCGTCACCACCTTTCACCCCACTAGCGACGGCCCTGATTTAGCTACTACAGACGACAATGCCGAGCGTTGCATGTGCTTCAATAGCAAACTAGCAAAAGAAATGCGTGTCTGCATCGTTCATTCCATCACATTCTGTGTTACACAGTAACTTCAGTTTTTATGAATGGATTCCCAGGATTCCGTCCCCATTTTCTAAATTGTGGTGTCAGTTGTTGTGGTAATGAACTACAGAGCCTAATGGTTAATTCTGACTCTGGAGGGAAGTGCATGTCAACATAAGTATGTCTTTAGAATGGGACCAAAAGTCAGAAATCGGGGTCTGAACCCAATAGAGTTGGTACTAAGCCCTTAGCGCATAACCCTTATATGCTTCTGGGGATTGGCCCTTAGATGAAACTGCAATGATGTGCAGAACGCCCAAAGGTTTCCCGTAGATGCAGTTTCCACGAGACCTAGAACTTTCTGAAAGTGATGTACAGTAACTTTCTGGTCAAGCCTGAAATCCTTCAGGGCTTCATTGCGATCGAATCCCATACAACCCCTAAATGCATTGTCCCCTGGGCAAAAGAGAAAATGCTTTCCTTGGAGTTGAGTCTCAACCCCAGAGACTTTAGATGAGCAAGGACAACATTTCAATGTTGAAGTGCAAGCTCTTCAGACTGGCTAATTCAGCCAGTGCCGGTGCAAATGCTGAATCTAATTATTTTGTTTATGTGCGGGGTGACAAGGCTAGGCAAGAAAGAAGAACTCGATACTGGTAAGCGAACCCCAGGAACTCCCTGTGTTGTGGCAAAATTTCTAGATGAAAGTATTTGTCAATTCTCACCAGCCAATCCCCTGATTGGATCTGAAAGAACAATCATTGATTGTCAGCATTTAGAAAGCAGTTCAGTCCGTGAAGATCGAAAATTGGATGCATATATCGGCTGTAGCAACTCAACTCTCTGTTTGGGACTATACAAAAATCATATACTGTAGCCCTTTCTACAGTTCTTACGACCCAAGAACAGATTATTTGGCATTAGCTTCCACACTGCCAACATCTCCGAAAGAGACATTAATCGTGCACTTCGTTTTGCTGGGGGGAATGTAACATTTTTGGTGTCCTAAAACACAGCAGGCACAACTGAACATGTAACATCATCTCTGGCTGTTAAGTGCTACAAGCTGCTCCCTGGTCTTTACAAGTGGGCACACGACTCGCCACAGTCTCTCTTTGAACCTCTTGCCCCAGAAGAGCTGGACCGGGTTGGGACTTTGTAGCCGACAGCCACGACACAGTGAGTACAGTGAGTGAGACACTCCTCCAGGACCTCAAAAGTGGTGCCTGTGCAATCTGAGACCTTACAGGTACCAAAAGTTATGGAGTAAACCATAGAATCACAGAGCAGCAGAAGTGGAGGGAAAAGTGGAGAAAGCAGCAGAGACAGCGGAAGCAGCAGAAGGCATCAATAAGTCCCTTCCATCTCTTGTTTTTACTTACTTTCAGAATAATTGGAAATATTAAACACTGCCTTCACCTAAGCTACTTTTTTTCCCTATCTGAAATCAATCCTATTACGTTATATTTCAAAACAATAGAAAGATATATCTTTAGATTTAAAGAAGCACTCTTTTAACATTCCCAGCATTACATGATTATGTCTGTTCCTTCAACAGGACAATGTAGATGTCTGTGAGCCACCTGCCTAAAACATACTGTGTGTGGATGTCAACAAGGTACAGCTGAAGCTTAAAACCAGGGAGGCAGATCTATCAAGCCCCACAGCCCATGTTAGTCCCTTCTATCTCTCAGTTTTACAGCTACTTGTTTGTCTGCATCCTTTAGTTAAAACTGTGTATTATATTTCAGTAGGTAAGTTAATCTGTTGGTCTTGTTGGTCTTTTCGAGTTGGTCTGAATGAAAATGCAAATTCATTCTTTGTCACTAGGTTCCGCTTTTGGAGCAGTAAAAATAGCTGTTTCTCAGGTAATGCTGTACATAAAGCAACACTGCGCTCACAAACGCTGCTTTGTCAGGCATTACAGGCATGGTTTCAGAGGGAAGAGTTCTGCAAAGAGACAGCTGTAGGGAAAAACTGTTCCTGAATTTGCTGGTCCTTGTCTGGAGGCTCCTGAAGCGCCTCCCGGAGGGCAGGAGGTTAAACAGTCTGTGGTCAGGGTGAGAGGAGTCCTTGAGAATGCTGCAAGCTCGTTGTAGACAGTGTTTCCTCTGGATGTCCTCAATAGCAGAAAGTGCTGTCCCTGTGATGCGTTGGGCAGTTTTCACCACCCTCTGCAGTGCTTTGCGGTCAGCCACTGAGCAGTTCCCATACCAGACTGTGATGCAACTGGTCAGGATGCTCTCGATCGCACACCGGTTCACCTGGATGGCTGAAGACAGCTGAGCTTCCTCAGTGTCCTGAGGAAGAAGAGGCGCTGGTGAGCCTTCTCGACCAGAATGGAGGTGTTAGTAGTAGTAGTAGTAATGTGCATGGGGTCATGCGTGCTTCCTTTCTTCTTCCTGAAGTCCACAATGAGCTTCTTTGTCTTGCTGGTGTTAAGGAGCAGGTTATTGTCAGCGCACCATGTGGCCAGGTGCTGTACCTCTTCCCTGTATGCAGATTCATCATTGTCACTGATGAGGCCAATCACCGTGGTGTCAGCTGCAAACTCAATGATGGAGATGGATCCATGCACAGGCTTGCAGTCGTGGGTGTAAAGGGAGTAAAGGAATGGGCTCAGCACACAGCTGATCTGACCTGATGGCAGTGTTGCAGGCTTTCAGCAGACGTCACACCTTGTTCATCCTTGGCTTGTGATTAGGGTATGTTCCAGAGTCTGCTCCAGTTGGTCACACTTTGATGGTCCTCACTGATGGCTTCAGACGGTTGATGAGGGGTGAATAATTATGGGTGAGTAACAAAGAAAGGTGATCAGACTATCCGAGGTGGGGGTCGCGATGTAAGCTCCATCAATGTTTGTGTAAACATGATCCAAAGTTTTGTCTCTTCTAGTGTGGCAGGAAACATGCTGATGGAATTTGGGGAGCACTGTCTTTAATTTGCAGTAATTAAAATCACCCTCAACAATAAATGCAGCCTCCGGGTGAGCAGTCTGTTGTTTACTAATGGCTGCGTGAAGTTCACTCAAAGCAAGCTTGGCATTAGCATCCGGTGGAATATAGACTGTGGTTATAATGGTGGAAGGGAATTCCTGCAGCAGATAAAAAGGTCTACATTTAACCATGAGAAACTTTAGGTAAGCTGAGCAGTGTCTCCCAACAATGACAGTGTTCGTACACCAAGCTTTGTTAACATAAATGCACAATCCACCACCTCTTGTCTTGCCGGAGTCATCTGCCGTTCTATCTGCCTATCTGTGCTAATGTTATAAGTGCGGGTAAACCAATGACTTGAATGAAGGGCAATCTGGCGAAACGTAAGTTTATTTAATAACAAATAAATTGCAATGGATTATGTATAGGCTAGTAAATGGATCGTGGTTTCTGTGCTGATGACACCTAATTTATTTACTTTATATCTTCAAAACTTAAATACCCATATGCACATCACTGCCTATTTCTGTATTTAGGTGCTTAGTTGCAAAACTTAATTGTAAACTTTTCAGATCATGATTATGAAGTTTTAACTGACTGAAGTTATGATTACTGACTTTATATATTTGAATGTTTATTTTCATCCCAGCCTGGGATGATGGACTTGATATCATTACTTCATAGCGAATGAGGGTATTACGTTAGGGTGTAAAAGAACCATTTTTTTTTACCGGTTCATTGAAACGAACTGTCCAAACGAACGGGTTCACAGAAAAACAGAACAGGACTTCCCATCACTATCTGTCACTGATGGAGTTTTGGTTCCTTGCCGCTGTCGCCTCTGGCTTGCTTAGTTGGGGACACTTAATATCCAGCCATATCGTCGACTTGATTGCACAGATACTGAACTAAGCTGGATGATGACATCACTGAATTCAACGTTGAACTGCTTTTAACTGAAAATTGAGAGTTTACTATTGTCATATTGCATTATTGACACTATTTTCCTATTTAATACTGTCAAGTGCTGTGACACAGTCTTTATAAATAAAGATGACTTGACTTGATTTGATACATGCAAGTGAAAAAAAGAATAGTTTGAGCATATAACAGTAATGTTAGTTTTGAACATACAAATCATAGAAATTTTTTTTGAAGAGAAGGGCTTGTGGTTTGGATGTATCTACACTAAAGTAAATACAACACCATTTCTGACTTATAAAATGTATGTGCTAAATAACACTGTGAAACACTGGCAGCTGTGGTTGCCAGAATTTTATGAAAAAAAAAAAAAATATATATATATATATATATATATATATGGTACAAACATTTTAGGTTTTATTGATTTAACTTAAATTTACATTTACAAAACGTATTTCATTAACTGATACAATCTTAATATATCAAACTATTGAAGTTCTGAAATTTGTTTAGTTCCTTTGTAATACACTGATAACCACCAAAATTAGGCGATGATGAGAAAGTCACACAATGAATCAAAATTGTGGAAGTGCTCCTCCACAAGCTGAGAAAGAAAATACTAATATGTATAGAAGATGCACAGTGCCATTCCACACTAACACTAAACACCATCATGGTTACACGCATAATTCTGAGATAATACAATAAACGTTAATTTATCAACATTAGATGTAACATAAAACCCTAATAAACATGAAAGGTTAAAAAAAATAAACATACTTATTTCAATGGAAAAAAAACAAACAAACATAAAACATGAAATGTAACAAAATTCAGGGAATTTTTTCACTTTAAATTATAAGTTCTTGTTCCACTTCCAAAAGTTGTATTTTACCATAAAATTACATGAAACTTCAATTGCAGTTTTTCAGTATAGTAAGAAAAAATTTACCGTTTACCAATTAATAGGTTTTTACTGTAGCATTTATTGTCTTTTACCATTAAAATCATGATATAGATTTAACTAAAAACACAATATTAAGTGTTCCAGGGATACAACTCAAATAGCTGGAGCAACATTTTTTTTTTTTTTTTTTTTAATTTAACTTAAAACTGTGTTTATTCTAAATGTGTACAATACATCAAAGCTCAAAAAGAATATTCAATGTTTCCACTCTACAACCCATTTTAAAATCACCTACCTTTCATCACCTTGCTGCAGATTTGTCGGCTGCACATCCATGATGTGAATATCCCATTCCACCACATCCCAAAGCTGCTCTATTGGATTGAGATCTGGTGACTCTGGAAGCCATTTGAGTAAAGTGAACTCATTTTCATGTTCGAGAACCAGTCTGCGATTTTTTGAGTTTTGTGACATAGTGCATTATCCTGCTGGAAGTAGCCATCAGAGGATGGGTACACTGTAGTCATAAAGGGATGGACATAGTCAGAAACAATTCTCAGGTAGGCTGTGTCGTTTAAACGATGTTCAATTGGTACTAAGGGACCCAAAGTGTGCCAACAAATTATCAACAAAATTTAATAAATAAAATATTAAATTTGCAAGGAATTAAAACCACGTACCCAAACTCCACCTATGGAAACAAGATAAAGTAATCAATAAGTAGCCTAATGGCACATTTAGTATGAAGACACTTAGTAATAAACAATTACCAAATGAGATACATATATAAATAGCCTATATTCTTTGATCGCAATTATCCCACACAGAGAGACTAGCTTATTAAGTGATGCATTTTATAACCACGGACACAGTAAAACAGATAATTCCTCATGTTAGATAGTTTATTGTTGTGATTAATTGGTAATTCTTTATAATTTGTCGTTGTTATAAATTGCCATTAGTTAATGTTTCAAAATGAGTTTCAAAATGTGTTTATACAGTATAGAATTTAGCTTTGACAAATGATAAGACACAGTTTAATGTATGTTTATCGATTTTAAATGTTAAAATGGCCCAGGAATGAAATTTTGCTGTTTAATTAAAGGTAGTGAATATTGAAGACTGAGTTGTGCAAATAAATCCACTAGATGGCGAAATTGACCGCGATTTTAAGACTCAGACATTCAGTCCACTGTGGGCATGACAAACTACACTAAGGCCAATAATCAATAAGATCATAAACATTATGCTTGCCATTATTGTTGATGCTACCATATTTTAAATATTATTCCCAGTTTAGTTTCAGCTGATAAACAGTTTTTACAGTAAGTCAAATACATTAATCTATTTAACTGTTTAACAATGTTTTAATTAAATGCCTTTTGTTGGAAAGTTTATAAATCTTTGTCAAATTCTGACTTTTTTAAAAAAGATATATATAATTAGATTGCATAGGCCTTTTATGAGCAAATATAGCCTCAATGTATAAATAACAGTTAAAGTCTCAGTCTCAAGAAAGTGTTATGCAACATATGTGTGAAAAAGGGTTTCATTAGTCATATTATTTGATACATTTCAATCTGTTTAGTGTAATGCAAAATTATTTGGTCAACTTAACATTTTTACAGGATATACAGTACATAATATTTTTTTTTTTTTGTGTGTGTGTGTGTGTGTCCCAAAAAATCCTGCATGGTGTATTCTGTTCTTAATCACCATCCAGACATTTCAGAGTGAAGACAGAGACAGTGTATGTGTTGCAGGTCACTGAGCCATGTGAGCGTGTGGGAACGTGTCTGTGATGCCCAAAAAATGCAGTCTACCTGTACATAGGCAAGCCACTATTGAGACACACGACCAAATAACAGCATCAACTTTTTTCAGTGTCTTACGTGCTGCCATTGTATAATAGTGTTCCTCTCCCCGGGGCAACAACGGTAACCCTTAATGGAAAAAATCATGTATTATTGATGAATCTGACTTTGCTCTGGGGCTTGACTACACTGACTGTATACACTGAATGCAAGTTATTGCTTCAGTGTGAAGTGATATTCCATGTATCATAGTTCATCTGCTGTGATGGATAGAAGGCAAGATGTAATTTAATTAAAATCCCTAAAATGTGCTTAACAAATTTGTTGTAGGCTCTATTATTTGGATTAAATTAGAGAGCCTATAGGACTAATTTTTGTTTTTGTTTTGTTATTTGTCAGGGTACTTAAATTTTTTAAGATATTTTTTATTTCTCTATAAGCACATACCTAATATTTTTAGGATTCACAAAGTGAAGTCTAAAATTTCTTAAGTGTTTGAGACCAACAAAGGAAAACAACAGCAAGAAAATACACATTTATGTAATGGGACTTTTAATTCAAAACCTTCAGTACTCAGATAGACTAATATAGCCCTTGTGACAACTCTCTTCTAGCCTCTTTTTTCTTGATATGTGTTGATGTGGAGCAGATGTGGGGAAACTTGGCCTTAACCCTAATCTCTATGAACACGCTTTAGGTCCAAACAAGACCATCAGGTGTCGCTATTGGCTTAAATGGAAACAGGACACACATGTGCTGGGGACCCTGCACGCAAAATGACATACCTTGAATCTCAGCACTGGGGATCTGCAGTGTGTACAGACTGGTTAATTAATTAATTATTATTATTATTATCATTATAACTACTACTAGGCTACTATTACTGTAAATTACATGCAAAAGACAGCATATGATGTTAGGACCATTTTTTTCCCTCTTAAGCACAGCATTTTATTAAAATTTAGCGCCCGTTCGTACTTTACGTACTTTAGTTCAGCAAAAATACACAGTTATTAAGTTAATTCTGTAAAATTGTGCGTCATTAAGGCTATAGTATATCCACAAGACAGTGTAAAAAGCTTTTTTATTATTATTTTTTATTTTTCTGCTAAAATTGATGGCTAATACTAGTTCAAACAGAGATGCGAACATACTGTTTTATTTTACCGAAAAACATATATGTAAAACGCTTCAGTAATATATATATATATATATATAGGAAGGCTACCTTTCGATTGAACCACTACATTTAATTTTACAGTTTACATGTATTATTATTTTTGTCTGTGAAGTAGCTAAAAAGCATGAACTGCCATTAGATGACATGTTATAATATTAAAACATTAATTTATTTCACCTCATAATTTACAATGCAAGCCTGTAAAATGACGTCCCAGACTCTGCGTGACACATCACTTTTTATAATAGGCTATTTTATTTTATCATCAGTTATAGGCCTATTCATTTTGATGTTTTGTTACTCCGTTTATTGCATTATTTTACTACATGTCATATGTGGGTTTTGTGTTTTTGAAACTATGTTAATTTAGCATGTGCTTTGTTTCTGTTATCAGTAAGTTGTATTGGAAAGTGCAAATCAAATGTAACTTGTTTAAGTAGCCTATGTTTATAGCCTATGTTATTTCATTTAATGGATTTGAAGGTTTTGACCTGCAACATAAACGAGCACTAAAATTGCCAATTTTTAAACAAAACAAAAATTTTAACAGTGCAGCGAGACGCGGGAGCGTGCCTGGTGGGCACGGAGACCCCTATGTACCCAAACTGCCGCCACTAGTCGCCCCCAGCGCCACACGTCACATCACGTCCGTACTTGAACTTGAATCCCATTCCATTCTTCAGAGGCAACCCCTGCCACACACACACACACACACGGGGGCCGGGTCCTCCCTGTGAGCGGCGTGAACGCGAGACGTAATTGCTCGGGTCCTGATTGATCTGGAGAGGAGGTGTTGTCTTCAGAGGTTCAGCCGTTATGGAGGACAGTGCCAAAGACTTCTCTCACCTGGCGAGCCCGCCGTCCACGGATCTGGGATTTCCATTATAGCAGGACAACAACGGTCTTCATGTTTTTAGGGATTTTTAAAGAAAGAATATTTGAATTTTGAGACACGGTTTTAGGGTTACTTTTTCAGGTTAGGTGGCACTTAGTTAATGCTTCACGACAGCCGGATACAATTTAGTCTGTTCACAGAGCACAAGTGCTAGTTTGTGCCGTGATAAGGACTAGACTAGCGCGTGAGCGAGCGCAGTGGAGCCGGACCCGGACTGTGGGGGAAAGTTTGGAGAGCTCTTCTGGAGCGCGCACACAAGTCCGAGTGTCCGTGAGATGCTGCTGTAAATGCGGGGCGATGTCCCGACGGAAGCAAGGCAACCCACAGCATCTGTCCCTCACACAGAGGGAGAACCTACCGAGTGAGTACAAGACCTCTGGCACCTTTATCCCACTGCCATTCCCTCATTACTACGAAGCAGAAGGGCAAAGAAAACTTTCTTTCTTTCTGATTTGCTTTTTAATGTTGCAGTGTTACATGTGTTTTGCACATTTAGGATCATCAGCGTATAAAACCATCATTAAGTCAAGCATATAAGTTGTTTTGGAAAATGTAATTATGTGCACTGTCCTAATTAAAAAAGGTTAACTTAATTAGAGCCAAAAATAATAACGTCAAGCCAAGTTGTAGGTTTCCTTTTAAGGCTATATTTATTGATGATCTATAACCAACAATTGAGGCCTGTTCGTTTTTTAATGTGCTTATTTATTTATTTAAAACACTATTAATTTATTACTATAATGATAAATGATTTATTATTTAATGTGAATGATTAATTTGAACAATCTCAATGTGCTAAACATAAAACAAAATTCATAGCATACAGTTTTGGGAGACCCACACTTTATGCTCTGTCCCACTTAAAACACACACACACACACACACACACACACACACACACACACACACACACACACACACACACACACACACATACACTCACCTATTTTCGGTTATTGTCACACATATACACAAGCACGCATGGCTTATCAAGTTTACTAGATGTAGTTTATTTAAAAGGCTCCATCTTTGCTGGGTAGTCTGGTGTTCATTTGCATCTAAAAAATACAAAAGTGCTTATGCGTTTTAAATGAGTTTATTTTTATCCTAACCTCTGTTTTACAATATCAGGGTCCACATGCAATGGACCTTGGAAAAAAAAAATACCTCTTCAATTTATCTTTTTATCTAAGATGCTTCACACACTCTTTCCACTAGTAAACCTTTGTATAAAAGCACTAAAGTACTCTAAACCCTTACGTTTTCTTTTGCCTAGTTTTTTCATTCCCTTAAAAGCTTTTCTAGCACAATAAAAAGAAGCATAAATTAGTTGCAATGTAAACTTTTCAGAGTGACATAATGCAAAGTGTTTACATAAAAAAAAAATTCATAGACTAGACTAGGAAGGTTTATCCACGATTTGCATATAACAGATATGATTTATCCCATACACCCATAGTATTTGCGAAATTGCTTCTATTTTAAATATGTTTCAATTTATTATAGAAGAAGTGTTTGTATTGATCAAACAATTCCTGATAAAAACACAAAATATTTTACATATTTTACGAATGATTTTATTTTTAGAAATGTTCACCACAGGAGATGAGCAAAATGTGTTAAAGGAGTGGGTGGGCTTACAGGGAGCGGTGGCCTTTCAATTCAAACCACTGCAAGTCTGCCAGCTTATTTCACCTGATGCTGTTTATTTAGCAGACAGTTAGCTGTTTTTAGTTTTTATTTTCTCTGAATAATAATATTTTATTAATTTCTTTTGGTTTCTTTCCAGTTGTTGTGACCAATAAATACTAAACCATTTTATATATTAGTGCTTGCTTAAAAATGTATGTTTGTACAGCAAAACCTGTCCAGTGTAATGTGTGTCGAGCAGAATCATTATACTGTGTCTCAAATACGTGTTTAGCTCAAACATAATTAGTCTGACGATGTGTGTGTGTCAGTTGGCAAATGTGTAGTTTACATTGTGCGCTCTATACACTCTATCGCATGTGTACAGAGTGTAAACCGACACTTTTTAAGTGGACTCCGTTCAGGTTTGCACGCCAACCTCCATTCCAGTCATCTCCGGCTCTTTCTGGGGTGTCTGTCTGTCTGTCTGCAGGGGAAAACCAAAGTGCCCTCATTTGGCTATGTCAATGCTTTTGGCACAAAACATGTCAGTTAGCTGGAGGTTGCACAATAGAGAGATTCTGCCCAGAGCGACAAGACCTATAGATCACACTCAGAGAGAAAATCAAGGAACAGGAATATCAACATACTTCACGTCTTGAAATAAACGCGGGGTGCACTCTCCGCCCGCATGTACATGTACAGGTGTGTGCATTAAAGCAGACGTCTCGAGCCACAGCCTAAAATGGCAGGGCTCTTGCGGATGCAAATACGGGTTCTTCAGGAAGTCTAAGAGATGAAACCGCTCGTATTTAGATTTCTGCAAACCGCCTCAGTGCCAAATAACCTGATTAGTTTAGTTTTAATTTTTTTTTCATAAGTAGCATGTACATTTTGTGAACATGTATGATTCATTACATGAGTATAGTTTGTCTCTGGTTCACACACCCTGACTTTTGGACGGCTTGCTTGAAATGTTCAAATGTGGGTGGGGGCCGTCCATTAGGGCCCTTACTGGCTCTTAAAATGTAAAATGATTCTTTAATGGCTGTGAATGTCAGCTCTTTGAATGTTTACATGATGTTTTCCATGATCTTTTAGTGGCCATCATGCTGTTAAAACGCAAGGCATGAACCGCCGGACCACAGCGCCTTTGATTTCTAAGAGTGGAAAGGGTCACATCAGCCTTTTACAAGTGGCTCTCTTCTTTAAGCGTGACTTTATGGTGATGTCCACCCTTTTTGTATGTGTTAGCACTGCCTTCGAGAAAACTTATTTCACAGACCGTGTGAGCCGAGAGCTGTTTGATGGACGTGTGGTTACCCGCCGATCGGACTCGTTTGACCTGACTTGGCAAATATTCTAGGCGAGTCTCTATTCCACCGCACAATATTTCAGTTTATTTTATGAGTGTCGTGTTTGCTGGTTTGCTTCAGCTTCGGTGGAGTGTAAATGTGCACAGCTGAAGCTGATAGGGGGTGCTGTAAGTCCTTACGAGAGAGAAAGTGATAGAGAGGGTGTATGTGTGTGTGTGTGTGTGTGTGTGTGTGTTTTCTTTGAGAATCTGATTACTGCCTTCAAGAAACGTGATAACTGTATTTATATGGTTATGGTTAATACCCTGAATTGCTATCTCTCCTCCCAAGTGTATCATTCCCACAACAGGCTCAGTATAAATCTCTTATCTTACACTAAAGGTAATTAATTCAATTTATTGGAGTATAGATTTCACCCTGGGGAGCAGTAATGTAGACGCTCTGCCCACTGTGCTCATTGCTCCTAAACATTTCATGTCCTTGCCTTCAACCAACTTTTTAAAATAATATTTGTGGTTCTGATTTCGAGCACACAGCTTTATGTGAAATTTTGGGGTTCGGAAGAGTGTCACACGTGCATTTAAGAACTCTGTGCATTTGTTTGGCACACATCCAGAAGCAGTTGACAGTGTACAGGCCTTAAACGAAGATAAGAAACAGACGTAATCAAGCACATGGATTATTTGTATTTTTTTTGGAAATGCACCTGGTGAGCTCAAAAATCACATTAGACAAAATCTTTTAACACATGCTGAAGACGTTAACGGATCCGCAAAAATATATCACTCAAAATCTTTGTTCTGAATGCGCTGTCTCTGTCACTGTTATTTTTTATTTTTATTATTATTTTAATTCAGAGCCATAACCTCAATAAAATTGACCTCAAATGATTTATTATTTAAAATGATTAATCCTTTTTCATAGTTACTCAAAATAGTTGATCAGTATTTTTTATGACTACTTATTAAACATTTATATGATCACAAATATAAATGGTTATATGCTTTCTTTTATTACTCTAATTACTATGTATTACTAAAATGCTTTTTAATAGAGTATTCTCTTTGTTATTTATTTATATGTACTGGTTTCCTCTTTACGTAAATCTTTTCCTCTTTTCACATGAAGTGAGATTAGAAAATCTTAGACCACTAATAAAAGTGAATTTTCTCAATATGTTTTTAAAATTGTGCATCATATAATCAACATAACAGTTTCAGTAAAAAGTTGAATAATAATAAAAAAGAACATTACTTTCAGAAAATCTGTTTGCTTTAACAACAGCAGCATTCGAGCTGCATGAGCTCCACAGTTTGTAAAAAAAATTATTAAAAAAAAGATCATTACGCAGTACATGATATATCAGCTTTACTGCATCTTTACACACTTTTTTTATTTTCTATAAAGATTTAAGTTTCGGCTTCTGATTGAAATATGACAGCACGTACATTATCTGCTGTCTCACATACACCTTCTTCTATTGCGTCTGGCCCGTCCTGGACGCCGTGGCTGGCACCCAGCACACCCTCCGTGGCATTGGGTCCATGCCAAGCCCACGATGTTTGTGTTCTCCTTCTTGGCATTCCTTCACTGCTCTGGGGGGTCTCCTGTCAGCCGACAGCTGAGTGTGCGGCAGCGGCCCGGTGCAGATCATGTATGTGATGTTCTGTTTAGATATCACATGCTGCTCAAACTGACTTTGGTCGGCTCTGTGATGGCGGAGGTTCTAAATTGAATACAGATCAAGAATATTGTTTTAAAAGAATTGAGTTCTACAGGAGTTAAGTTACTGATGCTGTTCCCAAGGCTCCTACACTCTTAACAATAATCGTTCCAAAGGGGGTTTTACAGATTTCGTATTTAGTTATTTATTTATTATGCAGTTATGCCACAGAAGAGCCATTTTGGGTTCCCCAAAGAACCTTTCAGTTATTAAAAGAACTGTTTTTTCTTAGTGTGCTGAATGTTTTATAATGTAAAGAACTTTTTGTGAACTGAAAAGGTTCCATGGATGTTAAAGTTTCTTCTTGAGCTATAGATGCCAATAAATAACTTTTATTTAAGAGAGTACAGCCAACCAGTGTGTGTTCAAGAGTGTGTTTGTCCCTCAGGCAGAGACTGGAGTTGATTTCATACTGCTGCTGTTTTAATGCTCTCTGTGAATCTGTTTTGTATCTCAGTTTGGTTTTGTGTTGAGTCCGATGCATTTCACAGCAAATAGTGTGCGTTGACTGTTTCGTCATTGATAATTATACAGGGAAATGGCATTGGGATGCCAAATAGGGAATTTCGTGAGGGTACAAAGTGATAAAGATGTAACTGTTTTTGACATACAAAACGGCTGTTTATGAAGCTCCTTAACCACTGTTCCCAACATGCACCTGTGACGCACTGACATGCCTGAGAGTGTATTTTGAGGCGGTTTTGCGGCTTTTGTAAGTGCAAGATTGTCTGCTGCGACATACCTGTACGGTGCATGTGCACCTCTCCAGCATCCGTCCAGCATGCAGAGAAGTAGACCGGAAACACCGATACCACTGCAAGGCTTCGACTGTACTACCTGTCACACACACACACACACACACACACACACACACACACACACACACACACACACACACACACACACACATACACTCTCCACTGATCTAACTGTGCAGTTCACAGGTGTTAATCTATGCTGTGTGAGCTGTGAATTGTGCTTTATGAAGACAGAATCAGACACATGTAACTTGTAAAAGAACTCATTTGTCGTCTAGAGTCTACAGTACATGCAATACCCAAAACAAGCAAGTTAATCATGTCTGGACTAGTTTGATAGCCAACAGATTTGCAGCTCCCAATAACTGAAGAACAAAAATCACAGACACACCAATAACAATTTGTCATTTAGAAACTTGACTGATACTTTAATTAGTTAAACAAACTATTTTAAATTCAAACTAGTCAAGGCAAGGCATATGTATTTGTGTTATTGCATTTTTTATATAGACTAAAATGTTAATTTAAAATTGTGTACATAATATAGAGCTATATAAGAGCTATGAAGAGAGATTTAAAAGATATATAAAAGTCAAATGCAATAAAATATTTTGTTTGTCATTATTTAGCCACGCTCATGTTCACATTCCAAACTTGGATATGCTTTTCCATAAAAAAGGATACATTTTGAAGAATCTTTATGCAGCTCTTTTCCATTCAATAATAGTTAAATGTGACAATGCCCATCAACCTCCATAAATGACAAAAAGCAGCATAAAAATAATCTAATTGACTGATTGGTCTTCTGTTATTACCCATAATATATTTTTTATTTTTTATTTTTTTGTGACACATTACACTTTTAAGACATATTTCACTAAAAATCTGCCCTTTTCATCAAATATGATTTGCAATATAGTGCCTGATATGTACAAACTATTTTATGGTGTTTTTTTTTTTTATCTTAAAATTATGTAATGTTTAGTGTTAAAAAAGGAACAGCATGAATGACAGGGATAAATAAAAAATAATGATGCAATGGTCTTTTAATAGCAGTAGATTAAAAAATAAAAGAAACAGAACAGTCAAAATATAATTCAGATATAAATTAAAAGAAACAAAAAGAAGAAAAAGTATTAATAATCAGTATAATCAATAACATTTTAGCACTGTGGTGCTTTTTCAGTCTGGACTTGGTGAATAGTATATATATATATATATATATATATCTTGACGAACAATTGAAATCCTGTAAGACTTAGGTGAGCAAAACATTGGCTTTGACGTTTATAGAGTAAAAATGTAACAAGAAATTGATGATGAAAAAAATATTCAAATTTAGACAGAATACATTGGTAGAATTTTATCTCAGTTATTTGAAACTCTCTGTGGCAAACTGAGCTGTTGAAGCTAAAAATGTATTATTGTAAGCCACTTAATATTATGAATCATAATGTGGTTAAAATAGAGTCATGCATTAATTGATCATTTGTCCTCTATTTTCACTGCTCTGTTGCAGCAGATCATGATGCAGGGGTGGATCAGTGCCCATCGGAGGGCTCCATAGCCAGCCCTGTGGGCGGAGCCGGAGAGAGTGACCTGCTGACCTGCGGTCAATGTCAAACTAACTTCCCCCTGGGAGATATTCTAGTGTTTATCGAGCACAAAAGGAGACTGTGTCCCGGATCTAGCTCCTGTTTTGAAAAAAAACCGACTGACTGCGGCGGCTCCCCTTCCCCCAGACCGCCACGGACAGAAGTCTGCCGGAGGTCTGGACCGGTAGAGGTTGGGATCCAGGTCACTCCAAGAGAGGAGGAAAAACGACTGACACCCGCCAGAGGAATCTGCCCCAAGCAGGAGGGCGTCCCAACAGGTAGGTGTTTTACACCGAGGGCTGGAGGAGGGGAAGCTTTAATAGTCTGAAGCTTGGCAAATGACAAACACACACCCACACACACAAAAATATTTACTTATATACTTGAAATCAACCACACATGGCACGCAGAAAAAAAATGGTAGGCTGAATCATGTGCACGATTTATAAATCGAGAGAATGAATTAGTAAATTGTGCGCACGATTTAGCAAATCAAGGGAACAAAATAGTAATCGTTTGGACATTTTATTTATTTTTTCTTGCATGTCATATGCGGGGCTCTGTATGAAATAGATACAGTTATTAAATAAAAAAGTATTTGTGGAACTTAAAATTTGATATAGATAATAGTTTGAAAAATCAATTCATTTTCATCTGTTCATCCCACAAGTCTACTGTACGACTTGGAATATTGCAATTTGGGTACTTTTATGCTGCTTTATAGACCTTTTGGGATCTTTTTCTGAACAGCTCAGAAATTCAGCCTTGCTTTTCCTTTTGAAAAATATGAAAGATAATAACAATAATATGGAGCTGTGGTGATATGAGGATGCATAATCATTTTGGGGTGAACGGTTCATTTAAGTGTAGCTTTAAATGCACACTTTCTCTTTATTACAACACAAACTGTTCACCAGTTCTGACTGGATTGCTTCTTTCAAAAGGTCCTCTTCTTTTAACTCTTCCCTCCTTCAAGAGGGATTAACACCCCTTGCATAATTTTATTAGAGCAAGATGCAGCATCTCTCTCTCTCTCTCTCTCTCTCTCTCTCTCTCACTTTCTCTCATCTCTAAGTGAAACATAACAGCCATGAGTGCGCCAGCAGCTGAAACCAGTTCTCTAAGAGGAAAAAAACTCCAGAAATCCTCACCCGACGTGTTTGGGAGAAATATCATAGTATTAAGAAAAAAGGCTAAGAAAGCCCATTAAAATTCAAGTGCTAAGAGACATAGTGTGGGGATTAATGAAGAAGATTCCTCCTTTAGAGGGTTAAAGACTCAGTTTAGCATGTGGGCCCTGGAGGGGCCATATGTTATCTTCCAGCACAGTGCCGCCCACCGTCCTCTCAGCACACACAGCCTGGACAAGGAAATGCTTCACTTGCTAGTCAGGATATGACAAATAGAGACAATCAAACACATGCACACGTTTGCTGGCCTACGCTAGTCAGCAGGCTTCAGCCTTGTCAATACTTTCCTCTCTTTTTTTTTTTTGAAATATACAAGGTTATTAGTTTTCTGTATTTGTTTAAATGTGACCTTTCAAAGCTTTTAATCTTGAGTTTTTTTTTTTTTTGTTTTTTTGTTTTTATCTGAAGTTTTTACTGAACAAGTTTTGCTTTAGTTTTGCTATGTTGACAGAAGTGGAGAAGCCGTCAAGGTTATCCACAGAAATGCAGGGCGGGAAGGTGCTTTAGGCTTGAATTAAATATTTCCAGAGCATGAAAGCTTTGCTCAACACATTAGATTGCCACTTAACTGTCTTAAGTTGCAGCCAAATTAGATTATATTTAATAGGGGCTAATTAAATACAATATGGAGCTATGGCAGCCTAGAGGCAAAGCCATGCATGCTCTGGGCCAAAACGCCAAACCTGATGGGTGTGCGTTAACCCCTTCATATCTCAGTGGAACTGTTTTAATTAATGCTAGAATTGTGCTTCTGTTCAAAAGTAGTTTTAGTAGTTTTCGTTAAAACATAGCTGACAGAAAAAGACATTTTGAAAATGTTGTCATTGTTTAATATTGTATTGCAAATGGCACGTGTTGAAAAATCTGAAATTGAATTGAATCTTTAGGCACTTGCAGGTTCTGATATGATTCCGATTCTGGGAATTTGTATTTTTTTATTATTAATGAACGAGTTTACTGACTTTGAATGTCACATTTATGCATGCATTTTTATTAAATTACTTTTAAATACATAAATATTTAAAATCAGTAATGACAAATTAATATTTTTTTAAAATTAAGAATTCTTAATTAAATTAACTTAATTATTAATTAACTAAACACAGCTTTAAAACGTTCACACATGCAATAGATAACTGATGGGATATTTGTATGTGCAAATAGGATTTGAGAAGATTTTCAGTAAACTTTCTGTCTGTCCTTCACACAAAAAATATTGTTTTTAAATTAAATTTTTAAATTTTTAGTTTTACAGTGTGTGACTCATATAGATTTATTTTTGGAGCAACAAACCCAATTCACTTTATTTTGGAAAAAGGCAGCATGAACATTCTGCTAAATATCTCTTTTGCTGTTCTATGGAAGAAAAATAACTGAGCAAAGCACCAAAAATGAAAGCCTCGTTTAAGCAATCAGTCATATTAATTGACTGCTACATGTACTTACTATAGAGTCATGGTTAGGGCTAGGGTAAGGTTACACATGTATGTGTAACGAAATCACATTAAATATTGTTACCCTTTTTTATTTAATTTTTTTACTGTTTTTAAATTCTGTTACTTAATACTCACATATTTATTCCTATGTCAAAAAAGTTAATTTTCTCTGTTCCTCTAATATAGAAGATTCTGACATTTGAAATGTTTCAAACTAGCTACTAGTTACTTTTCATGCTAGGATTATTTTCATTAGATAATAGTTGATTTGGGATTTGATGATATGAGATTCATACGTCTGCTGTGCTGAATCATTAACAGGACGCCAATATGTACCGTATTCAAGGGAAGTGCCAGTTACCTGCAGTTTTTAATGATATGCCTCCATCAAGTGCATACCAGCATCATTCATGCTATTTTCAAATCTTATCCCTCATATGTGAAACTGCCCTTAGTTTCTAATCAATCACTGAACTATCTAGCTAATCATACTCCATGAACGCGGCAGAAAGTGTCCCGCATCATGCGTTTGTCCTTTCCAACGCTCCTCTAATCACCTAGCATGCGCTCATTTAAATATTAGAGTAGGCTTTAATCATGGAAAGTAATCAGTGTCATGAATATTCATACCGTGCCGGTCTAACAGTCTCATTGTCTCACTCCTGTGCCAAATCGTGTCTTCCTGCCTCTCAGCTGTCTGCTCTGATGGCCCCAGTCTGGCTTCAATGGAAAGAAGTTTAAAATAAATACACTATTCACACATGATCCTTAAAGAACAATGTGTGTGTCAGTGTGTGTGTGTTGTTGTGAGAGAGTTTCTAAAGATGGGAGACTGATCCCTGTTCCAAGTGATAAAAATTTGCACAGCGGCTCAAGAAGATGCCATTTGCATAATGACTTTGTAGTTTTGCATTAATTAAATTTGCATATGAAACTGCGTTAATTACCTCTGATCATCTGTTTTCACGTTGCAGCATTTGATGTCCAGCATTCGGGTTGTGGTTAGGGGTTACTGTGACACACTGTTTCAGACTGTGTGTGTGTGTGTGTGTATGTGTGTGTCAGAGGCTGAAGCAGAATAGAAAGTGAATTTGATGAGTCAGTTTCACTGTCCTTTTTCCTCTCTTTTGTGTCCAAACTCTTGCTAATATCCTGGCATATGAAAACAGCTCGTCTGAATACTGTAGTTAAAAGAGAAGAAATGTTTTTGAAGTTCAGAGAATACATTGTTTTTTCTAAACACAAAGTGTCTTTAGCAAGTTCACGGACAGCCTTTGAATTTCATGAAGTTACCGTCTTAAGTACTCATTTTGCAAATGCACAAATTATCAGGTGCTCTTTGTTTCTGAACATCTTTATGCAAAATGAACCACAGATCCAGAAGTGCAGTGAAACATTGTTTTCACACGTTTACACCATTAATTATATTATGGTTATCCTGTATCCTTTTATCCAAACTGATTTAGTATTAAAATGTATTTTTAGTGTACGTCAATATTACTTCAGTGTGTTTGCTATAGGACCCATATTATATGTTGGACAAAATAATTACAGTACACAATTAAATAAACAAGTCAAAAAAGCTGTACTTAAAATCTGTACAGAAAAAAAAATTAGCAATTTTATAAATGCATAAGCAAACCACAGAATAGTGATTTACAGTCGTTATAGTTTGGGTGTTTGCTTTATAAATGTAAATTTCATTTTGATGGTTTCTTTCTCTCGGCAGCCAATAATTCACTGCTAAAAGCACATTGTGGTCACACACACCATATTTATCCTCTTTATGAATGGAAAAGAGTATTTAATGTCATCTGTTTCATATTTTCTTTTCTTTGTAAATGGTTTTCAAACATGTCACACGACCTGTCCTTGTGTTTTATTGGACACACATTCTTTGCCATTAAAGTAAAAGAAAAAAAGAATATTCACCCTTTCACGTCAGTTTTTATGCATTGTTTTTATGCAAGTACGCATTCAGACGTAGCTGCATTTTGTTATGTGCATTTAGATTTGTTTTTGCCCTACTCTCTGCAACCTTATCCAAACAGATCTGTGACCCATTTTTGGGTTACCACACACCAGCTGAGAACACTGTTAAAAATTAAGATCAATTCATTTTCAATTCAGCAAATTCAACAGCAGTAAATTCTCTACTCCGATTTAAATTAAAACCAGTACATCTTCGTCAGATAATGTTACAGCCATAATTAATAATACATTTTCTAAGTCTACAGACAAATAGTAGGAAAACATACCATAGTATAGTTTGATGTCCTTTAAAGCACTATGTAAATACCATGGCATATGAACTACTGTAGCATTCAGCCAGTGTGTATGTATGAAGTACCGCCATAGTACTTAAATGTTGACTTAAAATTGCAGTTAAAACCAAATTGGACTAGATCTCTCTATAATGTTTGTTGGATAGTCTTCTGTAGAGTTTCAGTCTCTCTGACCTCTAGCAATTAAAACTCAAAGCCACCATGCCTGGCACTTAACAGAACCCATACCCATGATCCCTTGCGACACCCTAACTATGCCAGCATATCTGTTGAAGGGTGCCTGTGGTTAGAGCCTCTGAGATTTCGGGCTGGCTTATTTTTGGGATCCGTCCAAACGAGACCACCCCGTCACAGTCTGATTGGTGCTGTCTACCGGCAGGGGTCAACCTGGTCCATGTTGGATGCATTAAAGAGCAGGACAGCGCTGCATGTGCGCTCCATGCCGAGCCCTGGTGGAAAGAGTTAAAGTCTCCCACATGAAGGCATCAAACGCTCCACATACCACTTTATTGTAGTCATATGGCAGCAGATTTGATATTTTTCCTTCCACAGCAGGGAATAAAACTCGCCACTAATTTGGACTGTGAGTGTCGCCACTAAATTTAAGCATGTGCTGATGGTGTTGACCAGATGTGTAATGCTTTTTTCCCGTCTTCCTCTCTGTCTCACTATCGCTCTTTTGTCAAATTAGCCTATGACTGAATTCAAGTAAAATATTTAAGAAGAAATTGCAAGGATGTTGAGATGATATGACAATGGTTCAGGTTGGGTATAATCAGCACACAGTCTCCGTTCACAGTAAATGAACCAAGGTTCTCTGAGATGCTGAAATACCATATAATGAGCTGAATGTATAAATGAACACAGTGCTGAAATAGGTTTCCGTTTGGGTTTTTTCCAAATCGTTCAATCCTAAAATTATGGAGTAATTGTTCAATAAAAATGTAATCATTAAATTTTCAATTATTTTTAGGTTCGATGCAGAAATCACACCAAACATCACCCAATCATTTGTTAAATATAGCTAATATACTTGAAAATATATTTCCAAATATAGCTAGTCAGCTAGCTATATCTTCTTCATTTTTTTTCTTATGGCAGCATATGATGCATAAAAACAAAAATGTCAGTTTTTTTATTTTTTATATAGTGCAGCCCTAGTGATCTCCCGTCCTGGCCAAGCTGGTGATTAGCTGATTGTACAGCAGGTCTTCCAGCCCGATCAAGTGTCCAAAATGTACTTCCTTCATTCCAAACCCCTCTAAAACCAGGCTGGAAAACTAATCTCAGGCTGTTTTTCTCAACAGTTTTTTCAGGTTTTATCAGATTACTCGTGGGATCTCTATCATTTTTTTTCTCCAGTCTTAATCAAAAAAAAGCAAAGCAAACAAATCTTAGTATATTTTATTTTCTTTCTCTCTCAGCACAACCCCATTTTTATCCACTTGACATTAGGATGGCTTTACCAGTAAGACATTACGATAGACTTGGCACTGCAGGGTGAGAAAGTGTTTGCGTGGAGAGATATTTGCCAAACACTGACTAGTGTGTCACAATAAGCCAGCCAAGCCACACACATGCTGATGCCCAAAGGAGAAGGCTCTTCTGGCGGCTGTCTCATTCAGACTGTGAAGGATTCTGGGTTACGACTCTCTCAAACCTGCAACATGTGCGTGCATTGAATTATACTGCAGTAAACTGCAGTGTTTTCGACAGTTGCTGTGGTTGAGTGTCAGAGTTTGGTGGCAAATGTCTGTCATTGTGTATGGAGTCCTGCTGGGTGGCACCATAAAAGTAAAGTAGTTCTAATACAACTCGACTTTTTTTCTCAGTCCGTCTGTTTTTTATAGTATAATAATGGTGGGAGTTCACTGGGAACGAATTGTGCCCACTGATAATTTTGTTTATTTGCATGTGCTGTCTGTGTTTTTTTCAGCACCTAATACACTAAAAGAATAATGCAAATCAAGTAATGCATGAAAATCATTCGACAAAAATTGCTCAAAACAGTTTGCACGCTACAGTTCATCTTGTAGGTCAGTTTACAGCAGACTACTACTTTTTGGCATACTTTATTTGTACTACACAAGGTCACACTGCCGATGGATCCCTTTATTACTGTTTGATTCTCCTGCTAATTATTTTTGCACCATAAAAACAAGGGGAAAAATCACAATGTTTTTCATGGCCTATATGGTCTGTATTTTACAGTATGTTAATGCTGTTTTTAAAATAAAGTGGGGATTCAGTGAGAACAAATTGTGGCCATTAATTACATTGCTTATTTAATTTAATATAATATACAAGCCAGTTTGCATCTTGCAAATTCATAATCTTAAAGGTTGGTTTGCTGCAGACTACTGCATTCTGCCAATTTTAACCATTTGTGTCTTAGCCTGCGATCACACTCACTTATTATTATAATTTTTTTATTAGCTGTCTTGTTTGTTCTGTTCCCATCTCAAAAATCAGCAGCGAGTACTTGAACATGAATGTAGTACTCCAAAATAAGGGGAGGGGGCTGCTCTGCCATGTTGATAGTGGTTGATGACATTACAGGCTGAAGATTTGCAGGGTTAGAGCTGCCTTGATAATTCAGTATTATACCCTCCCTGGAAGCCCACTGAATGAATAAACCCTCGATCTTATCAGTTTTTATTCATGCCAGTGAGGGCTTGTTCTTGCATGTAGTGTGCGGCAGATGTGGCCCTCCCGGTATGTTTGCTAAAGGCATTGGCGAGATGAAAGACTGTTCTTAACCATAAGCTATGTGGGGATCTGTGCCAAAAGCTGAAAACGCATCATTGTGAAAACAGCCCTGGGAGAAGCTGATCTCCCCCAGCAGAGGATGAAGAGGGCTTCAGCGGAGGGCTGAGAGCGAGATGACACACGATGGAGAACCCGGCACTCTCTCTTTTACCTTAGACTTGTTCTAATAAATAAGACTGGCATGGAGTAGTCAACGTCACTGTTGTCAATCAGTATATAACTGTTGATACGAAAACTGTAGATACGTTTCTTCTTACTCTACATACTTCTTCATTGCTTTGAGTATGTAATAAAATAAAAAATAAAATAATTAAAAATAGATTTACATTATAATGCACAGTATATGGAATATGTAAAAGAAGAAAGTTCTACTGTTTAAACAAAAAAGTAGATTTCTGGGAGGCTGGTTGGATAGCTGGTTTAAAAAGTCCAAGAGCAGATCTCAGGGACTAAGAACTTTGGATTTTAATGATAAGTTGGATATTAGATTAGAAGTTTGTGTGTGTGGTCTGAAACTGGGTTGGATAAACATGTGGTATTAAGTATAAATAAGAATTATAATACACATACTACAATTTTGAACATTTGTCCTGAGATAAAAAGAGAAAGTATTTCTTTTTCAATGTGAAAATTAGAACTTACTGCATTATAATTTATTTTAGTGTTGATGCATGTTATAAAAAGTATAAAAAAACGTATAATAATGTTTAAACATAGTATTTAAAAATAGAAGATACTGTAGTTTGTAGTACAAAGTATTCATTTGGAATGTTTTTCCATTGTACAAAGATATAAGAACTTATATGTATTATTAAAATAAGTTTGTATTAAAATATGTATTTAAAAAAAAGCATAATTAAAATGTTAAAAAGATTAAAAAGAGAGTGCTTTTTAAGATATAGTGCTTCTGAATAGGTTGAATTTGGGATAATCTAGTGCTATTTCTTGAAATTGCTGCTAGATGATCGAAATACTGTTCATATATATTTATAATGTATTATGTTAAATGTACATTCTGATCACAGCATAAAATCAATTAAATATCCAAAATAAACCAACTAAATATCTTATACTGGCTTATAGCGATAAATTAAAAGAATACTAGGACACACTGTCACATCATGAAACATAATCCAGGCACATGCTAATTCTAAGCTTGCTTATTTAGAATGCATAGTATGCATCCTAACCTTTAACCTTAGACTACATGCTTTTGATTTTACATCTGAGTTTGCGGTCACCTGTACCTGTGCCAAGGATTATGGGTATTCATTGATCTTCGCACCAGTCAGAGTGCTGCAGCATTGGTCCTGCTGAGTGCAACAGAAGTGAAACCCATTCACATGACTGGCATATGTCACAGATCCAGCGCACATAAGGCATCTAAGGAGCTGTTTTACAGGGCTCTGATTGTTTTGGAAACCGCGCTAGGGCCTGGGGATTTTTACAGTGAGCTTTAAATGGGTATCGAAGCCTGGGCCCAGCTGGGGACCATTATAATAAACGTTATCCAAAAAATACCAGGGCAATTATTTCACATACGGGATAGTTCTTTATAGTTTTTTGCTTCCCCTGCTCACACACATGTAAGAAGTCAGGCTTAGCAATGTTCAGTTAGCCCCTGATGGTAAATAGTGTAACTACTTTATTCTGCTGCCAAAAACATCTTTATCCATTGACATCCAATCAAAAGTAGCCGTGTATTCTGATGAAATGCAATGGCATCCGCCAATCAGCACAGTCTGGACACCATTTTCCTGTGGCTCCAGAGTAATTACACATCTAAGTATTTGTGTCTTATTTTCCAGTATGGTCACACTTTAGTTTGGGAAGCAATTCTCACTATTAATTACGACTTTTGCCTCAATAAACTCCTAATTACTGCTTAATAGTAAGGTAGTTGATACATTTAAGTATAGGGTAGGATTAAGGGATCTAAAATATGGTCATGCAGAATAGGTCATTAATATGTGCTTTATATGTACTAATGATCAGCCAATATGCTAATAATGTGCATGCTAATAAGAAAGTATTTAATAGTGAGAGTTGGTCCCTAAACTAAATTGTTACCTCCAGCACAAACATCTAAAATCTAAATACATTTACTTGAGTACCAAAATTACTTAAAATATAAAGTCTTGCTTTCTGAAACATAGAGTTTATGTTTGAAACAATAAGAAGGAGAAAAAAATCTGCCAATGGGGTAATAAAAATAAACTTAATTTAAAGGGAAAAGGTTTTTCTTTTGCTTTTTTTCTTTTTTTTTACCCCCATTCAAACTGTGCACTTCTGTGCACATCCTGCACCAGCCAAACAGAGATGAATGAGTATGTTAATTGTTATTTTTGTCTATCGATCTTTGTGTCTTGTAACATAAAAATGAAATAATCTAAAGGGTAAAACTTAAAACTTAACGCAAGATTATTTTAATTTCGTCTCATGTCAAGCTATTATCAGTTACTGCTGGATATGCGGATGAGAGAATTGATTGTGATCCAGGGTATGATTGCGATGACATGGAACAATGTTTGCTTTGAACTGGTCCCTCAATGTCCCCCTATTTGCTTTTTTCACTCCACCCCGCTGGCTTTTCCACGTCTCCCTTCAGCCGCTAGCACCAGTGTCATCCATCAAGTTCCTGCAGCTCTTCTTTAAGGCTTTTTCACGCCAGATCTTAACACAGTGACGCACGCTCCAGGCTATGATTCAGACTAGTTGCATTGCCACAAAATGTTGTGCTAATGCACTTCTCTCTGGTCTCACCGAGCCAAGAGTCATAGCTCTTACTGACAGAGAAGTCTTTCCAGTTGTTTTTCACTGTCCTTTCCCGTCTGCACCGTAGGACGTCTTCGCTCTGGCAGTATCAGATGATGACAGGGCACTCTAGGTTGGCATGTGTTTTCATTTAGACGGTTATGCTACCCTTGGCTGGCCTGTTTCTTCATGAGACAGGTAGTGAGCATGCAGGAGGAAGTAGAAGTCTGATGTATAGGACGGGAGGCTCATGCTGGTAAAAATGGTTTTATTAAGTGTCTTTTCTCTTGTTTTGCAGTTTTTTTTTCAAGTGTCCTGCAAAATTCACAGGTAAAATATAACAGGACCGGATGTGACAGAATACAATGACCGATATAAGAATAATGCCAATGAAAAAAAGCTATAATTGCTCTCCAAACAGTTTTTTTTAATGGATCATTTAATTATATTGAAGTGAAGTGTAATACAAAACGAAGTAGAAACTGCCAGAACAAGCGCCTCATCCATTGTGGATCTTGTTACAAAGCTCCGCCCACATAGAGGTAATTGATGAACCAAGAGGCTTGCCATTGGTCGTGCTGCAAAATTCACATAGGGAAATAATTTCAAAACCAGAGTCAAGTGGAACACTTCACCACGCTGAGTTACACTGAAATGACTGGCTTTTTCTCACATTATTTTTACCAAGCCTCATCAGGACTGCCATTTTTGTCCTGCTGAATACTTGCTTTATCTCTTCTACAATGTGATTGCTTTAAATTTCTACTATGGCATTGATAGCTAAAAGATTTTTGCTTGCATCCACACCATTGGGTGTCAGTATAAGCACCAGGGGACTGTCAAATCAGTGCAAATGGATCCTTAATACATTTAAATAACGTGAATTTACTTTAAAAGTAATGTTTACATATTTTTACTGGAAAACAAGAAAAAAAAATTGGGATTAGGAAAATATTTTTTTCTCTCTGCAGTACAGTGCAGACTCCTAGAAATTAAGGCCCTTTAACCCGAACAGGTAAATAAGGATTTTGTGTCTATGAATTAATTTTTACTGGGATCTAGATGTTTTCTTTGTTTGTTTGTGACAGTGGCTGAGAAAATATGAGTTTGTTTGTTTAAGCGTGGCTGTGTCTTTTGTGTGTACATGCATCAATATGCTTCAATATGCATCGATAAGCAATATGTGTGTGTGCAGTGAGAGCGCAGTTGCTTCTCTTTTAAAGGCAGTTTGTGATGTCCCTCCTCTGTGTTCCTGCAGATGGAGACAGATTGGAATGGTTACTGCACCAGGCCTGCTTTCACTTAGACAAGAGACAGCCATGTGTGTATGAATGAGTGTGTGCCTGCCATAACCACTATTCAGGGCTTCATATGGCTTCTTTACACACAAAGTTTTTCCACTGTAGAATGGGAGTCTTGTCATATACAGTTGTCTGTCCTCATTATTTCCAGGAATCACAGATAACTCTAATTCACCAGAGCAGTGAACTATAAGAGGATAATGGGTAAAAAAGGACTACAGTGAAACTGATAAATTATTAGTCAGTTCAGTATTGCCATAGCAAGGCTTTTACACTACACACCTGGCTCGTGATTATTAAGCTTGGTGTCTTATTAAGCCAACAAACATTTGCACCACAAAAATCATTAAGGCCTTTCGTACCACAGGAACCTTTTCATAGTACCAGAACTAATTGTAGAACTTTCCACTTTTGGCTGTTTTCGCACCGCCGGAACTGGGTGCGGTTTTAGTACCGGACTGCCTTTTTTGAGAACCAAATTAGCTCCTACTCCAGAGCAGGGTCTAACCAACACAACTGGTACTACACATGACGTAAGTATACATTGATTGGCCAGATGCGTTCGAAAACGCCCTCACCCGCTATGATTTAAAACGCTGTATAAATATACTGTAAACATTGTGTCAACTTATTTCGCAAGTATGATGAACAGCAATACATTGGCGGACGCTGAAGTGCAGGCACTTGTAGCAAATGTAGCACTGCAAATTTTCTTAGTCTTCCTTTCCGTTCTTTCAATCGCTTTACGTATACATTGACATTCCATGTCCATTATGGTGAAACCCTAAGACAAAAACACAGCTCCGATCACAGCGTCCTCCGTCCTCCTGTTGTTAACGTTGTTCTTTGTTAACGTTGTTGAACTGTGCGCACAAGTGACATCGCTGTTGCCCGGTTTACATCACTTCCTAGTACACACTGTCGGTGCGAATGCAACCCTTTAAATGGTACTGGGAAATAGTTATATAATAATCATCCCAGTACTTTAGTACTGTCCGTTTAGTTCTGGAACTAAAGCGGTGCGAAAGGCCCTATTTTCTCAATCAGTGTGTTTGTTTTGTTTTATAAAATAACTATACCTAAAATGAATTTACTTGCGTATCAAAATTAGTAACTTAATGTAAGTTAATATCATGTTTTCAGGGAATATTGATATTTTTTAGCTCATTACTCTAAGCTCATTGAAAATGTTTTGAGCATGAACCTTTCTGGGCATTAATTTTTGCCAATGGGGTATTTATTAAAGCTGCAGTCCATAGGTTTAGCCTCTTTGTCGCCATCTCTGTTTAAAAACCAGGAATTGCAGTTGCCAGCAGAATTATCTATCTTGTGTGGGTTGTGAGTCGGCACAGCGCCAGCACGGATGAATCTAGTTTTCTGAAAAGTATGTGTGGCAGACTGGCAGTCAGTCACCGTACTGGTGTGGATATTTATTCTACTTCGCAATCACAGATTCTAGCCTATGTCTTGGATTATGACCAAATAAGAATTTTCACTGTATACTGCCAAGCATTACAATAAATCTTGCTACCGGTGGTGATTAAATCCAAAGATCGATTAGCTCATATCACATCAAACCATTAAAATTCTTATTACTGTTATACTTTATTCTCAAATGATTAATGGTAACAACTTCAGTATTGTTGACTATGAGTAGGAATGTGTATTAGTGTGTAGATTTCAATTCCTGCAAAGTCTAATCTAATTGTAATACTCTTCGAATTTTATGTTAAGAAATAATTTTAACCCAAAAAGCAAATTATGCAACTGGTTTTCTATAAAATACAAATCTTTGTAATCCCAGGCTATCTGAAATCAGAAGCACATTTATAACTGGAATATAATTTCATTTCATTCACATGTGTCTCATAAACACATATTACTTTCTGGATCTGCCATCACAATAATACATTTAATTATTCTGGCTGCTGTGAGAAAAAGGCTATAAACGATCTGTCACCTGCAGGATCCTCACATGCGATAGTCTACTAGCTGGGACAACTTATTTATGTTTAGAGCGGTGACATAATGACACATAACAATATTATAAGCTAACCGTTGTGAATCAGGCTAAAGTAAGGTGATAGTTTTGAACAATGGCTGGTTATCTACATGTACTTGCTCAAATAATGATTTCGGATAATTTTTAAACAAAAACCTATGGACTGCAGCTTTAATATAAAATACAATTATATTTCTCTATATATTTTCACACTTCACTGCAGGCTCTGGAATTTTACATGAAAATATCAGACTCCCCTCAGGAAACTGGTGTGGTGGTTTTGGCTCCAGCATGTGGTCTAGATTTCCACTCATCATCTTCCTGCTAGAATCATTTATTTCATTGTCATAATCATTTATCAAAGACAATATTATGGTCTGTCAAGGCTCACAGCTCTATCACTGGACAGTCACATCTATCATGAGGACTGAGAGAAATCCAGACAGACACAGAGAAACAGTAAAGAAAGGACAGACAGTCAAACATCTGTAAAATTTAAAGTTGTATTATGTCATTTTTAGGTGTTCAAATTCCTAAATCTTAACATGTATGGAGTCAGTCTGCAAGAGAAATGTAGAAAGTATAAACTATGGCATCATCAAAGCATGTTTGTTTTGACCATCCTATCCAACACTACATAGTAACTATGATTTAACCAATGGCATGAGCTTGAGGCGGGGCCATCTGTCTAACCATTTAATGACAGACAGGTATAGTGTACAGAAAACCTGTCGGAAAGCAGTCATTACTTTGCAGTTCCATTTGGTACCACTAGAGGCATAGAAATAGCACAGTTAACTTAAATTGACTTAAAAAATCTGAAATACTTCAAAAGTTTGTTAAAAAATGACAAATGATGGTACTATTCTATGGTACTCTTTCCATAGCAGGACAGAAATTGTTTATCTCCCTCACACCCTCACCCTCACACACATCTAAATCACATCACCGATCCCCTAGAGTGGGTTGGTAGCACAGCAGCAGAGTTGCACTACACAGAATGCTGCACCTCTGTGTTTCTCATTAGCATAGTGGTCTGGCCCCCTGATTAGCCACGATCATCACAAACAAGACATCAGAGATGCGAGGTGAGGCCCCACAAGCCCCTGGGAGCCCCAGATCACAGGCATGCTAACGAGGGCCCGCGTTACTGCGGTATGAGGTGTCAGCCTGGCTTGTGACAGGTGCACAGAGGGGACGTGGGGGGGGGGGGGGGTTGGTTTCGGAGGGGAGTTGTAGTCCCCATGGCATCACCTCGTCCTTTGTTTTCTATGCAAATCCACTGCTGTGGCTTTCAACAGCTAAGAATGTAGTGGGTTTGAGGGGCAGAGCTGTTAGACTGCCATGCCCGAGTTGTACACACATGCACATATGTTGTTCCACTGCAATTATAGAAGTGTGACATTATCGTATAAATTGTATGCATTTGCATGCACATGTAAATCCTTACACTGTGACATTATCAAGCAAGCTTCATGCATGTTTCATGCAGTTGTTTTTACATACACATACTGTAGATGCTCTTGACTTGTGACAAGTTCTGTGTATTTGCACATGCTCAAATTGCACACATTCGCACATGCACTTGTCTTTGCGATATCATGTGTTGCACACATTGTGCATGCATTTGCACACTCATATAATACCTTGCTTTGACACTAGTTTTACAAATTTCACATGCTCATATGTTCTTTCGTTGTGACATCTTAGAACAACTTAAATGCATTCGCACATGCACTTGTCTTTGTGATATGATTACCAAATGGGTTTCACACATTTGTTCATGCTCATGTCATCAAACAAGTTGCATGCATTGCATGCGCACATGCCCTTGTCTACACGATATTTTTACAAAATGTGTTGCACAGATTTGCACATGCATAGATGCCTTTGCATTGTCACAAGTTTTATACATTTGCACACACTCACATCATGAAATGAGTTGGACACATTGCACACATCTTTGCATTGTGACAATACGTTGCACACATTCATACGTTCACATCATTGCGATGTGACCATCAAAATTGTTGCACACATTTTCCCACATATATTTTTTAATCGTAACATAACGAAAGGAGTTTCACACATTTCCACACATGCATATATTTGCATTGTGGCATCATCAAACCAGTTTCACACATTCGCACATGCTCATATGTCCTTGCATTGCGACATTACCAAATGAGCTGCACATTATCGCACACACACATACTGTATGTCTTTGCATTGTGACAACATCAAACGAGTTTCAGCATCACGTTCACACATCATCACATGACTATTCCATTAGTCCAGCTTCAGTAAGTGATTGGTTCATGCTCGAGTAATGCCGGAGACAGCAGTAGCTAACGCTAATGTTGTTTCCCTTGTGAAACAGCAGTGCTTGCAAGTCTGCCAGATTTGTTCACAGATAATTAAAAAACACCCTTCAGCCCCTCCTCCTCACTCCTCTGTCACTGCATTCATTCTGTTAAAAGGAAATTAATTGCCACAAAATGTTGAAATCAACATATCTAAGCCCAGGTTGGAGGTCCCTGAGGATGGACTAATTGGCCGTGAGGTTTTGTAATACTAAACCCAAGAGGGTGGATAAGTTTAGTGTAAGACCCTCTCTGCGTGCACACGCTCGTGTGTCATTAATCACATTTCCTATACACACACACTTACAAAGACATGCACACAGACATCCTAGTACTGTTTAATGCAATGAGGACGCTGCTGCAGAGTTGTTAGCACCATGCACACCAACACCCAGCTCTGCAATATAAAAGCCACAACTCAATTTAGCTGTTTAACCTGTAATCCCAGCAATATTTATTGAAGTGCAAGAGGGAAGAAAATTAGGCTATTAGGCTCTTGCAATTGAATACACTGAGAGGAGAAAAGACACTCTGTTAACTGGCAGTTGACCTCTGCGGCCCGCAGCGAACGGTTTCATGGATGCGGACCGCTGTAATTACTGCAAATTGAATCACAGAGCGAACAGCGATGATTCCATAATGAGCACTTTTATTGGCTGGAGCTCTTTGCTGTGACATGGTCCTCCCAGGCCTCTGTAGTGTGACACACACACGCACACACACACACACACACAAACACACACACAGTAGGACCCAATGGACCATGATCAGATGCAGATTTGTGCTCCTGAGGTGCCTGATGGGTAATTTCACACCATCATGCCACACAAGCTGCTGTCACAAGACATGGATCTCTGATGGGTCATTAGCATATCTTAACTTATTCACTATGGGTTTTTCTCCCTCGTTCTGGCTTGTTTGGAAAGTTGATGAAATTTGTCTTTGGTCCTCATTAAGTCTGCTTGTCTGTTAGCTGACACGGTCCCTTAGTAACATATGGTGTTTTTTGTATGATGTGATAGGATGCAAATTGCAATAGCTCAAGCACACAGTAATGTAAGAGTGCGAGAGCACACACACAAATGCTCTATTGCACACTTTTTGTCCATTCCACATTATGCTGAGTCCTGTACTGCCATCAAAAGAATATGGGACATTAATATGGCTTTTTTGGAACTAGAGTTGGTTGTAGAATATGTCCATTGTTGATTTTATCCTGACTTTGGCTCCTTTCCTGGTAATCTAGTCATCTCTGCCACTTCTTTTCTCATGTCCCCTCAGTCTCCTCTCTGTAACTCTCTTAGCATCTAAAATCCATCCATTAAAAGGCCAGCCAAACACAGGCTGTGGACCTGCCATACACAACCACTTCCACTTTCAGTGTCCTTCACTTTTTTTAGGCAATATAATACTACGAACAAAAATGGTTAATATTCATAACTTTTTTCTTCAATGTGAAATCATGCACCTGACTGCATTGGCATGTATTTGCAAAGTGTATTTCACTGAAAATATCATATATCACACAAATGTAAATTTGTCAATAGCTAACTGTGCACCTGACTATGTCAGTGTATGGACCTGACAACATGATTCCCTTTCATTTTCTTTCTTTCTTAATCCTCTCATTCTCTTTCTTTTGCCAAGGAATTATCCCCATATGGAAAAAGTGAAGGGTGGGGGTGTTGGGGTGTTGAACGGGGAGACTTGCTGACATTAGCATTAGTACAATGCAATGTGGCCTGTGGGCGATACCTGCCATCTGCATTAGGCTCCAGCCCTCAGGGAGCTTCTCTGCTCTCACTAACCCCCTAGTGTGACTCAGATTCTGGGTGAGTCACATATAGGCAGATTCTCTTTGACACAGCTTTAGAGAGCAGCCGGCCCTGCCGCATGGTAGATAACCCGCTAGGCTATCAGAGAGCTCTTGTCTCCCCTCTTAGGGTGATGTAGTTTTCATTCAATCTTAGAAAATGGCTGTCGCCGCAGAACAATGTGATGTCTTTTACATGTTGCCTGTTTAATTTTTAAACAGAAATGATCCATGAACCTCACCATAGAGGACTCTTAGCTGTGATTACATTCAAAGCCATCACAGAGAACAAACAGATGCGCAAATGACATGGAAAGCTATTAAAGTGTGTTATCTCAACCTCCCCTCACACCAAATCAGAGCGTTTATAGCTAATGTGTATATATATTAATTCCGTACACTTGTTTTGTGTCTTCCAGGAAAAGATGAGCCCTCCAGTTACATCTGCACCACTTGTAAACAACCCTTTACCAGCGCATGGTTTTTGCTGCAGCATGCACAGAACACCCACGGGATACGCATCTACCTGGACACCCACCCTACTAGCTGCTCACTTATCCCTCGCATGGCCCTTCCTCCACCACTGGGGGCTGATGCCCTGCCCCGTTCCCCTCTAGCCAGCTTTCTGGGTGATGGCAGCAACCCTTTCCAACTGTTGCGTATGGGTGCCCCACTGCTACGAGATCCTCCACCACCTGGATACATTGAAACCCGCTTGCCATCTACCCCGCCCTTTGTAAGCCCTCCACCACCCCGACATCCTCTCGAACGCCTTTGCCCTGAGGAAATGGGTCTCTTGTCCCAGCATCCAAGTGCTTTTGAGCGTGTGATGCGGCTGACACCCATGGGCATTGAACCATCCATGGGCTTCTCTCAGCGCCTTCGTGAATTGGCAGGCAGCAACAATAATGGTGGTCCAACTCCCCCTCTTTCACCTAACCGTGTGCCCCCCATGCATCGGCTTCTCAGTCCCACTCTTTTCCAGCATGGTTCCAAACCTCTACCTTTTTTAACCACACCCTCACAGCCACCATCAGTTCCATCAAGAGGCAATTCCTCATCACCGTTAAATCATGTTGGGAAAGCCAAGTCCTGTGAGTTTTGTGGCAAGACTTTCAAGTTCCAAAGCAACTTGATTGTGCACAGACGTAGCCACACTGGCGAAAGACCCTATAAGTGTCATCTCTGTGACCATGCATGTTCGCAGGCCAGCAAGCTAAAGCGTCACATGAAGACACACATGCACAAATCAGGCTCCATGGGGAGTTCACCTGAGCAGGGAGGGCAAGACTCAGCTGGAGAGGGGCTTAAGAACAGTGAGGACAATGGCATGAGGGAGGGATTGGATAATGAGGAGGAGGAAGAAGAAGAAGAGGATGAAGAAGAGGAGGAGGAGGAGGAAGAAGAAGAGGAGCCACAGCAAAATGGGAGCAGGCCTGAGTCCAACCTGAGTATGGACTCGGAGTTGAGCAGAAATAGAGAGAATGGCCCAAGACCTTCCCCAGAAGAGAAACCAATGGCCACTGACAGAGTGACAGAAAGCCAATACAACAACCTTGACAATCACTTGAGACTGCCACTGGGCAGCAGGGCATGTAAGGAGATGCACACAGATTCAGCACCCAGGGAGACTGACAGAGACAGGGGGCCCATGGTGAATGGCAGAGGCTGTGGCCCGGAGGATTCCATCTCAGCGTTGTTCCACCGGAAGCCAATGCCTATTTCCAGCTCCAGCCTCACTGGGTCTTCCGCTAAGAGGATCAAGGTAGAGAAGGATGTGGAGCTGCCACAGGTGCCCATCATATCCCCTGAAAATGTATATTCTCAGTTGCTTGCTGGTTATGCTGCATCCCGCCACTTCATAAGGGAGCCCTTCCAGGGGTTTAACGACTCCAGGCAGTCACCTTTCGGCACTTCTTCCGAGCACTCTTCATCTGAGACAGGCAGCCTGCGTTTCTCCACCCCTCCGGGGGAAAACCTGGAAGGCGGTGGGATGTCAGGGCGAAGTGGCAGCAGTACACCTCACCTCCATCTGCGAGGTCCTGGGCCAGGGAGGCCACCCAGCTCCAAGGAGAGCAGACGGAGTGACACCTGTGAATACTGTGGTAAGGTGTTCAAGAACTGCAGTAATCTGACCGTGCATCGGCGCAGCCACACAGGTGAGAGGCCTTACAAGTGTGATCTGTGCAGCTACGCTTGTGCCCAGAGCAGCAAGCTTACCCGGCACATGAAGACCCATGGGCTGTTTGGCAAAGAGGTGTATCGCTGTGATATTTGCCACATGCCCTTTAGCGTGTACAGCACCCTGGAAAAACACATGAAGAAGTGGCATGGAGAGCATCTGCTGACCAATGACGTCAAACTTGAGCAGGCTGACAGAGCTTGAGACCACTTACCAATGCACTGCATTATGGGTTTAGCTGGATAGTCTTTTTTCTCGACTATATATTTTTTTTGGAGTGATTTTTATTTTATTTTTTAGTGAAAACAAACTGCCACCTGAGAATCAAGAACACAGGGAAATGCTTGTCTGTGGTTCTAAAACCCTTCTTGTATATCCCAGTAACTAACAGAGGAGTAGTCCATTTGGAATTCATGGAGCCTTTCTACTGTGCAATAATTTCTGTATTTATTGGATTATTTGTAATGATACATGGCATGTGCAGGTACATTATCGATGGGTTTCTAATGCATTCAGTTCCTAAAATTATATTTCTACACCCCATCTTATGATATGACAAATACTGAGATTTTGGCATTCAGCCAGTTTTGTGTTATAAACTAGTTTCCTCAAAGGCAACAAATGGGTAATTTCTGAAGAAGAGGTCAACTTCTAAAAATCTGAGAACGTTTTCATGTTGTCACTGTCGATGGCCCCACTCACCATGGGTTATATTCAGTAGACATATGTAAAGCACTGAATGTCACTTTGACAATAAAATATGAAACAGTTTTAAGGGGCAAAGAACCCAGGGATGTTTTAAGGCAGCTGAAAGGCAGTTTGACTGCATCTGAATGCTTTTCTGTTGACAACCTTTGAAATGAATGAGATGAAACTAAATGAAAGTTTATCAAACATGACATTTATGAGAACGATAACATGCAAATGACAACAAAAATGACTATATTTCCCCTACATTATTATGGTTCCAGTATATAAACATTGTTGAGGCCACCAGTGTTGAATTTTTAGGCTGACATTTCTTATAGCCCAGATTTTATTTTTAAAGATCAAAATCTTTGCATTCACTCAAATTGACATGCATGCCATTTATTTCAACCTCATCTATCCCTTAGTTATGTTTGAATGCTTTCCAAACCTTGTACAAGGTCAAATCCTTTCATATGTTAATGGTATTACATGTTTACTGTGCAGTCTTGAATAATTCAGCCTGGATTCACTTGTTAAGGGAAGCCATAAACTTGTTACATATCAAATGTGTATCATAAACTCATACAGAGTTTTTTTTTTTTACTCCTGTAAAAAAAAAAATAAAGGAATGTCTCCATTCTCAAATAAATATATCATGAAAGCATCAAATAGCTGCTATTTGGACACCAATATAAAAGCACAGGTGCTAACCTGTAGAAATCATTTGAGTAAACGCACACGCAGATCATTAAGCTGTAGCAGCATTATATGCACCATCCTGTGCGTTGTTGAAACTGCAATTACTGAATTGTGTCGGAGCTCTCTGGAAGCCCTTGGTGACTGCCTGTCCTCTAAAGGATCCTAGGATTAAATGATTTCCTCATTACAAACTCTGTTCCTACACACTGAATCACCTCAACCTCTCTTCTTTCATACTTCGTCAGCTCAAATTTACACCAAAGCCCTCGCCTTCACCCCACATACACCACTGTTTTCTATCTGCGTATTCGCTATTTACAACATCCTGCCATTTATGTTCATGGCTTTTTACAGTTTACATTTGATTTCTGACTTGAATAGAGAGTTGATTTAAAGCTACGGCTGCACATGTTGCCCGCTCAAAATCAGTCAGCAGATTACATCATAAAGAAATGTACAGCACAAGGGTGATAATTATTATATATGTTTTTTAAATATGGATGTGTAGTTTATCACCTACTTCAGATACTCAGCAAACTGGCAAACCACTTTTTGCGTAAATGACAGGAAGTGGCCATAACTTGAAAAATCAAGAGGAAATGTGTTGTAGTCAAGAAAGAATGTCGAACTGAAGTGCTACCAATGGCTTTCAGAGACAGACATAACCAGACAACACGGATGTGCCTCAAATTAATATTCAGCCTTTATTTTCTGATGTAGTTAAAATTTTTGCTATACAGCAGACAAAAGCAATCCATGAACAAACTAACTTGACCAGGATCATTCAAATTCATTAAGAGGGATCAAATCATAAGGATGACTGTTCATTTATTTGGGAAATGTAAAATGTGCTTCATTTTTAAGGGGAGATCTTAACGTATAGATTTGTTTGAGAAATGACTAAGCCATTTCTTTACTGATTTTTTTTTGTTGAATTATTGACAGTGGAGGTAAAACAGATAATTGGAATGAAAAAAAAGAATAACTATGACACTGTCTTTAAATGATGTTTACAGTGTTGAAGTATAAGAATACTGAGCTCTTCTGTATATGTGTTTTAAATACGACAAATGTTTTGTCCTCTGTTTTTCTACGATATTGAATATCATAGCAGGGTTTTCTCCTTTTTCCATTTGTTTCTTTCCCTCCCCTCCTTTTTTGGTGCAGGTATTTCCGAAAATTTCTATGGATATATGCGCGTGTATGTTTTGTTCATTGTTAAATACTCAATGTATTTGTAATTTCAGTGGCATTTTATGAAATGATGCAAAAAAATCTTTATATTTTGCAGTCCATTATGAAATCGTGAGTCTATTCAAATGTCTTGTCACTATATCTGTTCATAATTTAGCTAAGTCCATCCACAGCAGGATGTAAAAAAAATAAAAAAAATAAAAATGAAAACAAACAAGAAAATCATCTTTTGTGAATTATTTTACATCCAGGTCAATGTTTTGTTTGTGTTATATGATTGCACTGAGAATGAAAGTCATAATCATGTTAGTACTATATCATACAGTACCATTATATAGTCTTGAGCAACCAGCAAACACATTTTTTTTATTAAGTCTAAATGCATATCTAATTTTCCATTATAATCCACTTAAACTTGCAAGTTAAGCACAACAGGGCTGATTTGCAATTGACCTTTGACCCGAGCACTTCACTAATTTGTAAAACCTCCATCTTCACTGCACCTGCCCTTCCTCCTCTTTAGTCTAATCTTGTCTGACCTTTCTTGACCTCTCTCATCTTGTCTCATCCCTTCTTGTCTTTTGTTAGGCAGGTGGGTCTTTTGTAACTCCAACAGCATTTCATGCTGGGGAGGGGAAGCACTTAAAAAACCTCTTCATAGAACATTTACACTTGGCCAGTCACAGCATAGATGTTTTCTTGAAAGAGCCACTCATGTAGAGACCCCTGAGCTAAAAGCAGTCTGACCTAGAGATATTGTAAACAAACAATTGCTCCATAGTTCATTCATCCTCTGTTGTCTTGTTCATCCTTGAAGTTTAAGAAACATGTAGTGAATGTCCCTTTAAAGAAAGAGGGGTGAATATGTTTACAATGGAGCCGGACATCTGGGAGACATCTTCTGCCCGCAAACATCCCGATCCCAGCACGTCCCCCAGCAGCTTAAGAAGTCAGATTCCCAGAGCCTCATTCATGGCACCAGTTTCCCCTCGAGGTCTCACTTTTTTCAGACACTAATTATGACCAGCCGCACCAGTGAGCTGCCAAGTAGCTCTGACCATGTCCTCACATGAGCTGGTGTCATTGTTCAGATATGGTGCCCCATTTAAGGTCCCTTTTGGGCGTTTTTAATGGCAGGTCTCACTGCCATGGGAAGAGACATATCTCTCTATGGTGGTGAAGTAGCCCCTTATTTGTCAGTCCAAAATGACTAGGATCCAAATTGGTTGCACACAGAGAGAGTGGCAGGCAAATGAGGGGTCTGAACGAAGAGCGGTCGCAACAAACGGGGTGTCAGCAGGGGTTGCGGCTTGTGTCTTGACCATGCCTTGCGACCGCAGAGTCCTAGGTTTCCACCGGATGACAGGGAGTCTTCCCAGCAGTCCCCTGCTCTATTTATCCAGTTACTAATCTCCATTCCCCTGACCACTGCCCAGTCAAACTGCCTCCTGTGAGCAGGATGAGCCCATGAGGCAGACAAGACGGCAACCAGGAAAAATCTGCTCCCGCTGGCTTGCCGTGGGAATGAGAGGGAATGGACAGAATTTCTTAATAAAACAGAGATGCTCGGATGTGTGGTTATGCTGTGGCTATCCAGCAGCTGTGGGTTCTGAAAATCTGTCCACTGCAGAGATATGACCTAAAGGAACAAAGAGTTTGCGGTGTTAAAGACCATATATACCTACTTCCTGTCCTAGTTTAAGATGCAGGCCGTGCCACCGAAATGTCGTATGATGACACAAAGTTCTACATATTCCCCTCCCTTGTCTGTTTACAGTATGTATTAAATATTTTGGCTAGCATGCAGAATCATTTGCAGCTACCAATAAAAGATAAATATTTTTTTGGCATCTGTGTAGAACCTTCAGCATCATCAACATCCACTTTGCACAAAAAGGTTCTCAACTCAGGGTCTTTGGAAATATATGACCCTGTGTACATTTCTGAAAAACGAAACAAAAATGTATGTATATGTATGTACACATAAACAGCTTCTTATGTATGCTTTACTGTAGTAAACTTGCTCTTTAGCTCGCCTGGTATAGCATTGCAATGTGTAGCACTCAGGTACGGGTCAAGAGTGTTCTAGAGCCAAAACACATTTGACTTTGTAAACACTACTGGTTAGGTTTAGGGTAGGCATAAGGGTTGTGGTTATTTTAAAAGTGCTGAGAAACAAACTGTTAACAACACATTCAATTTAGCAAACATACCCACAGAAAAAGTAGCTTAACTTCAAATTGCTATTTCAACACTAAAACTATTTGGAATAGGGAGTAAAAGTACACTGCAGACAGACCAGTGATGTAGCAAGTTTTCATGCTAAACTGCTAAACGTAACTTGTTACTGGAAAAGCTAAAGAAAACTAGACTTAAATTAGTGTTGTCACTAGTTAGTTTTTCACTAACAGTACCTAAATGTAGTCTTTTAAAATGGTTAACTGCCATTGTTTTGTTTAGTTGCTAAGCTTGTGGGATGTACGTCACCCAAGAAAAGGGGAGTGAGGGTGTGAAACTATGTTGTTTCATTCACCATTGTATTGGATGGCATGCTGACACCCATTCTGCACAGTCCAATATTAATTTTCCCCTGCAGAACAACTCCATTTGTATAAATGAAATATGAGCTCAGGTCGTGCTGATACAAGCTCTGGAGATACTTGATGACACATTGGAATGGGGGAAACAGTGAAGCGTAGCTTGTATATAATAAAAAACCACACCTACGGTCTGAATAATTGCCACCACTCTCTCCAAGTTGCAGTAATTTGGATTCTTGTAGTCAGACCTCCCTGGAGCACCCAAATAAAGGTGAATTACTGAACGATTTAGACTGCCTGTTCTCTACCTCGGGGGTGTGGGTCAGTGTAATTGTTGACACTGGAGTCCGCGCATGTCCCGGTGAAATATGAAATCTTCTCATTTGATTTGTACAGTTATTATGTCGTAAAAGCAAACTGGCTGTGACTGCAGCCCCACCAGTCGAATTTGCTTTCATCAAGTGCAGACTGGCTTAATTACAGAGTACAAGATCAGCCATCTTTCAGTGCACAAGCCTCGTCTGTTGTTTTATTTTCAGAGCTGTATCGTTCCTCTGTTTGAAGCTAATCACTAGGTGATTGCGCTGTTCACAGCGGCTCGGGAGGAATTTTGACACAGAGAGCATCTGTGATCTCTTCTGCAGCTTTCAATGTTGGATAAACTTCTAGCCTTCCTCATGTTTTAGTGGTCAGGTCTTTCAAGTCATAGTGCATTTTAATGGAAGGAAGATACCGCAAATAAAATGGAAATGGGTCAGATATGCCATAAATCAGTGTCAATGCTGCATGTGAATAAGTGTCATTTTTTTCAAGGTTAAAATATGCAGAAACAAGTACAAATAAGACATTTCTAGATTAAGCTGCCCTAAAAAATATAAATTTGCAGATAAATTTGCTGCATTATGAAATTTAATAAGGCAGATAATTTGTGTTATGTTTATATTTCCTTTCCTATTGGCAAATTGTTTTAAACAAAATGTAGCAAATTTTTTAACTAAATTGCATTATGAAAATCTTAATACTTTTGACACAATAGTGTAAAATGCATATAATGTACTTTAAACATGAATCTATGGAAATAATTAAGAAACAAACCACAAGACAGAAAATCATACACACACACACACACACACACACACACACACACACACACACATAAACAATTCCTGGAAAATTGCACACAATGTACTGAACACGGTCTGAAAAAAATCAGAAACACAATGTATCATATACAATTTAGGTATGACAGAACTGGTTCTAGACAGAGACCTTCCATTCTTGCGTGAATAAATATGTGCTCTTCTTTTACAAGCAAATAATTAGCTCCTCATATTCAAGTGACGTTTATATCTGTCTTGTTTTATGGCAAGACATCCTGAGAAGTGTCTGCTCAGCACTGAGCTTGTTATACGGTAAGTGAAGACAGATACTTTCACTCAAATGCTTCAGCAGGATCCCATACGCTTCAGGTTGTGCTGCGTTTCTGTTAACATTTAAACCCTCCAGACTGTCAAAGAAATCGAATAAGCCTCTTTGTCTTTGGTTAACGCCATCCATAAAATTCAAAGCTGCCAAACCCTCTGTAGTTTTTCCACATCTCCAAAATTAAGCCTACCTTGATGCTACTGTGAGCCACCTTAAGAGAAATGCAGCACACAAATCACTGCAGTCAAGATCCAACTGACCATTTTCCAAAACAGGAAGACAGAGTTAGAACAGATGTAGTAAAACAGGCTATGCTGCAGAATCTGGGCTGTCTGGAGTTTGACCTCTTGTTTCTCAAGTGCATGCTGGGGAATCAATGGAAGGGTCTGGAGGGCCCAGAGGTCATTGTGAACATGTCTGTAGGATGTGTTCCCATTGTGCATGCTGACAGGAGTTCTTTATAAAGCAATCACCTGTGTTTGGGCAGGTGGCTGGAGAAGAGCGCACATCTTCCCGCATGAGGGTCCTCTTTGTCCCTCGGCTTAAAGAACTCTGCCTCATTAAAAGGCTTTTAAGAGGTTAAGAAAAATAGACTTTCCTGTGGTGTGAGAGAGAGGCGCTAGAGGGTGAACGCGAGAGAGGAAATGCTTTAGATTCGATAATGGTGTCTTTTTTCACAGATTTCTTTAATTACTCAGCTGATATTCAGAGCCACATACACTATAAAAAAACTGTTTAAAATTTTTTTACACACACAAGAAAAAAAAAGTCAAAATGCTAAACCTGTCAATAGGTTAACTTTACATTATCTTAACATATACAGTGAAAAAAATAACTGTAAATGGTTTAATATAGGAAAAAATACTGTTAAATGTATGTTTTGTTTTCCAAATAAAAACTATGATGTAGGCTACCATATGATTTATGGTAAAAAAAAAAAAAAAAAAATACTGTGTGACACATTACATAACATATAATTAATATAGATAATGTATATGAACATTTCTTCTATTTTTTTTGTTACCAGTAAATTAGAGTGTTTTGTGTTACATTTTATTAGTTATTTAATTAATATTTATTGCATTATTTTAGTGTCATGTGTTATCCTGATGGTGTTTTGTTGCTGTATGACATAAGACACACAAACACACATCTATGCTTTCATGGTACTCACATATTTTGAGCTAAAAAGAAAAAAGGACTAGTTCACCCTAAAATGAAAATTAGCTAAAAATGTACTCAGCCTCAGGCCATCCAAGATGTACTGTAGATGAGATTGCTTCTTCATTAGAACAGATTTGGAGAAATTTAGCATGACATCATTTTGTCACTCACCAGTGTATCCTCTGCAGTGAATGGGTGCCGTCAGAATGAGAGTCCAGAAAGCTGATGAAAATAGTCCACAATAATCCACATCTAATAAACATGACTCCAGTCGATCAATTAATTTCTTTTGAAACGATAAAGAAATCAGTCTTGGATATGTGGGGTTCAGTAAATTTTCAGCAATTTTTTTTTTTGCATTTTACTTTAAACTGTCAAACAGGAGCGAAAACAATAGTTTACTGTAATTTTTATGTATTTATGTATTTTAATTACTATAGTCAGTTAAAAGCGGTGGGTTGTGACTCCAGATAAATATTAACACTATTTCATTTTACTAAGATGATGTGAAATGAGCATGCAGCAACAGTTTGTATGAATGTGATGCATGGAAAATTATGTATTGTTTATAATTACAATTTGCATACAGTATCTCTTAGCTGTTGATGTTGCTGCTTAACGTAACAGAACTTTAATTGTCAACTACAGCAACATACTGAAGTGGCCCCATTTGTAATACTGACATCCTTTTATTTAAAAGTGTTTTCTGATGGTGAATCTTAAATTGTGCAAATATAATACAAATGGTAATAAATACATCATTTACAATAAACAGTTAGTATAAAGTAACAGACGTTGCTTTTGAATGAAGGAGTAAGGGAATAACTTCCAAAGTCCAGCCAAACCTCGACCCTTTGATAAAAATGTCAAATATGAGCCAAAAAATGGCTGTTTAAGAAAGAGACTGAAGCCAAACATGATTTCCAGCCAACTAGATGAGCTGGTCAGGGGGATTCAATATGAGTACATGATCATGGTAATCCAAGTGTTAATCTGGAAACTGATGAAAACATTTAAAATGTGTGCTATTTTGGCAAGAAAGAGTACCAGATAAACAAATAGCAAACGTAGCATTACACATGACACAGGGTCATCTGGCGTACTAATACCGTTCCAGCTTTCATCTTTGTTGCATGGCTCTATTTATAAAATCCTATTAATTAGCCATTCTTTTTTATGCTATTGCATCGGGGTAATTTCCTGACACTCAAGTTCTTCTTCCTGTCACTCATTAGCCTTTATTATGTGTAGTCACGTGTTTTTCTTTGCGAGCCCCTCATCCACTGCAGCACAGTCGGTCGTGGACCACCAGCTGGAGGCACTTATGTCTCCGCAGTTCAGATGCCTTGTGTCCAGAGGAATCTGCATCATTAGCCCAATTCAACAAGATCATTTACTCAGGTTGTTGAAATAATCCTGAAGAATCACTCCGAAACTCGGTGGCGTTCACATATAGGCCATGTAAACCCCCTTCTTTCTGTTTGGCATGAGATTTGTTTTGCTTTTCACAATTTGGAAGGATCTTCACCCTCCAGGTAATGTAATGCTGCCGAAGTGTGATCAGTCAGGCAATTTGAAGAACTTTCATTGAGTGCAGAAGATTGGAGGAAGAGACAGGCGATAAACACAAGCACACCCACATGCAATGCGCACACGACACCGACCAAACACAGCCGCTGAAATTTGCATGGTGCTCGGTAATACATTAGTGAACATCACTTGGCAATCTGTTCATTCCAGCTTAATTGGATTTTAATACCGCCTCTGATCTTGTTTTCTAATTAACGGCAGTGGCTGGCAACCAAGCAGAACCGTGCAGTGAACAACACCTTTGATCCCGGCCATATGGAGCTCCTCCAAGCATTCCTCAGATAGAGAAATCCGTCAGCTTGATGTAGGGTGTAAAGGGGGCGAATCGGGGAGGATGGCGTGGCGCAGGCCGGTGCTCTGGGTGGCTTTCCTATTGATTAATTTTCCTCACAATCGGTTGTGATCACAGATAAATAAAACATGAGCTGCTGAACTGATGCAAATAAGCCCTTGCATGCTTTAGGGAAATGTCAATTGCTTTTCTAATCTGTTTATTTCTCCCCTCGTCGCCCGTCTCTCTCCTCTGTTTTTGATGAAGACCTGCTGAAATATATTCCTTTTCTTCCTCTGGCATGTCTTGTGAAGTACATCCTGAACTGTTTTTGTTATTGAATGCCATTTGAAAAAGAAAAGATGCCCTTGCGCAAGCAATACACTGCACAGTGTGATCAATATACTTTATTTTCTCCTTTGGCCTATAGTTTTGAATGTTTCTCTACAATTGTACACATTCTAAGAACCAAAACAATTGCACCATCATGAGCTAAGTTAACATGATTGACAGGTTTTTTTTTTTTTTCAATGAAGGGTAATTTTGCAAAGCAATGCTTTTACTAAAAATGGAAAAGTTTTTTCTTTGTATTTTTTGTAACGTTTTGCAAATGGATAACAATGTTGTCAAAATGATACCTGTTCACATGGATCTGTGAAAACGACTAAAACGCTGCATTGGCCAGTAGTTGGCGATGTCACTTTGTAAAGAAACTCTGTTCGCCTGTGCATATTCCTATACACTGAACATGTAATATGCATGCGTTTGACGTCACCAGTTTCACAAATTCACGTTTTTGTAGTGTACAATACAAACAATAACGGTATTATATATTAATTTTTTTTCAAAAACGTACATTTTGGAACCCGTTTTCAAAAGTTGGTATTTTTAGACCCCCAAAATGCCATTGTTATGTAAATTAATGGATAAAACACATTAACGCTGTTGTGTAAATGCCCACTTAGTTAGAATAATACCCTGTTGTTCAGGTCAAATATGTGTTCCCTTATTTGGTCATATTATATTCCTGTTCTTGTTGTCTCATTATTAGTTGATTTCCTACACCTGTCTGACCCTCGTTTAGTTTATGTGTAGTCTTCCGAATGTTTCCTTGTTGGGTCTTGAACATCTTCCTTGTTCTCTCTGTCTCCCGTTAGATTATTAAAGACTCTAATTTTGTGAAATCTCCATATCTCCTCGTTCCACTCGTAAGCAAAGTGTGACGACGTCTTTTTTTATGATTTTTAGGATTGCTTTTAGTATCTACTGACCATTTATTATTACTATTTTCATTCTAGTAATGAGAATGAGATAAAAAAAAAACAAATAAAAAAAACATCAGAAATGTCAGAAATGTCAATGACAATTCAAACAATGTTTGAGCCAAGCAACTTCCAAATAATTTGTAAAATAATTTCAAGATTATTGTTGGTCTCTCATACACATATGCATTTTGTCAGTCAAATGAAAACACATCACCTGTAGATAGCATGGAAATTAGCATGTAAAAGATGTTTTGAAGTCATAGCATAATATTGTGCTAGGAATAGTGCGAAAATTAGGCTTTCCTCATCAAAACTCATACTTTATATGAAAAGGAATAAAAGTTGTTGGACTTTTACTGTCTCTACTGTTCATTTCAAGGAAAGCTGCAGCAATTTGTATGCATAGGTATTTTTTTGAGTTTTGAAGAAATGTAGGTAGAGTCACATATTTCAAATGAACCTGGGTAGCGACTATAGGCCGGTGAAAGGCTTCTCTTCAATGACATAGAAATTAAACAATTTATTGACTGTAGCAGAATCATTGGAACATCATCTTTGCTTTGCTACACGTATGGTTATGAAGGACACAAAGGTACCCCTTGTGAAGAACGACCCTGTTAGTAATTGGCCAATCCCTGGGACATTCTTTCATATAGAAAAGTGTTTCTGTATTAATTTCTTTATTTTACTTGTGTCAAGCACAGTGAATGGCCTTGCTCAACAGTGAACTATAAAGTACATTTGTACTTCTTCACCTGCACTGCTCTATCTAGGGCTCCACTTGAGGAACTGCTATAGAAATTATGTGTTTGCCCTTCAGAATACAATTATTTAACTTAATGTTTAGTATTTTTAAGAGCACTGATATTTGTCTAATATTCTTATGTGCTCTACCCCACGGTCCTGGTTTAATGGCAATAGACTCTATTGTGAAGAAAAACGAATAGAGCTGAAGTGAACATAGGATAACAGTATTTAGTTGAGTCTACCTTTTGCTTTACATCTGTGTATGCCTAAATGCTTGAAATAATAAAGAAAACAAACAAACTTTATTATTATTATTATCTGTTTAAACAACATCGTACAAAATTGCTGACAAATAGAATATATACCTCTTTTACATTATTAATTATTCATTTATTAGGGTTACCCTAACCCTAATAAATGCAACCCTTGTACAAATGGAACTACATGAATGATTAATTCCTCAACGAAACACTATAGTATTTATAACTATGGTCTATTAATTAGCCAAAATAAAATGAAATATATGTTAAATTTAAACAGTCAGCATAATCAAAGCTTTATTGGCATGTCGAGCAATAGGCTATTATTTACAAAAGTATTCAGAAAGTTAAGTAAAGAGATCGAAAAGAAGGGGAAAAATAATATAACCAATACTAATAAGCTAATAATAATAATAATAATAACAATATACAAATATTACGGGGAAAGAAGATCAGTTAATGGACTTACAAGACTGGATGGATACATTTTTTTTTCTTGTAGGATTTTTTTATTTTATTTACTTGTAACATTTATTTATGATAAACTAAATGAATGCTGACTATCGCATGTAATACAGTCCCACAGCCAAGGCCTATGGTTAATATAATAATTTTTAATAATGTAAGAATTTCTATAATAAATAATACTTTCTTAATTCAAAATAAAATCTCTTATAATCCCGGGGTTGCTATGGTCATGCAGGTTTGTATACGCATTAAACTCGTGGCCACAGAAAAATATGTCATTCCCTCAACATGAGAAGTCTTGGCCATGAGAAATGGATGTCGTTCCCTCAACACAGCATCTCGAGGCCAAATGATCTTGTGGCGACGACATAATATCACGTTCCCACGAGGTATCATGTCATGGCCATGACAAAACTAAGTGAACCGACCATGTCAGCTCCCGGGCACCGTAAACAAGAAGAAGAAGAAGAAATAATCTAAATTAGTGGATTCTATCAGTGTAAACTCCTCTGGGCATAGGTTTCCTATCAAAGAGAAATGTTTTTATTTATTTTAAATTATGTGTGGATCGTCCTTGCTCTTTGAAGTCCTGGTGAAGAGTAATCAGTGTTAGAAGTGTCTGTGTTGTTTTCTGGAAACTGTACGTGGCTGTTTGTCCTTTATACACCACTGTCTTGGGGATTGGAGGGGCTTTGTTCTTGTTCAAATGACTCTTTGTTGTTGTTTTTAAATATTTATTTCATTGGTCATTTTTTCTGTCATCTTTAACTGGTGATTTAAATCTGCCACATCAAACTGACACCACTGAGTGAATGTCTCTTTCAGGCTCGAGGAGTTCTGTAATATCTATCTTACCTCTAGCATCTCATTGGCACGGGACCCGCAGAAAAAAATGCACCCTGCTTGTGGCACAAAATCAATTTTAAAGGTTTAAGTCTTAAGAGTTAAAACTCTTTAAATTCATTTGAAGTATTTCATGTTTTTCAGAGCCCTCTCTTGTCTTCATTTCAGAAATCCAGGAACTTTGTGTCAACCTCAAAGGTTTAAACCTCTCTAGGACATTGATCATTTACCTGACTGTCTGAGGCCTTACAGTCAGATCAGCAAAAATAAAGAGATCTCCAGAAAGCCTGAAAGGACACAGCAACCTAGCCTGTTCTAATGCCCAGTGGCAGAGACAATCAATTCAACTGTTGTTAAAATGTGTCAGCAATGTCAATCAGCGTCACTCCCTCCGGCAAAACAGCAGTTTAAAATCAAAGAGATGCACCTTTCTACCGATGCATTAATTTCCAGACATGTCACTCAAGTTAGTGAAAACAACAAAGCTATGTAAAGGATCGCAACATTCTGAAGACGACTAATCCATAATCAGAAACATAATGACGCAGTGTATGATTCATATCTCATTTTATTTTCTGTTCTATGATACATCCTCCTGTGGATTTGCATGAGTGGGAGAAATACTGAGAAATGGAGAACGAGCAAACTTAAAACTATTCCAAAGAAATTCATCATAATGGAGATTGTGACAGATATATAAAGCAATCAGCTTTGGCAAGTTTTTTTGAAAACGCTTGAAGCAAAGATAAAAAAAAAAAAATATCCCAGTATTTTTTACATGAATTACAACAGAACAAAATATTATTCATCAAGGATTCATTGTTTGTTATTGATTTGTCCGTAGACGAATAACAAAATTATACTTATTGAATCAGCATAGAGAAGTAACTTTAAGTTAAGTTTTTCTCCATTTCCTTCACCAATAGAGTTTTGGTTCCTTGCCACTGTCGCCTTTGGCTTGATTAGATGGGGACTGATTGCACAGACACTATTGGAAGAGAACTGGATGATGACATCACTGAATCATCAATGAGCTGGAAAGATTATTGCATTGACACAGCCAGTATTGTATGAAGTGTTTATATATATATATATATATATATATATATATATATATATATATACAGTACAGACCAAAAGTTTGGAAACATTACTATTTTGAATGTTTTTGAAAGAAGTTTCTTCTGCTCATCAAGCCTGCATTTATTTGATCAAAAAATTTAATATTGTGATATATTATTACAATTTAAAATAATTGTTTTTAAATTTATTATACTTTAAATGTGATGCAAAGCTGAATTTTTAGGATCATTATCACATGATCCTTTAGAAATCATTCTAATATGATGATTCATTATCTAATTATTTAAAATTAAATCAATACTTTTATTCAGCAAGGATGTGTTAAATTGATAAAAAGTGATAGTAAAGCAAATATATTATTAGAATTTTTTTTTTATTTTGAATAAATGCAGTTCTTTTTAACCTTTTATTCATCAAATATATTAGACAGCAGAACTGTTTCCAACACTCATAATAAATCAGAATATTAGAATGATTTCTAAATGATCATGTGATAGACTGGATGTTTTGTTTTTTTGAATGCGGAAACTGACCCCAACACCCAAAACCACAAGGCAAGAATCAACTTCAATTAATTACAGCGGCCAACATCAGTCGAATACCAGAGGAGTGGCTTGTCAAATGATAACCAGGTCCATGGGAAGCCGCTTCAGGTATATTGTATTATTGTGAGCCTTGACATTAAGAATGTAGGAATGTTCACAGAGCGTACAGTACATGATTTATAGTGTTTGTTGACCTGCCAACTGCATGCTATGCATGTTGGGACGGATAGTAATAAGGACTCGAGTTTCCAAAAACCTATTAAACAATAGCATTATTTTTTAATAAAGACTGATAGTTGTTGGAAGCTTAATGGTGGTGACACTGCAGTCATGTTGTAGTTTGTTAATAGTTTATGACACTTAGCTTTTTACTTTTTGATTGCATCTAGGCTTGCATCTAAGTTGTGTTCATTTGTGAAGAGTTAACACATTGAAAAAACTACAACAACACCCAAGCATCATACATTTTGTTGGTAACAGAGTTTATCAAAAACCCAATGAAAAAATCCTATTGGGTTTTTGTTGAGGGAACCAGAGTGATGCTAACTGACATACAAAAATATCATCACCACAGCACTCTAGAAGCGAAATAATACATGGCCCAAATGTGAAAGAATTAGATTTAAAATTACATTAAAATTTCTTTCACTGTAGACCAATATCTTATGTTGAGGGATATGTTGAGGCACATAATGCATCAAAACGTTCTTATTGGCGGCTCACTGGGTTTCAGAAAAGCAGCTAATTTACATTATTTGATCTTTCCTTCCTATCTGGGTGCTGCATTATTTGCATTTATTTCCTGCTTTCGAGATTTCCTGTTTGTCTAAAAGATATTCCACAACTCTGATCTCAAATCCATATCAGACGTCACTTGTGTGAGAACTATCTGTTAAAGTCATGTAGTGAGTCAGAATATCAACATGCCCTCCCCCCCGTTTAGACCAGATTAACTTGTCAAACGACTGGTCCTACGCCTAACGGATCTCAGCGTCTGATCCTTCACGGGCCAATGGAAAAGGCTTAACAAAGTACAGGGTTGATCAGAAGGAAAGGAAGGGGGCTGTGGATTTGGGATCGTTATACCTGGATATGGATTAGCGCTTCAGGTGTACTTGCATGCTAGCTTGAACCACATTCATTTTATGTCTACTTTCAAACCGAGAGACATAGACTGTACGACCAATGTCATACACGTGTTTGTGGGTGTTTTTGTGTATTGAGATGTATGTCCATGAGCCAGTAAGAAATAAAGTGCGACAAGGCCCGCTCCTACATTTCCCATACCTGCTCTTGTTTTTGGTTTGCTTTAATTGCTAATTATTTTTCAGGGTTAATGCCTTCATTCAGACTGTCAGTGTGTCACAGTGGCAAAGGATTAGGAGCCCCAGAGAGACGAGCAGGGAGATTAGACACTGGCAACGGGAGGACAGCTCATTTTTACACAGGCAGAGAGGGAGGACAGCTCATCTTTGATCCGGTAGGGGCTTCGTAGGCCAGAGGGTGACAGCTGCATTTTCTTTAGCCCACATTTGAATTTGAATTCTATCTTATGATGCAGCTATGTGCTGGCTTGGCAGGGCAGTGGGGTAATCTGCTCCATACAAATGCCCGTGCTTTCTTCCTGTGTGCCCTCACAGAGATTTAAGTAATTAAACTTAAATTGAATGCATAAAAAACCTCACTTGTACCGATGGCTGTCTTGCTTGTGCCAGAAGTGAATAGTCAGGGCTGTCCTCTCTCTCTAATCCATCTTACTATTTCTACCCTCCTGACTTTGGCTGGCCTTGCACTGGAAGCTCGGCGTTCCTCTCTAGACATCTTTACAAGCTGGAAAACGAAACTTCTGAACTCTCACAGTCGATTGGAATAAACATATGTGTTGGGTGTCTGCCGCTGTTGAATTCTGCTCCTGCAGTTTCTTACAGCAAAGTCAAGATTACATCACGTCATAACTAATTTCAGCTATTACTTTCGTTAACGTTTAAGAAACGTTCCTCAACTTATAGAGCAAAAAAACCCTTCAATTCCTCACAGAGTGATAGATTTTTTTGTGATAAACCTTGTAAGAAACCTTTAAAGACAGGTCTTTTATGAGTCACAAGGCTGTTAAGTAAGGTCATTAGAAAGTAGACTCTGGTTTACCTTTCAGGTTTATTTTGCAATGATGGGCTGACTGTACATTATCTTACTTACTTCATGGCTACTTACCAAATTAATAAAAAATGTGGATATGATTAAGTTCGAAAATACTGATTTGAGTTTGAAATAAAAAGTAAAAATGTTTGTCTGGATTCATTTGAATTTACCACAAGCGTAAATACTGTCTTCAACCTTTCACTTTGACTTTTGTGGGAGGACCTATCCACATTATTTTGCAACATCCTGAATTTGTGAGGCTTATGATTAATTAGCTGACAAATAACTAAGGAATAGGTAAGGTGTAAAACTATCCCTTATGAAACAAAAATATATTGCATGTTGGAAAATATCATGTAAAATATTAGGCATATATTCTTACATATGGGATTTAATATTTATTTTTTCCAACATATTGCAATATATTGAAAGCGGCAATCATTTGTATATTTTGCAACATATTATATAATATATGTATCATCAATATATTATTAAATGTATTCAAATATATAATATATTAGAAAATAAAAAGGGAAAATAATATCTTACAATATATCACAATATATTTTAAGAAATATATTGGTAAATATATTTTCCTTTTGTAAGGGATTTGTGAGACAAATCAGTGTGTTTATGATTATGGTAATAAGTTAAAATAACATGACACCAAAATAACAGTTTGCAGTATCACGTAGCACAACAGACAGTTTTTTAAAGATTTAACTGGAAATGAATGTCACTGGAAGCCTTGCACATTCAAATTACAAATGGCTGTGCATGCTCTTAATGTGCATGGTTTTGAAATATAGAATATTCTAAGATTATAAAAATTTATAAATAATTTATATATAAATTTCTTGTGGTACATTCACTGGAGTATCACTGAAAGAAAACAAAAACCAGAGTTAAATGTAAAGTCAGGTAGATTTGCCTACCGTTTGCTATAAAAAAGAGCATTGTTTGTTGGAATGTATAGCATGTGCAGGCAATTTAACGAACCAGACTGGCGGCCCCATGCTATTACAGTGGAGGAGGGGATGCCAACACATCTAACATAAAATACTCATGTGAAAGTCTGTGGCCTTAGGCAGAATACCTTTTATGTGACCAAAATCTTTTATTGTATCCAAACCGTTCGCATGGAGGCTTCTGTGATCATGTTTAGATGAATGGATGACAGGATGAGAAGAGATAAGGTCCGATTTGGCAAAGTCTTCCATCACAGGCGCCTTGGCGGCCGATGCACGGATCCCACATCAAAGTCTGAGTGGAAAAAGTCTTGCGGCGATGACCTGTTACAGCAAACAACTAATAAAGACAGAAGACAGACAAAAAGGGGAATTGATTGTGTGCTCATATACACATGACCAGCCCAGGTATCAGCCCAGAAGCAGAGCTAATTACACCCTATATGTCTCAGTGGGCATTATATGTGTATGTTTTCATTTACAACAGAGAGACCTCCAAAGCCTGGACAAAAATCCCATTTAATAGTTACCTGTCAAGCGTAATTAACAGTGCTTTTCTCATCCCATGCTTTTCATGGTGCCTGCAGTGAGACGGTTCCTTTCGAGTTGTGTCTGTCTCAGCGCCTTTGCCACCCAAAGCTCAGAGACAGTTTTAATTGCAACACGACAACCACAAGAAACACACAAAACCTTCATAAAAGTATAGAAAAGCTGGCTGTGTTCCCAATGAGGCCAGCAAATTAAGGAATAATTACAGGTAAGCGACCTCTCCATCTCAGACTCAGCTCTACGGGGAGGGAGATATTTCAACATTTTATGTATGGTCACAGCATGGTGCTTTAAGTACTGTTGGAATGTTTGTAGCAGTCCTATAGGTGGTGCCCTGTACTTTGAAAGCCATAGATGTTTGGTGGCAAATAATATACTAGCCAGGTAAGCCACCTTATCCAGCAATATCATGAATGGGTTAACCACTTTATATCTTGATGTTCTAATTCCTTTTTTAACTTTATACAGTAAAAATAAATAAATAATATACAAATAAAATAAAATAATAAAACAATTATAATAATAATAATTATAATATATATATATACATATATATATATATATATATACACAGTACAGACCAAAAGTTTGGACACACCTTCTCATTCAAAGAGTTTTCTTTATTTTCATGACTATGAAAATTGTAGAGTCACACTGAAGGCATCAAAACTATGAATTAACACATGTGGAATTATATACGGAATTATATACATAACAAAAAAGTGTGAAACAACTGAAAATATGTCATATTCTAGTTTCTTCAAAGTAGCCACCTTTTGCTTTGATTACTGCTTTGCACACTCTTGGCATTCTCTTGATGAGCTTCAAGAGGTAGTCACCTGAAATGGTCTTCCAACAGTCTTGAAGGAGTTCCCCGAGAGATGCTTAGCACTTGTTGGCCCTTTTGCCTTCAGTCTGCGGTCCAGCTCACCCCTAAAGCATCTCGATTGGGTTCAGGTCCGGTGACTGTGGAGGCCAGGTCATCTGGCGCAGCACCCCATCACTCTCCTTCTTGGTCAAATAGCCCTTGATGCCTTCAGTGTGACTCTACAATTTTCATAGTCATGAAAATAAAGAAAACTCTTTGAATGAGAAGGTGTGTCCAAACTTTTGGTCTGTACTATATATATATATATATATATGGATTTGTTTTACTGTTTAAATCTAAAACATTCTTATTGATGGTAAATCAAATAGATATGCATTGTTTTCATTGAGTTTTTGTTGAAAAAAATAATAAATTCCTATGGGATGAGAAAAATATATTTGAAATAAGATTAAATTTTTCTTACCCCATTAACATATTATTATTATTATTACTTAAGTCAAGTCAACTGTATTTGTATAGTGCTTTATACAATACTGTCAAAGCAGCTTTACAGTGTCAAACAGGAAAATAGTTATTTAGACTGTTCTCATCAGAGATCACATCTTACTTATCTGACCGTAATCAGTTCGTGGCAGTGAATGACAAGGAATCATATTGATCACAAGTACAGTATGGAGTACCACAAAGCTCAGTACTAAGAGCATTGATTTTCATGCTTTACATTATTATTATTAGTATTATTATTGTTGTTGTTGTTGTTGTTTTAAGCAAAATCTCACTTAGGGCCCTATAATACACCCGGCGCAATGCGACGCAAGGCGCAGCGCAAGTGTGTTTGCTTGTTGCAGTCCGGCGCCGTTCGCATTTTCCCGTCCAACGCCACATCGTTAAATTAGCAAATGCATTGTAAATGCTATTTACACAGCGGAATTTGTCAAGCACAAAGACAGAGCGCGTCTCCGAGATGAAATGGAGATGCTCGTGTGCAAGCAAATAGATAGCCTAATTCTGATATACGCGATGACTATCCATTATGACGTGTAGGCATTTATATATATGCCATAGACAAACTCACATGTACATTTTTTTAAATAAATAAATAAAAAAATTTTCTGCTTGGTGATACATGATGGAAATTTCCCAGGAAGGCTGTAATTCTCCTTTGGGAAGTTCCAGAAGAGTGCACATACAACAGGCCAGTGATTATTATGCAGTTTTGTTGCCTGAACATCATGATTAAGAGTTTGTCTCAATCGAATGCACAGGGGAAGATGGCAAGCTCTCCAATGATCAGACAAAAGATCTTTTTTATAACTTTCACTTACTTGCATGGTAAAGTTGAGGTGCAAAGTACACAAATCATGGGTGGTATTCCCCCACTACCACTTTATTCCAAAGGTGACATTCAGCTGTGTTCGGAAAAGTCTCGAAGGGGACGTTCTTGCTGACTCCACCCTCATCCATTCCTCTTTAGGACATCTTTGCCTACAGGGCTGCACAAGAGCCAGCGCGGTGTGTGGGAAAGCGTCCCTCCCTGCCCGCTCTCTAAGATGCCTCACAGCTATTTCCACAGTTTGCATAATAACTGGCTGCATGGGGTTCTTTCTAGAAAGAGTTTCCTGGTAAGTGGAGCAGCAGAGGATCTCTGAAGACACATCGAGATTCCTCCAGGAGTGGGGAAATCACAAAGTTACGCTATAAAAAGAACAGTGGAGTTTTGCTGTTTTAATGATGATTTCAGTAACTTTTCAAAAGGAGGCTTGTGCAACCGTGTAACAATAAGCAAGGGACTGAGATGTGAATGAAGAATTATTTAATTAGCCCCTACGAGTAATATTTTTGGTTTCTTTTGTGCTGCCCTTTTTAATGAGAAACTCTCCTTGGTTGAAAGACTTCATTATTATTCTATTAACTTTTATTTGTATTGTCCTTCTCAAAAGGAATGCCAACTAAATTCTCATCTGAAACATAGATGACTTTCATGGTCATGGAAAATGTTCAACCTGGTCTCACTGGAAAACTGTGACTCTGACTACGATTTTGCAAAACTCCAAAAACGTACAGATACATACAGTTTGCATTACATTAATGTCAGTGAAACACACACACACACACACACACACACACATTAAAATTCATATTCCATTTAACACAAATTATAATTACAGGAGCAGATGATCAAATAATAAAGTCTTATTTTTGCCAGGTCTGGATTTGGGTTTTTTTTTTTTTTTTTTACAAAAGGCCTCAGAACACTTTTAGCATACTGTATGAATTGGAAGCTAATCACAAGCTTATAGCAATGTAAAGATTGCATCACATAACCATCTTTACTCAGGTCCGAGTCTTGTGAAACAACCATCAAGGTAATTTCACTTTGGAACTGCAACAATATATTTAAGATGAAATTATATATATATATATATATATATATATATATATATATATATATATATATATATATATATATATATATATATTTTTTTTTTTTTTTTTTTTTTTTAATAACCCTTTTTTTACTAAATAAAAAAAATTGTTTGTTTAATTAATACATTTATTTAATTTAATATACTGAAATTTTGTTTTACCAGGCCTACTGTATCTTCACTGTTATACAGTATATTCTTATAATGTATACATTGACAATCTTTTCAGGGAAAACAAGCCTACTTAATAGTAGGCTTGTTAGTAGGATTAGTAGTATTATAGTAGATTGTGGCTTCTACTAAATTTGCACAATTATGAAATTTGAAAAAAATTGACTGGCACAATTAATGTTGCCATATAGCAAGAAAAATTTTGACCATTATCTATTTCCTTTTGTCAAGTCAAGTTACCTTTATATAGCAATATATACAATACAGATTGTTACAGTTACAGAGTAAACAGAGGGAGTGTGTGGATCCATTTGCAGAGATTTATTCATTAACATGGTCAGAAACAGGCATGGGTCGATACACAGCAAACACATAATAGAATAGACAAGACGAAGAGTAATCCAAAGGCAAGCATGAGTCTGTGATCAGTGAACAATATCCACAGAGCTAGGCAAAAGGGGTTATCCAAAACACACAGATAAGAATCAGAACCAGAAATCAGGCAAGGCAAAAAAATAAAAAATAAATAAATAAACAAATAGGAGTCGGACTAGGACCAGAACAGGGCAAGAGAAGAGGCTCCGTAGAATAGCTAATAGCTATAACAGTGATAAGCACTAAACAATACTTGGCAGCGAGAAAGAGGAAGACAATGGATGATGGGAAATGTAGTCCGGAGTAAAGCGCAACAGTTGGTGTGGTGCTATAGTCTATAATAATGAGCGGTTGATCTCTGGTAGTGAGCGAACAGAGGTACATGAACAGGATTTGTGAAAGTTTCAAAACAGCTTCACAGTAATAAACAGGAAAATAATAGAATCAATGATGCAAACTACTCCAAATATGAAACAAATTCAAAATATGCTGTAAAGCATTGTCATTATTGAGCTTAAAGGGATAGTTATAAATCCTTATTTACCACTTTTTAAATCTTCTAAAAACAACAAAATCACTAGCTACCGCTAACTGTTGTACTCGCATTCATGAGAAAGTGGCATCCAGTGGAAGACGTAGGACTTCACCACTCCAATCCCATTTAAAGCATTATTATGGACATTATTTAATATAACTGCAGTTGTATCCATCTGAAAGAAGAATGTCATAGACTCCTAGGGTGAATAAATCATGGGGTAATTTTCATTTTTGGGTAGAGTCAGTTTAGTGTTGATTTATCTTAGTTCAGTAACTGTGAAAAGCTCAATACTTTTTTCAATTGGGTGAAAATTTTGTCAAATGTATAAAAATTACAATGATTCATGCAAAATAACTGGTTACATGTTTAGTTCCAAGTCATGCTAGTTGTTTCAGAGAACACAATCATAAAACTTTGCAAAGGGAGACATTTAGTCAGACAAATTGATCACACACTCAGAGGTCAAAGGGTGAAAGACTATTTACACAGCCATTAACCTAGAGGAAGTGTTTAAGAGCTGCCAGTCAGGCCAAAGGTCAAGTCCACAGACATCTGATCCTCAGACAAATAATAGTCTGAAGTCATTAGGTCACAAACATTTCATGGTTTCAGAACCACTAATATTTTCCATTATACTGTTCCTGTGGTATGCGCTGTTTTCCATGTCGCAGCAATGACTGAAAGAGTAGTAATCCCTCAGGCTGTGTGCAGTGTAGAGAGTAACACTGACCCCTCCTCCTCCTGTTGATGCGTGTCAGTCTTGTGTGTGTAGGATGGCCAAACTTAAGGCCCGGGTACACTGCACATTCAGCGTTCCTTCCCGTCTCGCGCACAGCCGCGGACGGATGAGCTCGACACATGCGCAGTACCACGGGGTGAGCGGCTGTCTGTGAGCCCTCTTGATCACAAAAATAATGTAATGCAGACAGTGTGGGCATGTAGTATAATGTATGTAGTATATGCAGCATGTTCAGGCATGTAGTATAAATTCACAAAGCTTGTCTGAACGTTCTATTTTTGCTTCAAATTGGGTTATTATTCAATCAAATTGTGTGTCTGATTATTATTATATAACTAAATGATATGAAATGATATAATTATATGAATAACATTACTAAAATTTATTAACTGTAATTACAGAGTTAGGTTAAATAAAGATCTTTCAGTCTTTATTTTTTTATTTTCAGGAAACAAATCAAATAAAAATTACATTAATGTTATAAGTTAAGATTTAAAAGAAATATTTTAACTACTACTATGTAAAAGGAATACTGCTATAAAAAAGCACCTTATTTGTTTAAAGTATTTGCAAAGCAAATGTTACTGCACTTTTGTACAAATAGCAGTACTTTTAAAAGAAAAAAGTGCGCAATACACTACTTTTGAATTCGTTATTAGTTTTGTGCATAAAAAATGTGATTATTTACGATCGCAGACAATCATGTGATTAATTGTGATTAAAAAATGTAATCGTTGCCCAGCACTAATTATAATGTTTATGTATTTATATTTTATTGTAATTATGTCCTTTCTTTATCAAGCTATAATCAACAGCACAAGCAACATTATTGTGTGTTGAACGTTAGCTTTAATTAGAGGTGCATGCTAAAGCAAGCATCACTATTACTTTTGCATGTGCAAGTAAGGTCAAGTCACCTTTATTTATATAACGCTTTAAACAAAATACATTGCGTCAAAGCAACTGAGCAACATTCATTAGGAAAACAGTGTCAATAATGCAAAATGACAGTTAAAGGCAGTTCATCATTGAATTCAGTTTAAATAGTGTCTGTGCATTCATTTGCAATCAAGTCAACGATATCACTGTAGATGAAGTGACCCCAACTAAGCAAGCCAGAGGCGACAGCGGCAAGAAACCAAAACTCCATCGGTGACAGAATGGAGAAAAAAACCTTGGGAGAAACCAGGCTCAGTTGGGGGGCCAGTTCTCCTCTGACCAGATGAAAACAGCAGTTCAATTCCAGGCTGCAGCAAAGTCAGATTGTGACTTGTCCTGGTGGTCATCTGAGACAAGGTCTTTACAGGGGATCTGTATCTGGGGCTCTAGTTGTCCTGGTCTCCGCTGTCTTCCAGGGATGTAGAGGTCCTTTCTAGGTGCCGATCCACCATCTGGTCTGGATACGTACTGGATCCGGGTGACTGCAGTGACCCTCTGATCTGGATACAGACTGGATCTGGTGGCTACGGTAACCTCGGAATAAGAGAGAAACAGACTAAAATTAGCGTAGATGCACATCGGGTGTTATGGGAAGTGTTCCCGTTCCGGTTTACCTAATTAATGCAGCCTCAAAATCCTTTAAAGGATTTGGTTATTAGAAGCATATAAGTATTTTATGTGTAAGCCAGGTTAAAGAGATGGGTCTTTAATCTAAATTTAAACTGCAAGAGTGTGTCTGCCTCCCGAACAATGTTAGGTAGGTTATTCCAGAGTTTAGGCGCCAAATAGGAAAATGATTGACCCCAACTAAGCAAGCCAGAGGCAACGGTGGCAAGGAACCGAAACTCCATCTGTGACAGAATGGAGAAAAAAACCTTGGGAGAAAGCAGGCTCAGGTGGGGGGCCAGTTCTCCTCTGACCAGACGAAACCAGCAGTTCAATTCCAGGCTGCAGCAAAGTCAGATTGTGCAGAAGAATCATCTTATTATTTACATAAAGTGTTTTCGTAGAAAGGGATCTGAACTTCAATAAGCCAAGCTTTATCAGTGAAAGCTAACACCATTGCCACGTTTCCACCACAGGAACTTTACCCAGGAACTAGGGACTTTGGCCTGGTACTTGGTGTGTTTCCACCGCAGGAACCAGGAACTAAATAAAGTTCCGGGCAAAAAAATGCCCCTCAGAAAGTCCCTGCTGGCGAGCTGGTACTTTTTCAAAGTTCCGGAACTTTCGGGGGCGGGACTTGGGCGCTAAACATGCTGATTGGTTGAGTTCACGCAGCATTTCAGGCGAGAATGTAGTTGGTTAAAACTCAAATCTGTGGTTTATTTATAAAGACAGCGCCTATTTAAAAATGTGTTTCGCCGATCTCAGAGACAGTCAGCTCCACGCGATCAGCGGGAGCTCAGTCCTCATGTATCCGTCGAGAGCAGCCTCACCTCGGCTAGACCTTCTGATGTGTGCTGCTGGCTCTGATGTCTCTTTAGTGGTTAAACATAAAATATAATTCAGCTGCGGGGTAAATCTAACAGGTTTTCTTTGTTCTGTATTCAATTTATCTATATGTTAAAATGAAAATAAAAAAGGCAAATCTATATAATATTTCGTTTCATTGTAATGGCTGTATATACACATATCCCTGAACTAAGTACATTTCTGCAGCTGTTATTATGTTTAAATGAAAACGAAAGGAGGCAGTGGTATTTGATATCCTATTTCGTTTTATTGTAAATATTGTGGCGGGGTGCAGAAGGACACGACGAGGAGGTACAGGTGAGTTCCCCGAAAGGAACTTTTTTGGCGTGGCGTGAGGTGTCTTGGTGCAGGGTGCTCAGCTTCCTCTTCGGTCTGTGCTGTGGTAGTGTGGGTCCGTTGTGCTCTCCCGTGTGCGGTGGGGCTGGCGGTCACACACTGCTCTCTGCAAACAAGACAGATAGATAGGTTTAGCTGAGTCTCGTGGAGACATCTCTCACCTCTGGTGTGACTGCTCGGTTTCCAGGGTGACGCTGATGAGAGCAGGTGATGGAGAGCTTCGTTTTGGCTTCAGGCCGCGGGGGCAACACCGCCGTCTTCACGAGGCTGACCGTGCTGCCGGAGTCCAGAAGAGCGAGGAAGGGTCGGCCGTTCAGGTTTACCTCCGCCCGCGGCACGTTCTCTGTGTGCACGGCGCAGCCTGCCAGCCAAGGTCGTTGCGGAGAGCAGGGTGCTTCGGTGGGCATGGGCTCATCTCAAGGGCCGGGAACCGCTGGCCTGCTCACCGGTCATCCACGTTCGCTGGGTTCCGCATGCCGGCTGCCTGACGAAGCGGGCGGGGAAGGGCCCGCAGGAGGCGATCCACGACGACACGCTCCACTACCTGGTGTGCGGTGGGACACCAGGCCAGTAACCAGTGCTGCGCGAGACGGGAGAGGTTGTCTCTTTGGTCTGTGCGCTGTGGTAGTGTGGGTCCGTTGTGTTCTCCCGTATGCGGTGGGGCTGGCGGTCACACACTGCTCTCTGCAAACAAGACAGATAGATAGGTTTAGCCAAGTCTCCTGGAGACATCGCTCACCTCTGTGTTCGTTTACTGTGCATAAGAAGGCAGCTCTTGATGGTGCGCAGGTGTGGCTGCTCAGCCCATGACGAGCAGGAGCAGGTGTGACTGCTCGGTTTCCAGGGCGACGCAGATGAGAGCTCGGGACACATGTCACAATACACAGAGAGGAAAATTGCAGTAGCCAAAGCGAGCTGAGTTCACGCAGCATTGTTTGGGTTCAACCACCATTTATTCGGATCATTTTCAAAATATTACTTTTATTGTGTCATGAAATGTAATTTTAAAAGTATTTCAGGCGAGAATGTAGTTGTTTAAAACTCAAATCTGTGGTTTATTTATAAAGACAGCGCCTATTTATGGGAGAAGTCGTGGCCTAATGGTTAGAGAGTCGGACTCCCAATCGAAAGGTTGTGAGTTCGAGTCCCGGGCCGGCAGGAATTGGGGGGAGTGCATGTACAGTTCTCTCTCCACCCTCAATACCACGACTTAGGTGCCCTTGAGCAAGGCATCGAACCCCCAACTGCTCCCTGGGCGCCGCAGCATAAATGGCTGCCCACTGCTCCGGGTGCGTGCTCACAGTGTGTGTGTGTGTGTTCACCGCTCTGTGTGTGTGCATTTCGGATGGGTTAAATGCAGAGCACAAATTCTGAGTATGGGTCACCATACTTGGCTGAATGTCACTTCACTTTCACTTTCACTATTTAAAAATGTGTTTCGCCGATCTCAGAGATGGTGATCTCCACCCGATCAGCGGGAGCTCAGTGCTTATGTATCCGCGGAGAGCAGCCTCACCTCTGCTAGACCTTCTGATATGTGCCCCTGGCTCTGATGTATCTTTAGTGGTTAAAAATAAAATATAATTCGTTTTGGGTAAATCTAACAGGTTATCTTTGGTCTGTATTCAATTTATCTATATGTTAAAATGAAAATAAAAAAGGCAAATTTATATAATATTTCATTTAATTGTAATGGCTGTATATATATATACACACATATCCCTGAACTAAGTACATTTCTGCAGCTGTTATTATGCTTAAATGAAAACGAAAGGAGGCAGTGGTATTTGATATCATATTTCGTTTTATTGTAAATATACAGAGAGGAAAATTGCAGTAGCCAAGGTCAGCTGACTGAAGTTATCAAGTGCGCTGCTGTTTGCAGATTTACCGTATTTGCGTCGTCGCGGACATCACACTCCCAAGTCGAATGAGCAAAGTCTGAACTACCGAGGATGCAAGTCCAAAATCAGCGTACCTTGTATTGAGAAACGCGCGCAGACCTATGTCACCAGTCTATTTGGCGTGTCGTGGAAACGCAGAAAGCAACAGGTCTGGGGGGAAAAAAGTTCCTGGGGAAAAAAGGTCCTGGTACAAATGTTCCGGGTAATTTCGGTGGAAACGCGGTACATGTTTCCTGATGATATCTCCCAAGGGTAACATATAAAGCATGAAGAGTAGCGGCCTTGGACTGAGCTTGAGGTACTCCATACTGCACTTGTGATCGATATGATACCTCTTCATTCACTGCTACAAACTGATGCCGGTCATATGAGTACGATTTAAACCATGCTAATGAACTTCCATTTACAGTATGCCAACAAAGTGTTCAAGTCTATGCAAAAGAATGTTGTGGGGAATAGTGTCAAACGCAGCACTAAGATCCAATAGAACTAATAGAGAGATACAACCATGATCAAATAATAAAAGCAGGTCATTTGTAACTCTAAGGAGAGCAGTCTCAGTACTATGATACAGTCTATCCTGACTGGAAATCCTCACAGATACCATTTTTCTCTAAGAAGGAATATAATTGTGAGGATACTACCCTTTCTAGTATCTTGGACAGAAAAGGGAGATTCAAGATCGGTCTATAATTAACTAGTTCTTTGGAGTCAAGTTGTTGTTTTTTGATGAGAGGCTTAATAACAGCCAGTTTGAAGGTTTTGGGGACATATCTTATTGACAATGAGGAATTAATAATAGTCAGAAGAGGATCTATGACTTCTGGAAGAACCTCTTTTAGGAGCTTAGATGGAATAGGGCCTAACATACATGTTGTTGGTTTAGATGATTTATACAATTCTTGGAATTGATTGGAACTGTTCTTCAGGGGGTCTATAGTGCACTGTCTGACACTGTTACAATTTTATCTCTAATAGTATCTATTTTAGAAGTAAGTAGTTCACAAAGTCATTACTGCTGTGATGTTGGGAAATGTCAACACTTGAGGCTTTATTTTTCGTTAATTTAGCCACTGTATTGAATAAATACCTGGGGTTATGTTTGTTTTCTTCTAAAAGAGAGGAAAAGTAATCTGATCTAGCAGTTTCTAATGCTTTTCTGTAGGATAGGTTACTTTCCTGCCAAGCAATATGAAATACCTCTAGTCTTGTTTTCCTACAGCTGTGCTCCATTTTCCAGTATGCTCTCTTTAGGGTGCGAGTATGCTCATTATACCATGGTGTCAGACTGGTTTCCTTAACCTTCCTTAAACGTAAAGGAGCAACTGTATTTAAAATGCTAGAAAGAGAGAGTCCACAGTTTTTGTTACATCATCAAGTTATTCTGAGGTTTTTGATATGCTAAGGAATTCGGATACATCAGGGATAACTTAAAAAGCAGTCTTTTGTGGTAGTGATGGTTCTACTATACTTGTAACAAGAAGTAGAATTTACAATTTTGGCCATGTGAAGTTTGCACAAAACTAAATAATGATCTGAGATATCATCACTTGGCTGCGTAATTTCAACACCATCAACATCAATTCCATGTGACAGTATTAAATCTAGAGTATGATTTCGACAATGAGTAGGTCTGGAAACATGTTGTCTAACCCCAATAGAGTTCAGAATGTCTATAAATGCTGATCCCAATGCATCTTTTTCATTATCAACATGGATATTAAAATCACCAACTATTAAAACTTTATCTGCAGCCTGAACTAACTCAGATGTAAAATCACAAAACTCTTTAAGTCTGTATGGTGCCCTGGTGGCCTGTATACAGTAGCCAGTACAAACATCACAGGGGATTTATCATTAACATTTGTTTCTCTGGATAATGTTATATGAAGCACCATTACTTCAAACGAGTTATACTTGAAGCCTGCCCTCTGAAAAATCCTAAAAACATTGTTATAAATTGAAGCAACACCTCCCCCTTTGCCTTTTGGAGGCGGCTCATGTTTATAACAGTAATCTTGGGGGGTGGACTCATTTAAAATAATGTAATCATCAGGTTTTAGCCAGGTTTCAGTCAAACAGAGCACATCTAGATTATGATCAGTGATCATATTATTTACATAAAGTGTTTTCGTAGAAAGGGATCTGAACTTCAATAAGCCAAGCTTTATCATTCGTTTATCCATATTGCATCTGTTATTTGTTTGTTAAACCTCAATTAAATTGTTACGCTTAAATTGGTTTGGACGTTTTTTGTATTTTCTAGTTCGGGGAACAGACACAGTCTCTATAGTCTCAAGCACCAAAAAATGATCTGAAGTCAGGTAGTCATCATATTTTCTTAAATGACATAATGAAGTATTTTTCCCACATTATTTTAAGGGGTCAGTTGAATTGACAGTCCTGTTCTTTTGATAGGAATGCCCACTCACCCACCATACCCTCCCTAATTTATCTTGTGAGAGTTTAAGTAACCATAGCTGACCATGATGAATGCAGCAGGCATCATGTAATTATTGTCATAGCTATCATAGTCACTGTTGATTGCTTACATCACACTGTCAAAATCTCTTTTCTGTGTGATTAATGGCCATAGTCCTGGGAATACATTATGAAGGTATTGCCTAATGAGAGAAGAGCAGTGGTCTGCATTTGAGAAGAGCCTCATGCCCACCAGCAGCCAGAGCTTAGGTTTACTTAAGCTGTTCACAATTGTATTTAATCTGTTCTGCTGACCCGGTGGTCGACTATTGCCCTCACTCAGCATTTACAAGCATGCCTTAGCTTTACATGTGCAGTGCAATATTTGTGGGAGTTGTTAAGGACCTTGGCTGTTTACCAAAAGGTTGTCATTATCATCATAATTTGGGGTGGTATGATTGAAGGGTTGATCAAACAGAAGACTAGTTGATTATTTCTGACACTATTTGATTTGTTGGATCTGTGTTGATTAGTCATGGATTGCAGCAAAAGGAAAAATTCCTTTGTCTCAAAACAGTAGCCCGGTGTAGCTGCATTACATCAGTCAAGTCAAGTCTGCTTTATTGTCAATTCTTCCACATGTACAGTACACACATACAGAGAATCGAAATTGCGTTACATGGGGATGTGGGATCTGGAGGGGTGGGGGGGGGTCATAGTTCAGTGGTGCCTGGGGCAGAAGAGGGACAAGGGGGGGGGGGGCAAGTTCGGGAGCGAGATCAGCTTCCTGACAGCCTGATGATGTCTTTCAGTCCGCTGGTCCTGGCCTGGAGACTCCGCTGTCTCCTCCTCCCTGATGGCAGCAGACTGAAGAAGCTGTGTGACGGGTGGGTGGGATCACCTGTGATGCAGAGGGCTTTGCGAGTGAGATGGGTCCCATAAATGTCCTTGAGGGAGGGGAGAGAGACACCAATGATCTTCTCAGCTGCTCTCACTATGCGTTGCAGAGTCTTTCGGCAGGACGCATTGCAGGCGCCATACCACACAGTGATGCAGCTCGAGAGGATGCTCTTGATGGTGCCTCTGTAGAAGGTGTATATGATGGGGGGTGGGGCTCTGGCTCTTCTCAGTTTGCAGTGGAAGGATGCTGCTGTGATTTCTTGGCCAGTACTGCTGTGTTTTCAGTCCAGGAGAGGTCCTCTGTGATGTGCACACCCAGGAACTTGGTGCTGCTCACTCTCTTCACAGTCTCACCATTGATGGTCATAGGAACGTGCTGAGTGTGTGCTCTCCTGAATTCAACAGCAATCTCCTTCGTCTTCTCCACGTTCAGAGAGAGATTGTTGTCACTGCACCATCCGGCCAGGCGGCTCACCTCGCTCCTGTAGATTGTCTCATCTTTGTTGCTAATGAGACCCACCACAGTCGTGTCATCCGCAAACTTAATCAAGAGGTTGGAGTTGTGTGATGGTGTGCAGTCGTGGGTAAGCAGAGTGAAGAGGAAGGGGCTCAGCACACATCGTTGGGGGGCCCCAGTGTTCAGTGTGATGGTGCTGGATGTGTTGTTGCCGACCCGTACTGCCTGAGGTCTTCCAGTCAGAAAGTCCAACAGCCAGTTGCACAGCGAAGTGTTGAGCCTCAGCTGAACCAGTTTGTAAATGAGCTGTTGAGGGATGATTGTGTTGAATGCTGAACTGAAGTCTATGAACAGCATTCTGACGTATGAGTCCTTTTTGTCCAGAAGTTTGAGTGCTGAATGGACAGCAGTGGTGATGGCATCGTCGGTCAAGCGGTTGGACCGATATGCTAACTGGAAGGGGTCCAGGGAGGGGGGGGGGCAGACTTGATGTGGTGCATCAAGAAATGGTGACGAGACATACAGCCAAGTATGGTGACCCATACTCAGAATTTGTGCTCTGTATTTAACCCATTCAAAGTGCACAAACACAGTAGTGAACACACACACACACACACATACTGTGAACACACACCTGGAGCAATGGGCAGCCATTTATGCTGCGGCGCCCGGCGAGCAGTTGGGGGTTCGGTGCCTTGCTCAAGGGCACCTAAGTCATGGTATTGCTGGCCCGGGACTCAAACCCACAACCCTAGGGTTAGGAGTCAAACTCTCTAACCACTAGGCCACAACTTCCAGAGGATGGGAGTGAGTGCAACAGGATGGTAGTCATTGAAGCAGGATGGAGATGGCTTCTTCGGAACTGGAATGATGGTGGTAGTTTTGAAACATGTGGGAACAACAGCCTGACTGAGTGAGATGTTGAAAATGTCTGTGAAGACATCACTGAGTTTTGCTGCACAGTTTCTCAGTACACACCCAGGGATGTTGTCAGGACCCAGAGCTTTGCATGCATTGATCCTGCTGAAGGATCTCCTCACGCTGTCTGGGGTCAGCATCATCACCTGGTCGCTGGGAGGAGGTGGAGTCTTCTGTGCAGTGGTGCTGTTTTGTTGCTCAAAGCGAGCAACCTGTTTTGTTGCTGTCACAGGTCCGTGGTGGGGGCTTGTAGTCCGTAATGGTCTGTATCCCCTGCCACAGGCTCCTAGTGTCTCTGCTGTCGCTGAATTGATGGGCTATCCTCCCAGAGTGCTGTCTCTTAGCCTCTCTGATGCCGTGGGACAGGTTGGCCTTGGCTGTTCTCAGGCCCACCTAATCTCCGTTCCGTGTCTTCAGGAGTCTGTAGACCTCCCCTGTCATCCACGGCTTCTGATTGGCCCGGACAGTGATGGTTTTTGTGACTGTTACATCATCAATATACTTGTTGATGTAGGCAGTGACAGTCTCTGAGTACTCCTGGAGGTAAGGGGAGTTATTGTATGTGGCAGCCTGCTTAAACATGTCCCAGTCAGTTGTATCGAAGCAGTCTTGAAGAACCTCTGATGATCCTTCTGGCCACACTTGAATCTGTTTTTGAACTGGTTTGGCGACTTTTATGAGCAGTCTGTATGCAGGCATTAGCATGACAGTGATGTGGTCTGAGGCTCCGAGGTGGGGGAGGTGGAGGGCTTTGTAAGCTCCTCTCTGTGTGGTGTAAACAAAGTTCAAAATGTTATTACCTCGTGTTGTAAAGTTAATGTGTTGGTGTAATTTTGGAAACACACTCTTTAAGTCAGCATGGTTGAAATCCCCAGCTATGATGAGAAAAGCATCAGGGTGTGCGGTCTGCTGCTCACTGATGTGCTGGTACAGTTCATTTAGTCCATCGTTCCTGTTGCTGTTGATGTTGTTCGGGAGAATGTAAACCGAAATGAGCAGTATGGCCGGCACTTAATAATCATAAACTCCACCAGGGGTGAGCAGTGTTTGCAGATCACAACAGCATCGTGGCACCATGTGTAATTGATGTAAACACAAAGCCCACTGCCGCAGGTTTTTCATGCTGCGACGAGGGCTCTGTCCACTCGATAGCACGTCAGCTGATCGAGCTGAATAGCGCCGTCTGGAACGCTGTTGCTGTGCCATGTTTCCGTGAACACAAAAACACAACTGTCTCTTACAGTCCTCTGAGTTGAACGTAGTAATCGGATATAGTCCAGTTTATTGTCCAAAGAACGTACATTAGCCAGTACGATGGTGGGGATAGATGGTTTGTGTGGGTTAGCCATTAGCCTAGACAAAAAACACGAAAACACTGTTCTGTCGGGACAGAGAGAAGCCGCTGCGTGTGGACGCGCCACCATGATAGTTAGTCAGTTTCTCATATGCCTTATTTTTCAGCGTGGAAGTAAGCTGTTTTTTGTGAATGTGCAAGACTTCTGTTTCATTAGCTGCTATTAGGAAATAACGAGAAGAATATCAGTAAATGTCAGTGCAGTAAATGGTAAAACTACAAACCAGCGTGTTTACAATTAAGACAATACATTCAAACTACCAGTTTGCAGTTTCAAGCAGCATAATGAGCTGGAAATAACTGGAAGCGAATGACATTGGAAGCCAGACACTTTAAATTTACAAATGGCCACAGCTGTTCTAACTTAAAAAATAAGGTACAGCCAATTCTAACTGCCAAAAATATTTTGAATTACATGAAAATGAAAACAAAGGTTCTGTGCAATAATGCAGGTTGTAAGAGATATCTCAGTTAATTTGCCACAAGACAAAATTCGACAGCACTTTACAGTAAGATTTGTTAACATCATTTAATAAATAATTTTTATAGCATTAATTAATCTAGAATATTTTTTATTAATTCATCTTCTTTCATAATGTTAACAAATGTTTGTTTCTAAAAAAAAATTCTAATCTATAAACTAAAATATATGCATGTAAAATATTATTATTTGATAATAAAAAAAAAAAAAAATATATATATATATATATATATATATATATATATATATATATATATTTTTTTTTTTTTTTTTTTTCATTTTCTACCCACCATTAGAGTACTATTATGTACAGTGTGTATCAAGAGAAATGTAAAATGGGTGTAAATACAATAAAATTATTGTGATTAATATTATTATTTCCAAATTCTTCAAAAATCCGGATGAAATATAATAGCAAATTTGGTCAGTTATTTATTAAATGTGTATTAACTTAAAGCAGTTTAAGTATGGAAGCCTGTTTCCACATTTACAAAACACATTTTATAAAAACTATTTTTAAATAGAAGTTATATAAGTAATATGTATTTATCTTTTCCTTTTATTTTTTTTTTCCTTGAACTTTTTCACTGACCCTTCAGACCTCCCTTTTGACCCAGTTTGATCTTCCTACACAGTGACTGATTATAGCATCTTGGCTTTTTTTGCTACCAAATACATTCTAAGTATAGGTTATATGAATCACACATATTATGTATTATTGTAGTTTTCTTTTCTTTTTTTTCTTTTTTTCCTGAGATGGTAAAATGGAAAAGAACACAAATCTTCTCATCTCTGCTTGTTATCTGAGCTAATCAATTACTGTCAGTTTCTCTGTCTGACTCATCTTGTGTGTTTCTTTGTCATGTCTGGAGATAAGGTGTCACATCTCGGAACGAGGGGCCATTGAGGATGACATGCTATCACTTCTCACTATAGCGATGACTGAGATTTGCATTCTCAGTTAGGTGATATGGTCACTCCACTGAATGACTGGCAATGAAACTCTAGAATTAATTTTGTCCTGGCCACATTCGGCAGCGGTGTGAAACAGCAGACTAGAACCCTTGGGACAAGTAGCAACATGTCAGGTAATCAAAGACAACAGGTGCCATTAAGGAAAAGTAACTCATGGTTCTAATGGCTGTTAAAAGAACAATTACCTCTCCTCTTCCAAGTTCATATGTCAAAGGGTCAAGTCTAGGTCTCATTCCTTACTCATGAGCCCTGTTGTGGTGAAAGACCTGGTATTAACATATGTTTTGGGTGATTTAATCAGGTAGTGTATTGATTGTTTATATTGCTATGGGTGTTTGCAGTGATACACAGAACAGTATGGTTAATCGGTTATATCCATGCTTTATAATGAATAAAACACTGCTATTGACAAATCAGAATCAAGGACTGGAACTTACATTATTTATAAACTGATCTAGTAAGTTTTAGACTCTCCTCTCAATGAAATACAACAACTAGTCCCAGAATATACATGTGAGTGCATGTAATGTAATACCAGTTGTAAACAAAACTTTCTTGGCTGAGCAACTGTGATCAGATCACCTGAGATGGATGTAAATAATGTACCTGTGTGAACAGAGACAAAAATGCAGTTTTTGGGTTATATTGTTCTGTCTTTTATTATTTTTTGCAAAGAACCAATATGACAACATCAGCCTCCCTTCTGCTAGCTTTGCCTCACCCATGGCATTATGTTCTCTCAGCAAACTGACATTTGGCAAATGAGAAGAAATAAGTTAGAGAGAAACAATCTGAAGTCAATTTGAAGTTTGTGTTTATTAACGTCATGTGACCTCAAAATGTCAGCCTCCATGTGGGGGACTTTCTGTAGCATAATAGTGGTCTGTAAAAGTGGTCTGTATATATATATATATATATATATATATATACACAGTACAGACCAAAAGTTTGGACACACTTTCTCATTCAAAGAGTTTTCTTTATTTACATGACTATGAAAATTGTAGATTCACACTGAAGGCATCAAAACTATGAATTAACACATGTGGAATTATATACGGAATTATATACATAACAAAAAAGTGTGAAACAACTGAAAATATGTCATATTCTAGGTTCTTCAAAGTAGCCACCTTTTGCTTTGATTACTGCTTTGCACACTCTTGGCATTCTCTTGATGAGCTTCAAGAGGTAGTCACCTGAAATGGTCTTCCAACAGTCTTGAAGGAGTTCCCCGAGAGATGCTTAGCACTTGTTGGCCCTTTTGCCTTCTGTCTGCGGTCCAGCTCACCCCTAAACCATCTCGATTGGGTTCAGGTCCGGTGACTGTGGAGGCCAGGTCATCTGGCGCAGCACCCCATCACTCTCCTTCTTGGTCAAATAGCCCTTGATGCCTTCAGTGTGACTCTACAATTTTCATAGTATATATTTTATATATATATGTGTATATGTACACACATATGCAATGACTTTTTGGCATTATTATAATTTTCATTATTACTACAAGGCAAGATGCTCCTTATGGATTAATGCTCTGCTAATGAAGAGTAAGTCCAGCTTTCCAGCTGGCAATAACTGCTCACACTAACTACTGTTAACACTCACCTCTGCTGGCTCATTCTGGTCCGTGGTGACAAGCGCTGGCTACCATCCAAAGCATTTTTAGCACCCAAAGAAACAGCATTCTATGGACTATGAACGGGGCTGGAAGTAAATGTGTACTACACAGAAGAGTCAATCATTCTTATATCAACAACTCAGCATGCCTGTCTTGAATTGCAGGTATTTAATTTAGTGTATCTCTGAAAACAAGGCTGCACAGTGAATTAACAGAGCTTGTCTTAAAATCTGAACAGATATAACACTCCGGTCACAACAATTCACACATCTGCTTCTCACTCTTTCTCTTCCTGTCATTCAGAAGTGAAAAACTAAGTGTTCACTGCATCCTGCTTGTGGTGTAGCAGGGTGTGGCAGTGTAAATTTCTCTGCTAATTCGTTCACTTTGTGATTCAACTGGAGTGCCATTTCTACATTTCTAAGTAGGCATACTTTTACCACTATTAACTACATTTTCCCAAGTAGCTTCAATGTTTCCAAAGTGTAATTTGTGTAGATTTGTGAAAAAGTGTAGATTCTCCAGTAATAAGCAGTAATGAAGTCTGGAGGTCAGGGATTCTGATTTATTTTAGAAAAACAAATAATTGCACTTTAGCAAAAATAAATTATGAATAAATAAATAACTCAAGACAAGTCAAGGTGCACTTTTTTTGTCATTCTGCTACATGTGGGGACATATAGTAGAACGAAATGCCGTACCTCACAGGACCACGGTGCCACATAAATACAGACATACAACAATGAAGTAAAACAGTATAAACCTAAACACAACTACTGAGAGAGTTTGACTATAAATATACTACTATATAAATAATTACCTATACATAAACTAGAGAATGCAAACTGTACAAAGGCTTCACATAAATACTTTACATGTGCAAAGGTGAAGTCAAGCAGCTGGGTGGGGAACAGAACAAGATGATTTGTAGTGCATGAGCATGTAAACATGCATATATTACTGAGACTTTTGTGGGATTATGTACACAACAGTGTGTGTGAAAAGTGTCTAGTGCACATAAAGGAGATTGTGTTACTACAGGTGGTTTGTACAGGTCCACTCACCTGTGTGTAGCACACTTCAAATTCCAACTGGTAAGGTTTGGGGGCGTCTGTGTTTCAGGAGCTAGGGGTTTGTGTGGGGTTTTTCGGCATTCTTCACAATGCTGGTGGCTTTGCTGGAGCATCACGTAAAGAAAATGTCCAGGATGGAGGGGAGAGGGGCACCAATGATCTTAGCAGCTATGTTCACTGTCCGCTGGAGGGTATTGTGGTCTGCGGTGGTACAGTTCCCGTACCAGACAGTGATGCAGCAGGTCAGCACGCTCTCAATGGTTCCCGTGTTGAATTTATTGAGGATGGGTGGGGGGAGACTTGCTCTTTTCAGCCAGTGGAGAAAGTGTAGGTGCTGTTGTGCCCTCTTGGAGAGTGACGTGGTGTTGGTGGTCCAGGTGAGATCTTTTGTGATGAGCACCCCCAGGTAGTGCTGCTTTAGTGCTGCTTACTCTCTCTCCACAGTCAAATTTCTGCCGTCGCATTCTCTGTGAACTTCTTTATAAAACATATCATAAAAATGAACCCAAACTTAGAGAATACTAAACACACAGATATGCAATATATATATCTATAGATAACTTGAAGTGTCTACTTTTAAATGAAGTAAAGCTGAACTGATAAAGTAATCCGTATGAAACCAATGCAAGGTCTAGTCTTTCCCGTCTAAGCTCATTAACTGTAATGTGATCACACTAGAGCTTAGATCGGGCCCAACAAATCAAGCCCGACCCTACCCGAGCCCGAGCACGTTGTGTCCGAGCCCGGCCCGGCCCGACACGTTCACTGTAATTATGAGCCCGAGCCCGATTTAAACCCGACCATTTTTAATATGTGGGCCGTTATAACCAGGGGCGGCGCCAGATATATATATATATATGCGTGCCACATTTAATGCACGAGACAAAGCCAACACATTTGTTGTCACTCCCCACGACTAGTTTAAAATGTTTCCATACCTCCGATTTTCCTCCAAACTTGCTCAAGGTTAATTCTCCTGTTTTTAATTTTTTTCTTTGCTTCTTCAAGCTCCATGTTGCACTTATTCTACTGAACAGCAGGTGTGATGCGTCACGCATGCGAGATTGCGAGTGGACGAGACGCTGCACATGACACGTGACGTGCTTTATCAAGGGCCCGACCCGACCCGGTGGACGGTGGCGGGAAATATCGGCCCGGCCCGTGGGTCGGGTCGGGTCGAGCCCGAGCTCGGGCTCGGGCAGAGAATCTAAGGTCTAGATCACACCCACGTGCAACGCACACTTTTAATACGGTAATCATCCAAATGACCGGCGCCATGTTGTGGAGTCGCTGTGTGTTTTGTTGTGAAAGTGAAATTACTGTACTTTGTTTGGCCTTCCAAAAGAGGACACAACTAGAAATCAGTGGTTAATTTGTATTTACAACACTGTTCCAGAACAGTTCAACCCAAATATTCATATGTGTGCTGCACATTTTATGGAGGATGAGGACTGTTTCCTGTGAAAGTAGCCTACAATGCATCTGTGGCACAAAGGCCGTTCCAACTTTGCAAGGACAGTCTGGTGCTTCTGACTCACAGTATGTAAGTGCAATTTTTATATTTAAATAATTTGCTAATGATTATTCAAAACCAAGTTTTGAGCAGTGTAGAGTAGGCTTATTGTTTGTTGTTTCTCTGGTCATAAGGGTAGACATGGTTTTATGTTTATGCAGCACAAAAAAAGGCTTCAGGTCAAGATGGCACCAAACATGGCAACCGTGGTGCGAGTTCCGAGTAAACTCTGCAGTTTTTCATATGTTTTACTTGTTCTTTTGTTGTTCTATGCATTGGATGTTATTAGCATAACTGTCTACAATAGACACACTCAGACATCGTCCCCTCTGACCTCCTCTCCCAACCATTTTGTTGGCTAACGTTCAGTCACTGGACAACAAACTTAGGCACACATCTCATACCAATGAGAAACAAGGGACTGCTGCATTATTTGCCTCACAGAAACCTGGATGTCTGCAGAGGTTCCAGATCCATCGAGCTTACGGGGTTCTCCATGCAATGCTTGGACAGAACGAAAGAGGTCACAGGGAAAAGCAGAGGTGGGGGTGTTTGTTTCTTTATCAGCAACTTGTGGTGTAATGAGAGGAACCTACACTCTATTAAATCCTTCTGCTCCCTTGATCTGGAATATCACATGTTATTTCTGTGTTTACCATTCTGGCTACCGAGGGAATTTACAGCGATCATTATTACAGCTGTATACTTTCCCCCTAAAGCCAACAAAGGCACTCAAGGAACTGTATGGGAATATAAGTGAGCAGGAAACAGCGTACCCAGATGTGGCATTCATTGTTACAATAGCTCCAAAATATTTTCAATACATCACCCTCAACACGCGTGGTGATCGTGTACTGGATCACTGCTACTCTGATTTCGGGCACACCTACAAATCCCTCCACCAACCATCTTTCGGATCAGATCGCTCTTCCATTCTGCTCCTGCACCCATCCTCAGGACAATTCAAAGCTGGTCATACCAGATGGACGCTATTCTACATGACTGTTTTGAACCCATGGACTGGGACATGTTCTGAGTAACGTCTGATGACGTCATAGAGGCATACTCAGAAACTGTAACGTGTTTCATCAGGAAATGTGTAGATGATGTAGTGCCGACAAAAACAATCCACATCTACTCCAACCAAAAACCATGGATTAACAGCGAAGTTCAAGCAGTTTTATCAGCGCGGCCATCTGCTTTTAAATCCGGAAACCCTGACGATTGCAAACAAGCCAGTTATGAGAAGCATGTGGCGGCATCAATAGCAACACAGATTTTAGAGGGAATAAACCAGCTACTGTGAACATCAGCCACCTCTATACTGTATGAGCTTAATAACTATTATGCTCGTTTCGAGGCTGACAACACTGCCCACAGAGAGAGTACACATGAACACATTGCATTATACCAAATACTCAAAATAATATCCTTTTTAACAATGTCATATGACCCCTTTAAAACATTGAATGGGCCCGGTGATGTTTTCCTTTACTCCAAAAGAGTTTATTAGGTCAGTAAACGCAAGTCCTAATGCATCATTTGTATTATCAACGTGGATGTTAAAATTAGGGCTTTACTTCATCAAAGGTAACCAATAGGTCTGAGAGGAAATCTGCAAATTCTTTTAGGAATTCTGTATATGGCACTGGTGGTCTATACACAGTAACCAGAGCAAGAGATATAATAGATTTATTTTGCATTTCTGACACTGTAACATCAAGTAGAAGTATTTTGAATGAGTTAAACCTGTATCCTGTTTTCTGAGTAACATTGAGAATATCACTATATATTGTTGCAACACCTCCACCAAGACCAGTCTGACCAGGCTCATGATTCACAGTATCTTGTTGGAGTAGACTCATTTAGACCAATATAATCATTTGGTTTTAGAAAGGTTTCAGTCGAGCAGAGTACATCAAAACTGTTATCTGTTATCATTTCATTTATATTTCATTAATAAGGGCTTTGGGTGTGAGTGATCTAAAGTTTCTGAGCCTGAACTTTAAAAATAGTCTTTGTTTATATATAAAAAATAATAATCTAGTTTAATCACTATAAGATTTTTTCTATATCCTGTATTTAATTTTTATTTTGACCTCACTATTCAAGAAACAGACACCAGTCTTCCAGTCTTAATAGATTGGACAGTCAAGTCACCTTTATTTATATAGCGCTTTTAACAATACAGATTGTGGCAAAGCAACTGAAAAGCATTAAATAGGGAAATAGTGTGTCAACAATGCAAAAAGGCAGTTCATCATTGCATTCAGCGATGTTGTCACCCAGCTCGGTTCAGTTTAAATAGTATCTATGCAATCAAGTTGACGATATCGCAAGAAATTAAGTGTCAAGTCAGGTCACCTTTATTTATATAGCGCTTTAAACAAAATACATTGAGTCAAAGCAACTGAACAACATTCATTAGGAAAACAGTGTGTCAATAATGCAAAATGATAGTTAAAGGCAGTTCATCTCTGAATTATGTGATGTCATCTCTGTTCAGTTAAATAGTGTCTGTGCATTTATTTGCAATCAAGTCAACGATATCGCTGTAGATGAAGTGACCCCAACTAAGCAAGCCAGAGGCGACAGCGGCAGGGAACCGAAACTCCATCGGTGACAGAATGGAGAAAAAAACCTTGGGAGAAAACAGGCTCAGTTGGGGGGCCAGTTCTCCTCTGACCAGATGAAACCAGTTCAATTCCAGGCTGCAGCAAAGTCAGATTGTGCAGAAGAATCATCTGTTTCCTGTGGTCTTGTCCTGGTGGTCCTCTGAGACAAGGTCTTTGCAGGGGATCTGTATCTGGGGCTCTAGTTGTCCTGGTCTCCGCTGTCTTTCAGGGCAGTAGAGGTCCTTTCTAGGTGCTGATCCACCATCTGGTCTGGATAAGTACTGGATCCGGGTGACTGCAGTGACCCACTGATCTGGATACAGACTGTATCTGGTGGCTACGGTGACCTCGGAATAAGAGAGAAACAGACTAATATTAGCGTAGATGCCATTCTTCTAATGATGTAGCAAGTACATAGGGTGTTATGTGAAGTGTTCCCTGTTCCAGTTTACCTAATTAATGCAGCCTAAAAATCCTTTAACGGATTTGGATATTAAAAGCATATTAGTATGTTATGTGTAAGCCATGTTAAAGAGATGGGTCTTTCATCTAGATTTAAACTGCAAGAGTGTGTCTGCCTCCAGAACAATGTTAGGTAGGTTATTCCAGAGTTTAGGCGCCAAATAGCAAAAGGATCTGCCACCCGCAGTTGATTTTGATATTCTAGGTATTATCAAATTGCCTGAGTTTTGAGAACGTAGCGGATGTAGAGGATTATAATGTAAAAGGAGCTCATTCAAATACTGAGGTGCTAAACCATTGAGGGCTTTATAAGTAATAAGCAATATTTTAAAATCTATACGATGTTTGATAGGGAGCCAGTGAAGTGTTGACAGGACCGGTCTAATATGGTCATACTTCCTGGTTCTAGTAAGAACTCTTGCTGCTGCATTTTGGACTAGCTGTAGTTTGTTTACTAAGCATGCAGAACAACCACCCAATAAAGCATTACAATAATCTAACCTTGAGGTCATAAATGCATGGATTAACATTTCTGCATTTGACATTGAGAACATAGGCCGTAATTTAGATATATTTTTGAGATGGAAAAATGCAGTTTTACAAATGCTAGAAACGTGGCTTTCTAAGGAAAGATTGCGATCAAATAGCACACCTAGGTTCCTAATAGATGACCAAGAATTGACAGAGCAACCATCAAGTCTTAGACAGTGTTCTTGGTTATTACATGCAGAGTTTTTAGGTCCTATAATCAACACCTCTGTTTTTTTTTCAGAATTTAGCAGTAAGAAATTACTCGTCATCCAGTTTTTTATATCGACTATGCATTCCATTAGTTTTTCAAATTGGTTCGTTCCACCGGGCCACGAAGAAATATAGAGCTGAGTATCATCAGCATAACAGTGAAAGCTAACACCATGTTTCCTGATGATATCTCCCAAGGGTAACATATAAAGCGTGAAGATTAGCGGCCCTAGTACTGAGCCTTGAGGTACTCCATACTGCACTTGTGTTCGATATGATTCATCTCCATTCACTGCTACGAACTGATGGCGGTCATATAAGTACGATTTAAACCATGCTAATGCACTTCCATTAATGCCAACAAAGTGTTCAAGTCAAGTGGTCAATTGTGTCAAACGCAGCACTAAGATCCAATAAAACTAATAGAGAGATACAATCACAACACGACAGTGCACAATAGATCCCCTGAGGAACAGTTCCAATCATTCTCTACCATAAGAGAGGAAGAATTGTATAAACTTGTTAAATCATATAAACCAACAAAATGTATGTTAGACCCTATTCCATCTAAGCTCCTAAAAGAGGTACTTCCAGAAGTCATAGATCCTCTTCTTTGACTTTTATTAATTCATCCTTGCCATTAGGATATTGCCCCAAAACCTTCAAACTGACTGCTAATAAGCCTCTCATTAAAAAAAACACAACTAGTTAGAATTTATGTACATCTTGGTGTTTCCATCCAGTGTTTTTTATGTGATATGCAAAAATGTGGTGGATGTAAACAGCTACTGATGGAAATATTCATTTATGTTTAAGTATTTAAAATTATGAGTAGCTTGTAGCTCAACCGGCTATAAATGGTAAAATGGTAAATGGATTGCATTTATATAGCGCTTTCAACAGACCACATGGCCATCCAAAGTGCTTTACAAGTAGCCTCACATTCACCCATTCACACACTCATTCACACACCGACTGCGGTGTCAGCCATTCAAGGTGCCATCCAGCTCGTTGGGAGCAGATGTAGTTTCAAAGTAGCTTTCCCAATATCTGAAGTTTGTCATGGTGACAAATCTTCTGCTTTCTGTCAAGAAAAATGATACTGTGAAGATCCCTGAGCAGGTAGCACTTAGCACACCTCAGTTTGTAACACTGCCTCTCTTGGGTCCGGCAGCATGCTGCTCCCGGCATTGAACTCCCAGACACTCAAAAGAGCCCTTTATCCCAGCTGTACAAAAAAAACCTGCCCCACCTCTGCCATCATTCCCACCCACAAGCTGCATGGAATCCACCCCTTACACCCCCACCCGCATTTCAGCAGCAGACATCCTTTATGTTCACATGTGTCACTGCTGGTTTACTCTGTCAAAATCTTGGTGCACAATAGATGTGTAAAAAGATTGACCAACAGCTTTTTTTCTACACAGCCACCCATAGAGACACAAAAGACTAGGGTGAAAAACACACCTGCACTTTTATGCAGCAGGAAAGCAATGCCTGTGTCCTGATACTACACATGGCACAGCGCCTCCAGTCAGCGAGCAGACCAACCAGTGTGAGAGATTGCCCCAGAAGCAGCACACAATACGAGCTGTTGTGCAGCACAAAGAAGAACCGAAGGGTCCCTGAAATATGAGAGCACAGAAAACATTTAGAGTCAATGTAAGTGTGTCAGCTTAACAGAGAACAGCATGGAGTGGAATGATGTTTACACATGCAGTGAATGTTGGGCATTATTAGATGAGGTGATTTTCATAAATATATATGATTATACTGTGACATTCAGTGTGGCGGCAAGCGATATTATCTCAATGACCTGTCAATCTTGAAAGTCTTCTTCACATTTTAATAACATACACTTACAAGGGAAACTTCTCGGATATATTCTCTTGTATATTGTTCTTTAGAAGATAAATGATAATATATTGCATGAACAAACAGCAAGAATACTTAAAAAATACTTTAAACAAGAAAAAAATAACTATTTCCCTGAAAAATAAACTAAAGATTATATTATCTCAAAGCAAGTCTTGTTGTTACACAATTTAATTGCTTATCCTGTAAGTGTATCAGAATCAGAATTCAGGTCTGTGCAAACACTCAAGGAATTTGTTGTGTGATCTTGTTCTAAGGAGATTTTTAACTTTATATATTTTTTCTTTACTTAATATCTTGTAGTGTGATTTTTTATTTTGCAATAATATATATATATATTTATATATATATATATATATATATTTATTTATTTATTTATTTTTTACAGGCTTCCACACCAATGAGCAGGCAGTTTCATGGAGCATGTATGTATTTAGGGGCAGCTGTGGCCTAATGGTTAGAGAATTGGTCTTGTTACCTGAAGATCACATGTTTGAATCTTTGTGCTGGCAGGAGTTTTAGGTTGGGGGAGTGAATGAACCGTGCATTTCCACCCTCAATACTCCACTGCCTCAATACCCAAGTGTTCTTGAACAACGTGCTGAACTCCCCATTGGTTGCCTGGGCGCAGGAACAAATAGCTGTCCACTGCTCTGGGTGTGTGTTCCCTACTCACTGCTGTGTGTGTGCACTTGGATAGGTTAAATGCAGCGCACCAATTCCGAGTATGGGTTACCATACTTGGCAAATGTCACGACTTTCACTTTTTTACACTTTCATGTAGGTCCCACTCATCATTGGCCCCAAGAAAACATCTGGGTCTCCTCAAATATGATATATCAGATTTGAAAGACTATTGCATAGAAAAACCTCACAAGTTGCTCTTTTTTTGAGAACAAACTAAACAAAAATGCTTCAGTGTTTCAAAGAAAAACACACCTTCTATTTGAGCAACATGACTAATTTTTGTCTCTGTGTTTGTGTCTTCACTAAAACAATAGTCAGCAGACCATGGAAAAAACGCCACAACATTTGGACTGCGTTTGGAGCATTAAACCGGCTTGGTCAGTCTGCAAGAGACAACTGGATGAAGCCGCTTCTGGTTTGGATTTCATTTGAGAGTGTCTTTTCTACTCTTGCACAAGAGCAAACCTGTCCTCTGGTTGGATGGCGGCCAAGTAAACATGCCGAGACCAACTATGATCCTTAGTGCTTTTCCCCATCATCTGTAAACCCACCACCTCTGGCAGGCCTTCATAGCATATCACTGTGTAATTACGGAGTGACCCAGAAGATCTCTGCAGTGCAGAGCCCACAAGCTCAGTCTGAGGTCATGTCTATGAAATATCTATGTAAATGTACATGACTCAACAGTGATATTTTGCAACAATGCCTGTTAATACATCATTAACCTATGTAAAAAAGTTATAGTGTATGGAAATGCTCTAAAATTATGAAATCCTGTCTACCACTTACAAGTGTGTGTGTGTGTTGTGTGTGTATGTGTGTGTGTATGTGTGTGTGTGTGTGTGTGTGTGTGTGTGTGTGTGTGTGTGTGTGTGTGTGTGTGTGTGTGTGTGTGTGTGTGTGTGTGCGTGTTTGTGTGAGAGAGAGAGAGATAGAAAGAGAAAGAGAGAGAGAGAGAGAGAGAGAGAGAGAGAGTTTGTGTCCAGACTTACTACAAAAGTAGTACTGTCCCCCTCTACTGGCCCAGAGCTCCATATTGCTGTAGAAAAGACATACACATCTACACATCTGAACACATCTATAATGCTCTCACTGTATTTGATTGATGTTAAAGCTTTGGGAATTAAATTCATGTGATACTGCCACTTTAATAGTGAACCAGTGACTAATTTCATTCACTGCTTTTTTTTCATAAATTACTGTAAAAACAGACATAGTCTACTATTAACTTGTTCCAAAATACCATTGTTTGCAATAAATGAATGAATTAATAAATAGATACATAATTAATAACAGATTAACCTGCCTAATTTACACAACTGTCTTTTCATTATTACCAATATATGTATTTGCATCAGATGCTGAAAATGTAAAGCAAAAAAAAGAAACCAAAGAAGGCCTTTAGGACCACCTCTAAACTCTCGTGCTCACAGAAGCCATAATGCTGTAATGATTTAATTGCTCGGGAACTGCAAGGCTAATAAGGTTTCTAAATAAGTCTGCTGTATTTGTTTTTTTTTTTTATTAATTTATTTTTTTATTTTTTGACTTGCGGCAAGAGGAAAAATGCAGTGGGTCTAATTGGATCCCTGTGAGATATTCTGTATTAAAGTTTCTTCCTTTAGTAATCGTTTTGTGGATTTTTTTTAGCTGATTTCTGTTTCTCTTATCAAAGCAACTTAAAGACGGGAGTTTTTTAAAGCCAATATAGCCATGTCATAAAATACAGTAGTTTCTTAGCAGCACACAGATCCCGAGAGGTGTGTTGGAGAAATGGAGATCACCATCTTCTTATTTCACCACGGATAGCTCCTAGTGGGATGAGTAAATGTTTGTAATATAGAACAGACGATTTTCATTTTGATAGAAACTCCTTGTTTTTTCCTCTGGCAAAAGTTCTGAGACACATTAGGATGGGAAGATACAACCCGAATTCCGGAAAAGTTGGGACGTTTTTTAAATTTTAATAAAATGAAAACTAAAGGAATTTCAAATGACATGAGCCAATATTTTATTCACAATAGAACATAGATTTTACACTTTTATCCACTTAATTAGCTCATTTAAAATTTAATGCCTGCTACAGGTCTCAAAAAAGTTGGCACGGGGGCAAGAAATGGCTAAAAAAGCAAGCAGTTTTGAAAAGATTCAGCTGGGAGAACATCTAGTGATTAATTAAGTTAATTGATATCAGGTCTGTAACATGATTAGCTATAAAAGCTTTGTCTTAGAGAAGCAGAGTCTCTCAGAAGTAAAGATGGGCAGAGGCTCTCCAATCTGTGAAAGACTGCTTAAAAAAATTGTGGAAAACTTTAAAAACAATGTTCCTCAACGTCAAATTGCAAAGGCTTTGCAAATCTCATCATCTACAGTGCATAACATCATCAAAAGATTCAGAGAAACTGGAGAAATCTCTCATTTAAATCAGGCTCATTTAAAATGGACTATTTCAAAGTGGAATAGTGTTTTATGGTCAGACGAGTCCAAATTTGACATTCTTGTTGGAAATCACGGACGCCGTGTCCGCCGGGCTAAAGAGGAGGGAGACCTTCCAGCATGTTATCAGCGTTCAGTTCAAAAGCCAGCATCTCTGATGGTATGGGGGTGCATAAGTGCATACGGTATGGGCAGCTTGCATGTTTTGGAAGGCTCTGTGAATGCTGAAAGGTATATAAAGGTTTTAGAGCAACATATGCTTCCCTCCAAACAACGTCTATTTCAGGGAAGGCCTTGTTTATTTCAGCAGGACAATGCAAAACCACATACTGCAGCTATAACTACAGCATGGCTTCGTCGTAGAAGAGTCCGGGTGCTAACCTGGCCAGCCTGCAGTCCAGATCTTTCACCTATAGAGAACATTTGGCGCATCATTAAACGAAAAATACATCAAAGACGACCACGAACTCTTCAGCAGCTGGAAATCTATATAAGGCAAGAATGGGACCAAATTCCAACAGCAAAACTCCAGCAACTCATAGCCTCGAAAAATAAAACACTTACCTAAAGTGTGACTCTGTTGAACTCACTGACACCTCAACACACACACACCTTTGTTTTTGTGAAAAGTGGGGACCTCCCATAGGCGTTGTAACGGACAAACGTTACTTTTTGTAATTCTGTACTTTTTGTATTTTTGTTCAAGTATTTTTGTTAAGACCTGGTTGTAATGGATGGGAGTGACGGGCAGTAACAACAGGAACAGTTAGAGGGCGCTATTGCCTGGAGGTAACTGGGTATATAAACACTGACACCATAGAGTAAGACAGTTCGTTTGGTAGAGGGAAATCTCAGGATTGATCTTGTGCTACCTTCTTTCTCATCCTAAGTTTTGTGTTGAGAACTCTTTGAGTTTCTGCTCAACTAAAGGACTTTTCATTTTTCACAGGTGCTTTTGTGAATGGCTTTGCACATGGTCAGCTATGCACTAAGCATCTGCATTTCAAACGATCTTTTCTCGTATGGAGGATTATAGGATTACTATCATTGCATCGCACTCAATCTTTGCATCGCTCTCAAATAACTTTGGGGATCTGAAACTCATTACATCTTCAGCACTTCATCATCGGCACACACCTTATCCAAGACAAGACATGCCAAGAGATAAGTTTTCTTCATCTCATTGACTCTTTGTTGAGGAGACAAAGACCTCCAAGATCTCTGACTTTGTTTCTATTGTCTTTTTTTGACACATTTATTAAGCACTGGTGAATAAAATAAAATAAGCAAATGATCATTTGGTTTGTGAAGAGTGATTTTTATCAGTACATGTCAGAATTCTGTTGAACCGCCTCAGAGTAACATCTTTCAAAGAAAGGAGGTGTTGCAGAATGGCGCCCAAACAGGGACAGAATTTTAACCTGACCTGAAAATTTTTGACTGTACTGATAAATCTTCACAGACAAATAATATAAATCATCTGCTGCTATGGCAGAGAGCGCAGATTTCATTGACTTCTCAGATGAACCTTTTGTTAAGCGCAGAGACCCTGTAGCTAATCTCATTGATACATTAAGTGAGTTCTATTTAGACTCTGAAGAAGAGAGAGAATGTAGAGATGTGTCCACTGATCAGATAGGTGACCTTATTTCTAAACCGATTGACGTACCATTACCTCCTCAACCACCTGAGTTTCATGAAGACAGACTGCAATTTGAAAATGGAGAGGTTGCCCAGCGCATGGGTAGCATTGAGGAGCATCTTGCTGATCTCGAGCATCGTATCAGTGGACTGGTTACCATCGAAACTATGAAGGCAGAGTTACAGGCGTGTGAAGACAAAATGAGCTATGGCTTGCAAAGAGAGTTGGATCGTGTTAAACAGCTGTTCCTTTCCAAAATCGACGATATGGGTCAAAGTATTGTGGACTGCTTAAAGCGACGAGACCGACAATTAGAGCAACAATTTAAAACCTTCAAACCTCTTGTGTCTACTCCCTTGCACACCAGTACTTCTACTACTCATAAGATGTCTCAATACCCATCCAAGATTGACCCAGTTACACAACACGACTCAAAGCAAGTAACATATCTTTCCTCATCTCCTAATCCTCCAGTTAAACTTGAACTGCCTACCTTCAGTAATCTGGATGCAGAAGATCCAATTGATTTTATTGATCGATTTGAAGAATATAATGAGCTGAGACCTCTGTATCCTGAAGAGCTGTTAGCCTCATTATCTGTGAGTATGAAAGGTACTGCTAAGAGCTGGTGGAAAGCAGAGAAACAAAATATAAAAGACTGGTCTTCTTTCAAAGAAAAGTTTCTTTTTTCTTTCTTAAATGAAGATCATAAAGAAGTTGCTGCCCAAAAATTAGCAAACTATCGTCAAGGGATTAATGAGAACATCAGAGACTTTGTTTTCAATTACCGAGCTCTGTGCCTGAAGAATAATCCTAAAATGTCTGAAACTGAGATCGTTCAAGCGACTTTAAGAAACTGCAACCCTCGATTGGCTTCGTTGTTAAGGGGAACAGTGAAGACGGTTGATGATCTGGTCCGTCTCGGTACTCAGATAGAGAAGGATTGGGTGGAGAGTAAAAAGAGATGGAATCAAGGAAAAGAAGAGGAGCAGAGAAAGAAATCTGCTGGTGGAAGAGGGCAACAGAATCACCTCATGCTCGTTGATCCAACTTCAACTTGCAGCTCTCAATATAATAGCGTGCTGCAAACTCCGATCATTTTAAATCACTCTTACTTTAATGCTGTAATTGACACTGGAAGCACCTTCTCTTTGTTGCAGCAGAAAGTTTGGCAGAGGTTGAGGAGAAATGATGAGCATCTGACCAAAAGTACTCAAACTTTTATGCTTGCTAATGGTCAAAGTCAGAGAACTCAGGGAAAGGTTCTCTGGCAATGTGAAATATATGGAGTGAAACTTGTTGTCACATTTTATGTGATGAATGATGAAGACTTGGTTGTTCCTGTTATCCTGGGACTGGATTTCCTAAGGGAAGCAAAAGTTACCATTGATTTTAATTCTTCACATGTTTACTTACCTGATTCTAACACCAGTCACCCCATTTGTTTTAATGAACTTCATGAGAATGCTCCCATTCAGTTTTATGCTGCTCAAGATGATGCCGAATGGAGCTCTAAAAAGGATGACTCGAAGCTCATTGAACAAGCAGTGGAAAATTCTCATGCCTCCCTCAAGGTAAAGAATCAGTTGAAATCTCTCATGTTTGATTGGTCATCAGTTTGCACTCACAAGCTAGGATGTACAAACTGCATCAAACATGAAATAAAAACAATTGATGAACTTCCCCTAAGAAAGAGACCTTATCGAGTATCAAGAGTCAAGAATGATTTTATTGAGGAACAAATCAAAGAATTGCTTCAACAAAAAATCATTAGACCTTCCACATCACCATGGGCTTCCCCTGTTGTGGTAGTAGATAAGAAGGATGGTGGATCTCGGTTATGCGTTGACTATCGTGGCCTTAATTCTAAAACTCACCTCGATGCTTATCCGATGCCCCAAATTACAGATATACTGGATTCTTTGCAAGGAGCCAAGGTGTTTAGCACTTTGGACCTGAAGAGTGGCTACTGGCAAGTAGAGATGAATGCTGCAAGTGTGGAGAAGACTGCATTTGTAACTGCTTCAGGGTTATACGAATTTTTGTGTCTTCCCTTTGGTCTTAAAAATGCCGCTGCCTCTTTCCAACGTTTAATGGAACAAGTTCTACGAGAGCACAAAAACAGGTGTTGTATGGTATACATAGACGACATCATTGTATACTCACCAGACATTCAAACACATCTGCAACATCTTAATCAAGTATTCAATAGTCTGCACATTGCCGGTCTTACTCTCAATCTCAAGAAGTGCAAATTTATCTGTTCATCACTGGACTACTTGGGTCACACAATCACTACTGATGGAGTCAAAGTGAACGCTGACAAGGTGGACGCGGTCAAATCATTCCCTACACCAACTTCCATAAAGGAGTTACAACGGTTCCTAGGTCTTGCGGCTTGGTATCACCGTTTCATTTCAGATTTCTCCACTAAAGCAGCACCCTTACATGCACTAAAGAAGAAAGGAGCTAAATGGATATGGACAGACGAGTGTCAGAGAGCGTTTGAATCCCTCAAAGATGACCTGACTAAAGCTCCGGTGTTAAACACTCCCCATTTTAATTCTTCTTTTAAAGTGCAAACAGACGCAAGCGGAGTTGGTTTGGGAGCAGTGCTGACACAAGAAGTGGATGGACAAGAGAAAGTGATTGCTTATGCATCTAGATTACTGAGAGGTGCTGAGAGGTCATATTCCGCATCAGAGAAAGAATGTTTAGCGGTAGTCTGGGCTGTGGAAAAGTGGCATCATAATCTTGAGGGCAGAGCATTTGAAGTAATCACTGACCATGCTTCCTTGGTTTGGCTTTTCCAGCAGCCAAAGCCTTCGTCTAGGTTGGAAAGATGGACTATCAGGCTTCAAGGCTTTCACTTCGTAGTACGTTATAGAAAAGGACAATGTAATGTGGTTGTGGATGTTTTGTCAAGGAGATATCTAGTTGAACCAACAGCCAAACTGATGCACATACCTTCAAAACATGTTCTTAATCCTATCACTTGTGAACTGCCAATGGACCTGTCTCAGATTGCTGCTGAGCAGAAGAAAGATTCAGAGTGCCAAGAAATCATGGTAAGAGCCAAAAACCAAAATACCACTGATATTATGAGAACCCACTATGTCTTGAAAAATGATATTTTATTCAGGAGTGTCCCAGTCGCCAAAGGAGGTCGAAAGTTCCAAATTATTGTACCTGCTAGCTTGAAGGAAGAGTTTTTAACATATGCCCATGATAGCCCCCTCAGTGGACATTTAGGCAAATTTAAAACTCTAATGAGACTCCTAGAATTTGCTTATTGGCCTTCCATGCGTACTGACATATGGCAACACTGTAAACAGTGTGAAAAATGTCAGCAGTATAAGTCTACGAACTTAAAGCCAGCAGGAGGTCTCCAAAGTGTGCCCATTGTTGAGCCTGGATACATGCTTGGCATGGACATTATGGGACCATTCCCACGGAGTACTCGTCAAAATGAATATCTTCTAGTGGTGGTAGACTACTTCTCTAAATGGGTAGAGGTCTTCCCCATGAGATCTGCCAAATCTACCATCATTGTTCGTATTCTCATCGAAGAGATATTTACAAGGTGGGGAACACCAGCCTTTATTGTTTCTGATAGAGGCACTCAATTCACCTCAAACCTCCTGGATCAGTTGTGCAAGCAGTGGCAGGTAACTCAAAAACTCACAACTGCTTAACATCCACAATCAAACTTGACTGAACGCATTAACCGTAATCTAAAAACCATGATCGCATCCTATGTTGACAATAATCACCGCACTTGGGATCAGTGGATCTGTGAATTTAGGTTTGCTTTGAATACTGCATGGCATGAAAGCACCGGATTTTCACCCGCTGAAGTGGCCCTGGGACGTCAATTAAAAGGCCCACTACAAAGAGCTCTACAGAGTCCGCCAGATCCAGATCAACCAAGCTACAGTACCCTTGATCGCTAGAAACTACTGTACGAAACTGTTCGAGAAAATGTTGAGAAAGCACAAACTAAGCAGAGAAAGTATTACAACCTCAAGAGAAGAACTCAAGACTTCCAGGAGGGTGATCTAGTTTGGGTGCGTACTCATCCTTTATCTCGTGCAGATGATGGTTTCATGGCTAAAATTGCGCCAAAATGGCGAGGCCCAGCTAGAGTAGTCAAAAGGCTAGGTCCAGTAAATTACAAGGTGACAATGTTATCTGATCCTACCCAGATAGACAATTATCATACCCAAAACTTAAAAATTTGCCATATGTCAAATTTTTGACACCAAAGGGAGGGGTATGTAACGGACAAACGTTACTTTTTGTAATTCTGTACTTTTTGTATTTTTGTTCAAGTATTTTTGTTAAGACCTGGTTGTAATGGATGGGAGTGACGGGCAGTAACAACAGGAACAGTTAGAGGGCGCTATTGCCTGGAGGTAACTGGGTATATAAACACTGACACCATAGAGTAAGACAGTTCGTTTGGTAGAGGGAAATCTCAGGATTGATCTTGTGCTACCTTCTTTCTCATCCTAAGTTTTGTGTTGAGAACTCTTTGAGTTTCTGCTCAACTAAAGGACTTTTCATTTATCACAGGTGCTTTTGTGAATGGCTTTGCACATGGTCAGCTATGTGGCACTGAGGACAGCTATGCACTAAGCATCTGCATTTCAAACGATCTTTTCTCGTATGGAGGATTATAGGATTACTATCATTGCATCGCACTCAATCTTTGCATCGCTCTCAAATAACTTTGGGGATCTGAAACTCATTACATCTTCAGCACTTCATCATCGGCACACACCTTATCCAAGACAAGACATGCCAAGAGATAAGTTTTCTTCATCTCATTGACTCTTTGTTGAGGAGACAAAGACCTCCAAGATCTCTGACTTTGTTTCTATTGTCTTTTTTTGACACATTTATTAAGCACTGGTGAATAAAATAAAATAAGCAAATGATCATTTGGTTTGTGAAGAGTGATTTTTATCAGTACATGTCAGAATTCTGTTGAACCGCCTCAGAGTAACATCTTTCAAAGAAAGGAGGTGTTGCAGCGTAATGGTTTTTATACTGTACAAACTGTATATTCTATGGCCCTACACCAACCCTACACCTAACCCTAACCCTCACAGGAAACTTTGTGCATTTTTACTTTCACAAAAAAACTAATTCTGCTTGATTTATAAGCGTTTTGAAAAATGGGGACATGGGTTATGTCCTCATAAGTCACCCTCTCCTTGTAATACCTGTGTCATACCCATGTCATTATACAGAGTTGTGTCCTGATATGTCACAAAAACATGCCCACGCCCACACACTCTCACACACACACACTTTGTGAAAAGTGGGGTCATCCCATAGGCTTAATGGTTTTTATACTGTACAACTGTATATTCTATGGCCCTACACCAACCCTACACCTAACCCTAACCCTCACAGGAAACTTTGTGCATTTTTACTTTCACACGCCTTGCTGGAAGGGGGGTGATCTGTCAAAGTTCAGTTGCGTCTGTGACCGAGTTTTCTCCTCATGTGTCTTAATTGGATTTGTTTCACCTGCCCTTAATCAATTATGTTGTTACTTTTAATACTTACAGCATTAAGCTAACTGAGATTTGTTATAACACTTGTATATCATTGCTCTTTTGTTGATTTTGATTGTTTCCATTGTCCTCATTTGTAAGTAGCTTTGGGTAAAATTGTCTGTTAAATTACTATTCCTTTCATTTCAGTTAATATAAAAGATAAATCCTTAAAACAAGAGCTATGTAACTGATTACTAAGCTTCTAAAGGGATGCAATGATTGGGGAAAAAAGCTGATGAGGGGAGAATTTATATTTTAATGCTTTTGTGTTTGCTCACAAAACTGTATGCTAAGGTGTTTTGGATACTGATACAGACCTTTATCAAAGAAATTGCTGATTTTCTGTCTGAGTGCTGGCTTCAGAAAAAGTCTTAATTGTTTTAATATACATGTTAATACTGATAAATATGCTTTGGGATCAAAATTTAAAGACATTCTGGACTCCATTGGGCTCAGACAACATGTGTCAGGGCCTACTCATTGTCATAATCATACTTTAGATTTAATACTTTCACATGGAATTGATGAAAATGGCGTTAAAATTCTGCAGTAGAGTGATGATATCTCGGATCATTATATGGTAGAACCATCACTTCTACAACAAAAGACTGCTTTGTAAATAATCCAATAGCTCAGAAAAACTTGATGTTGTAAAATAAACTATGGACTATCTTTTTTTCTAGAAATTTAGATACAGTTGCTCCTTATGGTAAAAGAAGATTAAAGAAAACAGTCCAACACAGTGGTTGTCACGTTACACTCGGGAAGGAGTGAGGAGACGCTGAAGAATTCGGAGACAAGGAGCCTCCAGGGTGGATAAGGAAGCCATGGCAGAGCAGGCAGTTCTGGTTGCCATGACGGATCTGGAGACACGGGAGAGCATGGCGGACCTGGAGACTCGGGAGGCCATGGCGGATCCTCCTTGGCCTTAGCCGGCTCGGCCACCATGGCCCCGGGCATATGCTGCCCCCCCCCAATAAAACAATTATTGAGAAAAACTAGGTATCTTGATGGGTGCTCTGGGACTGGAGCAGACACTGCAGAAAGCTCAGGGGCTGTAACTGACACTGGAGTGGGCTCTGGGGCTTGAGCCGAAACTAGAGCGAGCTCCCTGGTCTTAACTGGGGTTCAGGAGCCCTCCCTTGGCTTAACAGGGAGTCAGGAGCCCTCCCTGGGCTATACTCCTGAACAGAAGCCCCTCTTGGGCTGAACTGGGGAACGGGAGCCGGCCGTGGGCTGAACTAGGGAACGGGAGCCCATTCTGGGCTTGACTCAGGAACAGGAGCCCATCCTTTGCTGAACTGGGGATCAGGAGCCCTCCGTAGGCTATACTTGGGAACAGGAGACCATCCTGGGCTTAACTCGGGAACAGGAGCCCTCCCTGTGCTTAACTGGGGATTGGGAGCCCCTGGCTGACTGGTTCTGGATCAGGATCGGAGACTCTCCAGACACCAGATGACTGCATCCTTCCAGCCAAGGTTGTTGGTGTCTGGGAGCTCCGTGGGATGATGGTGAGCTATCCAATTCCGGAACATCGGCACAAGGGTTTCCCCCTTTGAGGAAGTTGGTGAGGGCGAGTGGCAAGAACATCCTCGAGAAGTTAATGGGGTCTGGGCATGCTTGAGCCAGTGATATAAACACTGCTTGTTCTTGCATTAATGCGGGGAAAAAAGACGAAAAAAAAAAAAGTTAACAAAAACACTGCAAAAGAAATGGAAAATAAATCACGGGGCGAAAAAGGCGCCACTTTACTTTTTGGTCTGCTGTTCTGTGACGTTACACTCGAAGGAGTGAGGAGATGCTGAAGAATTCTTCAGAAATAGACTTTAATCATCAGCACGCATACACAGGAACTAAAATACATTTAAAAGCAGACCACGGGGAACACTATTTAAACACATGGCACAATGGGACAAACCTGGGGACAAATGAACTAATTAATGACACCCTGCTGGAACCATATTAACTAAATGTGGAACACCTACAACTAATAGAACTGAGGACAGGAAACATGATCAAATAAGGAAAACCGGAACACACATGTGACAGTGGTATAATAAGCACACTCACGCCTTAAAAAGAGCAGCTCAAAAAATGGAGTGTGGCTGGAAGGAAACAAAACAAGAGGTATTTCATATTGCATGGAGAAAAGGTATTGGCTTAATTTTCATCTCTTTTAAAATAAAACAAAAACAACCCCAGGAATTTATTCAATACAGTGGCTAAATTAACAAAAAATAAACCATCAACAAGTCCAAACATTTCCCAACAGCAAAGCACTTATGACTTTATGAACTTCTTTTCTTCCCAGATCAATCCTATTAGAGATCAAATTGTAACCACGCATACGTCAGCCACAGTATCACCTCAGACAGTGCACTATAGATCCCCTGAGGAACAATTCCACTCATTCTATGCTATAGGAACGGATGAATTGTATGAAATTGTCAAATAATTAAAACCAACGTGTATTTTAGACTTAATTTAATCTAAGCTACTAAAAGAGGTGCTTCCAGAAGTTATAGATCCTCTTCTGAATATGATTAATTTGTCACTGTCTTTAGGATATGTGGTATCTGTGAGGATTTGCACTCAGTATCTAGACTGTATCACAGTACTGATACTACTCTCATCAGAGTTACAAATGACCTGCTGTTATCATCCAATCATGGTTATTTGTCTTTATTATAGCTACTGGGCCTTAGCTACATATTTGACACTATCAACCACAAGATTATTTTGAGTAGAATACAAAATGATGTTGACATTAGTGGAATTGCACTGGCATGGTTCAAATCTTATTTATCAGACCATCATCAATTCATAGCAGTGAATGAACAGGTATCATATCAATCAAAGGTACAGTATGGAGTACCGCAATGCTCAGTATCAGGACCGCTGCTTTTCATGCTTTACGTTACCCTTGGAAGATATTATCACGAAACATGTTAGCTTTCACTGTTATGCTGATGATAATCAGCTCTTTTCTTTTCTCATTTCTTTGTGGCCCGACAAAGCATACCAGTTTGCAAAACTAACAGAATGCATAATAGATATAAAAAATTGGATGACTAGTAGTTTTCTACTGGTAAATCCTGAAAAGAAAAAAAAGGTGTTAATTATTGGACCAAATACCTCTGCATGTAAGAACCTAGAAGACTGTTTAACATTTGACGGCTGCTCTGTCAATTCTCTGTCATCAGTCAGGAATCTAGGTCTGCTATTTGATATTACAATATTTCCTTTGAAAACCATGTTTATATTTGTAAATATTTATTTCTCCATCTTTATATATATAAAAATTACAACCTATGCTCTCAATGTCAAATGCAGAAACATTAATCCATGCGTTCACGACCACAAGATTATATTATTGTAATGCTTTATTGGGTGGTTGCTCTTCACACTTAAAAAAAACAAACTCCAGCTGCTCCAAAATGCAGCAGCGGTCACAACATGTTTTGCAAGGAAGCACTAAATGCATGAAATTATTTTAATATCAATAATTCAAAGTAATAGACAGGAGCACAGGACACACACGGGTGGACTCATAATCTCTGACCAACATTTACTCAAATTACTGAGGTTTTAAAATCAGGATAATTGGGGAAACACCAGTGTATGACATGACTAAAATTAACAAGGACATGGAACACATGGGGAAGAAACTAGACACACCTGGAAACCAATTAACACACCATGGATGATGGAAACTGGCCAAAAACACACAGACAAGTCCATAGTTCTGACATAATGCCCCCTCCCGTATGGTGCTAGACCAAGGTGGAGCCGGAGGGACAAGGGAACCAGGTGGAGCTTGTGGAGGAGAAGCAGGCACTGGAGGACACTTTCTAGGAGCAGGCACTGGAGGATCAGAAGGCCCCTCGGGGCTGGACAAGAGAACCAAGAACCAAACCATGGCAGACAGAAACTGGGTCACAGGGGCAAAAACACACATAGAGAAGTCCATAGTTCTGACAGCAGCTAAAGTTCTTACTAGAACCAAGTATGACCATATTAGCCCGGTTCTGTCAACTCTGCATTGGCTCCCAATTAAACATCATATACATTTTAGAATCTTGCTAATTACTTATAAAGCCCTGAATGGTTTTATAATTTAATAATTATTAATACCATTTAATAATACCTAGAATATCAAAATCAACTCTGGTTGGCAGATACTTTTCTTATTTAGCACCCAAACTCTAGAACAATCTACCTAGCGTTGTTTGGGAGGCAGACACACGCTGTCAGTTTAAAGATTAAAGACATCGCTTTAACCTGGCATACACATAATACACTGTTATATTTCTATAATTCAGATCCATTAAAGGATTATTATGCTGCATTTATAAGATCAACCAGAATCTGGAACACTTTCCATAGCACCCAATGTACTCATTACATCATGAAAATAAAGATTCCACTGTCACCATTAGCTTGCTTAGTTGGGGACACTTAATTTCTGGCAATACTGTCTGACACTAATGGAAGAAAGCTGAACTGGATGATGACATCACCAAATCAACAATGAACTGACTTTAACTAAAAAAAAAAATATTTTTTGTTATTGTCCTCTTGCATTCTTGACAAACTATTTTCCTGTTTGACACTGTAAACTGCTTTGACACAATCTGAATTGTATTAATTGATATATAAATAAAGGTGACTTGACTTGATTTGACTGATTGCTTTCTACCTGAAGTCAAAGATCCTGATGTTCTTTATGATATTGTTCATAGAAAAAACTTGCAGGATTAGTTAAATACTTTAGATTAAAACGCATAGGTTAGTTCAAATGCCTCAGCAAGGATCAGTATCAAAGAAAAGTAATTTCTTTTGTCATTTGAGTTCAAAAATAACTTTCAGCTCATTTGTTCTGTCTTAATTGAACTGGTACTAATTGCCATTGGAGAGAGATACAAGGTGTTGAGGATGTCACCCCAATGGAAGTTTGACAGGTTAAGTTTATACTTTGACACCGTAGGGAAGGTCTGGATCATTGTACCTGGTTCAAAACACAATGCCATATCAGCTCAATTATCACCTGCTATATATACATATCACATCAAGGGAGGGCAAAACCTGCAAAAAAAAAAAACCTCAATCAACACAATGTCTGTAATGCATGTGAGAAAGAGAGGATTTTGTCACTTTCTCACAGGTACTTTAAAATGAGCTTTTAAAGGTCCCATTTTTCGTGTTTTTTTTAAGCTTTGATTGTGTTTACAGTGTGCAATATAACATGTGTTCATGTTTCGCGTGTAAAAAAACAGTATTTTTCACACAATTCACCTATCTGTATACCGCTGTTTTCACTGTCATAAAAACTGGCTGATGACTTCCTTGTTCTATAAAGTCCCTCCTGCAGAAATACGTAGCGAGTTCTGATTGTGCCAGCGGTTCCTGTGTTGTGATTCGACAGCAGCTTAGCGTACACTACCATCCTGGAAACGCGATTGAGCTAGTTTTGGATTAGTTTTGAGAAGCAAGTGGGCAGGATTTGTTTTGAAAACCTGGCAATCCTGATCTGAACGCATGTGCTGGAGATGTACTTCTAATCACAGAACGCCTTTACTGACGAGATGCATATGAAAATCGCATTTGATTTTTTGCACAGCCCTACCATCTTGTTAACAAAGCTAAACAGCATTGCCCTTTGTGTAATAAGTTACAGAAACTGTTAAAAGCACCAACTTAAATAATAAAATACACTTACCGGTTGTGGTCCATAAACAACGCCTTCTCCAGACATAGAGGGAACTGCTCCATCTTTCAAGAATAATCTTTGTGCGAATCCGGCATTAAACTGATTGAGATTGAGAAAGCTGTCCTCAGCAAAATGTGCTGCACATAGTTTTACATGTGGATTATAATTTTCGGGAACTGAGTTAAACATAAATTGATACCATTGATCTCTAAGTACAGCATCCCTGGGAAGGCCAAACAAAGATGATTGGACTCCGAGATGAAAATAACAGCGTTTCGACAACATGGCGACAAACACACTCTACAAACGCAGCTCTTCCTCCTTCTCTGTGGGAGCGCAACAAGACCACGCCCCCTTTTTTGTGTATTCCTGTGGGCGGAGGTTAGTCAAAAAACTGTTTTAGTGACGTCATTAATGAAGGAAGTAGACTATGGGATGTAGTCCAAACTGGCCGTTCGATGTAGGCGAATTCTGTTAAATAAAATATCTCGCTTGGCATTGAACTTTGAGCTTTATAATTTTACAGATATTATTTATACTCTAACAACAACATTACACACTAACTAAAGTTTAAAACATGGAATAACGAAGAAAGGAACCTTTAACACTTCTCTTCTTTGACAATGCAAATCAGCAGAAATTAATTTTAATTGCAAAAGACTGTCATAGCCTAATGTGTGGGAGAATTTGATAGGAGTCAGTTTCATACACATGAAAAGCATTTAGTTTGTAATTTAATCATTTTAATATCGAGCTCTCTGAATTTTTATGTTGTACATTGGAACACATACTCTCTCAGCTCTAGTCGCTATGATGCGTATCACCTTCAGCTCTCTGATTTTCCCAGTTTCAGAACTTGCTCCTTTTGTTTAATGGCTGGCTGAGTCCTCTCTGGTGATTTGTCCTCTCCTCATCTGCATGGGCTATAGAAATTCCCCCCGGAGCGCCGGAGGAGCTATTGTTCTCATCACAGGTTGAGCTCCTCTGCCTGTACCTGCTCTTGCTGATGAGTCGGAGCAAGGAAACACAGGCAACGAATAAAAGACAGGGCTGACAATGATTGATGTCTGAGCGCTCTCCCTGATTCGCTGATTAAACCCATCAATCTATATGCAGAGGAGTTGTCCAAAGCAAATGGATCCAATCTGCCGAAACAGAGTAGTATTGTCTGTGTGTTGTGGAGATCGCGATTGGCAGCTTTAGGCTTGTGGCTTGAAACAACTTGGTGGTGGTATCGGAGGTTGCTCTGTGTTAATGGAAAAACTATTACACCTGATAGGATTCATTTTTTTGAGAGGGGTGGGCTTTGCACATGTTAATTAAAATGAAATGGCAAACACTTATTTTATCATTAGTGGTGTTTGCTAAGGCAAGTGTCACTATTATTATTGCTCAAGCTCATTTTTTGAACAAACCCCCAACCTTAAGTATGAAGCTTTATTGAATGACTTTTGTGCTATGAACATGAAAGCTACCTCAAACCGTGCTGAGAAAGATGAGAATCAGCTCATGTTTTTACTTAGTGATAAGACTGATTTTTGTCTTGTAGACGGTAATGTCTAGGAACAAGAATATCAAGGACAGCATTTACAGTGCCTGCCAATTACAAAATTGTCACCGTTAAAGAGAAAATAATACATTGAATACATATCTGATATCTGGTCTTCTAACCCATACTTCCATTTAAAAAGATTGGAGTCAATATGATTTTTGAAAAGTCTGTACCAAGGCTGAATTTATTTAATTAAAAAGTGAAAAAAATGTAATATTGTGAAAATATTTTCTAGATTTTTAATATTAATAGATTTCAGTGTCACGATCTTTCAGAAATCTAATATGGGGATTTTCTTCTCAATAAATATTTATTCTTATTATCACAGCTGAAAATGGCTGTGTTGCATAACATTTTTGTAGAACGAATGGTGCATTAAAAAAAGGTTCAAAATAACAGAATTTATTTGAAATACTGTAAAAGTTTTATAAAAAACGTAAAAGTACTTTCTGTAACTTTTGATCAACTAAAAATCTTGATAAGTTTTATTCAGCATCTTAAGTTTTCTTTTAAAAACTCATGAATTCAAAACTTTTGAGAGGAATTTAAACATTCAGAACTAATTATTCTCTTAATTCTGGATATTTTTACTGTACACTTACAATGCATGACAGATAGACTCAGGTATATAGATAGACTCAGGTGTTATAGGGATACAGTAATATGAACTCCAATATATGGATCATAAAGGCCGTACCAAAAAAGAAAAAAAAATATATATTAATGTTATTTAGCTGTTTATTTTTTTTAAATTGATGTGTCTTTTGGAAAAGTCATATCTGCATGATTAACTATGGCAATGATTCTTCCTTAGAGTCAAGCCTGTTTTATTTAGTAATGAGCTGCATGCTACAAAAGCAAACTTTGTGGGCTTTTTTGACTTGGGCTAGTAAGTAAGTGTTAGTTACAGCAGGCCAACAAAATAGTATACTTTAAAATACTAAAATAAATAGTATACTTTGATACTGAAGACACAAACAGATTTTGTGCATTGCAGAAATGAGGTAATCATTAAACCAATTTAACCAATCTTCAATGTGTTTTCCCAGGAAAAGAGATGAGAGGAGATGAGCAGAGGAAGCCGTATGGCGGTGTCCTCCACTGTGGTGGGTGTATGATGCTTATACTAACTGTGCTGCAGGAGAAGTAGTCTTGTCATTTCTTCTTTCCCTCAGGCTACACCTCACAATGACACCAGCAGGAAATTTCATTTCGAAGAGAAATTGTGGCGGCACCATTTCGATGTCTTTCAGCCATGTCTTGCCATTGCAGTATTGCAGAGATATGATCTGTTATTGTCTGCACGCCAAATGCTAAACTGTTGGCAAATTATACTATATTTGTGTTCAGGTTAAAACTTGTTTTTACTCCGTCAAGTATTTTGGTTCAGTTATTTCATCCAAAGGAGGTCTATTATGAATGGATAAAGTAAATATATTACCATTTCTGTTCATCTCTGTGGCAGTTGCTGGGCTTATACAGGCAATGATATAATGAACTAGAAAGAAAAAATATGAAAACCAAACTTTGATGTTGTCTAGACAGTCTGAAAGTTGTTACCCTGTTTTAGCACATTGATTTATCATGTTGCTGGCATGTTTTATTGTGTAGTAGCATGTTTTTAACATCGTTAAACATATTGCTTGCATGTTTCTGTCAAGTTTTAGCATGTTTTAACACATTGCTAGCATGTTTTTAGCATTTCTTAGCATAGACATGTATGCCTAGATTCAGCATTCGACTGCTCCACACAGGTCAATGTATCAACTATGGTAACTTTTTAATGACATGTAAGCTAATGGCTTCGTTTTTCTGTATTGTGTAAGTTTAGCAAAATCACCTGCTGATGTCTATGCTTGTTAAAAAAACAGCGTATGCTGGTTAGGTAAGTTTTGACGCTGGGATGCTGGTTTATGCTAGTCCTTTGCTGGTGTTGTTGTTGCCCCTCTGGAGTCGATTAACGCATAATGTATACGCGTTATGAGTCATTTTCTCCTGATAACCCCAAAAAGAACTTAAATTACACTTTCAGTTTTGATTGTACAGATAAGAGCAATACAGCAATCGAATCTGTAAAGGGTTTACTTTTTTTATATACAGACATAACAAAACTTTGTGAACTTATAAAATAAAGATAACAAACGAGGTGTGCTGTCTGCAGCCTTTGTCTGAAAATCAAAAAAAAGTCTGAAAAAGTTTGAAAATCTTCATTTACAAACACGTCATTAAAATGAACTGTAACTCCGTGAATACTCAACTAAGAAACATGAGAGAGATAACTATAGACAGCCTGACATGTCTACTTTTAAACTAAACAAGTGCCGCTGAAAACAGATATTCTGTGATAAAGTAATCCATATGAAAACAACGCGATGTCCGTTTTTCATGTCTCCCTTCATTATCTTCTAATGTGACCACGCCCCCGCGCTGAACGCTCTATTCAGATTCTAATGTTTCACTGAAGCGCGTGGCTTGAAAAAGCCCACACAACAGAAGACAACGCAGTGAGACTGTTCTTCCAGTTTTTTTTTATTTTACTGTTTGCTTCGCGATGAGAGGAATAAGACGTAATTCACCCCAAAAAGATGTGACGTGGTTGAGGATTTGAGATTTGGATTTCCTCCGAAAAAAAGAATGAAGCGCTTTATTCAGCAGAGATCATAAACATGAGTAAGTCTCTTTTTATTTATTTATATACTTGTATTAGTTTTCACATAACGTGTAAATATTTTACTAGTTAGACTTTTTCCGAAGACTTTTTCCAAACTATAATTCCTGACTAAATGTATAATCAAGTGAAATATTATGAAGTTTCAATAACAATATACAACACTATACAATATAAAATATTGTATATAATAATATAAATGTAACAAATAAATGAAACTGTAACAAATGTAACAAACAATGCTGTATTTTAAATTTATCCCCCCTAAAAAACTGGAAAAAATATTCTCAGCTCTTTTCAAAATTAATAATAATAATAATAATAATGATAATAATAATAACAATAAACTTTTTTTTTTTTTAGAAAATAAGATTGTTAAAAGGATTTCTGCCGGCCCTTTGCTGGTTTATGCTGGTCATGTGCTGGCAAAGGACCAGCATAAACCACCAAAAGGATATATTTACATGCAACTCCAGTTGCAGACGCACAGTCAACTTGCTCTTTAGATTTCGTGGACCGGCTTTGACATTCCAATATGGTGCTTATTGCAGCCTATAGAAATAGCCACTAATAAGGCATCTATGTTTACTGCTATATCTGTGTGTTTCAGCACATTGCTTGCATGTTTTAAAAAGTTGCTAGCATGTTTTAAAAAGTTGCTAGCATGTTTCTAGGAAGTTTGTAGCATGTTTCAGGTCATTGCTCGCATGTCCTAAGCTGTCCCAAGTTGCTAGGCTTTGCTAGTGAAAGAGGGGATGGATGGAGGGTGGAGGTCTGTGGTGAATAAGCTTAATTGTTTGAAAGTTTTGACTCCTTATAGAATTTTAAATCCGGTTTAGGAAAACCAATCGGGTAGAAAAGATATAGCATACCAAGTTAGAGTAGAGACTGGTAGTCATAGTATGAAAGTTCTAAGATCAGTTAGCCTATTGTTGTTAAATTTGTCAAGCTAATATTCATAATTTAAATATTAATCACAATATTTAGTATGCTTTTGTCCACATAATGGCGTCTTAATGGCAATAGGGGCTAATGAAATACACCTTGATACCCTGTTTCACCTTCACAAAGTATCGTGACCTCTGACCTACCTGAAACACAAAGTGCTGGTGTCACGTTCAAGTGCTTGGTGAGACCCACTCCTCTGTAAGGAAATAATCCACATGCTCGCCGATCCCGCAGTGGCTCTTACTGACAAACAATGACAGAGCCCATTAAAAAGAGCAATAAAAGCACAGCTAATGAGTAAAGGAGGGAAAAAGAAAGCGAGGAAGCAAGCGCGGGCAGTAGCGATGCCAGGGGGACCACGGGCTGCTCTCGCCATCTCCCATAATCACCAGGGCGATGCTCGGATGCCTCCCCTATTTGCATAATGCCATCCTGACACTTTTACTTCCTCCATCCATCACCAGCGGCATGAGTCCTGCGCCCGGCTTCATGCCTCCGTCTCCCCCCTGATTGCGTCCTGTGTTTATCTGCCCAAGCACAAAAGATTGATTCCCTGCTGTCTCGCAGCCTTATGTTCAGCAGATAGGGATTTTCACAGAATGATGAAGCACCCAGTCAGCTAATGATAAACAGAAAACACATATTCAAAAGGACGGTCCCTCTTTCTTAGAGTTGTCTTTCTTTTTTCTTTTTTTTCTTTTGTAGCTCTTACTCTCTCTCTCTCACTATCTGTCTTTCTTTCTTTTTTTTTTTTTTTTTTACAGGATGTGTGTGGGAAAAACGGATGTCAGGAACTGAACATACTCTGCTGGGACTTCAATTTGAAACGCAATTGTTTTCCTGTCAGCTTGCCCCCCGTTTTTCCTTGATTTGCTCTGGGGGTGAGAAACGAAGAAATGGGAGGAAAGGAGATAGCAATTAAAATAAAAAAATGGCATTTTGATGGTCCGCCTTGTTTCTTAATGCATTCGCGAGCAGCGGATTTGACAGCTTCGTTTTTGTGAAGCCGTTTCCGACAGGGAGATAACAGAATACATGCACATGCATGGAAGACTATTAAAGGAACAAGCATTGAAACAAGGTCATCATATCACCTTTTATTGTGGTGACTTGCCACGGACCATTAGAATCACCTAAATACAAAAAGTCTGATGCGATTAAAGCACTTTGAGAAGTAAATTTGTTGTAATGCATTTTAACACCATTAGCCCGGCACATGTGCTCGATGGCCTCTGAGATCAAAGTTACACCACGGCTCTAAATTCACTCAGGCTCCGTCTGCAAAGTTTCAGTCTAATGATGACAAAATAGCATTAGCTGCTGTCACTTCTAAGAGAAGAGAGATTATTTTATTTATTGAAATGAGATTGAAATGATAAATCTCGCCCCTCCTGATAAAATAGTTGGCCTCATAATCCTCGGCGTGGGGATAGGGATTTGAGAAGATGAAGGGCGAGAAGGAGAAATTCATAATGTATAATAAAACAAAAGGTGTCGTGGGAAACATCACTGATATTAAAATCAGTGGCAGACAGATCTTTATGAGAAATGCAGATTTGCCCGTTGTAAATAACCACAGCCAAAGTGAAGACATTTGATTCAAAGACAGACTGACAGCACAAAGGAAGGGAAAAAGACATTTAACCAACTATGAGAAAGAAAGAAGAGAAAAAGAAAGGATTGTTTTGTGTGAATATATGTACTACTATACTGTTATACAGCTTATTGTCTACTGTCTACTAATAAATAATCTGCATTACGCAATGATGATTCTTTCAAACAGAAGTTTGTAAAAAAAAAAAAAGCTTACACTTTTGACAGTCTGACTGAATTATAAGTAAAAAGAATGTGTTTGATATTGCTTTTGTTTCACTCGTCAAATCGGATATAAAGATCAGGTTGAACTGTGGGATTTTATGTCTCACACAGGGCGTACTGGTTACTATGTTTTTCCCCCCTCACTTAAAAAAATGTAATTTAAATACTATTGTACAGTCTATTTCACAGTATGTGTGTTTATTAATAGTAAATGAAGTCGCATGCAATATGTAATTATAACTGTTTCAAACTGTACTATTGTTGTATTGCTGTCACATTCCACAAAGAAAGAAAGAAAGAAAGAAAGAAAGAAAGAAAAAGATTATTGTACTGCATGCTGTATGTATTTATAATTGTCACAGGTCACAAAATTTAGCATTTTTAATCTAATTTTGCAAAAATGCTTTAACTTTTTTTTGAATGATATCTAAAAAATGAAATGAGTGGTTGATTTTGCTTCTGTTTCATTGGTAACATCAGAAATGTTGAGCATTATTGTGAGGTTGTGTCAAAAAATGTTGAAGAGACTGTCCACTGTATACATAATGCATGTTATAAAAATGTTGGTATGCTGTTTAAAAGAAACAAAGAAAAAAGACTAGAAATAGTTGGAAAAGCTTTATTTATTGCCATTACTAATTTATGTTCTTTTATTTTAGATTTTTCTTTGTGACAAAGTGTTGTCAAAAATACAAAAACAGACTGCAGAAACCTCTGATCTTCTATTGACAGAAGAGTGACTTCTGAACAAAAACACAATTTGAGTTGTACTAAAATGTATGTTGTAGTGTCAGAAGATCTGCTTGTGGTAATGACACTTAATGATGCTGTATGTTATTGGCTACTATCTTGAAATTTCCATTCTTCACAAGCTGCAAGAATGTTTCCTTAGCATTCTTCTCACTGTTTTCACCATATGGCACTCACAGCTCATCCTAACCATCATCTACTTCAACAACCCGTGCTTCTCACGACTAAGCACATTATCCTCAGAGCTCACCTTCACTTCAGGAGGGGCTTTTTGGAGACATGAAAACACAACTCAGGCAGTTTGAGATGCTCTAACATCGGGTAAACACACTTCAGCTCAACACAATGGCTTTTCTATTTCTCCTCTGTTTAGAATGACAGAGAACTCTTCACAAAGATAGATTCTGCACAACATCACCATGAATTCAGATGGCCTCTAATAATGCTGCATTGTAACCTTGCTGGCCCGATAATGTGGTTTTAGATTACAAGAGTACAAGGCATTAAAGGTGTTATTTTTTATTTTATTGCACTCTTATCCCAGCTAAATATGCATAAGAGATAACTATATGTAAGTCGTTCATATGTTGATTCCCCTGAAGAGTATAAACATTGTGGTTATATGGTGCTGTCATAACATGACACACTTTTTTTACCTATAGTATTACTGTAGTATTTTTTTCATGCCAGTACAAAATAAAGAAAAAAATCAGTTAATTCAATTCGTAATTTTGGGTCACAAAAATATGTAATCTGGGTCCTGAAGCAAAATCTGCTGAGAGCCACTGCTGTAAATGACACTGTTTATGTTGCACTTTTTACGTCGTCATAATTACAATAGCAACAAAAGAGAGCATAATGTAATTAAATAAGATGCACAAAATATGTATTAAGCGTGTTTGTTAGTATTACATTGTAATAACATTGTACAAAATTATAGTAATGCAACATATTCATTTGTATTAGATCTTATTTTAATCATGTTTTTCCTCTTTCTTTCTTCTTGTAAAAATTATATTAAGCAATATTATAATGAGAATCCTTTTTTTCTTCTTCTTTTCCTGTCATTGGTCTGGGGACAGCATGATTCAGCTCTCATGTCTCTGTAGGGTGACCATATGCACCATTCATATGGGACACGTCCCAGCCAGGATTTTAATATTGCCTAAAATATCCAGGTTTTGGCTATTTGCACTGTGCAGGTTGATCGTTATGTAACATTCATGAGAGCTATAAAGAGCAGAGCAGACGGCTCCTTATGCTTTCGAATCGCTTTCACGTGTTTGTTCTTTCGTTTGACTTGAAGCACTTAGTTTTTTTAGGATTTGTGCGCAGCGACGCTTCAAGTCAATCAAACGGACAAACACGTTCGCATATTTGCATCGCTTAGATCGTTCCCTCTAAATCTCACCTTCTCACACGCAGCCCCACGATTGGTTGATTATGTACAATACCTGCATGTTATTGGTCAAACTGCTCTGGATGTTTTAGGCGTTATTAAAATCCTGGCTGGGACGTGTCCCGTATGAACGGCACATATGGTCACCCTATGTCTCTGGGTCTTATGTTAATAGGCCATGTCTAAACAGCAGTGGTGGTAAGTAAAGAAGTAAAAAATACTTTACTTCTTTAAATACTTTAGTTACTTTACTTAAGTATTTTTTTCGGGGATCTGTACTTTACTTGAGTATGTTTTATTTGCATCTACTTTCACTCTTACTCCACTATTATATTAAAGACAAAGTTTACTTTTTACTCCGATACATTTCCCCATGCCTGCTCCAAGTATTTATTACACTGATTTTACAAACCAATGAAAAACGTGGTTTTCTTTTGAAAAAAAGAACGCACGACTTTGCGAGTTCTTTGCCAACATACGCTCACGCAGCATTTAGTTCGAGGTGGAAGATGACCTCTAAAACAGGTGATAGTGCAGCTCTTGCTGCCCCCAATGATCCCGAGATTCCCGACAGGGATCTACCATTGGCCATATCTCAAGGATATGTTCGAATTCACTGAAGTCATGGGAGATTGTTATCGGCTGAAATGTCTTCTTTCCCTGCCACGGGTGAATGAAATTTCAGTAGGGCTGTGCAAAAAAATCGAATGCGATTTTCATGAGCATCTCATCAGTAAAGAGGTTCCTGTAATTAGAAGTATATCTCCAGCACGTGCGTTCAGATCAGGGTTGCCAGGTTTTCACAACAAATCCTGCCCAGTTGCTCAAATGTCGACTTAATTTATTTACCATGACAAATAGTTGTGTAGACAAATAATATATTTTTTAGGGCTGCAACAACTAATCGATAATGAAAATAATCAAGAAAAATGTAATTATCGATTAGTTGGTTCTGTGACATCACTGTGCAAAATTCCAGTCAGATGTCACTTCACAATGGCACCCTCGAATCTGAGAAAACATATTGAGGCGAGTTGACGTTAATGGTGTTACTATTGTTAGCCAAGTGATTTCATATTGAAACGTGCCTTGTAAACAGCTAGCTAACATTAGTCAAGTTAGCTAACGCATATTGATGTTAACGGTGGCAGACTTGGGGTTGTGTGTGATTAAACCATAAGCTGATGCTGGAGAGAATCAAGCTAGTAAGCTCGTCAAGGATGATCCAGTTGGAGGTAGACTTGGAAAAGCTGACTAGACATGCATCACACACATGACCAGCACCGGCCAATAGTGAGCCTACGTGGTGACGTGCAACACAGACACGCTGCGCTATTACACTACGGGAAAAAACTCGAGGCCCAGAGAGAAGGAAATGAATAGTGGAATAAAGTTGTTATTTTTGGGGGGTTTTGCACACAAAAAGTATTCTCGTCGCTTGGTAAACTTAAGATTGAGCCACTGTAGTCATTTGGAATATATTAACGATCTCTTTAAAAACTTTTCTGGGCCAGCAAGTTTCATTCCCGTAGAAGCCTATGGAGGAGTGATCTAGCTCTCAGATTTAATCAAAATATCTTAATTTGTGTTCTGAAGATGAACAAAGGTCTTACGGTGTTGGAACAACATGAGGGTGAGTAATTACTGACAGAATTTTCATTTTTGGGTGAACTAACCCTTTAAAGAGGTGGTTCTTCCTCATTGATATTCTGAAACAGTCTTACCTTGTATCTTGCACATCTTCTGTTTGATGCAGCTATAATGTTATGGAACATGTCTATTGAAAGTTCAACCCCTATACTGCGATAAGGTGCTTCATTGTCTCTTTTGATTGTAAATCTAACAAATTCTCAATTGCAGTATCTAATCTCATCATTTGTTCTATTAAAACATTGCATATCACTCCCAAAACAACTGATCTGCTTAATTATTGATATTTACAGTTAATTTGAATATTTACTTTTTACTTCCGGTACTTAAGAATGTTTTAAATTGGATACTTTTGTAATTTTACTTAAGTGATGTTTGAATGGAGGACTTTCTACTTTTACTGCAGTAATTTTTTATTTAGATACATCTACTTTTACTTGAGTATAACTTTTGAGTACTTTTACCACCCCTGCTAAACAGAGTCGTCTATCACTTCCACATTCTCTGTTCTCACAAAATTCTACAGCCCCAACCTACAACATTACAAAATAGACGAAACTGTCTCTGGTAGTGGACAAGCTGATGTCTTGATCTTTTCACATCTTGTCCTCATTCAATCTATTGGTATGAATGCATATTCTCTAATATTTAAGTAGTCTGACCAATTAGCTGTTTGCCATGGGGTTATAATTTTTTATTTTATTTGTTTTTTTTTATATTCAAAATAGACCAATCAGCAATTTTATGTAACTGACTCAAAAAAAATAAATTATATACAACACAAATTCCGGAAAAGTTGGGACGTTTTTTAAATTTTAATAAAATGAAAACTAAAGGAATTTCAAATCACATGAGCCAATATTTCATTCACAATAGAACATAGATAACGTAGCAAATGTTTAAACTGAGAAATTTTACACTTTTATCCACTTAATTAGCTCATTTAAAATTTAATGCCTGCTACAGGTCTCAAAAAATTTGGCACGGGGGCAACAAATGGCTAAAAAAGCAAGCAGTTTTGAAAAGATTCAGCTGGGAGAACATCTTGTGATTAATTAAGTTAATTGATATCGGGTCTGTAACATGATTAGCTATAAAAGCTTTGTCTTAGAGAAGCAGAGTCTCTCAGAAGTAAAGATGGGCAGAGGCTCTTTTTTGGAAAAAAAATTGTGGAAAACTTTAAAAACAATGTTCCTCAACGTCAAATTGCAAAGGCTTTGCAAATCTCATCATCTACAGTGCATAACATCATCAAAAGATTCAGAGAAACTGGAGAAATCTCTGTGCGTAAGGGACAAGGCCGGAGACCTTTATTGGATGCCCGTGGTCTTCGGACTCTCAGATGACACTGCATCACTCATCGGCATGATTGTGTCAATGACATTACTAAATGGGCCCAGGAATACTTTCAGAAACCACTGTCGGTAAACACTATCCGCCATGCCATCAGCAGATGCCAACTAAAACTCTTTCATGCAAAAAGGAAGCCATATGTGAACATGGTCCAGAAGCACCGTCGTGTCCTGTGGGCCAAGGCTCATTTAAAATGGTCTATTTTAAAGTGGAATAGTGTTTTATGGTCAGATGAGTCCAAATTTGACATTCTTGTTGGAAATCACGGACGCCGTGTCCTCCGGGCTAAAGAGGAGGGAGACCTTCCAGCATGTTATCAGCGTTCAGTTCAAAAGCCAGCATCTCTGATGGTATGGGGGTGCATAAGTGCATACGGTATGGGCAGCTTGCATGTTTTGGAAGGCTCTGTGAAAGCTGAAAGGTATATAAAGGTTTTAGAGCAACATATGCTTCCCTCCAAACAACGTCTATTCCAGGGAAGGCCTTGTTTATTTCCGCAGGACAATGCAAAACCACATACTGCAGCTATAACAACAGCATGGCTTCATCGTAGAAGAGTCCGGGTGCTAACCTGGCCTGCCTGCAGTCCAGATCTTTCACCTATAGAGAACATTTGGCGCATCATTAAACGAAAAATACGTCAAAGACGACCACAAACTCTTCAGCAGCTGGAAATCTATATAAGGCAAGAATGGGACCAAATTCCAACAGCAAAACTCCAGCAACTCATAGCCTCAATGCCCAGACGTCTTCAAACTGTTTTGAAAAGAAAAGGAGATGCTACAGCATGGTAAACATGCCCCGTCCCAACTATTTTGAGACCTGTAGCAGAAATCAAAATTGAAATGAGCTCATTTTGTGCATAAAATTGTAAACTTTCTCAGTTTAAACATTTGCTATGTTATCTATGTTCTATTGTGAATAAAATATTGGCTCATGTGATTTGAAAGTCTTTTAGTTTTCATTTTATTAAAATTTAAAAAACGTCCCAACTTTTCCAGAATTCGGGTTGTATATATATATATATATATATATATATATATATATATATATAGCTAATATAAGCATTTTATGCAAACGGCTACTTGACAAAAGTTTAAATATTGATACTTTTTGACTAAGTGTGAGAAAATATATATTGTAAGATATCAAATAGCCCTGTCTATCAGTCTTTGCCACTAGCTGTGCTGTCTCTTATTCTGTAAGACAGAAAGAACCCAACGAATGACTTCTAGGGTCTAGTTCTCACTGCGCTCATATATCTACAGTCTCCTTATCTCCTTATCTTATATGAGCCATTTTCCCAGGACGTGTCCTTGCCAGGATTTTTATATTGCCTAAAATATCCAGATTTTGGCTGTTTGTGCTGTGCAGATCGATCATTCATAAGACATTCATAAGCGCTATAGAGAGCGGAGCAGACGGCTCCTTATGCATTCAAATCACTCTCTTGGTACTTTGGTGTCATACAATGATTGGTGCGCAGCGACGCTTCAAGTTGAATTAACAAACAAACACCTAACATGTACGTGTATTTGCATTGCTTTGATCGTTCTCTGTAGATTTCACCTTCTCAAACGCCATACCTGCATGTAATTGGTCAAACTACTTTGGATGTTTTAGGCAATATAGAAATCCTGGCGAGGACGCGTCCTGGGAAAATGGCTCATATGGTCACCCTACCTTATCTACAGTCTTTTTTTTTTGTCACAAAAACATCTAAACTGCCTTTTTTTTTTTTACTTTTTTACTTTAACTGGGGCCCAGGTCAGGAAGCAGACAGACTGGCTAAACCGACCGTCTGCTAGCTGCCTCCCGGCACAGAGGTCAGTTAATTCTCAGCACATAGAGACTTTTTCACCTAGATATCACACTATAGAGACTGTGTCTGTTCCCCGAACTAGAAAATACAAAAAACGTCCTAACCAAGTTAAGATTAACAATTTAATTGAAGTTCAATAAATAAAAAACAGAAGCAATATAGATAAACAAACGATAAAGCTTGGCTTATTGAATATCAGATCCCTTTCTACGAAAACACTTTTTGTAAATAATATGATCACTGATCATAATATGGATGTGCTCTGTTTGACAGAAACCTGGCTAAAACCTGATGATTACATTATTTTAAATGAGTCCACCCCCCAAGATTACTGTTATAAACATGAGCCACGTCTAAAAGGCAAAGGTGGAGGTGTTGCTTCAATTTATAACAACGTTTTCAGGATTTCTCAGAGGGCAGGCTACAAGTATAACTCGTTTGAAGTAATGGTGCTTCATTTTACATTATCCAGAGAAACAAATGTTAATGATAAATCCCCTGTTATGTTTGTACTGGGGTTAGACAACACGTTTCAGGACCTACTCATTGTCGAAATCATACTCTAGATTTAATACTGTCACATGGAATTGATGTTGATGGTGTTGAAATTATTCAGCCAAGCGATGATATCTCAGATCATTATTTAGTTTTGTGCAAAATTCATATAGCCAAAATTGTAAATTCTACTTCTTGTTACAAGTATGGAAGAACCATCACTTCTAACACAAAAGACTGCTTTTTAAGTTATCTTCCTGATGTAACCAAATTCCTTAGCATATCCAAAACCTCAGAACTTGATGATGTAACAGAAACTATGGACTCTCTCTTTTCTAGCACTTTAAATAAAGTTGCTCCTTTACGCTTAAGGAAGGTTAAGGAAAACAGTTTGACACCATGGTATAATGAGCATACTCGCACCCTAAAGAGAGCAGCCCGAAAAATGGAGCGCAGCTGGAGGAAAACAAAACTAGAGATATTTCGTATTGCTTGGCGGGAAAGTAACATATCCTACAGAAAAGCATTAAAAACTGCTAGATCCGATTACTTTTCTTCTCTTTTAGAAGAAAACAAACATAACCCCAGGTATTTATTCAATACAGTGGCTAAATTAACGAAAAATGAAGCCTCAACAAGTGTTGACATTTCCCAACACCACAGCAGTAATGACTTTATGAACTACTTTACTTCTAAAATCGATTCTATTAGAGATAAAATTGCAACCATTCAGCCGTCAGCTACAGTATCACATCAGACAGTGCACTATAGACCCCCTGAGGAACAGTTCCACTCATTCTCTACCATAGGAGAGGAAGAATTGTATTAACTTGTTAAATCATCTAAACCAACAACATGTATGTTAGACCCTATACCATCTAAGCTCCTAAAAGAGGTGCTTCCAGAAGTCATAGATCCTCTTCTGACTATTATTAATTCCTCATTGTCATTAGGATATGTCCCCAAAACCTTCAAACTGGCAGTTATTAAGCCTCTCATCAAAAAACCACAACTTGACCCCAAAGAACTAGTTAATTATAGACCAATCTCGAATCTCCCTTTTCTGTCCAAGATACTAGAAAAGGTGGTATCCTCTCAATTATATTCCTTCTTAGAGAAAAATGGTATATGTGAGGATTTCCAGTCAGGATTTAGACCGTATCATAGTACTGAGACTGCTCTCCTTAGAGATACAAATGATCTGCTCTTATCATCTGATCGTGGGTGTATCTCTCTATTAGTTTTATTGGATCTTAGTGCTGCGTTTGACACAATTGACCACAACATTCTTTTGCATAGACTTGAACACTTTGTTGGCATCAGTGGAAGTGCATTAGCATGGTTTAAATCGTACTTATATGACCGCCATCAGTTCGTAGCAGTGAATGAAGATGTATCCTATCGATCACAAGTGCAGTATGGAGTACCTCAAGGCTCAGTACTAGGGCCGCTACTCTTCACGCTTTATATGTTACCCTTGTGAGATATCATCAGGAAACATGGTGTTAGCTTTCACTGTTATGCTGATGATACTCAGCTCTATATTTCTTCGCAGCCCGGTGAAACACACCAATTTGAAAAACTAATGGATTGCATAGTCGATATAAAAAACTGGATGACGAGTAATTTTTTACTGCTAAATTCTGAAAAAACAGAGGTGTTAATTATAGGACCTAAAAACTCTGCTTGTAATAACCTAGAACACTGTCTAAGACTTGATGGTTGCTCTGTCAATTCTTCGTCATCACTTCCCATAACAACCTATGTACTTGCTACATCATTAGAAGAATGGCATCTATGCTAATATTTGTCTGTTTCTCTCTTGTTCCGAGGTCACCGTGGCCACCAGATCCAGTCTGTGTCCAGATCAGAGGGTCACTGCAGTCACCCGGATCCAGTACGTATCCAGACCAGATGCTGGATCAGCACCTAGAAAGGACCTCTACATCCCTGAAAGACAGCGGAGACCAGGACAACTAGAGCCCCAGATACAGATCCCCTGTAAAGACCTTGTCTCAGAGGAGCACCAGGACAAGACCACAGGAAACAGATGATTCTTCTGCACAATCTGACTTTGCTGCAGCCTGGAATTGAACTACTGGTTTCGTCTGGTCAGAGGAGAACTGGCCCCCCAACTGAGCCTGGTTTCTCCCAAGGTTTTTTTCTCCATTCTGTCACCGATGGAGTTTCGGTTCCTTGCCGCTGTCGCCTCTGGCTTGCTTAGTTGGGGACACTTCATCTACAGCGATATCGTTGACTTGATTGCAAATAAATGCACAGACACTATTTAACTGAACAGAGATGACATAACTGAATCCAATGATGAACTGCCTTTAACTATCATTTTTGCATTATTGACACTGTTTTCCTAATGAATGTTGTTCAGTTGCTTTGACGCAATGTATTTTGTTTAAAGCGCTATATAAATAAAGGTGACATTGACATTGACATTGACATCAGTTAGGAACCTAGGTGTGCTATTTGATCGCAATCTTTCCTTAGAAAGCCACATTTCTAGCATTTGTAAAACTGCATTTTTCCATCTCAAAAATATATCTAAATTACGGCCTATGCTCTCAATGTCAAATGCAGAAATGTTAATCCATGCATTTATGACCTCAAGGTTAGATTATTGTAATGCTTTATTGGGTGGTTGTTCTGCACGCTTAGTAAACAAACTACAGCTAGTCCAAAATGCAGCAGCAAGAGTTCTTACTAGAACCAGGAAGTATGACCATATTAGCCCGGTCCTGTCAACACTGCACTGGCTCCCTATCAAGCATCGCATAGATTTGAAAATATTGCTTATTACTTATAAAGCCCTGAATGGTTTAGCACCTCAGTATTTGAATGAGCTCCTTTTACATTATAATCCTCTACATCCGCTACGTTCTCAAAACTCAGGCAATTTGATAATACCTAGAATATCAAAATCAACTGCAGGCGGCAGATCCTTTTCCTATTTGGCGCCCAAACTCTGGAATAACCTACCTAACATTGTTCGGGAGGCAGACACACTCTTGCAGTTTAAATCTAGATTAAAGACCCATCTCTTTAACCTGGCATACACATAACATACTAATATGCTTTTATTATCCAAATCCGTTAAAGGATTTTTAGGCTGCATTAATAAGGTAAACCGGAACCGGAAACACTTCCCATAACACCCTATGTACTTGCTACATCATTAGAAGAATGGCATCTACGCTAATATTTGTCTGTTTCTCTCTTGTTCCGAGGTCACCGTGGCCACCAGATCCAGTCTGTGTCCAGATCAGAGGGTCACCAGATGCTGGATCAGCACCTAGAAAGGACCTCTACTGCCCTGAAAGACAGCGGAGACCAGGACAACTAGAGCCCCAGATACAGATCCCCTGTAAAGACCTTGTCTCAGAGGGGCACCAGGACAAGACCACAGGAAACAGATGATTCTTCTGTACAATCTGACTTTGCTGCAGCCTGGAATTGAACTACTGGTTTCGTCTGGTCAGAGGAGAACTGGCCCCACAACTGAGCCTGGTTTCTCCCAAGGTTTTTTTCTCCATTCTGTCACCGATGGAGTTTCGGTTCCTTGCCGCTGTCGCCTCTGGCTTGCTTAGTTGGGGACACCTCATCTACAGCGATGTCGTTGACTTGATTGCAAATAAATGCACAGACACTATTTAACTGAACAGAGATGACATAACTGAATCCAATGATGAACTGCCTTTAACTATCATTTTTGCATTATTGACACTGTTTTCCTAATGAATGTTGTTCAGTTGCTTTGACGCAATGTATTTAGTTTAAAGCGCTATATAAATAAAGGTGACTTTGACTTGGAGGACTTGCTTTTGTTGTGGTTGTGTCTGTACATGGCATGCATATGATGTAACTCAGAATGAGGGGAGATGTCACAATCATGCAGAGATCACCAGTGTAAATCAGAGTTGTGCCTGTGCAGATGAATCTCTACCATATCCTTCTTTCTTAGCCGCATCCCAGTTTACATTATCTATTCTATAGTATTCATTTTGTACACATATCCAAGTTGTCGTCTGTTTTAGGTGTCATTCATGTAAAAAGAGATCAAATATTCAGTGTAAATGTATGCGCCCAAAATGACACCAATCAATTGACAGGATCCTAGTCAAAAAGATACATCTGAATTACACTGTATGAACAAATACATAATTGAATAATAACATGGGACTTTTCTGTAATTAATTATCCATTAATTATAAATTATATATAATATAAATATCCGCTCCAACATGCTACTACGGGCCTTCTCACCCTTTACACTTCAAAATAAGAAATTTTAAAATAATCATAGCAACAGTACATAACATTTCCAAAATGTTGATGTTTGAATGAAAAGTCAAGCATGTATTGCCATTTAATAAATGTGCTGAGATGAGATTGAGTGGCATATGATCAAGGCACTGATGATATAGTACCCCATGTTTTTTTTTGTAGTTTTTTTTTTTTTTTTTTGGTTGATCTATGTATTTAAGTTCCTTTTCAGTTTAAGTTTGTCAGGTCTCGTCGATGTTACGTGTGTTACAAGCCTACCCTTTGTCTAGATTTACATATCTGTGGATTTATTAACGACTGCTCATCTTCATCTTCGTGCTTGAATGTGTTTATCTACACAGTAGTGTGACAGTTCGATGTTCTCTTTAGACTTTTCCAATATAGGAAAATGATAGATATGGTAGAGACTGGCATACTTTATTTGCTACACACTCAAGTACTTTTAATGTATACTATAAATATGCAAATTGGGACACAGCCATTATTATGAATATTATCACATGTCCATTATTATAGGTAGTAATACATTGTGATATACTTTCTGTACTTCGTTTTGTTAATTATTTAGTGCCATGTTTAAAGTGTTTGCTATGGGCCTCTATTCTGTGTAAATAAGAAAATGTGCTAAAGGAGTTAAAGGTTAGTGTTTCATTTGTTTGAAATGTAGGGTGGCACACAGGTCCCTCAGTATATGACGCCCAGCCCCCCAAAATGATGATATTTTGAAATCAAATCCGATTCTCCTGTGAGGACTTAGGGAAGCTTTCATTAAAATATTTCATGCATGCAAATCTTCCTCACAAAGAGGCAGATATTTCACTCTATTTTTGCCAACATTTGTGTGAGGAAATCCAGAGAAAATCCATCAAATCCTTTGAAAATCCAATAATATTTGCATAGAGCTTAAAACATGCAAAGTCACTGAATATGAATTAAACCAAAACCCCCCTACTTACGCATTAATATGGATTCTGAAACGCTAGACTCCTAAAGGTAAACCCAAATCAAAGTCTTCTGTTAAATGGTGCTTGTTGGATGGACAAAACATTTTAAAAGACCAATACACGTGCATGCCACTTCATTCATTACCATCTCTACAATTATGAAGGCTGTTTAAGACGACCAAAAGGTCCTCTAGGTGTTGAAAACAAGCATTGAAACAGCTTTGTCTTTTGCTTCACTGATGGTAAACCAAGGCCGACTGACTGAATGCTGACCAGTTTGCTCTCTGCCAACCTTGTAATGACTAACACACACTGGCAACATATTGAGAATTCAACAGGCAATCTATTCAACAATTAATGGTGATGGAAATCATCCTGAAGATGCCAAGAAAACAAATGTGGCTTGCAACAATTTTGCATTGACCTTGAGGCCTTTTATTATATATATCTAGTTCAAGCTCTTGTCAGAGATATCACAAGGCCAGTGGTAAATAAAATAAAAAAGTGTACTGATGCAATAAGTCTATAAATTCATAAAGCTTTTCAGAAATTTACACAAAAATTTCTGCACATTCCTAAAACCTATACAAGTTCTTTAATGTAAGATGCTACTTTGAAACTACACATTATATTAAGTAGTCAAACTACAGTCATGCTTTACCCTTTAAAAAAGTAGTTTATATCTGAATTTACATTCTTTGAAGAAGTCTATTATCCTCACCAATTCTGCCTTTATTTGATCAAATGTGATGTGTGTGTGTGTGTGTGTGTGTGTGTGTGTATATATATATATATATATATATATATATATATATATATAAAATTGTTTATTTTTTTATTTATTGTAAAAACTAAATTTTTCTTGATTTATTTATTTATTTTCCTTTTTTTAAAGAATAGAAAGAACAGCAGTTATATACTGTCACTTTTGATCAATTCAATGCATTCTGACTGACTAAAAGGATTCATTTCTTTCACAAAAAAAAAAAAAAAAGTTGTGTGGCTTCTCTTATGGTGCAGACCGCACAACTAGAAAGTATCATATCAGACACAATTATGGTTTAATAAAAGAGATAAATCTAAGTGTGATTTCATCCAACAAATCTTTTTGACATTATTAAACAGAATTTGCATGCTTTTTTTATTTATAACTGAGCATTTGGGTCACACAAAGACCACAAATCCGAAGGGAGCAGTGGAGATGACACACAGCTTATATCTGGATCTTTGTGAGTAACTAACCCCACAGGAGAAAAAAAATACAACTCACAAGAGACACATGAGTGTGCAGTTCAGAATGGTTCTCGCATTGCTTGACATGACAGACAACTAGTTGTCCAGCGCAGTCCCTTTCACACAGCACAGGTTTACTGAAAATAGAATGCAGTTGTCTCTCTCGTTAATAACCAAACTGTGTGTTCAGCAGAATCCCAGTTTACGCCACAAGCACAGAAAAGATTCCATGTAGGATATGTATCAGGTTTATAGGACAAAGCTTTTTTAAGACTTATGAAAGAAAGCGCTTGGCCAGTAATGATTATTTCCATCAGACAGCTATGCAGTAATCATGCAGTCCATAAAGCAGGTAGGATAACCATTCTCCAGACCATACTTTTGTGAAAAGTAAGTGTGTTTAATTGTATTGAATGTTGTGTGCTTCAAATCTGGAAAGTATAGCCTATTCGGTATATAATAAAACTCTTTTTTTATATAGTAATGAAAAATTGAATGTTATGCAGTGTTATATTTAAATTTAACATTTTAAATGCACTAAATTGCAACTTCATTCATTACAAATATGTAATTACTAATAAATTTAAATACATGGCATACACGTGTTAATTAAAAAGACATTAAAGTATATTTTAGTTGACCAAAAATGCCTGTCAGTACAAATTTTAAAGACAATAGAAGTGATTATGAAATTACATATAAAAAGTCTTACTTAAGTGGGTCAAAAAAGCACTCCTAAGTCCAACTAACAATATTAAATGAATTAAAATGATATTATTTCCATAATAAGAACTCTTTTTAAAAGTGTGCAAAAGTGTACTACATTTTCATTAGGGTACAAAGACAACCCAATGCAAAAACAAATGCAAAAACAGCTTCAAGACAATGTGGTATACAAACTCGGTCCTAGTTTAATGCATTGTTGGTGAAATTAATTAACGTAGTTAGTCATGACTGCTACTACAACTGTAGTAACTTTGATGCACATCCATAGTTTGAACCATTTAGAACTGTTGTTAAAGTGAGACTCTACCCTAAAATGAAGGGTAAAAGCTTTGTTCGTCTTCGGATCACAATTTAATATATTTTGGATAAAAAACTGGGAGGCTTGTGACTGTCCCATAGACTGCCAAGTAAAATACATTGTCAAGGTCCAGAAAAGTATGAAAATCATCGTCAGAATAGTCCATCTGCCATCAGTGATTCAACAGTACAGTACAATACTTTTTGTATGCTAAAAAAAAAAAAAAAAACTTTATTCAACAAATTGTCTCCTCTGTGTCTCTCCATATCACCGTAGCGCCATTCTGGAGAATATGAGCTGAACGCAGGTTGCATACACGTTTCTGTGTCAGCCTTGCCACAAGGATACGTTTTCTACGTACATTTACGCTTTGATTTGAAAGAAAACAGTGCATCAGTGCAGCGCGGCTGACACAGAAGAGTGTAAACTGCCTGCGTACAGCTCAGATTCTCCAAAATGGCGCTACGGTGATGAAGAGTGACACAGAGGAGACAAATTTTGAATAAAGTTGTTATTTTTATTGCATACAAAAAGTATTTCCGTCGCTTCATAATTTTTTTCTGGACCTTGACAGTGTATCCATTTATTGATTTCACACAGGTGCTGGAGTGATATCTTCTGCTCATTAGTCAGTTTTGACATCAAATAAAAATTGGATTTTTTTTTCTTTATTTCCAGAGGTTTTACATCATACTCCTGGGATCCCCTGGGTTACTAGAACACATTTAAACCTTTACTACCAAGTTTCCACTTTGTATTTTAAACTAATGTTCATTAACATACATTGTCCCTATTAAACAAGCTATTTAAAACAACAACAACAACAAAGTTTCACACTTCAAAAACAATGCTTTTGTTCTCTTATACAAATTTAATTCTACATCTTTTAGTGTGTATGTAATAAAGGATTGTACTACATGTTGGTTTGCTTATTTTGCTCAAGACCACAATCTAGTCCACGACACAGTAAAAAGAAACTATGTATCCATCTCAAAGGCTGTAGATCGAACCACACTTTGTGATGCGTTTGCGTATGTTCAGGTTTCAGGAAACAATGAATCATTGAATAATGTCGATAACGATGGAACTTGAGGCCATACATTAACTGATAAATTATGCTTTTGGGAAATGCACCCCTGATTTGAGTTAGTTAGGTCCGTAATTTTAGTTGTTCCTTTTTTTATTATTATTACATAATAAACAGGAAAATACAAGTATTGGAAAGAACATTTAATCTTTTCTGTTTTTATTGTTGTTACTCTTTTTCTTTGTAAACGCCACTGAGTTTCCAATCATTAGATCAAAACAACCTAGTAAGAATGCATTAAAAATGAATGAATAAATAAATAAATCGGACAGTTAGCTAAAAATGTGCAAATGTTTTGTTTGGTGACCTCTTTACTGGCTGTGTCGGTCCTAAACTTGAGCTAGGCCTCAGGCTCCAAGCACAAACTGACCCAAAACCTGCCTTTTTCTTCCTGATGTGAATAAGGATGTCACTCATCACACATTCCTGCAATATACAGGTATCTTCGAAGGTTACTCTGTCATGCCCCAATAGAATATCATAAACAAGACGAAACCGAGAGCTTGAGTGAAGCATTGCCTGCAGTGTTGACAGCGCTCCACTTTCCTTGGCTTTTAAATTTGGGTTTTAGGACTTAAAGTAGGAGGGAATATCAGAGAGCACCTCAGGTCAGCTCTTGCTCCTAAAAAGGGGTCCCTTAAGAAAAACTGATTGACAATCACAGCCTGAAGCCTCAAAACAGCACTGAACATGACTAAGTAACATGCTGGCATCTTACATGGGTGACATTGATCCACAAACCAATTTCGCACCAACATCTCAAAGAAAACTTTTAATTAATTAGAAATTAATTAAATTAATTAATTAAGAGTGCGTTTTGTTTTTAACATATGATCAAAATTAATCAGCCCTCGATTTGAGCTATTAAGAGCAAATTAATCATGTGAAAAAGCAAATGATGCTTGACGCATCTCCAGCTGTGCCGAGTTGTTTTTTCTCACTCTTTCTCACTCTCTTCAGAAGGACATTAGTGAACACACAAATCTTGAGTCAACTGTTTACTGTCACTCCAAATAGTTCACATATGGTAGCTTTAATATATTGTGTTTGGTGGGCTTGTTCAGTCAAGCGTTGGTATTAATAAATGTAAATTTGCTCTGCTTGAGTGACACTTAAAGGGTTAGTTCACCCAGATAGCAAAATTATGTAATTAATAACTTACCCTCATGTCGTTCCAAACCCGTGAGACCTCCGTTTATCTTTGGAACACAGTTTAAGATATTTTAGATTTAGTCCGAGAGCTCTCAGTCCCTCCATTGAAGCTGTGTGTACGGTATACTGTCCATGTCCAGAAAGGTAAGAAAAACATCATCAAAGTAGTCCATGTGACATCAGAGGGTCAGTTAGAATTTTTTGAAGCATCGAAAATACATTTTGGTCCAAAAATAGCAAAAACAACGATTTTATTCAGCATTGTCTTCTCTTCCGTGTCTGTTGTGTGAGAGAGTTCAAAACAAAGCAGTCTGGATATCCGGTTTGCGAACGAATCATTCAGTTCACCAAATCGAACTGAATCGTTTTAAACGGTTCGCATCTCTAATACGCATTAATCCACAAATGACTTAAGCTGTTAAATTTTTAATGTGGCTGACACTCCCTCTGAGTTCAAACAAACCAATATCCCGGAGTAATGCATGCACTTAAACAGTACACTGACTGAACTGCTGTGAAGAGAGAACTGAAGATGAACACCGAGCCGAGCCAGATAACGAACAATAGACTGACCCGTTCACGAGTCAAGAACCGGTTGCATCGGTTTTCGGATCACCAGTAGTTATTTCGGACAGTTCGATTCAATAAACTGGTTGAAGAAAACGGTTCACCGGTTCTTTTGCGCTTGACGTAATGGCGTCATTTGCGATGATTGCCCTTGATTCAAGCCTTCGGTTTACCTGGGCTCATAACACTAGCACAGAATCAGTTCAGAATCAATCACCAAAAGAATCAGTTCGGTTCATGCGCTGTGTGTGTCAGTCTGCTTCACGCTGAATCACACATGCGCAGTATCATCAGCTCCTCGATTCTTCTTATCTGGCTCGTCTCGGTGTTCATCTTCAGTTCTCTCTTCACAGCAGTTCAGTCAGTGTACTGTTTGAGTGCATGCATTACTCCGGGATATTGGTTTGTTTGAACTCAGAGGGAGTGTCAGCCTCATTAAAAAGTTAACAGCTTAAGTCATTTGTGGATTAATGCGTATTAGAGATGCGAACCGTTTAAAACGATTCAGTTCGATTTGGTGAACTGAATGATTAGTTCGCGAACGGGATATCCAGACTGCTTTGTTTTGAACTCTCTCACACAACAGACACGGAAGAGAAGACAATGCTGAAAAAAGTCGTAGTTTTTGCTATTTTTGGACCAAAATGTATTTTCGATGCTTCAAAAAACTCTAACTGACCCTCTGATGTCACACGGAGTACTTTGATGATGTTTTTCTTACCTTTTTGGACATGGACAGTATACCGTACACACAGCTTCAATGGAGGGACTGAGAGCTCTCGGACTAAATCTAAAATATCTTAAACTGTGTTCCGAAGATAAACGGAGGTCTCACGGGTTTGAAACAACATGAGGGTAAGTTATTAATTACATAATTTTGCTATCTGGGTGAACTAACCCTTTAAGAGTTCTCTCTTGATTTTTTAATTTAATATTTTTTAATTTATTTTTTTTGTGGTTAAAACAAAAAAGGAGGGTGTAAAATATTTATTTTCAGCTAAAGGTGTTTTCTTTCCTCAGTGCATTTGCAACAACCCTTAATTGATTTCAGCTCAACTCTGCTCATGTGATGCGATGCAAATGAGTCAATAACTAAAAAACAGTGATACTATATTATGACAGTAACTTTTCTAGCAACAAACTACTTTGGATTATTACGTTCGCAGACATGCGCTTAGGACTGTGCATGCGCACTGGCTGGTCTAGCCTGAAAAATAAGCTTTCAACAAGATGCAATTAGAAAATAAAAGTTTCCATTTCATGCTGCCTTTAAATTATGAGGCAATCATATAAAATTAACTGGAATTTTTTATTTATTTATATTCTTATATGCATGTCTCTGGCTGAGGTTGTTAAATGTATGGTGATCCCATAGGAGTGACATCAGACACACCTGCTCTGGCACCTGTGCTAATCTTTAGCTTAATTATTGTGCTTTCTTTTGCTTTCCTTTAGTGTTTAAATAGCACATAGTGTAAAGATGACTGAGCACTCAGCTGTTAGCATGTAGCCTCTGTCACAGCATGGATGGAGGAGGATAAGGAATGGCTGATCGGCGGATCATGAGTGATGAATGGCCGAGATGATAATCTCATCGAGGGGCTGCCAGGATGATCAGATAAAAGCTGCTGTCTGTTATCCTGAGACATACAGTACAGTGAAAAACCAGAGTTTAGCATGTGAAGGACTTAGCATGCAGAAAGACCATGCCGAGAGTTTGGGAAATGTTGTTAGCATTCCCTAGGCTCCTTATATGCAGCAACAGATTTTTGGGAATTTGAAGATAACACTCTGCACTGGTTGTCATTAGCACTTCAGTACTGCAGTTGAGATTTCTGACCATTTGACTTGCTCCTTTGAGAGAGGAAATACAGCGCTCAGCCATCAAAGATTAACTTCACGTCCATACAGTCAAGTAAGTCTCTCCTTTAACTGATAGTAAACTTAATGATAAAGGGGGACCCTGTTCTGATCCTGCATGATTGAAAACCTGCTGTTTTGAAATGTAAATTCACTTTGGAAGGTATGGAGACACTCAGATAAAGGTCTAAATCTCTCGCGGGATAACTCGCACAATTGGCTCCACAGCTAAGGCGTGTCAGGTGGCTTGATGAATCTACAGGGAGGCTGCACCTCAACACCAAGCTCTCCTTAGATCATCATCCCCTCGTCCTTATTCTGTCAACGGCATTGATGAGGCTGTCAGGGACCCTGCTCATTTGAGGGGAGCGCCTGCCTATCTTTGCATATGCACAACAAGGAAAAGGGAAGGCAGGTGCTGAGAGGAGGATACCATGGGGAATAGCATCAGAGACCAAGGACATGAAGAAAATTCCCACTGGAGTTAACGAGGCAGGGCACGATGCGTGGAGCCGAGAGATACCACCTCCTAGCAGCAGGAGCCTGGAGCTTTACTCAGGCGGTGGGAGGGAGGGAGGAGGTCGCCGCAGCTCTGTAATCACCAAGTTCAAGCAGAAGAGCTGTAATGTGGAGCCGTTCAAATAAAATAGTCTTTTGAGGAGGTCCCGTAAGTTTGAGATCAAGTTGTGTCACAGAATAGGAGAGGCAAATAGGATTTCTCAGCCATATAGAGGGCGCTAGAGACAGAATGTCTAATTAGCAGAACAGCGGGAAAGTTCCGCAGAGTGCATGTGGACCAGTTTTTGCATTAATGATCTGGAACACGCAGAGCTCTGCTAAACGCACAGTTCCACAGCTGACCAGTGAGCACGTTTCAGTAACAAGACCCTCCTAATTAGACCCTAACACCTCACAAGGGCTTAACATTAATATTAATTGACCTCTGTGGACTGTGGCTGCATTTGTACTGCATGTGTGGATGGAAAGGAATCAGCCCACCTAGATAAACGAAAAGGAAAGAGAACAGGAGGAAGATAAACGTGGAGAAAATGAAGAGTGCAAAGGGGAATTACACAGACCCCACCAGAGGTGCCATGAACCTAATAGTTTTATAGGCAGTCCAGGCTCATTTGTTAGGCTAGAGATCTCAAACCAGGGTGATTGTGCGTGTATGTCTCTTATATGTTCTGAGCATGTGCACTGTACCACTGACAAAAAAAAAAAAAAAAAGTGTGTGTGATGTGTATTTATGCTAGGTGTTGTTATGCATTGCACTACAGAATTATTTTTATTTAATATGTATATTTTTTTTAAATAAACTATACAGATAGCGGAAAGTGTGGCTCAATTTCAATGACCAAATTTAGACATAAACATGTAAGCAAAGACCTATTTCACCTATAATAACCTTGCAACATAATTTTGAACTTTCATTCAAAATCAATTTGGTTCAGAAATTTGACGCCATGTCTAAATGATTATAAAGCTTCAGGTTCTCTCTTTAGAGGGATAAAATAAAGAGGTTTATGCTTCGGAGTGATCTTAATGGGAAGGGCTGTATGTTTAGGCATGGATGACTGTATGCAGTTATGGCTTCATACATGCAAGCATGTGGCAATTCAATCTTGTCATGACTGTAAACACAGTGAAGGTGTAATCACTCCAGCTGCCAGAGATCATAGACAAAAGACACAGGCAGGGGGTGAAGTGCTTTAAGTCATCTTTCACCCTTTCTGTTTCATGAGGAAGAGTTGAAATAGTATATGTGTTCAAATGTGGGTGTGAAAGTTCACAAAACAAAAAACATAAACACCATAATGATACCTGCAGGTGAAAGTAATCTCAGTGAAACAAAACTGATTTAAGTATTAGAATCAAAATTCATATGAAATTACATAAACATAATGACAACATTCCATATTCCACCCTTAATTAAATTAAACCCCCCCCACACACACACACACATACAAAAGTAGCCCATATTCAACCAAAAGTGACAATTCTCTTTGTACTCATTGTATGCAACCTGTATGTTGTTTTTTCTCTCCAAACACAAAATAGCAATTTATAGGGAATTTTCCTGTCAAAAAAAAGAACAAAAATACCATAAATGTAGTCTATATGAATTGTAAGAAAATGGCTTGTTGGCAATATTGATATTTGCAGAACTGTTTGGTGTCTTCAATACTCCAGTGGAATTGAATGGAATTGTCACTTAGGAGTATGCGTACATAAGGGGGCGTGTGATTCGAGCTGTACAGGAAAGCAATTGTTGTTATGATGGACCATGTTGTTTGCCCCCCTGGGAGGTCTGGTGCACAGAGTACTTAATAGTCTTAGGACGAGACTTTGTGGACAGCTTTAAAAGCTTCAGCCAGGATCTCTCGCATTGGTGCCAAGTTAAGCCACAGCATAATTAATAAACCTCAAAGGAATGTTCTTCATGTGGCCAAGTACAATGGCCTCTTAGATAGATGCTGAAACATGCTCTTGCACTGTCCATGCATGCAAATACAGTACTACCGCAATCTGGTTTACACACTCTCTCTGTCTGCTCACACACACAGGCATGCAGAAAGGACAAGTACTTCCATTAAAGAGGCCCAGATGCTTCCTTGATTAAATTTGACCACACAAACTCAAATGAAAGCAAATGGGTGCGTATGAAGGGCTCCCTGAGCATATGTTCGGCAGGTCACATGGAGCCCATAATGGGAGAGAAAGACAAAGTGAAGTATGAAGTTCATTGCTGAATTCACATAGGGCAGATTAGCTCTAAAGATTGTACAATGTCCAGTTGACAACAGGGTAAGATAGACATTAGTGACTGCCTGTCCCATGTAGGGTCACTGGGATCCTGGATTCTATCCCACCGTCACTTGCTTTAAAGGGTTAGTTCACCCAAAAATTTAAATTAGCCCATAAATTACTCACCTTCCAGTCATTCTAGGTGTACATGACTTTCTTCTTTCAGATGAATCCAGTTGTATTTATATTAAAAATTATCTTTGATCTTTCAAGCTGTTTAATGGCACTCAGCAGGTGTTGTAGTGCATCAGTCCAAAAGAAGTAAAAAAATAAAGCGCCTATCCATGACGTATGAGGGTGGGTGACATATGAGGTCAGTTTTGTGCACGAATCGTTACTCATGTAGTACTGTATGTGCATGCATCGTTACTCAGAAGTAACAAACGTGGAAGCGCAGAGGAGAGATCAAAACAAAACCACTGGTGTATCACCACTAAGTAGAAGTACAAAATGAGTTTGTAAAGAAGAATGTCAGAGGATTTTTATATAAGCTAAAAGGAGACTGGTTTTCCTTTGCTAATGTAAGGAAACTTTACTTCCTTTGCTCTTGTTAACAAATGTTGGTTTTCACAAGGCTCACCAGCGCATGCGCAAAACTGACCTCATACGTCAGCAGCCATATCACCCTGCAGCCCAAGACCGGTTGCCCACTGAAGCTAAGTAGGGTTGAGCCTGGTCAGTACCTGGATGGAAGACCTCCTGGGAAAACTAGGTTGCTGCTGGAAGAGGCGTTAGTGAGGTCACCCTGCAGTCTGTGTGGATCTTAATGCCCAAGTGTAGTGACAGGAACAGTATACTGAAAAAAGCATTGTCCTTCGGATGAGACGTTAAACCGAGGTCCTGACTCTTTGTGGTGATTAAAAATCCCAGGATGTCCTTCGAAAAGAGTAAGGGGGTAACCCCGGCATTGATTGGCTTCATCACTCTGTCTCCTCTCCACCAGTAAGCTGGTGTGTGGTGGGCGTTCTGGCACAATATGTCTGCTGTCGCATCATTCAGGTGGATGCTGCACATTGGTGGTGGTTGATGAGATTCCCCCTTTCATGTAAAGTGTTTTGAGTTCCCAGAAAAGCGCTTATATAAATGTAACAAATTATCCTCCCAGAGCTGCACAGTTTGAATATGGATATTTTTCTTACATAAACACATCAATTTATTACAGGAGGCCTTTTTTGGATGGGCACCTTTTTATTTATCTGCATTTGGACTGATGCACTGCAATACCCGCATAATGTTATTAAACAGCTTACATTTTTAAAATAACTCTGACTGGATTTGTCTGAAAGAAGAAAGTCATATACACCTAGGATGATTAGAAGGTTAATAATTTATGGACTAATTTTCATTTTTTGGGTGAACTAACCCTTTAAATAAACTTAGTAAACTTACTGCACAATACTTTTCCACCAGTCCATACTTCTAGTTCGAACCCACAGTGTCTCTCCTCATCTTTTTCTGTTGTCTTATTTCGACATTATAACCTCCTGCTGGTGTTCTGACGGAAACAGGGGGACCCGCCCATAGACCGTCCCCTCAATGAAATCAGGACATAAGTGTTCAAAAGTGGACAAATGAGGTTTATTAAAACATGAGAATGTGTCTCCCTCGTCCACTTGTGATCCGATCAACAAAAAGCCATCTTAACACCAGGTGTAGACAGGACCTAAATCACAGCAGTGGGGTGATGCTATACAAACCCTACAAAGTAAATTCCAGATTGCAGTAGCCTGCTGAGTTTCCTGCAACCTAGGACTCAAATTAATGTGTAAAAGTATCCTCTCTCAAAATAGTGTCCCTTTAGTGATTTAAACCAAAAGTTAATGTAAATCAAGTCAAGTGCACCATTTTGAACAAAACATATAACTACATGATGCATATAAAAGCAAGCCCAAAATGTCAATAATAATTATAAATACACTGACCCTAACTACTAGAGTACCATATAAATCAGTTAGGATAGTTGTTACACTGCTGGCCAGGAAGGTATAATACATTTAAAAACAGCTTTGCTACAGATAGAAGTAGTCACCACGAGGACATGGCATTTTAATATAAGGGATTAATGAGAAGTCAATCTGCAAGAGATTCTGAGAGATCTGAAATTCTGGAGTGAGATCTAGGGAGGCTGTAGAGTCAACTGCTTAACAGATGACAACCACGTGTCAAGAAGTTTCTGGATCCCTTCAAATGGAATTTGTATGTGCAGAAATTGGTGGGCTTGATGGCGAAAGTTGGCCCAGATGTAGTGACTGGGCATGGGAGTACTACTTGATTACGGGTCAAAGGATGTGGGACCATTGGCAGCAGTGTAGAGCAGGAACAGTGTACCTTTCTCTGTAGACATCAATAGTTTATGACTGACAGCAATGAATGATTAAGACAAATGCAGAATTAATTTGTATGGAGTAAAGAATGTTGTCGTTTGTGTATTCACTAAGCATAAGTTGAAAGATTGGAATAGGTAAGGCAGAAGAACGGAGGACATCACTCCTAAGGGAAGAATGAGATTGATAGGGAAAGTGGTTAAATTGTTCTTGGTGAAAATAAAAATATTCTCTTTAAGTGAATAATAAAGGGAAAAGTATCATTAGTGAAGTTCAGAATGGATGTAACAGAAAGAACACTAACACTGTTATTGAACTAAATTGCATCAACACTTAACTAAACCGAACTGAATAATGATAACTGTTTTCTGTAGAGCTGCTTTATAGCTGAAATTGAAGTCATTTCATAACATTTTCTTTTTTTTGTTTACTTCTGTGAGGCTGCTCTGAAATAATCTGTATTGTATAAAGCACTATACAAATAAATGTGATTTGATGCAGTGGTGTGAGAAGAATTATTAGGGGCTTTGAGAGTGTGTTTTTAAGTAAAGAGTAAGAGTGGGGGATCAGATATTTTGGAGTTGAATGATATGACATGACTATTAGTAGACTTTATTAATGTATTATAGACATTATTAGATATTTGTCACCTTATCCAGGGGCACTGGTATAATCTAGTGCATTGTGATTGGCTAAATATCTCAAGCATGTTACTGAAATGTTACGCCCCTTACCAGGTTCAGGAAACTTTCCTCCGTAAAATGGGCTGGACAGACTCAAAATATTTGGGTTGAAATGTTCTGGAACAGTGCTGTAAATATATATATATATAAACATAACCACTGATTTCTAGTTGTGTCCTCTTTTAGAAGGCCAAACAATGTAGTTTGGCTTTTGCAACAAAACACAGCGCCACCACGATATGGTGGAGGCAGCAACAATACTACAGTGAGAATCAAACTTAGACCTTCTTTCTTTGTGTATACATTTGGGTGGTGTTATGCGAATCTTCCCACACAATGACGTAGACATGTGGGGCGTGTTTGAACGAGGCGTTTTAGAAAGGCACGGATGAGCGTTCACTTTTATAAAGAATATCTCTTTTGGTTTGAGACTTTAATCCTTGTGACTTTACTGATCTTCTGTACGCATGAATAGCTTTAAACACTATAAGACAAAGACAAACAACATATAAATTGCATCATATGACCTCTTTAAAGCCTTAATAAACCATCTAGATCCTGGTCTTGGAGTACCCCAGCACTGAACATAATAGATCCAGACATACAGCCCATTACGGAAGTGGGTTTGCGAAAGCCATTTCATATTGACTTTAAAGCAGTCTTTATACAGCTTACCCATGCCTCATTGCTGCATTAAACACCAAAGAATATAACTCTCAAGCTGGTGTGCTTTTCAAGTTAGGACTCCATTAACTTGGCAAGTGGCAAAATGAGGTTTTATCCCAGTTCTGCTCGGCTGAACTACAGACCATTTGCGGCTGTGAGTAGTGAATGAGTGTTCCTCCACTTACACTGAGGCCCTATTAATTACCCAGACAGTGTTGAAGCCCGGGTGCGCCAGAGGGTTCAGGAGCTAATGCCTCCCGTTTGACCGTGGATGCTCTGTCTAATGCTTCCCCTGAGAGGAGTTTCACTAATTAATCCTCCGTCTTCAGTGAGGCAATGCCACGTTCCCCCACCCCCCGCACAGATCATCAGGGAGGGAACACAATAGGGAGGGAACGAATTCATTTAAACTCATACAAAACTCAAATGTTGAGGTGTGGTTAGAGTGGATCTTGATCTGAGAAAAACTCTTTACTGCCGTGGCTCTTAGTTTGCAATTTGTCAGGGGAAAAAATTATATATATATATATATGTCTAGAACATTTTTTTGTTTTCTCAGAGATCTGATCTCACCATCATTGAGTCTGTATGGGATGACATGAAGAAACAGAAAGAAAACTGAGACCGACTAATTCCAGAAGAACTGTGGCAAGACACAGTTCTCACACATCTCCAAGACACTTCAAGAAACCTCCCTGCAAAGCTATATAGTTTTATGTGCAAAGAATGCTGTAAAGTGAGGATGCTTTAAAAAATAATGTCATAAATAGATTTTAATTTTATTAACTAAATCACATCGACATTTGGTGTGACCACCCTTTGCATTTAAAACAGCGTTTGTAGGATAGTGTGGATAGCACCAGGATAGCATGACTGATGCATTCCTGTGAAGTGAGCAAATACTGTTTGGACCTCCAGCATGTCCTGGCACAAGGACCGCGCGATGGTGCCAGTCGCTTAATACGAGAATTTGAGTGTCTGGCCAAAGCCTGAGGTAACTGTACTGAAGTAGGGGAATACCTGCTCAATTTAAAGCAACAGAATGCAGATTAAAGAGCAAAATGATGTAAATCACACGGAGTAAAACAATTAACGTATACATTGTTTTTGATAAGTCCAAAAATTATGCTTTCTAGAAAGAAACAGTCAGTGTATCATGAAACAATTTACAGAAAAGTCACAGATGGAAAGGATTATTGGAGATAATAATCTCATAGCAATAACAGAAATACATGACTGTCCTCATGTTTGAGCAGCTGGGAGTCACATCAGCTGGTTACACTGTGGTTTTACAGCAGTGAAGCTGTGGTCATCCGTAACAGTTAGTCAGTCACTTCAGATGGGACTTATGTTATTGTACGGAGTGATGTGCTGTCACATAAGTGTATTTTCCATGTAATCTCTACTGTGCATTATTTAGAATTTGTAAAAGAATGTTATGATTACTTGTAGAATATACAGTATGTGAAATACAAGCATGCCAAAACACAGGCATGTCGTGCAATATCTTATATTTCACAAGGCTAGTTTAATGCTACAGAATACTAAAAACTAAACACTGCATGTCTGTAAAATACAGATCTTGGACCTTGATTTTCCCATTCATTTTCTCCACAAGGATTTAATAAAGAGTTCTTAGCAACAACCCAAACCAACCAGCTCATAGAAGATTTGATAAAAAAAAAAAAAAAAAAAGGATTTGAAAATCGAAGCAAATAAATGGGCTTAATTGTGCAATTAAACATCAATGTAGAAGAAAAAAAATGGCAGTGGAGAAAATAAATGGGATTTTTCTTTGCAAAATGCAAATTTTGCACTTTATTGTGAAAAGCACATGGCAAATATATATATATATATATATATATATATATATATTAAAAAATATATATATTTTTTAACTTTTTGCAGGTTAAATCGTCTTCATAGCATGTCTTGAATTGGTTAACCACTTACAGAATTCAGTAAATCCAGCAATATTTTTTTATTTAGCAATTTAAACAGGTCTTGCTGTTTTTTTTTTTTTTGTTCTTGTTGTTTTTTTTTTGTCTTTTTGTTATTTTTCATAAAGTTTAATAAAGTTTACTTTATTTTTACAGTCTACTTTCTACATATCCACTAATAATACATATCTAACCCTAACCACAACTACTAGTCATTAGTATCTTAATATCTGCTGACACTTTATTTTGATGCAAAACTTAAGCAGTTTAAGAGGCTTGAATTTAGGAACGCATTAAACTTATTAAAAAATATTTATTTTAAGAGAATTAGATCAATTATGCAATTTTATTTTGACGGTGATTGATCCCAGCATGCTTTACATATGGCCGGATAATTGAAATTAAGTGCTTCTTTATGTGTTTTTTGAGGAAAGTGAAACATCTAATAATGTTTCAAGTTTCAGTTATGTTTGACATTTGAAAGAGTTTCTGTTACGTTGAAGTTTTTATCATTACCGTTGTGCAGAAGAGTAGAGCTGATGGTTATGGATTACGGTATGTACTACTACTCTGAGCAATGATGCTTTTTTCAATCAGCAGTAGGAAAGTTATTTTCAACTCGAGCAAATTAAGGAAATTTACTGCAAATTGGAATTTTTCAATTGTATTTAATTTAAACAGTGATTATTAACCATTTTAATTGTCCAGTTAGCACTTCCCCAAAAATGCAAGCATAATAGAAACCCTTTTAAAACCAAACATAACAGAACATGACACACCGGCAGGTCTTCCTCTATATAAATTGTATGCAAAAACATAAAATAACACTTAATTTCATAATTCACTCCTAGAGTCTGAAGCAAGGCATGCTGGGAACTAGAAACTAGCAAAAATAAATTTTATAAATAAAAATACAATAAAAATAAATAAATAAAAATAGAACTTGAAGAAATGAAAAATAGCTGAAGTGTTCACGAGCTTTGAAACTGAAGGAAATCTAAAATTCAAGATGTTACTTTACTTAGAAAGTAAAAACTTTATTTTAGAATGAATAGCCCAACACTGTGACTTGTGATTTTTAAAAGTAATGTTGCCCAATCCAGATCACATACTTTTTATAGCTGATTCAAGTGGCCTAGTGATATCACAGCATCAAAAGCTAATTAAGAACATGCTTTTGAAAGGTCAGGGCCAGTTATGAAAGCCATCGCCCTTAAACAAACTTTAGCTATAAACACTGTGATCCCAGTTAATTGTTGTTTTTTTTCTCTCTCTAAGCCTTTTTATTTTTTCTCTCTCCATCTCTGTCTCTTTCCCTTTCTCTAATTATGATGCTCTAAATGGAGTTTTTCTGCTTGTACTGAGAGAGCAATAAAAAGAAAGAAGTGAGAGGTTGCGTATGGGATCCATTAGTTTGTTTATTAAAAGTCGTTCTCTCTTCTCCAAGGCACTGAACCACAGATCTCTGCATGGGCCTGTAGACCCAGATGCAACATTGAAACGAGATGATCACAACATTTTATACTAACATAAGTGTAAAAATTCATCATGATAGTATCATAGTAATATGGTAATTTTTTGGACATTATGGTTATGGTTCTCTTACGAGAGTTCTCTCGTACTGCGTCTTAGCTAAGGCGCTACGGGAAAAGTCTCTTTTCACGAAACACTGAAGCAAAAAATTATCCTTAATTTTGAATTTTCGTAAAGCGCATTTGCAGCAGTACACAGCCAAAGGCGAGACGGCTCGCTCGCTCATTGGCTGCTCTGCGGCAACTGCACAGCCTATCGAGCGCAGGCTGATGCAACATCAGACCAATAAAGGGCGCTTCGCGCCCTTCATGCCACTTCCTGCCGAAACGAACGTGGCCCAACCCTATAAAAGGAGCTCGAAAAGGCTGACTCACCTGATTTTTCATCTCTTCAGCGAAGCTCACGCATCGCTGGATCACGAAGGAAGCAAGCGCCGTCTGATAGGCATCTCAGCGGGACGAGCCACTTCTGAAGCAGCTGGCCTTCGCCGCCTTCCACTGCCGTTCCTGCTGCGCTCTCCGGCGCCTATATCCTTTTTATATCCTTGTGTGTGTTCGCCCTGCGACGCACACTCGTAAAAGAGCTTCGTCTTTTTAAAGATGCCCTCGTGCGGCTCGTGCAGAGCCCCGCTCAGCGAAGGAGACCGTCACGTCATCTGTGTCTCCTGCCTGGGTGAGGATCATGCAGCGCTCGCGCTCGCTGTTGGCGGCTGCCCTCACTGCGAGCTACTGCCGATGGTGACTCTGAGGACTCGCCTGGCATTCTTCTCCAAGCCTGCATCCTCCGCTGCGCCGCAGCGCCGTAAAAAGTGCCGCTCTCAGCGTTTACCGTAACCGCCTCCAGCTCTACCGAGCTGGCCGGTTTTCCCCGCTTCACCGGCCTCCCCTGCATCGCTTCCCGATGGTCAGCGCCCGCTGTCTGCTGCCGCGTCCTCCGAGGAAGTGGATCTCAGGGCCGCGTCGGAGGAAGAGGACACGTGCTCTCTGCTAGCTTCGGGCAGTGAGGGTTGGGCGAGCTCCGCGGATCTCGCGCCTTCTGCTCAGAGGCCCAGCAGACGGGCTGATATCGACAAGGAGCTGATGCGAGTGCTCACGCTGGCCGCGGCGAGCCTCGGCCTCGAGTGGTCTGCACCAGCGCCCCCTTCTCGTTCCTGGCTGGATGGTAGCTTTCTCCCGGATGAGCGTCTTTCTCCCAGCTCGAAGCACGCCCCGTTTCTTCCTGAGCTTCACAAAGAAGTGGCGAAAGCTTGGAACGCTCCATTCTCGGCGAGAATTCATTTATCTGTTTCACCAGCATTCTCCACAGTGGACGATGCTAAAAACAGAGGCTACCAGTCACTTCCGCCGGTGGAATAGGCTATAGCAGCACACCTTTGCCCACCCTCTGCTGGACGGCGGACGAAGGCGGCATTGCCATCGAAAGCCTGCCGCATGACGTCATCGCTGCTCGCACGGATCTTCTCTGCTGCTGGGCAGGCTGCGTCTGCGCTACACACCATGGCCACGCTGCAGATTTTCCAGGGCGGTCTCCTCCGCAAGCTGGATGAGATGGGACCTGAAGCGATCTGTCTCGCGGATCTGAGGAGTGCTTCGGATCTCTCCCTCCGTGCTACTAAGTCCGCTGCACAGGCCATGGGACGGGTTATGGCTTCCGCTACGGTGGCTGAGAGGCATTTGTGGCTAACGCTTTCGGACATCGCAGAGTCTGAGCGCGCTGCGTTCCTCGACGCGCCACTGACTCCTGCTGGCCTCTTCGGATCGTCTGTCATCCAGTTTGTCGAGAGATTCGTCGAGGATCAGAAAGCGTCACAAGCGTTTAAGCACTTCTTGCCAGAGCGCTCCGGTTCTGCAGCGAGCCGCGCTAGACCGGCCCCACAAAGCTCTCAGTCACGCCCACCGCCTCCAGCTGCTTCATCGCGACAGCGTCAGCAATGCAGCTCGGGACCCCGTTCTCGCTCTTCCAGCCATCGCCCCGTGCCGCGGAAGCCGCGGCAGAGGATTACGGTGAAGCCGGAAGCCCCGAAGTCATCCTAGCACTGCTAGGAAAGCGCCGGTGTACGAGTTCTGCTGCGGCCAAACTCTCACCCAAGCGCGCCGCTGTTGCAGTTCGGATATTCGCAGAGGAGACTGGTTCATGTCAATAGATCTGAAGGACGCGAATTTTCAAATACAGATAGCGTCAAGTCACAGGCGATACTTGAGATTCACCTTCGAGGGCCAGGCATACCAGTTTACAGTCCTGCCGTTCGGCTAGTCTGTAGCTCCTCGTACGTTTACGAGGTGCATGGACACAGCGCTCGCTCCTCTCAGACTCAGAGGCATGCGAGTGCTGAACTAATTGGACGACTGGCTGATTCTGGCTCAATCACGAGCGGAGCTTGTGGAGCACAGGGCCGTTTTACTCGATCACCTCGAGAAACTCGGTCTCAGTGTCAACTGGACGAAGAGTTCGCTGAACCCCAGTCAGACGATACTGTTTTGGGGTATAGCTCTGGACTCACTACAGCGCGCGTTGGGCATTCAGTGCGCAGCGAGTTCTCTCCGCTGCGGCGCGACCGTTTCGCTCAGAGAATGTCAGAAGATGCTGGGTCTCATGGCCTCAGCATCTCCAGTTCTGCAGTTGGGCCTGCTCCGCATGCACCCCCTGCAGTTCTGGCTGAAAGCGTGGGTACCTGGTCTACTGCGTCTCAAGGTTGATCAAGGCTGCGTTACAGCCCTAAAACCCTGGACAGCAAACGACTGGTACCAATCAGGTGTAAGCCTGGGGACTTCCTTGAAAGTGAAGATGGTGCCGACGGACGCCTCCACTTCGGGATGGGGAGCGCTGCTCGAGGGCAGACCGTCCTTTGGCCTGTGGTCAGAACGGGAAAAGCTCCAACATATCAACTGTCTGGAAATGCTGTCAGTGGAGAATGCGCTGACGTGCTTTTGTCCCCGAATCAAGGGCCGCCACGTCTTAGTCCGTTCGGACAACATGTCTGTGGTGTCCTACATAAATCGCCAGGGCGGTCTCGGGTCCCGAAACCTGTACAGGCTGACGGAACGCCTCCTGGTTTGGGCTCAGCGCAACTTGCACTCGCTGAGGGCAGTTCATGTGCCTGGGCTACAGAATCTGGGTCCAGACAGGCTGTCCAGAAACAACATTCCCACGGGCGAATGGTCTCTACACCCGCAAACAGTCCGGCTGTTGTGGGAAAGATTTGGCAGGGCGGAGGTGGACCTCTTCACGTCCCAGGAAAACGCTCACTGCCCCGCGTTCTTTTCCAAGAACGAAAGCGCGCTGTCACGGAGATGGCCGTGCTGCCCGCTTTATGCTTTCCCTCCCGTCTCCCTCCTCCCGCAGGTGATAGAACGTGTGAGAGAAACGAGATGTTCAATACTGCTTGTAGCACCTTTTTGGAAGAACCAACCATGGTTCCCAGATTTGATGCAGTTAGCAGACATCGCCCCGTGGCCAGTGCCGTTGAGGAGGGACCTCCTCTCGCAGGCCAGGGGCTCGATTTGGCACCCTCAACCGGAGTTGTGGTCCCTCCATGTGTGGGCGCTCAACGGTTACCCGCTGATCTCTCAGTGGGAGTGCTAAATACCATCACTCAGGCTAGAGCTCCGTTGACACGACAGCTGTATGCCTCGAAGTGGTTGGTGTTCTCCAGCTGGTGAACAGCTCGGGGATGTTCACCCCTTAGTTGTGAGGTGACGGAGGTTCTCTCCTTCCTACAGGAGCTGTTGGATAAGGGCAGAGCCCCATCCACGCTCAAAGTTTATGTGGCGGCCATCGCAGCATTTTCTGAAACAGCGCTCGGTCAGTCAATAGGAAGGAACGATTTGGTCATCCGCTTCCTTGGAGGAGCTAGGAGGCTGAATCCTCCCAGACCTCCGTCAGTCCTTATATGGGACCTCGCGGCGGTTTTGGAGGCCATGAAGGGTCCGCCTTTTGAGCCTATCCAATCGATTAGCCTCCAGCATCTGTCGTTCAAGACAGTATTCTTGTTGGCTCTCGCTTCAGTGAAGCTGGGTGACCTGCACGCGCTCTCCGTGAGCCAGTCGTGCTTGGAGTTTGGGCCTAATGACTCATGGGTCATACTCAAACCTAGGCACGGTTATGTGCCGAAGTCCCTCAACACGCCGTTTCGGGCTCAGGTTATTGCCCTGTCTGCCCTGTCGGTGTCAGGAGAGGATGGAGACTCGAGTCTTCTTTGCCCTGTTAGGGTTTTAAGAGCTTATGTGTCTCGCTCCGCTGTCTTTCGACAGACTGAGCAGCTGTTTGTCTCGTTCAGTGGACGTTCCAAGGGAATGGCTGTTTCGAGACAGACTCTATCCAGATGGATAGTTGACGCCATAGCGTTAGCTTACGCTTCCAGGGGCCTTCAGTGCCCACTGGGCGTCAGAGCACACTCCACAAGGGACGTCGCCTCGTCGTGGGCGTGGTCTACTGGGATCTCCTTGCAGGATATATGTATGGCGGCAGGTTGGGCCTCGCCGTCTACATTTATCAGGTTCTATAACCTGGAGGTTCCCGCCTTGCAAGCAAGGCTGATGTCGGTATAGTCGAATCAGGGCCCTGATGGGAATTCTGAGTTCGTGAGCGTTATGCGCTGCCGACTGTTATATGGGCAGTATTGCGTAAGACCCGCATTGCCACATTGGTCAGGCCTTGCCTCGACTGTGTGATGTCATATTAAAGCATCTACGGGTGCTGCTAGATATGGGACGGAGGGCCCCCCCCCCCCTGTCCTGGACTCTCTGAGAGTCCCTCGGGTGACTGTGCACGGTAAATCCTGGGCGTTGCTTCAGGTTTATTGGTGTGTGATCCCTGGCTGCTCTGCGGCAACTGCACAGCCTATCGAGCGCAGGCTGATGCAACATCAGACCAATAAAGGGCGCTTTGCGCCCTTCATGCCACTTCCTGCCGAAACGAACGTGGCCCAACCCTATAAAAGGAGCTCGAAAAGGCTGACTCACCTGATTTTTCATCTCTTCGTTTTACATTTACATGGCGTTTTACATGGGGTTCCCGTAGCGTCTTAGCTAAGATGCAGTACGAGAGAACTCTCGTAAGAGAACGTACTCGGTTACTAATGTAACCTTGGTTCTCTCTAGAAGAGGGAATGAGTACTGCGTTCTCTGCCATGCACTGTTGAGCATATAAGCATCTAAAGTTACTAAAACTGTAATATAATTTATATTAAAACTTGTATGTCTTGTATGTACAGCAAATGTATAGTTTAATGACACATTATAAAAAACTAAATGTAAGTGTAATATAGAATAACACGCTAATGTAAAAAAAAATACTTAACATGTACTTTTACTCTTATTTTGATTTATTTATTTTTCCTATTTTAACGTAGTAAAATCTAAATATGTGTAAAAGCATGACAAAAGATTTAATTATATATAAACCCGATTCTAAAAAAGTCGGGCCACTGAACAAATTGTGAGTAAAAAAGGAATGGAATAATTTACAAATCTCATAAACATTTTATTCACAATAGAATATGGATAACATATCAAATGTTGCAAGTGAGACATTTTTCAATGTCATGCCAAATATTGGCTCATTTTGGATTTCTTGAGAGTTACACATTCCAAAAAGGTTGGGACAGGTAGCAATAAGAGGCCAGAAAAGTTAAATGTACATATAAGGAACAGCTGGAGGACCAATTTGCAACTTATTAGGTCAATTGGCAACATGATTGGGTATAAAAAGAACCTCTCAGAGTGTCAGTGTCTCTCAGAAGTCAAGATGGGCAGAGGATCACCAATTCCCCCAATGCTGCGGCAAAAAATTGTGGAGCAATATCAGAAAGGAGTTTCTCAGAGAAAAATTGCAAAGAGTTTGAAGTTATCATCATCTACAGTGCATAATATCATCCAAAGATTCAGAGAATCTGGAACTATCTCTGTGCGTAAGTAATGGAAATCACAACATGGGCTCAGGAATACTTCCAGAAAACATTGTCAGTGAACACAATCCACCATGCAATTCGTCGTTGCCAGCAAAAACTCTATAGGTCAAAAAGAAGCCATATCTAAACATGATCCAAAGCACAGGCGTTTTCTCTGGGACAAGGCTCATTAAAATGGACCTGGGCAAAGTGGAAAACTGTTCCGTGGTCAGACGAATCAAAATTTGAAGTTCTTTTTGGAAAACTGGGACGCCATGTCATCCGGACTAAAGAGGACAAGGACAACCCAAGTTGTTATCAGCGCTCAGTTCAGAAGCCTGCATCTCTGATGGTATGGGGTTCCATGAGTGCATGTGGCAGCTTACACATCTGGAAAGGCACCATCAATTCTGAAAGGTATATCCAAGTTCTAGAACAACATATGCTCCCATCCAGACGTCGTCTCTTTCCGGACCACATACTGCATCAATTACAACATCATGCCTGCGCAAAAGAAGGATCCGGGTACTGAAATGGCCAGCCTGCAGTCCAGATCTTTCAGCCATAGAAAACATTTGAAAACCTAAGACAGTTGAGCAACTAGAAGCCTGTATTAGACAAAAATGGGACAACATTCCTATTCCTACACTTGAGCAACTTGTCTTCTCAGTCCCCAGACGTTTGCAGACTGTTATAAAAAGAAGAGGCGATGCCACACAGTGGTAAACATGTCCTTGTCCCAACTTTTTTGATATGTGTTGATGCCATGAATTTTTAAATCAGCTTATTTTCCCTTAAAATTATAAATTTTCTCAGTTTCAACGTTTGATATGTGTAACGGATTAAAACTCCACAATTACGCGAAGAAGGAAGTGGGAACCGGCGGACAATCAGAATGAAGACAGAGACAGAGACGACAGAGACGAGAGAGGGGGAAAAAAAAAATTGTTCCGGTTCCCAGACGTACTGCCGCTCGGCCCTCCACCAGCTGGGTGAACTCTTCCGCGGTGCCTGGCGGTGGCACTGGACGGCCCTCGGCGGATGGCACGACACTCCTCGTACGCCCGGTGGATGCTGACGGCTCCTCCAGTTTTGGGCAGCCGGCAGGAGTCCCCTGTTCCCTGCTCCTCCCCATCATGGCAGATGGCAGCAGGCTCCAGCCCCCTGGCGAACGGCGCCGACTCCTCCACTCCTTCACGGAAGGCAGCCGCCCCTCCACATCGCGGGCAGCTGGCAGCGAGTTCATCCGTCTTCGGCACCTCACACCAGCCCTCAAGTGTCCACACTTCCTCGCCTGCTCGATGGCACTGGGGATTCACCACAGCGGCAAGGGATCTTCGGCAGCATGTCCCTCCTTCCTCCCAGGTTTCGGCACCAGTGTAACGATATACAAACTTCACAATCATTGGGAAGAAAGAGGCGGGAACCGTTGGACAATCAAATGAGACTTTAATAATAAAATTATCACAAAACAGCGCAACAGCCCCTCGTGGACGACTGCGTGCACAAACAAAACACAAAATAAAGCCCAGGCCTGGTCCTCTCTCGTCCTTTACTGTCGTTACTCCTATTTTGTATACTTCCGATCTCCTCCGTGGGACGCGAGACCGGTGAGTGTAGCAGGTGTCGCTCATTTCCCAATCACTCGGCCCCGCCCCACTCATCACAATATGTCATCTATGTTGTATTCTGAATAACATATTGAAATTTAAACCTTCCACATCATTGCATTCTGTTTTTATTCACAATTTGTACAGTGTCCCAACTTTTTTGGAATCGTTTTTGTATGTATTGATTTAAAATGTGCTTAAAAGTAAAACTTTTCACTAGACATTATTAAAAATGCACTTTTTAAAAGTGGACTTAAGTGTGTTAAGAAGCATAAAGTCATTAAAAGTGCACTCATTAAGTGTTTTTTTCATATATATATATATATATATATATAGAGAGAGAGAGAGAGAGAGAGACAGATCTGAAGTACACTACTGAAGTGCACCTTCACAACTTATATGTTCTTTTGCACAAGGGTTGCATGAGATGCATTTTTTTTTCTCTCCAAACAAGTTAGATGCAAAGCCCGTCCCACAGCCGATTCTAAAGATTTCATTGGTTATGTCACAATGACACAATGTTAAACAAATTGCCTAAAAAAATAAACTAATGCCTAACTCACTGGCAGGGGCGGACTGGCCATCGGGAGCACCGGGACATTTCCCGGTGGCCTGACGGTCATTCTGGCCTGCCGGCTGCGGCTGTGTAGTCGATCAGGCTGACGAGCAATAGATACAGTCGGCATCTAGTCATAGCTGGGGGCGTTGCGAGGGCGGAGTCGGCGTGGGGAAAACACTGCGAACATCGTGTGTATTTGAATGACAAAAATTCACATATTGAGCACTCATTCCCAGAGACACGTAGAACAATTGTAGTCTCTTTTAACTTTAATATTCATATACACTAGTCCATATCGATATTTGATTCATTTTACAGCCCTAATGTAGATGTATTCATTCAAAAATAGCCAAATTCCGTGACGTTCTGCTTTATACAGCAAGTTCTATTTTTGACTGGATTCCGCGATTCAATCGTTTCGCAAACACAGACGGGGTGAATTTATGAATGAAAGTGTAAAAGTTCTGACACAAAACTAAGTTGTTACTTGTCCACACGCTTTTTTAAGTGAGTTAATGTTTGACACTAGGCTAACGCTACATAGTTTAGCTTTAGGTAGAATAATACGGCTAATTATATATGCATGCCACTTTCTGAAACAACCTTACACAGTTTTGATAACGTTAATAATGAACACGATGTTAATATAGCCTGCCTGTGATGAAATGCAGACTGCACACATACACATGCTTAGTCTTGGGATTCCACAACTTCCCTTGATCATCCTCACAACTTATTGCTTGTAGCCATTTTGTCCTCCTTTCTGGCTCTGTATGTTTATTAGGAAGGATGTAGAACTTCAATTCATAATTTGTTAGTTTATTGGAGGTACAGAAAACGACACAGCAACTCTTCGGCGTGATTGTCCCGTGTATTTCAATTGGCGCCAAGGCAATGTTATCCCCCATGGGCTAAATTCACATCACGTGACGGGGCGTTCCCGGGGGCGTTCCCAGACCAACCGTCTGTATCTATAGGCTGGTAATTTATGCAACTGCGAATTTATTGACGGTTTTATGAATCTACGAATCAGGCGATCGCGGCGTGAAAATGACACCACCACATGACCAGACATCAGCAAAGCACTGTCTAATTGGCTATATCCAGAGGCAGGCTTTATCTTAGAAAATCGCGCAAAAAATGGAGCGTTAACACAAAGGAGGAGCAGAGAGGGAACGTATAAAAATGAGAAAAGCCCTGGCCACAGACGCAGCAAATTGCTGCAAAATCCGAGCCATGTTCGCCAGTAAGGGAGCAGGTCGGTCAGAATTACATTTATTTACTAGGGATGGGACAGTTCATTGAAAATAACCGAACCGTTCAGTTCACCCCACTCGGTTCGGCACGCGCTGGGACCACTGTTCAACTCAAATCTGACAAAGCATCTGTAATATGGTTTACTATAAATAACACGTAAAACCAACAGGGTTCAGCTAATATATGTCTCTGTTGATGGATGCGCATTCTGGATTCCCAGACATTACAACAGCGATAAAAAAATATATATAAATAAAAAAAACCCGGACAAATCATTGACTCTTGTTCAATACTAATATGAACACTGTATCAGTGCATTCTCTTAAAGTGACAGTCTTTATATTAATCGAACACCAACAACAAATAAATCACTCACTGCTCTTGATTAAAAAGCTTTTTTAACTTTAATAAAGGATAATCTTTAATTTATAGTCCAAAATGCAATGCTGTTTTACATTTGATTACTTTATTCAATTTCTGTACCTAAAAACTAATGCAAGACCTACCTAAAAAAAACCTGAAAGTCAGTTTATTTTATTTGTATCTTAACTCTATTGTATTTGTGCTGTTGCTTGTAGTTAGAATATTCTTAATAATATGATAATATTTATACAACCCAAATTCCGGAAAAGTTGGGACGTTTTTTAAATTTTAATAAAATGAAAACTAAAGGAATTTCAAATCACATGAGCCAATATTTTATTCACAATAGAACATAGATAACGTAGCAAATGTTTAAACTGAGAAATTTTACACTTTTATCCACTTAATTAGCTCATTTAAAATTTAATGCCTGCTACAGGTCTCAAAAAAGTTGGCACGGGGGCAACAAATGGCTAAAAAAGCAAGCAGTTTTGAAAAGATTCAGCTGGGAGAACATCTAGTGATTAATTAAGTTAATTGATATCAGGTCTGTAACATGATTAGCTATAAAAGCTTTGTCTTAGTCTCTCAGAAGTAAAGATGGGCAGAGGCTCTCCAATCTGTTAAAGACTGCGTAAAAAAATTGTGGAAAACTTTAAAAACAATGTTCCTCAACGTCAAATTGCAAAGGCTTTGCAAATCTCATCATCTACAGTGCATAACATCATCAAAAGATTCAGAGAAACTGGAGAAATCTCTGTGCGTAAGGGACAAGGCCGGAGACCTTTATTGGATTCCCGTGGTCTTCGGGCTCTCAGACGACACTGCATCACTCATCGGCATGATTGTGTCAATGACATTACTAAATGGGCCCAGGAATACTTTCAGAAACCACTGTCGGTAAACACAATCCGCCATGCCATCAGCAGATGCCAACTAAAGCGCTATCATGCAAAAAGGAAGCCATATGTGAACATGGTCCAGAAGCGCCGTCGTGTCCTGTGGGCCAAGGCTCATTTAAAATGGACTATTTCAAAGTGGAATAGTGTTTTATGGTCAGACGAGTCCAAATTTGACATTCTTGTTGGAAATCACGGACGCCGTGTCCTCCGGGCTAAAGAGGAGGGAGACCTTCCAGCATGTTATCAGCGTTCAGTTCAAAAGCCAGCATCTCTGATGGTATGGGGGTGCATAAGTGCATACGGTATGGGCAGCTTGCATGTTTTGGAAGGCTCTGTGAATGCTGAAAGGTATATAAAGGTTTTAGAGCAACATATGCTTCCCTCCAAACAACGTCTATTTCAGGGAAGGCCTTGTTTATTTCAGCAGGACAATGCAAAACCACATACTGCAGCTATAACAACAGCATGGCTTCGTCGTAGAAGAGTCCGGGTGCTAACCTGGCCTGCCTGCAGTCCAGATCTTTCACCTATAGAGAACATTTGGCGCATCATTAAACGAAAAATACGTCAAAGACGACCACGAACTCTTCAGCAGCTGGAAATCTATATAAGGCAAGAATGGGACCAAATTCCAACAGCAAAACTCCAGCAACTCATAGCCTCAATGCCCAGACGTCTTCAAACTGTTTTGAAAAGAAAAGGAGATGCTACACCATGGTAAACATGCCCCGTCCCAACTATTTTGAGACCTGTAGCAGAAATCAAAATTGAAATGAGCTCATTTTGTGCATAAAATTGTAAACTTTCTCAGTTTAAACATTTGCTATGTTATCTATGTTCTATTGTGAATAAAATATTGGCTCATGTGATTTGAAAGTCTTTTAGTTTTCATTTTATTAAAATTTAAAAAACGTCCCAACTTTTCCGGAATTCGGGTTGTATATTATATATATATATATATTTTTTTTTTTTTTTTTTTGAAAGTATAGTTTTTCCATAAACATAAATATTTACATAATCATTTGGCAGATGGATGCTTTCATTCAAAGCGACTTACAATAGATAAAATCTATTTAAAAAAAATTAAAAAATTAAAAAAAAATAATAATAATAATATATATATATACAAGTTACAATTTTATATACAAATATTACAAATGTATATAATGATAGATGTTTTAAAAGAGCATCTTAATGACAAACTAGCACACTGTTTTACATATGAAGATACAGTATTGTTTAAGTGCCAAAATTGACCAGAAATTGATTTTCCATTTCTAGCCTACAATATGTAGCCTAGTGTACAATGCTTATTTATTTTGAAGGTGACGAAGGAAGCAACAGTAGCACTAGTGCTGCTAGTACTCCTGCTGTTGAACAAGAGGGGGTGGACAGTTCAGCTTTTGAGTCAGAGCAGGAACCTTCAGCTAAAGTTTAAGCTATAAGCAAAACTAAACATGCTGGCTATTCTTAAAAAAATATGTGCTTTTATGATTTATAAGATCATCAGTAGTAGGACTGTGATCATTGGGACATACAATTTATCGCTGCATAAATAATATAGATTATTGAAAGTGCTTATTTCATATTGCAGAGAAACTCAATGTGCAGAGTGAGAGAGAGGGGGATTCAGGGAAAGATGATAGAGACAGTGAATGCCTTGATACTTCATTTGATTATTTTGCCCGTACACAGTCTAAGGATTTTGATTTATTTTTTAGGTATAACCCAATTCAAACAACTGAAAGAGCCAAAGAGTTTATCAGTCTGGTGGACACATGAATTTGGTGGTGGTGACTGCAGCAACAGAGGTGGCCTGGGGTGGAGTCAAATTCCTGATTTACTGTCCCATTCCGCCACTGCTCACTGGTAGCACATTCTGATAGATAGCAATACTGAATCCAGAATTATCGAATCCATCCATGGTTTTCTGAACTCTGCACTAAATTCAAGTGGAAACCTTTCTTCAAAGGTGACTGTTTGGTGGAGTTTGCAATCAAAAAAATTAAAATTAAAGAAAAAAAAAAAAAAGAAACTCACACATGACACAACATTTGTGCATAGCTATAATTTGAGGTAATTGGATGGGCAAATTAGGATTTTTTTTTATTTCACTCTTTTTCACTTTCTCATAAATACACCAAGATTTTTGATGCAACAAAATTAAGCTAAGCACATTTTTTAGTTCTCGTTCTTCCACAAAGAATAATGGGAAATGTAGTTTTGTCACATAAACCTCTTTTATCATAAACTTATCTAAATGTTTTTTTTTATCTAACCATCCTATTTAAAAAGAAAATAAAAAAGTATATTACTGAAATGTGTGCATTAATATGTTGCTTGCAAAATAATAATAATAACAACAACTCACAATTGGTCTTCAAATAAGAAAGATTTTGCCAGATTGTCCTGCTTCGACACAGCAAATGACCCATGATAACCAGCCAAACCTATTATAACCAATAGTAATTTCTTTCTGCTATTACTGACACACCAACACACATCAAACATGAAAAGTTTGGGCTTAAAGAAAACCCAAAGTTTCCCTCTGGTAATTACTACATTGTGGTGCCAACTCATAAATACAATCATTCCGACATGTCTTGAGGGCAGCAATTGTCCACATGTTGAAATAAAACTCACTTTTGAAACTGACTTGTTATGAGAGATATACAATGTCACACAAACGCTAATATTGCCTCTGATTTAAATACACACAAATGGTATTGTGTTCAGCTTGGACTATTGCTACTGGCACAGCGGCTCCAATAAAGTGATGTCTAAAAAAGACTTTTCCTGTTATCTTTCATCTGTCTGAATATCTCTACAATGTTATGACTTAATAATTTCATCAGGAAAACCAGCGCATGCATTATCTCTGACATACAATCTCGCACTTTCTCGGATAAAAAAAATGTCACGATAATTTGCGCAGTTATCCCACATGACCACAGGCGGTTGTAGCGGATTGCACTGCAATGTATCACCACAGATTTGCTGTCACGATCAGTCCCCAAAAAGCATGCGTTAAATGAAATTAGCCTCATTTGACACATTCCTTTCTTTTAGATAATATGCTAGATTGTCTCTACAACATTGACTGCAAAGCCAAGTTTATTCACATACCGGAATTTTTTCTGAGGCAACTGTGGCTGCTTTTGTCAAGAGTATTTACTTTTGCTGTTTTATATTTTGGTTCAGCCACTGGCTATCAGATCGTACCGTTGACTTGAGGTTACTCCTCTAAACACACGCTCCAGCACCACTGCACATGTGGTCACCAGACCAGAGGATGATAGCGCACAAAATTGGATTAGCCTGTAAAAATAAAAACCAATCACAGATATGATTCTGTAGGAAGATCTCCACATCAGATAAAAGATGGAGGGCTGCTTTCAGTCATTTGAGGCAAGACGTGTGTGTGGTCTGAAGGGGTAATTGGGCTCGCTGCAGTCTGTGTCCAGAGGTCCAAGCTGAGTGTGACATGGCGATGTTTGGGCGTCCTGTTCACTGATCCGCGTTAATTGGTGGTCATTAAACCCCACATTAACTAACTGAGGGGTTGCAAGAGTGGGCACCAGACCGTGGTAAGGAATGGTGTGTTTTGCTTGATTTGAATTACACAACTATAGGCCACAAAATGTATCCCTGCAGGCAGCAGATGTTAAGAACATAACCAATTATGTTTATATGAATGAGAAAATTACAAACCAGAGACCATATTTGAATCAAATATCAAATGTTTTTATGGCTGTCTGACTGTTTTGTGGATGTGCAAGTACACTTCTTGAATAGAGATACTATAGTTTATCATATGGATACTGTAGTTTATCTTGTTGTATAGTTGTAGTTTATTTTGTTTTGAGTGTGAATTTCTAATGCTTTAGAATATAGTAATGGGATACCAATTTGTGACCCAATCACAGAAAATGCCTAAACTTATATCTTGATGCCCAGCCACTGACATAAGGACTTAAACACAACAGAACTGTGTCATCTTTGCCCCATGTATCTCAAATGTCATGATCCAGCGATTGGAGTTGTCGGATGGTGATTGAAAGCCGCCACCCTTGAGAGCATCTTGCTTCTCTTGAAGTTATGAGCTGACCCAGAGAGCAGGCTGCCTTTGAGCTGGGGCCAAGCCATCTGAATCCACTCTGCCCAAATGAGGGCTTAGCTTTCAAAGTAGATCTGCCGAAGTCTGACCCCAGCACCCCTGCTCTGTGTGCGAGAATGAGGCGGAAAGGGACCCCAGAGCTTCTAAGCTAACCGAGAAGTGATAAATCATTTCAGTGCCTGGAATTAGCATTGTCATCATGACTGCATCTGAACTTTACAATTTACAGTTGTTTCTTGCAGCCATAGTGATTAAACCCAAAATCACTGCTTACCTTTTGTAGAAGACCTATTAAAATAGTAATGTTGGCTTGTACAATGGAAAAATGTACGAGTCAGCGCATTTCCATTTTCACTGACGTAAGAATGGTAAACTATACAACTGGTGCTGTGATTGGTGGACTCCAGAGATAATAGTGCTAGGAAAATGGTACAACAGCTGAATAGTCAACATAGCAGCTTTTGGGGAAATAGCTGTCATAACAAAACGAACGAACAAAATATAATACGTCATTCAACGTCAAAAAGTAAGGAACAAAACAAGATTTCTAAATGCAAAAACGGATGTGAATATGATCTTACAAATATATAATATGCATTATACTCACTGTCATGTTACTGTAAACTGTATGACTTCATTTCTTCTGCTAAACACGAAAGAATATCCAGAAGTGTGATTTCAATGCAACAATAGTACATTGTGACTGTTATGAATATTACTGCCACCTACTGGACTGGAAAGCAGGCAAAGTTGAATACTAGGCTGTAAAATTGCTTTAAAAAAATTATGTACCTACCTATATATACGAATCACTACAGTTTCTAGTTGAAATTAACATTAGAGGCAGTAAAACTCAAATAACTTTTATTCCTTTTTGCACAAAGTATGATTTACAGAGCCAGAGTTTCGATTAAGAAAGCCACAATTCCTTGTACAATATTATGATATGACTTGAAAACTGATACTTTTGAACATTAGGATCACATATCGAACTTCATATTTATGGGTTTTCTAACTCAGTAGGTTTGCTCGGTAGCTTGGTGTTATGGTGCTGCACTTGCGAAGTGAAGCACTGTGGTATGAATCACTTGAAACTACAGTTTGACAAAACAGCTCAAACCCACGTAGAAGGAAGTTAATGAATGCAAAACTGATACTAGAAACTGTGCTAGCATCAGCAAATGCATTTTTTGTATCACTTTTGCATTCATTAACACTATCGGGTAGGTTTAGTGTTGGGTTATATGTTATTTTCCAACAAGATAGAGCATTAGCCTTTTAGTGACTCTCCCTTGACATTTGAATTCTGAACCTCCGCAATAAGTTCCTGAACCAATACAATAAAAACACCTTTATACGTGCCTTTACCAGCATCATAAACTGTAATTTTATTGCCACTGTGATGTGCATTTTTTTCCTGACAATCTTTGGTGCTTTTTTAAGCGTTAAAGTGAGTCACAATAAATCGCACAATTTTAAACTTGGATGAACTATGAAAACCAACATTTCAATCATACCAATGTTGGCTTTAGAGTGTTAGGAAATATAATATATTTCAATTCAAGTTTATTTGTATAGCGCTTTTTATGATACAAATCATTGCAAAGCAACTTTACAGAAAATTACGTTTCTACAAATTTAATAGTAGCTTATTAGTGGTGACTGTCAGTTAATGTGCATATGAAAGGAATTTTCTGAAAAATTAATACAAGACGTAGTCAACCAGACATTATAACGGTCAAATTCACACTTCCCGAACAGCACCATGATCCAACTGTTGGAATTTATTTGTTTTTTGGCGCTTATTGGGGCAATATAAACTGGCCTAAACATTCACATCACACTTTAATTAACACCTTTTCCAAGACATCTGACATGTATTATCTGAGACGGTTAATTTTTTCAAACACATCCCAGATTTTCCAGTTCTCATTAAGAGGGGTCATGATATTCCACATGTGAAACTCAAAGTCATCACAATGACCATAAATTATTACAATCGAATCAACAGGCTATGGGCAGAGCGTCAGAGAAAGAGAGATGCTTTCACGCAGTCTGCCTGCAGAGCAGATCGCTTCTGATGTGGTCTGGCTCCTAGTTCACACGCTAAACTCAATACGCACATTACACTCATATATCTCACAAACAAGAGGGACGCAGAGAGCACTCTGCTTTTCGTGTTGATGTACATAAAGGTCTGCCAAGCGCTGTAGACCACATAAGGCATCTGTTGTGCCGTGATGCTCATCTCATCATTTCTAGGATGACTGAAGGATGTGACGAACCCAAACAAATCAATTCTCACTCTCATTGCTCGCTTGGCCTCTCAGAGCTGTGAAGTTTCCACATTCTTGTAGTTCAAGACTTTTGAAAAGTTAGCAAGGTTTAATGTCAGAGTCAGAATGTCGAGTTTTCTATAGAGCATTTAGAGGCTGTAGAAACAATGAGAGGCAGTTGATTACCGGGATAGAAGTACTAAGGACACTTATCCATATGGTTTACATCGCACTCATCTGAATCTTAGTTCTGCTTCGTTTCCCTTTTATAAAGAGAGGAAAGATATATTTGAATTATTTCTTGTTATTGTATCATGTTTTCCCCACAGATTTTTTTCTTCTTGATATGCATTTTATTTTATTATGCATGTGATGGTACTTTTAGCACTTTGACAAAAGTATTTTCAAATGCATTCCCCTAAAAAAGCCCTGCAGTTCTCTTGGGCTTGGTCCTGATTCTGTAAAGTTAATGCGCTTTTCTTGTTGCGGCTGAAATGCATGCTGAAAAAATTTGCACTACTTGTGATATCATCAAAATTGCAAATGCATTTGATATGAATTTATATTTTCCACACTACTTTACAGAGCATTCCTCACTGAAACACAGATTTAAAGATACATCAATTATCTTCTTTCATAAAGACAACCTATATGTACCAGATATCAAGACCTCAGTAGGTGACAATTTCATATGTCTTCTATATTAACTTTTTCTGAAATATCATTACTTTTTTTTTTGCATTTCCTTTGCTATTTATATTTTCACTCAATTGGTCTTGTTACGCATTCATCTTCAAGCTTCTTTCACCTTCTTCCCCCTCACACAGGCAGGTGTCACACCTACGCTCTGCAGCGTGGCAGAGGGCGCAGGCAGCCGGGTAGATAAAGTGAGCTTGCTTCCTGCGTGAGGTTAAACTATGTGCCTGTATACTGCTAACCACAGCCAGTTGTCTTAAACGCTGGTCTGGGAACAGTAACACCCCAGCCAAATCCAAACTTTAACCACTACGGGCAAAACCACACAACAGGCTACAGATCAGCGTGTGAGGGTAAACATCTAACAACATCTCAACACCTCGGCAGAGATGTGTGTGTGGTTAGACGCCCAGGTGCTCCTCAGAGCGAGATGCTTTGAGAACCTCCGTAAGTCTCTGGTCTCATGTGTAATCAGATCAGATGTCATCACGAGGTTTGAGGTATTGCCGTTGAGACAGTGGTTTTGGATTGTAATAGTATGCGTTCGCTCGCTTCTGCACATCCTCTGAGGTGACCTCTTATCAGTGAGCTGCTTTGTAAAAGAACGCTTCTATTTATATGACGTGTTCTGAAATTACCAAGGCAAGCTTTGATCAAAGGTCATGAAGTAATAATTGCATTTTATTTGAAATATGCCAAGATGTTTGTGCAGAATGGAGAACTGCTCTGCATGAGTGTATTAGTCAAGATGAAGGTCTTTTCACTCTTTCAAAAACGGCATTTATGCCAATATGTAGCTGAAAGCTAGTCTGTAATACTTTTCTGAATGCCGTTTTCATTTCAATTAAATTTACTAAACTTCTATCAAGAGGTCATTCTATCGAGAGTTATAAGCTTGTTTCGTCATGGAGACCAAAAAAATGTCCCCACAAGTTCAAAATTCTCTGGTACGACTAAAATTGAGGGGACATTTGGTCCTGATAAAGAAGGGAATACCAGAATCACACACACAGCATGCTGTAAACCACCACAATGATAATAAAACATGCTACTAGTTATTCGATAGTCACATTTAGTGGATAATCTTTGACTGTAGTCTGTTAAGCCCCGTTCACACCAAGAATGATAACTATAAAGATAACTATAAAGATAACGATATTAGCATCCACACCAGCGAATGATATCGTCTGTTTATTCTGAGCGCACGTGCGTCTACCGCTTTAAATCCTCGAGCTCGTTATAGCAGGGTGGATTCTGATTGGATGTGAATGTTTGTATCGTTCATCAGCTGGAGAAAAATCGTTCTTAAAGTGATTCCAACCATACCGTTTCTCTACCCTTATGAAACAAAAATATATTGCAGTATACTGGAAAATATCATGTAATATATTAGGCATATATTCTTATATATATTTATTTTTTCCAATATATTGCAATATATTGAAAGCGGCAATCATTTGTATATTTTGCAATATATTATATAATATATGTATCATCAATATATTATTAAATGTATTCAAATATATAAAATATTAGAAAATAAAAAGGGAAAATAATATATTACAATATATCACAATATATTTTAAGAAATATATTGGTAAATATATTTTCCTTTCGTAAGGGTATGCCTTTATCGTTATACAGTAGTTGTAGTGTGGACTCAGCTATTCTTTAATATTGAGAACGATTTTTAGAACTATATCTTTATCGTTATCTTTATAGTTATCGTGCTTGGTGTGAACGGGGCTTTAGACTGTAAGTTTTAAGCAGTTAAAATGCTAAAGTTAAAAAAGGGAGACTAGTTAGTTTTTAGCTAGTTCTAGCTACTTTTCTTTCCCTTTTGAAAAAAAAAACGGCTACTCTAAAAGATTTTGGACTGTAAACTGAATGATAGTAGGAAATAATAACAAACAACAGCAAAGTTTCAAAAGTTTCAAAATCATTCTGATACACTGACTTCTGGCTTCTGTTTCTTTCCCTCACAAACGTCTGCCCTGGAAATCCCACACAAAGACTGCACAGTTTAGAACAGGGGTCACCGACCTCGGTCCTGGAGAGTTTAGCTCCAACTTGCCTCAACACACCTGCCTGGAGGTTTCAAGTATACCTAATTAGAGTTTGATTCGCTGGTTCAGGTGTGTTTAATTAGGGTTGGATCTCAACTTTCCAGGACAGAGTTTGGTGACTGCTTGTTTAGAAGTTCGCTCAGAGAAATAAGCTAAAAATACAGTACAGTGCGACAAAACATGCTGGAAAAGGAGTATTTTGAAAACATATGAGCTACTGGGACGCTACTAAAAAGTGTAGTCAAATTAGCAGTGTGGCTACTTTAAGTAGCTGCTCGCAAATACTGGTAACTACTGATTCTGTTGAAAATAAAGCAATCTTTTAGATGGGGGTGGGTGCATGTTCTGTTACATAGTGAATAACAGCTTTCCCTTTGGACAGGTCTTTACCAGCTGCAATCAAACCTTCTGAAGACCCTGCAATTGTGGCAAATCAAGTCAGCGTCTATTAATAATATTTCCAGGGTTCCTTTTGGCAGAGGTGTGCGTCCGCCTGCTGTCAGGGACTGCGTGATAGAGCGTCATTTTCATCCGAGCTAGGGCAGGCATCTGTCACTTTGATAAACAATTCCTACAGTAATCTGAATAAAGATCTTCATTTTAGATTCTGGCTGACTAGCTTTTTCTGTGTCGTCGTCTTCTCATTTTCATACGTGTCTTTATTGTAATGGTCTTTTGTTCTAAGGTCATGTAATGCATGCTAGGGAGTTTTTTATTATTATTATTATTATTACTAGGGTTACTAGTATGTTAAAGGTATGTACTATATGTGAATTGTTTTACTGTAAATAATCTTTTTAAAAGTAACAAATGTACTTGCAGGTCATTATCAGGACATTATTCATTAATTTTACTGACATTATTAACTCATGCATGTAAACAAAAATGATTATGAATATAAGTCCTTCTTTTAATTTAGTGAAAAAGTAAAACTTACATTAAACGTTTCTTTAAATATTTGTATTCTATTAGCTATTAGATAGATAGATAGATAGATTTTTTTTTTAGATAGAAGTTTATTTTGGATTTTGGCAGATATAGATGTGCCAGTGGTAAAATGGCAATCAAGAGAGATAAAAATTAGTATACAGAAAATACAAAACAGTAAATCTTTTCCTTTCGCTCTATTGTCTTGTTTCCCGCTCTTCCCTGGTGCACAAGCTCAAACTACAAAACAACATAACACTATCAGAAAACACATACATTTCCAGCGCTGGTCATTTTAGCTTAAAAAGCTATAATCATAAAGAACAGATGTTTTAATATAACTGACTCTACTCATGGCATCCCATATGCAATTCTGTTCAACATGCAAAAAGTCAATGCACGAAATATAGAAATTGCTTTATGCATATTAAAGACACTTGTCATCAGGGTGTCACATAAAAAGCGCAGAAGGACAAGAGGCAGCGTCCCTCTGAGGCCTTTTTCCTCTCAAAAGTATCAAATTAGATTCAGGGAAATGGCCCTGTGTCGGCATGCAAAGCAGAGTATTTTTTGTGTGTGTGTGTGTGTGTGTGCTGTTTTGCATATAAAAAACGGGGGACCATGTAAATTGCGTTCGATATACAGACAAATTGGTCATTCAGGATCGGAATGAAAATGACACTTTAGCGCAAACAGGAAATGGAGCCTTGCACCGCGAGAGAATTAGAGCCGTTAAAATGTCACTCCTTTCAGGTGTCCAGATGTATGGCTGAAGGAGACGCAGAAAAAAATGGAGATGTTGATGAAGGTGACATGTTAAAAACACGCCTTGGCCAGAATACATTGTCTTTCCCAAATGCGTTAGGTGGTCTGTGATTTGCACCCAATCAGCTACGTCGCTAAACAAGAGAAGGTGACGCCGAGGGGAAGGCCGCGCTGGGATCGCTTTGTGGAAGTGCTTGAATTGGTTCCATATTTTTAAAAATCACTCTCACCTCTCATTTGAGGGGTTCACGGCAATCATTCCAACTCAAGTCATAATTCATGAGTCTGTTTTCCTTTTTTGCACGTGTTTGTCTTTGTGTGCGAGTAAATGATAGCCATTCTCCAGACAGAAGACTAAATGACCCCTAACACCTACTTTGTGTTTTAAATGAGTCACTGTAGCAATTTGCCTGTGAAAGTGGACATTACTGCGATGTAATGCCAAGCTCAACAACAGCGTGCCCTGTTCACGCTGAGCCAATCATCATTTGGACGTTCAGGGGTCGTAGAACGTAGACATATTATTCGCAGGCGGTGCATGTTTTCTGCCTGTATGCAAGTCAGGCGGGAATAAAGGGCTTCTAAATGTAATAATCCATATTCAGTGCATCTTTAAAGTGTGTCAGCACAACATTGGCAAATCTGGGAGACTGAGTTCAGGTTTTTGGTCTGCTAATCTCAGGGGTCCACCCATTCTGAGACCACAGCCCGAGGGTTGACAAATGACCTTAATGAAATTGGACAATTCAGCACACATGCATAAAAAAGGGACCTTAAATATTGATGGGGTAGATTAACCTAGTCTTAGATGTTCTGGCGTTTAATATTTTAACTACCTGACTGTCTCCATCTGATAAATGGAGCTGAGTATAATTGTCTGGTTTAAGTGTGGTTAGTGGATGACACATATGTGATAGTATGTTCATATGTAACAAGATTCATCACTTTGACAAAAACAAATGATGGTTTTTTTTTTTGTCCTATTCCTTAAAATCACTGCAAGGCATATTTGATTAAATTAAAGCAATAGATTTGAAGTAGAACAAGAGGGTTTTATTACAAACCTTCATCAAATGATCCACATACAAGCAAGATCATTCTAATAGTCAAAATTATTTAGTTATAGCCCCTCATAACAAAGATCCATAAGCCTTGTGATCTTCGTCTGCTACTTCAGCTACCTTTGACAGAAAACCTATACTTTTCATACAACCCGAATTCAGGAAAAGTTGGGACGTTTTTTAAATTTTAATAAAATGAAAACTAAAGGAATTTCAAATCACATGAGCCAATATTTTATTCACAATAGAACATAGATAACGTAGCAAATGTTTAAACTGAGAAAGTTTACACTTTTATCCACTTAATTAGCTCATTTAAAATTTAATGCCTGCTACAGGTCACAAAAAAGTTGGCACGGGGGCAACAAATGGCTAAAAAAGCAAGCAGTTTTGAAAAGATTCAGCTGGGAGAACATCTAGGGATTAATTAAGTTAATTGATATCAGGTCTGTAACATGATTAGCTATAAAAGCTTTGTCTTAGAGAAGCAGAGTCTCTCAGAAGTAAAGATGGGCAGAGGCTCTCCAATCTGTGAAAGACTGCTTAAAAAAATTGTGGAAAACTTTAAAAACAATGTTCCTCAACGTCAAATTGCAAAGGCTTTGCAAATCTCATCATCTACAGTGCATAACATCATCAAAAGATTCAGAGAAACTGGAGAAATCTCTGTGCGTAAGGGACAAGGCCGGAGACCTTTATTGGATGCCCGTGGTCTTCGGGCTCTCAGACGACACTGCATCACTCATCGGCATGATTGTGTCAATGACATTACTAAATGGGCCCAGGAATACTTTCAGAAACCACTGTCAGTAAACACAATCCGCCATGCCATCAGCAGATGCCAACTAAAGCTCTATCATGCAAAAAGGAAGCCATATGTGAACATGGTCCAGAAGCGCCGTCGTGTCCTGTGGGCCAAGGCTCATTTAAAATGGACTATTTCAAAGTGGAATAGTGTTTTATGGTCAGACGAGTCCAAATTTGACATTCTTGTTGGAAATCACGGACGCCGTGTCCTCCGGGCTAAAGAGGAGGGAGACCTTCCAGCATGTTATCAGCATTCAGTTCAAAAGCCAGCATCTCTGATGGGATGGGGGTGCATAAGTGCATACGGTATGGGCAGCTTGCATGTTTTGGAAGGCTCTGTGAATGCTGAAAGGTATATAAAGGTTTTAGAGCAACATATGCTTCCCTCCAAACAACGTCTATTTCAGGGAAGGCCTTGTTTATTTCAGCAGGACAATGCAAAACCACATACTGCAGCTATAACAACAGCATGGCTTCGTCGTAGAAGAGTCCGGGTGCTAACCTGGCCTGCCTGCAGTCCAGATCTTTCACCTATAGAGAACATTTGGCACATCATTAAATGAAAAATACGTCAAAGACGACCACGAACTCTTCAGCAGCTGGAAATCTATATAAGGCAAGAATGGGACCAAATTCCAACAGCAAAACTCCAGCAACTCATAGCCTCAATGCCCAGACGTCTTCAAACTGTATAATCAAAACTTAGTTTCAAAAGGAATAAACTGTACATTTATAAGGAGGCACTTTCAATGAATAAGGTTCAAAACAGCTCTTAACTCTTGAAATATTTCTTCTTTTCTGACAAATAATTAAAAGAATATTTCAGCAAAAAAAAAAAAAAAAAATTCACCATTTACTCAACTTCATGTTATTGCAAAGCCATGTTTTGAAGAATGTCCCGGTTGCAGTTTTCCACACAATAGCAATAAATGGCCTGGAGCTTTTAGATTTTATAAAGTATTATGATATTATAAAAGCAAATGCTGTGTGAGGAGAACAATTTATTTTATGTTTACTTTGTGCGAGGTCAGCCCGAGAATTTAGGATGTGTCATGAATAGAGTTTTAACGTTATTTACTATCAATAAATATTAGATAAACATGAATGAAATCCTTAAGATTTAAAATTATGCCAGAATGGGTAACAAGTTAAAGATTCAGCCTAAATATATGTTACTGTGTATCATTTATCACCAAAAACTAATTTGTTGTTATCGACAAACTTCACATTAATTAATTAATTAATGTTTTATTTTTTTATTTTTTTAAGTAATAGGTCAACTATTTCTTTATAGGTTAACTATGTCATATGTGACCAAAAAAAAGTATAAATAAGTAAAAATAAATTATAATAATAATAATTAAGAGTAATGAACAGCTAACTATTTCATTTATTAAGCATCTAATGTGTTATTTTTAAATCAAAATATAAATTACACTGCACCACTAAATATTCTAAATGATTAATTTAGTCTGCATATATACATACTTTTTTTTCAGTGCAGTGAGTGGATCAGGCTTTAATTATGGTTGACTTTCCCTTTAATAGGGCATTTATTTATTTATTTATTTTAATTGAAATTCTAAATAATACTCTGAATAAAGTGATATAAAGATGTAAATAATATTGCCAGCAAAAAAAAAAGAACGAAAGAAAATGTGAAGAATTAAAAGTAAGCGAGAATCTTCTGTATCCTCCTTTCACAGCCCTATAAAGATAACATGAATAACAATTATTCAAATTCAGTCTGATCTGGGTACTCACGGCCATCAGTTAATGTCTTAAAAATCAATTTCAGTCCCGCACGGACTGCCGTTGAATGCCCTCAGAGTAGGCAATTATTAAACACACACAGAGCAAAAGCATAATTAGTAGAAGATCCTAATAAAGCTCATACATTGAGAGCGACTGATGTTAATAAGTGAACATGGAGTGGGACGCGGGGGGGGGGGGGGGGTGTGGAGAGTCCTCTGCCCACCACTGACACAAGGGTTGCCAGGGATGTGTGAGACACAGGCAACCTAATAAATCCAGTTTTCTAAAAAATATTCCAACGATATCCAGTTATGTATATCCTTTCATTGAAGGTCCACTGTGTAATGTATTAGCAGCATTAAAGGAACACTTAACCCATTATGAAAAGTGTGCATTGTTTTGTCCATATTAAAACTATATTTGACCTCATTGCCCTTTGTTATATGTGAAAAAGGGTTTTGAACACCATGGTGGTGAGTAAATGATTGCAGAATTTTCGGTTTAACTAACAAATAACATACTTTTTTTAAGGCTGGATATACTTTACATTTATTTTATCTTAAGAGTTACCTGTCTATTAACTTTACCTGTATGTTTCTATAAAATACAATTTCCAACTTACATGTTTTGACCAACCTGATCTAATGAGAAAATGTAAGTATTTTATGAGGTGGTGATTTTGCCCTGCACATGCATGGCATGCAGTAAAAAATGAGTAGGCAAAACTGTGTGCACGATTTACACAGTTTCGTTCCCTCGATTTATAAATTGTGCGCACAATTTACTAATTTGTTCTCTCAGTTTGCTAAATCATGCACAATCTATAAATCGCGAGAATGAATTAGTAAATTTTCCACATAATTTAACAAATTGAGGGAATGAAATAGTAATCGTGTGTACGTTTTAGTACTTCGATGGAACAAATTAGTAAATCATGCGCACAATTTATTTATTTTTTCTTGCATGTCATGTGCAGGGCTCTGTATGATTCATTATAAAAAAGTAAAAACATTTAAGATAGCAAGCATGATGATCCAACATGAAACTTAACTAGCAGCACATTGTATGAAAAATTCAGCAAAACATAAAATAGTTTAGAACTGCCATGAGAAAATTTTGGTTTTGACTTGAAAATTGGCAGTTAGTTGGTCAAAATGCTTGAAGTTCAATGTAATATATATAATATTTCAAACCCTCAGACCTTGGTACAAAAAAAGTAAAAGAGAAAAATGTATGAATTTGTACTATGTGATTTGTATGATGAAAAAGTTTTGTTTTGTGTTTTGAAAAAAAAAATGAAATCATGAGGGTCCAACCTAACCATGGAGAAATCATATAAACTGGCCACCAATTCAGCAAAATGTAAAGTAGTAGCACAATGCCATGAGATTGTGTTGGTATAGACTTGAAAATTTGCTGTTGGTTGGTCAAAATACTTGCATTCCAATGTCAAATCCTCAGACCTCAAAAAAAAGAGAAGAAGAATAAAAAAAAAGATAGAAACAGAAACAGAAACAGTTGATGCACTTGTATGTAAGCAGATTGTATGAAAATATACAAAGTTATCCACCAATTCTGCAAAACATAAAAGACAGTAGTTATGAATTGCCATGAGATTGTGCTGGGTTTACCTAAAAAAAATAATACTTTGCCAGAATACTTGCATTTGAATGTAATTTGTGTAATATGTCAACCCCTCAAACCTCAGACCTTGAGAAAAACAAAAAGAAAAGAAAGAAAACCCACAGCAACAGTAGCCAAATTGGATGGGAAAACCACAGATTTGGCAGCCCCAGCTGTCACCTCTTTCCGGGCACAACTTTCGGGCACCTCCCCCTGCCCCACCACTCCTGCAGCCCCCACCCCAGAGGAGCGCTGCATTAAAGTGCGGTGACACTCCGGAGGGATGACCCTGAGAATCTCATTATGCATGTACCCAAAGAAGCCTCGGGCATCTGCATAAAGAAGACAGACCAAATAAGGTCATAAATCAGCATCCCATATTCAAATGAATTTGGGGTGGGTGAGGGAGACCCCTGACTTGCACTTAAAAGACCTATATGTGCAAGGGCCTCATTCTCATTAAGAGACGAAGCCCGTCTGACCAGCGAGCTTGTATATATCCTACTCATCTCATTGCCCAGGGACAAGCCATCACCTCTAAACATCAATATTCAAATGCAGATGCAATGCAGTCTCCTCATGTGAAGGTCATGTCTTATTGTACAGAGAGGAGAACACTTTAGACCTCTTATGTTTTCATTTCACACTGGTGCTGGAATAAGCAGCAAGCATTTTGAGCCACTCTGAAATATGATGGGAATCATTTTACAGAGAGCACAATAGTGATTACTGTACATTTCTAATCAAGGCAAATGCCGTTGCCACACATGCATTCCTACAGCTAAACACAAAACTCTGAAGCTGCAGTTTTAAAAGGCAAGAAATTATCAGAGCTCGTTTAAAGATTCATACACACAAAAGGATCACGTTCAAACACGGTTTTTATTCACGAGAGTGCAAAGTAAGACAGATTCAGCTGTCAGCTAACAGCAGATAAAACTGGGCATGTTTACATTTTACAGACAGACGGTCCATACTTGAATGAGAATTTCCAGAAGAAAATAAATCTCTTTAATAACACCTTCCCCTTGTCTCTGTTACATTTTTCTATGTGGGGGGGGGGGGGGGGGGGGCTTCAGTTTTTTAAGTTATATGCAAATAACTATCCATCAATCAATTTGCCGGTCCCACATCTACCATCAGTTGGGCAGAGGCTGTGAAAAATACAAGTCTACACCAACAAAGCAATATTCTTCTTCTATTACTGGGTTTGTTTAACTCATTTCAGAAATGAAGGCACAGCACCCTCTTGTTTGACATGGCTGGTCTTGATCCTTTGGAAAACAGGAGGCAATGGAATCCGTCTGTTTTATTGCCAGCCTTGCACCGGCTGACAGTCTCATTATTTCTTTTTGGACACATCGTGATGCAAATGTGCTGGCTAATAATGTAGGTTGTAGGGGAAGATCACTTTATCTAGATGCGAGAGAATAAACGGAGGAGCAGCTGTAACATCAGGCTGTATAAATAGTAGGGAACTGGTTTTCTCTGTCAAATTTGCTCTCCATATTTTGCTGTTACAGAGTTTGATGTTAAATATAGTGATGCTGAGTAAATGGTAAACCTCGTTCAACTCAATTCAAAAGATTTAATTTCTTTAGAGTCTCGGAGCAATGAGAATAAACATTTACAAATGTTCCGAACACTAAATTTAACCCTAAATTTTTTCACAGTATGGGTATTATCAAACAATGATCAAATACAATTCAGTATAATGGTCATCACAAAGCTCTTTTCAATAGTGATTTTTTTTCTGCATTATAGTCCAAATTACAACTTTTTGTAAAAAAGCAGACCAACATTTACATATTTAAGTTGTTTGTTCTCAATAACATCTCAAAATTATGAAATATTTCTATTTGCGTCAGATCAAGGCTGCATCTCATTGCTAGTTTAACTTGATCTTAGTGCTGCGTTCGACACCATAGATCATGACATACTCATGGATCGATTACAAAACTATACAGGTATTCAAGCGCAGGCTCTAAGATGGTTTAGATCCTACCTGTCCGATCGCTACCATTTTGTTTATTTAAATGGGGAGGCATCTCATTTATCACCAGTAAAATATGGAGTGCCACAAGGATCCGTCCTAGGTCCCCTTCTATTTTCAATATACATGTTGCCCCTTGGTAATATTAATAGAAAATACGGAATTAGCTTCCACTGTTATGCTGATGATACTCAGCTATATATCTCAACGAGACCAGATTCAACTTCTAAATGATCTAAGCTAACAGAGTGTGTTAAAAATGTAAAAGATTGGATGACCAATAATTTTCTCCTATTAAATTCGGATAAGACAGAGATATTAATTATTGGACCAAAAACACTACACAGAATCTTGTAGATTACAATCTGCAACTAGACGGATGTACTGTTACTTCCTCTGCAGTCAAAAATCTGGGTGTTATATTAGACAGCAACTTGAAAAATCATATTTCCCATATTACAAAAACTGCGTTCTTCCATCTTAGAAACATTGCCAAGCTACGAAACATGTTATCTGTTTCTGATGCAGAAAAGCTAGTTCATGCTTTCATGACCTCTAGACTGGACTATTGTAATGCACTTCTAGGTGGTTATCCTGCTTCGTCAATAAACAAGCTACAGGTAGTCCAAAATGCAGCAGCTAGAGTCCTTGCAGGTCAAGAAAATATAATCATATTACCCAAATTTTACAGTCTCTGCACTGGCTACCTATTAAGTTCTGTATCAGTTACAAATTATTATTACTTACCTATAAGGCCCTAAATGGTTTAGCTCCTGCGTACCTAACTAGCCTTCTACCTTGTTACAATCCATCACGCTCCCTAAGGTCACAAAACGCTGGATTTTTGGTAGTTCCTAGGATAGCAAAGTCCACATTTACATCCCGTGGTAACTAGGATTTACTCAAGCTCCAGTCTGGATCCAGAACACCTGAGAAGAGATGGTGCTGACCCTCAGAGGATCCCAGATGATGCTAACCTTGAATCAACAAACAGAACTAACAATTATTGCTACATGTGTGACTGCATCATATAATAATTGCTGTTAATAATGTTCATCGTCTGGCTGACTACGTCTTGTATTAATTCTTCTGACAAATCCTGTCATACGTGCACAAACTGACAGTCACCACTTATAAGCTACTACTAAATATTGTAGAAACGTAATTTTCTGTAAAGTTGCTTTGTAACTATTTGTATTGTAAAAAGTGCTATACAAATAAACTTGAATTGAATTTAATTGAATATTTATTTTCATTAACTATAGGACCAATAATGATATGATACCATTCCGTTATAATATAATATAATATAATATAATATAATATAATATAATATAATATAATATAATATAATATAATATAATATAATATAATATAATATAATATAATATAATAATACAGGTTTTATTGTTTGTTTGTTTTTCTTAAGTTAAAAATTGCCACTGAATTTCTCCTTTTTTGGGTTCCAAAAAAAATGGTTTTGGAGGGTTGAGTACTAAAATGCTGACAGAATATCATAAATGGATGAAATATTACTTCAAAAACAAGTACATGTGACAGGTGGGGGCACCTCTCAAAACTGATGTCTCAAAGAATATTCTCTGCAAAATTTTAAAGTTTAAACACGGAATACAGATTTCACAGGAGGCTCCCAATTATATCTTGGTAAACACAATTATGGCTGCAAAAATATATGTAGAGCCCTGAAGTTTACTCAAAACCTTGAACCACGTTTTTGGAGAGAACTAAATGAAAATGAGTCAGAGTAAACAAAACATGATTAAATTTCCCTCTGGTGTAAAAAGTCAATTGTGAGGAAATTGTTCTTCAGCCCTAAAAAATAAAGAAAACTTTAGGCTCTTGAGTTAATAACCAGTAACAGAGAGCAACTCAAACAAAACATCAGTCCAGAGTTCATTTGAACATTCCAAACCTCTTCAGTTAAAACACAGCATGATCTATAAATCTTTTCTTTGATTTGAATTTTAGAGAGGGTGTTTGTGGATGCAGAGGTTGCAAGTGGTTAAAACCTTTGCTTAAGACATTCCTTTGTGTCAGGTAAGCCAACGGTGAACAGCCTAGCACAAACTGGGTATGGAATATCTGGCGTGTCTCAAATCTGAGGAACACTTTAATTATTTTTGCACTGATTTTGCATCGGTTGAATCAGCCTGACAGCTGACGCACACAGTTTATTTAGAGTGGAATGGAACACAGAGCTAACAATTCAAAGCAATGTGCAAGTTAACCAATGTTCCTTGGCTAATACTATTAAACTCGTTAAGTGGTGGTGTTGTCAACGAGTTCCCCTGTGTGCGCTGAAAGGTATCATCTCTCAGATGACTGGCTTTCACTGGTTTGAATCTTCAACTGTGCAAACACTGAGCATGAACGCATGTATCTCCCTCCCTCATGTCCTGTTTAACAGTTCATTTATCCATCAGATGTTCATGGCTTAACTTCTGTCACTAATGGCAAAATAAATCTACATGAGCTAGGTTTTCAGAGATGTTTTGCTTTCAGCAGTGGTGTCTATCCTTTATCGCCTAAGAAGCTGTGAACTGATGGATATCTCAAAGGATTAGGTCACCCTAAATAGAAATTCTGTCATTATTACTCACCTTCATGTCATTTCAAACCCATATGCAGTCATTTTGTTGCATTCTTCTAGCTTAAACCGTTTCAAATACAAGGAAACGCATGAATTGATGTTCATATTTACCACAGCTTCTAGTCTAGAAGTAGTTTACAAGTAGTTCCCATGTGCTGTATTTGAGAAAATAAGCAAAGCTTAGTAATAGACCCCAAATAACGTTCAGTCTACATTGTGGCAATAATGTATTTTACAGTACATAAAAAATACTGTTAAGCACGATAGGTAGTTGTAGAATTGTTTTAATGACCTTTTTACACAACACTCGCCAATCAAAACAGAGGCAATCAACTTTGGATAATAAACGAAGACAAAACGTGGAAGGTGGCAATTAAACATATAATGGATTTATCGGGATGATTTTGTGATAACTCCGTGAATAGAATCTACTTGTGTTGGATAAGATAGCTTTGCAAGTGATCTTCTATTAAAGTGTAGCGCCAGTACCCTCAAGGCTTTGCTAGCTTCTCATAAACAAATGATTTATCTAAAGTTTCTGCATCAAAAATCTACTACTTAATTATTCGGTGGGGCGGGCAGATTCATCTTGAGCTGAGTTATGGAGTGGCTCCTTTATGAGTGAAGTTGATGGAATATCAAGTGAAGAGTCTCACCATAAATCCTCAATAATGCAAACGTTTGAAGAATCTCTCAAAATAAAAATGCAAATGTGATTAAGAAACGGTTACCTTGCGCTGATACAGCGGCTCATTTTCAAACCCCTGCTGCCTCGCACGCCCCTGGCACCGAGGAGCAGCGTAAATATAGCCTTTTCCGCGCGATAACATCTGCTTTTACTATGCGCAGAAGAGAGGGCTTGCTGAAAATAAAAGTGTCCCGCATTTTTAATCTTAGACGAGTGCTTCATCTAATGAGGGGGCATAAACTTTTAGAGGGATTGCGATAGAGTGCAGCCTTGGAGATGCAAATGGAGGGCGTTTGAAAATGGCATCTGTACAATGTGGCTGCTTGTTAGCGAGCGAGAGCCAAACACTGAGGACAATCAAGACACCTCGTCACTTCCTTTTTATCTCTCGTCACTCGCCAGATGAAAAATCACTATGAATCCGCTACATCCTTCTGCATTAGCATAACAAAGCTCCAGAGGGGAGAGAGAGAGAGCAAGGCACAGAAAGAGACAGCGAGAGAAGACAGAAAACCTGTCTTCTTCAAATCTCCCAAAAGTCCCACCGACATGCTTGAAATGCACAAACTCTCTCTATTTGCTGCCTTGCTTTCTCTCAAACGCACACACACAGTGGCAAACAGTCTGCCAGGCACCTCAACATCTCCCATTGCAGCATCTCACCAGTGCTACGCTGTCAGCACAATAGATTAGAAGCATTAAAGACAGTCTTTCTTGAAGAGCAAGAGAAAAAGAGAGTAAAACACAAAAAAAGCCTTTTCCATTACTCTTTCCCTCCCACCCCAACCCCGTTCTCATCTCCTGCAAAGACACTGGATGAAGAAACATTATGCATATGAAAATGTTTTGTGATTTACGTATGCATGCTGTGCTGATTCCATTACGGAACATTGTGGCTCTATTCCAAATCCTAGTGAGCTGCCTTGCTGTCAACCACCTACGTAAATTGGAATAGAACCTCACAAGTGACCAATCCGGTGCATCTGTGTTGCACAATTAGTGCTCCACTTGTGATGCATATGGGGGACCTACAAATTGATTTTAATAGAGTGTGGTATTCGTTTGGAATGCAATGCTACTCTATTAAGCATGCACAAATATTGGGTAAAATAGTCCATTTTGAGATATTTTACCAATAATTTTATCATTGCACGATATACTGTAACAAATGAACAACATCTTAATGGGTAGCACTGTTGCCTCACAGCAAGAGGGTCCAGGTCTGAGTCCCTGAACCTATGGTCCTTTTTGTGTAGAATTTGTGTAGGATGGGATATCGCAACTGTATAAATTATGTCAACATGTCTCTAGCAATGTCCACCATCTTGGAAGATATTTTTGAGAAATCTTATCGCAATGCATTGTGGGACTGCTTTCAATTTGACTAGTATCTTTTGTAATTGCCTTTGTGCCAGTGCTTATGATGCCTTAAAAGATATTGTCTTGGGCCCTGTCCCAAATGCATCAGCGAAGCTCTCGCAGTCTTGCTTCAAGTCTACACAAGTCTACTGTTGGATAATAGTTTGTTATAATGTCCACATCAAGCTTGGCAACAGGAGTTAGCATAACAGTTCTAAAACATGAAATCCCAAATAAGACACCCTACGTCTTGTGGACTTCATGGATGTGCACAAGCAAAGACCGCAAGTCCATATAAAATGCATTTGGGACATGTACAAAATTCTTCTTGGCTTCTTTGTTTTTTCTTTGAACACTTGGCCACCCTGATGTAACCAGCCCTCATTATTACTCAAAGACATCTTGAATCTAACGGGCAACCAGATGAAAAAGATCAGTTTATATACAAGCCTTAACACATTTCATCCTAGGGGGATATGCTCCAATTCAGCCAGGTTTAAACACGCTTTATTACGTCTGCACATAACAGCGTGACCAGCCAACAAGTCTTGTATCATTCTCTAATTCTCATGCACACAGACTTACTGACATGTTTGGTTTGTTAATCACGCTACTGTGAAGATGAGGGACAGATGGTTTAGCCAGGGAAAATGTAGTACCTCTCCTGCCTCTCTTCTCCAGGCTCCAGTGATTGAGGTCAGACAGCCGTTTCCTTTCTGGCCAGCTAATGTGATTGCATCTGAGCAATTCTCCTAAACCACATCCTGCTCTGATCTGCATAGTAATTGGCTGTGCTCTCCTTGAACGTGACCTTGGTGAGGTGCTCTGTCACTTTCCCCTACACCACCACTCATGTAGAGATGCATGGCGCTCTCTCCACCTTGCGTCCTCTCATTTTTGCCCACTTCTTCTTTTTCTTCTTACTCCCCCATCCCATTCCATCCCAGAATGCACCACAGTTTCCAGACCATCAGGCTCACAAATCACTAAAACAAATTCACCGAATGTTTGACTAATTGGAGACCAGCAACATTGTCATCACTCATCTATTCTGTTTAAATTGGTAGAGTGATGCTATCAATACACAATATCACCACTTAATGAATTCTATTCACATTTGTGTATATTTAGGCATACAAATGGTATGAATACAACCAAGTACGTACAGATGTGTCAAAACCAAGCATTATCCTGTAGTACATATGACATAGCAGGTAGTGTATGTACAGTAATCAGATGTTGTGCAGTGGTGCTAATGTTTGGTTGGCCCGAGTTCAAATCAACTTTGACTAAATTCTTACCTATTTAAAAGCCAACACATGTTCATTGAAAATACGTTGTTGTGGCGACATTACATACCCTACTGAACCATTAGGGCAGTCGTGACTTGTAACCCAAAGGCTGTGTGTTTGAGTCTCAGGACAGGCAGGGAATGCATGGGACCCCCTATTTGGCCCCCTTGCTCTCAACAATTATTTAATTTTAGTTTTGTTTTCATTTTGGCCATGAGTCTTGTTATTAAAACATGAATGTTCCTTTCCTTAATGCAGTGCACTATCGCTCTTTCATGTAAAATCAGTCCAGTCAGTTAATGTGACAGTCATATACAGTCTCCTGCCCTTCTTGTTCGATACTTAAAAAAAAGAGTTAAATTCGCATTGAGTTGGAGAAAAGACACTGTTCCCCAAGCGCTTTCCTTGTGCGCAATACAGGACGCAACTGAAACACGGACACATCTAGTCTACTTTGTGCTTTGTATATGTCAAAATGTCTGTCTTGGTGAGTTTTCACTAAACACAGTGAGTTATGCCTTTAGTAAAAATAAACAGTTTGAAAAGTAATCGAATGCTAGTCAGTATCTGTGCATTCTGTGACAGCATCCTGCTGTATAAACCTGCTGCTGTCTGTCATCGTCTGTTAATCCCATCTTGCTTAGGGCCCCCAGAAGTGTAGGATTGGCTCTGGGTAGAGGCACATATTTCCAATGAGCCTGGATAGGTAAAAAAAAATTATACAGCTTAAAATAATACAATTCCCCTAAAAACACGCACCTGACAGTCAGAGGCATGGTGTAGTGGTAATGGATAGTGGTAGTTGACAGTCTGAACAGTTCCATTCCAGCCTCTCTCTTCTGCTACCCTGCTGTCCCTCCCAACGTTCATATGCATAATAGACATAAATACATTCTTAAACAAACATAAAAGGCCCAAATGTTGTATCTCTGTGCAGTGAACATTCAAAGGCGCTTGCATTCAACAGTCTACAGCAGAAGGCTGGTCAGTTCTCCTGCAGCATAATTCCTCCAAGTAACTTTTCTCATGTTCTCCTAGTAATAGATGTTTTTATGATGGATCTTTAGGAGATACGGCAGTCATATTTATGTTTTATGAATGTGAGCCTCTAGAATGTCTTCCAATACAGACACCACCTCCCCTCTCTCCAAACGTCGCACATTTGAAACAAAGACCCCCGGATTCATACGTCCCCAGATGTCACTGACGAGGTACGCAGCGGCTTTTTTTGCTGATTTGATGTGCATTTCAAACAGAGAACTTCACAATGCCAACGCTGATTTGCAATGGAGATTCTGATTTTTTTTCATTATTCTCTCCTTTGGAAGCAAAACAAACTGTCAAGTGAGTGACAAGTTTGTTTTCCTGTAAAGATTCCTACAAACTCTCAACCCGTTATGTTTTGTTCCCTACGTCAGTTTGACCTAGTTGTAGTCAAAATGCAGTGCCTTTATTCCTCTTTCTCCTTCTTACGGCTTGTTGGGTCCCCAGTGCTTACTTCTATTGTTTACTGGAATATACTAGATGACTGCCAAGCAAACAAACAAATGATTCTGTACCAAGGAAAGTAATGAGGAATACATTAAATCAATATCCAAAAGATTTCCGGCAACTATGCCAACTACAACTAATTTTTCGTCTTTGGTCTATCCTCCTTTTGTGGTTTTAGTTTTAATTGTTTACAAACAACATCCAATTTTATTGTAAACATTATGCATGATGCCAGCAGAGAATGTGTTTATTAGGTCCCTGAGAAAGTTGCAGCTGCCAGGGGACGCACACGCCCTGCACGCCCAGCGGATTTAGCTGGAATGTTCTCAACCGTATTCAAAATGGAGGAACGCTTTGTTATGGGAACAAACTGCATCCCCTGGGCTGTCTCTCAGCGTAAGCCAAAGGCTGTGATGACTTTTCCCACACCAAAGCAGCACACCCCCCACTCCTGTTCTTATCTCTCTCTCTTCCTCTGTCTCTTCCTCCGTCTATCGCTCACACTCAGAGCAATGGTGGCATAATTGTGCCACAGGGCTTTAGGCGCTGACATATTTGTCACCTGGAGATGTGCCACTGCATTCTCAAAACAAGGCCCTCCTTCCTGTTTGGGTTTTCAAAGATAGAGTCTTCTTTTTGACTCTCCTGCTCGTTTTGCCTTTCTCTTTTGTCAGAGCTCTGAGGAAAGTTTTCCTCCAACTACTTCCTCACAATCACGGGAAGTTTCAGAAGAAGACCTGTTCCTCAGTGGCTCAGCGGGGTGTTAGTTACATTTAAAGTGTCTACATCTGTTATTGCATCACTGTTTTTTTTTTTTTTTTTTTTTACATGTACATTGATTGAACAGATCCCAATGTCTTTCAAAATAACACACGTTTCATGAAGATGAACAGAATTCCAATAAAATAGACTAAATTATTTGCTTTTAATTAAAAATCTAATTAAAGAAATTAAAATGAGAAAAAAAAAAAAAAATATATATATATATATATATATATATGTATTTATATATACACACACACACACAAATACAAAACCTTATTCAGCTCAATTTGAGAATATTCTAAAAATCATCTCGTGTTTCAGTGGAAGCAAGTAAAAATGAAGATGTGAACATGAGCGACTAAAATGTAGCATATTTTCTTACTTTTCATTCTTGGCCAAGAATGTGTTGAATCTTGGATAATCAATTATCTAGTAACTTTTTTTTTTACAAAACATTCAAAAAAAATCCTTAAATTTAAAGTTTCTGTGTAGGTTTAATATAGATTTTGAATCCCAGATATTTAAATTTGGTCTCAGACTTGGACCCCGTGTATATTGCAACCATATCTAATTTATTACTGGTCTGGTTATTTGTAGTTCATCCTTCTCAAAATTTTTTTTTTATTTTATTTATTTTTGATCTATCTTTATAACAATACTTTGTAGGGGTCTTTTTCAAAAGCAAGGGTTTATAGAACAGTTGTTTAAAACCAATATCACACTCGCAATCTTGCTGTTGTACTGAATATTAGCTGTGTCTTTACAATTTACTTTAAAGTCAATCGGGCACCTCACATTACAGTGTTAATCACAATCAAATATCCCCCTTTTGGCCTAAAACATGGAGATAGCATCAAATGATTCAATATGATTTCCTAGAAGTTGATTTCTGGATGCACAGGAACGCCTGGAGGTTCAGATTCATCTATTTAGAGACCCGAGAGGAATCACTTCTTCCAAATTTGATGATCTTCAGTGGCCTGTTGGATTTCTGTCACTGACCAATGGCAGATCTGTAACTGACCACTCTTTATTTGTCATCTACAATAGCTGCAATGCAATTCCTGTTCAGTGAGATTCAGTGGAGAAGGTTTAAGCTGTTCTGTCGACCTAATTGTATCCAGTTTCATCCTCCTGTGTTATAACTTCACATGGCTTCATTTCTTCATTCAAATTATTCATCAGGCATGGATTTGGGTTTATTTCTCTCCAGCTCTTTTGCTTTTTGATACCTTTGGTATGCTCTGGTGGGATTTCAGCAGAAAAAAAAAAGTGGTTCTTTTTTTTTCCCTCCTGCGGTACGTTATTGTTGAAACACCTTAAGTCCCAGGTGTGAGTGGGTGCGAGCAGGACTGACAGAGACGCCTGGCCTATTTAAATGCTTCAAAGGAGGCGAGCAAGGAGCATCTGTGCGCTATAACCCTCAGGATCATCATACATGCATTTCTATTTCTCTTTCTGTCTTTATGAAAGTTTTAGTTGTTACTGAACTAAGTAAAATATGGCAAGTCCTTTGGAGACACCCTGGAAACCTTGTGTTAAGCAATTAGCATAATGACTATAGACATGCAGGTGTTTAGGGGGAAAAAAATATGAGGGAAAGCAGAAATGATTTCATTTTGCTCATTTATTCAGAAATGTCTTTTTAAGTACACAATTAAGTTCACAAAGACATATGTTACATTCTAAACACCCATGCTGTATAGATAGAGAGATAATTAGATTAAAGTAGGCTACATTTTAAGATACTCAGGCTACAGTTACATTTTATCGATTACATGATTGTATATTATTCACACAAAGGCAATCAGTTATTCACAGTTCATTGGTTCTCCCTAATTCCTCGCATTTGTCTTTCAAATATTCCTTTCTAAAATAGCCTACGCTTATATACATTCAGGAAGTCGTCAGGTTTTGTGAAGATTCACAAAAAGAGCAGTCAGGTGGCAATACAGCATTTGTCTACTGGATTTACAAAAGTCATTTCACATTTAAGAAGTGGTTCAACATTGCATCAAACACATAAGAGTAAGAGTTTTTTTATTCTTATTTTGATTGATGTTATTATAAAATGATTTAATTTTATTGGACATTTTCATGACTTAATTAATTACTAGCATTTCATTAAACTTGCAAACCCCCCCTGCCGTTCCTTCACAAGCCCTGGTTTGGGAAACCGTGATGTAATGTAATATTCAATGCGCATCATGTTGTTAGTAACAATAAATAGTATATAACGATAACTGTAAAGATAACAGTATTAGCGTCCACACCATGAAGCGTTACAGCAGGATGGATTCTGATTGGATGTCAGTGTTTGTATCGTTCATGAGGTGAAAAAAATAATCGTTCTGGAAGGGATTCCAACAATATCATTTCTCTGTGCCTTTATCGTTATAGATGTGGCGTGGACTCTACTTTTCTTTAATATTGAGAACTATTTTTAGAACTATATCTTTATCCTTATCTTAGTTATCCTGTTTGGTGTGAACAGGGCTTTACTCTTTGTATTTTTATATCAATATGGTACAATATTAGCCTTAAATCAATGTGATAAACGAGTTACTGTAGGTTAAAAGTAATCCAAAAGTAGTGTGATTACATTTCTCGAAATGTAATGTCATGGAATTTGGAATCAATTACGGAAAACAATTTATAAATAATTTACTCCAGACAAAAAAATAGTTAAGGTGAAGCGTACATATTTTACTAAACTTTAAAAAGGTTCACTGAGACAGCGGTTACATTCATACAGTGACTTTTTATAATAATGAGACCATATGTTTTGAAGGAGAGTTAACTTTCTTTAAATGATGCATTGCATGTAAAATGTAAACTGTTTTATTTTAAATAAAATGCGGACACTAAAGGCAATAACTATGTATGTAAAACACACTTACTTGCTTTTATTTGTTTTTTTCTTAGCCATTAGTTGACTATTAAAACTGTTAGTTTGGAACTAGGCAGAGGATTGATTTAATCTTGCATTTACACAATATTAAAGCATTTATTGAGCATTACATTTATTTGCCTTGACAAAAATTATATAAATTCTTGACATCATGCTTACATGATTTAAAACTAAGTAAGTGTGATGGCAAGAATTAATGGCATTTTTTGTTATTAATCATAAATATAAAATTATATAGCCGGAACAAGATAAAATCATAAAAATGATCACACAACAAGTACACATATAGAAAATGTCACACCCTTAAAACACATGCAATCAGTAAAGTGAGTGGCAAAGCTGGGAGAATAACGTGACGTACTCCACAGCATGTTTGGTTCTTAGACTGCAGCCTATTTACTGGCACACCGGCTCGGGGTTGGGCTTGGCACTGCGACCCTGCAGGGGGTTCTGGGAGAGCGAAGCCCACAGCGAGGCGGGTGACAACAGCTGTTGTGTGGCAGGGGACGTGTGTAGAACTGCTCATCAAATCCTGTCACTCACATTTCCCCTAATTAACGAGCATCTGCTTTCTTGCTTCATTTACACGCTTTTCTACGACCCCTGACCCCAGCAGAGGCAACGGCCGCAAACAGCACTCTGCTTGGAGAGCTTAAAACAACTTTACATCAAACTCCTTATCAAGGGCCACAAAAGCCCAGGCTGCAGTGGGAATTAGTTTTTCATAAAAATATTGCATAGTTGTGACAGAAAATGCATAGATGTTTCTGTCTTCATTTGTGCGCCTTTTATTATGATGGTTGTCTTGAAAAAAGTGAATTCTGGAATTGGCCTGTGTTTAGAGATGACGCCTAAATCATAGATATCTTTCAAATGGATTTATTTAAAACTGAGAACGTACAGCCTCGGACATTTTTCACACAAATCGCAGACCGGATTTTTATTGATCATTTGCTCATATGCTCTTGGAAATTTCATCTGCAAACTAAATTATTATGCAAGATCTCTGATGGATAAGGACTGACAATAACGAAGACATAAATGTCAAGTAAAAAAAAAAAAAGCAAAGGTGGCGTTTGAGCTTTATTTTATTTGAAGAAAAAAAAAAACTTGAAAGCATTGTTCTTGTTTTTCCATTCGTCAAAATTGCTTCACAGCCAAAAAAGTGACTTGATTGAAGCTAGGATTCATTAAAACTTAATTAATATGCATCATCATGTAAATGAGGGTGCCGTTAATGAGTTTTTAAAAGAAGCATTCCTTAATTAGTTCACTTTTAATGGCATCATCATTTACCTTCCTCTTCTTTGAAGGAAAATGATGAGCCAGACCAGACAGTATCAAAATGCTAATCTATATTTTATCATTTGGATATCTCTGATTTTATTTATTGATTGATTAATTTATTTATTGTACAAATGGAGGATGCATATTTTCAAGCCTGTACTTGAGATGCACCTAATGATAATTGTATTATTTTTCAGAATGAATAATAACAGCAGTACCCTGTTACAAACTACAAAATGCATTACAAGTTTAAAAAACAGACAGACAGATAGATATAGATAGATATTTTTGTAGTTGCATGTGTTTCTGCTGAGGAGCAGCTAAAGCTCATTAGAGAGACGCAGCCGCTAATGAACATCAAGAAAAACAATTAAAAACACATGTACATTTACTCGCATCCTATGCGATGGCTGTGAAAAGTCATCAACAGTTTCCTTTTAAGAGAAAGTGAAACAAAATAAAAGAAAGTTTTTCAGTTGTGATGTGCCAGTGGCACTACTGAGAGAGTTGGTGATTTCCCCATCATGTCACACCACGACTACCTGCACAGTCTTCCTGTGAGAGCCCACTTCGTCTCTGAAAAACACACATGGTGAGAGCGCTTCGGGTTGATTGCTGGAGTAAGATCTGTCCTGATCTTTGGTAATTCTGTTCTGTGTGCAACAGCCACTACACATTAATCTGAAAGCATGCTGTCAGAAGTTTTTATGAGTGCTTTCTCAGGAACATAACTTGCAACCAAATAATGATCATCGATAAATCATAAAACGAATTCTGTGCTGATCTATGCTTAAATCATTATTATTATTATTATTATTATTATTATTATTCAGATTCCAGCACAAGCATGTTAGCTTTCATTTTTTACATGTGCACGGCTGCAGAACCTATTCTCTGGGACACATATAAATTACGGTTTAACGAGAAGCCGTATTCCATAAATTATTCAAAACACCTGGGATTACAATATGAGATCAAATGGTGGTAGAAGAGCAGCTCTCTGCTGGGGGCTGCTTCATACCCTCCTTTTCATCTTAAATAAGGCGAGAGCTCCGTGAGACGCGTTCAGGCCAGACGAATGAACGACACGCTCACACCTTCACAGCAGTTTCCACAAGACCACATGATCGCTTCTTTCATTTTCATATGCTAGCCGGTTTTAGTCTACAGCCGTAAGTGAACAGACATAAGGGTTTTTTTGTTTTTTTGACTAGTCATTTTTACATCTCGTCGGTTTTTTAAACAGACTCTTTGTGGTGTGTGTGAAGGTCACAGTGTTTTTTGTTTTTTTGGTTTTTTTTATTTGTATAGATGTCCCTGATCCATTTTGAATTGTAAAATGAATCCAATCAAAAATTAAATGTTTATTATTATTATTATTATCTAGAAATAAATCAACAAACAATTACATTTTTTGTACATCCATTTCAACATAAATGATTATGCTAAATTATATAATTGCTTGTTGTTAGGCCAGGTTTTTTTTTTTTTGTTTTTTTTTTTCAGAAACAAGCATTTACTTCTAATGAAGTGTTTAGTAAGTTAGTGTTTGGTAAGGTGACTACAGTGTCTCTAAAGAACATGATGTGTCAGATATGTTGTGTGTGAAAGATCATGGTAAATATCAGTTAAATTGACTTTTTATTATGTCATGTCAAATAAATTTGGTATTTGATATTATGTAATATTAATACCCCCAAAACATGCATAAAATTCAAGCTGTTACAATGTAATTTCCAATACAGAATGTTATCAAACACACTACAACACATTATTTCAAATGTGGTGCAAATAACACGTGAAATTTGTTATTGTTAATTAGAATAAATGACAATAATGACAGAATTATTATTAGGTGCACGTTTGTCCACTATTTGGACACTGATAATGGCTAAAATAAATTAACTAGTGAGAAAATGAGAGCTTAATTATCTGCTTTACCAAAAGTGCCCATAGTTAAAGAAACACCTATAAACTAAAATTATTATATTATATTATATTATTAGTTTGCACAGGTACACCAGTACATCCATACAGAATTTTAACCTTAAAACTAAAGAAATATGTATAATAAAACATTAGAATAAATGAATTAAAAAACAAACAAACAAAAAAGATAGGTAATAGATTTATTCCTCTTTTTAGAATGAAATAAGCTAACTCAAATATTAAATAAATGCAGAGACAGAAGAAAGAGAGCAATAGAATATACCGAAACAAGCATATAGCACATAATAGTACCACATGCCTTCTTATGAAACACATTACTAGAACATGCACATATAAATATAAAGTTGTTTAAATGAAGTAGCCTACAATAAGTTAACTTTTATGACTGTAACTGTATAGAGAGTGACTTCTCACCTGATGACAGGCCATGTAGAGTTTGATTATGAAAGGGGAAGGCATAAAACCTGCTATTTTTAAAAGAGGAGGATATATTTACGTGTGTCTGATTGTGTCTCTTTACAAACTAAATCTACTGCAAGATTCGCCTCACGACTCAAATGATGTACTCTAGCGCCCCCTGTAGACCACGACATCTTCTCTTAATCGCTGCTGCATTCTCCAGTGTAGACAGGACAATTCTTGCAAGTTTCAGAGACTTTCCCCTCTTGTGCCATCTCTGATCAGACCCCACACACACAGCACGACGTCTACGGCCGCCTCGAAAAGATCCCGCTCCCCCGTGAACGAAGAAACCCTGCGTCGGGAACGAAGTAGTACACCATGTAAAGATGCCTCTCTATTCTATTATTCATCCCAATGACAAGTTCCTCGCTTCACTGCAGGCCAATGCACTCCCCCAATGACTCGCCGGGGGACTGCACATGACACTGAGAGTGAATTAGCGGCATTGCATTAGCCATCTGCATATGGGTAGGAGCCCACTTCCATGGGCCTCCAAGGACGACACTGACAGTAATGTTAAACTGATTTCCCCTGGGACAAGCGGGAGAGCAGTTTACAGAAAGCCAATGAGAAAGTTGTGGAGACGCGAGATGCTACAGTGGAGCAGCTAAAGAAGGATTGTGTTAGCAGTCATTTCAACGTTCTGTTTGTTCCAGACCAAGAGACGTCAGAGCTTTCTCCCAAATGCTTTGTTTCTGAAAGGCGTTCACAAACACTGAAGTTCTTCATGGGTTAGATGTTTACCTTAACTTCCTCATCCAGTCTGAAATGACACAGAAACTTCCTTCCCAGCAAGTGTCTAAACAGTTTAGAATTTAACCCTTTAAAGCCTTCTACATTGTATTTGATATGCAAATTTTATAGCAGGCTTTTGAGGAATGTTTATTTGGCCATTGCTCAAACGTCATTGTATTGCATATATGCTTTGCCTCCTACAATAACATCTGCAGAGCTTCGATCATAAAACTAAGCATTTAAATACCATCTTACATTGAAATATTATTGTAGATTAAGAGTCACAACTGATATTTCTTTTGTTTTTTTTTATGTAAGTAGTCTGCTATACAAAGATCTCGCTGATTTTCAGAATCTTATAATATCTATAAATATCAGCAACTGCATCAAATTTGATACTCAACAAAAACACATACGCATACACAGTACAGCATATATATGACATGGGTTATGTCGAGAAGCCAGACAAAGGACACAGCAGGTAAAGTCCGAAACTAACAATTTAATAGTGGACTCAAACTTAGGCAGACACGCAAGGAAAAACACAACTTGGTATAAAGGTGACTGAACAGAGAGTGATTGAAAAGGGAGCAACTTAAATACATAGACAGATCAGGCTCATTAACTAAACACAAGTGATGGAGGTAAATTAATCAGGCTAAACAAGACCAGGAACATAACCAAATAAGGGCACACAGGAACTAAAACAAAACAGAACACAGGAAAACACAGAAACAAGGTGTCCATGGTAACTAAACGGGTATACAGTACATACAGTACATACAGTACATACGTACAGTATGTGTGTGTTTACTGTATACTGTATGTGTGTTTGTATATATTTACAAACACTTAATCTATTCTCAATCGTGTCACTTCACTGCCATTCTCAGCTTGTCTCAGTGGATAGTACGGTGTCCAGTAGCTAGTAGTGGAATTGGTAGGTCACCTGGATCCTTACATTTCATCTTTTCTGTTTTATGACTATGAATTCAGACATACTAATTTAACACACTTTTCAGCTACTGTGCATTAGGCAAGTAGGAAAATTTGGACGCAGGACATGATTTAACCACAGGTAAGAGGTGTTCTGCATGACATGTACAATCACTTTAGATCACACACTCTTGTGGCGTATTGCTTTTAGAAAACAGAAATATAAAAAAGAAAATGTTCAATAAATAGTTCAATAAACTGAATGTCAGAGTATGTACATTATGAACACTTCACATTTAGAGGCAGGCTGAGATGAAATACAGTGGACTGAAGTGACCTTAAATTGGATCTAGAATGGTTTATGATTCATTGTAAATTTTCTGGTTGGCAGCCACAATGTCTTGTAAAAGTAAAAAAATGGCTCAGTAGAGAATCTGAACAGTGCAGAACAGATGCAGCAATATATCCGACGGCTCAGAAGGCTTAAATGATCCATAAAAAAACAAAGATGCAGACAAAAGTTAGTTCTAGTTCTCTGATCTGACTGGCCAAGAGTGTTGTTTTTATTACAACTGCACAGGAACATTTCATTGTTTCACTTCGCAGTTTGCGTTCATGGTGTTCCAGAACATTGTGTGTGAGTAGTATAGAGTGAAAGTCAAGTGAAGTTTTATTAATTTTTTTCTGCTCTAGGATTACTCAAGGAAAATCCAGAATGGATCTGGAAAGGGAAATTGCTGTCAATACGCTTCAGTTCTGTTGTTTTGGTTTCCATTTCTGCAATATTTGACGCAAATCTTAAGGGGAAAAGAACACTACCAATTTTGTAAGATTTTTCAGTGTGTTTTAAACAAGTCTCTTATGCTCACCAAGGCTATATTTATTTGTTTACAAATACGTGAAAACAGTAATATTTTGACATTTTATTACAATTTAAAGTAAGTTTACAGTTTATTCCAATGATGGTGAAGCAGATTTTCAGCAGCCATTACTGCACATTATCCTTCAGCAATCATTCTAATATGCTGATTTAGTGCTTATAAATACAATACAATCAATCAGTCAATTATATATATAAATATTAGCCTATAAGTGTTGTTGTGCTGCTCCATATCGTGATTATTTCCTAGATTGTTTGATAAATAGAAAGTTCAAAAGATTTATATGAAACACAAATCTTTGTAATATTGTAATTATCTTCAATTTCAGTTTTGATCAATTCATCGCATCTGTCACATGTTCAGTGGGTTTTGAGTTGATATTTTAGCGCGGATGTATACCTAACCGAATGGCACTGTAGGGGGCTAGAAAGAATCTTTGAACCCGTGTGTATGCCTACTGTGAAATTACCACATCAAACGTGACGTGCTAACATGGATGCAGCTAAAATGTTGCCAGGTTTGCTTCAGGGAATTACTTTTTTTTTTCAGAAACTTCCCAATGGAAACCTCGACAAGACGCACGCCTGTTTCACACATACTCCATCTGCAGTGCGTATGCAGTCCGTGTGTGTTACGTATGTGATGCTGAAGCAGCACGGACTCATACTCATTGTGCTTTCACACAGGACGCGTTTGCAGTCCGCTACTCGGTACGTGAACGATCGCTGCACTGCTGCAGACGCACCGCTCCTGGAACGCACTGACGGACCACAACCTCGTGAACACTGGAATCCTTTAACATGGGTGCGTAAAATAATACGAAATGCATACGCACTGCAGACGGAGTATATGTGAAACAGGCGTAAGGTTGTTTGCACCTTGTGCAATGTGGAATTAGTTTACAGCTTTCTCAAGCACTTTGTGATGCATTTTGGAAACTGGAGATGAGCCCCTGGTCTAATGCACCACCTGTCTTGAGAAACCCGTTCTAAAAGACTTAACGTTACTTTTAGTCATTATTTTATTTGGGTAGTACACATATTCTGAATGCCTTCGGCAGAATTCAAATGAGCCATTTTAATCTAGATTAATCTAGATTAATTCCAAGATTACAGTAAGATTAATTTAGATGAAAAAAAATTATCTATGCCCACTACTAATATATATATATATATATAGCATATAAAATGTGGAATATATAGATATGGCCATACATTTGGTATGAATGGCCATTAGAGTGTAACTATTGACTATATTCAATTCAATTTAATTTCAATTCAAGTTTATTTGTATAGCGCTTTTTACGATACAAATCATTGCAAAGCAACTGTACAGAAAATCATGTTTCTACAATGTTTAGTAGAAGCTTATCAGTGGTGACTGTCAGTTTATTTGACAATGACATACATTTTCAGAAACATTTATACAAGATGTAGTCAACCAGACGATGAACACTATTAACAGCAATTGTTATATGATGCAATCACACTTATAAATATTTGGTATATGCCCAGCCAACTGTATTATTACAAGCTGTATGACCGGTAATTAGCGTGTGATTAGTGATTGTATGACCGGCCACTGGTCTGAGTGCTGTATGTCTTGCCATCAGAGTCAATGTTGATTGTATGGTCAGCCAGAGGATAAAAAACTACTACATATTCTCAGAAAAAATGTTTGCAGGAAACTCATTATTCATGGTATCTCCTTCAAATTTGAAATGTGAGACATGTGGCTTTCAACCCAATACTTTTCTGGATTGATCCAGGACTGATTTCATATATTTGTATATAAAATAAAATAAATGTAAAAAAGTTCAGTGCGGTACACATTTTTTCAAGGCACTTCAGAGTCTATAACTTTTTATCTTTATGAGCATTATCAATTCCTGACAGCATCTTTGTAAAATAATTTATTTTTCTTCAATAAATAAATATATGAATAAATTATACTCACCACAAAAGTTTTACCTGAAATATAAGTACTGTTTTAAATACCTATCTAAAATATGAGTACTCAGTTTATTCATATGTAAATATCATCCAAAATAGTATACTCTATGACCTGTATTTGTTCAGTGATGTCTTAAAAAAAACAAATTTGTACCTCAATCTTCCAAGATGTTATGAAATTCTCAAAATAGGTGAAAAACAAGGCACAGACTGTGAAAGGATGGTAAGAGCTGTGAGCTGTGTCACGCCAGCACAAATGACAAAATAACTGCAGATAATTAGAAGCTTTTGTAGCATGAGCATCTTTCAACAAAGACACTTGCATTTCCTGCGAAGGGAGGCGACACACACAGTGATTGTCATTTTTAATCTGGTTCTCCTGCGGGGCTCTCTGAGTGGCTGCGGGGAGCCCGGTGGGTGTGTGAGTGCTGGGACGAGAATTCACACAGCGTTCCCAAACTGTGTCACTCTGTCAGGGCCCCTGCTGATGGATTAATCTGCGCCTGTGCACAGTCCACGACAACATTTGAAAGTCACGGGCCAAAAAAAACTCAGTAGGGTCAGCTGTTAAACTATAATTTCAATGTCTTTTCTTTTAGAGTTACAAATTAAATTAGCATGTAACTATCAGAGGAAAGGAGCGTATTAGCGAACTCCCAGAGGTGAAGACGGTGGCTGAGTAGGTGGATACTTCGGAATGTTCAGCTTTTCCTGAAGCTGTCATGTTCTAGGTAATGAGCCATTAATATAACAAAAACCTCTTGTATATATAATAGGCAAATAATCTTGTTCTTTACAAAAATAATATGTTGGTAAGGAAAAGCAGTTCCACCCGTGGTAATGAGAGGTGAGTTTCCCTCACGGCCCAGGCCTGGAGCGCTCCATCTACCCCAGAGAGCTCATCGGGTTAGGAAAATTAGTGCGGTTTGCTCGCTTTCATCTCTGCTCCTGAATGGAGCTTTATGTCTGATCGCCAAGCCAATTTGCCAGCCCATGTGGCACCCAACCCATCAGGCCCAGGCTGCGCACCTCCTGCTTTCTGGCAATGCATGCTGAATTATTTTCTCCCCTCCCCCCAAAAAATGTGCCGATATGCACGGCTAAATCCGAATGCCTGTCTCTGGCATTGTCGGGATAATTTTGGCTCGATGCCAAACGTATTATATTGATCTCTCTTTTCTATGCAGTTCAATGGCTCCGCACAATGCAGATTTCGAGCAGAACATATTAGGCAAATAACATGAGCCCAGAAGCCTGCGCTCAGAGACCGATGTCGTTAATATCAATGCCTGTGTCTCAGCCCGCAGCTCAGGAGCAATCAAGACTCTTTCCTCTCAATCCCATCCCATCCCTCTGCAGATTCTCAATTCCAAATCATGCTGTATACAGTTGAAGTCTATTTACTCTGGTGTTTCTTCACTATAGACTCTTAAAAAATAAAGGGGTGTTTTACAGCAATGCTTTTTTCTCATTGTAAAGAACATTTTAATAATCTAAAGAACCTTTTTCCACTATAAAGAACCTATTGGCCAATGGAAAGGTTCTGGGATAATAACGGTTCTTAATGGAACCACAGATGGATACTTTTGGCACGGTGTAACTTTGTAAAAATAAATTTAAAAAATAAAAGGGGAAAAAATAAAACAACTAAATAAATAAAATGAAAGTGTTGTTTTCCACATTTTTGGAAAATTACCCTCTAGGTCACACTTTATTTTAAGGTCAAATTATTGGTGGCACGTTATTTTGCAGTCCCTGTGTACATACTAATTGTAGCACTTACAATTAAAGGGTAATAACTAGGTACTAGGTACTAACCCTGAATCTACCCCTAAACCTAAACTTAACATATGAAGTTACTACCCAGTACATTCTTGAGTAAGTACACTGTATTCTCACTATTAACCCAATTCTCACTATTAACTAAAACTTTTGCTTCAGTAAACTCCTTAGTCAAGTAGTAGTTGTTTTATGTATGAGGTAGAATCAGAATGCAGAATATGTTTTTATTTTTAACAATACAGATTGTGTCAAAGCATTTTACAGAAATAAATAGGAAAATGACAATAGTAAACACTCAATTTTAGTTAAAGGCAGTTCATGTCATCATCCAGCTCAGTTCAGTTTAAATCAAGTAGACAATATCGCTGGAAAAGTGACCCCAACTAAGCAAGCCAGAGGCGACAGCGGCAAGGAACCGAAACTCCATCGGTGACAGAATGGAGAAAAAACCTTGGGAGAAACCAGGATCAGTTGGGGGGCCAGTTCTCCTCTGACCGGACGAAACCAGTAGTTCAATTCCAGGCTTCAGCAAAGTCAGATTGTGCAGAAGAATCATCTGTTTCCTGTGGTCTTGTCCTGGTGGCTGTCTAGGAGACAAGGTCTTTACTGGGGATCTGTATCTGGGGCTCATCTGGTTTTCCTGGTCTCTGCTTACAAGTACATTTAAAATTAAATTAAATTAAAATAAAATGTATGCATTTAGCAGACGCTTTTATCCAAAGCGACTTACAGTGCATTCAGGCTATCAATTTTTACCTATCATGTGTTCCCAGGGAATCAAACCCCCAACGCAATGCTCTACCAATTGAGCCACAGGAACACTAATATAATACAAGTACTAATATACAATACAAACAATATGCTAGCAATATGTATGCTAGTTTAGAGTGAGAATTGGTGCTTAAAATAAGTTGTTCCCTAACTCTCTTAAACCATACTTTTCACACTCTTGATCGGTTATTTAATTTGTCTGCTAACAATGTCCAAGAGTGCTGTACATACATCACAGGAGAAATCTGTCAGATTATGTATTCTGTTTGATAACAATATGTGATGGAAATGACATTTTAAAAAATGTTCAATGAAATGACTGACTCCTTTGCCTTGAGAAGGCCAATTTCATCGCTAACATTTTATAAATAAACACAATTAAATAATGCTTTGCATAATTTGACAAAATCACACTATAAAAATACTCAAGTTTACAAGTGACACTTATCATTATTTTCCTGACACATCATGTCTAATATTTCTACTCAGGTATGCTGTATAGGGTTGTCCCCTTGGTAAACAAGTATCTTTAAGGTTGAAAATGTTGGTTGTGTTGGAAATAATGCTGAAATTGTTTTAAAAAATGTAAATAATTTTCACACAATAAATATAAAAAAAACTTTACTTGGATTATTATAGTTTTCAAAATTTGGTTTGGCAAAAGAGTAAAATAAATAAAATTGCTGCATTAAAGCAACTGAAAAGTAGCAGAAATAACTGCCAACAGCCTGGTAAAAACTTTCCAAGACAATTTTAATGTGCGAAAAATAAGTTAGCAGACCAGCACTAATAAAAAATAAATAAACCCTTGAGACATAAAAGACCTGTAGATTAAAAAAAAAACATTTGTTTACACTGTTCCTGATGCTTCCGTTGCCTTTTAATGACTCGTATCGCTTTCTATCCGCATGCAGGTCTGTTGGGGCTCCTGTTGGCATGGTGCTATTTGCTTCTTTTGGCACGCTCCACTCATTGCTTTCCAAAGCTTACGTGGCTGGGCACAATACATCCGTTAATGGGCTCGTCTATGAGATGATCCCCCATTTCCTGAGATGGAATCAGGGTAAACATTTCAATGGGAAGCCTCTACAGACTTGGCTTGCCAACCTGGCAGCTAGTTAAACTCGTGTCTCGCGCTCACCACCTGCATATGTGAAATGACTAAGCGTCTGAGTCTTTTTGACATCTCTAACGAGTGTCATATGGCTGTGACGGGCAGGGCTGTGATGAATTTGCTGCAGGCTAAGAGGCCAGGCGTTCACTATCATCAAGGATTAGGAGTCTTTGATGACAGATGTACTGTACGTCACAGTCGGTGCTGTTGATTTTTTTCCATGCATTATGTTGAATTCCATTTCTGATATTCTGAAATATCCTGAGTTAGGTATATAATCGGCTGGTGATAATAATTGGTGAATGTAATGAGTATAGAATGAGTAGCTTTTAATCGGATTTGAATATAGAATGAGTTTGATCAATTCCGAGTTTAGGAGTACAGTGAGCTGGTGTTAATATAAAGTTGAGTGTAGTATAGTAGTTGCTCTTAGTTTGATTCAGCAAACTTGGGTTGGTTATAGAATGATCTGCTAATTTGAGTCAATTATAAAGTTGAGGTTAAACTGAGTTGATTTAAATCTGATTTGGGTATGTGAATTTATAGGAATATAATGAACGGCTAATAATAATCTGTGTTGATTACAGAATGAGTAGTTTTAGATAATCTAGGTTTGTTTTAAAATTAAAATTAAAGGAGCTTGATATAAATTAATCTGGTTCTACTGTAGTCTGAGTTGCTTTTAAATCTAAGTTTGGTATAACCTTAATGTTTCGAATCCTTCACTAGATAAAATTTGAATGGGATGTAATGTAAATTAGATATCCTGACCTACATCATTTAAATAGTCTGAAGATGTGCAGTAATTAGATTAATGTAAGACTGAAAGAAAAACATTAATCGTAGTGGACATGTCTTAATTTGCTTTAGGTGAATTAAGTGTTTGTGTGAGTCATTATCTCTTTGATTTAATGTGTCATTTTAGTCATTAAGACATTTGTCTGCAGTAAAAATGTCCGTCCAAAATAAATGAATTTATCAATTAACTAATCTTTGTAGGAATCAATCACTTTCTCATTAAACAGTGGTTTTCTTGTCTCTATGGTCAACACCTCGACGCCTTCACAGAGGACACACATGTGAGATTTTAATTCCAAATTCATTTGTGCCGCCACCGACCCCCTATTCACTCAGCGGCTGCTAAGGGGACTCTTGGGAGCCCTATCGCAGTTCTGTATGCAAAAATGTCCTTGCACCTGGGCAGTGGTGCAGGCATGCTGGGAGGTTATTTATGCAAATCTGATAGAGAGTGAACACACGTCCTAACCACAGTCACCGGCTGTCCGATTTTAGATGAACCATGTCTTCTGCTTGGACAGGACGATGAGAAAAGAGTACAGGCGAGCAAGAAAATTGCAGACAAATATTGAAATTAAAATATAATGAAATGTTCGTGCATTAGAGTGATGGAAAAATATTGGAGGCACTATTATGCATCTTCTGAAAGAGTACTGCACATCTGGATCATATCATGGTGAAGAAGAATCAGAAACAGGTGATACTGTATGTAAAAATAACATGATAATCGAGCATTAAACAGCATATAAATCAAAACTGCTTAATGTTACCGAACGAAATAATGGCCCAGGAAGTGGTACAGAACAGTGTAAGCTTTGGATGTGTTGATGGAAGCGATCTGTTCCATTAATGTTTTGATCATTGTTCTGAATCGGATCCAGATGTAGCCTCTTACAAAAACATGATTTTCTGAGCTTTTTGTTCAAAATGGTGCTTTTTTTCATGAAACTTACCAACGTTCAATCCCAATTTTTCCCAGACATGAAATTTTTTGATTTGTTTTTTTGGAAAAGTGTGTGAAAATTTTTTTGTATGTTTGGTCACAATTGTGACTGGTGGGATAATGTATGTACTGAAATAACATATTTCTGCACTCATAAAAATGGTTAAAATAGCTATTTTAAACTGTTTGATCACATTCTTAGGGTTACTATTATGCATAATAAAACCTTCAAAAATTAAACACAAAAATTCAACCATCGCCGCATTTCAAAATTGTTACCTTTTTTGTAAAATAAAACATAAATTTTTTATATTAAAGGTCCCGTTCTTCGTGATCCCATGTTTTAAACTTTAGTTAGTGTGTTGTAATGTTGTTAGAGTATAAATAATATCTGTAAAATTCTAAAGCTCAAAGTTCAATGCCAAGCAAGATATTTTATTTAACAGAATTCGCCTACATCGAACGGCCAGTTTGGACTACATCCCTCTGGTTCCTGCAGTAATGACGTCATTAAAACAGTTTTTTGACTAACCTCCGCCCACATCAATACACAAAAAAGGGGGCGTGGTCTTGTTGCGCTCCGCCATGTCGTCGAAACGCTGTTATTCTCATCTCGGAGTCCAATCACCTTTGTTTGGGCTTCCCAGGGACGCTGCACTTAGAGATCAATGGTTACAATTTATGTTTAACTCGGTTCCCGAAAATTATAATCCACATGTAAAACTATGTGCAGCACATTTTGCTGAGGACAGCTTTCTCAATCTCAATCAGTTTAATGCCGGATTACAACATCATTATTGCAATTTTTTTTTGTAACATTAGAATTTTTTATTTAGTCCAATATTTTGTCATTGCAACATTTTATTGTCAGTTTCACTAGCAACTGCTATTGAATTTTAATTGTATACCTAAGTTTACTGTTATACTACTGGTCACTATTGTGACCATCAATATGTTTACTCATTCTAAGACCACAGTCAACAAAATTAAATATATGTAAATGCATATATTAATACTAGACACCCTAAAGATCATATGTACCAAAAATCTTTGTCATATATTTATGTTAAGACACTTTACTAGCCTTTAGTTTTGAAGCTTTGAAGCATCCATCATCTTCTCAAGGTGCAAACAGGAAATAAGCTGCTCTGGTCATGTGACAATTTACACTAATCATGTGAAACTGCACATATTTAATTGAGACCCTTTATTTTTTCCATATTTGCAGGAAGTGCACTTAAAGGGTTAGTTCAGCCAAAAAAATTCAAAGTAAGCCATAAATTACTCACCCTGAAGTCTTCCTAGGTGTATATGACTTTCTTCTTTCAGACGAATTCAGTTGGAGTTATTTAAAAAAATGTATTTGATCTTTCAAGCCGTTTGATGCAACTCAACGGGTGTTGCACTCCATTAGTTCATAAGAAGTTTAATAAAAAGCTCATCCATTAAAAAAAGTGTTTCACGTGGCTCCAAGGGGTGAACAAAGGCCTTCTGAAGCGAATCGACATGTTTTTGTAAGAAAAATCCATATTCAAAACATAATAATCACTTTAATCTAGCTTGCGCTCACAGTTGTAAACAAAGCAGTTCCGGGGGAATGATGTATGAGGAAGTGACGCACGCAGAAATGCAGCAGAGAGATCAAAACAAAACATCAGTCATTAATGTAGTCACTTGTAAAAGTACAAAACAAGGATTTGTAAAGAAGAATGTCGGAGGATTTCAATATAAGCCAAGAGGAGACTGGTTTTCCTTTGCTAAAGTAAGGCAACTTTGCTTCCTGTTAACAAACGCTGGTTTTCACGGGACTCACAGGTCAGACTCTGCAAAACTGACCTCATACATCATTCCCCCGGAACTGCTTCCGCTTTACAACAGTGAGCGCAAACTATATTAAAGTGATTATTACCTTTTGAAAATTTATATTTTTCTTACGAAAAACTCATCGATTCGCTATAGAAGGACTTTGTTCACCCCCGGAGCCTTGTGAGACACTTTTTTTTCAATGGATGCACTTTTTATTAAACTTCTCATGAACGGATGGAGTGCAACACCCGCTAAATTGCATCAAACAGCTTTTTTCAAATAACTGAATTCGTCTGATAGAAGAACACCTAGGATGACTTCAGGGTGAGTAATGTATGGCTTAATTTTCATTTTTGGCTGAACTAACTTTTTTAACATCAGTCAGTAAGGTTTTTAGAGCTTTATGAATGAAATCTTTTTTTTTAGGTGGGATTAAACGGGTTAATAAAAAAAAAGATTGCATGAATCTAGATTAGCAAGTTTTTTTTTTTTAAGCAGAGGCTCTGTTCTTTGTTTTGGCATATTGCATGTTCAGATATTCATACAAAAAATAATGATCAACTAAAAAAAACAAACAAACATTGACAAGGAAAGAGTTTGTGTGACCTCCTGGGATGTTTCATGTAGCCATAGCACTTACATTTCAGGGGAAAATTGCCCTAGAAATGACTACTTCCTCTAGATTTTAAACTGGGATAGGTGAAAATATTTTAACATAAAAAAACTAACACACTTCTCCTTTAATGAACCAATCTGTCTTGCACTTTGATTGAATGTGGCACTGATAAACTGACAAAATGACACACTAACTAACCTGAACTGAAGGGATCACTGAAGTTATCATTTGCCTCCACATCTCTCTCTCTCTCTGTGTGTGTGTGTGTGTGTGTGTGTGTGTGTGTGTGTGTGTGTGTGTGTGTGTGTGTGTGTGTGTGTGTGTGTGTGTGATGTGGCGGTGAATGTGTTAGCAGTGGGTTGTAAATGAGGACAAAACAAATGATCAGCACGCGCAACTGGAATGCCACCCAACTGCGCTCCACTCCTGTGAAAAACATCAGACAGGAAATCTCTTTTAAAATAAACAAGCTCTCACAGCAGACAATGGGCAAAATTAATGTGCAAATGTATGCAAGAAATTAAAAGGCAGAATTAGGCAGGCAAATGAGGAAGCTACTCTCTCGGATTGTTGGAATTATGAATAATTGCGACAAATTCGGCTGCTTCTGATATGACTTTTTGGTGTAAACAAAGGCTTAATTGAGGAAAATCATAGGTGAATGTGAACGGTTTTGAATTTGCTTTTATAGCATTTCATAAGTTTACAATCAACTCACAGGAAGCTTCTTTGAGGGTACAACAGGAAGTTATCAAGCTCTCTTAGTCATCACTCCTTTCCAAGGTTGACATGGGCGTTTTACTTCACCAGGCCAATGACAGTTTGTCAAAGTGGGCAGGCTCTCACAACAGTCTTAGCTCCTCGAGTACCGCCTGTGGGTGGACCAGCAACTCTGATTCCACCATCAGCAGGGTGTTTCATCTCAGTACTGATGCCTTTCAAAAGTAAAAGGTAGGACTGATATCTCTCCTCATGTTTTGATTGACTGTGTGAGCTAACAAACTCATTATTGCAGTAGCAGTTGTCTCAGAACAGATCGGAAGAATGAACATTAGAGGAGATGAAAAAAACCTGTCTCTCCGTACCTTGGACTGGGAAGAGGTGTCGTGGAATTCCCCGGAGATTGTGAGATGCAGGTTTGTTTTGATGTGGTGCTTGACAGACCTTAGAAGTGCTCACAACACGGTAAACCAGAGAAAAGGAGAGCCTGTTTTATATGCATTTGTACGGAACACCAGTATATACCATACTGCTCTGTTGAGAATTCATCGTCATTGTGTGTCCAGACAACACAACCTCACAGCAATTTGTTACTATTTTATGTTTCGATGATTGGTTGGCTAATTCATATGAATATAAACAATCTCATTTGTATACTTTTGTACAATGAACTTACACCCTATTGACATTTAGCTTTAGAAGTGGGGTTAGAGGAGGAGCTTCTTAAAATCTTTCTCAAAATCTTAGAATCAACACCTTGTAAAATTCACACATACAAAAAATGAGTATATATAAATATATATATATATATATATATATATATATTCACAAATCTGCACCCCTAACCTCAATCCTTTACCTAACCCTTACTGGGGTATTCAAGCACAGAGATTGTAGACATATCCAAGAATTCAGAAAGAATTGGGACATAGCTCACATTCAAGGATCTCTAAAAAATATTACAGGTGCATATCAAAAAATTACAATATCATGGAAAAGGTCTTTATTTTTTGTAATTTAATTTAAAAAAGCTAACTCTCTTATATTCTAGATTCATTGCACACAAACTGAAATATTTCAAGAGTTGTTTTTGTTTTAATTCTGATGGTTACGACTTACCGCTTAGGAAAATAAAAAAAAATCTTAAAATATGACAATTTTCAATTTTGAGCTTGATTAGTTTGATTAATTTTGAGTATAAATACTCAGAATATACAACCACAATTATGGAAAAGACTACTGACTTGACAGTTGTCCAGAAGACAATCATCAACACCCTTGACAAGAAGGATAAGAAACAGAAGGTCATTGCTGAACGGGCTGGCTGTTCACAGAGTGCTGTATCAAAATATATTCATAGAAAGTTGACTGGAAGGAAAAAGTGTGGTAGGAAAAGGTGTACAAGCAACAGGGATGACCACAGACTTTGGAAGATTGTCAGGAAAAGAAGATTCAAGAACTTGGGAGAGCTTCACAAGAAGTGGACTGAAGCCGGAGTCAGTGCATCAAGAGTCACCACACGCCGACGTCTTCAGGAAAAGGGCTAAAGCTGTCACATTCCTAGAACCAAGCCACTCCTGAACCAGAAAAAATGTCAGAAGTATCTCCCCTGGGGTAAGGAGAAAAATAACTAGACTGTTGCTCAGTGGTCCAGAGTCCTCTTTTCAGATGAAAATAAATTTTGCGTTTCATTTGGAAATCAAGGTCTGGAGTCTGGAAGAAGACTCGAGAGGCACAGAATCCAAAGTCCAGTGTCAAGTTTCTGAAGTCAGAGATGATTTGAGTGCCGTGACGTCTGCTGGTGTTGCTCCATTGTGTTTTATCAAGGCAAAAGTCAATGCAGCCATCTACCAGGAGATTTTGGAGCACTTTATGCTTCCATCTGCTGACAAGCTTTATGGAGATGCTGATTTCATTTTGCAGCAGGACTTTAGCACCTGCCCACAGTACCAAAACCACTTCCAAGTGGTTTGCTGACCATAATATTACTGTGCTTGATTGGCCAGCCAACTCATCTGACCTGAACCTCATAGAGAATCTATGGAGTATTGTGAAGAGGAAGATAAGTAACATCTGACCAAGCAATACAGAGGAGCTGAAGACCGCTATCAAAGCAGCCTGAGCTTCAAAAATACCTCAGCACTGCCACAGGCTGATTGCCTCCTTGCCAAGCCGCATTGAAGCAGTAATTTGTGCAAAAGGAGCCCCAACCAAGTATTTAGTGCATAATTAAACCTGCTTTGGAGATCTTGAACATTTCTGTTTTGTAAATCTTTTTTTAATCTTTTTATGAGAATATATTCACATTATTTGAGATACTGAATTTTTTATTTTCATAATCTGAAAGTCATAACCATCAGAATTAAAACAAAAATCTAGAAACTCTATAAAAATTTCAGTTTGTGTGCAATGAATCTAGAATATAAGAAATGTTACTTTTTTAATTAAATTACAAAAAATAAAGCACTTTTCCATGATATTCAATTTTTTTAAGATGCACCTGTATGTTTGCCAGGATGTAAGTTCAGAAGTACAAATTAAAATGCCATTATATGTAAAAAATGTATTCACAAAAGATTTCTGCTGTAAACATTTTTTTAAAGTGATTTTTAAGATGTTTTTTCCAGCTGATTCATACACTTAACATCTTTCAAACTTTTTCAAAACAGTAAAAATATCTAAGCATCCTCACTATAGTAACATACTGTTTCAAATACTGTAATCAAAGAAAAATCACAACAGTTTAAGAATATTCTCTTATTTTGTTTCTTAGTGACAATAGTATGAAGTAGTTCATTTATAGGAAATCTTCTTTTTTTTCTGTGTGCAGTATATGGCCAAATTTCCTTCAAGTTCAGTATGATGTACATTAATATACAATCACAAACTAATATAATTAATAAACATGGATTTCCCTTTTGGAAGACACTATATGACTCCCTGTATGTTCTTAGTGTTTATCTAGAGAATAAAGCAGTTTAGAAATGTGGCCTCTTTACATAAAGAGAGAAAACAAATTGACTAACTGTTTGTATCTGCTATAAAAGACAGATTCAAAGGGTCTATTAGGCATGACGTTTGAAGGGGCTCTCACTTTGAAGCACAAAGGCTTATGGGAGCGGACATAAACCCCTGCTGTGAAGTGAGACTTAAAGTACCTCAGTGCCAGTGAATTTAGAGAGTCACACTGCTTCCTGTAAGGATGAGCTGCTCATTCTCACCTCTCCATTCCTTATTCAGAACTGAGTGAAAACTTTGTAAGAGCTAGATGGCAATTAACAGAGTGTTAATGAATTCTGTTTCATTATCCATGAATCAACAGCTTGTGTTAATTACGACCAGAACAGGCTCTTCACTTCCACAGCTCCCCAGAGACAAAAAACACACTCAGTTCATACCTGGAGCCACAGGTGGTCCTCAGACGAAATGATGTCCTCACTCAGTTTTACTCGATTTACCTTCATCATGGAACAAGAGCCTTTGAACCTGATTGAAAATGTGTGAAAAGATGTGTGTCTGGAATACATAACTACTATGCTATGGGAAATAGTTACTGCCACTCTTTTCTTTTAATGCAGTACAAAGTGTACATGAGATAACTTTGTGTGCAAATTCTCTTCATATTAATTCTTGATCAATAAACATGGATAAGACTGTAAATCGTGTAAGTTAGCAGAACTCAGAAAAATGATGTTATCTTTAACATCCAATTTAATCTCATAATATTCAAGATCAAGTTAGTAGAACTTTAAATATAGATTTTGTAATAAACAAGCAAGTTAGCTGCGCATACCTTTAAATGCTGAGCAAGCTAACTCATAATTTTTTGGGACACATCTCTTAATTAATGAATACAGGTTTGTCGGTCAGACCCATTGTCTCAGATGTATAAAATCAAGCACCTAGCCATGCAGTCTCCATTTACAAATATTTGTGGGGAAAAAGGGGTCTTTCTGAAGAGCTCAGTAAAGTCAAGTGTGGTGCCATGATTGGATGCCACTTTTGCAATAAGTGAGTTTATGCAATTTCATCCTTATTATTCTATGGTCAACTGTAAGTGATATTATTGCAAAGTAGAAGAATTTAGGAACAGCAGCAACTGTGGAAGACCACGTAAAAGTTACAGAGCAAGGTCACAAGTGCTAATGTGCATGGTGCATTAAAGCAGCCAATGCTCTTCTGATTCCAGAGCTGAAAGATAAAACTTCCAATGGAATGAATATCAGCACAGAAACTGTGCAGCGGGAGCTTCATGGAATGGATTTCCATGGCTACATAGCTTCATGTGAGCCTCATCAAGTACGATGATAAGCATTGGATGGAGTCATGTAAAGGATGCCACCACAGGACTCTGGAGCAATGGAAACTTGATCTGTGGAGTATCAAATCATGCTTCTCTGATTGGCAATATGATGGGTGAGTCTGGGTTTGGCAGATGCCAGGAGAACATTACCTGCCTGTCTGCATTGTGCCAACTGTTAAGTTTGGATGAAAAGGGATAATGGTATGGGGCTCTTTTTCAGAAGTTGGGATAGGCTTCTTAATTCCAGTAAAGGGAAATATTAATGTTTCCAATATTGTGAGAACAGTTTGGGGAAGACCCAGTTTGACATTTGGATTGACATCTAGTGGTGTCAAGGTAACCGCCATTAAGCTAACAGGTTTTCAATTACCAATGCAGTTGAAGAAACACTAATTACACACAACTGTGATTAATTTGTGCCACACATACATTTTTTTAGATAAAGCAGGTAGTATCTGGCTGTTTTTTTTTTTGTGTGTAGCAAAAACAAGGAAGGGCATAAAGGATGGCAGGTAGGAGGGCAGACAGATGGCCAGGGTGTTGACAACAGAGGGAGGAGCAATAAAGGGATCATGAGGAGCCAGGGGAGTCCCAGACCACAGCCAACATGAAAACCCATGGTGGAGCCGATTGGAGGGAGAAGCCATGGTGGAGGAAGGGCTGACGTCTCCAGGGGGCCGACCGACAGTGGCGGAACAGGTGGGAGAGGAGCCCGGGGTGGAGATGGAGGACCGTAGAGCCAGGACGACAGGGAGGATCCAGAGGGTCAAGGTAGAGCAGATGGCTCAGGCAACCGATGAGTAGGTGGTGATCCAGAAGGCCGCAGTGTAGCTGGAGCGACAGAGGACCAAGGTGGATCTGGAGGAAGGGAGGAGACCAACGGAGCCAGTGGGATGGATCTACAAGGCGCAGCTGGAGGAGTGGAGTCCTGAGGCAATGGCGGGACGACGACTGATCAAGCCAGAGCTAGAGGGATGAGGGAGCCCAGTGGGGCTGGTGGACTGACGGGCCACAGTGGAGAGGAGAGAACTAAGAGCGATAGTGCAGCCTCTAGGTCAATGGGCTGAGGCAGAATCTGGGCCTCAGTGGCTGGAGGCAGAGAGAAGGGATCCTCAAGCCATGACACCAATGGAAACTGGCAGACCCGCGGCAAAACCACACCACTGATAGTGGGCTGAGGGTGAGCAGAGGGGCAGACAGGAGACAGCAGAGGCAATGGCGAAGACTGATGAAGAGGTGGTAGGAGAGGCAGAGTGGGTAATGGTTCATGACAGTCTGGAGTCTCTGGAATGGTGTGTACTGCCCACACACAACATATGGCTACTCCCAGCACTATGAGCACTAGGGACAGTGAAACGACCTCCATGGTCGTAATGGGGCAGACAGACTGTTCAGGGCAGATAGACAGTTCAGACAGTTCAGGGCAGATAAACAGTTCAGACAGTTCAGGGCAGATAAACAGTTCGGGCACAACCTCCATGGACATGACAGGGCAAACAGACTGTTCAGGGCAGATGAGCAGTTCAAAAACAGCCTCCTTCAGTTGATGGGGCTTTCCTCCACACCCTCGCTCTCCATTTTATAATCCTCTATGGCTTCATCATGCACCTGGTCAGACATTCCATGATACTCTTGGTCCGATACTCAGCTCTGTTGCTCTGTAAGGCGATGGCTCATTGGTCGTCGTGGGCTTTGGTTCTCCATCTGTGGTGGGCTCTGGCTGTTGCTCTGCACAGCAGGGTGGTGTTTGGCTGGGCTCTGGGTCAGGAGTAGGGCTGGTGAGTTCCTCATCATCATGAAAAATGATGAACGGGGATCCACTTCTCACCAGTATCCACTCCACAAAGGTCTGCAAGCAGTGTTGAGGCTCGCATTGTAGAACATGTAAAGGCAGTTGTCCGGGTAGCTGGTGTAATGGACTTCCTCCTAAGAAGAGTCTTTTATGGTCCTCAAGAGTGTGCTCCCCCTGCTTCAGCAGGAGGAGGAGGAATTCAGTACACTGGGTCATAATACACAAAAGAAACTTTCAAAAACTGAAAATAAATAGGGGGGACTAGCCATTTAACTTTTTGGCCAGTTATTCTGTCACACTCACTGATGGGAGATGAAATGCATAACGCAGGAGTTGACTAATGCACAGTCTTTAGTAATAATCCACAGAAGAACAGAAAGGAAATCCAGGAAGACAGGCAACCAACACAGTGTACACATAAACAAAAAATAACCAGCCACTGAGAGAACTAAACAAGGAGTATTTATACAAACTTTCATGTTTCTCACCCCTGGAGTCAATTGATGTATAAGCCTAAAATTCATGTCCATGTTATTTGACAACTACCACAAAACAAACTAATCTGGATGGTGTGAACTAGTGTATCATTATTATTATATTATTATTACATAGCAATATGATTTATTCCAGTACTATACAAGACTATGAACAGTAACATGCAAACAAACAATTTTTCAAAATCATCAAATGAATAATCAGCCCATAACACTTTAATACTTCAGAGCTTTTAAGGGCACTGATTATAATACAAATATTATTGTAACAAAGCACATGAATGAAATGTGAAAAATGCAATAGATTTGAATGGAATTATTGCAACAGAGCATAAGATGTATATGTATTTGAAGTGTTTTAGCAATCATTTGGAAATTCCTCAGTTCCAAAGGGTTTGACATATTTACAGTGCAAGTCTTTACATTAAAACACTTAATGTTTCAATGTTTCAATGTTAAGAGCTGTACATGTCATTATCACTGAATGTGGGGCCCATTGTGAAGTGATGAAGAACCTTTTTTTCTATAGTCTGAATAGTAACCATTATTATTGTGTACAAGCCTTGGGAGAGGCAACATACTTTAGCATATGCAAATCATCAACCCTGAGATTTCTGACTTTTCTATTGGCTATTGAAATCTCTACGCAAATATTATAGGGGAGAAACGTCTAAAAACTAATTTGTTTTAAGGAGGACAAGAGAAACCTCTTAGCAGAAGGTCAAATGTCACTATGCGATCTGCCTTTTTTTTTAAATGCAGCATTTGTCCGACCAGCTGATCCAAAACATTTCAAAAAGTCACTTTGTCCAACAAAACATTTGTGTCCCGTCGTTATTTTTCAAATGCAAAAAGAAGTTGCTAATTTCCTCAGTGCTCTTTCTAGACAGTGCAGGTTTAATTGCTAATTGTTAACTGGGAATGAATGCATTTGCATATTAATTAGGGAGGCCATTTACATTTTTAATTTGCTGCCTTCAAAGGGGGTGAGATAAAAGGTTGCACAATTTTAAATAATTTATGCTTCACGGCTGAAAAGAATCTGAAAAGAAGTGCTCAGCTGATTTTAACCCCTGAGAGCTTTTACAGAAAAATGCTCTCCAAAAATTGTTTTTACAAATCTAATTAAACGGAAGAAAGCTCTGAACGGACAGGAACAGAGAGATACCCAGCAGTTGCAGCAAGAGCAAGACGGTGTGCATTTAAGATCTCTGTCTTCCATTAAGACTTACTTTTTATTTCTGTTAACTTGGATGTGGTAATGAAATATACAGTAAAGTCACTTTTTACTGTAACTCAGAGGCGGGTACAAATCTACCTGACATATTTTTATGTAAGAAACATTTTAATTGGCCAACAGAATGAAAAAGATTAGATCATAATACTGAATTGAGTTTTAACAATGAAGGAGGCCAATTGTACCACTTGACAAATAAGTCATGTTTCACATGAATAAATAATCCCGTTTTATCTCAGACTGCATATATATCAAACTAATAATATCATTGCTTTAATAGTTAGTGAATCATTTTTGTACTATTATGCAATATTTAGTTGTTTAGATGTACATAAAAAAGTGGGACCTGCATTATAATTATAGAAAAATATATATTAATCAGCTGATAAGTCAAGAACAGCTTCACGGCTTCAACATTCAGTTTCAGTTCAGTAATTCTTTTAATTCATAACATGTTGATATTACTTGAGCTGTACAGTACTTAAGCAGAAGAATTGAATACACCAGACAACCGTTTTTGTGGTAATGTATCAGTGAAATGATCACATTTCTTTTTCACAGTCAGAGAGAAAACATTACTGTGCATGTGCTGAATAAATGTCATCACTCTTAACTGATCTGTGATTGAAAAACTTTTGCAGTTGCCCTGTTCTAAATTTGCCCTTGTTCTTTCAGACTCACTCCAGTACGATTGAGCGTTTTCATGTTAAATGATAAAGAGTGTTTGCTTCTCAATGTCTAATATAAAAGAGAACCTAAATAAAAGACTTCAGATCATGAAGATATGCTGTTTCCATGACAACCCTGTGTAAATCTTTTGTTGTTGTTGTTTTCAATTATATTTAAATTCACTGGATTTTTTATATGTGCAACGTATGGGGGCCTGCTTTTAGCACAACCTCTTTAAACTATGTGTGACAGTATTATCTGTGACACAAGCCTTGTGGCCCGCAGCGCACATTGTGATTTTTTTTTACTCTTTTTTTGTAACCCTGATTCTAATTACACACCCCAGATGAACCGAGAAAGTCGAACACGTCGTCATTGTCTGTTTGGCATTTGGTCTTTGTGCCTATGCACTTAAATTACATCCTGACAATCCCAACATGCATTAGAGGACAGAGAGAGAGAGAGAATGTGTGCAAGAAAGTGAAACTTGTCTGACATCCCTCTACCAGGCAACTTGCTTAAAAAAAAAAAGAATCCCACAGAACTTCCTGTTCACTGATCGTGTGAAGAAAGTTAACATTCCATTGAACGTCTGAAATTAAAAGTCTCTGCAGTCAGATTTATTCTCTCAGGACCTGAAATCAAGTGAACCAACTCTTTTCAGCTACTATTGACTAGAGTGAACGAGGGGTGCCCACTTGATTGAATAATTGACTTTCTGGCGTGCTCTATGTTTAAGAAGGAAAAGACGACATCCTTCGGCTGTAATGATTGTAATTACTGCAGTGACTGGTCATGTCAAATATGACACTGAAAGGACTGTTATTAACCTTTATTATCCAGCTAGAGAAATTTGAAAAAGCCGGCGAGAGGTTCGGGTGTCTCAGCTGAACGCGTGGATGAACTGATCCGAGATCAGCTCCCTGTTGCTGATGTTCAGCAGCTGATTAATTGACTGTGTAGTCTGATTCACTGAGCTGTCCATGCTATTGATTCTTAATGTTCTCTTCATCCTTTAATCAAGCATCACTGACAATCAGCCCTGCAGAGACTCGAGAATGGGTTTATCATGACCCAGACGTCAATATGTTCCGATATTTATTTGCACAGCAAACCAGAGATCAGGTGACATGACTTCACAACAAATAAAACTACAAATGTAATCATTAATGAGCCATTTTTTGTCACAAATAATAAGAACTTTGAGTTACATGAAACACCAACCAGTAAAATTTACCCCAAATGTTGTCCCAATTAGTCAAACACAGCTGTCAGTATTTGTCTCTTTTATTATTATTATTTTGAAGATTATTGCTGTAATGCTAAGGGTTCCCAGCATGCTGTTAGAGGATTAATGTTTTGCTCTGTGATGACGTTTCATACTTTTGTTATGGTTTTGTCATTATTGTAAGTTATTTGAATTGTTACTATGTTAAGAGTTTTGAATCTATTTTCACTCAGAAACTGCTAGTTAATTACAAAGATAACATTTAATTAAATAAAATTTTGAAGTAGAAAAAACTGAAACACTATTTTCCTGTAATATGAACTGTAATAATCTTCATTTTATTTACAGCTTTGGAAAATAATTTTTATATATATATATATATATATATATATATATATATATATATATATATATACTGTACATACATACAACCAAAGCACCATTCGAGCTCTTGATGCATTTCAGTAGAATAGTGCCACACTTTGATAGCTGTGCTTATTTGCATATTCAGTCACAAAACATCACAAAATTCATCCAATCCACTGATAATATGGATTGGTACAGTTTTTCCACCAAAATGATGTCACTTTCTAAAAGATGATATCATTAAGCAACATGAGTTTAGTTAAAGAAAAAAATCCTTCACACTAATTACCAATTCAAAAAATATTTCTAAGAAAATAAGTTTTGTTGAAAATATTTCAATCAGAGGGACACCTGGGTTATGTATTAAAAAACTGGGGCAATGGAAACATCTGCTTAAAACCAGTGTAGTAGAATTATTTAAAATTCACCCCTGTTTTTAATTATCTTAAAAATAAAAAGTAATTTCATTTATATTTAACGCCTAAACTCTGGAATAACCTACCTAATATTTTTGGGATCTAGATCTAAATCTAGATTAAAGACCCATCTCTTTAACCTGGCTTACACATAACATAATAATATGCTTTTAATATCCAAATCCGTTAAAGGATTTTTAGGCTGCATTAATTAGGTAAACCGGAACCGGGAACACTTCCCATAATACCCGATGTACTTGCTACATCATTAGAAGAATGGCATCTACGCTAATATTAGTCTGTTTCTCTCTTGTTCCGAGGTCATCGTAGCCACCAGATCCAGTCTGTATCCAGATCAGAGGGTCACTGCAGTCACCCGGATCCAGTAAGTATCCAGACCAGATGGTGGATCAGCACCTAGAAAGGACCTCTACAGCCCTGAAAGACAGCGGATTTATAAATGTATAAAATATGTATATGTATTTTGTATTTAAAAGTGGTTTTAATGTTTTATCCAGTATTTAGGCCTGTATATTTAAGAGTGGTGATCCTGCTAACGTAATTAACTATACCTAGACCTATCAGAGTATTCTACCGGTTGTTTCTAAAGTAATTGAAAAGGTTGTTTGAAGTCAGTTAGTAGAGCATTTAAATCATGGTCCTTTTCCATAACATCGTATGCAGTTTGGATTTAGGGTAAATCACTCTGCGGAGACAGGAAAACTGTTATTTTGTTGAACAAATTAAATCCAGTCTTGATAGGGAAGGTGTTGCTGGTGCTGTCTTCCTTGATTTTAAAAAGGCTTTTGATACCACTAATCATAATGTTCTTTTATCTATATTATCAAGGTTTAATTTTTCTACTAATACATTAACATGGATGGAGTCATACTTAGATTTAAGAAAACAATGTACAAGAATTAATGATGCATGCTCACAATTCCTTGACTGTAATATTGGAGTCCCACAGGGGTCGATTCTTGGACCAATTTTGTTCAGTTTATACATTAATGATCTGCCTACAGTTTGTCCAGAGGTCCAGGTTCAAATATATGCAGATGATAAAGGTTGTTTATACTCATAATAGGACTGCTATCAAACTAACTGCTGCATTGAACAAAGTCTCAGATTGGCTATGTCATTCTTGTCTTACTCTTAATGTGAGTATAACTGTAGGAATGTTTTTTTCGACCAAGAAAGTTCATGAGTGTTGTCCAGATATTCTAGTTAAAGGGGAGGTAATAAATATTGTTGAACATTTTAAATATTTGGGTATGATTATGGATTCTAACTTAAATTTTTATAAAACACATTAAAAATGTATCTAAAAGTACGAGAGCAAGTTTGATGCTCTTCAGAAATAGTAGGCACCAATTGCCTGTGGCTGCTGCTAAGCTCTTTATGCATACAATGATCTTTCCTCATTTATCTTACTGTGCTACAAGTTGGTCTCATATAAGTAAAACTACGTTAAAACCATTATACTTATATTATTTATATATTCAACTACATTTAAGAAAACAGTTTTTGGACAATCAGCTTTTTCAGTTAGAGCAGCAGAAAGATGGAATTAAATACCTGTTTATATTAGAGAGTGTACAACACTTAGTATTTTTAAAACCACGCTTAACGTATGGCTTAAGGAAAACCAGATATGTGATCATTGACTTGTATTTGTAATCTAATGTAGTATGATGTGATATTGTATGTGTTATATGTATTGTATTGTTTGTCACTTTATATTGTAATTTTGTAACTGCGTACTGCCCAGGGACTGCAGATGCAAATTAGCTTTTTATATGCTAAACTCTGGCACAACACTGTTGTTGTGCGTTGTCCCTGTACAAATAAATAAATAAATAAATGTTGTTCAACATATATAGGCCTATGATGGGGACATAAAAGCATGTGGTGGTGGAGGGCTGCTAAAATCACTAGTGTATTTCTGTGGTGTTTCACAGACCATGTTGTGTCCATGCCAAGAACTTTAATTATAATTTCTCATAAAGCCCTGCCATGCTCAGAAACACCTGAAGAGCAGACGTCACAGCACCTAGGATATTGTTATTCAAATATTTCCTCATCAGGGCTAACAAAGGTCAATTTGCATGCCATTTTAAAATAGTATCCAGCACTTAAGCAGGTGCTTGCCCCTGACTGAAAACCACTCAAAAAGCAAACGTCTAGTATTTTTCGTTACTGGCAATGATTTAGGTGTTAGAAACATTTTATTTATTTATTAAAGTTAAAGAAGGTCCATTTTTCTTTTGAATCTCATGTGAACATGAAAAGAAGGTCGCATTGCCTGATTGTATGAAGTCATAAAAGCTGCCCTTCAACAGAACTGACAACGAAAACAACAGCGACGCCTGCCGGTGTTTCTGTTAAAACACGGGCACTGCACACTGATCGCTAATAAATGAAAACAATCATTTTATCCATCTATCCAGGACATAAGTGAGACTAAGCTAGTAGCTGTTGGAATTCTATAAAATGAAACCCGTTTAACGGAAAATTTTATGAAAAATAAACTAAATAACATTAGGCTACCTCCTTGTGTAGCCTACATCAACTTTCTTTCCTTGCGTTCATCTGTGGTAAAGAAGTGTCTTCAGATTCATTCCCTGAACAAAAAACGAGGATAAAAAAAGACAAACGTTAATTGTTTTGGGTGAACTGTTCTTTAGAAAGTCTTGGGCATACAGATGCGATGCAAAATAAACATGGCACGTGAACCAATCCATTTGTGCCTTTATTTAGTTTCAGTGAGATTCAAAAACCCATCCCTTACGAAAAATAACCATAAACCATAGTAAAACTGTAGTAACCCATGGTTTTTTGGCGTGTTGACTACCATTTGTAGAACCACAGATTAACTACAAATACCATGGTTAAACTATGGTTAATTTAGCAAAACCATGGTTAATTTTCGTAAGGGATATAACATGCATTTAACTAGCAACAAATAGTTATGGCTAAATTTGAAAAAAATCTCTCTAATCCAGGCCTCTGCTGGAGTAACTTACTGATACATCTTCTTCCTCCAGCATTTCTTTGCTCTCATTAAAAGCCTGGATGTCTCAGTGAAACAGTACAATGTGTTTTTAACTTCTGAAGGTTTTGATCTGAATGAGACTGATAGACAGCCTTTTCATTTCACGAACATGGCATCGCACTTTGAACACAGCAATGTTTTAGTGTGAGTACTTCGTTAACGTGAAGGTTATGCTTTTATCACCTGCACTGGAGCCGTCAGCGAGGAACAGAATGATAACAGATAGACAGCCTTACTGGAAAATGAAAAAACAAAACTTGCAAGCAACAGAATGAGTGAAGCATTGAGGTACTGAGCCCTTAACAACACTTCAGAGACTGAGAAGTAAAGCATGCAGCTACTTGTGATGCCATGTATGAGTTGGTCCTGCTGTACAATGTTACCAGTTAAAAGCAAACTAATGCCCTTAATATGCTGTCCAGGTAATAACACATCTATAACAGTTTGGGTAAACAAAATTGTTCCATTTGATTTTTTTTTTTTTTTTTTTTTAAGGATATAGCAAGTTTCCTACTGTAAATATGTTTACTTTGTTTTTACTTTGGAAAGGGTTTTTGGTTTTTAAGAGAAATAATTAATGATATGATGTTAAATAATATAAATATTTTAAAAAATGTCACGTATTTTACCCTTTCAAAATGCTTTTGTTCCATAATAATACTATGCAATCTAGATATGCTTAAAATGCTTACGTTTTTATCAAGTAACCGATAAATCTGCACTAAAACACTGTAGAGTAGGATTGAACACAGCTTTAGAAGCCAACAACGTCTTATGGGAAGCATTTTTTCCTCTCTTTTAATGAGAGAGAAACTGAGATCAGATATAAATATATTCAAAATAATAAAAAGTATTTTAGTGTAGAAAACATTATCTCTGATTTGCCGAGTTTTGTTTGGGAATTTGTAAAAGTCAGTCATTACCTTAACCTCGACTTAAAATACTATTTTATATTAATGTGTCCTTGTTACATTTCCTGTAGTAATAACAGTAAATTATATGTAATTACAATCAACTAACGCGACCTTAAATAAATAGAAAGTACATGTTGCAAATTACTGTTGATCAGTATTAATTGTGTAATTACACTGTAACAAGGACAGACGAAGTTTCCCACTGCCCAGGTCAAGCATAAAAGTGAATAAGCAAGTATATTGGCAATTAAATCATAAATATGTAGTGTGATTCGCTGAACAAGCTTGTATGTGGGCATACTGGAATTTGTTTTAAAATACTTTTGTCTAAAATATTAGCCATGAAATCAGAATTATATGGTTAAAAATATTTAAAGTTAAAAAAAAGTAGTCTTTAACCATATGTGACCCTGGACCACAAAACCAGTCTGGGGTATATTTGTAACAATAATCAAAAAATGCCAAAAATCATTAGCATATTATGTTATGTTGCATGAAGATATTTTGTAAAATTCTAAGTTTTTAGATTTTTTTGCACCCTCAGATTCCAGATTTTCAAATAGTTGTATCTCCATAAACCATACATCAAGGGAAAGCTTATTTATTCAGATAATGTATAAATCTTAATTTCGAGAAATTGGCACTTAAGACTGTGGTCCAGGGACACATATATCTTAAGTATGGTTGGGCTATTTAATGCTTTTCAGTTTTTGCAGGGTGATTGAGGAAAAACTTAATGGAAAAATTATTCAACATTTATATTATCAACAATATATATATATATATATATATATATATTTGTTTAAAATGTGTGCACTGTGAAAAGCACTGCATTAGAATAATCACGCTATTGTTACGAGACAACACAAATAAACCAATCACAGTGATTTCTCTTTGCAACAACGTAGACTTTTATTGGTGAAAAAGTACAATACCGTATCCTTACAAATAAGCGTATGAAAGAACATTGCAAGGCCATAGGAGGCGTTTCACAGGAGTGAATCTGTGCTGTGATCACAATGTTCCTGGGGCGGCAGCTTTACCCTTAAACACCAATCCACAGAGTCGAAGACCAACAACACAGAGTAAGAAAAGTTTGTACACATTTCAGAAATCAACAAAATCACTCTCCTGCCCCAATAAACCATCATTCGTTTAAACTTAAATCAGTCTTTCATATTTTTACATCCATATCCTGAAAATCAGGTCAACAGTAACGAGATGACCTGTCTTTTTAATCACATTAATAATTCGAAACGCACCTTTGATTCCACATTAGGAAAATCCCAGCATATAACAAGAAAACTAAGCTGTTTAATGCAAATAAAAGGTTCAATATTGTCGTCTCTATTTTAATGAATATATATATATATTTTTTTTTTTTTTTTTATATTTTAATGAATATATATATATATATATATATATACACACACATGTGGCAAAACAAGCCTAAATGAACGGCCAGCACTGTTCTCCTCGGAGCATGCTGGGAATACTAGCTATTCCACTCCTAATAACGCCCATAATTAATGCCCTGCTAAGACAGCGGAGCGAAACGATGGCGTTTACACTAATCTGAGACTGATTTGGTTAAATTACAGCTGCATTAGTGAGCTAGAATCCTCTGGATGAGCTAGCTATGTCCTCCGCTGTGCATTTTCCACGTCAGATTAGTACTGTCAATAGTTCACGCGGATTCAGAGCATCTCCAGCTACGGAGCACGCTTTGATGCTCATCTACACCTTCAGCTCTGTACAGTATGGTGGATTGGTCTCCAATGGACCATCTGTGCCCTGGAACATAATTACATGCCTCTTTACCGATTTACAAAAGAAAGGGGGGTGGGGGGTGGGACATAAAGCATCACCGTCTTTCAGGTCAAAACAGAAGGATGATAGGATTTACAAAGCATGTGCACCAAATCACACAAACACCTTTAATCACATTGAGGTTTTTGGGTATGACATCTCTTTCTTTTCCACTGGTGAGGGGGAGAGGGCACAGGGAAGTTTGTGGAAGAACAGAGCTGCCCCCTTGTGGAGAGCCGAGTTACACATGGGCAGGAAACGAAGGGACTTCCACCTCCTGAGGACCAGAGACTGGCCAAAGATTGAGTCGCTTCTACCTGCTGAGTCTCAGCTTGATGGAGTTCTTGACCACAGGGATGGGGTGGGACGGGAGGAGCGGGACGTCCGACAGATCAGTGTTAGAGCTTATCTGTGGAACATTAACATCACATTAAACCTCATTTAAATTCAGTTTGCACTAATGAAGTACTTACAAATCATTTGCAAACTATTAGTTTATAGTTACTTCATAGTTTATAAACTGTAGTCGATATATTAAGGCTGCATTTACACTGCAGGTCTTGATGCCCAAATCCGATTTTCTGACTATATCTGATTTTTTTGACGACCCGCTTACATCAACTTTCAAAAGTGACCCATATCCGATTTTTGCATTTACACTATACACTGCTGAAACTACCAAACGTAGACGTTCTGACCCGGAAAAGGAAGTAAAACAGCACGAAATATAATGGATGCAGATGCAAATAAAATTATAGTGTTTTGCTTTCCACAATATTTTGAAAAGTCAACAAAAAAAATCAGCAAAACATTGGTCTCGTATGGCGGAGAAAAAAAGGAGAGCCCTTTATTTCTGTAACAACCCTGCATTTTTGCATGCACTGTCTCTTCACCCCAAAGACTTAAAAGACATGAAACCTCCGCATTGCTCCACTGTGTGTATCCTTCGTCCTCCATCGCACCTATAATAAGTCATGTGATCTCAGTTGGTGGCCTCCACCTGAGTTGACGTCACTTTTTTTAATGACATACGACTCTCATTTACTGGGGAATATCTGATTTGTCTGCTTACATGGCACATGCAAATGCAAGTATCCGATTCATATCCGATTTATTGCCACATATGAATGAGGCCTGAATCTGATCTGAGAAAATCGGAATCCATGCGGTTTTTTCCTGCTTACACGTTCACCGGTCATATCCGATCTGTGCCACATGAGAGGAAAAAATCGGATTTGGGTCACTTGAACCATGCAGTGTAAATGGGGCCTCATAAACTCTATACAAATTGTGAGTTCTTCATTATCACTGTAATTAAATTAGTATTGTTTAACTAGCTCGTAGTAAAGGTATAGTAAATGGAAGGAGTGAAGAGTTCTCACTTTAGATTAGGTCACGGAAAATGGGAAAATAACATTAACTTACATGAAGTTTGTAAATTTGTGAATTTTGAGAAGGACGTGTAAAAACTGACAAATCTCATTGGTTCAAAATTCCGTACATTAACTTTAACAAAAAAATGACAATTACCTAAATAAACCTTTTTTTTTTTAGATTGCTTTCCATAACTGAAAATACATTTATCCTCTGTAGTGGACACTATCAATTTGTTCATTGGGCATTTTAATAGAATTTTTTTAATTCAGCTCTACAGAAGACTATTTCAAATTAAACCATGATCATCACATAAATTATATTTGAAAAACACAATTATACCAAAGCCTCTCTCCAGTCCTTCAAACACTGCAGAAGCTGATCTTTAACTAGGGATGGGTACTGAAACCCAGTATTAAAATGGCCCCGGGGCTGAATTATGAAAGACCGCAGTATCAGTAAGATCTGACGCTATCGGTTCTGCTTTCGGTACTGGAGGGAAAAAAATTAATGTACTATGTATTTTTCCTTAATAATGTTATCGTGCACATTTTATCTCACCAAACATTTCTAATGTGCAATCATATTAAGATGTTTGTCTGCGAGATCTGCGAGATCTCTCATGCGCGCCGCGGAGGCTGTCTGTCAGTCACACACACACACAACAAGAACGAGCGCGGCGCACACACACGAATAACAGTACGAAAACTCCCGCTTAATAATAAGAGTGACGATGGCGAAAATATTTGCTTAATAATGTTATCGTGCACATTTTATCTTACCAAACATTTCTAATTTGCGATATTATTAAGACGTTTGTCTGTGAGATCTGCGAGATCTCTCATGCGCGCCGCAGAAACACACAACGAGCGCGACGCACACACACAAATAACAGTACGAAAACTCCCGCTTAATAATAAAGAGTGACGATGGCGGAGAGAGCAAAACGTTCCAAAGTGTGGTTATACTTCACTAGTTAGGGTGACCAGGTGAGATTGGCTGAAATTCGGGGGGGTGGGGGGGGTATCTGCGGTCTTGTGTGACGGGATGGGGGGCTTGATATTAGACTGCGTAGCCTATAATAAAAGATAATGCATTTCAAACCTTAACTAAACACATTTTTATTCAAAGATCAACAGTCTGTCATTAGTCTTTAGTCTGCCACAAAAAAAAACAACATTAAAATCATGAACTCAAATATGTCAATGTAAAAAAAAAAAACTGACTGTGGCAACAGTGCGTAAATCAGACCTTTCTGTAACGCTAACTCTAATGAGCTTAAACTTATTTTTTGTACACAGTGCCGTGAACTGTCAATCACTCCTGTACGCGTGCATCACTGTCCTCCTCATAGCTGCACCAACTTGCGCTCTCTTCATCAAGCTTTAAAACAAAAAGGGGACAAAAAGGTCGTATTGTCTCTGTGCATATAGATTAATTAGATAAATGAATATCTAAATTCGAGCCGCCTGCGGTATTTTTTTAGAACTTAGAAAAAAGATGCTGCAGCCAATGAGCAGCCGGCGGGGGCTGGTTGCCGGACCACTCAACCTCCGCAGACCGTTTTCAATGTTTATCAGAGAATAGCTACTCAAGATTTTGCTTAAGTATAATTTCCGGGACAATTAGGGCCAGATTCGGGATTCGGGACAACAGTTTAGATTTCGGGACTGTCATAAATTTTTCTGGACGTCTAGTCACCCTAACTAGAGCTCGTTGTCATAAGTGCAACACAATTTTTGCTTGTAAGGGTGGAAACACAAGCAATCTGTCAGAGCATATTTCAAAAGTGCATTATGTGCAGACAGAGAAATGCAAAGTTTTCGACTACCTAGCTAGCTCGTCTCTGGTTGTTACCCCATCTACGTCAGGTAAGTATGCTAAAATCATGCTGAATCAACGTTGTTCACGTCATTTAAAATAAATGTAAAATCTCCCTGGTTTGCTAACCTTACGTAGAAATTCTGTTGATTTCTTTTGGGAGAAATGAGAGAACGAAATCAACATATTTTCTACTTGTTTTTAAAATTCCAAATAAAGAAAAATCTGTATGTATCTTTCTTCAAAAGAATGGCTAAAGAGTCCTTTTGCAGCCTACCTACATGCCCCACCCGTGTTGCTTTGTACCACTGTATCTTCTTTAGCAGAAAAATATAGTTTATTTCATTTGTTTTACGTTCATTTGTTTTTTGTATAATAGCTATCTGTTCAAACATGGCTGTTTCTTGCACTACAAATAATTTTTTTATTAATTTTACATAAAAAATAAAGAAATGTTAATTCTGTTCTCAACTCGTTCTTAAAAAAAAAAACACATACAACACAAAGTACCGATAAGAATAACGTTAAAGTACCGGACCGTTAAGCAGTATCGGTAAGAGTAGTAATACCGTTAAAACCTTAACAAAACCCATCCCTATCTTTAACATTCTCAAAGATCTTTATTATTGTATGCTACTTTAAAAGCTCTTAAAAATTATATTTCGTTGCTTAAAAATCACAATTATCTTAAACTACTATTCTAATTTGATCAGTAAGATGAAACGGAGATGTTACTGACCAAATAATGAAACTCTTATGCTCCCAAGGATTTATTTGATAAAAAAATATTTTCAATTTAAAATAGCTGTTTTCTACTGTTTTCTAAATAACGTTTTCTTAAATTTAAATAAGTCGTTTAAGTTTAAAAAAAACTAAATTTCGGTTTGATCCTTCAGACTTCACAGATATCATTCTGAATCATAATTTGGTTCTGAAGAAACATTTATTATCAATGATGAAAACAGCTGTGCTGCTTAATATTTTTGTTAAAACCATGATGAATAAAAACATTGTGGCGTACATCTTAACCCCTACTGCACATTAATACAAAGATCTTTTAAAACATAAGAGATTAGAAATTCAGTTTGGTGGTGTTTTGTGAGCCTTCAGTGAGAGCAGAAAATGACTTGAGTTGTGCCTAAATAGGATAAGGATTCTTTCGTAATTGTTAATTTTGTCCTTACCTGTGTAGGCGGTATCTTCTCTGTGGTGTCCACTGCCTGAGAACGACAGGAAATAACATCAGCGTTGTGCCTTCTCACATATTCACTGCATTTATCATTATAACTAGCATACCGTTTTATCATTGGTTTACCGTTAATTCTGTCTGTGTTTTAGTTTCACCCTCTGAAGGAACCACGTCAACGCTCTGCTGGGAAAAACCATAAAATACAACAGTCATAAAAAAAAAAAAAAAAATTCAAACTGAGTGATGCACAAACTGCCTCTTTGAGTTCAGTGGATACAAATTTAGCCACTTTTGCTTTAAAGTAAGAAAAAATAGTCATTACCTCTGGATCCACAGCTACATGGTCATCAGTTTCACCAGAGGACTTTGCTTCGGGGGTTGAGAGCTGGGAGAGTAGGATTGAATTATACTTTTCAGGTGCTATCCACACTTTATATGTAACATTTATGAGTGATTCTTCAATTGGGCAAAAAATGCACACACAAAATTAATGTTTTTATTTTGTAATTTTGCAGTATTCGATTTTTAATTGCTGAAAATAAGAAACATTCCACATGAGAGCATCATCTTACCTCCTCTACTTTGGCTTTCTTGGATGTCTCATTCCCAATGGGTGAGGCAGGTCTCTTATTGGCAGGGTCAGCAGATAAACATGGACTGGGATGAGGGGTCTGCTGTACACTGTCCACTTTGGGTTTCTTCTCCGAGTCGTGCTGAGCTGGTGAGGCGGGCTGCTTTAGTGGAACTGCACCCGTTTGCGCGTCATTGCTGCTGGAAGTCCCAACATTATCTGGCTTAGTGCCATCCACTGCAATGATCAACAGGACGAGGTAAGAGATGATGAACATTTTCAATCAGTGAACTATTACATCAAATGACAAAATTGCTAAATAAACATGTCTACTTTAATATGATATACCTCTTGAAGAATCCATTTTTCCCTGCAAATCTGAGGTGTTTGTGGCAGTCCCAGTGGAGCTGCAGTCAGAGAGAGAGGAGAGGAGGAAAAAAGGAAGAAAAAGACATGTGTATTGGTACTCCCAAAAGATCTGAGTTACAGAAAATTGACAAGTTGTTAATGGAGATAAAATTAAGTTTAGGGGAACAGGTGACACAAGTGTAAATGGTTTGATGTTTTACCCCTGAGGACTGGAGGCACGGGCGATCTTGGCAGCCGAAGGGCCCGTGGGGGACGGCACTGACATGCTGTTGTCACTGTCCACTGATAGGTCCAGACTGCCATCATTCATCGCACGCAGGCCATCAGATGAATGCTACAGGAAAACAGAGAAAAACAAGAGTTAAGAAAGGTCAAGTTGTGAGAAAGGTCCCATTATACAAGTCACTAAAATGATGAATATAAATGTCTATACATCAATAAAAAAAATAAATTATAAAGCTTTTAAAACGGTGATCTTAAACCAGAGGAAGGAATCAAAATTATGTAAATAAAGAAAGAAAATGCAAAAAAAATAAATAAAACCAACTCAAATGAACAGATCATTTTACCAACTACTGTTTTTTTGTAATGACAGAATATTCTGTAATCAAATGATGAAATGTTTTCATTAAATATCAACTGACCAGGTTCCTGTTAACAAAAAAGTCTGGAAACAAACAGACTATCATAAAACACTGGAGGAAATATCTATACAGCAGGCCTTTAAATATTGTGTTGGACATTTTGAGTCAAAAATATGGAAGCCCATATTAATTGTAAAAGTTCATATCTCACTTTTGTGAGAAAAAAAGGAAGTCAGAATTGCGAGATATAAACTCGCAACTGCAATTCTGCTATTGCAAGTTTGACTTTATAACACGCAATTCTGTAAAAAGTCGGAATTGTGAGATATATATTCGCAATTGTGAGAAAATAAGTCAGAATTGCGAGATATAAACTCACAATCCCAAGTTATAAAGTCAAAATTGCGAGTTAAAAAAATCAGAAATGATCCAATGAAGAAAAAAACAATCAGTAAAACTTTATCTTGTCACCTTGAAATCATTTTATTACTTGAAAATCACTTCTTAAATCTTTTTCTACATTTTGAAACGATTGTTCAGCCTATTTGCAAAGTAACAGATGAACGCTTGCCTTTCTCTTGCTCCTCTGAATGGCAACTTTGGGCAGTAGTTGTTGCAGTTGTTTCCTCTTCACATGCATGGCTGTGATTTTCATATCTGGCTCAAACATTTTACTAGTGATCGCCTGCCGGTAAACTACAGCCATTCAGAGAACAAATGTTGATTACTGAGAGAAGTTTAATCATAGCGCAAAACTAACAAACATCTAGAAAACAGGTGGTGTGTTTTTTTGTTCTCTTGCCAGGAGAAAGCTAGACTTACCAGTGTCTGTGAAAGACTGGATGTCAAACGTCAGGTCCACATTAAGATTTTCTGGACCCTCCATTTTTTTGAACACAACACCTATTACCCAAATTGTGCTGAACTCCTCCCTGTATGTATACAAATAAAGGATAGAGCGAGTAAAGACTGCCATTTGACATCACTTCCTTCGGTCAGTTTTAAGCCTTCGTTCAAGTTCAAATCAAAAAATTTAAAAAAAGGACAAAAGCGTCTAAAACTCACTTGTCAGTTTCCTCTTTTGGTCCGGGGAATGACTGTGGATTCACATGAGCGAGTGTGATGAACTCATTCTTCTCCAGGTTTCCCACCAGGATTCGGATCTTTGATTCCACGAGGCCCACCCTATCAGACAAACATTTCATTCAGTCCTGGCCTTCAACATTTTTAAACTGATGCAGGGGACATGAGCTGAACATGGGTCCGATAAAGCATGTGACGCTGTTGTACTCACCACTCTAAGTGCTGCTTCTCTGTCTGTGCACTTGCTAGCAACACTATATAATGCCTTTGGACATAAAAGACAGAACAATGCCATTACATCCTTTAGACCACAGTCGTTCAACCAAACCCGGCAAAACCTATAGGGCCCCCCCCCCCCCCCCCCGATATCTCTGACACTTCTCTCAAAAGACAAATACAGCTTCACTCGACACAGCAGGGATCACTCGCATCCAGCCATGAACACACTTCACACACTAAGCATTTGAACAACATTCACAGGAGATCAGAAACATGAAAAGATCGACATGCTGATCAATTCTGTCAAACTGAAAAATAATCTTCTTAAAGGTATAGTTCACCCTAAAATGAAACATTTGTCATTTACTCACCCTCAAGTTGTTCCAAACCTCTATGTTTCTGTCTTATGCTGAACACAAAAGACATTTTGAAAAACCACTGCTGGTAGCCATTGACTTCCATTGTATTTATTTTTTTCCATACTATGGAAGTCAAAGGCTACCAGCAACTGTTGAGTTACCAACTTTCTTCAAAATACCTTCTTTGGTGTTTTAATGAAGAAAGAAACTTTCATTTTGGGGTGAACTATCCCATCCTGTTTCCCACTAAAAATTCACCAATACGTTTATTTGAAGCAAAGCTGCTCAACTTTGTCCTACCAAAGTGACTCAATACAGGTTACTTGTTATTTGAGTAGATGGTCTCATGTACAAACTTTCAGCATTATATTGATTATAAAAAACATGATTTTCTGTGAGATAGCTCCTTATATCTCAAATCAATAGAGATTAAAACAAAAAACAAGATATTTAGCATTTTGACCACAACTTAAAAGTTAATAGCGTCATTATTTGTGGATGTATTCTTTGTATTTTTCTGCAAAGCAACACATTTTGGGCATTTTTTCCCACAATGATTACATATTCCTGACTCGTCTTGACAGAACAGAATGAGATACTGTAAATCAATCATATTTCATCCATTCTTTTAACCAACTAATTTCTACATTGTCTTTATGGAAGAACTAATGGTGATTCTGAATTTTGAGCACCACAATGAACGGCATATAGTCGCAGCTTCCTCATGAGAAGATTGTCGTACAATGAAGAGCTGAAATGAGCTCAAATGTATTAAAGATTGACCCAGTAAAAACCCCACTTGCAAAAAATTGTTGATTGGATTTCTTTAGACCTCCATTAACCATTAAAATCGTATTTTTCATTTTTATTGTTTGAATTTATTAATTTATTTTTTAAATATTGACTTCAAGCCACTATGAACTTCACACCACAGCAATTGAACAAAAAAAACAAAAACAGACTAAATGCTAAACATTGACGGAAATAGAAAATAAAGCAGAATTAGAACACTATGAAAACACAAGACTAACAAGAAATACATTGTACGAATTGTGAACTAAAACATTTTATTTTTGAATTGTATACAAATTAATATAGCACAAGAAAACCAGAAAACCATTTTAAACTTAAATACCTACCTTTAAATATTTTAATTTAACCATCTCAAAAAAAAAGTTGCTTAGATTTCAGGCATGCTCTACAATCGTTATTTGTTCAGCAGGACTGTAACACATTTTAATTGTCAAAATCGTAGAATTGTCATAAAAGCCATTGTGTTGTTCTCCATATGCATAAACGGATAGTATGCAAAATTCTGCTTTTATTTCAAATTGATGACACTGATTACATAAAATAGTAATTGTGAATGGGCTATGAATGTATGTGGTTGCAGTTTTGAGAAATAAATCTTTATTGAAATGATTAATTCTCACCACGCGTGTCCAACAGGATATGCAGCTTAATACATACTTGTATTTCTGAAAGAAGTTTGGTGCTTCAAATAATTTGGACCATTCTGCTTTATTCAGCAATATTTCATCCGTGATTGCAAGACCTGTGAGGAGTTAAACAAATAAATAAATATGTGACTGTAATACTGGCGTAATTTCAGCATATTTTAGCTTAAAACAAATCACTCAACCAGAAATTAAATTCCCATCATTATTCCAAACCTGTATGACTCGGTTTTTAATCAGTGGAATGCAGGAGATTTTCAGCCAATACATTTTTCTTCCTTTTCATAAAATGATCCATCTCCCATTCTAAGTTACATCCTTTGGCTGTTTACGGTTTAATATATTTTCTGTTTTTGCTGATGGCCCGTACGCACAAGTTTTGAGGACCACTGCTTTAGAAAGACTCTAAATAAATAAGAATATATATATATATATATTTCCTTATATATATTATTTTAAGGTTGAAATCTACAGTAATGCAATGCACCGTGTCACTGTTTTTGCAGTTTTGTAGAACGTTCTTTCATATTATATACGCTTTCGAATATTTCCACGTGTAGCATGCCTGGGTTGCCAGGTTTTCACAACAAAACCCATCCAATTGCTACTCAAAACTAGCCCAATCGTGTTTTGAGGGTGGTCCACCGGTATTTCAGGGGGTAAAATACACGTTTTATAGAGGGGTTCCCTAAACCGCGGACTTGGCACCACTGTATTGTGCCAACTCGATGCTTCCTCTGAAGACCGCGCTTAGATGTGTTCGACTTGAAGCAGCGCTGAAGTACCGCGAGAGCTATAAGAGATCAGACGTGTCCTTTTGCTTTCTCTCGCTGTAGTTTGATGTCACACACCGGTTGATCTTTAAGTCCAGTTGAACACACCTCTTTACTCTTGCGTGTCATGTGACCGAGTTTATTTGCAGCCTCTGCGATTTACAAATCTTGTTTTTTTTTTCATATTGCGGTATCGCGAATGCAATTAATCGTTCAGCCCTACTAGAGACCATGTTTCCCTTCACTTTCACAGTTTGAAATCCATTAAAGGTGAACATGATCTAAAACGTCTTGTTTTGTGTTAAACTGCAGAGAGAAAGTCATACAGGTTTGAAACAGCGAGAGAAAATATTGATATCTTGAGATCGTTCTTTTCATTATACTATGAGAACGTTTCTAGGAATCTTCAGAAATGAGACTGACCCCGCTTGAACTCTTCCACCATGATGGCCCGAGTAGAGGTGGACACATTGTAAGTGGAGTTTTGTTGAGGGTAAGCTGGTGTGATGATTGGCATGAGGTGGTACCGGTCACTGGGGGTTACCTGAGAGGAAAAGAGCCCAAAACATTAGCAGTGCAATAAAGCACAATTCATGACTAACCTAACTGACACAGAACAGAAAAATCATACCATTTAGTAAATGATTTGCTAATGTAGCGGTCTATTTTGACCTCTGCAGAAAGCTTGAGTATGATTTATGTCTGATGACAATATTTGTTAATAAAAAAAAGACATAAGACTTCAAAATAAGAAAGCAATATCCTGAACATTTTTGGTATGTTCGATATTACCTTCATTTAAAACCAGCACCAACAGTATTGTGATGACATTGTTCTTATTAGTTCAACACTCTTCCTGATTGTCAGTTTTGTACTCATTACCTATATCAAGGAGGGTTGTGGCAACTGGCGGACTCCAGGCCGAATCCGGACGACGAGATGCGTCCATCCGGACCGCGAAGCCTTTTGACATAATGAAATAAATAAATGCCAAACGCTAATTTCTAATAAAATCAAATTTATATAAAGCACGTCAAGGTCAGCTCAGTAGAGCCGCTTGGGTACTACTGCGCAACGGGTTGCTACTACAGTTAACTGTTGATACGTTTAGACATACAGTCGTGCATGCAGTGAAGAGAGCAGCGCGCAGACAGATGACTGAGAGTGAAAAACAATGGTATTCTTAAAAATTAGGTTGATGGGTCCTTAAAAAAAATATCTTAAACTTAAGGCCATAAGAAGTCTTAAATGATACAAGAAAATATGACTTCAGGAGGTCTTAAATTTGGGGGCGGAAAGACAAGAATTGCGATACGGCTAAATGTGATGATTAAACTTCAATAGGCGATGATTTCATTGAATAAATGAGTGCTGAAGTCAGATGCTGTGCTGCTTTGTGTACTGCAAACCGGGGAAACAGTGATATTTCTGATGTTCTGACAGCGCCACCTGCTGCATGCATTTTCCCATCAGCTGTTTTTGTTCAGAACAACGTGAAAATCAACCCATGTTTTTACACAGCAAACACACACAGCAGTAAATGTGAACTGGTGGATAAACAAGAAGATAATGCATTATAGAAAAAGAATTCCTGGTCTATGTATATGTATATATATATATATATATATATATATATATATATATATATATATATATATATATATATATATATATATGTATATATATATATACATATATACATACATACATACATACATACATGTATACATACACACACACACATATATATGATTTACAAAATATGATTTAGGTAAGCAACATTATATGGCCATGATATTCCCCCGAATATCAATATCAACAGGATTGCAATGATTCAGTGGCCCATTCATAATGACATCGTCACTTGCCTCGTTTCTGAATTCAGCCATTTGAATCACTTGGTTGAATGAATGAAATGGCTCACTCATTAAAACGGACATTTGCCGCTACCTACTGGTGCTTTAGTCATATTTAAAAGTATCATTGCATTTCTTGAACATTTATTTTTATGCATTTCTATTTCTTCCTCTTTCCACAGAGCACATTATTTTGAGAGTTGTTTAAGGGAGACAAAATGTGTGTGTGTGTGTGTGTGTGTGTATATATTTGGGTTTGCACCGACTAGTCGCTGGACCTATAGAGGGCACAACAGGATTATAAATCTTGCAAGGATACATACTGCAAGGAATCAGCAGTGTTTTGATTTGAGGGCGCGGGCAAACGTAAAGAGAACGACGTGGCCTGTGTCCATTAGTGGTGGAAATTATGATTCTTTCAAGAGATTCGTTCATTTTCAGTTCGTTCACCAAAATGATTCGTTTAGAATCGTTCACCGATTCGTTCAGTGATCATTTCTTTGTATTACACAAAATTTGCCAGCAGGTGGCAAAAAAGAGTGTATTATGTGTTATGTCTTAAGTCAACGAACGTATTCACTTGTTACAAAAACTGATCTGGCTTTATTAAAATGTATGCATAATCGCATTCAATATATAAAGTCTAATAAAGTTGTTCAGATGAACAAAGCACAAGGTTTTCTTGCCTAATTAGCATTTTAATTGTTTGGTCAGACAGTTTGTATATTATATTCACATTCATAAATCGGGGATTAAAAGTGGTGTTCTGTATGCTAAATATCAAAACTAGCGTATGTGCACAGTACCTGTAACTGTGCTTTGCATTTTGTGAGATTGAAATGCTAAATGGCAGACTAACCCAGTTTACTCTCATTCATTTCATTCACGAACGACATGTATCTGTTCATTGAACTCGTTCGACAACGACATGTGTGCCAGTTAAGTCATTTCATTCACGAACGAGATGTACTAAATCATTCAGCTCGTTCACGAACAACATGGGTATCAGATCAGTCATTTCATTCACGAACGATAAGATCTCTAGATGTCGTTCAGACTCATATGAAACTCGTTCATTGAAGGGCGTATTCGTTCACTACATTCAACAAATCACATGCTCCATCACATGTCATACTCGAAGGCTATTGGCTCGAGGTTGAGTAACTCTTTGACAGGATGAAACAGTTCACGGAGCTACCCGGTTGAACTAGAAATATGAGTCAGTGGATTGCGTGAATGAGAACGATTCGTTCACCTAAGAGATTCGTTCAAAAAGAACGATTCGTTCACGAACGACACATTACTAGTGTCCATTGCAAGATAGAGCTGACATACCACAACTAGGGCTCTATGATATCCGCGATGCAGAAAACGTGGAGGGAATCGCGGAATCCAGTCATAAAAACAGAATTTACAGTTAAACGCGTAATGGCACGGAATTTGCCAAATTTTGAATGAATTAATCAAAAATAGGTCATTGCACTTACATCAAATCACGATATGGACTAATACCTGTAAATATTAAGCCGGAACAGTCTATTTAAATATGAATCCTGCATGTTCTGCATGTCTGTGTTAATGAATGGAGCAGAAGTGCGTCTTCATTTATTAAACACACGGAAGCGCACGTGACGCTCCGGTGATTTCAGCATCTGCTGTCTCACTAAATAAGACGTGAACACATGAACAACATCTCCAGAACTGCTCTGACAGTCACTTTATGAGGATTTGACCGTTTGATTTGAGTAAAACTAGCGTCACACCACATACACAGAACTGTAAAGGTACGCCAACCCGCCAAAATAAGAGTCCAGTTAAAGACTATTGTTCAGCAGAATGTACATAGCCTACCGGCAAAAAAAAAAAAAATCAAACATTAAGGTTTAATCACACAACATTTCTTCCATGTTTTATTTTTAATAGTAAACCCCCTTTGTTTACCAAAAAGTTAAGTTAATTTTCAATAATTAAAAGATAAATTAAATTAATGTTTTATGTGTTTAATGTGCATCTCAGAAAATGCTTTATTTAAATACCCAACTGGATGGCACTTAAATGCACTTAATTCATCTGTCAACTTTGTTGTCATTGTTCACAGTACAAGTACAGACAGAGAAACAATGGGTAATAATTAAAAAATTTTTTGATGTATGCATTGCATTCTATACATTTAAAAAAAAAAAAAAAAAAAAAAAAAAAAAAAAGGGAACTTAGTTGTTCATTTTAAGAGACCTGTGACGGTTAAGAGACCTGTGACCTGTCACGTTCAACATGGACGTTAATACGCACAAACACACACCGAGACTGTTTGGTGATACAAGAGTTTATTGTAATTATTGATCAGAGAGTGAATAAAATACCTGCAACCCTCAGGCCACACTCTCCATTACAGAAACAAACACAGACTACCTTCCATTACAAAGACATTCACATTAGTGGCCAGCACCATTACCACATGTGGAGGGACAAACTCACAGAAAACACTTTACACGTTCCCTTAAATATACAGTCTGAAAGAAACGTATTGGCATGATGTTCTACTTAAATCTACTTTGATGTTATTAATTCGTTCACATTAAACAGGAAATAACAGCAACAACTCGGCCACGTTGCCCCTGAAACCCCCACGCTCAATTAATACATGGTGGATTCCCACCCTAAGCGGAACCAATAATTCCTGCCATTGTTTCTTACCAGGACTCTAAAAATCACGGGATAAACGCTACACATAGTTTACAGGTATTTCATTCACTCTCTGATCAATAATTACAATAAACTCTTGTATCACCAAACAGTCTCGGTGTGTGCTACTAAAATATTCGATAGCTACAGCCCTAAATCTACTGCACTTTAATGCACACACAGACTACAGACAGTATCTCGTACGTCACGCGCAGATCGCTCGCGCACAGAATCATTCAGCATGGAAATGTATGGCCAACGCCGTTCTGTGAATTCTCAATAAAATAGCTTAGAAACTAAAAGGTTTAAGCATATATTTGTTGATAACTAAATCCCACAGCGTCACTACTACTAGAGAGACGCTGCCATGTAGAAATAAATCACACAAAATCGCTCTCACTAATGTATTCATATCAGAGGTGGGGACAAGTCACACATGGTCAAGTCCAAGCAAGTCTCAAGTCTTAAACATCAAGTCTCGCGTCAAGTCTCAAGTCACAGTTCAGATAAATCAAGCAAGTCAAGGGTTCACCTTAAGCAAGTCAAGTCGAGTCCTGATAAGTTTCAAGTCAAGTCAAGTCAAGTACTAAAATAATTAGAGGTACGTTTTTTTTATACATATTTATTTTTGCACAGAAAAGATGAACTTGTAAACATATATAATGTATCTTATTCATTATACATTTGCTATATATGAATCATATGCATATCTGTGCTACATTAATATCTGAAAATAAAATAAAACTGTGTTGTCTACACAAAACATTTAGAGTCTAAGATGTATGATCCAATCTGTCTAATTCAGTTTAATTGAAACAGTCTAAAATGTGCTGCATTTACAGAAAATAAGGTTTGCCAAGACATTGGAACTTACTCTGGCCATCACAATAATATGTAATTGCGCTGTAATTATTCTTGTCTGTATGACCAAAAAAAAAAAACTAGTGATCACATCGGCGCCTCCATGTTAGCCTGTCATGCAGTATGGTATCAGCGCAATGCTTTTTAGTTTCCACACGCAGTCCACTAACACTTGAAAATGCGCACATTTAATACAGACATTATAGCCTACATGTAATATATGGAGCGTCCCGCTCATTTTAAGATGCCTATCAAAATCAAAATTCAGGCTACGTCACTGTTATAGCCAAAGTCCCCAATAACATTACATCTATTTACGAGACGTATCAGTAATGATAATGGTCACATTTCTAATAAGAAAAAACATAATATGCATCAAGGCCAAACTATATCAAACATAAAAGATTAATTCATTACATTAGTAATCGTTATAGATCTTAGTGAAACTGACTAGAAAGAGATGACCTTCTTATAGGGATGGGCATTCGATTAAATTTTCTTAGTCGATCGTCGGGAGAATTAACGATCGTTTAGCAATTAATCATTAATATTTGTATAATATAATTATTCAATTTTTATAATTAAAAAATGCAATGAATACAAAAATACAGCGTATTTTTCCTCGGTGAGACCTTTATTACAAGATCAACTTGTGGCAGACAGTTAAACTATGTTCAGGCAAACCGAACATATATGCGCGTGCATATGCTGTGCTCTAAAGCAGCGGAACCTGCAGCTGCAAGCCAGCGTTCTTAAACAGAGAGCTCATATGTTCCAAAATAATAATAATAATAAAAGAATCATGTTAAACAATAACATAAAAAAACATAATAATACTTAGATCTGACAGGTTTTGTCAAAATGTAACTCAAAACTATCCAAGCCAGAAGAAAAGGCCAGATATTAGGCTTCCTAACAATTACGCTAACTTAACAAATTATGCTACTTAAAGCCTTGTGAAAAATAACTAACTTTAGTAACTAGCATACAACTTCTGCACGAGTCTATGGATTTTTGTTGAGAAATATAAGCATGTTGACATGATCTGGGGTCAGAAGCGACCGCAACCTGGTGACCATCAGTCCAGCCGCCGAAAACACCCGCTCTGAGGGAACTGACATTGCAGGTGGGACATTGCTGGGATGCACAGGTACATCAAATATTGCACCCTGGTGGTAAAATATTTAATTGCTGCCACACAGTGAAATTCATTTAATTGCTTCAAGACTCACACTACGCAACGCAACCTGCATTAGATTAAAAAAAAAATGCATTCGATAAAAAAAATGCATTAGATTAATCGATAAATTAACGTGATCAAAGAAATTCTTAACGATCAATTATCGATCATCGATTAATCATGACCATCCCTACTTTCTTACCTTTCCTTGTGGTTCTTTAAATGTCGAATGAAATTTGACGTCATGGTTGTCATGTCGGATATTCTTGCGTTGCATATTTTGCATCTGGAAAATCTTTTTTTATTGGCACGGTCCAGTTCAAAGTCCTTATAGCCAAACAGGACTATTTGTGGAGCTCGACTAACATTACTGTCTTCCATGTTTGGCGTGGTTTGAATTGTGCAGCGTTTAAGGCACAGACGCTGATTAGTGGTGCTGACGTCACAATAAGTATTTTTTTTTTTTATTAATTTTATTGCTGTTTGTTTATTATAAGTTCAAGTATTTGTCGAGTCTTCCACTTCAAGTCAAGTCAAGTCTCAAGTAACTTGTTCTCAAGTCAAAGTCAAGTCATTTTCATACTTTAATCAAGCAAGTCGCAAGTCCTGAAAATTGTGACTCGAGTCAGACTCCAGTCAATCATGTGACTCGAGTCCCCCACCACTGATTCATATAAATGTAATCTTTACTGTGCTACTTTATCTGTATCTGATTTAGAACGAGCAGAAATCTGTGAGAAATAAAACGACCCAAATGCAAAAGAACTGATAAAAATTATCTGTTATAGGAGCAATAGCCATGTACGCAGCACTGTGTTATAAGGGGTTTTTCACAGCTCCAGACTTATTTGTATACAACAATAGATATTTTACCTCAGATCATGAAAATAAATTAAGCTAAAGCAAACTTGCGTTAAAACTGAAGGATGGTATCTAGGCCTGCAAAAACTAATCGATAAAATCGATTATTATCGATAATGAAAATCATCGATAATGATTTTCATACAACATACGTAGTGTGCAAATACGTGTCTCCTCTTCGCAAAAAAAAATAAAAAATTTTATGGTCATAACCATATCTGTAAATGTCACAAATTCACACAAGCATTTCCATTTTTGCATAAAGGCCCATCCTGACAGTCTGCATTAGGTTGACATCTTTACTGAGAGAGTGCCAGCGCGTCGGCACACGTTAAACAGACGGAACACAGAGAGGTGAGTGAGACAATATTCAGCGCAAAAACATTCACTGTGCTGAAATATCTGTTGTTTAACATTTATATTTAGGTTTAAAAGTCAACATGAAGTCCGAGTAATTTATGAGAGTAGGAACCATGAAGGGACAGCAACGTGTAATTGTCTGAATATAAATATCAGATGCTTTTACAGGATAAAGAAATAATAGTAAGATGAGATTGACTGTGATCAAATTGATGGAAAATTGCCAGGTCGTCTTCTGTGTGAACGCAAAAACACATCCTGGAATTGATTCCGGGTTCGATCCCAGGTTGGGTACTGTGTGAACAAAAGCCAGAATCAATGTCGTAAAGGGCGTGTCGTAGTGATGACGCACATTATCGTTTGACTCTTTTACTGGGTGTTTTGAAGGCAGATCAACGTTTGCGACAAAAAAATGTGTGCAAACCGTAATGAAGCAGAGATCAGTCAGCTCCTCACTATCCACACCGAAGTTGAGATCATTTGCCAGCTTAAGTGAAAGTTAACGTAGTGCATGACAAAAATGCAGGTTTTATTAAAGGAATTTTAAAATATAAAATATAAGCACAGGCTTATAGCTTTGACATTTATCCTGCTTGAATTTGTTCTAAGAAAGGCACATAACTTCAAGTAATAAACTTTCATCTGTGAATATAAAATATTTTAACTACAGTGTTTTTCTTTCATTTCCCCAACTGCAGCCGTCAAATGTAACACATCAGTGAGACAAAGCTGACGGCCATTTGTGAAAATGTGCTTTGATGCTCTTGTTTGATAACTTGTGGTTAAAGCACCACTAATTGGTCAAAATCTCATTTTGGTTGGCCACCTACTTTATGTCATTATAAGTGTTTGGTCATCAAATCTGATTGATCATTGCAAAAAATGTGTTTATATATTCTGTATGTGTTCATACTTTATTCTATATACATAGTAACAGTCAAATGTTTGGACACACAAATGGGAAAGTAGCTGCTGTTTGAATAACCAAAGAAATGTAACCATTATAATTAGTAACTTACAATGTTTCTATTTAATTATGTAAAATACAAATTCAGTAATATTACATTTTATGACAAGACATCGATAAGCCGCCCGACTAGGGCTGTCGCGATAACCGCAATATTGTCATTCCGCGCTGTTGACAAGCAAACCGCAGAGGAAAGATAGCAACCGCAGAAATTGCGGCTAACCGCAATGTTCAGGTTTTTTTTTTTTTTTTTTTTAATTAGGCTGTGGCCTTCTTGTTTTTTCAATTTGTTACTGTGCATTCAATGTTAAATAAATTAATAATACAATATGGTTACGACTAATTTTCTCGCGAGCCGTTGTAGCTTTATGGTGCTTCGTTTGTTTTGAATAGGCCGGCTGAAACGATGGGAGGCACTCTGGTCCCAAAACCTAATGTCACGTCGCCAGTTTGGGAACATTTTGGCTTTCAAGCCAATGAAAAGTGCGAGCCAGCGAATATAGATGAGGCAATATGCAAAAATTGCTGCAAAAAGGTTCCTGTGACGCAGCAACACATAATTTGAGGTCATCGGGACATTCTAAAACGCTTAACCTGAAAAACGCTTAAAGTGGTTTAATGTACTAATACAGTGATATTAACAGACCAAACTCACTAAACATCATATTAATAAAGTATACTATATACACAAAATCAGATGATCACGGAATATGAATTCAACGCGTTTGATAACACGTTAAGCCTTTTCCTCTCATAGAAAACCATAAGGCTTAACGTGTTATTAAACGACTTGCATTCATATTCAGGGATCATCTGTTTTTTTTATAGATAGTATACTTTATTAGTATGATTTTTAGTGAGTTTGGTCTGTTAATATCACTGTCTTAGTACATTAAGCCATGTTAAGCATTTTTCACGGTAAGCGTTTTAGAGTGTCCCCTGTCATCCAGCGCAGCTGCCCCCTCAAGCATCAGGTCACGGAGCAACATCAAACAGAACAGTTGACAGCCGTGAAAGTAACAGGCATACCTGCTGAAGTCACGGACAACCTCCGCGTCAGTGCCCATACCCAAGAGAGCTCACACGCTATCTGCATGAGGAGTGCATCGACTCCAACGCGAATCCAGTGTCCTGATGGGCCAGGGATGGCGCGATAATCAGTCTAGATTTCCACTGCTGTCCAAAGTCGCACGCAAATACGTGTAATACATGTTAGAACTCTTTAGATTTCTTTAAAAAAAAATGTATTGGAAAACGCATGTTCTTTTTGCTGTTTGGCATTTAACAAACAAAAATGTTTTAAAACGTGTCTCTCTGTCAGTTAAAAAAGCAACAATAAATGCTACATAACTCAAAGATAGAGCTTTGTATGCAGCAAAATCAGGATAAATTAGGTATGTAATCTATTGAGCCACCCATAATAACCGCATGGCAAATTTCTTAACCGCGACAGCCCTACGCCTGACTGGATATTAGAAGATATTATGTGTAGCTATTAGACAACAGTTATATAAGGCTGCTTTTAGCCTTACCCTGAAGTAAGTTCACTCTCCGGCTATGAATCTATGCTAGTAAATAAATGAATTATTATGATAATACTGTTTATTATCATGGTGATCTCACAGGCTGACGATAGGAGGATATCGCCCAACACTAATATCAAGGTTTAAACGTACACTATGGAATTTTTGGCCACTAGGGGTCAATCAATAAAAATAATAACATAAGACGTACTTTGATGACGTCGGGAAAGAGCGTAGGCTCATGGGAGTTGTTGTTCATTGGAACATGCGCTCTGTCGCTCCCCACATTCCTCACTCATTTTAACTGAGGCCGGCGACACACTGGATGCGTGGCGCAAGCGTCTCAGCTGCGTAATTTTGTACACAAATACATATTAATTCATGACATTTTGATGTTTGAAGTCTATAGGTTGACATAAATTTAGATATAAATGTAATTTAAAAAATAAATAAATAATTATCGATTTTCAAATATTGAACCTGTCAAACATAAGTCTATTTTGCCGTCAATACTGTTGACGGTGTCCTTTATCAGTAGGCTTTATATTTATGTTCAACATGAAGTATAGATATTGTTGTCATGAAGACAAGAGCCTGGTCTGTCAGCGGTCTCCCTTCACCTACAGCAGCAGCAGCAGCCTAGTATTTTGACAATCACATCTTTTCGAACGGAGAGATATATGAATTATCAGACCCCTATCAAATCAATATTCCATCTAGCTAGTAGTAATATATGTAAAAAAAAACACGGTTGCCTTTTGTTAATAATTATAATTACGTTTATACTATGATATCGAACAAGATAGTGAACTGCATTTGAAGCTACTTTATCCAGCTAGATATAGAACACATGTAGATTTACATTATACTCTACATGAGAGCTAGTCCGTCTGCGTTTTACACAAGACATCATCGTTTCACAAAATATACGGATAGATACAGTTAGCTGAATGGATGCATACCTGTTTATTAGAATGCAAACATCTCTCTGTAGTTTCAGCTTGTCACGAAGCTCTCTCTATCTTGGAAATGCAACTCCAATATTTACCCGTGTCTTGTTTGTTCTCTTGTCCCAAAACCTTCTCAGGTCATTTATTTCACCCGTACGTTTGACTGCGCTTCACAGAACGTGCAGGCAAAGCATAATCATGATCCATAACTAAGTTATTGATTGAAGTATAAATATGAATATAAATATAAAATATAATAGTCTCGATCAAGGCTAGCTACTACTTTTTCTTCTTCGTCTCGTCTTTGCTTCTGTTCACCTTTGTATTTGGCGGTTCCGCAGGAAGTTAGATAAACTATAGGGGTCAAAGTTTATATGACGCCATAGACGGGCGACAAAACGGAAATAAAGAAACGTGCCGTGTCTTCTAATTAAACTATAATTTTCTCTGGATTTGAAAGTTCGTAGAAACTTTCGGGATAATGTAAGTACACAACTAACAAATATATATAACATAGATATAGTGATATCTGCTATTTTTAAAGCAGAAAAATTACATATTGCGCCTTTAAGCAAAGAATTTTAATAGTCTACTGCTCCAAATCGTTGGCGCTCTCAAAACATTACTTGATTTATCACTCATAATCAGTGTTGAATAATAATTTGTAAAATTGTTTGGTTTAATTGCAATAACATTATTATGCAATAAATTATTAACTTCATCTTGTAACCTACAATACCAGAAAAGTCATTGGGAAGTTTGATTAATTTTCACGTCTAAAACAAATTCACAAAAAAGTGTTTTAAATTCTTCCCACACAGAATAAAGAATAGTGTTTACTGACATATATTGATATGTATTACTTTTTTTATAAATAATAAATATAAAGATTCAATGTAAGCCTACATTCAGTTCATTCAGTGCACAAAAAACCTGCCTTGATTACTTTATGCTAGATTTGAACATCTAACATGAAATTTACAGACCATGTGTCAATTGACTTTTCTGAATGTATTTGGTGGTCTCTAAATTTAATGCTCATATATTATATATATATATATATATATATATATATATATATATATATATATATATATATATATATATATATATATATATATACACACACACACACACACACACACAAATGTCAAATAAATCTATGAATAAAGGAGTACCCTGGGATCCCAGACTGGGAGGTTGAGATTACAGTCTTCAGGCTGCTTCAGAAGGACAGGGTTTGGCCATTCCCTGAAAATACCAGCCAGCAAGAAACAATTAATGAATCAATTTGAAGAAAACAGGCCTCTAAAAACAAAGACTAGACGTTTCAATTTATATTCGGCATTATTTCATTGACTTCAAATCAGTGGTAACAAGGTGACTTTGAAAAACTCACCACTTTGAGAAAACCAAGAAGAACTTATGGACCAGCGTGGATGCCACAGCATTGGGGTAAAGTTGGCAGGTCCTCGCAACCAACATGGCCCATGATACACCCCCCAGAAAACCCAGGATATTTGAGTAGATATTATGACCTGTAAGCGTTTAAAATAAAATTATTTCTTTAAGCCTTCGGACCAACCATATAAATGAACATACCAGCCATTTTTCAATTTCACATCCTAAGTAAGGTCAAATAAAGCATTTCTAAAAGCCAAACTGTAATCAAAAATTGATTGCTTTTTCAATAAAGTGCAAGCATAAGCACGTGTCACTGATTGCTAGGCAGCATACACAAGCCAAAGGAATCTCCCGAGGCACAAAGCTGCAGTGCTGCTTCTTATTGACTGCACTAATTCCCGCAAACACTGCAGGTCATTTAAGGTCACTGTGGGAACCGTTTTCACATTTGACCAACTTTGGCATGTTCCATGAACAGAACATAATGAAGGTTGACAGATGAGCAACTACTCACGTTTGGCCCACAGTTTGATGGCTCTTAGAGTCAATCTGAAATTCTCAATGTTGGGCACCAGGTGAAGAATTTCATCAGTAACCCTGCAACCTGTAAGTCAGCACATTTAGAAAATCAAAAAGAACAAACCAAGATTACCAGGGGGAAACTTAAGCAAAAAAATGATTTAGGGCTGGGCTTGGCAACATAAATCAATCAATCCTAATTTTGATGAACCAATACGAATTGAATTGACCCTTCACCAGGAGTTTGATTGACAGGCGACCTGACCAATCATAACAGTGAATGTGTCATTTTTTCCACACAGGGGAGCAGATTAACAACGGTGGACTTGTACTTGAAAAAGGGTGTGCACTGACGTCAATCCGCAGTTGAAACAAGATATCCTCTGATGTTCATTCAAGTTTATTTCGCTATACCTATATAATAACTAGTTATTATTGCTGAAACAGAAGGGATGACTGATTCAGGTGCTGCTTGAACTGAGGCGCTACAGTGATCTGTCACGACTCATTAAAGAATTTGTTTTGTTTTTTTTTATGACAAAAGTAGAAAGTTGCGACTTTGTTTCATACCAAAAGAAACATGCTGTCTTGTCTGTCGCCAAGTTGTTAGTTACTTCCTTGCTCTGCTATGTATTTTTCACTGCGTGAGAACATGTAAGCGACCATGGCTTGTCAGACCTAGCAACAGTAACTAAGGGGACGGGTCTTTGCAAAGGGTCAATTGGGGTAGAAGTAATTACGTCATTCAAGTTTACATTATAAAAAAACTGCCTTAAATGTTTGTACAAAACCTTTGTTTGAGGGTTTTTTTATTATATCTAAAAATAAATAGCAATAGAATTGGTTGGACTCTAAGTATTCTTTAAAATATATTAATGCACCAACTGATAGGTTCCCTGTATTGTCTACAGCATTAGTTGAAAGATTGTTTTACTTTAGACAAACTAACAAGATTTACATTTGGATCGGAATGGAATGGATTCTCAAAATGTAAATTCTCAGCCCCAACATGATTAATCATTTATGACTTATTACCATTTAAACTCCGGATGCAGCGAATGTCAAGATTCTTTAGCAAGCCATCATCTCGCAAATCCAGGTTTTCTGGAATGGTTTGTAGTGCCAGTCGGGCAAATAGTATGTCAATCTGATAAAAAAACAACAACATATTACAAAAAAAATAAATAAATACACAAATGTGTGTGTGTGTGTGTGTGTGTGTGTGTGTGTGTATATATATATATATATATACCTCAGAGGTCGGCAACCAACCCAGTAAAGCCGGTTCTATGATTAGTACTAAATATCCATCACCTGCTTTCAAATGGAGCGGCACTTAATATACAGAGCTGGAGTTCACTGACAAGCAACGCAATATCGCATTCATAATCACAGGTGAATCGCATTCGGTTATGAACGCGATATTGCATAGCTTGTCAGCGAACTACGACTCTGTATATTAAGTGCCGCTCCATTCGAAAGCAGCTGATGGGTATTTAATGCTAATCACAGAACCGGCTTTACTGACGAGACACACATGACAATCGCATGCAATTATTCGTGCAGCCCTAAGACACACACACACACACTCAAAACGACAAGCTAATTTTGGCATGAGCTATCCCTTTATTTCATGCAAGTAAGGATGTTAAAAAAAATACCTCAATGCCATCAAAGGACAGCTTTATCACTGGTACAAATGCTTCCTCCACCGCCTAGAAGGCAAGAGCAGCAAAAAGTCAATCATAAAACCTTGCAGATATTGTAGATCAGATGTATACATGTACGCCATTCACAAAAGGCATCCTACCCTCAGGTCTTTGACCTCCTCCTGCTCCTTGAGTTTCTCATAAAACGAGGAGAAGAAGTCCGATCTCTCCACATGACGGGGTGCGACACAGAGAGCATCAATATCAGCACCTACACAATTAGGTTAGTGAATGAGATGTGACAGACACACAGAGACTGTCTGAAGCACACGTCCTGATCGATCTAGAACTAGTGTATAAAACTTACCCTTGGTATGAACTCCAAGTCTATAGGATCCAAACGTGAAGATTTTTCCTCCAACATTATCAATCACCGATGACGGAATATTCTGTGATTACATGAAAATATATAATATTTAGTATCTGTGAGAAGTTATTTATGTATATCATAATTAAAAGGACAAAAAGATACCTTCACTTCGCTGACTTCACGAATCCACACCTGAACCAATGTATTTAGCTTCCCAAGCACTAGGATTCTGTGGGCAAAAGAAACATCTTAATACAAAGCAATTCAATAAAGCCTAAAGCTGGGGCAAGACTATGCTTTATTATTGAAATTGTTCCATATTTATGGATAAATGTGTATTGAATTAAATATTTAACAATTTAAAAAAAAACGTTCTTATTTGATTTCATCTCAAGTTAACATACACTTACCATTCAAAAGTTTCAGGCAAGTACGGCCAGGTAATATTTTAGAAATAAGCCTCTTATGCTTAACATTTATAATACATTTCAAAACATATGAAATATTAATTCAATTATAATATAAAAATTACTTATAAAATTACTGTTTTCTGTTTTTATAGATTTTAAAATTTTAAAGCAGTTGATTACTTCAGTCTTCAGTTTCACATGACAAGAATTCATTTTATCATTGTGTTTGTTTATTTATTCTTTGAATGTTTAATATTTCTTGAAGGTTCAATAGAACAGAATTTATTTCAAATAAAAAAATTTGTAACACCATATATACACACACACCCACACGTATATATGTGTCTGTGTGTGTGTGTGTGTGTGTGTGTGTGTGTGTGTGTGTGTGATCGAGATGTATCATTGTTTTTATTTGTTTTAAATAAAATAATAACATTACTGACTCCAAACTTTTGAACGGTAGTGTTATACGTAAATGCTAAATCATTTTACTACTCTGATTTCAGTGGATGTTTTTTATTGTGGTTCCTGGCTGCTGTGTGAACTTCTAATATCACCTGGTAAAATAGGAAGTATCTTAATGGTTTCTTCATTTTGTCCTTTTTATAATGTTCTCGAAACAAAACATGCTTTCTTGGGAATGTTATTACAATTCCCAAATATTCATCATTTTAAATGCTAAATACCTTTGTAAAATCTCTTAAAAATAAAAAAGCCAGCTGCAAAGTGAAAAAAAAACCTTTGGAAAGTGACATCAGTTTTATTTAAAATACCCTTGCACTGGATGTGTTGAACTTTGCGCATGTTCATTAAAAGGTGTGTATTGTGTAACAGTAACGAACCAGCTCATGGTCTCAAATGCAATCTAAGTGTCAAATAGAACAAAATAAATTAGTGAAGCGTGTCTCATTTACCTCCGCTGCAGCTCCAGCTCCTCCTCAAAAACGCCGAAAGGTCGGAGCGTCTCGATCAGCTTCTGTGTGAGAACCAGATCAGCCTCTTTAGGTTGTGCCAGGCTGATTGAAGAAGTTATCCCATAATGCTTTGGGGTCTGCTGGGCTGTTTGCACCTGACTGCTAATTGGACTGTGGAAAAAGTTCAACATTAATTGTCAGACTCAACAGAAACATATTCTGTAGACAACACTCCTTGGTAAACATCTTAGTTCTTTAATACTATGCAAGAGAATACAGTATTAATAAAGACATTAAGATATTTCCTGCATCACACCTGTACCCAGTTTGCTGCAGACATTTCCATGTAAACAAACACGTTTTGAGTACTAAGTGACCAGCTAAGAGTATTACAAGTATTTGAATACAGACTGTATTCATTGCGCATATTGTGGGGTGTTCACAAGTGACAAGTTATATTTTAATTGTTTACGTTAGGGGTGGGCGAATCGATCCTAATATGGACAGTATTGATATCAATGTTGGTATTGGTATCGGATCGTTACTTAAGTCATGAATCAGTACATTGCTCCCGTTTCATTAGAGAGCATGCATGTCTGTGCGTGTCTATACGCCTGCAAGAAGAAATGAAGATGGGAGGAGGAAAATCCTTCATATAATACATAGTATTTTTTTTTATAAACTGTACACCGAAATGTGTCCTTTTTATATCACTTCATCCATTAAGCCACGTTGGTTTTCAGATGTACACATATGCATGCCTCCACATATTACATTAATAAACTGAATATTGAGTCTTCATCCATTATGCCACGTTAAGCGTTTTACAATAGGTTTCTATGGGGGGGAAACACATAGCGTTGCTTTCATTTGTCTGGGCTCATCTGCTCGTTTGTATCCAGTTTGCAACAGGTGTGCACTGTCTTTGCGTTACATTGCGTCACGCCTAGTTGTTTTTTTCTTCCTACATGTGAAGAGAAGAATAGTTCAACTTCTACGTCTTGGGTGAACGCCCCCTTGAAGGGTATTAGTTTGAAGTCATTGACCTACAGCTATACGTGCACTAACGTTACTGATCTACAAATCTCAACAAAGTTCAGCTACCCCTAAAATATATAGATTTAACGTCCATACATAAAAGCAGGCGTGCGTACTATGAGCCCAATCTGTACATATGACAGCATGTTGATCATTTTATCGCATTAACTGGTTAATATCGACAAGTTTGATTTCAAAATGAATGCAATGAAAACCAGTTCAACAAGTAAACGGCAGCATCAAACGCTTTGATTAACGTGTTGAGTTTGCGACGTATTCGTGACATAAGGCCCAGGACCTCGCGTTTGTCTTCAAACTCCGACGAGATACTTACAAAGGCATTATGAACATTTCCGACTTAAGAGAAGCTGAGAAGCAGGTTATAGTCCGCCATTGCGTCGCGGCCTGTCATGAACTGTTATCAAGGAAATGAAGTTGTTTCTTTTGTTTGAACCAACATGGCGCTCCCGCAACAACAACTGCCAGTTGGTACGGGAAGTGACGCCATGATGAAGCATTACCCACTGGCGCTTATTTTTCTTCTTCTTTGCGTTTAATGGCGCCTTTTTGGTGTATTCCCCCCACCTACTGATTCGGAGACTGGATCAAGACCATAATATTCACTAAATTATATCCCGAGCTCTTTAAATAAAGCATTACAAATAGAACGTTTTTATCCCCTGATTTATTCCCCATTATGTTCATCAAATTAAGTTTTTCTTTGTTTTACATTTTACAATATTAACATTTCCCAATTTCACGTTTCACTGTTTTCTTCATACTGCTATAAAGAGCAGTGTGCCTAAATCTAAGCCTTGAGATGATAGTTTCCTCCGGTCTATTTCTTCCTGTTACTCTGTACTTACCAACAATTCTTTGAATGCTAAAAAACCATCTCTCCCTGTTGTTTGTTCTTCCCAATATTTCTGCCATCTATTCTTCACATGTTGCCTGATTAAACGCTTCATTTCACTCTTACAATACTTTTTCTGCATATCTATGTCCACTTTCTTTGTTGATTCCTTTGCATTTTGGTCTGCTAACTCACTTCATTTACTCCCACATGTGCTCGTACCCAACAGAAAGCTACATAAATTCCCATCATCTGGATCCTATATTTCGTTTGAAGAATCTCAATCATTATCTGCAATCATTTCACCAGTGTAAACTGACAAATTATCTGTGATTCTTTTTCTGTCTTTGTCATTAAACTGTCTTGGCTTCCATATTTTTTGATGCATCAGAATATATTTGAACATACCCATTATAATTTTCATGAATGTACTTATGTGTTATCTGAACATTTGATTTGAACTTATTCTTATTTTTCTGACATGCGTCTTGTTTTTCTAACCCATTTTGAGAAAAACTGTATTTAAAGGGACAGCAACTTCCTAAAAATCTGTATACTATGTAATAACATTGTAACGAACATTTCAAAAAATTTCTTTATTAAATTACATTGAATATTTTTATTCCTTGTAGCGTAGCGGCACCCTAAGATATTTTCATGCTTTTTATTATTTATTCATTAAATTCATAAGAAACTGGTTTGAAAATGATAACATAAAACTGCATAAAACCATTAAAACATTAAGCACTGCATACTGTTTCACATATTATTTGTTGCCATTCTGCCTGTAAGTATTTAGTATGCTACTACTGTAGCAACTATTTTCACTTTTATAGTAGGGATGGGCGATATATCGCATTCGATTGTCACGCGCATTTCGTCAGTAAAGCCGGTTCCCTGATTAGTGCTAAATCGCCATCACCTGCTTTCAAATGGAGCGCCATTTAATAGACAGAACCATAGTTCACTGACAAGCTACGCAATATCACGTTCATTATCGAAGGCGATTCATCTGCGATAATGATCATGATATTGCGTAGCTTGTCAGTGAACTACGGTTCTGTCTATTAAATGGCGCTCCATTTGAAAGCAGGTGATGGCAATTTAGCACTAATCAGGGAACCGGCTTTACTGACGAAATGTGCCTGACAATCGAATGCGATATATCGCCCATCCCTATTTTATAGTGACAAAAATAAGTCACTCTTTATGAAATCATTTTTATTGTATGTTTAACTACAATAGCAGGGTAAGCTAATCATCTGAGTTGTTCCTGAAGAGGTATTCAGCCTGAAATGGAGTGAAGAGAATGACACATTGTAAATCCACATAATTTGTTGTTAAATATAACATGTGATATGAAGTCTATGAGACAGGTGTTACCAAAAAGTCCACAGGGTCATCAGGCTTGACCTTGCAGCAGTCCATCAGTCCTTGTATGACAGTAGGCATGACATATTTCATCAGGTAGTGTCTCATGGGGACAGATCGTGTCTCTAATAGCTCATGTTCCTGCTTCTTCACCTCGGCCATGTTCCTGCTCTGAAAATATAAACAAGGGTAACAAAATTGGATTTTATTATTTGCTTTTGAGGTCAGTAAGATTTTTTTTTAAGAAATTGATAATTTTATTTAGCAAGGATGCATTCAATTTATCAAAAATAACAGAAAAGTATTTTATATTGTAAAAAAAAAAAAAAAAAAGGTTCTGTTGTGTACCAATGTATCAGTTTCTCCCTGAATCCTAAAAAATGCATCACGCTTCCAAAAAAAAACAGTTAAGCAACACAGTGATAACAATACGTTTTTGAGCAATAAATGGTGATATTACAATGATTTCTGAAACATCATAATGTACTGAACACTGGAGTAATGATGCTAAAAATTCAGCTTTGCTTAAAGACATTTTTTTCAATATATAAAAGTTATTTTAAATTGTAATATTATTTCACAATATTACTATATTAGTTTTTACAGTTTTTAATTAATAAAATAAAGCCAATGTGAGAATAAGTGACTTTGTTCAAAAAATCCTACTGACCCCAAACCTTTGAACAATAGTGAATATGATGTACACATTGACTTGAAGCTATTATAAAATCTACATACAGCCACCAAATATTATATTTCACAACCAATGTATCTCCTGGTAGAACTTCACTTTGCTATTATATCTGTGGTTCACCTGTAATGTTGAGGTTTTGAAGGCTAAATTTACCCATTCCTCCAAAAGAGCAGTCATTTTATCATTCTCCACTCTCTGCCTGAGTTCCTTCTCGACTTCCTCCTGTTTCAGCTGCTGGTGCCATTCATCTTCTTTCCTCTTCCTCTCTTCCTCCAATTCCTCTGGACTCGGACCGTAGTTCTTCGGCCATCCCACTGTCTTAATGATCTTCTCCACTGTGTCCACATTCTCACAGTCTGAAAAAGACAACATGAAAATACCATTCTCAATATCACTCACAATCAGCTTATCTGTCAATTCATTTAACAATCTGATACAGTACTATTTCCTTATGTGAGAACAAAAGGAAGTGTTTGGGTTCTAACCGATGTGTTCAGGGTGGACTTCCAGGTAATCGAAATAGTCAAGCACAGATTCGTCTTCTGCCAAAGTCTCCCTGAATTGCGCAAGACTCTCTGTAAACTCATCTTGAGTGTAATGCATCTCCTCTGCCACATTCTGAGGAAGACTCTGAACACGCTCTTTCAGAAACTCATCAGTGGCATCCAGTGAGAAGATAAACTCTGTAGGTGAAAAGGCCTGTGGTTGTTAACATGTCACAGCATTCACCAACCCAACTTTACAGAAAGGTGCATTTATTTTCATAATAATAAAGTAAAAACAGTATGATGAAATGTCATTTATTCCTATGATGGTGAATTTTCAGCAACATTACTCGTATTAGTCTTCAGTGTTACATGATTATTCTAATATGCTGATGATTTTGGTGCTTTTCAGGATTAAAGAATAGAAAGTGCAAGAGAACAGTGTTTATTTGAAATATAAAATTTACATTTAATGCATCCTTGCTGGATTCTAATTTATTAATAATAAAAAAAAAACTCTTATTGCCTACAAACAAAGTGTATTTCCAGTGGGAAACAAACAAGACATGGAAGCTGAAAGAGCTTTACAGTGATTATAATTATTTTCCAATATTGTTATTGCCACATTAACAACAGGCATTCAATTATTGTTTTGATAATAATACTAAGATGTGTGGAGACTGCATCATGCATCAGGTTCTGAGATGACTAACCTGGAATCAACACTTTGCTATATTGGGGTATTGAAGATCTGGTATCGTCTGCTTCCGTGTTTTCATCTAGAAAACATTTGAGAAGTTAAAGGTAAAGATTTGAAGTTCCATTTTGGGGTTTTGTTTAAAAGAATATAGCTGACCATGGAAAAGCTGTTTAGCCTGTGTGTAGGTCTTTGGGTCTCCATCCAGAACAAATCCTTGATTTCTGCAAGGCTTTGAGTTTAGCTTCTCTCTTATGATATGCATCACATGTTGCTCGTCCATCTGACCTGTCAGAAAATATCATAAAAACTGGAATAAGTAACACTGGCTTTATCAGATTTGTTACATATATCTATGCTATCGTAAAACACCACCACCATTCAATAGCAGCTAATATTCTAGTCATATAAAAATTGATAATTTAATGCATACCATTATTCTGAAGCAAGTTGTTCTTTAGAGTTTTAAGCTGTGCTTCAGCACCAATAAGCATTTCCTCATTCTCACTTGTCTTCTCATTTCCCTCAAGCAATTCCTCCTGAAATGTATATTTACGAGACAGATTCGTATACAGTGGGAACAAAGGTTTTGTGCTAATGAAAATGCTTCTATTTTCCAAAAAGTTCAAAAGTTTGACATCTTTCAAAACCGTACAACTGTTTGTTTATTGCCAGGATTTTGTGTATTTCTTTTAACGTGATCATTGATCTTTGGACCCCACCATTCATCTCATTCCTTTAAATATTGCAAAGAAACTTCCTACGCTCACCAAGGCTGCACTAATTTGATCAACAATACATTAAAACAGTAATATTCAAAATTCTAACTCAAAATAACTATTTTCTATTTTGATATTTTAAAATGTCCTTTATTCATGTGATGGCAAAGCTGAATTGAATATGCTGATTTACTGCTCAAGAAATACTTATTATTATTAGCAATAAAAATCATATGAAATCCGAAACCGGTCTTTATCAATTGAACAGCTGTTTATTTTTTGTATATTATTGGGGAAACTTTTGATGAATAGAAATTATTTCAAATGTCCCTTCTGTATGCATACTTGCTGTATAAAAAATCTTACCGACCCCAGTTTTGAACAGTAGTGAAGAAGTTACTCACCAGTCGTCTGACTTTCTCGTTGATGGTTTCGTTGATGTTAATATGATGAAGTTTGTAATATCTGCACAACTTTACTGCAACTGAGCTTTTCCCAACAGCAGGGGGCCCAAGAAGACAGATTTTTATTGGCTGAAGGAAATTAAATGCAAAATAGAAGCATGTAAGCATGTTTTGTAACACTATATTATTTGAAATGTCTTCAGCAAAACTTACCAACAGTTGTCTTGTCTGTTTGTATTCCTCTACCACTTGATCTATGTTTTCAACTATCCCAGATTCACATTCCCAGTGGAGGTTCAATCTGTCCTTCAAGAAAACAGACTCAGTCCGAAGATTGACACTGAGGTAAAGCAGGTCAGTTTCCTGTGAAAATACACAACAATCTGATATATTACCTTCATCTATAATTTTATCGCATGGCAAAATTGTGTTTAGCTAAAACAGCCTACCGTAATTGCCTTTGTGCCATAGACATCCTCCTTTGGGACATTTTCTATTTTTCCAGACCCCAGGGTAGAGGCAATAGCCTAAGGAAATAGACAGCTGCATGTTCACTAATGATTTTCAGTAGTGTTTAATCATTGCAAAACTAAACCTAAGTGTGAGCATTACATTCAGTATAACGGTAATGCAATAAATCACACAGATATGAAGAGGATGTGTGGGATGATATATTACTTTCACAATGTCTTCAAAAGTGTTCTTGGAATCATCCACAGCGATAAAATAGTGTGTTTTTGGTTTGTGATCAATGATGTTTTGCACCACTCTAAAAATGACAAATGATGACAAACACATGGGATGAAAAAAACCCAACAATCAATCAACATCTAAAAAAAAAAAGTCATAACTGCAGTTTTTTTTAAAACCTTGCAAGGTCGTGGATGTGGATGGCAGGAATGACATTTGTCCCAGGCCCAAAAACAGGAATACTGTTAAGCTCTCCGAGCCAAGCTGTCTAGTGGAAAATGAAGAAGTTTTAAAAGAATAGTTTGCCAAAAAAATATAAATAATTTGCTGAACATTAACTGAACTCCAGGCCAAGATATAAATGAGTTTGTTTCTTCACTGAAACTGATGATTTGGAGAAGTTCAGCATTGCCTCGCTTGCTTAGTCTTGTGAAGTGAAAAGTTGTCTGATTGTCAGAAACAAATCCATCAAGGTATTGGAAACTTTAAACCTTTGCTTCTGGCCAAAATACACACAATTAAATAAATAAATTCCCAAATCCATAATAATGCTTCCTCCTGTAAAATCGTCCACCCCCAAAATTCACAGATATAGTTGTTTCGAGTTATTTTGGACTTATTGTGATGTTTTTATCAGCTGTTTGGACTCTCATTCTGATGGCACCCATTCACTGCAGAGGACCCACTGGTGAGCAAGTGATTTAATACATTTCTGCAAATCTGTGCTGGTGAAGAAACAAACTCATCCACATCTTTGATCATCTGACGGCGAGTCCGTTTTCAGCAAACTCCTTTTTCAATTCATATCAACAATTATGCTGCTAGTATTTCAGTACTTTAAAGAAGAAGTGGAAGATATTCTCGCCCATGCCATACTGCAGCCCTGATGATACAACATAAGTAGCCAGCTTTGACTTTTTCTGAAAGAAAAAAAAGTTTCATATGTTAAGCCATACTAAGTTTGTTTCATGTTATTTTATTTCATGCTATTTCTGATTCTGGATTGATCATTACAGTCTTCCCCAGTTTAAGCACTAGTTTCTCTGTGCTGGTGTGCTCCTTAAAGTTTGGATGTGGTCTTCTTCTTTTGTAGTCATCTTCAGTCAAGGGGATGTCAGGATCATCCTTAAGATAAAATCAGAAGATCATGATGTCTGTCTATTTATGGTCATTTTGTGATAGTTAATAATGCAAATAATTTGCATTCCATTTGAAAATATCAGCTACGGTTAATGATTTAAGCAAATAGCTGAACTGGAAAAAAAAAAAGAATTTAAAATGTATAAAATTATTCCTAGCTTTTTATTTTACATTTTTTTTAAATTTCCTAAAACTGAATAATAATAATAATAATAATAATAATAAAGGATTTTCAGTGTAGTCTCAAATTAGACCTCCCTATATGATGTAAATATTTAAAAGCTACACTCACAGGATCAGCTGGTTTGGTCATTGCCCATGTCATGATCGTTGACAGCAGGATGAATATTTTTGGGGACCCAAAATGTTCAATTTCAGAGTGCAGAGCTACAGTAAATACAATTTTAATACACAGTTTGATAGATTTGTTATGAATAAAGACAAAAAACTGTCAAGAAATGAAATGGCATTTTTGGTCTGATTGCGTCTTAATCAAGTAATTTGATGTCTGGTAATTTGAGGACTACTTACCTGAAATGGCCCATGTCGCCTCATCTATGAGATCACAGTGTTCAGTGATATTGTACACAATAACGTCACACTGCATCAGACACTGCAGGAGCTCCTCTCGACTCAGAGACTAATACATGATGAACATATGATAAAATTAGCCAGATCTCTTAGTTTTAAGACACATTAGAGCTTGTTACCAGTGTCAGTAACATAAAAATAGTGTTTCCTAGTCATAAATGGTGATATATTATAAAGACTTATTGACCTTATTGACACACAGTCATGGTCTGCAGGGTTCAATGCTATCATTTCCTGTTTATTGATTTTATTTTCTGATTGGTTGCACAACATGACTTTGACTTGGTGAACAGAAGTGTTTCAAAAGGCCTATTAATAATGTTTTAACAAAACGTATTCACTCTTTATTTTTTCTATGTAATAAATAAATCAATAATTCAATAAATACATAAATACCAACCTAGCCTTCATTCTTTTAATGATTTTTTTTTTCTTCAAGGAAAGTGTCACATTGACATGTTTTACTGTATTTATGCTTCTAAAAATATCAGTGAATTGTAGAATGAATTTTTATTCAGAAATTAAAAACATGCCAAATAATAGAAAAGCTGCGTTGTATGCATGAATTGCACTTTTAGTCATTAAAAAATAATAATATTAGATTCAGACACATTTATGTCAGCTACCCACACACTTGCTACAAAGGAAATGATAAATGATGAACTAACCCAATATTCCTCCAGTGCAAAACTGTGTTTTTTTGCTTCTTTATTCTTAACTGTCCCGACTATCTGAAACCGTGTGTCTCCTGAAGACAGTTCGTGTTTGTCCTCCTCTTCCTCCTCTTCATCATCAAGCGACTTTCCGACGACACACGAGGACAAGAACTACACAAAGCAACATTAGCCCACACCACTCATTATGTTATTATAATGTGTGTAACTGACAGTTGACTCTTTTACCTGGGCGATATATTTGGACGAATATGAGTCTATGTTGTTGAGAAAGACTCGTCTGGAGTCACTCTCGCCGAGGTGCGCCATGTTTGTCGTTTGGTTGCTATGGAGACAGTCAGCGAGCTTCTTCTGTGTGTATCCCACGATCAATAATAAAAAAAAAAATGTTAAGAATAATATTTTAGCCAAAATCAAAACCTAACTGACTTATTTTAACACACTTCACAAGTAACCTATTTTAATGATTGATTAGCATACACACGCTTAATATTTATATGTAATAATTTGGTTTAACTGAGTTTGCAGTTTAACACGTAAACTAAGTGTGGCTTGTCCGCTTACGTTTTCTCTTTGATTCTCTTTGAACTGAATGTATTAATAATTTTACCAACCAACAATCCAGAAAACCTAAATATTGTTATAAGTCTAAATATAGGCCTATATTAGAGCTCAGAAGGGCATAAAAAGAGCATGAGAAGAGCATTGGCAAGATTTCCATTTGGTATTTTTAATATCAATATTTTTTTATTTACATAAACTTAAATTAAAAATAGATGTTTAATCATGCCTGAAAACATTTACAAAAAATGTAAAATGTTTTATGGCAATAACTTGTTTATTTATTATTATTATTTTTTTTTATCTAAAATGTTTGTTATCAAATTTAAAACGGGGTTAAGTGTATAGGCCTATACATTTTGTCTGATGCCATAAACATTTAGTGTAAGTGTAGGAAATAGATGTTACTTCATACACAGGTGGAGTCAGTAGGTGCTCATTCATGATTTAATAATTTTTCATCACTTTTTATTAGTTATGTTTATTATTAAAATAATTTATAGAAATCCATCAAATATATCCAAACTGGTAGTGTAAGTCATTCATGCACCACTCTGACAAGCAGCCCAGATATAGTAATTGGCATAAAATGTCCCTTTTTGAAGAAGATAAACACTAAACACTGCAAGGCTTATGCATGAGATTGTCCTAAAGGCCATGCATATACAAAGCATCTAATTCTATAACCTGGTTTTAAAATGATCACCCATCAACCAGACAGATGCATGTGAAAATCAGCAATGCATATCAGTTCATTAATTATGCTCTATCACCTACCACCATCAGAGCCCTTCCTCTAAGAGGAGCCTTGAACATTAACAAAACAAAGGGTAAAGTACATTTCCAATAAATTAACACTGATTTGGGACAAATATATGTACTGTACAAACTGACTTCAACCTATAGGCTGGAAGATGTTTTGTGCATTTTCCAATAAGATGTTTGTCTTTCTATGAATACAATCTATGCTTCATAATGAAATGTAATAATACAGATGGCCTTTTCTCTTTTTTGCTTGTTTTCTGGCACTCTTGATGTGAATTTACATCCGTACAGTTTCAGAGTTTCAGACTGCCGCCTTGAGCTTGAAAGTGCAAGTACAGAATGAGAAGTCACAGAGCGTTGTATTTTTATTTTTTTATTTTTTATGGTATCCGCAAACGATGACTATTGCAAAACTGAAAGCCATTCAATGGTTCAGAATCACGCATAATAATAAATCTATTTAAATATAAGCTGTGATTTTGATCATCTATTTTTGTTTTAGCTAGTATAAGTTCTGAATGACCGGTCACTTAAAAACAATTACATTTATAACCATATTTGAACAAACTGTTTTCAAAGAAATGGAAATATAAAATGGTTTTATCGTTTATAGGTTCCACTTGCATGAATTCAGTAAAAGACACCCTTTGCTTCTCTGATGGACTCTCCACGAACACACCTCCAGTGATGGGAGTTTCAAAGAGGACGTCACAGGACACATTGTATCAATTTTGAATACCACACTTAAAGGTCAGTGAAATGTGCCTTAAAAATATCAAATCACAAGAAACATAATATAAAGCCTTAAGATTCAGCAATAAATGGACAGAAATATCAAGAACAGACAGACCTGCACTTACAAAAGAACCTTTGAGCTGAAATGTGGCTTTCTGGGGGAGACATCAAAGTGTGGAGAGTGATTGTGTGTCTATAAAAAGAGAAAGGGAGGAGTCTTCATAGTGTGCATATAGAGATAGAAAAATCATTCACTAAAACCTGTGACTTTCACAAGACATAAGCAAATAGCTACCCACCCACCATGGTTTCAATAACAATTGTGAGGTTCCCTTTACGGTGTGTTAGAACAATGTAAATTCCTCCATGGGAGAGATTCCCTACAGTCTGCAGATAAAACCAGTCTGACTGTGTAAATTGAGTAGTTTGTGCTACAGGAAAAATAAATACAATTTACATGAAATAACTGACATTCACTCATTGGCTACAACAACCACTCTTATTCCAACATGCTTGCTTGACACATGAGAACCAATGAGGTTTGTTCTTACATCAAGCATGTATTGCTGAGATTCCATTTACCATATCTGATGCTCTCAATGTATTTGCAGTGATCAATCTTTATACATGAATACAAGCCTAAATTGAATTTATTCATCATAAAAAAACTAAGTAAAAGCTTTAAAGGTTTAGTTCACCGAAAAATGAAAATTCTGTCATTAATGACGCACCCTCATGTTGTTCCAAACCCGTGAGACCTCCATTTATCTTCGGAACACAGTTTAAGATATTTTAGATTTAGTCTGAGAGCTCTCAGTCCCTCCATTGAAACTGTGTGTACGGTATACTGTCCATGTCCAGAAAGGTAAGAAAAACATCATCAAAGTAGTCCATGTGACATCAGAGGGTCAATTTTTTGAAGCATCGAAAATACATTTTGGTCCAAAAATAGCAAAAACTACGACTTTATTCATCATTGTCTTCTCTTCCGTATCTGTTGTGAGAGAGAGTTCAAAACACAACAGTTCAATGATATCCGGTTCGTGAACGAATCACTCGATAGAACCGGATATTCTTGAACCAGTTCACCAAATCGAACTGAATCGTTTGAAACGGTTCGCGTCTCCAATACGCATTCATCCACAAATGACTTAAGCCGTTAACTTTTTTAATGTGACTGACACTCCCTCTGAGTTCAAACAAACCAATATCCCGGAGTAATTCATTTACTCAAACAGTACACTGACTGAACTGCTGTGAAGAGAGACCTGAAGATGAACACCGAGCCGAGCCAGATAACGAACAATAGACTGACTCGTTCTCGAATCAAGAACCAGTTGCATCGGTTTTCGGATCACCAGTAGTTGTTTCAGACAATTCGATTCAATAAACCAGTTGAAGAAATTGGTTCACCGGTTCTTTGCGCTCGACCTAATAACTTCATTGGCGATGATTGCCCTTGATTCAAGCCTTCGGTTTACCCATAGACAGTAAAAGAAATGGACACAGCGACCCCATTGGATTCAACGGAGAAAAATGAAGTCAATTAGAAGCACGCACTTCCTGGGGGTCGGGCATACTGCGCAGACTCAAACTGAGCTTGATGACGTAGATGTCACGTGAGCAACCTGTAAGTCTTCTAATCGCTGTGCCAAGAGAAATCTGAATCACCCACCGAATCTTCCAGAGAAGGCAAGCGTGAGCAGGAGCAAATTTTGGTAAGTATTCTGATTAATTATCTCCCTTGACTTTATGCCTCCACGTCCCCCCAACCTCATAGACAGTAAAAGATTGCCTGCGAGCTTCTCCTCCTGTCCATACGGTAATTTCTCTACTGTGCGACAGAGAGTCACTGGTTATGACGCAATCGTTAGCCTATTTTTTACAAAAACTGCTTCTACGGGACCATAACGTAAGATACAAGGTAATGGAGCCTTTTATACATTTTCGTGTTTCTTTAGAAATAATTAATGGACAAATGGAGTATTTAAACGACTCAGATGTAAAGTTATTTGCTGTCAAAGTGACACCAAAATCAATGGGAGTCAATGGAATGCTAACAGCAGGACGGGGTCTGCTAGCCAATGGCGGCGCCCAGGGGTGCTTCAAAAAAATATGAAACCCTGCCCCCCTGGGTTTACCTGGGCTCATAACATTAGCACAGAATCAGTTCAGAATCAATCACCAAAAGAATCAGTTCGGTTCAGACGCTCTGTGTGTCAGTCTGCTTCACGCTGAATCACACATGCGCAGTATCATCAGCTCCTCGGTTCTCGAATCAGACGCATCTGACAGAAACGGTTCTTGACTCGAGAACGAGTCAGTCTGTTGTTCGTTATCTGGCTCGGCTCGGTGTTCATCTTCAGTTCTCTCTTCACAGCAGTTCAGTCAGTGTATTGTTTGAGTAAATGAATTACTCCGGGATATTGGTTTGTTTGATCTCAGAGGGAGTGTCGGCTACATTAAAAAAGTTAACAGCTTAAGTCATTTGTGGATTAATGCGTATTGGAGACGCGAACCATTTAAAACGGTTCAGTTCGGTTTGGTGAAATGGTTCAAGAAGATCAGGGGCCTCATTTATAAAACTGTGCGTAGGATCCTTACTAAAAATCTATGTACGCACAAAAATAGCGTACGCAAAAAAATATTCAGATTTATAAAACCATGCGTACGCACACCTGCACGCAATTTTCACTTTATAAATCACAGCCTACCTGATAATTTGCGCACGCAAAAAAAAATCATTTACCGCCCTTTATCCGCCCACATTCAACCCTATATAGACAATGCAAATTACCTCATTGGCCATGCATATTAAAAGGAGCAAGGAAATTTGTGTTTTTTAAAAACAAAATCATGGCAGCAATGGAGAGCAAGGGCAAGAAAGGAAATTTCTCTGAGGCAGAAATAGAGGTTCTTATGAGTGAGGTGGATGAAAGGAAGGCTATTTTGTTTGTCGGCCACAGCAGTGGAATTACCAATAAAAAAAATATTTAGAGTGGCAACACATCACTGCTGCGGTAAATGCAGTTGCTTCGGCAAACAGGACGGTTCCCTGTTCCCCAGAAGTGGTCAGATCTTAAGATGGGAGCAAAGAAACGGCTTACCTCTCACCGACAGAGTGTGTGTGCGACTGGTGGGGGCAAAGGCGCCCCCGATTTGTCCCCAATGGAGACCCGAATGGCCTCGATTCTCGGCCAAACCAGTGTGTGTGGCATTGTGTCTGAGAGGGAGGGAGACACAGATGTGCTGGATACAGGGGAACCAGGTAAATCACTTTATTGCTTGTGTTCTCAATTAAACAAAATAAATTACACAATTGGTTTAGTCCTTATTCTTGCAGAGTCTGCGGGAGCCCAGTGTGACGAAACTCCCAGCGCAGAGTCTGCAGGGGCTATGGAGTTTCCCGAGGTCCCCAGCACAAGTGTGTCCCGACCGTATGGCACGGCTGGAAGTGGCCGGGTGCTGACTGAGGCTGTTCTGCAGACACAGAGAGACACCATTAATGCAATTACTGTAATCGCAGATGAGCTTAAGCAAAAATGGTCCATAATAATTTATCCGCAGTCAGTTCCTCAACTCACCATCAGTGTCGCCAAACTGCTTTGTCTTCAAAATGTGCGTACGCATGGGTCAGAGTTTGTGTGTAGTTGCGCATATTTTCACGTCAAGTTTTTCTTTATAAATCCCACCTTTTGCGCAGGAACTGGCGTACGCATGTTTTCAGCCCCGTTTTGTGCGTACGCAAGCTTTATAAATGAGGCCCCAGGTTACATCGAATGATTCGTTCGCAAACTGGATATTACTACACTGTTGTGTTTTGAGCTCTCTCACAACAGACACAGAAGAGAAGACAATGATGAATAAAGTCGTAGTTTTTGCTGTTTTTGGACCAAAATGTGTTTTTCTTACCAGTGGCGGACTGGGACAGTAAATCAGGAATTTGACTCCACCCCAGGCCACCTCTGTTGCTGCAGTCACCACCACCAAATTCATGTGTCCACCAGACTGATAAACTCTTTGGCTCTTTCAGTTTTCAGTTTCAATTGGGTTATACTTAAAAAATAAATCAAAATCCATAGACTGTGGATGGGAAAAATAATCAAATATAGTATCAAGGCATTCACTGTCTCTATCATCTTTCCCTGAATCCCCCTCTCTCTCACTCTGCACATTGAGTTTCTCTGCAATATGAAATAAGCACATAATCTTTATTAATTATACAGCCATCAATTGTATGTCCCAATGATCACAGTCCTACTACTGATGATCTTATAAATCATAAAAGCACATATTTTTTAAGAGTATAGCCAGCATGTTTAGTTTTGCTTATAGCTTAAACTTTAGCTGAAGGTTCCTGCTCTGACTCAAAAGCTGAACTGTCCACCCCCTCTTGTTCAACAGCAGGAGTACTAGCAGCACTAGTGCTACTGTTGCTTCCTTCGTCACCTTCAAAATAAATAAGCATTGTACAGTACACTAGGCTACATATTGTAGGCTAGGAATGGAAAATCAATTTCTGGTCAATTTTGGCACTTAAACAATACTGTATCTTCATATGTAAAACAGTGTGCTAGTTTGTCATTAAGATGCTCTTTTAAAACATCTATCATTATATACATTTGTTATATATATTTGTGTGTGTATATATATATATAAATAAATAAATATATAAAATATATAGTAAATATATCAAAGTCGCTTTGAAAGCATCCGTCTGCCAAATGATTATGTAAATGTTAGGGTGGAACAGTTCAACTTTTTCAGTTTGGTTTGTTTCAAGGTTTTAGAGTCATGGTTTCGGTACCGTTGTATGTGCTATGTTTATGGAAAAACTATACTTTCAAAAATATATATATTATCATATTATTAAGAATATTCTAACTACAAGCAACAGCACAAATAAATACAATAGAGTAAAGGTACAAATAAAATAAACTGACTTTCAGGTTTTTTTTTAGGTAGGTCTTGCATTAGTTTTTAGGTACAGAAATTAAAGTAATCAAATGTAAAACAGCATTGCATTTTGGACTATAAATTAAAGATTATTCTTTATTAAAATAAAAAAAAGCTTTTTAATCAAGAGCAGTGAGTGATTTCTTGGTTGTTGCTGTTCGATTAATATAAAGACTGTCACTTTAAGAGAATGCACTGATACAGTGTTCGTTTTTTTTTTTTTTTTTCATCACTGTTGTAATGTCTATGAATCCAGAATGCGCATCCATCAACAGAGACATATATTAGCTGAACACGTTTGTTTTACGTGTTATTTATAGTAAACCATATTACAGATGCTTTGTCAGATTTAAGTTGAACAGCGGTCCCTGCGCGTGCCGAACCGTGTGGGGTGAAGTGAACGGTTTGGTTTTTTCAGTGAACCATAGTAAATATAAATGTAATTCTGAGCGACCTGCTCCCTTACTGGCGAACATGGCCGGGATTTTGCAGCAACTTGCTGCGTCTGTGGCCAGCGGCGTTTCTCCTTTCCGTCTCGTAGTAGCCCAGAGTGCAGTCTGGTAGTGATGTGTCGTTCTTGAACGATTCGTTCATTTTGAACGAATCTTTAATTTGACTCGGGAAGAACGAGTCGTCTCGGGGAGTGATTCGTTCAGTCTCGCATGCGTATTATTAGGCTTGTTTGAGATGCGCCTTGCCTCGCCTGAATTGTAAGCGAGAGTAGGCGGCTGCAGTAAGGGGAGGAGTTAAAAAAGTGCAGGCAAGCCGGACACTTCCTGAATCTCGCTGTGTTGTGGACTGCAAACGTCAGCAATGGAAGAGATCGCGTTCGCGTTCTTTATCGCAGACGAAGTGGATGCAATTGAAATACCACTGCTTTTGCACGAAGATGAGGCTTGTTTGAGATGCGCCTTGCCTCGCCTGAATTGTAAGCGAGAGTAGGCGGCTGCAGTAAGGGGAGGAGTTAAAAAAGTGCAGGCAAGCCGGACACTTCCTGAATCTCGCTGTGTTGTGGACTGCAAACGTCAGCAATGGAAGAGATCGCGTTCGCGTTCTTTATCGCAGACGAAGTGGATGCAATTGAAATACCACTGCTTTTGCACGAAGATGGTTATGATGAGGAGAATCACTTAAGGTGAAGTGCTCATTACTTAAAATGGCTTTTTCAGTAAATAGTAGGGATATAAATCTATCTGGTCTTGGTATGTTGCAAGTTGAATAGATCTAATGAAAATAAACAGTCCAGACTGCAGATAATTCAGCACTAAATAAAATAAAGGTTTAAAGGATTTAATTAAAACGTAAAATAAATGTTTTCTCTCTCCTAGGAATGTCCCTAAAATTCCTCACTTTGTTGAGAATGTGGTCCATTTGTACAGTCCTTCTGAGTTTCAAAGTCATTTCAGACTTTCTAGAGGTCATGTGGAGGTATGTAGGCAAACAAAACATCATGTTAGGCATATGCTCCCCCCATGCAAATTCATGTGTCCATGGTTTTATTATATGATAACTATTTTTTTTCTCTTCCTAATGCAGGATTTAATTAATACACTTGGTCCTTTTTACATGAATAAACAGCAGACTAAGGTGCCGCTGACAAACAGTATACTTGCCTCTCTATGGACTCTTTCCAACCAAGAGTCCTATAGAGGAGTGGCAGACAGATTTAACATAACCAAATCTACAGTTTCAACACACCTGCATGATTTCTGTTCTCTTGTAATAACACATTTGTCACATTACATCTCCTGGCCCAGAGGACAAGCCCTGCACATATCACAGTTAGAATTTGAAACAGCTGGGTTTCCTAACACTGTCTGTGCAGTTGATGGATGCCACATTCCAATAGTAAAACCGCACTGTGAGAATCCTGTGGCCTATATCAATAGGAAACAGTTCTATTCTGTAATTCTTACAGGATTCTGTGACAGTCAGCGGCGGTTCTGTCATGTCAGTGTGGGTCACCCTGGTAGTTGGCATGATTCAAGGGCATTTCGGTTGTCAGAGGTAGGCCGACTTCTTGAGGAAGATCCACATTCCCTGGTTCCTGAGGGCATGCATATAATTGGAGATTCTGCATACCCTCTCTCGCTTCAGCTTATGAAGCCATACAGAGACAATGGCCACTTGACTTTCAGGCAGAGATGCTTCAATAGGAAACTGAATTCTGCTCGTGTACTTATTGAGCATGCATTTGGAATTTTAAAATCAAAATTCAGGAGACTCAGATGTCTTCACATGAAAAAAGTAAAGAACATTTCTTCTGCAGTCACAGCCTGTTGCATTCTTCATAACATCTGCCTGAAATCCAATGACCAAATTGACGAGGATCAGCAGGCAGATGTTATGGAGGATGAGCCATACCCACCAGAAGCCCACATTCACAATAATGCTTCACATTATAGAGATGCAATCTGTGGCCGCCTGTGAACATCACATTTACTTGTTCTACCTTCAACAATTCCCTCCATTAAACTTATCTTAAGAAGGTTTTTGATTTAACTGTTTTGTGAGGTGGTGGATGGGATTGTACAGGATTATTTTAAGCACTTACTATCAAATGATTGACATATATTCTGCTAGTCAACCACTGTCCCCTCTCTAGGGAGGAATGTTTGTGTTCTCTATAATAATGATGTGATAAGCAATAAAATGATGATACACATGGGAATGGATTATATGGTTAAACTTTATTTTTTAATAGATCGATTATCATTTCCTGGGATTTACTGATTTTTTTTAGTTGTTCAATGATTTCTCCAAGGCAGGTAAGAGATTTTTTTTCAAACATCCTTCTCCGCCTCTCTTTAAGCCTTCTTCTGCGTTCCAAGTCAGGCCGCACTAGTGACTCTAGAGCAGCTGTTCTCCTCTCTGAATGCGCTTCATAAACTTCACAGAATGTTGATGCTGTTTGTCTCCTTCTGTGCATTTCTTTGGAGGGCATAGCAGTGGAGGGACCTGGTTGTTCTTCTGGGAGAGGCTGTTCTTGGGAGCCTGTGGCCTGTGCAATTGAGGACTTGGTCTGGGATGAGGTAGTGTTGAACAGAGGAGTCGAGCAGATTGTGCCTGATGGTGCACTCCCAACTCCAGATTTCCCAAATAAGTCTTCCATTTCCTTTGAGAAAACATGTAAAACAATGTAAATAGAGATGCTTTAGAAATTATTTTTTATGTAAACCCAGTGATTTGCAGTAATTTCAATACAAAAAGCACACCAACCTTGTAATACTCCCATGTAACTTTTCCCTCTCCTGTTGACCGACACCGGTCTTTAGCCCTTTTGTAAGTAGTGATCATGTTGCCAAGTTTTTTGCGCAATTTTTCATTGCTGATGTTGTAACCTTTTTCTTTGAAGGCTTGCTCCAGCTTTTTGTAAAATGCTATTTTATTTCTGTAGTACAAATGCAGATACATTTGTGTGAGGTCAAGCAGCAGCAGCGTGGTCCTGTGTGTGAATTCTATGAAAACAGCCGTTTAAAATTGTGAAAGATCAACTTTATACATATTGGATATTAGTTAACTTTATACATATTAGAAACAGTGCATACCTTGTTGGGTTTCTTCACATTCTGACTGCATGGAAGGGGATTGAAGATTGTGTGTTTGTGTGAGATTTATTTTCCTTGTTTCAACAGGGCACTCGACAAGGGATACTGGATGATCAATCACTGGAGGGGGACACTGAGACAGAGATGCTGGACGTGGAGGGGGAAGTTGAGACAGAGTAGTAACAAGAGGGGGACACTGAGACAGAGATGCTGGACGTGGAGGTGGAAGTTGAGACAGAGTAGTAACAAGAGGGGGACACTGAGACAGAGATGCTGGACGTGGAGGGGGAAGTTGAGACAGAGTAGTAACAGGAGGGGGACACTGAGACAGAGATGCTGGACAGTGGGTAGTATCTGCTAAAGAGAACACAATAATAAAAAATCCCCATGATCATTCTAAACGTTATAATGTTATTATGGTTAAAAGAAAAATGCCTTACCTTGTTTCTGTTCTGCAGATCTCACTTGTTGCATTATATATGCTGCATATTTTTTGTCTATAAAAAACGAATTTCAATCAATAAAAATAAAATTCATTATTTTTACATCATCAAGCAACCAATTTTTTATTTATTTTTTTACTTACCATTCTTTATTCTCTCAGCAATTTCTTTGCTTACTGTTAATGTGATTGCTCCCTGGGAGTCTGATAGTTTTAGTAACATATTCTCCATCTTGCTACAATTGTAAACTTTGTGGATGCCTTTTATAATCAAAGCCATAATGAGAAATGATGAGCAAACAGATGCTGCATTAAATTTACATTGTTATCCCTAATTATGGGTTAAACATTTAAGAGTGGGACATGGCACAGCTGATTAACTTGATGTATATCCTACTTAAGGGATAGTTTACCCAAAGAAAAAAAATCTTTGGGTGAACTATCCCTTTTTTACATGAAAAATATTCCATATAAATATATTACACAATTGTGTGTCACCTTAATGTAAGTTTGGATTTCATGTTTAATGACCAATAAAAGTGTGTACAGCTAATTAATATTCAAAAATTATATAAAACAAAAACACATTCTAAATTAAGAAATTAGCATGCATTTGTGGGTTTTGTTTACTGCACTCCTGGAATAAGACATACCTAGATAAAGATCTTAGATAAAAACACAAACATGAGGCCTTATTGTAAAACCGTCACATTAGATATGCATGTTTGATTGACTAATTTATTTAATGGATTACTGTTGTTCAAAAATCTCAATGTACAAAATTAACACAAGCATGCAATACAATAAAGAGAAAATGACAACAAACAGAACTTTAAACCAAGAAAATAAAAGGGTATATAAAGCACATGTCCTAAATACTTATAGTATTATGCTAATGGACTTCTTGGAATTAAGGGAAAAAAAATATCAGCTGACATTCGCTGCCAATGACCATTAAGCTGTGTCGTCAGCAAGTCGTTTCCCATCATGCTTTTGATCAGCGCAGTCGGTGGAGAGCAACTGCGCGCGACTGCAGAATCCGACAGGTGCGCCTTGCGCTCGCGAGAGATTTTTGACATACGTCAGCATGACATCAGAGCAAGGCGGACCGCACTCGGACACATTTCTAACCGGCATGCATCTCGCGCTGATCACCGGTGATCGATTCTGCGCAGATTTTGCTCATCTCAAACAAGCCTACTGTCTATAATAGACGGGCTCTGGTTCGGGTCTATCAGGTTTTTGATTCGTTCCTTAATCACGTGACAGCCACATACGCTAAAACCAATGCAATATGAGCCGGAAAGAGAATTGATTAGTTCATAGCTCGGGTCTATCGGGTTTTTGACTCGTTCCTTAATCACGTGACAGCCACATACGCTAAAACATAGACAGTAAAAGAATGCAGTATTGAGCCGGAAAGAGAATTGATTAGTTCATCTTTCGGTTCATCGGGTTGCTCGTTCTTTTGTCCCGTGATGTGACAACATTGGCTAGAGTAATTATTAAATCAGATTGTCTGTATAAACCATACTTTTGTAACATATGACACTTTATAAACATTAAAAAACATACTTTTGAATTGTTGTTTATTGTTTATTTTTATGCCAGAAAAGCTTTGTAACAAAGAGGACAACTATTCCAAAATAAATCAAAATAATAAAAAAGTAAATAATTAAAAATAAAATTAAAAGATAATAAAGCCACAGGGTCTAATAACCTTAACAAATGAACTTTAAAAGTACAATATAAAAAAAAGAAAAAAAAAGAAAAGCTAAATATTGCACAACAAGCTTTGCTTTTTTTATATAATAATTTAAAATGAATACATTTTAAAATAAATAACACTTTTGTGCCAAAATAAAAACTTTATATCAAAGAGGATAACTATTCCCCAAATAATTTTAAACCATTTAAATAAAAATAAATGAAAATTAAGAGATACTAAAGCTACGGAGCCTTATAACAATAACAAATTACCTTTAAAATCACAACAACAACAAAAATATTGCACAACAAGCTAGTCTTTTTCTAAATAAATAAAAAATAAATAAGCTTTAAAATAAATAACACACTGTGGCTATATTTTTAGGACTTGCTTTAAGGCATGTTTGCATTAAAAAAAACAAGCTCCCTGACCTTGGATGGGCTGAGTCTGTTTCTTCTATCTGAGATAATCTGCCCAGTTTTAGAAAAAAATCTTTCAGATGGCACAGATGTGGCCACAATGCAAAGTCTTGTCTTTGTGACTTCAGAAAGGCTTTTGTATACTGGTGAACATCTCCTCCACCAGGCCAGAGGGTCTGATGTGCGGGGTAAGAGTGGCTCTGCAAGGTAGGCCTGCACCTTTATAGCATCTGAGGTCTTAGAAGAGGTAGCAGAAGGCCTCAAGCTTGCTACCCTCTCGTCAAAGTCTTCCCAAAACATGGCCCCTGCACTGGCAGTCGCACCAGGATCTGAAGTATCCTCCTCACTCTGAGCTGGGTTAAAACTGTTAAAGCTGAAGTTATCATAACCTTAATGTTTTAAACTAACATTAATAATTCAAATTCAACATTTTATTTGCTTTTAATGTATATGTCATTATGTCCTTTTTTGAGCAATCTTCTTATACATATATTACACCAATATGTCAAGTCTGCCTAGGAAAAGCAATTATTATACCAGCAAACTCAAAATTGGAGTTAAAATGAACAAACTAGTATAAATACTTTTTATTGTAAGCTTGAATTATTATATTATTATATAGCCTAGTGTTTATTTACCGATAGACAGTCAAAAAGACAAATTAATCAATGTTTTATTTATAACAGGGTTTTATTTATTTATAAAATAATAACAAACCACAGATCCTCAACAAACAGTAACAAAAACACAGTGACAGAAAATATCAGAAATAGCGTATGGGTCGTTGTGTATGTGCCTTTTGTCTTTAGTTTAATACATGTTCACATTGGTAGACATAACACTGTTCAATAGTCACTGCTCTTTCTCCCCCACCCTTCTTTCTCCCCTCCGTGCCATTCGTGTATCACCCTAGCCATCCACCCCATGGCCTCTCACTTTTCTTCCCCATGACGAATGTAGCTAGAGAGGGATTGTTTTTGTGTTTCAATAAATAAATATTTATTAATGAAATTATTGAATATTTATTATCAAAACACACAGTAGACACTTCAAGTAGACATACTTTGACAGAAATGTCATGTGGTTTTATTACTTCTGGTTTATAACTTCGTAATGATACATATTCAGTCAGTAGCCTTCACAGTGAATATTGATAAGGGAGATGTCAAGACACCTTTAGATTACATTAGATGTTTATTGTCTTTTATTATCAATGTGTAGAGTACAAGTACAGAGACAATTCAATGCAGTTAGTGTCCAACCAGAAGTGCAAAAAAAGTGTGGTATAGACGTGGTGTATTATAAACAGTAAATGACATGAAAGTAGTATACAGTTAACCTAGTGGTACGGTTTACAGTAAGGATGTTCATTTCAAATTTATGTGTATAGCGCTTTTCACAATACATATTGTTTCAAAGCAGCTTTACAGAAAATGCATTTCAGAAATGTATTAATTTAGTGCATAACATATCGCCGGCATCGAGTCGTCTCTTCACAGGTGTTGGGGCATCTGAAGTTTCCATGAGAGGCTGGATACAAACTGGAGCTGACATAGTCTATAACAAAAAAGCAGATGGGAAATAATTAGCATAGCTGCTTTTCATAATATTAATGCATTTGGTCTAATTTAACTGTAGTATAAAAGGTATGAGATGCATTATGTGAACGCTTGGCTAAAGAGATGCGTCTTTAATCTAGTTTTAAACTGGGACAGCAAGTCTGAGCCTCGAACAATATCAGGAAGGCCATTCCAGAGTTTAGGAGCTAAATGTGAAAACACCCTCCCTCCTTTAGTGGACTTAGATATCCTAGGAATGACCAGAAGCCTCAAATTTAGTGATCTTAAAGAGCGCGATGGATTGTAGGGCGATAGAAGATCCGTTAAATACACAGGAGCTAAACCATTTAGGGCTTTATAAGTCAGTAGTAATTCTTTGTAATTGTTACAGAACTTAATAGGTAACCAGTGTTGTGATGATAAAATCGGTGTTATATGATCATATTTCCTTGACCTACTGAGAACTCTAGCAGCTGCATTTTGGACTAACTGTAGCTTGTTTATTGAGGATGCAGGACAACCAGCTAATAAAGCATTACAGTAATAACAATTGTGTTTCTGAAGCAATAATATTTAGATTTTATGGTTTAATCACAATTCGATTTTTCATAGATCCCACAGTGGACCTAACTAAACGAGGAATAGACACAGTTTCTATAATGTTCTACACTGGTACTTATATCAATTAAGTTGGGAAAGCAAAGAGTGTGATTTGGACTTTGACTAACTAGTCATATGGTGTGTAATGCCTTGGAGATGTTGTCCAACAGAAGAGCCGCTCCGATTCTGCTGGGGTGAAGGCCATCAGCACGGAAGAGCCTAGGTCGCTCCCAGAACAGATTCCAATTATTTACAAAGGGCAGTCTCTGTTCATTACACCATGACATTAGCCATTCATTTAGAGCAAAAAATCTACTGAACCTTTCTTGTCCTAGTCGGTACGTGGGAAGCGGTTCCTGTAGTCTCAGGCTCCTGTAGTCCTTCTTCAGAACCTCCATCTGCCGCAGCCTGATGTCGTTCGTTCCCGCATGCAGCACAACAGCTCCAACGCGCTCGTCACCGTTCAGGACCTCGGGAACCTGGCAAGCAATATCTACAACACGAGCACCAGGAAAGCAGTGACTGCGCACCTTACCTTTACCTGAGGTAGCGTGGACGTGCCGGACGATGGAATCGATATGTAAAGTATATTAACGGTAGCATAAGAGCAGAACATTGGGTATGCACTGCAGTATGAACAATATAGACAAATACAAATAATACAATATAAACTACAGATGTTGTCCGAGTAATTTTTTCTTGTAAGGACGCAAGCTACTTTGACCAAATGACACCTTCCTCTTTAGAGGACTGTGGGATTTTTTCAGTGAGTATGCACCATGATCTGCAGAATGGCTATGGCTGCAGCTGGCTACACTCATCTCGACTGTCAGTGGTTCACTGCGAGTGCAACTGATGTAATCATGGTCATGACTGAAGTTCCTGCACTTAACAGCTTGTGTGTTAGAGTCAGTCTTACTTACCGTTGTGTTCTTACTGACTCTGGTGTGCCTCACCTTGACCTTTGCCTGGCAACGGGGGTAGAAGATGGTTGGCACCGCATCTGCTTTAAGGGTGTTTCGTCCCTGAAAAGGGATGAAACAGTCCTGTGTGAAGTGAAGGGAGCAGAGGCGAGAATACTTCTTTGGTCTCCAGTTCTTTCTCTTGACATAGCGTATCCACTGCTGCAACCTGTCTTTGTCATTGAAGGGGAACCTGACAAGAAAAAAGCATATCACATTGTTCAAGAAAATGGATTAAATGGAAATTAATATCATTTACATTTACTGAATTTCATGTCATTCAGTTCATCCAATGAATTAAATGGAAATTAAACCAAAAGGATGAGAAGTGATGGATTGTTTTTTTTTTTCTCATAAAATATCTGCATGCCATGCTACCCAAAAATGATCTCACTACCCCCCACCCCAGTTGAGAATCATTTGCAGTGACAATGCAAAAGCTGATCTGTCACTCACAACCAACCAAAACAATAAAATGTGGCTGTGGTGGTATATTAAAATTGATAGAAAGCATTCAATTGGGCACTATAGGCTATCCCATACACAAAAGAAATATATTGAAATATATTTTAAAGTGTCAAAAATATATGTGGCATATATTTCAAATACATTTAAATATATTTGCATTGTTGTTCACTTATATTTATCATTTTGAAATATATTCTGAAATATAACAAAAAATATATTGTGAAATATATTTACATTTATAGCATGTAATGTAAAATATATGACAAAATATATGGTCATAAAATGTTTAGCTTGCTAAAGATGGGTCGAAAATGTATTTTGATCATAGTAATTCCTCTACCTTTTCCCCTACACATAACAGTAGGCTACCATATTTCACTACTGAATTATGACACTTAGCTATAATATATTGTACTGTACTTACATTTAAATTACTTCAATGTAAAATGACAGATAGTTGCTTTCCTAGGACTATTAGGCCATATTAGGTGGCACGTACCTAACACTAAGTGCAATTATTAGATTTATTGTTGTTTTATTGACATCTTTCCTGAAGTCATTTAAATATTGAAAATATGCACAATATTTATGATGCAAGTACAACAGTGACACTCCTACAGTGAAGTGCACTTAAACAACAGATAGAACACAGTGTCTAACACTGCATACACACACTATTAAATAACTGTATTCAATTCTGTTAAAATAGGGAAAAAAACTCTGCATTCTGTGTGTTATTACATAAAATTGTCATTTTAGGCCAATAAAGTCAGTAAAGGAGAGGGCGTGGCCTACTGGTTAGGGTTTTTGGGCTTGTAACAGAAGGGTTGCCTGTTCAATCCCAACCAGTAGGAAAAATGTGGGTGGGGGAAGTGGTACAGCACTGCTCTCCCATGCCCACATCCACGGAAAGTGGTCTATCTAGAAAAATAAACTGAAAATCTGTTTGTTTGTGAAAATGTTAACTTTTTACATTTCAAAATATATTTCAAATGAAACAATTTGCAAAAGTTAAAACATATATGAAAATATATGTAAACATATTTACATATATTTAACTTAAATATATTTATTGGGCCAATTTCAAATATTTGCATATATTTTAAAAATATATTTCAAATATATTTATTTTGTGTATGGGATATGACACACACACCCATATGAATATGCACGCACAGACATGTGCATGCACAAACACACACATTATGCACATACACTCCCTATATTAACAAATATATATGATTGACACAGCCATTCATTTAAAATAAACCTGTTGTTGTGGCATATCACTTAGAGTACAATTAGTTTTTGGGCTTGGTTTCTGAATTGCAGGTGTTTGAGTTCCTGACCTATGGTCATGACTGCAGCTGGCTGCTGATGAGGCCGAAACCAGCACATCCAGTGCATTTAATTTTAATTTACACTATTTTATATATCCTCTATATTGACAAAATATAATCTATATTTTAATTATAGCATTTTATAGAAAATAAACATGACTGAAATCAGATACTCTTACTGTACTTTTCCTACGTTATGGTTTTCAGGTTACGTTACTCTTTACATCTCTGATTAGGCCTATATAATGATGATTCAAAAATTCATAATCTTGCATTATACAGATGGAGAAAGTGTACTTACCTGAAAAGCTTAACTCGGAAGAAGAGACTTGCCTCTTAGATCACATGTATGCTACACAGCAAGACATTTTCGCACGAGGGAAAATATGTTAGCAACAAGTAAATTGAAGTAAATGGGAAGATGAAATCACGAAAAAAAGCCAAGAAAAAGTTAACACACTGAATTAACAAAATACCACACAATACTTAGATGTCTTGAATGATGATCAGAAGTTTCTAAGGTCGAAGTATCACGGCTTTCCAGAAATAAGGGCTCAGACTAGCCAGGTATATATAAAGTTACGTTAAAGGCAGGGTAGGTAAAAAAATGTATAAAAAACTTTTTTTCCAAATTTGTTTAAACTTTATTTATATATCAATACATAATTAAAATGTAAGTACTCTGAAAAAGAAAGTATAAAAATCGAGTGACTGTAGACCTCTCACGACTGTTTTAAAGACAGCTCATTATTTCCATTCACTCCACCCCCTCCCTTCTGGGCTCCTTCCAAAGCCTCTACTACGGCTCGCTAAGTAATGTTATGTTAGCTATATTACGCAGCTACGTGTGCTAATGACACATTCTTCATGAAAACAGGGATTAAAGTGAAAAAAATTCTTCTGACTGAAATTTTTTTTCAGGCCAAGTCATATTCCTTTCAATTTTTAAATAGTCGAGACCAATAGCATTTTAAGGGGAGACGTTTTAAACCGCTTTAATGTTGCCAGATGGCGTATTTTAAAAGCTATTTTAATCAATGAAAAAGAAAAAAACTTAGCTTGACAAATAATCAACCATCTACATAACTTTTCAGTGCATGTTTTTATTTATCTTATAAGACCAAACAATGTTTTATGAAACTCTTAATTAACAGGAAAAAAAAGATAAAGTAACAGCACCACCATTAAAGTGCTATTCTTGTGCAAAAGTCTCTAGAGTGCTTTTTACTTCTTCTGCCTTTTGGCTGTGAAACCATATTCCTGAAGCTTGGCTACACCAGACACCCGTTTCAGTGTTTGACTACTAACTACATGTGCAGGAGTTGCTCCATGTGAGGTGGAGGCTGTAGCACCAGTGCGTTTAACTCCAGGGATGGAGGAGGTGGAGGCTGTAGCAGCAGTGCATTTAACTTCAGGTTTGGAGGAGGTGGAGGCTGTAGCAGCAGTTTTATGTTTAACTCCAGGGGTGGAAGAGGTGGGGGCCGTAGCAGCAGTTTTGCGTTTAACTCCAGGGATGGAGGAGGAAGAGGCTGTAGCAGCAGTTTTGCGTTTAACTCCAGGGATGGAGGAGGTAGAGGCTGTAGCAGCAGTGCGTTTAACTCCAGGGATGGAGGAGGTAGAGGCTGTAGCAGCAGTGCGTTTAACTCCAGGGATGGAGGAGGTAGAGGCTGTAGCAGCAGTGCGTTTAACTCCAGGGATGGACGAGGTAGAGGCTGTAGCAGCAGTGCGTTTAACTCCAGGGATGGAGGAGGTGGAGGCTGTAGCAGCACTGCGTTTAACTCCAGGGATGGACGAGGTAGAGGCTGTAGCAGCAGTGCGTTTAACTCCAGGGGTGGAGGAGGTGGAGGCTGTAGCAGCACTGCGTTTAACTCCAGGGATGGACGAGGTAGAGGCTGTAGCAGCAGTGCGTTTAACTCCAGGCGTAGAGGAGGTGGAGGCTGTAGCAGCAGTTTTGCATTTAACTCCAGGGATGGAGGAGGTGGAGGCTGTAGCACAAACAAAAGAGGTGGAACCTTTCTTTACTTTTTTAACCCTAACTGCTGAGAGGACCTTCACAGCTTCCCTCAGTTTCCTTTCCTTTTGCTTGTCAAGGTTCTCCTTCTTTTTCTTCAATTGATTTTGGTATGTCCCATAAGAAGACAGGCACGATCTCCTCAATGCAGGGGGTAATTTGTATTTTGGAGGCAGTTTCGCCAATTACCTTCATGTGGGACTTGATAATGGCTAAGCCTTCATAAGTCTCAATGTTTAGCCTAACCCTGTCTTTCTCAATTATGTCATCCATGATGTTAAACGATCCTTCGACAAGAGGGCCAGTGAACAATGATAGAAGAGCCTTTACCAACTTCCCTAAGATGGGGAATCTCATTCATCCTCCTGGCATCTTCATGGCAAAGATCTTACTCCACCAGTCAACATCGATTCGTGCAATGATCTCCTCAAAACATTTGGCCAGTGCTCCTAGATCTGTATCAATCTGGTAGGCTCGCACCTCTTCATCCAGTTGACCCAACTCCTCAGACTTCACAGCATTTGGCAAGGCCTTGGCCAAGGTGTTGAATGCACCTTGAACTGATTCGTGGAGAATCAATGATGGCGTCAGCACAGATAAAGAGTTGATGATGTTGTTGTTGAGGGGAAGGTTTTTCAGGAGGTATGTTGCTGCCTTTATGTAGCCTTCTCTGAGAGAGCTGTAGACCTTCTGCACCCAGGGCTTCTTTTCCACTCTAGCCTTGTTTAAGGCAAAGAAGCTGAACTTCCCCACAGACAACCTTTTGTCAGTGTACTGCAGGTCTCTCTTGTGAACATTAAGCTTCAACAAGCCCTTTGCACTCACGGGGATAGTTTCAGGCTTCATAAATTTTGAGAGAAGTTCCCGAACCAGTAGCACCATTTCAGCATGCAGCACATGGATCATGGGCTTTTCATTCTGCAACTTCTTCAGGAACACCTGGAAAGTTGGAAGTACACCTGAAAATCACAATAGAACCTGATTAGAAATGTGTCTGAATATTTTATCCATTTATTCATTATCACATTAATAGTAATGTAACATACTCTTCCTTGAATATTACAACCCTTTATATATTTTTTTTAGCTTTATTGTTTTATTGTTATTTTCATCTGTATAAATTTACTTTGTTTTGAAATGTGCTGTTTAAAGGGATACTCCACTTTAAAATGAAAATTCTGTCATCATACAGATATTTAGAAGAATATCAGTAACCAGAAACTGTCTGGTTACTGACATTCTTCTAAATACATTCCTTTCTGTTCAGCAGAAGAAAGAAATTCATAAAGGATTGAAACAACATGAGGGTGATTGTATGATGACAGAATTTTCATTTTAAAGTGGAGTATCCCTTAAATAAAGTTTAGTAGTAGTAGTATGAACCAAAGTTATCTGATTAACAGTGATCTAAAAACTGCATTTATGGTTAACTTAGATTCCATTCCAGGATTCCAGGAAAAATAAGCACATAATAAATATACCAATAAAAGGATTTCAATACATAAGAAATCTCTGTACTTTTCTTACCACTTAAAGTGAATAAAAAGTGAACATACCTCGGTATAAATCAATCAGGGTTGTGAGCTTTTCAAACTCTGAAAAAGGCATACAGATGCGCATCTTCCGATTTTTGTTGACATCACTTCCGATCTTCGCAGATTTTGCCATTTGCTGTTGCAGAAAAATTATTCTGGCTTTCTCATCAGATGTAACTGCATGCTTATCAAGAAGCTGGTTTAGGAGCCATCTGCATCACAAAAAAGCATATACACAAGGATTAAGGAGAGAAAACAGACATTGCTATTTCTAATTGCCAATACTTAATTTGTCATGATATAATTTTTGTTTAGAGGTCAAGGCACTTTCCATCCCTCATATGAAGGTTATTTAATAATTTCACTGCATCTGTAATGAAGCCGAGCTTCAATATTTGTCCTTATTTAACCCTTTAAGTCACTACTGTATATCTATTACTTGATATAACCTAATTGATCATTGATATATACACACACACACAGACAAGTGAATCTCAAAAAATGAGAATATTATGCAAAAGTTATAATTTTGATGATAATTATGGCTTACAGCTTATGAAAACCACAAATTCAAAATCTCAGAAAATTAGAATATTACATGAAATCAATTTAAAAAAAGGATTTTAAATACAGAAATGTGATGTCGGCCCTCTGAGAAGTATAATCATGCATATGTATATAGTTAAATATACTAAATATATTAGTTTCACCTTTTAATTTGAATGACTAAAATACACAAACTTTTGCACAATATTCTATATATATATTGTTTGTTTGATTATCACCCCAAAGAAAGAAAACAAATCCATTGCTTTTTTTCTTTAACACTGAAGGGCTAATGAGATCTTGCAAACTGGGCCTACTAGTACAGAAATTAAATAATAAAAAAGAGAATGCTATTGCCATGTACCTGTGTTTGTGTTGATCATGAGGAGACAGGACGCTGTAGAAGTGCACAACCAATGGATCCATAAGCTCCCGTATTCTGTTGCACACATCTAGCATTTGCAGGAACCTGCTGCTGATGGGACGTATTAGGCTCTTATTCGCCAAATGAAGTAAGGACTGAAACTCAGAAAAAGCTTCTTTCTGTTTTGGTGATTTTTCAATGTCATAGTATACATCAGAGCAAAATTGTTCCACAAATCCCTGGAAAGGATTTAAAGGGCTTTGGCTGCATTTGAGACCATATGAACAGTGTCTCCGCTGATGTCCAGGAGTGATGGATTTTCTCTCCTGATAAGTGTCTCTACTCCAGACTTTTTCCCTCTCATTACATTGCAGTTATCCAAAAGTATACCAACAACCTGATTCCAGTTCAGGCTATATGACTGGAGAATGTCTGTCAGTGTGTGTGTGATTGTTAAGGCATCTGCAATATTCATTTTCCTTGAGGCCATATGCTGAGTTGCCACTTTACCCATATCCTAGTATCGAATAAGAACATTCAGAATCCTGTCCATGTTTCCATCTGTTGACTCGTCTACATTTAAAGAAAACATCTTCGTTTTCAGTTTTGTTGATAATTCGTTTTTCCAATGAACAGCAATGCCATGTGTGCACAAGTAGGAGGCGTGTGCATTAGATACAGACAATCTCGAAAGTGCACTCTTGTCTTTGACAGCTGATTGCATTAAATTAACCAGCGGTTGTGAGACTTTGAACGACAGGTCATGCTCCGCTATGAAAGAACATATGCGCACTTTTAGATCGCACACACGATCGGCCATGGATGGATGAACCTCCGTTGTGGTACTTGTCGCACCAGGCAGGGAGCATGTGTATTGCAGAGCACGAACGGCAGCATTGTGACTAGCTTCTGACTGATGGCGAGCAAGCACTTTTTTGCCATTATTGCCATATTGTAGTCTCCTGTGGCATACTGTGCAAAGACACGTACCTGGCAGTTTGATTTTTTTAGCCCATGAACTAAAAGGCTTGCCATTCTCACCCATTTCGCTGAGCCAAGCCCATCTCCACTTATTTCTGACACTTTTATCTATCTCCGATACATCGGAGCCTTCCAGCAAAATAAGTGTGTCCATGGTAAAGTTAACTGAAATGTAGTTCTACACCAGCGCTCATCTGACATGCACTTCTCCAAAGCTAATTGAGTGAACATAGAGCAGCTTTTCCGTGAGCGGGAATTGAAAACCCGGAGTGGACCATGAGCGAAGTGATTACAGAATGCTTAAGAGTGGAGAGAGGAACCTGCTTTCGCTCCACTCCAGGCTTAGCAGGGTGAATACACCTCGTCTTTCCTTAATTTAAGACCTATTCAAACTAAAATTAAGACATTTATTACACTATTTGAGAAATTAAAGCATATTCACGGCCTTAAAATTATGAAAAGTGAATTTAAAACATTAAGGACAGACGGGAACCCTGCAATTGACGGAAATCCGTCATAGACTCGCTGCAATTAACGGAAATCCGTCGTAGCGACGGAGAACTTTAATCCCTGTGAAAAAAATATGTATGATCAAAATACAAAAAGAAAGATTTACCTGTCCAGCAGAAATAAAGCCATCAAGGAGTCATGTCTGAAGCCCTATACCATCCCGCCAATCTTATTGGCCAAATAGCGCGTGGCACCGCCCAGCATGCGTAAGCATATATATACCTGGTGCCGCGCGCCATTTACCTCAGATTTCATTCCTTCAGTACGAAGCGAATCTTCTGTGCCCTATTATCTCGCGTTCTCAGCGATCATCTACGAGCAGTATACTCCTCTCCGCGGACGCGATGAGTCAACGAAAGGTAGGAGCCGTATGATGGGTTATCACGAGGAGGCACTTATGAGAGGTTCGTTGCAGCCTCTCTACAGGTTCTCTCCTTGATAGCCTATGGCTACAGTAAAATATGCATACACTTCCCCTGTGCACTAACGCCAATAGGAAGTATCCGCGCTCTGGAGTGTATTTCTTAAGTCGCCTCGCGTCTAACCCTCACCGGTTCGCTTCTGCGGTCGCCGAGGCCCCGCACGAGGTGTTGGTTAGGGGCGATATGTGCGGCTTGACTATGAATACAGTGATGCACTGGAGTTCCATGTGCTCGCTCTCCCCCACTCGAGCGCGTTAATCAACAGTTTTGCTCTTCAAATGGTGGATTAGGCGTTTTTGCTAGCGGCTTGGCCCGATGTTATCTTGTTGGATTGAATCCTGCCGTGGATACGCTTCAGGATTATATACAACGAAACGCAGCGAGTTTGACGCACACGCTTTTCTTCATGTTAATATGCCAGGGACTATGCCCTTCACTGAGAGTGCTGTTAGACTGCTAATGCACATCTACCCTCTCACTGCAGTCCCCATACTCTAACTTTGACTGTCTCGCAGCAAGGGCACCTCGAGCGTCATTGAACTGAGCTATCATTCGCGCGCCCCCTCAGACACTCTGCACAATCCAATCTTCAGAGTTTGAGGGACGGCGTGGAGGCTGGCAAAGATGGCCAGCGTATGACGGTTCACACAGCCGCCGCGTTCTCGCTAGCGGCGTGGCCCGATGTTTATCTTGTTGGATTAAATCCTGCCGTGGATACGCTTCAGGATTATACACAACGAAACGCAGCGAATGTGATGCATGCGTTTTTCCTTCATGTTTGCTTAGGACTGTGCCCGCCTCCAGAGAGCGCTGTTGGACTGCTAATGCACATCTAAGCCTCTCACTGCAGTTTCCACACTCTAACATTTGACTGTCTCGCAGCAAGGGCACCTCGAGCGTCATTTAACTGAGCTATTATTTGAGCACCCCCTCAGACACTCCGCACAATTCAGCCTTCAGAGTTTGAGGGACGGCGCGGAGGCTGGCAAAGATGGCCAGCGTATGACGGTTCACACAGCCGCCGCGTTCTCGCTAGCGGCGTGGCCCGATGTTTATTTTGTTGGATTAAATCCTGCCGTGGATACGCTTCAGGATTATACACAATGAAATGCAGCGAGTTTGATGCATGCGTTTCCTTCATGTTCTCTAACATTGACTGTCTCGCAGCAAAGGCACCTCGAGCGTCATTGAACGGAGCTATCATTCGCGCGCCCCCTCAGACACTCTGCACAATCCAGCCTTCAGAGTTTGAGAGACGGCGCGGAGGCTGGCAAAGATGGCCAGCGTATGACGGTTCACACAGCCGCCGCGTTCTCGCTAGCGGCGTGGCTCGATGTTTATCTTGTTGGATTATATCCTGCCGTGGATACGCTTCAGGATTATACACAACGAAACGCAGCGAGTTTGATGCATGCGTTTTCCTTCATGTTCTCTAACATTGACTGTCTCGCAGCAAAGGCACCTCGAGCGTCATTGAACTGAGCTCTCATTCACGCGCCCCCTCAGACACTCTGCACAATTCAGCCTTCAGAGTTTGAGGGACGGCGCGGAGGCTGGCAAAGATGGCCAGTGTATGACGGCTCACACAGCTGCCGCGTTCTCGCTAGCAGCGTGGCCCAATGTTTATCTTGTTGGATTAAATCCTGCCGTGGATACGCTTCAGGATTATACACAACGAAACGCAGCGAGTTTGACGCATGCGTTTTCCTTAATGCTTGCCAGGGACTGTGCCCTCCACCAGAGAGTGCTGTTGGATTGCTATGCACATCTAACCCTCTCACTGCAGTCCCCACATTCTACATTGTTTGCCTCGCAGCAAACGGTGCTTCGAGCAGCATTGGATTGAGCTGTAATGCCAAACGTTCCCTCAGACACTCTGCGCAATCCAGCTTTCAGAATTCGAGGAGCGATTCAAGGGTCCTGCACAGACGACCCATTTATGACGGCTCGCACAGCCGCCGTTTTTCGCTAGCGGCAAAGCCCGATGTTCAATCTGTTGGCCTAATTCCTGCCGTGGACACGTTTCAGGATTATACACAATGAGACGCAACGGCTCTTATACATACACTTCCCCTGTGCACGAACGCCACAAGCTTTTCGTGCCCGGATATTTTAACATGTATGACAGCGTTGCAGGAAGCGGAAATTTTGAGACCGCTAGTATGGTCTCGGCCGTGTGTGAACGCTTGCCCGACATTTCTCTATGGGTGTTACGCACGATTTGTCATGGATACACCATTCAGTTTCAATAAGGCCCGCCTCCTTTCCGCAGAATTCTTTCCATGGTGGCGAAGCCGATGGAAATAGCGGTGCTGCGACAGGAGATGTCAACTCTGCTGAGCAAAGGGGCTATAGAGGAAGTACACCCCTCTCAGATGGAGGCGGGGTTTTTTACAGCCGTCATTTTGTGGTAAAAAATAAAAAATAAAAAAATAAAAACACTGACGGATTACGACCCATTCTGGATTTACACCATCTGAATCTTGCACTCAGGAAGTTCCTCAGATTCGCTTTAGAGAGCAAAGCGTATCAGTACTTCTCAAAGTGCAGGGATGGATCTCTGGCCCCGTTGCGGCCCCAGGGCGTTCGTGTTTGAACTATTTTAGGCGATTAGCTGGTGTTTAGCGCAATCGCAGACTCAAGCACACTCTCATGGGGATCTTGTGCTGAATCATTTAACAGCCTGGGCTTACGTATGGAATGTTTCACCCCGTTGTCTCCGCATCGGACGATTCCGGTGACATGGTGATGTCGCTAAAAATATGTATGTCAACCGAATTCTCCTGACCGGAGTCCGGCTGGGGATTTGCGCTTCCCGAGAGACTGTCACGACGGATGCGTCTTTGACCGACTGGGGAGCTGTTTGTCAAGGGAGTTGGCACATAAACCGGTTGAAATTACTGGCTGTTTTTCTGGCTCTCCAGTATTTCTCGAAACTGCTGATCGGCCGTCATGTGCTGCTCAGATCAGACAACACAGCGGTTGTGTCATACCTGAATCATCAGAGAGGATTATTCTCTCGCCCCCTGTGCAGGCTGGCGAAACATGTTCTTTGTTTTCAGAACTAAATTCTATCGATCCGAGCTGTTCATGTCCCCGGACGTTGGACTTTGGAGCGAATTTGCTATCCAGGCAGACTCTGGAGCAAGCGGAGTGGGGATTGCACCCCCAAACGGTGAGTCTCCTATGGCAGATTTTCGGGGAAGCGAAGTGGAATTGTTTGCGTCAAACATGACTACGCATTACCCGCTTTGGTTCTCCCTATGCCCTCCAACACCCCTGGGCTTGGATGCATTAGCCCACAACTGGCCCAGGACCAGTTTGTATGCGTTTTCCCCCAATCTGTCTGATTTCGGCGGTATTATGCAGAATACGGGTGGACAGGGTGGAACAGCTGCTGCTGGTGGCTCCGCGGTGGCACACACACAGCCGTGGTTTGTGGATCTGATCAATCTGTTAGCGGGCTCTCCATGGGAGATTCCCCTCAGACAGGATTTATTATCACAAGCACAGGGACTGATTTGGCACCCGAGGCCAGATCTATGGAATCTGTGGGCGTGGCCTCTGAGCGGAGTGAGTTCATATGTCCCGGTCTTTCTGCTGAAACTACCGAGACTATACTGAATTCTAGAGCAGCTTCTACGAGACGCTTATATGCTTTCAAGTGGAGACTGTTTACGGCCTGGTGTGAAACTCATAATATGGATCCAGTTTACTGCCCAGTGGCGTCAGTACTGGAGTTCCTTCAGGAACGTTTTTCGGATGGAGTGACACCAGCTACCCTAAGGTTTACGTGGCAGCCATTCAGCTTACCACGAATATATAAATGGTGCCTCAGTGGGCCGTCATCCACTGTTTCTCGTTCATACAGGGTGCGCGACGGCTGAGGCCTTTCCGCCCCGTGCGGGTCCCTTCATGGGTTTTTCCATTGTGTTGCATGGTTTATCAGGGCATCTGTTTGAGCCCTTGGAATTGTTCCGGATAAATCCTGACTTTTATAGCACAGACTCTGTGGAAGTGTTGTTGCGACCAAGGCCTAATTATGTCCCTAGGTCGCATCTATCCCTTTCGCTTTCAGCAGGTGGTCCTGGAGGCTTTTTCTCCTGCTGCGGCGGAGTCTGGGGATCTAAGTCTTTGCCCTGTGAGAGCGTTAAAGACTTATGTGGATCGTACTGCCCCATGGCGTGAGTCTGACCAGCTGTTTGTCTGTTTTGGACATAAGAATAAGGCCATGCTGTTACGAAACAGCGCATGTCCCATTGGCTGGTGGAGGCTATTTCCTTGGCCTATGAGGCAAGCGGGCTCGCTTCGCCCTTAGGAGTAAAAGGTCATTCCACGAGAGCAGTGGCTTCTTCTCAAGCCTTTCTCAGTGGATCTTCTATGGATGATATCTGTGCTGCGGCAGGCTGGTCCTCACCGAGCACTTTTATCAGGTCTTACAGTCTGGATGTGAGGATGGCTCCTGGCTCCCGGGTTCTCTCCGCTTGACCAGATGCTTCCTTGGATCCAAGCTATCAGGTACGTCAGGCGTGATGGTATAGCGTTCCCATACGTGGTGACGTCACAGCAGCATCGAAGTGACCTATGAAAGGGAACATCTCGGTTACGTATGTAACCTTGTTTCCCTGAATAGGGAACGAGATGCTGCGGTTCTGGCCATGCCATACCTTGATAGCTTTCTTCTTCTTCTTCGTCATGAAATCTGAGGTAAATGGCGCGCGGCACCAGGTATATATATGCTTACGCATGCTGGGCGGTGACACGCGCTATTTGGCCAATAAGATTGGCGGGATGGTATAGGGCTTCAGACATTCGTCACACCGAAGGTGTTCCCATACGTGGTGACGTCACCGTAGCATCTCGTTCCCTATTCAGGGAACCAAGGTTACATACGTAACCGAGATGTTTTATTTCTTTATTTCATTGCCTTTTCTTGTACTGTTACTGTCTTCCTTTTTTTGCCTGGTTTGCCTTCACTAACTGCATAGGCTGGTACTGTGAATTTTGCTTGCTGTTTCTCTGCCATTGTTTTGGTATTCCTAGGATCCGTGCCTGTTGAATCAAACGTGCTGTGTCCTCAAATCAAACGTGCACGCGCAAGTGGGCAGGTCATGTGTGGCAAAAGGGTGGTTGCCATGGTTGCGAGAGAGTGACAGTTGCCTAAGCCAATCCTATGTTTCGTCCCGAAATGGAAATAATGAGCTGTGTTTAATACAGATTAAACGGTCTAAAGTCACTCAGTTTTTATACTCTTTTTATCAGAGTACTTACATTTTAATTATGCATTGATATATATAGAAAGTTTAAACAAATTTGGAAGAAAGTTGTTTATACATGTATTACCTAGCCTGCCTTTAAGTGCAAGCAAGCTGAACTCGAACGCTCAATGAGCATCAGAATAAACCAAGCGTGCCGCACAAGCCCTGAAAAGTGAAGCCAAAACGTCTCGATCGCCCCCTGGTGAGTGGTCCTAGTATAGGTCATAAACCCCGCCTCCCCGTGTTATTCAATAAGACGCGAGACCAACTAAACAATTCAATTACCCTTCAAATATCTTTTTTCCGAAGCTGTTTTTTGTCATTTACTGTAGTTTGTATCACGCTAATGTAAATTCAAGTGTTCGTTTTTAAAATAAGTTGTTTTTTAAATAGTTATTTAATGCTCTAAAAACGGTGGTGTGACGTCGTGATTGACAGCTGTGATTGACAGCTCTCTGAGCCGAGGTGGCACTGAAGCGTCAACAGGCTTTTTTCATGATCTTCGGAGGACTGAGGAGATTGTATTTACCTTATTTTAATGAGATTGGAGTGGAACGGAGCAGACAGAGTTCACAGGAGCAGGACTCCACTTCCAAAACAGTGCAAATTACGGTATGTGCATTCTGCGAGGGAGAGTGAGGGCGGGGCACAGGGGCGGGGCCGTTGATTTCACGGCTTTAAGGCTTTACTTCCTGCTTGCTACTGCGCATAGCTACTGCGCAGAACTGGTCCCTAGATCGCTATCTGCGCAGGCGCAAGTCCAAGATGTCAGCGCCATATCGGGACATTGGCGGCTTCAGTTTTGACCAATGGAAGAGAGCGAAGGCGAGACGTCCATCTTTTTTTACAGTCTATGGAATAAAATCACATATGTCTTTGTGTGTGTAATTTTGAAATCAATTCGTATTGGATAGTAATAGTCATTTCAGTTAGCTTAATTAGCTTATTTTGAACACGAACATGTACAATCATCCAAAATTATTAAAATTGATTCAAATAGCACATGCACACATACATGCATAAACGCACACATTAAAAAAATGTTCGTTTCCTTCTATCTACATCAAACCGAATAGTAACCCATCCAAAACAGACATATATAATCCAGGAACCATACTGTCAGTATACAATATCCCCTCGAGTCATTTTCGTATCGATTCAATATAGGCTGTTCATTTATAGTCTCTTAAATTGCTTATTGTTCTACATGATTTAATCTCTTCACGTAAAACATTTGCCCATAGGCTAATATTCAAATAATTGTGAGCTAGGTGTTAAATCATGCAGTTTTGGCTAATAAATCATGGTCAAAAACACTTGAACAAAAAACTTTTTTCTTTATTTCACGTTATGTAGGCTATGGCATTTTGTAGATGGCTTCCGACCAGGATGAAAGGGATCACATTCATCTTCAAGCGTATATCTGTAAATAAATAAAAGAACGTTAACCGCGATTGACATTGAGATTTTTCTTACACTGCCTGTATAATTTCCTGATAATTTCTCCATTCCCGTCAATATACCGGCCGTTACCCGTACTTCATCATTTAATGAAGTAGATAAATTATTAAAGTTCGTGGATAAAAGCTACTTCATATGTATTCACTTGCCACATACCAAATTATTTCCAATTCCCCAAAAACGTTGTTTAAATATTTTGTCCCGTTGCTTTTATGGGCTTCTCTCTTGACGTCGCCTGCGAGCTTCTCCTCCTGTCTGTACGGTAATTTCTCTACTGTGCGACAGAGAGTCGCGTGGTTATGACGCAATCGTTAGCCTATTTTTACAAAAACTGTTTCTACGGGGCCATAATGTAACATAGAAGGTAATGGAGCCCTTTATACATTGTCGTGTATCTGTAGAAATAAATAATGGACAAATGGAGTCTTTAAACGACTCAGATGTAAAGTTATTCGCTGTCAAAGTGACGCCAAAATGAATGGGATGTCAATGGGATGCTAACGCAAGTGAAGTTCTGCTACAAGATGGCGGCCCCCAGCCGACTTCAACTTCCGGTCGACTTCCTTGCCGCCTGGATTTAACGCATTTTTCAATCTGTAAGGGCGCCGAGCAGCGCGAACATCAGAGAGCACAAGGTGTGTGTCGTGTGTGCGTGCATTTATTGATAGTTTGCTAATGCTATGATATTACATCTGCATCGGTGCAGTTCTCTGTCATAAATGCATTGCAGTTTACATAATGTAATGTTACTGGAGCATTGGGAGCACACGGGACGGCTCGGTTTCTCATCCAATACCAATACGTTTCGCTGCGTTCACCTTCAGCCCTTGTGTGATAGTTGTTTTTTATTCCTACAAAAATGAAGTGATTAACACCCATGAAAACATACTTTAGATTCAGAAAACGATCATGATTTATTTTCATTTACTTATTAAAATTACAGACATATTATTATGTATTTTGACATTACATTATGCAGCCATGCACATCATTGTCTGAAAGCACTAGATGGCCCAGAGAGAGAATGTGGAGTTATTTTGTTTTGTATTATTAAATATAGTTTTGTATTAAGTAATAATGAATCAGGAGGAGTGTCATGATACATAAATTAGAGTAAGCGTAGAGTAAAGGGATTTTTGATTTTTTGGCAAATTGATAATTCATGTTGTTATTTTTAATAAATAGAAATAAATATAGAACTGATTAATCATATTGCCAATAGACAATTACATTAATACATGGTTTGTCTATATTCTTAATGAATATTAGCTGGTTAGTTAAAATAATTAAAATTACATAAATTTTCATGGGGTGACTTTATGAATATCCAACCGTATTGTTGATTATAAAGGCTAAAAAGCTAGATGGATATACAAACTTTTTTCTTGTCGTGCGGGAGTAGGTCTGCAAATGAGCAACAGTCAGGTGAGAATAGAACATAGACAGCCTCTCACACACACAATACCACTGTGTTCCCAAGATTCATTTCAGTCATTGTCTTTAAACGCCTCAGATGTAAAGTTATTCGCTGTCAAAGTGACGCCAAAATGAATGGGAGGTCAATGGGATGCTAACGCAAGTGAAGTTCTGCTACAAGATGGCAGCTCACGGCCGACTTCAACTTCCGGTCGGCTTCCTTGCCGCCTGATTGCTCGTCAGTCTGATCGACTGCACAGCGGCAGCCAGCAGGCCAGAATGACCGTCAGGCCACCGGGAAATGTCCCGGTGCTCCCGATGGCCAGTCCGCCCCTGTTTCTTACCTTTCTGGACATGGAAAGTATACGGTACACACAGTTTCAATGGAGGGACAGAAAGATCTCGGACTAAATCTAAAATATCTTAAACTGTGTCCCAAAGATGAACGGAGGTTGAGTTATTAATGACTTAATGTGACGCTAACAATGGAGGACAGGAGGCAGATGCAAGTAAAGGTAGTTTATTGACAGGAGTAGTGATGGATGAATGCTGGTGAGTGACGCAGGAACCACGATGGCAGCACAGACAGGTGGGTAGGTGATTTGAGTGCGTTGGTAGCGATGGCGGTGGTGGTAGATCGGTGATCGGCAGTGATAATCCGTGTGTGACTGTGAATATCCAATGAAGACCGAAACAGGAACTGAGCAAGGACAGGAACACAGGAGCACGAACAGACATCGACACAAGGACTTCAAACAACGATCTGACAAACAGGAGACGAAAGACAGGGCGTTAAATAGGCGGTTGGAATGAGATGCACCTGCCGCTAATCAGGCGATCAGTGGAAACACCCACATGAACCAATCAACATGACATAACAAGACTACAGCTGGAGACGGTGCATTCACGAACCGTGACAGTACCCCTCCTCTTAAGGACGCCTCCTGGCGTCCCCAGAATCTCTTACCTGTCGATTGTAATCATTGATAAGGGAGTGATCCAGGATGTCCCTAGCAGGTACCCAACTTCTCTCCTCCGGACCGTAACCCTCCCAGTCCACCAAGTACTGAAATCCGCGTCCCCTCCTCCTAGAGTCCAGAATACGGTTTACCAAATAGGTGGTCTCCCCATCTACGAGACGCGGCGGGGGAGGGACCGGGGTAGGCGGATTAATGGGAGAATGAAATACGGGCTTGATTTTGGACACATGAAAGGCGGGATGAATTCTCCTGTACGTAGGAGGGAGTTTAAGGCGGACTGCCACCGGACTAATGATCTTGGTGACAGTAAACGGGCCAATAAATTTGGGAGCCAATTTATTAGATACGGACCGGAGAGGAATATTCTTGGTTGAAAGCCACACCTTTTGACCCACGACGTATACGGGAGGCCTAGACCGGTGGCGATCGGCCTTGGCCTTGGTGCGCGCCCCCACTTGGAGTAGAGTCTCACGGGCTCTGGTCCAAGTGCGGTGGCACCTCTGGACGAAGGCGTGAGCGGAGGGGACCGCAACTTCGGATTCCATACTGGGAAAAATAGGTGGCTGGTAACCTACACTACACTCAAAAGGAGATAGGCCCGTAGCTGATACTGGTAAGGTATTGTGGGCGTACTCCACCATAGACAATTGTTGGCTCCAGGAGGAAGGATTCTTGGAGACCAAACATCGCAACACCCTTTCCAAATCTTGGTTGGCTCTCTCGGTTTGACCATTGCTCTGGGGGTGAAACCCTGAGGACAGACTTACAGTCGCTCCCAGTAGTCTACAGAATTCTTGCCAAAATTTAGCCACAAATTGGGGTCCCCTGTCGGAAACCACATCTATCGGGAGGCCATGTAAACGAAAGACGTGGTCTACGACGGTCAACGCTGTCTCCTTGGCTGAGGGTAATTTGGGCAAGGGAATAAAGTGGGCCGCCTTCGAGAACCGGTCCACCACGGTTAAAACTACCGTGTTGCCCTGGGAGGGCGGGAGGGCGGTAATAAAATCTAGAGCGATGTGGGACCAGGGTCTCGAAGGAACCGGCAGCGGTTGGAGTAACCCATCAGGGGGCCGATTGGAAGTCTTACCAGTTGCACAAACCGAGCAAGCCAAAACAAAACTGTGAATGTCGCGAGCCATAAGTGGCCACCAGAATCGTTGCTTGACTAAAAATCTAGTACGGTTAACCCCTGGATGGCAAGCTACATTCGAGCAATGTCCCCACTGGATAACGTTGGACCTTAATCCCTCCGGCACAAATAAACGGTTTGGTGGGCACCCGGGCGGAGGTGTTACCCCTTCTAAGGCCGTTCTGACCTTCGATTCGATCTCCCATGTGAGAGTGGAGACCACTAATGTCTCAGGAAAAATACACTCGGGAGTGGACGGGCGTTCGGAATGGTCAAAAATACGCGACAAAGAATCGGGTTTGATATTTTTGGAACCCGGGCGGTACGAGATAGTAAAGTCCGAAACGTCAAAACGTCCGAAAAAAAGTGCCCACCGAGCCTGCCTGGAGTTCAACCTCTTGGCGGTGCTAATGTACTCTAAATTCTTGTGGTCAGTCCATACTATAAAAGGAACCCCCGATCCCTCTAACCAGTGTCGCCATTCCTCCAATGCCATCTTAACTGCCAACAATTCTCGGTTACCAATATCGTAATTTCGTTCTGCCGGAGATAAACGATATGAAAAATACGCGCAAGGGTGGACCTTGTCGTCTAAGGGAGAACGTTGAGATAACACCGCTCCTACCCCCACCTCTGATGCGTCGACCTCCACCACGAACTGACGTGTAGGGTCAGGGGTAATCAGAATAGGGGCTGAAATGAAACGGTTCTTCAGTTTGGCAAACACAGCCTCAGCTGTGTCCGACCACCTGAACGCAGTTTTGGCGGAGGTCAAGGCGGTCAGAGGTGCGGCTAGTTGGCTGAAGTTGCGAATAAAACGCCGGTAGAAGTTAGCGAACCCCAGAAACCTCTGTAGGGCCTTACGGGAATCTGGGCTTGGCCATTCTACCACAGCCTTAACCTTCTCGGGATCCATGCGTATTCCCTCAGTCGACACGATATACCCCAAAAATGGAATTGACTGTGCATGAAATTCGCATTTCTCCGCCTTGACAAAAAGCCCATTCTCTAGCAACCTCTGAAGCACTCGTTGGACGTGCTGCACATGTTCCTGGAGAGAAGAAGAAAAAATCAATATGTCGTCCAGGTAGACATAAATGAACTGATCGATCATATCTCGCAGCACGTCGTTGACGAGTGCCTGGAAGACCGCTGGGGAGTTGGAGAGCCCAAAGGGCATAACCAAGTATTCAAAGTGCCCTCTGGGGGTGTTAAAAGCGGTCTTCCATTCATCCCCCTCCCTAATCCGAACCAAATGATACGCATTGCGTAAGTCCAGTTTTGTGAAAATTGACGCTCCCTGCAACCTCTCGAAGGCTGAAGACATCAACGGCAAAGGATAAGTATTCTTTACCGTGATGTTGTTCAGTCCCCGGTAATCAATACAAGGTCGCAGAGATCCGTCCTTCTTTCCCACAAAAAAGAACCCCGCCCCCGCAGGAGAAGAGGAAGGGCGGATGAATTTGGAAGCTAGAGAATCAGAAATATATTTCTCCATAGCCTCCCTCTCTGGAACAGAAAGTGAATAGAGTTTGCCCTTAGGCGGAGACTTACCTGATAGTAAATCTATGGCACAGTCGTAAGGACGATGCGGAGGAAGAGAAGCAGCCCGAGACTTACTGAACACTTCCTTCAGATGGAGGTACTCAGCGGGCACGTTAGACAAATCCACCGCCTCCTCCTGCAACACAGACACAAACACAGACGGACAGGCAGACACTAGACAAGACTCATGACACCTTTTACACAAAGACAAAACGGAGTTAGAGAGCCAGTCAATGCTAGGGTTGTGGAGGAGGAGCCAAGGGTGTCCGAGGACAATGGGTGCCAGGGGAGAGTCAAGGATGTGAAAAGAGATGGTTTCGGAGTGATTGCCAGAGGTGATGAGTGTAATGTCTTCCGTGATGTATGATATGGTGGGAAGTTGCTGACCAGTGAGGGCGTGAACCGTGATGTGGTGCGGAAGAGGTCTGAGGGGGATGTGGAGCTTGTGGGCTAATGTGCTGTCCATGAAGTTCCCTTCTGCCCCGGAATCCAGTAGTGCCTGACAGTGATGTGTCTGTGCTGACCACCGCAGCCATACTGGGAGGAGCGTAGAAGATGATGGTGATGATGATGATGAGGTCTTCTCGGCGGAGATCCCACCGATAGTAGCCTCATACGTACTACCGGGCCTGGCCCTTTTACCGGACAGGCGTGGGCTTGATGTCCGGCTCCCCCGCAGTAAAGGTAAAGGCCCAGGGACCTCCGCCTCTCCTTCTCCTCCCGGGAAAGCCGAGCTCGCCCTACCTGCATGGGCTCGTGATCGTAGACGGGGCTGGCCACGTCCCCGCCGCTGAACCGCACGTCTGCCGGTCCCCTGGATGGGGTGTTGAGTAGCCCCCTCCTCTCCATCCATGCCAGACGTGCATCGACCCGAAGGGCCAGCTCAATCAGTCCATTAAACGACGGGGGAAGGTCCAGGGCGTAGATCTCCCTCTGGACGCGGTCAGCCAGCCCATGCAGGAACATGTCCCACTGCGCCTCCTCGTTCCAATGGCACTCCGCCGCCAGGGTCCGGAACTCGATGGAATAGTCCGAGACGGATCTCTCGTGCTGGCGTAACTCCGCCAGCCTCCTGGCCGCCTCCCGTCCTGCGGCGGCCCGATCAAAGACCCGTCTCATATCGGCGGAGAGCGCCCGGAACGAGGCACAGCATGGGTCCTGGTTCTCCCACACCGCTGTTCCCCACAATGCCGCCCTCCCAGAGAGCAGGGTCAGGACGAAGGCCACCTTGGCCCTCTCACTGGCGAACGTTCTGGGCTGGAGGGCAAAATGCATATCACAACGGTTAAGAAAAACTCTACAATAGTCGGGCTCACCCGAGTACGCTTCCGGAATCGGGAGGCGTGGTTCCGGCTGGGAGGGGGCCTCCGATGGTGCTGGTGGAACAGGCGGTGTGAGTGGCGCAGTGGGAGCTCGTAATAGCTGGAACTGTTGGGTGAGCTCGGACACCTGCGTCACTAAAGCCTGAACCGCGCGACCAGTGTCGTTAAGAGTCCGCTCCTGGGAGTCCATCCTCCGAACACTGGCGCTGAGGAAAGCTTCGAGGGAGGAAGGTTGATTACTCGCTGCCTCCATGTTGGTCAGATCGTTCTGTGACGCTAACAATGGAGGACAGGAGGCAGATGCAAGTAAAGGTAGTTTATTGACAGGAGTAGTGATGGATGAATGCTGGTGAGTGACGCAGGAACCACGATGGCAGCACAGACAGGTGGGTAGGTGATTTGAGTGCGTTGGTAGCGATGGCGGTGGTGGTAGATCGGTGATCGGCGGTGATAATCCGTGTGTGACTGTGAATATCCAATGAAGACCGAAACAGGAACTGAGCAAGGACAGGAACACAGGAGCACGAACAGACATCGACACAAGGACTTCAAACAACGATCTGACAAACAGGAGACGAAAGACAGGGCGTTAAATAGGCGGTTGGAATGAGATGCACCTGCCGCTGATCAGGCGATCAGTGGAAACACCCACATGAACCAATCAACATGACATAACAAGACTACAGCTGGAGACGGTGCATTCACGAACTGTGACACTTAATTTCATTTTTGGGTGAACAATCCCTTTAATTTAAAAACATGCTCATCATAGAAGGGGTAGTGTATTGAATTCGCAACAGCTTTTGATGCCATGTATGAATTGCATTTTTATGTATTATTTAATAAACGAATAGATGCGGACAAGACAGACAGAGAATATTAAGACAGACAAACAAACATAGACACTTAATATTACCTGTGTGTTTTGAGCATCGCCTCCTATTTCTACTTTTAAATGTGCAATGAAGCTCCAAAGTTGGGCTAAATAAAACCAAACCGGCAACATAACAACAAAACCAGTTATTCAATGCTTGTCAAGTCAAGTCACCTTTATTTACATAGTGCTTTAAACAAAAATGATTGTGTCAAAGCAAATGAACAACATTAATTAAGAAAACAGTGTGTCAATAATTAAAAATGATAGTTAAAGGCAGTACATCAGTGAATTCAGTGATGTCATCTCAGTTCAGTTTAAATAGTGTCTGTGCATTTATTTGCAATCAAGTCAACGATATCGCGTTGTAAATGAAGTGACCACAACTAAGCAAGCCAGAGGCGACAGCGGCAAGGAACCGAAACTCCATCGAGAAAAAACCTTGGGAGAAACCAGGCTCAGTTGAGGGTCCAGTTCTCCTCTGACCAGACGAAACCAGCAGTTCAATTCCAAGTTACAGCAAAGTCAGATTGTGCAGAAGAATCATCTGTTTCCTGTGGTCTTGTCCTGGTGGTCCTCTGAGACAAGGTCTTTACAGGGGATCTGTATCTGGGGCTCTAGTTGTCCTGGTCTCTTTCCCGCTGTCTTTCAGGGCAGTAGAGGTCCTTTCTAGGTGCTGATCCACCATCTGGTCTGGATACGTACTGGATCCGGGTGACTGCAGTGACCCTCTGATCTGGATACAGACTGGATCTGGTGGCCACGGTGACCTTGGAATAAGAGAGAAACAGACTAATATTAGCGTAGATGCCATTCTTCTAATGATGTAGCAAGTACATCGGGTGTTATGGGAAGTGTTCCCGGTTCCGGTTTACCTAATTAATGCAGCCTAAAAATCCTTTAACGGATTTGGATATTAAAAGCATATTAGTATGTTATGTGTAAGCCAAGTTAAAGAGATGGGTCTTTAATCTAGATTTAAACTGCAAGAATGTGTCTGCCTTCCGAACAATGTTAGGTAGGTTATTCCAGAGTTTAGGCGCTAAATAGGAAAAGGATCTGGCGCCCGCAATTGATTTTGATATTCTAGGTATTATCAAATTGCCAGAGTTTTGAGAATGCAGTGGACATGGAGGACTATAATATAACAAGAGCTCGTTCAAATGTTGAGGTGCTAAACCATTCAGGGCTTTATAATTAATAAGCAATATTAAAAAATCTATACGATGTTTGATAGGGACCCAGTGCAGTGTTGACAGGACCGGGCTAATATGGTCATACTTCCTGGTTCTAGTAAGAACTCTTGCTTCTGCATTTTGGACTAGCTGTAGTTTGTTTACTAAGCATGCAGAACAACTACCCAATAAAGCATTACAATAATGTAACCTTGAGGTCATAAATGCATGGATTAACATTTCTGCATCTGACATTGAGAGCATAGGCCATAATTTAGATATATTTTTAAGATGGAAAAATGCAGTTTTACAAATGCTAGAAACGTGGCTTTCTAAGGAAAGATTGCGATCAAGTAGCACACCTAGGTTCCTAACTGATGACGAAGAATTGACAGAGCAGCCATCAAGTCTTAGACAGCGTTCTAGGTTATTACATGCGGAGTTTATTAACAAATCTTTTTTTTTTCAGAATTTCACAGTAAGAAATCATCCAGTTTTTTATATCGACTATAAAAGTCGATAGTTTTTCGAATTGGTATATTTCGCCAGGCCACAAAAGAAATATAGAGCTGAATATCATCAGCATAACAGTGAAAGCTAACACCATGTTTCCTGATGAGATCTCCCAAGGGTAACATGTAAAGCGTGAAGAGTAACGGCTCTAGTACTGAGCCTTGAGGTACTCCATACTGCACTTGTGATCGATATGATACCTTGTCCATCAGTAAGTGGCACACATCTTAACCGCATGAGAATACCTTGAATAAGAAATCCAATATCTGCCTCTGATATGGGTCTTCATAAATCACAAGGTATTGACGTTGCCTATGAACAAGATCAACATGCAGTCATCCACAACCACCAACACAACTCTTGAGAGCATGCAAATAGTAAAATTAATAGTAATGGTAAAACATAATCCAAATATTCCATCAAATTGGGACGGCAGTGGCTCAGTGGTTCATGTAGGTTGTCTACAAACCAGAAGGTTGGTGGTTTGATCCCCGGCTCCACCTGACCAAGTGTCAAGGTGTCCTTGAGCAAGACACCTAACCCCAGCTGCTCCTGACAAGCTGGATGGCGCCTTGAATGGCAGACACCGCAGTCAGTGTGTGAATGAGTGTATGAATGGGTGAATGTGAGGCAAATTGTAAAGCGCTTTGGATGGCCATGTGGTCTGTTGAAAGCGCTATATAAATGCAGTCCATTTACCATTTATTTACCAAATTCTCTCCCTAATCCAATCCGATCATCTATAATATAAAACTCAGCAGAGCACCCGAGAATGCAGAAGATTATGAACAGCAGATTGTGCGTTCGCATGTTTGGATTGGAGTGTGTATGAACTGCTGATGAAGTTAGTCATGAGGATATTTAGTATTTGCATATACTTTCGTTTCATGTGCTCCAATTTAACGTCAAGAGAAACGCATCCTCTCTTATCATTGTTCTTTATACATTCATGCAGGGGGTAAAAAGTGAAAACATTTATTGTAAGAACAAAGAAATTATTTAATTCGTATTTGTATTATGCACATAATTTCTTTCATTCCTGGATTAGAACTAGCCACCCCCCCCCCCCCCCCCCTCGAATGAAAACGTCACAAAACGTCACTATACAAATAGCGCCGTGATTGGTCAGTAACGTTAAATATATTGCACTCTGAGTGGCCCTTGTCTCACGTTGAGCCCGCCCACAGAGAAATGAAACTTTGCCCGGACCATAGACGTCTATGGCCAGGACTGAACGCATGGTGCTCATATCGCAGTTGATTGGTCAATAAAAGCGTCGCTCTCATATCGCGCGCTGATTGGTCATTAAACGCGTCACTCTCAAACGCGTCGCGCTCATATAAAAACTGATTGGCCACTGAACGCGTCGCGCTCATGTAGCGCATTCATTGGTTACTGAGTGCGTCATTCTCACAAGAGGAAGTGAAAGTACAGAAAGCGTTATTATTTTCTTCCCTGGATGGTGATTAACTCGCAGTAACAGCATATAAAGAGGCTTTCTGAACAGCATCGCCAATATGTCTGTCGCAAGCCCGAAACAAACAATAATGAATCCAGTAAGATTTACCTTACTTACACTTTTTTTTGCTTATGTGTCGATGCTTCTAGTTTGTTTATCTGTTAATGCTTCGCCTGTTTTGCAGTGATAAAAGCGTGAATGGTTTTATCTTGTAGACTTATAAGGTAGGTCAGACTGAGTCAGTGTGTCTAATTATTTTAATTTCTGCCTCTAGACGATACCTTATGCTGGTACCATCCTGGGCGGACTTGAGCCCGGAGAGATGGTGCTCATCCAGGGCAGTGTACCCGGGGATTGTGACAGGTGAGCGGCCTCGTGTTGGAAGGATTCATGTTAAATGTCACTGCGGTCCCTAGACAGAAATCCCTAGACAGTGCCTAGACACAACAGGAGGCAGTACAGTAACATGAGGTCAAGTCACAGCGCTTTATTCAATGCTGATTGAGTCAAAGCAGATTTACGGAGATAAACAGGGACGCTGGTTATGGAAACTCCATCAGAGTTAACTTTTGCTTTAAAATAGAAAATTGTCCTTATTTAGCTCAAGGCAGCTCAGTGTTGGTTTAAGGAAGGGAGCATGGGCATGATCATGGGAGGTAGGAGGGATCATTCCGGTTATATTTCAGGTGTACATAAACTGTAACTAAATGTCTCCTTTGCATGAATCATTGCTTACATTTTATGTATCTTAAATATAGACAGTTAATATTTATCTAAAGTGGGTATAAGAAAGAATCACCGAAATGCTCAAGGAAACCTCTTTTCATACTGAGCTGATTTATTTTTTCACACATACAAAAAAAAATTGTTTAATCCATTCTTTTAGATCATTCATGTCACAAACAATGCAATCTATGCATTCAAGTTATTTTAAAAGTTGCAGAAATAAATAACGAAGGCACTGTAAAAAATTCCAAGGTGGTTAGACACAATACATATATATATATATATATATATATATATATATATATATATATATATATATATATATATATATATCACATTTGGATTTTGTCAGCCAGTCCAGACAAATGTGATAAACAGTAAAATGTCTTGTAGATTCCAGGTTGATCTGACCTGCGGGAGCAGCATGAAGCCTCGGGCAGACGTGGCTTTTCATTTTAACCCTCGCTTCAAGCGCTCTCCCTACATCGTCTGTAATACACTGCAGAAGGAGAGCTGGGGAAAAGAGGAAATCCACTACCTGATGCCCTTCAGACACGGCGCTGCCTTCGAGATCGTCATACTGGTGCAGAGAGATGTGTTCAAGGTTAGAAACAACTAGAGTCCTGTCAGTTTGGCATCTCTGGTGTCATATGATGTCAACGTGACTTTATTTGAACTGGTTTTATAATGTTAAAGGTGAAGATTTGTGTCATTTTTGGATGTTAGAATACTTTCTCCTTGACGTGCAGCAAGCAAGCTGCTCCCAAAGTGTAAACTTTGTAGATAAAAACAATAGACTTGTTTGAGACGCAACATGCCTTGCCTCAAATGTCCTAAAAAAGTCTTAAATTGAACTTTTACGTTTATCTGTAGAGACCCTGCTGCAGTCCATGCAAGCAAAAGCAGATATTGCATTTACGTTCTTTTTTTTTTTTTTTTGCAGATTAAATCAATGCATTTGAAATACTGTGTTTGGAAATCGTAATTATTACGATTACAGATCTGTTTTGTGATGCAGATGGAGCAAAAATTACACACTCATCTTAAAATGCCAGTGACTACAAATACGTATTGTTTAAATGAGGATATGCTTTGTGTTGCTTCCTCCAGGTGGCAGTAAATGGCTCTCACCTGCTGGAGTACAGGCACAGGTTAGAGCTCAGGAAGGTGGACACGCTGGCCATATCAGGGAAGGTTCAGATTCAAGCTATTGGGTTCATTCCCAGTTCAATAAGCAAGGTAACATGCGTTTCTATTGAAACATTCAATGCTTAAAACATTTTAAGAATGATTTTGAATTTGCATGTAAATGTAAAAAGTAGCCTATAAATGAAACCTTAATGGGACTGACAGATATGCACAAACACTGTCAATATAGGACAGGTACAGTATATCAGAGAGTAGTAGAAAAATTGCACTTTAGGTTGGAGATATATTGTACACACAATTTATTTGATCAGTATATTTACTGTTTGTTATGATCTGATTGGGATTGCATTTTGTGATACAAACATGTTGATTTGATATTTTTTAGAGCTCCATAACACCCTCACATGCAGTTGCAAGCAAAAGAACACAGCCTTATGTAAGTGACTATGCTGATGTTACTGTTTTCTATAAACTGTATATGCACACTATTGGTCAAGGTAAGGTTTGGGGACAGTAAGATTTTTGTAATGTTTTTGAAATGTAATATCGTGCAATAGAATTGTAGTTTAATATATATATATATATACAGTACAGACCAAAAGTTTGGACACACCTTCTCATTCAAAGAGTTTTCTTTATTTTCATGACTATGAAAATTGTAGAGTCACACTGAAGGCATTAAACATAAGAACATAAGAACAACAGTATTCTTATTTATTAATTTTTTTAGATCTCAAACTTTTGAGCAGTAGTGTATTTCTCTATAAATTGTAAACTCTCTGTCTCTGTGAATGTATGAAAATTACAGTACCATTCAAAATTGTGTGTGTGTGTGTGTATATATATATATATATATATATATATATATATATATATATATATATATATATAAATAATTATTATTATTTAACTGATTATTGAATTATTGAACTGTATCTTTGTATTGCATTAAAATAGATAGTTTAGCTGAAGCTGATTAATTAAAACATTCCCTCCTCTTTCATTCAATAGTCAGTCTTGTCGGAGTCAGGAGACACGGTGAGTACATGTAAGGCTGAAAATTTCCATAAAGGGCAAACACGGGAAAATTGTTTTCACATGCAACACCAGTTTTAATGTACCTGCATTATTTTTAACTGCAGATAATACTTGAAATTTAATTTCAGAATAAATGAAATTATGTTGAAGTGTGTGGCATTATTTGGCCATTTTAACCCCTAAATCAGACCTTTACAGCAAGCACCTTACTGATTAGAAACGTGAAGGTATAGACTGTGGTTGAAATCTTACACCACCTTTAAGAAGTATTTAATTATAAAACCCTTTTAATCTATAATAACGTTGAACTTATTTCATATTTTCTCTAAGCCTTCTTGGATATCAAGACAGGAACCCTAAAATCCTGGCCAAATTAAAGATATACTATGTGTGAATTTGCAAGTTATAGTTTTTTTTTGTGTATTTGTAATCCCATTTTTCTGACTTTATTAAATGCATGTCAACTTTTGTGTCAACAAAAAAAATATATATTTACGATAAAACCAGTCAAATGAAATCAGCATCAACAATTAACTCACCCTAATGTTGTTTCCTTTCTTCTGTGGAACATGTAAGAAGATATTTGAAAGTCATTGGTAACCAAAACATTCTTCAAAATATCATCTTTTGTGTTCCACAGAATAAAGTAAAGGGATAATTCACCCAGCAATGTAAATTTGATGTTTATCTTCTTACCCCCAGGGCATGCAAGATGTAGTTGATTTTGTTTCTTCAGTAGAACACAAACAAAGATTTTTAACTCAAACCGTTGCAGTCTGTCATATAATAGAAGTGAATGGGAATCACGGCTTTGAGAGTCATAAAACCATACACAAAAAAAACCAAATTAAACCCTGCGGCTCGTGACGATACATTGATTTGTAAAGACACGAAACGATCAGTCTGTGCAAGAAACTGAACAGTATTTATATAGTTTTTTTTTCACCTCTGATTTTCACCGTAGTGTCCAAACTGTTAGAACTGTCCAGAGCGAATTCTCAACAGCAGGCATGTGACGCGTCTTCTTGCTTTATGGCAGATCGCAGACTTATCAGTGCATCCTACAAGTACAGCAATCTCTCAAGTGGACCATTGACAGTCTATCTACAATCTCAATTAGGAGTGTCAGTGGTCCATTTGGTGGCGGTAAATGAATGCACTCATAAGTCTGCGATCTGCCGTAAAGCAAATAGAAGAAGAAGCATCCCATGCAGGCTGAAGAAGATGACGTGAATGCACTCAGGACAGACAGTTCGGACATTGCAGTGAAAATTAGAGGTAAAAAAAAAATATATATAAATATATATTTTTACTCTCAAAGCCGTGATTTCCTTCTGTCATTTTATATGACTGAAAGACTGCAACAGTTTGTGTTAAAAGTCTTTTTTGTGTTCTACTGAAGAAAAAGTCACCTACATCTTGGATGCCCTGGGGGTAAGCAAATAAACATCAAATTTACATTTCTGGGTGAACTATCCCTTTTGAACTTTTAACAAACCCTTCATTCACCCAATAATCAAAATTATGTCATTAATTACTTAACCTGATGTTGTTCCAAACCCGTGAGACCTCCGTTTATCTTCGGAACACAGTTTAAGATATTTTAGATGTAGTCCGAGAGCTCTCAGTCCCTCCATTGAAACTGTGTGTACGGTATACTGTCCATGTCCAGAAAGGTAAGAAAAACATCATCAAAGTAGTCCATGTGACATCAGAGGGTCAGTTAGAATTTTTTGAAGCATCGAAAATACATTTTGGTCCAAAAATAACAAAAACTATGACTTTATTCAGCATTGTCTTCTCTTCCGTGTCTGTTGTAAGAGAGAGTTCAAAACACAACAGTTTGTGATATCCGGTTCGTGCACGAATCATTCGATGTAATCGGATCTTCTTGAACCAGTTCACCAAATCGAACTGAATCATTTTAAACGGTTTGCGTCTCCAATACGCATTAATCCACAAACGATAAGCTGTTAACTTTTTTAATGTAGCTGACACTCCCTCTAATTCAAACAAACCAATATCCCGGAGTAATTCATTTACTCAAACAGTACACTGACTGAACTGCTGTGAAGAGAGAACTGAAGATGAACACCGAGCCGAGCCAGATAACGAACAATAAACTGACTCGTTCTCGAATCAAGAACACTGATCTATATATATAACTTATATTATAGATCAGTGGTCAAGAACCGTTTCTGTCAGACGTGTCCGATTCGTGAACCGAGGAGCTGATGATACTGCGCATGTGTGATTCAGCGTGAAGCAGACTGACACACAGAGCGTCTGAACCGAACTGATTCTTTTGATGATTGATTCTGAACTGATTCTGTGCTAGTGTTATGAGCCCAGGTAAACCGAAGGCTTGAATCAAGGGCAATCATCGCCAATGACGCCATTACGTCGAGCGCAAAAGAACCGGTGAACCGTTTTCTTCAACCAGTTTATTGAATCGAACTGTCCGAAAGAACTACTGGTGATCCGAAAACCGATGCAACCGGTTCTTGACTCGTGAACGGGTCAGTCTATTGTTCATTATCTGGCTCGGCTCGGTGTTCATCTTCAGTTCTCTCTTCACAGCAGTTCAGTCTGTGTACTGTTTGAGTAAATGAATTACTCCGGGATATTGGTTTGTTTGAACTCAGTGTCGGCCACATTAAAAAAGTTAACAGGTTAAATCATTTGTGGATGAATGCGTATTAGAGATACGAACCGTTTCAAACGATTCAGTTCGATTTGGTGAACTGGTTCAAGAAGATCCGGTTACATCGAATGATTCGTTCGCGAACCGAATATCACAAACTGCTTTGTTTTGAACTCTCTCACAACAGACACGGAAGAGAAGACAATGCTGAATAAAGTCGTAGTTTTTGCTATTTTTGGACCAAAATGTATTTTCGATGCTTCAAAAAATTCTAACTGACCCTCTGATGTCACATGGAGTACTTTGATGATGTTTTTCTTACCTTTCTGGACATGGACAGTAGACTGTACACACAGTTTCAATGGAGGGACAAGCTCTCGGACTAAATCTAAAATATCTTAAACTGTGTTCCGAAGATAAATGGAGGTCTCACGGGTTTGGAACAACATGAGGGTGAGTTATTAATGACAGAATTTTGATTATTGGGTGGATTAACCCTTTAAGCTGAAAATATTAAAATTTTAGCCCACACTTCACTGATGCCTCAAAAGTTGTGCCCAGGTTTTCTCTGTAACCATTTATAAAGTCAGCATGTGTCTAATTCCTAGTGTTTTAAAATCTGTTCGGATGTTAAAAAATGTGTAATGTATTCCAGCCTTAAGTGACTGCATAGAAATAGCGTGAGAGTAAAAGCTGGGAATTATTGTGGTGGCCCTGCTGAATTTGAAACCATTGTCAGTTGAGTTTCTTTTTTCTCTCTAGAGTCTTCCATTTAAGAGCAAACTTGTGAAAGGATTGAGTCCAGGAGATTCTATTATGGTGAAGGGGCACATCACTGGTTCCCCAGAGAGGTAAGAGAAGAAAACAACCAGCAGGAATAACACTGGAATATTCTAGATATAGAATACATGCATTTTTGTCATTTTTAACTGATTTCTCATTCAATAATGTATTGATGTCTTCATTTTCTTCAGTTATCCCCACAGTTTTGCTGTAAACCTGCGTATCAGTAACTCAGAGGACATTGCTTTACACTTAAACCCTCGTTTCAAAACTGGTTCCTTCATTCGAAACTCTTTCCTGTCTGGTTGTTGGGGGGTTGAGGAGACTTCCCTCCCCAGCTTTCCCTTCTCACCCGGTCAATACTTTGAGGTATCAGTCCTTGTTTGTCACTAAATGAGAACATTTGCTGAAATTTAAAGTCAACATGAAATCTAAATGAACTGTATTTACTTTCTTAATGGCCATTCATGGTTCATTCAATTCATATTATTCCAAAGACTTTTCTTGTTTGATGACCTCAGCTACACATTAGGGATAGTTCACTAAAAAATGAAAATGCACCCTCAAGTTGTTCCATGCCTTAAGAATTTCTTTCTTCTGTTAAACACAAAAGGAGCAGAATGTAGGTAACCAATGGTTTCTGGTCCCCATTGATTTCCATTAACGGCATGTTACTGCAATGTTCTGTTTACTTCCCATCATGCTGTAAAAATCTTTCTTTTTTTTTTGCTGTGTTTTTTGAGTGGTATCTGCTCTGTGACCACTGACCTTACGCTTTTCCATGGCAGATGATCATCCTGTGTGAAGCTCAGGATTTTAAAGTGGCAGTAAACGGGCTCCACCAGCTGAGTTACAAGCATCGTGTGCAGGATCTAAGTTGTGTGGATGTGATCGAGATTGTGGGAGATCTAGAGATTTTGGATGTTAAGATTTGGTGAGCAGCTCCAGCCTGAAGACCATCCCTGTGTTTTTTCAAATCAAGTATATTTAATCAACGTGAGACTCCTGCGACTCAAGCAAATCTAAACCATTTTAACTAACTTATTCAAGTGATAATTCAATTTGGACTAAAATGCTAGGCCTGGTGTGTTTGCGTTTTTATGGCATTATCACTGGCAGGTCCAATCTGGCTGAATATTGTACTCCTCAACCACATTGTCAAACAAATAGCACATTTGAACTTTTATTCTTTGTTGTTTTTTTGCTTGTTTAAGTGTTGAATTTCAGCTCTAATTATAATTTAGATAAAGTGTGATTTGAAGGACTTGTGATTTGAGTTCCACTGCACAGGCAGGAAGTTGTTAACTGCCCATGACTAAGACAAACCCCATTTGCTGAACAGTAGTTGAGGAGATCTGGAGATGATCTCAACTTGAGCCTGATGGAGGTGGAGACGACTCCACGAAAACTAAACATGGGTCAAAAAAGGTTGAGGACCCTGGACATAACAGATGCATGGGTGAAAAAAAGACACTGTCTGGCAGGATCTAATTTGTTTTCAGAATCATTCCAAGCTAATTCCAGGCATTTGGAAAATTACAGATTGTATCTTTAAATTTCACACTGTTAGGCCAGAAACAGGGTTATATATGATAAACATACAAACCTTTTCACTCATAAGTATAATGACTGAAGTTGTTTCCTAAATCATTTCAATTCCCTTTCTGCAGGAGGTGTACATTTTACATCATACAAGCAGATAATTTGCTAATGGAAGGCCTTCACTAATTAATTTGACTTTGCATGATGACCCTATATGAATATCAAACCAATAATCACTTCACCATTAGGTTCCAGATCTAAAGATAAGCGCTTTTTTATTAATAGTTTCTAGCAGAACTATGCAACATTCCAACAGCCAACCACTGCTTTTTGCTACTACCAGTTCTAAGAATCATCTGCTAATTTGTGATTTTTATTAATATATATTATTTTTGTTTTCTTCTGGTATCTGTTGATCAATGCATTAAAGATTAGCAATATTATAAAAACAATGTTTAGCAGTTACGGTTGTGTTTTGTGAGTTATTACCATTCATACATTACATTGACATTGGGCCTCAAAAACCATTAAGCAATTTCTATCAGTTGCCTAAATTAGAATAACCAACACATTTATTAATTTTAATGAGGCATGTAAATAAAAGCAATCACAAAGGGGTTTTTTTTATTTAAAAAAAAGTTGTGAATTTATTAACATCCACAATATTCCACTTTTGTAGCTGAAAACCAGTAAACTGCTTTTTGGCACATAATCACATGACCATAATGTGTTGGCACCTGGTTTAAATTTGATGCAATATGTAACCAAATATAGAACCAAGGCATAATTATCATAGATAATACCACTAATATTGTCGACATAACCCCAGAGAGAGATAAAGGCAGTGACGTCGCATTAAAGTTGTCCGTCTCTTATCACCGTATGACCAAACATGTCAGACTTGGGGACGGATGAGTTTGTGAATCACAGGCTGTACAAACAGACGAACACTGAAGTGATTCTCTGTCATCTCGCCAGCTCAGGAAATACTTGAGGACCACACGGGAACACTGTCCAAACGAAATGATCCCGTTTCTGACGGCTCAGAAAAATCAGAACAGTCAGCTTCCAAAAGCAAAAATCCCATTTATTTTCTCCATAGATTGATTGAGTTCTAACCCCAACAGCACAGAAACCTTTTAAGAGGCTTCTGAACTTGAAGAGGCGGTATGTGCTGTTTAAAAGCCATGCGTCTGTGATTTCAAGGTCTTTTATTAAGATCTTTTTAAAAGCCGAATTCCCCTACTCCATAATCTTAACTAGAAAGAAACCAGTCAGAGGACTGTTACTATGGAAACAAAAATCACTGCAAAAGAGCTCACAACTATCGACCACTGCAATGCAGCACTGTGAATGACAGTCACAAGACTTTGTAATATAGTTCAAATATATTGTTTTATATTTAACCTTAATTTCTTATTTGATTACATTATTCACAATGCTTCATGGGATGAGCAGTTCATGCCCTCAGAAAACGTTTGTAACCATATTTCAAAGATGTTTTCTTCAAATCCTAGTTTGTAATGATTCATATCATAGCTGGTTGGTTTAGTTTAAGGCATTGATTTCTTTATTGGAGAACTTTATGAAATCTTTATGGAGAAATGAATGGGAAGAATACTTGAAGGAAAAAGCAGTGTGGCCACTGTTGCGCTCTGTAGAGCTGCTTTGAGAGAGACTGCTTTTGAAAAACTCTGGAAGCTTATTTCTGCAACGGAATACAAATAAATATTAGGTAATTGTGACTTTTTATCATAGAACTTGTGACTTTTTTCACAATTGCGAGTTTATATCTCACGATTCTGACTTTATTAGAATTGCGAGATTACAATCTCACAATTCTGACTTTATTAGAATTGCGAGATTACAATCTAACAATTCTGACTTTATTAGAATTGCGAGATTACAATCTCACAATTCTGACTTTATTAGAATTGCGAGATTACAATCTAACAATTCTGACTTTATTAGAATTGCGAGATTACAATCTAACAATTCTGACTTTATTAGAATTGCGAGATTACAATCTCACAATTCTGACTTTATTAGAATTGCGAGATTACAATCTAACAATTCTGACTTTATTAGAATTGCGAGATTACAATCTAACAATTCTGACTTTATTAGAATTGCGAGATTACAATCTCACAATTCTGACTTTATTAGAATTGCAAGTTTATATCTCACAATCATGACTTTTCTTAGAATTGCATGTTTACATCTCACAATTATGACTCTTTTTCTAGAATTGTGAATCGTAAACTTGCAGTTGCGAGTTGCTTAATTAATCTCACAATTAAGATTTTTCTTTCCTCAAAATTCTGAGTTTACATCTTGCATTTGTTTTTTTCCTCTCATTTTAAACACCTAACCTGACCAAATGCACATGCTGAGAAAAAAAGTAAGAATTGTAAGATCCAATTTAAAATATAAACTCGCAATTAAAAAAAAAGGAGAAAAAAAAGACCAATTTGTGAGATATAATCTCGCAGTTGCAGTTCAGAATTGTGAGAAAAAAAATGCAGTTAACATTTTTGTAATTTTATTCAGTGGTGGAAATAAGCTTCCATAAAAAAATAGCTTGGTTGAGTAATAATAGAGCTCGAAGACTAGCTTTGGTCCTCGCTTTGTATTCCGGAAATTGTTTGGGGTGGATGCCTCCATTACATTTTAGAAACGTCCAGCAGAGGCTGTTATAAGTGTGTAAAGTACCGAATGGCTTGTGGTCCAGTTCAGCAGGACGGCATTAGAAACAGCTCACACTGAACTCAGCTTCACCAAACCCCGCACAGAGTCTTCATGGAGCGAGTCCTGGCTGGCAGGGTTGAAGAGCTGCGCCGGGTGAACGTGGTGACCCAGGTGGGTAGCACAGGGCAGGGCTGCGGGCGGAGAGGGCGTCTCCTCCGGACTGATGAAATGTTGATGGTGTAGGTGATGGTGACAGTGGATCTCAGAGTCTCGCAGGGCCATCAGCTCTCCTCCGCAGCTGAGGCCAGGGATAGAAGAGGGCAGCGAGGCCTGAGAGGGGCCCAGAGTGGAGCACGGCCCACCCAGAGAGGTCTTGGCCTGAAGGGGCGCACCTCCGCCCAGAATGATGGGCTGACTGTGGAGCAGCGGGTTGGTGGCAGCCTGCAAAACGAATTTGGTGCTCTGAATGCACTGGTCTTGAGCACACTGGGAGGAAGGATGAAGGACAGAGAGAAAAGGGAAAGCCGAGAGGAAGTCAGACCAAACAAAGAATAAAATGTTACAGAAAAACACGTCACAGGGCTCCAAACTGCTGATGACTGATGACCAGCATATGTTGTGTTTTAGATGCTGGTGTGGTTTTGTTCATGGTGACGTCTTGAGTTATTTAAATAAGCAAAAATATCATACTGTTTGAATGGACATCTATATACAAATGGCAGCTAGATTTGTAAATTTTGTAACAAATTTGTCATTTATTTGTTGTTTTGGAGCCCTGGGTCAGATAAGACCAGTCTCTGGTGGTTATAAGGACAAAACGATTATTATTAGAAGATTAAAAAGTTTAGAGAGTGTAAGGAAAGACAGAGAAAGAAGTTAGAAGTGAATCATATCTGGGTGAATACCACCAAACCTGTGAAGAACGTGTTGAGGACATATTTCACTTCAAAAGAAAAAGAAAAAGCCTATTTTTGGACCATTAAGATGAAGGGAAAAATATATATTGTAATTTATGAACAACACACCTATGCTGAGAAAATGTTTTATTAATATAAAATTACTAATTTATAGAATTATATAAATTCATTAATTCTCATGAAACTATGAAACACACACACACACACACAGGTCCATAACACAGACTTTATTTTTATTCTTGATATTCTTCATGTATGTATTTGTTCATTTTTTTAAGGCGAAATGTGACCTGGGCTCTTTTGTGTTAGATTCACCCATCTAATCTGATTCATAGAAATATTACTTTAAGAACTGTCACAAAGATTTACGCTACAAAAATTCATTTTAAAACCTAATTGAAAGCATACATAATGCATTAATCTCTTAAAAGCATCTGGATCCCTTAAGGGATTGAATAATTGGCATCAGAACCAGCGGCTGATGTGTTTGGCTTTAGCTGATGAAACTGAATCCAGACTCATGAGAGCTGATGGGTTCACACAGTCCACATCGTCTCCCAATCAGTCGATGTATGTCTGACGGATGAGAGAATTACACCACTGATCACGTCTGTGCCAACAACACAGCTCATCTACAGCAATTAGTGCATTTTGTCATCATGTCATGACAATTTGAGTGAAAATGTTTGCGCTGAAAATGTTAGAAATTAGAAAAAGTGTTCGAAAACCATTAGAAATTCTAATTCAAACCATTCAAAATGGGGGGGGCAGTAATTATAATTTTTTTTTAACAATTAATATTTTTATTCAGCAAGGATGCATTAAATTGATCAAAAGCAAAAAATTATATAATGCAAATAAATGCTGATCATTTGAACTTTCTGTGTGCCAAAGAATCCTGGGTTCACAGTTTACACAAAAAATAAATAAACAAAGAAATATAAACATCAAATAATATAAACACTATATAAACAAAATAAAAATAAATAAAATAAATAAATAACCAGCACAACTGTTTTCAACATTAAAAAGAAGAAATAATCTTACGCAATGATTCTTAAGCATTAAATCAGCATAACAGAATCATTTCTGAAGGATAATTTGAAACTGGAATAGGTTTCTGGAGTAATGGCTGCTGAAAATTCAGTTTTAAATTAGATTTGAAAATATATTAAAATAGAAAATTATTTTAAATCACAATATTACAGCTTTAATGTATTTTTGATCAAATAAATGCAGCCTTGGGGTATGGAAGCCTGTTTCCGTCACTAAATAATAAATTAAAGTAATTGTGATTTTTTCATCTCACAAATTCTGACTTTTTTTCCCTCTGAATTGTGTAATATACACGCGCAGTTGCGAGTTATAAAGTCAGAATCGAAAGATATAAAAGTCACAATTCTTAATTTTTTTCTTGTTTTTTTTATCTTTATAACTCGCAATTGTGAGAAAAAAGTCAGAATTGTGAGATAAAAAGTCGCAATTACCTTATATTATTTTTTATTAAGTGGCGGAAATGGGCTTCCATATTGGGAAGAATAAGAGACTTTCAAAAACAAACAAACAAACAAAAATCGGCTTTAAAAAGAAGACTTTAAAATAAGGTTCATTAGTTAACATAAGTTAACTACATTAGTTAACATCAACTAAGAATGAACAATACTTTATTAATTTATTAATCTTAGTTAATGTTAATTTCAACATTTACTAATGCATTATTAAAATCAAAAGTTGTTACTATGCATTGTGAATTAACATGAGCTAACTGTTAATAAGCTAACTAATGGAACCTTACTGCAAAAAATCTTACCAACCCCCAAACATTTGAATGATAGTGTACTTTTTTAATTAGTTGAAAAAGGAATATGTACTGTTTGTCAACAACCGCACTCAGTCTAGGAATTTTGTGCAAAACTTTGAACTCCAGATTTTCACTGTGGTCTCAGATTTCTGGACTCCACTATATATTTCAAATCACTGTTCACAGCTTTGCTGGAACCTCGAAGTGGTTTGAACATAAATGGCATAACAGACTGGACACACATACACACAGAGGTCAGAGGTCGGCGTCTTACCATGTGACTCTGGACTTGATTGGAGGGGCAGGCACCGGTGCCGTTTGTCTGGGCCACAGGCTGCGGGGTGTCTGGTTGGACAAAACCTCTTCTGTCAATCAAGCTGCAAAGAGAAAGGAAGTGGATAATAGATTCTGACTGTGAATCAGGGAACGTGGGTGAGGGAGGAGGAGAGAAGAGGATCTGAGCATGTGTGTGTGTGCACGCGCAAGCAGTCCTCCTCCAACTCAACATGCCCACACAAAGAGCAGATGGCAGCCAGTGATGCTGTGCCCACTTCTGCTTTGTGTTCCAGGCTCCATGAGAAACTCATTAATGGGGTGCAGAACTCTTGTGTGGGTGTGTAAGCAGGTTTTGACGTCAGCCATCCTCCTCATGCACCATCTGAAGCAATTCAGGAACATTCCCCGGTTATCTAAGATAATCCCGGAGTGAGAATGCTAATTGGTTTTTGCCTCGTATATTGAAATGAATGAGTGAGAAACTTGCTGAGGTCACCAATCTTTTCACAAGATCAGCATGGATTCCTTGTCCGATAACGTGCCTGGATAATGATTTTCTGAGAATGCTGATCAATATCTTATTTGAAATGGACTGCAATTACGTTCTCTGACAGAGATATGAATGTAAAGGACAAAGCTTTGTTAAAGGAATTTTTGCGGTAGCTTAAGAATACTTTTCTTGATGCATATAATAACTTACTAGAACTAATAATAGCAGAAGTGATTTGCTTAATTTAAGTAATAAAGTTTAACATATTATATATTTCTGCTAGAGACATGAAAGGCACAGTTCACCAAAAAAAAAAACAACAACAAAAAGAATCTTTCATTATTTACTCACCCTCATGTCGATCCCAATTTTTTGTTTGTTTGTTTTTATGACACCTAAGAGATTTCTCTCCATTGAAAATCATTGTTCCCACTTAAAACATACATTTCTGTCTGATTAGCCAATGATTACTTTCATGCCACAGTCGATTACTAATATTTGGACAATATTAAAATTATAAAAATATTATTACATTTTAAATTCAAATTAATTTATACATCACAACATTTGCTAAAGGTGTGACCATTTATTAACTTAATATATTGAATATAAAATGTGACATATTACCCATCCTAAGCCAAATTACTTTTGCGGTGTTATTTATTTCCAAGATTGTAATTGGGCATCACAGATGTGGAAACATGCTACATAATTAGTTAACCGAAATATAACACTCTTTAAAAAAAAAGTGTCTTTTTTTAAGGTAGTAAGCAATATACAGTATATAGTGTGCAGTATGCTGTATTCCAGACATTGAACATAAAGACAAAACTAGCAGGAGTTTCTGCATTCACCTGGGTGGTAGCGGTCCACACAGTGCAGCGCAGCAGTTGGTGATGAAGTTTCCGTAGCTGTAAGGGTTGTAGTTGCCTTTGCCTCGTTTGGATGACCATGAACCTTTGATCTGAAACAGTGATGTGACCGTTAAGAACTACAGTAGCTGAGAGGGACAAGCTGCCAACATCAGATGCTCAGAGACGACAGGCTGCCTTAAGAAACCCAGCGATGAACCAGGGTGAAGATGGAGAAGAGTTTTAGCTTGATCATATTTTGCTTCCTGCTTGCGTTATGATGAGAGATACCTCCAAACACATTGATCTTTTGAAGTGCTCATTAATTGTGTTCCTGTAACGCTTGCCAGACTTTCTAAGTGTCTCTTTTGATCTTGGTTCACAAATGTTAAAATGTAGGAAAAGGGTCCAAATTGAACCTGCAGTCGGATGATGGTCTTTCTTTTCTTAATGGGCGTGAACATATATTTTTGTTCCTTCGAAAATGGAATTACAAATCTGTTTATTTCTTGCATATTTATGATAAACAGCAAAAATTATTTTAGATGCTGAACTGATATCCCATCTCCGTCATTCTAAAAACATCTTTCTAAAAACTGTTTCACAGACATTTAAAAGTTTACGGGGTCGGTAAGATGATCGATTTATTTATTGTGATGTATTTTTCTTTTCTCACACAAACTACTTTATTGGTCAAAAGTGGCTAAATTGTATTTCAAATAAATGCCGTTCTTGTGAATTAATAATACTTAAAAACAAATTATCCTGACAATTTCCAATAGAACGACCATTTTAAACTGAGAACCATAAGAAATGCTTCACATTCTGAAGCATCATAGTAATGGCTGCTCATAATTTAAATTTGCCATCAAAGGAATATTTTATATATATATATATATATATTGCACCCCCAAACTTTTGAACGATAGTGTGTAAGATGTAGTTCAGGAGAAAAAATAATTAACACTTTAGTTTAGGGACCAATTGTCACTGTTACTAGCATATTTGCTGTTTACTAGTAATTACAAAGCACATATTAATGCCTTATTCTAGATCACTTAATCCTACCCCATATACCTAAACTTAACAACTACCTTACTAACTATTAATGAGCAACAAATTAGAAGTTTATTGAAGCCAAATGCATAGTTAATAATGAGAATTGGTCCTTTAAATAAAGTTAGATCTAAAACCATCCATTCTACACAACTGCACACCTAAATAGAGAAACATGTTCTTCTCATGTTCTCTGAAAGCATGTGATGTGAACTGCTTGCATCACTTACACTGCGTCTAAGGTTATCTGACTTGCAGATTGAAGGGTGTTAATCATGATGTCCTAATGATTAATGTAACATACAGTCCTGGGTGTGTTATTATAAAACACTGACTATTATCACAGCAGCATCCTGATTAGTTCATGAATATTGAGATAAAGCATTAAAAGTGAAAGAGGGGTACTCACATCTTCATTGGTGGTCTGATTGGAGCTGATCAGGTAGGTATGGAAGCCTGACAGTCCCACAATGGACCAGATGGAGAAAAAGCACACCACCACTTCCAGAACAGTACAACCGTCAAGGCAAATAGAAATCTATACATGTATTACTTCATCCACTTATTATAAAAGCTGACTGGATCAAGCACACTAGAAATACTGGGTCTGTACAGCGTCATTCCACCGCTGCAATACAGACACCTGAATCGCATCTTTAAAATGCTGAAAGTATACTTGACTACACCGCACTTCTGGATATGTGCCCGGCGGAGCTCTTTTCTTTGTCATTTGATGAATCACTGCTGCCATGTTCAATAGAAAATGCACACAAAACATTTTATAGACAAAATTCCATTAAGTACCTGTTTTCTACAAGCAAAAATAAACCGTACTGATTTTTTTCAATAAGGTGCATCTATGAAGAGCTTAATTTACACCGCCGTTCAAAAGTTTGCGGTCAATACGATTAACGTTTTTGAAAGAAGTCTCTTATGCTCACAGTACGGTAAATAATAATACAGTAAAAAACTGTACATTTATATATTTTAAAGAAGTATCTTATGCTCAACAATGCTGGATTTATTTGATCAGTTATATTGTGAATTACTACAAATTAAAACATTGTTTAAATGTTATTTCTATGATGGCAAAACTGAATTTTCAGCATCATTACTCCAGTCTTCAAAAATCATTTCAATGGTCATTTGGTGCTTAAGAAACATTTCTTTAATGAAGGAGCAGTGAATAAATTAAACTGTCATTTATTAAATCCAGCACACAGGGTAAATCCACACTTAGAAGGGAAGTAAGACACACGTACACAGCTGGTAGACCCGACAAAGGAGGAACGCACAGACTGGAACTAAATACATGTATTAACAAGGCAATTGGGAGGAAGACAGGTGAACAGAATGACAAAGAAGACAGGAAAAGGAACAACCAAATAAGGGCACATGAGGGAGGGATCACAGGGAGCACATGGGGAGCAAAATACAACAAAGACGGTCCAATCCTGACAGTGTCGCTTAATTTTTGTGGCAACTGTGATCAGATGGTTGTTGTTGTTTTTTTTTCAGGATTTTTGATGAATAGAAAGTTCAAAAGGACCTGCATTAATTTAAAACATAAATATTTTGTAGCATATAATATATATATTACTGTGACTTTTGATCAATTTCATTTTAGTTTTAACAACAAGAAAAACAACTTATTGACCACAAACTTTTGAACTGTATTGCTTTATATGACACAACGCACTTGTTTTTAAAAATAAATAAATATTGAATTGAATTGATTAGCAAAAGATATATTCTTCAAGAATAAAATGTAATGTTTATGCTTAAAACAAGAAAGAAAAAAAAAACATTATATAAATATATTTATATCTGAATTATATTGAATATGTTAATGTTATGTAATACTGCCTCACAACTAAAGTAGGCTTGTTTAAAGGGTATTAAGATATATTCTAAATTACTAAAAACAATTAGCAGTTTGTACCCTGCAAAGCTGGTTTTTGCTGGCACTAGCATGCATTGACTTGCTTGCTTATGTGATTAAGTCTATCATGAAGCAATAAATGATGCATGACAAGCTAATAATTGACCGTGAGAAGGATGCAGGTCTCACTAATGAACAAGACAACGAGACGTCCCTTTGCTAATACAAATCACTCTTCGGCATATCAGTGCAGTCAGACAGAAGATCTTTTCTCACTTATTTCATTCTCAAGCCAAACTCAGAAATGCAAAGGATTGACACAGACTGTATTTAACAACATATTTCTTTCAATTGAAAAGAGAGGGGTACAGACGCATAGCAATGAAGATGTACAGAAAGTAAGTGTGGGCTGCTTCTCTGCATTTGTTTTCCCGAGGTGTGAAAACCAGAAATAGACTCCTATTGCACCGCCTCTTCCCACACACACTTTAGTGAAAGGATATCTAGCAGGGCTGTCTTTGAGAGCACTAAGAAAGCCAGTCCTGTTGGATCCTGCAGGAAAAGAACTGGTTATGTAACAAAGGAAAGCGGACACAGGGACATTAAACACAGGCAGCATATTGAGCAAAGAATCACTGGAATAAGAAATTAACCAGCTACTGTCTTACAGATCCTAGAGTTCCTAGAAAATCCTAGAGTTTTAGGGAATACCAAGATGCCACATTAGCAGCTATCATTAATTAAGAAAACGTATGAGCATACCTTGTCTCCTTTTTTAAAAAAAAAAGTGTATTATTATGGAAATAATATACTGTATAAAATAATATTCTTGAGTGAACTGAATTGCATGTTATTTAAAATTAAGTTCTATAATTAAAATATACTTTTCATATCATATATGCAAATAGATGAAGTACTTTTTTTTTTTTTTACTCAAATTGGACTTTACATCTTTATTTGTAATTTCTCATTTGCCCATGTCTTACACTTAAAGGGTTAGTTCACCCAAAAATGAAAATTGTGTCATTAACGACTTTATCCAGCATTGTCTTCTCTTCCGGGTCTGTTGTGAGTGCGTTCACGGCGTGCTGACGTGTTTTCTGGTGCAGCCAATAACAAAGAAAACACGTCACTGAACGCGCTCACAACAGACCCGGAAGAGAAGACAATGCTGAATAAAGTCGTAGTTTTTGCTATTTTTGGACCAAAATGTATTTTCGCTGCTTTAACAAATTCTAACTGACCCTCTGATGTCACATGAACTACTTTGATGATGTTTTTCTTACCTTTCTGGACATGGACAGTAGACCGTACACACAGCTGAAATGGAGGGACTGAGAGCTCTCGGACTAAATCTAAAATATCTTAAACTGTGTTCCGAAGATAAACGGAGGTCTCACGGGTTTGAAACAACATGAGGGTGAGTCATTAATGACAGAATTTGTATTTTTGGGTGAACTATCCCTTTAAAGTATACCGTTAAATGTACTTACAAGCATTTATGGCAAATTAAATAAACTTGTATGTTTAAATGTGTTTGTAATTACACATTTGTGATGATACAGTTGCAGTTTAGTGTATTTAAAATGTTATGGTTTATTTAAAATCTTAAATTAATATTTAATATTAAATTATATTAATATTAAATACTAAAATTATAGTTTTAAATGTGCTTTAGTATGTTAGTCAACAATCAAAATAAGTTAAATATAATTAAAAAAATGTCACTGTCATGAAAATGTACTTCAGGTACACTTAAGTGTAATTTTATTTTATTAATAATATAATTATCCACAAGTAGTTTTTTATATATATATATATATATATATATATATATATATATATACACTTTTTGATTTGATGTACTCTACAATAAATGCAACTAGACACAAAATTATTATTATTTTTTTTTTTTTTTACAAGGGATGTTATTTGCTTGTGATGGTGTAGGTTTAATTCTTGAATGTGTTATTTTGCTTTAAAATGTGCAAATAACAACCCTTAACATAAACTGTCACACAAAACGCACATTAAATCTGTACATCATATCAGGATGCTTACAATGCATTCGCCGAGCATTCGCATTGCCCTTGTGAGTAATTCTGCTTCTATCAACTGAAGATGCACTACTAATGCATTTCAAATATGAAAAAACAAATGAACACGCAGAGAATTTAATAGTACGGAAATAAAAGGCCACTTAAGTGTACGAGTACACTTTAATTACTGTTTCTTAACACACCTAAATACACTTTGTAATGATGTCTTAAATTCTTTAAATATAAAATCCTATTATTTATATAAATATACTTAATTTGATGTGTTGACTAACATACTAAGCGCGTGTAAAGCACTTGATTATAAATTTAACTGTTATTCAGATTATATAGTCAATGTACTAAACAGTAACTATTATTATTATAAGAAATATGTAATTACAAATCTATTTTAATACATGACATACACATCTGAACAGAAATTACATTAAAGTTTATTTTAGTTTACATGGTTGTTAGTACATTCGGCAGTGCACTTGAACCATACTTCAAAAACAATATAATTATGAAATTACATATGATAAAAGATGATTTACTTAATGTACTCTGGATAATACACATTATACATGACAATACTATGTTTGTTTTTTTCACTGAACTAAGTTGGAGTACCACGCTATATGGACATGAATTAATTAATATTTATAAGCACATGGCAATTTTTCAGTATGCACCGTGATATTACAATGTGACACCATCACTGTCCCATGATGCACCAATCCCTAAGCGACTGTCCTGACACTCTCAATACATTCACCTTCTGGACTGCTTCAAAAGTCAGCCACTGCGTTTAATGCTAATGGATTCCAGAGGGCATCTGAGGAGAGATTTGTGGGTAAATAAAGCCGCACTGAGTGTGCGCTGCCCAATAAACATCTTACAGGAGCCATTTGTCACTACAGCGACCCCAGAGTGCCCCTGGCCTCAGGGCCTGATTGATCAGTTCAGTGCAGTACAGCGCTGAGCTCAGGCTTACAGCCTCTCTATCCCTTTGCCCAGGGAGGAAACTGCTTTGTCAGCGGCCTCATGGTTTCCTCCTGCCAGTCAACAGCCCAGAGGAGGAGCTGATCGATGAGGGATCTAACCCATACATTACAGTGATGGAGGCATTTCGGAGCAAATACTCACCAGAAAGTTTCATAAGAGAAACGATTTGAGGTAAGAAACAGTGTTGGGGAAAGTTACTTGCGTTACTTAGTTATATTTATATAGTTTATACATATATATAAACATTTCTATTTTGGGCAAAAGTAAAAGCCCTTCACACCAAAAGTGAAATGAACAAGCCTCGGGCTGATGGAAATGTAAATTCATGTCTGTACAGTAGAGACAGGCAGCTCATATTTTAGATTGCATGAAGAATAGAACATGTACACTCTTCAGCAATAAGTTATGTTTATCTAAAATAATTTTTGTTGGTTAGTATGGTTCAACTGGCTCCTCAAAGGTCAACAGTAAAGACATTGGTTAATAAAACAGGATTAAAGACTTAAAGTGTTATTTAACATTCAATTATTGCAGCTTTGCGTCATATTTTGAGTTGCATTTTACAGTTTTTATTCATTTTTAGGAATACTATATCTTAACAACTACCTTACTAACTATTAATAAGCAGCAAATTAGGAATTTGAGTGAAAAGTCAAAAATTAATAGTGAGAAGGTGTTCCCTATTCTAAAGTGTTACCAAATCTTCTACATGCGACTATAATGCATGAAGATATTAAGATATTATGAACACTAAAATAATGATTTAGCTGCTTTGAAACAAAGTGTATGAAAAGACCTATACAAATAAATTTGACTTGACTTCAGGAATTGCATCGGAAAGGAACTGTACAACTCTATTTCCATTCCAATCCTGAAAATCCCAAACTAGCAATCCCTGGTTTAGGAAAAAGCGGTTTTGAGTTGTTTTGCCGAACACCATTAAATAAGACAAGGTGCGATAAGATCTGTCATGTGTTTTGGGACTGAAGGGAGAAGTTATGTAAGAAAGTAGGCGGTCAGCGCTCTTACTCAGTATTACGTGCGTGATGACGAAGGCGAAGATGAAGATGGTGAGGAGGGAGAGTGAGAGGATGAACAGGTAGAAGAAGCGATAGTTCCTCCTCCCCACGCAGTTGCCCACCCACGGACAGTGATGATCAAATCTCTCTGAGGACACACGCACAGCCAGGAAAATCATGTGTTAGCTCTTCTTTGCATGATGCTGGCTATTATATAAAGATATTTGCAGACAGATACAGTATACACAGATGCTTACCCACGCAGTTGTCACAAAGGCTGCAGTGTGAGGCCCGCGGCGGTCTGAAGATCTTGCAGGTGAAACAGTATTTTAGCTTGACTGTTTGACCATTAATGACCACCTCTCTGGTTCGGGGTGGTGGTCTGTAGCCTGGGCCGCTCGGGCCGTTGGCTGTATCTGTGAAACCAGAACAGACCGATTGCAGAAAATAAAAAGAGGAAATCTCTTCCACTTGGATGTCAGTACGATGTTGTTTACTAAAAAAATACTTCAGTTTGTAAAAACAAAAATGACATTTATAATAAAGCAATTATAATGGAAGAATATTGGGCTTCCATTAAATAAAATGTATGCATGTAGCAGAAGCTTTTATCCAAAGCGACTTACATTGCATTCAGGCTAACAATTTTCTCCTAACATGTGTTCCCTGGGATTCGAACCCTCAACCTTGCGCTTGCTAACTCAATGCTCTACCACTTGAGCTACAGGAACACTGATAATCACCATTAATATTGAGAGAGGAGTTAATGTAATAGGGTAAATGTAAATATGTGTACTGCTTACGAGAGCCTGTGTACATCATGTTCTGTGGCTGTACTTTCAAAGCACCAAGTATTTTAAAGTTTATCCATTGGTCATTTTGTCTTGACCTATAGACATTCATTATAGACGCATAACTGTATATTACTGTTTTTATTAAATGAAGGACAGATCACATTTATTATCTGTGGCAATCAGCAGTATGTCACTGATACTGAACCGGGAAAAATTATAAAAACAAATAATATTATGAATTATTTTTTTTTTTTTACATATTACACAAATCAGCCTCCATAATTGGTAATCAATTAATTAACGTGAAACTTTTTCAAGCGGTGCTGTTGTTGGCTGGCACAGTAACAGAAATAAGCTGTAAAGTTCTTGTTTTTTTTTTGCACCAGCAAATCTGTAAATGAAACTATGGTGCCATGTGCTTTTTAAAACCATTTCCCAATTTGACTAGAAACACCAGTTGAGCATCACTCCAGCTGGAGAGACTTCTTCGATCAGGCAGAAAGACTAATATTATGGTGCTTTTATCATCATTCTGGAGCTTGTCAGACATTCTTCAAAACTTCCCTTTTGTGTTCCGCAGAAAAAAGTCACATGGGTTTTAAACTATTGCTTTAATGAGCTCACATCTTATGTGACCCTCACCATGCTATGCATTTTCTGAGCAGCACACAGCACCGCCGGGCCTCACAGCAGTGTTTACTTGTTACTGTATTATTCATATGAACAGAAGGGACACATAACTCCAAATCCCAAACTGACAAACCTGAGCTAAAGTGCACTTCCATGGCTCATTTCAATTTCTCACCACTGGAGTCCACTAAATTCTGTTTTAATGACAGACCAGCAACTCATTACAGCAGTGACCCTATTCAATTATAACCAGCAAATCCATATGCAAGCGAATTAAATCAACCTGCGCTCTGTGGAAAATGTCCACTAATTTGTTGTGTTATGGCATAAAATGGCTTGGCGTGCAGTGATTTCATCGTTAAATTCTCTATGAAGTAAGAAATTGCTGTTAAATCTTCCAGTGCGGTCATACTGTCCCTTTAATAATACCCGAACCATCCTATGAACATCCAATATCTCGTGACTGATTAAACTATCAGACTGAATAACATGAACAAATACTCTGAGAGACCGTGAATCTTTGCTAGGGATGAATATTTCAGCAGATTTTATATTACTCTGGTCTGACAGCAAACCTGAGAGAGATCGTGCATTATTCATATCAAATGAGAAGAGAGACCAAATGTTCTCCGTCTCCTTTTACTCGGAGAGTTCTCTGTGGTGACCTGCACAGACCTGCAGCTGGAGCCGGAAAACTCAGCTCAATGTGAAAAGAACAGAACGTGGAAAGACAGACAGGAAGTGCGATCATCTTGGCATTTCCTCCCACCTATCTGCCTCTCGATGTCGGCCGCTTCCTCTGGTGTGGCTCTGGGCAGGACGCCCGGGTCGCTGAAGCTCGCCCGGAGCAGCATTCCCATCACAAAGATGAACAGCACTCCTCCGATGGCCGGAATGGCAGGGGTCAGGTTTGATGCCAGGAACGGGCAGCTGGAAAAGAGGGAGTGGAAAAACTGGCTGTGAAGGTCATGTGGTGCTGCTAGTAAAAACCACCAGCAGGAAATACATGAGATATGAGGGAACCACGACAAACATGATGCCCATGACCATGCAAAACCATGTTTATTAATGCTCCCGTCTTTGGGCTTTAGTAAAAAGCATTTACAGTCAATCTGGTATGCAATAAGATTATAACTGTGTTATTACAATGTAATAAATACGTAAAGTTGTGATACACTTATGCAGTTTATTAAAACAGCTGAGACTCATATTTGCTAAAATGTAATCTTGTCTTACAGAATATTTTCTGAAAATTCACAAAGAAAATTGAAGCATAAATTATGAATTTATAAGGCTGTTAGTGCAAACACCGTTATAAGCCGATACTGATCATCTAAAAATGGTCAAATATGGGCTGATTCATTATATTGGGCCATATATATATATATATATATATATATATATATATCAGTTTAGCACTAATTAAAACCTTATTCTATTAAGCAAATGCATGCTTCAGCTAGAAATGTTTCCTCTGTACAATTATTTTAATAGTTGTGTGAGATGTTGTGGACAAGAACATCTGCTGGCTAAGTAATTGCAAAAATAAGTAGCGAGTAACAGGGTCAGAAATTGGGTGAGGCAAAATGAATAATGAATAAAAATACCCCCCTTATTCAAGATAATGTCATTCATTAACCATGTGTAAAAAGGTTATGGTTAGTTACTTGTAATGCATAATTTACTGTTACTTCTATAGTAAGTACATGTAACGTGTAACAACAACCCATCTGTTATATAATAAACAACAGACAATACATTAGGGCTGCACAATTAATCAAATTTCTAATCGTGATTACAATTACGGATGCCACAATTACATAATCATTCAAAGGCGCAATTACAAACAACAAAAAAAAAACATTAAAATAATAATAAAAAAGCTCCATTTACATTATTCTGAATACTTAAGATGTGTGTGCATGTGTGTGTGTTTTATTTCTACAAGTTACATAGTTATATAGCTGTTCAAAACATTATTCCATGTAACAATTGTAATAATGGTAATTAATAATTGAAATTACAATTTCAAGGGAATAATCAACAATTGTGATTTTTGTCAATCATGCAGCTCATTGACATTTATGCATTTAGCAGACACTTTTATCCAAAGTCTCAAGTCAGCTTGGTATCAAACAGAGGAGTGATCAAATAAGAGAGCGTGTGAATCAACAATGAATGAGCTATATATGATAATAAACTAAATCTAATGGTCTGTGGTACAAATGTGAGCAAATGGTCTGTGGTACAAGGCCCAAAATCTGCCTGCCATAATATCTAATGGCATTCAGACTCCAAGACATAAACATTTAAAAATGGGCTGCACTGCAATCTGATGGCTGCTAAATTGGCGAAGCACTGAACTGAATTAGCCAGAATGGTCAGATGCTATCGTCTACAACATGTTAAAATAGCAATCCCCTGAGGGACCTTATAAGAATGCTATATTGTGCTTACCACTGCTTCTAAGGTCACTGTCAGCATAACAGCTCATAAGACTCCTTGTGAAGTGGTCTCCAAGGAACAGTTTTGAGGTTGTTATGGCGGACTGAGAGGTTACAGGGTCACTACACAAGGACAAATGTCTAAAGACTACAGAAACAGAGCTGCTGAATGTGGAGCTGTCAAGAAACTCAAAACTGATTTATCTAGTCAGTATAGAAAAGAATCATGTTATAGGTTGAACTGAGTAAATACAGTTGGATAAAACTAAATCTGTGTCCATCTCCAGGCTGCAAAATGTGATTATTTGAAAGAGGGTGATTCTTTTCTACACCCATTGTTGGTCATTCTATTGTTTGCCCTCTCTCTCTCTCTCTATGTTTGTATTTTCATTTGCCTGTTTATAAAAATGTCTCTTTAAAGGAATATTCATGTTCAATATGGACAAAGGACAGTATTTGTGACATTGATTACAACTTCAATTACTATTTACAATGGAACAAACCATTTCACCGCATGGGATAAAGAAAAAAAAAAGACATTATTTCAGAAGTTAAACCATAAGACTGAAATATTATGCAGATATTGTTCAAAAGTTTGGAGGTTTTTTTATGTTTCTGAATAGAAGTATTTTATGCTTATTTATTTGCTAAAAATATAGTCAAAAGAGTAATACTGTGACATATTATTGTAATATAAAATAACCATTTTATATTTGAAAATGTTATGTATTCCTGTGATCAGAGCTACATTTCCAGCATCATTACTACAGTCCTTAATTTCACAGGATCCTTCAGAAATCATTCTGATACTGATTTGAGGTCCAAGATTATTATCAATTGTATTAAGGTTAAAAGCTGCTTCATATTTTGTGGAACCCATGACACTTTTTTTAAGGATTCTTGGATGAATAGAAAGCTAAAAGAACAGCATTTATTTGAATGATAAAATGTTCTAACATTATAAATGTCTTATAAACTGTCACTTTTGATTAATTGAATGCATCCTTGCTGAATAGAAGTATTAATATCCTTTCAAAAAAATATTTTTAACTGTAGTGCATGCTTGGTTTTATAGTAGGCTACTAGATAAAATTGCTTTCTAGTTATATATAACATTTTCAAATTAATGACCATGCTAAGCTGGTCAACATGATAATTTTATGATGCATTTTATCATGCAAGGATGCCAGAAAGAGACATGATGCAAGTATCTGCAAACTCCACATTCTGCTTTTATTCCTGCCTATGATCCACAAGCTGAATGCATTCAGAAGGGTGTTTTGCATTCAATCTAACCATTACTGTTTGCGTCAAATGATGTATGAGAAAACATTTTGTGCTGAACTACGCAACAAACCAACTGCCTTTCACCAGCACAGCTAATGTGTTTCTGTCTGTGGTTTCAGCCATTTGTGTTTAATGGATCACAAGACCTCTGTAATGACTTTATAATCACTTCCAACAGCGTGACAAGACTAACTCTATAGCCAAGAACATACAACTGTGGGCCGGGTCCTCGTGCTGTTTCCAGGAGACACAGGCTGTTCCAAAAGCACACAAAGATCGGGAAAGGGAAACCGTCGCCATGGAAACAGTCTATGTTTTGGAAGTTGTGGTGTGGAATGTAAGGGGGTCGGTGATGGGGGATGGGACGCTGGGAAACATCCTCGGGATCACACGGAGAGTTTCTTTAACAACCACCAGCGGCTTACAGCCAAACATGCTTCAAGTAATCCAGAGCATTTCAGCGGTGTACCACCTGATATGTGTTTTTAACTGTGACCCCCAAAAAAAGCTCTCTTGTCTGGAGATCTTCGGAAATGTCAGGAATCCAAATGATATACGTCAGCAGCTTCAGACACTGGGTTATTTAAACTTCACCTGACCTACAAACACAAGGGGTTCCTTACAGCTGCAGTGAGTTACGTGGACTGAAGTAATTCAATTTCAGCAGATTTAGCACTTGTAAATGTCCTTCAGTGTTAGTGAGAGGGTCTAAATCACTGCGTTGGCACTTCAGCATCAAAGACCACATTCAGCTGCTGCTTAAATAAAGGTATAAATACAGCACAGAACGTGACAAGACATGATCAAGAGTAATGGGGAACATACAAGACGAGGGACCAACACAGACCTGTCAAAGCTAGTCTCCGAGATCAAATTTGCATGTACTTTTATGAATGTAAAAGAGACTTGGCTTAACGAAAATGTTTCTACTGCATTAATTCAGGTGCCTGGTTTTAATGTTTTTAGAAAGGATCGAGAAGGTTCCAAGGGTGGTGGAGTAATGATATATATAAAGGATAGTATTCAGTGTAACGATATCAAGTGGGTGAATTGTGAGGAATTGGAATGTATTGGTTTGAACATTGTCTTATCTCCACAAATGTCGTTTACTCTCATTGTAATCTATCGTTCCCCCCTCTTCTAATTGCAGTTTCTATGAAAATTTTGATACTTTACTGAAAGAATGTAATTTCAACAAGGAGGTAATAATTATGGGTGATTTTAACATTAATTGGGAAGATAAATCTACCAGGAAAAATCTTAAGCAGATTACTGACAGTTCTGATCTTAAACAATTAATTAGTGGACCTACACGAATAACTAATTCTTCTAAAAGTCAAATGATCTGATATTTACTAATAGACCTGAGCGAATTCTGAAATCTTTTAATATGTTAACTGGTCTGTCTGACCATAATATGATTCTGGTAACTAGGAAATTAACTAAGAAGAGGTTTAGCCCATTTGTTAAAAAATGTGAATTCTTTGGGATACCAAAGTATAAACAAGAAAATTTTAAAGGTGCTATTCAGCAGATAGAATGGGGTAATCTATTATTGGGTATTGATTGTGAGGAAGATAGTGAGATTTTTACAAAAAGATTAGGAAATATTATTACTGATTATACCTGTAAATTTAATCATAGAAAGAAAAAGAATATGGTCCCGTGGATAAATGTAGATATTCTGAATGTGATGAAAGACAGGGATCATGCTTTGAAAACCTCACTTAAAACTAAATTGAGTAGTGATAGATATCGATTTACTATGTTGAGGAACTCTGTGGTAAAGAAATTTAAAAAAGCTAAAGCCGATTTCTTTCTCACTATGATAGAAAAAGCAAGAGGCAATCCTAGAATTATTTGGAATCAGTTAAAAAAAAATAACAGGCCAACAAAATAAAGATAAGAAAATTTTAGAACTTAAAGTACAAGGAAAATTAGTAAATAATACAGCTGAAATGGTAGAGATTTTTAATTATCATTTTGTTGATTCCGTGGAAACTATTACTCGTTGTTTTCCGCCTGCGTATACTAATGTCTGTCCAGTTACAACAGTGGAGCCTGTTTTTACAATAAGGTCTGTTAGTGACTCTGATGTTATGAGAACAATTAGATCTCTTAAGTCATCTAGAGCAAAAGATAAATATGGTATGGATGCTATTATGCTCAAAGAATCTAGTTGGACTCTAATTAAACCTATCAGTAAAGTTATTAATCTTTCAATTTCACAGGGAAAATTCCCAAGTGTTTGGAAGTCAGCAATTGTTGTTCCAATATTCAAAAGTGGAGACCCCCTTTCTATTGATAATTATAGGCCAATTAGTATATTACCCACCGTTTCTAAAATTATGGAGAAACTAGTTGCAGAACAGATTAGCAGTTATTTGAGTAGTAGTTCATTTTCAATGCAGTTCGGTTTTAGAGCAAAATATTCCACGGAAACCGCAAATTGTTTTTTTATTGAAAATATTAAAACTCTATTAGACAAAGGTGGTGTAGTTGGAGCAGTGTTCCTTGATTTAAAGAAAGCCTTTGACACCGTTAATCATAGAATCCTTATGTCTAAGTTAGCTTGTTTTAATTTCTCATCACATACACTTAATTGGATAGAGTCATATCTATCAGATAGATCTCAATGTGTTAGACTACACAATCACCTATCTAATGATTTAGGTATATCAACTGGTGTTCCGCAAGGATCTATCTTGGGTCCAATGCTTTTTGCTATGTATATAAATGATTTTCATCTTTCATGTCCTGGCACTAATATACAAATGTATGCAGACGATACAGTGATTTATATACATGGTAATAGTCTGACACAAGTTGCAAATGAACTTACGAATTCTATGGTTAATGTGTCGGCATGGCTAAAAGAGAATTGCTTGCAACTAAATGTGTCCAAAACAGTGTGTATGTTTTTCTCTAAGTCTAACAGTATTATTAAAGAGCCGGATGTTTATGTGTCAGGGGTGAGGCTGCAGGTAGTGCCACAATATAAATATCTGGGAATACTGATTGATTCTAAACTTACATTTAAAGCTCACGTAAAAAAGGTTTGCAAGCAGGTTAAGTTTAATCTCTATAATTTTAAAATTACTAGAGATAACATGTCATTAGAAGCAGCTAAGATGTTTATGTACTCTATGGTTCTCTCTCACATGACTTTCTGTTTAACCACTTGGTCTCAGGCGAGTTCAGTGACTTTAAAACCATTGGAGTCCTTATACAAACGTAAACTCAAGGTCCTTGATAAGAAATCGGTATATTCTCATCATTGTCCAATACTGGAAAAATATAATTTATTGAGTTGGGAAAACACGATTAAGTATGCAAATGTATGCTTGATGTATAAAATTATTTATGGTTTATCTTCTCCCCCTCTTGGTCAGCTAGTTCGTATTAGAACAACTGATTATCGCTCTACAAGAGGTGCATTAAGACAAGACTGTATCATACCACTTAGACGAAGTAAATTTAGTCAATCTGCTTTTTCTGTTAAAGCTGCAAAAGAATGGAACACTATTCCAACAACTATAAGAGATCTAGACACTTATGCTTTATTTAGGGCTCAATTGAAGAATTGGTTAATCAGTACTCAGATCTGTCATCACTAGAATCTTATATCTGCGTATTAGATATAATATTGCTTAAAATATTATTACATCCTCTTATTGTTTGTATTTTGTTGCATTGTTTTTAATTGATCTTAAATTGTTTAAATAGATTTTTTATTGTATTGTGTAATTATTAAAATTTCTATTATGTATTCTTAATCATATTTTGTTTAGGTTGACTTGTAACATCTTGTCCAGGGACTACGGATGAAAAATAGCCCTTGGCTAATTCTGGTACATTTACAGGAATGTTTTTATTAATGTACAATGTCCCTGTCAAACTAAATAAATAAATAAATAAATAAATAAAATTGTAGGACTACACATTTTTGGACCTTTTCATTAGTAATCAGAACAATCACTTCAAACTCAACTGTAGTTCACGGTGATGCTATCAATTTGTAATATTGGTATTGAATGATTCCTGTATTCACATATCATGGCATTAACCAATTACTCTGAGGTCCTTTAAAGAATGGGTATTTTCTTATGGAACACTCTTAAGTTTTTTTTTTTATTATTATTAGTCTGAAGAACTCTTTGTCCAATGGAATCCATGCTTCAAGGCCAATGTTTAAGGTTCCTTACGGAACCACTGACGCCAATGAACTGTTTCTTTTTTCGAGTGTACATAAAAAACAAACCTAACCAACGTTCTGGTATGTCTGGGGTACAGAGGAGATATTTAGTTCTCCAATAGGTCAATGTAGGCTACTTACTCAAAGGCAAAGAAGAGGCCACTGGTCACCAAAATGAGAACCACTGTGAGATAGAAAACCCCGGTCTGCTTTGCCATCATGATCCGTCCGTTGCAGTAAAACTTATTTCGTCCAGGAAAAACCTGCCATTTCCTTTTGATCTTCTTCTTTTTGGTGTGTGGCGTGTCCATGGGTGAGGAGTTGTGTGTGCAGATCTGATTGTACTGGCACTCTCGGATGGGCTCCTCGACCCCGAGATGCATGTTGCCTGTCATCTACCAGCCAGCAAGAAAACAACTTTAAAGCAACCCAAGGGAATCAGAATTCAAATGTCCTCAAGGAACAAACGAGACGTTGCTGGATCTTGGAGAAACATCTCTGATCTGATGGAGGAAGCATTACACAACCCAGTCAAAGAAAAGCGTGGAACTGTAGCCAAGGAGTCATTTTCTTATCTCCATGTTTTATTGAAATCTTCAAATTACATTAAAAATGCTAATAGTTGCATACGAAACGAGGGGAAAGGAATGAGATCCGCTGTTTGGCTTACATGTTTGTTTGGATAACTCCTTGATTGCGGATGTATCCTCTACAAACCAGGACGCGCTCCAGGACGCAGACGCATGTGGACATCATGCCCACAATCTCGCTTTGTCTGCTGGGCGTCTGAAAGCATGGAACTCCGTTAACGCGGTTCAGAAGCGCTGTGTTGAAACCAAACCCACTCCAAACATGTGGATTATAACGTTAAAAACGTCCTTCCGACGTCCCCTTAAACCCGTTCACTAGAGGGTCTTTACAGCACGATCGGCGGCTTTAAATGTAGCTCTGACGCCGCACGCAGAGTATTACAAGAGCGAACAGAGAGAGAGGAGGTGTCTGATCATCTATATCGATGAAGATGATGATGATGAAGGAGAGGATCGCTGTGTGCAGGATGTGGATGGAGTAGATCACCGAGTGAACTGCATGAGCTCACAGCACACGATGACGTCTCAAACCACAGCGAGCTCTCTATGTAGACAGCAATGCTGGGTGTGCTCAAAACAGAACAAACTGAGCTGCCTGCACAGCTCTCTTAAAACCTAGTCATCATTTCGGTTATGTGCCTCAAAACCACGTGAGCATCTCAAAAGACACATTCTTTTCGGAGGCATGCATTTTTCAAAACTGAGTGAACCGCTTTGTTTGTTTGTCTCAAGACAGAGTGAACAAGTCGACTAAATAGACAGCAATAAGCACTTTTTTGTGCTTATGTTATAGCATCAATAAAAACACATGCTAACTATCTAGAAAAATACTTAACATATACAAATAACAGTAAAATCTAACAACATGAACATTCAAAACTCTCAGTCTGTGATGATGATATCCTGAATGCTGTCTAGATAGGGTTCACTCCGCTTTAACACACAGCCGGACTGATCGACGGAATCTCAGTCCTCCTCTTACTTACCGACACATGCCTAGTTCCATATCATTTCGCATTATTATGAGTTTAAAGAGGTTTTATCATGACGAAAAACATAGTACATATAGAAACTGAACTGTACCATCCGCACAACTTGTTACTCTAACATTATTTGAATTTAATGGGGATTTTATTCTTGTAATCGAGTCTCAATTATAGAGACAAGTTGGTGTCCATCCAATCCACTATTTCTTTCTGTGATATGAAAGGTTCCGCCTGCCGGTGTTTCCAGCGGGCGTCTGTGTGAGTCGGACCCGCTCAAGATGTCAGTGGAGCAGACGAGCGCGAGCGACACCGAGGACAAATCTCACCTGATTAAAGGTTTGATGTATTTCGATAGAATATGCGGTAGGACTTTAGGGAAGTCGTGGCCTAATGGTTAGAGAGTCGGACTCCCAATCGAAAGGTTGTGAGTTCGAGTCCCGGGCCGGCAGGAATTGTGGGTGGGGGGAGTGCATGTACAGTTCTCTCTCCACCTTCAATACCACGACTTAGGTGCCCTTGAGCAAGGCATCGAACCCCCAACTGCTCCCCGGGCGCCGCAGCATAAATGGCTGCCCACTGCTCCGGGTGTGTGCTCACAGTGTGTGTGTGTGTGTGTGTGTCCACTGCTCTGTGTGTGTGCATTTCGGATGGGTTAAATGCAGAGCACAAATTCTGAGTATGGGTCACCGTACTTGGCTGAATGTCACTTCACTTTCACTTTTTCACTAATGGCTATGAATCTGCACGACTTTTATGAATTATTCGTCGACATCACTCCTTAGGTTAACTGACCTTATTAATCGCACTTTAAATCAGAAACATGGATCTAAATGTTAAACGTCATATGGCGTATGACATTCACAATAAAGTCCACATTCGCTTCATTCTACAAAAGTGCATTATCAGCATTTATTTCATAAATAAGTTATTAAAATGGTATATTATGGCAAAGTCTAACCCATGAGTTAAATTCTAGGTAACAATGTCAGTGTTTTTTTTCTTCTCAACTGTTTAGTTAATTTGTTGATGTTATTAGTATCAAATACATTTACCACCCAATTTAACAGATGTCTTGTTTTTTCCCCATTCATTTTTCTATTGGGATAGTGATACAATGAATTACGGTATATAAATCCCAATGCTTCATGGGAAGTGCCCTTTTTTTTTAAAAAGGGGTCATATGATGCGATTTAAAATTTTCCTTTCTCTTTGGAGTGTTACAAGCTCTTGGTGCATCTGTAAAGTTGCAAAGACTAACGTCTCAAATCCAAAGATATAAGACTCTGCCACACCCCCCTAAAATGGCTCGTTCAAACACACCCCCACATCTCTACATCACTATGTGGAAATATTTGTGTAATGCTGCCCAAATGTTCACACAACCTCAGTAAGTCAGTAGTCAGCTGTGTTATCCGTCCGTGGCTTGTGTACTGAAACACATACGAGCTTCATCACTGTGTCTGTCACACCACTCTGTCCCTCTTTCGGCTTGAACTGATGGTAAAACTAAGGACATTGTTAACTGTCTCTACATTTATTTTGAAAGATGAATCTTGCGATTATGGAAAGGGGAGTTACATTTCCGACGAGTGCTTGCAGTGTTCGGCCAATCACAATGCACTGGGTCAGCTGGCCAATCAGAGCAGGCTGCACTTGTCAGAAGGAGGGAGATTTGTAGAAAAAGACACATTTGAGAGAGGCGGGGCATAGAGGACCTACAATAATGTACAGTATTTGAAAAATAATGTGTTTTTTTTTTTAACATTAAAGCATGTCAACATATTCTATTATTATTTTTAAAAAGCATCATATGACGCCTTTAAATCGAGTTTCCCCCAAAATCAGTATTGTATCTATGTTTTCTCCCTATTTTTTCCAAACCGTTACAAACGCAGTCTCCTTTTTTTTTTTTTTTTATACGCGATATATCTGCTCAACCAACCAGTAACAACCAATCACAGCGTACCATTCCCCGTATTCTAGACTGTAATGGCTGCACTTTGAATACACCCAGCATCCTAGTTTTCCTCGTCTACTTTGTACTTTATGATCAACAAATAAGAGCTGCATGATAAATCGCATGTGATTGTCATGTGCATCTCATCAGTAAAGCCAGTTCTGATTAATAGTACCAGTAAATCTACATCACCTGCTTTCATGTGGAAATGATTCAGATGCATTTAATACAGAACCGCGTACATTAGATGAATCTCATTCCATTATGAATGCGATATTGCGTAGCTTGTCGGTGTTTTTATTAATGCCATTTATGTTTTTGTTAATACAGCACATGGCACTATTCAACTAAATGAATGTAAAATGGCAGAGATTAATGCACTTTTGGAAGTTGAATGTAAGCGAAATGTCATTTTAGATTTTCTAATGTGATGTTGTTCATGTTCTTGTTCATGATTAAATTTTCTTTTATTGCTGCAATTAATTTATAGCATTAACAAGATGACCTGTTGAATTCATTTTGGGAGCGGTGACTGATGAATGTATTTTTAATCCATTACCTGGATATAAGATTAGTATTGACCAAGTTCAGAGGCCATTGTGTGTGGATGTTTATGTATTTTTGGAACAAACTCTTCAGTTGTAGTACATAATTCCTTCTGTTGTTAATCCAGTGGCTCTAAACATTTGTCAGTGATATATTAATGTCCAGACGTTCCTTTAAAATGTTCACCTCGGTGTGTTGTTTATGGTCCTTTTATTCAGGTGGTGTTTTCCTCACTTCTGTGGCCACAGCGGGTATGATCGCAGGGTTCGGTTCCACCCTTGCCATGGCTAAGAAGAAGAGTCCCGACTGGTTTAATAAGGTATCAAGATTTTCTACAGTCCAGTACTAACTCCACTCTCGAAATCAGGGGATTTCCTTTGGGTTTTCCACATAAAAAAGCAAAGAAATCATACCAGAAATAGAATTTCTGTTGTAAAATAGTTTTTTTTAATATTATTATTATTATTTTTTTGTTGTTTGTTTGTTTCAAGAATAATTTGATAGTGTTCCAAAAAAAAGTGTAAATTAAAAAATGGGTAACACTTTACAATAAGGTTCCTTTAGTTAATGTCGTTAATTTTTAACTACCATGATGAACAATGAACTACAGTTATAACAGTATTTATTAATATTTGTTAATGAAACTAGTCGCTCATGTTAATTCACAGTGCTTTAACTAATGTTATATAGCTTAACTTTTGATTTTAATAATGCATTACTAAATGTTGAAATTAACTAAGATTAATAAATGCTGTATTGTTCATGCTTAGGCCATGTTTTCTAATGTCGTAAACTAATGAACCTTATTATAAAGTGTCTTAATTAATAACAATAAAGAAAATTATGTTATCATGTTGTTATTTTTATCAACAGAAAATATTACACTTAACAGTATTCTAAAAAAAGTGACCCTGTCACAGTTAAGTGGAGTAAAAAAATCCTATTATTATTATTGTTATCAGCTAGAATGTTCAAGTCAACGGTTAAATATATCTTGACTGTGACTCGCAATTAATTAGAATAAAAATTCTTCTTATTATTAACAGTAATGGTCAACTCGACATTGTTCTTAAAGTATCAATTAAAAGTGAAACTGTCATTATTAAGTGGCATTCAATGAAACATTTTAATTATTATTATCTGCTATAAAAAGAATCTTATTTCAGAATGTGAGCAAAATATGAGCTGTTTATCTGGTCTCAGTTCATATTGCAATAGCAATATTTGTCAGAAAATATATATTGAAAATGTGGCATTGTAGTCCTCCTCTTACAGAAATAAATCTCTTTCTTGATCTTGGAAGCTGTTTTCTGTTCTGGTATTGATTTAATCAGTAGAGCATGGCTGGCTCATGTCTGCTAACTTCACAGAATTAGACACCTAAATGCTGACATCGAACTTATTTTGAACATAAACTCAGAGATGAACAGTGGCCTCTTTTGTTCTGATATTTTTAGGCCACATCAGTAAACACGCATCTTGCCAAAAATGCTTTTTAAGTGGCTAAATCCAATTTGAGGTCAGTGACGCGGCGGATCATATGTCTTGCTCAGTTCCTTTAATGACAAATCACTTGACTAGACTTGTTATGTCCTCTCAGGGCAGAATCGCTTCGGCACAGTATCAACTTGTCCCAAAGTGACTGTGAAATGCACATGTATGATACCTCAAAATGTGTGGCTTGTTGAAGATTACTTTATAGTTTTCTTTCCCTAAGTGATTAGACTTGCAGATTTTGCCAGGCAGACAGAAAGCTCCCATAAGCTTACACTGATGGAGGGACTCGAGTCATATATATCATACAAATTTAAAGGCACAGTTAACCCAAAAATGAAAATTGTCATCATTTACTCACTCATGTTGTTCCAAACCTGTATTAGTTGCTTTCTTATGTTGAACATAAAAGAAGATATGGTGGCCATTGACTTCTATAGTAAGAAAATAAATACTATGAAAGTCAATGGGAACCACCAACTGTTTGATTACCAGCAGTCTTCAGAAGATCTTCTTTTATGTTCAACATAAGAAAGCAACTAAGCAAAGGTTTGGAAGAACATGAGGTTGAGTAAATGATGATATTTTTCATTTTTGGGTGAACTATCCCTTTAAGAGTGGACAGAGTAGCATCATATTATTGGGGCGGCAGTTTTGCATAGGCAAGTAGTACTCAAAATTATTATTTTATTTTCAGAAAATGTAAAAAAAGAAAAAAGAGGCAAATTCACTATATAGGCCTCCTATATAATCTCAATACAAAATGTATAAATAATTTATTTAAATGATTATATCAGTATCTTTGGCGGTCAAGTTTTCATTATTACTGTTTCTAGAGCATGTTCCTCGATGGCTGCTACAGTGTAAGCTTTAATAACAGCAAATCTAATACGTAGAGCACTAAAAACACTAAATCAGATTAAACCAGTTAATGTCATTAGCGGTGGCTGCATCTGTTTGAGACTTGTACACAAACTACTTAGTGGCTACAGTCAACATGAAATCGAAACGGTCCCCATTTACTTTCTTATTAAACTATGTTTCTGATCTTATTTTGTGTAATTCATAAATACATTACTTTAAAAAACTTTCAGTAGTTTGATTCTCTTTAAATTAGTTTGTGTCTGGTATTTATAAGTAATAGTTTATAATGTTTTTTTTGTTCTGTTCTGAATAGTTGCATTTAAATGATTTGTTGTAGAGCTTAAATTTTGTATTTGTAAAAACCTGTATTTTACATCATTTCTGAAGAATTAAATGCATACCTGTATATGATACTTGTACACCAACGCAACTGTATTTTTTCCTCTATGAGCAATGATTGAATGAATATTTTGGAGGAAGAATATTATGATTTTAATTGCGTTTGAGGCTTTTTACTCTTGAAATCTGTGAAAAAATGGGGTTCAATGAGGCTCAGTCCTTTAATTCAAGACTAAATCAAAATGGACCCCATTTACTTTTTAACACTTTTGAATGCTGCTTTGGTTTTGTGAAAATGTAATCGGTGTGTTACTGCAAAGAAAGAAAAACGAAATGTTTGCGGAATCTTTTTCCAAAACAAAGCCGTGTTCTTCCTTTATAATGACTTCCTGTTCGGATGTTGTTATGAATCAATTAATTCTCAATTTCCTTGATCTAATTAAAGCCTGATAGATCAAATCAAGGTCCTTCCTCATGTTCCTCACTCGACCCAAAGTAGTATTTAGTATTATACATTTGTAGCTTATATAAGTCTAAGCATACTGAACCAAATTTTTTAGCACAATATTTGCAGTAAATGACCGTTTCTTTCTCTTGATGTGCTCAGGGTGTGATAGGAACTGCTGCGGTGCCAGAAAGCGGTGCGTCATTAGCGTTGCGAGCGTTGGGATGGGGTTCCCTGTACGCCTGGTGTGGAGTTGGTCTCCTGAGCTTCACCATTTGGAAGGCTCTAGGCGTCCACAGCGTGCGTACCTGCTTAAAGTGATGCTTTTAGATGCCATGTGCCCACTTTCACCTACTTCTACAATTCTTTGATATAAATCATTTCTCTATTGCAGCTGAAGGAATTTCGTCAGAAAATGCAGTCCATTTTCCCCTCCGTGCCCAAAAATGAAGAGGATTCCGCTCCATTTGATTGGAATTCCATCTTTAAGTCAAAATGAGAAACTATTATCAAGAATGCACAGCCTAAACTGACTGCTTGGAAGTATTATTAATCGGATGGTCAGCCTGGTCAGGTGTGAGGCAACCAGTCGGTTCAATCAGCCAATTTTAGATCCAGTATCAAGTTTGAGTTCACAGCACTGGAAAATGCCTCGATGAAGGCCTGGACAATTCAATGTGGTTCTTTGTCTCAATTTCTTGTGCCACACTGGATTTTTCACAGCCCGAGCCACAAGACTTGGACTCTTGAACTTGCAGTCACAAGTGTGGAAGTTTTATGTTTGTATGTACTGTACTATTTTCGCATTTTTGTGGGGGCCTAGCAAATAATATAACTGCCCTTTGGCTGGTGGTGTTTATACATTAAATATCAAACTAAAGCAGCCACTGTGTCACAAAAGTAGCATCATGTGATGACAAGGTCTAATAAAAGCATCTTGTAATGCTCTGCGCAAGTTGTTTTTAAGCCGTCTCTGAAAAGCAGTTAAAAAAAAAGATAAGCTACAGAACGACACTCAGAGTGAGTGTGACAGGACAAAACATACCCATCAACTTTAACTGCCAGGGAACTCAGTTTTTTGCTTTTTAAATATTACAGTATTGAGGATATACATGGTTAGGTTTTTTTTCTGGGCACTTTGACGTGAAAAAATTAACAACACTGAAAAACAACGTTCACAGTGCTCAACCAAATTTCATGTACATTTACTTTTAACATGTGGAACATGTATAAAGACTTTATACTGAATAAACAATGGTCATCAAATCATATAGAGCAAAAAGAGCTTACATAAAGAGTACATATTTTGTCATTTTGGGGTAACTTTCACATTGAATTACATTTATTCCATCAGACGTCTTTCAGTTAGCCTGTAATTTCCAAAATCTAAGGCCATTAGAGGGAGCCACTGCTATCTCTGTCACACATATAGGAAGGTCTTTGGGGGGCATTCACACAGGACAAATTATTGCACTAAAAACAGCTGGACGCAACGGAAAAGGTGCATTTATGCGTTCCCGTTTACAGTTGCTAATATACATGCTCGATCCACTGAAGATGCTTTTTTAGCACCCAAATTCATCTGAATGGTCCATTGTTGTAAAACCGACAATTTTTCTGCTGTGCAGCATTTCAAAATATGCATTTCAACTTCAATGGCGTCTTGAAAGACACCAAGAACAAGCAAGGTGCATCACAAACCACCAAAGATGTCTGTTGGGCATGTGCACATATGACCAACAGTTAAATAAAAATAGAAAAGATCAAATGCAAGAACCCGTCCTGTGTGAACAGCCCATTACATGTTTCAAGACTCTCCTCACCTGAAAACAATGACTTTATAATAATTTGCAAAATGTCAATAGCATGTAGCATAAACTACTCACTTTGTATAATACCACATCTCTTGGAGGGGGGGGGGGGGGGGGGAGTGAAAAGGGGCCCATTTAATGTACAGTTCCTATATACAAATCGACCCATGGATATAGAATAGAGAAGAGGGGTAACCGAAGCACTTTTGAGTTCGCCGTCAGAGAGAGGGACCCTCTGTGGCTGCACTAATATGGAAGCAAGTCAGTTTAGAACCAACACTCGCTTGACCCTCAGATACTGGTGTGGTGAAACAGTGCAATACTGGTGGTCAGATCAGAACATTGCCTGTGGTCATTCACATTTCATCATCTCCCCTCTGAGCAAGCTAAATCTATTGCACAATGCTTTTTTTCAGAGCTGTATACATGTAAAATCTTTTTTTTCCTTTTTTTTTTGGTTTTTGTTCTTTTATCGCAACACATTGCAAGAGAAATTCTATCTACAACATGTCTCACAATTTAAATAAATCTGCATTCCCCGAATAAACAGAGTCCCACAGGAAAACAAATGCATCAAAACAATTAAGAACATTCTGAGAGCAAAATACTCTAAAAACTAACGGTATCAGATGCCAACTTTGGTTAAAACAAATGAAAGAAAATACACATGAAACAAGACGAAACAAATAAAAAAAAAAGAATAGAAAACAAAAACAAAGACCAAGTATTAAATATCTGTATTAAAATCATTTAAAAATCCAAAATGAAAACTGGGAAATGGGACAGAGGATCTATATATATTCTCTATATATTCATTTGTATGTAAAAACGATTTTTGTTTGTGTTCTGTTCCTTAAATAAAAATATAACACCGACAGTTCTGTGTGATCTCTGTGGCTCAGCTCAGCCGTACTGTATGTTCCCATGATAGCACTCTAGGCTCCCGCTCTTTTGTTGCTGTCACGAGCGGCCGAGCTTAAACAGTACCTCACAAAGGACGGCCGCCACACCAGAGTTCAGCACGGAGGACAGCGAGATATCAAGAAGCCTGCTCTCATAGAGCACAAACTCAGGCCTGTTCTCCTCCACTTGGGCCATGGCCAGCAGGGCTTTGGCGGCCCGGCACATCATGTTGATGCTAGGCGGCTCAGGATGGGTGGAGTGTCCCATGTGCAAGAGACTATGAGGGCTCTGCTGATACTGTGCCATGGCAACACTGTCCTCTAGGAAATTTATCAAGGCTCCCACACTGCCCTTCTGCAGGGCAATGGCTCGGGCAGCTGTTGGATCACCCTGTGCAAGATTGGAGAGAACGGCTACGGCCATCTCGCGGCACACCTGACTCTTTCGTTCACCAACATGCCTCACTAATGTGGAAAAGAGGAAATCCTGTCTGCTAAAAGGAGGCGTGGCCAGCAGAAGGTCAACATTAGAGTCTTGGATACTCAGTTTACACAGACACTCCAGCACCAGCCTCTGTGGTGTGAGCGAGGAGAAGCCATTTGCCGTGCAAAAGGGGTCCTGGGCCTCAGCCGAAGGGCACACCATCCAGTGGAGAAGCCCATCCAGAATTGGAAGGCAGATACTTTCCGGATAGATAGACAGGTCTAGCTGTCCTGAAATGTTGGCAAGTGTGACCAAGGTGTTCTCACGCAAGGCACCAAGGCAGTCCCACCACCATTCGTCCTTGCTGCAAGCCAGTCCTCGCTCTTCCTCTCGCTGGTAGGTAGGTGGCATCCTTTTTCTTTTAGGATGCTCATGGTGCAGAAGCACAAGTTTCCCAAGAATGAGCACCAAGCCTGGGTGCCGAGCCAATTCGCTGTCATTGCCCGGGACAAAAGAGAGTCCACGAATGATATTGGACACACAGATGCAGCGCTTGGCCAACTCATCCTGCCAGCCCTCGGCAATCGAAAGGGGTGCTTCATCCCGGCATCGGGGCTCATCTTCCAGCAAAGTAATGCTGCTCTGTTTCTCTCTGTTGCGGAAGGAGAATGTCTGAGTTTCACCCTCTGATAGGGACCCTTGACGAGAACTTAGCATGTCATCCAAAGTTGCTGGCAAGTTTACCTCTGAGGGCCCTGGAATTTCTCTTTTCAGTTCCTCTTCCCTCCCATTCTCCTCTTCAACTGCTTCTTTTCCAGGAGCCTGTACACCTTCCTGATTCTCTGAAGGCTTCTGTTCTTCTTCCCTATGTCTCTCGAAATGGGTCTGGATGTGGATAGTAGAGTCCCCTCCGCCTGCTTTCCAATGCAGAAGCCCGCTGGTGAACTCCCCCGCCAGGCCTAGCAGTTCTGATCGATCCTCCACACAATCAGCCACAGCCTCTCTCTCCTCAACTTTCACTGGGAGTCTGTCATACTTACTGGCTTGCTTGGGTCTAGGCTCCACTGGAGTACATGGTTCTTTACCAGTGTTTTTTTCGTCTGCCTTACCTTCTGCAGAGTCTTCCATTTTCTCCATATTAAGTACCGCTTGTAAGCTGCTGGGCTGAGGTTTCTCAGGCTCCACATCTAATCTCTCCACCTGTTCTGTATTGGATTGGCTTTTTAGGTCTTGATTGCAAGGTTTCTCTTTTTCTGTGGGTTCCGAACATGGACCAAGAAGAGTTTTCTGACCCTCTGTTCCGACTTCATATTCCTCAAGGATCCCGAAGATCTCTATTAAGCACCTTCTGAAATATTCAACAATGAGCTCCAAGAAACCGGGCATCTAGACAAGGAAAAGACACAAAACCCAATACATTCATTATCAAAGTATATACACCAATCATTTCTCAGAAACTGCTATAAAAATACGACCACAAAATTTCAAAAGCACGTAAGACATTTGCAATCATTTCCTGCCCTCTGAACCCAAGCTTTACAACCCATTTGTGCCTGGTACACACTTACCTGAGATAGGCCAAAGGAAGACACTGTGTTGTCATCATATAGCAAGATGTTTATTGTGTCTAGCGCCCATGTGCTCTCAGCAAGCAAACCAGACTTCAGGGACATCATTACACGCCAAGCCTCTGGTGTGCCTTAAGATTCAAGAGCACGGTTAAAACCTTGTCATAACCATATCATTTAGAAGTTGTTTATCACTGGAAGAGAGCTTCTTACCGATTTCTTTGGATGTTAACCTTCGGCGGGGTTTAAGCTGAGGCTGTGTTCCCTCCACGGAGTCTAATGGGTAAGTGACCTCCCGATGGATTGCTGGGAAGCCTTGCCCAGGAAGACCACCACTTTGAGAGCTTGGGCCACCTGGCTTTTGCATCTGCTTCATAGAGGCCATCATATGAGCCTTATTGGGTGACATAGCACCACCCACAGACCGAGGGAACGGTGCAGGGCTTGGGACTCGAGAGATATGGTTTGGCATGGCTGGAGGAGATTGATAGGAAGAAGGTGGTTGCCGGCTTGCCATGGGGGGCATGGAGCTGGAGGACGAAGAGTGTGGTGGGGGGTAGGGGGATTGACGCTGACCAGGCCACTGACTGTCCTGACTGGCCCTGACTTCTGGATCATCTCCACGGCTCATGGAGGGGTAGGGGGGCCCATGGCCCTGCCGGCCGGGATAATGGTAACTCATGTCATGTCTGGTGTGCCACATGTTCCCCTGAGGCCCACTGCTGGAGTTGGAGGTTGGGGGTGGTCTACCACTCATCATGCTGTGCTGAGGAGGTCCCTGCCCAACTGGCTGCATGCGATCACGTCCATATGGATAGGAGAAGGGGCTTTGCATGGGCCTACGCTCTGGGTAACCATATTGGCTATACATGTCAGGCTGCTGGCCACCGTACTGCATACCATAGGCTTCACTCTCATGGCGCTTAGCAGGAGGGCCGTACATCCCTTCCCCAGGCCGCTTATAACCCTGCAAAAGTAAATAACGTTAAAATAGTGCAGTAATCACAAATATTTACCAAAATGAAATGGTGGAATGTCATCGCAAACACAAAGAGAGATGAAATTTGATCACATTTGATGTCTGACCTGCTGTTGGGCATACATCCCATGTGCACCATATGGCATACTGTGAGGGTACTGCTGCCCATAGCCGTCATGTCCATGTCTACAGCAAAACAGAAAATATTATACTATAGCTCTACACACTAAATACATTCTCATAGTCAACAGCAGTCATATCTTACCTCTGATGAGAGGCGTATCTACTGCCTGAGAACATGCTGGGATCACTGTTGGAAAGCACCATGTTGTTCTGATTTCCAGGGGGGCCAATTCCCCCCTCTGGACCCATGACATGCTCTTGCCTGTGAAAATATACATAAAATAATGGTTGACATGCTGATTTTCATTTCTGCACTGCTTTTATCCAGTGAATAAACTGACTTTAAGATATTCTGGCTTACCTCCTCTCAAAACCAGGGTTGTAGGAGTACTGGGGTCGTGGGCCCATACCCATGCCTGAGGGCGGTCCACGTGGATACATCTCCTGAATGCCGCTGCTTGGCATCTGCCCTGGCATAAAGGGCTCAGAGCAACCTGAAAACAAATTAACACTTTAAACTGCAAGAAAAATTAAAAAATTGTGAAAACCATGAAAAAGTATTCACAACCCACAACATATTTGCAGTGTCAGAATATTCTTTGAAGATGACATTAAAATGTAGGTCATAACTTTTATCCACTGGGTATTTTTTAGATTGTGAAAAGAGGTTCAAAATGGACCCTTTATCCCAGTTTGTAAAAAATGGTAAAAGAAAAAGGACTGAAATGAATCATAATTAATTATCATAACATGTATTAGTATTTTTAAGATTAAAAAGTAAACTAGGCCATTATTTCATGCTGGTTTTAACCTGCAAAACAGTAGATGGCAGCAGTGTCCAATAAAATAATGAAATACATCTCTTAAAAAAGGAAGACACATGGAGGCAGCAGTGAGCAGACAGATGAAATGTGAAACCAGCCCCATAAGCGGTAATTGTAATAGCAACACACCTTTCCTAGCAGCTCCATAGGGATCCTTACTGGTGTCAAACTGCATTCTAGTGCTGGCATCTCCACTGCCTCCTGCATGCATGGGGCCTCGCTTTTGAAAGGCTGGGTCACTGCTTTCAGAGAACGGATCTTGAACACTAACACCACTGTTTCTAAAGACATGGTATAAAACAAGGACAACGAATCAATACATAGACACACATACATGAATAATAGACATTCAAATATAATGCACCAATTTAGCTCACCTGCCAGTTGGCTGAGGGGTCACTTGTCCGTGGGGTGTGGTAGCTGGTGTTGGCGGCTTTAGGTCTCCTGGCATCTCTGTCATAGTGCTGCTGCCTGTAGATTGAGGAGTCTGCGGCCCTTGAAGAGAGCCTGAGTTTGCTGTTGGACAGAGCAGAAACAAAGTACATTATATGAAGGAATTATTACATGCATAAAAATGCGAGTGAAAAAAGAAAAAAAAATAGCATTTCGATGCTTTCTTAAATTTGCAATGCAATAAATTCATATAATTTCTTTTTTCATTTAATTTATTGAATAATGAAATTGAAATATTTCTTAACTGCTTAGCAATTCCTGAATCAAAACTGATTCCTGTCACAAGTGAAACAATGAACTGCATATTGCCACAATTGAAATAATATTAAAGCCTCATTAAAACATATAAAACGGCTTGTGTAATATTTTAAAATACCCCCTTTTTTAAAAAAGAAATAATATTCTGATTCCACTTAAATGGTATTTTATAAATCTACGAGCAGATGACAATGTCCTAATCACTTCTTCCAAGCTCAAGGGAAAGAAACCAAAATCATACAATCCCCAGATTGCATTTCCATAATCCAATAACTAGTTATTAATTTCCATAGAAATGCAATGGCATAAAAGGACACCATCCTAATAACGTCTGAAATTTCTACGGCTCAGTTGATGCAGAGTAATAAAACCAATTTGCATTTTCCTCCGCAGCTCAGAGCAGTAAAAGGTACTTCAAAAGATTTCAGCGTGGAGAACAAAAAGAATCGGGGCAGAATTAAAAAACGAGGGAATGAAAGAGTGTCTGCTTTACATGGCCTTGATCTGCTTCCAGCCACACAATTGTCTTTCAGCACTGAAAGTAAACAAGACGCGGTGCTGTGCTGTAACACATACAGTCTGTGTGACCGCCAATGACCTTACGCATATTCTGAGAGTCGGAGAGGGCGGTAGAGAGAGAGGGAGAGAAGGGGGGGGGGGGAGTGCTGGCTCACTGGTCTGCATTGAGCGAGGGGTCAGGCTGAGGTCACGTTTGTTTTTATCCCACACTTCTCCCCCATTAATCTTCTCGGAGGGAATTCCTCCCCTGCTGTTTGACAGCTCTCTCTCCCTTTTCCTGTGACATCATCAGTCATTACCCTTAGGAAGAGGGGGGACGGGAATCCTTAAGCCAGCAACTTGACAGCTCTCTTTCTCACCCCTTCCCCCGTCCGTCTCGGCTTGACTCAATCACCCGTCAGATATTTATAGCTCAGAATTCATTCTAAGGCAGGCCAGAGCCACATGCGAGTGATGCGATTAAATAAAAGAATTGCATGAAAATGTTATACTCCAGAACATCACTATTACATTTCATAGAAATTTTGCCCAGGCAGATTTTGCCACCTTGCTGCTGTGTGGTTGCTGTGGTGTTTGTTTGATTATAATAAGCTTGCATGCCATAGTGATGTTCATTAATATATTTTTGGTGCTCTGTGTTTATTTTATTAAACTTTGCCAGATATATAGAAAGATTTTTATTAAAGCAATTAACCAACTAAAACTGTGCTTTTAAGGGGCTTTTAGCTCTGCTCCGTGTCCTGTCTAAAAACACCAATTAGCTACTTTAAAATCACTGTAAACCATGAATCCTTGGGCTTTATTAGCCCATGAAGCCTAGTTAACAGTGATTTAATGGATATACTCCTCCTTTTCGAAGTCTAAAGGCCTGTTCACACCAAGAACGAAAAACTATAAAGATAACTATGTTAGCGTCCACCACCAGCGTATCGTCATACTACATACAACATGCACGCTCGTCTGCCGCTTGAAATTCTCGAGCTCGTAAAGTGATTCCAACAATAATTTATCTGTGCCTTTGTCGTTACAGATGTGCTGTGGACTCTTTTTTCTTTAATATTGAGAACGATTTTTAGAACTATATCTTTGTTGTTCTCTTTATTGTTAGCATCCTTGGTGTGAACAGGCCTTAACAGTTATTTATTTTCGCTCCATAGCAATACTGTAAAGTTGTTCACCAGGTGAAGGTGGCTGGATCTTGGCCTGCTGCGGCTGCTTCTTGCTCTCTGCCACAGTGAACACATCAGGTGGGGGCTCCTCTCCGCGCTCCACCTTGCACTCATAGGCGAACAGGTATTGGATGTACTGCTTCTTGAGGGAACTGGCAGAGCTGCTGGATGTCCCCACATTCAGGTGGGTGGACAGCTCTCTCCATTTCTTGTTCTTATTTACCTGTTCGAGGAGAGATTTTCAATCAAAACCATTCAAGATGCAATCAACTCATAAGCAGTTCCGCCATCTAACCCTGTGATTCATGTGCCACCAGCAGTTTGACATAACTAGGCGCTATTTGCATCTTAAAATAAATTCACCCATAATTGTTTTTTGCTTAAACATAGCTCTTTCCTATGTAAATGAGGCTCATTATAGAATGCGCAGGATTCACAAACATCATCAATGTTAGCCAGACATAATAAGCATTGCGCTATTACCGCCCACACAATGCTGGTGGTAAACGAAAGGGTGCTAAAACAATGCAGAGAGCACGTGCAAAAAAAACGAAACAAAACCCCATCAGCAGGTGCAATGCATTCTCGGTGAATCCCCCCGCTCTGGTTCTTTGATGTCTGTGATTGATGGTTGAGGCAGATATGAGGACGGATATGAGAGGTTTCGCCGTTCTTTAACATGCATTTCAAAGCTCTGCTCCTTCAAAACCCCAGCACGATCCCATAGCAGTACTCTCACAGAACCCAAAAGAGCCTTTCCGGACTTCACCCACCATAGCCAAGCCTCCGATTTCTCGAACACAGAGGTAGAGGCGGCACAGATCCAGCGGCTTCTTGCCCACTGAAGGCAGGTTTAGGACAGGCGTGCCCCTCTCCTCCATGAAGGCGATGTAGCGATCCACCCATGCCCTCCTCTCCGGCTCACAGCCCAAGTCATACAGCCGTGTGATCTTCTCGTTTGTCATGTTCCCCGAGCTGTGTTTCTAGAGCGGATGAGTACAGAAGAGAGTAAAAAGCTTTTATCTTTTAAATAAAAAAATACTAGCTGCACTGTACTTGAAATTCTTACGATGAGCAGTTTTAAAATAGCTTCCCTGACACTGGATATTGCTGAAAAGAAACTGGGGACAGGAGAACAAATCTTCTGGTGGCCACTTGAGAGTCACAGTGAGAAAGTCTCATTACATCCTATCTGAGGTCTAAACAGCTCACACCATCAAACAGGAGACTTAAATAACCACAGAAGAAGAAATAAAGAGAAGATGGCAAAGGTGCGAGAGGCACTTACAGGGCTGCTGGGGTTCTTTGGCCAGGCGGGGCTGCTAATGCTATCGCTGTCGTCCCCCTGATAAGAGGACAGACTAGCTGGGCTGGGGGACAGAGGGGACGGGGTGGGAGGCTGGGACACACACTGAGAGCCGTAGTTGTCCTGTGATGGAGAAAACATAGGGAAACCCACATACACCTTTAATGGAGGGACAGATTTCAGATCACTTTTACTCCTTGTCCACCGAAATGATGAGCCAGAGAGTTTTCCCAGACCAGAAACTTTTTCATACACACACAATAAATTCAGAAGAAATAGGAAAAATATGAAGCTTGCTGGACAGGACGTAAAGATCAATGTTTGAAGGCACTTCTGTTTGTTCTGATGTTTTCTACATGCTTTATTACAAATCTGCTCTGCTCCAGAATGATGCCATGAGGTAAAAAAAAAAGTATAGAGATTATTGTGAACCAGGATGAGAACAGAGGGAATTCTTTAAGAATTATTTAAGGTGACAGAACTACTTCCCTCTAATCAGTAAGGGGACAAAACAAAACATCACGATGAATTACAGATGAAATAAAAAACCCTAAAAAAATGACATCCAGAAGCGAGAATGGATAGATGAGTTCAGAGAGAACGCTCTGCTGGTGCGCCATATTTCAACCAATCAAATGAAAGCTGAACTTAATGACACAATGAAGTTCTGATGAAAGTAAGGGCAATGGCTTGGAAAGAACGAGTTATACAGAAGAAAATTGTGAAATAAGGTCTTCCAGAGCTTACAAGAGTTCTCACTGGGACACATGAGAGAATTATATTCCTCTGTTTACTGAATAACACATTGAAATGGAACACTATTCGAGTACTTTCAGCACTCAATTTGGGGAGTATAAATAACAAAATGAGCAAACAGAAGAACTACAAGCAGTAGGGTGTAAATCTTTCCTCTCACAACAATTTGATTAAGATTCTTCACAAAATGATCATGAAATCTGAAATTGGGTCACAATCTGATTCTATGTCAATTTAGAAAAAAAAAGTCAATGGTTTTCATTTTCTGCTAGTTCTCCATCAAACATGTATGTGCTTGCAAATTGGAGATCTAAGTTTGGTGGATTTTTGGTAATCTGCATTATTATAGTTATTAGAGTATAACCAGACTACATTTACATTTAATCACACCACTCCTTGTTAGGGCACAATGTCCGACCAAAATAGATATTTTTTCACCTTTAATGAGTTGTTGTTATTAACTTATAAAGTGTGATTCAACTTTATAAGTAATTGATAAAACAAAGGTCAGTGGTAACATGTAGTCTGCAACAGAGAAGGTTTAGGAGAGTTCTCTGTTAGCATCTTCTGAACATGTTCAGTGAGTCAAAGGGAGAAGGCTCTGTTCATACCTTTGGTTTAGGAGGCTCTGTGGTGGGTGTGCTGCCCTCCTCCTTGTGCTCAGCTCTCAGTTTGGGATCGGTGGGCATCATGCTGTCGCCTGAGCCTGTCATGGGCCCTACAGGAGATTCAGACACTGAGACTGCATCTATTCTGTAACAGCACGTCTTAACTTGGTGCAATGCTAATTCCCAGCTTCAAATAATGTCTAAAAATAAAGTATTTTGTGAAACAGAATTACTGATGTACACTACAGCTCAACTTTTAGAGTATGTTTTTTTTTTAAAGAAATTAATACTTAGCAAGTTACTCAGCATGAATGCATAAAACTGACAAAAAGTGTCAAAGACATTTATAATGCTTTATCATATTTATATTTCAAAGAAACGTTGTTCTTTTACATTTTTCTAACCACCAAAGAATCCTGAAAAAAAATATGTTTTTTGACAGCCAATGCCGATATCTTGGAAAGCAGGGAGGCCGATAGCTGATATGATTTTTTTTATTATTATTATTATTATTAATATTTAAGAAATTTGAAATCATTTGAAAATGGACTAAAAAATAAATGTATAAAATAAACATACTTTAGATGACGGTTTTTTCACAAATAAATAAATATTTAATAAAAATATAATAAAAAGGAAGTAAACACTAGTCAACAGCTGGATTCGACTACGTTTGCAAGGTTTGTGAAATTAAATGTCTATTAGTCATTCAAAGATTTGTTTAAATTATATAAATGTGTATTTGCTTAATGCTGACGGCAAATGAGAAAGTATTATAATGTTTGCCTTTCTATTACTAATAGGCCTAATATAAAAGCAATCGTTATAATACTTTCTGTATACATTCATTCCTTTGTTTAACCGTTCTATCTGATTATTAGACATATTTCCATCCGTATTAGAAAGAACTGTTAACGACGAACAAGAGAGAGTGTTTGAGCATTGTGTGCGCTCAAGCGTTGCTGCTTTTAGTGCCGTCAAAATAAAAGTCCCGCCTCGAACACATCAGCTAAGCAGAAAAACATATCGGCCAATGCCGATATTTAAAAAAAAATGCAGAATGTCGGCCTTGGCGATATATATCGGTCGACCCCTAAAATATATTAAAATAGTTATTTGAAATTGTGATAATTTTTGACAATATCAATGTTCTTACTATATTTTTAATCAAATAAATGTCTTATGCTTAGTGAGAATCAAGAAACAAGAACATCAAAAAATTCTTACTGACACCAATCTATTGAGCTGTAAAATGATTACACATCTTCAAATTCTTCATTCATGAATGAATTCATGAATATGCTAAACACACACCTGTGTGCATTGTGTTGTAGGACGGTCCTTGAGGGGTCATTCTGGCTGCACTGTTGCTCGGTGGAGAGTTGAAGGGGCCTCCAGGACCCATCCCGAGCATGTGGGACCCACCCTGATACCCGCCTGGCCTATGGACAACAGTACACAAACATCAGGACACAAACAAAGCTGAAGAGGCTGCTTAATATGTGAAGAGTACATTGGTAAGTTGTTAGTACACTTATTCTCTTCTTTATTTTCTTCCAGCTGGCAAGCAACAAATATGCAAGGATAGCAGATAGGGGTTAAGACATTCACGATTAATACACAAAGGAAAAATAAGTAATTCCTGTGTGGTCTATATGCCATGTTTCACTTATATAAGACGTTTAGTGTTAAATAAGAAACAATCCATGTCTTCACGTATGACATTTTCTCTGACGGTTATCTGCGGATCACACATGAACTCTAACTAGCTAAAAACTAATGTTTTTGCACACACTGTCAAACACGAGAGCTGCTGTTTCAAAATCAGTTTGATTATATCTTAAAGGACAAGCACACACAAAAATCAGTCCATGTTGCTCCAAACTCATATGCTAATATATTTTTCATGGAAGATGCAAGCTAATTTTTTAAACATCTTCAAACAGCTCTTTTCTGCTATCTATGTCTTATGACGTTTTCATGCGATTCCTTCATGTGAAAACAGACTAAAATTTGAGTCATTATTCAATGAAAATATACAGCTCTCAAATCCTTTTCTCCATTTCTCTACATACGTGAGAGCCAATGCTGTTTTGGCAGATATGACGTCAAACCTATGACATTGTAAATGTGCCAATTTTAGATTTTAGATCAACAGAGGCCAGCTGTTCAGTTTATATGCATGGTTAAAAATGCTTTGACATGGAAATTAGTGCACAAGTCATATGGTACTTTATGGTGTTTTTTGTCCATTTTGGAATGGGACAGGGTTTTTTTAAATGGAAAAGTGCTGTGTAAAAATTCTTCAAAAATTCCCCTTTTGTTATCCATAGAAGAAGAAAAAAAACAGGATACAGGTTTAGAAAGCCATGAATTGTGAATTTCTATTTTATGATTAACTATTGCTTTAAACTTGCAGTTTTCCTCTTTCACTTTCACTCAGTTCTCCAACCTACTGACCGTTCTCTCCAGAGGATGCTTCCCCTATCTGTGTAAAAACTAGGATTGATTTTCTTAAATGCTCAGAGTACAACACAGCCATGGTGGAGGAGAAAGGAGAGGTGAATGCAGAGCGCTTGGCTTGTGTCGTTTCTAGCGGATGCGAGCAGGCTCAAGCAGACTAAAGCCATCCAGCCAGGGGTGAACCATCTTGAACCTACCCATACAGCTCAGCGTGAGGCTGCCCCAGGCCTTGCCCAGAACTGTAGTGAGGGTGATGGGGGTGAGGGATAGGGAAGGAGGCTGGCCGTCCCCGAGGCCCAGACAGGCCAGGGTATACAGGGGACCTGCCAAAGGGAGGCCTGGTGCAGGGGGAAGAGCATTAGAGTCTCCTTGGTGCCTGTTCACTTTCAACAGAAATGACAACTCAAAGGTGTACTAAGTAATTCCATTTTTGGCCCTGTCCAAAACGCCGCCTTTAGCAGTATTTGGGGACTTATTGCCAAAATAGACTGTCAATTAGTAGTCAACAACTGAGGCATAGGCAAAATGACGTACTGAATATGCATAAAAGTTACAAAGGGGGACCATTCTGAATCATGATGCTTCAGGAAGGTATGGTGAACATGACAACTTAATAATAATAATGTGTAACAAAAAATTTCCAAACCTGTAAGTGATTCTTTCTTGTATGAATCACCATTAACCTCCATAGTCTATTTTTTCATCCTATGGAAATCAGTGGGGACCAATAACTGTTTGGTTTCCCACATTCTTCAAAATATCTTCTTTTATGTTCAACAGAAGAAAGAAACTCATACGGGTTTGGAACAACTTCAAATAATTACATTATTTCCATTTTGGGGTGAACTAGTGATACAAAATCAGTCCATACAGTCCATTGCTGTTCTCTCTCCACTCTTGCCTCACATGAGAACATGTTCCCCTCATTGAAACTCCAGGAAAACAAAAAAAGAGGAATCAATACTACCAACCTCCAATGAAAAGGAGGGGAATGCCATTAAAAATAAATAATAATGAATACAAACGCAAAACTGACATATTAAGTTTGATTACGCTTGTATTTAATGTGTCATGGTTATGGTTTTTAATATCTATTGCTTGCTTGTTTTTATTAAAACATTTGTTTTTGAATAAATAATGAATCATTTCTGTTTGCTTATCCGTTCATCAGTTTAACCAAGCTACAGTGTTTTTGTCAAAAAATAAACTACAGGATCTAAGCAACAGCTGGCATTATTTTAATTCAATTAACTGTGACCGTGAGCTTACATAATTGGTTATTAAAAAAAAAAGCTCCTGATATAAACTAAAACAGAACCTGAATCGGTATTAAGTGACAAGAAATCAGTATTGGCCGTAACAATCTAAATGGGGAACCCCAAATTATATTGATTGTATTTGTCCAGGTTTAAAAAACTTTATTTGGTGCAACTTAAAAATAGTTTTTTTTTTTCATTACTGACCAGATTTCCCCAAATGGAATTTATTGACTCTTAAGTTTAATTTTTTAGGATAGTTCACACAAAAAAATAAACCTGTATGATTGTTTCTTCTGTGGAACATAAAATAAGATATATTGAGAACTGTCTCAGTGATTGTGATTTCAATGGTAGTCAATGGTAACCAAAACACCTTCATTTGTGTTTCAAAGGAGAAAGAAAACCATATTAATATGGAACAACTTGAGGGCAATTATATAATGACAAAATGTAAATTTTTGGTTAATCTATCCCTTTAACTATTTACGCAACCTAGACCAAATATGACATCTTGTTCTAGTTTAGCAGGAGGGCTCTGATTTACCTGGGCTGTCCAGAGGGGACTGGGTTCTGCTGGGCAGATGTAGGGCCACTCTCGTGGGGCTTGCGACTGATGTTGGCAGGAGGTGGACCCATTCCTGGGCCAGCAGACTGAGGCATGTTGGGAGATGTTGGAGCCACACTGCTGGAGCCTGCTGTGTACTGCCGGCCACCAACTGCATGCCCTGGTCCTCGAGCCGTGGTCATAGAGCCACAGGGTTGCCCTGGACCCTGCCCGTGCATTGGACTGCTGGCATTCATGCCAAGACTGTTGCCCATGCCTGGGCCAGGGCCACTGTAGTTGGCACCTGGTGCTCCGCCATAGTTAGGAGGGCGTGGGTAGTTACCTAAAAATAAAGAAGACTAATGTAAAAGCCCTAATACAGTGCAACTCAAGAAACATTTCGCTGTCCACACGAAAACGCAAGGGCGGCATTTTCAGATTTATCCACTCTGGGACCCAGTTTAAAAAAATATCTGTTTCACTCTCCCAAAACACCAGATCTGTGTGGACGAAACATCTATATGATGCAAAATTTATGCACATACAGCTAAACGCCTCTCCGTGTGGATGGGGCCTTAGAGTTTGAGTCCCTTAATGAATGACCATGATTGTATTGGATTGTATTTTTTGATGCACTGGATGGTGCAAAATGAGAACATGGTTGGCAGTCACAATTTTACTGTCAAAATTGCTTAAATATGCTTGAAATGCTTGAATGCTTGAAAATGATCAGTGAGCCATATGGAGTTTTATGTTGACACTCTTGGGAGGTTCATAAAGCAAGTCACAATGTAAAGGCTACACATAAAATTATCTAATTTTGTATTCCACAGAAGAACATAATACACGTTTGAAACAACATGAGGTTGCATAAATAGTGAGTGTTCATTTTAGGAAAAAAATAAATAGGGTCCATTTCGATCTAATGTTGACTTTTGAAGGCAAGTCTAAATTCTGCATACAGTACATCATTATATTCTTTCACCGTTCCTTCTCAGGCAGTCAAATGATCAGATCTTTGTTGGTGAGCACTGGAAGGCAGTGAAGTCTGGACACATTTCAGCCAAATTGACATTCTTCAAAACTAGTGGGACCAAAGCCCCAGCAAGCCATTAGAGAGTTCACTGTTAATGAAGTATGTCTCCTCATGACATGTTTCAAGAGCAACAGTCTGAGGACGTTCAGCCTGACACCCACTGGACGCCAAGTTTCTGTTGTCAATTTTCTCAGGGGACGAGACATCATGTTCACCACGTGAAGTTCAGTCTAATATGCTGATGTGCATAATGGGCATAAATTTAATCGTACCCAGATTGCTGCTTGGCAAGAAGACTTTGCCAAGCAGCATTTCAGTCACAATTAGAACTGGGATTTCCACTCCTCAAGCTGTCGAAACGTTGAACTCTCTGGCTCATTCGGGTTTTCAAGAGTTCCCCGTGGAAATCAGAGAGTCTTGGCATGTTTTCCTCTTTCCCAGTGTAAAAAAAGGACTAAAAATGTATTTCCAAAATCACATGAAGCAGGTTGGAGGATGCTGGCTTTTTGCCCCCATTCTGTAGTTAACACTGAATCGAGACCCTTAACAAGCTCCTTCACGGTGGGGAGGACAGGCACTCCAGCCTGCAAGGATGTAGACATGGACCTGGAGCAATGCCAATTACACAGAAATGCCATACTGCTGTCAGACACTGTGGTGACTTTTCCTCCAGCCCTGTTAATCCCGACATTCCCTCAGGTGAAAAATAGGGAAAGGTGCCATGAATGTGAAGGATGCAGCCGGCTGCCCTTCTGACAGTGCTGTGAGCGAGGCATAGAGGGGTTGGGACATGGGAACACAATCTGATGCCTGCTGTGAATTATAAAGATGTGTATCTCACCTTGTTTCAGTGACCCCCATGTTTCTGTAATTCAGCTATACAAAATGTCAAAGCTTGTTCTGACACAACAGGACTCAAAGGTTTCCCACTTTCCCTGCCTTCAACTCAATTCATATCAACATCTAGCCTAATCTTCGAGTCTGTTTAAAGGGAATATATCATGGAAAAGGGAATTTTCCTTGCTCGTTTGAAACTCTGCAGATCAAATACACGTTAAATGCATCTTAAACCTTAAATTCGTATGCTAAAATAAATGGATTTGTAGTAACTTTGCAAATTTCATAAAAAAGATCAAACTGAAATATCACACTGACAAAAGTATTCAGATCATTTGCTAAGTAAATGTAGGTTATGTACATACTATATCTCTGGATTATCGTTGAGATGTTTTTGCACATTTTGATTTCACCTGAAGCAATGTTCAATATATACAAATCTCTATAGGCTTGGACACACCAACCCGACTTCAAAGAACTAGTGATGACAAAAGCCGGCTCACGTAAACTGCGCCTGCGTTCTGAGCATTAACTTCCTATATTAGCAGCTATATATTTCAAAAGAAGAAAACGAAACAAAGATATATGAAATATACGCAGATATACGAAACGTAAACAAAGCAGCGTTTATTTACCATTTTGAATATCAGTTATGCTGATAACTTTCTTAATTTTAAGCAGCTCACGTTGTTATGAAAATATTTGTGCATTTGAATACTCATGTAAGAAATCGTAACATTAGAACAGCCTTCTGTCTGTGCCGGCTTGAGTTGGCTTGAATTCTCGTGCTCTGACTCCCATAATTCTTAAATGGAAGAATTTTGGAACTCTTCTTAGAGCTTGTTATCCAACCAAAGGGGAGAAGGGTCTTGGTGACCAAGCTCCAGAGATCCTGTGTGGACCGGATGACCACAGATGGGTCGAGGGTTCACCCTCTAACAGGACACTGACACTAACCACACAGACGAAACAAGAAGGATTAGGAACGACTGTGTGAATGCCCTTGAGTGGCCCAGCAAGAGCAAGACTTTAACCAAATCGAACATCTCTCAAGCAACCTGAAAAAGGCCGTACATTGATAGTCTCCATCCAAACTGAAAGAGCTTGAGAGGATCTTTAGTGAAGAATGACAAAAAAAAACCATACCCAGGTGGGCAAAGCTTGTCGCCTCATAACCAAAAAGACTTGAGGTTGTAAACGCTTCAAAAAGTACTTCAAATAAGAACTGTGTATGCAATGTGATATTCTCAGTTTTTTCTTTGTAATAATTTTGCAAAGTTATCACAAAAAGGCATTTCTTTGTCATCATTTGGGGTTTGGAGTTGTAGATTGATGTGGAAAAAAATGTAAAATAAATACTTTCTGAATGCACTGCATAACGGTCAATGTTTATGCCAGCTGATTTTTCAGCAGAATTTCAGTCATAATCCTCATTTACATAGTTGATGGAGAATCAGATCTCAGCAGGGGAGCCTTATCAGCTGCATTGACTCAACTCCCTGCTGAGTTAATGGCCTTGCTGACTTGAAATCAACTTCAGTCTCGTTCAAAATTAACGTTCATCTGGTGGTACGATCATTTAACCGTGGCAGTGACCAATGAGCTTCTGAAGAAGCAACAAGCCATTGTCCTGCTTAAAACTTAAAAACTCTTATACCTCTGCCATATGTGACAGACCTCCAGTAGAAAAAAACATCAAAAACAGTCGGCAGTTGAGACAACTCTCCTTCTGATCAAAATAGTTGTTTTGGGTTAGCTAGTGAGACATTTTCACATTGTCTACATGTCAACGTATACTCAACTGTGGATGAGCGTGGACAAACGAGTTCAACACATGTGCAGTAGTGGATTCTTTCTGACTCAACATTGATGTCACACCGCACCCGTGGACACACCTGATGACGGAAATTACATCATGCAGACAGTGTGGACCGTTGTGGAACACAAAATAGTCTATGCACAAACTTGACATATTTCACATACTTTTGAAAATCCAGCGTTTATTTGATCATGATAAGCACTTATCATCACAGTTGTAAACACAACGGATTTTTTCTTCCATGTGGGGGTTTGGCATCACGGCATCTTTGTTTCCAGGCGGAATGTTAAAGACGCGTCACCCTGAAATCCTGTATAATTCAACCAATCCGATGACGACTTCAAAACTCCTGAAGTGTTTCCAATTTTGTGTGCCATACGCATCAGAAGTTCAGCCAACGGTCTGTGGGTGTGACGTCTTAAGCTGAGACTAACTTTGGGCTTAATGTGCAGTCCCAGTGCTGAAACTCTACTTGCATCCAGCACCACTCTACTGACGAATGCAGTGTGAACCCTGTTACCTGCTACCAAAATGAATCCATGTAAAGCAAGATGTATGAGACAAGTGCATGAGTCAGTGAGAGTGGAAAATTGTCACAAAAAAAAAAAAACTTAATTATGATGCTACATTTTATGTTGTTCCAAACTATGAATTGACTGTGGCATCTATTCATGGATCCTATCAATCTGTGTAAAGAATGTAGCTCAGTCAGTGTCAGTCATTTGAATGCAAGTACAGGACAACAGGGACTATCAATCAGGCAGAGTGGAGGCCATGACATTATAAAGGCACGCTTTGCAGCTATTCATTTATTACACCAGCACGCCATAACATTCATGATGAATTGCTGCTGAGCCCTGTTAATGGGGTCTCTTTCACAGATGCACACAGCTGAAACAACAACAGTCAGACACTAAGTATTAATGCACCAAAAAATATCAACTCTGTAAAAATGTACTTTACTTACGTGAAATGGTTTTTGCATGTTTAATCAGTCGCAACACACCATGCATGAATGTTAAAGTGATGACAAAAATGAGTTGAGAGGTATAGCACAAGGCAAATATTTTGTCTGTTTCTCACCAAACGCTATCGTATGAATTCAGAAGACTTGCAATATAGTGTAAACAAATCCCTGAATTGACGTATGGACCACTACTTTAATGATGCTTTTTGTGCTTTTTATGAGCATGACAGCCCCTTGTCACTAAAGAGCAGAAAGTGTAACATTCTTATAAGGTCTTTTTGTGTTTCACAGCAGAAAAGGCCCATTCACACCAAGAACAAGAACTAAATATACCAATATAATTATCATTAAACTACAACAATAATATAGGCATCCACACCAACAGACTATAACTTTCTGTTTATTATAAGTGTGCGTGTAGTTCAGTTGTCTGTCGCTTTAAATGCTCAAGCTTTTTAAAGTTGGGTGGATTCTCATTGGCTGTTTTGAATCATTCTTCAGTTGGAACCGATTACAACAATATGGTTCCTCTGTGTTGTTATAGTTGTGTCAACATCTCATAGAATTAGAATGATTTTAAAAACTTTATTGCTATCGTTATAGTTATCATCCGCAGTGTGAATGGGCCTTAAGTCAGAATGGTTTGGAACAACTCAAGAGTGAGTGAGGGGTCTATAGTTCTGCAGTGTTTTGTTATAACTATTTGGAGCGAGCATAAAAAAAGAAAATCCTTCCATGTTACCTGAAGGACCATACTGGCCACTCTGGGGCCCATAAGAAGGGCCAAGCTGATAGGAGCCCACACTATGGTGCATAGGGCCAGTGGGACAGGAGTGTGGAGACATAGAAGGTCCTGGCTGCTGGCCTCCAAACTGGGGACCAGGTACATTGCGCTGCATGTTAGGTGCAAATCCTAAGAAGTAAAACAGTAAAAAGACATTAACAATAACAAAAGGTAATGGTTAAAATAACTGGTTAAATCATCTGTCACTTCATAACATGTTTTGTCACAAAACTTGTTTGACCACTGAAATTTCTCAGCTGATGTTAATTTATTTAATTTAGTCAGAAAAGGAAAAATGTGGGAAAAAGAAATGGAGGATCAAATATCAAACATTAAAAATCAGAAAACATTTTATTTTTATTAAAAACAAACTAAGAGATATCTTTTGAAATTTTTCTTACAAGTCATCACACTGGCTACATAACAACCACAAAAAAAATCTTTAAAGGGGTATTCATAACCCATTTTATTTCTGTTATTTGTTATATTTCCAAGTGAAACAGAATAATGAGCAAGTAAAACTGTTGAAAGAGAACTGGGTTATTACAAGTGGGCTTTCTGTACAAAACTGAAGCCAGACCTGAATATAAGTTTGCAATGGATTGTTAAGGACAACTGCCCACCTGAAACTCTGCCAGCACTTTTTGGACCAGGAGGCTAAAATCTTTATTTGTTATCATTGCTGTAATCTAACATTTAATGCACACATTCAGTGGGTTTCAGAGGCGAAACCAACCTACAATTACATTTTGATAGAGGATTAGGTACAGTGCTAAATTGTGCACAATATGTAAATAAGGTCAGCTTTACTGTCATGTTGACCTTCTGGAGTAGGTAAAGCTAATTGTGATCACACTTGCACTGGGAAAAAGAACTGACAACTGCAAAATGTTTAAAAAGTTTTTGTTTACTCATAGAAAACGGTTTTGCAGCATTACACTGTTAAGTGGATCATCCATGGAGGAAGAAAGAATCCATAACTTACATTGATACACATCATATAATTGAGTTAATTCATCTGAACCGATTCATCTGCTAGAAAACGAACTCAAGCTGATGCACATTACATGGGACAGATGAAAAATACAGCTGTCAGGTGTTCACTAAAACTCTCCTTTTCCTGATGGCTGTAAACAGAGGAAGGAGATCAGCTCACCTCTGTCCTGAGACATGGGCGACTGACTGTGAGTGGAATGGGTGCCGACGTCTGTAACGTTCCCTGGGGTCTGAGGGGCCATCTGTGTACCTGTGTGGGGGGAAAAAAACCAACGTGTGCACAAACCCACATTATTTCCCTAATCAGTATTTTTGTTTACCAGTAAAATATCTAAATATTGAAAAGTACAATTTTATGAAGATGCTAAAAGATGTTTTCAGATTGTTTCAAAAAATAAAATAAAATGTGTAAGATTTACTGCATGTCAAAAATTTTCTTAACATCTTTATCTTGTTTTAAGGACGTTTAGATATTTTACTGGGAAGCAAGACAAAAATACTGATAAGGAAAAATATGTTTCCAATGCACATGCACAAAACTACAAACATAGTTAATGGTCTAATATGAGAGCTACTTTTCATGATAAATATCAGATAGTCTAGAGGCCGGAATATCTAACCACACGTCCCATGGGAGATGTTTAAGGCTCATCGTTTCTCTCCCAAGAGCAACTTTGTGTGCTCGTATGTACAGACCGTGTATATTTGTAAAAGCGCTGTTATTCATTCTCTAGTGATGGCACACAGATCACATGTCACTGCATGCAGCTAATGGCCCTCGGTGCTCCCAGTAGGGATGAGGAAGTTTTGTGTGCAGCAGGGTAAACGCTCTCCTGTGGACCTTGTTAGTGACATTCCGAAACGGAAAGGAAAAAACAGCAGTTTCAGCTCCACCAAGCCCTCTGCAGCCCGCCTATCAAAGAAGCCCGGCTAACAATGAAGCACACAGCAGGACAGTAATTGTGTCAAAGTGACTCCAAACTGCTAACAGACTTTCAAAACTATTTTAATGATGGAGTGACTTTTTTAAAGTCTGCTTGAATCCTGCCGCTGACCCACTGCTGTCTGAAGCTCAAACACCTCGGCCTCCGACTGCTCCACGGTGGCACGGTTAAATGACACACATGTGAAGGCTGTAGCTAATGGGTACATCAAAGTTAGCATAACAATAATATTTTTTTCCCAAAATATCCACAACAGAGGGCTAAGAATATGTGCCTAGTTGGCGAGAAATTCAGTCTGTATCTAAAGCGATTCCAGCAGCTAATTTTCAGCAGATTTAACCGAAGAAATGTCAGCAAACCCAAACATGCACAATGGGCATTGGCAGAAAATGCAGAAATAAAAATAAAATAAAAACTATTGATTAATAAATGTAAAATTATTTGGTCATACAAATGAAAAAAAAAATGCTGTTGCTTCTATGTGGACAAGTGGAAATTTGGAGTTCTAAAATTAATTTTCATTCATTTGAATAAAAATACATTTTTAATATTACTGAAAATTCAGTTTTCTATTTCAGAATAATCAGTAACACTTCAGTAACCAATTCTCACTATTATCTAGTTGCTTATTAGGATGCATATTTCTAGCATATTGGCTATTTATTTGTGTGTATATATATATATATATATATTATATTATATCATATTAATGCCTTATTCTGCATGACCATATTTTAGATCCTTTAATCCACCCCATACCTAAACAACTACCTTACTAATTATTAATAATAAAAAAAATTAGTCTGTTTAGAGAGAATTCTTAGTTTAGTTAATAGTGAATATGTGTTCCCTATTCCAAAGTGTTAACGAAAAATCTTATACAATTCTAACATTATTGCACAAATAATATTTCAAATGATTAAAATAAATTAAAACAGAGCATGAAACAGCAGATACACATTTTATTTCCCCCTGAAATATTTATGAAAAAAGAAATCAAAAAAATGATATCTCACACAGAATCTTTTACCTGGCCCACTGGCAGGTGATATGGGCCCAGAACGTGATTGGCTGGAGCCCACAGGTGATCCGACCGGCGAGGGCGAGGGCCCGCTGCGCATGCTGGGGACTCGGGGCGAGGCGTGGGGTGAGAAGGGTGACTGAGCAGGGTTACTCTGCTCGCCCTGGCTACTGGTGGAACCCGAAGCACTGACGGCCGAACTTAGACCCGCCTCTGTTCCTGTGGGGAGGTCATCTATAGAGCCAGATAGATCCTGATGTTCACAAAACACAAGAAACGGGAGTTGATGATTGTACCATTATCATATCAAGATTCCAAAAGAACCAAAAACCACAGCAGGCTTTATGTAAGAATGTATTTTGGAAGTACTGTAGGTGAAATAAAGTGAATCGTGTTAATGGACTTGATGCAATGTGTAATTTGGGAGAAAGCAAACAAATGTCAAAATGACAACAGTTTTGAAGCAGCAAGCCTGTCAGTCTGAACATAGTGCACTAATACTAAATTGTATCCTTTCTAAAATTAGAACCATTGTGAATCTAAATCCTTTAAATAAACCTCTTAGAGGGCCTGTCTAAGTTTTTTACCCCGCAGTTGATCTTGGATGCAGCCAAAAACACAGTTATGCCAACGGCTCTGAGTTCATGTCTGCAAATAATCGTAATCAACCGTGCAACTGAAATTAGTTTCCGATTGCTGAGGTGATAACAACTCCTGGACTGGATTGCAGCAAAAGGATCTAGAGTGGTAGAGTGGTTGTTTGACAAGCTTTCGATGAGCTGCCGGGTGTCGAATCTCAATGATCGCTTACTGTCTTTCCCCATGGTCTCAAATACAACATTGAGAATACAAGCCATCAGAAGTTCCCCTAAATTTTCTGGAACTAATAATAAGCACCATGCCAAATAAGGAGGAAATAAAACAGATTTCCTTTGCCGTGTAGTACATCAAGCCAAGTGGTGCTGCAAAACTATGAAAAAAACTTTCCAATGAGGCCTTACATTCCACAACACATGAGCCAGTGGTTCCAGCTCGAGCGCAATGAATGATTGTGATGGAAACTCCGATGGTCTTCAGAAGAGATAAATTTCACATTGCAGGCTTAATGGTGATGACCTAGTTGAGGATGAAGAGGAACATATGCTCAGCTTTATGCAGTACCACATATCGGTCTCGATGACGGAGTGTCGTGAAGACTGTTGGTCAACTACTTCCAGCGGTAACTTTCTCCACTGGAAAGTCTCGGCTTTTCCAGTTGCGCTAGACAGCTTGTTAATGTTATCATGGATTCTTTTTCCAGATGACTCAAAAAAGGGGATGGTCACAATTCACATTTCATAAGAAGTTCATGGTATGGGGACAGAGAGAGCCAACATCTTCAATCGCTCTTAATTTCAATACTTTTTAAAAGATAGTTCACCTAAATATCAAAACTTCTCGTCCACCACCAGGAGATGTTCATCGTGACCAGGGGCTGTTGAGCTCCAACAACAGATCATCAGTAGTACGTACTAGAGGGCTGAATTGGGTTTGGGCTCCCACGGGACCCGCGGGACCCGCGGGACTGAACGTAAATCTTGCGGGAGCGGGAGGTTTTACCTTTGCTGCGGGTGGAAGTGGGCGGTCAGAGATCATTTCGTTGGAGATCCCCGCGGAACGATGGTGTGTAATATAAATGGAGTCAACACAAGAAATTGAGAAGAAAATTAAAGCTGCTGTTTACTAGACAAAAGCAAAGCAAGGCAAGTCAGACATCTGGAAACAATTCTCATTTGTCACTGAAAAAAATGGGAAACAGATTTCCTGTCCTCTCAAAATTCGCATGTTTTATTTTGAGCATCCCCGCATCTAATGGCCGGTCAGAGAAGGCAATTAGTGTGTATGGGCGGATCTTGGAAGAAAGACGCACAAGTCTGGTACGGCAGTCAGTCAGCAGTATACTTTTCCTTCATAGTAATATAGAGTAAGCAAAGCAATAAGGCCCAGTGACCATGTTCATCTGTTTGTTGAGTAGTCTATGTCTACTCAACAAATGTCTAGTCTATGATATATATATATATATATATATATATATATATATATATATATATATATATATATATATATATATAATTTATTTTCTTTTTTGCCATAGCCTTTTAACAAGCTATTGTGAATGTGAAATCTGTGAGATTTTTTTTAAAGCATTCTATTTTGTTTTATTTATTTCATTTTGTATTTATTTTGTTAAAATTCTCTATCTACCGTATTTTAAAAGTTTTCTGTGTTTATTTATTTAAAGGTACAGGTTGTAGGACCTGCCACTAGAGGATGCACTACCAAAACAATAACAATAGCGTGGTTTGATGACACGAAGGAGGAGCGTGGAATGATGGGATTTGTTGTCTTCTAACACAATAATTGGGCATACATAGCAAACGCGAGTTCAACGATTTGCGCAAATAGATTACATACAAAATCAATGCAAAGACGCAATCAGACTATGGATCAGATGTGTCCTCGCATGGGTCTAGGAGACGCGATGCCCCACGTTTGGCGTGTATGCCCCATAATACTAATCTTGTTGATCGTTATAATAGCATACGTTTTCTGTAAAGATACGAATCAAAACAACTCACCTGTCGAATAAAACACAAGCGAGATCGGAAAAATGTGCAAGAAGAAGTAAATAAGGAACTGCTTGAAGCAAGCTAACGTTTGCTGGACGCTAGACACTACTTCCGCATTGGTCCACGACACTGTTATCATGTGGTTTCTACGTCAGTAAAGGCGGTAACAAAGGGTAACTAACGTCACTGACAGGCGACTGCACTGCCCCCTGTCACTGTTTAGAATGTGAATTTTCTCATGATTTACAAGTAGCTGAAAACATTACAGATATTGTTAGTAATCAGCTGGACAAAATATATAACACTATTATATCTAGTCTAGTGTTTTTTTGATATTTTACTGCAAATATCTTACAAATTGTACCTTTAATGGTAGAGTTATTTCTTAGTCAATCATTTGGTGTAGGTGCGGATGTGGAACACACAGGTTGCCGGAGCGGGGCGGGCCTGGTCATACATTCAGCGGGAGCGGGCGGGTGCAGGTTTAAGAAAACATTCCCGCGCAGGGCTCTAGTACGTACAACTTAACTATATTCCAAATCATCTTAAGTAGAGATGCACCGGTTGACTGGCCATTAATCAGAACTGGACAGTTTTTTTCGCCAAACACACAACTGGCATCTGGCTGGTTTTTAGATTTATTTTGGCAAATCTATATTCAGGAAGCAGCTCACTGTTGCTGGACATACTGAATATAAAATGTAAATACTGAACTGGGGGTAGGGGGTTAAGTGAATGAATCACTGAATGGAACTGTCTGTCTTCAGATTTCGGATTTCAGATTTCAAATTTTCAATGGCATTTTCTTTTCTTCTTATCTGTTGGCACTGATAGCCTTGTGGGCAGCACATTGACATGTAGCGCCATTGTGCTTCAGTTATCTTGACTTTGACTCCCAGCCCGTGGACCTTCCCTGATTGTGTTTGCTTCCTGTCAACTTACTATCCTATCAAAATATAAAGGCCAAAAGTATATATATATTTTTTTTATACTTATCGCCATATAAAGCCTATTAAAGAAGTAGGAAGTAAGAAACACTGTATCGCTGCTGTTCTATAAGCGCCATCTACTGTCTTTCAGCCCGTCTGTTGTTTTTATTTTGTGCAGGGGTTTTATGTGTCATTTCACAAAGCTAAAGTCAGACCATTCTGTTTTTGCTTTAAATCTTGAAATTATGCAATCTAATTCAAATAAAAAACAACTGCTCATGCTATATGTACGTAGCATCTTTGTTTGGATTGAGATTGAAATGAAGTGAATGCCTCTAATTTTAGATAGTTACCAGTAGCAGGTCCTGACTGTAAATTTAGGTGAGGCAGATTGTGGGTTGTAGTGCTAGTTTATAATAAACTCAAGAAAGCTTAGAGTCTTTATAGTCTAACACATGCGCACACACTTTTGGCAGAGATCTAATGTCCTTGCGTTATTCAGTCTGTGGGCGGCACACTAATGTTGACTGACAGGCACAAAGTACACACACACGCACACACACACACAGAATGCTATAGAATTATTGCCTTAATATTGTCTCCGAATGTTGATTAAGAATGTTACAAGTTGTGGAATTTAAGAGAGGAAACGAATATCATGTCTCATCTTAAAACAAAAATAAAACAAACACAACAGAACTACGTTAAGGCTTTTTATGTAAGCACATTTAAACTACAGGATTAAGACTTTGATTCATTTAAAACACTACTCCACATTGGAAAAACAGAATAAAAATGTCAGCTACTTACTGACCTGATGTAGACACATATAGCTGATGCTGACTGATATCTTCTTTGTCTGTAACGTGAACATAAGCGGTCTCAAAACTGTCCTAATGGCTCTCAATTATAGCGTGCTGCAGTTCCGATTTTCACCACAGGTTTACATTGTAAAATTTGTGGGGCGCTGTTGAGTTCGGGAGGACACCGGCACGACTGCCACACTAGTATCATTTTACGTGCATGTCGAAGCTTGCGATTAATTTTAATACATCCTATGCACTTTATGACTTAAAATTGTCAAAGAAATCTGAAAAAAATATTTGTTGCAGAATGCTGAACACATTTACAGTTGACTATTAATTTTTGTTTACATGAAGGTCTATGTTTTGGGTGTATATTTTGCCCTTACAGTTGAGCCGTGCCTGATGGCTACATATATTTTTTGTTTAAGGCCAGTTTGCCTGTTACAGAGCAAATAAACAACAAACTAATTTGCTTAAAGAAAAAAAAAATCTGCTTACTGGCATTGGAATCAGCCAATTTGCTTACAAAATCCGGAATAGGCAATGAAAAATCACTAATCTCAATCAATATGGACCAAAATAGTAGTTGTCTTTTACACCACTCTCAAATCTGAATATGAACATCATGACTGGTTATAAACCACTAAAGAAGACACTGACATCACTGATGTTAAACCTGGTGTGGTTTTGATGTGATATATTTGATTGTAAGTTGCCGTCAATGAGATTTGTTTTTTGAAAAATGACTTGAACTCCTGTCTTTCCCTCTAACAAATGCTAACAAATGCTAACAAATGGCTTCAGAAGTCATAGTGACCCCTTTTATTTTATGCATTTTTTATTTATTGAGCTTTGTGGGAAAAGAGCTGGCACAACTTTAAACAGAAGAAAAAATGGAGTAATTTGGGTTTTGAAAGACAAGTAAATGATGCCAGATTTTCTGGGTGATCTCAAATTGTAGGATAAGTATCTTCTGTTGTTTTAATTTTGGTGATATGATGTATTCATATCCGCAAGCTTTTCTCACAAAACTCCTAGTGGTAGAAGTCAAACCACTTCAACCTTGTACAAATTAGTCAAGGCTGGAGCTTGCTTGATTTATGTCCATAATTAGTTATATTCGTTAAGTCTCTGGCTTCTTTAATTGATGAATGCAATTATTCAGGCTCATTGGCCATTCAAAGTTCCTCTCTTTCCATCTCTCACCCTCCAAATCTCAGCAGAGGAGAGAAGACAGAGAACAAAAAATGTATGCAGCGTCTCTCTCTTCTGATTGGTGAGATTGAGTAATGCAGCCCACCCAGAGCTCATCTTTCATCATTTCACACGACAGCCCCCGCATGAGCCAATTAAAACATGGAGGAATTATGAGAGCCATCTGAAGCCTGGAGAATTCAAAACCTGGATTTAAAGTCTCTGTCCCAAAAATAAATTATAATAACTTGAAATTGCATTTAAAAATACTATATTACATATTTTAAAAATAATTAGGATAATACCTGGAATTTCTGAATCAAAATATCCTAACAGACAGATCTTCTATAGACTTATCTAGACATAACAAAAGCTTGTCAGATCATATGGTGGACTGAAACATGAAAATGATTGGTTGGTAACACCTTTTAGGCAGGACACAGTGTCAATTAAGGTAAGATTTATAAGGGAATTAATGGGAAGAATTTATTTTGTTTTATACCAAAAAAAAGTCACAGAAATCAACCATGATGTTTGTGTTCTGATGATGCTGAAAACCCCAGAAGAAGAAATCCAAAAAATGGATGCTAGGGCACTTAAGGGCTTTTGTGCTCTAGCCAGTCATAAGAACAGACAATAGATAGTTGCACATCAGCGAGGGAGAGGGGCTGCAAGGCAATACGAGCACACAACACACACACACATAATGCGCTGACGGAGGAATTCTCTTCCCCTGTTGTGATGCTTGACAATCTGAAAAGAGGCTGACATATTGGGTTTGACGAGAGCGTTCCCCAGACACAGAGAGCGTGCTGGAGCCGGGAGTGGAGGTGGATTAAGCAACCGCAAGAGAGATGGAGGAAAAAATATGTATCTTTCTGACAGGGGAAGGCAAGAATAATAAGTCTTCATACTAAAAATCACTGTGACACAGATAGGCTCTACTTCTGATGGTGTATAAAGGTCTATATTTCACACACCTGGTGAGCTGGTTGATGAACTCTGTAGTTACTATGTGCTTGGAAAATAGAACGACTAAGTGACGCATAACTAAGCGTGAATGGCAAAGACTTTACCAACTGTGGGTGTGATCACACCAACAGAGCAAAACAGCAGGATTCAGGAAATACAAATGTCATTCAAAATCTCCATAATGAAATTGATTTTTACTGATAAAGTTTAAACCTTTCAAAACAGACCTTTCAAAAACCTTTCACGTTTCTGAACAACATGCTCACCAACCTGCTATCTATCTATCTATCTATCTATCTATCTATATATATATATATATATATATATATACATACATACACACAGTTGTGCTCAGAAATTTACATACCCCTTGAAGAATATGCAAAATGTTCATAATTTTCACAAAATAAGAGAAATAAGAAGGATCATGAAAATTGCATGTTATTTTTTTATATAGTACTGTCTTGAATAAGCCATTTCACATAATGGATGTTTACCACAAGACAAAATAATAAAAAATGACAAAATAAGGACAATTTACCCTGATCATCCAATTAAAAAAAGTTTACACCCTCCAGCTCCTAATGCATCGTGTTTCCTTCTTGACCATCAGTAAATGTTTTCACCTTTTGTAATTTGCAATTGTCCTCAGTTTGAAAAGATGGATCTCTAAAAATCATACAGTCAATGTTGGAGAGGGTTCAGATATGCAGAAGATGCTGGAAAACCAGAGAATGTGCAGGAGCTGGAGGATTTTTCTGAAGAACAGCAGGCAGTTAAGGACAAACTCAGAAATGAGCAAACAAGAAAATCATGAACAACACAAAACATAAAAACAGTCATGGATCATCCAGGAAATGACACAGAGCATTAAGATTCAAGGGTGTGTAATCTTTTGAACTGGGTCATTTTTATAAGTTCCGTTAACATCTTGTATTGTGGAGAAGAAATAAACATTCGTTATGTGAAATAGCTTATTCAAGACAGTATTAAATAAAAATAATAACATGTAATGTTCATGATACCTTTTATTTTGTTAAAATAATGAACATTTTGCATTTTCTGCAAGGGGTATGTAAACTTATGTGTATAAGTGTATATTAACTATATATATATATATATATATATATATATATATATATATGTGGCGAGTGGGGCGGGGCCGAGGGACATGGGAGCGAGGCCGGTGGAGTGATTGGAGATGAGCTACACCTGTTCGACCCACCGGTCTCGAGGCCCACGGAGGAGATGGAAGGATATAAAACAGGAGCGACGACAGTGAAGGACGAGAGAGGACCAGGCCTGGGCTTTTAGTTGTGTTTTGGTTTTTATTTGCGCGCACCAGTCGTCCGTGAGGGGCTGGTGCGCTGTTTTGTGTTTATTTTGCTTTATTAAAATGTTGTTTGATTGTCTGCCGGTTAATTCATATATATAAATATATTTATATATAATTCAATCTTGTGAACTGTTAGCATTGTTACTCCAGAATTGTCACAAGATCCTTCTGAAATCATTCTAATATGCTGATTTTGTGCTCTAGTAACATGTCTTATTATTATAATTATTATTATTATTAACAGTACTGAAAACTGTTGTGCTGCTTAAATATTTTTGCAAACTGTCAAACATTCTTTGAAGAATAGAAAGTTCAAAAGAACAGCATATATTTGAACCACGTAAACAGGAATTGTGGGGTCCTGAATAAAAACGTATTAAATTATATATCTTAAGTTAATGCTAAGCTAGTACTAATTGCTAATTGGCTAACAATATACTAGCCTATAGGCTGAACAGTTAGCCCCAAAAAAAACAAAAGCTAACAAAGAAACAAATTTAAATTTATATGTAACAATTAAAAAAATAATAATAGTCAAAATAACAGTTTGGTAACACTTTAGTATAGGGACCAATTCTCACTATTACCTAGTAGCTTATTAGCATGACTATTATTAAAGTCCTTTTAAGACATGTCCTGTCACTCGACAGCCATCTTTGAAACATCTCTCAGGCATGCAAGTGCAAGTCCTATCTCTTCGAATGGGGAAACATCAAATTAGCTTACGGTTAAATTTCACATTTGAAATCACCAAAGAAATCTGACAACAACTGTGTCATAAATGTTATTACTTTTGCTCAAATAGCATTATAAAAAGCTTATTTTTAAGGCTGCGCATGTGCAGTCCTGAGCGCACATCTCAAAGTGCTGACTGTTTCTATAAAAACAGGGACTTCTAACGACAGCTACAGTAGCATTCAAACTTTACCTATTATCAATTGGCTCTTTCATTGATGCAGGGCTTTCTGCGATCGAACAGCCATGTTCAGTGTTGCATTTTTCCCCATTCAAAACTATATGAGTGAGATGTATCATATTGGCTGTTTATCAGTACTTATAAAGCACATATTCTGCATGATCCTATTCTACATCCCTAATCCTAACCAATGCCTTAATTTAACAACTACCTTTATTAATAAGCAGCAAATTAGGAGTTTATTGAGGCAAAAGTTATAGTTAATGGTTTGCTAATGGTGAGAACTGGACTTTAAAATAAAGTGTAACCAACTATTTTGTAGAACTTATAATCAGCCCTGAAAATAGTATCCATTAACAGTTCTTTCAGCCAATACAATTGATCTGGGAGATGACTTGATAATAGGTCAAAGCTAACGGTAGCATTGCTTGTCATTTTCAAGCAATGGAACATGTATATTGTCTGCAGTCATGGATATAAAGTAACAAGCATGCAAAGTGAAAATCATTAGTTATGCTTTATGGTAGAAGCACTTGATTCATTCTCTCATAATGTAAGTGCACTCGGTCTTCCTTTGTTTCAAATGCAATTTTGTAATGGTGTGATTAATATTGGAGCTGGTTGGTTGGGTTCAAGTTTAGAATGCTTTATTGATTGTTTAGAAATCCTTATGGAGAAAATCATTGAGAAAAATACTCCCAGAACCGAGGCCTCGGAAAAGCGTGCGGTCACTGTTGAACTTAATTTGTTGTTTACTTTAAAAACCCTCTTTAAACAAATCATTGCAGCAAAATCAAACATTTGACATGTTTAATGAGACAATAACAAAGGCACTGGCTAAACACTGCATGACTCAACATTCTGGACCAGATCTACTTTATGACATAATAGGGATGTGCAATACGACATAATCTATCAACAAAGAAATAGACCAATTGCCTAACTGACTTCAAGAAGCCCTGAGTAATTATGCTGGATTTGGGCTCAGATGACCAGATTACACAAGGTTTTTCTTTTTTTTTTTTTTTTTATAAAAATACGGTTTAACTACTTTTTAATTGAAAATGGTCAAATCATGGTGGGATTCTCAAGAAACAAAAGACAGGATTCAATAGCCATAGATTTCTGAAATCTTGAAAGGGGCGTTGCAATTTAAAAATGCAAATTTTCCCAAGAGGGTTTAACTGTGCAAACTGTCTCACATCTAAAACACAGCATGCTGGTGGCACGCTAATTAAAACACAACTGCTAAAAACTATATATATATATATATATATATATATATATATATAAAAACTAGTCAAACTTGCTAAGCTATTTGGTTGTTGGATGATTAGTCATTGAGACACATCCCTATGGAAAACATCCATAGAACAGTAAAGAAAGAGACAGATCATTACAGCAAGTGTGTGTGCATCCGTGTGTGTGTTAAGAGGGAGAAATGAATGAAGCTGTCTCTCTTCTAAGACACACAGATAAAAACGAAACAACAAAAAAGGACGGACAACAAAAGATTACTTTATCCGCACTGCGTGATAATGAGAAAAGCTCTGTGTGTCTGTACGAGAGTTGTGTGAGAGAGGATGTCAGGTCTCCCGTCACCTCATCATATCTCATCTTGTCAGTGGTAACATCAAAGAGCTGTCTGATAGAGCATGTAAAATTGCTACCATCACATATACACCCACGTCACTGTGTGCAGCTCCCATTCACAGCCCATTAAACACTGAAGTGTGACAGTGGCTTTCTGTTGTGGCTGATGTCAGTGCTTCAGTTGACAGCAGTGATAGGAGACGTCTATGGCTGATCAGACTCGCTCAGCAGGTGGCCTGTCAAAGTCATCCCAGCCATCATTTCTCACCCAGAACATCTGAGAGCTCCACTCTCACATGCAGGGCTTCAACCTGCACACTGAGATCTGTGCTAAAGGAAATGGGCTTTAAACACACAGCACCCCATGTGAGGAGGACCATAGGAACACAATTTTATAGCAAATTTATTTTTCCTCTACTAGTGGCACAAAATGGAATTGCAATTGCACTTGTTTGAGCAGCCCTGCTGGGCTGGGCATAACAACAGGCTGTCAAGACTATCTGTACTAGTTGTTTAGACACCAGCGTTTATGAAAATCAGCCATATAGGTTTAAAATGAATGAAGACTTCCATTAGCCCCATTCACACATTTTAGGTGCAGTTTCAACTGAAATGGATACTGCGGTGCAAATGTAAAATGTTGGAGAGAGTTGTTTCTCCAGCCACCACCTCCTCAGACTCAACACTCATGCGGGTTGCCAGATTGAGGACACACAAAACGAATGAATGCAACTGACAATGAAAGACGATGAGCCATACACTGTAAGTTGATGAGTTAATTCATGCATGTTTTCATGTGCTTTTGGTCATACTGTTTTTTGGATGGATGGTGAGTGTGAAAGTGCTAAAAACAACCATACAAGGTATCTATCTATATTGCTGGAGTTGGAATACGCCTATTTTTTTTTTTGGGGGGGGGGGGTAACTGCATTTCCTCTTAAATTAACAAAAAAAAAAAAGTTAATCAATCCCACCCTCGACAGTCAGAGGTGGCATCATGCCAGCTGCGGGCGTCGTCTGCTGTCTGGTAACAATTGCCGGGAGTCTAGTGATGGAAGACACTGCTGATGAACTACATCCTGGGGTGCACATGTTCCATTCTTCACCAAAATTAAAGGTGGAAGTACCATCTGTCTTCCAAATATGTTTTGTCTTGAAGCCACATAACGACCATTTTTCTAGGTTTGTTTTCCAAAGACTCAAGAGCTCTAATAGGCAGAGTATACTTAATTTTCCATGTTCCACTCTACCTCTCGAATGGTTGAGCATACAAGCCATTCAATGTATACTGTACAGATCATAAGCACATATAATAGTGGACATTTGGATGTTTTTGAGCACTCAAATCATTCACAAATGCACACACAAAAAACAGTCTACAGGTGGACAGATGATGAATATTGCAACATTCAGATGGTCCTCTCGAGCCTGAGTGGAACGGAAAGTATAATTTCAGCTTTAATACAGGATAAAAAAAAATAAATAAATAAAAAAAAAACCAGTTACAATGTTTTACATTTTGGAATTTATATTTATTCAGATTTTTTTCCCCTCTTTTTATAATTTTTTTTTTTTTTTATTGGCATAGCATACATTTACGGTGTTACCGTGCTGATATCTAATGAAAAAATCCTAATTGAAAGGGTTAATATTCCTGAAAAAAAAGAGTAGTCTGGCATAATTTCTTTTTTCTAATATTTTCCCAGTTTGTTAAAATATGATAAATATAACATATATAATTATTGTCTACCAAATCAAAGACATGTAGTGCAACCAACAAATTTGTTACAACAATTGTGCATGAAAATTAGCATTGAAACAACCATGAAGACCATGATGTTTTAAGATCATAAATTATATTAAAACATCAGCTAATTTGTCAGCGGCGACAGCCTCCATTGCGCATTGGGCGTCCCGAGTTCGAGTCCCAGCTCAAGGACCTTTCCCATTACCGTCCCCCACTCTCTCTCTCCTACTTCACTTACTGTCCTATAAAAAAAAATCATCAGATAATTACATATTTTTATGACCTTTTTTTTAATCATATGGATATGTTTTAAATGTTTTATACATGGTTACATCCGGGTACTATGCTGAGAGGGGCCCACTAAGGAGCTAGAAGGCAGTGGTTCCTAACTCTGTCCCTGAAACCCTCAATGCACATTTACAGTTTCTCCTTTGTCTGACACACCCATTTCAGGTCTTGGAATTTCTACTATCGAGCTGATGACCTGAATAAGGATCGTCTGATTAAAAAGCCATACAACATGTACACTGTTGGCGGCGCTTCAGGAACAGGTTTGGGAACCACTGCTTCATGGTAGACCCTACTCATGGGGCTCAGGGGAGAAGGGGCCAACGCAAACCAATTTTGGGATTTGCGAATTTTAGCAACAGTACTATATCATAGTCATCTGAAGCACATGCATATTCCTGAGAGGCTACATTTTATTCTGCCCCGGAGCAACACAGAAATAAGCGGATGAAAGAAAACAGAGATGGAGGCAAGCACACTTCACCGCAACTGCATGACGCACTCCAGCTCGGCTGCTTTGAGACTCAATACTGCAACGAAAGGGGGCTTCTGTGTGCAGCACACTAACATTCAAGAGCGTCCCCTCTTGTGATCCTCAAATCCGATCTTTGTTAAAAGCAGACATTTATCTTTCATTTCCTGTCAAAAGTCAAGAGGTCCGGAGAGTAAAGCTGGCTGAACGACTTCCTAGTCAAGGTCTTGACTTGAGAGTTTGGGGTTCAAGCGACCGGACAAGGAACGATGGCCCGTTGGTTTTATATCTCCCCAGACAGTCTGCAGAAGGTCACAGCTGGAGCATGTTTCCACTGCCATTTTAGCTTTAGTAGCGTTTTCTTTGACAGAGAGTCATCCATCAACGGCAGACCACAATTCCCTTATCATCAATTAACAAAACAAGTTTGAATCCCAAATTAAAAAAAGAATTGGATCCACTGAACCAATTAGCAATTTAATATGGGCAATGAGAGCGCCCGAAGGCATGAAACAGCTTTCAGATTATCTGTCCTTATTGACAAGCTGTAATGGGACAGCTCGTCATTTATGTGGAAACATAGGAATGGGTCAACGAATAGTCTATTAGTAAAGCTTACTAGTTTTTGTCTTACATTTTAAGCTTGATATTTAAGTGGTAGTGCGAGAGCGCTACAGCCATACATGTTCATATTTAACAATTGTCACATCTCATGTTGTTTATTTGACACCAGACGTGTTCAAAATCTGCATTCTGTTCCATTTTATTTTTCTCCACCTAGCTAGCCTTAAATGCAAAGCTTGCTAATAAATGTGTGCAATTGGGGTTGAACCCAGCCTTATATCACGGGGTGAGAATTACTTAAGACGAATCGGTTCAAACAATCCACTGACTAGTTGATTTTGTAACTACCTTGTTTTGCACTTCCCTAACGAATGAAAATGAAAGGACAGGTAAAAGATTTCGACGACAACATAAAAGGACTTGGTGTTTCGCAAGCAGTGACTAATGTATGCGTCCATCGAGCGGGTAAGACACAGTAGACAACGGCAAGGCTGTGCTTGATTTGATGAGCTGTTGATGAGAGCAGCCTGGATCCCTGTAGAGGCTTCAGAGAGAAAACGAGCACGAGACACACACACACAGCCGAGTTAGGCCTCGATCTATCCTTCACTTCCTCCCCGAAGAGCAACTTCAGCCAATGGCGTCGCAGATTCCCATCCCCCCTTACATCCCCTGCCAACGGCTCAACCTATCAGAGCGCTCTCTCGTCTGCCTCATCAGCACGGCCCTGGCGCCTCTCTCCCCTCCCTCAGTTTCCATCCCCTACGTGCTCGTTCTAATTATGGAGAACAAGTTGTGGAGCACGGAGAGAGGGAGTGGAATCAAAGGAGCACGGGAAGACAGAGTGGAGTGAACGAGAGGAGCGTCGGAATGGTGGGGGAGAGGGCCGCATTGACAGGATACAGATCAGCCTGCAGGGCTCGGGGATAAACAACGATTCTTTCAAGCTCTCAGTAAATTAGAGCGCTGCAGAACGGCGGTGAGAGTGAGTCGGCCGAGTCTGTCTCACTGCAGCTGTGTTATTGCGGGAAAGACACAATCCTCCCCTTACAGGCAGATTGTGACAAGAGGACAGGCAAAAACGAATGAAGGGGTAGACAGCAGGACTAAAATGAGAGGGGGTAAAGCAAGAGGGGATAGAAAGAGAGCTGCTTTTTTGAGTGGAAATGATCAAACCAAGCAGAGATCAGTGATACAGCAGAAGCCTTTGTGAATCCCCAAAGCCTAGCTGCCTACGTAGGCAGAATTTTAAGGCATCAGTCAGGCCCCCAATACAAAGTCTGTTCCAAAAAGTGGATATTTCTTTTGGAAAAATCAAAGACAGCTTCACGTGTATCCTTTGTGAAGAACTCAATCAAAGAATGTACTGCGTCAAGCTCAGTTTAAAACAACAAACTGTCCAGGATGGCAGACAAAGCGAGAAAAAGGTTTATTATACATAATGTGTTGTTTTTAGCTTAATCAAACCCTGTTGGAAAAAAAAACAGCTTTAAAGTCTGCGTGAACCTGAAGTTACTACTGACTTTATTTCAATATGGTGACGTAGGGGTGGGCGATATAAACTAAAATTCATATCACAATATTTTACACTGTCCAGGCTATATCGATATTATATTGCGATAAGACCTGATGTCATCAATGTTGTAAACATTTGTGCTGCTTAATATTTTTGAGTAAACTATTTTTTCACGATTGTCTTAGTTATGAATATTTGAAATTGTTCTTCATGTCAGGGCGCTGGAGTCCGTCAGAAATAGAACAGGTCATCAGTTTATGGTCATGGATTTGTCATGTCACGTTGCACCGCATCCACAGCAGAGAACATCACTCGGTTCTATCAAAATTAATATTTTGTGTTCAATTATTTACTTATCAAGCAAGTGGCTGCATGATGAGCGGGAAAATTATGCACGGTGGTCTTTATCACCCTGCTGAGGTTTATTTTGCAAAATAATATGCTTACTCTACACTATACCTCAGCCTACACTAGCGCCCCCCAGTTTGGGAACCACTGGAGAAGGCGATTTGTGCTCTATTCATTTGGTCTGTTAGGATGCTCTTAAGTGTTTGATTACTAATGCCTGTGTAGGAAGGTGTTGCACACAAGAGGACAAAAATGTTCAGCCTTGACTCTTTATCGTAATTTGTGTTCAAATTTGCAAAGCGCACCAAACTGAACAAAACTATATAAATGCACAATTTGAATTCATGAATATATAACACTATCCACGGTATAGAAAAATCCATATCATGGAACAACATAAAACCATTTATCACTTTCATACCGATTTAGCACCCACCCCTATGGTGACCTATTACCAACCGAAACTGAATATTGAAAAGAGGGCGGGGTTTTATTTTTAAGCTCCTCCTCTCATCCCTCACTCGCAGAAAACTAGCGTTTGCAGGGGCGTGGTTAAGCATATTCTGTCCAAGCCATCAAACTGACATCATCAGAAAAGGAATGCCATTCAAGAGTGGAAGCAAATGATCAGATTTTGATTATAGATTACCAAAACAATCTTTTTTTTCAGACACTTGTCAGCTGGTGAGTTTAGAAGAATAAACCCATCTTATACCATCCCATTCGTGTGAGAAACACAATCTCAATGACACAAGTTCCTGTCCATGTAAAATGTACCATAACTGTCACCTATGAGCTTAGATTGGATGCTGCCATAGAAGACAGCTCACCAGGTTTTAGAACAAACCTTTTCCTTTTTTTTCTTCAACCCAGATTCAGTCGTGCTCTGCCTCCCTCTTATTTATGGTTCTGAATATTCAGCTTCTGAAAGCTGTGCTGAGCTCTCATCTGTCTTTCCAGCTTTTTCTCATTAACCGCTCTAAGGTCTCCACTCCGACTCTCAAATAAACATTAGTTGGCTAGACTGGTTGCAATTCAAGGAGGCACATCACTGGTCTTAAAAAAGCTCACGAATAAAGGAAAAGAGAGATGAAAACACACCCAGAGTGTACACTGTTTCTGTTTATTCTGCTTAGATTCAAAGAAATGAGGAGAAAAGGTGGATTGAGGCCAAGAATTAGGTCTTCCATCATATATCAACCTGGAATCTTTTTTGCTTTCTGGGACTTGTCTATAATCTGTGATTCTGATTGGCTGACATACGTTCTAAGGTGTTAATTTTCTACATCTGCACACCAATTAAGTATTCCATAAACACATAGGAGTCACATTATTTCATTGCTGACCTCTTCTGATCAAGCCATCCAAGACAGATGTTAGCACCAGGAGTAAAAAGGACTATGCGGATACTTAAATGTTAAGGAGATGAGTTTACTACGCAAAACGTCCACTGGAGCCATTCTTTGAGACAAAAAACTGTATTTCTGTGGTAGAAATAAAAAGAAGCCCGCAAGCATTTTATAGGATGATAAATTATTAAGGTCCTGTGAGGAACATGACAACAACAAGGATCCTTAAAAAAAAAAGCAGTTATTTTTTTTATTTTATATTTTTTTACAATCCTGGGCATTTACTGCTGGTGGTGGACCATTTTCTTCACATGCGCAATCACAGCAAGGCAGCGGGATAAAAGCCATCAGCTGAACAAGTAGGGCTGGGTGAAAAACATCAATATCTCAATATTGATAGATTATTATTTTTATGGAACGATCTCAATTCTTAAATCGATAAGTGTAGCCTTTTTTGAGTTAATGGACGGAACAATGAAGGACACTTCCCATCCAATAAATCGCAATAAGCATTGTGCTTTGTTGCTTTTAATATGAAACAAAGTCTCAGGTTTCAATTTATGTCCATTGTATTGCAGTATTCAAATAATAAATGCCATTTTGGCGCTGTTTAATGTGGAGTGACAGATTGCTGTATCGCCTCAGTTCAACAGATGCTGCAGCGCGAGGCGCACATGAACCGCTCATCTCCTCCACATTAAAACCAGTTTCAGGACATAATAATCATGACTAAACATCCAAAGGTAAGTCAAAAGATAGAGTACAACTTTATAATCTGAATCCTTTCCCATGTAATCGCTCAATCAGTGTTTCAGCCGTGCAAATATGTCAATATAAAGTCTTGTAAATGTAACGTCACATTTATCTCAGAAACAAACATATTCGGTGACCATAAACTCATTAGTCAGATAGAAAAATAAACTGTTGAGAGGGGTATTTTGCTAAATATATGCACCATATAACATATTCATTATAATTTTTATTGTTCTTACGTTTAATTTATATTTGAATAAATCCATTAAAAAAAAAGATGAGAGCCACCATTTAATTTTTTATATAAAAAAACGAATTGAAGTTGAAATATTATTATGCAATTGTAACATTATTATTTTAAAAACTTCATTGTGTAATTTGAACAGTATTAACTGTTTTAACCTTCAATATTATAGTAATGTAGTACTCATTTATATTTTACAGCATTAGTTGTAATAATAAAAGGTGAACGTGAATAGTAGTCATTTTATTTTGCAATAACGATATATTGTACATTATTGTATATTGTATATTATTATTTTTTAAATAATAAAAATAAAAGTTTAGATGTCCAATGGTATCAGTACAAATCTAAGGGTGTATTCACACCAGGAAAGTCCGCTAGTTCACTTGCTTTGGTCCGGACCAAATACAAAGTTGATTTTTTCACTGCTTTTTTGCAAGTGAACCAAATATTGTAAACAAAACTACAGATGTGCTAAGTTCATCCATTCATGATACTCTAATTACGTCTGCACATGTGACCTTAGCATCATAGCAAAAGATCCGCACCAAAGTTGCAAACGTTACTGAGTTAACCTCAGTAATGCACCTGGTCAACCCTCTCCATTGCGAGTAAATAACTCACATATATGACTAAATCTTCACTCTGGGTGACGCCAGTGTGTGTGAGAGAGGCTTATTGCAAGTTTAGCATAGATATATTTTCACTCACTAAACACTAATGCGCAAAGAGCAATCTCATTGGTTGGCGCATATCTATGATCATCCATTTCAGCAAATCAGTTCGAGCGAGTGCTGACAACGTGATTAATATTCATGAGCCCAGCAGCTCATCAATCCTAGTGCATTGTATATTGTTAGTATAGTAGCAGAATTAGTAGTAGTACTATCTTTTAAGAATAATTACTATTATTTATTACTAACCTTTTCCCTTTTTTTTTTTTACAGAAACCTGAATGACCAACAAAACACCAGTCCTAAGGTTTAGGGTAAAATAGTGTATGTAAAATAGTAATACTAAACTAAAACATTTTCTTGCCAATGGCGATTATATTGCCAAGGTGTGTGTAGAGGTTTGTGAGTGATTTTAGCCTTTAATCTAACAGATTTTCGATTCAAAAGTCAAAAGCCACCCGACTCGTCTGTGACCTTCAGTACACCAGCTGTGATGGTGAACACAGGAGCAAACCTGTGATCCCTTGATTCTATAAGCTAGAGAAGAGCATCATCTATCATCCTTGAGAGCTTTTTCTAAACCCAACTCCTCCAACAGAAAAGGCAAAAAAGTAGGAAGAGTTGACTAGGAGAGACCAAAAGGAGTCTAATTACGTCTGCAAGGTCCAGCACATGTTTATTTGATTCGTCTTTTAAAGGAAGTGCTTGATTAAATAAATAGAGGCCAGGAAGCGCATTTCAAATTCTCTTTAATGGAAGATGATGAAAAAGCCCACGGCTCGAGGCAGAGTGCGCAAAACCCACCACGAGAGAAACGCAGGCCATCAATCTCGCTCTCGCTCATACGCATTTCACCTCTTAATGTTTTCCCCAACTGCAGTGCACTGAAGATCTGAACGCAAGCAGAGAGAAACTCTGAAAGCGTCAGGTAAAAAGGGATAAACTGTACAGAGATTCCCGCCAGCCCATAATACCCAAGGCACGTAAAAGAGGGTTAAAAAAATAAAGCAGAACACCAAAGCAATATTTGTTCTGAAAGATGACACAGGGGGAGACATGAATAAAATGTATGTGTGAGTGTGTGAGACAAAGCCATTTACGATTACAGCAACACAAAGGCTGCCAAAGAAACAGCGTTTTACCCTTCACAGAGGTGAGCGTTGAGCAAACTGCAGGTGACAGAAGCTTTGATACGCAGAAAAACAGCACTGAGGTTGTTCCTATAACCTCCCTCTCTCCAACACAAAAGATAAGCCAGCTGTGATGAACTCTTACAGATGTGTAATCCTTTTCGGCAGCTGACACACTTCATCATGCTAACAGAGAGGCTATGTGTTCATCAGTGTTTCCAATCCTTTCAAATAAAATCAGTAGGGCTGGGATAAACTATTATTTTTTTTAACGATTAATCTAGCGATTATTTTTTCAATGCATCGCCAAAATAAAAAAAAGATCAATGCAGAAAAACCCCTGGATTGGTTATATAACGTTGGACAGAATGTTGATCCGGCCATCGCGTATATTCAGGGCACATAAGGTAAATGTTTTGCAAACGTTTTTTAGACAAATAAAAACAGGTCGACTAATCGATGCGCATATTTTGCGTCTACGTATTTTTTGCGTCTACTTCATCGATGACCACGACGCGTTGTCCCAGCCCTAAAAATCAGTTTTGACCAATCCTTTTTTAACCAATATTCATATATCAACAGTATTCACAGGTAAAGTTGTAAATTCTACTTCTTGTTACAAGTATGGAAGAACCATCACTTCTAACACAAAAGACTGCTTTTTAAGTTATCTTCCTGATGTATCCAAATTCCTTAGCATATCCAAAACCTCAGAACAACTTGATGATGTAACAGAAACTATGGACTCTCTCTTTTCTAGCACTTTAAATAAAGTTGCTCCTTTACGCTTAAGGAAGGTTAAGGAAAACAGTTTGACACCATGGTATAATGAGCATACTCGCACCCTAAAGAGAGCAGCCCGAGAAATGGAGCGCAGCTGGAGGAAAACAAAACTAGAGGTATTTCGTATTGCTTGGTGGGAAAGTAACATATCCTACAGAAAAGCATTAAAAACTGCTAGATCGGATTACTTTTCTTCTCTTTTAGAAGAAAACAAACATAACCCCAGGTATTTATTCAATACAGTGGCTAAATTAACGAAAAATAAAGCCTCAACAAGTGTTGACATTTCCCAACACCACAGCAGTAATGACTTTATGAACTACTTTACTTCTAAAATCGATACTATTAGAGATAAAATTGCAACCATTCAGCCATCAGCTACAGTATCACATCAGACAGTGCACTATAGACCCCCTGAGGAACAGTTCCACTCATTCTCTACTATAGGAGAGGAAGAATTGTATAAACTTGTTAAATCATCTAAACCAACAACATGTATGTTAGACCCTATACCATCTAAGCTCCTGAAAGAGGTGCTTCCAGAAGTCATAGATCCTCTTCTGACTATTATTAATTCCTCATTGTCATTAGGACATGTCCCCAAAACCTTCAAACTGGCTGTTATTAAGCCTCTCATCAAAAAACCACAACTTGACCCCAAAGAACTAGTTAATTATAGACCAATCTCGAATCTCCCTTTTCTGTCCAAGATACTAGAAAAGTTGGTATCCACACAATTATATTCCTTCTTAGAGAAAAATGGTATATGTGAGGATTTCCAGTCAGGATTTAGACCGTATCATAGTACTGAGACTGCTCTTCTTAGAGTTACAAATTATCTGCTCTTATCATCTGATCGTGGGTGTATCTCTCTATTAGTTTTATTGGATCTTAGTGCTGCGTTTGACACAATTGACCACAACATTCTTTTGCATAGACTTGAATACTTTGTTGGCATCAGTGGAAGTGCATTAGCATGGTTTAAATCGTACTTATATGACCGCCATCAGTTCGTAGCAGTGAATGAAGGTGTATCCTATCGATCACAAGTGCAGTATGGAGTACCTCAAGGCTCAGTACTAGGGCCGCTACTCTTCACGCTTTATATGTTACCCTTGGGAGATATCATCAGGAAACATGGTGTTAGCTTTCACTGTTATGCTGATGATACTCAGCTCTATAGTTCTTCGCAGCCCGGTGAAACACACCAATTTGAAAAACTAATGGATTGCATAGTCGATATAAAAAACTGGATGACGAGTAATTTCTTACTGCTAAATTCTGAAAAAACAGAGGTGTTAATTATAGGACCTAAAAACTCTGCTTGTAATAACCTAGAACACTGTCTAAGACTTGATGGTTGCTCTGTCAATTCTTCATCATCAGTTAGGAACCTAGGTGTGCTACTTGATCGCAATCTTTCCTTAGAAAGCCACGTTTCTAGCATTTGTAAAACTGCATTTTTCCATCTCAAAAATATATCTAAATTACGGCCTATGCTCTCAATGTCAAATCCAGAAATGTTAATCCATGCATTTATGACCTCAAGGTTAGATTATTGTAATGCTTTATTGGGTGGTTGTTCTGCACGCTTAGTAAACAAACTACAGCTAGTCCAAAATGCAGCAGCAAGAGTTCTTACTAGAACCCGGAAGTATGACCATATTAGCCCGGTCCTGTCAACACTGCACTGGCTCCCTATCAAGCATCGCATAGATTTTAAAATATTGCTTATTACTTATAAAGCCCTGAATGGTTTAGCACCTCAGTATTTGAATGAGCTCCTTTTACATTATAATCCTCTACGTAAATTTTATGCATTGTTTGGATAATTGCTTGACCTTTTTTTAATTTAGCAGATGGTTTTATCCAAAGAAGTGAACATCAAAAGCAACTGGTTGTTTTTAAGTAACATTCCAGCAACTTCACAGAATAATAATGCCGCAATAACATCTTATATTATATTATATTATATAATATATATTATATTATAAAAAATATAAATGTATTAAATTATTCAAATTAAAATATAATGATCCTTTAAATACTGTGTCTAAAAGCAGGAAACAATAGCATAAAACTGCTTCTAATTTTAAACTTCAGACCAGCAATGAATTGTTGATTACCGTATTTTTCGGACTATAAGTCGCACCTGAGTATAAGTCGCATCAGTCCAAAAATACGTCATGATGAGGAAAAAAACATATATAAGTCGCACTGGACTAGAAGTCACATTTATTTAGAACCAAGAGAAAACATTACCGTCTACAGCCACGAGAGGGCGCTATATGTCTTCAGTGTAGTACTGAGCAGCATAGAGCGCCCTCTCGTGGCTGGAGAAGGTAATGTTTTCTCTTGGTTCATTTCTCTTCGTTCATGTCAAATTAATTTTGATAAATAAGTCGCACCTGATTATAAGTCGCAGGATCAGCCAAACTATGAAAAAAACTGCGACTTATAGTCCGGAAAATACGGTAACTGCCTTCTGCAGAATACAAAACATATTTTGAAAAATGTAAGTTACCAACCAGTTTTATAATCATTGACTTTGTATGGACAAAAAACTCTACATTTCTCAACTCAAAATATCTTCTTTTATGTTCCATATTAAACAAAAGAAAGTCATGAGTGCAAGTAAATGAAGACAAAATTTTCATTTCTGGGTTGAACCTGATTATGCACTAAAGATTACGCAAATCAATTAAGTAGATTTGATCATAAATTCCTTCTGCAATATTTCTCATCTATTTTTGCAAGTTTACTTGAACTCCTGAAGCTGTTTGTTTAACAACTTCAAACACTGCAGTCTTAATTTGTGTCTTTTTGTTTTCTTTGTTCATTATTAATTCAATGCTTGAAAGAAAAACATAATTGACTAATATTTCATTAACTCTTAAAATGACAAAGTGAGATGCTTGCTATTAATAAATGCTTTGAATGTAGAAAACTGTGCTATGCTTTCAATTTATGGATAATCTCTTCTTCCACTCTCAGAACTGATCAGACACAGTGTCAAGGATGTTAAATCAATCTGGCAGGACAGGATGTGAAGTAAATGGTTAACAAGACACCTTTGATGACCGAAAGTGTGAAGAAGACTGAGAAGTTGCCATAAATCCAGACACAAAACACCACTGAGAAGAAAAATGACAGCTCACAGACAAATCTGAAAGGTCGAACCATCAAGAGCTTCTACTGGCTCAGAAGCACCCAAACAAGGTCAGCTCATCAGCAGGGGTCTGCGCTGCCATACAAATCAACAAAGCGGATGAAGTTCACCATCAGGAGGATCTTTTGCAGGGTCTTCATAAACCACAAATGCATGAAAATAGAAAACAAAGGAGGAAACCGCAGCTACATCATGTACAAATGATTCAGGAGTTTCTGGACATGTTTACCCCAGCAGCAGTGCCGCAATGCGATAGTGCCATCACAATTAATATCATCAAAGACAGGACTCTCACAGCCATTCACGACTCGTGTGACGTTGCACAATGAGTGGAAGGGTAAAGACTGACAGAAGACTGTGTATAAATTCTGCACGATATCCTGCATTGTTTGACAGTTAGTTCTGTTTCTCGATTTGAGCTGTTCTTATGAGTTCTCATATTTAGTACAACAGACTTTTCACTGTCTGTATTGCTCCACCTGTCTGTGTTTGCAGTATTCTAGACAGGCTTTCAGCCTCAAGTTAGTTGTTAGTGCAAGCAATATTGATATTCAAGTGAGTCATTGAATCTTTCACTCAACCAGTTTGTTCAAACTGATTTAAGGACAAAATAAGTGACTGCCTTTATTGTTGTTTCACTGAATTATTCGCTCAACAAATTCATTCAAAAATACTGTTTCATTCAGGAACACATCTGCATTATCTTACTGTTCATTGATACTATAAACACAATATCACAAAAAAACTAAAAATGTGTTGTTTAATTTGATGGGCGCTTTAACATGCATGCTGCACAAACTACACCGTACAATGACATGTGAGACGTTTTTACATTTCTGGATGTGGCACACATTTTCAAGGCTGTTTCCCCATTTCAAAGGGTACTTTATAAGAGAGGCTAAAAGCTCCAGATCTCCAAGGGCAAATGTAGCCACATTGAAGGCCACTTCAACTTACAATATCATACCTTTTAAAATGTTTACTTAAAAAAAAATTCAAAGACCTTCTGCAGTCAGGAAGCATGACAACGGATTATGTCGTGCAACGCTCACACTGTTTTTGGTGCCAGCAAGGTGGATTACTTTATGCTTACATAAATAAAGAGACAAATTGCCAAATGTGCTTAAAAACACGTCAGATTTCATGGGGATTCCACAATTAGGAGCACGACCAGGTGTAGAAGACCAAAGGGCAAATTTCCTCCAGCATCTGACACATGGAGCTCTAAAATGTTCTCCAAAACACGTGCATGTAATTTTTTTTCTTATTGCCATCACACTGTTTAGCAAACATTTGTTTAACAGTTTGCCATTTTCCAAACAAAGCAGAGGTGGACTTCTTTTGTAAATTGAGGTTGTGAAGGATACAAGTACAGCCTAGACTGAAAAATATATTCTCTGTGGTCTTGGGTCACATCTAATTTCCAACTCATGTTTTCTAAAGCTTTTTCCACTATATTTTTTTATTTTTTATTTCATTTGTGTAGTTCAGGCTACATGAACATCTGTGTTTCTTTGTCCTTTTCTTCCATTGATCTGGTGTAGTAATTTACTGTGTGAGAAACACTGAGATAATTATCCAAACGCACACACAGAGCAGACTGGCCGTTCATTCTGCTGTTATTCTCTTTGTCCTTGGCTGAGAGTTCACTGGGCCATTGTGTCAGACACATCTAAAAATAGGTCTGCTGGCATGATACCAGCAGCTGCCTGGGGCTTTTAAACAACATTACCTCAGTCGTCAAACCCCTGCGGGAAACCCATCATGACAGCACCAGAGACTGCAGTTCCACTTGTTTAAATACCCATGCAGCATCATCTGACTCTCTGCTCACTGGAAACATAAGAGCTTTATGAGGGCAGCAGGGCTGAATGACTAGTTTTAGGAAATGGATGGTAACTGGAATTCCTTTAGCAATCTGGAAACCCTTATAAATCATTTGATCCTTGAGAATATTTTGATGGATCAGTGAAGAAAGACAACATCACACTGTAAGGCAGGGGTCACCGACTGACGTTCTGAAGCCTTTTGACATTAGGGCTGTGTATTGCCAAGAAACTGGCGATGCGATACGTATCACGATTAGGGCTGGGCGATATATTGAATATTAGCGATAATATCGGAATAATTTTGACAACGATGTGCATACCTCGTTTGTGCAGACGACAGGAACTGGCACGGCATCTTTCTTCAGAAAAAGATGATCTGCAAAACCGTATTGCACTAGTCCCCAATCCAAACAAAACTTTACGGTATGAAATGTTACTTGCAAACATTTTTTCCGTGTGTTTTGTAGGACACCGAAACGAAAACAACACTTTTGTGTTGTTGCACTAAACAAAGGCACAAACACGATACATGTTTCTTAAACACAACAACAAGTGACACGACTGCTGTTTTCCAATACATAAATACTGGGATAGCTCAAACAAATCACGGCGCAGTTATTGGATTAGACGAGTCCTTTGTCATGTATAATGTTACATTGCTCATGAATAATGGGAGCTCAACCACGCAGCCAATGAGCTCTCAAATGACTCGGGTTTACATCACATGCCTTGAACGTAACTTTTTAAACTGGATAAACTAAATGGTCCCAAAAAGCGCAAAAATGACCAGTTTCCACTTTCTAACATATTTTGTGACAGCTATTACTGTTTTAAGCAATGTGCAACATGTATATATCTGTTAACATCAAACGTTATGAAGCGAAGAGAATACTTTTTGTATGCAATGAAAACAAAAATAATGACTTTATTCAACAATTTGTCTCCTCTGTGTCTCTCCACATCACTGTTATATTATATATCCATTATGTATCACTGTTATATATCACCATATTGCATTCGCAGCCAATGAGCTTGCTGCTTTACATTTAAATGGCTGATTAGAGTTCCTGTAAAACCCTCCATCTTCCCCAGTGCCACCTGTATTGATCTGCTATGGGTTATTATTAGGTATGTTACTTGTGCAGCAGCAGTATGGCTTAAATTATCACAGCACCGTATCGGCGTATGTGGTGGCAGTAGCAATAATCGACAACAACCTCAATAACCAACAGCAGCAGTAATTCAGCAGCTTAGCAGATCTATTCCGCCAAGACCAATACACTGTCATATCGATTACCATACGGTTTCTAAAATCTCAGACCAATTTTGGACTGTAATGTCTCACCGGAAGGCTGGACGGGCGGTCCTGCTGAGTAAGACCCATGTCATCGTGGTTTGATTTTCCAGACTGGCCCCTGCTGACATATCCCTCCTGCAGAGTCTCCTATGGAGAAAAGAGAGAAAAACTGATGAGAAAATGAATAAATTCATGCAGCCACTGAAGGGCTCACACCGCCCGGATAGTAGTGTCATGGTACTGTACATTAGCAGTCCTTGATCCACACAGAATAAGGTATTTAGACAGTTGCAGACAGCATGATGACACCAGCCCATAATTTAGTTTCAACCACAAACTGTGATTCACGCAAGAAGAATAGCTGTTCACGCAGAAATGCTGAGGCATGTCTCATGGCTGAAACGCAGACTGTGCACTGATATAAAATTAAGCAATCTGAAAATTTGAAAAAATATAGGAAAAACAGTAATATTGTGAAATATTATTACAATTTAAAACAACTACTTCTATTTTAAGAAATGTTTTAACTTCAGGCAGTCATTACTCCAGTTGTCAGTGTCACATGATCCTTAAGAAATCATTCTAGTAAACTGACTTGGTGCTCAAGAAACATTATTGTGGCGAGTGGGGCGGGGCCGAGGGACGTGGGAACAAGGAGTGAGGCCGGCAATGATTGGGCAAATCAGTGACACCTGCGACCCACTGCCAGTCTCGAGTCCCACGCAGGAGATGGAAGGATATAAAACTGGAGCGACGACAGTGAAGGACGAGAGAGGACCAGGCCTGGGCTTTTAGTTGTGTTTTGGTTTATATTTTTGCGCATCAGTCGTCCGTGAGGGGCTGGTGCGCTGTTTTGTGTTTGTTTTGTAATTAAAGTTTCATTTTGATTGTCAAAAAATATATATATAAACCAAAACACAACTAAAAGCCCAGGCCTGGTCCTCTCTCGTCCTTCACTGTCGTCGCTCCAGTTTTATATCCTTCCATCTCCTGCGTGGGACTCGAGACTGGCAGTGGGTCGCAGGTGTCACTGATTTGCCCAATCATTGCCGGCCTCACTCCTTGTTCCCACGTCCCTCGGCCCCGCCCCACTCGCCACAATTATCAATGTTAAAAACGATTTACTTAATATGCTGCATTGTGGAAACGATTATACATTTTATTTTCTTGATTAATATAAAGTTCAATGAACAGCATTTATTTTAAACTGACATTTTTTGGTAACATTATAAATGTCTTTCTGAGGGCTTTCCTCTAGATGTTTTTTTTATTTCATTTGTGGAGTTCAGGCTACACTGACATCTCTGTTTATTTGTACTTTTCTTCCACCGACAGTTGTAGTACTTTACTGTGTTTCACTGTTAATTTAGATCAATTTATTGCATTCTTGTTGAATAAAAGTATTTTTTTTTTATTGTACTTTTGAATGGTAGTGTATCATGTTTCTACAAAACTGTTGTTAATATTGATAATAAGAGCTTTGCTATCACAGGAATACATTACATCTTACATTACAACTGTGTGTGTGTGTGTGTGTGTGTGTGTGTGTGTGTATTAAAAGACTTCTTTTAAAAACAAAGGCAGTTTTTGACCCTTTTAAAGCCTACAGCAGTCTGGCCCCAATATCCCAATAACATTGTGGGTATCAAGCCAAAAGAAAATTAATTACAGAATCTTTTCTGTAATAGTGGATACTTGACTTCCCCAGCAAACACACTTCAGAAAAGAAAGTGGGCTAGGAAAAAAGGGGTTGAAAGTGTGCCAACTAAGGTCGCCCTGCCCCCAATTCACTCCCTGCTCATTCAACAGTGGGGAAAAAAAAAGGGAGGGAGGGAGGGCATTCCCGAGCCAGACGGAGCCATATGTGTGTGTGTGTGTGTGTGTTGACTCTGGGTCACGGCCAGGCCACACACACAGACGGCTGTCGGGCCATTACATCACCGCTCAGGCATGTGCTGATTCAGAACCGTAACAGCTGCTCCGCTGCGATAACAGACAGCGAGACCTCCGAGATTCACAGCGTCACAGGAAAACTATGTGATATCTCCTGTGTGACACATGCCTTTCCTCATAAATACTCCAAATTCACTTTCACTAGGCCGTTTATAGTGCCATCACAACAACAAAGGTTTGATTAAACAAAAATAAATTATTTTGCTAAATAAAACACGTATGCATAAATTGTTAAAAATAAGATACAAGGGGCCGTACAAGCCATAATTCATTCTGGCACTCTCACACACATGTAACCTTTTCACGATGATAATATTTATTTATTCATTTATTTAATTATGTACGTATGTGAAAGGAGAATGTAAGTGTGTGAGAGTGCCAAATTATGAATTCTGGCTTGTAAAGCCCCTCATAAAAAGACCTATATCACGTTTACAAAATATAGAGTGACATTTTATTTCATGCAGACTTTATTTCTATTTCTTTATTTCCTGCACTTGCATATAATAAAATAACATATAAATAAAATACAATTTTAACTCAAGGTTGTGTTATAATGTGAAAATAATCACTCTTGTGTGCTCTTCCTAAAAATATCCTTTCAGTTATGACAATATTCATAATTAACTAAAAATGAGAAGATGAAGAGTAAAAAATAATGTTTATTAGTGTTTTCTCTTTTGTGTTTCTCTCTCTCTCTCTCTATTTCTGTTTACGGATGTTTGATAGGCTTACAGAATAAAAACATAAAAAACATCAATGGAGTAGCTCCGACTGCCTTATTGCGTTTATTTTTTCATATAATTCAAGTTTTCTCTAAACCGAGGGTCTGTGTTGAACGAGACGTGTTTACACATGGTGTGTCTAGATGAAAACGTCGCTTTAAGAAGACAAATGCATCGGAGACTCATAAAACATCAAATCCATCTCTTTATGGTTTTTGGAGTCCCTTGTGGCTCCACGGTTTCAGCACAATGATTAACGGATCGTTCTTTGAGCTACAGATAAAATGAATAACCTCCCTTCAGTGTGATTAATGCTCTATTGTAACGGCTTGTCTGAAATTGCATCATCTCTGTGCAGTTTCGATGCTTAGCCGTCGCATGAGGGACATATCGTCTTTTTAAAGACAACATGAAACCAAAATTGACAGTATTTACTTTGTTAAGAAACGTCCCTGCTCCCTGGTCTTATTGTGTCTGATTCATCAGTGTATGTTACTGTAAAGAAAAAAAAAGGTCATTTTCATCAACTGTCATTAAAACATAATGGCTTTCTCTCTCCCAGAAATGACTCTTTTTATGCTGATTGCCACCAAGGTCATGTGGGAAGAGAACAATAAAATTACTCCGTAATATCATAGCCAGCTAACAGTGATCAATTCAAATCCCAAACTGGTCTACCAGTAATTGTGAACACGGTTTTCATTTTGTCTTAACCTCACATGCGAAAACAAAATCTCGCCTGGAAACCTGAATTCATAAATGGTTAGCCAGCACATGTACTAATTGGTGTTTAGATCAGGTTTGTGTTGAAGGACCGCCAACAAAGCATTATTCACATGATAAAATACAATATTCATTCTCTTAAATTGTCAACAAGTCTAAATATCAACATTGTCACATATGTCTGAAGTATTGAAGTTAATCAGGTTAAACTAGAGCTTTTTAATGCAACTCTGTCAATATTTCATTCCGACCATTACTCCCGGTCAGAGACTTCTGTAAATATTTAGTTGATATGTACAGTTTAATGGTGCGACACAAAAAAACTTAGTAGTGTGTAAGTTCCAACTTAATGTGCCTTTATGTCAAAATAAAACTAAGTTGTATGCACAGCTGGTGCAACCGGCCCCAGATGTCTACAAGTGCACTGCAGCAAAAAGTTTGCTCAACTTCTGGCTACAAGATGGAGCGCTACTTCTGCAAACCTTTGCGTTTTTCCTGCATGCCCTTGCAACACCCCAATAAAATCAATGGACTGGCAGAAATCCCTGGCATAAACTCCAGGATGGAAGCATCCTAGTACTGCCCCCTATTACCAAAGACGACTGTGACAGTTCTCTCCCACTGTTTTTAAATGTATGCAACTAAAAGTGAATTTAAATTAAATTAATTTAAATTAATTTCGAATTTAAATAAAATGAATTTAGCTTGGTTTGGGTCCGTTTTGTGATGGAAGACTTGAGAATTTCAATTGCCAAATTGAGAATTTGTATTTGCCAGAATTTGCCAGTTTTTTTTAATTAAATTACACTTTGATATTATAAAATGATTAATAAAATATCTGTTTGGAAAGCAGTTATAGAGTTGGTTCATTTGCTAGCTGGCAGAATAGCTTTGGATGTTTATAATTCATTATATGGTCTCTACTCTCGTTTACCATTCATCGTATTTTGTCAAGCCCAGTTCTGCTTTCTTTTGCATTAAAAATTTCAACGAGCAACGGTAAATGTGACCACAGCTTAAAAAGAATGTGCTTTCCCATCATCAGTGGATAACAGCTTGTGAAATTAGTATGCAAATTGCAAATTCAAAGTTCTGCCTGAAGAAAAAGCCCTGAAAATATAGCGAGTCCAAAAGTCTGGGACCACTAGGGAAAAAGCTTCTGTATTGCATGCTTTTCCAATTGAATACAAATTTCCCCATTACAAATTATGTTTTCAGTGTAACGATTTGAGTAAAATGTTAAATTCAAAATATGAATGTCTTTTCCCTTTATGCTTCAATGACATCAGCATGAACATCCTCAGTTCACATGATCAGTGTCACAAATCTTCTCATTTGATTAGCATAGAATAATATTTATTTCTTCAAGTTAAGTAACTTTTTTTTTTCGTTAAAATGAAAATTCTAAAAGTTTCTCAGTGTTCTCTCAGACATTTAGAACCCACTGTAACTCCCACTTGCTGCAGTGTTTCTCCTCCCCACTATCACTCCTGAAGCAACGGCACAGAGGAAGAAAATGAAACCGTTTTTCTCAATCAGCCTCAGTGTCATATAAGACAAAATGAAAATAATGCCTTTAAGGTCCAGGGAATCAACAGAGAGTATGATAGCAATATGAGGCGCATGGCAGTGCTGTCCTCACTGATATTACACACACACCCCTGAGACATCTGCTCAAGGCCTGTTTCTTATTACTGCTTTCTCCAAACTATTTGAGTGTGTGCAGCAGCCTTTTAAGAACAAGCCGTATGCAACAGAAAAAAAGACCAGAGAAAAGCTGTGTTTCTCTAGATCTTCAACCATGTGCGATAGTAAAAGGGGCGGAGCTAATTGCTGTATTTTGCAGACTTGAGGAAATTTTAAATGCACTTCATTTTTTTATTACTACTTTAAAAATCTCATTCTTGCCGCAATGCTGAAAAATTGCATCCTCATTTTACATTACAAAAACTTATTTACATATATATTTATATATAGTAGTAAGGGTTGTACTGCCCTTATGTTAGTATTCATTTAAAAAAAAGAAGAAAAAAAAAGTGGAAGTTTTTTTTTTTTTTTTTTTACATTACAGTAAAGAGAATTTGGGGCTGAAAATAAATTGCCATGAAAATAATGCCAAAATGCAAACCAGATTAATTGTCCTAAAAGATTCAACTTTCTTTATGCAAAAATCTCTCTCTCTCTCTCTTTAGTTTTAGTTTTTACATTAATATAAAAAAAATGCTCTAAACAAATACAAGATATAATGTTTTTGTTATGTAAAATAATTTGTTATGTAAAATAATTTGTTTATCATATATCATTTTAAGACATGAGCAGACTTGTACTCAAATAATTAACATTACTTATGGAAGTAAAATAATGACTTATGTCTTTGAAACAAAAAAGCATGCTGAATAGCACTATCTGAAAAAATAATGCATTGAATTAACAGTTCTTGCATTTTAATGCCTTGTATTTCCAGGGCTTGCATTGTTAGGTCCTGAAATGTAGTATAGTTGTTCGTTTAAGCTGTGAATATTTCAATTAAAAATATTTCACACACTTTTTCATAATAAAAAAATCAATAATTCATATTCACGTTCCAGAATTCACTTCCAAAATATTAAATCGGTTAAAAAATACGATGTATAATATTCAACAGGCAAATTTCGGTCCATTTTATTTCACTTTCCAAATTCGCTTCCACAAATTCAGTGGTTAAAATTCGGCAGATAATTCGCCCTTTCACATCCGGGAGCTGCAGGAATAGCAGTAGAGCACAGAGGCATGATCTCTATCTACTGTCAGTCGCTCACCAGCAGGTGGTGCAAGCGGCTGTTAAATAAGGCCAAAGCAACAGGTGGATTAAGTAATACAGTTACAAAAACTGATCTGCAGAAATTAAGCAAGCGCTAAGTAGAAGTTTTGATTATCGGGGCATTTGGAAAAGCTGATTGTGCGTATGTTTATTTCAACCTCTTTTCTGTTACCAAGTAAGCAGCATTCGAAGGAGATTATTATGGTGTTTTACCCAACGCTGAATTACAGAACTAACATTACATCTAAGGAAGACATATATTGCTTTCGGTTGTTTAGTTTGCCTAACTTTGTGTCATGGCTTGTGAGTCGCTGTGCTGTAGGCTAATACTGGAGATCCCCTCACGTCACATTCCAGGATTCCCCAATGACGAGTAATGCTTCTCAGTCAAATAATACTGTGATATAAGACCTCAGATCTCAGAATACATTTTATTGATGATTATGCAAACTATATAGACAGTTAAGCAGATGTAAAATATGAACGAACGCTCAAGGTTTCACGCGGTTTCCCTCAGAAATCTGTTAAAGAAAAGAAAACACGTGGCTCAGCGCACTAACAGTGACAGCGATTTAAAGACAAACTCACATCTTACTGATGATGCAAACTATATACAGACAGATGTGGATATGAACGCAAGTTACGGAACAAGAAAAAGTGCATGTTATATATATAAACTAATTTAATTTATTTAAAAAATAATTAATTAATGAATAAGGGGCAATTCACATATCGCGCCTAATAACGCGTGGAAAAGGCTATGTGCGCCGCTTTCTCCTTTTTTCCAAAGTGCTCGGGCAGAAGGGCTCCTGAGGCTAAGCAACAATGACGCGTTCTCTCCATGAAGACGCGGAAATTTCAGCAAAGGATAAATGGATTTGCAGCACAAAAAAATCGCTTTCAGTAGCTCTGCTACTAAATTTATTTCAAAATGGCAATCCATTCAAAGGAGATTATAATGGTGTTTTACCCAACACTGAATTACAGAACTAACATTACATCTAAGGAAGACACATATTGCTTTCGGTTGTTTGCCTAACTTTGTGTCATGGCTTGTGCGTCGCTGTGCTGTAATACTGGGGATCCCCTCACGTCACACTCCAGGATTCCCCAATGACGAGTAACGCTTCTCAGTCAATTAATACTGTGATATAAGACCTCAGATCTCAGAATAGATTTTATTGAGGATTATGCAAACTATATACAGGCAAGCAAATGGGATCAAAAAGAATCCAATGCGCTGCATTTTCTTTATAATTGATTTCCATTACCACTGGTCTATAAAGTCGACAGTCACACAAAGATATCAAGACCATGATTAGTTTTAACAATATGCAACCAATTTATATTAACATAAAAAAAATGAGTTAAAAACAATCTAGGTATATTCTGAAAATGTAAACTGAAGAAATTATTGACGTGCTACCGCACCCAAGGGACCGTCTGACAACTCCACTGACTGGGTTAAAAGGTCCGATGTGTTTTAATTAAAATTCTAAATAACACAGTCAAATTCTTAATCTTGTATTTCTCATAGTGATTTTCTACAGGTGAGATTTTGCCAATACCTCCCTTCATATATTTACAGTATACAATTATTTACATATTAAAGATCCCTGGAAAGGGTTTTCATGTTCCAACAGTTGTAGTACATTGCTAGATACAAGACTGACTAACTAGGGATGGGCGTTTTCCACAAATATCACAATCGACTATTTGAGCTCACAAAAAAAAGAATATTCGTTTATTTAAATTAAGTTTAATGAGTCAGACATTTTTCAGCAACATTTGTTTTCGTCATTTTGAACAAGCTTACACACAATAAGCTTGAACATTACACATCGTGTTTTGTAGCTGAAAACCTTTAACAATGCGTGCAAACAAATAAAAGTACAGATTAAAAGCAAAAAAATAATAATAAGTGAACAAAGAAAAAACGAAAAGCAGCCTGCAGCAATTAGGCTATTGTACACTTAACTTTTAAACTGTCAGCAAATCTTTTTTTCTTTTTTTCTATTCTTTCAAATGTTCTTGTTAAGAAATACGGGCATGTAAACATGATTGGGGGAAAGTCGGCTCCTTAGTCTGTTAACAATAAGGCCAGCCGCGGAGAAAACGTGCTCTGACGGCACAGACGTTGACGGGACTCACAAATAACGCTGTGCTAAGCGAATAAGTTTTGTGAAACGCTTCGTGTTTTCGTTTACCACTGAATGGGATCCTCATCTGGTGGAATACATGGAATACATGGCTCCAGCAAGAACTGTACCCACTCGTCTCGGCTGGACTCTCTGTAATCATCGCTGAAGTACTGGCTCAGCCTTTTCCAGCCTTTTCCTACGAGTTGTTATTGCATCCTCTTTATCGTTGGTGACGGCGGCTGCATCCGCACCACTTGCATCAAGGAAAATGTTCTGATAATGTTCAAATAAAGTTTTTTTTTTCTTACTTCTCTCATGTTTTCATCGAGAAACCTGAGATGTTTGTGCCGAGGGTCTAGGGCAGACGCGAGAAGAGGAGTTTCCACTGTATTCTCCAAGTTAGCGGTGTTTATTCGTTGCATGAGAGATGCTGCAACAATGTTCTTGAATTCGGTCACTTTCTGTGATTCTCCACGGCATATTTGAAGTACTGTAGAAGACCGCAGTTCTTAGGGGGCGTTCACTTATCGCGTCTTTTGCATGCTCAAGTTCGTTATTTCCAATGTAGGCGCGCGGTATGCGCGCTCATAATGGAAGCGACGCGGTCGCGATGCGCACGCGGTGCGACGCGGTCCCGTTTTTTCCAGGCGCGTCCGAACAGCATCGAGTTAAAAACATCTCAACTTTCAGAATGCCGCAAGCGCACCGCGGGTCATGTGACAAGAACTAAACATTCAGCTTCATCCTTTCCCGTAACAACGTTGAAAGCTCAGCCAAGATGAAGGAACTGCTGAACATAGCTGCTTACTTGGTAACCGCAAAGAGGTTGAAATAAACATACGCACAATCAGCTTTTCCACATGCCCCGATAATCAAAACTTCTACTTAGCGCTTGCTTAATTTCTGCAGATCAGTTTTTGTAACTGTATTACTTAATCCACCTGTTGCTTTGGCCTTATTTAACAGCCGCTTGCACCACCTGCTGGTGAGCGACTGACAGTAGATAGAGATCATGCCTCTGTGCTCTACTGCTATTCCTGCAGCTCCCGGATGTGAAAGGGCGAATTATCTGCCGAATTTTAACCACTGAATTTGTGGAAGCGAATTTGGAAAGTGAAATAAAACGGACCGAAATTTGCCTGTTGAATATTATACATCGTATTTTTAACCGATTTAATATTTTGGAAGTGAATTCTGGTACGTGAATATGAATTATTGATTTTTTAATTATGAAAAGGTGTGTGAAATATTTTTAATTGAAATATTCACATCTTAAATTAACAACTATATAAAATTTCAGGACCTAACAATGCAAGCCCTGGAAATTCAAGGCATTAAAATGCAAGAACTGTTAATTCAATGCATTATTTTTCAGTTAGTGCTATTCAGCATGCTTTTTTGTTTCAAAGACATAAGTCATTATTTTGCTTCCATAATTACTCATTTAATGAACACTTACAATCGCTATTTGGCAGAATTCCGTTCAAATAGTCAACAGCAGCCATTAGTTTGGTAAAATTGAGCATCAGAATGGACACATTTGTTATAAAGGGAGAAAAACGAAATGTGGAAAATGCCAGCGAAGAAACACTTACAAACAAGAGTAGTCTCAGCAGTGAAAGAAGGAGAGTGCTGGACTTTCGGCATTAACTTTCAGTTTGCCCCGCCACTCACCCGTCTTTTTCCCCCTTCTTCCAAAAATGCTTATAGCCTTCTACTGTTTCAGCTATATTAAAATAGTTCAGTTTTGTATGTAATGGCAAAATTATAATATTTCGTTGAATTTTTTTATGAGGTTAATTTAGAAAAACGTTTGGAGCATTTTTTGGCCGTTAAATATATTTTTAAGTTTTTGTTTAAGTAACGACCAAGCGGCCAGCAGCAGACAGTGAGCTAATCATAGCCTATGTTTGATCATTTTAGCCTTCTCAAATCATCACAACTTATCTAAAATAAAATCTATAAGTATAAACGTTTAACCTAGATAAATGTGCGCTATATCCAATATTTTGTGCGGAGAACTAAAGCACACTTTGCGGGACATAGAGGTGCCAGCGCGATCACTTGCATTTTTTTCAGTGGAATACACCATAATTTTTGCTCATAAGAGTAATACATCATTCGTAACTGTAAAGGGTCTATTAAGGGTCTTTTATTTGTGTGCACTCACAATATCAACAAAACGTTGTGCTTTTATAAAATAAAGAAAACAAACACGATGCGCTTTCTGCCGTCTCGTCTTGAAAAGGAGCGCTTCACAAAAATGATAAACATGATAAACATATCTATATAAAGCTTTAAATTACTCCTTAACAAAATAAAACATCAAAAACTCTGTCATTATAATCAAAATCCGTGAAGATGTACTTCTCTCTAAAGGTGCGTCTAATGAGGAGATGAGTCAGGATTGACAACTTCATCATTGTGACACCAACTCAGAAAATACCAGTTTATTAGTAAATAATTCAAATATATCCTTACTATTTCCCCCTCACACATTCATGGTAATTACTTTTGCAGGAGCATTGCGGCAAGCTTTAGCTTATTGCGTGCATTTGAATGCAGAACTGTTCCGCTGCGCTGACAGCACATCGATATTTGATTTTAATTTGGATCAACATAGGCTACATTTGTGAACGCACATTTTGTGCAATGTCACGCCTCAAGTCACACTTCTGTGCATCCGTACAGACTGCAACTTACAATTGCAACTTCATTGTGCTGTTACTCCTTTCAAGACAAATTTCAAAAAATTGGTCAGCTCCCGGCAGCATCAGGTGTTTTATTGATGGTGAGAATTTATTATTATTTTTTTACGAATGTAATCGATTAGATATCATAATATTTAGACTATAATAGGCTATTATAAATCTGGTTGGTTTGTATCGGTGACATAATATGTAAATTATATGCGTGCAGCCCGTGAGACTTGCACTTGGATCATAGTGCGGCCCAATGAAAAAAATGTTGAGAACCACTGATATAGATATATAGAATATTGTTGCTGCACACATTACTCAAAGGCTGACATCTCATTGGTCAGAGAGTATTTTTGCAAGTTTTTTCATCACAGTGTGAACTTAATTAAAAAAAATATTTACGGAAATCCTTTTGAGGGTCTTCAGATGAAGACAAGGACTCTTTAGTTGCCTTTAGTATTCATTTAGCAGCTAAACGCTTACCTGTTGTGTTGGAGCGCGCTGCTGGATGTAGGGGGGTTGAGAGGGGGCCGCAGACTGCTGTTGTGGAGGACTGAAATATGGGGGCTGATCCTGTTGACAGTAGCTGCCCATTCCCTGTGGCCCGTACTGAGCCGGCATCTGCTGAGACAAAAACATGAGACTTAGCACACACTCACGGACAAACATTCTCAAAAGCTTCACGTGGCATGTCATGGCAGGGAGGACGATTATTTTAAATGGTGATCTGCCCTGGAACATTAACTGACTACTTTACAATGCTAATCCCATCTCAAACTTCTCTGTCTGGGGCGTGACGTCTCCAGTCAGGAATAAAAGCTTCTGCCAACGACTCCAAAATTACCCAATTCAATATAGTGCTGAATGTCTAAACTGTTTTTTTTTCTGAGTAACCATCATTTTGACAAGAAAGCTATTGTAGACAATTAAAATTAAAGTGTTTAACACTTAAAAAAAAAAGAAAATCAAATACAGTATAATTCTAGTTTAAAATAAATCAAAGCATCTGAAGGACTTTCATGATCACACCTGGGATGATGCAGAAACTGATGTGACAATAACAGAAATCAATCAACACACAAGTTTAGGAGATGCTATTAAAAACACCTAAATACTCATTATTTGAGACACTGAAAAACAATATCATCTGCACATATGTAAATGACAAAGGTAGCGACGCGTTTCACTTTATAGTGGTGCTTGATCAGCTTTTTTCGAAAGCTAATTCAATTATTTTCACAGTTTCCAGTCTCTTGAGTTCCTGGTTCTATGAAGCCCCTCCCTCAGAAATATGCAATGGGCTCTGATTGGTTAGCGGGCTCAGTTTGTTTGTGATTCGCTAACTGCCTAGTGCATGTAGTTGGAAAACGTCACACCCCCTTACCATTACGGGAAGTTGATTATTCCAGAGGGCGGGATTTATGTAAACATCAGGGTTAGTGATGTCACAAACCCAGGAAGAGGCTCGTTGTAGTCACTACTAGCAGTTTTTTTTTTTTGTAGTTCTTAAAAAATATCTCCCTTTACATTGAACTCTGAGAGTTGTAACTTTGCAGACGCTGTTTATGCTCTAACAGCAACATTAAACACTAACTAATGTTCAAAAGGTGAAATCATAATCAACCACCCCTTTAAGACCAGCAGTGCATATATTTATTTGTTTATAAATCCCAAAATTAAAGCTGGATAGTTTAATGTTTGAAAATTAAGAAATTAAAATGTGAATACTAGTATTCTTATTTTACAGTGATACTACAAATTAAAATTTAACCATTCAATTAAATAGGTTATTCTTTTTTAATTTCACAATAATGGTATTATTGCATTTTATTTAATAATGATGACAATAAAAAAATCCATTATTTTATAGTCAGTCTGAACTGGTCAAAAACAGTGGAAATGTGCTGAGAGTCCCTCCTGAACACAGTCATATTTAGCGCTCCAAACTGGACTGACAACTGTATTCTGCTGCTGTGTGGACATATCCAGTGAGGGATGATGGGAGACATCTGAACACCGAGGGTCCCCGTGGGTGTGTTAGTTCTTTAGTAATCCACAACTGTTGCCCCTCCTTTGTTTCACGACAAGCTGTTATTGTAACGCTCTTATGTAAGAGCTTTTCAAGGCAACAGCTGCCATTGGCACGCTGTCCTCCCATCTGAGCCCCCCGTTACCCACTCCCTTCATCCGTTGTAATTCTCATTTGTCATTCATACCAAACAGAAAACAAATCCACGAGCCATGATGGTGTGTTTTTCCCGCTCATCTCTCTAATACATGCAGAAGTATGTCAGCGACGGTACGTGCACATACACTCACGAGGCTCAGATGGGAATTGTATTGAGATCTGTGTTCTCTGAGCTTCTTTAATGAGGAAACGTAAGTCAAGCAAGGACAAACCCTAATCTACACTGCAAAAATAATTTCCTCAATCAGTTTTCCATTCGAAATTAGTCCCGGCTTGAGGTCCTTTCCCGATCCTGTTCCCCTTTCTCTTTTCCTATTGCTCCCTCTCTCTATCTCCACTGTCAGTTGACAAAAAAAGAAAAATTATATATATATATATATATATATATATATATATATATATATATATATACATACATACACACACACACACACATATTATATAGATTTACATCACCTATGATGATAGATAGATAGATATAACAAAAAGGGATTTAACAGGAGAGTGCACAATTGCTCCAAAATCCCACAAACAGATTGTGGTCCAATCACAAACAGCACATTTAATCCATTTCTCTGCCATGTACTGTGCTTGTCAGAAACGTGGACAGCGGAGCAGGTGAGTGGCGGTCAGATGGTCAGCGGCAATGCCTCGAGGGGGTTGATGTCTTCTGCTGAATGTGTTGTGATAGGACCTGTCCTCTTACAGAAGCTTCAAAACACCTGTCAGGACCTGCAGCCCCCAGCTACGCACCTGATCCGCATCCACCCGAGCTCGCACACGCTCATTAAACACACCTGACGCCATCAAAGAGCAAGCACAGAGGTAAAATGAAGGGGCAAATTTGTTTGAAGCCGCTTATGGAGAAGAATTCACATTTCAATGTGCATTCAGTAGTTTTGTGCTCTTTTAAAAAAGCTTTACGATGTAAGGAATAAAAAGTTATTTTTTTGTACACTCACATGAAATAAATACAGTACTCATAACCGTTTATAAAAAGTGTTTTGATTATGTCTGGTGCTGGTCGCCCCCCAATGCATTTGGCCTTCTTGCTTATTGGCTGTCAACTCTGTAGATACACTAATAGTGTAGTGTTGTATGTTTATGCGAAGAGCGAACATTAGATAATGGACATACAGACTTACTGTTGTCCTTCATCGGTGGAAACAACAAAAGAATCTGTACCTTTATGGCTGAAGATGAAGAAAAGGTCTGAAGCCAGACAAAAAAGGACAAAAAATAAAATAGCTTAAACATTGTTGAGGCATTCACAAGGTAAAAAAATCTGATGATGGAGAAAATCCTGACTAGCGGTGCCCAAGTGGCCTATTATTGTAAGGGAATTAATGATTGTCCCTAGCTGGCAGTGCAGCGTTTATCAACATTGTGGAATCTGCACTAGCAGCGATGCTAATGCTAGCTACTGAATGCACGTTTAAGACACGTTTAACACAATATACCTGCAAACTCTGATAAAAAAAAAATATATTCTAAAAACTTCTTGCGATCAGCAGTTTAAATAGTTTTGGGAAATTCAAATATCAGAATAGAACTACATGTAGCAACGTTCTTTTTAAGCAACACTGTCCATGGTAATTTATGCATTTAGCAGACGCTTTTATCCAAAGCAACTTACATTGCATTCAGTTTAACAATTTTCTCCTAACATGTGTTCCCTGGGATTCGAACCCTCAACCTTGCGCTTGCTAACTCAATGCTCTACCACTTGAGCTACAGGAACACTATGGTAACATACTAAACTGTAAAATGGCTAATGTTTAAAACGACTTTACAGTTCAAATACTACAGTTTTTGACAAAGTTGAAAAGGTTTTGTAAAATGCTGACTCACATTTCAGCTTAATAAATGATACATGTAGGGATATGCGAACTATCCCTTTAATGTTAATAAAACAACAAAACAGAGAAAAATCACTCACTGCTCTTGACTGAAGAACTTTAATACAGTTGCTTTAATAAGAATCAATGTATTACTTATACAGTGAAGGTGTATATAGTGTTTTATTTTTATATTTGTTCATTCAATTTCATGTATGCTACTGCTAAAAACACCTACTTTACCTGAAAAATTAAGCACTGTTTGTTTTGTTTGTATTTTATTTGAATTGTAATGTGCATTTTTGTTATTTTTTTTTATAACAAAGATAAGATAATGAGAACATAGATTTTTATCATCGCCCACATTGGCCTTCTTTTATATTTAATATTTTGTTACCTTTTCAGGATTTTTTTTTTTAAATAGGGAAATTTGTTTGGCTGTACTGCTCAGACAACTTGCTAAGTAGTTTAACTAAAATGACAAAGAATCATGATAAAAAGTATATTATATATAGGCTATAATTGTTTTTTTCTTGAAAATGCTAAATCAGTCTGACAATATGTGGAAAGCGCAGAATTAAGTTCTTTGGATTTCAATGGCAGAATGGTGAATTTTCCTGGAAATCGATACAATTTTTCTTTATATTTAACATTGTGTCTTCATCTTCCTCTGGGTTTCAAGCTTTGTCTTTTTCTATTTTTGTGTAAAAATGTTATGTGACCAACAGAAATAACACAGCAGGATTCCCTTGGTATCAGACCAGATGAAACCTCCAATTTCAGGTAGGCTTGTAAAAAAAAAAGAAAAAGAAATCCTCTGGTCATCTAAGGTCATTACATAGTCCCTCTCGGTCAAGAACGGCAACATCTAACAGCTGCACAAATGCACCGCACACCCCTTCGGTTAGAGATTACCCCAAAACTCTCTCCTGTAATGATCTCATTATGTGCTGGCCGCATTCGGTGATGTCTTTCTTGATTAGTGCCTCTCCTACATTCATCCGTGCCAGGAGGAGATTGCTGATTCTGATCTTTCGTTCTAAAAGGGTCACGTCCGTACCCAGGGGCAATCACAGGAGGAAACTGTCCTGCTGAACTGGAGTCAGTGTAGCTGACCAAAGAGCAGTGTAATGGATCTGGAGGTAATGAAAAGAAAGTGGCTGATAGCCGAAATAGCAGTTTGTGTTTCTAAGCTCCAAAACACACTTGAGTTTGTGAACCCAAGCACCTCCAGCCACGCAGACTCGATTTCACGCGTCGCTGTTTTCCAAAATGTGTCAGAACAAGGAGGTCTACAATAGCTGGAGAAGTCTTTCTGTTAGCTTTCTCATTGATCTCAATGACAGCTGCTCAGCTAGCGCAGTACTTAAACTGCTGACATTTTAACAACTAGCTACGTATATCATGTTTTCATTTAAAAAATATTAACAAGCATATGTGATCAAATTTGCGTAGAAAAACCTCCTGTCCTTACAAAAATTCCAGATGTGTGGATTCTTTTGAAATGACTGCACAAACTCACACACACAAACAATGGTAAACTGATTCAAATCGTTTGCAAGTCATTCTGACCGAATTATTAAAAGAATCACTTCTAAAGAGCCATTTGTTCATGAAGCGGACTACGCAACAAATATATGTGGTCTTTGATTTACTTTGAGGTTCCTAACCTTTTTATCTCAGTACATTTGCATCAGACTGCAATCTTAAAAATGAATTCTTTTGGCATCTCATTATAGATCCAAACTTTCACATCTGAGATTACGTGAAGTACATTTCTAGCCAAAGCCTTCACAATTCATCAACGAAGCTACACTCAGCCCAATATACCGTGTTAATATAAAGGGATTCTCCATATTGATTTTGCACTAGTATAACACTTTTTCTTTTGAATCACGTATTGCTTTGTATTGTGTTTCATGGTTGAAGGAAAATGTACAGGTAGTTTTCTGCTAGGACATCATGCAATAACAGTGTAAGTTACATTACAGACAGCATTAAACCGCATTCGCAGTGAATTTAACTTAACACGTTAGAAAGTGTTTGGTAACAGTACTACTGCTTTGATTTTCTTTTATCCCACCCATGCGGCAAAAAAAGTCATTTCAGAGGCAGTGGCACTGAACTTAACTCCGTCCAGCTTTCGAGTCTCATTTTAGTAGGGCAGGCTGTACCCCGAACAGGACGGCCCAGCCCAAGCAGACTGCCTGCCAAGCTCTTCTGACAGACAGGCGACGCATTAGACTGTCAACATCTCTGGTACACTGGGAGTAGTGTCGCTCCATGCTGACAGGCACAACAGAGTCATTCCTTCTGCACTGCACTCTGTGCTTCCCCTCGGGCTGTCACTGTTCAGACCGCCGGCCTGTGGGACACTTCAGTTTCCTGTGGACTCAACAGCAGGAAGAGCATGCTGCTATATCTGTTTGAGAGCTATGAGTCAGTGTTGCTAATTCTGATAGTCTAATGTAGCTGTGCTTAAAAAGTAGATATCATAGCAGGATAGTCCCCCATGTGGCAGCCAGCTGGGGTGGGTAAAAACACTGGCATGATAAGTAAGTATTTTTTCGGCAGATTTTTCCGGAAGTGCACCTGTGTGCACAGACTACATTGTAATCGTTCGCTATCATGTCAGTTGTGTGGAAGTATTTCGAAATCTTTGCTCAGGACACGGGCAACCGTTCAGCACTGGAAGTGCAGCAGAGCTACACGTCTGAGGCACAGATAGCAGGAAGGAAGCGAACAGCCTACTGCACAAAATAAGAGTCCCTTTCCTGCGCTCACTGAAGCTGCGCGAGTGTATCTGTACCTGTCCGCGCCCTGCATAAGCGGACAGGTACAGGTTTTTTTGTAAAGTAGAACTTGCATACATGTTTGAAAAGCCAGAAGTAAACGTCAGTTCTGTATAGGATGATTATTTTTATTTTACCTTAAAATTTCATCGACTTAATTTGATTTAAAAATCACCTGCTGTAGCGCACTGAAGTGTTTCATTCATCCAATTAAAACAATTTTTTTTTTTTTACTTGAGCAAATAGTTATTTATTTTTCATTGGCTTCAAGTAAAAAAATTATAGATGTGAATCATTACCCTATTTTTTTATTTTTATTTTTTTTTATTGGATGAATGAAACACTTTGCATCTTTAATTTATTCGCACCAACATTATTTGATTTTAACATTTTGGAATAATGTATTTTTATAGCATACATTTATTTAGTCTCACTGGTAAAGACATTTTTTCTCATTTAAAACCAAATTTAAAAACTAAAACAAATACTGAATGCTGATTAAGAAACCTCTTATTGAATGTGTGTTGATTGTGTTGTTTGGACTGTAGAACTATGCAGTCGTTGCCTTTAATTTCACATGGTTCCAGTTAATCTTTTCATTTAAGGCCAGTTCTATGTAGTTTCAACCCAATTCAAAAACAAAAGCTAAAGGCTGATTTCTGTACCATCTATGTTTGTTTTGAATGTAGTCTACTTACTGTGCAGATACTAACTTTAATTTCAGATGGTTATGGTTATTGTTTTCAATAGCCAAAAGCCAGTTTGGCCTATTAAATACCAAATAAACATCTTGTTTATGCATGCTTTCCTTATTTTATGTTTGTTGCTTAAAAAAATCGGAAATTGGTATCGGAATTGGCCAGTTTGCTTGTAAAAAATCGGTTTTGGAATTGGCCATGAAAAATCACGATCGTGCATCCCTAGTAAGAAGTACGTACTTTCATTAGACAAGCAACATAACTAGGTCCACGCAAGCATCTTCTGTGCCGATTGTGAGGAAAATGCATGGAATTCTGCAAAATGGATTTAAAAGTGTGGAGTAGGGATGTAAGGATCAACTGCAAGCCGGTTGAAAATAAATTCAAATATGCGAATATTCTAATTGGTTGAGATGCTAAATAAATTGCGATTCAATTAGGGGAAGGAGTTTATATGAATATATGTCTGAGGGGAACTGTAGAAATGTTTAGATGGTATTTTTATTTTCATCTTGCCTCTTTATAATGCATATTAAAGTTCATAAGTGCAGTGCTGCTTTGTTTACAGCGGAAACCAAGTAAACGCTTTAAACGCCACCTGCTGGCAGAGAGTGAATCTGCGTCTCATTCAGCTCATCTGCTGTTTCTGTTTCATGCAGATATTTTTTATGTATACTTTCACAAAAACTGAAGTCAAAACATTGTTTTTTTTTCTCGAAATTATACAATCTAGCCTAACTGAGATGAAAAACTGCTCGTTTTGCATATATGCAGCATCTTTGTTTGGATCATGATTAAAATGAAGTGGTTGCCTCTTATTTTAAATGGAAAGACCCCAGACAAAACCTTATTTTGTTTTTTTGAAGAGATTAGTTTTATTTCTGTTACGTATTAATTTGATTTGCTTGTTTTAAAATGTCAGTTTAGTTTTGTTATTTACAATTACATTATATTTAAATTGTGTTATTAAGCAGACGCTTTTATCCAAAGCGACTTACAAATGAGGACAATAGAAGCAATCAAAACCAACTAAAGAGCAATAACAAGCAAGTGCTAAATTAGTATTATTATTGTTATATTTCAATTTCACAAAGAAACGTTCAGCATTTCATCCAAGCAATAATAAAAGGACACATTTAAAATCATGAAATTAAAATTGTGAATCGAATCGTGAGGTGAGTGAATTGTTACATTCCTAGTGTTGAGATGTGTTAAATGGAGTATAACTGGGAGTATAACATTTTTCGGTATCAGATAGCAAATTCAGATTTGTTTAAAGCTCCCATGATATCAAAACATACTATGAAAGCTGACAACTCATTTTTTGTCCAATCAAATGCTGTATAGAATAGAGTACACTTTTTATTTAACAGCCCTTGATCCAAAAGTATTTTCCCTTTAATTTTTCTAATTGGGATTTGTCTTTGTTAAAGAGTTATAAGGCATGACCTAAACATAACATCACAACCTTAGCAACTTTGATTTGAAGCAAAATCTTTGAAAATTAGTATAAGGTGCAAGGTTGTAATTAAACAGTTAAAAATTGTGCAATACAATACAATCCCATGAAGCACTGCAAATTGAATTAAAAAAGGACATACAAATATAAAACTTTAGGATGTTTATTGTATTTAGAAGTAAAAAATGTTTACGTCTAGCTTTTAGTTTTTTTTAATGCAAACAAATGTAAGTATTTTGAGAGTATTTTGTATTTTTTTATTTAATTGTTTTGAGAGCAATGGGAAACTGACTATCACGTCATTCACAGTAAGCAGACACGAAACCGTGGCATGATTTGCTTGTTTTGGTTCTCTGAATTTCTGACTGGTGAAGATATTTTTGAAAATGATGGGTTTTTCACCAGGAATTAACATTAACACGTTTACTAAAAAATGGGTTGCAGTAATGAAAATTGATGGCTTCAACAAAAGCATATTCCATCAATTAAACACCTGCAGCTCATAGGTCTGTCTTTAAAGGTTTATAAGTTGTAGTTTAAAATCAATTCCCTTATGTAGAAAATGTATGTAATTGATACTCCCTTAACCTAGCTGTTGCCATCTATAAGAATATCCCTCCTACTAATACTGCCTCTGACTACAATAGCAAATCATAGTCTCAAGATTATGATGTAAACTGAAGTCGAATGTGATGTTAACTAATGTCGCCCCCAACTTCCTGTTTCAATAGAAAATCTATCAATACAGGACTAAAAATTTCACCCATCGAGCAATTTCATGCGATCTTTTATAACCAAACATCCAATGGGCACATCATAAGTCTAGATGTTTTTGAATTATGTGAAATCTGTGGCACACCCTGGTTATAAGTAATTTACTGTGCATTAGACTCTTTCACATAATTTGCGTCAACATTTCCCAATGCATGGAGCTCTACGGACTGAAATTCGTCAATCAAATGACATTATGAGGGTGGTGCCTGGCCAAAAACCAAAAATATGCCACTTTCCTGATAGCTAGCAACCATGTAAAATCACTTTTCCATGATGGTATCTGCAAAGCTTTTCACATGGAAATCAAAGCTCCATGTGACACAGACACCGAAAATCATTAGTTCTACCTGTTGCTGAGGGTACTGCATCCCTCCCATGCCCACTTGACCACGCCCCTGCATTCCCATTGGGTATCGATGAGGAGCAGGTGATCCATATGGCTGTCCTGGATAAGTTCCACCTGCCTGGGAGTAGGGACTGTTGCCCATCCCATACATCTGAGAACGCTTCATGGCCATAGGGTCCATAGGTGCCACCTGTAGAGAGGAGTATCAGCTCATTAAAATAAAGAACACCAATAGCATTGATTTCCAACGTACGGTAGTCTGCGTGAACACATTTATATGACTATTATGCCTGAGCAGACTGGAATACAAATAGCAATCATAAGGTTGAGTGGTTCAGTAAATAGAGAGATTGAGGGCAACGTGCCATCGACTGATATTTGGGGGAGGGGGGGGGGGGGGGGGGGTCAGGTTTTCTCTCAAGTGTCTCATCTTCGCCAGAAAGACTGAGAACCATCCAAGCTAATCTTCTCATGTCACTGCCAAATTCAGGTCAATTGAAGCAGCACTTACAGAAAATGTGACCAATTTGAGAAAGCCTGGGAGGCCACTATAAATGAACATTTTAAACGTCAGCAGTCATGCCAGAGTGCTCTGCAGTCACACACACACTTTCTCTGATTAGACAACTATATTGTCAAATATGAGTTGCTGTAGTTTAGAGTTTGTGTACCATTAAGGTATTCCTGAAGAATCTGTAGTGGAACACTGTTGGAAGTTTCCAGGTTTCCAGAGAAGTTGAAGCCATCAATGACGAGTCTACTGTTTTATAATCATACAGATGCCATTTCCACCTCTAATTTATTCCTAACACTCCTCGTTAATGCACCATGGTCAGGTCCGTCATTAAAATCACCAATTAGGTACGTGAGGTCATGCTATGCAGTGAAAATAGTAACAGCTAAATGACTTTGTTGGCATAATGTGCAGCAGAGTGACTGTATTCACAAAATAGTGGTTCACAGTATTACTGTTGTTACTGTATTTTTGATCAAATAAATGCAGCTTTAGTGGGCATAAAATACTTCTTTCAAAAACATAAAAAAATACTACCATCCTTAAACCTTTACAAGGTAGTGTAAATTATAAATATTATGGAGCCGTACGTAAAATGAATCAAAGATAGTAAATAGACAAAATCTGATTTTGGAAATAGTTACATTACATTACATTTGGGCATTTAGCAGACACTTTTATCCAAAGCAACTTACAGTGCATTAAAGATAAAAAATAAAAAATAAAAAAATGAACCAGTATGCGTGTTCCCTGGGAATTGAACCCATGACCTTTTGCGCTGCTAATGCAATGCTATACCACTGAGACACGGGAACACATAAAATAAAAAAATTACACAAAGGTGAGTTTGGTGAATTTTTCATCAATCACATTTTGCGTGGAGCCAGAGTGGCAGAACAACACACACTTGGAGGCCTGGGGAAATGGGCTTCATGCTGAAGATAAGCCATTAACAACTCAAGTTAATGCCCTTTCTCTAAAAATGCAAATGAGCATAAATGTCAACATCATCTTCGTGTGTGTCTAAAGAATTGAAATTTGTCACACATAATACAGACTCATTGACGTAATTCAAACCAGTCTGTAATTTTATTCCAACAATAATTCTTCAGCGAAGGCATCTCTAAATGTTTATTTAGTCAATATGTGGGTTTCCATTTTTTACAATTTCTGGAGCAACATATTTATAATTATTATGTTGTTATAATATTGTTTAATTTAACACAGATAGAAGGGGGTTGTAACAATTTCATTCAAATTCCTTTAAAAATGATCTAACAATTCTAATCAGTGGCAAAAAAAATAAAATGATATCTAATAAAAACCAAAAGCGTGTAAGCTTGGATTATTGTGGCTGCATTTCTTGAGTTTATGTGGTTAGGGCACTGAGCTTTTTTTTCCACGAATTAATTGTAGGCAGACAGCCAAATGTATTTTAACATTATTAACAGACTTCATAAATAATTAATCTGCTAAGGTAGATCCAAGATGCTCTCAAAGCATCGTACAATATTTGTCAAGATTGAATGGAAGATATGGGGGCTATCAGGTGTCTTGGCATCTCTTCCAGTCATGTTGCCTGTGGGCAGGCCTTGGGATCACCCTGGGCAATCCAGCACAAATCATATTCATGTGCAACTATGAAAGCATGGCTAATCTGCATGTGTAAAGGTCAGAACTGCTCATCTATACAGAGAAAGGCCAGAATCAAAAAAGCATCTGATTGCATAGATGCTGAACTTGAAAACTGTAAGCAGGTAGCTTTTGCTTCATACTTATAGCTATATGAGGGGGAAAAAAAGTTATATTTTACCACTGGTTTTTGTCTACCAATGCAGATTTAGAACTCAAAATAGATAACTGAGCACATACTGGTTATAAACAACAAATTGTGTCAAATTATGTTACACCAAATTGTAACGTTATCAGCGTTTGTTGTTTAACAAAGACAAAACCTACAGCATTTAGGTGGATGAATATTAATATATGCTAAACTATTCCAATAGATTCATCAGCTTTGCCCCTGGACCTGCATAAAAACATATTAAGCAGCAAAGTCAATTTATCATTAAAATCATACTTGAAAAACTGTAAATATGAAATCCAAGATTGTATCTTAAATCCAAGTATGTTGCCTATCTAGACCATTTTTTCAACATTATAGTCTTAAACTGACCAACCAAGAGCTGCCAAGCAAGAGAGGATTTATTTCTGGTATTATATTCTTGAAACCCAGTGGGCTTCCAACCTACAAAAATCAGTTTTGTGTATTACAGTGTCAAAACCTAAAGCACAGCCTACCTAGACAGCATTTTGGGTCATTACAGTCTCAATTTCTCAAAACCTAGTACGCTTCCTAGGTTTTGGGATCCAGCTTTCGTCGCCATCTCACCCTACAGTTTATTTATATTTTATTATGTTGTGCTTACCACAACCAGTACGGAACAATATTTTAAGATATACCTGGTAACGTTAAATGTGAAAACATTAATTACGGCATAATGAAGCCAGACGGGCGCAATGGCGCTAGCAATGCTAATCAGCAGCGCTGGTAACGTTACTGAAACAGACTAGCTCTCGCCCTTTCAGAGTCAGACAGACAGTGCTCACTGGTGACCGATCACTCAAAACGAAACCGACATTTTATTTAGGAAGTAGAATTAAAGCGCATAATCGCTTTGTTTCAATTGATCTCGTGGACGACATTATTACAAGCAGCTAATTTTATTTAGCAGCAGCGCAATGCTAGAATGTTCCATAATTTGATTGGCAGCGAACGAGCGCTTTTATCGAAACAACGGCCGGTGATTTATTCAATAGCATGACAATGGCTTCTTGGTAATAATGCTGTATTATTATACGGGCTATACGAATATGAGCAGCTCAACCTATCAGCTCGGGCATCTCTTAAAACAGAAATGAGAGTCTCAGTCAGCGCACTGAGCGCAGGCTAACTCTCATGCTAACACCGTTAGCACAGTCACCTTGGGCAGAACTTGACATTTTCTTCTGCCTGTCAATCCACACACAAGACCAAACCCCGCAATAACCTCAACTACGATAGAAGAGAAAACAAACTCAACAGGCTATCTGCCCATTCATACAGATCATTTGCTTTCAATATAACGTTATATATAAAAGCTGGACGCTGTAAGCTAGTATTACGAGTAGCATCAGGCCACAGTTAGACCTGCATGCGAAACTTAACACACGTTTAAACGTTCACCTGAGCTCTGCTGTTCCCGTTATTCCCGGGGCTCATGGCCGGGTGGTTTCTTTGTTGTGCTCCCCAGCCGTGCCCTGCAGCGGGGCTGTACGGGGAGCTCAGGTCTTTGCCCAGACCCAGACCGGTCTGCTGCTGCTGCTGTGGGGTGCTGTAGTCCTGATAACCGCTGCCATACCCGCGCATCATCGGACTCGGAGAGGTCAGGAGCTGGTTTAGGGTGGGTGTAGCTCCAGAGGGGTGCTGTTGGTTTTGTCCAGAAAACCTCTGAAAGCCCCCAACATTGGCACCGGGAACAGGGGTAGTAGAGGCCATAACAGCCTTGCCATGACTAGCAGCGGCAGTAGGCGAGTTGGTACCTGGGCCCATCATGTTCCCCTGCCGCGACGGGCTCATCATTCCGTATCCAGCGCCACCGTACCCCGGCCGGTAGTTGGGATAGTGGTTGTACGGATTATTATGGTACCCTTCGTGGGAGTTTTGCACTTGATCCATGCTCTGTGCTTGATGCATTAAAGCCGTCCTAGGGCTTTGTTGTCCGCCATGTTGATCAAAGCAAGGCCCTCCTCTTCCATTCCCGTAATAATGATTAAACTCAGAAACGGAGCTGTTCCCGCTTTGGGACGCGCTGCCGCCGCCGCTGCTGATGCTGTTGTTGTTGTTGTTGTTGCTCGTTGGTCCAAAGTGTGAGTGCTCGTACCTGCTGCCCATCCGATCCACCCCGGTTTTGGACGAGCGATCCTCCTCGTCGCTTGTGTTCAGCAAACGCGGATGGCGATCGAGCTGCGTCTCCAGAGCGTTTTCTTTCCCTCCATGCTGCTGTCGATTCCCCGGGTCTCCGCGCACGGGTGTCGGGTTGATGTTGTTGTTGTGGTGGTAGACGGCTCGCTGCTGGTGCTGCTGATGGAGTGATGCTTGCGACTGTTGCTGTGGAGGTGTGCGATGATGAGGCGAAGGAGGGGGATCTCCGCTAACAACATTTTTCACTTGATGATTCGCGAGCAGACCCGTTTCCATACTCGAAGACGCGGTTAAATGAGCAGAAAAGGCTGTGTGCGTTGATTCTCAGCGTCCGAGGTTTCGTAGAGACTACAGACGCATGCTGATGGCCATCTACATTATTCATCGAGGCAGCGCTGTACCCCTGCACAGCCCCGCAACACAGCGGTTCCTCCTCATTCTCACCATTAGATTTTGGATGGAGCCCTTGCCCCCGCTGTCCTGTCAGGGGATGGATGTGTGCTGCATGGGCACGAGCTGTGAAAACAATTACTGAGGCGTTGAAACGGAGAGAGAGAGAGAAAAATGCTAACATATGCGTTTAACTGGTGGTGTTTCGAGGGGAGCAGAGGCATTAATATGTTCTCACATGTTCAAAAGTTTATTTTTAATACCAAACTTCCAATTCCCAGAGCCAAGTGTGAACGTGTAGAATTGTGCATAAGACCCCTAGCACAGCCCCTTTGCTCCAGCATGGCATTATCAGGCGTCTCTTCCAGCTCTCCACTGCTCTGCGCTCAGTCTGCTGGAAGAGCCGGACCGGATGTCTCGGAATTTGGGGATTTCTGTATTTACAGTTTTTATTCATCTCATTTTGAACAGTTGATGGATTAAACTAGTGACCTGCAATCTAGTGAAGCTGCATCTGACGTGGTTTATTTTCCACAAAGAGGTGCATTTAGTTTTTAATGATGAAGAGGGGCGTCAAATGCATGAACAAATACAGAAATAATGTCAAGGAATAATGTTGTAAATATGGATACATAAACATTATGAATGCAAATATTAAATATAAAAAATATAACATTTTAAAACATCTGCACAAAAAAAAATTTCAAGTGTCATCTGGGTGAGACCTTTTCTAACAGGTTGCTCTACCTTATTAACTCTTAAGGATGCATGGAAGTAACTTAAAGGTACATATTAGTACAAATGGTAAATTTTTGCACCTTTTGAAAAGGTAAAAGGTACTGCCCCATTGACAGCGTGCTGTTGTAATAATTGCAATTTAAAAGTAAATGCTAGCTGCACAGAGTTTTAACTGCATGTTTGTATGCATTTATTAGACTGCCTAAGGAATTGAACTCATTAGTTGGGGGTTGCCAGCGCATTCTGGGATGTAGGAACATATATGCAGGAACTTCATTCTTGCCTTATGATCTAGAACAAATACAAGTAAGTTTCAGAGTTAAAGTACATGATGACTATACTTACTTAAAAATACTCCCAAAATGTGTTATGATAAAAAAAAAATGGATGCTTCATTTTGATCTTACGCCATTACTATTCTTTCTCCCAATTGCTGACCAATATGGACAGGATATTATAGGGTTACATGCAGGATACATGCATTCAAAACCAACACATCTTACACAAACATTGACTGCCCTTCTACATCTGTATACACTCAGAAAGGTAGCATTTTTCAGATTTCTACAACATTAAATCAACAATCGGCTACCCTACTCTTCTAATATCATCAATTCCATGCCGGATTTTCTCAGTGGTCTCAATCCATTTCTCTGCAGCCCAACACATCACACAGATATGGACTGAATCACAGGATATATCATTCAGTGCTCACACACACACACACACACACACACACACACAAATATTATATTGTGCTTTCACTATATTAAACAGTTGTTTACAACATTTTATTGCATTTTAAATGGCACCGGCATCTAATTTCATGCAGTAACCAATTCTGTGACATGCAGATTTTGTGCCTCACCATCGATAATACATACTGGAGGCTTGTCTCTCAAGCAACAAATTGTTGGCATATTGCTTAAACTGCTGTATCTCTAAAACGACACCTTCTAATGGGGTGATATGTGTATGGTGGAGAGGTAGGCCTGCTCTGGGGATGAGCAGGATGTGAAAGGACCTCCCCCAGCAGCAGCGGCAGCAGCTCAAGCACCGAAACTGGGTCAGACACAAAAAAATAAAACCCACTCAGGCAGTCAGGCTTAGCTCCAGAGTGATGCTGTGACACTGCAAGCATTTGCTCCACAATAGAAAAGCAACACCTTCTAATACAAAGGTAGAAAACGACAGAAAGTCTTACGCTTTCAAGGCCAAGCAAACGATGGACTGAATTATTCAGAACGGACTGGAAATGCCCATGCCTTAGCAATTCGTTTTACTATTGCTATTTATGATACATTTGTGGATTATGTATGCAAACAGACTCGGCGGGTTTCAAAATGAGATCGTGTCATGGCAGCTTAAATTAAAAAGGGGGGTTTAAAAGACTTCAATTTCAGTTATATTATCAGTTTGGCTGCATATATGTTTTTACTTAAAATGACGATATATTTCATAAATGGAATTGTGATACATGTACAGGCTGAACTGACTTGAGCTGAATAATGACTCTAAATCTAAACAAGACAAAAAAGCACATATGCAATAGTATTTCAGTTAGTACAACGGTGTGTTTTGAAGCCCTGCCATGGCTTTTTGCAAGGAACAGATATAATTCTTCCAAAATGTTACCCTCCGCAGTAGCTCTGAAATATGGTTGGGGTGATTCAGTAACATTTGGTCACATGATTAACAAAAACCACCGACGCCTCAAACTTAATGCAACTACAATTGCAAAAACACGTTTCTCATGACATATCTGACACTGAGTCATATCTCTTGCTCCAAATTAAAACACTTCACTGTGAAAACATTTTAGTGATGAAATTGCCCATCTTTTGCTGCTAATCATCTAGTATATTTATTTTTAATTGATTATGCAGACTATATGACTATTATATACTTAATGCATTAGACTGTGCATTGCATTGAACGCAAAACCTGCACATTGTCCTGTAAGCTCTTCGTGAGCCTATTTAAATTCAATACAGATTGATTTATTTGCTGTATTATAGATATTTTAGTTCAGCTTCTCAAAACTTTGGTGTCAGCCGTTTGTTTGGCTACTCTGAAACTAGCTTTGTGTAACAAGATACAGGCTTCAGGAATCTAGCTTTATATATTTAGTTTGATAGCCAACATGAGATATATGCTTTCATGGAAGAAAGCAGTGAACATTCCTCCTTACTCTTCATCTTTTGTGTTCCATGGTAGACAGTCGTAGAGGTTTAAAATAACAAAGAGGTTGATGCGTTTAGTGTATTGTTTTGTGATGTTTCCTCTCTTGATTTGTATCGTGCTGAACTTCCTGTTCACTTCAACCCCAGGAGCGTCCCATCATGGCTTCATTTCAACCAGCAGCACAAGATGGCAACCGTCCTTTATTAAAGACTGTGTCTTGAGCTCAAGCTGGCACTGGCCCAAACTGCATTTAGAACAAGGCACGGTGTCGCTGATTGCATTTTTCCTAATTAAGCCTCGTCTGACCTTGGCAGAGGCAAATCATTAGATTCTCATTTTAATAATCACACCGCAGCGGTTCTATTCCACTGGGTCTCTGACGGCACTGGAGCAGTCTTTAAGCTCTTCTTAATTTTCTTGTAGCTTTATAGCGAGTAAGTAATTGTGTCGGTGGATACGATGACATAAATGACTCTCTAATTTAAGCCTTCTGTGTATGTTTGAAGAACACTATTGCTTTGACTATTAAAGCTACTTGTGTTTTCATAATCGTTTGATGTAAGTGCATATTTTGGCCAACTTTATGGTCTATTTTGGCTGTTTTGTTCAGCTGCAGCAGAGGACGGCGTAATGATAACACTATCACTGAATTACCTGATCAGTATTAATTACTTAAGTAATAACTTGGTCTTATGCTAATGAATGGTTGCCTAGTAGCCTGTTTTACACATTTAAGCCACTATTTAAGGCATGGATCTGTTTTAATCTTAATTGAAACTGTTCTCAGATAGTGTGGAAATTCATACAAAAGAAACATGTTTTTTTTTTCCCGTTGCAAGTATGAAGAGTAATATTGAAGAGATATTTGTGAGGTTAAATATGGAATGCTTGACCTTGATGTCCTCTACATGCTTGTACTTTTATATATTCAAATTGTGTGCGTATATATATATATATATATACCTTTCTGAAAAAAACAGACCAAAACATTGGTGTATTATACAGGTGTATGTTTGTCCACACTGAGAAAAGCCTTGTTTACATTCATGGTGTGAATCTGTCAATGTTCTTAATATCGCAAATCATTTGCAAATAATGCAGAGTTTAATGATAATTCAAGAGAACTTCTAGGGAAACTGACATAAAATAGTGGGGCTAAAAATATAATATTTTTACTAACTAAAATGCATTACTAAATTTGAGATGTAGAGTGCTGACAAACTTGATGTTTGCAGGCAACAGCTGTTTAAAAAATATAAATAATAAGCATTAACTAAAGAGAGTGTACAAAAAGTGTTTAAAAAGAGCAAGAACCGATCAGCCTACACCTTTTTTGGTCATTATGTATCTTTCTTAATTTATCATGAAAAACTGTGCATGAAAAACAAAATCAAATCAGTTGTCGTTGTCATTGTTGTCTAAATGATATATATTTTTAGTGACATGAATTTATTTAGAAATGTATTCTTCTATCATGGTTTATGTGCAGTTTATTCTTATTGAATAATAAAATGTATCCATCTGAAGTGAGCTACATCTTTAATACACATTTTAGAAATGTTATTAGTGTCTTTATGTTTCCATTCAACATTTTTATGCGATATCAAAATGTGCATAAAATACATCACTAGATCTTTACTGAATAATCTGTAGTTGTTCATTTCAAAGACAAACACTATATTGAACGACGGCTTTAAATTCATTCAGCAATCATAAAACATGACACAGATGAACTAATTTGCATCTTGAGTCATCTTGATTTCAGGATCCTCTTAAATGTTATGCAAATAGACTTTGAACAGCCATAGAAAAAGATAAATTAATATACACTGTTCACTTTACTCTGAAATCACTTTTGTATATAACATTTGTTGTTTACTCAAATTTAGTCAACATTAACTCAATAGTTTTGTAAAATATTTTTTTTTTTTGTATTATGTATTTCTGTAATATTTTGCATAATATTTCACACTATGTTCTCTGAAATTGGACTGTAATTCCTATGGTCTCTCTTGATTAAGCTCAGTTGGCGATTTGTGATCACGTAAGGGATGAGTTGAAGTTTGTAAGAAGAGCATTGAAGAAAGCTATGGGCTAGGGCTGAAATGTCTGCTCACTCTTTTCCATTTGTTTTATTTAAATCACAATGCAAATCTAAATCAAAATAATGATAATAATAACAAGTCAATAAAATAAGAGATGTTTTTGATAGACCTTTGCTGTCTGGTTATCTCATGTCAAATGTGTATGACTTTCTTCTGTGGAAATTATGTGATTAATTATTATTATTTTTCATGTGGATTAGTAAATGATCGATGTGTCTATGGTGGTGTTTGCTCTGTGTAAGGCAGACCTGGTCTCAATGCAAACTATTAAGCAGTACTGCCCTCTGCTGAGAGCACACTAACTGTACATTGTGCTTAAATAAGATCTGGTTGCATGCATTTCTTTTAAATCAATAGCCCATATTGACACATTAGTAAAATATCTGATATTTGTCTAATATTTCTATCTCAGTCGTGGTGTAAGGGTTACAAAATGCTTTCATTTCCCACTCAACTTCTAATCTATTATGTAAACATACATGAAAATATAATTCATTTGTAAAATGAAGTGAATACATCACTTTTATGATAACCACAATCCTAATTTTAAAGAGGAAAAGCCTCTTTAAAGGGAAGCAATTCTTATTGAGTGGTTTGGCATAATTTTCATTATTATTTTCTTGAACTATTGAAAGGGTTCTGTTTAAATCTATCTATATGTATATGATCAGATAAAACTTTTGATTTTTTTTTTCAAACACACACTAAACAAGGAGGATTGTAAAGTTGTCTTTACAGACAATCGAAAATATTATGAATACTGATTATTTTGTAATATCTGCTTATTATATGGCTACATACCAAACAGATAAATGGACATGAAATATTATTTTGATTTAAAATTAATTTAAATTTGATATACAAGCAACCAGTAGAGCTAGGAAATTGGTTGCCTTGACAACAATATGTTAAGTGGCCATTGTATTTAACTGCAGAATGACTGAGAACATAATGGCTGTTCACAGATTTCTGTACTTTTAGCTCTTTTATCCATATGAACTTTGACTTCTTGATATTTTGATATTAAAGCTGAAGTAGGTAACTTTTGTAAAAATGTATTTGTGAAACCTGTCATTATGCCCTGACAGTAGAATATGACACAGATAATATGTGAAAAAATCAAGCTCCTCTGGCTCCTCCCAGTGGTCCTATTGCCATTTGCAGAAATTCATCCGCTCCCGGTAAGAAACAACCAATCAGAGCTGAGGTCCGTAACTTTTTTTGTGTTCAAGATTTACAAAATGTATATAATAAGCGAGTACACCATGAATCCATTTTCCAAACCGTGTTTTTAGCCTGTCCTGAATCACTAGGGTACATCTATAATACGTGTTTATTTTCGGACTATTTTAGATTGCTTCGGGGGTACCGCGGCGGAGTAACCCGGTACCTTTGTGATTCTTCATAGAAATAAACAGAGAGAAGTAGCTCCGACTACAATGTTCTTCCGCAAGACGCAAGCAGTTCTGTTTATTAACCGCTAGAGCATCAAAAGTTACCGACTGCAGCTTTAACATCTTTAACTCTCTTTTTTAGTATTCTCAGGTTAGGTACAGTCTGACATAAATTAGGAACATTTCATAAATACGTACAATTAGGACAATGGTGTGCTAAGGCTCTTTTTAGAGTTTTTAGAATCAATAGAATGAAAAAAAGGCAAAACCAAATAAAACTGACAAAAACAGATAAAATGTAAAATACAACTATAGTTTCAGTCCAAAGTGTAATCAGCCGTGTATCTCTCTCAGCAATCATATAATCAGTTTTTTTCTTACATAACTTAACATAGTTTAATACATATTCAGGTAAATGTATGAAGTAAAACAAAACAATCATTAATAATTTGGCTAAACAAGTTGCCTGCTAAAAAGCTAAATAAAGAAATAAAAGTAGACATAATTCATTGATTAATTGCATAATTATCACATTTATCAACAAACTGTTACTTCGTGCATCAAAAATATGAAAGGATTTTAGTAGAATGATTTCAATAAAATCAAAGTTGTGAACAAACGGGTTCTGAGGTGAAAAGAAAAATCTAGGGAACCAGAAAAAGAAGTGTGAGAAGATTTTAGATTAAACTTTTGATTAAATTTATAACCTATATTGCATGCATCATAAACAATTTGTATTATTATTATTATTATTTATTTTATTTATTTATTTATTTATTTTTACTTCAGAATGCTGTAGAAATTGGGCGCACAGTTTAACGTGGTTGAAAAACATCAGAATCCGAATTGTATCTTGATCAAATATAACAACAAAGGTACATTTACAATAAAAAGCGTTTACTGTACATCCTTGTAAAACTGGTAATTACAATTATATCACATGCTGCGCCTGCATGCATTCCAGAAAGCAGTATTTAGCAAAGTTTTAGATGATTTAGATGAAAAAATTTAGATGATGGTATTATTTCTTACACTTTACTGTTCAAATTGCGTGTATGTCCTCCAGGCCTGCGGGGGGCGCTAATACGGCTCCAATGGGTTCAATGACGCAGAAGCGCTGAGAAGAGGCTAAAGAAGACGCGCAGGAGATGGCCGCTTCCATGTCGTGAATGTGAGGACTGACAAAGATTACTATTTTATCCAACTGCTGAACTCGTCGAAATCATATTCGAGTCATATACCATACCGGTAAGATTACTGAGCAGTTACATTTATTTTATAAAATGCAGAATAAGTAATTAATCGGATCTTTCATTAGCGGATTTGAAAGCGCTTTACTCCCACTGTCAAAATGAATCGAGGGATAAAAGATCAAACTGCTCTTTTCGCATAAACATCACATTTACTGGATAAACAACTACGTATAATACATAATATTATACTCGCTCTGAGATATCGGATAGATGTAATATTCAGTGTGGTCTGTAGCTGATGAGCTTACGAAACAAATGATTCACATAGACTTTAAATAGAACTTTAAATATTGTAGCACTCACGAGATCAACGGTCTCGAATATGATCTTATTAACTGTGATTTACCTGACATTAACAATGGTACAGTTAGTTATCAGACGGTCATTCGGATTTCATGAAACCCGTCAAGAGCATGTCTGTCCATAGAAATGGTGTTGTGCAATTTTTTCGTGTTGTTTAGAATTTAATTGTATAAAATAAAATCCTTTTGTAGTAATTCTCTGGCAAAAAAAGCGTGCTATGTGTTTTTTGTTATAATTCTTGTTTTTATTACTCTATGAAATTAATACTGTTCTGAGTCGGAAAATACTTTAAAGTAAAATATATATATATATATCGTTAGTGAATCCAATAAGATTATAATGCTCCACTACATCCGTAAGATCCTAAACAGAATCTTTATTGAGAATTATGTGAATTGAAACAAAATTATTTTAATGTTCAGCAGCTTTACTGAAATTACAATTTGGTTGTGGTGTTCTTATCTGTCAAAAAAAAAATGTTACAATGAGGGGAAAAAAAAAAGCTTTTTGCAAATGCTAAACATGTACTAGACATGTTTTCATGAGATTTTTTTTTTTTTTTTTTCACTCAGCCTTATACCATGGTATGGCATTTTCTACAATCTCCTTCACATAATATTGTCTGAAATGTTCACTGATAACAGGGTCAAAAAAAAAAAAAGTGAGTTCAGTGTTGACTCAGTTCAATGCTATAACATTATCAATGTTGCAAAATTCATGAATTATTAAATGTAAAACCGCTTTAATGAAGACAGTAGTGTCCGCATCCAGCTTAATTGAGTTCAATGTCAGTACAGTCCAGTTGATAATAATGTTTTCTGAAGAGTAGCATGTGTGAAGTTAACAGGTAATTAACTAACTGATATCCTCAGGCTTTTGCTGTACAGACCTGCTCAACTATTGCTGTCCAACGGCGGACTGATAGTCCAGTTTGGCTTCAGCGGTCACTAAATGAAGGACGGCAGGGAGAACTCTAACACCGCTGCTGGAAGTTTTGCCACAAATCTGGACCACACAAAGCCATGCTGGTACTGGGACAAGAAGGATCTGGCCCACACCCCGTCCCAGTCCGATGGCATGGATCCAGCTATAGAGGCCCGGTACAGACGGGAGGGAGCCCGCTTCATTTTTGACGTCGGAACACGTCTGGGACTGTATCCTTTTAATACTGCCATTTCTGCCATTTAATTACTTGCCATGAGTGAGTGAATGAGTGAGTGAAGTGACATTCAGCCAAGTATGGTGACCCATACTCGGAATTTGTGCTCTGCGTTTAACCCATCCAAAGTGCACACACACAGAGCAGTGAACACACACACACTGTGAGCACACACCCGGAGCAGTGGGCAGCCATTTATGCTGCGGCGCCCGGGGAGCAGTTGGGGGTTCGATGCCTTGCTCAAGGGCACCTAAGTCGTGGTATTGAAGGTGGAGAGAGAACTGTACATGCACCCCCCCACCCACAATTCCTGCCGGCCCGGGACTCGAACTCACAACCTTTCGATTGGGAGTCCGACTCTCTAACCATTAGGCCACGACTTCCCCTATATATGTGTAGTTTCAGTTCGGTGTAGGAATGATTTATAAATATTGAAAGGATTTTGATCTTCTCCTTAACCAATTTGTAAGACATTATGACACTCTGGCAACTGGAATAACATACTTTCATCGTTTTTACATGTTTCATTCTTTCAAACCGTTTCCCAGATATGTAAGTGCAGCATGCTCTTAAAAACTCAGATTTCATTTATAGCTTTTTCTTTTCGTCCTACCATATAATGCTCAATGGCCTACAGTGTTTATAGGCTCAATTGTAAATTTGATGGCCTTCATGGAAAATATTTTTATTATATTGCTGTCAAACGATTAATTGCGATTAATCGCATCTAAAATATAAATTTGTGTTTACATAATATATGATACATACATAATTATGCATATAAAAATACAAACACATGCATGTGTATATATATAATAAACTTAGTACACATACATATAGTATGTAAACACAACTTTTATTTTGAATGCGATTAATCGTGATTAATCGTTTGACAGCGCTAGTTTTTGAATGATGAGAAAGCATTTCTTTTGTGGCAGAAGGGGAAAAATTCCCTTTTGCAAAATAGGGACTGATTAAACACAGTGTCTATGAAAATGTTTCCTGCATTAGCATGCAGCTCACTGTAAATTTAATCACATGAATTAATTTACATTTGTTTCTACAGGTGACTGGGGCTTGTTGTCTTTTCTTGGCTGGTAAAGTGGAAGAAACCCCCAAGAAGTGTAAAGACATCATTAAAACGACTCGCAGTCTGCTCAATGACGTGCAGTTTGCGCAGTTTGGAGATGATCCGAAGGTTTGCAACCCATTCACCACACAAACTCTCTCTCTTGTGACGATCCTGCTGATAAATGTTACTGTGTTTCATTGAATCTCTCCACAGGAAGAGGTCATGGTCCTGGAAAGAATTTTACTTCAGACAATCAAGTTTGATTTACAAGTTGAGCACCCCTACCAGTTTCTGCTGCGCTATGCCAAACAGCTCAAAGGTATTACTAGGTTAAAGACAGAGTTTTAAGTTTCATTTTGAATTGAAGAAATGTCCAATTAAGTTGATTTCTTTCAAAATGTTACTCTGTGATGTTTAATTTTACAGGTGACAAGAACAAAGTTCAGAAGCTTGTGCAGATGGCATGGACCTTTGTCAATGATAGGTTTGATTGAATTGTTTTTTTATTAATGATTACCAACAATGATACTTTATTATTATTACTATTATTTTTTTGTATATATAAAATATATATAATTGCTATTGCCAGGCATCCATAAAATTGTTACTATAGTAAACTAAACTCATAAAAAATGTTTCAATTAAAAATAAACATTAACTGAAATAAAATAAAATGGTTAAAAAAAAAATTCAGCTTATTTTTTTCAGCTAATTGAGATAATTTTCGTTTAGTTTAACTTGATGTACTAAAATATTTAGTTAACCTTGACCATAAAGACATTTATCAGAATTTAAACTAAAATTGAAAGTAAAACAGAAAGTGTGATTTATATATATATATATATATATATATAAATAACTGTAATAGTATCTCTGATATTAAATATAACACTGATGTGTCTGTCTGTCTGTGAAACTGTTGGCTAAAATGATAAAATAAAATGTAAAAATGATAAAATTAAAATTATTAAACTCAATTAAGAGCCATTGTGATTTTATTCCTCATGATGGCTCAATCGATGCAAGAAATACTCCTCATAAGTCATGAAGCTTTATAGACTATTAATGGTAAATATATTTGTATGCATTCTACTCGCATCAGTTGCGTCGTTGAGGGACAACAGTGATGGACCAATTATTAATCTCATTTAAAACGAGTTAATTTTGGACATATTACTTCAGTGTTATGTTTGTGTGTGCATTTCCAGCCTCTGCACAATGCTGTCCCTTCAGTGGGAGCCCGAGATCATAGCCGTGGCAGTCATGTACCTCGCCGGCCGGCTGTGTAAGTTTGACATTCAGGAGTGGACCTCTAAGCAGTCGTCTCGCCGCTGGTGGGAACAGTTTGTGCAGGATGTCCCGGTGGAGCTGCTGGAGGGTAAGAGACCTACACCTCTTCATCAAAAGAATGGGAACATTAACATTGTGTCGTGATACACTGCTCTCTTCCAGCATTCATCATCTCTTCCCTTGTCTCGTGCTCTTCAGACATCTGCCACCAGATTCTGGATTTGTACTCTCAGGGCAAGCAGCCGATACCCCAGCAGCCTCAGATACTGGAGAAAGAGAAACCACCGCCGCCTCCTGCTGCTCAGCCGGGCCAGTCGGGGGGGCAGAACCCACCTGCTCAACCTCCCACCAAAAAAAACTCCCCCCAGGCCAGCCCACCCGCCAAGATCAAACGACAACATGTAAGTAAAGCATTCACACTCACCTGTGACCCAAATTTATTCAAGTCACCTTTGTTTTGTTTTTATTTGACAGGGAATTTGGCTATTAAAACTGAATCCATTTTTTAAAGTTGGAATCACATCAAAGGCATAGTTTACCCAAAAATGAAATTTCTGAAAAATTCTGTCATCATTTATGCATGATTATATTGTTCTAAATCTTCAGAAAACAAACCAAAACACGTCTTTTATTTTTACGGACAAAACAAACTCTTTTCTAAAAAAGAAGCTTATTTTTAATTTTAACTTTTTAATTTTTGGATGAAATATTCCTTTATTTTGTGGCTTTTAAAGAACCGTATAGCTGTGCAATCGAACGATCTCAGAACTCATGGTAGATCTTTATTTTGTTCTGTAGGTCTCTCCTAAAGACGAACCTAAAGCTCCAACAGGTAAATCACTCATAACAATGAATCCTGATTGTGAGATTATGATTTTCCTGTTGTATTAAGTGCGAATATCTCTCTGTCTCTGAAACAGAGCAGGTTGGGTCTAAGATACCACGCCTGGAGAGTCCTATGCCCCCTCTTCCTGTGTCCCAACCCCCAGGTGAGGCTTTCTGTGTTTTAAAATAGGCAGCAAAATAAATCTTATAAAATCTTATCAACCCTAAACTTTTGAGCAGTAGTGTATATACACGAAATGCAATGATGCCTGCTAATAAAAACTATACTAAAGTGACTACATCAAGTAAACTGTAAGTAATTGATGCTATAACAATGTCTGTGCACACACAGATCGCAAGGCTCCATCTGTGATCCCAGCTCCTCCTGCTGAAGCAGAACCGGCCGCATCAGCTGACATGGATCCAGCACAGGGCCCGGCTCCTCCCCTGCCCCACGGGGCCCCGCCCCCTCTACCTCACCGCCCCCCACCCCCTCCTCCCTCCAGCTATATCATGGGAATGTCCACGTCCAGTTCGTACATGTCCGGCGAGGGATTTCAGAGTCTGCAGTCCATGATGAAGACTGAAGCGCCCTCTTACGCGCCCATGCCCCCTTCATTTGGGCACCCGTACCACCCGCACGTCTATTCACATGCAAACCCCCCGCCTCCAGGCCCTCCGCCCCCAAGCTCTTACCCTCCTCCCAATCTGCCTCCGCCCACCCCATCTTACCCCCCTCCAGGCTACAACCCCAGCTACCCCCCTCCGCCGCCGCGTATGCCTCCAGGGCACACTGTGCCCCCTCCTGTAATGGGCTTACCGCCCGCTGGGTACCCACCTCCACCCGGCCAACCTCAGGTGCCCCTGCCGCCCCACGGCATGCCACCTGTGGCAGGATTGAACAGAGGGGCGTGGATGAGATGAGAGGTGATTAAATCAGTCCTTCACATCTTGGTTTAGGCCCATGATACATGTGCCTGTCTACAATATACAGTCTGTATCAGCTTTCTATGTGTTCTGATGCAGGATTCACAGGAAGGTACAGACATTCCAGCCGCCTGGGTTTAAAGGGATATTTCACCCCAAAATGAAAAACTATAAAAAACTGAAAAAAATATATTCACTGTTCCTTATGCTGTTCTAAACCTGTATGCAAAAACGCATCTAAAAAAACTGACCATACGACTTGTGATCTATGACTTGGTCCATATTATGTTTCTGAAGTCGTATAATAGAGATGTTTTTAGCTTTTTACAAAGCTTTTTTATGATATGGTTTCAGATCTCAAGCAGTAGGTGTTAGTTCTTTTTCTTTTTCTGGTTATGAATTGTTTTTGTTTGAAAAGATCTGACATGATGTGAAGCTTCATAAAATAAAAATAAAAATCACAGGTTTTGGAATAGCATGAGGGTTTTCTGTTTGGGGAAACTGTCCCTTTAAGTTCATTCACATCACCACTTCCATTCCAAACCCATTTCTGTGAATTAATAATGCTTCCTTGGTTGTACATATGATTTATTCTGTATTATCTTTAGAGAACCTTATTTCAGTTTTATGTATAACCTTTGGCATTGCTTTTTAGTTGGTGTGTTGCAGAATTCATATTACTTTCTTCACAACAATAGGGGAAAATATCCCACAAATCATCCTTAGCATCCTTTTATTCAGATGCATTTCTGGCATCTTTGACTGACCTGAGATCAATTCTGTTGATTGATTGGACATGTGAGTTCCACAGTTTCCCATATATGTGCCTTAGATTGGTTAGTATTTAATCAGAGAAGGACTAGCTATGCTCAATAACCTTGTGTTTGCCTGTTGCTGTTTTTAGGCAGATAATAAAAGTCTTTTCCCCCTTGTGCATTTCCTGAATTCTTGTTTATATTGCATCACTGTCATGCTATCAATCATCAGAGAAAATTGTTGAAAAAATTTGCAACAAGTTAGTTATTTTCTTTTGTCTTTAAAGCCGCTTTAAAACAATCTGTATAAAGTGCTATATAAATAAATGTGACGACATAAAGTAATAGTTTGTTTATTGACAAAATCGTCTAGTTCACTTCGTACAACTTTTTTCTTTACATCTTTACCATAAAATGTCTCCTGCAAACATGCTTGCATTTATTAACACTGAAGACAGGAAAAATCTCAGAGGTTTTACACAATAAACAACACTGGGTGTAGGTGCATAGGGTCCAAATAAACCCCCATGCACAAAAGAGGCAGCACATGCCAAATCAAATCATCCTAAAACAATCATGGCTTTGTGTTCAGACCGCTTCCGATCTGTACAGGATCTGCTTGCAACTGCTTTCATAAACAACTACAACTTCTGTTTGTAACAGGTGGGTCGAAACTCATTGCCAGTCAATCAAATACACTCTTACTTATTAGAGAAAACACCTCTGAATTATTCATGTTAAAACTCTTTCTTTATCCTTTACCCATTTACAATTACATCATTTTGGCTACGTTCGGAATAGCATACTAACATACTATTATTAAACTGCAGTATACAACATATTTCACAATATTGTATGGCAGTGTGCTTGACCCTCCATTGTCAGTATAAAGATTTAACTGAATTAGCTGCAATTTATTTTAATATGAAATATTTATTGACTTTTTCAAAATATCTTTTAGTAATATTTAGCATATATTGCACAATAATCAGTATGCTAGTTTTGCATTCTGAACAAAGCCACAGTATTTCATTTATAAGCATGCCTGAGTCCGAACTCAGCAGTTTATTTGACAAAATAGCTGGAAAAACACTCATACTTACATTAAACTATTGCTGACATGCATTTAAATTAGATGAACGTCACTTGCTATATCCAGATCTTGATCACTATTTCAGATTAATGTTTAATAATAGTTCCTTGCTGAATGGCTGGCCCTGAAGACTTTTGAGGGAAAATGTATGGAATTGAAACATAGCATTTGTTAAATGTCCTGAAAGTGCTACACTCTTTTTGCTTACTGAAAGCATGATTAAATTTGCCAAAATATATAATGAATGAACAAGCAAGTGGTGGGAAATATGCATAACGTTTTGAAGAATCGCAGGCTTTCAAATGGATTTCATGAAGGCTTGTGATTATTTTTCATCCAAAACAAATGGCAAAAGCTGACAGTGACAGAGAATCCCCCTGCAACAACTCTGAAAATGCTCATAAAACTGCTTGACAGGCGCAGTTTTCTTTCATGGACTGAAGTATTAAGTTGGGGTACGGCTTGTTAATGGACTTGTCCACTTTTTGAGACACAAAGCTGCTTTAATTGAAACTTGCCTTCATGTAGATGATTGCTTGTGTGTTAGTTCTTGACTTGAATCTTGAGAAAGGGCCTTGAAGAGTTTTAGACTGGTAGGTCACCCATTAGGGTTGAACCAGAGAGCCTGGTTAGCACAATTATTTCTGCCAGTGCATTAGTCTTCCCTGTTAACGCGTCAATCAAGGACTTAAAAAGGCTGGAAAAGGACAAAACTGTTATTTCATGTTATGATGTATAATTTCCCAAGACCTGAGAGTTGTGATTGTCTAGCATGCACAGCACACCGTTTCAAATTTTGACATCTTAAATATACAAAAACAATGAATTTCATTTGTGACCACCATACTTTTGTTTCATACAGGAACAGGGAAAAATCAGATTAAGGATGTTTCGAGCTGCTTTTATGTCTTGAGTTGCATTGTTCAAAAAGTGTTGCGCTGTTAAGAAACCCCATACACTGTTAAGTTGGTACGTATTAAAAACGGCTACTAGAAAAAGTAAAAACACTTTAAAAGACAACATAATAAAGTGATTTAAAGCTTTTGTACATATTTTACAACGTCTTTCAGAGTCCAGAGTAGGAAGGGTACCAGAACACGGAGAGCAAGCCTTATCTGGTATCACTCTGAAAGGAGTAAACCACAGTTTGATGGACTTAACTTTGTCTAAAAGGGTGTAAGGAGACAATAATGAGTTTTCTGACATCACTGCTATGTAAAAACTAAAATATGAGGTAATAAACAAAAGGCAAGCTGACTGAACATGAGTAGCTGCCAGTCCCAAACGACACCTTCCTTTTAGTGTTTCTTCTCTGAATCTACATTGACCGTCGAGTAATTGTCAACTGAGTAGTAGTCCAGAATTGGTAAAATGGCTCATCAAAGGTGCCTAAATTAGAGATCCATTCCCGCAATAAAGAAAAAAAATATAATCAATAGTCAAACAATGTTATTTCAATGCAGATTATTGCTTTAAATGTTCACTGATTCACTAAATCTGTAAACTGGTGTGTAGTGGTCCAATATCAATGGAAATAGTTGGGTACCGAAGTATTTGACATGGATGATGGTAGTGGACAGAAGCATTTGTGTTGCTGTGAGCAGTTTCTCAGTTTGGCCCTGCTGGAGCTTTATTGTGGTTGAACAGAAGGAGAGATGTTCCTCGTGTGTTAGAGCTGCTATAGAGGGCCTTTGAACGGATTCCCAGAGAGCTGCTGTCGGATGGACGGCTTTGATCCTGCCACGTCCCCGAGCTTTCGCCATACCACCTGAACACAAGGGGACGAAGTCAAAAAACAGCTGTGCCACTTATACATGCTGTATGCCAGTGCAAAACCTGCATCTTACAGGCTGTTATCATTTTCAACACACTGCTTTTTATGTAAACTAGGCTTATATATACTTAAGATTGAATCAATTCATTCTGTATGTTCTATAATATTTTGTCCCATTTAAAATAAATCATTTTAGAAGTAAATTTTAGACATCACAATGTTATAATGTACAGTGAAAGATGGATGATTTTGAGATTTGAATTTAAAGATAACATTTAGCAAGTGTTAAAGTCAGATTTACTACATAGGCCAATTAAGTGTGAGACCACAATCCTATAAAAGCACTGATGGGAGTTGAACCCACTGACAGTGTGCAAATGAAAGACCAATGCAATCTACCAAGAACAGTGCAACTATCTCAGCCATGCCAAGCACAAAATGGTTTATGCTGTTTTTGGGAATTAAATAATGATGCACATTCCAGTAAACTGACTAGTGCAAACTTTACTAAGTCACGCTGCATGATATATTTAAATACTCTCCTCCCATGCATTTTGCATTTGAAAGGGAAACTTCATGTGCAACAAGTGCATATGCAATATGGTCAGCCACAAAAATAAATGTCCATGCCTTTTCATAGCTAATTTTTTTCTAATTCTTTAGGAAATCCTAGAAAAAATAATGTAGTGCATCCCAATTCTAATTTATTTACATTGTCCCTTTTTCACATAAAGTCTGCTATTTGTTTGGCGTATTTAGCATCATGTCACAATCACCCATAGAATGTAAGGGGAAAACTCTTATTCACAATGGTGTTGAACAGGCCAGGAGTATCCAGGTGAGAAGGACAAAGGTGTTATTATGCTCCGAGCTGGATTTCTTCATTCCCACATTCCACTGAGGGGCCCAACAAACAGATTAAACTATCATGAGCTCTGTGTACCAACCTGTCCATTCACTGACACTTCTTCCCAAGGGGAAGCTTAACACTGGAAATGAAGTGTGATATTGTAAAGCATTTCTATCTGCCTTAGCAAAGGGTCGACTGAATGAATAGACGTCACATTTTTGGATCGTACTCTATATGTTTTAGCAAGCCTGAGAGACCTATCACAAAAATCCAGAAAACACTCACATTGCACATCTCTCGCACTATGGCTTTCTCTTTTTCATTCAGGTCCTTTTCACTTTCTTCTGGAAGCTGCTTGGCCAGATTATCATGGACCTCCAGAACCTGTTAATATATGGTCAAGAGCATTTTTTAAAACCAGCATTCAAGCATTTTCGCCAGTTTTCTAATGTTCTAGTAAATCCAATCTGTTATCATATAAAGCAATTGTGTCTCTTCTTCAGAAGACTTATATTAAAGTGCTTGATTCATATGCATTACTTTTACAATGCTTTTTATTAACTTTATGAAGCCTGAATTTTTGTTAGGCAGTCTTTCAAAAATGATGGGAGAATATATATATATATATACAGGGAGTACATTTAACATAAAAGTGGTTGAATGCCATTGCATTAGATATCAATATATCAAAGTTGTATACTGTAGATACAAATATAACTTTGAGAGCTTCTTTAATTTTTGAAGTTATTATATTAATGATATAATTACTAAGTGCTAACATGGTGATTTTTTGTGAATTTATGAATTAATTTCCTGATTTCATAATTCAGATTTCATTAGTTGACACAGGAGTCCTAGCAGAGAAACCACAGATGTAGTTCATCACAGTCAGTGACTATGAACATATTTCATAACATCTGACCAGAATATGTTCAAATGCTTCATTTTGAACAATATATCTACCGTTTTATCAATTGAAACCTGTTTTGAATAAACAACTTCTATATAGCTATCTTTAAATAAATGCTATATGGTTTGATAATGCGTGAGAAATGAGTGTACCTTCATGGCATGAACCACAGCTTCAGGTTTCTGTACAGATGAGACAAACCCGGTGGAAGGAGACGACTCACTGGTCTGTAGCCTTCCAGTCCCCTGGAGAAGAGAACACACAGGGGGTCAGTTTAATCCTGGCACACATCCTGGTTAAAGCACCATGGTACACCCCATTTTTTGGGGTCAGTAAGATTTTTTTCTGAAAGAAACTTATACTTTTATTCAGCAAGGATGAATTCAGTTGATCAAAAGTGACAATGAAGATTTTTATATTGATACAAATATATTGATACATTTTTTGTGTCTCACTGATTTAATTGCTGGTTTGCTGAAAAGTTATAATTTCTCACGCCTCTCCCTGTAACCACTTTTCAAACCAAACCTCCGCCTTGTAAAGGTGAGGGCGCGAGGTTAAAAACAGAAAAACATCCTGCTGGAAAACATCATCTTAAACTACTGAAACATGGTAACTGGTTTATAGCTGGTCATTAGTGGGTCCAGTTTAGTTTAAATGGTTGACCAGCGGAAGTACAGAGAGGTAAACATAACCAACAGTTTTGCAGAATTTGATGATTCCCCATTCATGTACATAAAAGCCAAGAAGAATGCAGATTGAACTGCTTTTAAAAAGCAACTACCTGTACCAGAGAACTAGCTGAGCTGGTATAGATCATTGTGGACCAAAAAACACACCAGCTACAGCACATCTCCATTATCATCATGCAGTCCTGTTCTCATTGGTGATTAATTGAATAATTCATCATCGTTAATTATCTGTCTCAACAAAGAGATATGAGGATCATTTATAATGAAAACCACATCCCATTTAAAACATCCATCTTAGCTCAGCATCGCACACAGCAGCCCAGACAGCTGTAGAGGACAAAATCCCTGGTTGTGTTTAATCATTCATAGTGCATGAGGAGAGCCGGACATGATCCGCATACATTCATACTGATGATGACTACAAATCACTCCATTTAAAAAACACTAGTGTGTTTTGCTGTGTGCCGATGATCTAATAAGCATCTAAATATACACCTCTATATCTTTCATAACAGAGCCTATCAATCAAAGCTTCTGGAAGGAGCTCTCCATAATTTAAGATGGTTCCCATAGAAACACAGTGCAGAAACCTTCTTTGAAATGGTTGAAGAAAGTCATCCTCACTCTATTTATTGTCAATTCATAGACAGCAAAACTGCAGTGGAATACACTTTGCATGCTTCTAAAACATGTTATGTACGTTTCAATGTTGACGTCATCATGAAAATTTAAAATGAGAGTCAGTTGTTTTTGATTCTGATAATGAAGGCGGAATGAAAGAGCTGTCTGTTAATTGTTTTATGTACCTGATTAATCATTGGCTAATTTAACACAAAAAACAATGCTGTGCAATGGGAATGTATGATGCCTTTGTTCAGTCCACACACTGCTTAGAAGTGACACCAAAAATCTATAAAACATGAAAGGTCAAATGGAATAAAAAGGAGCTTGAACTGTTTCTCAGAGGAGATGCTGAGTTTGAATTTAGAGAAATTCAATTCAAGCTCTGCATTAATGCTGTGAAGACTTTCAGCTGACAATGGCAAGATTGTTTCAAGCAAGCATGCAACATGAAACCGACAGGGGCGAGACTTCCTGTGCACAGGCTGAAGGCTACATGTTCAAAGGCGCATTTGCTTTTCCATTTACTCATTCATCGTATTTTCAGTAGACCTGGTAATTTTTCAGGGGAAAATGAAAGGGAAAAGTTTTCAAAGATAAGTGCCTCCAGTTCTATACAGGAAAAGCCTATAGCAATGTACGCCAGATTAAAGATCTGACGCACCAAGGATTTTTCCCAAATTGTTGCTGAATAGTGCCAAACTGATTAGACTGAGGGGCCATATACATACACAAACTTTTCCACCAAAAACTGGAAACTTTTTATGCGTTTTGCCTATCCGTTTACACAACAACAGCGTTTTGGGGACTGAAGACGTTATAAAAACGTTTAAATATTTTTACAAACGGGTTTCAAAGTGCACGTTTTTGAAAACTGCACCGTTGTCGTTTCTGTGTGAACACTCAATATGGGAATCTTTGAAAAAGGTGACATCATGCGTTCATTGTATGTGTTAGGTATGTGGACATGAGCAGTTCGTGTCGATTTTAAAGGCAAGCGTGAACAAACATACACAACAATGGCGGAGTACATGGTACTGTTGTTGCTGCTCAAGAGTTTGCTAATGATTCTTCAACAAAGTGTGGGTTTACTTCACCAATAGACGCATCACAAACAACATATAATCGTCACTTCCCTACAGGTACTGTTTACTAACAAGGTGACAGCGCCAACTACTGGCCTGGCATACGTGATACAGCGTATTTGGTCATTTTTGTGGATATGTGTAAATGCAAATCGTTTTGAAAACACTGTCATGTATTCGTGAAACTTTTTAAAAATGCAAGGGAAAACGTTTAAGTTTTTGACTACATCGTTGTTGTGTAAACGTAGCCTTAGTAGCCAGTCGCTCAGGGCATGTTCTTTTATTCTATCTTTGCTACTTTTTTTTTTTTTGACATTATACTATCCATTTAAAAAAACATTTATTATGAATGGTAAAACAAATTTACAATTTGTTTAAAATTCAAACCAATTTATTTAAAGCAAAACCTAAACTATGGATTTGTTGGAGTTCATTCTCTCTCATTTTAAATGTGTGCACTTTGCGAACATTTTTCTCATATGAAGTTAATTGAATTATTTAGGACTGCGTCGCTTTGGAATATTAGTTGCAGCACATTTCAGATGATTACAAATACTGAACAAATGAACATGCTAAAATATGCTTGGATTGATTTGTATGTACAGTGACTTAAAGAGGATCGCTCACATTCAGTAGGGCCTCCTGTCTCTGGGGGAGTGAAGACAGCTGTGATTCGGAGTGGTAGAGGGTCATGCCCTTCCGCAGGGCTCGCAGGTCTCCCAGATTACACTGCCAAGAGGGAAAGAGAGACATTATGACTCAGTGCATATTAAATATCCCATTGAACTAAACATACTTAACTGTTCTCAGAGGAAACAGAAGTGGCAAGAAAAAAGGGTGTGAATTTTTTTTTTTTTTTTTTTTTTTTTTTAAATCTGGAGATCACAACCAGTATGAGAAAAGAGGAGAAATGACTCAGATATTGGGAATATCTGCTTTAAAGGGATAGTTCACCCTAAAAATGATAGCTCTGTCATTTACTTACCTTTAAATTGTTCCAAACCTATGTGTGTTTTTCTCAGTTGAGGGTAGCCATTGACTTCCATAGTATTTTAAGGAAGTCAATAGCTACTGTCAGCTGTTTGGTTACCAACTTACAGGTTTGGAACAAGTGGAGGGTGAGCAAATTATGACAGAATTTCCATTTCGGTGTGAACACTCCCTTAAATTAAGAGAGAGAGAAAAAAGTAGTTTATTTACTCCACTGTTGAAAAAAACAAAAAACAAACGCATATGCTTGTTAGATATGTTTTGAAGCATAGCAGCTGGTTTGAACTTGTCATGTGCTAGTCCTTAGCTGGAGATGTGCTGATCCTAAGCAAGTCCTACGCAACTAGCTCCTGCTCAAGACCAGTTCAAACCAGCTTCTATGCTTCAAAACATACCTAACCAGCATATGCTGTTTTTTTCAACAGGGTCTTGACTAACTCTTGGCTAGCTAGACTAGCATAAAAAAATGTTATTGAAACAGATTTGGAGATTTTGGTCTTTTCTCACTCAAGCAGAGCTGTGTGTCTATTACCTACATGCAAAATAACTACATGGGGCTGTTTCTAAGATGGCTACAGTCCATAGAAAGTAAGCTGGAATCTCTTCATGCTGCTATAATAGAGAAACCCACAGGCTCCAGCTGGCATCATCTCTAATCACCAGTGATCCTTATGACATTTTCAATGTCTTGCTTTCATGTTCCCTGTATGCATGTGATCACTATAAGAAAGACCTATAAATAACTCTGTCGCTCTCTTTTAGCAGAGAAACTGTGTTTAAGGAGGCTGCAAGAAAGAAGTGAATTTCACATCTGCCTGCAACTTAAACATACTATATCACCCACTAGCCATCTAGTGGGTGATTCTGTTTCATTCTGTTCGAGTGGCGCCGATACAGGATGGCTGCCTCCGTGACGTGCTCTGCAGTTGTTTTTGTGTTTTTGTTAGTTTGTCCTGTCTTTAGTTATATTCCTGCAATCAGTTTCACCAGGGACGAATTGCTGGATATTCGGCAACACACATCTCCCGATATTTCACCGGTTTTCGACTATTCTGATGTTTTGCTAGACATTCTTGTCGGCGGAGCGGCTGCGCTGATCAAACGCTTCAAGAGGACGCGCAGGCGGGGGAAGCGAGCGGGAGCGCTCGTGAGACTCAGAAAACGCGGATTTCGAACGCCGTTGCCTAGCATCCATCTGGCAAATCTCCGCTCTCTTCCCAACAAAACGGACGAACTGCTTCTGCTCTCTCGGACAAATAAAGATTTCTCTCACTCTGCTGCTCTGTGTTTCACGGAAACTTGGCTGAATGACACCATACCGGACAGCGCGCTCCATCTGCCGGACTTTCAGCTGTTTAGAGCGGATCGCGACGCAGAATCAACGGGGAAATCGCGCGGCGGCGGGACATGCTTTTACATCAATGAACGGTGGTGTACAGATGTAACTGTGTTAAAGAAGACGTGCTGCTCAAATCTCGAAACGCTCTTCATTAACTGCAAGCCGTTCTATTCGCCGCGGGAGTTTCACTCGCTCATTCTGGTTAGTGTTTACATCCCTCCTCAAGCGCACGTGAGCTCAGCTTTACAGAAACTCGCTGAGCACATCACAGAGATAGAACAACAACACCCAGACTCTGTTTTAACCATTCTTGGGGACTTTAATAAAGCCAATCTCTCCCGTGAACTGCCAAAATACAGACAGCATGTTACTTGTCCCACAAGAGACAGTAATATATTGGATCACTGTTACACAACAATAAAGGATGCATTTCACTCTGTTCCACGAGCAGCTTTGGGACGTTCTGATCACCTTCTGGTTCATCTTATACCGTCCTACAGGCAGAAACTAAAATCAGCTAAACCTGTATTATGGACTGTAAAAAGATGGACTAATGAAGCAGAGCAGGATTTACAATCTTGTTTTGACCTCACTGATTGGAGTGTTTTTGAAGCTGCTGCCACTGATCTGGACAAACTCACAGAGACCGTAACATCATATATCAGTTTCTGTGAGGATATGTGTATTCCTACCAAGACTCAACTAAATTACAACAATGACAAACCATGGTTCACTGCAAAACTCAGACAGCTCCGTCAGGCCAAAGAAGATGCTTACAGGAAGGGGGACAATGTCTTGTATAAACAGGCTAAATACACACTGGAAAAGGAGATCAGAGTGGCAAAGAGGAATTATTCTGAAAAAATAAGGACTCAGTTCACTTCGAACGACTCAGCATCAGTGTGGAAAAGTCTAAAGAAGATCACCAATTACAAGACACCACCCCCCAGCACTGTGAAAAATCAACGACTGGCAGACGATCTGAACGAGTTTTACTGCAGGTTTGAAAGAACACCCATCACCTGCCCTGAACACCTCTCCACACAACCGTTCACACCAATAACAACTCCTGCAACCAACCCTGAATGCCTTTCCAAACAAACGTTCACACCATTCACAGCTCCTGCAACCAACCCTGAATGCCTCTCCACACAACCGTTCACACCATTCACAGCTCCTGCAACCCATCCTGATCACCTCTCCAATCAACCGCTCTCACCATTCACAACTCCTGCAACCAACCCTGAATGCCTCTCCAAACAACCGTTCACACCATTAACAGCTCCTGCAACCCATCCTGAACACCTCTCCAATCAAGCGCTCTCACCATTCACACCTCCTGCATCCCCCCTCTCCCCCACACCTGCAATACAGATCAGCGAGGATGCGGTGCGCCAGGTCTTCAGGAAGCAGAAAAGGAAAAAAGCACCAGGCCCAGATTGTGTTACACCAGCCTGTCTGAAATCCTGTGCTGACCAGCTGGCCCCCATCTTCACAAAGATCTTCAACAGATCGCTGGAACTGTGCGAAGTCCCTTCATGCTTCAAACGCTCCACCATCATCCCCATCCCAAAGAAACCCAAAATTACAGGACTAAATGACTACAGGCCTGTGGCTTTAACATCCGTAGTCATGAAGTCATTTGAAAAACTGGTGCTGGCTCACCTGAAGGACATCACTGGACCCTTGCTGGATCCTCTTCAGTTTGCCTACAGAGCAAACAGGTCTGTGGACGATGCAGTAAACATTGGACTGCATTATGTTCTGCAACACCTAGACAGACCGGGGACCTATGTGAGGATCCTGTTTGTGGACTTCAGCTCGGCTTTTAACACGATCATGCCAAACCTCCTCATGCCCAAACTAACTCAGCTCTCCGTGCCCACCTCCGCCTGTCAGTGGATCAACAGCTTCCTGACAGACAGGCAGCAGCTAGTGGAGTCATTCAGGTTCCTGGGCACCACTTTCTCTCAGGACCTGAAGTGGGACATTCACATTGAATCCATTGTGAAAAAGGCCCAGCAGAGGTTGTACTTCCTTCGCCAGCTGAGGAAGTTTAACCTGCCACAGGATCTGCTGAAACAGTTCTACTCCACCATCATCGAATCCATCCTCTGCACTTCAGTAACTGTCTGGTTCAGCTCAGCTTCTAAATCTGACCTCAGAAGACTACAGAGGGTAGTCCGGACTGCTGAGTGAATCATCTGTACAACCCTCCCATCTATTCAAGAACTGTACTTATCCAGAGTGAGCAAAAGGGCTGTTAAAATCACTCTGGACCCCTCACATCCAGCACACTCCCTCTTTGAACTGTTGCCATCTGGTCGACGCTACAGAGCACTGAGCACCAGAACGACCAGACACAGGGACAGTTTCTTCCCTCAGGCAATCCATCTTATGAACAGCTGATACACACTGAACACACTACACTTTATATTTATATACACATACACTTAATTTATCTAACACACATACTTAGTATACACTTACATTTTGCACATAATATACATGTACATACATAACTGCATTTTTGTAATATACCTGCCTACAATTGTCAATTTGTATATTGTCATTCCTTTTCTACTTATTTGTATTTTTTGTATTTTTATATTCTTTTATTATGCGTTTTATGTTCTGTCGCTGTCATTCTGTTGTACTGCGGAGCTTCTGTCACGAAAACAAATTCCTCGTATGTGTAAACATACCTGGCAATAAAGCTCATTCTGATTCTGATTCTATGGTATTTAGGACACCTTGAACCAGGACTGATGTACTTGTGTAGACAAGTTATACTTTTGTTTGTATGCACTTTCTGTATATTTTGATGATGAACACACACACACCCACACACATTTTATATTAATTTTACTTAATATTAGGGCTGGTAATCTAATGCGTTAATTCGATTAATTAATTATGGAGAAAAATAACGCATTAAAATTAACGCATTTAACGCACTTGCCCTGCCCCAGACCTATGTTGATCATCTGCCATTTCATACAGTCGATTGATGACTACTATGAGGCAGAGCAACAACTTACTGAGATGGAGCCTAGAGAATATCCCTAAAATTCAAGATATTACTGTTTGAAATTTTGTCTCATATTTACATCACATAGTTAAGAAACATTACACGAGAAGTAGGCTAAGTACAATATCACATGAGTGCAAATGTGATCCTCATCTTATACAACAGTTCATTAAGAAGTTAATATTGTGTTATTTTAGACACAATTATGTCTGTTCTGCTCAATATATGCCATATATATATATATATATATATATATATATATATATATATATATATATATATATGCAAAAAAATTGTTTTGCAAAAGAAAATAAAGTTTTACAAACAAAAATTTAAGTATTGAGGAAAATAATTTTGCTTTTTGCAAACAAACATAAAGAATGGCAAAACTTGAATGAAACCACGCGAAAGCAATGATTTTGCAATACATATTTTATATGCTCATATCTATAAATTTATTTGCAACGCTGCTTTTATTTTGCGTGTCAGTCTAGTTTGAGCTTGTGATGCCGTTTTCCCTTCGCGCTTCTTTTTTCGGCACGTCTCTCTTTGTGGCACTGCTTTGACGTGGGGGCGGAGTCAAGGGACGGGGGCGAGTACAAAATGCCTCCCTGGAGTCATCGGCCCGAGACGCTGCTCACTGATCTGGGTCCTGTCATGATGAGCAGAGGCTTGCGAGTGGATAGTTTCTTTTTATTCAGTAGCATTAAAACATGCATGTTTTCGTTTTATTAACTATATTTACAAATGTATATGTGTATTAGCAGTGTTGGCTCAAGTTAAAGAAGTTGTTACCATGAACATCTGCTGTTTATTTCTCTCGATGTGCACACTTTTATGGTATTAAAATGTGTATCGTTTCATTTGGTTAACTGCATGCGTATTAACTGTTTGTTTAAAATCATTTAACTTGTGATGGGGACGCCAGCGCACAGAAGCGTCTTTGTTCACATTAGTTCAGAGTTACTGCTAGTTTTAACGATGCTTTTGGAAAACGCAGCCCTGAAGAGCTTACCAGTCCTACTTAATATCAGAGGTGGGTAGTAACGAGTTACATTTACTTCGTTACATTTACTTGAGTAATTTTTTGGGGTAACGAATACTTTTCGGAGTATATTTAAAGATGGGTACTTTATACTCTTACTTGAGTAAATTTTTGGGGAAAAATCTGTACTTTTACTTCGTTACTGTGGGCGACGCTCCTCTCGTTACTTTATCTTAATGCAATAAATGTTAGGTGCTTCAGTTTATTCCAAACGCGCCGTCTACTTTTCTCTGGGCAATGAGCGATGCCCATTCGCGAATGATTCATTCTTTTGAGTCAATTCTGTTCAAAGGCTTGATCAAACCAATTGGCAAATGAGTAAATTGGTTCATGAATCAGTTTGAATGAGTCGTTCAGTTCCCTGCTGCACGCGCTGAGCGTCTGAAGTGGTTCACTCGGAGTTGTAACGTTTAAGAACAGAAAGAGCGTTGAAAACGTGGCTGGAACTGCACTGAATTGAAATCTGCAAAGGTTATTATTTGCTAGCGATGGAGATCCTTATTAGACGAACACCGCGTGTGCTGTCTACTGTTTAACAGGTAATAACTTGGGCTACATTCGATTACAGTACACGATACCACTGTGACATTAGTTTGTTGTACGTGTGTGGCTTATAACAGAGGGGAGTCAAGTTGAATGCAGCTTCCAAAAGAAAAAAAATAGCCGATTAAGATTTTATTAATTTTAATACAATCACACTGGTGCAAGTACGTTCAGCAAGTCATATAATCAGCTGCTAAATTCAGATCTGTGATCGCTTGCTGGCGCTGAGCCAGAGATAGATGCGTTTATACAGCGCTGCGCATTATAACAAATCACACATGATTCTTTTGAGATTATTAAAGCATTGGCCAATCAGAGGGGTTCAGATGAGTCATCGCTAAAATGCCGGTGCTTCCTTCACTCGCTCACTGACTGAATACCTCTTTCTGGCGAATTCTCATTTTTTATCCGATACTCTTTTACTCTTACTCAAGTAACTATTCAAGACTAGTACTTTTACTTTTACTTGAGTAAATATTTCTAGAAGTACTTTTACTTTTACTTGAGTACAGTTTTTGGGTACTCTACCCACCTCTGCTTAATATATATCAGTGTTGGAGGGACAAAAATCATTTAGTTGCATGATATGCTTTAGTTGCAGTTATTATTGTATTTTAACACCCATTATTTTACAAACATAATTTGCAGACCTCCAAGTGCAATGACTCAACCAGGGGCCCAGAGCCCACTAGAGGACCTCAGCAAATTTTCAAGGGGGCCACAGGATAACTTTAAATAAGTATTTTAATAAAAAAAATATATGATTAAAATAATCAAACTCTGATCAATATTAAAATTTCAAAAAAAAAATTGAACAGTTCTTCTGCAACAATTCTGACAGAGAAGGTTTTTTCTTTTTCTGAGAAAGACAAAGGATATAAAAACCAGAGGGACCAGATGTGGTCCAGAAGTTTTCCAGAAGTCAAAAGTTCTTCTATCATACTAGGAATGAATATGATCATGCTGTCACTCAACAATAGAATAGTCAGGTCACTACACTTTCAGCCAAAAACTGGAAACTTTTTATGCGTTTTGCCTGTTAGTTTACAAGACAACAGCATTTCGGGGACTGAAAATGCATATTTTCCAAAACGGGTTTCAAAGTGCACGATTGTGAAAACACCACCGTTATTGTTTCCGTGTAAACACCCAAAATGGGAATCTTTGAAAACGGTGACGTCATGCGCATGCGTAGTAGTATGTAGACATGCAAAGTACATGTACATTTTAAAGGCAAGCGGTAACAAACATACACAACAATGGCGGAGTACATGGTACTGTTGCTGAGTTTGCTAACGCTTCTTCGGCTAAGTGTGGATTTACTTCACAAATATTACAACCAATAGATAACAGTCACTTCCCTAAAGGTACTGTTTACTAACAAGGTGACAGCGCCAACTACTGGCCTGGCATACGTAATACAGCATTTTTGGCCATTTTCGCAGAAATGTGTAAGCGTGAAATTTAAGCGTTTTAAGAAATGTTGTTATTTATACATTTAATATTTTAAAAACGCAAGGGAAAAACTTTACCATTTTTGACTACATTGTAAACATAGCCATAGAGGGAAAGAGAGAGAGAGAGAGAGAGAGAGAAATTTAAATGTATTAGTAATCTTCTTCCAGGTCATTACCCAGTAATTTTACAGACATTTCTGTTAACCCTAAAACACTACGCAATTAAGTGCGACAATCAGAAAAACAGGTAAAACACCTGTAAAAACAAGCTATAAAAGCTGTCACTAGGATGGTATCTTTTCAAAATAAACTAATATGTACCATTTCGGTACTAATATGTACTTTTAAGGTACTAATACCCTTAGGGGATTCTGGGACTCTGAAAAGTTACCGCTCCAGTGACAGCTTTTGTACCTTTTTTTCTGTATGATGTGTATGAGTGTATGATGTACCCTTATTATAAGGTTTATTTATGACCGTCTAGTCAACTCATCACTCAGACAACCCAAAATCTAATTAGCTTTGAAAATATGCACAACCTTACTTTGCTGGAAAGTCAAATATGGTTTTAAGCAATTTAACTGGATTTAAACAAGACACACACAGAGACGTGCATTCTCTTAGAGAAGATATGGGATGATGCCCAAGATAGATAAGTGGGCATTTATAAAAAATTTAAAGATGTTCACATTCATCTTTACATCCATCAGTCTGTCAGACATGAAAAATTGACACTGCACTCACTACCTGTGGTGCTTGAATAAATGATAAGATCGGAAAGACGTTCAACACAGAGGGACAAGAATATGAGCTCAAGCGCCAGAAGCCCCGAGCACATTCCAGCATGTTAGCACAAGTGCTTAGCCTAGCATGCCATTGTACACACCAGCTTTTGAATTCACAAAGAATGTGAATGTAAAGATAAGAAACAAGCAAGAAGAGAGCTAGGAGGACATAGAGGTCCACCACCACTGAGAAAAAATGTGGTAAAATTACCTTCATGGACAGCTTTGATAAGCTATAACGGCTACAGGGCTGGAGAACACAAAAGACATTTCATAAACCAATTAAACAAATACAAGTATGTTCATATAGTTTTTTCACAAGGGCTATCAAAACCAGATTAACTACACAGATAATAATGTTTGGACTTAATATGCATGGTTTTGCAGGACATTCCACATTAAATTGTCATCTCATGTCACCAGATGGAAATACAATCCTTTCAATTGTCTTCATTTTGTGAAATATAACAGATATAAAATAACTCAGATTTTATTCGTCTGAAAGAAGAAAGTCAGTGAACCAAGGGGTACATTTTCGGTGAACTATCCCTTTAATAAAATTATTTTGTTGATTTCTAATGCAAAACGTTAGCCTATTATTGGGCTGCGTGAAAATCAGTGTTGGTTCGATTTAGAAGCTAACCTTCATTTTCAATTTCAAAGACTGCCAATCACAATGAAAGCCATTGGCAAAATAATTAAGGCAAAGCAAATACTGAAAAGTGACATGACATTCAGTTAAGTATGGTGACCCATACTCAGAATTCATGCTCTGCATTTAACCCATCCAAAGTGCACACACACACACAGCAGTGAACACACACACACACACACACACACACACACAAACACCATGAACACACACAAACCCGGAGCAGTGGGCAGCCATTTATGCTGCGGCGCCCGGGGAGCAGTTGGGGGTTCGGTGCCTTCCTCAAGGGCACCTCAGTCGCGGTACTGAAGGTGGAGAGAGAGAGCTGTACATTCACTGCCCCACCTACAATTCCCGCCGGCCCAAGACTTGAACTCACAACCTTTTGGGTTATAAGTCCAACTCTCTAACCATTAGGCCAAGACTTTCTGAACTGTTTCATGAAAACAAACCTTTCATTCTCAGGGTCATGTGGGTTTAAAGTAAGTTGCCAACCAAAGCGTCATTTATCAAAACATCTGAAATGCTTTTAGGAATAGCTTAGCGTAGGTATCCTGGGAAATCACGAGTTCAGCTCAGTCCATGTGCGCTCAGGACAGCGTTCTCTGAAGGATTGAGCTCTCGTCTGAATTAATCATGCTTCAAGTGAATTCACTTATTCTCAGAGGACTGCAGAGATGAGACGCAAACCGTTTTCTCTTATTTGACCAGAGGGAGAACGTAACTCTCTTGCATTTTAATCATAGCTTTACAAAGTGCTTTCCATCTTGGGGCTAAAATGCTTTCAGACGTTCCATGCACTTCCACATGTTCCACATGTTCAGAGAAAGAGACTTAAATATACATGGCTTGAAAAGGCACAACAATTTAAGTGTACCGCCGTTTAGTACACCCACATCCACTGCAAGACAGAGAGGGGCTGGTAATGAAAACTTAATGAGAAGGATATATGATTAAAAGAGAATTATTGCAGATTCAAAGACTCTTTCAAGCCTGTGGCCATGCCAAGATTCTCGGCTTTGTTTCTATGAATACTGTGGTGAATGCTACCTACAAAGGCCTTCATATGAACTGCTTTGTGTTTTCATTTTCACTAGAGACTGATAGAATAAATCACCCAAAAATGAAAATTCAGTCATCACTTATGCACCACAATGTCTTTCAGACCTTCTTTCTTCCAAGGAACACAAGGTGAAATGCTAAAGAATGTTCTGGCTGCTCTTTTGCATGATGGAAGTGAAAGGGGACCTGAAATGTCAAAAACTGTCAATATGATTTGTTCAGTTTATTTCAAGCTTTAATGAATCAACAACACAGCCATGATGGAGGTCACGTTTTTGTTCTGATGTCACTGAGGTCAAGCCTGAGATATAATGGATGTGGACAAAGCACATCAGAGAACATGTTTTAGAATAATGACGTCCCTTTTATTCAAACCAAAAATAAATTAGAGAATAAAATGTATATGCATATTTTTTATATTTCTGAAAGAAGTCTCTCATTCTCACCAAGGTTGCGTTTATTTGTTTAAAAATGCAGTAACACGGTTACAAAAAAATATTGTACAAGTAATATTGTCATAATATTATAACAATTTAAATATATTTTATTCCTGTAATGGCAACGCTGACTTTTTAGCTAATTCTGAAAAGGGTCATTTGATCCTTCAGAAATGCTAATTTGATGCTCAGTTATTTGTTTATAAGAAGAAAAAAAACAACAACAGTGATTCATTGATCTCTTTACTTTCACTTTTGATCAATATAGTACTGCTAAATGAAAATATTAATTATCTTTTTGTACCTTAAACTTTTGAATGGTACTGCATTTTCACAAAAATATTACGCAACTGTTTTCAATATCGAAAATTATAAAATAATAATATAAAATAAGATAAAAAATAATAACTAATGTTTCTTGAGCAACATATTAGAATGATTTCTAAAATATTATTTTACATTGAAGACTGGAGTAATGGTCTTCATTCCTTCATTCCATGCATCACAGGAATAAATTACATTGTGAAATATTTTAAAGTAGAAAACAGTAATAATTTTTTACCATATTACTGTTTCCTGTTTTTTTGTAATCAAGTAAATGCAGCCTTGGTAAGCTTTGGTAAACATTAAAAAAATTATTCATTAATTCATAACTTTTAATCAGTGTGTGTGTGTGTGTGTGTGTGTGTGTATGTGTATGTATGTGTATGTGTGTGTATATATATATATATATATATATATATATGTATTATTACTGTAGTGGCAGCCCTAGCCTTATTTGTCTGAGTACAGTTAATTTATAGATTTTTGGGTAAACTTTTACCTGCAAGTACAGTGAGCTTTAAAATATGAACCTCTGTGAAGCTATGAAATGTAATTGCTCTGACGTTTCCAAATACAGGTATGAACCTTTTTTTTTCTATCTACACATCTACACAAGCTGGAGGTGAAATAAGTCCTATTCCAGTGCAGAGGAGAGTGGGCTGTAATGCTGTTCTGCTGCATGGGTTCACAGTAAGTGGTTTGTTGTAGATGTCTGTACTATGGTGGGTGAATACATTTGTGCCAATTGATGATAGACAGATTGATTGTGGTGCCTTCAGGATAAATAGGTGAACTTTAAATGCTCTTTCAGTTGGTAAACCCCACTCATTCTCCACAAGGGAGGTTAAATTGAGGACACAGATGCTCAGAGATGCCAGCACAATCCCCGTGTGATGGTAAGCTGCTCCTTCTTCCTGCCGGAGGTGATACTGTGTGCCAATTTAACACAGTTTGACCCACCATGAATTAAAGGTTGGCTGACTCTTTCGTAACCCCAAACTGCCACCACTAATGCCACCAATGGCAAATCTAGGTCTAGTTTACTCTTATTTTCAAGTGCTTTATGAAGAAAGCATGTTGTTAAAGGTCCAATATTGTACACTTTTCTGAAGTTCTATTTTAGGTTTTGATGTCCTTTAGAACATATGTTTGCGATATAATTACCAATGACCATCTCATTATATTTTTACAGCTCCTTTCTCAGGAGGTCTGCTAAGAACAGGTCGATTTTAGCCTATCTAATTAATATTCATGAGGCTCTCTTCTGATTGGCCTGTTGTTTTCTGAATGATGCATGGCCAGGCCAACCACAGGTAACTAGGGTCAGCCGATGTCACAGCACTAGCTGGAGGCGGCAAAACAAAGGGGAAACTGGAGGCGGCCCACTCAAACCAGCACAGATTCGGCTATGTAAGGAGCTTAAAATATCTTCAACATGATGTGTTAGATAGACTATTACTATACATGTTAGATGTGATAAACCTCATAGTCACACGCGATGTTGTCTGGGGGTTTGACAAAAGGAGAATGGGACGGTGGCCGGTGCTCGGGGTGGTAACTGAAGGAGGTGACTGTAGTTCTGATGTCAACTTTTTATGGAAGTCCCAACGGTTCGTGAAAAATCACAGCTACTTTATGCAGGCTGTGTGCATTTTAATGTGGACTGACTGTTTTTAAATTTACATGGTGGTTAAATAGCCCCTAGACATCAGTTATCGTGAAAAAAGCCAGGAAATTTCAACTTTGACAATATGTGACCTTTAAGTCAGTCCTTACTTGAGACAGCAGTTTGTTGTTATTGTCCTCTAGAATCCGGACCTTGGTTTCCAGCTGGCGAATGTAGTTTGAGGATGCATCTGAAAGACAAAAGAAAGGAAAAGATCAATTCGGATCCTAAAGAGAAAAAAAAAACACCTTCAGTATTAGAACTAGTGATTTTCTGTTGTCAAAGAATGAATTCGTTTTTTGTTGTTTATTCCCTACACTTATTTTTTACTCTACTGAACAAAATAAAGAGCCCTGAACAAGATTTAAACTGCTGGAAACTTTCAGTTTAATTAAAGACTTGAGAATACAGCCTGTGATACTATTGTTTTGATTCATTTGATTCAGTTTACTTTCAGATTTTAATTTAATCCCATGGTGCTTTAATCTTAAAATGATCTTCCCTTCTGATAACACAGTTGAGATCATTTCATTTTCTCTGTCACTTTGTCAAGGAATTCAAATGAGCAAAAGAATAATTTGTGGTCTGTAGAAAGCCGGTAACTTTGGACTCAATGAGTAATCCTGCTAATTTAATTCTGGGCTGGCATTAACGTTCAGGCCAAGAATGCATGGAAAACTCATCTCATCATAGACTTCATAACATGCAAGACTGAAACAAAAATCAAGGAATAACGCAAAACAATATTGAATTATAAGATCCCACATTACATTCTCTAGTTTAAGTGAATGATAAATATTATACAGTAGAATATAAAGATAGAACAGTATTTACTGTCGTATATAACCAAAAAACTGAGGATTTTCCAGGAAACATTTTAGAATAATGAAGCAAACAAATCGTTAAATTATAGTTTTGAATATATTAATTTAAAACAACCATTTGAACTGGTTTCATGGAAACAACTAGGAGCATCGTAACAGACCCTCAGATCAGACTTAACACTGCCATAAAACATTTCCTGTTTGTAAAATATTACACTGCAATTTTATATTTGGTCTCACTGACCAACGGAGACACCTGGCTTTCCGACCTTCTTGAGTTTCCTACCGCATACAATGCTGACTATGAAATAAAGCACATACTTTGATTTATCCTTTTGAAACTTTTTTTTTATTCATTTGGCCATCCAAAGATTAAAAACATGTGCTAGGAGTTAGCTGGGAAACTGTTACAGCCAAGAGTTTCCTTATGAATCAAGAAAAGTTTGTGCACTGAACTCCCTTTTTGCTGATTTTAATCAGTTAAAGGTACAGGTTGTAGGACCTGCCACTAGAGGGCGCACTACCAAAACAATAAAAATCACGTGGTTTGATGACGCTAAGGAGCGTGGAATGATAGGATTTGTTGTCTTTTACCCAACTGCTGAAGGCCATCAATCAGACGATATGAAAACGATTACCACTTGTTCAACAAATATATACACTCGTGTACATTCAAACACAATAATTGGGCATACATAGCAAACGCGAGTTCAACGATTTGTGCGAGTAGATTACATACAAAGTCAATGCAAAGACGCGATCAGACTATGGATCAGACGCGTCCTCGCGTGAGTCCAGATGCCCCGCGTTTGGCGTGTATGCCCCATAATACTAATCTTGTTGATTGTTATAATAACATACGTTTTCTGTAAAGATACGAATCGAAACAACTCACCTGTCGAGTAAAACACAAGCGAGATCGGCATCTCTTTCTAGTTGAAGTTTGTCGCGAAGCTACTTCTGCATTTGTCCACGACACTGTTATCATGTGGTTTCTACGTCAGTAAAGGCGGTAACAAAGGGTAACTAACGTCACTGACAGGCGACTGCACTGCTCCGTGTCACTGTTTAGAACGGGAATCTTCTCCTGATTTACAAGTAGTTGAAAACATTACAGATATTGTTAATAATCAGCTGGACAAAATATATAACACTAGTCTAGTGGTTTTTGGATATTTTACTGCAAATATCTTACAAATTGTACCTTTAATCCAAGCACTTATGTTCTATGTTTAGCAAAAAAGAAATACTTGCAATAATGTTGTTCATATTTCCTTTGAAATAAAGACTTATGGGCAGCACTAGTTATTAGCCTAATAGATAAACCGACTGCCATGTCGGAGTAAAACCCTCATCAGTGCTGGCGGCTGCAAATCCCTAGAGACACTCTAATCTAACTTCATCTGGCTGACTGAACGATGGGCACGGGCCAAGGCGATTAAGAATCAACTCTGATACACAAAACCCCGGACCAGCGTCCAAGTGAAGAGATCCACCCACTACCAAAAATCATTCCAACCAGAACCAGCTACTAGAAATATGACTCCACTACCCAAAACAATTCAGTTTCCAGCATTCCAGGGAGCTTTTGATTGCTCAAAAACATTTCTAAACTGAAAAAGAAAAGATTTTTGTATACATTTCTAACATTAAATAATGAATTTTAAACAGTTTTTTTTAATTTTAAACTGGTTTTATTTGATCAGTTTTAGACTTTAATGTATAAAACAGTTCATATGCCAGTGCATAAATATAATTTTACTCTTATATCCACCTTTTTAACGTACAGTAAGACTTAATATTTTGATGTCATCCACTTCCAGTTACCTGTTCTTATTGTAAACTGAGGTTAGAGCACTTTGAATTCTTCTAGTTACTTTTGCACATTCATGGATAAAATAGCTTACTTACACATTGCAAATTAAGTTGCACATGTTGCATTCAAATTGATGTCAGTATTTTAATATATGCTTTATATGCAATGTTACGAATTCAGTAATTTTAACAAACTTTTGGGCATTACCATTCAGCTCCTTGTAAAACCTTGGAGCTGAATGTTTTATAGATGTGTTTGTTGTGTATATCCGTAGTCTTTATTGTTTTGCAATTTATATGGTAAAAAAATGTGTAATTCCTTTCTAGCCCACAATGTAGGACTATAGCATTTTGTAGTTTGAGACTCGGCTCTGAATGTATTAAGAGACAGCACTGCACAATGATCAAGTAAATCTGACGTGCTGATAAGTTATTTGTTATATTTTTATGTGTGGCAGCACAACGCGGATGAGCATGTGGGGGTGGAGCAGCGGGTCTGTATCTCTCGCTTTGTCACTTCCAATCGCATCAGCAATGCCATGACCCACTTCTATAGCCACCACTGCGGCACAAGGCTCACGTGGGAATCTTCAGGACAGGCCACATGGGCAGCAAGTGTTAAGAAGTCTTCATGGCATCAAAAGCAGCCCCTTCCAACAGCAGTCCCACCCAAAGCCTACAAACGCAGCAGGATTTGTTCAGGGAGAAATGAGATGAATTCCGACTTGGAAACATGCTGATGAGCCTACAGAAACACTGTCATTCAGTTTCCTTTGAACATCTGTTGCAATACATTGGGCGCTGCCTACTGCGTGCAAGCATGTGTTTCAAATACAAAATCAAAAACTGTGTGTGTGTTTGTGCGAATAACGCTGTGAGTCTTGAAGAAGAGAAACAGAAAGGAAAAACTATAACGGGAAAAAACTCCCAAGCGAAAGCTTTAAATGGGTGTGTGCACAAAGTTGCTGGATCAACTGCTACAAGATGTGGAAGTCCAAAGCAGAAACAACAGTCCCTACAATAATTCATTCCATACAGTCTGACCTCATTCTGCAAGAAAACTACAGCATGGCAGACAATGAAACTTCAATTAAAGAGAGGGGGAAATCAACTTCAAACTTGGCTAAAAAGAAAGTCGGACAAAAATCTTGTTTAAAAGCCTGCATGACCTTTCTTGTCTCACCGGAGGAAAGAGGAAGTAAGAACAGACGAGAGGAGAAAACAAAGAATGTTAGTGAAAGACAGAAATAGATAGAGACATGTTTGTATAGTGAGTTCATGTTCAAGGTTGTATAGACTTTTTGCTATCACTACTTCTCTATTAAGGAGATGGACAAACTAGGTTTTTAATACTGGAAAATGTACATAATATTCAAACTGTGCTACTTGTTGAGAAGACTTGTGCTATCACTGTTCAAACTAACTATTTTCAGCTGACAACTGATAAAATGGTTAAAAAATGCCATAAGGTCTAGACACACCAAAAACCAACATCAATGAACTAGCGGCAATGACAGCCGGCTGTGGTGTTGCCTCACACCAAACCATTTAAATAAAGAAAATTAACTTGAAAACACCACAAAGACTACTACAACCTGTGCTACAACCTACAGCCATCTTCAAACTGTGTCTACATACTTACACTGATGGTGAAGACAACAACCAGCAGTTTAACGCATCAGATTTAAATCACTTTAAATTATACCAGATTACTATTTCAAATTATTACCAGCTCATGGACGATTCATTTTTTTTAACCAATACTTATCTGTTTACTTGCTGCATGACTAAAAAATACTGCATTTTTTTTTTTTCGAACACTCCCTCGCCTGGTATTCATCAGGCCTCACCAGGTAAACCCATCCCACTTCTCAGTAATCTCACTCCTCTGGTTGCCATGTTGTGCTGGGAATTCAGACAATGCATTCAGCGTTACAAACTCAGTTTCAAGTTAAACTTCAATTTAAGCTGTAAAGCAGATCAAATGTCATTATTCAACTCAATTTATATCAATAACAGTGTAAATTTTGCACATTTGTTGCAAATCAATTATTAAACAACTTTAAAGGCAGCTCAGAAGATAACTGTGCCATTATTCAGCTCAATTCAGTTCATGACTTTTTTTTATCCAGTAGTGTCACTGCAGTCAAATCGATACACTGCAGTCAAATCGATAATATTTCTGAATTTTAATTGTCTTATGAAACACTGCTCTGTGTCCAGACCAGCGGAAAAGTCATTAACTTTGTTTTTCCGTTTACTGCAACTAATAAATGCATTAATAATACACCTGACACTTCAGAGGCACAGCTGAACACTTCACAGCGACTACAAATATTTAATATTCCACCAGATCCCAAGATCATCAAGGGCAAAGAGATTCCTCTTTGACAAGATATTATGATATCAGCAGTCAAACAAGCTTCATACATTAGTAAAATTACCTTAGATATATCATCTTACACAATTATTGTTACTATTGTATAAACTTATATGGTTCAGTCAGTAATTTGGTTTAATTTCTTGACAGTATGGCTCCCATTTTTTAGTAGTAGTAATAACAATAACTGTAATAGCCAAGACTATTTTGGCAAACGTCATGATTACAATCCAATGTTTCAAGTGAAAATGCTTTTTTAGAGGGTTTTTTTCAATTGAATAGCTTTTTATTTCAAATTATAACATCAACATAATAAGTTGTGTTTAATTTGACAAATAATTCACATAAATGTCAGAATGTGATGCGAGTAATAACCTCAAAATAGCTAAATATTAGTCTAGTTGAATTCATTTTGGGCTACCAAAATCTGAAGAGTGCCTACCCAAAGGGCTACCTGGGATTTTGAAATATTCCTATGGCCTGGACGCCATATTGGTGTATCACTAGTTGACCAACCAGACATTGTCATTCATTGAACAGAGTAATTATAAAAACTGTACGTAAAAAAAGAAAAAAAAAAAATCACCTGCTATTCCATTAAGTCTAGGTGTATATCACGTGTAGACGTGCCTCCCACTTTTAATTCTCTTAAGAGCAGACAGACACACACAGGGCATGCTGGAGTATTTAAGCTGTCTGTTTGCTGGTGGGTGACAGGCACAGCGCCAGTGGTGCAATTCTAGCCGATTCCACAGATTTAAGTAATGCTGACACCACAAGCCTTAAAACTTCAGTGCATCCTCTAAGCCGTGTAAAGGGTGTGATCTCACCACTGGCAAGGGAACCAATAAATGAGTTTATCTAGGAAGACATGAACTTCAATTATCTGTGTTGTTTCTGGGCAAGTAAAAATTTCTTCTCCTCTGCCACGGACCACTAACATTTCAGAGGTCACTGGAGAAAAATCTAAATATTTTACATTGTGGACATAATGCAGCACGTGAAAAAGACCCCCAGACTCCATACGAGACATGAACCTTGATCTTCAAGTTTAAAGTGACAGCGAGTTTGCTAATGGGATATTTACTGGAAGTTGTGCAAGTTTTATTTGGCAGATCAGCACAATTGTTGTCTGCATTAAAATCAATTGAACATATTTTTCATTATGTACAAAGAGATTATTGACAATGTGGAATCGGTCTATTAAATCTATTAACTCTGTGAAAATATATCTTTCATTACCAGTTATGCAATATGAAAATAAATGTTTGTCTATTCCTCAGAAAATTGTTGTATGGCTTCAGAAGATGTAATACTTCTATAAAATAAAAAAAAAGTATGGGATGGCAATTTTAGAAAATGATCATGCATTGTGATGATCTCCACCTCATTCAAGTGTGAATAAACATAATCATATCATGTATTGATTAAATATTCAGTTTTCAACCACCTTAAACCAAACAGACATATTTAAAGGCCTCAGTTATGTTTTTTTTTCTATGCATGAAAATAAATGAATACATAAATTTAGATTAAATTTCTAAACCTCTGCTTAAATTGAGAACAAGACCTTCTTCCTTTCTCAGCCTAAGCAGATGCCTATAGTCTTAAAAAGAGAAACATGAGACAAAAACAGCTCAGAGGAATTTGACTTGAAGGTGTCAGAACAACATGTGTAAACTTGTACCAATATTTATTTTTAAAATTCTTGTTCTTTGTAAAAACATTTCAGAGTATTTTTGTGTCTACTGTGTTTTTATATAACAGCTATAAGTGCCTATTTATAATGTATGGTTGCTTGCAGTGGACTGAAGATGCTTCACAAGACACTTAACAAGGCAACTGGGGAATATTCAAGTTCTACCACTGTTTGCATTTCACCCGGCTGAGTGGTACAGTATATGAAAAATTTAGAGAAAAAAAGAAAGAAAAAACGTTCCCAAATGGAAGAAGTAAAAAAGTAAATATTTCGCATTTTGTAGAGGAACTGCTGCTGAGAGTCAAAATCAATCAACCTCCTATACCAGACCAATGACTGATTGGTAGAAATACAAATAATATGCACTTTATTAAAAAAAATATATATATAATTCTAAGCTGTATTTAGAAGCGTCTTTTACACAATCTGACAATATTTTCAAAGAGCTAGAAGTCGTAAACTTTTAACTTTAAACAATGTATTCAAGTCTATATTACAAAACAACAAGTATTTGGCCTTAGCTTGGTTATATTTAATGGTGCCTATGTTTATGCTTCTATGGTCAGGTTTTCTTGTTATTATCGTCCCACATATTATGCAACTGACCCTGGAAAAATATTACTTCAACATGTTAATGAACCACAGCCATGCCAGCATCGCTCTCCAAGCCATGGAGGGTCTATCGGAAAATAGAAGTGCATGTCCATGAAGCTTCTGCTTCTGTGGTCTCCTTGTGGGATAGTAGGAGTGTGAATTTTAAAACATGGCTCTTTCCTACACCATATCCAGGTACCATTTCAAGATCCATCTGTGAGGTCCCGTAGAAACCGGAGGTCATTTTCAAATGCACTCTCGCCCGTGCCTACCATCAAACCAGTGTCCTGTACTGACTACTGAATGTTCCCTGGTCCCACTGGGCACTGATGGAGCCGGAGATGAAACTGCAGTGTGGAGACCTCAGGCAAGCTCTGTCTTTTATCTGATGGAAACCGCTTCAGTGCAGGTTTTGCAGAACCCAGACTGATACATCTGTGGTGAAGAAAAACTGAGCTCGACCAGTGATACCTTCCACCGGATTCACAAGATTCCCAATTAGTCTGGGTACATAACATCCTCATTCGTAGTTTTCAGAAAAGCAGGGACAGTGTCCCTGGTGTAAGGACAGTTTCTGTGAAAAGACATCTGACGTGTGCTGCAGTTTTGTTGTGTGTCAATTTTCAGGATTGTTTCTAGCAAGAAATGTACTTTAGTTTGCGAGACAACTGTTGTTCTATTCATTCATTGGTAAATGAGAGACTGATGGCATTTTTGAGACAAGCCTTGACCTCCTTTGAAGTTAAAAAAATAGCAAAGTGACAATACCACAGGAGAGGATAGCACACACTCCAAAACCACAAAAAATGGTATCCTAGCAACATGAGACTGATGCTGGAGGGTTTCGCTTTATTCCAGAAATGCAACTAAAGCTTAATCTGCTCAAATCTGTCTGTGTCTGTAAGCTACTTGACTAAAGCTATATATATATATATAACGTGTCTCCTCTCACTTAAACTGCGTCCTATGCTCACTATGCTCATGTGCTAGATATTATTTCTTATTATTTTGTTTTTATTTCTAGCCTTTTACTGCGTGCAGTTAGAACGCTCTGATCCGTTAACATGGGCTCTGAAAAAAGGCGCATTACAGACCGTGTGTGAACCTGGAGTTAGGCATATGCCCAGTCTGTTCTGTTTTTGCGTTAGAGGCGCTGCATTCTGATTGGATCGGATACTGCAGGAGGTCAGGGCCATGGAAAATCGTGCTATAAGGTGATTTAGAAGTCGCGCACGCTCAAATCGTGATTAATTACGATTTTGATTAATCACACCGCCCCTAGAATGAACTGGCAAACAGAAAATAACTCGGGCTGGCACTGCTCAGCAAAACGGGAAAACCAGATCCAGAGAGTCAGTGGAGCAAGCAGTCAGGAGGGAACATGCTGAAAGCCATTTATGTTGAGCCTGTTGACAACCATTTATGCATGTTTGAATATGTTGTTCTGTAGCATATGCAGCAAAAATATCTAAGATAAATTGGTGGTTTATTCTTAAACCAATCAGCGAGTTCGAATAGTGGAAGCATAGTAACAGTTTAATATTAATTTTTTGTTATTTAATTATATATATGAAATGATGTTATTATGTTATGACTTAGACATTTTTACATATATTAACAATATTATTATTTCTTGACAGCCCACCTGCAATACCACCGCGACCCACTAGGCCGTGGCCTACAGGTTGAAAACCACTGGTTTATAGAGAGACTAAATCTTGGAACTACTTTGAAAGAATCCTTTGAGAATAATTGGAAAATTAGATTATATTAATTGCACATTTTGAGAAAACTAAAGCGTTTTTTGACATCGCATGCATGTTCTCCTATTGTAGGAGACTCCCAAAACAATATTAGGAACCTTTAAAATGGCATAATAGAGGCACTTTAACCGAACCTTATCGCAAAGAGGACAGAATCAAATTGATAATAAACAGCTTCATCTAAGCTAATATGGATGTTGCTTGCAAGACAAAAAAAGATCGATTTATGAACAGTATAGGTCTGTCTGATGTACAGTATAAAGGTCTGTCTGTCTCACAGCTCCTGAAGTGTGGAATGCTCCTGGAATGTTGCTGCATGGCTAAAAAGCTAAGAGCACCTAAGAGCAGAAGCAAACCGTCTAAGACAGCTTAAGAACATAATCATTCAGAGATGCTTTTCTTTTCTTGAATATCCATTTGGCTTTTAGATAAGCTCTACAAGACTGCTGGAGACTGAATACTGCAAAAACTTGGCCTGTTTCTAAGCAGGGTGCTTAATCACTGAGGTAAGAAAATATAAGTACAGAGTTAAGAGGGAAGAAAAAAAAATTTCATGGCCGAATTGCCGCCACAAACTGAGCATTAATTTTCAACAATTCAGCAGTTCCACAGTTTTCCAGAACGTGCTGCAAATTTCCAAAGTATGCAAAAGTCTATAATCCCATGATTTGCTTAAATAAGGCCACTGTTGTACTGGTGAGGGCACACACTGCTCTGATCTCATCCTCACAAGAGCACTGGGACACCAACAGAGTTTTTAACCCAGCTCAGAAAGTTTTCCTGTTTGCACACATGCCCAGTGCATTCAGGCTTGCGGATGATCAGTTCTTTCTAGCAAACATGAACAGGCAGACCCACGATTCTTCAAAAGCAAGAAGATATATGAAGATCCCGTTTTGGAGATTTTAGGTATGGAGCCCCTAAGGGGACTTGGTGAGTGAGGAAAAAAAAGAAAGGAAGAGAGATAAGAGGAAAATTATAATCCTCACATTCTCTCACAAAAGAATTGCATTCTCCCCAGAGATGGGAAGTAACGAAGTACAAATACTTAGATTTTTCTGGTTTCAGTACTTTACTTCACTAACTTTTTACTTTCACTCCTTACATTTTTTACACAAATAACTGTACTTTCTACTTCTTACATTTTCAAACCAAGCTCATTACTTTAGTTTTAATCAGCAGTAGAGTCCTCTCTCTCTAAATGCACACATCCATAGCACCCCCACCCAATTAAACTGCTAGCAACAGTTTGAGTGTCACTCAAAACACAGTATGCTAAAGGACATCATTATTATCTGTTCTAAAGTTACATCGGTAATTTAGCTGACAAATATTCACATTGTTTTATAATACGTTTAGAAGGAGCTAGGGCAGACAATCTTTATGAAAATTAGCCATGACCATAGTTACTAGGTAACAACAAATCATGGAATTTGTAGTAAAACTATTTTTATACAAATGGTAATCGTTCCACTATACAATTATTGTTACTGTACTTTTACTATAATAGTTAATTTTCATAAGGGAAAAATATGACTTATGATAATGCGGTAACATGTTCAATATTAGGATTTTTCTATAATAAATTGTCATAGTGTAGTTAATGTTGTACTAATTTTGACATTTAGGCAATTAATAAGCAAGAAATACAGTTATTTTACAACGGCCCAACCTAATTATTTTATCCTTTTTTATGCGATGGCTACACCAAAAATAGTGTTTTCCACGGTTTTAGAATTTGTTGTGGGTGTATGGGATGGCCTGGATGAGTGAAATTTTGTCCCAGTCCAGTTGTTGACATACGGTTGTTCAGCCTGGATAATTCATTAGCTAACAAAATCAGAAATTTAAGTTCTTTTGTATTAAGGTGTTTATATGATGTGAGATCCCATTACCCGTGTGACACTAAAACAGGTAGCAGTAATGGCTAGTTTTTACTTAAGTACATGTCAGATCCCGTACAATACATAGAAAGTATTGCATTCACCAAAAAACACTGTGTGCACTCGTAAAAGCATTCTTATTTCAATCAAAAACTTAAACATAACATATAACGTAAATAGCATCCAAATAACACTAAATGAAGTTAATGACAATATTTTCTAGCAGAAAATAATACAGATGTTAGGAAAAAAGGTCCGGAAATTGCATGGCACAAATTGGACAAAGTCATCAGAATAGCATTTGGGACACTGGGACAAAACGTCAAAGGTGAATGAAAGACGCACTCTGTGAATTTGTGTAGAGAATACGCTCTCCTGGCAGATTGCAGAAACAGCTGATGCTCACAGGAAAATCTCCCTCCAAATGAACCTCTGATGACATTGGGGACACTTTAGTTAAGTGTCAAAATATGAAGGTCAGTTTGCGTCAACAGAATGGGAATGCTGATTGTGCTGTTTGGAGCAGCTAGTGCCCTGCCCTTGTGCCACCTGGTTACTTCATTAACAACTGAATTACACAGCATTTCATTAGGCAGCAATAAATAAACAGATAATCAATGCATTCCCACTTGGACAAAGGTTAGATTAATGCAACAAATGGCTCTAAAAGCTCTAGTCAAATACTACTTGTGGACGTTCTAAAAAAATAGGGAAATGCAAAACTATATATACTCTATATTTTCGCAATCAATAGGTGAGTAGCCTGAATGGCTAGTTGGTCTTCAGAATAAGAAAAATAAGGCTGGTTTTGGATTCACCTGACAAGTGATTAGACGCGTTTATTTAGGGACAGGAGAAGAGGACATGTTCATGTGTTCAAAAACAATTGGTTCATTATTTACTCTCATGCTGTCCCAGATAAACACTCCATCTCTCTGAGCTCATATAATACAGGTTTATGGATCCATCAAAGTTGACGATTCAAAAACCATGCGAAACAAACACAACAGGAATGTATTCAACTCCAGTTTAGGCTTGCTGCGGTAGTTGGTGTTACTGGTATTATCCAGTGTTTGGCCGTACGCCGATTACTTTACTTGCATACCATGGTACCGCCCCCACTGTAATTTAGCTTTTTTATAGAAAAACCCCCGAAACATTTAGTTCAGTTGGACAACGGATGCTACAGTTGTAAGCTGAAAGTGTCTGTTCTTCTCCGTACAACACATGGTGCAGAGCCGCAGCACAGTTCAGCAGAAGTCAGATTTCACTAAACACGAGAAAAAAGTAAACACTGATGAGATGATAGCGGGGGATTTTTCAAATTAAATGTAAAATAGTCTGTTTGGCGATATTTTGATTTTAAAAGATTCTTCTTAAACCAGAGAAGGTTTAAAGTTTCTGTTTTAGTCTTGGAAAGCAAAAGGTGTAAAGATGTAAGCAAAACAGACAAACACCTTTTCTTGTAAATCATGATACCAAGATCACAAATTCCAAAGCCCTGCCCCCTGGTGTTACCAGTAATAAGGTTTTTTGCTTTTTGTGCAAGTTTATACAAGAACAGTACAAATATTTCTAACTTCTTAAATTATGAACCATCAGTTCTTTGAGACACAGGTTATTGAAGCGTCAACTTGGGGGACCATACGCGTGCACTACATGAACTCAGAGATGATGACAGAGAACTCAATGCTCAGTTTTGCTCACTCAAAAACAGCTGTCCAGCTTAAGAGTTTCACACAGAACATTTACAGACATACTACTTTCCATTCATTAAGAGAGCAAATTCTCTATCTCACTTGTATTGTCTCATGTGTGGTTCAATGTATGAGACTTATTCGTCTCTCTCCCTCTCTCTTTTTTTTTTTTTTTAGAAAGGACTCACTATTGTTTTAATAAGGATTGTGGGTATTCGTGACAGGCTGCTTTCTGTCTGACTAAAGCCAGCTGAGGGTGTCTCTGCACCAAATCTCTCCTGGGCCAAACAATCACACAAAAAGTGTAGAATATGGTCTCATGTTGAATTTTCTTTGCCCTTTTAATCTTCCATGGATTCACTAATGTCCTACATGCTGTGACAGAACACATAGGATGGTTTGTTTAAGAATAGCATGTTGTGATTCATCTGTCTTATGCATACAGGAAATGCAATTTTTAAAAGAGCAACACTTCCTACGCTGGTCACCAGAGTGAAACACCCTTTAAACTTGTAGAATATATTTAAGGAAAGGAACAAATCTTACTAAATAACTCTACTAAGCTAGAGGGCAATGCAATATGGGAACTTTTAAAATATTTTAGGGGTGTCCTACCTTCCTCTTGGCATGCCACCTTCTTATTTAGCTCCGTTACACCAATGCTGGAAGTTTCTGGTGATTCAGAAGACCATGATAAGCTGGATCAAGTGTGTTTAATTACAGTTAAATCTAAAATCCTCAGTACTGTGGCTTTCTAGGAACAGAAATGGATAGCTCTTTAAAATAATAGAAAAGAATAAAAAGATGAAAATGATCTGATCCCAACATTAAAGTTGAGAAGAAATTCCATGAATGTTAAACAGCATCATCAGACAAAGACGCAATCTGCAGGGCTTGGCAAATTATTGAGTCACGAAGAACTGGCTGAGTTAGTTTAACAGGTTCACTTTGACCATTATTGGGTAACTGCTCTCATTCTTACACTTGGGCTCAGCGATTTTACTACTCCCTGAGACAAGGTAAAACATCCCTCATGAAGTATCTCAAGGCAAGAGCAACATACGCCACTGAGAGATAAGCCTTGTTTCCAGTACGGTACGGTTCAGTACAATATAGTATGCAATTCCAGTTCCAGTTGTCCTGTCATGAATGAGCAGGGAGAGCAGCAATAATATCCCCCTAGGGTAAACAGAACAGGGCAAATATCATTAATATACTTAATGATATTTAAATGTATACATTATTAAAGAAAAAGGAGTCTGATTCAACAAGGAATATCAGAAAGCCAAGTCCTGACCGTGCGAAAGGAGGAGTTGGGGATGGAGGAGGGTAATTTGCTCCTGAGCAAGTGGAAAAGCTGCTGCATTATACTGACTAGAGCTTATATAGGAATGCCGTATTTGTATAGGTAGAGGTGATCTGCTGAGAATCAGCTGATGAGAGGCTGAAAGAGCAACAGAGACCCCATTAACTGATATTTTGATGGAAACTATAATTATCATTGTAAAATTTTTGGCATTTTAGGCATGTTTTCGTGACCACTGAGCACAAACATCAAAATAAACTCAGTAGAATTTTTTTTTTCTTAATACATGTTCCCTTCACAGTTCCTATTTTATTCATAAAATATAACTCCTACAACTAATTTGTCAAATTTGTCAAGTGCATAAACTTCTTTGGTGTTTGTAGTCCTTATGTAAGCTTAGAAATTATGTTTTAAACAACACAATGGTTTCAAATATTCATGTTTGGGGACTGTTTCAAAACAAAACGTTAAACACATATCTATTTTACTATTTACTTTTGACTCCATGGTTCAAAAATATTAACAGTAAACTGGATTTTAGAATAAAAAATTGAGCACTCTATTATTTAAAGATTTCCAAACTGACAAAAAGTCCAGGTTGACTGACACAATTCACATTGCTGTACAGCGTATGAGCAAGAGATGGGGATTTGAAACCATATAAAATACGGTTTATATGCATGAAGATCAATAGAACACCTGTTGAATCTTGTTTAACTTTTGAAATCTGAATTACAATCAAAATGTAGATCATTTCAGATATGTATAGCCCACAGAAATCATTGTAAGAATATAATAGCAACCTAGTAATACATCCTGTCTGTGTAAAGGCTTCAACTCTTGAAACCATAGAGTTGTGAGCAGTTGTGCAACACAGTTCGGGATTTAACACTGTGATGAAATATGAACCTGTCTCTGATGATTACTGCTGCACCATCTGTGCATTGGGAGGGCCAACGGCTCAACTGATTGATGAGAGCCCTTAAGGAGGAAAGAGAGCATTAGACCTCATAGTCACCAGTGTTGGGGAGTAACTAGTTACATGTACGGCGTTACGTAATTTAATTACAAAATAAATGTAACAGTAATCAGTTACAGTTACTAAGAAAAAATGAGTAATTAAATTACAGTTACTTATGAAAATTGTAACGATTACAAAGAGGATTACATTTGAATATTTACACACATCCACATACAGCTTATTTCTTTCCCAAATTGCACTAAGACATATGGCCCATAATCTCAGAGACGCGCAAAACACATTCGTAGAATCCAGTCATAAGACTGAATATGAATCCTGCACGTTCTGCGTGTCTGTGGAAATCAGGCGCTGACTGGACATCGGGAGAACCGGGACTATTCCCGGTGGCCTGGCAGACGATTTGGCCTTCTACTTTAATATTGTTATTGTATAATTGCAGGCCGAATATACTAAAGCGATTATTTCCGAATCCGCCATTCGATAATTAAATCTCTAATAAATCATGAATCGGTTAGTCGTGACTGGCAATGGTTGGGCTCGCGCGCTCTCTGCGCCTCGGCCGAACGGTTTGGATCAGACTCCGAGTAATCAGTGCGAGATAGAGAGACCGGAGTGAACGGTATAAGCGCACAGCTGGAGCAGAGAAGCGACACTTCTGTTCAGGGTTTCAGGTGCAGGTCAGTTTCATCTGTAAATATGCTAATGTAGTTTTGTCTTTGTTTACTTAGTCAAGCAGCAGCAGCACATTGCTCGCAATCACTCAAAATACTGTATAAACGACGTCATTATTATCTATTGTAATGTTACAGTAGTAAGTTAGCAGACAAATCATCATATTTTATCATAGGTTTAGGGGGAGCTAGTGGATACAAAAACACAACCCTGAGGAAAATTAATGTAGCCTATGGTATGGCACTAACCGTGGTTTAACTATGGAATTTGTAGTAAAAATAAATACAAGTGGCAATTCATTTGCCAAAAAAACAAAATTGCACTTACAAAACATGGTAAAAGTCAAATAAAAATCTTCAGTATTAAAGTCATGAGAGAGATGGATGGATAATAGAAGTGAAGGTGCAGTTCAGGAGAGAACTCTTGATTATGTTGCATGTCCCCCAACCTAAGGATTCAAATCTTTTTCATATCAGGTGCAAAAAAAAAAATAGGGTTGTCCATGTTTCAGAATGGGTTGTGGGTGTATGAGTGTGAGATTTCCCAGCCTATTTTTTTCCCAGTCCGCCCCTCATGAAAATTAATCTCTAGAACAGTCACTTCATGAGCATTTTTTACTTATTTTGAGAAACTATCATCATATCATATACAAAGAGACAGCAGTGTTTCAAAAAGACACCAATGTTTCAGGAGTTTAGTACACAAAATAGGACACATGCTTATTAGATAACCGTATTTGAGTTGATGTATATGCTTTTATTTTTTTATTAACTATTTTTCCCCAAACCATTGTTAAATGCAGTTAGATGCCTGTAGTTATGCAAAGATTTGGTTTCAAAAACAGTATCTATAAACTATTTCTTTTGATTTTAAATCTGCTTTGAACTTCAGATCAATCTCTAAGTAAAGTCTGATTGTGTGGTGGATGTGTTCAAATTTGATCATCTTAATTCAGGTGATGAAGAATGTTGAAAGTCTGACAGTATTGAGCACTACTGTAAGGTTAAACCTGCATGGTGTAAAATGGTTGAAGATGATTAACAGTTGCAAATTAACATTCATTAGAAATTTATAAAAGTAATCAAAATGTACTCAAAAGTAATTAGTTACATTACTTTATTAAAGTAATTAAAAAAGTTACACTACTATTACATTTTAAATAGGGTAACTTGTAATCTGTAACCTATTACATTTCCAAAGTAACCTTCCCAACACTGATAGTCACACACCCTCCAACCCATCCACTCTCTGGCCTTACTAGCCAATGTCTCCAACAAATACCTCCACAGGTCCCACCTTACTCACTTATTATCTTCCTACAGCTGTTAGAATGTCTGAAGAATCCCTGTGGAATGAAGACACATACTCCAAACATCTATGTGCTCAATCTGACGTTCTAATTAAACGACACTGCAACACATTTTGACTCCAGGCCACACATATTGACCCCAGGGGATTTAACCAAGATAAAACTTATTTAATTGATCAGATAAAGCTGGTAAAGTGACAGGCCTATTTAAGATCAAAGTAGATCACCATGTTCATATGTGCTCAAGTGGTGATTCTGATCAAACCGGTGAAGAAAATGCTGTGAAGATTCTGTATTTAACCTCAATATGTTTTCCCCCTGTTTGGAACCACCCACCCACCCCATCCCAACCATCCATCTATCACTTTGTTGTTTTTTTCGTTGGGTTGCGATTTTTGTATAATGTTTTACAAGAAAATACCATTTCACATTTAATTTAATGTGCTATTAGCCGAGTGAAAATTGCTTCTACATTAAATTTCGTATTAGTGTGTGTGTAACATTAATGTAATTAAATTAAATATTAAACAAGCTATTTGTCACTGCCAGGACATTAACGTTTTTATGGAAAAGATTTTATAGTTTGTTATAGAAAAACAAGTTATGCTCAGAGTACAGAGCCTCGATCATAACATTATAACAAGCAACTTCCGAGTAGAGACCTGCACGACCGCGGGACCCATCGCAGCAGAGTGCGGCGCGGGGCAACACTTGATGGGCGGGTAGAGACTCGTGTGTGGGATGCAGGAGAATAATTAGGGTGTGCTCACACTAGGGAATCTTAACCGTGCTGGAGCATGTTTGACCCACAAAGCCTGGTTCGTTTGACTAGTGTGATTGTTCCATTTAGTAGTCCCTGGCTCAGTTGGAAGAGGTGGGCAACAGCGCGGTACAGTTATATAGCCTATAGATCAGTGAGTGTTAGCCGCTAACCGCGCCGGAGCGCAGATCTTCTGATACGTGCAGCATGATTGCGTCAATTTCTGAGTGGCAAAAGCAATAGATCTGTAAAGCAATATATTGTGAGAGGGCCGTGTGTTACCGTGTCCCATATGACTCAAAATAATTAACCACAAAGTTAACAAAACAATTCACTTTATTGTGCCGAGCAAGAGCGCTTCTCTGCATTACATTATATTTTAATTTTGGGGTGAAATGTGACTTAAGAGTCTTCATAAGACAGCAGACTTGAGACCTAAATGATACACTGTGAAACAATCACTGATGTTTTAAACACTGTTTAAGGCCACTCTTTATATATTACAAGCTCTCAAATTGATTGTCAATTGCCATATATATATATATATATATATATATATACAGTACAGACCAAAGGTTTGGACACATCTTCTCATTCAAAGAGTTTTCTTTATTTTCATGACTATGAAAATTGTAGAGTCACACTGAAGGCATCAAGGGCTATTTGACCAAGAAGGAGAGTGATGGGTGCTGCTCCAGATGACCTGGCCTCCACAGTCACCGGACCTGAACCCAATCGAGATGGTTTAGGGGTGAGCTGGACCGCAGACTGAAGGCAAAAGGGCCAACAAGTGCTAAGCATCTCTCGGGGAACTCCTTCAAGACTGTTGGAAGACCATTTCAGGTGACTACCTCTTGAAGCTCATCAAGAGAATGCCAAGAGTGTGCGAAGCAGTAATCAAAGCAAAAGGTGGCTACTTTGAAGAACCTAGAATATGACATATTTTCAGTTGTTTCACACTTTTTTGCTATGTATATAATTCCGTATATAATTCCACATGTGTTAATTCATAGTTTTGATGCCTTCAGTGTGAATCTACAATTTTCATAGTCATGAAAATAAAGAAAACTCTTTGAATGAGAAGGTGTGTCCAAATTTTTGGTCTGTACTGCATGCATATATATATATATATATATATATATATAGAGAGAGAGAGAGAGAGAGAGAGAGAGAGAGAGGCTATCCAACCCATCAGGAAGCATCTTCAGTTGTCTGAGAGCCTGAGAGACAGGGAGAGTCTGTGTGCAGCAAAGTATTGTCCTCTCATCTGAAATCCTGGTGCTGCTGAAGTGCGGCTAAAGCCAGGCTTAACATGCCATTTCATTACCGTTATCAAACAGTCAGCTCATGTGGGTGTTTAGGGCTTGAATAGAGCAAATTTACTGGTTTCCTTTTATATGCCCTTCCACTGAATGAGAAACAAAGTCCATCAGCAAGTCAAAAATCCGATTTACTTGTAAAAGCGATTAACATGGAACTTTCATTTAAGGCCACACTGACATGCAATCCTGTTGTATTATTGATCTGAGGAGGTGTACAGTAGGTTATTAAAACTGGGGTAATTAGCTACATCTTCAGTAATACTCTAAGACTTAAACTCTTACTGTTACCTGTTAAGTATATACAATTAATATAATCATTTACATTTGTACATAGTTCACCCAAGCTTTGCAAGTTTGCTCTTTGAGTTTATATCATGTACAGAACTTAATACGAAAGCATAAGAAAATGATTACCCTTATAATCTTAGCATTAATTAAATAACTCTTTAAAATCAAGTCTTCCATTTCGATGTTGAAGTGTTATAACTGTAGTTTCACAGCAGCATCTTAAAACAGATTAAACCTTCAATCTCAAATATATAAATGATTAGTAGATTGATGAGCAATACTTTTAAAAATCCCGTGAAATGGTACGACAAGTTCTCTGTTTCTCAGTTTACATATTTCCAATTAAAACAGTGAGTAATGTTTTAACTTACACACATTCAACTCAAATGATCTCTACTTAAGTCTGTAAAATGTGTGGGAATCCCAATATGGTGGCACGGTGTCTTCATTTACTGCATCATGAGAACTCTAGTTGCTTAATAATAATTGCATATGCCCATTAGTGAAAGATGAGTAATCAGCAGGCTATTTTTGGTTTGTTTTCCTGGAAGACAAAGACTTCCGGGAAAGTTCACCCAAACGTAAAGCAGATTTTTATTTTGGGGTGCATAATTAAAAACATAAAGCAAACATAAAGCAGATTTCATTTAGCTGAAACCATGAAACCTTGGTGATTAATAAAATGTCACAAAAAGCCAACTGCTACTGTCACTTTGAAAGCCAAATCAGGCCATACAAAATGAATACCTGCCGCTCCTGATGATTCAAGTGTTATGAAGCAAAACGATCAGTCTAAGCAAAAAAATTACATTATTTATAACATTATTGCCTGTAATCCATAGCCTCATGTAAACAGTCCGGAGTGATGTCCATGAGTGAACAGTTCTTCTGAACTGGTTTATTTTAGTAAACTGAATGAACCAGTTCACCAAATCGGACTGAACCGTCTGAAACAGTTCGTAGCTCAAGCATCACAGACCTACAAGTTACTCAATCAAAAATTACTTTCAGATGTGTTCGACGGTCACAAGATACTGGTATACGATCCTATGAACTCTTTCAGCGCTCCAAGTTGCTGATGAGCTGCTGATACAAGTAAGTCAAACAAGCACTTGAATGAAGGGGCGAAATTAAAGTTTTTATGGTTTCTCAAGGTTCACGTGAAAAAGAGAGTTGTTTAAGACTAGCTTATAAATTTTTTAAGTTTTAAACATAGAAAACACCCACGTTTCACATAATTGGGTGTTTTATTAATATAATTGTGTAGGTTACCTTATTACATGGTTTCAAACACCGTAGCATTTTTTTTTTTGCCATCTTGGTGAACTCTCTCTTTTAATGTGTATTTCTGATACAAATATATTTTGTCAACTTTTTAAGAGCGTACTAACATTTGCATGACCTTAAAACTTAACGAAATGCACTGAGCCACAAAATTCCAATTTTGATTTCACTGGAGTTTTATACAATAATTGCAGCAAAAATGGTCATCTATACTCACCACTGAGTCCATTGGGGATGCTCCTGTGATGGTGTGGAGCAGAGAGATCATCCATTGATCGTCTTATGGTGTCAATTTTGGTTTCTACAGTCTTGTGTATGTGATTATGATGATGGTCTGGGCTGCCAGCACTTCCACCGCTGGAGGTACTGCTCCCATCGCCAACATCTCTGACAATGCTCGAACCTCCATTCAGGTTGCTCAGACTAGACTGGCTGTCTATAGAGCTCCTAGATCCTGCTCCAGTCCTGTCTTCATCCAACATGAGAATGATCTCCTTTAGTTCTGCATTCTCCCGAAGAATGTTTTCCTGGTTGCCTTCCACCTCCTTGAGTTTCTGCTGATAGGTGCTCACCTCCTTCATCACGGAGCTGGCCGTATGCCTCCCAAACCTCTGCCATTCCCGAGATAGCTTCTTACCTTTCTGCCGATCATCATCGAGAAAGCAGCAGAGCTCCCTGAGATCCTGGTTATCATCCTGCAGTTTTTGGTTGATCTCCTTTAGATTACGGATCTCATGGAGGTGCACCTGAAGCCTGCGGTTGATGTCCTTCATCTTGTTCCCATGTTCCAGCATTACTTTCATTTTCTCACTGTCAGCCCTTCTCAGTCTCTTGATCAAGTCTTCTTTACTCCATCTGACCAGTTCATCATCAGAGATCTTACTTAGGTCATCATTAGGACAATGTTTTGCCATCATGATTCTCACAGAGGAACAGTCTTAGGGTTAACACAGATCTAACATAGTAATAAATCCTAGAAAAACGCAATGTAAAAACGCATTCAAAAACTGATTAATGTATTAGACTGTGTAAGTATTTACGGGAATCATTTTAAAATGGAAGACTATGCATTAACTGATTTGTATTGCTGTATTGATTTGTATTAAACATTCACCTTTATTATTAACGGCTCTCTTACCGATAACTTCGCAGTCATGCCTGGATTTATATATCCTAAAATATGCGTGACATAAAAATCCACGAGCATCGTTGTAAATGAATCGATGTTTTTCTCAAGATCTTTAGACGCGCGTGCTCTTACAGGTTTCAGGAGCAATATTTCAAAAAATAACAACCACAAACACCGCCTTCATTAAAAACATATCTGCATTCACGTTAAAATCCAGCGTATCCTCAAAAGATCAGATCAGAGGGGGTTTGCAGTATAACTCCTCACGCGTGTCAGTGTTCAGGGTCTCGAGTCCGATTCCTCTGGACTGGAGTGAAATGATCCGAAGCGGATCCGATCTGAGCAGGTTCAGAGATGAGAGGCAAAAGGCAGGATCTGCCCTCTTAAAGAGACAGCACCTCATTCCCACAAACACTCTGACTGGATTTGATTTAATTAAAATTTTAAATAGATTATAATATCGGTTTCAATTACAATTAAATTATTAATTAATTTTTTAATCATAATTACTTTTTCAAATTTTTTAATTTAAGTGTTGAACGGTTATTTGTCGGAATTTTATCATTTTTGCAAATATATTCTGTTTCCCACGCAAACTACACAGCATTCATCCATCCATTCATTTGTTCATTTAATTTTAAGTGAGCAGAAAGAGTAAACCATGGAACGTCAACAAATTTTTAAAGACCAACCTATTGGTTATAATGTAAAGTGAGAGTGGCGGATGGCTAACAGAGATATTTTACATTCAAAACAAATCCAAGAACTACAACTTTTTCGCAAAAAAATGAAAAATGTCATGATTTGATTACCAGGAAACATACATACACCGTGTTCCAAATTATTACACAAGTGACATATCAATAGGATTTCGGTACAATAAAGAATCTTAACAAACAATTCACACAAATGTATACACACTGTAAGTTAATTTGGATAAAATTGTCTGTCAAAAGTACAAATACGGCATTAACAACATTTTACCTACTAAAAAAAACATAACATATGTTTCATACAGGACATCTGAGACCATTTTTAACCTACTGGAAAGTAAAATTAACATAAAATAAAATTCAAATCAAATAATAAAATAAATTTACTTTTTAATATTAACTGATTTACACTGAGAAAAAAAAAATGTATCAATTAATTATTTTGTAGGTTGTTAAAATAATATCACCTATGTTTGGGTCCAATCTCATGCTTCTGTTTTCTTTCAAAATGTGTTTTGTGTGAAATGGGGTGAAACTTTGCAGGACTGTGGCTCTTCAGGGCCGCCATTGGCCACCCCTGCAATAGTCACATATGTTTCAATTTTAGTAAGACCTTAACCTTAATTTTTGAGTAATTGTTAAAATGTATTTAAAACAATAATAAAATCAACAACAACAACAATAATAAAACGCTTTTTGTTTCACCTATATAGAGGTCTTCAGGATTACTAGAACAGGCAGGTGTTTTGGAGCTGGTTGGAACAACACTCTTCAGGACACTGGCCATCAAGGAGCTGAGTTTGACGTGATTTAAAAAAAAAAAACACTTTATACTACTGCAGAACTGGATAATGGAGAATTTTGTTGGTGAAAATCGCCCTCTACTGGACAAAAAATCCATCCGGGTATTACTTATAGGCTATGAGTGGCGACGAAAACATCGACTAACAATCCGTAAAAAAATATTTTAGGTTGGCTGGTACATAAAATCTTTTCTTTTTTAATATTTTACTTGAATACCTTAATTTTTAGCCCTGATATAAATTAATTCTTATATTTTATTTATAAGAATATTGTACAAAGAAAGTTTAATTCTTTTTTTGGTACGTAATCATTCTTTTCTGTCACATAACGCATAAAAAGTGTTAAGGAATTTTACATACACTGCTTGTCTTGATATTTGACTTTATTAAAAAGCATTTTATTCGACACTTTTATCGTGGCTGGCTCCATAGCTCAGTGGTTAGAGCACTGGTCTTGTAAACCAGGGGTCGCGAGTTCGATCCTCGCTGGGGCCTACAAGGTAGATTTTATTTGGACATGTTCATAGTATCTTTGCACGTTAAGTAAGAAACATTTTTACAGTTACACCTAATACAAGTAAGAAACACTACGTTAAGAGCAAAAGGACACTAAAACAGCTTATATATTTTAATCATTGTGTTTAATCTCTTTGGTTAAGCAGCATATAGCGTGTAATATAAGACTTTAATATAATATAAGGTTTCAGGATTTTGACATTTTTATATATATGTGGCCAGTTAGCCTGCTTATATAATGTTCATATTTTTATAATCTACACAATGTATTTAAACAAAAACCTTAAATCACCATAATGAAGGACTAAAACTGAATTAAATTACCCAGTAGTTTAATACGTTTATGCTCAGGCTAATGTTTCAAGGTGATGTATGCAGCAGAGTTGTCAGAAAACAAGTGTTTTAACGTGCTATGAGCAGTGTTTAATGTAGCAGATCACTCCGCACTTGGGCCGTAGAATTCCTGTGTCTTTAATGTCGAAAGGCTGTCCAGGAACCAAACTGAAGTCAAATCTCTGAAGCAGTTTGCTGAGGTTACACCATGACATTTCATTAATATACAGCTAATGTATGTCTACACATTAACAAGTGTTAATCATCATTTTAATTCTTCCCATAACATAATAACCACATAGTTATCTCATTAAAGAAAATATTTACAAATTAGGCAAAAAAGGGGTATCAAAATCAGAAGGGGGTATTGCCAAAACAACAAACGTACAGCAAAATAAGCGAACTCCCTTACTACCATAAACAGGAGAAAAATGTCAAATTCTAAATAAATGGCACCCACCTCCCTACTAATCCCACAAATAAAGAAATAACAGTTTAACAAGCAGACTTCAAATAAACCAAGAGGAAAAACAGATGAATTAAATCATACAACGAATAATCATTAAGGATAACGCTCACTTCTGCCTTTTGAATCTCAATCATCAAGTGTAATAGAAAGAGACTAAAAAGAGAATACTTCAATAAGTAGCACACGCAATATAAGGTAGAGATACACGGTTAACTACTGGCTTCAACAAAGTATCAGGTCTTGGGTTGAAGATGGGACCTCAAAACTGCTGCACACAGTCAAGCCACCACCAACACGGCTCTTCTTCTTCTTCTTGCTTTTTTACGGCGGATCACAGACAAATATGTGCATTACCGCCACCTATCTTGAAATGGACCATTGACACTTCCTATACTATAACCTCTCAATCAACATAAATTCTCCTTATTTACCCGCACAGAGGCTTCATAGAGTTTCATCCGGCGCTGCGTGTTCAGCTCCTCCGTCTACTCTCAGCCACCATGACAAAAAAAAAAACTCATTTAAATACGCTTATTTAACCCAGTATTTCCCAAATATTCTACCATTAAATTTATTATACTCCTATCTGACTTTAATACATTTTTAATTGTAAACTTAACTCATATTATTTAATTCCTTCTTCAACTCTTTCCTTTCTACATTATATCTCCTGCAGTGCATTACTACATGCTCAACTGTTTCACTAACTTCACATGCCTCACATAAACCTGTTGGATTCTTACCTATTAAATGCAATGTACTATTCAATCTTGTATGCCCTAATCTTAATCTTGTAATTATATTCTCCTCATATCTACTCCTACCTGATATTCTTCCTTTACCCACTATTGACTGTATTTGATGCATATGTCTACCTTTTATTTCATTATCCCAATATTGCTGCCATATTTTCAGAATATTCTTTTTAATAATTGACTTAATTTCTGACCTACTAAATAAAATCTGTATATTTACTATTTCTCGTTTTATTGCCTTTTTTGCTAATGCATCAGCCTCCTCATTACCTCTCAACCCAATATGAGCTGGAACCCACAAAAACTGTACCTCTAAACTAGCTTGTTTGATTGAATATAATTCTTGAATTATCTCTATTACCATATCCTGTCTTGTTTCTGATTTCATCTCCTTCAAACTTATTAGAGCTGAACTACAATCTGAACATATTACTGCCTTGGATATTTTAACTTCCCTAATCCCCAACATGGCTCTTCTTCTTCTTGTATTTATAATGGCGGGTGGCAACTAACGTTTAAGATGCATATCCGCCCCCTACTGTGCTGGAGTGTGGACCAGAAATGTATCTGCAGTCAGATAATATTGACTTCAGGAGAAAAAAAAAAAAAATATTAATAACTCCCTTTATAACATTAAGGAAACCAATGAATACATTAATACAATAATCCCCAAGAACTTAAATTATTTTCATTAAACCAGTTTCTTTAAAAAAAACCCACAAAGCTTTATATATCTGATCTCCAACTTTAAACAGGTTTTTAAGATTTAATGTGTTCCCTCCATATTTCTTTAATTCATCTCTTAATTTTATCCTTTGATTTTCATATTTGACACATTGGCTAATCACATGTTCTGCTGTTTCTTCTTCCATTCCACACTCACACATACCTGATGGATGTTTTTTCAATAAATGCATTGTTTTATTCAACCCAGTATGCCCCAATCGCAACCTCGAAATAATTATATGTTCTCTTGTATGTCCACCTATTGATTTCATTCTTCCTACCATTTGTTTAATATTGTATAAATGACGTCCCTTCATCCCATTGTTTCTACCATTCCTTCATAATATTATTCCTTATTTTTGCTTTACTTTCAGCTTTACTAAATGCTACTTCCATAATTCTATCATGTTTCAGAGCTTGCTTAGCCAACGCGTCTGCAGCTTCATTCCCCTCAATCCCCCTATGAGCTGGAATCCACATAATTCTGATTTCTGTTTTTATATACTGAAGTCTGAACATTATTTCATACATTTCATATACAATATCAAGTCTGTTATTAGATGATAAAGACTGTAGAGACATCAATGAAGATAAGCTATCTGAACATATCACAACCTTACCAATTTTATTTTGTTCTATCCACTGCAATGCCGTTAAAATAGCTAACAACTCAACCGTAAACACTGTTAGATGATCAGAAGTTCTTTCTTTAATACTTATCTTCAACTCTGGAATAGTGAATGCAAACCCAGTAAGACCACTCTTAGGATCCTTTGATCCATCTGTGAATACTGCTATAAAAGATTTATATACAGACCTTAGTCTGTCATCCACTACCTCTGCCCAGTTGCCCTCCCCTTTATGTCTTTTTATTTCCTCTTGAAAATGTAGGTCAACAATTAATGGTGGAAACAGCCAAGGTGGCGTGATTGGATAAGGGACAGTAGGACTGAACTTTCTCTCCTGTAACTCCATTTCAATTGCTATTTTTCCTGATGCCCAAGCAAAACATTCTACCTTTCCCTTTGCACTTTCCCAACATGGGTTTAGATACTTTACTGTTGGGTGCCTTCTTTCATTATGACCTTTTAGGTTTGCCCAATAATTCATCATCAACTGTTTAAATCGTAAATTTAGAGGTAACTCACCCATCTCCACTTGAACTGCACAAGCTGGAGAGATCCTTATAGCCCCACAGCAGATTCTCAGTGCTTGATTTTGAATAACTTCTAGTTTCTTTATTGATGTTTTCGACGCTGATCTAAACACTACACTTCCATATTCTATCACAGGTCTCCCCAACATGGCTCTGATGGTGTTTGCAGCTTAAATACTCCCAGCATCCAATCACAGCAGGGCATTGATTAGCTGAACCAGGTGGAAACCATTTCTCCTATGAAGAGAGACAGGGATGAAGAGAGAAACAGCAAAGCTTGAACACACACAAACAGAACCTTACGTCTCTAGACATACCATCAAGGAGACACACTTCCCCTCACGTCTGTACTGTTGTACTGTCTCTTCCAGTCAAATAGCATTTCATAGCAGTGAATAACGAGGTATCATATCAATCACAAGTACAGTATGGAGTACCACAAGGCTCAGTATTAGGGCCGTTACTTTTCACACTTTACATGTTACCCTGGGGAGAAATCATCTGCTTTCACTGTTATGCTGATTATACTCAGCTCTTTATTTCTTTGTGGCCACAGCAAAACATACCATTAAAAAAAAAAAAAAAAGGAATGCATAGTCAATATAAAAATCTGTATGAAGTGTAATTTCTTACTCTATTCTTACTAATTCTGAAAGAACAGAGGTGTTAATTACTGGACCTAAAACCTCTGCATGTAATAACCTAGAATGCTGTCTAAGACTTGATAGCTGCTCTGTCAATTCTTCGTCATCAGTTAGGAACCTACAGTATGTGTGCTATTTGATAGAAATCTTTCCCTTGAAAGTCACGTTTCTAGCATTTTTAAACCTGCATTTTTCCATCTAAAAAATATATCTAAACTACGACCTATGCTCTCAATGTCAAACGCAGAAACGATAATTCATGGCCTCAAGGTTAGATTATTGTAATGCTTTATTGGGTGGTTGTTCTGCATGCTTAACAAACAAACTGGTCCAAAATGCAGCTGGTCCAAAATGCAACAGCTAGAGTTCTTACTAGAACCAGGAAGTATGACCATATTAGCCCGGTTCTGTCAACACTGCACTGGCTCCCTATCAAACATCGTATATATTTTAAAATCTTGCTTATAAAGCCCTGAGTGGTTTAGTACCTCAGTATTTGAATGAGCTCTTATTGCATTATTGTCCTCCCCATCCGCTGCATTCTCAAAACAATATGATAATACCTAGAATATCAAAACCAACTGCGGGCAGCAGATCCTTTTCTTATGTGGCACTCAAACTCCAAAATAACCTACCTAACATTGTTCGGGAGGCAGACACACTCTGTCAGTTTAAATCTAGATTAAAGACCCATCTCTTTAACCTGGCTTACACATAACACACTATTACATTTCTAATATTCAAATCTGTTAAAGGATTTTAAGGCTGCATTAATTAGGACAACAGGAACCAGGAAAACTTCCCATAACACCCGAAGTACTTGCTACATCGTTAGAAGAATTGCATCTACGCTAATATTAATCTGTTTCTTTCTTATTCCGAGATCACCATAGCCACAAGATCCCGTCTGTATCCAGATCAGAGGGTCACTGCAGTCACTCGAATCCAGCCCAGAGGGTTGATAAAAACAACTTGAGATGACCTCTACTAGGGCTGTCAAAATGGCTGAATTTTGTACATAAATATTATCAAAATTCAAATTATATTCAAATTTAAAATGCATAATTTCAGTTAGGGTGATGAAAAGCTTTTGGCTTCTCTCCTGAGGCCACAAGAGGGTGCATCGAACAAAATATTACTGTGACGAGTGGGACGGGGCCGTGAGCCGTGGGAACAGGAGCGAGGCCGGTGGAGTGATTGGAAATGAGCGGCACCGGCTTGACCCATCGGTCTCTCGTCCCACGGAGGAGATGGAAGGATATAAAAGAGGAGCAACGACAGTGAAGGATGAGAGAGGACCAGGCCTGGGTTTTAGTTGTGTTTGGTTTTTATTTGTGTTAACCAGCGGACAATCAAATAAGATTCAATAATGACAAAATAAAGACAAAACAGCGGACCCCTCACGGACGACTGACGCGCTGTTTTGTCTTTATTTTGTCATTATTAAATCTTATTTGATTGACCGCCGGTTCCCGCCTCCTTCTTCCTGATGATTATGAAGGTTTAATTTGTTACAGTGGTGCCGAAACCCAGGAGAAGAAGGGGACGCGCTGCTGAAGATCTCTCGCCACTGTGGTGAATCCGCGATGCCATCGAGCAGGAGAGGGAGTGTGCCGCCATGGACGCTCGAGGCGGTGGGCTGGAGTGAGTTCCCGGGCGAGCTCGCTGTCGGCCGCCCGTGATGTGGAGGGGCGGCTGCCGTCCGTGAGGGAGCGGAGGAGTCGGCGCCGTTCGCCAGAGAGCCGGAGCCTGCTGCCATCCGCCTGAACGGGGAGGAGCAAGGAACGGGGGACTCCTGCCGGCTGCCCAAAACCGGAGGAGCCGTCGCTGTCCACCGGGCGGCGGAGGAGTGTCGTGCCGTCTGCCGAGGGCCGTCCAGTGCCACCACCAGGCACCGCGGAGGAGATCACCCAGCTGGTGGAGGGCCGAGTAGCAGTGCGTCTGGGAATCTGATTTTTTTTTTCTCCTCTCTCCCCTCTGTCGTCTCTGTTGCTCCTCATCCTTCCATCTCCTTTTCTCTCGCCTCGTCTGTCCTACCCCCAGGTCCCCGTGAGTGGTCCCCCCAGGAGGGGGGGGGGGGGGTAGAGCGCAGTCTCGAGGGTACCCCCCGGTCTGCGAGGGACGATGGGGGTATGTGATGAGTGACGTATGTGATGAGAGACGTGGGAACAGGAGCGAGGCCGGTGGAGTGATTGGAAATGAGCGACACCTGCTCTACCCATCGGTCTCTCGTCCCACGGAGGAGATGGAAGGATATAAAAGAGGAGCGACGACCGTGTAGGATGAGAGAGGACCAGGCCTGGGTTTTAGTTGTGTTTGGTTTTTATTTGTGCGCGTCAGTCGTCCGTGACGGGCTGACGCGCTGTTTTGTCTTTATTTTGTCATTATTAAATCTTTGTCCACCGGTTCCCGCATCCTTCTTCCCGATGATTATGAAGGTTTAATTTGTTACAACTACTAATGCACGTTTATTCCAAGCATTAGAATACATGACTGTGAAGTGAATAATATTTAAATAATAATAATAATGTTTATAAACCAATCATAATTAAGTTGCTTAAACTTAAATATACTTTGGCCGTCTGCACAGTCTGTATTATGTCATTTTCGTCGTCAAGCGTGCTTACAGACAGCCATGCGAACGGTCGGTGTACAATAGACATTTTGCATTATTGACAAACTATTTCCCTATTTAATACTGTAAAGTGCTTTGACACAACCTGTATTGTTAAAAGCACTACATAAATAAAGGTGACTTGACTATTTATGTAATTTGATTAGCCTAATTCTTTCAGTAGGTTGCCTATGTGTAATTTTATACTTGTTTAAACTTTACTACAGAGGTAGCCTATAACATTTCTCTCCACTATAATATATGTCTCAACACATACTGCATAGCAGAATGAAAACAGGAACTCACCTGAAAATACTTTTATACTGTATATTTTTATAGTGCAGGTGTTCGGTCCGCCTAGTTACCAGAATGTCATCAAGGTAACAATGGACATTTGGTAGGCCATGTAATATGTGGTCCATAGTTCTCTGGAACATGGCTGCCGCTAAAGTGTTCCCAAATGGAAGACAATTATATTGGAATGGACCTTTCTGAGGTGAAATTACAAGAATCTGCTTTGGACTCTTCTTCAACCCTCATCTGAAGGCAAGCATGAGATAGGTCTAATTTATTAAAACACTGTCCTCCTGCTAATGAAGCAAACATGTCTTCAATGCGCAGTAGTGAATAGTATTCAATGTATACGGTGGGGTTTACAGTCATTTTAAATTTGCCACGGATGTGCACAGATCCATCTTTCTTTACAACAGGGAATATTGGAGCAGCTCATTCATTGTACTGTACAGGAGACTATACACCAAGTTCAGTGAGACGGTTCAGTTCAGTCTCAACTTTTGGGCAAATCCTTTCGTGGTCCATAAATGATGAGATAATTCATTCATCGGCACTTATGTATGTTTCTGCTCACCCTTCATTTCTTGTGTTCTCTCATAATAAAGTTAACATTGGCTGGATATCACATTGTCACTTACTATTACATTGTCATCAGCGCTTTGAAGCTGGAGATTCATGTAGATTCCATTCAGCAGCACACTCTTGTTTTTCAAATAAAATAAATAATCCAAACATAATTGAAATCAACAGAGTATAGCCTACAGGATGAAGCCTCTACATTACGTATAGATGTTTACTCTTTTGTAGATCTGCAGAACTGTAATTTCTGTCTTTGTTCAAATTGTCTTTTTGCCATCCCACACAGCAAGCAGTTTTGGCCCAGATCCGGCCCACATATGAGCCTGATCTAGGCCCAAACTATGTTGCTGTCTGGGATAAAACTCATGTGATCGCCTAAACTGGATCTGCTGATAATGAAAACTGCCCATATAAAGAAGATTTATCAAGAAGCTACAGACGTTTAACGTTTAAAACACAGACTCATTGAAGTATGAAATGAAAGCATAGTAATTGACAAGTCGTATTCAATGTTTTAATTTTCCAAGATTACAAGCTGATTTTGGGAATGGAACAAACAAAACTCCATTAACTAGCCACTTCAATGAACCAGTTTTGTGTATTACAATCCACAGTGACCTGATGTGAGATCCACCAATCATAGATTTTCCAGTACGTAGAATATCTTTTTTTTTTCTGTGGGTTCTTGGGCTCCCATGGGATATTTGAACAAAAAAAAAAACTAAACCTAGTTGGCGACATGTCTTAATAAATGAATTATAGTATAATTCTTTAATGTAGTTTATGTAGTCATTGAATCATTGACTTACCAAATTAAAAAAAACTCTCTGTGTTGCTTAGGGACAACTGTTCTGCGTGGTTTGGTAATTTTCTTTACCCAAATAGAGAAAAAAAAAACTAGTCATAATTATCCAGTAACAATGTACTGACATGCTTTCTATATGGTATGTGAAAGAAATGTATTGATAAAAAAAAATTAATGAAAACGTGAATACATGAACATGATTTTATTATTTCTTACATTTCATAAAAATCTTAGATGAGATCAGTGCTCAACTGTCTTTCAACATTTTAAATGTCATTTGGAATATGTGAAAAGGATTGTAGGTGATTTGAGGATGTAAAGGATGCAGCCTTCAAAATACACAGATGAAAGTTATGAAACAAAGGCTACCTTATAAGCATTCTTCAAACTGAGAAGGCTAACATGTCAGACTTTTAAAATTACTATTAAAATGGTCTGGTGTCAATAAAGTTTGATTGCAATTTGTGGTGTGGAAAGACGAGGACCCAAGAGCGATTATGCAAAAAGAAACTTCTTTAATTGAGTAGCGTAACAAATAACCAGCCTTCGGTAAAACCAACTAAAGCAGCCGATGAACCGGTACCCAAAAGGTAAACACAAAGTCTCTCCAAGAATCAGCAAACAGAGGGGTCGGGCCGGCGCTCGGGCTGGGTGCGGAGATTGGCGTCTTGCGGAATTCCTCTCCGCTTTCAAGATTAACTCAGATGGCGGGTAAGGTCACTGTCCAGAGTACTCGTCAGCACCAGCAGGGCTGGACAGAGAGCAGAGCAACAGGTTAACTCAAGGCACCATAAGATCTGACCTGAGACTGGAGTACGAGAGGCAGGGTAGGATCCGACACGACAAGACAGGACAGGAACGAGATGGTTGTGAAGCTTCTACATGTACAGCAAACGAAATAATCAAGCAGAGAGCACAAACACGGGGAACAAGAAATAGCCAGGATGATTAAGGAAAAGAGAGAACAGGTGTGAATCTATTAGGAGGAGAGATAATGAGGAACAGCTGAAGAGGTGAGTGAGTGTGGCAAAATAACCAGCAGAGGAGGGGGAGGAAGAGAAGGAAAACCGAAACCATGACAGCAATTGGTTAATAAAATAGTAGTAGACTTATTTTTGATTTAGGACAGTTATAAAACTTGCAGTTATTACTTCCAAAACACTGTATCATCATTGCAAATAAGGAAAAAATGAGAGGAAACACAAAAGGAGAACAGATCACCACAAGATTCACGCCGGTTAGAAATGTGTCCTAGTGTGGTCTGACTTGCTCTGATGTCATGCTGACAAAAAACTCTCGCAATGATGAGACTCTTTGTTTGGTTAATGTTTGAATAATATAAGATAAGGCATAAGTACACAATAATTGCTACAAAACAAGGGCCATAAACATGTCCTATGAGCAGTGTTTAATGTAGCAGATCACACCGCTCTTGGGCCGTAGAGTTCCTGTGTCTTTTATGTCGAAAGACTGTCCAGGAACCAGACTGAACTCAAATCTCTGAAGCAGTTTGGCAAGCACAACCTTTGCCTCCATCTGAATATAGAAATATGACAGAGTGGTCAAGATCACAGCAAATTTGGTACTTGGACAACAAAGTATCAGTCAAACATCTAAAGGAATCCACCACACGAGTCTGTGTGTTCTAAAAGTAAAACAATTGCCATAATGTCACAATATAAAAGTGTGTTCATGTCGTAAATACCATAATTACAAGAATCTGACATGTAACACAAACAAAGATTTTTAACTCAAACCATTGCAGTCTGTCAGTCATATAATATAAGTGGATGGAAATCACAGTTTGAGAGTCATAAAAGCCCATCCATTCATCCATCTTCTTCCGCTTATCCGGGGCCGGGTCGCGGGGGCAGCAGTCTAAGCAGAGAACCCCAGACTTCCCTCTCCCTAGACACTTCCTCCAGCTCTTCTGGGGGGACACCGAGGCGTTCCCAGGCCAGCCGGGAGACATAGTCTCTCCAGCGTGTCCTAGGTCTTCCCTGGGGTCTCCTCCCAGTGGGACGTGCCCGGAACACCTTCCCGGGAAGGCGTCCAGGAGGCATCCGGAACAGATGCCCGAGCCACCTCAGCTGACCCCTCTCGATGTGGAGATGCGCAGTAGTGAATAGTATTCAATGTATACGGTGCTCTACTCTGAGCTCCTCCCGGGTGACTGAGCTTCTCACCCTATCTCTAAGGGATCTCCCAGCCACCCTGCGGAGAAAGCTCATTTCGGCCGCCTGTATCCGGGATCTTGTCCTTTCGGTCATGACCCAAAGCTCATGACCATAGGTGAGAGTAGGAACGTAGATTTACCGGTAAATCGAGAGCTTTGCCTTGCGGCTCAGCTCTTTCTTCACCACGACAGACCGGTACATCGACCGCATTACTGCAGAAGCTGCACCGATCCGTCTGTCAATCTCCCGTTCCATCCTTCCCTCACTCGTGAACAAGACCCCAAGATACTTAAACTCCTCCACTTGAGGCAGGAACTCTCCACCCACCTGAAGTGGGCAAGCCACACTTTTCCGACTGAGGACCATGGCCTCGGATTTGGAGGTGCTGATTCTCATCCCAGCCGCTTCAAACTCGGCTGCAAACCGTCCCAGTGCATGCTGAAGGTCCTGGCTTGATGAGGCCAACACGACAACATCATCCGCAAAGAGCAGAGACGAAATCGTGTTGTCACCAAACCTGACCCCCTCCGGCCCCTGGCTGAGCCTAGAAATTCTGTCCATAAAAATAATGAACAGAACCGGCGACAAAGGGCAGCCCTGCCGGAGTTCAACACGCACCGGGAACAAGTCTGACTTACTGCTGGCAATACGAACCAAGCTCCTGCTCCGGTCGTACAGGGACCGGATAGCCCTTAGCAAAGGGCCCCGGACCCTATACTCCCGGAGCACCCTCCACAGGCCGCCGCGAGGGACACAGTCGAATGCCTTCTCCAAATCCACAAAGCACATGTGGACTGGTTGGGCAAACTCCCATGAACCCTCCAGCACCCTGTAGAGGGTATAGAGCTGGTCCAGTGTTCCACGGCCTGGACGAAAACCACACTGTTCCTCCTGAATCCGAGGTTCTACTATCGGCCGGATTCTCCTCTCCAGTACCCTGGCATAGACTTTCCCAGGGAGGCTGAGAAGTGTGATCCCCCTGTAGTTGGAACACACCCTCCGGTCCCCCTTCTTAAAAAGAGGGACCACCACCCCGGTCTGCCATCCCAGAGGCACCGTCCCCGACTGCCACGCGATGCTGCAGAGACGTGTCAGCCAAGACAGCCCCACAACATCCAGAGACTTGAGGTACTCAGGGCGGATCTCATCCACCCCCAGTGCCTTGCCACCGAGGAGTTTCTTGACTACCTCGGTGACTTCAGCTTGGGTGATGGACGAGTCCACATCTGAGCCCTCAGCCTCTGCTTCCTCAATGGAAGACGTGACAGCGGGATTGAGGAGATCCTCGAAGTATTCCTTCCACCATCCAACGACATCCCCAGTTGAGGTCAACAGCTCCCCACCTCTACTGTAAACAGCGTTGGTAGGGCACTGCTTCCCTCTCCTGAGGCGGCGGACGGTTTGCCAGAATCTCTTCGAGGCTGACCGATAGTCCTTCTCCATGGCCTCACCGAACTCCTCCCAGGCCCGAGTTTTTGCCTCCACAACCACCCGGGCTGTAGTCCGCTTGGCCTGCCGGTACCTGTCAGCTGCCTCAGGAGTCCCACAAGCCAACCAGGCCCGATAGGCCTCCGTCTTCAGCTTGACGGCATCCCTTACTTCCGGTGTCCACCACCGGGTTCGGGGATTGCCGCCTCAACAGGCACCGGAAACCTTACGGCCACAGCTCCGAGCGGCCGCTTCAACAATGGAGGTGGAGAACATGGTCCACTCGGACTCAATATCTCCAGCCTCCCTCAGGATCCGGTCGAAGCTCTGCCGGAGGTGTGAGTTGAAGATCTCTCTGACAGGAGACTCGGCCAAACGTGCCCAGCAGACCCTCACAGTAAGTTTGGGTCTGCCGAGTCTGTCCAGCTTCTTCCCCTGCCATCGGATCCAACTCACCACCAGGTGGTGATCGGTTGACAGCTCCGCCCCTCTCTTCACCCGAGTGTCCAAGACATACGGCCGGAGGTCGGATGAAACGTCGAAAGTCGATCATCGACCTACGGCCTAGGGTGTCCTGGTGCCACGTGTACTGATTGACACCCTTATGCTTGAACATGGTGTTCGTTATGGACAAGCTGTAACTAGCACAGAAGTCCAATAACTGAACACCGCTCGGGTTCAGATCAGGGGGGCCGTTCCTCCCAATCACGCCCCTCCAGGTGTCACTGTCGTTGCCCACGTGGGCGTTGAAGTCCCCCAGTAAAACGACGGAGTCCCCAGTCGGCCTTGACAGCCCGATCCGTGGACACGGTCATAAAAGCCATACACAAACAAAACCAAATTAAACACAAATCATCACAAGCCACAGGGTTTAATTTGGTTTTGTTTGTGTATGTTTTTTTTGACATACTATTGCATGGTATGGCACGGTATGGCTCGGTATGGTTCACTTTTGGGTGGTTTTCCACTGGGTACAGTACCTGGTCCTTTTTTTAGTACCACTTCGGTTGAGATTCCAACTGAACCGTACCGTTACCAAAACGTGTGTGTAAACTGCTGATCGCGGATTGGGCAGAGAGAATCTTCACTACCTGCATGACTGAACTTGCAACACAAACAAAAGAAACGCTAGATTTAAATCAGGACAGCCAGCGAAGGATTGAACACAACTGTTTTGAACAAGCGCACCTTTTTTTAACAACCAAAATGTTTTGTTGTCTGTTGAGAAAGTACGTACGTTCCTTAACTTTTTTTAATGAGTCGTGGCAGAAGAAGCGGTGCAACTATAATGACAAATGAATAATCCCCCCAACTCTAAAGCGATACTAAACTGCAGTGGAAGCACAAACCGTGCCATGCCGTACCGCGCAGTGGAAAAGCACCAAAAGTCATCACATCTTGGATGCCCTGGGGGTAAGCAGGTAAAAATCTAATTTAAATTTTTGTGCTCTTCATATGAAAGAGCTTGGGTTAATGCTGAACGCCTCTCCAGTACAAAGGCCCATTTATCATGGAGTGGTTTGGAATTGGACGACAATGCAGGCAGCCATCAACAGAGTGAATCTAGGCCAGTCAAACACTGTAAAACAGGTTCAGAGACTGTTGGGTCTGATGGCAGCGGTCTCCAATGGGATACCTTTTGGACTCTGTACATGAGAGACTTGCAGTGGTGGCTCAGGACCAAGGGGTTTTCCCAGAGGGGTCACATGTTAATGCCTTCATGCCTTAATCATGTGGAATAAACCTTGGTTCTTGTCCTGAGGTCCTGTGTTGGGAGCTCCTTGTCATTATGTAATGCTTACGATGGACGCATCCCTCACGGGCTGAGGAGTAATCAAGCATTGAAACACTTTCTCCCATACCTTAGAGGCCATTATGCACTTGTTTACACAAACAACAGATCAGTGGTTTCATATATCAACAATTGGGGAGATCTGCAGCCGTGACCACTTTGCAAGTTAGTACACCAGATCATCCTGTGGGCTCATAAGTATATAAGGCTGTGTCTGTACACATTTCCTCTGATTTTGTTTTCTCCCAGGAGTTCTGAAGAGAGTCCACTAGCACGGGGTTCGTCTGCTACTAATAGCCCAATTCTGGTTGTGCCAAGTGTCATTCTAGGACCTGGTGGCCCTTTTCAAATTGTCACTATGGGAGATTCCGGTCAAGAGGGAGCTTCTGTCTCTGGTGGAGGGCTCAATCCTTCACCCTTGCCCAGAGTTATGGAAGCTATGGGTGTGTCCTCTGAGGGGGCACAACTCATATAAAGCCGGTCTCTCAACTGAGGTTATTGAGACTATACTCCATTCAAGAGCTCCCACCAAAAGGAAACAGTGCACCTTGAAGTGGGCTCTGTTAAATATTTGGTGTGGCAATCAACAGCAGGACCCAGTTAATAGCCTGGTTGGTTCAGTGCTGGAGTTTCTGCAGTAGCGATCCTCTGCAGGATTATCTCCCTCCAACTTAAAGTTGTACATGGCGACCATAGCTGCCTACCATGCCATTTGGGTGATCAGTCATTAGGAAGAAACTTGCTATTGGCTCGTTTCCTCTGTGGTGTGTTGCAGCTGAAGCCTGCAAGCTGCACTGTTGTCTTGGAAGGACTGTCTAAAGCTCGGTTTGAGCCAATTGAAGAGGTCTCAGAAAAAAATTCTTGAACCTTAAGACAGTATTACTACTTGCTATTTTCTTAAGAGAGTAGGAGATCTTCAAGAACTTTCTGTCACTCCGTCTTGTCTTGAGTTTGCACCTGGAATGGTGGAAACTTTTCTGCACCCAAGGATGGGTTTCATTCCAAAGGTGCCCACTAATGTGCCACAGCCCATAATACTGCAGGCCATTTGTCCGCCTCCCTTCAGAGATACAGACCAGGAAAAGCTTAATTTGATGTGTCTGGGTGAGAGCACTGGACACTTATGTCCACAGGAGAAAAAAAATATCATTTGTTCACCTGCTTTGGTCTGGAAAGAGATCCCTGCGACCAAGCAGACACTGAGCAGGTGGATAGTCGAGGCCATCTCCCTCGCTTATGAGTCCTCTGACATTCCTTTGCCTTCAGGGGTCAGAGCGCACCAAACTCAAGGTATGGTGGCTTCTAAAGCTTTTCTCCCCGCAGAAGGTTTGTGAAGTGGCGGACTGGTACTCCTCGCTCACAATTGTCAGATTCTATAAATTATTCCCACTGCGTTTCGACGCAGCACAAGTTCCCTTGAAGAGGAATGTTTCATTTTATGACTGTAACCATGGATCCCCGAGAGGAAAAGAGATTCTGTGTTGCACTGCCATACTCCCTGCATCCATGTGAGTGATAATACTCTTTGTTCTGGATGCGCTTTTAAGTTTCCTGGTCTCTATGTCACCCCACCCATGATGTCTCGCTACTCCATTGGACTGATTTCACATGCGCTTCTAGACACGATCAGACAGATGTGTTTCCACAGCTTTCCAAGCAGTGTCTCGTTCCCTCTTGGGGAACCATGGTTACAGTCATATAACTAGAAATATACCCCTGGACCGGTGCCATGATGGCTACATAATGAACGGACCAATCTTACTGGGAATCTGGAGATACTCACTATAACAGCACAGCTCCCTGAGATTTTCAACGGCTGGTCCCTGGAGCAGTTTGGGTACAGACGCAGTGTTTCCTTCAACACCTGCAGTATTGAGTCAATAAAACAAAGACCATTTAAAGAAATCGATATAAAACCATTTGAGCTTGTAACAGGTAAAAGACCATCTTTTCCAACCAACCTGAGACAAGTAAGTGAATTTTCCAAGGTCTTCATATCCAAGGTCTTCTTCGGGCTCTGTGTAGCCGACGGGAAATTGTGGTAGTCCAGAAACCAATTGTCAATGAATCCATAAATCAATAGGGTAGTAGACCCTTTGATGAATTCTTCATGCAACTATTAGGCTACACAGAGCCTGCTAAACTCAGACCTCTTTCCCGTTTGGACTCCGGAGTTCTTTTTTTCCACGTCACTTCCCATTCCCCTTAAAACCATATTGCATGACATAACAATGATGAGATGAAAAAACAAATAAAAGTCCATATATTAGTCCGTGATTACACCACAGGCATCTGATACAACAGTATGCTTTTTTTCCATCTGAAGAAAAAAACAATACAACAAAGCATGTTTATCATCACCTCAAAAAGCTGTACATAAAGGCAGAAATAGGTGACTATTACACCCCCCCCCCAGCCAGCGGCTTATTGGGACCATAGAAAGGCTTCAAGTCAACCACAATTGTTATCCACCTTCAGATTATAAGTTAGCCAACGAACACGGTAGTATACAGGACCTAGTTTTTTCTCTACCCTAACAGGCCCTGACCATTTGGGTGCAAACTTGGCAGAGAATTTAGCTGAGGCTTTAGACAGAGGATGTGACCTAACCCAGACCAGATCCCCAACTGCAAAGTGTACATCTTTGCGTCGTGCATTATAGTACCTGGCTTGTCTGGCTTTTGCCATTCCCACATGTCGTTCGACCTCCTTCAGTAATAATGTATGTGAATGTACTGTGTGGTATGTAGATGTATTGGGTGCAGGAGATTTGTGGATAAGGCGTTCTAACGGGCCTTTAAGACTGCGCCCCAAAGCCAGCTTAGCAGGGGACACACCAGTGGTCTCATGCACAGCAGTGTTGATAGCCAACCGGAAGTCCGGCAGCCACCGATCCCAGTCCTGATGATGTTCGCCTACAAAGGAGGCCATCATAGTCTTAAGGGTCCTGTTGACCCTCTCCGTAAGGTTTGTCTGGGGATGGTATGCTGTCGTGAGCTTTTGGGTAACACCCCATGATTCACACAGGCTGGATAATAAGTGACTAGTGAATTGGTCGGACACAAGGAAGGCAGGCACCCCCCAACGTGTAAAGATGTCATTCTTCAAGATCTGGCAGACCCTTGGTGTCTTGGCATCCTTCAATGCAAACAGTTCCACCCACTTACTAAAATAGTCGACAACCACCATTAAAACTGAATTCCGGGCTTTACTGAGAGGGAATGGCCCCATAAAGTCCACTCCTATCATCTCCCCCGGGACTTTGACTTCTGTCGATTGAAGAAAACCAGCTGGCTTTTCATTCGAACCCTTGTACTGTTGACAGATATGGCAAGCTCGGACATGGGTCCAAACATCCTTGTGAATTGTGAGCCACCAGGCCACCTCCAAGATCTTCAGGAGGGTCTTCATCCTTCCTAGGCGACCTCCCAACGGACTGTCGTGGAAGTAAAACAGAAACTCCACAACTAGGTTAGCGGGAACAACCAGTTGGTAATTAAAGCCGCCATATTTAGACGGTACACCCCGGTATAATACTCCCTGCTGCTGCTGGTAATGGAGGCGATCAGGTGAATGCTGACCAATAGTGTGACCAAGATCTTGGCATAAAGGGTCTGTCTGCTGAGCTTTTCCGATGTCCTGAAGCGACTTAGGTAGGTCAGACCAATAAGATTTTGCAACTGCCACACATAACCTCCCATCCTGTGGAAGAGGAACTCTGGACAGAGCATCAGGAACTACATTACAGCAGCCTTTTTTATAGTGCACTTGGAAGGTGAATGCCTGTAGACGCAAAGTCCATCTTGTGAGCCGTGATGACGTCTTGGGACAGTTGAATGCCCAGGCCAGTGCGCTGTGGTTTGTATACACATCAAATACCTCTCCTTCAAGGTAATGATGCCACATGATTGCGTAAGTCCATGGGGATATATTGACTGCGGCTTCTCGCCACGCTTGGCCTTATATTTTTGCTCTGTGTTTTTTTCCTCTCGCGGAGGAGACTGAAGTTTCATACGGACAATTGATGTCTCTTGAATGAACATTCGGTCTGCTGGCCAGGACACTGGGACATGGGGACATTGGGGTTTTAAGGGTTGAATGAGTGAGATAATTTGAGAATGTTTGTTTGCTGTGTCGGAGTGCGGCCATGCCTCTATCTGTGAAATAAGCGCATGTTGTTGCCCGTTTGGGTATTATAATGTGATATATCTCTTAATACACTTGGTTGAACTTATGTTTCATTGTTTTTTCGTTAATATATAATTAATTCAAGTCTACATACATGTAGATCTTATGCTATTTATTTTTTCTTTATTGGTTATTTAATGAAAGTAAGCTGTTACTGTATTTACATCAGTAGGTATCAGATCCACCCGTTACCTTATGTTTTGCGTGCAGTATTTTTCTCTTGCTTTGATAGCGTAAGGGAATTTGTTACAAAGTTACAAACAGTTAACTTTTTTTTGTTCCTTCTGGTTGCACTTTTGCTAACTTGTATTTGAACTTTAATACTTTAACTGCTTTAATTATTCACAAAGTTTTACCAAAGTGAAAAGAAAAAAAAACACACATAGCATTTTATTCTCAATTATTTAAGACCCACATACCTGCTTTTTTGAGGATTTGTGTGAGAATGTCTTTGGGGACATCTTCTCCATTTGCTATTGCTGTCTTCCTTTTTTGTATCCATTTCTGTCCCGTTTTACGAAGGAGTTCAGTTGCATCTTTAGTTTGTTCTTACAATTCTTGGGAAAAAGCTGAGGTCATGCAAATGAAAACAACAAAATGTTTATATAGCATTAACCCTACTAATTTAGAATGACAAACATCTATGGATAAATTGTCTTTTTGTAAAAAATGGGTCTCAGAGATAGAACACCATGCCCTTTAAACACTGATCTATTGCTTTCTGGAAGGGGCTGTCAGTTTGCTTGAACAAATTCAAATCAACACCGAAAGCCGCCTGTGGATGAAAATGTGACAACTAAGTGCTGATCAACAGCTAATTTCATATTCCATGTGTTAGACTTTCCTTTGAATTAGAGGGAAGAAGGGTGAAACCTTTTAAATGACGTCGAGTGTGACACAGTTGACCAGGTTATGCATGATGGTAGGTGTTTTCGTGTTGGCTATTTACTCCAGATGGTCCATTAGGTGCTCAGACATCTCGTTAAAAGTGCCCATCAAACTTTGTAAGTATCTGACGGATAAGACAACATCAGCTGAGGTGCATCTCTATCTCATTTCAGTAATTCAGAGATGTTCTTGACTCACGTGCTCTTAAAAGCTGGATCCATGATGCGACACTGCCTGTACCAGAGAGGTGTAAAAATAGGTCCATAATATTTCCTCACATTTATAACACAGTAGGGCAAATGTTCACAATTTTTACCTCTATACATGTATTAGTTTCCATCATGTGTTTATATACCTGCATTAGTATATATTTTTTCTTATTATTTTGACATAGCTCAAAAGAGATTATATCTGAAGATCCATGAAATGGTAAGATTAATTTTCTTATAGTCAAGAAGACACTCCCCTCATGTCTGTGCTGTCTCCTCCATTACAATACATATATAAAGGCATATAGTAGATGGATTTAAAGCTATCAAACATGAACCTAATGCCACATACCTCAGATTTTGATTTGGGGCCTCTACCATACAAATTTCTAGATGATGGTAAGGGTGGTAATGTGCCTTAAATTAAAGCTTACAGTTTTCCAAACAAGTTAAAGAGGCATTTGTAGACGAAGGGACCTTTGGTATACTTAGATTGCATCAGGATTGTCTACAATTACAGGGCAGAGAATTTTATTTATTAGATTTTGAGTCTTTTGATTGCGAACAGTAATGAAATTAAATATTTACCTTTGTAGCCTAAGGACAATGGACTTTGATCACAACATAATTAAAACTGGTCAGCCTGTAGACAGGGCTATATTTTTCTGCCCTTAAAAACACAAACACGGTCACAAGCGCTGAGAGCTTTCTACTAAATGTTTGTGTGTGTGTGTGTGTGTGTGTGAGAGAGAGAGAGAGAGAGAGAGAGAGAGAGAGAGATCTATGCAATATGTGATTTATCAGTTACGTAACACTAACTAGGTGCAAGTTCAAATCAACAAGACATTAGTCAAGTAAAACAAATTAAAATAAGACAAATATCTATACAAATTATAAATGACAAATATTCTGAAGAGTTTATAGAAAAGTGTTTTGTTTTTACCACTGAAGAAATGGACGATAGAGGGCAGTATTAATCTTCTTCTAATCCTACATTCCAAAAGAAAATCGGTGTGCCAAAGCACTTGTCGCGCCTGATAACCTTATTAACTATAGATGTGTGTATGTGCTGTATTTCAAACTTTTTATCACTTATGTTTTAATACTGTTAATGTCTGTGCATTGGCAAACAAAAAAACCCCGCAAAATATAGGAGATAAAAAATAGATTTAAGATGAGAAATAAAAAAAGTGTCCTAAAATACAATAAAAAGTAATAAAATAATGTAAACATATATGTAATATCTCTCTCTCTCTCTCTCTCTCTCTCTCTCTCTCTCTCTCTCTCTCTATATATATATATATATATATATAGCAACAGATGTGAAAGGCTATTGTTGTACTGTCAATATACCAGTAAGCTACTTGTAATAACTTTTTTTTTATTGCCACATCAGAATAAAATGTTATTCTTTCATAACAGTCTCAGTTTTAATTACAAATATTTGTTAGGTTCCTAACCATATGCATTTTTGTTTGACCTGCTCCCATTGAGACTGCTGCCTTTCTTGTTTTGTCACATGATTCTGTGCATTGATCATTCAGAGCCAACTTTTGACTTGCAGCCTAATGGTTAGTTTGGCATTTAATTAACACTTCACATGTCATCAGCAGTAAAGATCAAAATGAAACGGTTATTGATATACTGGTGTGAACTGAAAGACATAATGGATTGGTTTTAAATCTTTGGTTAGATTAATTCTAAACCACAAGATGTCCTCTGATGTGTTTGAAGTAGAACACGGCCTCTATCTGTGTTAGAAAAGATCACCACAGTTCTCGGGCTTCAAACAACCGGTTAATTGAAAAGAAAAACTCATGAATGCTATAATCAGGCATCCACTCACGAGGGTTTTAAGCATGTGTGGCCTGTATCACTTACATTTGTGGTCTCAGTGGGTGGCAGGCAGCATGGGAGTCAGGGCCGGCCCGCGCCATAGGCAGTATAGGCAAATGCTAAGGGCGCCACTCATCCATAGGGGCGCCAGAATGAGTGAACAAGTGTTTTTTTTTTTTTTTTTTTTATAATAGGCTACTATTTAAAAATCATTAATTCGAAATACTACCAAATAAAGCAAAAAAAAAAAAAAAAAAAAAAGTCCGGCTCTTCAATCTTCCCCTATCCATCGAGTGCTTGAAGTGCGTCAGAAACAGAGCGCGCACGATCAGTTGTTGGTAATTTGTTGTGTAGCGTGCCCGACGCCGCATCCAATGTAGACAGCACTGCTTTTGTTAACACACAGCTCGTAGAAACGGGCCTGGCAGCTCGCCCCAGTTCTAGACACGGTGAAAGTTTCCTGATTGTGACGGAAGGCCGAATTTACATGACACATTATAAATGAGCATAGTCTGCGATAGATACAGTGCCAAAAAGAAGAGAAGAGGATAAAGACAGAGGTAAAGAGATGTAGTGAATGAACAATTTATTGCATAGGAGTAAGATACTATAATTTCATGGCAGTTATTTTTACCTTAAACTTAATGTTAGCAGTTGTTCTGAGTTCTGAGTCCCCAGACTGTGATTTTGTACAATCATGTCAGTTTTAAGACGCATTTTTTATTATCACTTTTTTATTAATGTTTTACTCTACAGTTGTGCAGGGGATACAGTACAAGCCAAAAGTTTGGAAACATTACTATTTTTAATGTTTTTGAAAGAAGTTTCTTCTGCTCATCAAGCCTGCATTTATTTGATCAAAAATACAGAAAAAAATGTAATATTGTGATATATTACTACAATTTAAAATAATTTGTTTTCAATTTATTATACTTTAAATTATCATTCATTTCTGTGATGCAAAGCTGAATTTTCAGCATCATTACTCCATTCTTCAGTGTCACATGTGACATCCGGTCTATCACATGATCATTTAGAAATCATTCTAATATGATGATTTATTATGAGTGTTGGAAACAGTTCTGCTGTAATGTGTGTGTGTGTGTGTGTGTGTATATATATATATATATATATATATATATATGCTAAATCATGAACACAATGACAGGGTGAAATGGGCTGTGATGCATGGGGCACCAGGTAAAATCTTGCCTAGGGCAGCAAATTGGTCAGGGCCGGCCCTGATGGGAGTACTGAAGGCGCTCCTCAGCCAAACGAACAGAGAAGTTTTAGATTCCTGTAGCCCTGAGAGAGGTCACCAAGTACTGGCAGGGTGCCTGGAGAGCCCAAACCTCTGATGTTGATTTGAAATACTGGTGCATTTTGTGTTATTCTGTATTCATGACATAACTGTCTGTCTATCTATCTATCTATCTGAATGCTGAGGAGAATACTTGGATGTAAATCAGTTAGTGGTATAGATACTGTAACTCAAATTTATTTGTGTAGCATTTCAAAGCAGCTTTACATATATAAATGCCTATAAGGCCTTAGCTTCACCAGTTAGCATGTTTTAGAGCTGGGCGATGACAATATAAATCAATGATCAGAGTGATCTTCAGGATTTAGATCTTGCTATATTGTAGTGTTGATTGTGACAATATAAGACAAATAATAAAACAATATGTGACAAATATGACAGATTGTCATTGGTGAAAAATCTGAAAAGGTCTGATGCTCCGATATACACCTGGGCTTTTTAAACTAGCTCATATTTGATATATTATACATTAATATATAACAGAAACTTTCAAGCGATTATGTTGAGAATAAATAGGCTACTTTAACTAGTAGCATCTCTGATTTCAGGCAGAATTACTATATTGTGATGTCATTCCTTACTGTGGTTGAAAATTATTTATTTTGTTAAAATTATTTAGATTTTGATTGATGTAGTTTAATATAGTTTTGAAGCTTGTATTTTGAAATGACAGGGACCTGCCAAAAGTTACATAATGCTTTAACTCCCCAGTAAACAACCCAGAGGAGAGAGTGGCAAGGAACGAAAAACTCCATCCTCACCTAAATGTCAGTCCTGTTCTGAATTCAAATTACAGTTCTATATCGTGCTTGCTACCTTCATTTAATTACAATTCAAATTCAGAAATTAAAAAGACATCTGAAAGGCACACAACCCCGCTCATCACTCAAACAACTTAGATTTTCTAACTGAAAACAGATTTCCACAAATACAAAAAAGCAGATAGCCAGGAGAGATGAGTTTCCAGTTGCTTGATGTTTCTAGTTAAAACTGAACAAATGGAAAAACAGAGTTATCAAAGGCATCAGCTCTCATGAGTCTCTCGCTGATCTATTGATGGTTGTTCATATAAATGAATGACAGGTATTTGCATTGTAGTGCCAAAAAAGTCTCCACGAGTGTTATTGCTTAGCATCAGTTAATCCAGATGTTAACTCTGACGCATGCATTTTATGGAAAGAAACAAGAGATTTTATTTTCAAACTCATCTTTGCATTTGTTTTAATAGAATTTTCAACATGCAAAATCATTATAAAGTATACATGATAATGAACAGCAAACATTAACTTGTTTTGTTGTTAAAGAGATGTTTAGAACACGATTTCCCTTTTTAGGTCAGTGTGTCCTGGAGGACTCTGGGTAGTGCACCATCTGAATGGATGATCAGTTCAAAGCGTCAGCAAATGTATGATGAAAACACAATAAATACTTTACAACACATGCCAACACAGAAATACTCTTCTTGCCATTAATGTGACAACGACCACAGGAAGCAATCCCTTCACAACACAAACACCAGAAACACGGATAACAATGCTTCATCATGCAAATATATTTTCGATAAATGCATTAAATAAAGTGCCAGCCATAGCATGTGCATACACAGTCTGCGTACTCTTAAGAGCGATATTTCAAATTAGAGGTCTGGAGCAATATCAAGTATCCCTTGCAACAGTTCCCAACAACAAATGAAAAGCAACAGCAATAACAACACAGCAAATGCACAATCGCAGAACAACTAAATGAAAAAATTGTACAAAAGCATTATATAAAGTATCACATTAGAACAATATACTCATTATAATATTATCTTTATACATCTGTCAGCTCTTTCCCTTTCTGAGATTCTGACACTAATAAAGAACTACATTTTTTTTAACATTGTTATGGAAAGGTTTACCCTGAGTTGGCAATGAAGTGTGCCCATTGGCTCTCAAACATCTCCGTAAGTCTAAAGCAGACTTTTTAACTCATTTTGCTTCAGGACCCAGATTTTACATTAGACAGCACTGATATCAAAGTAAATACAGTGGGGTCCAAAGGTCAGAGACCACATTGAATATATGGGACTTAAAATCAATGATGATTAAATGTTTATATTAAAACAAATAATAAATACAATTTTCAAATATCAAATTATATTGACCATTTTCAGATTGAAGCACATAAGATGCTCTTTGGAATATTCTCATATCATGCCAGATAACATTATCCTCAGTTTTTGCACAAATGTGGAACTCGTGTTTAAGCTGAGTTCTGCTGTCCATCAAGCAAAAGGGAGACATTCATGATTGAAATTACAACTTTTCATTAAAATTGTTATGCTGATAAATTATAGCTTATAATAAATATGTATTAAATTTGACAAACATTTTCAGTAGTGGTGTCAGACTGTTGTACCCCACTGTATGTGAGTGCAGCAGCAACAACAAAATGCTGTATTGGTCATTTACACAAATACAAGGGTTACAAGATTAACATATCATGACAAAGATTATCAACAGATGGATTATAATCAATTTTTAAACATTTCTTAAATTTGCACAATATTTCAAACATAAGAAATGCCATGCTTTGCGAACACAGTTACAACAGTGTGTCCCACAACATAGGAGTAGCTCGATATGTGGCTGGCTGGCATATTTGTATTGGGTAAAGCACCACAGCAGGATGGTGTGTCAGAGGAGGGACAGTAATTTGGTGATTTAATATTCTCTGGCCTCTTCCAATTCATTCATGAAAATGTCCTGTTGGGGATTCTCTATGCAATGCAGGCCATTATTGGGTGGGCGGACGGCATGAAACCTGCTCCAGTCTCCTTTGCATAGTATCCAAGGCAATACATCCACCTTAAAATGCAGTTCTGGAGAGAACTCTGTGCTGATTAGGTTGGGGGTACCTGCACCCTTACCCCTTGTAATTAGATGCTTGTTGTCATCATAGCAACAATGCTGGGCAGCCAGGGTGGTGCCATCTTTTGAGAGGCCAGAACGCAAGCAAGAGCGTGCCGAGGGTTTGTAGATATCAAGACGTTCTTTTGGCCCACTAGCATCCCTCCATTGGAAGGTCTGATCATGTCCTGCATCCAGCAGACTGACTATATTGTTGAAGGCTTCTGAAGGATAGGTGCACGGACAGCTGGGTAATTCAGTCAATACCTGCTGCAGGTAACGCTGGAGAAACTCACTCGTACAATTCAACCACTTATCGCAGCTGTCAACATCTGCAGAACAACCAAACCCAAACAGATTACACGTGATTGCCTATAACAGAGTGACATTTGCCCAGTAGTGGTTTAAAAAGTAGTGCGATAGATTGATGCATTAGAAAATAAGAATTCACATATTTGTTCAAATTTTCAAACATTGTTTTGGGTATAGATCATATAGACTATGTTGCAAAAAGCATTAACTAATACAATTATTTGTATAGGTCTGATACAGTTTATTTAACACAGTATCTGATTTTACATTGCAACTGCTTAATTCAGTTCTGTTTTTTTCATGATCACGGTGCAAGAGCTTCTTAAAATTATAAATCTAATCCAAAGGGGACATTTAACAAAAATCATGTCACTTGCCATCCTGGTATGCTATGATTTCATTATCATAAGGCTTCCAAAACATGCATGAAATATCACCTACAAGCAGAATACACTGCTATTCTTAACCAACTGGTGTCGAGGTGATTTCTTGTGGCTGTTTAGAGTCAGTTCAGCAACTCCACAGGTCTTTCACTAACATCTGACAGTCAGTGTCTGAATGCTTTTGATTTAATTTGGGACAATATAATTATTTTAATTTTCTTTTTTACAATTTGTTATTCATGATTGTTTGAACTTAATATCGACAGCTTTAACAAAAAGTTTAAAACACTTACTAGTGCCAAAGGGTTCTGTGCCATTTTCCATCTCAAATGGAAAGACATGAGCCACACTGTTCCAATCATCTGTGGGAAAAGAAATTCAGTGTTACATAATTTTGCATAAAATGGTTTAGAAAAAAAAAGAAGAAGACATTTTTGAGTACTTAAGTAACCTGGGCATGGCTTAAGGTCACAGCTTTGGGATTCGGTGGAGATGCAAAAATCTCCACATGAACGTGATCGAGTCTGGTTGCCATGGCCACACGTGACAGTACAGGGACTCCATGTGCCCCATTCTTCCTCTTTCTCTCCTAAGAACAACATAATTATTAGTTATAACATTTATTTGTGATTATGTCTAAGGCACGCCTCCCTATTGCTAGGTTTAGGTTTTGAACAAAACCCCTAACCTTGAATACTTTTCAGTGGTCCGATCACAAGTGGCCATCTGAGATATATGACCATTACTGTTTACACTTGGTATTAGCATCATAGCATGTGTTTCAAATGCATTTCCTTTGACCACTTGTGTTGTTAAGGCACACCCTATTATTTTGTTTCTGACTACCTCCATATGGGGTTTCATTGATTCGATCCTTAAATGTTATAGACTCTGTTTACACTAATGACTTAATTCCAGACCAGTTAGCAGCTAAAAATCATCTAGCAATCACACCAGTAATGTCTGAAGAATAAACCCAGAAAATGCATAGAAACATAATAACAACCACTCATCACTCAAAGACACCATCTCAGGAAAACCTTTGCAAAAGCATGCTAGCACTCTAGAAACCACCTTGGCTGTAACTTTTGCACAAGAATACAAGGGTAAGCTGCAAGAGTAAGCTTTTGCTAGGGCTTATAGCCGCTAAAAAAAAAAAATTAATAAAAAATTAAAAAAAAAGACTTCTAAAGGCTGATTAGCTTTTAGCATTGGGGGATTTCAAAACTCTCTTTTCTAAAAACAAACTGCAGATAATGGATTAAACAAAGAAAACAGATGCATTCTTCTGTCTTCTGTAATATAGAGTATAGATTACAGACTAGCATGTTTAAATATTTAACTTGAATTTGGGTGGGGTGCCAGTGATATTGCACACACAGTGATGGTGCCCTGATTACAGACAGACTATAGTTAAAGATGAAAAGGAGACAAAGGCTCAGCGACTGCTCTTGCTGGCTTTGTAGAACTGCCAAACTGTGAAATCCATAAAAGCCACAGGGCTTGTCTTATAGCAGAGGACCAGTTCTTGATTACACAATTTTTGTTGTGCTATTTTTACAATTTCACAAGTTCGCCTGTCCATCCAGCCTTAATAGTTTATGGTAAACAAACTTGGCTTGCTGTCATCGACAGAGGCTCGACCGTAGGCTCGGCTTGAGCTCCGAGTTCAACCCACCTTTTGTGGTACTACATAGAGGGAGAATGACAGAAATAAAGGAGGAGATGGGGAGGTGGAGGGACGCTGGAATAATTGTCACTAGGACAGCATAATGACTGCTGCTGCTTATCAAAACTTGTAACGGTGACTGACAGGACTGAATGTTTATGCTCCTCTTGAACTTACGATCGGAACTTTAATAATATATTTTTTCCCATTCGTTTTTCCTACGTTCTTCCAGGGCTGAATGGAGCACCCAAGAAACTACCCTTAAGATGAATGGGAATACTAACAGCTTTCTTATATATTATTAGACTTTACTAATTAGATAGAATTTTTATGAGAATAAAAATATAAATAAAAATCCTTAATAAAACTTTATAGTATCATTTTATTATTTTCCTGATGTCCTGTTAAAGGCTATATATATATATATATATATATATATATATATATTAGGGGTGTAACGGTACGCAAAAATCAGGGTTCGGTACGTACCTCGGTTTTAAAGTCACGGTTCGGTTCATTTTCGGTACAGTAAGGGAAAGGAATGCAAACATTAAACTGCAGGTTGTTTATTACTATAAACTTTTTTTAAACAATTTGTTTATACTTTAAGTACTTTTTAATAAAATATATATAAAATTAAAAAAGAATAAGAAATAAAATACTGCTGCAAAGTTCTCCACTAAATAAAATACTCTCAGTCTCAAACCAATATCATATAATAAAATATAATTAAAAATATAAATAAATAACTATGATTACAGTGCAGCAATACCAGTCCCAGCTTGTAGGCCTGCTCATATTAAAAAAAAATATATATAACTTTTCCAAAATTTAAAGTGCATCATCAACAGTTTCAGTTTTTAGACCTGCTCAGATTTTGCTATTGCGTTGTCCTGATCGGAATTAAGAGCAAAGGTCTGTTTAAAAGCCGACGGGAGTTGCATTTGAATTACGGTCATTTTTTTCTTAGTTGTAGTGATGTTCAGAATCAGTTGCAGGGCGGGATTTGCGCTGAACGCGGAGACTTCCGCCACTTAATATGTTCGTTTGGAAACACGAAAATGTACCTATGTTCCGTACACAAAATATTGCATTTGGTCATTCTTCAAATTACAATTTTTAATTGTTTGAGAATAGAGGATACTAATTGTTAAAGTTTTGCAAGTAAAATTTTTGTCCAATCTCGCTTGATACAAGACTTAAAATTCTCAGCAGTCTGTGATCATCATTGTCTCTCCTTTCATGACTGGTCATACATTTTCAATAGGAGACAGATCTAGACTGCAGACAGGCCAGTCTAGCACATTCCCTCTGTGTGCCATGCTGTTGTAACACGTGAAGAATGAGACCTGGCATTGATCTAATAACGATGGACTTGCAATGAAAGATGTCATCTTGATGGCAGTATATGTCTCCGCACAATTCCAATATATGCCTCAATGTCAATTAAATACATTTTAAAGAGAATGAACAGATTAACATTTTTGATTTTATTGCATTTTACAAAACATCCTAAATTTTCTGGAATTTGGGTTGTCTGTATGTGTGTGTGTGTGTGTGTGTGTGTGTGTGTGTGTGTATATATATATATTATGAATATAGAAATTATGTCAAAAATAAGATTATCCAGTAATAGTACTAATTCAGTACTAAACTCCAGTGGAAACACAAACTGAGCCATACTGTGCTGAGCCGTACCGAGCCGAGTCATATCACACAGTTGAAAAAACGCCATTAATCTCTAAATTTAGCACTCAGTCATTGTGTCTTTCCACCATCACTCCAATTAAACCCCCATTCCATTTCATCCTTGTCCCCAGTGAAACAAGACTGCACAGCTACAACGCAAAGTATGCAATTCCCACCATGACACAGACAAGGCCTGGAGAGAAAAACAAAAAAGCAACAGAGGCGTAATGTTATGCATGGCCTTGAAAAGCCTAGGATTCTTGAACAAGCTTGAAAGAGCCAGCCGCTCTGGGATGGAGGGGGTGGTGGGGGGATGCCGGGTCTGGGGTCCAACCCGCGGGACATAAAAAGTAAACGGATGACCCCTCTCACTCACCCCTCCAATCTATGCTCTAATTAAACACAAGAACAGGCTTATTTGCTCAAGAGAACATACTCACGCTACCATTAGTGAGCGGATTGGGCTCATCTTCAAACAGCGGTCTTCTCTGCCGAGTGAAACCAGTGTCTACATCAAAGGTCCGGCGCTCACAAAATACCCTGCCGCTGGCTTGTCTGAATCAATGCTGTGAAACAGCTTGCTCTACCCTTACTCCCCAAAATCTTCATCTCTCTTTCCCTTAAACCACCCTACAAATTGCCTTCATCTGACTGCTGCCAAAGCAGCATTATTAAATTCTCCCATTCCATCAGCTGGACACCACCTTTTTCTATTAATAGTTTTAATATATGGACACATGGCAGTTCTGCAAATGTTGAACTTGCTTGAAGACAGCTTTCTCCATTCCAAAGCTTTTTTTAATTACATAGCTTGAAAGTTCAAATACTACTACTTCTAAATTCTCAAGACCTGTGAGTAGAACTGGCTAATAAAGAAAATGCTCACCATAATGGCGTTGGGTCCATGGACTTTCCCAGTTGCCACCTGTTTTGCCAAGCACACTAGGAAGGGGCTCCCCACTGTCATACTCCAGTGCATAATCATCCTCTTCCTCCACTGCTTGGCCAGTACCATCCTCACCTGAATCTACATCTGCGTAGCCCCAAAATAAAGGCCAGAAAAGCTTCTTCCCACCATGCCATTCTACAGTAGAGGAGGGAGAAGATGTAGGCCAGTCATTACTCCTTTCTTTAATCAGGCCCGTGTCCACTTCCATGGTTGGGTCATTCAACACCTCGATGGTCACCTATGACCAAAGATACAAAGTACACAGGGACTAAATCACTGAATTATAATAGGGAACATTGGGTGTTATTTTAAGAACTTAAAAAACACACAGCTAATAGGCAATGAAGATAAATCATTCTAATCATTCTATTAGTAAGTCTAGAGAACAGTCAGTGACAATAAGTTTCAGCTGAGTGTTTTTTTTTTAAGCTCAGGCTCAATATCAAATCAAGCAAAATTACTTCCTCTTCATCTCAAAATCAGATTACTTATTACACTTAATTACATCCAATCAGGAGTGATGACTCACTATGGATGCTGATGAATCCACTTTGTGGATTACACAGGATTAGACATTAGCCTCAGAGTAGAGACAAACGGTAAAGGCTTATTATATCTGGGCTGGCATATTATGACTTGCCCACTCAATCATCAAAGGCATTGGAAGAGGAACTCACTACCATCACATCACAAAGCATTTCACAGAGATGGCTACTAACTTGAGATGTGTGCTCTTGCATGTGCTCACCTGAATGTTTGGGTTTTGGGAGCCAGTGTCTGCATTTGCAAGATCTGGAAAGTTTCTGAGTTCTAGGACAAAGGGTTTTGATTCTTCCTCGGGCTCAGGCTGTAGTAGGACACCTGTTGAGCGATGCTGATGCTGAAGCCACCTGTGTTGGTGGGGATGTAGGTCTGCCAAATTATTCTGGATTTGGTTCTGCTGGTGCAAGAGATTATGGTCAGTGTCTCTCATTAGATGTGTCTAATGAAAAACAAACGGAACCAGCAGCGAATTAGTCTTCTGAGTTCTGACATCATACCTGCACCACTCTATTGCAACATTTTGGAACATCTAAGTATTGCTTAGCAGGTAACATGGTGACTGGGAGTTAGAGAAGTGCTGATATTGGTTTTGTGGATTCATACTGGGCAATGCGCATTACTGGGGGTTTTGGGCACTTCTTGCTCCATGGTCATTGTGCAACTGCATCGTTGGCTTTTGTGCTGCATCTCACGCTATTTGAACACATGTATGCCACTATTAAATAACTTCAAAAAGCATTCCATACTGCTGAATGAATGTTTTTTCAGCAGCTGAACATTGTTAACAATTGGTTACATATTGCATGAATGCAGTGGTGAATCAGAGATGTCGTACGTTTTTTCTTCCCGGAGGTCTCAACAAGAGGGGCTGAAAGACTAGATGCTGTCACTCATTAAAGATTCTTGACATAGATTAACAGAGCGAGTTTAATATCCATAGTGAAAACTGAATCTCTCCTCACATCCTTTGTCTCCCCGAGGCCGTCTCTTGTCTTTCTTTGTATTGTTAATTTATTGTAAAATTGCCTTTCCTCCCTGTGGAATGTGGACTGTCCTGCCACTGGGCTTTCTAACCATCACAAACATATGACATGAATTCCAGAATCCGAAACAAAGCCTTAGCAAGCGAAAGACCATACGTCTCACACACACAGCCCCTACTGAGCTTATTGGTGAGACACATGGACACAATCAGCACACACACACTTTATGTTGGGACATTTGGGAAAGCAGCATGCAGTGCAGCCTAGATTTATGTGACCTCCAATATCAAAGTCTCAGGACCATGCCATTTCCAAACCAGTGAAGAAAAACAATAATCTAAGACCCCTCTTAGTTCTCTTTCCCCTTGATGACCCCTGCCCCAGATGTAAAAACAAAAGAGACATTTAGTTATACAAAGCTGAGTAGAAGGACCTTTCTTGGAGAGGTTAGACATGGCCCCCTTGTGCACAAACATAGCATCAAGGAGACCAGACTGCAGGAAATTCCACATTAACACAGAAGAGGGGCTAAAAAAATAATTTAGGAGCTGAACTATGACCCCGTGAGAGAGAGTGAAAAAACAAAGTGTTTTTTGACCAGTATTATGTAAGGCCTCATATTGTACTGCTCTACTGTAGGCCTCTCTCCATTCTGGACCCCTTCGCATGGTGAAATAATAAAAACAGGGTTAGAGCTTTGAATCTATTGGTGTCACTCGTTTCAGAAATATGGATATAGAAATATAAGCATTAAATTCTAATTCCTTCAAGATCACTATTATTAGCAGCATTATCTCTAACACTGTCAACGATGTTACCTCAGACTTTTACTTTTCTGAAGAAATGTATCCTCAGCATGTTTTAAATTTTATTCATTTAGCTTAAGTGACACAATGTTCATTATTAATGCTTAAAGACTTGAAATGAATACAACCTGCATTATTTGTGCTTTTGGGTCTTTCAGAATAACTATTATGTTCCATGGGGCATGGTGCAGTTTCTTCACAAGTCCAAGTTCCACAAATTATTGAATCAGCCTCATGTATTGCATTTGGAAATATGTAGTGTAAATTATAAAAAATAAATAAATAAATATAAATAAATTAGAAAAGTTTTAAATAAAATGGCCTGATGCATTTGTCACGCTGTGGTTATACAGCATGTTGTATCCAAATACATGTATAATGTAAAGCCATACACACAATAACATATTCAACATTTTATTTTAAGGTGTCCTTCTTACACATGTGACACGTAGCCTACTTATTATAATAACAATTAATTATGCAGAATTACATTAAAGTAACCCTAAGCCAAACCCAATTCCTAACCCTGACCTACTAAGTATTGCTGTAGTTATTTAATATTTCACAGTACGTAAAAATCTAATTACACTGTAACAAGGCCCTACAAAGTGCAACCACATATTCACACAATCTAGTACAAATTGTTTGGAAATTACGCAACAATTCTACTAATACTAACAATACTCAGTTCAAAATGATACTTACATACTATGTTATTTTGTGTTATTTAACATCACGTGCTATTTAAAGGCTGAAATATGGGTCTGACACAGAGGCAAAACAATACAATTGACCCACACAGAGCTAATTAAATAAATTAATTATAAAAGTATGTTTTTTAATCAATCCCTGTCAAATAAAATTAGTGAATGAAAAAAACAACAACATGAAATAAGATCACGGAAATATCGATCCACTTGTACTCACCTCGATGGAGTCCGCGTGTCTGGTTCTCTCGTGACGCATCACAGGGACGCCGATCGCGCGCTCTGTCCAGACAGAGAGCAGCACTGTTAAAAGTAGCCATAAACTTTTACGCGCTGTGAGCATTTTGCACACTTGTGTGTCTGCCCACTAAATACCACTAAAATATTAAATGAGCAATAGTTGTTTAGGAAGCTCTGTGGATTTTCCTCCTGGCGAAGATCTTCAGTACGCAGCTCTTCATCTTCATCAAACTTCATTAAAACTAGCACAGGTATGTGACTTGAAACGACTTGCTGAGTCTCTTCTTCACTGAGTCTGTCCATGTGGACTGATCGGCTCTCAGTTTAAGTAGCTAACGTTACTGCTGACCTCACTCACGTGCTGCTCTTCCAGTGCATCCTCGTCCAGCTATTACAAAACTTTATCTCCACTTCTTCTGTGAGATGGCAGAGCACTGAATCATTACCTACACGTTAATGATGTAAATACGGGCATCTCGGATATCACAAGGAAGAGAAAGATATGTACACTTGAGCTGTAGAGCTGTGTGCGCAGCAGTGATACAACAGCAGGATGGTCTGATCTCTAATGGAGAATCATTTCCAGAGCCAATGACGCTCATTCATCTGACAGGTGTGTGCGAGGATCACTTCCGCTCAGGTGAGTGTTTGTGCCATTCAGAACTCAATTCACTTTCAGTTGTTTTAATTCCAGTTCATTTCCTAAGTTTAAATTGAACTTCAATCAAGCTAGCGATGCTGGATGGTTAAATCATATTTGAATTTAAGAAAATATGATTTGAATGAACTGAAATTTAAAGAAATTCACAAAATTTCACAGCTGTAAGAGCATTTTTAAATAATTAATCTCATGGTCCAGTATGAATTAGCCATTCTATAGTTTTATATATTCTATGTTTCTATAGTGTATATAACATTCAGGCAGTTTTTTAACTGTTCTAGTTTCATCCTTCATATCATTCTTCACACACTGTAAAAATTATATAATCATTAAAGGGTTAGTTCACCCCAAAATGAAAATTCTGTCATTAATTATTCATCCTCGTGGCGTTCCAAACCTATTCGACCTTCGTTCATATTCTAAACACAAATTAAGATATTTTTGATGAAATCCAAGAGCTTTCTGACCCCGCATAGACAGCAATGCAACTGAAATGTTCCCAGGCCCAGAAAGGAAACTTTATTCAACAATTCCCTCCTTGTCAGTGTCCGCCACCATTCACAAGAGTACCATTACGTTGTTGTTATTTTTGTTTTCTTTGCACGCAAAAAAAATATTCTCGTAGCTTCATAAAAATATGATTGAACCACTGATGTCACATGGATTTAACAATTTCCTTACCACTTTTCTGGGACTTAAATGTGGTAGTTCCGTTGCTGTCTATACAGGGTCAAAAATATCTTAATTTGTGTTTCCGAAGATGAACGAAGGTCTTACGGGTTTGGAACAACATGAGGGTGAGTAAATAATGACAAAATAAATTTTTGGGTGAAATGAACTATTTTTTTTCCATTACTTTAACTCATTAAAATAATTCAACAAATTTCTACTTTAATTTTTAAATATGATTTTATATGCAGTTTAATATAATTTAATTCAAAATGACTTGTAACTTGCCAATTTGATTATACTTGATAAGTTTTTAAACTAAAGTAGGTGGAATTTATTTTATTTTTTTGTCTTATTTGTCTTCAATAATGAAATACATTTAACTAAACTTGAAACGCTTCACTGAATATACATTATACCTTACATAAATGTCGTACAGTCTGAATATGACTATTGAGTAAAATATTGGTCTTCGTTTATAAAAAAACAGACCGTAAGAGCAAGATTCGATGATTACAATGACCTGGATTCTGGAGAAAACAATATTCAATACAAGTTATTTAATTATCTTCAGAAACAAATGATCAGTCACATTCAGTGAATTTCAGTTTCTTGCATGGAGAAGTGTGACAAATGTGTTAGAGTATGCATATCTGATGAAAAATGCAACTCAAAATGTATTAGAAACAAACAAACAAAAACTGTGGAATGCCCTTTGGTTTCAGTCAAATGCAGCTCTGTGGCATTACTTGCATTTATACAGGCTGCTTAAAGCCAGTGTGCCGACGTCATATCTGCATCTCTTAACAGTCATTAGTAGCTCTAAGTTCATATAGTCCCACTTACATATATCTGCTTTCAGAGACATATTCAGAGCTGCCTTTCCAATTAAGAACAAGACTCAAAAAACACAACAGGGAATGTAGAAAAAAAAACATTAAGGAGGAAAAAAAAATGTACATCCGACAGGCATTCATGAGCCACATCATCATACATACAAACAAGAGCTCATTTCATATATCAGTGACCCGTATTTAACACTTCTGATAGAAGAACACAAATTCAAAAAACAAAAAAGATTTCTCTTCAAATGAGCAAATCAAAAGCAACTATATAACAATACAAAAGGCAACAAACATTTTCCCCTGCTGTCTGTTAACAGCAGACAAAGAATGAAACGATGAATGAACTATGTATGCAAACTTTCACCAAGTAACAGACATTCAAGACATAAAGGCACCTTCCAAAAATAGAGTACACATGAAGTCCTGAAATTCTGGGTAAAAAGTGCATTTTTAAACAGATGGTGAGTGCATAACCTTCAGAAAATGTCAACAATGTTATATTTTATGTTTATGAGGTTTGCGGTTTTTAAAAGATCATTACCAAAATGTGGGACATGTGTACATACAGTTTAACAGACCCAGGATTTATGTGATTGTTATTTTTTCTATTCGTCAATAAATCTTAAAATTAAACAAAAAATCGTCCAAATAATGTTTGGAGATGTATGGGCTAATTAATGGGCTTTGTTCCTCTAGTGCTTACTAAACCAAATAAAAATAAAAGGGACACCAAACTGTACCCTATTTGTGGAAAGTACCACAACTCAAATTAAAATACAGAAAACATCATCAGAATTTTCCATACTAGAATGTTCTGATGAAACAAAACCGAGAATGTTGTTAATATTCCTTTTGGACAAGTTAAGACATCGCTAATTTACCAACTTGGTGATATTTGCTTTGTCAAAAAACATACAAAAATCATTAAATTTGATATTTGAAGATTTGTGGACCTACGCAAAGCTAGTATGTGATATGTTAAATGCAGACACACTGCATTAATAAATACATGTCAATATATTTTTAGATACATTTATATGGATAGGAAGTCACATTCTTATTAGTGGTTTATAATAATTTCTGTCCTTCATAAGTAGATTTATTATATAAATGCCAGTGGGGGTCACTGTTTTTCTGTACACTTAAAAAAAAATCATATTCTTAATCAGGATTTCTGTCTTGTTTTGTAGTAAAAATCTTAATATTCTTAAATTTGGCTTAAAGTAAAGTTCGTAAAGTAATAGTTCGACAGTAAAACTATATTATAATAAGACTTCTCAGACAATATATATCTTGAATTAAGTTTATTGTCCTCCATTGGTGTATTTTGTTTCTTTTTGTTTTAAGCATAAATCTTACTAAATTTATTATAAGCTTTGTTTGCAAATGAAGCAAAAAGACTATTATCTAACCTTAACCCTGAGTAAACAAGACAGAAACACTGATCATATTTGTATAAAATATCAGAAAATAATTGTGTGTACTCTCATTTGTTTCAGACTGTGTAGAAGGATAAATTAGCCCTAACACTACGCATTAACTTTTATCCTGTGTCATTTCTGATGCTGGACACAGTGATGTGGAGTCTTTACTACGGTTGATATTGCACAGTGAAATGAATATTGCTTACTTAACCCAAAGGTAAGACTTGAAATTTGGTCAGTTGGTGGGCTTCAGTGTGTCTCCGCTGAAATGAATCAACATGAAAATGATGCTTTAGTATGACATAAATCGCTCTGGTGTGGAAGAAAGACACAATCAGTCTATCGTGAGAAAGTGCTAGTCCTGGTGGCTCTCCAGGTATGAAAAACAGTCAGTTCCTTCACTCCCATGTCTGTTTTTTCTGGAGTATTTCAGCTGGAGTAGATCTCCAACTTCACTGATGGCAGTTAAAGCCTGAAAGAGTCAAGAAGAAACAGGGGTTATTAACACTTGAATAAAGGTATGGTTGAGGAATAATATGGTGCATTTGGTAAAACATGGTGTTAAATAATTGCTAAAGGATGACAGGATGCTTATTTTTTGGAATGAATTATTCCTTTAATGTTTTTGTACTCTAGTTGACTGTGAGGTAAGTCAGAGATTCATGAATGAATAACTGAAGCGCAGGAACACTGATTTTTGTCTCTGCTGCTGCTTGTGGTTTGAAAACATTCACTGTGAGGTCAGATGTTGCATAAAGGTACCCACAAGAGGTAATAGGTAAAGTTTAGAACTAGTTTGGAAGTTTAAAAAGTACGTTAACGATTGGGTTTTATATTTTACCTTTCCTTTGTACCTTTTGCCTAATACACTAATAGACTTATTGGTGAAGCTCATGAAACATCTCAGAGATACGGAAGCCTGTTTCCGCCACTTATTAAAAAAAAAAAAAAAAAAAAGGTAAATCGCAAATTTTTATTTCAGAATTCTGACTTTTTTTTTTATAATTACATGATAGAAACTCGCAATGGCAAGTAACAAAGTCAGAATTGCGAGATGTAAAGTCAGAACTGTGTGATATTATCTCGCAATTGTAAGGAAGCGGTCTTATTTGCCTCAGAATTGGACTTGATAACTCAAAAGTGTGAGTTTATATCTTACAATTTTGAGAAAAAAAAGTCAGAATTGTCGGATACAAACTTTATAACTTGCAACTGCAAGTTTATCTCATAATCCTGACTTTATAGCATACAATTACGACTTTGTATCTGGAAGTTCTGAGAAAAAGTCAGAATTGCGAGATGTAAACTCACAATTGCAAGAATTTTTTATTTTTTTAATTGCAAGTTAATATATAGACTTTATAACCCGCAACTGCACATTTATATCTCACAATTCTTCATAACTTCATAACAAGACTTCATAACTTGCAATTGCGACTTCCCACAATTCGTAAAAAAAAAAGTTACAATTGTGAACCAAAAAAAATAAATAATAATAATCTGAATTGTGAGATGAAAAGTTGCAATTACCTTTTTAAATCTTTTTATTCAGTGGCGGAAAAGGGCTTCTGTACGGAGTACTAATTTACCCCAAAATCAAAATATAAGACAAAAATAAATAATAAAATAAATTTGATAAAAAATAAATTTGTCGTCATAATTTTTTTTCTGGAATGATTATTTTACTAGTGTTCATGTGACACTCACGGTGTCGAGCATCTCTCTTGTGTGGGCGGCAGAAACACAGAAACGAGCTCGGGACTCAATGATGGGTGTAGCAGGGAACCCAACCACCACTGTCCCAATGTTCCTCTTCAGCATCTCCCGCCCAAATGCTCTAAACAACAGAATACAAAATAAATACATTCTATAAAAACAATCAAAAGTCTGCTAAATCAAGTAGTTTTTTTAAATCATCATCAAACAAAAAAAAAATCCTCTGGTGAGCATATCATCAAATACAATAGTCATGATTCAGTTAAACAAAAAGTGAGACTGACCCGATTTTAGCTGGCATGTAGAGCATCAAGGGTACAACAGGGGAGTCATTGTTCCCATAGATGATAAAGCCCATCTCATGTAATCTCCTGCGAAAGTAGGTTGTGTTTTCTGACAGCTGACGGAGTCTTTCCTGACCTGCATAGAAGACAAAATACAAAAATCACAGTCAGCCCTGCTAACCAGCTTATTACCCTTTCCAAAACAGTGTGTCCTTGCTATTTATTCAGTAATGGTTTTTGCTTGGCTTAATGCTTACTATTGCTCATACTTCAAATAAGTTAATAAAAATGCATCCCACACGGTTTATTGTATGGACATGAATCATATCTCAAATTGTGTGGCTTGTTAATAAAGAGAAGTGTGCTGTTACATTTCAAAGTGCTCAGACTTGGAAAAAAATTAAAAAGTCCCTGCCCTCAAGCAACCATCACAGCAATTGACCTCAGATATCTATTGTCTTTATAGAGCCACTTTATTCTGTTTGAATCACTGAATAATTTTTTCTTTGAAACAATCTGTATTCTAGAGCTATATGAATAAAGAAATAAAGGCGAATAAAGTCTGAGTTTGGGCCCCAATTCCTTAATCCAATCAATTCCTCATGTACAAAATCAAGTCCTGCCTTTCATGTTCGAGAAGCGGTTTTTCTCGGACATCTGAAAACACAATTATGATTTATTTTATAGTTGCTCTCTGTGGTTGCTGTGCAGTGATATCATGAACAGGTTTGACACGTCTAATGTTACTACATTGTGCATGTACTAGAAAGTTCTTCTAGTGTTGCGCATTAACTGTGCAACTAGGGTTGTGCAATTAATGGGAAAAATTATTGTGATTGCCTAGTAATGAAAAGTGGTGATTACAGCATTAGATTTACTCCCATAACAAAGATTACTATTTACAATGTGACCCACAGCCAAAGATGCTTAACTCAATCTGTGTGCAGAAGAAATCTGCTCAAAACGGATTTGTTCAGTCACTTTCATGACAAAGTCAAACAAATCAGGTCTCAAATCAGGTCTCGGTATCGGCAGATACTCAATATTTAATTGAATCAGGGGCACAAAAAAATTGATCGGTTAATTACAACAGTTTTTCATGAGAGTGCAAAACTCTGTGAACTTGCGCTGAACAGTGACGGGCCGCTATTAAGCCCAATTTGCTTCCTTTCTGGGTATAATCAATTCACAATTTGAATAAAAAAATTTTTGTTTCATGCTGCTAAGAGAACCAATAGACCTTAGTCAGGGTAGTGGTAATTTTTGAAAACAAGGTTTTGATGGAAAAAGCACAATGCATGTAATGTATTGTACCGTTGTTTGACAGCATACCAATCGTTCCGGCAATGAAACATCTTTTTGGAAAAAACTTAACTTTTAGCAGACAAAAACTCCAAAACACTTTGGAAAGTTGGGAGTCTGTGAAAAATATGTGATCTAGGACATTTATGCAGTGCATGAAATTTAAAAATATGTCTATCCTTTGCAGAATTATCTGTTAATTTCAATATGGCGTCCAAACTAGTGCGATTTGGTCATTTTTCATATTGCCAGCCTGTGAGGTCGCCGATACACGATATTTTCAATAACCTAAATAATATACTATCAAACATACTGTTAATTATAAAATATTTTAATTGGCTAGTTCATATATATTTGGATACATCAGTCACACATCGCTATTAGGACCAAGGTCTGCCGTTTATTTTAAAGACCAACAGTTTAACACTAAATGCTGGACATAAACAAATGTTAAATATTAAATTATTTAAAACATGTAGCCTAAAATTAAAGTTAAATTAAACGGATACATCAGCCATACAGCATGCCCCGTGACGAGCCCTGTAAGACTGATAACTTATCTGCATATTTGTATAATAACGATGATGAAGAATAAGCATCAATATTTTTTATTAACGTGCTGTAAAGAAAACATTTTATCTTGTATGTGTGTTCCCTGGGAATTGATCCCATGACATGTTTCTAGTGCTGTGCTCTAAAAGTCAAGCTACAGAAATCAGCTCAAGTTGAGACGTTTCTATACCATAAATATAACATAAGTCCAATCTTATACATTTGAGAGCCTAACGGTGAAGGAGCTCATTACATCTTCAATGTCCGTCAGCATCGGTTATCCCACAGAGAGTAACTTACGGCCTTCGTTTCTCACGCTAAAGGCTCACAAGGGCTCGAAGAGTTTCCAGATGCATTGTGTGTGTGTGTGTTTGGGATATAGATGTGGTTTTCCAAGTGAACGCCCTGCTAAATCAATCAGGGGTGAAACGGAGTTTGCTGCCTAGAGTTAGCATGTGTAACCAATCGCTGAGTCATCGAGTTTACTTTTCCTAAACAAACTCCGAGATTGTGTGACTGCTGATAATTAACACTTTTCAACACTGGGAATATTCTTGCAGTTCAAGGAATTTGAGTACACTGACACAAATGCTTGATCTCAGATTCCACTGCATCCCCAAATATATCAGAACAAAATTCAATATGCAACATATGCAATGATTTCTATAATCTTTTCTTTTCTTTCAGATTGACTGCTGCCATGGTGGAACGGATTAGATCTAGTTTAATGAATAACGACATCCCGTTTAATAGCGCAGACACTGGATTGTTACAGAAGTTTGCAATGCATTGGCCAAGCACTTTTATGTCAATTTGCATACTTGTGAGGAGTATATATTTGGCCTCAACAGAGGCTCAACAAGTGTTTTGTTCACAAGCATCAACCTGCATGCCAGGTCAAAGTTTTGTGTAATATACACAAAAACACCCAAGAAAGTACACAGGGGAACAGTATGGAAGTCCAAGTAAAGCTTACAATATGCAATATTTGTTATATTATAATTAAATAACCACAATTTATCATTTCACAACAGTAATCTACGAATTGCTGCCATCTTGTGGCTCTTTTTAACATTACACATTTTTGTACAAATACAGTATTACTACACTGCCTGGCCAAAAATAAGTCGCCACCCTCTGGATTTAAAGGGTCATTCCACCCGTGGAGAAATGAATGTGTATTGAAAGTGGGTCATGTATGTAGTAGAATAATATAATTTTTTTTTTTTTGGTCCTTCTGGGCCTATAAAAGGCAGAAAATAACTTTTTAGAGCTTGTGGACTGTAGACAACAATCCCCATAGTGCATTGCAATGCTCAGCTCCGCAGGCCACTCCCACTACTCCGCCCATCAATGAGGATTATAGTTGAGATCTCCTCTACGCTACCGATAGTAAATTATTTTGCACAATTTGTTGTGAAGAGTTATTTTGCGACCCAATTAATGCTTTTGTGACAAAATGGTGTGCACTTGCATAGTACCGGGATGTTGTTCAAGAACAAGGAAAATACCCAGAGTAAGTATTCACAGATTCCCGAAAGATACGGACTTGTGCAAAAAGTGGCTACGGGCTAACGTTATCAATAACCCTAAGTTCGGTGAGGACACAACACTTGAAGCACTAAAAAATCAGACGGTGTGCAGTTTACATTTCAAGCCCGAAGATTATGCGCCTAACCCCCTAGGATTGAAGAGACCCGCGCTTTTGAAAAACGCAATTCCTTCAGTATTTTCCTTGCCAGACGACGACGACGAAAAGCCAGGAACGTCGGGAACCACCAGCTCTAGCAGCACTAAACGCATTTGCCTGGAGGTAATGTTATTTCTGACTAGACTCTATTAGCAGCTAGTGGCTACTGAGAACACACACTGACATAGTCGTCTGCTGTAAAGAAACACATCTCCTATGATTTTTCTGTTTACGAACTAAATATCTTGTATGTTTTGCTCGCTTGTTGTTTTAATGTGTCTGCCTCAGTAACTAACGTTACACTTGTCAATAAATGAGTAAGTAAAGTTAGTATGTAACGTAATAATGTAACGTTATACACTTAGCTAAAAGTTATGTTTGCTATTATCGATGTAAATCAACCATGTTTTACTGTGTTAGTTTGACGCTTTTCATGTTTTTTTAGCTGCTCGTCGCTGTACTGTGGCTCATAAAGGTAGCCACGAACATCCGTTTCTAACATAACTTCGTCTAAATCAAAATCCTCCCCAATGCATCCGTCTGAAAAATCAGTATTTTCCTCCATATTTTCGAAAAGTTTCTCCCGGTGAAATCAAACGCACGGGCACTGATCTGTGATAGGTCTGTTAGCGCATTAGGTACAACCCCCTATGGGCAGACTACTTGTGCTTGTAGTCTTTACAGAAATCCACCCTTTTTACACTTCCTCCTACAATGGCGTCAAATGACGATTTTTGCGTCATTGTAGGAGGAAGTGAAAAAGGTAAATAGTGGATTTCTCTCGTCTCAGGGGAAAATGAGAGAATGTTGCACAACCATTCAATAGTATGACTGGTTTTCTAACAATGGACCTCTTAATGCAAATGGGTGGAGTGACCCTTTAAATAAGCAATACTAAAGTCTAAGGACAGAAATATAATTGCTGTGAATAATATGTTTCTGGCATGCAACAATTCTTTTAACCCGAACTGATGCAATGTGTAGCTTTTTATTTCTCAAACAACAATGTCTGATGACATACCAATGTCAGTGCTTCCCACACATACTTTACTTGGGCGGGCCACCCAGGGATATTAACGGCCGCCCAGGTGTGGAGAAACATTTTTGCTTTTATTATTTTTAATCCACTTTTTTTTTTTACCGGCCAAAATAATGAAACCATTCTACTCACATTTCACTGCTGGTTATATATGCTATATATAATTGTGTATGTGACGAATAAAAATCTTGAATCTTGAATCAATTAAGTAAGAAATAATTGACGACGGGCCGTTGAATTATTAGAAAAATAATGATCTAATGCAAAATATAGAGAGCTTTAGTGATAACTAAGTGGATATTTGATTACTGCAATATTAATTTCTCGATATAAATAACATAAAAAGTGGAAAATGTTGATCAAAAACAAACATTAACACAAACTGATCACCGACCGCAACTTTCAGGCGCCATCTTTATTTTTTGGCTTAACTGTCACAGAATGGAACGCACAGGATTGTGGGATATCAAATGCAGCAAAGGATACATCTATGCTGCCTTCAAAAATCAGCCAGATGAAGGCATCTCAGGAGACAGGAACTGAAGCTAACATTGAATTCGGACGTGCCTTGATGCCTCCCTATCTTGGAATGCGTCCTCCGAAGGCAGCATTTTTCAGTTTTGGGATGCAGCCATAGACTGGTCCAACAGGCTCAACAGTGCTTAGTTCAGACTTGCTTCGAAGTGATTCTCAATCAATGAATAGCACACATTTATTCCAAGCGATTTCTTATGAGCTTGAGCTGATGAATTATGACAATGTCTACTTTATGACCTTTATATAATATGTAGGGATGGGTAGATTAACTCCTAGTGTCGACACACGTTTCGAGTTTTTGACTAATGACACTGATGCTTTGAAACAGTGTTTCGGAGCACTGCTTGAAATGAGGCTGTCACATGACCTGTCACTGACCCATCATGCTGGGCTCAAATTCAAAGCGCGTCGATTTCTCTGTCCCATACCCGCGATCCATTTAGTGCAATGTTATAGTATTTTCAGTCAACATACCTATATCTATGTAGTGTTTTACGTGGTGTAACGTTGGTAATTATAGTACTACTATTAAAAACATTGACATGTGAGTGTCAGTTGACTCAATGAAAATTAATACACCTTGCGGGCTCAACCACTGTTTCCAAAAAGGATAAAAGTTCTTCCATAACCACAAACATTTTTGCTGCTAAATGCCGTACTCCGTTGTCAACTGCTCACCATTGGCGAGAAAAAAAATATATTACTGCAAAATATAGTACAAGCAATAATTGAATTTTTGTTTTTTAACAATGTGCATGTTTGTGTTCTTTTGTAAGGAAGATACAAGATGAAATGCAGTGAAAAATGATGTAGGTCTAATTTATTGGCATATTAAATATTCTATTTTTGTGGAAAGACACAAGTTTGATGCAAGCAAAAATTTAGAAAGTAAAGTCATTATTATATAATAATACAAAATATTAGAATGTAATTAAATTTAATAGAAGCCTATGTAATTAGAATTAATTTCAATAAATTTAAATATTTAATTTACATAGTCCTGACCTTAACGCTATTGAAAGTCTTTGGGATGTGCTGGAGTAGACGTTACACTGCCTGGCCAAAACAAAAGTCACACACTCTAATATTTTATCGGACTGCCATTAGCTTTAATAATATTATGCTTTCATTGTGGCATTTTTTTGACAAAGTTATGTAACTTCACAACATTTATTTCCATCCATTTACCGTATTTTTCACACCTGAGTATAAGTCGCATCAGTCCAAAAATACGTCATGATGAGGAAAAGCACTGGACTATAAGTCGCATTTATTTAGAACCAAGAGAAAACATTACCGTCTCCAGCCGGTAATGTTTTAATTTTTAATTATATAATAATTAATTTTGATAAGTAAGTCGCACTTGAATATAAGTCGCAGGACCAGCCAAACTATGAAAAAAAAGTGCGACTTATAGTCCGGAAAATACGGTATACATTTTTGCCCAGGATCTTGTATTGACAATGAAAGAGTCCTGTTCGTCATTGAAAAAGTATTTCAGAATTTAGGTCTAATGAATCTGGGCACGGTCATCCTGGAATATGGACACGGGATGGTTATTCGGGAAATGGAAATGGAAAGCTGAACAATGCATTAGTTTGGGTTCAAATAATTGTTGCCAAACATATAACATGCCAGAAACATATGAAACATATTAATCACTGCAATAATGATCCAATCCTAGAAAATTCAGTATTTGCTAATTTAAATCCAAATTATAATTTTTTTTTGGCCAGGCAGTGTATAATACTACTGTATTGGATATTGGATACAAATAATATTTCGAATAAAATTCACACAAATATTATTCCACCCAAGTAATCTTTATTAGAGCTGATGCATATTAAAATTCTAAACTCACCTAATGTGGTGCCATCCTCTCCCATGATGCACTTCATTGAAGTGATAATCTGCTGGGTGATGGGCGGGGACATTGAGGTAGCATAAACTGAACTGTGAGAATGTAAGCGGAGGTAATCAACCAGCTCCTTCAAAATAAATAAATAAATAAATATAATTAATTAATTATACATCAAAAATAATTACATAACAATTGCTACTTAAGAAAAATATATACTGCAATTCTGAATTATAAGCATATGTAATATTGAGAAGCACATTTTTTGGAGGAGTCACTCTATTATTATTGCATACTGGAATTGGGGGAGAGAGTTGGAAATGACAGGCTGCAGTCCAGACTCGAACCAGCATGTTTGATTCTTGTGTGTGTGTGTGTGTGTGTAGTAATATAATGTAATACGCCATTGACTGCAGATTTGATTGCAAACCTTCTTTCCTCCGATGTATCCTCCAGCTGCACCAAAGCTCTTTGTGAAAGTGCCCATCATGATGTCAACATCACATGGATCCAGGCCAAAGTAGTCCACTACACCTCTGCCTCTTGGTCCTAGTGCCCCTATGCTGTGGGCCTCATCCAGGTACAGGTAGGCTTTGTATTTCTTCTTTAGGGCAACGATCTCAGGAAGTCGCACTATTGAGCCCTCCATGCTAAAAAGAAGAATGCAGGTGTACTATTAATGCATTCCCATAAAGGACTTGATATTGCTTTTCCATTTTTATTTGAAAATGTTAAATAAAAACACACACACACACACCTTTCATCCTATCCTACTCTGGCATTACAATGAATGTAGATGTGATAAATATGCTATTATTATTACTAATTGCCAGAAAAAGGGTATGCAAACCTGCCTCCATTTGCACATGCTTTGCACAAAACACATCAGGTTTCTGCTCAAGTCTGAAAAGATGAGTATACAGACTGAAGAAGGTAGATAAAGATGTATGCTATACCTGTAAATTCCCTCAACGAGGATGAGGATCTTCTTCCAGGGCCGGTGGGTTCTAGGTTGGCCATGTATGAGAGCATCCCGAAGCAACTTCTCCAGACTTTGCATATCTGAGAGTAAGGGTTAGAAATGAGCAGGCATCTTACTATGTTTTTGCGAATGCTGTTCTTAGTGAGCAGGTTTTAAAAAGTATGGCCTAAGATATCTCTGAGGTCCACATACATTACATTTTTGTGGCGAAATGCCAATTCAGTTACATTGATCACACACACGATATATTCAGCAAACAAGTAGCGTTCAGTAATGAGGGAGTTTCTATGTCTGAGCCACACACGGTGAACTCCTATTGGTCCACAATCCTGTATATTAACCATCAAATATTATCTACCTGGTTGTGACTGTTTTGCAAAGCATTTTTCTTTTCACTGTGGAGCATGAACTTACTGTTGTGTTTATATACACGGATGGTAGCGCCAGAGAGACGGGCACCCAGAACCAGAGATGCATGATTGAGCTCATCACTTAAGATCAGACAGCCCTAAGAGAAATACACTCGTAGGTTAATTTAATGAAAATCGAGAATGGATATAAAATATTACTAAACCTGTTAACTAAAGAGTTGAAACGATAGAAAAGAAAGATTTCAAATGTAAAAACATGTCAGTTTACTTTCTTACGTCACCGCTGTAACTCTGCAACTTCTCTGGCTAAAAAATGCATTGAGATGTGACCAGCTAGATATAAACTCATGCAAATAGATGGTGACAATCGAGGCTTTTATTTAACAGAAAATAAGACTAAAACGGGAATAAAGTGTACGAAAGGGAAATTTCTGCACCCCTCCTCTTCAACACACCCTCTCCTGTCGGGAGCCTGGTGAAGGCTGGCGATTAAGGGATGAGGTGATGATGATAATTAGGGGGAAGACTTGTGTTTTGGTCACATTGTTTTAACTGCTTGAGGTAATACTGTTTGTGTCCTCTCAGCCTTGAAAGCAAACTGCTGATCTTTCTCCACTAATTCAACATCTAGTTAACAAAGTAATGACGTAGTTATGAAATGAAAACATGCACTATAGTATACTATATACACACCGTTTTAAATCCACATTTGAAGTCTCCGCTCTGTGCAGTGAGCAGTGTCACGTATCAAAACAAACAGCATGTGGTGTCAGTGCTGCCTCTAGAGGCCAATCTTGTACTGTCTAATGACAGTCGAGCTTCTCAGCCACTCCAGCAATGGACGCAACACAGAAAACTATTGGCACGGATTTTTGCAGATAGTCCATAGTTCCAGCAATCAACTATCGGTGCCGATTAATCAGCAAAACCGATCAATCGGTCGACCTCTACTTTGACGACCATTAAAGCATCTTTTGCCCTGATTTTACCAAGATTTCAAGGTAGGGAAACAGTATTTAATTCTGTATGTGGGGGAAAAGTTGAGATTCCTCAAAAGTAATCAAATCTGTTGTGAATGAAACCAGGAATGTGTGCATACATTCTTAAGTGTAATGGCTTTCAATAACATGTTATGTGACTGAGTTATGACAAACTAGCTGTGTGAGCCAAAGGACTATATGATCATTGGAAGTAATTCAATAAAAGAACAAAAACAGAACTCCCGATCCACAATTTTCTTTGCCACTTTACTTGGCTTTGATTTAAAAAGAAAATTTTTAGCATTCCATTTGACTTGATGTTTTTGTTCATAGTAAAACAACGTACTTTTCCCATGAGCGCAGGAATATTCATGGAATTTGTAGCGAAGCCCATTCCAAAGACCATGGATGACTCCACCCCTAAAAACCTGGCCGTCAGCTTCTCCAGCTCTTCATGCTTGTCAAGATTTCCTGCACGAGAGCAAATATCTTTATGATGCAAGAACAGATTGGTATCATAAAAGAACTGTTTCCTCCTTTCCTCCTGTTGCCATTATGTAAACATCACACTCCAGGGACACAATGATAAAAATTAGATAAGAAATAGGTTTTGCATAGTGAAGCACATTTCTTTTCTACCATAAAAGCAAATTCTCACCTGATGGGATGAATGACTCAATAAGAACTGAATATATGAATACATATTCTATGTGTCAGTGAGAGGGTGGAAAATTATCATAAGGTCAAAATCTTGATTAATTTTATAAGAGGACTTATGAGGACCAAATATATGATCCTTTAAAATCTATTAAACCTACCCCAAAAGTGTCATATGAGAAGTAGTGGCTGTAAAGCCTGAGAGAGTGAGTATTTATTACCTAGCTCTTGCCTGGTGCTGCACACCCCCATGCCGTATTTCACAGTGCACTCAGAGGCAGCATCAGCACATGTGCCGGTATTCTCAGCAAAGCCTAGGTAGTTATACGAGCCCATATTGATAACATCTTTCAGAACCTTTCCTGTGTGTCTGCAAGAAAGAGCAGTGGAAAGAATAAACAAGGAATAACCTGAGCATCTCAAAAATAATAATACTAATAAAAATGACATGCATTACCTTCAAAAAAGAGAATATACAGCCTCTAAAAAGTTTGGAATAGTTAATATTTTTTAAGGTTTTTGAACCTTTTAAGGTGTCCTTGTTACAATGTAATTATACAAGTACTGAGTGATATTAATTAACTACATGTACTTACTATGGTTAAGGTTAGGGTTAGGATTTAGGATTGGCTTAGGGTAACTTGCATGTAATTATTCATAATTAACTGTTATTATAACAGTAAGTACATGTAACAAGGACACCTTAAAATAAAATAAAAACCTGAATTGTCTTATTTGCACCATGGCTGCATTTATTTTGAGCAAAAAAAAAAAAAGTAAAAACAGAAAGTGGTTTTAGATTGCAATAATTCTTAATATTCTAATATTGCTGTTTTCAGCAGCCATATTATAATAAAAAATATATTATCTTATAATTAAAAAATCCAAACTTCTGACAGGTAGTTTGTATACTCATTTGAATCACTTTATATAATTTTCAGATTTGTCCTCAAATACTATGTACTTTTAAATGATTATTTGATACGATTCACTTGTGTGTGTATATACGTGTTTTTGCATTGTACTTATATTTGAAAATATCATCCTTTAATTAATTTCGGTTTCTAATTTTCCCTGTCTCTTGGACTGATGGAAAAATAAGTTGCTGACTAGTTTGGATATCAGGCTTTCTGTTAACAGGGTTTGGGTATCAGACAAAACCCTGTTGATTAGTTGGGATATCAGTCAAAACAGATATCTGGATATGGCAACGTAACACTCACTCAAAGGTCCAGTTGTAGTCAGGTGTGGCCCGCTCCACAAGGTCCATCTTGGCTCCAGGGACGCTGCGTATGGGCCTGTTCCAGTTGTCTCTGATCCTCATGTACAGATTCCTGGTGTAGAAGTTCTCAAAGTCCTGGTACAGTGGAACAAAATCCTAGAAACAGAACATATAATAAAATTACATTTGAATAATATCAATGCACAAACATGACTTGAAGATTATACGAAAACTGTCATGTGAAATACATTACATCGGGCAGTATTAAATGAAAGTGAGGCAAGCACAACAAATACGTTATAACCGTACCTTCTGTTCTTCCCTCTCTCTGGCCAGATGACACTTCTCAAACTTCCAGTCCCTCAGGAAATCTCGCAGATAGCCAAAAATGGTAAGGATGCCATAGCCCATGTAGGTGAGGACGGCAACCAGCAGAGGCGTCTCCTCAAACGACTCCACAAATGGTTTTTTATAAAGTGAAGCGTATAAAGCATGATGGCTCTGTGAGGAAAAAATATATGAAGAGAATCTACATGAAAAATGAATGCACCTCATAAACAAAACCAAAGCAGGCATCAACAGCATAAAAAAAAAAATATGTATAAAAAACAGATAACAGTAGAATGATTTTGTCCACACTAGATTAAAGACAAATCATTTCATTACAGGTGGAGCACTGAAAGAATATAGGGACCAGAATAATTATGAAGTTTAGGGATGGGCTCTTTTAAGCTGGGCCATAAGCAACTATCTAACACCACCCTGAACATTTTATTAACTGCATAACAATAAACTGGTAGCCAGCATTCTCTATGGAAAATGTGAAACTGTAGTTGGGACCGAAACTGCTCACAGCTTTAAATTAATACATGAGGTTACAGACACCAGAGATGTTCAGAAGAGCAGAATTTCATTTACTACTCCAGTCAAGCAACTGAAGCAGAGTTTGCCTTCATACTCACACTGCTTAACAGCAGCATGTGATCAAACTCGCGCTTCTCTCAGCTGCATCCACTCTATAATCTGCACTTCCGGTAAGGAATGACTTGATCCCACTGTTGCAGATCCCTGAATCAGCCTTCTTATGTAAAGCTCAGTGAAGTCAGTGTTAACACAGTTTGTGGCAGGACTAAGTGTGAAAGACTTTGCGGGGAAACCCCCATTGCTAAATACAGGAAAATCTTATATTTGTTCAGTTTCTAAGTCAGTCATAATTCCTTCCTGAAACAAGGCAGACAAACCTTCTTTTAATAAAGACTGGAAATATTAACTCAAAATACTAAAAATACTTACAGTAGGGATGTAAAATAAGATATTTAGATGATATACATTAGCCCAATATGTCCCTATGTTAATGCACTTTTTCTGACATTTTCTCACAGAAAAAGGCTATATTTAGAAAGTAAAAAATATATAAAGAAACACTAATGATAATATATAGTAATTAACAGCAATATTTAAATAGAAATACATTTTACTAAAGCATTTTAGTAAATGACGAATCCCATTTTTGAGCAAACAAATTATTACAGATTCTAGCCTACGTCTTGGAACAATAAATTGTCCAAGAAATTATCACGATAAACGATAATATTGTTTCAACTAATATAATGATAATGGCATAATAACGCGGGTACACCTTTTCAAAGATAAATAAACTTTTATTTTATTTTATGGTTCAGAGCAAGAAATACCAACATGTTGACTTTGTGTGGCTTAAAATTAATAAATTTTGTATGTAGTGATGCTCATATTGACCATTTATCCATTAACCGAAACTAAACATTTTGATCGATGAAGGGGCCGTTCACATATCACGTTTTTTTTTTGTGCTCAAGCTCATAATGGAAGCGATGTGCTCGTTTTTTCAAGGACCTTCCCCTCCACATCTAGTTAAAAACATCTCAGCTTTTCAAAATAACGCAAGCGCACCAGGTCATGCGACAAGAACCAACCAAATCAGAGTTTTTTACTTTTCTTCGTAAATAAAACTTGTAGCAGAGTTACAGCAAGGGTTTTTCGGTGGTGGAAATCCATTACTGAAATGTCCTTGTTGTAACTGATATCTGATGGATGCTTAGCAATGACAGATTCCTCAAGAGCGCAACTGCCCGAGCGCTTTGGAAAGAAGGATAAAACAATGTGTGTGGGTGGGTGTGAACTCACAGGACGCATTGACATACGCAACCACACGCCTACAGACATATTTAGCTGAGCAAGCCAAATGAAGCGAGCGAAAGGTTGGCCCATTTCGACAGAAAGGGCAACAAAGTTACTTGCAAAATATGCTACGCGGTATTAAAATAAAGCAGTAGTTCAAGTACAATGCAATATCACTTGAGACGCAAACATCCATAAGCAATTGAAAGGCGCTTCCCAAAGCTGGTCACTGTAGCCAGACGTTATCTCTTTATTCCTGGAACATCTGTGCCATCGGAGAGGGTGTTTTCTACAGCGGGCTGTCCACAGGCTGCGCTCCAGACTAACCCCACATCATGACATGTTACATTTTTTAAATAGAAATTGAAAAAAAATTTCAAAGCCGAAAATATTATCGAGCTCATTTTTTTATTGTGCGATTAATTGATTTATCGACTGTCGCGACAGGCCTACACGTAAATAACAAGTCTGCCACGCTTTGTTCTGACCAACTGAGGAAAAAAACATTACAATAAATCTTGCTACCGGTGATGATTTAATCTAACGATTGGTTAGCTCATATCAAGCGTTGCAAATTATTATTATACTTTATTCAAAAATTATAAATGTTAACAACATCAGCATTGCGTGACTATGAGTATAGTGTTTATAAGCATCTAGATTTCAATTTCTTTACATTCTTACTCTAATTGTCACATCATTTGAATTTCAGAAGCACATTTAAAACTGGAATATCATTTAATTTAAATCACATGCGTTTCATATAATCTTTCTTGATTACAATCCGCAATCAAGCTGATTTTTTGACATTAATGTAATCCAGCTGTTGTGGGAATAGGCTATAATTAAACGATCCACCACCTGCAGGATCCTCACATGTGACAGGCTAGTAGCCGGGACAACTTCTTTGTGTTTACAGACCTGACGTAATGAGGTAGGTGCCATGGTCGAATTTCCCACGAAAACCTACCCGAACCACTAAAATTAGAAAACATTATTATAAATTAACCGTTGTTAATCGGGCTAAAGTAAGTTGATAGTTTCGAACACTTGCTGGTTATATAATTGCACAAATATTGATTTTGGATCATTTTTAATTTTTGACTTTACAAGCAGCTTTACATTTAAAAAAAAATAAAAAAATAAAAATAAATAAAAATGAACTGAAATAAAAATATCTATGTATTGTATTAATAATCAACATACTGGCCAATAACTATTTTCATGGTTTGCATGTGTGCTTGTACATTTAGCATGTTAGATTTAAGGTAACCTTTAAATAAATAAATATATATAATTGCTACACACCTAAACCCAAGGTCCATTTTGATAATAAGGAGCTAGGACAAGAAAAACTAGCTTGACAACACACCCATGTTCTTGTTGCTCCAATGGAGCTCAGAAGGGCTCTGGGCAAACGTCCTCAGGTTGCAAAGAACAAAGCGTGCTCTCCAGTTACATGACAGAACAAGGCACTGTTATTTTCCATGCTTGTGTCAATACAAACAGAGACAACTAAAACGCTAAGCCCAAACAATTCATTTGATCCCATAACCATTCATCTCAATGTCAATGGCTGCTGATGCTTTTTTTGACATTGAGGATTAAAAGTGTGCACTATATTAAAACCTCAACTTTTATTATTAAGTCATGGACTAACATTAATGTTTAACGGATCAGTAATTATTTACATTTGATATGTGGGCAATATGACCAAAATCTTATATTGCAATAGGAGTAATTTTATTTAACAGTAATGAAATATATTTTCGCAATATAGTTATTTTTGCTTGAAATGAGGTCTTTATGATATGCATATTTTTGACACCATTGAAATAGCATAATTCTTGTCACCAATGCCACATGAAACAGCTGTTCACCAGACATGCACAACACCCACAGATAATAAACACAAGCCTCAGTTTGCAGGTCAGGGACTGTTTCTTTTAGCAGAAGGATGACATTTAACAAATTCGGTAAAAATGTATTAATTAACAATATTCGATCCTTCAATATTTTTTATTAATTTATAGGATTTAGTACCTGATTTAGGGCACTTTAGGCTATAGTAAATTTGCTATATAGTACATTTAGTCACAAATGAAGGGGCCTCGGGCATTTTAATAAAGAGACCATTATTGGCTTGTTGTCACAAGGGTTATATTTCAATAACTATAATTCTTATGCCAAAATTAGACAAATGCTCTTCAGCAGTGGTGTTTAATGTTGCATCTTCAGTTAGCATCATTCTGTCAATCATGATATTAACTCAAATTCTAACATCATCATAACAACATCATCATCTAACAACTAACAACATCATCATATCATTCATAATTCAATTGAGGCTGAGTAAAACAAACAAACAATGTCAACTGTGTCAAAAGGCAAGGCCATTTTTAATAAATAATGTCTATAATATATTTTTTAATTAACTGAAAGCCATTAAATAGCAGTTCGTAAATTTAAATTATATGTCGAAGATGCTCTATATAACGGTCCAATGTTTGAGCACATTAAACCATGATACAAACCCAATCCCCCTCCCTACACACGAATATAAACCAGATGAACGGTACTTTCCGAAATCAAACTCGCAATGTAACACCAGTACGAAACAAAAATACTTCTATTGTAATTTAACTCTACAGCATAAGCGGCCCCTGTGTGTACACTTTCCGGGCGTATGAAGCGCAGGAGGCGGCCTCACCTTCTCCGCCGGGCGGCGGTATCGCTTCTGCTGCTGCTGGAACAAGCAGTGGTTCTTCACGAACCCATTTCCGCCCGCTTTCTTATCTTGTTTCGACCGGTGTATGGTGTCTCCATTCAGTAGCTTGCTAGCGGAGTTTTGCGTCATGGCAGGCCGGCGTTGTGTACTGGATCTCCGGTTTCAATCTGTGTAATCTCTCTGGATTTCCCGTACCCTCCCAAACCGTCGAATGACAAAACTACGCTCACTCCTAGATTACCGGACAGACCGCGCCCTCTACACGAACTCACAGCCAATGAGCAGCGCCGTATGGGCGTGGCTTATCATACACGTTTATCACCACGTGACGTTATTAACCCACGCAATCCTTAGGGCGTGGACCACCCCACCTTCTGTATGTACGTGACACGGTGCGCTTTTTATTATTAGATGAGTAATGGAAACTCTGACCTATACGTTAAATATCTTCCTCCATGTAATGCGAGTTTCATGCTAGTGAAGTGCACATCTGCACTTTTTACAAATAAGGTACAAAATCTGGAAAGCTAAAATGTCTCAAATATATATTTTTCTGTGCTTTCAGTGAAAGAAAGGCCTTAGATTCTAGCAGTAAACCTTAATAAATAATAATATTAATAATAATAAAATCACTCCTGTAGGTTAAAGGATAAAAACAAGTCAAATTGCTGGCAGATTTAAGAGAGTACCCATTAACAACCTGTTTTAACTTATGTGGAGTGAGTTGTCTCATATGGGGGCTGCCATATTAAGATCACATGACTGGCTGAATATTACTATTTACTGTTTACTTTCTGGGCAGTTTCTGGGTTCAAATGCTCTATTAGTTGCACAAGCAAACAACAAACAATGTTAATATACAGTCACAGTGTGCTGTAATACTACTGAAAATATAACCTTATATTCATGTGTTTGTTTAGTGAACTTTTTGTGACAAATACAACTAATTCAAACATTTTACCAACCAATTCTTAAAGATAGCCTAAACACTTTTTGTGAATGTAAGACAAAGGAATTACTTGACTGTTTTAAACATGCTTTTTAAAAGACACTTGATTATTGGTAACAGGACTGAGAAAATGTATCCATCCCCTACTTTAAAACTTAATTAAAAAGGTGCCTGAGATTGACCAATGTACATTTCAAAGAGTGAAATATGTGTTGTTAAATACAGTATTGAAAAAAAAGATACAAAATTAAGATTAATTTTTAAAAGTTACAAAAGCAAATGTAACCCATTTGGTGGAATGTCCCTCATACTGTTGTCTGGGATGTCGTGAGCAGTCTATATTATGAATTTATTTATTTATTTTAAAAAGCTTAGCTTAAATGTGTAATATGAGCAAATTTCTATTGTGGCATCTGCAAGAGAAACAATTTCTTAATTCTGCTTCAGTATAAATCCAAGATGATTGCCATAAAAGCAAGCACTACATAAACAAAAAATAATATAAAACATTCCATGCTGTAAATCTGTAGAAGGTAGGTCATGGGGTTTGAGTTTGGCTAGTTAGCATGGACCTTTTAGCCCTACTGGTGAAGGCCATAACCATAAACCATAAAAACTCATGGTGCCATCAAGCAATCAGCATGACGTACTTTCCTGTTCATGGATTAGTCTTACTCACTTTTATGACTTGGGTGGCATGGCTCATAAACAAGTGTATGCAGAATTCTGGGCAAGATCACATAATTTCTACGTCAAACACATCTTACACCAGCAGGGAAATGAACTTCCATTGAGATGAATGGGAAGGCTGACAGCTTTCTTCATGTATACCGACCTCCTCAGTCTAGCTTTAGCACCAAAAGTTGGTTTTTAGTTATTAACCAAATGCATTTCTCAAAAATTAAAGACAAGCTTTTGGTGTGTTTTAAGTGGATACTTCTCATGCTTTATTAATTTTATGTTAGATACCAGTAATAGCTTTTCTAACATTAGTTCTCACTCCAAGGACAATGGGATTTTGGGATTTAGAAACAAAACAAAAAATACCCTATTGATACCCTAAATACCACATTATTCATATAAAGTATTCTTAAATACTGTAAAATACTTTTGTATAGCATCCAAAACAACCGTCTTTTCCTTCCAGTAAGTTCCAAGGTGAGGCTTCTGTGGCTCCATAAGAATGTGATGCTCATTGGGGTTTGTTTCCTGTTTCATAAACATTCACACGCTAACTCTCAGATGACTTGACGATAAGAAACACGTTATATTTTAAAAACTATTGGCAATAAAGTGAAGGAAGTACTCTAAGGGCCACATTCCAACAGCACAAAGTCATTTAGAGCATGCCAAGTTAGTACACACTAGATCTAAGGAAAAAATATTAAATTAACCTCTGCATTGTTTTTCATCACTGTCACACATTCTCAGATTACATGATTATAGGTTGACATCATCACGATGTAGGTTTAGTATAGTGAAGCAATTATCAGTGCACCACCTGTAGAGTGAAGATGTATCTCCCTAGTACCATCAGCCCTTTATGTGCAACCTCTTTATGTAATTTTTCTCAGACCTGAGGATTCTTTTATATACAGTAGGTTATCTCTATATCATAAACCTCAACTTTTCATTCTTGCATGCAAATGGGGAAGTCGTGGCCTAATGGTTAGAGAGTCGGTCTCGCAATCGAAGGGTTGTGAGTTCGAGTCCTGGGCTGGCAGGAATTGTGGATGGGGGGAGTGCATGTACAGTTCTCTCAATACCACAACTGAGGTGCCCTTGAGCAAGGCACCGAACCCCCAACTGCTCCCCGGGCGCTGCAGCATAAATGGCTGCCCACTGCTCCAGGTGTGTGTTCACTGCTGTGTGTGTGTGTGTGTGTGTGTGTGCACTTTGGATGGGTTAAAAGCAGAGCATGAATTCCGAGTATGGGTCACCATTCCAGTTGAATTAATATTCTGATATTTTTTGACAGTGTTGTTTACACATTTCAAAGAAATCAACCTAATAGTTGTCTCTGCATATGAACACTCCTCCTTTAAGGCTACTCTTTCAATACCCTCTCAGTCCTCTCCTTGAAACGCTGCAGAGCTTCAGGCTATAAACACTACCAGCAGTTCTACAAGAAGATTGTCTTGTGTCCTTCAGGGACATCCTTGTGTGCCATTCAGAAATAAATTTATGTATTGCAATTCAACTCCTGACTTATCAAACAAACTGTAAATCGAACTGGAATTTAAAGCAGAAATGAAATGGAATAAATTGCTTTATTATTTTTTTAATTGTTCACATAAAATATTGCATGTGTGTATGTATGTGTGTGTGTGTGTGTATAAGGACAATTGAGGGACTCAAACACAACTATTCAAAAAGGTTCAAACATTCACTGATTCTCTAGAAGCAAACATGATCATTTAAAAGTCGGGGGATGAAAACTTTTGAACACGATGAAGATGACCAATTTCTATTTTAATTTTGTAGAAATATATGTATTTTTTCCATTTAACACTGCCCTTCGGAAGCAACAGAAGATACTTGGATGTTTTCTGAAAAACAAATTAAGTAGAATTTACCTTGATCTTCAAATTCAAAAAGTTCTCACCCCATGGGGTGTGATTCTTATGTGATTACATCCTATTTAAAAAATTGGACAAGTGAGTTTGAAAAGAATTGCATTTTTAAAATCAGGAATATTCTTGCAAGTAAAGTTTTCTTAGTAAACATATAAATTGCTATTTACTGGTTAATTTGAAAGAGAACTCTGTTTGACTGACACAACCATACTTTCTTTTCTGAAGCACTCTGAGCTCCAGACATGTAGCTGAATGCTATTTGAAGGCTGTTATGGTCTCTGCTCTAAAAGAACAAAAAGCTTTTTGCTCAATGGGCTGAAACAACCAGCCTGAATATTGCTGGTTGTTCCTCCATGGACAGCAGATAAGAACCTACCTTAGCTTTTGCTTTCCAAAGTTTCCATTATGACACGAAACAATGTCAAACCATACAAAAGCTAGCAAAAGAACCAATTTCCTTAGGCTGTCGTCAATGAAAAACTTTTCTTGCTCTATGTATTTAGAAATACAAACAACAGAAGAGTGAGGACTCATTATCTGGGTGTCGTGAAGAATTAAATACACCTAAAAAAAAAAAACCTGGACAATGTTGAATTGAAATGAGAAACAAAACGAGAGGATACTATGATAATGAGTGTGGGGCTGTAAAAAAATACATTTGGTCTTGATATATTAAGCGTATCTGTTCTTCACTGGATTCTAATGAACTTCTTAAAGAGACAATTAGAGTAGAAATAAAACTTTTGAATAAATCTCATGAAAACATGTCACAGTCATATTTCCTCCCAAAAATCAAAAGGAAAAAAAATAAAATTACATTTTAGAAACACATTACTACTTCCAGGATCTGAGCACAAGGAAAATCTTTGTAAAAGGTTAAACTGAGCTCTTATTGGTAGATACTACTATTACTTAATGCTTTATACAGCAGGGTTTAAGTGATATTACTTTTAAGAAATATCACACAGGCCTGATCACTACATCCTCCCCAAGTGTCATATGAATTTAAAATTAGCCAATGAAATATGAGCTAAAGACATTATTCAAACGTAAGAAAAAAAACGACTAGCCATTGAAAATCTCTTGAAATTACTCAAGGATAGCATGTTTCAATTAAGAAACCCAAATCATATCAGCAACTTCTACATTGGACATTTACAATGTGTAACACAGCTAAATAAAAGATCCTTTAGAAAGACATCTTTGAGTTAATTGGCGGAAAATTTAAACTCCTGGAGAGTTTCTTGCATCCCTGGGATTCACATATAGCACTGCATACTGATACTGTTACTGCCTATAAACAAAATCATTCAGTATTATGAAGAGAAAACGCAGTTTCAGATATATTAGGCGCAATTTTTACTACTTGAAAGTTTAAAGAAATATTCTTAAAACTGGAATCATGGTCTTGATCAAACTTTATAAATTTCAAGGAGATTTTTACAGGGTTTAACCTTTCCAAAATCAGAAAGAAATTAAATTTTCCCCTCTTTTTTGTATATTTAAAACATTCTAGGGGCCAGAAATAATTATTTAACATATATTAATAGAGGGCCAAAGAACAGATAAATTTTTGCATAAAATGTAAGCTATGCATTCTCCATAAAGCTCTAAAACTAACTAAATAATAGTAATCTTTTCTCCCTTGAACAAACTCAAGCAGTGCACATGTATGTCGAAAGGCTTAATTTACTCTAGGGTGTAAACAGCAGACTCTGCAGATGAAATCGATGTGTACATTATACGACTAATGGAGAGAGAGTCATTTGAAATTAATTTCACCTTGCGCCAAATCAGTTGGAGCACTGTTAAGAGATTACTTTAGACAAATGTCACACCACCCATAAACAGTTTATCACATTCAATGCAATCCTCTTCAAGAAATTTATTAGGTTGGCTTTGAGGTACAATAGGTTTAAGTTCACACTTTTAAATTGAAGAAAACATGACTGGAAAAAAAACATTTAGATAAGAGGATGATAAAAAAAAAGGATGATATACAATATTACTAAAATTTAATCATTCACTTAACAGCTAAAGAAAATTAGGACCCTGCAGCTGTGGACAGAGATGTCTCACTCCTTCCTGCGTTTCTTCTCATGATCGTTGTCCTTTGAGCGCCCACTAGTGGACGCCCTTTTGGAGCCTCCGTGCTGTTTGGCTTCCTCCAAGAACTTATCCAGACCGAAAGGATCCTCCTCAAACTGCACAGGTCCATCCCGGCGGGGGCCATGGTCAGCACCTGAGAACTCCCGATCAGGAACAAACCTGGAGAGAGAAGGGACATGGTTAAATTGTGTGCACCAGAAGTAATAGTTAAAGAATAAATACCAGACAAATAGAACCAATCTTCAATCAAGAAACCCAAATATTAAATTATTTTAAAAAAAAAATTTTCTTTCTGATCCGTTGTATTTTTTTTGTTAATATGCATGCAAAACTTGAGTCCAGGTGTCTCCATACCTGCTGCTTTGCATGAGTGTGTCCAGGTTGTCTCCATACATGTCCTTATCCGCATTCTTACTTGGCCTGTAAATATTTTGTGCCATGTCTCTGCCACTTCTGAAGGGCTGATCGTACACATTGTAGATCTCATCCTCTCCACCAGCAAAACCACTGTCCATCCCCTGAAAAACACAGACAAAGAGTGAGAAAATACACCAAACTGACAGCTATAAAATATGCATCTAACAGCCTTTTGCAATTACTGGACTTACATTTTGTAACACTTTATAGTCTAAATATTATGGAACAACTAGAATCATTTCTATGCAGTATACATTTCTTAACTTAAATTCCCAAGTCTAAAAATCATATTTTAATTATCATTCGACCCCAATTCGATTTTTATGTCCATTTAGACCACTATTTGGAATAAGACAAGCACCGCAATGTATTTCAAATAGAACCAAAATACAATATTTTGTGGTGAAGGATGTAATACAGAACTTGTCTAGGAATTCAATGCTTGATTAGATGATATGAAAGGGCTCTGATATTTAATTTCCATGCTCACAAGGTCATACTTTCATTAACAGAAAAGTTACAGAGGCAGATAAAGTTCTTACATGTTGATGAAAGTTTATGGATTAAACGCCGATAAATCATGTACAGTAAGACCAACAAAAACATTAAAAGTATAGTTTTTCCCATAAGGATCTCCTTACTGACCTGAAATCAGTAATCAGCAAAGGCCGAGGGTTAATTACCTTGTTCTGATTGAAGAGTCTCTGATCATACTGAGCCTCACTGGAGGTACGGGGGTTCGGCTGACCCAGGGCAATGAGCTCACTCACGTTCCTGTCCTGATCTCTCTGTAACTTCGACCTGGACAGAACAAAATACACTGACATCAGTTAAACTCACATTAACACCTTATACATACAGCCACACTCATCACGCTACAATACACAAGTCTCAAACTGAAAATTCTCACACGAACATCTTTTGAGAAAAAAGCATGAATGTTTCAAGTGATAAGTAGCATGCTTAAAGTAGGTGTCAGTTTGTTTCACTTAAAGGTGTGGGATTTGTGTGAGACCAGAGGACAGAAGATAACACTAAATCATGTAGGTTAAGTGCAATGTGTGCACCAGTTCTACAGGAACATGAATGATTCACGGTAAAAGTGTAAAAAATGCATGTGCCTCTTATCAGGGGCGGCTCTGGAGATGTTCCTGTCGTGCTGCCTTTCTTTCCTCCTCTCGTGACGGATCTCGTCACGCTCCCTGACTTCTGTGTCCTCACCACCTGAGACAGACACACAGATGTGACAGCACACTGATGAGAACCTGACACAAGGTTCAGTCAAAACCAGGTTTGAGGTCAAATTCTCTTCCTTTTGAATTCGAAAATATTTTTTATACATTTTAAATGTTTAAGAAAATATCCCATACAGTCATACTGAATAATTAATTTTAAATTCATTGCATTTTATGCTACTTAAACTTTAAAACCAAATAAAATTCAAGAGGCATTCTCAATTCTCATTGTATGACACTGCCACTAAACTAGACAATCAGTGATGGTGTGTGCATTTCTCAGTTTTGTTTTTTCTACCTTTGTCACCGTGCGCTTTGATACCAGCTCTCCTGTCCCTGGCCATTTTAGCCAACTCTCTCAGCTTCTCCTCTTTCTTTTCTTTCTCTTTTTGGGCCATCTTCTTTTCCACTTGAGCTCTCATTTCCACAGCCTCTCTGGCCTGTACACGTCACACAACCAATAGTTTGTTTCTCAAAATGGATACTGAATGAAAACTAAATAGTGCTGATCTTTATTCAAAACACAAACAAAACAAACAAGAAGACATGCTTTTCAAATAGAATAAAAATATTAATATGAAATATTAATTATAAATTGATCATTAATGTTAGTTCATACTTCATTAACTAATGTTAACAGATGTATTGGTATTGATATTAACAGTCTAACAAGGAACAATACTTCTACAGCTTATATTAATCTTAGCTAATGTTACAAATGGAATCTTACAAATGAAGTGTTGTTTCATATAACTCGCAGGTATCACACATCTGACTGTCCAGAACAGCTTATTTAATCACCAAACATTCACAACAGGAATGAAAAAAATGGTGTCTATGAGTTTGACGTTTAGAGCAAAACAGAAAAAGAAAGGGTGGTCTGTACTGTAGCTCTCTATATGAAGCATACAGACTTTATTACACAGAAAGATAACTGTTTCGCAGAAAAAAAGCACAATACACAATCTTCTAGCCCAGGGTGAAGTCATTATACATACAAATATTTATCTGGGACAAATATAAATTTCATTGAACGTGTCAGTGTGCTTTCTCACGTCACTAGCTTTAAACATGCAACTTCCATAGATTACAAATGCATAAAATTGACAAATTGGATATAAACTAATGCAGATAGGTAACAATCGTCACATCAAATATTTGGATGGGACCTGTGTTTTGGTGACACAGATTTGTGTTATATCCTCTCAGCCTTGATGTCCAATATACTTCTGTTCTTTCACTACTAATGCAGCATCTAGTCAACAAATTGATTACTTAATGATTTGAAAGCACCCACTATAGTGTACTGTATACACACCATTTCACTGTCTGTTTTAAACATGCATCTTAAGTGTCCCGCCTCTGTGCAGCACACAGCGTCATGTGTCAAAAACTGCACAAGGCATCAGTAATTTCGTCTCTAGAGGGCGCTCTCACTCTTGTACTGTATAAAGACAGCAGAGCTACTCAGGCAACGGACACAAACTAGAAAAACAATCGGTATGGATTTTTGCCCATAGCCGACAGCTCCAGCAATCAGCCTGAGAAACTGTTCTGTAACGTTAACGAAGTCCTGAAGATTTCACAACTTCCTCAAAGTCAGTAATCTTAGCGTGGGAGTCAAGTGTTAAGGGAATGTTGTCTACCTTTCTGTCTGCAATGTACAAAGCCTCAGCCAGCTTGGCAAAGTTCTCATTGATGTGGACAGTTTGAAGTCCTCGTCCGTCAGCAGCCAAACGCTTGTCTAGTGGAATGGTATAACCCTGAGAAGAAACAATGAGAGATGTGTGAAAGCAACACAGATGTATTCACTGTCAATATTTTTAACCAACAATAAAAAGATGAATAATTGATGGAGGCTCAGCGATACCTTTGCGTTCTTCCAGTTGGAAATACAAGGTGGAATCTTCCACTCCTGCTGTTCTTTCACTGTCATCTATAAAAAAAATTAATAAAAAAAACCCGGAAGAAAAAACATGGACACTTTGAGGTAAATATTTTTTTCTCCAGACAGGTTTCTGTGGATTCTGAGTGTAAACAAAGCCGATGCCTATCGATGTTGAGATCAATAGTTGTCGGAAGCTGGACTCCTACCTTTCTGCTTGGAGAGTGCATGACTGGAGCAGGAGGGGATGGAGGTCCACGAGGAATTTTCTTATTGATTCTGTTAGAAAACAATCACTGTGTTTCTAGTGAGTTTCCCCACACAGATTGCACTCACTCTCACTTGAAGGGTTAGTTCACCGAAAAATGAAAATTATGTTATTAATAACTCACCCTCATGTCCTTCCAAACCCGTGAGACCTCCGTTTATCTTCGGAACACAGTTTAAGATATTTTAGATTTAGTCCGAGAGCTCTCAGTCCCTCCATTGAAGCTGTGTGTACGGTATACTGTCCATGTCCAGAAAGGTAAGAAAAACATCATCAAAGTAGTCCATGTGACATCAGAGGGTCCGTTAGAATATTTTGAAACATCGAAAATACATTTTGTACAAAAAATACAGACAGTGTGAATGGAAAGAGGAAATTGTTTATTTCACTCGGTTTTGTCCAACTTTAGTTTTTAAACTGCACTCACATTTAAAATGTATTTATTAAGGACAACCCACAGCTAGGCGTGCATTAGAACGCACAACACAGGAGGCAAAGAACCGCCTAATACAATACCAGTCACTTTAGTTGGCTAGATATAGAATTTTGTACGCTTAACTCAAGACACCAAGATGAAGTGCAGTAAGATTACATTTATTTAAAGTAATCTAAATGAATCAGAGAGAAAGAGAGAGAGAGAATGTGTGTGTTAATTACCTGCATCCGTGCAGCACTTCTCTGCAAGTTTAAATACTTAAAAAATAACGATGTTACCAACTTGTTGCTCAGAAAGGAGTATCGATGCTAATTTAATGATAAAAAAATGACAGGGCAGTGTTGACACAAACGTCTGTGTGTTTGTGATCTGTGTGGAATAAATGTGGAATGAGATTAAACTGACTGGAACTACCAGAAGTAAGTATTTCGACAGCACATGGCATGTTTGTCTAATATATATTATATACATATGTCTTGTGCAGTACCTCTAACGCTCGGGGGACCCATGATTTTCTGAAACCGTAAGGAGGAGGTTCTCTGCGGGTGGAGACCAAAGCAGTGGACTGGGACCTCTGAACACGAGACCTTTCCTCTGCCTCCAGCTGGTCCTGGGACAGTTGGGTGGGCGCAGGGAGAAAACTACAAGATGGGGAAAAGCAGGGGATAAAGACAGAAAATACTAAATCATCGAGTGATCCCTATATATTTGTTGTAAACTTGCATCCATACACATTAGTATACGAGTGTAATGTTATGTGATGTACAGTAGAAAATGTGAACACCGTTTATTTCACAGAGAGAAAATACAAAGGCTAACGTTACAACAAACGTCTCCTTAACGTAACTGACGTACAAGAGGTAACATTACATATTACTTTAGAGATTGTATAATTTAAAAATATATATTTTTTTGCTGTTTACGTAGCATTAGCTTTTTAGCATCACAGTGATACAAAGAGCACAACACCGCAGGTCTTAACGCATCAAATAACACAACTCAGCTAATGGACAACAAAAATAAGTGGCCAAAAAAATCGTTTATTATTTAACTTTAATACAAAAGTGTAAACATAAAACCATAAAAATGATCCAGTGCCACTTACCTCGCCAGCGACATGTTCACTGTTTCTGTGGGTGGGTTCTGACGTCACGCCACTGAAATACCGTCTCGCGATGTTTGGAGAAGAGAAGGACAATTCCATTGACAATTCATTAAAAAAAAGTTGCATTAAAAGAGTACAGCAAACATTGTACGGAATTTATATATGCGTATCAAATACCATATGTAATTGTTATAAATTTTTTTAGCGATTATATATGGTAGATTTTAGTCAAAGATGCTCAAGATTCATCTTATTTTAGTCCAAATTGAAATATATTTAGATACATGCTACGTATTGTTGTAATTTTATATGTACTCTTGTTTGTATAATATGTTTTCTTCTTAAAAAAAAAATAACATGCTATGTTTGTCTGGATGATGATGATGAGTCAACCAATGTGTTATTAAGGGAAGCAGATTATAACAAGAAGCCCATAGGGTAAACAATGACATAATGTATAAATGACTGTTGATATCATTTTTATAAATATTTATATATTTTAAAGTGTCATTAATATAAAATATTAAATCAATTATTCTACTTAAATTGTATTTTGACAATTTAGTTAATTGAATAAGACAAGGCAGAAGACAAGGCCAGTTAAAGAGATTTATCTGGATGGTAAATATATTTAAAAATTTAAAGTATATGAATATGTAAATATTTAATTGCCCATATTTTAACTGAAGACATTTCATAATAGCAATATTATCAATTAAAATTTAACGATTTCAGTATACAGTACAGACCAAAAGTTTGGAAACATTACTATTTGTAATGTTTTTGAAAGAAGTTTCTTCTGCTCATCAAGCCTGCATTTATTTGATCAAAAATACAGAAAGAAATGTAATATTGTGATATATTATTACAATTTAAAATAATTGTTTTTACATTTATTATACTTTAAAATATCATTCTGTGATGCAAAGCTGAATTTTTAGGATCATTATCACATGATCCTTTAGAAATCATTCTAATATGATGATTCATTATCAAAGTTGGAAACAGTTCTGCTGCTTAATATTTTTTCAGAACATGTGATACTTTTTTAGGATACTTTGATGAATAAAAAGAAAAAAAAGAAGCGATGTTTTTAAAATATAAATATTTTGTAATAACAATATACACTAGCTACTGGTCAGTAATTTGGGGTCAGTAATTTTTTTTCTTTCTTCTTTTTAAATAAAATCAATACTTTTATTCAGCAAGGATGTTTTAAATTGATAAAAAGTGATAGTAAAGAAAATATATTATTAGAATATATATTATTAACATTTTTATTTTTATTTTGAATAAATGCAGTTCTTTTTAACCTTTTATTCATCAAATATATTAGACAGCAGAACTGTTTCCAACACTCATAATAAATCAGAATATTAGAATGATTTCTAAATGATCATGTGATAGACCGGATGTTACATGTGACACTGAAGGCTGGAGTAATGATGCTGAAAATTCAGCTTTGCATCACAGGAATAATTTTTTTTTTAAAGTATATTCAAATAGAAAACTATTGTTTTAAGTTGTAATAATATTTCACAATATTACTGTTTGTTTCTGTATTTTTGATCAAGTAAATGCAGGCTTGATGAGCAGAAGAAACTTATTTCAAAAACATTAAAAATAGTAATGTTTCCAAACTTTTGGTCTGTACTGTATATATCATGAAGATGTTTGAAAGGTGCATCTAGCCCATGGAATTTTTAAATAATAATCCCATATTTTACATAAAGAATAATAACACTAGCAACATCATTCCACTCATGCCTTCTGTGCAAAATGAGTTCAAATGAACACTTCAAAATAACAACATTATTTTTTTACAATGTCAAAGATAACTATTTTCCACAGACACAAAATTAGATAAAATAACCACAAAACTGCTTAGTCTGCCTAAATCTAACAAAAGTTTATATTTAAATGAAACAACAAATTTAAGAAGAGCATAGCTATTCATTATACCATACAACGTTTTTTTCAGCACAGCCATTTAAATACTAAGTCACACCACCCCAACTTTACTCCTATAAAAAATGGCATGATAATAGTATGGCATAAGAATCAAATGAGCGAACAGACATTGTATCTGTGCAAACCATCAACTTTAACAATCACATCTGTCACATCATGTTCGTCCTTCTGTCAGTCATCCATTTCTGTCTGTGAAATTAATAATTGGTGTGATATCTTATTGTGGGACACTGTCATTGAGAATTCATGACAAAGACTCCCATGAAGACCATGGCGATCTAATTAATCAGGCAAACAATTTAAAGACTATTGATTAAACCGGGTCTAAACAACTTGCTTAATTTCAGGCCTTCCATTTAAAACAGCATCTACTTGTTTTTACATCTGTAATTAATTTAGACAATGTAAATATGAAATGTGAAAAAAAGCAATAACTACGTACATTACCATACATAATTAGAATAGCAAAAACGTATTGTGGAAAAAGCACAGAGAAAACTCTTCTATAATTTTGTTGGTAATGTCAAATGTATATTCATGACAATGGGATGAGTGACGTGGGGGTGTACTTTTCCCAAGTTTCCAAATGTAAAATCTGGGTCCTGAGAACTGGAGAATTTGTGGTGAAAGTCGAAAAGTAATGTCCTCACCATGTCTCTTTAACTAAAGATTTGTCCATGTCTGACCTTTAAACTTTCCTTTATCAAGTCAAAAGTTTGAAAACAATGGTGCCTACTAACAGCATTATACTTAAATCTAGGTTTGGCGACAGAATGGCAACATATTATTGCTAAATGCATTTATGTTTTGTGAAAAGTGGTGTTTTGTTTCACATAAAAGAACATTGGTATGGCTATAAAGCAGTTTAGAGACATAAGCAGTGTTGTGTTAATACATCACTTCCTCAGCTAATGGCTCTTTCCCATCCATCTGCATTAGCCTTCCCGGATATTTCACTGGTTGCAGATGACAGATTGAGTGTTAATTTACAGGTCTTCCGAGCTGTGTGTATCCTCAGAATACTGATGTGTTGGACTCCTACACCCTGCAATGTGGCAGATTAACCAAAGAAGACAGTTACAATTATCTCAGCAATATGGCCACAAGGGACTCCTCCAGCCAGGCCAAATGTCAGTTTCCATTTAAAACTACCCACATATTCTGCCCTCCGTTCTTCACTTATTCCAACACTTTGGATCATTTGTAAATGTTTATTGCACACCAATGTATTGAAACAGACAGTAATTGTATCTAACAGAATATCGTAATGCTAATTATAGTGATTTCAATTCCTCTGCTCATCAGTCAGCATTGCTCCAGTATCATGAAAATAGATCCAACAGTAAAGCCTGACAGGTGAGCAAACAAAATGAAACTAGCCCAAACCCCATAAGTATAGTCATTGATAGAAAGACTAAATTACTTTTTGCAATGTACTGATTCTGTCACTTCTTTCAGAGCTCACAACTCTGACACCCCATTACTATTTTCTTTGGTTCTTGATAAATTTCTGCTTCCTCATTCTTGATTAATTATATGTCTCTGTTTGTTTCACTGTTTTGCCACGGGATTTGCACAAGCTCCAGCCTGGATCCAGAACACCTGAGAAGAGATGATGCTGACCCTCAGAGGACCTCAGATGATGTTAACCCTGAAACAATATACAGAACTACCAAATATTGCTACAAGTGTGATTACATCATATAATAATTGCTGTTAATAGTGTTAATCATCTTGTTGACTACGTCTTGTATTAATTTTTCATATGCATATAAAGTGACAGTCACCACTGTTAAGTACTACTAAATATTGTAGAAACTTAATTTTCTGTAAAGTTGCTTTTAAATGACTTGTATCGTAAAAAGCGCTTTACAAGTACACTTGAATTGAAAACTTGAATTGAATTATTGGAACAAAGCCTAGTCCACTTTGACTTGTTATATATAAGTATCTTAAATATAAACTGTCATGGATAAAACTCATTTAAGCATTTACAACAGCAGTGTGTCCACAACAGGTTGGTTTGTGCAACAATATCATTCATGCTTGACACAATTCAGCTGGGACTTTGCTTTCTTTGCTTTAATGATGTTTGTGTTGCACATAACATTTATGCAAACTTTCTTCAGGTACATTCATTTACATCAAAAAGCAAGTCTGACTACTATATATAATACTTATTTGATGGAAATACACTGATAAAATCAAGTAATTGGTTCCTTGTGAGACAACTTTCAGAGACAATTAGCAAACAACTTTTAATACTGATCTACATGCAATATTTAAGCAAGTATCTGTTTTGGAGAAGCTGTATAATTTCTGGGGACAATTCTGCATTACAAATATTAAGTTCAGTCAGTCAGGTCATCTCCTGTCTCAATATCACACAATCAGAGATGGGAATCGTTTGGCAACCATGGCATGATAAAAGGAAAAGCAGTTTCCTGTCTCATTATTGGCATTTATGTTTGTGTTGGAGATTTTGACTTTTTGGTAGAGGCAGTTCATTTATAGAGTGAATGTGGAATCCATAAATTCCTTATTGAGGAAGGATGAAGCCAATTCTGCAAGTCTGTAGACTAACACTAAATGTAGCCTACACTTACTGCAGACTATTGTGTTTTTGTAGGTGGGGTTTCCGATTGGCTGTAGATTAATTAAACCAAATGGAAAGTAGTTTGGGATTTCACAAAGACCATATATGAAAAAGCAGTAACTCTTCTTGGGTTGACCCGCTAGATGCTGTGTATCTAATTTCTTCTCTGTAGCCTGCCCTATTTCAGACCTGACTTAGAAAGGACAGCTCAAGGAAGTCATAGGTTTCAAATGGAGGTTTGAAGGTTTCAAGGTTGCATGTTCTAACAATTTTGGAGTTGGTTTCCTCTGGGTGTTCAGGTTTCCCCCACAATCCAAAGAGAAAGGAATATTGGTGAGTTGCAAACTGCAGAGAGAGAGAGAGTTAACTGTTGTTTCTCTGAAACTATTAAGGCGAAGAACCTTGTTATGAAAGTGACATGACATTCAGCCAAGTATGGTAACCCATACTCAGAATTTGTGCTCTGCATTTAACCCATCTGAAGTGCACTGTACATGCACTCCCCCCACCCACAATTCCTGCCGGCCCAGGACTTGAACTCACAACCTTTCGATTGGGAGTCCGACTCTCTAACCATTAGGCCACGACTTCCCTGCAACAGTCAAATAAACAAATCACCTATATAACATGTAATGTAAATTGAGAAATCATATACTGATAATATACAACAATGCAAAGTCTCTGCAAAGAGGTCTGGCTTGGTGATATTTGTGTTCCATGTATGTAGTTGAGTAAACAGTCCGGCAGCGAATTCCTTCTGGGCAACAATGCAATGGGAAACAGGGCCGGAATGCATTTCAACAGCCTTGAAAATGAAGCGTTGTGGGATGCTGATGTCCTGTGGTGCCAAAACGGTCCTAGATTCTTGAACACACAGATGAGGCCCTGAAGTAGGTATACAGAATGTCCTTAACAATCAGGAACATGTAGTTGTACCTGTGTGCTATAGATCAGCCATTGTGTTTCTGTAGAATGAGGAAGTAAAATTGAATGCTCTGCTGTGTTTAGTGACACTTGGGCTCTTGATTTGTGATGAGCGAGTTCTCTAACCTTGAGCATTCTGCAGCGTGTTCTCCCAGGACTGAGCAGTCTGTCATTTTCCTGAGAGACACCAAGTTATTAATGTGACAGTGGGTAAAAGGATGTGTCAGCTGTGATCAATCACACAGCCTCAGCAGGGATAAGAACACTTTAAATAGACCCAATCAGCCCAAGACTACATCAGCAGCGGTAAGGCCACACTCACAGAGTTTCTCCTAAATGGGAAATGTCTTTCAGTTTGCTGTAACAGTTTACAAGGCTACTGGATCTAGGTAACTGAACATTTATGGCATGCATTGACACATTATGATCAAAATATTTACATTTTCATTTAGGCATTTAGCAGAAGCTTTTATCCAAAGCGACTTACAAATGAGGATTTTAGAAGCAATCAAAACTAACAAAATAACAAGATGTAAGTGCAAATTACAAGTTTTGGTTAGCCTAACACAGTATATGTAGCAAGGTATATATATATATATATATATATATATATATATATATATATATATTAGGGGTGTAACGGTACGTGTATTCGTACCGGACCGTTTCGGTACAGGGCTTTCGGTACGGTGCACGTGTGTACCGAATGACCGAATGCAATGTTTTGTGTGCGGAACATAGGTACATTTCCGTGTTTCCAAACGAACATTTATTAAGTGGTGGAAGTCGCCGCGTTCAGCGCAAATCCCGCCCTGCAACTGATTCTAAGGCCGGTGACACACTAGCTGCGTCGCGTTTCTGTTGCGTGTCAGTTGCGTGACGGCTGCTTCGCGTTTTCTGTGTCTTTACACACCAGAATCGTACCTGACGCGGCGCTGGCGCGCTGCTACTGTAGGTGACATATAGGGAGGCCGCCGACAGACCAGGATCTTGTCTTCACGACAACAATATCTATACTTCATGTTGAGGACTAGGAACTAGGAACTAGGAAAAAAACGATTGCAATTCAAACGCAGCTCCCATCGGCATTTAAACAGACCTTTGCTCTTAATTCCGATCGGTCCAACACAATAACGAAATCTGAGCAGGTCTAAAAACTGAAACTGTTGATGCTGCACTTTACACTTATATATATTTATAAAAAAAAGTTATATATATATATTTTTTAATATGAGCAGGCCTACAAGCTGGGATCGGTAATTCTGTACTGTAATCATAGTTATTTATATTTTTCATTATATTTTATTATATGATATTGGTTTGAGACTGAGAGTATTTTATTTAGTGGAGAACTTTGCAGCAGTATTTTATTTCTTATTCTTTTTTTTATTTTATATATATTTTATTAAAAAGTATTTTATAAAAAAGTGTACACAAATTGTTTAAAAAAGTTTATAGTAATAAACAACCTGCAGTTTAATGTTTGCATTTCTTTCCCTTACTGTACCGAAAATGAACCGAACCGTGACTTTAAAACCGAGGTACGTACCGAACCGTGATTTCTTTCCCTTATATATATATATATATTTATGTTACATTTATTCATTTAGCAGACGCTTTTATCCAAAGTGACTTACAAATGAGGACAGTGGAAGCAATCAAAAACAACAAAAAGTGCAATGAAATATAAGTGCTATAACAAGTCTCAGTTAGGTTAACACAGTACACGTAGTATGGGCTTTTAAATAATATAACAAAATAAACACAAAACTGATAGAATAAAAAAAGATTAGAAAATGTTTAAATTTATTATACTTTAAATTATCATTTATTTCTGTGATGCAAAGCTGAATTTTTAGGATCATTATCACATGATCCTTTAGAAATCATTCTAATATGATGATTCATTATCAAAGTTGGAAACAGTTCTGCTGCTTAATATTTTTTCAGAACATGTGATACTTTTTTAGGATACTTTGATAAATAAAAACTAAAAAAAAAAATAATAAAAAAAAGCTGTTTTTAAAATATAAATATTTTGTAATAACAATATACACTACTGGTCAGTAATTTGGGGTCAGTTTTTTTTTTCTTTCTTTTTTTTTGTTTAAATAAAATCAACACTTTTATTCAGCAAGGATGTGTTAAATTGATAAAAAGTGATAGTAAAGAAAATATATTATTAGAATATATATTATTATACTTTTTATTTTTATTTTGAATAAATGCAGTTCTTTTTAATCTTTTATTCATCAAATATATTAGACAGCAGAACTGTTTCCAACACTCATAATAAATCAGAATATTAGAATGATTTCTAAATGATCATGTGATAGACTGGATGTTACATGTGACACTGAAGGCTGGAGTAATGATGCTGAAAATCCAGCTTTGCATCACAGGAATACATTTTTTTAAAAAAGTATATTCAAATAGAAAACTATTGTTTTAAGTTGTAATAATATTTCACAATATTACTGTTTTTCCTGCATTTTTGATCAAATAAATGCAGGCTTGATGAACAGAAGAAACTTCTTTCAAAAACATTAAAAATAGTAATTTTCCAAACTTTTGGTCTGTACTGTGTATGTATATATATATATACATATACACACATATATATACACACATATACACACACATATACACACACATACACACACACACACACACACACACACACACACACACACACACAATTGCATATAAATGAAAATAAAATAAAACTGACTAAGGACTCAGCTGTTCGGATTGAGTTGGTCATTCCACCAGGAGGGAACAGTTAATAAAAAAGTCAGTGAAAGTGATTTTGTGCTTATTTTAGATGGCACAATAATGTGTCGTTCACTTGCAGAATGCAAGCTTCTAGAGGGCACATAAGTTTAAAGTAATGAATTTAGAAAAAAGTGCTGGCAGCCATATCACCCTGGATCCCAAGACCGGTTTCCCATTGAAGCTAAGCAGGGCTGAGCCTGGTCAGTACCTGGATGGGAGACCTCCTGAGAAAACTAGGTTGCTGCTGGAAGAGGTGCTAGTGAGGCCAGTAGGGGGTGCTCACCCTGTGGTCTGTGTGGGTCCTAGCGCCCCAGTGTAGTGATGGGGACACTGTACTGTCAACAAGCACCGTCCTTCGGATGAGACGTTAAACCGAGGTCCTGACTCTCTGTGGTCATTAAAATCCCAGGATGTCTTTCGAAAAGAGTAGAGGTGTGACCTCGGCATCCTGGCTAAATTTGCCCATTGGCCTCTGACCATCATGGCCTCCTAACAATCCCCATATCTGCTGATTGGCTTCATCACTCTGTCTCCTCTCCACCAGTAAGCTGGTGTGTGGTGGGCGTTCTGGCGTACTATGGCTGCCGTCGCATCATCCAGGTGGATGCTGCACACTGGTGGTGGATGAGGAGATACCCCCTGACTATGTAAAGCGCTTTGAGTGCCTAGAAAAGCGCTATATAAATATAATGAATTATAAAGGTGTGCAGAGCCAGTGCTACTTAATGCAAACATTAATGCTTTTAATTTTTATGCGAGCAGCTACTGGTAGCCAGTAAAAATTGATGAACAGAGGAGTGACGTGCAATATTTATAGCTCATTAAAGATTAATCTTGCAGTGGCATTTTGGATTAATTGTAGAGGTTTGATAAAATTGACTGGAAGACCTGCCAAGAGAGCATTGCAATAGTCCAACCAGGACAGAACAAGAGCTTGAACAAGGAGTTGTGCAGCATGATCTGAAAGAAAGGGCCTGGTCTTCCTAATGTTGTATAAAGCACATCTGCAGGAATGGGCAGTTTTAGCAATGTGGTCTGAGAAAATCAGCTTATCATTAATTACAACTCCAAGGTTTCTAGCTGTTTTTGAAGGAGTTATGGTTGATGAGCCTAACAGGATGGTAAAATATTGATAGAGTGAGGTGTTTGTTGAAACCACAAACAGTTCTATCTTACCAAGGTTAAGTTGAAGGTGATGGTCCATCAAGAAATGTCTGTTAGACATGCTGAGTTGCGAGTAGCTACCGTCGGATCATCAGGATGATCAAAACAGAATGCAAAACACAAAAGTTGAACCTGACCTTGTAGGTACTAAATGTGATGCTGCACAGTGGCAATGCGGGTGATCCAAGTTTGAAATAGGAAATTAAAGGCACATTATTTATTGAAAATGGCTTGAGTAAATCTGATTGATTAAATTAGATTTACTAGTTATTAGTTAAAGATTTCTCTTTCTAATGTTTTAGGATGACTGCCAATCTATTTCTACTGAATCAAATTTAATGTCAAAATTACTGTCATACTGCCATTATTTACTCATTATCATTTCCAACACAATCATTAACAACAGTTGCTATTTGTATTTAAAGAAAATTAGCCAGTGTTTTACTCACCCTCAAAGCATCCTAGGTGTATACGACTTTCTTCTTTCAGTGTAATCCAGTCAGAGATATATAAAAAATTGTCCTGGCTATTCCAAGCTCTATCATTGCTGACGGCTGGTATTGCAGTTGAACAGTCCACAAGTCGTCAAATAAAGTGTGCGCATCCATAATAAAATGTGCCTCACATGGCTCCGAGGGGTAAATAAAGGCCTTCTGTAGCGAAGCCATGCATTTTTGAAAGAAAAATATCCACATTTCAAACGTAATAAACACTTTTCTATTACTTCCGATATCTGTCATGCGCAGAAGCCGTTCCGGTGGAACACTGATATCACCATCATCCAGTCCATCTGGAAAAACATGAAGATACAGAAAAAAACTCACAAAGACTAAACCCAGAAAAACTGTGGGAAAATCTCCAAGACACTTCAAGAAGCCTACCTGAAAAGCTACCTGAAAAACTATGTGCAAGTGTACCAATTCCTGTGGATCATCCAACAACACAGTATTAAGAATCAAGCGTATGTAAACTGGGTCAAATCCAATATTATTTCCTCTTGTGGACTATACCTAAAATTATTTTATTTGAAATATCTCATTCAGGTCAGTACTAAATCAAAAATAACTTGCGTTTTGTATGATCCCTCTAATTTTGGTAAAATACACTTGTGTAAAAATGCTGTAAAGTGAGGATGCTTTCAAAAATGCCATAAATAGGTTTTATTTATCAGATTTACTTCAATTAAATAAATCAAATCTTTGGTGCAATTTGAAAATTTGGTGGTGAAGGGGACGGTCACCTCCCCTTTAGTGGGCAGGGCCAAGTGTCATAAAACATAATGCATTACGGTCTTCTAGAACCAAAACTTTTTATAATCTTGGCAACAAACATATCATTGGAAAGGTCTGAGTCTCAGGATTTCATATTTTTGAGTTATTTTGAGATAGAAGTAAAATTCACAGAGAAATCTAGAGAAAAATTCATAAGGCAAAATTCAAAATAGTTTTGATGACTCCCAGTGGATGTGTGTGGTATGACGCCCTAAATAAAATCTCTCAGGAACCTCAATTTTTTTCATATCAACTTCAAATTTATAACATAACTTATTTAGACACAAGGCTTTAATTTTATACCAATTTTAGAGTAAAACCTGTTATGTAAAATATTTATAATAAATAAAATAAAATAAAATTAATATAGCGTTTTATAGCGTAATATAGCGTTTAACCTATTATTTACAGCACATTTCAACTTCTATAACTTTTTGATACTTTAATTTTTTGAAAACATTCTGCTAATTTTCTTCTTTAAAAACCTTATGTTTATATTCCAAAGTGTTCATAAATTACAGCAATTTTAGTTTGGATAGTGCACTTTAATGCCTATTTAAAAAATGGGGGGTGACAGTTAAGAGGTTTTAAGTTGTTATGCACTTGAAATCTTGACATCCAACAATAGCTTTTCTTGCTGCATTGATGAGAGAAGTAGGGGTGTCCATTTCATGAATGTCAATTCCATTTTTCAAAACTGATCTAAATGATTTGTTCATAAACTGGACGGATCCGGTTCTCAAGTTTAGTCCACTGACCACTGGACTTTAATACTGCAGTATTAGTAAAAATTGCTTAAACTTTGTTCTGTTTGTCACAATAGTCTATCATATGGCTTAAGAAGACCTGGAATATAGCACACAAGTTTTATGAACCACTTTTATCATTCTTTTATGATGCTGTTATGGTACTTTTGGGTCCTATTTGGCACATCCTTTTGTTTCCCACAGAATTAAAAAAGTCATGCCGGTTTGGAAATGGCTGCTCATTGCTTTTCTGATGGTTTCCCATGACAGAAAAACACAGATCACAGCAATGTGTTTTATTTATTAGTTAGTTAGTAAATTAAAAATAAATAAAGTTTCTTGATTTTATCAGGATGTCTGTGATCGATACACCAAGGCAGCAAAATAGGATTATTTGTAATGGAAGTGTCCGAACTCATTTATATTTACTTTTTATTTTATTTTATTTACATTTTTGCCAACTGTAAACTTCTGCTGTAGTCTTGATTTGATAAATGTCTCACATCTTTACTAACCTTGTTTAACACTTCAGCGCACATGTATTTTCCTGGGGTTTTTGCCTTTAGTGTAAAGGTTTGAAAACACATTTTGCACAGGCCGCACAGGTCCAGTATGTCAGCTCTGATTAATTTCTCATTGATTCACAGGTAAATGCTCCCAGGCTTTAGACTGCAAAGAGATGAATGAAGAACCAAGCATTTGTACAAAAGTGGGTCATACCTGCTGTCTAGTGAGCATTTTACCCAGTCCTGTGCTCAGAGTGTGCCAGCAACCATTGGCTGCACCCAGTGGGCTGCCTAATAATAAAAATAATAATAATAATAATAAGACCTGTGGAAACAGGTAAGGCTCCTTAACCAATAATGTTGCCTCATTATCAGCGTGATAAAGCTAAACGGGTGACGTCCTAACTAGGTTTTGGGTCCATGGTGATTTAGTTAATGGCAAGGCAAGTATTAAAGTTTGGTGTGTAACTCTGCACTACGGACTAGGGATGTGCAGCAAAGCCAACATCTATATATGCGTAATTCCAAAAGGCTCAAAATGGATAGGTAGGGCTTAAACAGAAACTTCTGAAAAAACAAAAACTACTTGGAAAGCTGGAATTTTAAATGGAATTCTTTTCCCTTAACAAATAAGTGTTTTTTCATAATGCATAAAATTATTTATAAATATACATTGAATGAATTAATAATTATTTTTATAACTACATCCATATTTTTTTTACATGTAACTTTATTCCATATATAATTATATACGGCAAACTTGCCTTGTATAAATCACAAAATGTATTATTCTTTTTAAATCTAATGTATGTAAAATAAATGTTGTGTGTATGGTGGGTATTTTTTGATGACTGCATGCAGCCTGCTTAAGACAAAGAACAATGCTATTGTAGATCAGGAATTAATTAATTATATTAAATGAATTATTAGAGTTGCAGTTGCAGTTTTTTTTTTTTTTTTTTAATTGAATTTTAATTTTAATTAATTAATTTATTTATTTTATATTAATTGTGTAGAAAAGTTAAATAAATATCTTTAAATTATAAAAAGAACTCACTATCCTGTCACTTCAAAATACAGAATGATGAGGTGAAAATGTAAAAAGTAATGATTGAGAGGTGAAAATTACAAAAAAATACATTACTAACTGGGTATTTCAAAATCAAAATAAATAGAATATTAGTGATGATTTCAGTATCAATAGACACTGAGGGGTCACCAATATGACATTCTTGCTCTGCTTCACTGCACCATTCTTGTTAGGATGACAAAAAATGTAAAAATATATTTTAAGGCTGCGGATTCAACTAGAAGCTTCAGTTTTAACAGAGAAAGAGCTCAAGGTAAGACATAGGCTATAGCTAAACATTTCATATATGACAACTGTTTTATGAAAGAAATGGTAAATGACCATCAGTAATCCAGTGCTACAAACTACTAAACTTATTTGTCAAATGTTGACATTAAAAACACATAATTTGCGTGATTCATGTAATTCATAGAAGAATGTGTTGAGACAAAAAATAGTAATGGAGCTGCTTTTAGCATATTAGTCATATGATTATAAGTCAATTTATGTATATTTTAAAATAATTTGCAAATAGTTCAAATGCATTTTAGCAAGTTAGGATTATTTTTTCTATTTTTCTGCATATATTTAAATATAATTTTAATAATACATTTCTTTTAAATCATTGCTCATAAAAGAGCATTCTGGACAGAGCAAGAGCTCGAGCAAGGAGTTGTGTTGCATGATGTTCCGAAAGAAAAGGCCTGTTCTTCTTGATGTTGAATAAAGCAAATCTGCAGGATTGGACAGTTTTAGCAATGTTGTCTGAGAAAGTCAGCTGATCATCAATCATAACTCCAAGTAAATGCATTGTGTGTGTGGAGACAACCTCACATTCTTTACTGCAATGTTTGGCAGTTTATTCAGAAGTCATTTGATGTACTACTCTGGACCAATTAGATTGTGAGCTGAGCAAACCAAAGGAAGTGATAAAATATTAATTTGCTTGTTGTGGTTAATTATGACAAAAACTTAGATGTACTTTTATTGATTGGAATGGGCGATATATATATATATATATAATATATAATATAATCTCACTGTGATCTTGAAATTAATCTAGATTAATGTGAAATGGCTCATTTGAATTCTGCCGAGGGCATTCAGAATATATGTGTTACCCAAATAAATTTGACAAACAGTTAGTCTTTGAGAAGGGGTTTATCAAGACAGGTGGTGCATTAGAAAAGGGGCTCATCTCCTGTTTCCAAAATGCATCACAAAGTGCTTGAAAAAGCTGTAAACTAATTCCACATTGCACAAGGTGCAAACAACCTTACGCCTGTTTCACACCAATGTTTAAGTTTTTTTCAAGTTTGTAGGTGTCAAGGTACAGAAACCAAATAATTAAATGTAAAATAGCACTGGATAGTCTTCAATGTAAAAATGAAATATACAATCAAACCTACATTTATTCAGACACCTTATCACATTATTACAGTTTTGCTATATATATCAAAATTTATATCTGGTGTCTGAATAATTTTTGGTTTGACTGTTAAAACTACAGAGTAATTCAGTCAAGAGCAGTGAGTGATTTTCTTTCATTTTCTTGGATTAACATTACAGCAGCTAGTAGCTAAAGCGTACGCGAGTACTGAATTGGGCTCTTTCACATCTTTTTGTTTGTTCAAACTGCGATTTGTATTTGTTCGTTCAGGTGCAGGAGGGACTTGGAGGAGAACTTCGCAGAAGACAGCTCGGTTCAGTGTCGCTGTCCGTGATACACGGCTCTCGATTGCTCTCGTGCGCACCGAACACAGCGAGCGAGTAACCAGCTACTCTGTTCAGCTTTTCCGCGTCTTGTTTTTGGATGCTTTAATGTTTAAATCGACAAGCGGTAAGGCTTAAAAACATGTGAAAAAGATAAGCTTTTGTGACGATGCGCAGTGGCCCGTCAACTGCCCTGAGCATCTTTTTAGGCTGGCCTCAGCCAGTCGGTTATATAAAATATCAAGGTGAAAGTCATCATAGCTTGCTTAGTATAGACCCAGCTCCCAACCCAACTTTGAAAAGGCGATATTTTTTTATCTCCCGATAGGAGTCTCACGTTAACGCACCACGTTAACGCCGATAGCGGCCCACCACTAATATATATATATATATATATATATATATATATATATATATATATTTTTTTTTTTCAAGATAAAGGTATTTTACTTATTTAACAGCTAATGGAATGCAAATCATTTAACTGTGTTCTGTGATTAACTGGCATCAGTTCAAACTATTTACATGGCCATGGCTGAATGTTGACTCATGGAGTTAACATGGAGATTTTAACCTGCTAGTGAGAGCGTACCTTTAAATTCTCTCTTCCAGGCCCCAAAGGTACCTCCAAGCTCTAAAAAATCTACTAAAGTTCTGCCTGTGTTTTCCATCATGAAAGGAAGAAGGTCAGTTCAGTGAATCCCGTGAACACCCACCTTATCAAAAGAAGTGCTTGGGTTGTATGAGAAGAAGGCAAGGCCAGAAGTGGCTTCTAAAAGCTTACAAGTGTAAATAAACCTGAGCTGGCTGGCCAGAGCTGGCCTTTAAAGTCAGAGCAACACAACAGAGTGCCAGGAAGAGGTCTGTGTTTTCTCTCACAGTATGTTAGTGCTCTTTAGAATTGCATTTGTTTAATTGTGCTCCCTGTAAGAAGACTGAAATTAGATTTTCTTTAATAATCAAGTTTCTCTTCTTAATTAAGAACAAAATTATTTATTTATGTATCAGCTATTTTGGTAGTAGCAATGCGTGCACTGTTAAGCCTTGTTATTGCTATCCTGAAACATTTTTTATTTTAATTTTGTAATATATGCATCTGTATTATTTATGCTGTCCTTGTCTTAAAAGGATATAAATATTTAAAATGTTTTTTCTAAATGATAAATAGGTTTTTTGTAAATTTTACCCCAATGGTTTAATTTTACCTTTTCATTGTATTATCTCACAATAGTTTTTCCTCCACAACTAAAAAATAAATAAATAAATAAATAATGTGACAACAAATCCTTGCACAATTCAATTCAATTCAATTAATTTCAATTAAAATTTATTTGTATAGCGCTTTTCACAATACTCATTGTCACAAAACCTTTGATATTCATACATCATACACATCATGTATTATAAGGGGCTGGGGAGTGGACCACTACTGCATGATGTGTTTCATATGTGCTACTGACCTTGTAAAAATGTGAACATCTAGGAAGCTTGAAGCAATAACTGACTTGCTAAAGCACTCAACATATGAAGAATTGATTATAGTACTTTATAAATATCTTGATTTGCCAGTCATTTTTAATGCTACTGAGAATAGCATTTACAAAAATGATTAGCATATAGAGTTAGCAAATGTTTTTATCAGTCTTAAGGCAATGTTTACACACCAGCAGATGGCAGCACTGACTGAAGTCTGACGCCCTACTTGGGTCAAATGACAGTTTCCATTCACTCCCACTGTCTCCTTGTCAATATTAAACATCCAAGAGGCATTTTGCAGGTATCTCACCACACAGCAATTTCTTTAAGGAAGGAAGCCGGGGAATCCTAATCTTATCAAAGCCAAAAATGGAATTAGCTACAGGCAGCTGAATGGAGGAATGCCAGAGTGGTAGAGAAAGCGAGGAATAAAAATAATGGCGGGGGCTGTACTGTTTTACACAGAGTCCATTTCCTAATTTCATTTCTGACTAATCTCCTAAACTCCTACACAAAGCAAGCACTCCACAAAACAAGCCCTCCAAAAACCTGCTACAAATGTTATGAATGCTTAGCCCTTGTAGGGAGAAATTACTCATTTCCTAATTGACTCAAAATTGCTTCATCACTCCACGAGTGCTCATTTGGATGCAGTGAGACGGCTAATTAAAATGCTCTCAGCAAACATCGACAAGCCTTTCCTTCAATTACTTGGAGGCAGATCACACTCAGATAAACAAGTATACCGCCGCTGCCACTGAAAGTCCATTTGGTTTATGTCTCTGTATTGGAACTGAGCATCTTGACCATGTACCTCATTTAATATGCTTGAACACCCCCAGAAGCTAATCTCCTCCTCATGGTTACAGACCGTTCACAAACCATCTCCTGCATATTGCAAACAAAAAAAAAACTGCAATCTCTAATCTAAATTTTCAGGGAGTACAGGTTTTTAGCAGATTGTTACAGAACAAAATTAGGTTTACAAGTTGCAACAAAGCACTCAAAGAAGTGGTCCTACAAATGGTAATACAGTCTATTCATAAACATATTGTGCATATTAGTAATCTTAGTACCTAAAGTGCACATATTTGTACCCAGACCCTTTAAAAAGGTACCACCCCACTACCAGCTTTTGGACCTTTATTTTTGTGATTTTTTTTTATATATTTAGTATCAATTGATTGAGACATACTTGACTACGCCTGTATGTTCTCTTATCCACCACCAGCTGGATCTCGAAAATAAACAAATATTGTGAACCTTGAACCACCTGAATGGCAGAAGAAAGTAGCTACAGCTCATGTCCAAAGCTTCAGCGTTCAGTGTATTGAGTTAGGTTTGAATAGGTTAGAGAAGAAGCAGCAGTTGGCAAATAAAGAGGTCAGCAGTTAACTTGTGCCTAGACCCCAATGTATCATTACAAAGGAGATACCTATTTATGTATTCTCTCTTGAAAAGAGGAATCCAGCAATATTACTCATTACTCATCATTCGCAAACATTCAAAAGTAACATTTCTATAATATTCCTTAAACCCAATGTTCCCATATAAAAAAATAAAAATCCATTTTGCATCAGAGAAACTCCTACATTTCACAGCCTTTGTAGAGCTACAGTTTGAGCATGAATATTCAAAGCACAATTAGTTCAGTACAATTTCAGAAATCATAACAACAATAGATGTAGTCATTAGCAAGCATGAGCCTGTTTCCTTAGTTACAGCCCTGGAAAATGGAACTGTTGTTCACTGAATATATAAACTTATATTTGATACAGTTATGCAATGAATATTTAAAGTTCATTGTCTATATTTTGATTGCACTGCTCACAGTAAAATCCAGAAAAATAATTTGTTCAGTACTCAGACTAGCCAAAATGTTTTAGAGGAGAATAGGAATCTCTCATGCCAGTGAATGCTAATTCCTCCTATTTCCTACTTCAGTGAACTCAAGTTTTTAAGAGCATTTGGACTCTAATTGTAGCTCAAGTGACTGCTTCCAACAGAATACACTAATTATGTTTTGTACATACACTACAGATTAGTCCAGCAGGGAAATGCCAAACACCTCTTTTTCAGTTTATTGCCTTTTATTTACTTCTGATTTTGACTAGACTGTCATCGCATAATTTTGTAGTCTTAGTGTTTTTTTGTTTTGTTTTTTTGAACAGCCTTTGCCATAATCCTTATGTATACTTGTACCCATGGTGCCTAAGCATGCTGCCCTGCACAAATAAGCTGATTATCATAAACAGTGTTTTCGCTACACGCCCGACACAGCCAAACCCTTGACAACAGCCAGACAGATCTGTTGTAGCATGTCTTGTAACTGCTTTTGACGGATGATGAGTAGCAGTGGCGTTCTCGTGTCTTGTTAAAACTGTACTTTACATTACCGAGTCCAATTCAAATGGCGGACCGGCCAAGTGGAACTGCAATCTGTCTAAAAGTCTATAATACCTGGCAAGACTGGCATGCCCATTCATCTCAATTAAATTTGTTTGTTCTAGTGCAAGGAGAATGAAAGATGCCATCTTTGCACATGATGAGCACTTAAGTTCAGATCCAGATTTCCAGATTTCATAAATGCAATGTGACCTAATGAGACAATAGCCATAGGAAAACAATGTCCTGACAGCACTAATTGCCCGATAGGACCACAAGACTGCACACAGTCTCAAACACTTGGCGACTATCCTGAGCTAATGTGAAAGCTTTTTCCCTTTTTTTCCCCCATTCTCAAAACATTTAATATTACATAGTGAAATATTACAGATTTATGTGTTGTTTGAAAAATAGTTATGTCAAAATACATCTACAACTCCTAGACACTAACTAGTGAAGCCTGACACCTTCATTTTCGTCAGACATAACACACACACACACACACACACACACACAAAACGCTCACTGTAAAAAACGCATTTCCTCATCCAGTGGTGTATAACCGTACACAATGGAAAAATAATATAAAAAATAAATGACTAATCAATAAATAAATAAATCAATTGAGTATATAAATGGTTAAAAAATGGTTAAATGACCATGGTGTTTGTGTGCTTGACTGGCCAGCAAACTCACCAGACCTGAAGCCCATATAGAATCTATGGGGTATTGTCAAGAGGAAAATGAAAAACAAGAGACCAAAAAATGCAGATGAGCTGAAGGCTACTGTCAAAGAAACCTGGGCTTCCATACCACCTCAGCAGTGCCACGAACTGATCACCTCCATGCCACGCTGAATTGAGGCAGTAATTAAAGCAAAAGGAGTCCCTACCAAGTATTGAGTACATGTACAGTAAATGAACATACTTTCCAGAAGGCCAACAATTCACTAAAATAATTTTTTTCTATTCTAATTTGTTGAGATTAGTGAATTGGTGGGTGTTTGTTAAATGTTAGCCAAAATCATCACACACAAAAGAACCAAAGACATAAACTACTTCAGTCTGTGTGCACTGAATTTACTTAATACACGAGTTTCACAATTTGAGTTGAATTTTCTGAAATAAATGAATTTTTCATGACATTCTTATTTATTGAGATGCACCTGTATCTGTTTTCTTCCCACAAGTTATGACATATTATATTGTCTTTGTACTTGTTTAAATTAGAGTTGTGATTTTCTCTTAATCACATTGGGTTGTCTCTAGTAGTTTGTTGTTGTTGTTCCGTCTCATTGGTACAATCTTGCAAGTATAAAATGAGATGGAACACATTGGAACGGTTTCATTATTTCATATATTATATATACCTGAAAATAAACCATTTGTTGGTAAAATGTCACAATGAATGTCCAACCTTAAACCTAACCCACAAGGGGGCATGAGCAGATGAATGAGATCATATGAATTTATTCAAATTCATAACCAATTAAAAAAAAATTTAATTACATAAAAATGTAAATATCTATGATCAGCTTTTGATAGAGTTACTTGAGCATTGAGCATTGCTCAAAATGGCTGCTGTAGGAGTGGAAGTTTCACCTTACAGTTAAAATAGCCAGTCACTTGTCATGCACATTAGCTGGACCAGCCTGGAAAATGCAGATGGACAGCAACAAATGCTTTGTTATTTACTCACTGTGACGATCAGAAAACAATTGAGATCAGCATTTGTAATAAAATAAAACAGGTCAAAGTGTTTAAGGTGGAGTTAATCTTGTCTTTGGTTTTACTAATCAAATATGCATTTCCCAATCAGAATGCATTTTGGTTCTGCAGATGGAGATAGAGTGAAGCCACAAGACTTATCCCTTATGCTGTTAAATGAAAAAAAAAAAAATCCCAGTAAGGTGTTAATTAATTCAAGAAAAGTGCAGACTGGTACATACACACACACACACACACACACACACACACACACACACACACATACACACACACACACACACACACACACATACATATATATATATATATATATATATATATATATATATATATATGCTTTTACTCTCACATGTATTAAATGAAAGCATTCCTGCTGGTGTGCTAGTCATGCCCGACTCTCTGAGAAACACCACCAGGGGCTCGCAGATGGAGTATTTCAACATGTCGGCAGAACATGACAGAAATTAGCCAGGCGTGACGGGAAAATACAGGGGCGTGAAATTAACTGCAGCTCTCTTGCCACTCATCTTTCCCCACACATTGTGTTGCTACCCACTGATGTATTAATTTGTATGTGTTTTCCTCCTCATAAACACTAGGGTACAGATTCGTACATAATATCGTGCATTTCTTTAAAGGATGTAGATGATTTTGCAGTCAGCCAAAATCAGTACACACAAACAGAGACCCTGAAGCTACGGGTAGTTTTTTATTAAAATACTGCGAAAATGTATTATTGTTATGCTGAGGATATTTGGTCAGGGATTGTCAGGTTAATTTTCAGGTCAAAAGCCAGTCTGATTCAGAACTCTAGGTGAGATTCGGATTAGCCAAGGGTAAAACAGTTGTAGGATGACATCACAGTGGGAAAACGGTGATCTGCCGGCTGTTGTCATCTCATCAGTAGCATTAGTGTTCTCACTAGTCAGATCATCAGATAATCAAATTTGGTTCTTTTGTATTTTTTCACAATCCAAATGTTATATGCACAAAAGGTAAACCAAAAAAGAATTTGATATTTGATGATTATCTTCAAACCGACTTGCTACATAGCTGTCACGATTATGGACTTTTGTTGAGTTTGTTTTAGTTATGGACTTTTAGTTTTTATTTTCCATTCGTTCCTGCTTACTTTGTTTTAATTTTCCTGCTTCTCATTTGTTGTCATTAGTTACCAGTTGTGTTGTGTTAATAATCCTCATTTTTTCAACTCCCTATTTAAGTTGCACCCTCACAGTTTAATTTGTCCGATCACCATCTGATATGGTGAGTGAGGGCATGCTAATCTGCTCTGTATCGATCCAATTTTAGTATATGTGCCGCCATTAGTGTGTGTATCCCTGCCTATATCCTGTTTTCATAAGCTACCATTAAAAGACTTCACTTGGAATTCTTCTTCGTCTTCCGTCTCTTTGCACACATGCAAGTGTGACACTAGCCTTTCACCCCTGTTTAAGACTAGCTCAGCCTTCCTCATTATGACCTTTTGACCTACCCAGGCCTTTAATCAGGATAAATCTTCCCTGAAGACAATGGGGCAAACAGTCATTAACCTCTCCAGAAGTGCCGCACTGGCGCCTGACAGTAATAATGATCAGCCAGGGATGATTTTTAATGGAGTATTGGCATCAATCTGAACATCCTTTAATAACACCACAGGGGACACATATTCTACCTTTACTCTGTTGTCTGCTATCCTGCTTTAGTCCCTTATAAACCTTTATACAAATATAGGAGCAGACCCCTGTCAAAAAGCCAGTGTAGGTTTAGTCAAAAAGACACTTGAAGTTTGCATTTGCAGTTTTAGATCTAGATCATAAAAGAGGGTTATGTTAAACAAAATGTTTCAGGCATTATGTAACACCAATGCAATGAATTATTTTATTTTTTTGCACTGAAGTTAATCATTTTTTAACCAAAATAAATAAATAAATAATTGTAGTGAAAGGTTCTGTCTAGAGTGGCAGCAAGGAGACCAGGGTCGGCGTACGGGGCTCGTGAGACTTTATTTAACAGTTTCAAAAATAAAACAAACAAACGCGGCAGGTGCGCGCACTTCAATGAAGTCTCCTCTGCTTTGGTACTGCAGCCTTCTGTCCTTGGCAGCTCACCAGCTTCACTCGCTCACGAGTCCCCGTCTCTCTCGTCCTTCGCCAGCTGTCGCGCTCCTTAAATGTTGGTTCCCCACGCCAATCACTGCAACGAGATCCAGCTGTTACTTGTTTCTCACCTGAACCACTTACCGGAGCCATCCGGCCTGCAGCCCCCCCCCCCATTCCTGGAGAGGAAGTCGGCCACAGCCATCTGCGCCCCCGGCCTGTGAATCACCTTGAACTTAAACGGCTGTAAAGCTAGATACCAACGGGTGATTCGCGCGTTGGTATCCTTCATGCGGTGGAGCCACTGGAGGGGCGCGTGGTCCGAGCAGAGGGTGAACTCCCGTCCCAGGAGGTAGTAACGAAGGGTGAGATCCGCCCACCTGATGGCCAAGCACTCCTTCTCTATGGTGCTGTACCTAGTCCAACTCGGGTAAAGGCCCGTTGGCACTGCTCCGTCCATTGGACCGTATCCGGTACCTCCTTTTTAGTGAGGTCAGTCAACGGGCTGGTGAGGTCCGAATAATGAGGTATAAACCTCCTATAATATCCCGCCAGCCCCAAGAACTGCCTTACCTCCTTTTTGGTCTTGGGCCTGGGACAGGTTGCAATTGCTGCCGTCTTATCAATTTGGGGACGCACCTGCCCGTGGCCCAAGTGGAAGCCCAGATACTTTACCTCCACCCGCCCAACTGCGCACTTCTTCTTCGGGTTGGCCGTTAGCCCCACCCGTCTCAGCGCCCTGAGGACCGCCCTCACATGCTCCATATGCCGCGGCCAGTCCCCACTATAGATGATAATATCATCCAGGTAGGCTGCGGCATATGCAGCATGGGGCCGCAGCACTCGATCCATGAGGCACTGAAATGTAGCCGGGGCCCCGAACAAGCCGAACAGAAGCGTAACAAATTGGTGTAATCCGAACGGCGTGGTGAAGGCTGTCTTTTCTTTGTACATGGGAGATAAGGGGATCTGCCAGTATCCTTTGGTTAAGTCCAATGTCGAATAAAAACGAGCCGTGCCTAACCGATCGACCAACTCGTCAATTAACGACATTGGATAAGCATCAAATTTGGAAACTGCATTCACCCTGCGATAGTCTACACAGAACCGTACCGAGCCGTCCGTTTTGGGCACCAAAACTATCGGGCTCGCCCAATCGCTGTGTGACTCCTCGATTACCCCAATCCCCAGCATGGCCTCTAATTCAGTCTGAACTACCTTTTTTTTGTGTTCAGGCAATCTATACGGCCGGCTGCGAATTACGACACCCGGCTCTGTCTCAATGTGGTGCTGAATCAGGTCCATACGACCAGGTAGGGGCGAAAACACGTCCGCAAATTCTACCTGCAACCGCGTGATGTCAGTGAGCTGCGAGGGCGAGAGGTGGTCCCCTCCTAGGGCCAGTGCGAGGGGTTTTCCTTTAATAATCGCTTCTGGCCCGAGATCCTCCTCCCCACTCCCTACCCGTCGCTAGCAACACTGACTCCTCCCCGCTCCATTTTTTAAGGAGGTTGAGGTGGTAGATTTGCCGTGAGTCGCTTCTATCTGTCCGTACTACCTCATAATTGAGATCCCCTATCCTCTGTGTGACCTCAAAGGGTCCTTGCCACTTGGCTAACAATTTGGAGCTAGAGGTTGGCAGTAATACGAGCACTTTATCTCCCGGTGTAAATTCTCGCAGCTTAGCTCCCCGGTTATATAGCTGGCTTTGTCTACCCTGGGCCTGGAGCAAATTCTCCATAGAGAGCCGCCCCAGTGTATGGAGTTTTGCGCGCAGGTCCAGGACATATTGAATTTCATTTTTGCTATCCGAGTGTCCGTCCTCCCAAGTTTCTCTCAGGACGTCTAGCACCCCCCGGGGCTGACGTCCATAGAGAAGCTCGAAGGGGGAAAACCCTGTGGAGGCTTGGGGGACCTCGCGCACAGCAAATAAGAGGGGTTCTAGCCAACGGTCCCAATTTTTCGCGTCTTCTTGTACGAACTTCCGAATCATGGTTTTTAATGTGCGATTAAACCGTTCAACCAGACCGTCCGTTTGTGGGTGATAGACGCTGGTACGCACCGCTTTAATGTCCCGCTTTTGGTACGCACCGCTTTTTTTAACGTGCGTGACATAAACGCGGTGCCCTGGTCCGTGAGAATCTCCTTTGGGATTCCCACGCGGGAGATTAAACGAAACAAGGCGTCCGCCACACTCTTTGCCGAGATGTTGCGGAGCGCCACTGCTTCAGGATACCGTGTCGCGTAATCCACTAAGACCAACGCGAAACTGTGTCCCCGTGCGGATCACTCTAACGGCCCGATCAGGTCCATACCAATTTGCTCGAAGGGGACCTGCACTAGAGGAATAGGGCGCAAAGGCGCTTTTGGAACGGCCGGTGGGTTTACCAACTGACATTCCCGACAAGACGCGCACCACCTGCGCACGTTCTCGTGAATGCCCGGCCAAAAGAATCGGGTCGTTAGGCGATTTAGTGTTGCTGCTACTCCTAAGTGCCCTGCCATAGGATTACAATGCGCCGCCTGGAAAAGCATTTCCCGACGGCTCCGCTTTACTAACAGCTGGGTTGTATCTTCCTTTGTCTGAGTGTTGTGGGTCACTCGATACAACCTGTCTTTAATAACGGCAAAATACGGGTGGGATAGCGGACGCTCAGGGTGGAGGACCCCCCCATCGATTGAGCGGACCTGCTCGAAGGCATGCTTAAGCGTCTCGTCCTGGGATTGTTCCAGGGGAAAGTCATCGCGGCTGGCAAGGTTTAGCATCGCCACGCCGCTCGGTTCCCCTGGGACCGCCCCGCTAGGTCCTGGGACAGATTCTCCCACCTGAGCGCTCGCCCCGCCCCCCGGCCGGTTCTTTCCCCCCATGGCACCCGCTGTCAAATACCCCAGTAAATGCTGGAACGCTGGCCAATTCGTCCCCAAAATTAGCGGATGCCGGAGGCGCGGACTAACGGCCACCTCCACACTATGCTTTTGGCCCCGAAATTTAATGCCTATGGCTTTTAATGGATATTCCCTTATATCCCCGTGCACACACCTCACCTTAACCATGCGGCCCGTATCCAATGCCCCGGATTGTATCAGGCTTTGATGGATGGAGGTCTGGTTACAACCTGAATCCACCAGAGCCTGATAGGTACCCCCCTTAATACTCACAGGTATTTGGTACAGCCCGGCTTGATCAGGGGCAGCCTGCGGGTCGTCCGGGATCCGGACCAGTGTCCCCACCTCCATCATCGGGCACCTATCCACAAAGTGGCCCGGATCCCCGCAACGCCAGCAGGTTGGCCCGGGTCTCCCCGCTGCCCTGGTGGCGGGCAGTGGCTCAGGGGATTGACGTGGGGAAGCAGCCGGAGGGTTTTCACTCCCCCGTTGCTGGGGTGCGGCCATCCCTCGTGCCCCGGCCGCAGGCTCCATCACCACCCTCCAGCGGGGTGCAGCCCTCGGTGGCCCCACCCAACGGGACCTAGGGAGAGGGAGAGATTTTGGAGCGGGGGGGAAGGGGGAGACAGGGGAAGAGAGAGAGAGACAGCCGGGAGGGGCTCGCCGACCCCGGACCACGCCGCCAGCTGATCCTCCGCCAGTTGGATGGCCAGATCAAGCGACACCGGGCGGTGGCACTGGACCCACTGGGCGGTCTTCTTTGGGAGGCGGGAGATGAACTGTTCCAGCACCACCGCGTTGATGATGGACTCGTCGTCGCCGTCCCCGGCCAACAGCCATTTGCGGCACGAGTCCCGGAGCTGCTGCGCCAACACAAAGGGTCGGCCCGCTTCGGCCAGCTCCAGCGACCGGAAGCGCTGGCGATGTTGTTCGGGGCTGAGGCCGACCCTCTGGAGAATGGCTCGTCTCAGGTCGGCGTAGACCAGGAGGTTCGGGACGGGCAGTTGTTGGGCCGGGGGGCGGGGGCGGGAAGGCATGCTTAAGCGTCTCGTCCTGGGATTGTTCCAGGGGAAAGTCATCGCGGCTGGCAAGGTTTAGCCTCGCCACGCCGCTCGCTTCCCCTGGGACCGCCCCGCTAGGTCCTGGGACAGATTCTCCCACCTGAGAGCTCGCCCCGCCCCCCGGCCGCATCTTTCCCCCCACGGCACCTGCTGTCAAATACCCCAGTAAATGCTGGAATGCTGGCCAATTCTGGGCCTCCCCCGACAGCAGAGGGATCACCCGGACGGGCCAGCTGTCCATCGGCCACCCACATGCCTCTGCCGTCCGCTCGAACAGGTCGAGGAACGCCTCTGGGTCGTCAGCGGGTCCCATCTTGGTGAGCGGCATGTGGGCGGACGGGGCGCTGGGGGAGGCCATCCCCATCCGACCCTCCCGGTCCAGCAGGCTCCGGAACAGCTCTCGGTCCTCCTGCTGGACCCGCATCATGGCCTGGAACCGGTGGTCCTGGTCGGCCCGCAGATCCAGCAGGGCCTGGTGGTGTTCTTGATGAAGACCCGCGAGCGATGTGATGATGTCCGCTAATGGCGATGATGATGATCCCGACGGAGTCTGCATGGCGGATCGCTCTCCTTCCTGTCCCGGGTTTCGGCACCAGTGTAGTGAAAGTTTCGGTCTAGAGTGGCAGGAAGGAGACCAGGGTCGGCGTACGGGGCTCGTGAGACTTTATTTAACAGTTTCAAAAATAAAACAAACAAACGCGGCAGGTGTGCGCACTTCAATGAAGTCTCCTCTGCTTTGGTACTGCAGCCTTCTGTCCTTGGCAGCTCACCAGCTTCACTCGCTCACGAGTCCCCGTCTCTCTCGTCCTTCGCCAGCTGTCGCGCTCCTTAAATGTTGGTTCCCCACGCCAATCACTGCAACGAGATCCAGCTGTTACTTGTTTCTCACCTGAACCACTTACCGCCGCTCGTCTCTTCACTCACTCTCACGTTGCAGACTTCGCTAAACCACGCCTCCCCCGCCACAATAATCAACAGGTGCAATTTAGCAAGAATATACACCTATATATACCTATTTGTTATAATAGTGTTTTTATACATATAGGCTACTATAGCCATTTTTTGACAATGGGATACATTTTCTAGTATTGCTTGTATACATGATGGAGATTACTGAAGAACATTGGTAATCTGCTAGTAAAGTTATAATTTTATTTAGAAATTTCAATATAGGCTACTTACATGATGAAACTGTACTATATACAGACAGTGTCAGCTGCGAGTCACATCACCAGCATGTCAAATTCACACAATATCTTTGACACTTTTGACTTTTAATAAAAAATAAAATAAAATAATAACTACAAAACAGATTACATCACTTCTTATTCAATTAAAACAAACTTTCAAAATATACTTTTCATGTTAAATGATAAAGTCCTGACAAGAAAGTAGCACTCTTCTTCCTGCCTTTTTTTTTCTATATTCGTATAGAATTTGTATTTTAACTGAAATGAGGTCAACTTGTTTTCCACTGCATCACACCTTGATGGGCTGTGGTGCATTCATTTGGCAGACACTGTTGTTCAAAACAACTCACTGTGCATACATCTTACCAATTACCTCGAAATCTTACCCATGACCTCAGTATTACTAGAACCAGATATTCAAGTTAGAAGAGCTGTTGTGCCTGTGGTGTGCTGGATTCATCCAGCCTGAGTTATTCCCCAGTCACATTCCTACATTCATACACATCAAATGTAAATAAATAAATAAATAAATAAATAAATAAAGTCAGGTTACAATATTATGTAAGAGCCTACTGCATGTAGCATAAAAGAGTAATCTTCTTTATAATAATTTCTCCAACCCTTGAAATACAAACCATAACAGTGGCCTCACATCAGTGAGTGGCTAATACCTACCAAGAGAGCTTCTGAAATTGTTTTCATTATAATATGTACCATTTGCTAGTCAGACCATGCTCTGATACTCTACATCTATTCCATGAAGACTCTTTCAACCCCCTACTGTTCATTTGGATTCAACTTTCATATTGTTCTGAGGTGAACAGGGCCCGGGTGTACAGGGAATGAAATGATTCACTGCCAATGTGCCAGTTCCCCAAGAGCAGACTGAAGGATATCTGAGAAGATGAACATTAAAGTAGGTGTACGTTTACATTGCTGTTACACAAACAGACCTCTGGCTATGATCAATCATTCTTTTCTTGGGTATTTCTGAGTAAGGGTATGCACTTTGAAGAACATAGTGTAGGGTGTTCTGTATAAAACCAACAACTTCAGCTTTGATGCTTCTAGAGTGAACATGGCCTATTGGGGCCTTATTGAAGTTTTAACTGAAAGAACGTTCTTCTCAAACTCAAGGTGACTGCAGAAATGCAGTCAAGTGTAGCAGTTGTGTCTTTGATGCCTGAGTTTGTCTGTGTGCAAGCCAGTCCAGATACAGTTGTGTTTAAAATTATTCAACCCCCTTGACTTGCAAGACAATTTGCTGTGGAGGATAACATTTTATGAAATCAATTTAACAAAGGCATCAGTAAAGTATTAGAGAAAGTTTGTTAATACACTTTTGAGTGATTCTGAAAATGGAACATTGATGAATCATGATACAATTCTAATTCTGGCTCTAAACATTCATGTTCAAAATTATTCAACCCCCTTTGTGCAGAATCTTTTATTCTTTAAAATCACCAATAAACGCTGTCTGTAAGTGTTTAGAAGCTTCTGTCATGTCTCTACTACAGTCTTGGCCCATTCCACGCCTGAAAAAGCTTTCAGATCACTGACAATCTTTGGTTTTCACATTGCCACTGCTTTCTTCAAATTCAACCAGATATTTAAAATGAGAATTAAGCCTGGAGACTGAACAGGTCACTTAAGTACATTCTGTGACTGATTCCTGAACCAAGCAGTAGTAGATTTGAATGTGTACTTTGGGATGACTGTCCTGCAGGAAAGTCAATTGAGCATCAGCTTCAGTCTTTGCACCAAAGGAATCACAATTCTTGTCAAAATGGCCTGATACTTCAAAGAATCCATGATGTCCTTCATACAGTCATGATTTCCACTTCCTTCTACAGTAAAGAAACCCCATAACAGGACTGATCCACCTCCAAGTTTGACGATGGAGATGGTGTTCTTCTGCTTATGAGCTTTGCCACTTTTTGCAGCAGACATACCGCTGATACATGGGTCCAAAAAGTTCCAGTTTGGTCACATCACTCCATAAAACATTCCTCCAGAGCTCCACAGGTCCACACAAATGAATTTTATCAAGTTCAAGTTGGCTTTTTGTTCTTCTTGATCAAGAGAGGTATTTTAGAAAGCACTTATCAGAAGAAACAGTCGAGCTACAGAGAAGGACAGCAGCTTGTGAGTGTTTTGCCTTGTTTTCTCATCAGACTAGTGTGTGATCGTCATTGCTAGGAAAGTTTTTTGGTTTAAATTGTGTGTGTCTCTTACCCTGGTTAATACGTGCTGAAAGTGGCGCTTGGTTTTGCGTTTGCCTATCGCGGGACTGCCTGGTTTCGATCTGCTAAATAGTGAGGCGTGGCCAGCTGACTTCAATCACAGATAATCAGGCTAATACAAAAGCGCTAAGTTTCACCGCGGCAGCGGTCGCGGCAGCCCTCGTGTGAGCCCTCCTCGTGTGAAGACGGACGAGTGTAAAGACAATCGACTCTACCTGCGCGACTCCACCGAGCAAGGACACCGACAGGGCACTTGAGTATTGCTTTTTTTCCTCTTTCTTCACTTTTTGTATACCTTGTTCTCAAATATCTTACACTTGTAGTCACTATGTGCTTTCAGATCTCTACTATCACTACTAACACTCGGAGAGCACGCTATGTACGTCGCAGGAAGGCCTGTCTGACAAACCTACGGCCTGTCCCTCTGACCTCTACTACTACGCTCTCTATTCCAGTTGGTCTCTGGAACTGCCAGTCTGCAGTTAACAAAGCAGACTTCATTTCTTCTCTTGCTACTCAATCCGGTCTCAACCTCATGGCACTGACAGAGACTTGGATCAAACCTGAAGATACTACCACTCCTGCAGCCCTCTCCACTAATTTCACTTGTTCCCACACTCCTCGTACCACTGGGAGGGGTGGAGGTACTGGTCTCCTTATATCAAAAGAATGGAAATTTGATCTTCAGCCATCACCTACAGGTACTGGTTCATTTGAATCACATGCCATCACTGTAACCCACCCTGTTAAAATCCACTTTGTGGTCATTTATCGTCCCCCAGGTCAATTGGGAAACTTCTTGGATGAGTTGGATGTGCTGCTATCAAACTTTCCTGAAGATGGTACTCCTCTGGTACTGCTTGGTGACTTCAACATCCACCTACATAAACCCCAGGCTGCTGACTTCAAAACTCTGCTCTCCTCATTTGATCTCAAGCTAGTGTCTACTACAGCGACTCACAAATCAGGCAACCAACTGGACCTCATCTACACGCGCTGTTGCTCTGTGGACAATTCTTCAGTTGCTCCACTGCACACCTCAGACCACTTCCTCATTACTGCTAACCTAGCACTTACTCCTGAAGTGCCTCACACTCCAACGCAGGTCACCTTTCGACGGAACCTACGCTCACTCTCTCCATCTCGCCTATCTTCTGTGGTTTCATCCTCGCTTCCTGCACTCTCTCAGTTCTCTGCTCTGGACACGAACAGCGCTACGGACACTCTTTGCTCCACTTTAACATCTTGCTTGGACAACTTTTGCCCACTGTTGTCTAGACCAGCACGCACTGCCCCATCTGCCCCCTGGCTGTCTGAGGTTCTTCGTGAACATCGCTCTAAACTCAGGGCTGCAGAGAGGAAATGGCAGAAATCAAGAAACTCCACAGACCTCAGTGTGTATCAGTCTCTCCTCTCTTCCTTCTCTGCAAATGTCTTCACGGCTAAAACATCCTACTAGCACAACAAAATTAACAGCTGTTGTGACGCTCGGACACTCTTCAAGACGTTCTCTTCTCTTCTTAATCCGCCGCCACCACCTCCTCCATCGACTCTTACAGCGGACGACTTTGCAGTTTTCTTCACAAATAAGACAAGATCCATCAGCGGCCAATTCTCCACACCGCAGACTGAGGACAACTTCACATTGACCGACGCACACTCTTTCTCCTCCTTCTCCCCACTCTCAGAGATGGACGTCTCCAAACTTCTCCTGTCCAATCATCCTACTACTTGTCCACTTTATCCGATCCCCACTCACCTCCTTCAAGCGATCTCTTCTTCAGTCATACCTTCGCTTACTCACGTTATCAACTCCTCTCTGCACTCTGGAACATTTCCCTCAGCATTCAAGCAGGCTCGGGTAAGCCCACTGCTCAAGAAACCATCTCTAAATCCAGCACTTCTTGAAAACTACAGACCGGTATCCCTTCTTCCATTCATTGCAAAGACACTTGAGCGAGCTGTGTTCAACCAGTTTTCTATGTTCCTTGTACAGAACAACCTCCTGGACAGCAACCAATCTGGCTTCAAAAGTGGCTACTCAACTGAGACTGCTCTGCTCTTGGTTACTGAAGCCCTGCGACTAGCAAGAGCAGCTTCAAAATCCTCGGTACTCATCTTACTGGACCTTACTGCTGCCTTTGACACTGTTAATCACCAGATTCTCCTGTCCACCCTCAGAAAGATGGGCATCTCTGGAACAGCACTCCTGTGGGTTAAGTCCTACCTCTCTGACAGATCCTTCAGTGTGTCTTGGAGGGGTGATGTTTCAAAGTCACACCACCTTGCTACTGGGGTTCCTCAAGGCTCAGTACTTGGACCACTTCTCTTCTCCATCTACATGACATCATTAGGATCTGTCATTCAGAAGCATGGCTTTTCTTATCACTGCTACACTGATGACACCCAACTCTACCTCTCATTCCAACCAGATGACCCAACGGTAGCTGCTCGCATTTCAGCCTGTCTGAGTGACATCTCTAGCTGGATGAATGACCATCACCTTCAGCTTAACCTTACGAAGACAGAACTCCTGGTGATTCCAGCTAACCCATTGCTTCATCACAACTTCTCTATACAGCTGGGCTCATCAACCATTACTCCTTCGAGGACAGCTAGAAACCTAGGAGTTGTGATGGATCATCAGTTAAGCTTCACAGACCACATTGCTTCAACTACCCGGTCCTGCAGGTTTGCCTTATACAACATTAGGAAGATTAGACCCCTTCCTGTCAGAGCAAGCAACCCAACTTCTTGTCCAAGCTCTTGTTCTCTCCAGACTGGACTATTGTAATGCTCTCCTGGCGGGCCTTCCTGCATGTACTGTCAAGCCTCTACAATTGATCCAGAATGCAGCAGCGAGGGTTGTCTTCAATGAGCCAAAAAAAGCTCACGTTACTCCTCTCCTCATCAGGTTACACTGGCTACCAGTAGCTGCTCGCATCAAATTCAAGGTACTGATGCTAGCCTACAAGACGACCACTGGCACGGCACCAACTTACCTAAACTCATTGGTTAAATCTTATGTGCCCTCCAGAAGTTTGCGCTCTGCAAGTGATCGACGCCTTGTGGTACCATCCCAAAGAAGTTCAAAATCACTCTCAAGGACCTTTTCCTGGACTGTGCCCAGCTGGTGGAATGACCTCCCAATCTCAATTCGTGCAGCTGAGTCTTTACTCATTTTCAAGAAACAGCTAAAGACTCATCTTTTTCGCCTGCACTTAACCAACTAACACTAGCACTTTTCCTTTTCTTGTCTTTTTAATTTAAAAAAAATATGCGTTCCTATGCGTTCTATACTAGACTAACTGAGACTTGTCATGGCACTTGTATACTGTTGTTGTTCTCTTGTTGACCTGACTGCTTCTATTGTTCTCATTTGTAAGTCGCTTTGGATAAAAGCGTCTGCTAAATGATTAAATGTAAATGTAAATGTAAATATTATCAAGATGTCTCAACATGAAGGCCATACTTGTCTAGTGTTTTTCTTACACACTGCATTGAAATTGTTTTCCTCCTTTCATCGGGTCATCTTGCAAGTCTTTGGCTGTACATTGCAGGTTTTTTCTCAGTTGCTCTGATTAAACATTTTATGATATTGTGCTTTTTCTTCCACAACCTCAAAGATTTTCTGGTAAAACACACTTTAAGCTAAGGAATAAGGCTGAGAGCTGTGTCTCTAGGAACTTTCAATGTCTTGGAAATCTTCATTTAGCCTTTCTAAAGTACTACGATATTTATTCTCTTTAGCTTTTGTGAGATCTCTGTTGACATTTTTGCTACTCAACTTCAATACATGCATGGGCAAAACTGTATGTGTAACAGCTCAAGCTAATTCTGTTTTTAATAGAGTTTCTAAAGGCTTAATTGTGTTTTGAGACGGTTTTATTCCCCATCATGCAAATAAGTGATTTAAAAACAGCAATGTTGAATAGGGGTTGAATAATTATGACATAGCAGTATTATTAAAAAATCTTATAACTCAAATATATTACATTATATATTGACAATATCACTTTTAATATGCCAGTGAACTGTTATAGATGCAAGTTTTATTATATCCTGGATCTTCAGAAAAGCTTGTATTTGTAAAGTACTGCAGTCTCTAGGGGGTTGAATAATTTTGAACACAACTGTAGTTGTGGGGAGGGATTATGGGTATTGCTGTGACTGCACCCACAATGCAAGATGCCCTCATATTCTCTCAGGTTGGCACCATACACTGATGAAGACAGATGGTTCTCTCTTTCTCTGTTTTACATTAGCATTTCTAAAACATTGCTTGACTTTATCGTTAGATTCCGAAGGGTAATGTGTTGCTTTTGCATGGTCTGGTTGGTTTTTCAGATTTGGCCTTAAGTCCAAGATGTTGTTACCTGTCCATTATACACTATATGGAAAAAGTATTGGGACACTTGACTATTACAATAATGCTTTACAGCATTATATCTGACACTTGACATTTTATTTAATGAAGTGATGCTTGCATGCCATTGCTTATGGAAACCTAATCTCTGACGCTGTACAGTTTAATGGCAGTGGATGTTTGGAACTCTTCTGCTATGGAATCAGCAAAGCATTGGTGACTTTTACTCACCATACTCCTCAGCGCTTTTGCTTCATGGCTAAGGTGCTGCTGTTCGTTAACCATGGAGTATCTAGTAGGGAAGAAATTTCACAGACTGACTTATTGCAATGGTGGTGTAAGGGTGTAATGGAGTACCCCCTCCCATTATTCATCTTGATTACTGTTTTATTTCATTCTAATTTTATTTAACAGTGTAGTCAAACAAGTCATCTTTATTCCACAGTTGTTGTTTAACGAGTCAGTATTTTGTTCGATGTTTTGTTATTTACATTTATTTATATGTAATGTTTCTTTTCATGCTCTATCTACATCATAGGAAGTATGTATATTGGCCGTCTGTGATTTGTAAGCAAAAAGATTGGCAGACGAAATTTGGAGGAGGGAGATCTGAAAAGGTCGCGAGATTTGGGGAGAAGAGAGAGTATTGCAAGACGATTGAAGAAGAGCGTTGTTGTTGATATTGTTACCGATGCGAGATCGGTGTGTGTTGCATGTGTTCTTGAAATAAAACCCGACCTTAAATCTTCATAAAACGCACGTGTGGACTCCGTGTGTAACAGTGGCATCCTATCACAGTACCGTGCTTGAATTCACAGAGCTCTCCAGAGCAACACGTTTTATTTTCCACAAATGTTAAATGCAGACTTCATGGCTTGGTGCTTGATTTTATACACTTGTGGCAATGGTTCTGATTGACACACCTGAATTAAATAATTAAAAAGAGTGTTCCAAAACTTTTGTCTACATAGTGTAAGTCCACTGGTTGAGTGGAGCAATTTAATCATCAACTCAATCTGGTCCATTCTGACAGCAACTCTGCAACTTATTTTTTACAAAGAATTGCCCACTTAAATATCTGAGTGACATGTAAATTGACAATTGACAATTCTTTATGGAAACTATGAAAATTAACTCAAATGATACTAGGACTGAATGATACTGTTGTACTGAAAATACAAGAAATTAGGAAATGTTTGTGGACTTTCTAATTGCAACTGTCCTTATTAGATAATTATTGTATTATCTCAGAAAACAAACCAGTAGGGTTTTATAGTAATAAAGTTGTGCTCATTGATATTCAGTTCAATTAAATTCTATTTAAATTTATTTGTATAGCACTTTTCATGATACATATTGTTGCAAAGCAGCTTCACAGCAAATTATTTATTATCTAGTGTGCTATTAATTTTCTCAAACAAAACTTTAAATATCTTTCAAATATCTAATACCATCAACCTTATAAACTCTAATAATTTTAGCATCCTTGTCCCATCCAAACATAGCTTTTTCTGGCTGACTAATAAGAACCTGAAACTGCACAGCAGTCAAGTAATTATACTAGAACTGTTGATATCAGTGAGCTCATGCAATTTGTTTATTTATTTTTTATTAATTTGTTTGTGGAAAAAAAGCATCAGACTACCTGGGTTTCAGACTGTCATAATTAGTCATGAAATCAACAAAAACAGTTTAAGAGCATTTGAACTCCACAGGAACATACTGTATGGCAACTGATACAGCCACTTCCTGATCTGTTTAAAGGTGAAGTGTTTAATTTATGTGCCACAAGTATCACCAAACAGAAGAATAATAAAATAATAATAATAATAATAAAAATATTGGTCATTGGCCATTGGTCAATCATATCATGATCGCACCAGTGCCATTATGCTGACGCTCAAACAAAAAGGACTGAAATTTAATTTGGTTCCACTTGTGATACAAAAATTACACACTTCTTCTTTAGACCACTGACCTGAGGCTTTAAAATCTGTCTGTAAAAACCTTGAAACCCCATAGTAAACCGATTCATTACACCATTAAATGCTGTAATTAACAGAGCAAGATGGTAAAAAGCTTTCTCTCTGAAGGGCTCCTCTGTAGACTGCAAGTGGAGAGCCTAGCTTTGAAAAACACAGGCTTTTGCTCTTTTAATCCTGACTCTAACCAGCTTTAATAACTCAGTGTGCTCTCAAAGGCACAAATGTCACTGCCGCACACCCTATGCTCTTATCTCCTTCTGCACACAATGGGAAATAAATTATTAATCACACAGGCTCATCATAGAGACGCCTCATCAAGCCAAGGCATGATAAATGCTCCTTTCAAATATTAGTGGGAATAAACTATAGTGCTCTATTCACATAGAAATAAATGACATCAATGATGGGCGATGATGATGATGCTGGAATAGGGTCCTTACCGATATGACTGACTAACCAAGAGCTGGCAACAGAAGATGAAGTGGAACTGCATGGATAATGACTCACATTATAGCCGTGATGAATCGAGCCAAATATCACGCATACTCTCAGGGTAATTCTCAATGGTGGCCTGAGAGATATTTCACACAACCGTTCATGTTTCATTATTCATTTCATTTTACCAGAGCTGCTGGACGGTATATTTGTACACTGTTTAGTCAAATACTGCTGAGTGTGCTTTCTCAGTGGACAGATCACTGATGATAAGATTGTGTAAACATTATGGATCAGTGCTGGCTTGTTTTTAAATCAATATATATTAATACACAAAAAACTAGCAGCACACTTCATCTTGTACTTATTAAAGACATAAGTAAAATTAAAGTGGTTCTGTACAATGTTAGAATACTACATTGACTCTGAATTCTATCTTTTTTCATTGTTGCTCTGAAAGATTAATCACAGTTGACAAATCCCCATCCAAATGATCTGAACAACTCAAAGAAACAATACATTCAACTAGACACACATTGACATCAACAATAATAAAATGAGCTCTGATTAATCACCACATGACAAATAACAGAGACACAACAACATCAGCATAAGTAAAAACAGCATGCAGCATTCATGCAGCAGTGCATGCTGGGAACTCAATTAGGCATACAATGTGAGTTATAATTTAAAAATGAATTTTAACTAAAGGTGCTCTCTGTGTTTTTTTTGCCTTAAATATTTTACACACACACAAAAAAATAATACCACTGAGTAATCAAATCTGCTTTATTTTACATGAAACTAGCACCAGGAATGCAAGACAAAGTTTTGTGTGGGGCACCCCAGCCATTTGACCAGCGGCAGGTTGATTAATAAATTAATCACGACTGACCATGAAAAACATATATATTTAATTTTTTTTCATAAAGAAAAGTCAAGTAAAATGTTGTCACTAGTCAAAGGGAATAGTTAGACATGCTTTTATTTTAACAATGCATCAGATGATTGATGATATAATTGGTTCACTTTATTCCCCCCCTAAAATTAATAAAAGAAAGATTATTGAGGTATGTTTTAAAATAAAATAATATTTCAGTATTTGTAGTTTAAAATGCCACCTTTAATTCAATGTGTTATATGTGTTGTTTCTGTGTAATTACTTTAGTAATTTAGAAAAACAGTTTCTGAGTAAAAATAATTTCATAGCCAATATATTTTTCAGTGTTGGCTTGGTGAGCTATATTGAATCCTTTAGAGACTGATGTTCAAAAGAAAGCTTTGAAGGTTTTGCATTTGAAAAATTGCTCAATTGTTGTGATTCATGTAGGTGAATCAAAGAAGAACTGATACGTTTCCTGGAGGCAGATGTTAATTAGAGAAGGCAAGAAAGGGGGAAAACCCAGTAGATGTTTATGTATTTTATAGAATAATAGAATGCTAATGAAACTTCACAAATCAACGGCTTCATTTTTGTGCACAACTCATTTACCTACTAACCCAAACTGTTTTCACTGTCATTCTGTAGTGAATATGTTCAGTGGCAACACTTCCAACTGGAATGCTTTGAAACTTGTACTTGATCAGCATTGCAATTATTGCTGATGAATAAAGTCATTTATTCGATTTTGCTTGTTCTAAGAAAATTGTTCTAAAAGTCTGTAATGCTTGCCTCTACAAAGCTCGTAACCACAATGTTATTATTATTATTGTTCATTTATTTATTTTACAAATTTTGCACAATAGTGATGCATGCTTGCTAATAAATGCTTTATAGGTGAATGAATAGATGAAAAAAAGCAACATAGTGCAAAGATTAGATGAACACATCTTTACGTGTAAATAAAGATCTAATCATTAAGTTCAAAGGCTACACATTCCCTTTTATTCTGCAGAAACTTGTATTCTTCACATTTTTTAAAAAGCCACATGGTATGTCTGTAAGATTTCTGTCAGATCCTGTGGTGCACTGGTCAATTGTGCATTTATTTGAGAATGTGGCTATAAAACCAAGATTGGTACTCATTGACTATCACTCTTGAGGACAGCCTTTCTATGAATAGCGAGTCAATAACTACAGCATTTAGTGACACTTTATTGAATAGCACAGTGTTGAAAACGCAGCTGGCTTCCCATCAAAGCAAACAGCATGATCTCACCTGCTGAGGATAAATCTCAAACTCTCATTGCAAGAGATTTTCTTTTTTTTATTTGGTGAAGGCTTTCAAGAAAACCAAATCTAATCGGGAAACATTTGTGAAAATCTGACCAACTCCTGAATAGGGGCACTGTTCGATGGTATTCATACATGTCATACAACTTTTAACCAGATACATACAAGGGGAGAGAACCATAACAAAAGGAATTTCTTTCTCACAAACTATGAATGCATTATCTTAAATTAATGGATCTGTGCAAATAAAAGAAGAAAAATACAATTTGTACTAGGACTGTCAGTTGATTAAAATAATCTAATGATTATTCACTTAATGATTCCAATAATAGGACTACTAGAAGGCCTTTGTAATTATTAGTTTTTGTGGACAACATTTATATATTTATATTGTAATGCACAAACTAAAAAAATTGCATCAAAATCTACAGGAAATGCAAACACAGAAGTCAATGCAAATGTGTAACCATTCAGTATTAATGACAACATAACAGAACATCAGGAATTCACATTTGGTGTTGGCTTCTGTCTTTCATAGGAGACTGCCACTGATTAAACAAGCTGGGAAGGGGAATTATTTAATGGAATAGAAAGCCACCACATGTCACAACACTGATATGGTGGGGGAGACGAAGGAGATTCAGACTTCATCACAGTCTTTATTAAATCCAAATAAAAACACACGGAACACTGGGGTTAGACATATAATACTGAATGCAGGACATGGGAAAACACAGGGCTAATATAATCTGAGGTAAATGGGGAACACCTGGAATCCATGAATATAATTACCATGGGAGAAACTGGGTAATGGAAGGCACATGGGGGAGGAAAACACAAGACATGGAACACAGGACTGACACCACATAGTTTATCAGGTGCAAGTAGAGTAAGTGGCTATGCTTGACAACACTTGAATAGAAGAAGAATATAATCTATTGCCTTACTGAATAAGTTAGATTACACATGGATTATATCTGGACCAGCTAGAAAAAAATACAGTTTCTAATATGATAAAAAATTTATGGCTGTTAAATATGTTTTCTGTATATCAAAGATGGCTGCCGGGTAAACTGACTTGCCTGAAAGAGACTTTGCTACAACATCTTAAAATGTAACAACCTTAACCTTTCACTGCAGATATCCTCAACGTACCATAAGACTGTCCACTTTCTGTATGATTTCTGTATATCATTCTGGAGTCAACAGGGACCCAGTGATTTATGTGCCTCTCTGCTGTTTAAAGGTCTGTAATTGTACTTCATGTAGTGACAATGTAGGTATACCGGTAAGCCGTTATATATTTTTTTAAATCAGATCCACACATTTTAATCACAAAGGACATACAGCAAAATATTTCAATGAAAATGTTGGCCTTTCCAGCAAAGTTGTCTCATGTACAAGGAGATGAAAAAAAAAATCCAGAAATTAATATCCTCTTTTGACCTCTTTGCACTTCTTAAGAGCAATACAGTCTCATCTTTCTCTCACACGCACACTTTTGCATTGTGCTATCTCTAAAGTGACATGCCACAAGGCTTATTTTGACAGGCTTCTAAAGATGTTTTCACCTGATACCCATAAGCTATTTTCTATAAAGGAAATTGAATGACTTAAGGTCCTTGCTGGGAATGCCAAAAGTGATGTGTCTGGCAATGCAGAAGATGAATTGATCTAAAGCTTCAATGTAGAGGCGGCCGTTCACATTTTTCCTTTTTGAATTGACTCCTAGATTTCTGTAAGCACTGTGAAATTGCTCCAAAAATGGATATAAAAAAGCTATACAGAGATACATTCATTGATTATACGACCAACATTTGATTGAAATACAATCAGTGTGACCACACATGGAACAAATTAAAAATAACCAATTAAAATTGTAATAAAAAATAAATAAATAAAATCAAACTCCCAAGCTGACCTCTGGATAATTTCTACAGGTGCATATTTGAGAGTATCCTTCCATACTGCAGTACAGTCTGGTATGACAGTTACACATCACTGGACTGAAAAGCCCTACAGCAAGTAATCAAATCTGCCAGACACATCACTGGCATAAGCTACTGACCATTAAAGACCTTAAGTGAAGTGAAGTGACATTCAGCCTGCAATTAACAGCATGCAATGTCAGCAGCTACAGTCTGCTTTCGCTCATGTCATTTGAAAGGTGGTATAGATTCATCCAAGCACGTACCACCAGGCTGAGAAACTGCTTCTTTCCCAGAGCTGTATCCTAGCTAAACTCTGGACACAATAGACCAATTTGGAGTACTGTAGATCAGTAAGCCACAGTTACGTCACTTGCAGCTGTGCATGTATTGTGGTGACAGAAAAACACGTGGAGGGAAATGGTAAAATCCATGGAATAAGATAAGTAAATGTGTTGTGCCTTTAGATGTCAGAATAGTAATGCAAATAATTTTTATACAATACTTATACACACACACACACACACACACACACACACACACACACACATATATAACTGTGTGGTTACCAACATTCTTTAAAATATCTTCTTTTGTGTTCCCCAGTAAAAATAAATGCATAAGGTTGGGAACACCATGAGGGTGACATGGATGAACAGAAATTTAAATGAAAAACAGAGTCAAACTGTTATTAGTCACTAACATGTCCGTCAGACTTTCTCTTCCTGTGTGTGAAGCTGATTCTTGGGCATAAGCCACAATGAGGACTAGTCTCCAGTAGTTCTCTGATCTTGAGTTTTTTTTTCTGATGAACTAATGTTAACACATACAGATGGACTCCAAGGTGACACCATTTTGCTGGAATCCCAGTAAAAGCATCCAGTGTCTCTGAGGTTAATTCTCTCTCTCTCTTTTCTCTGGGCTGGGAGACAGGAGAAGCAAGGATTACAAAAACAGGCATTACATAATTCATTATCCAGACCGGTCTGGTTTGGTTCCGGAGAAGGGGGAGGGAGAAGGGACACCTTCAGATGGTGGTTCTGACAGAGGAAGAGAGCCTGAAAATGGTTGTGCAACGCCTCATTGGTTTTGTAGGGGGGTTGAGAGAGAGTGAGAGAGAGAGAGAAAGAGAAGCCAATTTTCTCATCTCCCTGCAACTGGGTGTAGAAAAAAAATGCAGTGTTGTGGTCAGTAAAATACACAGCTTCCTAAAAGAATGCTGTTTAAAACATCTGAATAATATCCTTATTATTCTATTATTGATCATTATAATTGGCGTTTGCTAAATTAAGTGTCACTCATACTTAGGGATATGTATTTGCATTTGTAGGGTTAGGGATTTGAACAAAATGGTATGATAAAATAAGCAAAATAATCCCAGAAACATACATTGAAGGAGAGATTTAGGCTTGGGCCAGCAGGCAACTGTTTAGTATATAGTAGCAATGCTCTAGCAACCACCCAGAACTCCCTAGCAACCACCGGGAAATTCACTGATAAACACCCCCCCCCCAAAAAAAAAAAAAAAAGGAGAAAAATTGTAGTCATGCCCAGGCAACCACTCTGAACATTCATGAAACCTAAAGCTGTCTCATTTTACAGGATGCACCCTCCGATATAGCATTTGTCGGTCGCATACGTCATCATCTGTCTCATTTCAGAAAAGTAACCATTAGAAAATGTACTATTATTCCTTGTGAAGTGTAAATTATTATAATTCCTTTCTTAGGAACATAATGGTTATTTGAGGCAGTGTTAATGACATATGCAGCCAACAAATGTGACCTCTAGAGGGTGCAGCCTTAAAAATTTAGAAAAAGCACTTAAAGCCCTAGCAAACACCATTAACCCGTGTCTTAAGAACTAGTTTGACTAGTTGGACAATCTACATTTTTGTAACTGAATTAAAACAGTTATAGATGGCTAACTTTTTAAGACTAATCTAAGCTGTTTATACAACTGGCCCCTGAACTCTCTAGTTACCACCTAGCATTTACCCTGGCAATCACCAAGAAATCTTGAACATTGTGGCGACCAGTTTTGTACTGTAAATTGTGAAAGTTAAGTTAAAATATTCATGAACACAATTGCATGATACCACTCATATGAGCCATAGGAAATAGGTTAATTTTATTTCTATAAAACATTACATTCAGATACATTTTTTCAATAGCAAGTGCAGCCTTAGCAGGCAAAAATTTTAAATTAGTCACTGCGATAAAATCTTGTTCCCGATCTTATGTGTGATGGCAGTAATTATCATTTACACACTTGTTATATTGATAATGAATGAAACAATTTAGTATGCTCTTTATTTGCCATTTCTACATGCTGAAACCAACTGTAAAGTAGCTTGAGTGCTTTTATAGCTGGAGGAGATATTCATTTACTCAAATGTTTCCTGGCCTGTTAACCTGAATGAAGTCAGTTTCATTGTTTTCTAGTCTGACCTTGCTGTGTTTGCAGGCATCACTGTTCTGTTCTCGCCGGCCACTCATTGTCTGTACAAGCATCCCAATGATATTGAGGGAGGCTTGATTGAATGCAGCCGTTTGTGGATTTTCCTCCATCCTTAAGGCTACTTCCTGCTCCCTCACCTGCCGGGCCTCATCAATTGCTATCTGCAAATGGTGCTCCCTCTGTGCCCAGTTCAGCTACTGCTCTTGAATATCAGCCAACTGCATCTCTCTTAAAACATCAAGGTGCTCCTGATTGTGCAATCTCCAATTCCTTTTGCCTGGACAAAATTAAGAAAAAGTCAGAAATGTAATTTATTTATTTTGTGACAAACTTTTGAAGACCTCGTCGGCCACTGGCATTGACCACGAAAACCAGACGAGTCCTCTGCTCAACCACACCATGCTGGTGTCGTCTGGCCAGAGAAGAACTGGCCCCCGATCGAGCCTGGTTTTTCCCTAGTTTTTTTTCTCCATTTCTGTCACCGATGGAGTTTTGGCGGCAGTGGCTCAGTGGTTCATGTAGGTTGTCTACAAACCGGAAAGTTGGTGGTTCAATCCCCGGCTCCACCTGACCAAGTGTCGAGGTGTCCTTGAGCAAGACACCTAACCCCAGCTGCTCCCGATGAGCTGGATGGCACCTTGAATGGCATTAAAAATTAACATGAGTCAAGGTTTATGATTTGTATGAGTGTTTTAGTCATATTTCATACCTGTGACCACACACTCCGGTGTCATGCTGGTGCTGGAGGCTGCTGGTGTTGGTGGTCGTGATGGTGGCTACACTGCTAACACCAGTTGGGAGGCTGAGGTGTCATTGCAAGGAGTAAGTGATTAAGAATCAATCATAGATGATGAATCTGAAACAAAGGTTAATACAATTAGTTTGTAATGCACAAATTACTGCAACAACACACAAACTAGCAACAACAACTCTGTGACGTTATCGATCATAAAAAAATTTCATATCAATGAAATAGGTATAGATAAGCTTTCCTGTAGATGGTCAATAAAGTGAAGCTTTTAAGCATAAAAAAATAACACAACATACCATCCTACATCGTGTTCTCCAACAATACCATCCAGAGTCCAGAGCTCCCTCCATTCTTCGCCGGTCTATTATTACTTCTGTAGATAGCGTCCATTAGGTCAAACCACTTCCATGTTCTTCTTTTCAAACCACTCTGGCTTTTGGGGTCCTTTATGGTTCTGTAGTCAGGTGTGTGTTTTTTTTTTTACTTGTCCTTACACTGTTTACACTGTTTGTAGATCTGGTGGTAGCCGTATTGTTGCATGCTGCTTTAAATGCAAATGAGCCCTGCTCAGTCCGCCCCTCTCTTTCAGCCACTCTCTTAGAGATGGCAAACTTTAGCTGCATTCACCGTGAAATTTGCTAATCAGCTTGTTATTAGGAAACGCGATTTGCAAAGATTCATAAAATAACCTTATACTCACTTATTGTCACAGATTGGTCAGGCTCATTCCCTAACCATATCCTAAATATTAAATCACCAGCACCTGATCATAATTCACTCACCAATCAGCCACCATACATAAGCACACACCTCAGCTTCATTCACTGTCCGATCTCGTGACTACACAGTGGAAACTACCTCTGGTCTAGTTACTAACATCGACTGAATTGACTTACCTGTCTACTTGCTTCCTCTCCCATTCTCCAGTGAATATCTCCTCCGTAAGCCTTCCAAGGAATGCTCCAGCGTCTCCACTGAGTTGTGTGCCCCCACCGTTCTACCAGTCATCCTTCCAATATTCCTGAGAGAGAAGAGCTCATCAATCACCCATTCCACCTTTAAGTAACTATATAATTTACAGATCTTCACACCTGTTGACATCTCCATTCTTCTCTGAACTCACCTGTTTCAATAAACCATTCCAGTTCATACTGACCTTCTGTCTGGGTCTTCTTATTACACCTATTCTGTAGGTGAAGCTGGATCACAAAAGATTAGCGCGAACATACTGTAGATGCATTTAGTTAGATCGGTGTCTTAGTGACGCAAACCAAATGATGCTGGTAGTGACGATTCTCTCTGACCAATCAGTGAACTGCAATGTTAACAATGTCACATTTTAGTATTGGTATGGCTTTCTTGGAAAGTAAAGCCACCCAAGATGTTCATTAAGCCCTATTATGATCAAATTCATAGTAAAGTTATTACAGTAAAAAAAAGGAATAATAAATGACATCACAGTGTTTGTGTGTTCATTTAAATTTTGCACACAGGACAATAAGGTACTGATTACCTCTGATACATGAACCTCCTTAACCTAGCTATTTATAGCTCTAGCTCTTTGCGAAGTCTTGTTTTGTCCTGGTGAACAATTCTGAGCATTTATTGTATTTTCTTGTTATTACCCTGCCTGCCCATCATCCCTGTTCTCTTGCTGCCTGCCTCTTGGACTATTGATTTAGTTTTGGAATAAGTTGTTGATGACTTTTTTTTTAAGTTATATTTTTAATATCTCAGGCCCAAAGTACCACAGCTGTAACAACCACAGATAACCAGCCTGGGGTACAAGTCTTCTTTTAAGGGATCATTCACTATCACCTATATTGGTAACAACATCATTCTGCTCCATCCAGTTTCTTTAAGTGACTACGAGTTCAACGTGCTTTTGGAAACTTCTGGTGTTGGTGGTAAGGTGCTACAGCGGGAATGGTTCCGAGTCGAGGGGATTGCGCACTTCAGGTGGGACTACCCCCTGTCATGCTGCAAGCGGTCATTGCTAGGCCTATCGGGATAGTCAATAAATCAATTAATCGAACGGAAAAAAAAATGAGCTCGATAATATTTTCGGCCGCATTTTTTATTTTTATTTACATAATGTAGCATTTCATGATGCGATGGAAGGTAAAATGACCATCTCGGGGTGGCCCGCACAGGTTCTCAGCACCCTGCCCTGGTGCCTTTCTTCCCAGAAGTGCATGACAAGCTCACCAGGTCATGGACAGCACCTTTTACTGCCAGAAACCGGCCTATGGTCTGGCGCCAATCAGTTGTGTCCTAACACTGCCTCCACCCGGCAGGGCGAACCGTGCCTTCCCTTCCGAGTCTGTAGGTACTCATTTGGCCTGTCCGGCGATGCTTATAAGGCCTATGGAGAAGCTGCCTTACAGGCTACAGCGTTACTGCAGGTGCACCAGGCCAAGGCACTGAAGGACCTGCATGAGGGTGGTCACAAAACTCTTTTAAATACAAACATAAGATAGTATTAAACATTATGTATCCCCATTGTATCATCTTGAAAAAAATGCATAAAATATTTTATTTGAACATTTACTCTCCCTATCCAGCCCTGTGCAAAGCATGATGGGAAGTGGAAATCCTGTTCCTAGATCCTAAATGATATTTCCGGCTACAACAACTAAAATCATTATGTATCTTAACTCAAATGGATTATGTGGTTGAAAATAATTGCGTTAGGTTAACTTGATTTAAGCAAACTGAACAAGAACCAAATGCTATTTTGATCTACTTAATTTACACGTTCTTTCAAACTGAAAACATTGAACCAAAGCATAACTATTTCAAGTCAGTTGAACACAATGCAACTGTGTTTCAACAAGAAATCTAATACAATGGTGTTAAATTAAAATGAATTGTTTAAATAAAGCGAACAGTGTTGTCAAATCCTTTTTTTTAATGACTGACTAAATGTTACCGTTACAATGCTGTGTGTATGTGCAGCATTTAGCACTCCATGAGATGCTGCAAATAAATATTTTTTTCTTATTATTTTATTCAAATTGTCAGAGAGTTAAGCCGGGCATACACTGTGCGATTTCTGTGCGATTTCGGCAAGGTGCCATCACTGTACGAGTAGATCGCATGCAATTTAAAGCCAAGGCTCACGATTTTTATGCGCTCACTGTACGGTCCGATCGTCGAGTTGCGATTTGACTGCTCACACTATAAGTGCGGAATCAACACGTATGATCCCTCAGAACCCGGATATTTGTGGCTGTTTCAGAATTAACATGCTATCCTGGGATAAACGCACTGCTTTGGTGATATGTGCAATTCTGTGTGCTGAAACATCCAAAAAACAAAACAAAAAAAAACAAACAAAATGTTTTTTCTGGACGTGCAGGTGGCTCGGAAGACATAGCCAATATGGTTTATCCATTTTGCAATGCAAACTAGAGGTAAGCAGGCATTTTCTTCCCTCTTTTATTTTTATTTTTCTTTGCCATAACTCCACAAGTTTTCCCTCCATCACTTCAGTCCACACTACACGCCATGTCACCATGGTTTCATTTATGGTTTCGCGCATGCGCAGTGAGTGAAATGCAGAAAATTGGTTTGTAGCCCTGCTTCAATAGTGCGATACCTCACGAGAGACGACCAAAATTTCTGATATGTCAGAATTCCATCCGACCAACCGATCGCCTCTCGTTTCCCCTTGTACGAACACTGCACAACAAACGACTCATGAAAATGCTGAAAATCGGCCCGACCCGAAAAAGAGTCACACGAGTCAGAATTCAGCTCAAAATCGGATGAAAATTGCACAGTGTATGCCTGGCCTTACAGTCACTGAAGTCACCTCAATCATCAGTCATCATCCCTGACATTCATTAGATCATTATCACCTGACTTCTGATTCACTGTACCTGCTGCTGCCAATCAAGCTCCACTACAAAAGCACTCAGTTCACTCACTCGGTGTTCGGTCTACTGTTCACATTGCTGAACCATGTCTGACTTCCTTATACTAACCTGTGTGTTTTACCCTCAGAAGATTCCCGTCTCTCCTCCGCTCCACTGATCCCCTGTATCTTAGCCGAAATACCTGGACTGTCATCTAGTCATTGGGATTTCCCTTCTCAAACCCCGCTGGAATCACACTGCACTCACTCACCAGAGTTTCTCATTCCCTTTAGTCAATAAAGAAATTTTTTCTTACTACCTTCTGTGTTTTGTAGTCTCTGTACGTGACACAAATATTGTGTAATTTTGTCTTATTTACTATTTAGCTTTTCAAACCAAACTTACACTAACGTCTTAAATCATATTTCTGTTACAAACACGCCAGGTTCCACCTCCAAGCAATCACGACGCATAAACCCTCATAAACATCTTTATCTGTTACTCCTCAGCTTCCCAAGTGATCCGTAACAGATGACCGGACCAGCACCGCCAGGCACAAGCATGAGCCTCACGGACCCCTTTCAAGATCTGGTTTATGCACTCTGAAGAACACTCATGGCTACACCTGCATCCCCAACACCAGCGAGCACTTCCGCCTACCATGTCAACACTTCCTCTCCTTCCGTTCACACCAGTCCCATGGCAAGGCCGGCGCCCTACTCTGGTTCGGCGGAGGAATGCAGCGGTTTCCTCCTACAAAGTTCGCTTGTCCTGGAGATGCAACCGCACTTATACCCCACTGAGTGATCGAAGGTAGCCTTTGTTATTTCCCAGCTGCAAGGTAAAGCACTACTGTGGTCAGATTCTATATGGACTCAAAATAACCCAGTTATCCAGTCTTATTCTAGCTTCATCGACCATTTCCGTGAAGTTTTCGGCAGACCAGCTTGGGACTCTTCAATTGGTGAGAAGCTGTATAATCTAAAACAGGGAAAAATGTCTGTCAATGAATATGCCCTTCAGTTTAGGACTCTAGCGGCCTCCAGTGGAAGGAACGAACAGGCTTTGCTGACTACCTACCGTCAGGGATTGGAACCTCGAGTGCGGTTGCATCTCACTGCATACGAGGACACCATCGGGCTTGAACGATTCATCCAGCTGCCCATCCGCTTCGCCACTCATATGCAGTCATGCTTAGAAGACCACCAGGGCCAAGCGTATTCTTCCACACCACTCTGCCGACCAGAGGCCGTCAGCTCCCCAGATCAAGCCAGCGAACCCATAATTCTTGACTCCTATTGCCTTACTATGGCGGAGCGACAAAGACGGCTGGCCCAGAATCTGTGCCTCTACTGTGCAGCCCCGGGGCATGCCATTGCTGTATGCCCCGTCCGCCCTCCTCGTCCCATGGTGAGTGCCATTCTCCCTTCAAGATACCAAATGAAACCACTCACCACTGTTGTGACACTTACTGCCGCTGACATGTCTCTTCCAGTTTCCGCCCTCCTCGATTCTGGGTCAGACGGCAACTTCATTTCTGTGAAATATATATGTTGTCGGGTGAACCAGTGCCAAAGGGAAGGATATATCCCCTATCCATTCCTGAGGAGAAGGCCATGTAGGATTACATCAAGGAGGTGCTGGCCCAGGGTTATATCCTTCGAGCTTCTTCTTCGTGGAGAAGAAGGATGGAGGTTTGAGACCATGTATAGATTACCGGGCTCTCAATAACATTACTGTGAAGCTCAGATATCCACTTCCCCTCGTCCCAGCTGCTTTGGAACATCTCCGTGGTGCCACTGTATTCGCCAAGATGGACCTACGCAGCGCCTATAACCTCATCCGGATACGTGAGGGGGACGAGTGGAAGACCGCCTTCATCACCCCTACTGGCCACTACGAATATTGTGTAATGCCGTATGGACTTGTTAACGCCCTTTCCGTATTCCAGGATTTCATCCACGAGGTGCTCCGGGAGTTCCTCCACAAGTTCGTCTTAGTCTATATCGATGACATCCTCATCTACTCCAGGAGCCTGGCAGAACATCAACGGCATGTTGCGGAGGTCCTGCAAGGCCTGAGGGCCTACCAGCTCTACCTCAAGGCCGAAAAATGCTCCTTCCATCAGCCCTCAGTGCTGTTCATTGGTTATAACATCAGTAGCAGTGGCATCCAGATGGACGAGGGGAAGGTTAACGCCGTCAAGGATTGGCCCACTCCAACCACCATCAAGGAGTTACAGTGATTCCTAGGCTTTGCCAACTTCTACAGATGGTTTATACGCAACTTCAGTACCATCACCAGTCCTCTCACCAGTCTCCTCCGCAATAAACCGAAGTCTCTCTCCTGGACTACTGCCGCCACTGAAGCCTTCCAAACCCTGAAGAAGGCCTGTACGACCGCCCCACTCCTGGTTCATCCCAATCAACCCTTCATAGTGGAAGTTGATGCCTCAACCACCGAAGTGGGAGCAGTCCTGTCTCAGCAGCAGGGGAATCCCAGCCACCTCCATCCATGCGCCTTCTTCTCCCGGAAACTCAACCCGGCAGAGGTTAACTACGACATAGGCAATCGGGAGCTGTTGGCCATCAAACTAGCTTTGGAGGAATGGAGGCACTGGCTAGAGGGAGCCAGACACCCCTTTCTGGTCCTCACTGACCATAAGAACCTAGAGTATCTTTGAGTAGCCAAAAGACTCAACCCTAGACAAGCCCGCTGGGCGTTATTCTTCACCCGCTTCCAATTCACCATCTCGTACCGCCCAGGGGTGAAAAACGTAAAGGCCGATGCCCTATCAAGATGCTACCCCTCGAAGAAAAGTCTGAGACTTCAGAAACCATTCTTCCTGAAAGTATCATTGTCTCTCCTATTACCTGGTCCTCTGAGACTCTTCCTCCTACCGAGCCAACTACCAACACCCCGCCGGGTTGCCCACCGGGACACCAATATATCCCCAGGACATGGCGCACTCCACTCATTCACTCCACTCATACATCACTTGGCACTGGTCACCCGGGGGTCAATGAAACCCTCTCGTTGCTGAAGGAACGCTTCTGGTGGCCCAACATGGCCTCGGATGTCAGGAGGTACATGAATGGATGTACCAGCTGCGCCATATCCAAAAGCCCTCGCCATCTTCCATCAGGCAAGCTCCATCCTCTGCCCGTTCCCAATCGCCCGTGGTCACACCTAGGGGTGGATTTCATTACGGATCTCCCGCCTTCAGATAACAATACCTGTATTCTAGTCATAGAGGATAGATTTTGTAAATCCTGTCGTCTTCTTGCTTTAAAGGGCCTACCCACAGCCATGGAGACGGCTGAACTACTATTCAACCATGTCTACAGGTACTTCGGCATCCCAGAAGATATCGTATCGGATCGAGGCCCCCAGTTCATCTCCCTGGTATGGAAGGCCTTCCACTCCCTCCTAGGTGTGGCCATCAGCCTCTCTTCCGGGTACCATCCTCAGTCAAACGGGCAGATGGAAAGGAAGGTTCAGGAGATTGGACGCTTCCTCCGTACCTTCTGTCACGGCCACCTGAACTCCTGGAACCAATTCCTGGGGTGGGCCGAGTACGCACAAAACTCCCACCGTCAACCCACCACTGGACTCACTCCTTTCCAGTGCGTACTCAGCTACAAACCACCTCTATTCCCCTGGTCAGGTGAACCCTGGGATGTCCCTGCCATCGACTACTGGTTCCGGGAGAGCGAGAGGGTCTGGGACGCGGCACATCACCAACTCCAACGGGCACTGCGCAGACAGCGAACGACAGCCGACCTTCGCCGATCAGAGGCCCGGAATTACCAACCCGGTCAGAAGGTCTGGCTGTCCACCCGGGACATCCGCCTGCACCTGCCCGGCCGCAAGCTCAGTCCCAGATTCATTGGCCCATTCACCATCATTCAGCAGATCAATCCGGTCACATACAAACTCCAACTACCCCCTGAGTAGCGGATTCACCCCACATTCCATGTTTCCCTTCTTAAACCTCACCATCCTTCTGTCTCTCCCTACACAGAACCTGGTGAAGCCGAAGCCCCCCCTCCTCTCCTCCTAGATGACGGCGCAGCCTACACAGTCAAGGACATCCTGGACTCCCGGCGGCGTGGTGGGCAGCTGGAATACCTAGTGGACTGGGAAGGATACGGTCCAGAGGAACGTTCCTGGGTCCCACGCAACGACATCCTGGACCCTACCTTACTCGATACCTTCCACTCCAATCATCCCAACCGACCAGCTCCCAGGGGAAGAGGACGCCCACCACGTCGTCGGGGTCCCCGGCCTTCAGGAGCGGGCCGTGGGGAGGGGGGTACTGTTACAAACACACCAGGTTCCACCTCCACGCAATCACGACGCACACCCTCACCGGAATTCTAAATCACATCCACCGCATCACCATCCAATCACCTCAGCACCATAAAAGCCACACACACGCACTCAGTCATTGTCTGGTCACGTTCGCGACAAGGTCATTCCTGTATGCTTACTCTAAGGACTAACTCCTCTTCTACTTACCTCTCTCCAGCGATTCTCCGAAGACCCAGATCCCCCGTGTGCGTGTGTGTGGTTCACCTTCACTCCAAGACGTCTTCACCCAGCCTGCACGGATCCATCCATTCACTCATCCCTCACTACCTGCTCCTCTGCTTGTGTCTGTTTCAATAAACATCTTTATCTGTTACTCCTCAGCTTCCCGAGTGATCCGTAACAATTTCTGACAAAAAATATTTTGTATTACTTTAAAATAAAGACAAATTTTATTAGCCTGTTCTACTTATATTTGTATGTGAAGTGGAAATTGACCCAAACTTTGTTTTAAAATGATTTGCAAGATCTCCTAACCGAAGATCACATGATCACAAACGGAAATCACTTCCGCAAAGTGACCTTTGCATGTTCCCTTCACTAATGGACTTCTAAAGGGCCCTTCGTGAAGGGTTTCAGTTGTTCACTTTTGTTTGAAACATCCCTACAAAAGGTGTTCCCTTCCCAAAGTGCCCTTCAAAGGTGCAAAAAAGCCATTTGGATTTCGCCCAGTGTCAAAGGTTTCAATTTACAACATATTTTTGCAGCGCTGAGCATTGTAGCCAGTCACAGATATGTTTGTTGAGCATGTTAACACAATGGCCAAGTAGTGTAAGTCAGAATAATAGTCGCAAATAGTTTTGCTATAATCAACAGATTTTTTGATTGTCACAGGAGTTTTCACTCAGGCATGTGAGCTTGTGCTGTGGCTGAACTGAAATGATATTAGCTTCATAGGTTATAAGGGAGCGTTTTTGCTCACTTTCTGTTTATAACCTATTCATAATTTGAATAAAAGCTTTATTTTTCATGCTAAGTACACACTGCAACATTTCAGGAGTGTGACGACTGTATTAAATGTGGGACTAAATCTGAAATTGTGATGCTCAACATTGTGATAACCATAGCAACGGACGGGACAAAACCAATGGTCTATAATAGAGAACTGGATTGCTCATGACGTCATAAAAGTGAAGCCACCAAGTTGGCATATTGGTATTCCATATACCAATTCTATTGAATGAATAGGAAATCATACAATTTTAATGATAAAACATTACCTAGCTAGTCAGCATGTTTTATATCTGAGATCTCACTGTACATTCTTACAATGCAGACTTCCTAGCATATAAATAGTTATTTGTTTAATGTCTGGAATTTCCCCTGCATATTAAAAAGTTACGTTCTTATACACTGCAGTAGCGAATATCAGATCTGCAACATATGTATTTCAAATGACAATGCTCAATGTGAAATTTGAATAAAGATTTATGTTTGAATATGCATACCTAATTCACCTTGTACACTTATTCACTGTTTATGTAATTTTGTTATAGTGTTTTTACTCGTACAGTAGGCTAACTGCAAATGTTTCAATCATTATTTCTTCAACAGCATTAATTTTGAAGCAGGTTATGATTTAAACGCTGGTTAAAATAAACACGCATAAAATGACACTTTACTCCTATGGAAACGGTAATGTTAGTAAAACGCAAAAAAAATGTGCACAATTTTTGAGATTCTGAAATAGATGTTGCTCAGTCAGGTATATTAAAAATATAAACATCACAACTTATTCAGAGAATTAACGCTGGATACATACTGCACGGACTTCCTGCATAATTACGTACAAATATAGGCTATTTTGTGATGGATCAGTTACCTGTGTCGACAGTGCGCAGGAGACATGCACACCTAAACTATTTCAATATATTGCTTATACTGCCTGAAAAGACCATAAACATTGCAGATAACAAATGAAGGAAAAATGAATTTGCATACACACGAATGCTGTATGACTAATATGCTTCAAATCGGGTGATTTTAGGTCAGTGTTTTGGCTGTCAGTCAATGATGCTCTCTGCCGGTAGGGAATAGTAAGATGGCAGCTCGAACACTTCCTGTGGCTTCACTTAATAGTACAATAGACCGCCCACTTTAATGTGTTCTTTGTTATTTAATTTCATTTTAATACAATGTTTACACAACTGAACAATATTTGAAGGCAACGTGCTAATGTTAACATATTTACTTATAATTATTAAAACCATTATAATAATTTTTGCTATAGTACCGAAAGATAACCGTGGGATTGTGCAGGTATTGGTACCGACTGCTGAAATGTAGGTACCGTTTCACCACCATAGACTGAACACATAATACACATGCATATGATGTCACCACAAATTTGTTTTTTGTAGTTTACACAGAAATGATAATGGTATCGTTGTCAAAAACTTACCCTTTGAAACTAATTTTCTAAAGTTTTCAGGCTCCCAAAATTAAAAAATCTTAAGCCGGGTTTCCACAGGCAGGGTCACATTTGGTCATGCAGAATAAGGTATTATTATTTACCTAATAAGTACCAATAAACAGCTAGTAATATGCATGCTAATAAGCAGTTAGTTAAGAGTGAGAATTGGTCCTTAAAATAAAGTGTTAACCATAAAAAAATATGGCATGTGGTTTATGACCACATTTGGTGTTATTTGCCCATGGTTCATAAGTTTTTTTGAAAAAATATTTCATTTGCAGTTTATAATGTAGCTATCCTTAAATTAAAACAATGTGCAAAGTTGTTAATCAAAAAAGTGCATGATAAATAAAGATATTGTCTCTCAAAAGAGAGAGTCCTGAATCGCCTTAACGAGTCATCATATTTTCAAATCTTTTGCCTGTTACTGGTATACAGTAAATCATGAACAGAGTCTGACCTGCCCACAAACACTTCCACTAGTTAGTGTGTTTACATGATGTTGAGAAGACGCTGTCTTCAAGGATACCACAAAAATACATTTCAAAACTTTTGTTGTGTGCATGTAATTTTATCAAGGACTGCTTCTCTAATCTTGTCTTTTATCTTCATTGGCTTCTAACCTTCTTAAAGGGATTCTCCACCCCAAAATTAAAATTTTGTCATTAATCACTTACCCCCATGTCGTTCCAAACCCATAAAAGATTCATTTGAGGCTTGTGACTGTCCTTTAGACTGCCAGGTAAGTTACACTGTCAAGATCCAGAAAAGTATTATAAGCATCGTCAGAATAGTCCATCTGCTGTCAGTGGTTCAACCGTAACATTATGATTCGATGAGAATACTTTTTGTACGTGAATAAAACAAATATAATGACTTTATTCAACAGTTCCTTTGTCAACAGTCTACTCTGTGTCTCTTCACATCACTCAAACTGCCTACGGTCTTCTGTGTCAGCTGCGCCACAAGGATGGGGGTAGGGATGTCCAGATCCGATCACGTGATCGGAAATCGGGCCCGATCGCGTGGTTTCAGACTCGATCGGAATCGGACGTTACCTCCCGATCAGGACTCGGATATATATATATATATTCTCATTAATTTTTAACACATCTTTTGTTATGCGGTGGCACAGAGTTAGACCCTTTTGACTCCACACAGAAACAGCAACGCGTGCGGCATGACATCACTTTGTTTTCAAGAGCTGGTGTGAATAAATATAGATTCAAACTCAAAGAGACATGATAGTTTGCGCATGACCTGATATTTCATTCGGACCCAGAATACAGCGAGATGAACATCACAGAGCGCTAAACTCTCCTGCAGTGTGTGTTTCATTCATACTCGAAACCGGAGCGCGCTCTCACGCTGATATCAGGATATTCCTAATATGGACAAAAGCGTCCAGCTATGCTGTGGTACGCACAGGAAAACAGAAACTTATGCAAACACGAAGACATTAATATACGATCACGACAATAAATTGTTCTTCAAGTCATCTCCAGCAGGTGATAAATAAAGTATGAACAATGCAGTGCTGATTGACATAGTATTTATTACAGTATAGAAACTATTCTACATTATTATGTGATAAAGTGTTTGTAGTATATAAACAAATCATTATTATTTGTTATTGTCCAGCATTTATAGATTTCTAAGCCAATTAAAAGCTAGAAATTAGAGAAAAAATAAAGTTGCCTATACTACCAGTCAGATGTTTTTGAACAGTAAGCTTGTTAAGGTTTTTTTTTTTTTTTTTTTTTAAGAAGTCCCTTCTATTCACCAAGCCTGCATTTATTTGATCCAAAGTACAGCAAAACAGTAAGATTTTGAAATATTTTTACTAGCCTATTTAAAATAGCTGTTTTATATTTGAATATATTTCAAAATGTAATTTATTGAAGATCCTGGATCTGTTTTTTCGCTCTTCTTTATTCTTTTTTTATGTATTATAGAAGTATCGGATCGGGACTCGGTATCGGCAGATACTCAAAATCAAATGACTCGGACTCGGACTCGAGGACAAAAAAACCTGATCGGGACATCCCTAGATGGGGGTAAGTGAATAATGACAAAATTTTCATTTCGGGGTGGAGTATCCCTTTAATTTAGACCAACAAACTCTCTGAACCACAAAAAGCCAGTACAATTGATACGTTATGTGTACATTTTCAATTGAATGCTCAAAATATCAAGGTTTTGTGCTAATATGTAAGGTATACCTATAGTGCAGCTTTATGTTTTCAGGTAAAGCATGATAGGCTTTTACTGTCTTACTGAAGTAGTTCTGATAATTCGCTATTGATTAATGTAGACTGACGTTCAGAGCCGGCCAAGCCACTAAGTGACCCTTGCAATTGCAAAGGGCCCCGTAGCCAGCAGAAGGCCCCCTAGAGTCACTCTAAAAATAATTGTTTCTGCAAGTATTCTCGTAAACACAGTCGGCTATGTTTTAAGTGAACGTTTACAGTGGCCTGCTGCTCAGAGAATTTCGCTGTACCGGATAAATCTGTCTCTCTCTCTCTCTCTGTAAAATAGACGACGTTAAAGGGGGTGTGTTTCAAGATACGCAATGGAGTAGACCAAACTAAACAGGGAGGGAGGGCAAAACACTCATGCAAACAAAACATATCGGCCACGGCCGCGCGATCGACTCACTCATCCAGATGGCCACTCCGCCCCTGAGCGCAACTGCCCGAGCGCTTTGGAAAGAAAGTGTGTGTGTGTGTGTGTGTTTGTGTGTGAACTCACTGGGCGCGTTGACACCATAGACAGTAAAAGAAATGGACACAGCGACCCCATTGGATTCAATGGAGACAAGTGAAGTCCTTATCTCTTTATTCCTGGGACAACTTTGCCATCGAAAAGGGTGTGTCTGCCACGGACTGTCCACAGGCTGCGCTCCAGACTGACCACACATCATGACATGTTACATTTCTTAAATAAAAATTGAAAAAAGAAATTATTGCAGCCGAATTATCGAGCTCATTTTTTATAGTGCGATTAATTGATTTATCGACTATCACGACAGGCCTACTATTTACATCATTAAATTAAAGTTTACGGAAACTCGTTTTTCCTCATCAATCATTCTCCATTCATAAACGTTATTCAAAAAGGGCACGTCTCGTGTACGGCAAAACTCTCTCCAATATATCATATGATATATTTACATTATAATACTTGATCTCTAGATAAAAGGCTGTGGATTTGCATAAAATGACTTTATTTTGTGTATTTGTATTTGTATTGTTTGCTGCTGTTTTTAAACGACTCGCTACCGTCTGCCTGTTGGATCACACACATCACAAGGACTATGAATCGGCATCAAACGCACAATGAATGGAATTTAAAACTGTGAAAAAACAAATGATCAATAAACTGTTGGACAGATATACATTAGGATTTGTACGCTCGACATTTCTTCGCTTTGTGCCGTGAACTTTTAAATGCGCACTTGAGCAGCGCAGCGCTGCACACTGTGACTCCATGTTGCTTTGAGCACATCATTCTGCACAAATATGGATTTTAATAGTTCTATTGAAATATTACCTAATTCTTATTATTGTTACTATTAATCTTGTTTGTGGTTTTTTAGATGTTATTGTTAATTTTGTTTATTTGAAAAATTCAAACATTTAAATGTTCTTTTTATTATTATATATAATATTTTATTTAAATGTTATTCTATTTGCTCGATTTCATTAAATTTCATTAAATTATATATATGCTGTTGTTTGTGTCTCTTAAATTCTGGTGTCAATTAAAATGTTTCTTTGAAGGTCAGTGAAAATCACTTTATCAGTCTTCTTATTCAGCAAGTTCATCAGTGTGTGTTCGTTGAACTGCACTGCCATTCAGCTCAGTGGTATCATAATTTTCCTTTTAGACATCAAACATGGAACTCAACTCAAGAACTCAAGGTCTTTTATTGTCATTCTGTACATGTTGCCACATAAGAACAAAATACTTACTCAGGACCAGCAGCGTAAAAAAGATAATTAACATACAGCATACATAGAATAATTTAAACATAATTTAATAGACTAAATTTTTTTAAAATAACATAGTAGATATAATATGTACAGTATAGTTATAAGGTAGTCATTGCTTTTCTTTAGGCCTTACTTAAAACAGTCAAAGGGGCCTCCAACCAAATTTTGCTTAGGGCCCCCAAAGGTCTAGGGCCGGCTCTGCTGACGTTGTTCTAATTGCTCCATTTAATAATAAAGAATGTACGTAGTGTAGCACACAGACTTTATAATCATTGTGAAATTGCTGTTTTTTTTTTTTTTTGCTGCAGCGGCAGTTATAGGGTTGATGTGGGAGAGACAAGTGAGTTTGTTAGGCTGCTGCGCCTGTGATACAGCTGTTCTGCATTCTGATTAAAAGTTAAGACAGTGAGTGTCTTTTGTCTGTCATTCTTCAAACATTACAGTAGACATATTTTGGTTTACAAACCTTATTGTTTCATCAGTCAGTCACATTAGCAATCATGTAGCTAATGTAGCCACCATTATTGTTTTAAGTGTTCACAGTTTAGCAGCTAAACTTTAGCTGTGGGCAAGATTCACTTGCATAAGTGTTTATGTATTTTATGATATACATAAGTGAAGTCTGTCTTTGTAAGGTTAAGCTGAAGGTGATGGTCATTCATCCAGCTAGAAATGTCACTCAGACAGGCTGAAATGCGAGCAGCTACCGTCGGGTCATCTGGTTGGAATGAGAAGTAGAGTTGGGTGTCATCAGCGTAGGAGTGGTAAGAAAAGCCATGCTTCTGAATGACAGATCCTAATGACGTCATGTAGATGGAGAAGAGAAGTGGTCCAAGTACTGAGCCTTGAGGAACCCCAGTAGTAAGGTGTTGTGACTTAGAAACATCACCCCTCCAAGACACACTGAAGGATCTGTCAGAGAGGTAGGACTTAACCCACAGGAGTGCGGTTCCAGAGATGCCCATCTTTCTGAGGGTGGACAGGAGAATCTGGTGATTAATGGTGTCAAAAGCAGCAGACGGGTCCAGTAAGATGAGTACTGAGGATTTTGAAGCTGCTCTTGCTAGTCGCAGGGCTTCAGTAACCGAGAGCAGAGCAGTCTCAGTTGAGTGGTCACTTTTGAAGCCAGATTGGTTGCTGTCCAGGAGGTTGTTCTGTACAAGGAACATAGAAAGCTGGTTGAAAACAGCTCGCTCAAGTGTCTTTGCAATGAATGGAAGAAGGGATACTGGTCTGTAGTTTTCAAGAAGCGCTGGATTTAGAGATGGTTTCTTGAGCAGTGGGCTTACCCGAGCCTGCTTGAATGCTGAGGGAAATGTTCCAGAGTGAAGAGAGGAGTTGATAATGTGAGTAAGCGAAGGTTTGACTGAAGAAGAGATCGCTTGAAGGAGGTGAGCGGGGATCGGATCAAGTGGACAAGTAGTAGGATGATTGGACAGGAGAAGTTTTGAAACGTCCATCTCTGAAGCTGTAAGAGTCGATGGAGGAGGTGGTGGCAGCGGATTAAGAAGAGAAGAGAAAGTCTTGAAGAGCATCAAGATGTTAAAGTGGAGCAAAGAGTGTCCGTAGCACTGTTCGTGAACAGAGCTGAAAACTGAGAGATTGCAGGAAGCGAGGATGAAACCACAGAAGATAGGCGCGATGGAGAGAGTGAGCGTAGGTTCCGTCGAAAGGTGACCTGCGTTGGAGTGTGAGCCGCTTCAGGAGTAAGTGCTACGTTAGCAGTAATGAGGAAATGGTCTGAAGTATGCAGTGGAGCAACTGAAGAGTTGTCCACAGAGCAACAGCGCGTGTAGATGAGGTCCAGTTGGTTGCCTGATTTGTGAATCACTGTAGTATACACTTGCTTGAGATCAAATGAGGCGAGCAGAGTTTTGAAGTCAGCAGCCTGGGGTTTATCTAGGTGGATGTTGAAGTCACCAAGCAGTACCAGAGGAGTACCATCTTCAGGAAAGTTTGATAGCAGCACATCCAACTCCTCCAAGAAGTTTCCCAACTGAGCTGGGGGACGATAAATGACCACAAAGTGGATTTTAACAGGGTGGGTTACAGTAATAGCATGTGATATAAGCTATCACCTTATATAGCCTTATATAGCTTGATTCACAATGGTAAGCTTGTATAAAGTTTGTAAATTTGAGTGGTACAAGTAGCCAATGCTATATCGCATGGGAGGATGCTGCACTAAATACATGCACTCACACAATTCTGATGTTATTAACGTCAACAATTTGAAAAAGTATAACAATTATAATTGGCTTGGTTTGATGTGATATGAGCTACACATTCTTTAGATTTAAACACCATTGATAGCACAATTTATTGCTTTAATTTAATTTAATGCTTTTTTTTTGTTGATCAGAACAAAAGTAGCAGTTGTTAATTACTTGTTTAGATGACATTCTCCAGTGAAAACTGTTATTTGAGTCATACTTTGAAGATGTATAATCTGTGAATACAAAGTGCAGTATATCCGCACCCATTGCAGTGACTGACAGCCACACATTAGATTGATCTGAACTGGAGCCGTGCCCGTGCACAACCCACGCAAGGAAGATAATTCTGCAAATAGATGCAATTGCAGGTTTTCAACCACAAGTGAGGCATGTTGAGAACACACATTTTCAGTCTGATTGCCCTGACTATAGCAAATAGTGGTGGGAAGTACAACTTTTTTTTCTCCCCCCCTCGACTCTGTTCTTTGGCAGCTTGCCTATAGGGGAGCCCTTATGTCTCTGGCAACATTTAGTGACTTTGAGGAGGAGGAGGCGTAGGATGGCGGGATTTATTCTCGGCTCACTTCAGAAGAAAGGATATCTCCATGTGACTCTCAGTTTCTACTGCTGTATAAAAAAAAGAGAGAGGTGTAGGCAGTGGTCAGATTGGGGGTTTGGGTTTGTGGTGGGCTGTCCCATTGTTAACTTGACACAATTACAAAATTTGTCTAAAAAGGTTTTTGTTTAATGAAAAATTTGCCTTATTAAACAAACTATTATTTTTATGCTTTTTTCCCCCATTCTGGGACCTGAAATGGAGGAATTTGGTCAGTACTGCTAATTAAACAATATTTTGCTGAATGTGCTTGCACCTTGGATAAATAAAGATGACAATAAAACCGCCTGTAGGTGGCAACAAATCCTTGTTTTAAAGTGGTCATATGATGCTGCTAAAAAGAACATAACTTGTGTTTTCGGTGTAATGAAATATGTTTATGCGGTTTAAGGGTCAAAAAACACATTTTCCACATACTGTAAATTATTGTTTCTCCTCTATGCCTCGCCTTCTGAAAAGCGTTGATTTTTACAAGGCTCATCGGTCTGAAAAGCGTGGTGTGCTCTAATTGGCCAGTTAACAGTGTGTTGTGATTGGCCGAATACCTCAAGTGTGTGACAGAAATGTTACGCCACTTAATATATTGTGATGCCCTGTCCAGACAGAGCGATGAGACATAAACATAGAACCCATTATAAACGTGATATAAACATAATTTCTAGTCATGTCCTCTTTTGGAAGGCCAAACGAAAGTAGTTTCACTTTCTCAATGAAACACTTCAGCCTTGAGTGAGCGGAGGCCTAGAGTGAGCCTTGGATTAGAGTTTAGAGATTAGAGCTACGAAACATGTTACCTGTTTCTGATGCAGAAAAGCTAATTCATGCATTCATGACCTCTAGACTGGACTACTGTAATGCACTTCTAGGTGGTTGTCCTGCATCTTCAATAAACAAGCTACAGGTACTCCAAAATGCAGCAGCTAGAGTCCTTACCAGGTCAACAAAATATGATTATATTACACCAATTTTACAGTCTCTGCACTGGCTATGGGCTATGGGCACCTTCACCGGAATACTGACATTCTTATGGACTACATTACCCAGCAGCCCCGTACCTCGGACTAATCACCACCAGGTGTTCCTCATTCAACGCCCTATTTAAGCTGCAGCCACACACAGTGCGAAGTCTTGTTTTGCCTTTCTGACATTTCTGAGCGTTTATCCCTGCCTGCCTTCCCGTGTATTACCTTGAACTGTTCTGATCCTGACGATTCTCTGCTGCCTGCCTTACTGACCCTTTGCTCTGCCCCCGACTTGTCTACTGTCTGCCGCCTGCCCCGATTCAAGCCTGGTAATTGATCCTGTCTTTGATTATCTCTGATATCGCTGACGCTGTTGTCTGATCTCTGCCTTTTATCACTACGAGTTCTTAATAAACATTGCAAATGGATCCGAATGTCCCTGACTCCTTGTTACAGAAGACTTCGCCACCTCAGGATCCAGTGATGTTTTTCCAGTTATCCTCCGAGATTTCTGCTCAGGCCTCCGTGCTGGTCACACATCAACAACAGCTACAGAGACTCACCTCACTCACAGAGGAACTAGTAAAGACGCTACAAACTCTCCATGTGGCTGCCCCAGCAGGTAGTTCAACACCAGCCGCCACGCTCAACACTACTGTCTCGACTCACGCATCTCATGGCATCCGTCTCTCACTTCCAGAAAAATATGACGGCTCCCCAAGCAAGTGCAAGGGCTTCCTAATGCAATGCTACATTTGCATCAACCAGCAACCCCTCACTTACTCTACGGATGAGAGTCAGGTGGCGTTCGTCTGCTCACTGCTGACCGGGAAAGCGCTGGAATGGGCAACAGCGATGTGGCAAGGTAATCACATGTCTTTCCCCCCTTATGACCGTTTCATTCACCAGTTCCTGGATGTGTTTGAACATTCAGCCAGTGGAAAGGACGCAAGAGAGGAGTTAATTGTGCTACATCAGGGTCGCACCCTTGCTGCTCAAACGGGCTGGAAGGACGAACCCCTACGGCTCTTCTACCGCAAAGGGCTCAACCATGATCTACAGTCAGAGCTAGCCTGCAGAGAGGAGGGAAGGACTCTGGATCAATTCATGGATCTTGCTATTCGTCTGGATAATTTGATACGTTCCCGATGCACTCGTCGACATTCACCAGACTGGCCGGTCACTCAAGGACTCCCCGAGCCAGAGCCCTTACAGATCGGTGCCACCCAACTACCCTCTATGGAGTGAGAGAGACGCATTCGCCAGCATCTGTGTCTGTACTGCGGGCAGGCCGGTCATCTAAGAGTTTCCTATCCCATCAGACCCTATCGCCAGAATTCCACTGCGGTGAGTACCCACCTTCATTCTTTTGGGGTACCAGTGGTCATTAACATTGAGGGGAGGAAAGATGATACCGATGCCATGATTGACTCTGGGGCTGTGGGAAATTTCATTGACATCTCTTTCGCTGAAACTCACGACATCCCTCTCCTTTCATGTGAATCCCGGGTGGCAGTGGCAGCTCCACATGGTCGTCCACTGGGCTCAGGAAAAATTGAATACATCACGCCAGATATAAACCTTCAAATTGGAGCCCTCCACACCGAAACCATTCGACTGTTTGCCATTGACTCACCTCGGAATCCCATCATTCTAGGAATACCCTGGCTGGAAAGACATAACCCACACATATCATGGTCAACCCAGGAAATCGTTCAATGGTCTCAATCCTGTCAAAAACACCTGCTCCTCACACGTCTGCCATCCACTCATCCCCAGGAGGAGGAGCGCAACCCTTCTGACATATCAGGCCCGCCGATCGAATATCAGGACTTAGTTGAAGCCTACAGCAAAACCAAAGCTTCCAAGCTTCCACCTCATTGACCCGTTGACTGTGCCATTGACCTCATCCCAGGTTCCACTCCTCCTAAGGGCAGAATCTTTCCTCTCTCGCAACCCGAGTCAGCAGCCATGTAGGAGTATATAGAGGAGGAGTTGGCCAAGGGATTCATTACACCATCCAAGTCACCAGCCCCAGATACAGATCCCCTGTAAAGACCTTGTCTCAGAGGACCACCAGGACAAGACCACAGGAAACAGATGATTCTTCTGCACAATCTGACTTTGCTGCAGCCTGGAATTGAACTACTGGTTTCGTCTGGTCAGAGGAGAACTGGCCCCCCAGCTGAGCCTGGTTTCTCCCAAGGTTTTTTTTCCTCCATTCTGTCACCGATGGAGTTTCGGTTCCTTGCCGCTGTCGCCTCTGGCTTGCTTAGTTGGGGTCACTTCATCTACAGCGATATCGTTGACTTGATTGCAAATAAATGCACCGACACTATTTAACTGAACAGAGATGACATCACTGAATTCAATGATGAACTGCCTTTAACTATCATTTTGCATTATTTACACACTGTTTTCCTAATGAATGTTGTTCAGTTGCTTTGACGCAATGTATTTTGTTTAAAGTGCTATATAAATAAATGTGACTTGACTTGACCAGCTTCAGCGGGGTTCTTCTTCGTCAAAAAGGATGGAGGTCTTCGGCCTTGTATCGATTATCGGGCACTCACCAAGATCAGTGTGAAGTTCCGTTATCCGCTACCTCTGGTTCCGTCGGCCCTGGAGCAGCTTCGCAATGCCCAGTACTTCACTAAACTAGATCTACGCAGTGCCTACAACCTGATTCGCATTCGCAAGGGGGATGAGTGGAAGACCTTCTCTAAAACATCCGGCCACTACGAGTACCGGGTTATGCTGTTCGGGCTTGCCAACAGTCCTTCTGTGTTCCAGGCCTTCATTAACGATGTCTTCCGGGATATGTTTAACCAACGTGTGATCGTCTACATCGACGACACCTTTATATACTCCGAATCCATGGAAACCCATGTCAAACAGGTCAGAGCGGTCTTGCAGAGACTCATTCAGCATCAACTCTATGCCAAGCTACAGAAATGTGAGTTTCACCAGACACAAATTTCCTTCCTGGGGTACATTATCAGTGCAGAGTGAGTAGCCATGGATGAGAAGAAGGTAGAGGCGGTGTTAGATTGGCCTAGACCATCCACAATCAAGGAGCTCCAACGCTTCCTAGGGTTTGCAAACTTCTATCGACGCTTTATCAGAAATTTCAGTGTGGTAGCTGCACCTCTCTTCTCTCTGTTACAGGGAAAGAGCCAACATCTCACGTGGACATCTTCAAGCGAGCAGGCCTTACAGCAACTCAAGCGACGATTCACGACTGCTCCCGTCTTGCACCATCCTAATCTGGAGCTGGAGTTCACAGTAGAGGTGGACGTATCCAACACGGGCATTGGTGCAATCCTCTCACAACGCCACGGTAAGCCACCTAAACTGTTTCCATGTGCTTTCTTCTCCCGCAAGTTAAACCCAGCTGAGAGGAATTACGATGTTGGAGACAGGGAACTATTAGCCATGAAGGCCGCCTTCGAGGAGTAGCGTCATTGGCTGGAGGGGCTAAACTACTTTTCCTGGTACTCACCGACCATCGTAACCTGGATTACATCCGTTCTGCCAAACGCCTCAAACCCAGACAGGCCAGATGGTCATTATTCTTCTCCCGTTTCGACTTCAAGGTAACCTACAGACCTGGGGCCAAGAATGGCAAGGCAGACGCCCTCTCTCGACAGTTTGATCACCTGCCAAAAACTAATGCTGTTGAGACTATTCTTCCCTCTACTGTGATTCTAGCACCTATCCAATGGAACATCATGATGGAGATCTCTGAGGCTCAGGTTCACGATCCTGTACCAGCAGAGTGTCTATTGTCTGCTGCCTGCCACGATTCAAGCCTGGTAATCGACCCTGTCTTTGATTGTCTCTGATATCGCTGACGCTGTTGTCTGAACCCTGCCTGTTATCACTACGAGTTCTTAATAAACATTGCACATGGATCCGAATGTCCCTGACTCCTCGTTACAGGCTACCTATTAAATTCCGTATCAGTTACAAATTATTATTATTACTTACCTATAAGGCCCTTAATGGTAAAGCTCCTGCGTACCTAACTAGCCTTATACCACGTTACAATCCATCACGCTCCCTAATGTCTCAAAACACTGGACTTTTGGTAGTTCCTAGGATAGCAAAGTCCACTAAAGAAGGTAAAGCTTTTTCCCATTTGGCTCCCAAACTCTGGAATAGGCTTCCTGATAATGTCCGGGGTTCAGACACACTCTCTCTGTTTAAATCTAGATTAAAAACGCATCTCTTTCGCCAAGCATTCGAATAATGCATCTCTTAAATTCTGACTGCAGTTGCATCTGATCAAATGCACATTCTTATTCTTTAGCTTGGGTTAAACTAATTAATTTTACCTTGTTGGAACAGCAGCTATGCTAATGAAGTCTCTATTTATTTCTATGTCTGCCACGGGATGTAACTAGGATATACACAAGCTCCAGTCTGGATCCAGAACACCTGAGAAGAGATGATGCTGACCCCTCAGAGGACCCCAGATGATGCTAACCCTGAATCAACAAACAGAACTAACAAATATTGCTACAAGTGTGATTTCATCATATAATAATTGCTGTTAATAATGTTCATTGTCTGGCTGACTATGTCTTGTATAAATGTTTCTGAAAAATACTGTCATATGCACACAAACTGACAGTCACCACTTATAAGCTACTACTAAATATTGTAGAAACATAATTTTCTGTAAAGTTGCTTTGTAATGATTCGTATCGTAAAACGCTATACAAATAAACTTGAATTGAATTGAATTGAATTGAAGAGTGAGTGGCTTGAGTGAGCAAAGGTGGATTCTACGAAGGATTGTCCGTTGGTATTGCGGCAACCACATGTGATGATCCCGGGCTGGACTCCTCGGATATTGGATATTGTCCCCTTTGGAAGGCCAAACAAAGTAGTTTCACTTTCACAGTGAAACACACAGCGTTTATATGACATGGCGGCGGCAAAGGAAATACATTTTAAGATACTGCAGAGGTACTATCCTTGTAACACATTTATTAACAAGTTTAGAAAAGATGTCTCACCAAAATGTTATTTTTGTAATTTAGGAAATGAAACACTTACATATTTATTTTGTAACTGTAAATATTCAGAAGACTTTTGGAAGCAGGAATATATGCTGTTTTTTGATATATTTTATAAAATAATTAAAATAGATGAATCTATGATCCTTTTTTTCCTTTTTTTTTAATTGTAATACTGGATCAGATGTAGTTGATAACACTTTGAAGGTGATAATTCTTCTTGGGAAGTTCCATGTACATTAAGAAAAAAATATGTCCATTACTTCTTCCTTTAAGTTTTTCTGTAAAGAATTTAAAATATTTTATGACTCATTGATTTCAATCACTAGAAGCAAGAAATTTATAAAAACACCTTTCATGTAAAAAATGTTTATTTGTAAAATGTATTTTTTTACCGTCCATGATGAATATTTGTTATATGTATCCCCATTTTTTGTTTATGTTTTGTTTGACGTTAAGTATGTATGTTTGTTTGTTTTAGGAAAAAAAAAATTAATACTGTTATTCTTCATTCATAAGACACTTTGTTAGTAGCTTGTACCTGTGATTGTTGATGAGAAAAATATGCAGAAAAATGGAAAAGGTGCTAGTAATTTTCCAGGACATTATCCGTTGTCCACTGTAATCCGAAAACACAAAATACAATGCTTAATTAAAAATGCAGATTAAAAAAAACTGTGGAAAAATCAATCCAGGAAATTCCTTAACAATAAATTAATGTATTTATAAATAGATATTTATATTTTAATATTATATTATACATTTATATTGTTACGAACAAATCAAAATTAACATATATAACAATTTTGCGTTATGATTACATAAGGATGTCATCACGCAATGAAATCACAACATCATTTATAACTTTTAGCAACAAATCTTCCTTTAGCAACATCCCCTGAAAATTATTTGGAAACTGATTCTAACTGCATTCTAATGGGCTTCACTATGCAGTGAATGCTTCTGTACTCTTAAGATGTGTTTTCGTTTGTTTTTTTGCTAATTTGGTGACATACTTGCCAACTCTCCTATTGTCTCTCAGTCACACATACAGCACAGTGACATTATGTCAGAGGAATGTCTTTAAATTCTAATCAAGGTAAATCATACCTTCTGTTGTCTTCTTTTTAAAGAACTTTAAAAGTAGCGCTTGAACCATTTTGCACAAAATTACACTTGCTTCAGCTTGTTACAATACCAAGTTCTGACTGACCAAACAATGTTATTTAGTTTGTTAATTATCAGAAGTAGGGAATTGTAATTTTTTATTGGGGGGGGGGGGGCTTTTTGTCTTTTTTTTTCACCAGGGGGATGCCATCCTCCCACTTCCCCCGTCAATTTGGGCCCTGTGTGTAGGGTATTATTTTGTTGAAGTGATAACTTTCTTGATCTCCTAGCAATTCACACAGATAAAAATCAAGATTAAACATTGTTCACAACCACTTTTTTCTTCTGGAATCTTACATATTTCTGAGTGACAGGATTCAGTGTAATAGATTGCAGGGTTGGACCAAAGTTTGGCTGTCAGCCTTCCTCTTCTGGTAGATAATGTAAATACTAGGACTGTCACAAAGTGAGAATGCAATGACAAAATGTGATCATTTTAAAAGGGAGGTGATCAAGGGCGTAGTTTTGGTTTGAACATTTGGTGGGGGTTGAAGTGTTAACGGCTTTAGTAGAGTCCTGGGTCATGCTCACTCATAAGGTTTATCTATTTGCTTGTTTGCTTAATTTTTTTTTTTGTGAAATTGTTATTTGTGCTATCATCTATTCAATGTTGGTAGATACAATCACTGCAATAAAATTACATTATAATTAATAATTATTTGCTTACACGCGCACACACACACACACACACACACACACACACACACACACACACACACACACACACACACACACACACACACATATTTTATATTACTTAGGCACTTGTAGACTGTAGTTTGACAAAATGTTCTAATTCAACATGCCATGGGCAGTCAACTTAACTTTTCTTATATTTAAATTTGTTTATTTCTTACTCCTTAATTAACAGTTCATTGGGTTCTTAATGATTTAATCTTTGGCATCGTTTGTAATATCTGAAGGCCATGTACCATAGTCCTTATCTGTAGCATTCATTATAAATAAATAATTCAGGCAGGTAGCTTGACATAACTCATACCTAAAATAACTTTCCTCATAAGAATTATTTACAGTCAATAATAGGCTTCAGAATTCAGAATTGAATGGAACATTAACTGATATGTTCTTGTCAGCAGCTATAATCACTGTGATTTAACCAAATAAACACTGCTTCCAAAGCGTAATCTTTCTTCAAGCAGCCAGCTGACTTAGCCCACAACATGCCACGCTTTCATTTCTGCTATTTATAGAAGTCATCATCATCGGCTTTTAGAGAGCTTTCATCTTTTTTTCGCCTTTTCCATTTTTTTTTAACCGCACCAGTGGCTCTCTTTTCCTAAAGTGCTTTCCTACAGCTAGCTGTATGTCCCCTGCTGTGTCCTTGAGGAGGTCAAGCACTGCATTTTTCTTGACTCTTTTTCTCACAGGCCAAACAAACTTAAAAATACCTATACTTAGCAAACATTTGAGAACTCTCTGTATGTGGTTTCATATTAAAGTTAATTTGTGGATGTTTCTATATAGGGGGACAAGGCACAGGGTGGCACTGATTCACTTATGGTGCTTTTCTACTGAGTGGTATGACTCGACTCAGTACAGTACTACACGGTTCAACTCAGCACGTTTTGCAATTCCACTGCAGTTATCAAGTATCACTTTATGTAACCCCTCTCTCCCAGGTCCCCACTGCCACACCTCACACTTGCTTGAACCCGGGTCTCCGGCATGGGAGGTGGATGCACTAAAAAGGAAGCTAACCCACTCGCTGTCCGCCATTACACTTCTGTGGTCTGCACTGTGTTGAAAATACTGAAAAACGACAGGAGAGCGCCAGATTGGGTCTGCATTGAGAACGCATCTCCACATAGACAGGTCATCACAACAGCTTTAGCTCACATCAGTAACACTCTTCCGTTCAGGAGAGAGCAGGAAAAGAAAAAGGATAAATGAAAAACAAAGCCAAAGTAAAACAAGAAGAAAAAGCAGTAACTCCATACACAAACGCGACAATATTGATTTTATAACAACTTAACAAAAAAATGATTTGTCAATGCATACCTGCATAGAGAACGCATTTCCATATAGACAGGTTGTCACAACAGCCCCAGCTTACATTAGCAACACTGTCAACAAAAACAACTTCCCCAAAGTGCACCAATTCACATCAATGAAACATATATGTTAAGTATATATAATCTTACATCTGTAAACAACAAAAAATAAAGATAAACAACTTAAACCGTGTATTTCTGTGTGTGAATTATTTACAAACAATGCTAGCCATTAATCTGCTGCATGGAACACAGCATACTTCTTCCGTTCAGGAGAGAGTATATTTACAAACACTGGTTTCAACAATTATTGAATCGCACTGAATGCATAACAAGAAAATCTAGTGAAATCAAACTATTTTAACCTGGTTAGATTTAGAATGGGAGGGATTATTCACATGTCGTTATTGTTGCGCCGCCTCTAGTGCCACGACTTTTTCATTCCGCATCGCCCCATCAAGCTCTCGCTGGATCCGCTCCTCTGCTGTCAGTGAGAGGAACGTCTGTACGTCCTCAACAGACAACAAAACTTTTTGGTTAATATAAAAGGTGCACTCATTCAAAACAGTTGTGTTCGATCCTTTGCTGGCTGTGCTGATTTAAATCTAGAGGTTCTTTTGTGTTTGTGTCGCTAGCTCAGTGACGTTTCTCTCTGGCCAATCGGTGATCAGCAGAGTTTACACGTCACATTTTGGTAACAGCACGGTTGACTTGAAACCTCAGCCGAAGTGGTACTAAAAAAAGTACCAAGTACTGGGTACTGTTCCCAGTGAAAAAAAACCCTAAACTGAACCCTACCTAGCCGTACAATGCCGTACCATGCAGTGGAAAAACACCATTAGACCAAGGATTGGTAATTCCAGTTCTAGGTGGATACTCTCCTGGGCAGTTTAGCTCCATCCGTAACAATATTTCTAAACTGTTTAGGACAGTGGTCCACCAGGACAAGAATGGCCTGTTGCTGACCAAGAATAACGGCTGGTCCACCAAATAAAAGCTTTCGGTATATACTAAATTATGAAGATTTTGCCACACAAAAAATAATAATAAATAATAATAGCTCAAATATATGCATTACTTAGTTCATTGCTTCAAAAAAAAAATCTAAAGAACACATTTACTGAAAAAAGATATATATTTTTTAAAAGATATTTACCTGCATGGAATCATAAAGGTGACTGGATTTGAAAATCTCTCTCGATTTTTAAACTTGTTTCTTCATAGGTGTCACATTTATGTTCTGTTCATGGAATTTGTTTGTTTTCAATTATCCCATGTGTTCACTTGACTTTTTTCTGTCATCCTTCAATTAGTTCATTTAGTTCACCTGTGTCTAGTTTATTATCTTAATTTGTCTCTGTACTTAAAAGGATAGTTCACCCCAAATAGCAAAATTATGTCATTAATAACTTGCCATCATGTTGTTCCAAACCCGTAAGACCTCTGAACTGGTTCAAAAAGATCCGGTTACATCGCATGTCTCGTTCGCAAACCGGATATCACAAACTGCTTTGTTTTGAACTCTCTCTCACGACATGGAAGAGAAGACAATGCTGAATAAAGTCGTAGTTTTTGCTATTTTTTGGACCAAAATGTATTTTCAATGCGTCAAAAAATTCTAACTGACCCTCTGATGTCACATGGACTACTTTGATGATGTTTTTCTTACCTTTCTGGACATGGACAGTATACCGTTCACACAGCTTCAATGGAGGGACTGAGAGCTCTCGGACTAAATCTAAAATATCTTAAACTGTGTTCCAAAGATAAACAAAAAAAATTTGCTATTTGGGTGAACTATCCCTTTAAGCTCCTCCTTGTGCACTCTTCAGTTGTCTAGTATTACAGTTGATTTTTGTTTTATGTTGTTGTGAGTTTGTGTTCCCCTTCCTCTTGGATTACTATTAAATTGATTATTATTGAATCTTCATCTTCGTTGTGCACTCTTTCTCCTCTACCAAGCAACAAGTGTTACAGAAAACTGGACCTACAGAAGTGAAAATCTAGAGGTGTTTGTGTACTCATTTGTATGTCTTTTGTTTTTCATATGGATCCCCCCAACTTCCTCCTCCTCCTGCTGGACCACACTAGACTCCAACTGTACCAGCTACCTGGACAATGTGCTCTGTGAATTTTACAATGCGAGTATCAACACCGTGTGCAGAGAGCAGTTGCCTGGAGATGGTTCTTGAGGGGATTGTGCCGCCTTCAGGCAGTGGGTTCTGGTGAGCAATAACTCTCCATTCACCATTGGTCTCGCCAGACCCAGAGCCCAGCCAACCTTCATCCCACTGTGCGCAGCAAGAGCCATAGCCCATTGCAGATGGAGAGCCAAAGCCTGCCGCGACCAACAGGCCATCTCAGGAAAGAGTGACAGAGTCACCTTATTTATATAGTGCTTTTAACAATACAGATTGTATATATATATAAAAATGCATGTGAAAAACAATATCTTTAAAAAACTAAGTACACTATCATGCTGTGCTAATGGATCCTGTCTGTCTCGCAAATTTCTTTTGATTCTAAAATCTCTGTGAATTATCCTTGCACATCCTGCAACAGGTTGCTCTCGTAAAAATGGGCAAGACATGGCTGCAAGTGCAACAGACTTCCCGTATCAGCCCTGTTTATAAATCCATTATCTAATCCTGTTCAAATGAAATAAGCAGGTTTAATCTTTCCGACCCATTGCTATGACCACAACTTCAGGATAAGCTTTGAAGAACCAAATAATCCAAGATCATGCAAAATCGTCAACAATCAAATCCAGCTAACTGAGTTAGAAACGTACGAAGAACGCATTATATATGGGTGATCCCTTAGGAATCGATTAAATTAGATGCCTTATGTCACCAGACTAGAGGTCTTCATAGTGCACCCGAGACCCGTCGACCCAGGACCCGTACGGGTTCGGGTCTATATTTTAAATGATCAGCCGGGTCCGGGTCGGGTTCGAGTCTATTACCTCGGGTCCCGGGTCTGTTTAACATTGTGTGTAATACCCGTGCGATCGGAGTCATCGGACTCGGAGAACACCCGGCCGTGATCAAACACCTTGCTTGTGTTTTTTGTAACTTGTAACTTGTAAAATTAGGAAAAGAAAAGAGTGAGCCAAAAAAAGCTCTCTCTCTCTCTGCCCTTAGAATCAGAGCGCGCAGACTCAGAGTTAATGCAAGTATCACGCATGGTAATAATGCTTGCAAACTTGACACACTAATATTTAATATATTTCAAATCAGCAACACAATCTGAGGTGAACTGTCACATGAATGTTTTCTATGATGCTCAAATTGCGTTAAAGCATATTTTAGGTTGATACAGCTAGCACACATGTGCAGTCTCGATCGCGTTTCATGTTTCTATGGCAACCAGTGAGGGACACTTTGACCGCCAAACCGCGCTTTACATTTTCTTCCATTTTTATAATAATATAAATTAACCGTTTAATCTTAAAGTTTTATTGGTCAGAGTCAGACTCGACGCAGAGCAGAGAGCACAGAGATGTTAGCAAATAAATAACATCAGCGGCCATGGCATTGCACGAGCGATCATTATTATAGTTCAAAAGGGCAAACAGTCTAAGTTATTATGCGAGTTAACTCAAGTCAGAATGTACATGTGCACAGTTGCATTTGTCATCCGTCACTGTGACATCAAGAGGACTTTTGAAGCTGAAATAATGAGTGGATTAAGCTTGGACTTGGAATAACGAGAGGAATAACATGGATAACTTTCTTGTCGGAGGATTGTAATGCATCACAGGCAGTCAGGTAGAGAGACTACGGCTCCTTAAATTAGGTAAGACAAAAAGCTGTATTTTTCGCAACAGGTTTATTGACTTGTAATAGCAATTTAAGGTGGAATATGTGACAATCGGGTCCAGTCGGGTCTGTGTCTTCCCGACGGGTTTGGGTCCAGCTTTCAAATAATAGACGGGTCCGGGTCGGGTAGGCATTTCTCGGATCTACACGGGTCCGGGTCCAGCTTTTGAAAAATTAGACGGGTCCGGGTCGGTTCGGTGTAGTACATTACGGGTCTCTTTCGGGTTCGGGCATGAATTTTTGGACCCGTGAAGACCTCTACACCAGACTGCTCTTCAACCGGTGCTCTATATGCTCTTAAAATAAAAGTGCTTCACAATGCCATAAAATAACCTTTTTATTTAAATGATTCTATAAAGAACCTTTAACATCTGAACAACCTTCCTGTTCACAAAAGGTCCCTCTTGGCAAAAGAAAGTTCTTCAGATTATAAAAAGCTAAGAAAGAGATGGTTCTCTAAAGAACCTTTGGCTTAATGGTTCTCTATGGAACCAAAAATGGTTCTTCTATGTCATCGTTTGAAGAACCATTTGAAGTGCCTTTAAGGGGCAAATTTGTCAAATTTGTCAAATGTCAATTTCAATGACATTAAGGGGCAGAAAGCCTACAGTGTATTTGCTCGTCTTAGTTTGGTTTAATGGAATTATTGATGGGAGTTTTCCTTTGGCTCAGTGGTAGAGCATTGCATTTGTGGCGCAAAAGGTTGAGGGAGCACATACTGGTATAAAAAAAATATAAAATAAAAGTATAGCCTGAATGCACTGTAAGTTGCTTTGGATAAAAGTGTCTGCTAAATGCATAAATGTAATATGTACATGAGTGTTTGATCACTGGTGCCACTCTAGCCATGTGAGCTCACTAAGCTAGCAATAATGTGCCTCATTGTAACAGAGTTCTGAAAGAAAACTGTATATTGTGAGCAGTGGTCTGAGTATTTATTTTTTTCTTTTTTTAATTGCATTATTAAGGAACTGTAGAAACACATTTATGATAGTGTTGTGGGGTTGTGCACATGTCTGTATGTGAGCCGATTATGCACAGGTGCGGCTGATAATGGGGAACGATCAGCAGCCTTCATGATTAGTGGCTGGAGAGGATAAAAGCTGATGGATTCTGATAACCTGGGTTGGGAGCCGGAGCCCGAACACGACTTCACGCACCGCAACTCACGAGAGCGGAAAGACTGGTATTACTCCACCTCTGATTCCCCAGATAGCCGCGAGCGGACCACTACTTGTTTGGACGCAGTGAAGACGGCAAAAGAATCATCCCAACGCACTCTATTCCTCGTATTAAAGGGAAGTGGTTTTGCGACTGTCTTACGAACGAGTGGGCTTTACCCCGCGATATTGTTTTGAAGAGTTGATTGATCCACTTTCCCCTCCTCGCAGTTCCGGGTGGAGTCTCCACGTTTACCATCCGCGGAGGAACGCTGTCGACGGGAGGCGCGAGAAACCCTGCATCGTCATAAGGAACGAGGAGACCGAGACGGCGGCGATTCCCTTGTACTGTGATTTTGAACTGTGGACCGGCCGTGAGTGGTTGCGGGGCTGTTAGTCCATTCTTGCATAGAAACGGGGGGTTTTAATAGGCAGACAATGGTTAGGTTGTAAGGTCTGGCTGCTTGCTATACTTTCCTGAACAGTGAATATGGTGAAAGGGTATTTCTTGGGTAAACAGTGTTTTTTACGTGGTAGTAGTTTGTTGTGAGATGTGTATTTTTTTTTGGTCACATTATGGTTATTTAACTCTTGTTTTCATGAAAGTGATTATGTGTGTTATTTGTACACGAGTGTAGATTCATTAAGGGTGTGTCTACCAACGTTGAGATAACTGTGACATTGAGATTTTACTTTCCCCTAGAGGGCGCCATATTTTTACCACTGGTTTTATAGCAGTAGTGCTACTTGTTTAATGTTTATTTGTACTTCATCTGTGATCTCTAGCGTGGTCATGGAACACGTATGTAGACGTTATTAATCTCCCTTTTTAGTGTGTATACATCTATGTAGTATTTGTTTTATGTATTGAAGAATTGAAATAAATTTGAGCCTATACGCCTTTGTCTTTTGTTGTTGTACCCCAAGGGTCAATACAAAAATTCCCGCTACAATTTTGGCGTAGTCGGCAGGGCCCTTGACGTACACAACAATATGAACCGCAGCGAGCAGCCTCAGGTAGTGGGTGCAGAGCCACAAATGGTAGCTGCATTAATGCCATGGTTTATGGGGTGGCCATGGGTCCCAAAGTTTAGTGGAGAAGGGGTGCATCAATGTTTTTAGAATGGAAAACACAAATTGAAGCCTTTATCCGGGCCCAGGGGCTGAATGTAGAGCAACGGGTGGACTTTGTGCTGAGTGCATTGGAGGCAAATGCTAAAAGAGAGGTGGTGCTGTTGGCGGCTGACAAACGTGACACTGACATTAAAATTTTAGAGGCCCTAAGTGAACTGTATGGAGTCCAACAACCAGTAGATCATTTGCGAGTCCAGTTTTTTAATTGCAAACAGGAACCAGGGGAGGGTGTCAGGGATTTCATTCTCCATTTACATGAGTTGCATTACAGATGGAGAGCCAGGGATCCTCTGGACGCCGGGACAGATAATGAACTACTACGGACACAGTTTGCCATGGGCCTGAGAACGGGATCCCTGAAGCAGGAGCTACAGAGGCAGCTCCGAAGGACCTCAACGCTTACCTTTGCAGAGGCTTGTGAGGAGGCAAAAGCATTAGAGCGGGAACTGGGCCACACAGAAGAAGCCAACATTTGCCCAACCGTTGCTGCAACATCATACCCACGGCCTACTCCTATTGTCACAGTGTTGCAACAAATGAAGGAAGCTCCAAGAGTTGAAAGAACAGGTAACCCTTCTAGGCAAGTCTATTGTAGAGGAGCTACAAAGACGCTTGAAATCCCTGCCGGAGATGGAGACTTCCCCTCAACCATCCTGGCAGTCACAGTCCAATGCCTCTCAACGCCAACGCCTGGGATCAGCCCCTCCTGGGCAGTCGTACTACCAATGGGATGCTCAAGGCCAAGCTATCCGCCGTGACTGTGGGGATGTTGCACACATCCAGAGATTCTGCCCATGGCGACGCCCAGTCCTGACGGGTTTTCGGCACCCCCGGTCACAGCAGGGCAAGTGAACTGGGAGGGTCCCTTAACCATCCCTTAACAAAGGCCCTCCATGGTTGGTAGACGAATTCCATGCATACTAGACACTGGCTCTCAAGTCACCATGTTTAGCCAAACACTATTCCAGCGCCACTTCGGTGATGAATGTATACAAGACCCTAGCCGTATATCATGGTGTGGCTAGACTCCAACGACAGCCCCCCGTGGTATTGCCTCCCTCCACGGAAATGATTGTCTGGGCCCATGTACCGCAATCTGCTGGCCTGCCTGATTGCCCGGTCCTGATTGAAGATATGGAAAATCAGGGGTGCTAATGGCGAGTGGCTTGATCGTTAAACTGGACCAGGGGAGGGAAGGTTCCCCTGCGTATCTGTAATCCAAACCCATTTCCCATGGAGCTGCCTCAGCGATGCCCCCTGGCCATAGTCACCCAAATCGACCAAAAGGACGTGCAGGGACGGACGAGACTAGTGTTATGGAATACTGGCCCCCAAGTCATCGAGGTGGATGTACAGCAAGTGGGACAGACCCTAAGTGATGATCACCCAAACCTAGCTCTGTATGGTGAAGGACTGGACGATGACCAACAGGCCCAATTGAAGGCCCTCTTAAAGAAGTGGTCTCATGTGTTTGCAGCCCATGAAGAGGATTTTGGCAGAACAGCCGTTGTCACCCATCAAATCCCCACTGGCACGGCGCCCCCAATCCGGGAGCGCTATGGCCGGGTTCCCCCAAACCTCTATCCAGAACTGAGGACTTTGCTACAGGGCATGCTGGACAGCGGGGTGGTGAAGGAGAGCTCGAGCCCATGGGCTGCACCAGTGGTTCTTGCCAAGAAAAAGGATGGCTCATGGAGATTTTGCGTTGATTACCGCAAACTGAATGCAGTAACCCACAAAGACTCCTTCCCTCTACCTTGCATTGAGGAATCCCTCACTAGCCTAACCAAGTGTGAGTGGTATTCCACCCTCGATCTCGCAAGCGGGTACTGGCAAGTGGAGGTTGCACCGGAAGACCAAGAGAAGACCGCTTTCACCACCCCTTTTGGCCTGTATCACTTTGAACGTATGCCCTTTGGCCTCTGCAATGCTCCAGCCACCTTCCAGAGGCTGATGCAACGCTGTCTGGGAGCACAGGTGTATGATCATCTCCTTATCTATCTTGATGATGTCATTGTCTATTCACCAAACTTTACAGCCCATTTGCAGCACCTAGAGAAGGTTTTTGCCCATCTTCAAGAACATGGCCTGAAGTTACAGCCACGGAAGTGTCGTCTGTTTCAAAGGAAAGTGGCATATCTGGGACATATCGTCAGTAGCCAAGGGGTAGCGACGGATCCAGACAAGGTGGCGGTTGTCCGTGATTGGGCCATGCCCATCACTATCTATCCATCACTACTATCATGGCCCACGTGATTGGGCCATGATAGTAGCCGGTAGCTTTACCGGCTACTATCGGCGCTTCATACCAGCTTTCTTTAAGGTAGCAGCCCCCCTTCACCAACTCCTACAAGGACAAGCCAATAGACCCTCTGCCCCTATCCAGTGGACCCCCGGTTGCCAAGTGGCCTTTGATAATCTGAAACAGGCCCTCCTTAGTGCCCCCATCTTGGGCTATGCAGACTTCCAGCTTCCATTCAGATTGTACACTGACGCTAGCCTGGATGGTCTCGGGGCTGTGTTAGCTCAGGTCCAAGGCGGAAGAGAGAGGGTCATTGCATATGCCAGCCGCAGCCTCCATTCCACCGAGCGTAATGACCAAAATTATAGCTCCTTTAAACTGGAGCTACTGGCTTTAAAGTGGGCCATTACAGAAAAATTGCTGAGCTGAGGTTACCGTTTTTACCGATAATAATCCTCTGGTCCATCTTGAAACGGCGAAACTGGGTGCCATGGAGCAAAGATGGGTGGCCCAACTTGCAAATTATTCATATAATCTACGTTACCGACCAGGGGCGGCCAATCGAAATGCTAATGTCCTATCACGGCTGCCAGGAGAGGCAGCGGAGCACACGCTGTATGGCGCGGCAGGCATTTCATCATTAGAACCACCTACCCTGCAAAAACAATGGGGGGAACGGCAGAGGGATGATCCTGATTTGCAACTCCTACATGTTTGGAAGGGGAGCAACGAGCCCCCGGTAGTCCATAACCTGGCGATCCTGTCTCCCCAGCTTTGCTGCTTGCTACGAGAGTGGCGACATTTGGAGCTGTGTGATGGGACACTGGTGAGGTGCGTTGCAGAACCAGATACAGGCGCATCGGTGAAGCAAATTATCATCCCAGTAGCGCAGGCCCGACCACTTTGGGAAGAATATCATAAGGCAGTAGCCCATGCGAGTGGGGACAAAATGGTCTCATTGTTGAGAAGGAAGTTCCACTGGGTAGGGATGAGTGCAAATGCCCGGAAATGGGCAACGGAGTGTACCACTTGTGTAGTTGGGAAATCAGGAGCTCAGCCAAAAGCCCCCCTGTAACCAATTGTCTCTAGTTACCCCTTTGAGACCGTAGCCTTGGACTATCTGTCCCTTGGGAGACCTTCTGACACGTACCAGTACATCCTGATTATTACGGATCTGTTCTCTAGATACGCACTGGCTGTACCTACCAAGGATCAGACTGCTCTTACCACAGTAAAGGCCCTGTGGACGGCACTTATCCTCCCTTTTGGCTGCCCAGAGCAAATTCTCACAGACCAGGGAGCAGCGTTCGAGTCAACTCTGGTGCAGCAACTATGCATGATGTATGGCTGTAGGAAGATGCGTACCACCCCTTACCATCCACAGGGGAACGGTGCATGCGAAAGGTTTAATCAGACTCTCCTAGCTCTGTTGTGTACTATCGAAACCCAGTCCCAGGCCCAGTGGTCTAGCCGGCTACCTGCACTTTTACAGGCCTATAATAACACCACGCACGCAAGCACCGGGATGACTCCACATTACGTTGTTTTTGGCCGCCACGCTAGGCTACCCGTAGATATGTTGTAAGAGGTTGCACCACCCCAGTGTAGAGATAGTTTAGAGGGTTGGGACCAAAGCCACCACCAGACTCTTCTGCAAGCCTATGCTTCTGTCCGTAACAATGCGGAGCGTCGCAACCACTGGAACCAGAGGCATTACAATCGGAACACTCGGACCTTGCCACTATTGCCAGGAGAGAGGGTGTTGATGAGAAACTTTCGTCGCAGGGCTCAAGGTAAACTTGCACCACGGTGGCTCCCAGCACCATTTGTGGTCGTTAGGCAGTCCCATCCCGACCGTCCAGTGTTTATCATAAGACCAGAGGGTAAAGATGGTCCGTGTCGGACCCTCCACCGTAACAATTTGCGGCCATGCCCTGGCGACCCTCCGATTAATAATGACACCGCGGAAAGTCAGCAGAATGGGGTATACGAATACGGGATAGCCAATCGCCCAGAACCCTTTTGGCCTCCTGCTCCTGTGGTATTAATTCAGCCAGCTCCACCATATCGGCTCGACCCTGTTTCGACCTCATTGCCAGAGCCAGCCGACGTACCACCCAACCCTATAGTGACTCCACCTCGTTCTTCTGCCTCAGTTGCCCCCTCTCATGAAGCCCCTGGCCCAGAGTTGCGACTGGTAGGGACGGCTCAGGACACAATAGTCCCACTACAGCCAATGATAGACCCCTGCACAGCCCCAGAACATTACCAAAATTTGGAGCCATGTGCTCCTAGTAGATACCCGGTCCGTGATAACCGGGGAAACCTTCCTGTGCGCTACCGACCTTGAAGGTCGCAACAGACTGGACCATAAACTGAACTATGGGACATTATGCCCTATGACTGACCTTTTAGTGCTCGGGACGAGCCCTATTAAGGGGGGGGGGGAATGTAGCGGGGTTGTGCACATGTCTGTATGTGAGCCGATTATGCACAGGTGCGGCTGATAATGGGGAACGATCAGCAGCCTTCATGATTAGTGGCTGGAGAGGATAAAAGCTGATGGATTCTGATAACCTGGGTTGGGAGCCGGAGCCCGACTTCACGCACCGCAACTCACGAGAGCGGAAAGACTGGTATTACTCCGCCTCTGATTCCCCAGATAGCCGCGAGCAGACCACTACTTGTTTGGACGCAGTGAAGACGGCGAAAGAATCATCCCAACACACTCTATTCCTCGTATTAAAGGGAAGTGGTTTTGCGACTGTCTTACGAACGAGTGGGATTTACCCCGCGATATTGTTGTGAAGAGTTGATTGATCCACTTTCCCCTCCTCGCAGTTCCGGGTGGAGTCTCCACGGTTACCATCCGCGGAGGAACGCTGTCGACGGGAGGCGCGAGAAACCCTGCATCGTCATAAGGAACGAGGAGACCAAGACGGCGGCGATTCCCTTGTACTGTGATTTTGAACTGTGGACCGGCCGTGAGTGGTTGCGGGGCTGTTAATCCATTCTTGCATAGAAACGGGGGGTTTTAATAGGCAGACAATGGTTAGGTTGTAAGGTCTGGCTGCTCGCTATACTTTCCTGAACAGTGAATATGGTGAAAGGGTATTTCTTGGGTAAACAGTGTTTTTTACGTGGTAGTAGTTTGTTGTGAGATGTGTATTTTTTTTTGTCACATTATGGTTATTTAACTCTTGTTTTCATGAAAGTGATTATGTGTGTGATGTGATTTGTACACGAGTGTAGATTTATTAAGGGTGTGTATACCAACGTTGAGATAACTGTGACAATGAGATTTTACTTTCCCCTAGAGGGCGCCATATTTTTATATTTTAGTGCTACTTGTTTAATGTTTATTTGTACTTCATCTGTGATCTCTAGTGTGGTCATGGAACACGTATGTAGACGTTATTAATCTCCTTTTTTAGTGTGTATACATCTATATAGTATGTGTTTTATGTATTGAAGAATTGAAATAAATTTGAGCCTATACGCCTTTGTCTTTTGTTGTTGTACCTCAAGGGTCAATACAAAAATTCTCGCTACAATAGCGAAGTAACGATTGTACAATTTGCAATTGTGAGATAAACTAAAAAGATAGACAACAAAAGTAGAATGAATAAATAGTGTATTTTAGTGGTGGAAATTATGATTCTTTCTAGAGATTCGTTCATTTTCAGTTCGTTCACCAAAATGATTCGTTCAGAATCGTTCACTGATTCGTTCAGTGATAATTTCTTCGTATTACACAAAATATGCCAGCAGGTGGCAAAAAAGAGTGTATTATTATGAGTTATGTCTTAAGTCAACAAACGTATTCACTTGTTACAAAAACTGATCTGACTTTATTAAAATGTGTGTATAATCGCATTCAATATATAAAGTCTAATTAAGTTGTTTAGATGAACAAAGCACAAGATTTTCTTGCCTAATTAGCATTTTAATTGTTTGGTCAAACAGTTTTTTTATATTATATATTCACATTCATAAATCGGGGATTAAACGTGGAGTTGCTAAATATCAAAACAAGCATATGTGCACAGTACTGTACATATAACTGCGCTTTGCATTTTCCGAGATTGACATGCTAAATGGCAGACTAACCCGGTTTACTCTCATTCATTTCATTCACGAACAAGATAAGCTATGTACCAGTTCATTTCATTCACGAACGACATGTATCCGTTCATTCAGCTCGTTCACGAATGACATGTGTATCAGCTCAGTCATTTCATTCACGAACGAGATGTACTAAATCATTCAACTCATTCATGAACGACATGGGTACCAGTTCAGTCATTTCGTTCACGAACGATAAGATCTCTAGATCTAGTTCAGACTCATAAGAAACTCGTTCATTGAGGGCGTATTCGTTCACTACATTCAACAAATCACATACTCTGTCACATCTCATACTCGAAGGCTATTGGCTCGAGGTTGAGTAATTCTTTGACAGGATGAAATGGTTGTTACCCGGTTCACTGAGCTGCGCATGCGCTGCTTATAGCGCCGCGCTGCTGTGGAGGGAGGAACTTCAGTGAACGAGAAATATGAGTCAGTGGATTACGTGAACGAGGACGATTCGTTCACTTAAAAGATTCGTTCAAAAAGAATGATTCGTTCACGAACTACACATCACTAGTGTATTTACAATATTCACAATGAACTTAAAACAACACAATAAAACTAGAAATCCTAGTCTGTTAAAAGCTTCTTTCGCTTCCATACCATTAAAACGGTCCTTAAGAAATCCAGTGTGCTGTTAGTTCCAATGTAAAAGTGTCCACCGGTGTATTTGCAGTCCAAATAAAGTGATAATGCAAGATGTGTGAAAACACTACAATAGTAAGTCCATAAACAACACCACAATCCAGTGTGTAGGTGTTTGGTCAATGACCTTGTCTGTTTGTCATGCTGCCTCCTTTATACTGTTCAGTTCCTATTTTTTGTCATGTGATGAGTCACATGACCGGCAGACCTCGGAGTCACTTAAAGAACAAACATTATAATAGTTAAGAGGTATAAAATGGCTAAGACAACATTTAAACTATTAAAACTCAAATATACATGAAATCATTATAGTATATTGAGCAGGTTAAAACATGCGTCCTGTGTGACAGTGTCACAAGATCACAGTTTAAATAATATAACAATAGACTAAACCATTCCTAATCAGGCACCGTGGTTTCCATCAATAGTCAAAACATTCTTAACATATGAAAATACAGAAATTCTAAGCATTCTGAGAACAAAATAGAAAACGAAAAGAATTGATCATCAATAACAAGAAATCAGCATTTGGGTCCAAGCTAGCTTCTATTAAAGGAGTGATCACCTACAATTTTCACTTTTCCACGAGAATCTATTTATGTTATGATTGCCTAACGATTATACACTGGCCGGGAAGCCGATATTTAAAAGTGAAGCGTTTGTTTACCTCAGGGTTTGTAAAATAGCCCACGTGCACACGCACTCAAATACGAGATTTTGATTTCAGGATATACCATATATGGACACCGCAGCAGGAAGCTCGCCCTTCCCCTCTCCCCCTCATATTCAGTCACGAAAGATGCTGAAACGTAGTGCACACGTGAGTTGCTCTGTGGTTGACTGCCAGAATCAACATGTAAATGTGTTTTCTCTACCAAGAACGGACCTAGCTATCAGAGACCAGTGGATTAAATTCATTTTTAAATGACGCGGTTCCTTCAACCCTTCCCACTGGCTTATCGTTACGTGTTTGTGCTAAACATTGTACGCTGAAATCCTTCACAAATTTGGGGCAATATCAGGCGAAGTTGGCATCGAAGCTCGGGAAAAGCGCCATTCCAACAAAATTGCCTGCAATTGAAACGGTAAGACTGTGTTTTTATTGCTCTACTGTGTGTAACAAACAGCATCTAACTGCTAATGCGGCTATTGTATGCTGCTATTGCGTCTGTCACTAGACAAATAAACGAAAGACTCGTGGTGAAGTAATTATTTATGTACCCTGTAAACTGACTGCAAAATTGACTTTTGACTGCATTATAATGATTTCTTAATTCAGAATATGATCAAGATTGCATAGGTTGATGTGTTCGGGGAATTTGCCAGTTAATAGTAACATTTAAAGCCCCTTAAGTGAACGAAATGACTCGAAAAAAGATTTGTTCATTTTGATGAACGAGTTTGAAGAAGAGAGTCTGGTGTTGCCAGATTTGTTGTTTTTTCCACTACATATTATTGTTTATTTGTTGCCTAACGCTTATATATATGGTGCCGTCTAGTTTGTGTGTGTGTGCTGTGCTCGTCTTATATTTGTGTGTGTGTGCTGTGCTGGTGTCTCATATGAGTAACGTTATGTGCGTGAGTTCATTTACATGTATGTGTGACCACTTAGTATATATGCAAGCGTGTTTCATATGTGTGCATGAATGAAGTTTGATTTAAGCCCTAAACGGCGCCTCATACTTATACACAGGCCGGGAAGTCGGTCGCGTTCATTCACAACTTGCGCCATGATGTCAGTTTGTAATATGCTAAAGCATTACCTGCGGTGTCAACCCCCCCCCCCCTTCCTGCAACCAATCAACGCGCCCCTCATTTGCATTATTATAATGACCGTCTACGACAGCCAAAATATCGCATCAGATCTCGCGAGACAATAATGCCTACAGAAATAAGGGTCTGAGGAGCTCTGTGTTTATTTTTTTCCACTTTTCTTTTTTAGAAGGGCCTGAAAGACTATAATACAGCAGTAGGTATCGAAGGTAATACGAGGGTATGACTCCTTTAACAAATTACTCCTATTTATGTTGTGCTAAATTTACAGCTCTGTAATGTAAAACTCCTGTTACACAATCTGGAGATGCTTTTGTTATTTATTTATTTATTATTAGTATTATTATTATTATTTATTTTTTTCATAACCTAATTTGTTGCACTTGCACTATTCAGAAAAAGTGCCATTGCATTTCTTTAACATAGCCACAAATATTTGAAAATGGGACACCACAGCCACTTATACACAATGTTTTCCCAATATCTGATCTGATGTCCCAATTTAGAACCAAGCTGTTCATTTTCATCTGCTTATTAGAGCCCAACAGATGTGTTTGAAGTCATTTATTACAGAATCAATACTGCAGCGAAGTTTATAATTTAATTGCTGTCACACCACTAAAAGCTGTAACAGCACTTTGCATTGGACAGACACAGCAGGGTTCCTGCAAGAAATTATGGTTTCTTTCTCCTGAACTGCCAATAAATCCAATCAACTGTTAACTCTTTAATGCTGCATATTTAGAGAAAAAAAGGTGGGAAAAAGTGTCATACGACAGCATGAGTTAATATGGTTATTTTAAATACATTTCGTTTTTTTTGCAATTAAACATTTAACTGTTAACGCGATGTGATGTTCCTTTAAAAATTAATTTTCAAAACACCATCTTTGTTGATCACACTGTCAATCATGAATCCAATCCCAAGGCACATTAGCAGCCAATCAAAGATCACTGTTGATTCAAAGCACTCTGGAAGCTGGTTTTGACAGCTGACCACATTAAGATGTATAATGGAATGTTCCATTGGGGACCTGTCCTACATATAACCCATTCATCCACATTTGTGCTAGATTTGCTTGAAATGTCTTTATTATAAATTAGCGGCAATCTTAAGTAACTAACTTAATTATAAATGCTGTATAATATCAAACATAAAATCTGACATCTACTGTAGAACACATTTGTGGTGTTTCATTTTTGAATGCCTGTGTTTTTTTGAACAAATGTTTTAAGCAGTATGTGGTTGGTTTATAAATGCAAAGCTACCTGGGTTCACTTTCATGTGATTCCAAATATGTCTTTGGGAGTTACAATTTATAAAACAAAGCAACTTGTGACAAAACTTAGACTATCCAATGAAAGTCCAAGAGTGTTGGGGGTAATGCATCACAAGTAACAGTTACGTAATCAGATTACTTTTTCAAGAAACTTGTAAAGTAACACAATACTTCTTCATTTACAAGAAAATTACTTCTGTTTAATTAAGTAATGCCAGGTACTTTGTTTTCCTATTTATTGACTAACAGCTCTCCTTTTCCCCATGTTGAGAGAAATCATGAGTAAGTGCAGAGGCATTGTGTGCACTGTGTAAACATGATGGTACTACTGTTCATGATGGTACTACTGTAGCCATGTAGTTACTGTACTAGACTAAATGTGAACAAGCATTTACTCATCTCACTTGCACAAAAGCACATTGCAACAATAGATCACAGGAATGAGAGATCCTAATGCAGTGTGTGTTAATGGGGTAATCCAAAATCAAAATCCAAAACAGGCTAGAGGTCAATAACGGGGAAAGCAGTCCAAAAACAAGAAACACAAGAAACAAGAAAACACAAGGGAATGCAAGAAAACCGGGTGACGGAAAACAAGGACTCCCCGAAAAAGAATGAGACAGGCTGATATATATGGACAGCAGATGACGATGAAAGTGAAGACAGCTGAGTGCAATTAACAGGTGTGCAATTAACCGTGATGAAGGGACAAGGTTTTTTGGGAAATTTAGTGCCTGCAGTGGGGTGCCTATGGGGAAGTGAGACCACTAGTGGACACCCAGGGAAACACAGACCAGACACTGTGACATTACCCCCTCCTCTAAGGAGCAGCTACCAGATCGAACACATCGATCCATCGAACACAAAAACAAACCAAGGAACACAGAGACCAGGAGAGAGGTGGACTGGTGGAGGATAAGGGGGAGGGACGGAGGGCCAGGTCCATAGTGGGAAACAGAGACAGGAAGTGAAAAAACAAAACAAAAACCACAAGGAGACCAGGAGGGAGGTGGACCGGCAGAGGACAAGAGGGAGGGACGGAGGGCCAGGTCCATAGAGAGAAAAAAAAAACAAAAACCACAGCCGTGCGGTCGAGACCGAAGCCCACCAGGGCGCCACAGAAGACCACCACAGCTGTGCGGTCGAGACAGAAGCCCACCAGGGCGGCGCCGAAGACCACCACAGTGGGATTGATGGCACAGGAGAGCAAGTCTGGTTAGGTAAGCCTGAAATAGAGAACATGAACAGGTTAAGGGTGGCCTCTGTGGCCCTGAGGAGATGGTAGATGGTCTCCATGGCCATGACAGGGCAGGCGGTGAGTTCCTGGATGGCCTCCATGGCCACGACAGTATAAGTTGAGCGCTCAGGAAGTTCGGCTGAGACGTGACGAGGCTCTGGAAGTTCAGCAGAGACGTGTAGAGGCTCTGGTAGTTCAGCAGAGCCGTGGAGAGGCTCTGGTAGGCTCTGGTATATGGTAGGCTCTGGTATATGGACAGGTGATGACGATGAAAGTGAAGACAGCTAAATGCAATTAAAAGGTGTGCAATTAACCATGATGAAGGGACAAGGCTTTGTGGGAAATGTAGTGCCTGCAGTGGGGTGCCTATGGGGAAGTGAGACCACTAGTGGACACCCAGGGAAACACAGACCAGACACTGAGACACACATTCAGTATTCCTCAAAATTAGTACAAAGTGTGAAATGGAATCAGAGGCTAATTCATTTCAAATGAAATGAAACATTCAAAGAAACAATACATGAACAAATCTTTTCATGAGATTCAAAAGATTCGTGTCACGTGCTAGTGCATATTATCCATTTATCATTGAAAAGGCTATGACTAAGGTACAGTAGATGTCAATACAGTGTTGTTTTGTCTGTAAAGAGGGGTCAGTATATGTTTTATGAGCTGATTGCTGATTAGAATGCAGCGCTGTATTCATGGAGTTCTCTCTGTCTGTCCTACCATCCGTGATGAGATACACATGTAGGAACTAATGCCTCCATGTTTGTGTCGCGAATCAAGTACTGTATGTTTTTTCTGCCTCTCTGCTTCTCACCTGCCTCTGGATCAACAGCTCCCTGCTTGATCTTGTGCTACTCTAAATACTATGGCACACATCCACACACTCGAAGACACACTCCATCCAAACCACCTCTTTTTGCTGCATCAAATCCATTTTCATGATGTTTCAGAGCAGTGGCTCTCAACTGGTGGGTTGTGTACCAAAAATGGGTCACAGGTCTATTCTGATTGGATGGTGAACAGCAGGGGAGAAATGAAAAGTGCAATACAAACATGGACAATGTTACATGACATGCCCTCAAAAATCATGAACTAGACGATGCAATGTAAAGAAGAAAATGATCTAGAATACATTAACTTTGGACTCAATTGAAACAAGGATAAATGTAGTTTATGGTATGTCTGATTATTTTTTAGTCATTTTAAAGAATTTATTGTGTGGTATATGACACATGGCACCTCACATATACTGTACAGAAGAGCTTAACACTGTTATTCAACACGAATCACTGCAAAGAACTAACCAAACAATTTCCTGATTTCCTACACACTTGGCAATGCCTGATCATCATATCAAGCCCTGCAGGCAGGATTGTCCTCTACTATCCTAAAGGTGCTTATGTGGGACAAAATACTGTAAAAGCAATTCTTCAGTCTCTTTAGGATTTAGTGAATTAATGCCAATTCAATCCATGGGTTGCAGTTTTTTCCTATTTCCACATTTGTCTGCAAAAAACATAAACCCTAGGAATGAAATATGTAATATCAGTTAACTAAAATCCATGAACCCCAAGCCAGTTAAAAGGATCAACACACTTTTCAGGTTAAAGTGTTATGCTGTAAATTCCATTTGAATTCTCACTCTGGAATGGATTGCACTTATTCTAAAGTGCATGGCATGGCATTACATGCAACACATACAAATACACAGAATATTTACCATTTCCAGTCATAATACCAACTGTTATCACATAGTCTTAATTGCCAATTTATTTCACATAAGACATCATCATTAATACACAACAGTAATGGCCTTACAGCCGTTTGTGAAAGGATTCAGTCACTCACATTCATTGGGGAACAAACTGACAAAAGCAATCTGTTTCCACAGTGTCCTTCAAGGATGTGAAAACAAATGGCATCAACATTTTTCATAAAAGGCGCTTCAAAAATTACCTTCTGCTGCCTGTTTTTCCTAATTAAGTACTATTTTGTTATTTCTATATGCAATTGTTTTGTTTTCTTATGTCATATGGATAGTTTGGGCTCTAAATTCTGATTGCTTAAGCATTCAAAGTTAAATAAAAAGGTGCATTGTTTTAAAGCCTATTCAGTGACTGGTGTAATTTACAAAAAACTCAAAGACAATTATGCTGATCCACGTTAGTAGATTTCAGTGCAGTGTCTAACTTCATTGTGAGATCAGTACTAGAACATTGCTGCTAATGCTAGCACCTTTAAGGACATGGAAACAATGAGTTGATTAATTTACTATGTAACTTACTAAAATGCATGTCATACATTAATATTGTACATTAATAGTCCAAAATGTAAGATTATTATTATTATTATTTATTTTTTTCAAGAATATGGACTTTACTTGAGGCATGGAAAGCTGTTGCATATAGACTGACAGGATAGCTTGAAGATGGTAGAATTTAATTTGGGATATAATTTGTTTTTTCAAACCTCTGATGATCTACGTGCTACTCGTTTTATCAAGTTTGTTATATTGCACTGCATCTGTATCTTGTATTTATATATTTGTATTATTTTATTTATTGTATTTTGTTATTATGTAATTTGATTGGAATTTATTGTCTAGCTTATGATCTTGTTGATGATTGGTACATCAGTACAACATGTCTTTTGATTTCTCTAACGCTAAGCCTTGGGGTCTGGCCAATGCACAGCTGTCGATATAAACTGACACAAACAAAAAGATTTCAAAATATTGCATCCACAGAGCTGTAGCTTTAGCATCTTTCTCACGTATCCTAGGTTGAGTGTTCTCTCATAAAGTGTCTGCTGCTCTGTGTAGTGTGACCCAGGGGCATGAAATGATTAGATATGAAGTCTAAAAATTCTCTCCTCTCAGACCAGTGTAATACCTATTTGGCAAACTCTTCCAGCAAAAATGTTCTTTTCATTTCTCTTTGATGTTTAATTAATCCAAAAGCTTCATCAGCTACTGTAGTTTAGTGCTGCAAAAGAAAACAAGCTATTTTCTATGCTTCTGGAGTATCATACAGTCCATATCGTAATATTGGAATACATTAGTCTGTGCAGACCTCGGTTGGCAATTTAAGTGGTTTTTAGGTTATTGAGTGCATTAGCTTGTGTTAGCTAATGTTAGATCCACAAAGCGGAAGACAAACTGATGGTAAAAAAAAAAAAAAAAAAAGATAGGTCCATTTTCTCTTTTCAGTTTCCAGTTACCACTTTTTTGTACTTTAGTTTGGTCTGGCTTATAGACCCTTTGCAAACACGTGACTACGACCACGTGACGACGCCATGACGGACAGCAGAATCACCGGAAGCACAAGCTAAATAGTAGTAGACGAGCGGGAAGTTTCAATCAGTTTAAAATAAATAACACTAAATTTTATGGCTTCTTCTACTGAACAAGCTGTCGTACCGTTATCGGTCGAGGTAGGGCATCTGGTAGGTGCTCACAAAGAATGGTATTTGGAGAAGTTGGAGATCACAGGATTGGATATTCCTCCGTTTTCACGGACCTCATTAAGTCGGCGAGTCTACCTGACTTCATTCCACACGATCTGTACCACTACTGTATGTGGTAAACGGGGTATCCCCATACACTGGTGCTGATCTCAAAGCTTTTAAAAGTCTGGATGCTTACCAGTTCTTTGTAGCTGGCTGGGTTACAGGTACGCGATGCTACGCTCACGGCGGGGGGAGGTACCTCATAATGGCAAGGGTAAAATGTCAATCTAGGGTTTATTTCGTATTAATTTTTATTCTTTACTTAAGTAAAGATTTATATAACATGTAGCCTATGTTTTTAGAGGACATGGTCATTCGTGGCTACCCACTTAAGTTACCGTTGTTCACTGGGTGTGCCAATGCAACTTTCAAATTCAGTTGATCTATAACTTTTTTATACCAAGTACCACCTCAGAAAATATTTGGCTGTCCAAGTACCACCATAATGACCAATATTAAAATACAGTAGCGTAGTAGGCCTAACTATTCAGCTAACTTTACTGCTCTGCACAGTTGAAAAAATGACTCTTAGGAACTTTTATTTCTAATAAGAATATTTATTGTTGTCGGCCACTTTAACATTGTAAATACACAGTTTGAACATTAACACTGCACTGTGCTTACATACAAGTAAAAAAATAACCATTTTATTACACGAACGAACATGAACTCGAACTCGTTTGGCTTGCTGTCCGTCCTACAGCATAGCTCTTCTGCCGTCCATCATGGTGTCAGAATTCGCGCGAGTAGAGCGTGACGTCAAGTGCAAGGGGTCTATATGGTTTGTCTGAGTTTTAAAATGGCTCCCTCCCTCCCAATCTGACTACAAATACAACTGACATTTTTTAATGTTTTAAATGCACAGTGTATTTTTGCTACTAGAGGTCGCTTATTCAAAACATAGCCTAATGATGTCATGAAGAAGCGTGAAATCATGGGAGCTGTCCTCTTTACATCTACAGCCAATGTAAATCAATCTGACAGGACTGAAATTATGTTCATGGATTTGATCATTTATTGAAATTTTATTAATGTTTTGTTTGATCACTTAAATTGACATAATATTATTTAATTTTAATGAAATAGCCACACGGGATAACATAGAACTGGTTTATGTGGTCAAAACAATTTAACCAAAAAATGCATTTAAGTGTGTTAAAAGTTTTTTATATTATAATGTTAGATAGGGTGACCATATGAGCCATTTTCCCAGGATGTGTCCTTGCCAGGATTTTTATATTGCCTAAAATATCCAGATTTTGGCTGTTTGTGCTGTGCAGATCGCTCATAGTATGACATTCATAAGAGCTATAGAGAGAAGAGCAGACGGCTTCTTATGCATTCAAATCACTCTCTTGGTACTTTGGTGTCATACAATGATTGGTGCGCAGCGACGCTTCAAGTTGAATTAACAAACAAACACCTAACATGTACGTGTATTTACATTGCTTTGATTGTTCTCTGTAGATCTCACCTTCTCACACGCCATGATTGGTTGATTATGTAACATACCTTCATGTTATTGGTCAAACTACTTTGGATGTTTTAGGCAATATAGAAATCCTGGCAAGGACGCGTCCTGGGAAAATGGCTCATATGGTCACCCTAATGTTAAGAGTTAAATGTTAAAACAATAAGAGATTGAAATAACTGTGTCGAACTACACAAAAGTGATTTGTTTTCAGTCAATTAAGGTAGCCAAAGTTTGCTCTCCTCTTTAATAAAACACATGTGAGATCGATGACTCTCTCTAATCCAAGTTTGTCACAAAAATCTTTCAATCTTGGAAATGTCACAACAATATTAATGCTCATTTTACCTCTTCTCTTGTCCCTTGATCATCTTGGGTCATTTGATTCACCTGTGTGAAACAGATGATAACATAGCTAATACAATCAGCAGTGGCAAGCAAGTATCTGAAGAACTGAAATCAACCACTAAGCATCAAGCCATTTTATTTGTCCCCAAGACTGTTTTCCTGAACTGATGCCATCAGCATGCTGTGATAGTCCTAAAACAGATTAATATGTCATTGGACAAGAACAGTCTTTTATCAGACGTCTACAGTACCTGTCCAACCAAAATATTGTCAGTGAACACCCACTGCATACAAAGAATCTCAAATTTGCTTATTCTTGTTTTCTTTCTTAGGCAGACTAACTTTCTAGTGATTCTAATTCAGGGATGGGCAACTGAACAATATAATCAATTGCGAAAATGAGCAAAAAGAAAATAAAAATTGACTAAGAAAATTGTCTTAATGTTTCCCAAAATGTTATGTAAATGTGTAATGAAAGATTTTAATTTAAGTTGATATTACACCACTGCTCACAAAGAGAAGTATGAAAAAATACATCGCTGATGCCACCGTACGACGGTGCAAAAATCATATGTAAATGCATTTTATGTGGTTTCACTTGCTCTTGTGAGAGTGAAAAATACATCACCAGAGGTTGAAATTGTAAAACAGTGCGCGATTGAGATGGCTAAAGTATTTGGAGATGAGAAAATTGCCAAGAACTTTGAATCTGTATATTTGTCACGCCAAACAGTAGCACGCTGAATTTCTGACATCCAATGTCAAATCCAAGAAAATCTGAAACACACAATAGACAATTGCAGATACTTTTCTCTCATGCAGATACTTTTCTCTCATGCTGGATCAAAGCACAGATGTGACGGATGTCAGTCAGCTCCTGATCTTTGCAAGAACGATCACAGAGAACTTGGATATTCAAGAGGATCTGTTAAACTGGCTTCATTACATGGCACAATAAAGGGAGAGGATAATTTCAAAGCAGTTGAGAATACGGTACGTGAGTATGGGGGCTTTGTTAAACTGTCTGCTGTCATTACTGATGGAGTACCAGCAATGCAAGGAACAAAATTTGGATTTGCTTGGCTTCTTCAGAAGAGTGGTATTAACTGTTCTGTACTACACTGCATAATACATCAGATTAGTAGAATTAATTTGATTTAATAGTTGTGCTATGTGATCAGTAACAAATATTATTTGCTACAGGAGGCCCTGTGTACAAAGACTCTGGACCTTGGACATGTCATGAATCTTATTCAAGGTGGAAACAGGCTACTCAATCACAAAAAGTTTACTGCCTTTTTGAATGAAGGTAGTACTGCTTATGGGTAATTACTGATGCATACTGAAATCATATGGATGAACCGTGGGAAGTGTCTGGAAAGATTCTTTGCACTGCGCAATGAAATCCTTTTGTTTATGGAGGACAATATTAAGTTGGACATGTGCGCTTACTGCTGCAGACTACACAATCCAGAATTTCTTTGTGACATGGCCTTCCTCACAGTTATGACCATGCATCTAGATAATCTGAACAGTTACAAGGACGGGCCCAAACTTTCCTCTATGCGCATATGAATCCTTTTTAACAGATTTTCACCTGGTGCTGTAAATTTGACATACTTCACTGCCTGCAAAGAGATGCACAACGTAAAGAAAATAAATTGAAAGTCTGCAAGAGCAATTCAAGGTTCGCTTACAGGACATTCATAACATGCAGCCTCGTATAGACCTCTTCACAGACCCTTTGAATGCAGCTGTCAGTGAGCAGCCTGCAGAGATGCAGCTAGAACTCTAAGAGCTTCAGTCCAAAACCAAGGGATATCGAGAAGGGACTTGAATTTTGGAATTTAGTGCCTGGGTCCCATTTGTTCCTCCTTGGAAATTTTGCACTATTACTGCTCAGCATGCTTTGCAGCACTTACATCTGTGAAAGATTTATACAATTCACATTGACACATGTTCAAGATGGTCCCTGCTGGTGGTGTGTTGGCTCCTCATCTTGCTCCGTTTGTTTTAAAAATGAATGGAGGACACAGGGCTGTATATTGAATGTATCAGAAAAAGCAAAGTGCACCTGGAATGTTTTTTTTTTTGAGGGCGCAGAATTTGTGATTGCCATGCCTTTGTGTTGCTTTCTGTGCCCAGAACTTCTGTGTCAAGGCCTCATTACATCAAGAAGGGTATAAATCACAATTATCTGTGTTAACTGAGGAAGATAGAAGAGTGAGAGGGTCTAACCGTGCTGACTGGGAACACTTTGGTAAGGATGGCATTAAGCAATGCCAGATCCTTTGCAAACAATTCATACATTTTAAATGACTTTTACATAAAAATGACTTAGATATTTTATTTAATGTTGAAACATGTGTAAGGCAAACAGGTCAATTTAGCTCAAAGGGAATCATTTAAGATTTTAAAGGGAATTTGAACAGAATCACTGTTTCACGGCTGATCACTGAGACGCCCTGCGATTCACTGAACGAGCCGTTTAACATCAAATCTGCGCTGGATATTAATATCCAAACTATAGTGAAAACACTATCAATTAGCACAGTAACAAGATCGGCAGTTTAAGACATTAACTTGTAAGCACAAAACACAAGATACTTCTCTTTTCGATATGAATAAGGCTTTATTAGATAAATCTAAGACATATAAACTATTCTAACACATAAACGCACGCACTCACACATTCACACAAGTTGCAGGAAGATCGAAAGTTAGAGAAAGATGAGTTTAAGAGAATGGAAATGTGGAATCCCAAGTTTACAGCAATACGTTAAATTGCATAGACATGAACAGCCATCAATCACTTAATTAACCCTCGCATTGAGTTCCTCAATGAGGTTAAAATTATATTAGATACACCAGCACAAATGTCTGAAGGTACATTGCCTGTGTAAAGTTGTCGCTGATTGGCTGGAAGTTCAGTAGTCATTGAAGTGATGTCTTGGGAAGCCTGTGGTTGGACGTTGGCTGAAGATGGAGTTGTGTGGCTGGTTGAAGTTGAATGGGCACCCGAGGTCAGGCGTCGGAGAATCGACGTTATAAAACTTAACTCAGAACACGAAAGTCTCAAACGGAAAAGAAAAGAAATAAAGTTTGACGAGACTATGTGGTGTTTCTTCTCATCGTGGCTAAGTAGCAGCAACCGCGCTCAAAGAACAGTGATGACAAACAGCATGGCTAAAAGCTATAGCAAAGAAGCAAAGCTAAAAGCTAAAAGCAGGCATGACTAGTAGCAAAAGCAAGGCTAGAACTAAAAGTCGACATGACTAATAGCAGAAGCATAGCTAGAGACTAAAAGCAAGATTTTATGGTGTCCTGAGTATTTAAACTGGCCTGTTGGCCACACCTCAAATGTTGTCTTGACCAATCAGATATTGTCTTGGCGGGGGGGTATCATAAATCATATGTTTATCTTACCAAGCATGTGGTCCGAATTTTGACCAGCTTGCTGCCCTCACCACAGTGGAGACGATTGTAACCCAGGTTACTAGTGGTTAGTAGCAGAGAGAATAATAGAGCAAATAATAACACCAAGTGCAGCAAGATTAAATATGTATCTGTGACTGAATATAATATTTATAAACATAAATCTTTATAAATAAAAAAAAAATATTAGATTATAATCTCATTCAATGAAATTGCGTTTTGAATGACGTCATTACGTTTTCCACTATCACGGCAAGTTTACAACGCAGCGCGTTCCAGATCCTTCTTTTCTCTGTGAACTTGGGAGGAGAGCAGATGTCCGTCGCTGTTCCAAGAGATTCAGTGCTTCAGAATTGAAAATAAACGACGACTGAGAGAAAAGCAGGGTGTGTCTGAGGGTGATATCTTCAAACGTGGATCATCGGGAGTTTTCCGGATTTTTCATATACATTTGAATGAGTTTCCTTGGCCAGGTTTTTTTTCTCTCTTTGTTGTTTCCGTGTGATGTTCTGTTGACGCTCATCTACTGCATGCGGCCTGTTCTGGATACGGATCAAGTGAAGTGTGAACCTTTTCCTGGATTGTGAACTGTCTCAACTCTCTCCTGTGCGCGTAACGGTGGAGTTTGGACTGGCGAGCCACCCATTGGCTGGAGGATGTGAACATTCCTGTTTTGAAAGAAAGTTGAACTAATTCATCTTCAAATGGTAGGAGTGGAATTTTAGACTTTAGAGACTGTGGACTTCATTACTTCCTGGATTCTTGGAATAAATTTATGAACTGCTTGTTTTTTTTTTCCTTTTTCAAAAAATCATTCTGATTTGTTCGTTGCAAGCAGTGGACTCTCTAAATTTTGAAGTATTTAGACTGAATGAATTTTTCTTTATTGGGTGTTTAATATCTTTCAGAAACTTGTTTGAGGTTTATGGGTAGATAATTGCTGAATAATTAAACTAAGATTACATTTAAGAACAGAACAGTTAAAAAAAAAAGAAAAGGTTGATTATATGTTTAATGATAAACTGCTTTAAACACATGCTTAAGTTAGGGGTGACTGAACCATCTAACAGCCCTTGGTCCAGCCCCATCGTCATGGTACCAAAACCAGATGACACCCTCCGCTTCTGCGATGACTTCTGCTGCCTCAGCGAAGTCTCGGAGTTCAACGACTACCCAGTGCCTCTGGTGGATGAGCTCCTGGATCACCTGACGGGAACTTGTCAAGCCCCAGGGGAAAAACCCAGCAGGGTTGGCAGGGTACTATCGCTGGTCATTTTTTTACTTCTTCTCCTTAGCCACCCCCTTGACAGACCTGACCAAGAAGGGGCAACCAGAGAAGGTGTGCAGGCTTTCTGGAATGTGAAGACAGTGCTCACCTAAGAGCCAGTTCTGTGAGCCCTGGACTTCAGCTGTTCCTTCCTGCTGCAAACGGATGCCTCCGAAATACGACTTGGAGCTGTCCTCTCCCAGGTTCAGGAAGGTGAGGAGCATCCAGTCCTTTATATCAGCAGGAAGCTGACCCCGGCCAAGAAGAATTACGCCACCATGGAGAAGGAAGCTCTCTGGGCAGTCCTGGAGCTGCGCTACTACCTCCTGGGCCATAAGTTCACCCTCGTTACGGACCATGCGCCCCTCCAGTAGATGACCCAGGCCAAAGACACGAATGCCAGGGTGACGCAATGGTTCTTTGTGCTCCGGAAACTCACAAGGAGCACCTGCTCATGAGCACTAAGGACTGATTGGCCACACCTGGGGCTCATCAACCAACGAAGGGTGAGAAGCCTCTCCATGATTCCAGAAGGCAATGAGTGACCGATCAGCCCCACCACAAGCACAACATGGATTCACCCACACCTGGACATTACTGAGAGGTCTTCAGTGAGCTGGAGCACCATCACCTTTCATATAGTCACCTGTCATTTAATAAATTCACCCTCCAGGGCCTTAAACTAAGCTCTCCTTGTCGCGTGTTCCTTCCACCCCGCCACAAGTGTTTTCTGGGACCTGTGTGTTTCTGTCCTTTTCTAGGGTAGGTCCGTGGTGAGCACCCCCCTCTGCTAAATTCAGAAACTGGGTGCTCGACTTGCAGTGTTTACCTCACTTGTTGATGTTGCATCCAGCCGGTATGATAACCCTGGTTCCAGCTTCATGCTTCCTGGATCATGCGGCGGGGTCACAGGCTTCTGCGGGAGCCTTCTTGATCATCAGGCCCCTGGCATGGCACTGCAAAAACTTCCTGGATGTCCGGCTGGGCTTATGCTTACAGGCTGCCCTGTCTGGTACACCATTTCTAGGTCACCAGGATATCTCTTCTTGCTGAGGCATCGATTGGGAAGTATAGGTGGCATTTGCGAGAACCTTCTTGTGTAATGCTGTCTCAGGCAGTGCTCCACTTGCCTCAGAGGGTTATCTTTGAGCTTGTCACTCCTGTTTGGCTCAGTACTTCCAGGCTTCTGTGGACAGATGTTTGGGAAGTTTTTAAATCCATGCTATTGTAAATGCACACGCTTAGCTTTGTGCACTTTATGAAATCCACATGGTGGTAAGTGTGCACACTGAGCACTTTGCACACTTTCTAAAATCCATATAGTGGTAAGTGTGCACACTAAAACCCTGCGCAATTTCTAAAATCCTGTATGGTGAGGGTTACCCATTATTAGCCTTGTTCCATTTCTCTGAGTTGGCATAGACCCCGGTAAACCTTGGGCTCCACTCAACCAGTGTGTCTCTGTTGACACACGTTGAAGCATCACTTCCCTCACCATTGAGGGTTATTGTGAGCATGGTGCTTCCTTTCAAGCACTCGAGTTCTCTCCCCTTTTGAGGAGCTGGACTCGTCGCTCCGTGGGCTGTTATTGTGGTAGTATTTAGAAGTGCTCCCTTTTATCTAAGGTTTGCGTATTCTGAATCATGGTTGTTATTCTCCCTCAGCTGGGTAACTTCTTACTAGCCATCCAGCATTGAATATGTTGTAGGTCGAGAGCCGGGTGTGGGGCTCCCTCAGCTAGGTATTTTACTGCTAGCCATTCCAGCATTTTACCATAAATTGAGTTGATGACTTCTCATTATACTGTTCTTGGGATGTACCATTTCCATCTATGGGCTGCTCTTCAGAGTGCCAAGAGAGGCCCTTAGAATGGTATCTTTAAAATCCATGTTATGGTAAGTGTATACATGTAGTCTTCTTACACTTTCTAAAATCCACACTGTGGTAAGTTGGCACGCTGGTATTTTGTGTTCTTTCTTATGTTGGTTAAAGCCCCGGTTCCACCTTGGGCACCACTCCACCTTGTTTCCTCAGGATATCTACGTTAGCAGGGTGTTGCTACCAATGTCACGGACAGCTGTCTAACATCCCGGGGGCAACTCCCATGGCTATGGTAGAGTTTGTACTTAGTGCTCACCATGGTTTTCTGGCATGCACTCCCCTCAGCATGGTGGCGTGGGTATACTGTTCCCCATAGAGACCCCTAGAAGATGTAGTTTGAAATTTCCCTTAAAAGGGAACATCTCCGGTTACGTTTGTAACCATGGTTCCCTGAGTAGGGAACGAGACACTGTGTCCTCTAGGATTTCTGCAATGTTTCAGACACAAGCTTCAGACGAAGAAGTAGATGACATGTTCTACCGACACCTATTTATACTATAGTCACACAGGTAGTGACGGTAGTGCTGTCGCCGGCCAACAAGTTGTTGGTATTTTTAGAACGCATGCTTCAGACACGGGTCACAACGAGGCATTCCACATAGTGACTTCTAGAGGACGCAGTGTCCCGTTCCCTACTCAGGGAGCCATGTTTACATACATAACCTGAGAAGTTTTTGAATGTATGTATTTATTTATTTATTTTTAAGCATTCATTGCTCTTGAGCTCTATCTGTGTGGAAGTGCTGTTCTTCATGCATCACGAGTGAAGGATAGAGCACATACTATGTGTAATATTATCATCCCAGCATGTAGCCTCCAGTTACCTTTGAAGGAAAGCTTGTTGGCATTTTGATCAGGATGCTGAAATCTCCACTTTGACTCTTAACCTAGAAACAGAGCAGATCAATAGGCTTCTTGATACTGCTTCTTAAAGAACACAGCCCCATTTCTCACCCTGTTCATTTTATCTGGAGCCCTGTTACACTACATAAAGGTACCTGAATATGTGTGCTGTTCCAGTAATATCAGCAAAAAAAGAAAAAAGAAAAAAAAAAGATGTGCACTTTGAATGCTTGTCAATGTCAATGTCACCTTTATTTATATAGCGCTTTAAACAAAATACATTGCGTCAAAGCAACTGAACAACATTCATTAGGAAAACAGTGTCAATAATGCAAAAATGATAGTTAAAAGCAGTTCATCATTGGATTCAGTTATGTCATCTCTGTTCAGTTAAATAGTGTCTGTGCATTTATTTGCAATCAAGTCAACGATATCGCTGTAGATGAAGTGTCCCCAACTAAGCAAGCCAGAGGCGACAGCGGCAAGGAACCGAAACTCCATCGGTGACAGAATGGAGAAAAAAAACTTGGGAGAAACCAGACTGAGTCGGGGCTTGCCGTTCCCTTCTGACTAGACGAAACCAGCAGTTCAATTCAAGGTTACAGAAAAGTCATATTGTGCTGAAGAATCATCTGTTTCCTGTGGTCTTGTCCCGGTGGTCGTCTGAGACAAGGTCTTTACAGGGGATCTGTATCTGAGGCTTTAGTTGTCCTGGTCTCCGCTGTCTTTCAGAGCTGTAGAGGTCCTTTCTAGGTGTTGATTCACCATCTGGTCTGGATACATAATGGATCCGGGTGACTGCAGTGACCCTCAGACTTGGATACAGTGGCTACGGTGACCTCGGAATGAGAGAGAAACAGACTAATATAAGTTTGGATGCCGTTCTTCTAATGATGTAGCAAGTACATACCTAATTAATGCAGACTAAAAATCTTTAAAAATCTTTAACGGATTTGGATATCAGAAGTGTATTAGTGTGTTATGTGTAAGCCAGTTTAAAGAGATGGGTCTTGCAAGAGTGTGTCTGCCTCCTGGACAGTGTTAGGTAGGTTATTCCAGAGTTTAGGCACCAAATAGGAAAAGGATCTGCCACCCGCAGTTGATTTTGATATTCTAGGTATTATCAGAGTTTTGAGAACGCAGCGGACGTGGAGGATTATAATGTAACAAGAGCTAATTCAAATACTGAGTTGTCAAATCATACAGGGCTTTATAAGTAATAAGCAATATTTTAAAATCTATACGATGTTTGATAGGGAGCCAGAGCAGTGTTGACATAACAGGGCTAATATGGTCATACTTCCTGGTTCTAGTAAGAACTCTAGCTGCTGCATTTTGGAATAACTGGAGTGTGTTTACCAAGCATGCAGAACAACCACCCAATAAAGCTCACCTTGAGGTCATAAATGCATGGATTAACATTTCTGCATTTGACATTGAGAACATAGGCCGTAATTTAGATATATTTTTGAGATGGAAAAAATGCAGTTTTACAAATGCTAGAAATGTGGCTTTCTAAGGAAATTCAATTCAATTCAAGTTTATTTGTATAGCGCTTTTTACAATACAAATCGTTACAAAGCAACTTTACAGAAAATTATGCTTCTACAATATTTAGTAATAGCTTATAAGTGTTGACTGTCAGTTTGTGCACGTATGACTGAATTTTTAGAAAAATTAATACAAGACGTAGTCAGCCAGACGATGAACATTATTAATATTATTAATAATTAATAATTATTATATGATGCAGTCACACTTGTAGCAATATTTGTTAGTTATGTTTGTTGATTCAGGGTTAGCATCATCTGAGGTCCTCTGAGGGTCAGCATCATCTCTTCTCAGGTGTTCTGGATCCAGACTGGAGCTTGTGTAAATCCTAGTTACCTAGAGGCAAAACATAGAAACAAATAGAGACATCATTAGCATAGCTGCTATTAATTAATTAGTTTAACCAAAGCTAAAGAATAAAAATGCGCATTTGATCAGATGCAACTACACTCACAATTTAAGATACATTATTCGAATGTTTGGCGAAAGAGATGCCATTTTAATCTAGATTTAAACAGAGACGGTGTGTCTGAACACCGAACATTATCAGGAAGGCTATTCCAGAGTTTGGGAGCCAAATGTGAAAAAGCTCTACCTCCTTTAGTGGACTTTGCTATCCTAGGAACTGTAACGAATGGTCAATGAGTTGGAGGAAGCAAGTGCGAGTTTTGAATATTTAATAAATGAATACAAACAATAAACACGAAGACAGGTGATACTGGGAATCTTGATGGGAATACGAAGTCCAGGAAGAGGCAGAGCTCACAGGTGATCTGGGGTGTGATGGTGCGTTGGCAGCAGGAGAGTGTGACACAGGAACTGTGGGGGAAGAGCCGTGAAGGTAAGTGATGAGATCCGGGGATGAGATAGATTGGACGGGGTTCAAGGAAGACAGGACAATCCAACGACGAGAATACAGATGCAAGGAAGGCAGAACATGAGAACACGGAAATGACTAACAACGCTCTGACAAACAAAAGACGCTAGACAGGGCAATATATAGGGAAGGGTAATGAGTGGCAACTGGTGATAATGAACAATTAGTGGAGATGCCCACATGAAACAATCAGTGTTGACGCAAAGCACACACACACCACCCACATAGTGCAAAACCCGAGATCACGGTTTACCAACCCTCCCCTCTAGGAACGCCTCCTGGAGTTCCCAGACGGGCCTACCTGTTGATTGTATTCATCAATCAGGGAGTGATCCAGTATGTCCCTAGCAGGTACCCAACTCCTCTCCTCCGGACCGTAACCTTCCCAGTCCACCAAGTACTGGAATCCTCGTCCCCTCCGTCTCGAGTCCAGAATACGATTAACCGAATGAGTGGGCTCCCCATCTATGAAATGGGCCAATAAATTTGGGAACTAATTTATTAGAAACGGAGCGGAGCGGAATGTTGTTACTAGAAAGCCACACTTTTTTTGACCCACAAAGTATACGGGAGGCTTCGACCGGTGGCGATCGGCCTTGGCCTTAGTGCGCTTCCTCACTTAGAGCAGAGTCTCGCAGGCTCTGGTCCAGGTGCGGTGGCACCGCTGGACAAACGCGTGAGCGGAGGGGACCGCGACTTCAGATTCCAGACTAGGAAAAACAGGTGGCTGGTAACCTATGCTACACTGAAAAGGAGAGAGGCCATGGCTGACACTGGTAACGAGTTATGAGCGTACTCAACCATAGAGAGTTGTTGGCTCCAGGAAGAAGGATTCTTGGAGACTAAACATCGAAACATTCTCTCTAAATCTTGGTTGGCTCGCTCAGACTGACCGTTGCTCTGAGGGTGATAACCCGAAGACAGACTAACCGTCGCTCCTAACAATTTACAAAATTCTTTCCAAAATTTGGATATGAATTTGGATCCCCTGTCAGAAACCACATCTACCGAGAGGCCATGTAACTGAAAGACGTGATCAATAACAGTGACCGCTGTCTCCTTGGCTGTAGGTAATTTGGGCAAGGGAATGAAATGTGCCGCCTTCGAGAATCAGTCCACTACGGTCAAAACGACCGTCATGCCTTTAGAGGGCGGGAGGGCGGTAACGAAATCTAGTGTGATGTGGGACCAGGGTCTCGAAGGGACAGACAGTGGTTGAAGAAGCCCATCCGGAGGTCGGTTAGACGACTTGCCACTGGTGCAAACTGAGCAAATCAAAACAAAATCGTGAACGTCGCGAGCCATCAGTGGCCACCAGAATTGTTGCTTTACTTAACCCTTGGTGCGGCTTATCCCTGGATGACAAGCTACATTAGAGCAGTGACCACACTCAATAACGTCAGACCGTAACTCCTCCGGCACAAATAAACGATTCGGTGGGCCATCTTGAAAATCGATTCGACCTCTCATATGAGGGATGAGACGACTATACAGTCGTGGCCAAAAGTTTTGAGAATTACATAAAATATTGGAAACTGGAAAAGTTGCTGCTTAAGTTTTCATAATAGCAATTTGCATATACTCCAGAATGTTATGAAGAGTGATCAGATGAATTGCATAGTCCTTCTTTGCCATGAAAATTAACTTAATCCCAAAAAAACCTTTCCACTGCATTTCATTGCTGTCATTAAAGGACCTGCTGAGATCATTTCAGTAATCGTCTTGTTAACTCAGGTGAGAATGTTGACGAGCACAAGGCTGGAGATCATTATGTCAGGCTAATGGGGTTAGAATGGCAGACTTGACATGTTAAAAGGAGGGTGATGCTTGAAATCATTGTTCTTCCATTGTTAACCATGGTGACCTGCAAAGAAACGCGTGCAGCCATCATTGCGTTGCATAAAAATGGCTTCACAGGCAAGGTTATTGTGGCTACTAAGATTGCACCTAAATCAACAATTTATAGGATAATCAAGAACTTCAAGGAAAGAGGTTCAATTCATGTAAAGAAGGCTTCAGGGCGTCCAAGAAAGTCCAGCAATGACCAGGATCATCTCCTAAAGAGGATTCAGCTGCGGGATCGGAGTGCCACCAGTGCAGAGCTTGCTCAGGAATGGCAGCAGGCAGGTGTGAGCGCATCTGCACGCACAGTGAGGCGAAGACTTTTGGAAGATGGCCTGGTGTCAAGAAGGGCAGCAAAGAAGCCACTTCTCTCCAAAAAAAAACATCAGGGACAGATTGGTCTTCTGCAGAAAGTATAGTGAATGGACTGCTGAGGACTGGGGCAAAGTCATATTCTCCGATGAAGCACCTTTTCGATTGTTTGGGGCATCTGGAAAAAGGCTTGTCCGGAGAAGAAAAGGTGAGCGCTACCATCAGTCCTGTGTCATGCCAACAGTAAAGCATCCTGACACCATTCATGTGTGGGGTTGCTTCTCATCCAAGGGAGTGGGCTCGCTCACAATTCTGCCCAAAAACACGCGTACCAAATGGTACCAAAACACCCTCCAACAGCATCTTCTTCCAACAATCCAACAACAGTTTGGTGAAGAACAATGCATTTTCCAGCACGATGGAGCACCGTGCCATAAGGCAAAAGTGATAACTAAGTGGCTCGGGGACCAGAATGTTGAAATTTTGGGTCCATGGCCTGGAAACTCCCCAGATCTTAATCCCATTGAGAACTTGTGGTCAATCCTCAAGAGGCAGGTGGACAAACAAAAACCCACTAATTCTGACAAACTCCAAGAAGTGATTATGAAAGAATGGGTTTCTATCAGTCAGGATTTGGCCCAAATATATCTGTCCTATATTTGTAATGCACTGCAGTTTATCTTTGGGTGCGATGGATAAAACTGAAGTGTTAGACGCTGTAGAATGTACATTCGCTATTTTATTTTTAATGTCATCCATTTTATCAGTGAAGAAATTCATAAAGTCAGTACTATTTAACGTTGGTGGAATAATTGAATCAGGTGTCGTCTGGTAATTTGTTAATTTAGCCATTGTGCTACATAAAAACCTTGGATTGTTTTGGTTATTTTCTATGAGTTTGTGTATATGCTCTGCCCTAGCAGTTTTTAGAGTCTGTCTATAGATTAGATTAGATTCAACTTTATTGTCTTTATGCAGAGTACAAGTAGAGAGCTAATGAAATGCAGTTAGCATCTAACCAGAAGTGCAAGAATATAGTGTTTTATATACAGTACATAAAAGTGCAGAGTAAGTAAAGCTATGATATACAGAATGTACAGTGGAGTTGCTATATACGATATTGATATTATACAGAATATAAATATGAATGCAATGTGGGGATTGTATTTAAATTGTGAACAGAGCAATGAATGATTATATATACATTATGAACAGCAGGAACGTGAGAACAGTGGTAATAAATACAGTTGAATGAGTGTGCAAAAGTATTGTTGAACAATGTATTATATGCAAAATATAGTAGTGCAATGATATTTTTGTAGAAATAGTTTACTGTGCTTGTACAGTAATAACTTTAGACAGTTTATAGCGTAATAGCTTTAACCATGTGCAGTCTGTGCAAAATATGAATAGTGCAAATAATGTATGTTAAAGTACTGTGACCAGTGCAGTAAAAGAGCAGGTGCAGGTTAGATTGGTGGTGTGGCGTTCAGAATTGTCACAGCCTCGTGAAAGAAGCTCTTCCTGAGCCTACTAGTTCGAGAGCTCATGTAACGCCTGCCGGATGGAAGGAGGGTGAAGAGTCCATGGTTAGGGTGAGAGGCATCCTTGATGATGTTTCATGCCCTGCCCAGACAGCGCTTGTGATAAATGTTCTCGATGGAAGTTAACTGGGTGCCGGTGATCCGTTGAGCAGTTTTCACCACCTGCTGGAGTGCTTTGCGGTCAGATGCAGAGCAATTGCTGTACCATACTGAGATGCAGTTTGTCAGTATGCTCTCAATGGTACAGTGGTAGAATTCAGCGAGGATCCTGTGACTGAGGTGAACTTTCTTAAGGCTCCGTAAGAGGTAAAGGCGCTGCTGTGCCTTTTTGACCAGGGTGGAGGTTCAGGGACCAGGTGAGGTCATCTGAGATGTGGATGCCAAGGAACTTGAAACTCGACACACGCTCCACTACAGCTCTGTTGATGTAGATGGGTGTGTGTGCATAATTCCTAGTCCGCATGAAGTCCACAATGATCTCCTTTGTTTTCTGGGTGTTTAGTTCCCGGTTGTTGGTGGCACACCACACAGCCAGGTGCTGCACCTCATCCCTGTTGGCTGACTCATCGTCATCCTTGATCAGACCTACCACCGTGGTGTCATCTGCAAATTTGATTATGGTGTTGGAGCCATAAACAGGAACACAGTCATGGGTGAATAGGGAGTACAGGAGAGGGCTAAGTATGCAGCCTTGTGGCACTCCAGTGTTCATGGTGATGATGGAGGAGGAGAGGTTATCTAACTTAACAGACTGAGGTCTGTTAGTCAGAAAATCTAGAATACAGTTGCAGATGGGTGTGCTGATTCCAAGACGGCTGAGCTTGGAGATCATCTTGGAGGGGATTACAGTATTACATTTACATTACATTTACATTTATACATTTAGCAGACGCTTTTATCCAAACCGACTTACAGATGAAGACAGTGGAAGCAATCAAAAACAAAAAAAAGAGCAATGATATATAAGTGCTATAACAAGTCTCAGTTAGGTTAACACAGTACACGTAGCATGGGATTTTAAATAATAATATAATAAATAAAAAGAAAACGGATAGAATAAAAAATAAAAATAAAAAAAGAATATAGCAAGCTAGTTAGAGGTCTTTGCACATACACACACACATACATATACAATTGCATAATGAATGTAAAGAAAATAGAATATAAAAAGATTAGAAAGGTAGTTAGATTTTTTTAAGAATAGAATTAGAATAGTGAGTGTTAAAGTTAGAGGGTCAAATAAAGATGGAAGAGATGTGTTTTAAGCCGATTCTTGAAGATGGCTAAGGACTCAGCTGCTCGGATTGAGTTGGGGAGTTCATTCCACCAGAAGGGAACATTTAACTTAAAAGTCCGTAAAAGTGACTTTGTGCTTCTTTGGGATGGCACAATCAAGCGACGTTCACTTGCAGAACGCAAGCTTCTAGAGGGCACATAAGTCTGAAGTAACAAATTTAGGTAAATGGGTGCAGAGCCAGTGGTAGTTTTGTAGGCAAACATCAATGCCTTGCATTTTATGCGAGCAGCTATTGGAAGCCAGTGCAAATTGATAAACAGAGGTGTGACGTGTATTCTTTTTGGCTCATTAAAAATTAATCTTGCTGCCGCATTCTGAATTAATTGTATAGGTTTGATAGAATTGGCTGGAAGACCTGCCAAGAGGGCATTGCAATAGTCCAGCCTGGACAGAACAAGAGCTTGAACAAGGAGTTGTGCAGCATGATCCGAAAGAAAGGGCTTGATCTTCTTGATGTTGAATAAAACAAATCTGCAGGATCGGACAGTTTTAGCAATGTGGTCTGAGAAAGTCAGCTGATCATCAATCATAACTCCAAGGCTTCTAGCTGTTTTTGAAGGAGTTATGGTTGATGTGCCTAACTTGATGGTGAAATTGTGATGGAACGATGTTGTTTGCTGGAATCACAAGCAGTTCTGTCTTGGCAAGGTTGAGTTGAAGGTGATGGTCCATCATCCAGGAAAAAATGTCTGTTAGACAAGCTAAGATGCGAATAGCTACCGTCGGATCATCAGGATGGAATGAGAGGTAGAGTTGAGTGTCATCAGCATAGCAGTGGTATGAAAAGCCATGTTTCTGAATGACAGAACCTAATGATGCCATGTAGACAGAGAAGAGAAGTGGTCCAAGAACTGAGCCCTGAGGCACCCCAGTAGATAGATGTTGAGACTTGGACACCTCACCTCTCCAAGATACTTTGAAGGACCTATCTGATAGGTAAGACTCAAACCATTGAAGTGTGGTTCCTGAGATGCCATTTGCCAATAGGGTTGATAGGAGGATCTGGTGGTTAACCATGTCAAAAGCAGCAGACAGATCAAGCAGGATAAGTACTGAAGATTTGGATTCTACTCTTGCCAGTCTTAGAGCTTCAACAACTGAGAGCAAGGCCGTCTCAGTTGAATGTCCACTTCTGAAGCCAGATTGGTTGCTGTCAAGGAGATTGTTGTGTGTGAGAAATGTAGAGACTTGTTTGAACACAGCTCGTTCAAGTGTTTTTGCAATAAAAGGAAGAAGGGAAACTGGTCTGTAGTTCTCTAAAAGAGATGGGTTGAGGTTGGGTTTCTTAAGTAGTGGAGTTATACGTGCCTGTCTAAATGATGAGGGAAAAACACCAGTGTGGAGGGAAGTATTGATGATGTGAGTGAGTGCAGGTACAACTGCAGGAGAAATGGCTTGAAGGAGATGAGATGGAATAGGATCAAGCGGGCAAGTTGTAGGGTGATTAGAAAGGATGAGTTTTGAGACTTCTGCCTCAGAGAGTGAAGAGAAGGATGTAAATGAGTGTAAGTTTGCTGGTGATATGAGCTTGACTGATTGTGGTGTGGAAAATTGTGCACTAATGTGTTTAATTTTATTAATGAAAAACGTTGCAAAGTCGTCAGCTATTAGAGATGAAGCAGGAGGGGGAGGAGGAGGACAAAGAAGTGAGGAAAATGTTTTAAAAAGCATGCAAGAGTTAGATGAATTGTTAATTTTGTTATGGTAGTATGTCATTTTAGCAGAGGAGACATTAGCAGAGAAAGAAGATAGGAGTGACTGATACACAATAAGGTCAGTAGTATTTTTGGACTTGCGCCACACCCTTTCAGAAGCTCTAAGCTTAGAACGGGAATTTAATACTAAATTCTAAGTATTAAAAGCCTACTTAGAATTTAGTATTAAATGCAGAACTGAAATCTATGAACTATAGCTGGACATACTGTTTTTTCCATGCAATTCTAAAAACTTCCAAGTCAGTTTTTCTCCATTTGCGTTCAAGACTACGAGTTACATTCTTAAGAGAGTGAGTATTACTGTTATACCATTGTAGCCGAAATGACTCGAACCAGACAAATTAAAGAGTCGATCAGGGCTGTGTTTGAAACATGAGCCGAATTCCTTAGGAAGTCATAAAACATTCTGTGCCACAAGTCCCAAGCAAGATAACCAACCAACCAAAGCTTTCACAGAACAGCTTTCAACATTAACACCACTAGACAATTATTGACAATTTCAATTCGGAGAAGAGATTTGTCAAATTTGTTGTTCGTAATTGAAATGCAACGCTGGACATCACATGTAAACCCATGAGAGGTAAACACTTCCATGGACTTCCCCCACCTAACAGAACCAGACTGAAATTCCTAAGGGGGAAGGGGCTTTGAACCTCCGGTCTCTCCACAGAAGTCTTTGTCAAGAGAATGGCAAATAAACTGTCTTTTGTACATATATATGGACCAGAATGAACTCAAAAAGACTTATAAATGAATCAGTCCATCGCTTAACTCCATATTCATTTATATGTAACCCACACATTTGACTATAATCTTATATTCACTTATTGTGTATGTCTTTTAATAACTATGGGATAGCTTAAGGATACATAGTCATGTCTAGTATCTACGTAATTGAATCTGCTTGCTTGAATTAGTCCAGACAATCAAAAATTTGTCAACTGTATCATTTTTGTGTCATAGGAATCATGTCCAAAATTAGACCCTGCAAGAGCGGGAAAATTCGGACCACATGCTTGGTAAGATAACACATGATTTATGATACCCCCGAGCCAAGACTATATCTGATTGGTCAAGACAACTTTTGAGGTGTGGCCAACAGGCCAGTTTAAATATCCAGGACACCATAAAATATTGCTTTTAGTCTCTAGCTAGGCTTTTAGTCTGTAGCTATGCTTCTGCTACTAGTCATGCCAGCTTTTAGTTCTAGCTTTGCTTTGGCTATCAGTCATGCCAGCTTTTAGCTTTGCTCCTTAGCTTTAGCTTTTAGCCATGCTGTTTGTCATCACTGTTCTTTGAGCGCGGTTCCAGCGTGCTTAAGCCTGCACGCCTGCTGCTACTTAGCCACGATGAGAAGAAACACAACCTAGTCTCGTCAAACTTTTACTTATTTTCTTTTCCGTTTAAGAGTTTCGTGTTCTGAGTTAAGTTTTGTAACGTCGAGTTCAACTTCAGCCAGCTACACATAACTCTCTGCATCTTCAGCCAACGCCCAACAACCACGGCCTTCTCAAGACGTCACTTCAGCGACTACTGAACTTCCAGCCAATCAGCGACAACTTTACACAGGCAATGTACCTTCAGACATTTGTGCTGGTGTATCTAATATAATTTTAACCTCATTGAGGAACTCAATGCGAGGGGTTAATTAAGTGATTGATGGTTGTTCATGTCTATGCAATTTAACTATTGCTGTAAACTTGGGATTCCACATTTCCATTCTCTTAAACTCATCTTTCCCTAACTTTCGATCTTCCTGCAACTTGTGTGAATGTGTGAGTGCGTGCGTTTATGTGTTAGATTAGTTTATATGTCTTAGATTTATCTAATAAAGCCTTATATTGAAAAGAGAAGTATCTTGTGTTTTGTGCTTACAAGTTTATGTCTTAAACTGCCGATCTTGTTACTGTGCTAATTGATAGTGTTTTCACTATACTTTGGATATTAATATCCAGCGCAGATTTGATGTTAAACGGCTCGTTCAGTGAATGGCAGGGCGTCTCAGTGATGAGCCGTGAAACAGTGATTCTGTTCAAATTCCCTTTAAAATCTTAAATGATTCCCTTTGAGCTAAATTGACCTGTTTCCTTTACACCATGTTGAGATAGATCAGGCAGGTTATTTGCGAATCTGTCTTTGGTGGCTGGAACAACAGTTCTGCCCAGACGGTAACGCTGAGACATATAATTAATATCAGTGATACGCAGCATGCACGATACAAGGAAATGGTCTATAACATCATCACTTTGAGGAAAGATTGCGATCAAATAGCACACCTACGTTCCTAACTGATGACAAAGAATTGACAGAGCAGCCATCAAGTCTTAAGCCCTATTCGGACGGGACTAGTTTTCCAAACTACGTTTGAGTTTTGATTCTTACCACCTGACGCCTGCGATTTTCATGTACCAATTCGGACGGGACTAACATCTCCGTGTGAGAGGTGGGAGTGTCTGATTTGTGCATCTGGGCATCACAGAGATCACGCGCTCTGTATCCGTGCATTGCATTCATTCAGAATGATTGCCATTAGTATTATTACACAATAAATACTAAATGGCTAGTATAGCAAAACCATGTTAATGTTTGGTTCCTTAAATTTAACTTGGTTTCCTTTTTTTTTTTTTTTTTTTTGTAATTAAAACATTATGTAACTGATTACATAAATGAACGTGAGTAATCTTACCTGATGCTGATATTACAATAGCCGGTATCTTGCTCTTGATTTTATTTTATTTTTTATTTTTTATTATTATTTCTTTGGCGGTAAGCAAATATATCAAACATGCACGCGGTAAGAGCATCTACGGTAATTCACGTTGGCCAAAACACACAAGGAAACGTGTTGTGAAATAAAATATCATGGCAATCACAGACATTCGCATTCAGATGGGTGTCACAGCCACGCCGTCATCTTCACTCGCTCCACCCACTCGTTCACTCTCCCCTGAATACTAATCACCCTCACCTGGCCATCTCATCATCTCATTCCCTTTATAAACCACTCTCACTCACCAGTCATTGTCTGGCCTCGTCAATACCACTGACAACAGACTCACCCGTGCTACTCACCTCAGAGAAAACCACTTACCTTCAGAAGTCTTCATTCCCGTTCATCAGCCGTCAGCCATCCGTCTTCCTTCTGAGAACCTTCCCGAACTCTTCCTCCAGCTCCTAAACCAGAGACATTGGTTACCATTCAGTTAAGTCACAGAGAACGTTATCTTCAACTACATTACTCACCTTTGCATCCCGGTTCTGTTGCACTTGTTTAATAAATCTCATTTCAACTTACCACCTGTCTGCCTCTTGTGATTACGTGACAATGGGATTAGTTTTCTCAGAGGATCACTGAGTTTGCTGAAAAACAGTAGGTAATTTGCTCTGGAATTATCACAGAGGTTGTGTGAGAAAAACACAGACGTGGCAGATTCGGACGGTATTAAAATCACAAAGTACATCTGTGAAAAACATATTTCTCTAACGACCCCCTGTAAAACTAGTCCCGTCCGAATAGGGCTTTTGACAGCATTCTAAGGTATTATATGCAAAGTTTTTAGGTTCTATAATTAACACCTCTGTTTTTCCAGAATTTAGCAGTAAGAAATTACTCGTCATCAAGTTTTTTTATATTACATATGTATACATATATTTTATATGCACTCTGCTAGTTTTTTTAATTGGTATGTTTCGCCGGGCCGTGAAGAAATATAGAGCTGAGTATCATCAGGAAAACACTGAAAGCTAACACCATGTTTCCTGATGATATCTCCCAAGACTAATGGCCCTAGTACTGCGCCTTGAGGTACTCCATACTGCACTTGTGATCGATATGATACCTCTTCATTCACTGCTACGAATTTGATGGTGGTCATATAAGTACAATTTAAACCATGCTAATGCACTTACATTAATGCCAACAAAGTGTTCTAGTGCAAAAGAATGTTGTGCTCAAAAGTGTCAAATGCTGCACTAAGATCCAATAGCAGTAATAGAGAGATCAGATGATAAGAGTAGGTCATCTGTAACTCTAAGGAGAGCAGTCTCAGTACTATGATACTGTCCTGACTGACTGGAAATCCTCAAAGATACAATTTTTTTTTAAAAGAAGGAATATACTTCTAAGGATACTACCTTTTCTAGTATGTTGGACAGAAAAAGAAGTTTCGAGATCGGTCTATAACTAACAAGTTTTTTGGGGTCAAGTTGTGGTTTTTTGATGATAGGCTTAATAACAGCTAGTTTGAAGGTTTTGGGGACATATCCTAATGACAATGAGGAATTAATAATAGTCAGAAGAGGATCTATGACTTCTGGAAGCACCTCTTTTAGGAGCTTAGATGGAATAGGGTCTAACATACATGTTATTGGTTAAGAGGATTTAACAAGTTTATACAATTCTTCCTCTCCTATAGTAGAGAATGAGTGGAACTGTTCTGTTGCGATACTGTAGCTGACTGCTGAATGGTTACAATTTTATCTTTAATAGTATCGATTTTAGAAGTAAAGTAGTTTATAAAGTAATTACTGCTGTGATGTTGTGAAATGTCAACACTTGTTGATGCTTTATTTTTTGTTAATTTAGCTACTGTGAGGCATTTTCTCCTGATAACCCTGAAAGAACTTAAATTACACTTTCAGTTTTGATCGTACATATAAGAGCAATACATCAATCAAATCTGTAAAGGGTATACTTTTTTCTATACAGACATAATAACAACAAAACTTTGTGCAATTATAAAATAAAGATATAAAAACAAGGTGTGCTGTCTGCAGCCTTTGTCTGCGTTTAGATCTTCATTTAGAAATGCGTCATTAAAATGAACTGTAACTCAGTGAATACTCAACGAAGGGACATGAAAGATATATCTATAGAAAGCCTGACATGTCTACTTTTAAACTAAACAAGTGCTCGGCATGGGGGAAAACACTGTGAACATTGTGTGTATTTGTGTGTAAAAATGCACATATTGAGCGCTCATTCCCAGAGATGCGTAGAACAATTGTAGTCTCTTTTAACTTTAAGATTCATATACACTAGTCCATATCGATATTTGATTCATTTTACAGCCCTAATGTAGATGTATTCATTCAAAAATATCCAAATTCCGTGACATTCTGCTTTATACAGCAAGTTCCATTTTTGACTGGATTCCGCGATTCAATCGTTTCGCAAACACAGACAGGGTGAATTTATCAATGAAAGTGTAAAAGTTCTGACACAAAACTAAGTTGTTACGTGTCCTCACGCTTTTTAAGTGGGTATACGGAAATCATTGGTCTTTTCTAGTGGTATCACGTAGACTACACCTCTTGGCAGACGCATTTTCATACGAGTTTATGTTCGACACTAGGCTAACGTTACATAGCTTTGCTTCAGGTAGAATGATAAGGCTAATTATATATGCATGCCACTTTCTGAAATAACCTTACACAATTTTGATAGCGTTAATAATGAACACAATGTTAACATAGCCTGCCCGTGATGAAATGCCGCCTGCACACATACACATGCTTAGTCTTGGGATTTCCACAACTTTCCTTGATCATCCTCACAACTTATTGCTTGTAGCCATTTTTTCATCCATTCCGGTTCTGTGTGTTTATTAGGAAGTATGTAGAACTTAAATTCATAATTTTTTAGTTTATTGGAGGTACAGAAAATGACACAACAACTCTTCGGCATGATTGTCCTGTGTATTTCAATTTGCGCCAAGGCAATGTTTCCCCCCACGGGCTAAATTCACATCACGTGACGGGGCGTTCCCGGGGGCGTTCCCAGACCAACTGTCTGTATCTATTACCATTCAAAAGCTTGATGTAAATAATATAAATGTAACAAATGTAACAAACAATGCTGTTCTTTCAATTTATCCCCAAAAAAACCTGAAAAAAATATTCTCAGTTCTTTTCAAATATTTTATTTTATTTATTCACTAACCATGCATAACATTTTTTTTTTTCAAAAACACTATTATGTACATACATGCTGCTCACATATTATTATAGCCCAGTTTGTGCTGATTACAGTGAGATTAGACTTAAGCCATTTAGAAGTTTATAAGTAACTGAAAATAGCACAAATGTCAGGGCATGACAAAACTTCTCCAGGCCCCAAAAATACCCTAAGACATCAGAGGATTAAGCAAAGACCTTCTGAAGTGGGGCAGCATCCCCTTACAGAAGAATAAAAGTAGTGAAGGGTTCGCTTTTATAACAGCTAAAAAGAGCAGCATGCCCCTTTAGCAGTAAGACATATGGTCAATACTCAAATTTAGGCAGAAGCATTAGCCCTTGTCCAGATAACGTTTAGCATTGAAACGAGCTAAATTTACGATATGTACATTTAAATATCCAGCACTTTATCGACACACTAGTTAGCTTGAGCAACAGCATATCACTGATTTAAACGCAGTGTGTTGGAATAGTTGGATAAGTTTAATGAAAGCATCCCCAGATGAGCCTGAAGCAGCAGCCCGTTCATATCGACAGCTTTGATAACAGATTAACAAGGTTCGTTGGTATATTTAACTGGTAGTGTTACCGGTGTTGTAATAGGATAGCATGCCTAGCAAACATAAATAAACAATTAGCCTTGGACAATGAGCAATGTCTGAAGCATGTTCGCCAAAATAGCACTATAAGTAATAAAAATTAAATACATTTTGCTTAGCTTCAGAAGACGTCCAGAGATGCATTAAAGGTGAAATGGCAAGTTGTTCGTGGATGCTTTGGTTCTTCTTGAATATCTTGCTTCTTCCAGCGAGGAAGCAGATCGCATGTAAAGTTGTTGGGTCAGTCATATTAGTACAACTTTGGTGATGAATTGCGGGCAAAGTGTCTATATTAATTGCGAGATCACTTCCAATCTATCACTTGACAAACAACGTAGCGAATTCGCTTAAATTCACGACTTGAAATCTGGTGAGATACTTTGTTGGAATCCTGTCAAAAATCCTGATTTAACACTTCCTATGGAGATGGATTCACCGTCTGATTAGAAGCGATAGCTCTTGCGAGCCATTTGAGCATACTTGCCGAGCAGTAGTGCCACGTATATATGTCCCGTGTCTAATAGGAGAATGGTAGTGATAGGAGCTATTTGACAGCTGACCGCATCAGCTGGTTACAGCCTATGCCTCTGTGGCTTGACTGAACTAACACTGCGCTCAATATATGTTCACAAAAACACTGTTAAATTAAACAGAAGAAGCAAAAACCTATGAATAATTTGGTGTGGCAAACAATACAAATAATAACCGTTTCCTTACCTAAATCCTGCATTTGGATCAGATCAGTTGCAGAATCACATCTTTGCTTCTGAAATTATTATCTTTTTCTATATAGTGTAGTAGTTAGCTTTCTCTGTGTTGTACGTGGCCGCTAGTAAAGCAACATGAAAAACAAATTTTTTTTTTTTTAATTCCAAATATATATCATCGTATACAGCATGCAAAGAGTTTTCCCTTTAAATTGATTAAAAACTGCCTCTGATTTATCATCTAACAAAGTCCCCCCCCCCCAAAAAAAAAACAATGAACATGACTACACGATGGAAATTTTTGAAATGTCATTTTCAAAAAAAGTTACGTATGATATAACTCAGCACTGGACAAAAACGGTGACAGGAGCGGTGAGTGCTTGGATTCCAACCTAAAAACATCTGATTGGCCATTGCATTTTAGAAATCAACAAACATGTTTGTGATTGGCTACATTGCTCACCTCTCCGAGAATGCATTGTAAAATCATTTGATGCTTTGCAAAGTAGAAGATACACTGGATTTTTTTGTCAAATCTATTTCGTTATGCTATTATTACGAAGAAAACAGAGGTTATGGGCAGCTTTTACATCTAAAAGCAAGCAGAAGGAGCAGCAGGCAGCTGTATGAGTAAGACTATAATATATGCTAAACTCAAGTCTGACTGTCCCCCTCAGTCTCTCTGGCCTGGTTAAGACTCGTCCACACCCCCTAAAACTGTTGCTGCCAGCACCATGTCATGGAGAAGCTGTGTTTTTCGTTGTGAAAGTGAAACTATGTTTGGCCTTCCAAAAGAGGACATCAACTATATATATATATCAACTAATCTAACACATAAACACACACATTCACATAAGTTGCAGAAAGAAAGTAAGTGAGAAAACAGTGGAATTCAAAGTTATAGCAATATATGCAATTTTTTAGACCTGAACAACCATCAATCTTTTCATTTAACCCTTGCGTTAAGTTTCTCAGTGAGGCTATTAAACTTTATATTAAATGCACCAGCTCTGCTAGAAGCTGGATGTATTATACTTGCATTTCGTTGTGTTTGAGGTTCCCTTTGTGGCGTTCTTGCAGAAAAGGGTTCCCAGGTTGTTGATTTGCTGGAGGTCTAGCAGTATCTGGAATGATATCTTTGGGGAAGCCAATCATTGGGTGTTGGCTGAAGAATGTGTGTAGCTCTAACTGACTGAAGTTGAGATGGGCTTTGTAGCGAAACTTAACTTCGAACGGAAAACTCTCAATGGAAATAGAAGAAACTAAGGGAAAAGAAAACAAAACAAAAGAAAAGAAAAAAAAGAAAAGAAAAGAAAAAAAGTGTGTGACGAGACTAGATATCTCCTCATGATGGAGGAGCAGAAGGCATGTATGCCAAAAACCCAAAAATGGTGACAAATGTGCAATTGAATGAACGAAAAAGTCCCAACGGTCACACAGAATTGTTCATGCCATGGTGTTTTAAACTCATCTGTTAGACACATCCGTTAATGATGTTTTGACCAATTATATATTGTCTTAGCTTGGGGTGTAGCTTTATTTCTCCTTCCAATACATACATCAAAATGTTATCTTATTAGTCACATGGTCCGAATTTTCCTGCTCTTGCAGAATATCATTTAAACATGATATCTTTAACAAGAATAACACACATTTTATAAAGAATTGATTGATATTATTTTAAGCAAGATTTATCAAACACAAACATACCAAACTATGTAATAATGTTGTTTGTAAGTCTTAACATTATTTGGAAGTGATCTGATCTGATCTGTAAGAAAGGTTAAAAAGGTGTTAGGAGTCTGAGTCTGGTCTCTGACTTGGATGAGTTCGTCTTATCTTAAGGGTAGAACCATTTCAGTCAGTTTGGGAAACTACTCCTCTTCTGTTGTACCGTTGATGTGTGGAGTTCCTCAGGGCTCAATTTTTGGGACCCCTTTTATTTTTCCTTTATTTGCTTCCATTGGGAAAGGTTTTTGATAAGCACGGTATAAATTACCACCTATAGGCTGATGATTCTCAAATTATTTCCCTTTAAAAGCAACTTTCTCAAATTGAATGGGGACAAATCAGAGTTTATTGTTTTTGGTCAGAAAGGATGTGTTATGGATTCTAATGACAATCTGTTATTGCTCCCTGGGAAAAAAATGTTCCTCTGTGAAAAGTCTTGTCTTTATTTTTTAATCACAGCTTAAATTTGATCGCCAAATGTGGGGAAAGTCATGGCATAGTGGTTAGAGGGTTTGACTCCTAAGGTTGTGGGTTCGAGTATCGGGCCGACAATACCACAAATGTATGTCACTCTGTCACTTTTGTCAAATTAATGCAGTTGTTAAAAAATAGTTTGTTTTAATTTAGATATATAGATATCTTAGATATATAAGTTGAAGTCTATCCTCTCTTTCAGTTATTTGGAGAAGGTTGTTCATGCCTTTGTGTCTTCTTGTCTGAATTATTGCAATGTTGTTTATCTGGGTGTGAGTCAGGCTTCTCTCTCTCACCTGCAGCTGGTTCAGAATTCAGCTGCTAGGCTTTTAACTGGTACCAAAAAGAGAGACCATATTGCTCCTGTTCTGAGTTCACTACATTGGTTACCGATTCAATACAGAATTCAATATAAAGTGTAGTTATATGTTTTCAAATCTCTCAATGGCTTGGCACCCGAGTATGTTTCTGATTTAATTTGTATACATCAACCTTTGAGATTTCTTCGCTCTAAGGATCAACTGTGCCTGATGATTCATCAATCATGCTTGAAATGTCGAGGAGATAGAGCTTTTTCCGTGGCTGCCCCTAGACTATGGAATGAGCTTCTCCTGTCCTTAAAAACATCTCCTACTCTAGGGTCTTTTAAGAGGATGTTAAAAATGTATTTATTTTCTTTGGATTTTAATAATGTGTTGTAATTTGTATGTATTTGGATTGTATTTATTTGTTTCTGTTTTTTCTCTTTCATGTACAGCACTTTGGTGCCCATTGTGGTTTTTGAAAGCACTCTAGAAATAAAGTGAGTTGAGAGTTGAGCTGGGGGAAACCAACCCAGGAAAGTCTTAACTCATGATTTTCTTCTTGATTCTACGTACTTGTGATAGTCATGAGCTGTTGTATCTTTGACATTAATCTTGTGTTAAAATTTACAAGGTTGGAGGTTTTTTTTTTCCTGGTTTGGACCCTCATATAAAAGCATCCTTTGTTTTTGAGTTAAGGAAAAGTTATTTAGTTAAACTTGTTGGTGCCAGGATCCCGGCAGGTTTACGGTCATCCATGTTATCTCGGGGTCCTGCTCTGGAATTCTTGCTGCTGGGTCAGTTTTAGCAAAATTCTGATCACATCATAACTGTCTGATTCACACTTATATCCTGTATGTCCACTTCTGTCATGTTCATTTGTAGTTTTTTTTTTCTTTGCTGGTGAAATGGTAGGGTTGTGTACCATCAGCTTCAGGGAGGCATGTTAAAGGCAAGTTTTAGTGGCTCAAAATTTTAGTGGAGTAGCTTGCTCAAGAGTAGCATTCAGTAGAGTCGCAGCTCAAGGTCCATGGCTATTGGCCCTGGCTGTCTTGTTGTTAGCCCTAGCTCACACTGGCCCAAAAGTGGAAAAGGGGCTAATGACATGGCCAAATGTACTCAACATGCATTCACAAGTCTGTGCAAAGCCCCATCAAATGACTCTAGAGGTTTCTCTGCTTCAAGGAAGAATGAACAAAATAGTATGCTTTCATTGACTCATTGGATATGGGTTGATATCATCAAATATATAAGATGCAAAAGACATTATAGATTGCTGTCTTTAGTGTCCTTGTTAGCGCACTGACCAAGCATGCCAGTTGACACTAGTTTGAATCCCATTTGGAGTGGTGCGTGTAAAATCAGTAACATTAAAGGTACTGTGACCTGGACAGGAATGACATTTAAGGGTGGATAAGTGTAACATAAGCCAACTGGCAAGAGCTATGGAGGTAAACCTCACTCCCCTGCCCTAAAATGGTGCACTTGCAGCCAACACTAGAGGCCATGGGAGGGGTGTCAAATTCAGTTCCTAGAGTTCCACAGTTCCTCTGTCCTGCAGAGTTCAGCTCCAAACCTATTTAAAGTGCCCCTATTATGCCATTTTGAATATTGCTTTTCATGCAGTGTGTAATGAAGCTGTATGTAAATGTAAATCTACATAGTTGTAAAGCTCAAATTGCACGATAAATAAAGTTATTGTCCCTTAAAAGAAAGATCAAACTCTGAACAGTCACCTCTTGCATGCATGTAAACCTATTGTAGGAGACTCCCAAAAAAATATTAGGAATCTTAAAAATGGCATAATAGAAGCACTTTAAATACAACTGACCCAGCTAATCAAGGTCTTCAGGATTACTAGAAACTTACAGGTAGGTGTTTTGGAGCTGGTTGGACCCATAATCTGCAGGGCAGTAGCCCTCCAGCACTAGAGTTTGACACATTAAAGCGGCATCCAATCACCACATAAAGGCAAGAAAGTGGGATCCTCTGTGAATTGTTTAATGTCAAGCATCATCAAAGAGGACTTCTAATAATCTTTAATTTGCTTTCTATTTATTTGAATGAAACATAGGGAGACGTGATATAAAAGCCCCGCTACCTGCCCCATCCTACAAACAAACAAACTGCCACATGAAATAAAGGAAACAGAAGTGATCACCAGTGTGATCACACATTTTACATCTCTCCTATGTCTGGCACACCTTTCAGACTCAGGTCTTGGAGTCTCTACTATTTAGCTGATGAACTGAATCAGGTGTGTTGATTAAGGAGACATGGAAAACTTGCTCCAGGAACGTGGTTGGGAACCACTGGTCTATAGCGTCCTTGTTAACATGCCTGCCTCCCATTCTGGTTGATGCTGGTTCAAATCCCACTTGGAGTGCTGCAAGTGGAGCTAATTACATCAGCAATCCCAACCACCAGTGGGAGTGCAAACAGTGATACACTGCTTTATATGGTTTGTAACTGCAGTAGAAACAACTTGTAATCAACAGCACATAGACCTAGAGATTGAATCACTGTCAGCGAGAATTTAGCTCTACAGAGAAAGTGCTTAGACATGATGATTACTTTGGCCCCCTTAAAATTTTAATTTGGAAAATCTGGCCCTTGAAAGAAAGTGGTTGAAGAGTCATGCCATACTCTGTAGTTCATTCTGGACATGTAAATTTATGTAAATTAAGGAAAAATTACCCTGCCATCTGCTAATATTACACCACATCTGGCAAATTTACAATTAATATTAAAATGCTGGTTTAAAAAGGACTTTTACTATTTCAATATTTTCTCTTTATTTAGAGATCTTTTACAGACTAAAGCAGCAACGGATATAAGCTCTATAGAGGTATTTGCCTGCTTAATTGGTTGTTTAATTTAGTCATGAATTTCAACTGATAAATGAACACATTGAGGAAGAGGACAGGGTAATGCTGATATTTTTGGAGTCTAAAAAGAATAGTCTTCTATTTATCTTGAAAATCTAACTAAAATCACAAAACAGCAGCGAGGCTCAAAATTTAAATGTCATGAGTAAACACAATGATTATTTATCACAGTGGTGAAGGTACACAGTATAAAGTAATCAGAAAGCACTCACACATACAGTAAATTTCCATGTTTTATGAAGTACACCATAATGATTCAGTCTCTTTTATTTTACTCTTTGTAACTTCTTGGCTTTTGCATGCCTCAGTTTTAAGTATTCATTTCACTTTCGCATCTACCACCAGAGACCTGCTTATGACTTTCTTACATTTTCATGAAGAGCAAAGAACAAAAGTTGACAGCCAAACAGAGGAGAAGATGCCCAGTGCTTTTGAAGCGATATATTGAGCCTTTCTCATAACTCCCACCAGAATGTATGCTTAGAATTATATGGTTCTGTCTGACAGTTTTATTCAAATTGAAATACATATACTTGACTGTTTACTAAGAATTTATTATTATTATTATTTTATTTTTTCAAAGTTAGAATTGTTATTCCAAAATAAAATTATCAATTATATTTGGAAAGGTTTGCCAAACCCATTCCTGTTCCTGTCAATGGGTTATCGTCATTCTAAAGTAAACCATGTTTGGAAAAATGTTTCACAACTGTAATTTAAGAGCATCATGGTGCCAAACTTATATATTGTGTGAAACATCATGCTGTTAAAGTAGCAAACAATACCTAATTGCCTCATATTCAGATACTTTGCACAGTCACACAAACACTGCATGTTGTATAAACAGTAGTTTCATGGAAAATGAACAACTGGAGTGAAGAAGAGAGAGAGAAAGGTATTCTTACCTTTTATAATCCATAAAGTCTGCTTTATATAATATGACAGGGCTATTCAACCTCAAGTCCTTGATGGCTAGTGTCCTGAAGACTTTACTACCAACCCCAATTTAACCCATCTGTCTTAAATTTGAAAATAATTCTGAACACTTTAATTAGCTTGTTTTGGTGTGTTTGGTTAGGATTACAGCCGGACACATATCCTCCAGGACTGGCATTGAAAAGCCAAAATATATTAAAAAGAATAGTCCAGGGTCTAGGTATGTACATCATGAAACATCATTTTATGAATACTCAGGATTTATTGTTAACTGCTGGTAAAGTATGAGCTGTGGGAAATGTGCAACAAGGATTCTGGATTACCCAGGATTCTGTTTACCTGTGGTTTATAATATTGTTTTATTCTATTATTATAAATGTTTTTATGTTGTTTTTACGTTTTTAACAGAACAGAAAAAGACCCTGCTTTATTGCACATAATCAGATAAAATTTTGTTGGAGCAAAAACTGAATTTGCAGGATTATTAGGATTTATCTGCATTTTGACTTCTAAGAAAAACTTCTTGTTCTTGGACTTTGATAATTTGTAATAAGTGCTTTGGATATAGAGGTCTTATAAAGCAATAAAAATGGATTATAGTTGGGGACTCTTAATATTCAGCAATATTATTGAATTGACTATACAAACACTATTGGATTAGAGCTGAATTGAGCTGGATGATAACACTATTTCTACAGGGCTGCTTTAAAGCTGAATTGAACTAATTTTATGATTGATGATCTTTATGCAGTCATTGAACTGAACCAACTGAGCTGACCTCAACTGAATAATGACACTGTTATTTTTTAGAGCTGCTTTACAGCAGAAATGATCTCAGTTTGCATCTTTGAATCTTTTTTTCCCATCTTACCTGCAAAGCTGCTTTGAAACACTCCATATTGTATAAAATACAATATATTATAAATAAAGATGCTTTGACTTGACTAGTGTATTACAGCAGTGTGAGCCTTTTTTTATGCAGCCACATTAGCAATTGTAAATCTGATATTTTGATTTTTTTTTTTGTATCAAATGTAAATTGTCATTGTTGGCCATGTTTTGTTTTCAAAAGTGTTAACCAAATGACTTGACAGGATTTGCTTTATCAGAACCCAGCCGCTCTCCACTGAGGTGTTGTGTGACACAATACGTACTCGGTTACTAAACGTAACCTCGGTTCTCTCTAGAAGAGCGAACGAGTACTGCGTCTTAGCTAAGACGCTACGGGAAAAGTCTCTTTTCACGAAATACTGAAGCAAAAAATTATCCTTAATTTTGTATTTTTGTAAAGCGCATTTGCAGCAGTACACAGCCATAGGCGAGACGGCTCGTTCGCTCATTGGCTTGTTCTGCGGCAACTGCACAGCCTATCGAGCGCGGGCTGATGCAACATCAGACCAATAAGGGCGCTTCGCGCCCTTCTTGCCACTTCCCGCCAAAACGGGTGTGGCTCAACCTATAAAAGGAGCTCGAAAAGGCTGACTCACCTGATTTATTTCATCGCCGAAGCGAACCAGAGTGAATCGTGCGCATGGCAGAGAACGCAGTACTCGTTCGCTCTTCTAGAGAGAACCGAGGTTACGTTTAGTAACCGAGTACGTTCTCTTACGAGAGCTCTCTCGTACTGCGACTTAGCTAAGACGCTACGGGAACCCAATGTAAAACGCCGTGCGCGCAGGGATCACACACCAATAAACCTGAAGCAACGCCCAGGATTTACAGTGCACAGTCACCTGAGGGACTCACAGAGAGTCCAGGACAGAAAAGGGAAAAAGCCCTCCGTCCTATATCTAGCAGCATCCGTAGATGCGGCAATATGACATCACACAGCCGAGGCAAGGCCTGACCAATGTGGCAATGCGGGTCTTACGCAATACTGCCCATATAACAGTCGGCAGCTCATAGCGAAACAGCCATTCCCTTGGAACGTCCACCGAACGAGACAAACAGCTGCTCCGTCTGCCGAAAGGCAGCAGAGCGAGACACATAAGCTCTTAAAACCCTGACAGGGCAAAGAAGACTCGAGTCTCCATCCTCCCCTGACACCGGCAGGGCAGACAGGGCAATAACCTGAGCCCGAAACGGTGTGTTGAGGGATTTCGGCACATAACCGTGCCTAGGTTTGAGTATGACCCTTGAGTCATTGGGCCCAAACTCCAAGCACGACTGGCTCACCGAGAGCGCGTGCAAATCACCCACACGCTTCACAGAAGCGAGAGCCAACAAGAGTACTGTCTTGAACGACAGATGCTGAAGGCTAACCGATTGGATAGGCTCAAAAGGGGGACCCTTCAAGGCCTCCAAAAACCGCCGCGAGGTCCCACATAGGGACTGACGGAGGTCTGGGAGGATTCAGCCTCCTAGCTCCTCTGAGGAACCGGATGACTAAATCGTTCCTTCCTATTGACTGACCGGACGCCGTTTCAGAAAACGCCGCGATGGCCGCCACATAAACTTTGAGCGTGGATGGGGCTCTGCCCTTATCCAACAGCTCCTGTAGGAAGGAGAGGACCTCCGTCACCTCACAACTAAGGGGTGAATAACCTCGAGCTGTGCACCAGCTGGAGAACACCAACCACTTCGAGGCATACAGACGTCGTGTCGACGGAGCTCTAGCCTGAGTGATGGTATTTAGCACTCCCACTGTGAGATCAGCGGGTAACTGTTGAGCGCCCACACATGGAGGGACCACAACTCCGGTTGAGGGTGCCAAATCGAGCCCCTGGCCTGCGAGAGGAGGTCCCTCCTCAATGGTACCGGCCACGGGGCGACATCTGCTAACTGCATCAAATCTGGGAACCATGGTTGGTTCTTCCAAAGAGGTGCTACAAGCAGTATTGAACATCTCGTTTCTCTCACCCGTTCTATCACCTGCGGAAGGAGGGAGACGGGAGGGAACGCATAAAGCGGGCAGCACGGCCATCTCCGTGACAGCGCGCTTTCGTTCTTGGAAAAGAACGCGGGGCAGTGAGCGTTTTCGTGGGACGCAAAGAGGTCCACCTTCGCCATGCCAAATCTCTCCCACAACAGCCGGACTGTTTGCGGGTGTAGAGACCATTCGCCCGTAGGAACATTGCCTCTGGACAGCCTGTCTGGACCCAGATTCTGCAGTCCAGGCACATGCACTGCTCTCAGCGAGCGGATGTTGCGCTGAGCCCAAACCAGGAGGCGTTCCGTCAGCCTGCACAGGTTTCGGGACCCGAGACCGCCCTGGCGATTTATGTAGGACACCACGGACATGTTGTCCGCACGGACTACGACGTGGTGATCCTTGATATGGGGACAAAAGCGCGTCAGCGCGTTCTTCACTGCCAGCATTTCCAGGCAGTTGATATGATGGAGCTTTTCCCGTTCTGACCATAGGCCAAAGGACGGACTGTCTTCGAGCAGCGCTCCCCATCCCGAAGTGGAGGCGTCCGTCGACACCATTTTCACACTCGGGGAAGTCCCCAGGCTTACACCTGATCGGTACCAGCCGTTCGCTGTCCAAGGTGCTAGAGCCGCAACACAGCTCTGATCGACCTTGAAATGCAGCCGGCCAGACGCCCACGCTCTGCGCGGCACCCGAGCCTTCAGCCAGAACTGCAGGGGGCGCATGCGGAGCAGGCCCAGCCGCAGAACCGGAGATGCCATGAGACCCAGCATCTTTTGACAGTGTTTGAGCGACACGGTCGCGCCGCAGAGGAAAGAACTCGCTGCGCGCTGAATGCCCATCGCGCGCTGTGATGACAGCCGCGCCGTCATGGAACACGATTTCAGAACTATACCCAGAAACAGGATCGTCTGACTGGGGTTCAGCGAACTCTTCGCCCAATTGACACTGAGGCCGAGCTTCTCGAGGTGATCGAGTAAAACGGCCCTGTGGTCCACGAGCTCCGCTCGTGATCGGGCCAGAACCAGCCAGTCATCCAAATAATTCAGCACTCGTATGCCTCTGAGTCTGAGAGGAGCGAGCGCTGCATCCATGCACCTCGTAAACATAGAGGAGCCACAGAGGACTGTAAACTGGTATGCCTGGCCCTCGAAGGCGAATCTCAAATATCGCCTGTGGTTTGACGCTATCTGTATTTGAAAATACGCGTCCCTCAGATCTATTGACATGAACCAGTCCCCTCTGCAAATCTGCGCGAGGAGTTTCCTGGTCGTAAGCATTTTGAAACTGCGTTTCATCAATGCCTTGTTCAGCTGTCTTAGATCCAGTATGGGCCTGAGACCCCCGTCTCTCTTGGGCACCAGAGAGTATCTGCTGTACAGCCCCCCCCTCGCTTTGAGCTTGAGACACAGGCTCTACAGCCCCTTTGCTCAACAGTTTTGATATTTCGGCCCGAAGTATGTGTGCTACTTCTGTTTTGACCGTAGTTTCGACGCCCGCTGAAAAGCGCGGAGGGCGTCGAAAAAGCTGTAGCGAGTAGCCTCTCTTTATAATGCCTAGCACCCAATCCGAAACCCCTGGAAGCGCTGACCATGCATCTGCATGAATGGCTAAGGGCTGGATGCGAAGCGCGCTCTGTTGACCGGGCAACGGCGGCTCTCGGGTGTGCTGCGCATTTGAGGCGGGGAGCGCGCTGATCACAGCGGGCAGATCGCTCTTCCTCGACCCCGTCCCGGTGCTTAACCGACTGGGGGAAGGCTGAGCAGGTCCCGTGGGACTCGATATGTCTGGGAGTGACTGTGGGCTGCATATGCCACTTTCAACTCGCTGTCTGCCTGTGCAGAGCGTACGTGCACGGGCCTCGTTTTTACAGAAGCCACGCGCCGTATGTGACATAGTGTATGTGGGCACTGGGGAGTGGGCACGTTTACTATGCGGCGCGATCGACCGATCTGTGCCGATCTTATGTGCGCGAGCCCTGTGTGCAGGGCTGTGCTTACATGTGGATATGGGCACTGAGGAGTGGGCATCGTCACTGCATTTATAGCACCATCGGCCATGGCCGGACGAGCGTGCACGGGTTTTGTTTTTTACGGAAACCACATGACGCGTGTGACATAGTAATTGTGGGCACTGAGGGGTGGGCACGCTTACTATGCAGTGTGCGCGATTGACTTGAGTCGCTTTTATGGGCGCAGGCCCTGTGTGCAGGGCTGTGCTTACATGTGGAGATGGGCACTGAGGAGTGGGCATCGTCACTACATTTATAGCACCATCGGCCGTGGCCGGACGAACGTGCACGGGTTTCGTTTTTACAGAAACCACATGACGCGTGTTACATAGTGATTGTGGGCACTGAGGAGTGGGCACGTCTACTATGTAGTGCGCGTGATCGACTTGAGTCGCTTTTATGGGCGCGAGCCCTGTGTGAAGGGCTGTGCTTATATGTGGAGATGGGCACTGAGCAGTGGGCATCGTCACTACATTTATAGCACCATCGGCCGTGGCCGGGACACCAGAAATTACACCTTTTTCGGGAAATATCTGGGTAGCCGTGATAACGGTTTTCGTGTGCAGGCAAGCGGGCAACCGTACAGGCTTGCGCATTGCAAAAAACGCTGAAACAGTCACAATCTCTGGAACTGAAACAGCGGCGCGCTTAGGTGAGAGCCCGGCCACAGCGGAACTCGTACACCGGCGCTTCGATGAAGCATCCATCGTGTGTAGTGCCGACGCAGCGTCACACAGCAGGCTTTAGATGGCAACACCGCTTTTGCCGCCGTCCAGCAGAGGGCAGACAAAGGTGCGTCGCTATCGCCTGTTCCACCGGCGGAAGTGAGTGGTAGTTCCTGTTTTTAGCATCATCAGTGTGGAGAATGCTATTGAGACAGACGAACGAGTTCGCGCTGAATATGGAGCGTTCCAAGCCTTCGCCACCTCTTCGTGAAGCTCAGGAAGAAATGAGGTGGGCTTTGAGAAGTACGCTCATCCGAAAGGGAAATACCATCCAGCCGGGAACGAGAGGGGGGGCGCTGGTGCAAACCACTCGCGGCCGAGACTCATCGCGGCCAACACGAGCATTCGCCCCGGCTCCTTCTCGATGTCAGCTCGTCTGCTGGGCTTCTGAGCAGAAGGCGCGAGATCCTCGGAGCTCGCCCAGCCCTCACTGCCCGAAGCTAGCAGAGAGCGCGTGTCCTCTTCCTCCGACGCGGCCCTGAGATCGACTTCCTCGGACGACGCGCCGGCAAACAGTGGGCGCTGCCCACCGGGAAGCGATGCAGGGGGGGGCCGGTGAAGCAGGGCGAACCGGCGAGCTCGGTTGAGCTGAAGACGGTTCCGGAATCCGCTGGAAGCGAAGCTTTTACGGCGCCTCAGCGCAGCGGAGAATGCAGGCTCAGAGAAAAAGGCCAGGCGAGTCCTCAGAGTCACCATGGCAACAGCTCGCAGTGGGGGCATCCGCCGTCAGCGAGCGCGATATATTATATATTACCTTATATATATATATATTTTTTTTTCAAATCTTTATTTTAAGATGAATTGAAAGTGATACACTGTAAATCACCATGTTTTTCTTTTTCTTTCTATCTTTCTTTTTTTTTCTTTCAGTTGAAGTGCCTTTATTATGCCATTTCCAATATTGCACGCAGTGTACATGCCGTGTGTAATTTAGCTGTATGTGAATGTAAGCAATCTGCAAAATAATGAATCGACTCTCTACAGCCTAAATGAATTGTTAGTAATTTGAATCCCACTTGCGTGTTGGCTACACTTCACAGGGTAACATGTCACGGAGTGACTTTGTAAGGGCGGAACTAAAAGGACGGAGATTGGTTCCGCCCGGACCATAATTCCTCAAACACCGGTTACTTCCGGGAACTCCGGGGAAGGAAAAATCAGGGTTTAATTTATCGCAGGTGGATAGATGAACGGGGCGATCGCGGATTGGGCAGTGTGAAGAGAGGGAGGAGTATAAGGAGGGCCTCAGAAACTGCAGAGGAGAAGTTGTTTATTCCAGCCGATACGGCGAGTGAGTAGGAGTGTTTGGGCGAGGGCAGCGGAAAGAAGGCGGAGGAATATTGTTGGCTGGGCGAAGATGGAGACAAGGGTTTGGCAGAAACAGAAACCGGGCTGAGTATATTGGGATGTCTATCTAACTGTGAAATGCTCTATGGACATGTGTAACGAATTCTGAGTGGTTGAGAACAGGAAGACTCGCCGGAAATATCGCTGAAGGAGGCCCTTTTTGGACAGGTCACGTGGCAGCAGGAGAAGTATCCAGGAGCTGGAAAGAAGAGGGAAAGGAGACCTCGTGTTAGTAACGGTGTGAGTACTCCAAACCATCGTACAGCAGCATAATTATCTGGAGTGAACTATCTGTGAGCCTTTTTGTGAGTTTATGGCATAGTAAGTGAGCGGCCCCACCGTGGAGGAGGATTGTGGGTGAGCCGGGACCAGGAGTGAGAGAAGACGTTGGGGTGTCGTGGCGGCGACGTTTAAATCTGAATATTCTTTGTATCAGTGTTCTCACGATTTCCAGGACGAGTCTTTGGTCAGACGGGGGGTTTGACCCTAAATTCACCAAGAGTGTGTGGAGTGCAGTGGGTGAGCCTTTGTCCTTTGCTGTGAGTGTATACACTTGAAAATTGCAGTGTTGTGCTGTATTTGTGTCGTCAAAAACCACCTTTCAGGCCCGACGAAATCCTGTGGAGGAAGTGAGTACTGAGGCGGGCGAAGAAAACAACATCTCTAATTAGATGCCGTCGATGACATCCTGACCCTTCTACCCCACGTAACGGAGGTGGGAAACAAATTCAAGTAAGAACAATGTGGATATAGTGGGAAGTATTAATGGTGAGGAGTTGGCTGCTGGAGCAGGAAATCAGCTGTGCGTGTATTATTACCTGCTGTGGAGTTCTTCAAAGGTTCGCCCCTGTCTAGAAGACTCACCCTGTTGGTTGGCAGAAAGGAGAGGGAAGCGTCCGACCCACCCAGTGTAGCACACCCTGGGTGAAACAACTTACCTGTGTGTGACATCAGCGGAGGCCGTGTTCGGCCCAACGCAGCAGCAGCTTTCGACCCGCATCCCTATCAGCAGTTGGTAAACCTCAGAAAAGGAACGCCTGACGTCTATTTCCCCAAAAGGTGTGAGTAACATCCCTTTCTGCTCCCCTGTATATGCACCGTAAGCTATTGCCCAAAGCTAAAGCCAGCATATTGTGTTGTACATTCGCCTGAATGCCCAGAGTGAAGTCCCAGCTACCCTTGATGTACTTACCTTATGCCCAAAGCTAAAGTCAGTATATTCTGTTGTGCACTCGCCTGTATGCCCCAGTGAAGCCCTAGTTACATTTGATGTACTTACCTTATGCCTAAAGCTAAAGCCAGCATATTGTGTTGTACATTCGCCTTTATGCCCAGAGTGAAGTCCCAGCTGCCTTTGATGTACTTACCCTATCCCCAAAGCTAAAGCCAGCATATTGTGTTGTACATTCGCCTGTATGCCCAGAGTGAAGTCCCAGTTACCTTTGATGTACTTACCTTATGCCCAAAGCTAAAGCCAGCATATTGTGTTGTACATTCGCTTGTATGCACAGAGTGAAGTCCCAGCTACCTTTGATGTACTTACCCTATGCCCAAAGCTAAAGCCAGCATATTGTGTTGTACGTTCGCCTGTTTGCCCAAGTGAAGCCTCAGTTGTCTTTCCTACAGACTTACCTGTGCCCCGAGCAAAGAGCCAGTGGCCCCTCTGTCCACCGTCCATGTCCAGTCCTGTCATACATACTTGTATGTTCTTGTGCAGATCTAGCAGGTCCCTTTGAAGTGTCTACCTGCACGTCGACCCGTTACTCAGGTTACAGAAACCGCAAACACCTCCCGTACACTTACCAGTACGGTCTCAGTCGGGTCCCGACAGCCATTGTGCAGCTCCACCAGCATCTGGACGACTGGGAGTCCAACCCGCTGGGCCGCCTTGGAGTTCGCCACGGGAAGCATCAGGTATCCACCGTGCATTCAAACTCTAAATACTTACCACTTGTATCTGATACGTCCAGGAAAAGGAGAGGGCCCCGGGCAGCTGTCCTGCAAGCTAGAACAAAGGGGCACTTGTGAATAAGCTGATTGTCGTCACATAGCCAGAAGGAAAGAGGAGTGAAGGACTTACCGAGATCTCCCGTGACGGAGTCTAAGAGACTCGAGACTGATACTCCTCCAATTGGAGATATACCTTCCCTATACCTTTTTTAGTAATTTAATAAAGCTGTTTTAATACTTACTTACCGTCTCTCGCGTGTCTGGTCATTGGGGTGTTCTTGGGACCTCCTCGAGGTGGAAACTAGGGAGGGGCGTGACTCACGACATCTGTGGTCCGCTCTGACCTGTGACAGATTTTGGCATAGTCGGCAGGATTTCACCTCGGGTTGAGCGACCAAGGTTCCCCCAATGGCCGACAACGAGCTACCAGAGGCCCTACCCCGAGTCATGCCAGTGTTTATGTGGAACCCCTGGATCCAGAAGTACGGCGGAACTGAGTCTGAAGTACGATTAGCCAAATGGAAAGCTCAGATCGAATATTTGGCCGGGATTCAAGGGTTGAGTGCGGCACAGCAGCTGCAGTTTGTTCTTAATTCTCTAGAGGGTGAAGCACTGTGGGAAGTCCAGGTCGCCCCAGAAGCCATCCGAGCCACCGCTCAAACCGTCTTCCAGTTCTTGACGGAACAATATGGCGACCCCACCCCAGTAGCTGTCCTTAGAGCACAGTTTTTTAACTGTAAACAAGGCCCCCGACAACCTATCAGAGCTTTTGCATTGCGACTGCGAGAGCAGTTTACAAGGCTACAAGGACGTCAAGATCATGGTCTCGGGGACGGAGAGACCTTGTTGAGAGACCAATTTCTGCTGGGATTGAAAGAAGGCCCAGTACGACAGAGCCTGCAAGTGCAGTTCCGAAGAGATCCTGAGCTTACCTTCGAGGACCTGAAGGAGGAGGCGGTGGCTCTGGAGATCGATCAGGCCGAAGTAAAAGACCCCCCTGTGTGTGCGGCAGTAAGTGGCACTGCAACGGCTGTTCCAGAAGCAGCAGACTGGAAACAGGCCCTGAAGTTGGAACTCCTCAAAGATGTCCATGAACAAATGACAGAGTTATCTAAGACCCTTTTGGAGGAACTGCGACGTGGCACTTCGAGGCAAGAGGTAAGGCCTGCCCCCCGAGACCGTGTGTATTCAGATGGTGGCCGAGACCCAGGAAGGCGACCTAGCCGGCCTACCCGCCCTCGATTCGAGTGGGATGAACAGGGGCGACCGATTTGTAACCGTTGCGGAGAACCGGGCCACTACAGTCGACAGTGTGGTCCCCGAAGAGGCTCGGAGGGGGGTTTTTAGGTCGACCGGCCACAGTGGGTCGTGTGGTCGGGACCCCCTTGGATGACCCATCTATAGATGCTGGCTCGAAGGACAAGATGATTGGGCATAGCCCTGTGGTGGAGGTCCAAGTGGGTGGCATCAAGGTACGTTGTCTCCTTGATACTGGATCACAAGTCACAAGTATTTTCTGAGAGTCTGTCACAAGAGTTGTTTGGGAAACAGAACGTGCAAGGAACAGAGGCCCCCTGGCTCACCCTGAAGGGAGCAAATGGGTTAGACATCCCCTATATTGGCTACAGACTAGCGGACTTGGAAATTCACGGAATTGTTGTGCCCCAGAAAGGAGTGATCATCGTCCAAGACCACTGCTTGGGAACTCATAGAGCCCTCCTAGGTATGAACGTCCTCTCAGAGTGTTGGGAGGAATTATTTTGGACTAAGCCCGCTCAGAAAATACCGCCTGCAGAACGACAAGAATGGGAACGTTTTGTGGCTGATTGTCGCCAGGTCCAGATGACCAGGGTCCTGAGGGGCCGGGAAGAGACTGGTCGAGTAGCTTCCCGCTATGCACTGTCCGTACCGGCCCGAAGTGAGGCCATAGTATGGGTAAGGGTCCCCCAACAAGAACACGGGCCAGAAGGCTGGGTACTGGTAGAGCCCCATTTGGATTGTCAGGATGTGGAAGTGGCCCGAGGACTGGCGGTGGTCCGCCGAGGACGAGCTCCGGTAAAGGTACGAAATGAGAAGCCCTGTGCCATACATCTACACAAACACCAACGTTTGGCAAGAGTGACGTAGACTCGCCCGCCAGGACGGCTGGGGAAGAAGTGCCCGGCCATCTATTGGGCGAATCCCTACGAGAAGAGGAATTGGAGCAGACATAGTGAAACATCGGATCCCCACAGGGGAAGCCGGGCCCAGTCGTGAGAGATATCGCCCGATACCACCTACCTTATATACTGAGGTTCGGACTCTGCTGCAAGGTATGCTTGACCAGGGGATCGTTCGAGAAAGCAGCAGCCCGTGGGCAGCTCCTATTGTACTGGTGCAGAAGAAGACAGGGGCCTAAAGGTTCTGTGTCGACTACCGAAAACTGAACCAAGTGACTAAGAAGGATGCCTTTCCATTACCTAGAATTGAAGACTCACTCGCCAGCTTAACAAAATCAGCTTGGTACTCTACGTTGGATTTGGCCAGCGGATATTGGCAGGTGCAGGTGGAAGAGGTAGACCGGGAAAAGACCGCCTTCACGACCCCGTTTGGTCTTTTTGAATGGGACCAGATGCCCTTCGGCCTTTGTAACGCCCCAGCCACGTTCCAGCGGCTCATGCAACGGTGTTTGGGAGGTCAGTTGATGGAGTCCACACTCGTATATCTTGATGATGTGATTGTCTATTCCCCAGACTTTGAATCACATCTGCAACATCTGGAGAAGGTCTTTCAGGCGATGGAGAGGAATGGGTTGAAGCTCCAACCAGACAAGTGCCACCTGCTGCGGAGGGAGGTCAAGTTTTTGGGCCACTGTGTGAGTACCGCGGGGGTTTCTGTGGACCCGGAAAAGGTAGCAGCAGTACGAGAATGGAGTGCCCCAAAGACCGTGAGGCAAGTGAGATCATTCTTGGGCTTTGTAGGATACTATCGACGGTTTATCAAAGATTTTTCTAAGATCGCAAAGCCCTTGAATCAGCTGCTGTCTGGGATGGGACGCCCTCGAGGCCGCGGGTCCCCGGCCATTACGTGGAGTCCTGAGTGTGAGACTGCCTTTCAACGGCTGAAGCAGGAGCTGTTGCAAGCCCCAATTTTAGCCTACGTGGACTTCACTAAACCCTTTGTTCTTTACACAGACGCCAGCAACCTCGGCTTGGGGGCAGTACTAGCCCAACAGCAGGAGGGAGTGGAACGGGTCAGCGCGTATGCTAGTCGGAGTCTTCATCCCGCGGAGAGGAACGATACCAATTTTAGTTCCTTCAAACTGGAGTTGTTGGTATTGAAGTGGGCACTCAGCGAAAAATTCAAAGACTACCTCTGGGGCGCTCAGGTAACAGTGGTCACTGATAACAACCCGCTTGTGCACCTACAGACAGCGAAGCTGGGGGCTGTGGAGCAGCGGTGGGTGGCCCAGCTAGCAAATTATGATTACCAGCTCCAGTATCGGCCTGGGCGAGAGCACACCAACGCCGACGCCCTGTCCCGACTCCCGGCGGTGGGGAATTTGAGTCCATCAGGTCCAGTATCGGACCAAGGAGAGGAGGGGTATATGGTAGGCGTGGTGGAAGCGCCTGGAGGACAGCGAGAGGTGGTGCCCGTGAGTTGAGGATGGGACCCCCGCCGATGGAGGGAGAGGCAACAGGGAGACAGAGAGGTGAGGACCCTGAGTCAATGGCTGGAACAGGGCCGAAGGCCAACGCCGGCGGAAAGACAAGGCCAAGTTGGGAGAGGACGAAAGTTGCTGGGGCAATGGACGAAGCTCAAGTTGAGAGACGGAGTACTGTGCAGAATCATCAGAGATCCGGGTCTAGATGAGGAGATCTGCCAGATTGTGGTACCAGAAAATCAGGTACGAGCTTTATTAGAGGCTTACCATGACCAGCTGGGGCACCAAGGACAGGAGAAAACGGTGTGCCTTCTGCGCCGACACTTCTATTGGCCAGGACTAGAGGCATCAGTGAGTGCTTTCATCGAGGCGTGCCCCCGATGTACTCTATTTAAATCCAGGCAAGAGGCGAGAGCACCGATGGTCCCCATAAACGCAAAAGCCCCTCTCCACATTGTAGCTATGGACTACCTGACGCTGGGCCGACCCATGGACCGTTACCAGAACGTTCTTGTGATCACTGATTTGTTTACGAAATATGCTTGGGCTGTTCCTACCCTAGATCAGACGGCTAACACCACCGCCACAGACTTGTGGAGGGCTGTCTTCCAGCCGTTCGGATGCCCCGAGTTCCTGCATTCGGACCAAGGACCTAACTTTGAGTCTCGGGTGATAAAGGAGCTGTGCCAACTGTATGGGTGTACGAAGACCCACACTACTTCCTACCATCCCCAGGGTAACAGGGGGTGCGAGAGGTTTAATCAGACCCTGCTGGGCCTACTGGGCACCTTGGACCGGGATCATCAGAACGACTGGGTGAGTGCCTTGCCAAATCTAATCCAGGCATACAATAACAGCGTACACAGTACTACGGGGTATGCCCCGACTTATCTAATGTTTGGCAGACATGTGCGGATGCCAACCGATCTGATGTTGGGAACAGCAATGGCCGAGGAAGAGGTAGGCCTGACAGAGTGGGTGGGCCGTCATCATCAACGCCTCCATTTTGCTTATGAGCAGGTCACCAAGCGGATACGAGTGGCTGGAGATAAGAACAAGCGGCTATATGATCGGACGGCACGAGAGGCCCCCCTACTCCCTGGAGAAAGAGTACTGGTGCGGGACCACAGGCGACAAGGTAAAGGAAAGTTGAGTGACCGGTGGGAGACCACTCCATATGTGATCCAAGGCCAGCAGCGGTCTGGACAACCCGTGTATACGATTCGCCCAGAAGGGAAGGCCGGACCGAGTAGTCCACCGCAACATGATCTGCCCCTGTCCAAATTATCCTAGCCCCGTGGAGGAGGCTCCAAGAGCGCCGGCGCCCGTAGCCCCGTGGATTGGGGGATGGGCTGTGGTCCCAAGGGGCCCTTTGAATGTGCCCGCCCGAGTGGTCCCAAGGGGCCCTGTGGATGTTCCTGCCAGAGTTGACCCTGCTTCGCCACCTCGGCGGTCCCACCGAGAGAACCGAGGACGCCCTCCTGCACATTACGGTGAGTGGGCAGAGAGACGTTCTAGGGACTAGAACGGATTGACGGGGGAGGATGTCACGGAGTGACTTTGTAAGGGCGGAACTAAAAGGACGGAGAATGGTTCCGCCCGGACCATAATTCCTCAAACACCGGTTACTTCCGGGAACTCCGGGGAAGGAAATCAGGGTTTCATTTATCGCAGGTGGATAGATGAACGGGGCGATCGCGGATTGGGCAGTGTGAAGAGAGGGAGGAGTATAAAGAGGGCCTCAGAAACTGCAGAGGAGAAGTTGTTTATTCCAGCCGATACGGTGAGTGAGTTGGAGTGTTTGGGCGAGGGCAGCGGAAAGAAGGCGGAGGAATATTGTTGGCTGGGCGAAGACGGAGACAAGGGTTTGGCAGAAACAGAAACCGGGCTGAGTATATTGGGATGTCTATCTAACTGTGAAATGCTCTATGGACATGTGTAACGAATTCTGAGTGGTTGAGAACAGGAAGACTCACCGGAAATATCGCTGAAGGAGGCCCTTTTTGGACAGGTCACGTGGCAGCAGGAGAAGTATCCAGGAGCTGGAAAGAAGAGGGAAAGGAGACCTCGTGTTAGTAACGGTGTGAGTACTCCAAACCATCGTACAGCAGCATAATTATCTGGAGTGAACTATCTGTGAGCCTTTTTGTGTGTTTTTGGCATAGTAAGTGAGCGGCCCCACCGTGGAGGAGGATTGTGGGTGAGCCGGGACCAGGAGTGAGAGAAGACGTTGGGGTGTCGTGGCGGCGACGTTTAAATCTGAATATTCTTTGCATCAGTGTTCTCACGATTTCCAGGACGAGTCTTTGGTCAGACGGGGGGTTTGACCCTAAATTCACCAAGAGTGTGTGGAGTGCAGTGGGTGAGCCTTTGTCCTTTGCTGTGAGTGTATACACTTGAAAATTGCAGTGTTGTGTTGTATTTGTGTTGTCAAAAACCACCTTTCAGGCCCGACGAAATCCTGTGGAGGAAGTGAGTACTGAGGCGGGCGAAGAAAACAACATCTCTAATTAGATGCCGTCGATGACATCCTGACCCTTCTACCCCACGTAACGGAGGTGGGAAACAAATTCAAGTAAGAACAGTGTGGATATAGTGGGAAGTATTAATGGTGAGGAGTTGGCTGCTGGAGCAGGAAATCAGCTGTGCGTGTATTATTACCTGCTGTGGAGTTCTTCAAAGGTTCGCCCCTGTCTAGAAGACTCACCCTGTTGGTTGGCAGAAAGGAGAGGGAAGCGTCCGACCCACCCAGTGTAGCACACCCTGGGTGAAACAACTTACCTGTGTGTGACATCAGCGGAGGCCGTGTTCGGCCCAACGCAGCAGCAGCTTTCGACCCGCATCCCTATCAGCAGTTGGTAAACCTCAGAAAAGGAAAGCCTGACGTCTATTTCCCCAAAAGGTGTGAGTAACATCCCTTTCTGCTCCCCTGTATATTCACCATAAGCTATTGCCCAAAGCTAAAGCCAGCATATTGTGTTGTACATTCGCCTGAATGCACAGAGTGAAGTCCCAGCTACCTTTGATGTACTTACCTTATGCCCAAAGCTAAAGCCAGCATATTGTGTTGTACACTCGCCTGTATGCCCCAGTGAAGCCCTAGTTACATTTGATGTACTTGCCTTATGCCTAAAGCTAAAGCCAGCATATTGTGTTGTACATTCGCCTGTATGCCCAGAGTGAAGTCCCAGCTACCTTTGATGTACTTACCCTATGCCCAAAGCTAAAGCCAGCATATTGTGTTGTACATTCGCCTGTATGCCCAGAGTGAAGTCCCAGTTACCTTTGATGTACTTACCTTATGCCCAAAGCTAAAGCCAGCATATTGTGTTGTACATTCGCCTGTATGCCCAGAGTGAAGTCCCAGCTACCTTTGATGTACTTACCCTATGCCCAAAGCTAAAGCCAGCATATTGTGTTGTACGTTCGCCTGTATGCCCAAGTGAAGCCTCAGTTGTCTTTCCTACAGACTTACCTGTGCCCCGAGCAAAGAGCCAGTGGCCCCTCTGTCCACCGTCCATGTCCAGTCCTGTCATACTTACTTGTATGTTCTTGTGCAGATCTAGCAGGTCCCTTTGAAGTGTCTACCTGCACGTCGACCCGTTACTCAGGATACAGAAACCGCAAACACCTCCCGTACACTTACCAGTACGGTCTCAGTCGGGTCCCGACAGCCATTGTGCAGCTCCACCAGCATCTGGACGACTGGGAGTCCAACCCGCTGGGCCGCCTTGGAGTTCGCCACAGGAAGCAGCAGGTATCCACCGTGCATTCAAACTCTAAATACTTACCACTTGTATCTGATACGTCCAGAAAAAGGAGAGGGCCCCGGGCAGCTGTCCTGCAAGCTAGAACAAAGGGGCACTTGTGAATAAGCTGATTGTCGTCACATAGCCAGAAGGAAAGAGGAGTGAAGGACTTACCGAGATCTCCCGTGATGGAGTCTAAGAGACTCGAGACTCGAGACTGATACTCCCCCAATTGGAGAGTTGGATTTTAGCCTCCCTCCCCCCTCCCTTCCCTATACCTTTTTTAGTCATTTAATAAAGCTGTTTTAATACTTACTTACCGTCTCTCGTGTGTCTGGTCATTGGGGTGTTCTTGGGACCTCCTCGAGGTGGAAACTAGGGAGGGGCGTGACTCACGACATCTGTGGTCCGCTCCGACCTGTGACAAACACATATGCATAATGCGCTCCTATGTTCTACGTCCCGAACAATTTGAACCCTCCCTAACCTTGTCTAATCTTGGAGACTCACAAAATACTTGCTGTTGAAAGATGGATCAGTATTTATTTGGACCAGCTGCTCCACTGGAGTATGATAATTCATAGATGTTTATATTTTCTATAGAGCGATATCAAAATACAGAACCATTGAAATAGGCATATCGTTTCCGACAATGCGTTATGCTGTAGACCAATCAAAACAGACTAGGCCATCTGACCAATCAGAGCAAAGCAGGGTCACAGAAAGGAGGAGTTTAGAGAGACTGATTCTTTGAACTGCTTCGAATGAATCGTTTAAGAATTGCTGGAATGCATATTTTGAGAAAATGAAAGCATTTTTTTACCTTGCATCTATTTAATCCTATTGTAGTAGAGTATCTATAACATTAAAGAGCCACGACTTCCGGCGCCAGAAAACTACTCCGGTTAGCCAGCTTTCTGCAGAACTTTTCTAAATAAATGTTCCATGCACTTTGCCTTGCAGCCCCGCACCTTCGCCACCGAGGAATCTAAAGTGGCGTTCACGCTCACTCTACTGTTGGGCAAGGCCGCCCTATGGGGGACGGCGGTGTGGGAAAATCAACATCCGTGTTGCGCCTCGTTCCACTCACTCTCGGAAGAAATGAGGAGGGTATTCGATCGAGCCGCGGGCGGCAGGGAAGCCGCTCACCAGCTCTCAGACTTACATCAGGGAACCTCTTCGGTCACGGATTACTCTATTCAGTTCCACACCCTGGCAGCTGCGTGCCAGTGGAACGAGGCGGCGCAGTGGGAACGATTCCTGCATGGGCTGGCCGACCGTGTTCAAAAGGAGATCTACCTCCTCGAGCTGCCCCCACACTCAACGGTCTTATTGACTTAGCCTTACGAGTTGATGCCCGGATTAATCGCCTGGGTTGTCAGACCAGTCCTAAGTGCCATACCATCTCTCCGGACAGGGGGCGCTCGAGTCGAGAGAACGCGGTCTGTCCCGTCGATGACCACGAACCCATGCAGGTGGGTAGAGCTCGGCTGTCCCGGAGGGAGAGAGAACGGCGGAGGTCCCAAGGACTATGCCTGTACTGTGGAGGCTCAGGACATACCATCTTCACCTGCCCGGTAAAAGAGCCAGCCCGGTAGTAAACTTGAGGCTACTATCGGGTGGGATCTCCGCTGGGAAGTCCTCAACAACATCATCGACTCTCCTTCCGGTGAAACTGCGGTGGGAGAATCACACTCACGACTGTCACGCCCTTCTGGACTCCGGGGCCGAAGGTAATTTCATTGACTCACTCCTTGCACGTCACCTGTGTTTCTCCCCATCCATGTCTTCACTCTCAACGGCCAGGAACTGCCTCACGTCACACACTACACAGAACCCATCACTCTGCTCACCTCTGGCAATCATTGTGAAACCATATCGTTTTTCCTCATGGACTCCCCTGTAGCTGTACTGTCACGGTCATCTCTGGGTTTTGCACTTTGTAGTGAAGTCTGTGTGTTTCGCATCTGCACTGATTAGTTTGTAGGCGTCTCCGTTAATTGTCATCAGCAGCAGCTGTCACTCATTACACACTCCCTATATATTGGCTTGTCTCATGTCTTGTGTTTGTGAGAACATTGTTTCATGTCTGATCTCGTTAGATGTCGGTGTCTTCCCCTGGAACCTCATCCACTCTCCGCACTTCCACAAAGCATCACGACTTACCTTCGGCTCGATTCCCGGCAGTTCCTGTGCCATCCTCTCCTGATGCCTTCTCACCGTCACCATCCGGATTCCTCACCGCCTCACCGCCGTCTTAGATTGTCGTCTTCCCATCATCGTGTTGTACCCTTGTTTGTCTGTTTCATAATCATTAAACTTTTTAACTCGCACTTGTTTCCAGCTCCTCCTTCACCCAGTCGTCACACCTGCGCGCCCACCTGCAAAGACACCATGCAGACAAGCTAGCTTGCCGCAGCCCAAAAAAACACGGGACCCCACGCAAACTACTTTGGACAACACAACATCCAAGCTTCCATCTAACTCAGTCCATGCACAGAAGATTACGGAGTCAGTGGTGCATTATATTTGCAAAGGTTTATGTTCCTACAGTGTTGTCGAGAACACAGGCTTTCGCTTTATGATCAACACGTTAGATCCCCGTTATGTGATCCCTACCCGCAGCTACATGACCGACAAAGCAGTACCGAGGATGTATGACAAAGTCAAAGACAATGATAAGTCAGCCCTGAGTTCTGCCCCACGAGTGGCACTGACTTGTGATGGGTGGACATCGCGAGCCACGGAAGCTTTTGTTACAATCACTTGCCATTACGTTAACGAGGATTGGGAACTGATGTCGCACGTTTTACAAACGCGAGCCATGCACGAGAGCCATACGGGGTCAAATATTGCAGAGTTACTGAAAGCGGCACTGGAGGATTGGGACCTCGTATCCAAAGACCCAGCTATTGTGACTGACAAAGCTGCAAATATGAGCGTCGCAGCGGAGCTTGCCGGTATGTTGCATTTCAGGTGCTTCGCTCACACTTTAAACCTAGCCTCGCAGCGTGAACTGAAGCTTCCTGCTGTCGCTCATTTATTGGGACGTGTTAGACGGATATCCACCTTTTTTAAGTGCAGTACCACAGCCAGCCGCGTACTTCGACAGAAGCAGAAGTTGCTCGAGTTGCCTGAACATAAACTGATCAATGATGTTGTGACGTGCTGGAATAGCGTGCATGATATGCTCGAGCGCTTTCTTGAGCAGCAACCCGCTGTCTCTGCTGCTCTTCTGTCCAACGAGCTTAGGAAAACCGAGAAATAAGTTTGCACCCTATGTGAGTTGGACATTACATCTGTGGAGGAGATGAATGAGATGAGGAGATCTGTGGATGCAATGAAGCCCATGAAGATTGCTACTCTTGTAATGTCAAAAGAAAGCTCTCCAACACTGTCAGTTGTGGCCCCTCTTCATGCTCAGCTCATCCAGGATTTCCAAGAGAGCAGAGCAGATAGTGAGATAGTGAAAGAAATCAAAGCAGCTATTTGCCAAGATTTGAGCAAGAGGTACATGGATCAGCAGAAAGAGACCATGTATGTATGTTCAGCACTCGATCCAAGATTCAAAGCTTTGCCCTTCCTTCCTGATGATGAACGAGAAGAAATATACTTGAGAATCACTGCAGAAGCTCGAAGAATTCAAAAACTATTTCAGGTAAGCCCTTTCACTGTGTCATTAACATTAGCATTACATGGTTAAAAAACATAAAAAACAAACAAACACACACACACACACACACACACACACACATATATATATACACCAAGTGTAATAAAACAAAATATTCAGTTCATAATTTCAAATTCATAATAGTATGTTAGAGCTTAAAAAACTAAATGGTTTCAAATATATACTTCATGTAAAGCACTATACTAGCAAAAACAATATTGTAAAAGTTTGTCAGTTCATCGCATTAAATAAAAGGCAAACTAACTATTATATGTCTTTTAATATGCTCTTTATAGAATTAACAATGGGTTTATTGATAAAAAATCTGTATTTTGCATTATAGGAAGAGGCTGAAGTGATACCAGGAGAGGAGGACAATCATGTGGAAGACAAGGATGACATTCCTGCCAGCCCACCACCCAAGAAGAAAAAGGACTTGTGCTGTTTGGCTGATCTGCTTGGTTCAACTTACTGTGCAGGTCCTGCGGTGAGACACAGAACCACACAGGCCCAGGCAGAAGAGGAGATGTCAAGGTACAAGGAGTCACCACCCCTGTCTCTTGCTGAGGGAAGTCCACTCAGTTGGTGGAAAGAGCACCAGAATGAATATCCACTAATGTCACGCCTTGCCAAAGTGTACCTGTGCATTCCAGGGACTAGTGTCTCCTCGGAGCGCGCTTTCTCTATGGCAGGCGATATTGTAACCGCACAGAGAAGTGTACTAAGCTCTAAGCATGTTGACCAACTTCTGTTTTTGAACAAAAATCTTAAGTCATAGGATAAAGCTAGCATTACCAAGAGTATCCTCAGGTTATTGTTTTGTTGCTGCAGTGATTTTTGTTCAACCTGCCTTTTTGAGGACAAACCTGGTTTAGCCTTAAGATTTTAAAAATCCATCCTGTTATGAGGTAGATTTGTTGTTGTGCCAAATGTTAAAGCAAGATGTAGCATTTAAGTGATTTCATAGTGAAATATGTTATGGCAGTACATGGTGTCACAAAAAATAATTATAAGAAGATTTAATAAGAAGTTAAGAATAAGAAGAATAATAAGAAGAAGATTTTGTGCTTGTGTGAGCTCAGACTGTACCCTTGGAAAGTTAAATGTTGACTTGTGGTAATTTCCAGATTAATACAATTTGTGTACAATTAATCAGAGCACTTAAAGTTGCAAATATTTAAGCAAAATGCACTTTGTTATAATGCACTTTTGTCTTCAATAAATTTAAGAAAAATGCAGAGTTCTGTTTGTTGAGTAAATGTGTTCAGCATTAACTAATTGGCTCTGGCCCATGTATTTTTATTGAATCGTATCGAATCGTGTCATATTGTATCAAATCGTATCGAGACAGCTCTGTATTGAGGTATGTATCGAATCGTGACCTGTGTATCGAGGTATGTATTGTATCGCCAGGTTCTCCAAGGTATACAGCCCTACCCAAAACCCTCAAAATGGCTGTTATTAAGCCTCTCATAAAAAAATAAAAAATAAATAAAATAAAAAACCACTTGACCCCAAATAACTAGTTAATTACAGACAGATCTCGAATCTCCCTTTTCTGTCCAAGATACTAGAAAAGGTGGTATCCTCACAATTATATTCCTTCTTAGAGAAAATGGTATCTGTGAGGATTTCCAATCAGGATTTAGACCATATCATAGTACTGGGACCACTTCAAAGAGCTCACTCCCTTCTTTCCTTCTGCTCCTCCCAAAAACCTTCAAAACTCCTCCCTGGTCTTAAGCCTAGAATCATCAGGTCCAGCCTCAGAACCCCAGTTAAGCCCAGGACGGGCCCCCGATCTCCAGTTATGCCCATAAGAGGCTCCCGATCTCCAGTTATGCCCAGAAGAGGCTCCTGATCTCCATTTATGCCCAGAGGAGGCTCCCGATCTCCTGTTATGCCCAGAAGAGGCTCTCAATCTTCTGTTATGCCCAGGGAGGACTCCTGATTCCACGACGAGCCCAGGGAGGGCACCTGATTCCCAGTCGAGCCCAGGGAGGGCTCCTGAACCCCAGGTAGTCCCAGTGTTGGCTCCATCCCCAGTGTTTGCTCCAGTGTCGGCTCCAGGCCCTGAGTCCAGCATTTAAGGGGGGGGGGGGCAGTAGAGATCCAGTCATAGAAGCTGAGGTGGGGGTTGGTGCCATGGCCCCCTAAGTCTCCAGATATGCCCTGGAGGTCCTCCTCTGCTCCACCCTGTTCCTCTCCTGCACCAACCTCAAATGTGCCCACCCCCCCTCCCCGGTGTTATAGCTCGGGACGAGCCTTCTGGGAGGGGCGAGTAGTGTCACAACAACTGCCGTTCTCCTGTTGATTTTGAGTTTTTTTTCCTTATTTGGTAATTTTCCTTTTCTTGTTAGGTTAATTAATTACTTCACACCTGTTTCTGTTCTTCTTATTACTTTCCTTGTGTTTTATAAACCCTTTCTGTTTGGTTCTGGTTGTCGTTCGTTGAAGTATCATAGTGTGAAGTGTAGTTAAGTTGTGTATGTGTTTTTCTCCACCCTTGTGAACATTAAAACCTTCTCCTCTTTGATTATCTTCTGGCATCCTTCTTTGGACGACACGTTGTGTTACAATTAACAGGACTGAGGATTTTCTCCTGGATTTCCAGCAGGAGGGACGGCCTTTAGAGCAGTATGTGGAGGAGTTTCTGAGCGTGATACATCTGGTGAGTTGGAGCGATTCCATGATTAATGCATGTCCATATGACCCCACAGTCATACTTATTTTTTTCAGTTAGTTTTTATTTACATTTATTTATTTATTATTATTTTTTTTTTTAAGTTTGTTTTTCATATTCCATCCAGGAGGTGCTGGCCATTCGCCAAGAGATTGTGAATTTTGTATGTGAATTTTGCATGTGAATCTGCAAAACAAAAATACAAAATGTACAGAAAGTACTCGGGCTCATTTACAAATAAATTACACTTCAAAAATGAATAATATATACAACTTATTAATTTCATTTTTGAACTTGCATAATAAAATTAAAATAGAGAAATTAAGTTTCATTAACAATGTGGCATCTAAAAAAGATATTGAAAAATTTTAATTTACCCATTTTATTTCCCATTGCTTTCTCTTGCCTAATAGAGAATGGCTAATAAATGTATTCCCTCAAGAACAGAAAGCAGTCTCCCCATTCTCTCATTGTTCTCCTGTGCTTTTCTCTCCTCTGTCTCTCTCTGGATTTTGATATCCTCCCTGAGTAGCTCCACCAGCTTCGACTCACTCCCTTACCTGTCCCAAGACACTTGCAATACTAAGGCAGAGCATTTGTGTAACTTTTGTATTTATTTATTTTGTCTTTCCCAGCAGGCTCATTTTCTCCAGAATATTACAAAAACAAGAGCAAATAGAAATGCTTATGAAAAATATAAAGAGAGGTTTGCAATCTTCATATTAGAAAGTATGACAGCATGACATGCATACAAAATACTGAAGTGCTACAGTTTGGTTCAAACATTTGTAGACATATCTTGAATGATAGCATTACAAAAACACAACAAAGGAAAATATTATTGCCTTTATATTGTGGTTGTCTTATTGTTTGTGGGCTTTGTTTACATTTTTTATTTCAATACATTTCAATGTGAATTCAATATGGATAGAAACACCGTCGTCATCTGCACACAAGTGATTCTGGGATATGGTAAGGTGTGAAGATCAAGATGGACACTTCATTCTCCTGGGAAACGGAGGGAACATTTGAAGACACTTTCAAATTATGTCAGCCTTTATCGTGCCGCAATGACGAAATCGGCCTTGGAATGCGGTCTTTGGATGGTGCATCCTGGATTGGGACTGCTTACTTTGTGATTCAATAGCACTTCAAATGCACACTTCGGAGTCCCCACACTTCAGTTTGGGACACAGCTTATATGTAACTTACCTGGCTACCTATCTGCTCTATTGCTTCGAGCCACCATCTTTCAGTCTTCTCATTGTGCCTTCACTGCTGTGGACTCTCATCACCTTGCAAATACCCATGTTTGTCAGCTAAGTCAGCCCTGCTCATCTGTTTGACCCATTTATACTCATCAATAAATACCTTAGTTTCGTGTTATCTTCTGTTTTGCTGACAGATACTGTTTTAGAAGAACTGCCAAAAATATATATATTCAGAAGGCAGCACATTTTTGCTGCCTTTTGATACCACTCTATGATGCTGAGTGTGTAGGCCATTGACTAGGAACGAAGTAACAAACACGGGCATTGTGGACAACTGTTCCTGAATAATTTCAGCCGTGCCTATGCAGTCTCCTTCAGTGTATAGCTGACCTAATGTGCTTTAGAGGACACACCACTCTAGAGGGAATTGTGCCTCCATCAAACACTTCCTACTTTAATTAGAAAGGCAGCTGTAACCCATAGGAATGAAAAATCAAAAGTGAGATCTCTTAGGTTACTTTAAAATCGAATGGAGATTTTTGCTTGAGTCTTGAGTCAAAATTGTCTCCTGAGACAAAATCTCTAAAAATCTCAGCGGTCTCCTTTAAAGCTTTAAAAGAGATCTCAACAGCATCACACACTGCTCAGATATTTCTCCCAGTCTAAAGATTCTGGTGGTCTCACATTTGTCTACTCCAAAGTTTCAAATGTGAAAAATGTCAAATGTGGAAAAGCTAAGCACAGTGTGTGATGTTGTTGAGATATCTTCTAAAGCTGTATAAGGACAAATGTGAGAGATCCAGAGTCTTTAGCTAAAGAGGAAAACCTGAACACAGTGTGTAATGTTGTTGAGATCTCTTCTAAAGCTTTAAAGAAGACCATTTTGAGAGTTTTTGTTTCAGGAGAAAAGTCTGAGAAGCAGCAGACTCAAGCAAAAGTTTCCATTCAATCTTAAGGTACCCTCATTTCTGTCTTGGAGAAATATTTGAAATAGTAAAGAGTTATATTTTTTATTTTATTTTTATTCCTTCTGGTTAGCTTGAATGTAATTTATTTACACCATTTAAATCAAAGACAATAAATGCATTGTCATATTTGAAGTTGTTTTATGTATACAGTGTTTTATTGCACAGTGATTTAATGGCGCAAACCTTAACCTATATTTACATACATGCAAAATTGGCCCACACAAAGCAATATTTTATTACTAAACAAAGCAAAAAAAAAAAGGTTTTGCTCTTATATTAAACATCTTGCACTTGTAAATCTTTTCTAGTGTGTTTGGAAAATGTCTTGTGTACAATCCTGAGCACTGAAGATACATTTAAACTAGTAACCCTTGCTATACTGAAATGCTATTTAAATGATAGTTTTAGTATTTACAATATTAGTGAATGTTTAATGTTTCTCCTAAAATAAGACTGAAGACCTCTTATACAAAGCTGATATCTCAATGAGCTAAAGAGAATCATCCCTTAGTATCATGAGCATAGAGTAATCTCTTTTAGAGCCATAGCCTTGTTGGCAGTGCATCAACATGAAGGCACAACTGCGTCTCACATAACATGGGCTCGAATCCCAGCTAAAGGTACTTTGCTGCTCCCGTTCAAGTGTTCAAGGCAACTGCAACCTCGGAGCAGTAAAACATTTTTTTATAATGGAGTCTTGCAAGAGATTAAAGACAATAAAGAGATATCCCATATTTCTCACACGTTTCTTTTCCCATTGTCATTCTGGATACCTTTAAGAAATTTATCATGTCTCAGTTGTGTCTACTTTTATTTCTCTTAAGGATTTTTAGGAGAAACATCTGAGACATTGTTGAGACTAAAATGAGAAATACATGAGAATCACAACTCATAATTTCCATAATTTTTTCCTATGGAAACTTCAGTGTGTGGGAATCTGGATTAAAAAATATTTTTTTGATGTTTAAAAGAAAGTGATAATTGCCACTCCTGAAAATTATGGCAAGAATGAACACTGTAAAAAAAAAAAAAAAAAAAAAAAAATTATATATATATATATATATATATATATATATATATATATATATATATATATATATATTCACGTTTAACACATTCACTGTTTGCTGTCAGAATTGTTTGGATGGTGTGTATTCTATTTGCGTGTGTGCCTCACCAAACACTTAATCTTCAACTTGTCATAAAGACAGAGCCAAGATGTTATGAGAGGAAGGTACTATTGAAAGACAACAGATAAAGGAGAAATATGTCATCCTTTTATCAGTACCTCTACATGCCTTCTCCAATCACTCTGCTCTCTCGTTCACTCTATACCTCTACCTCAGTTTGTCCATCACACACCCTCCCCCAGAAGAGCTCAAATTAACGCTGACCTTCAAATGACAACTAGTAGATGCAATCCTCATTCCTGTTATTAACTGCATATTTCTTCACAAGTCCCTTTGTGCCAATTACCCAGCAGAACTTAAAGGTCTCTCTCAGAATTGGGCAGGTGAGCTTCGATAATATTAATTAGTAAACATAACTTAGGGGGATTCAGGAGTTTAACATAGGTGGTATCGGTGCTTTTACAATAATATTTTAGGTTATTTTCTGCCTTATGTCCACGCATCGCATATCTCCATGAATTTAAAAGACAGGAACAAAAAAAAAATATGTTTAGTAAAAAGTACACTTAAAATTGAGGTTTAGCAGCAGACTGTATCAATAAATATTTAAACTCACAGTTTTTTTGCTTTAGGAACCAGATTTTACCGGAGTACAAAGATTGATTATCAGACAAAAATAAGATTACAATCAAATATATTTATATTTATTATAATTACTAAATAGCAGTGGCGGCTCCTGCCAGTTCTCTCAGGGGGGGCACATGTTTGCTCGATTAATGAGGATAGTTCACCCATTCAATTGATAAATTAACAGCTAGTTAAAGATGTAAAGGGAACTGAACTACTATAGTATTAATTAAAAATAAACTGACATTAGGATTCAATCTCTTGCTCTCCTTATGTTTTTATATGCATGTTAACAGCAGCAGCAAATGAAGACTGACGCCAGGACGTGGTTTTCCAAAAAAAACATTTTACTTCGATTTCAGTTTAATAAGAAATAATTGAAGTCACATAAATCACTGTTTACACAACTCGCTTATATTACTGCTCATTTATATCACATTCCTCACTTACATTACACTGCTTACTTAAAATGCAGCGTTCACCTGGATGATGCGCCAGAATGCCTACCACACACCAGCTTATTGGTGAAAGGAGACCGCCATGCTGTCTGGTCTCTGTGTCCCTGAGTCTCCACTAGTGGTCTCACTTCCCCATAGGCACCCCACTGTATGCACTACAATTCCCACAAAGCCTTGTCCCTTCATCACAGTAATTGCACTCCTGTTAATTGCACTCAGGTGTCTTCACTTGATAGTCATTACCCTGCCTATATTTACCGGTCTTTTCTGTTTGTCTTCATGGAGTCCTTTCTTTCCGTCACCCAGTTTCCTCGCCTTTCGAGTTCCTCGTCTTCCGAGTTCCTGTTCCTGTTCCTGTTCCCTCCCTGTTTGTTATTGTTGGATGGATTTATGGTTTTGATCCCTGCTTGTTGATTTATGATTTGGATTACCCATTAAAACCCACACTGCGATTGGATCTCTTGTCTCCTGTGGTTCCCTGGGTCTCCGATTGTAACAGAAGGACTCCATCATGTCGAGATCCAGATGTGTGGGACTTCATTCCCGTTTCCCAGCCAGTATGGTGGAGCGGAGGGTGAAATATTTAAAATTAACCACCCTCCGCCAAGAGGGCAATGAGGTGGGTGCCATGGCACATGTGTTCCGGACCTTGGCGGAGGGTATGGGATATAATGAGGCGGCCCTTAAGGACATTTTTAACACCGGTCTGGATGAACCGGTACCTCGCATGGAAATGGAACAGTTGGACGAGTTTGGGTTCTGGAAATTCATTTTCTACTTACAACATCGGTCTCCGTGGAATACCCCAGCCACACCTGTCTCTCCCGGTGGGATGGCCGATTCTAGACCGGGGTCTACAAACAGGAGGACCGCCAGCCCAGCGCCACTGCACAAGGTGGTCGTCAGCCCAGCGCCACGGTGCAAGATGGCCGCCAGCCCAGCGCCACAGCACAAGGTGGTTGCTAGTCCAGCGTCACAGCACAAGGTGGCCGCCAGCCCAGCGCCACTGCCCAAGATTGCCGCCGGTCCAGAGTCATGGCACAAGATGCCCGCTTGTCCAGAGCCTCTGCACAAGATGACAGCCACAGTTGACCTACCAGAGTCATGTCAGGTTTCCGTTGACCTTCCAGAGTTGAGTCAGGTTCCCGTTGACCCTCTAGAGTGGAGTCAGGTTCCCGTTGACCCTCCAGAGTCGAGTCAGGTTCCCGTCCAGAGTCGAGTCAGGTTCCCGTCCAGAGTCGAGTCAGGTTCCCGTTGACCCTCCAGAGTCGAGTCAGGTTCCCGTTGACCCTCCCGAATCGAGTCAGGTTCCCGTTGACCCTCCCGAGTCGAGTCAGGTTCCCGTTGACCTTCCAGAGTCGAGTCAGGTTCCCGTTGACCTTCCAGAGTCGAGTCAGGTTCCCGTTGACCCTCTAGAGTCGAGTCAGGTTCCCGTTGACCCTCCAGAGTCGAGTCAGATTCCCGTCCAGAGTCGAGTCAGGTTCCCGTCCAGAGTCGAGTCAGGTTCCCGTTGACCCTCCAGAGTCGAGTCAGGTTCCCGTTGACCCTCCCGAGTCGAGTCAGGTTCCCATTGACCCTCCCGAGTCGAGTCAGGTTCCCATTGACCCTCCCGAGTCGAGTCAGGTTCCCGTTGACCTTCCAGAGTCGAGTCAGGTTCCCGTTGACCTTCCAGAGTCGAGTCAGGTTCCCGTTGACCCTCCAGAGTCGACTCAGGTTCCCGTTGAACCTCCAGAGTCGAGTCAGGTTCCCGTTGACCCTCCAGAGTCAGCTCAAGTCACCGTTGACACTCCAAAGTCAGGTCAAGTCACCGTTGACACTCCAGAGTCAGGGCTAGTCACCATTGACACTCCAGAGTCAAGTCAAGTCACCGGTAATCTTCACGGGCAAAGTCAAGTCACTGGTGTTCTTCATGGGCAAAGGCAAGTCACCATTGATATTCATGGACAAAGGCACCTCACCATTGATCTTCATGGGCAAGGGCAAGTCACCAATGAACTTCATGGGCAAAGTCCAGTCACCAGTGTTCTTCATGGGCAAAGGCAAGTCACCATTGATCTTCATGAACAAATGCAAGTCACCAATGATCTTAATGAGCAGAGTCAAGTCACCAATGATCTTCATGAGCAGAGTCAAGTCATCATTGATCTTCCTGAATCCAGTCTAAACACCACTGAATTATCAGAGTCTCTCCACGCCTCTGCGGAAATACCAGAGCCTCTCCACGTATCTCCTGAACTACCAGAGCCTCTCCACGCCTCTGCTGAACTACCAGAGCCTCTCCACATCTCTGCTGAACTACTAGAGCCTCTCCACATCTCGGCTGAACTACCAGAGCCTCTCCTCGTCTTGGCTGAACTACCAGAGCCTCTCCTCGTCTCTGCGAAACTTCCAGAGCCTCGTCACGTCTCAGCCGAACTCTCTGAGCGCTCGACTGATCCTGTCGTGGCCACGGAGGCCACCCTTAACTTGTTCATGTTCTCTGTTTCAGACTTGCCTAGCCAGACTTGCTCTCCGGTGTCATTGATCCCACTGTGGTGGTCTTCTGCGCCGCCTTGGTGGGCTTCTGTCTCGACCGCACGGATGTGGTTGTCTTCTGCGCCGCCCTGGTGGGCTTCTGTCTCGACCGCACGGATGTGGTGGTCTTCTGTGCCACCCGGGTGGGCTTCTGTCTTGACCGCACGGATGTGGTTGTCTTCTGCACCGCCCGGGTGTGCTTCTGTCTCGACCATACGGATGTGGTGGTCTTCTGTGCCACCCGGGTGGGCTTCTGTCTTGACCGCACGGATCTGGTTGTCTTCTGCGCCGCCCTGGTGGGCTTCTGTCTCGACCGCACGGATGCGGTGGTCTTCTGCACCGCCCTGGGGGGCTTCTGTCTCGACCGCATGGCTCCAATTCCACCTTGCTCCTCTCTGGATTCCTGCCCTGTCGGTTCGGCCCTGGGACACTGAATGTTATGTCCTTCCTGGACTTATGTTTTGTTGTTGTTTTGTTTTTGTTTTTGCTCCTCTTCTCTCTGTTTCCATCTATGGACCTGGCCCTCCGTCCCTCCCCCTGATCCTCCGCCGGTCCACCTCCCTCCTGGGCTCCATGTTTTTCACTCTGTTTCCCTCTATGGACCTGGCCCTCCGTCCCTCCCCCTGATCCTCTGCCGGTCCACCTCCCTCCTGGGCTCCTGTTCCTGTTCCTTCCCTGTTTGTTATTGTTGGATGGATTTATGGTTTTGACCCCTGCTTGTTGATTTATGATTTGGATTACCCATTAAAACCCACACTAAGATTGGATCTCTTGTCTCCTGTGTTTCCCTGGGTCTCCGATCGTAACAGAGACAAAGTGATGAAGCCAATCAGTATATCGGAATGATTAGGAGGCCATGATAATGGACAGAGGCCAATGGGCGAATTTGGTTGGGATGCCCCTACTCAGGACCTCATTTTAATATCTCATCCGAAGGACCATGCTTTTTGACAGTATAGTGTCCCCATCCCTATTAGGGCATTAAAGGGTTAGTTCACCCAATAATCAAAATTATGTCATTAATAACTTACCCTTATGTCGTTCCAAACCCGTGAGCCCTCTGTTCATCTTCAGAACACAGTTTAACCCTCTGGAGTCGATTAACGTGGATACGCGTTTTGAGTCATTTTCTTCTGATAACCCCGAAAAGAACTTAAATTACACTTTCAGTTTTAATCGTACAGATAAGAGCAATACATCAATCGAATCTGTAAAGGGTCTACTTTTTTTGGATACAGACATAATAACAACAAAACTTTGTGCACGTATAAAATAAAGATAACAAACAAGGTGTGCTGTCTGCAGCCTTTGTCTGCGCTGATCTTCATTTACAAACACATCTTTAAAATGAACTGTAACTCCGTGAATACTCAACAAAGAGACATGAGAGAGATATCTATAGAAAGCTTGACATGTCTACTTTTAAGCTAAACAAGTGCATCCGAAAACAGACATTCTGTGATAAAGTAATCCATATGAAAACAACGCGATGTCCGTTTTTCACGTCTCCCTTCATTATATCTAATGTGACCACGCCCCCGCGCTGAACGCGCTATTCAGATTCAAACTGAAGCGCGCGGCTTGAATACGCCCACACAGAAGAAAAAGCAGCGAGACTGTTCTTCAAGTTCTTTTATTTTACAGTTTGCTTCGCGATGAAAGGAATAAGACATAATTCACCGCAAAAAGATGTGATGTGGTTGAGGATTTGAGAAATGGATTTACTCAGAAAAAAAGAATGAAGCACTTTATTCAGCAGAGATCATAATCATGAGTAAGTCTCTTTTTATTTATTTAAATACTTGTACTAGTTTTCACATAACGTGTAAACATTTTACTAGTTAGACTTTTTCCAAAGACTTTTTCCAAACTATAATTCCTGACTAAATATATAATGAAGTGAAACATTATGAAGTTTCAATAACAATATACAATACGATATTTTAGACTAAATCTAAAATATCTTAAACTGTGTTCCGAAGATGAACGGAGGTCTCACGTGTTTGGAACGACATGGGGTTGAGTTATTAATGACATAATTTTGATTATTGGGTAAACTAACCCTTTAATAAGTCTAAGAAATAACTGTTCTCTTTATTTTATTTTTTTATTTCAATGATCAATTTGTGGAAAAAAACTTCAAATAGGGGGTAAAACATTCTAAAAACTCATAGCCTGCAAGTACAGTTATATAGGTCTGAAGAGACTCATGAAATCATACAATCGAGAAGTCAGTTATTTGAGTTTGGTGCAAAATATTTCACGGTGCTTGAGTATTGTTTTTAATTGCATATTATAATTTATACTCAGAAAGCAGAACTGAGATGACATTAATTAAAACATTTCAAATGCACCTGCAGCATATTTTTTCCAGGCATGTTTTTCATCATTGAATATTTCTTAAAATAGTGTTAGAATCTTGTCTAGTCTCACTCTTGTGAACCGTATCTCGTGTCTGGTCTCAGATTTTTACATTCACTTTGATATTGTTTAAATCTGTTTCAACGTGTGTACACTTATATTTGAATATTTTTGCATTTTAATATGACCTGTCATGCCAGCCCAGAAAATGTATTATTATTATTATTATTATTACCCTAACCAGGATTTTGCTTTAATCATTAATCTCACTGAATTTTGATACATTTCTCTTAAGCAATTGTTAAACTCTTTAATTTTATATTTTAAACTCTTTAGTTTTAAAGTTTGCTTAAATGGGTTGTTGACATGAAATGGCATTTTCAGTGTTATACAAGATAAAAAATGTAAATAATATTGTCATCATTTAAAATGTCTTTGTCTTACATGGACCTATTGTTATAAAAACGGCTTGGTTAATAGATTTATTAATATTATTATTAAATCTCAAAATCGTCTTCATTTGACTGTCTCAAGAATGTTCAATAAATTACAACTTTCATAAATTAAAAGCATACAATTGTTAATAAATACCTCAGGCATAATTTTACAAGTGTCTATTGTAAGGAAATTTTAGCTCTTCTATTTTAAAGAAGAATCGAATCTAAAGATTCAAGTTGCTTTAACTGAACTGATTCCAAATTTAATTAGTTTATACTTCATCAACGGTTCATCCAGCGAATGTAAAATTCAGTATATACTTACAATTCTATTGATATTACTTCATGGACAATGAGAATACAAACAGAATGATAATTTATACGGTACGAGCTAGGTAGCACAGGATCTGGGCAAATTTTTCTTAAAATACACCACACAAGACAATACTTCTTTATAAATGAAACAAGAATTTATTGAGCTACTCTATTACATAGATTTAAAACCTAATGGACACATACATACATGCACACATATTCGTTAGATCGCTCCAAGAAAATCACAAAAGCAGAGATGTGTCTTATCTTTACTGCTTAAGATCCATTTGCACTTATTTCAGCAAGAAATGAAGTTTGTTTGTTTTACTTGCATTTGTGCTGGAAAGCGGAGTTGGAGATTCGCTTGTGGCCTCATCTCAGGGAATCCCCGGGCCTCGGATTGGTTGCAGATCTGTTGTTTGGATGACGTCTTTTGGGAAAACCCTTCTGGTGATTGTTTGGTTGCCTGGTTATGTAGAAGCTTCGGAGAGTTTCTCTGTTTGCAAGACTTCGAAGATTCTTGGCAGTCACGAAGTTTCAATGGAATGTTTTGAGTTCTGGATGACAAGAACCCTAGCAGTTCAAGCCATGGCAAAGACAGAAGCGCACGCTCAATTAGTTCAGGCATTGGGATTTTATCCAAGCGGATTAGGTCCATCCCACGATGCGATATTCCAGTTGGATGCTATTGCAGAGCTTAGATACGCCCCGTACTGTTTCTCTTTGTACATTGCTTAAACATCGTGCGACATCGTCATGTGAGATGAACTCCATTGTGGAACTTTGGTTAATACTGTACCTTACAAAGTGTCATAATATGCACACAATACAGAATTTCAGCCTGATCTCACAATCAAAACGTACATATGTAGACGTAAATTAAAACTGTCCAATACGTATGTGCCTTTACGTATTTACAGTGTCATTTACGTATTATCTGGACGTAATTACAGGTTCGATACGTATCGAAATTTACGTAAAAACAACCTCAAATACGTACAGATAGAACGTGTTCTCTTACCAGTCAGTTATCCATAGAAATTTGGTTATGAAGCTGCTTTTCAATGCGTATAGGATTAATTTTTTTAATATTTATGTATATTTTCCCTTTTTATAATTTTTTTTTGATAAATGTAAGATCCCTATACCTCACCCGAACCTAAACCTACCCATTTTATACAGAATGTTAAAAGAATAAAACATAATAAAACACAATTTTAGTAAAAATATAACATTAAAACGTTATTTTGAGCCACTAACGTTAATCTTACACCTACCCCTAAACCTACCCATAACCATTTCTTAAAACTACATAACGTTACTGTTATAAATAAACAAATAACAGACAAACAAACATAATGTTAATCATTTATTTTTTGCGAAAAAATATCAAAAGTGGTACCAAAAGTAGTTCAAATGATAATGAGTTCCAGTCGCAGTCCTCTCTGGAGGTAATAGTTTTTATAGGGTACAGAGCAGAATTTAATTTATTAATCTGTGAAATCATGAATCTGTCTTCTCTCCGTGAAGGCGCACTGGCGCAGTAGTAGCAGTACTGCTGATTTCAAATGTCTATCAACTGAAACACGACATGTCGCAATCTGTGACGAATTATGTGAGAACCAATGAGAGTTCGATATTAGTGCCGTAAACGATGTCGTAACGTTCCTGTGGCGCACTGGCGCTATTTTCAAATTCGAATCATAACGAGCGCGGGCTTTGACTGTGACGGACGCTGTTGCTGAGAATGAAGATGAAGATCGATTGATCTGGATATGTTCCTTGCAAACATCTGGATTCTAAAGATATGGAGTACAGCAAACAAATAAAATGGATGTGATTTGTAATTTTATGCTGTGCTTTTGTGTATCTATGGTTTGCAGCATGCACAGAAATGTTATTTCCTATTAAGTAGATGAGTAAACTGCTTTCAATAAATTCAATAAAATATTTATTGATATGACAATTAAATACAACAGATTTAAATCATTAAAGCCACGATTTTAATATTAATACATGGGAATTCATATAAATTCACACTTTACGTTCGATTATTTACGTTTTTTTAGCTGCTAAAACGTAAGTATTTGTACGTTTTACTGCTATAAATACGTCTAAGTTGTACGTTTTTATGTGCATGAAAACGTAAGTAAATGTACGTGTGGTAGAACCACATTTAACGTAAAAATACACACTTATACTCATGAGATCACGTTGAGAATTTGGACATTTCATTCACTCCAAGTTTAAGCAAATAACTTGAGCTTTCGTTCAACACCGAACACAATACATCTTTCTCACACATACATTACTAAACTTACCAACTAAAATAATGATTAAACTAAGGCATAGAGATCAAATGCGTAATGCATCGATTAAGATGTCATAAGTTCCAATAAGCATATCAAACACACATAAGGCATAGCATGTGTTATTTATGAATATAATTAACCCTATATATTTCTCAATGATTGTTCTTTGAGATTGTTTATTGGAAAGTTCAGTTTGAAGAAAGAGTCACAAGCAAGCAGGAAGCAGAGTGATGGGACACCATGTCTGGATCCTTTGTGTTGAGATCCATTAATTATTAATTATTCTTGTGGGGTTGCAGGGGTTTCCATACATTGTGATTATGAGATGCTTCTGGATACACAGGATCCTTATATCTTGTGAAAAGAGTACATTTCATCAACTCTTTTAATTGGAAAACAACACGGCTGACAGGAAACTAACTCTGGATATCGATGTCACATGATTAGTTTTCTGATGAGTGGGACAGACGTGCTGTGTTGTGGAATCACGTTATCATTTCTCTTAATGCTAACATTTTCATTTAAAATAGAAGGTTAGAGAGTTTGACTCCTAACCCTAGGGTTGTGGGTTCGAATCTTGGGCCAGCAATACCATGACTTAGGTGCCCTTGAGCAAGGCATCGAACCCCCAACTGCTCCCCGGGCACTGCAGCATAAATGGCTGCCCACTGCTCTGGGTGTGTGTTCACAGTGTGTGTGTGTGTGTGTTCACTGCTCTGTGTGTGTGCACTTTGGATGGGTTAAATGCAGAGCACGAATTCTGAGTATGGGTCACCATACTTGGCTGAATGTCACTTAACGGAAATGTTTTCCATCATATAATTTTTAGTAACCAGATTTTTTTTCAAGCCCTTCAAGAGTCCATTTCGAATATGTAGCTGAATGCGATGTATATATTTGACATAATTCCCTTATATGAGCTTTACCAACTTCCCACCATAAAATAGCATTGTTATATCTGCTCTTTTAATTTTTCCATGTTTCCCAGAAATATTTTACATTTTCACCAAAAAAAAAAATGTTCACATTTTTTTTTTCTTGTAATTACAACATTGAATTGCCAGTAAACACATTTATATCTTCTCAAAGTTAATAAAACATCATTAGAACTGAACATATTTTACTGTGGAGAAAAACAGGCCAGAATCATGGCGAGCACTAAGTACCAACTCTACCGTTTCCATGGGAGTTGCCCCTGGGACATTTAGACGGCTGTCTATGACAGTACCCCTTATGGCCAAAGGCCTAAGCTACATTCCAAACTTACCTGTAGGGCCCCAGCCCAGGGTAGAGCTGAAGGTTTGGAATCAGGAAAGATTCCAGAGAATCTCAGCCTCAGCTTCTTCATCATCCTCAAATATCTCCTGCTTTTCCTGGGTAAAAACCCTGCAGAGCACTAACCTCAGTATTATAAAGATATAACATCATCCTCCCGAGGCTCTCTCTCGTCCGTCGCCATTAGGAGCACGAAAGGGAAAGCCCCTTTTTAAACCATTCATCCACCTGTATTCTGATGAGCTCATTCTTCTCCGTGCCTCAGCAGCGACAGGTCCTGAACCGCGGGAAGCAGATGGCTGCCTTTTTTTCCTTTTTTTTTTTCAGAAGAGAGACGAACGAGAGCAGAGCTTTTTTCATTGATGATTTTTCACAATGAACGCAGATTGCCTCCTCAAAGACATTGCGTGTGTGCTCTTCACCCAAACAAATGATGCAAAGATCGAGTGTATAATCGGGTGTCAAATAACGCTGACACGGATGCACACATTGTCTAAACGCTTGCTAGCTGTCGCAATATAAACAGAGAAAGATCGCTCTTACCGGTTCTTTCAGATGCACGCTTCAAACAGAACAGTCAGTGAAGACGAAGAAGAGAATGATGTGTTCTCCCGGTGTTTGTTTATAGTCGTGCCGGTAGTGACGTCAGGGACTGTCGCCGGCCAACAAAATGGTGTTTTTTCAATGTATGCTTCAAACATGGGTCACGATGAGGTGACCCCTAGAGGATGCAGTTCGAAGTTCCCTTGAAAGGGAACTGACAGCTTAGTTCATAATTCATGGTGGCCTAAGTTTTAAAGCCATTGATTCTACTTTGTAACTGGGCTAATGAGAGTTTTCCATAATTCTTAACTTTGTTTTGAAAAATATTACTTCTTAAAATATGACTTCCTTTAATGACCCCCGAGGGGAAATTAATTGCATTTACAACCCACAATTAATTATAATTACAATTGCTATAATACAATATAATATAATATACACCTTTTTTTCTCAAAATTGATTGTCCAATGTAGGGTTGCGGAGATTATATAAGCATCTTTAGCAAATTAGCATTTTATATAATATGCATATACTGCATTTTTACTGTTACTTCTGAGCTTCCTTCTGAATTTTGTCCATAATCAACTGATCGCTAACTTTAAGTTTGTCCCTGACTGTCATTGGTGAAAAGAGTGCCAAAGTAACAATTATGGGTGCAGTCTTTTGAGGCATACAGGGACTTGACTGAAGGGCAGGCATAGGGTGACTTAATAGACTCTTTCTGACAGATTGGCAAGAACAGCCAGTGCTTAGGAGATAGACCAGATCACTCTTGGCTGCATTATTTTGGTTTCCGTGGGTTTAACTTTTGAGTGACAAGAAAGGTGACAGGTCGCAAGAAATGTGCAGGAACCAGGTGCAGTGCAGGTAAGCATCAATCAGCAAAATGGAAGCAAGAGCAAATTAGTCATGACAGGTATTGCTGTATTTCAAAAACATCATAATGCTCATTTTGACAAACAATTTTTAGGCACCTATTAGGCCATATTATATCTTGTCAGGAGTTAAAAATCAAGGTATCACTGGTCTAATGAAAACCCAAACTTGGAAAAGTTGCTTATGTCAATAACTTTATATTTATGTAAATATATTTTTGCCCATTTTTTTTTTACATTTTTGAAAGCGTATTTAAAATTAAATAAATAAAATAAAAATATATCTTGGTATGTGAAGGTTGAAACAGTTTTTTTTCACTTATATGTTTGGTTAGATTCATTGTCATGGACTTTTATTTTGTTTCCCATCACTTTCCTGTTTCCTTTGTTCTAGTTTCCTTGCACTCATCAGTTTCCGTGGACGCCCATTAATCATGTCAGCAGTTTTTCATTTTGGTTCATTATCTCTGTTTATTTAAGTTCCTCTTGGTTTTCTGTTCATTGTCAGTTGTTGTTTGTGGTATACACAAATTTTTCGTTAAACCTCGTTTTTACTTTTATCTGCCAGACATCCTCATCAGTCAGTGTAACAATTTTCAATTTCAAATTTATATTTCATTGAGCTTCATGGTTTACAACATATACAGACCAAAAGTTTGGAAACATTACTATTTTTAATGTTTTTGAAAGAAGTTTCTTCTGCTCATCAAGCCTGCATTTATTTGATCAAAAACACAGAAAAAACAGTAATATTGTGAAATAGTATTACAACTTTAAAAAATAGTTTTCTATTTGAATATACTTTAGAAAAATAATTTATTCCTGTGATGCAAAGCTGAATTTTCAGCATCATTACTCCAGTCTTCAGTGTCACATGTAACATCCAGTCTATCACATGATCATTTAGAAATCATTCTAATATTCTGATTTATTATGAGTGTTGGAAACAGTTCTGCTGTCTAATATATTTGATGAATAAAAGGTTAAAAAGAACTGCATTTATTCAAAAAAAAAAAAATCTAATAATATATATTCTAATAATGTATTTTCTTTACTATCACTTTTTTTATCAATTTAACACATCCTTGCTGAATAAAAGAATTGAATTTATTTAAAAAGAAGAAAGAAAAAAAATACTGACCAGTAGTGTATATTATTACAAAATATTTATATTTTAAAAACATAGCTTCTTTTTTTTTTTTACTTTTTATTCATCAAAGTATCCTAAAAAAGTATCACGTTTTGAAAAATATTAAGCAGCAGAACTGTTTCCAACTTTGATAATAAATCATCATATTAGAATGATTTCTAAATGATCATGTGATAATGATCCTAAAAATTCAGCTTTGCATCACATAAATAAATAATAATTTAAAGTATAATACATTTAAAAACAATTATTTTACATTGTAATAATATATCACAATATTACATTTTTTTGATGAAATAAATGCAGGCTTGATGAGCAGAAGAAACTTCTTTCAAAAACATTAAAAATAGTAATGTTTCCAAACTTTTGGTCTGTACTGTATTTAACAAATATTTAAAATACATTTTGGCCAGATGGGATGCGAAGAGTGAACATTTTTCAGCAGAACACACATTCTCCCTTTAACAATTTTACTGTCTCCAATTTACCTATGCTGTTTGTTTTTAGACTGGAGGAAAGTAACCTACACCAACACAGGGAGAACATGCAATCTCCACATAAAAAGGCCTACTGACTCAAACCAGGGACCTTCTTGCTGTGAGGCGACAGTGCTGCCTACCACTAATTTTAATGGGGTCGAAGATGCTTTTTGATCACAATGGTGTATTTCAATGATCTAGAGGGGGTTAAGATTCAATCCTTGACCTCATTGTTCGAAACCCATCTAACAGCCATTTCACATTCTGAAAACATACTGTGCAGTCCACCAATTCAATGTGTCCAATTCACAGATTTGTCAATTTTGGAATCAAATGCATCATTTTTCAAATGTACAGTGTAATGGTGCAGTTCAGGTTAGCGGTTTTATTGTTTTATTGGGTTTTGTGGGTACTGGTTGATTTCCCACATCCTTGGGTAGGCGCTGGTCAATAAAATGTATAAACGTGCAACACTATATCTCTATCTCTCTCTCATTTTGGCTCCCTGAAACACTCCAGCACTTCTTACAGCTTACACCTGTTCAATGGCAAACAACATTCCTGATCAATTCTTGACTGCAACAAAGAGTGCCACTGGTTTATTAGCTGTGATAAGTCATTTGATTATGCTGATAGGCACCAACTATTAAAATTTTCCTCACATAAACATTCTCACCATTCCTTCCAGAAGAGGCTTTGAAGTCACTCTTTGAGGTTCCACATCAAAGTCAGGAATAGAATACATGAAGAGGGTGGAGTACAGAGGAAGATCTTTTACTCACCCCAAGCACATAAACCATTCCGCTGGTATCAGCTATTCATGTGTGTTTCTTTGCACCAAGAATGTTTAAATGCTGTAACTTGTTCACTATAAATTACTTTACAGAGTCGTGAGTTATTTGTACACATAAATGAACAAATATATTCGTTTAACGGAAATACATTTATTTTATTTAATATTAATGCATTTTTAAGATTTATAAGATGTCTTTACCTAATTAGTCAATTATTCTTCAAAATAGTCAATATTGAAATTAAAACAATTGAAGTCATTAAAAAAAAAGAAAGACATCGCACAGTATAGTATATTGTATTTTACAAGTGTGGGTTCTGGGCTGAGACTGAACTACTGCTTCACATTAATAAGGGCATAAGCTTGTCATGAGATAACAAAATTAGCTAGACTACATTAAGGTTCTGTCTTCTGTCAAAACATAGAAATTCAATCATTTTTTGATGGATAGCAAGTGTTGTCAGAAAAATAGGTCTTAAAAAATGTTTCACGCTGGATTTTGTTTACTGTTCCAGTGTTTTTCAAGTTCAAGTTGCTTAATTGGCATGACATTTGTGTTATAGTTACATGCTTTGGCAATATACAGAATATGATTACATCATCAAAGTAAAAAAGGAGATAAAAAGTAATAAATGAGAGAAAATAAATGAACGAATACAATAAAATTAAAATAACAACACCAGAAAGTATTTCTAATATTAATGATAATAATTACAATTTTATATAATAATGAAGAACATCAAATAAAGCAAATGCAATAGTCAAGTCAAGTAAAGTCACCTTTATTTATATAGCGCTTTAAACAAAATACATTGCGTCAAAGCAACTGAACAACATTCATTAGGAAAACAGTGTGTCAATAATGCAAAATGACAGTTAAAGGCAGTTCATCATTGAATTCAGTGATGTCATCTCTGTTCAGTTAAATAGTGTCTGTGCATTTATTTGCAATCAAGTCAACGATATCGCTGTAGATGAAGTGACCCCAACTAAGCAAGCCAGAGGTGACAGCGGCAAGGAACCGAAACTCCTTCTCCTCTGACCAGACGAAACTAGTAGTTCAATGCCAGGCTGCAGCAAAGTCAGATTGTGCAGAAGAATCATCTGTTTCCTGTGGTCTTGTCCTGGTGGTCCTCTGAGACAAGATTCATTACAGGGGATCTGTATCTGGGGCTCTAGTTGTCCTGGTCTCCGTTGTCTTTCAAGGCAGTAGAGGTCCTTTCTAGGTGCTGATCCACCATCTGGTCTGGATACGTACTGGATCCGGGTGACTGCAGTAACCCTCTGATCTGGATACAGACTGGATCTGGTGGCTACGATGACCACGGAATAAGAGAGAAACAGACAAATATTAGCGTAGATGCCATTCTTCTAATGATGTAGCAAGTACATAGGGTGTTTTGGGAAGTGTTTCCGGTTCCGGTTTACCTTATTAATGCAGCCTAAAAATCCTTTAACGGATTTGGATATTAAAAGCATATTAGTATGTTATGTGTAAGCCTGGTTAAAGAGATGGGTCTTTAATCTAGATTTAAACTGCAAGAGTGTGCCTGCCTCCCGAACAATGTTAGGTAGGTTATTCCAGAGTTTAGGCGCCAAATAGGAAAAGGATCTGCCGCCCGCAGTTGATTTTGATATTCTAGGTATTATCAAATTGCCTGAGTTTTGAAAACGTAGCGGACGTAGAGGATTATAATGTAAAAGGAGCTCATTCAAATACTGAGGTGCTAAACCATTCAGGGCTTTATAAGTAATAAGCAATATTTAAAAATCTATACGATGTTTGATAGGGAGCCAGTGCAGTGTTGACAGGACCGGGCTAATATGGTCATACTTCCTGGTTCTAGTAAGAACTCTTGCTGCTGCATTTTGGACTAGCTGTAGTTTGTTTACTAAGCGTGCAGAACAACCACCCAATAAAGCATTACAATAATCTAACCTTGAGGTCATAAATGCATGGATTAACATTTCTGCATTTGACATTGAGAGCATAGGCCGTAATTTAGATATATTTTTGAGATGGAAAAATGCAGTTTTACAAATGCTAGAAATGTGGCTTTCTAAGGAAAGATTGCGATCTAATAGCACACCTAGGTTCCTAACTGATGACGAAGAATTGACAGAGCAACCATCAAGTCTTAGACAGTGTTCTAGGTTATTACAAGCAGAGTTTTTAGGTCATATAATTAACACCTCTGTTTTTTCAGAATTTAGCAGTAAGAAATTACTCGTCATCCAATTTTTTATATCGACTATGCATTCCATTAGTTTTTTTTTTTAATTGGTGTGTTTCACCGGGCCGTGAAGAAATATAGAGCTGAGTATCATCAGCATAACAGTGAAAGCTAACACCATGTTTCCTGATGATATCTCCCAAGGGTAACATATAGAGCGTGAAGAGTAGCGGCCCTAGTACTGAGCATTGAGGTACTCCATACTGCACTTGTGATCGATATGATACATCTTCATTCACTGCTACGAACTGATGGCGGTCATATAAGTACGATTTAAACCATGCTAATGCACTTCCATTAATGCCAACAAAGTGTTCAAGTCTTTGCAAAAGAATGTTGTGGTCAATTGTGTCAAACGCAGCACTAAGATCCAATAAAACTAATAGAGAGATACACCCACGATCAGATGATAAGAGCAGATCATTTGTAACTAAGGAGAGCAGTCTCAGTACTATGATACGGTCTAAATCCTGACTGGATATCCTCACATATACCATTTTTCAACATCAATCCCATTGTTATAAAACCCAAAGAACCTCAAAATACTTGTTATTTGACCGCTGTGCCTTTTTCTAGAGCAGGTAATTACAATGGCTAAACCCCTTTTTGACAATCTTAATGGTTCTCCAGACTTTTTTTTTTATTACTTTTTCCTGCAACAAAGGAGAATCACTAAGCATTTCAACATGATTGGCTGTAGTTCATTTCAAGCTTATTTGTTTAGCACTTTTTACGATACAAATCATTGCAAAGCAACTTTACAGAAAATTAAGTTTCTACAATATTTAGTAGTAGCTTAATAGTGTAAGTTTAGAAAAAAATAATACAAGACGTAGTTAACCAGATGATGAACACTATTAACAGCAATTATTACATGATTGTATAGTAAGTAGCAATATTTGTTAGTTCTGTATGTTGTTTCAGGGTTGGCATCATCTGAGGTCCTCTGAGGGGTTGGCATCATCTCTATTCAGGTGTTCTGGATCCAGACTGGAGCTTGTGTAAATCCTAGTTACCACAGGATATAAATCTCCGTGGCAAAAATGAGAAACAAATAGATACATAATTAGTAGGGGTGTAACCGTACGCAAAAATCATGGTTCGGTATGTACCTTGTTTTAAAGTCACGGTTCGGTTCATTTTCGGTACAGTAAGGGAAAGAAATGCAAACATTAAACTGCACGTTGTTTATTACTATAAACTTTTTTTAACAATTTGTTTACAGAGAATAAGAAATAAAATACTGCTGCGAAGTTCTCCACTAAATAAAATACTCTCAGTCTCAAACCAATATCACATAATAAAATATAATGAAAAATATAAATAAATAACTATGATTACAGTGCAGCATTACCAATCCCAGCTTGTAGGCCTGCTCGTATTTTAAATATATATATATATATAACTTTTCCAAAGTGTAAAATGCAGCATCAACAGTTTCAGTTTTTAGACCTGCTCAGATTTCGTTATTGCGTTGGACCGATTGGAATTTGTCTGTTTGAATGCTGACGGGAGCTGCGTTTGAATTACAATCGTTTTTTTCCTAGTTGAAGTGATGTTCACACTCGCGTGATGCCTTTTGAAAACCTTAAGCCGGTGACACACTGGCATATTGCACCTGTCAAACATTGTCTATTTTGCCATCATGACTGTTGACGGTGTCCTTTATCAGTAGGCTTTATATTTATGCTCAACATGAAGTATAGATATTTTTGTCGTGAAGACAAGATCCTGGTCTGTCGGCGGCCTCCCTCTATGTCACCTACCGTAGCAGCGCGCCAGCGCCGCGTCAGGTACGATTCTGGTGTGTAAAGACACAGAAAATGCGAAGCAGCCATTACGCAAATGACACGCAGCAGAAATGCACACTCACGCCACGCAGCCAGTGTGTCACTGGTCTTAGAATCAGCTGCAGGGCAGGATTTGCGCTGAACGCGGAGACTTCCGCCACTTAATATGTTCGTTTGGAAACACGAAAATGTACCTATGTTCCGCATACAAAATATTGCATTCGGTCATTCGGTACACACGTGCACCGTACCGAAAGCCCTGTACCGAAACGGTCCAGTACGAATACACGTACCATTACACCCCTAATAATTAGCGTAGCTGCTGTTCCGACCAAGTAAAATTAATTAGTTTAACCCAAGCTAAAGAATAAGAATGTGCATTTGACCAGTCACAAATTATGAGATGCATTATTCGAATGCTTGGCAAAAGAGATGTGTTTTTAATCTAGATTTAAACAAAGAGAGTGTGTCTGAACCCCGAACATCATCAGGAAGGCTATTCCAGAGTTTGGGAGCCAAATCAAACACACCTGAGCATGCTAATCAGTGTCTTCAGGATCATTCGAAAAATCACAGGTAGGTGAGTTTGATCAAGGATGGAGCTAAAATCTGCAGCACATTGGCCCTCCAGGACAAGATTTAAATAACCCTAAGGTAGCCAGTGCAGAGACTGTAGAATTGGGGTAATATGATCATACTTTCTTGACCTGGCAAGGACTGTAGCCACTGCATTTTGGACTACCTGTAGCTTGTTTATTGAAGATGCAGTACAACCACCTAGCAGTGCATTACAATAGTCCAGTCTTGAGGTCATGAATGCATGAACTAGCTTTTCTGCATCAGAAACAGGTAACATGTTTCGTAGGTTGGCAATGTTTCTAAGATGGAAGAATACTGTTTTTGTAACATGGGAAAAATGGTTTTCAAAAGACAAGTTGCTGTCTAATATAACACCCAGAATTTTAACCGTAGAGGAGGTAACAGTACATCCGTCAAGTTGCAAACTGTAGTCTGCTAGATTCTGTGTATTTTTGTTTGGTCCAATAAGTAATATCTCTGTCTTATCCGAATTTAACCCCTTTACTTGCAAACATTGCCGACGGCCCCAGTTTATTATTGTTTCACTTTCACAGCACGTTAAACATCACTCTCTTACTTGATCTGGACAAACTGTGCATCAATTGAAAGTTTAAAGACTCTAGCTTCGATATTTGACCAATACTTTGATAAAACATTGTTGCATTGACAGTTATTTAGTAATTTATGTCATGAGTGCAAAATAAAAAATCCGTATTATGCCACATTTTGAATAGAAATTCACCACTCATTCATATTCAGTCACGTCAGCAGCGTTTATTTGTGTTCACATAGACCCACTGAACAGCGTCAATAAGGATTTATAGACCAAAGATGCATATCTGCGGAGATATATGGATATATTTACTGATGTTTACTTCATATTTCTTCAGACAGAATCGTCATTTCTATTCATTTTCCACTGATTTACGCGATCTGATGATAAACAGCCTCTCTGACTGGGAAGGGGTTAATAGGAGAAAATTATTGGTCATCCAATCTTTTTCATTCTTAACACACTCTGTTAGCTTAGATAATTTAGAAGTTTCATCTGGTTTCGTTGAGATATATAGTTGAGTATCATCAGCATAACAGTCGAAACTAATCCCGTATTTTCTAATAATATTACCAAGGGGCAACATGTATATTTGAAATAAAAGAGGACCAAGTACAGATCCATGTGGCACTCCATATTTTACTGGAGATAAATGAGATGACTCCCCATTTAAATAAACAAAATTGTAGCGATCGGACAGGTTGTATCTGAACCCATCTTAGAGCCTACCCTTGAATACCTGTATAGTTTTGTAATCGATCTATGAGTATCTCATGATCTATGGTGTCGAAAGCAGCAGTAAGATCAAGTAAAACTAGCAATGAGATGCAGCCTTGATCTGACGCAAGAAGCAAGTCATTTATTTTAACAAGTGCAGTTTCTGTGCTATGGGGTATGGAGTTATATTGAGTATAATAGCAAATTATAGTGTGTGTGTGTGTGTGTGTGTGAGAGAGAGAGAGAGAGAGAGAGAGAGAGAGAGAGAGAGAGAGAGAAAGAGAGGGTGTGAGAGAGACCTTTGTGCACTTACCTTGATGTACAGTATCTGAAAAAATCCAAATATGCACCTCATGCTCTCAGAACTACATGGAATAAACAATAAAAAAAAGAAGTGTGTTTATGCACCTGCTGCCTTTTGATGGTGAAAAGTACGGATGGCCTATGTGTGAAATGCTCATCTTTTCTTGATGGTAAAGCCAGTTTAAAACCTTAAAATCCTGTAAAAAAATCTACTTTGCATCAAATGTATGAACATAATGTATTATGAAACAAAATGCAATACCAACTTCAAATGAGCTGCAGCTCGCTGGAGGGGTCAAGCTGCATAATCATTTCTAAAACTTTGGTACAAGTCAAGCCCTTTCTCGTGTTGCTTGCTGCTCTTCTCACCATTAAATGACCAGCACGATGGCATGCAAGTGTTTAAATCCACGTACTTTGCTTTTGTTTAGTCTATTCGCTTGTTAAGTCTGACGTCACGTAGCAGTGCTTCCGTGTCCAAACGCTCTATCAGTTACCACGAGAAAACAACAAAAGGTGCTAATATAAACTCACAATGTGATAGAATACTAGCGAAAAAGTTATAATCTTAACCTTTAAATCCATACCGAAGTCCCAGATAGCCAGACAATGAAAATATAAATATAAAAAAAATATATAAAAATTATTTGTGTTTGGGATGCTGTGAGCACGGAGACTGTAGTGTACACCGTAAGTTTGAAAGCGTTTAGCTTAAATTATTAATATGAATAAACAGTGCTCATAAACGGCTGCTGAGGTCGTATTCTCAAGTGAAGCGAGTTGAGGCCTGGACCCGGAAACAGCGCTTCTTCCGTCATCACTTAACAACCGAATACGTTCACCACCATTAAAAGGCAGCAGGTGCATAAATACACTTTTGTTTACTCCATGTAGTTCTGAGAGCTGAGGTGTACATTTTGATTTTATCAAATACATCAAGGTAAGTGCGCAAAGGTCTCTCTCACACACTCTCTCTTTCTCTCTCTAGGGTGGCCATTCATGCCATTTTCACAGGACACGTCCTGGCCAGGATTTATATATTGCCTAAAACATCCAGGTTTTGGCTTTGGTTTCCTGTTTACATACTTAATGACGGTAATGATCACTTGACCAATAACCTGCAGACATTGTACGTAAATCAACCAATTGTGGTGCGTGAGAAGGTGGTATGTACAGAAAAAGGTCAAAGCGATGCATATACGTGTACATTTTATTGTTGGACTGGCAAGCAGCACTGACCAGATCGGTGTATGACATCAAAGTAACGTGAAAGCGATTCAAAACCACAAGAAGCCATTGGTCTGTGCAGTGCAAACAAAGCCAAAACGTGGATATTTTTGCCAATATAAAATTGCTGGCCAGGACGTGTCCTGCAAAAATGGCACGAATGGCCACCCTATCTTTCTCTCACACACACACACACACACACACACACACACACACACACACACACACACACACAATATAATATGCTGTTATACTCCATATAGCTTCATATACAAGTCAGAAACTAAGCTTTTTTTGCACAGGCCTATTTAACGGGTTAATGGTTCCACCTAGTGATCAACTGTAAAAATAACAAATGTTACCTCTTCCCAACAGGGAAAACCACCAACAATCAAGAATCTCTCACACACACAAACACTATAATTTGCTGTTATACTCCATATAACTCCATATACAAGCCAGAAACTAAGCCTTTTTTTGCACAGGCCTATCTAAAGGGTTAATGGTCCCACCTAGTGATCAACTGTTAAAATAACAAATGTTACCTCTTCCCAAAAGGGAAAACCACGAACAATCAAGAATCTCTCACACACACAAACACTATAATTTGCTGTTATACTCCATATAACTCCATATACAAGCCAGAAACTAAGCCTTTTTTGCACAGGCCTATCTAAAGGATTAATGATCCCACCTAGTGATCAACTGTAAAAAATAACAAATGTTACCTCTTCCCAAAAGGGAAAACCACAAACAATCAAGAATCTCACACACACACACAAACACTATAATTTGCTGTTATACTCCATATAACTCCATATACGAGCCAAAAACTAAGCCTTTTTTTGCACAGGCCTATCTAAAGGGTTAATGGTCCCACCTACTGATCAACTGTAAAAATAACAAATGTTACCTCTTCCCAAAAGGGAAAACCACAAACAATCAAGAATTCATGATTATATGGTGTCATGGCTTTGCAATCAAAAAATGTTGTTATAATCGAAGTCAATGGGGCAAAAACAGCCACAGACAGTAAATGAGGGAGAAAAAATGTAAATCTAATGCTGCACAAAAACTAAAAATGCATCAAAGCCAATGTTGCTACTAATCTTTGACATGCCCAAGACTGTTATAAAAAGTAAAAAAAAAAATCCAGCCACAATTACTTTTATATTGAAAATAAGTCATTTTGTGTGTTTTTCCCCCCAAAACAGTGACATCATTTATGGACTTGGCAATTAAAGAGTTAAAATCTTGGATTTTTTTTTAAACCTTTGGTAGTTTTTATCTGGACTGAATTTGATTAACAAATTATGCAAAAAAAAAAAAAAAAAAAAAAAATATATATATATATATATATATATATATATATGAATCTGATACATTTTTAAAGCAGTTTAATTGAGTGGATGTTTTCATCCTGAACATAACGAAAGGGTAGTGAATTTGAACAATGCACAAGGGTTAATAATGTTGAGAAGCGGTTCTTCTGCTACAGGTAACAACCTTTGCAGTAATTTAGTGGGTACAGGATCTAATAAACATGTTGTTGGTTTAGATACAGTGATAAGTTTATTTATCTCTTCCTGTCATATAGTTGTAAAGCACTGCAGTTTATCTTTGGGTGCGATGGATGAAACTGAAGTATTAGACGCTGTAGAATCTACATTTGTTATTGTATTTCTGATGTTATCTATTTTATCAGTGAAGAAATTCATAAGTCATTACTATTAAACATTGATGGAATATTTGAATCAGGTAGCGTCTGGTTATTTGTTAATTTAGCCACTGTGCTAATTAAAAACGTTGGATTGTTTCGGTTATTTTCAATGAGTTTGTGGATATGCTTGGCCCTGGCAGTTTTTAGGGCCTGTCTATAGCTGGACATACTGCTTTTCCACGCAATTCTAAAAACTTCCAAGTTTGTTTTTTTGCATTTCCGCTCAAGACTACTATTTTCTTTCTTGAGATGGTGAGTATTACTGTAATACCATGGCACAGTACGTTTTTCTCTAACCTTTTTCAATTTGATGGGGGCAACAGCTTCTAATATATTAGAGAAAATAGTGCCCATGTTGCCAGTCATTTCGTCTAGTTCATGTGTATTTATGGGTACACATAGTAGTTGAGATAAATCAGGCAGGTTATTTGCAAATCTGTCTTTAGTGGCTGGAACAATAGTTCTGTCCAGACAGAAACTCTGAGCTATATAGTTAATATCAGTGATATGCAGCATGCACAATACAATGAAATGGTCGGTAACATCACTTTGAGGTACGATATCTATATCAGTAAGATTGATTGCATGCAATATAATTAAATCTAGTGTATGGTTAAAGAGATGAGTTGGCCCGGTGACATTTTGCTTGACTCCAAAAGAGTTTTTTAGGTCAGTAAATGCAAGTCCTACTGCATAATTTGTATTATCAACGTGAATATTAAAATCTCTGACGATTAGCGTTTTATCAACCCTAACCAAAAGGTCAGAGAGGAAATCTGCTAATTCTTTTAGGAATTCTGTATATGGCTCTGGTGGTCTATACACAGTAGCCAGAGCAAGAGACACAATAGATTTATTTTGCATATCTGCCAGTGTAACATTAAGCAGAAGTATTTTGAATGAGTTAAATCTGTATCCTGCTTTACATTAAATAAATTAAATAAATAAAAAAATGTATGCATTAAGCAGACGCTTTTATCCAAAGCAACTTACATTGCATTCAAGCTTACAATTTTCTCCTAACATGTGTTCCCTTGGATTGGATCCCCAACCTTGCACCTGCTACCGCAATACATCTACCACTTGAGCTACAGGAACACTGTTTTCTGGGTAACATCACTATATATTGTTGCAACACCTCCACCACAACCATTCTGGCGGGGCTAATGGTTATAACAGTAGTTTGGTGGAGTAGACTCATTTAGACCAATATAATCATTTGGTTTTAGCCAGGTTTAAATAAACCTTATAGGTTTATAAGCCCAAACTTTAAAATTTGTTTTTGTTCTTTTATTTTAAATGTATATTTTGACCCCACTATTCGGGAAACAGACACAGTCTTAATAGATTGGACAGTGCAAATACTTCTATCATTTAAGAGGTTAGAACATAAGTCATCATAATAGTTATTTGAGAATTGGCTTACTAATCATATGGAGCGAAGTGTACTGGAGATATTGTCCTTCCACTCCGACTCTGCTGGGGTGCAGGCCATCAGCGCGAAAAAGCCTAGGACGCTCGCAGAAAAGATTCCAGTTATTAACAAATAGCAGTTTCTGTTCTTTACACCATGACAATAACCATACATTTAAAGCACAAGTCTACTGAACATTTTGTGTCCTCGTTGATACGTGGGGAGTGGTCCTGACACGGTGATCGTCGCCATGGTATCTGCTCAGAAACATTGAGAACACGAGCACCAGGGAAACAGTGAGTGTGCACTTTACCTTTGGCTAATGTAGCACGGATGTGTCAGACGTAGGAGTCTCCGACGATCACAGCGTTGCGCTCCGTCTTTTGGAGGGGAGGGGAGCGAAGCGGTTCCGGGTGGAGATCTCGAAGACCAGAGTGGGAGAAGTCATCGCCCGGGGCCTGGCTCATGTCCTCCACTGTGGATGCACCCAGGGTCCATGGTGTCCCGGCGCCGGAGTGAAGGACATCTGGGAAGATTTTGTCCTGGGCCTGTGCAGAGAAACACATGGAGTAGAAGTTGTGGGACTGTTAGCAGCGCGCTGTATACTTACCCCGGACTTGTGAGCATCAGCCCGGGAGGTTTCCAGGGCGGCTCTCCGCTCTCTCAGCTGAGCCTAGTAAATAAAACTAGGTGATAACAAGGCACTCTGATTATTTTTGTTGTAGAATACGATAGAGGATATGTTCACACATTATAGAAATAAACATGATGGGGTATAAAATATATTTGTAAGAAAAAAAAAGGTCTATAAAAAATAACGTGACGGAACTCAAACGCAATGCGCACAGCATCAACAAACATTTAATGACTCGATAGTCTGTAGTCCACTACGGTTTTATTAGCAAACCTTTTTTTTTTTTTTTTTACACAGTTATTTTTATTTTTTAAAAAGTTTGAAGCCAAACAAACAAAACACTTTTTATATCTTCTACACTTCAAAATAGCTTGAAACATCCACTGCACACTATGAAAGGTCCCTGACTTGCAGCCTTTAATATCCCATCACTGTGGCGAAACTGAATTAGGGAAGTTAATGTGATTTTTGTATTAGCAGATTAGAAACATCTTTCATGCTCTTATTCCCATATTAGACCACAGCTAAGTCTGAATTGCTTTCTCTTTGTGCTTAACCTCATAATGTCAAGAGGACCAAACTCACTTCGAATGTGTCTCTTTTTTTTCTGAATGAAAAACTTCGAAAATGAGATGAGGAGGAGGACTGGGACACAATTATCAGGCTGGTTTGATATCACATTACTGTGTGCATTTAAGTGCTCAAGCTCAGCAGTGTCTACATAAACTCTCTGATCATCTTTTGTATTGTCAGTTTTGCATGAACATTTCAATTAAACTGTATTTCGCAAAGATTCTGGAAAACTCCACACAGATGAACTTGCTCGAATGAAATCAAATTATTTAGGGTAGGCTACTTTATAAAGAGTGACTGTGACCAATTTGACAAGATATTTTATACACTTAAAGTGCTTGATATCATGAGAATTCTTATTTATTTTACGTAAAACGTGGTTAGACAAAACTTACATTTACTTGCATTTTTAAAGACACTTAAACATACAATACTGTTTTTAGAGCAACTAAACGTACAATGCTGACATATTTACAACATTTTAACACACAATACTAATGTATTGAGGACACCTAAAACGTAAATTATTTACATATGAACAACTTTACAGATTTACAAATTAATCCTTATATTGAAATCATGACATTAACATTTTGTTGTATTATATTCAGTTGTCATTTGAATGGTTCTATGTTTTCGGTTATACTATTAAATGAAGTTTACTCATTTAATCCTCGCTCCAGTTTTTCACAAGTTCATCAAACAACCGCAGTAAGAATATTTCATCAAGCAAGGTGAGTAATGGCTTCTCCTATCATTGTTTCTTGCACCTCTTGCCACATGTACAGTTTATCTATCTCTGTCGCTGATGAGGGATTCATATGTGATAAATGCAGGGAAATAGTTAGGCTGACAGAGAAGATTTCAGAATTAGAGACACGCATCCAAACTGTAATTGAGGACAGTAAGAATGTTAGGGCTCTAGATACGGCTTTGGATGCGTCTAGCTCAGGGATTCCTGTACATTGTTCGGTTCCGGAAACAGAGCCCCAGCAGCAGGGCAACTGGGTGACGGTGAGGCAGCGTAGTCGTGGGTCAAAACACCGCTCTTCTGTTCCGATCAAAACATTAAACAGGTTCTCCCCACTCAGTGATGCACCCACTGAGAAACTTGATGAAAGTGCTCTAGTTATTGGTGATTCTATTGTACGGAACGTGAATATAGAGACACCAGCCACCATAGTCAAATGTTTACCGGGAGCCAGAGCGCCTGACATCTTGGCAAATTTAAAAGTGCTGGCTAATGCTAAACGTACAGTATAGATACAGTAAGATTGTTATTCATGCCGGCGCTAATGATGTTCGACTTCGCCAGTCGGAGATCACTAAAAATAACATTAAAGAGGTGTGTGAACTTGCAAGCACGATGTCAGACACTGTAATATGCTCTGGTCCCCTCCCTGCTTACCGTGGTGATGAGATGCATAGCAGATTGTCATCACTCAATGGCTGGATGTCTAAGTGGTGCCCACAGAATAACATAGGTTTCATAGACAATTGGACGAGCTTTTGGGGCAGACCTGACCTGTTTAAAAGAGATGGTCTTCATCCCTCCTGGGGTGGCGCCACTCTTCTCTCTAGAAATATGGCAAATAGTCTTAGTGTTTATACTTGACTAACTGGGGCCCAGGTCAGGAAGCAGACAGACTGGCTAAACCGACCGTCTGCTAGCTGCCTCCCGTCACAGAGGTCAGTTAATTCTCAGCACATTGAGACTCTTTCACCTAGATATCACACTATAGAGACTGTGTCTGTTCCCCGAACTACAAAATACAAAAAACGTCCAAACCCAGTTAAGATTAACAATTTAATTGAGGTTCAACAAATAAAAAACAGAAGCAATATGGATAAACAAATGATAAAGCTTGGCTTATTGAATATCAGATCCCTTTCTACGAAAACACTTTTTGTAAATAATATGATCACTGATCATAATATAGTTGTACTCTGTTTGACAGAAACCTGGCTAAAACCTGATGATTACATTATTTTAAATGAGTCCACCCCCCAAGATTACTGTTATAAACATGAGCCACGTCTAAAAGGCAAAGGTGGAGGTGTTGCTTCAATTTATAACAACGTTTTCAGGATTTCTCAGAGGGCAGGCTACAAGTATAACTCGTTTGAAGTAATAGTGCTTCATATAACATTATCCAAAGAAACAAATGTTAATGATAAATCCCCTGTTATGTTTGTACTGGCTACTGTATACAGGCCACCAGGGCACCATACAGACTTTATTAAAGAGTTTGGTGATTTTACATCCGAGTTAGTTCTGGCTGCAGATAAAGTTTTAATAGTTGGTGATTTTAATATCCATGTTGATAATGAAAACGATGCATTGGGATCAGCATTTATAGACATTCTGAACTCTATTGGTGTTAGACAACACGTTTCAGGACCTACTCATTGTCGAAATCATACTCTAGATTTAATACTGTCACATGGAATTGATGTTGATGGTGTTGAAATTATTCAGCCAAGTGATGATATCTCAGATCATTATTTAGTTCTTTGCAAAATTCATATAGCCAAAATTGTAAATTCTACTTCTTGTTACAAGTATGGAAGAACCATCACTTCTAACACAAAAGACTGCTTTTTAAGTTATCTTCCTGATGTATCCAAATTCCTTAGCATATCCAAAACCTCAGAACAACTTGATGATGTAACAGAAACTATGGACTCTCTCTTTTCTAGCACTTTAAATAAAGTTGCTCTTTTACGCTTAAGGAAGGTTAAGGAAAACAGTTTGACACCATGGTATAATGAGCATACTCGCACCCTAAAGAGAGCAGCCAGAAAAATGGAGCGCAGCTGGAGGAAAACAAAACTAGAGATATTTCGTATTGCTTGGCGGGAAAGTTACATATCCTACAGAAAAGCATTAAAAACTGCTAGATCCGATTACTTTTCTTCTCTTTTAGAAGAAAACAAACATAACCCCAGGTATTTATTCAATACAGTGGCTAAATTAACGAAAAATAAAGCCTCAACAAGTGTTGACATTTCCCAACACCACAGCAGTAATGACTTTATGAACTACTTTACTTCTAAAATCGATACTATTAGAGATAAAATTGCAACCATTCAGCCGTCAGCTACAGTATCACATCAGACAGTGCACTATAGACCCCCTGAGGAACAGTTCCACTCATTCTCTACCATAGGAGAGGAAGAATTGTATAAACTTGTTAAATCATCTAAACCAACAACATGTATGTTAGACCCTATACCATCTAAGCTCCTAAAAGAGGTGCTTCCAGAAGTCATAGATCCTCTTCTGATTATTATTAATTCATCATTGTCGTTAGGATATGTCCCCAAAACCTTCAAACTGGCTGTTATTAAGCCTCTCATCAAAAAACCACAACTTGACCCCAAAGAACTAGTTAATTATAGACCAATCTCGAACCTCCCTTTTCTGTCCAAGATACTAGAAAAGGTGGTATCCACACAATTATATTCCTTCTCAGAGAAAAATGGTATATGTGAGGATTTCCAGTCAGGATTTAGACCGTATCATAGTACTGAGACTGCTCTCCTTAGAGTTACAAATGATCTGCTCTTATCATCTGATCGTGGGTGTATCTCTCTATTAGTTTTATTGGATCTTAGTGCTGCGTTTGACACAATTGACCACAACATTCTTTTGCATAGACTTGAACACTTTGTTGGCATCAGTGGAAGTGCATTAGCATGGTTTAAATCGTACTTATATGACCGCCATCAGTTCGTAGCAGTGAATGAAGATGTATCCTATCGATCACAAGTGCAGTATGGAGTACCTCAAGGCTCAGTACTAGGGCTGCTACTCTTCACGCTTTATATGTTACCCTTGGGAGATATCATCAAGAAACATGGTGTTAGCTTTCACTGTTATGCTGATGATACTCAGCTCTATATTTCTTCGCAGCCCGGTGAAACACACCAATTTGAAAAACTAATGGATTGCATAGTCGATATAAAAAACTGGATGACGAGTAATTTCTTACTGCCAAATTCTGAAAAAACAGAGGTGTTAATTATAGGACCTAAAAACTCTGCTTGTAATAAACTAGAACACTGTCTAAGACTTGATGGTTGCTCTGTCAATTCTTCGTCATCAGTTAGGAACCTAGGTGTGCTATTTGATCGCAATCTTTCCTTAGAAAGCCACGTTTCTAGCATTTGTAAAACTGCATTTATCCATCTCAAAAATATATCTAAATTACGGCCTATGCTCTCAATGTCAAATGCAGAAATGTTAATCCATGCATTTATGACCTCAAGGTTAGATTATTGTAATGCTTTATTGGGTGGTTGTTCTGCACGCTTAGTAAACAAACTACAGCTAGTCCAAAATGCAGCAGCAAGAGTTCTTACTAGAACCAGGAAGTATGACCATATTAGCCCGGTCCTGTCAACACTGCACTGGCTCCCTATCAAGCATCGCATAGATTTTAAAATATTGCTTATTACTTATAAAGCCCTGAATGGTTTAGCACCTCAGTATTTGAATGAGCTCCTTTTACATTATAATCCTCTACGTCCGCTACATTCTCAAAACTCAGGCAATTTGATAATACCTAGAATATCAAAATCAACTGCAGGCGGCAGATCCTTTTCCTATTTGGCGCCCAAACTCTGGAATAACCTACCTAACATTTTTCGGGAGGCAGACACACTCTTGCAGTTTAAATCTAGATTAAAGACCCATCTCTTTTACCTGGCATACACATAACATACTAATATTCTCTTATTATCCAAATCCATTAAAGGATTTTTAGGCTGCATTAATTAGGTAAACCGGAACCGGAAACACTTCCCATAACACCCTATGTACTTGCTACATCATTAGAAGAATGGCATCTACGCTAATATTTGTCTGTTTCTCTCTTGTTCCGAGGTCAACGTGGCCACCAGATCCAGTCTGTGTCCAGATCAGAGGGTCACTGCAGTCACCCGGATCCAGTACGTATCCAGACCAGATGCTGGATCAGCACCTAGAAAGGACCTCTACATCCCTGAAAGACAGCGGAGACCAGGACAACTAGAGCCCCAGATACAGATCCCCTGTAAAGACCTTGTCTCAGAGGAGCACCAGGACAAAACCACAGGAAACAGATGATTCTTCTGCACAATCTGACTTTGCTGCAGCCTGGAATTGAACTACTGGTTTCGTCTGGTCAGAGGAGAACTGGCCCCCAAACTGAGCCTGGTTTCTCCCAAGGTTTTTTTCTTCATTCTGTCACCGATGGAGTTTCAGTTCCTTGCCGCTGTCGCCTCTGGCTTGCTTAGTTGGGGACACTTCATCTACAGCGATATCGTTGACTTGATTGCAAATAAATGCACAGACACTATTTAACTGAACAGAGATGACATAACTGACTCCAATGATGAACTGCCTTTAACTCTCATTTTTGCATTATTGACACTGTTTTCCTAATGAATGTTGTTCAGTTGCTTTGACGCAATGTATTTTGTTTAAAGCGCTATATAAATAAAGGTGACATTGACATTGACATTTACTTAAATTAAAAAAAAAATATTTTTCTTCTGTGTTTTCTACTAACTTTTTTCAAAGAATACAGAATGTTAAACAAGACAACACTTTAAACCTCTTAAAATGAATTACATTTCTGTAGTCATTTAACAATTATTTATCATGTAATATCTGCCGTGCTTGCCCTGGGACACAAAAGGCATTTTTTTCTGGCATGCTGTGACTGACAACAGAACCATAAAATAGAATACAGCCAAAAAAATGCAACAATTACAAAAATAATAGTAAAAAAAAAAAAAACAGTATGCACTGTTATCCAAATCTTCCAAATCCATTTGACTGCGAGGAACAGTCCCAAACTCAAGCTTTTAGTCATTGATCTTCATCTCCATCCAGACTTGATGCTAAATGACAAAATAACCATATATAATTCACTACATGGTTGAGTACATTACACTTTGAGTACATTACAATACACGAGAATTAAAGTAAAAGGGATGAAAACTCAATGGTCAAACAGGCAGTAATCAAACAACAGCATCGAGTGTTTAAAGGGATATCCAGAATCAGTAACAGTACCAGGCAGAGGTCAGGGCAGGTGAAAGAGAATCAAAGGCGGTATACACAATCCAAAATCAGACACGGAAAGAACAAACACTAGCGAAATGCTAAGAAATGCTAGACGTGGCTAAACAAGACTTCGCAAATATTGAGAGTACAAACACAGTATATATAGGGGAGTGGTAATGGGGAACACATAGTGGTAATAAGCTCTAAGCAAGGGATTATTGGAAATGGAGTTTGAAATGGGAATGGACACCAAAAGCAACAGTCCTGAGTGGGGTGCCCTCTACTGGAGTTCATGGACACTCCAGCTGATGATCGTGACTAGGCCCCTGCTTAAAGAGTGACTTCCAGACGCTCCTAATTAAGAACAGTTTAAAGTTCAGGTGGGAGGTGGAGTGGAGGCGAAACAGGGGGAGGAATGGAGGGCCGGATCCACGTGGAAATGGATTGGCCAGGGACCGAGGCAGTGCAGACAGAGCAGGAAGCCAGTGTGGAGCAGGTAGAACTGGAGCCCACCGGGGCGGAGCAGGCGGAACTGGACTGGGGCGGAGCAGAGAACCCCCACAGCTGAGCAGACAGGACAGAAGCCCATCAGGGCAGAACAGAGGACCACCACATTCGAGCAGACGGGACAAAAGCCCACCAGGGCGGAGCAGAGGGCCACCACAGTCGAGCAGATGGGACAGAAGCCCAACAGGGCGGAGCAGAGGACCACCACAGTGGAGTCGATGGCACAAGAGAGCAAGTCTGGTCAGGTAGGACTGAAACAGAGAACATAAACAGATTAATGGCGGCCTGTGTGGCTATGATTAGGCAGTTAAAGAGTTCACCAAACGGCCTCCATAGCCGTGACAGGACAGGCCGTGAATTCATGGATGGCCTCAGTGGCCGTGACAGGACAGGCAGTGAGTTGGTGGATGGCCTCCGTAGCCATGACAGGACAGGCAGTGAGTTTGTGGATGTCCTCCGTGGCCATAACAGAACAAGCAGTGAGTTCCTGGGCGGCCTCCGTGGCCATGACAGGACAGTCAGTGAGTTCATAGATGGCTTCCATAGCCATGACAGGACAGGATGAGAGTTCATGGATAGATACTACTGACACCTCCGAAGGTTCTGCAACAGTTGCCGCCACCTCTAGATGTTCCACAGCAGTAACAGTCTCCTGTTCAGCAACACATCAGGCTGAGAGAACATTGCTGGGCACAACAGACAGGATGAGATGAGGCTCTGGAAGTTCAGCTGAGATATGACGAGGATCTGGAAGTTAAGCTGAGACGTGACAAGGCTCCGGAAGATCAACAGTGACTTGACTCGACTCCGGAAGATCAACGGTGACTTGACCTGACTCTGGAAGATCAATGGTGACTTGACCTGACTCTGGAAGGTCAGCTGTGGCTGCCATTTCGTGCAGTGGCTCTGGGCTGGCGGCCATCTGCGCTTGACAATGTTGCCCCCCCCCCCCCCAAAAAAAAAATAATTTTGGGTATCATCACTGTCCTCTGCCTCAACCACAGTGAACGGAGACTCATACAAACAAAAGAGAATAGTCCATGATGTCCCTCAACCTGCCATTAAATTCCCCTCCAGGTAACAATGATTTCATGGGTTCTGTGAGTCCAAAATGGAACAAGTCCTTAAAAAACTATTCATCATAAAGTGGTACCTGATATGACAACTCACAGAACTGGTGAACAAACTCCTCAATGGATAGGCCTCCTTGATGAAGACATAAAAGCTGGTTTACTGGGTCCATGGTTGAGTTGAATAGATGAAACACTGACATAAAGGTGGGAACAAATATCTCGGTAACGAGAGGCTGCTGGATCCTGGTTTGGCGAAGTCTTCTGTTACGCGGAGTCAGAGACGTTTGGATCCATTTGCAGAATTTATTATAGAGTGGTCAAACAGGCAGTAATCAAACAACAGCATTGAGTGTGTAAAAGATGGCGGCACATACACATCCCGAGGCTCGGCGTCTCTTCAGTTTTTGCAATTTTGCAGTATTATTCCTGCTCATCTCGGGGTCTGTTCATACTGAACAGCTTTGCTTTAACATCATACACCTGAAAGGAGCTTTTGGATATCGGTGAGGGCTTTTCCAACAGTTTTATCACCAATCATCGACTCATCTCTGAGATCGCCAGAACACCTGAAGCTATGCACTCTACCCGGCTGGGCAGAAGTGCTCGCAGGTGGCGTTGAGATCGTAAACAAATGTGGAGGTCTAAGAGCTAAGCTAAAGCTAACACCGCTCCGGCTCTCTTTACCCAGCATTTTCCTCGCTAATATATGGTCACTGGTGAACAAAATGGATGAGTTATGACTTAGCATCACCCACAGTAAGAGACTTTTGGACTGCAATGACAGAAATGTGGCTAAACAGCGACGTACCCAATAATGCTATTGAACTAGCCGGACACTACACGTTCCGGGCAGATAGAACGGCAGATGACAGATGACCAAAGCTTGGTGTACGAACACTGTCATTGTTAGGAGACACTGTTTAACTAACCTAGAGTTTCTCATGGTTAAATGTAGACCTTTTTATCTGCCATGGGAGTTAACTTCCACCATAATAACCGCAGTCTATATTCCACCGGATGCTAGTGACAAGCTTGCTTTGAAAGAACTTCATACAGCCATTAGTAAACAACAGACTGCTCACCCGGAGGCTGCTTTTATTGGTCGCGGTTGATTTTAAATCACTGCAAATTAAAGACAGTGTTCCCCAAATTCCATCAGCATGTTTCCTGCCACACTAGAGGAGACAAAACTTTGGATCATGTTTACACAAACATTGATAGAGCTTACATCGCGACCCCCCACCCCACCTCGGACAGTCTGATCACCTTTCTTTGTTTCTCATCCCTAAGTATTCGCCCCTCATCAACCATGTGAAGCCATCAGTGAGGACCATCAAAGTGTGGCCAAATGGAGTAGACTCTTTACTTTAGGACAGGTTTCAACACACTGACTGGAGTATGTTTTCTTCTCAGGCTGCCTGTGGCTCTCACACGGACATTGACATCTATACCTCCTCTGTACTGAATTACATCAATATCACCATTGACAGTGTTACAACAGAAAAGAACAGATAACAACATACTCTAATCAGAAGCCATGGATGAACAAGGAGGTGTGACTTCTGCTGAAAGCCCGCAACACTGCCTTCAGGTCAGATGACGCTCAGGCCCACAGTAAATCCAGGGCTAACCTGAAAAGGGGCATCAAAAGGCCAAGTACTGCTATAAGCTGAAGGCAGAGGAACACTTTTCCAACTCTGACCCCCGACGCATGCGGCAGGGCATCCAGATCATCATTGACTACAAGTCAAGCAACTCCACTCCAACGGTCACGGACGTCTCCTTCCTTAACGAGCTAAATGACTTTTATGCTCGCTTCAACAGCGACAGCAAGGAGACGGCAACCAAAATCACACACTCAGCAGACCACCAACCTCTCAAACTCACCTCCACAGATGTCCACACTGCATCGAGTTGGATCAACGCACGCAAGGCTGCTGGCCCGGATGGCATTCCTGGACGTGTGCTTAGGGCATGTGCTGAGCAGCTTGCAGAGGTCTACACAAGACGTTTTCAACCTGTCCCTCACCCAAGCAATTGTGCCAACATGTTTTAAGACCACATCCATTGTGCCAGTACCGAAACACTCCTCTCCAATGTGTCACACTCATCATTATGAAGTGCTTTGAGTGACTGGTCCTAACTAAACCTCAAAGACCTCACACCCACACTGGACCCAGACCACAGAAATAGGAGCACAGAGGATGCAGTATGCACAGTGCTGCACTCTGCACTCACACACTTGGACAATAACAGCATACGTATGTTAGGATGTTGTTTGTTGACTTCAGTTCAGCATTTAACAACTTGGAGACCTGGACATTAACACCGCCCTCTGCAACTGGATTATGGACTTTCTGACCAACACACTTAACACTGGCGTACCACAGGGCTGTGTGCTGAGCCCATTCCTTTTACTCCATTTACACCCACGACTGCAAGCCTGTGCATGGATCCAAATCCATCATTAAGTTTGCAGATGACACCACCGTGATTGGCCTCATCAGCGACAATGATGAGACTCCCTACAGGGAAGAGGTACAGCACCTGGCCACATGGTGCGCTGACAATAACCTGCTCCTTAACACCAGTAAGACAAAGGAGCTCATTGTGGACTTCAGGAAAAAGAATGGAAGCATGCATGACCCCATCCACATTAACGGGATGATTGTTGAACATGCCTCCAGCTTCAAGTTCCTGGGAGCCACCAACTCGGAGGAACTGTCCTGGACCACAAACACCTCCATCCTGGTCAAGACGGCTCACCAGTGCCTCTACTTCCTCAGGACACTGAAGAAGAACCAACTGTCTTCAGCCATAGTGGTAAACTTTTACCGGGGTGCGATCGAGAGCATCCTGACCAGTTGCATCCAGTTCCTATACCAGACTGTGATATCGCAGCATTCTTAAGGACTCCTCTCACCCTGACCATGGACTGTTTAACCTCCTGCCCTCCAGGAGGCGCTTCAGGAGCCTCCGGACAATGACCAGCAGATTCAAAAACAGTTTTTTCCCTACAGCTGTCTCCTTGCTGAACTCTGCCCTCTGACACCCTCCCCCCATACACACAGACTCCTCACCCTCTTCATCACTACATCTGACTGATTTATTTATTTATTTACAACAAGCAAAAAATGGTAAACTTGTTATTACTTGCACTACTGTCTGTTCATCCAGAAACACTGAATCATCCATTTGCATACTGAAAATTTTCTATGCACTTTACTGTCCATTGCAATAGTGTAAATTATGTTCACATGTTCATAGTTCTGCCTATAATGTACATACACTTTTACATAATCCATCTGTATAGTATGTTCATAGTACACCCATCTGTATATCATGCTGATAGTATTTAAAATCTGTAAATTATGTCCATAATACTTATCTGTATAGTTATTGTACATATTGTAGACCTTGTATATTCGGTACTTACTGCTTATTGCACTTCTGGTTAGATGCTAACTGCATTTCGTTGCCTTGTACCTTACATGTGCAGTGACAATAAAGTTTTTATCTAATCTAATCTAAAGGGATATCCAGAATCAGAAACAGTACCAGGCAGAGGTCGTGGCAGGTGGCAGAGAATCAAAGGCGGTAACCAACCATCCAAAATCAGATATGGAAAGAACAAACACTAGGGAAATGCTCAGCAATGCTAGACTGGGCTAGACAAGACTTTGCAATCATTGAGAGTACAAACAGTATAGGGGAGTGGTAATGGGGAACACCTGGTGGTGATTAGCTCTAAGCACGGGATTATGGGAAATGGAGTTGGAAATGGGAATGGACACCAAAAGCAAGAGTCCTGAGCAACTCCACTCCAACAGTCACGGATGTCTCCTTCCTTAACGAGCTAAATGACTTTTATGCTCGCTTCAACAGTGACAGCAAGGAGACGGCAACCAAAATCACACACTCAGCAGACCACCAACCTCTCAAACTCACCTCCACAGATGTCCACACTGCAACGAGTTGGATCAACGCACGCAAGGCTGCTGGCCCGGATGGCATTCCTGGACGTGTGCTTAGGGCATGTGCTGAGCAGCTTGCAGAGGTCTACACAAGACGTTTTCAACCTGTCCCTCACCCAAGCAATTGTGCCAACATGTTTTAAGACCACATCAATTGTGCCAGTACCGAAACACTCCTCTCCAATGTGTCACAACTACACCTCAAAGTCTTTTTTTTTTTTTTTTTTTACATTGCCCTCTCCGAGATTGCAATTACAGACCTGTGACAAAAAGCCATCCCTCCACGCGTTACATTAGCTTCACTCTGGTCCTCAGTCCCAGCAACTCACTTGCTTGTGGAGATGGGCTTAAGGAAAGTTCCATATTAGCCTTTGCCTGCCGTCCCATACACAGCACTGATTTATCTGTCTTTGGTCAAACCACACTAGATGTATATCCAGATCTAAAAGAAAACATTAACAGCTGTCCTCACTACCTGGCCCCTTTTCAATGTTTGCGTTGAGATCATTTGTCACCAGAAAAAAATAATAATGTGTTTTCCGGCACAGGGCGAGGTTTCTTCTGCATACTGCATTATAACACAGAGATTGCTCACCAGAGACAAGCATGAGAATATAAATGATCAGAGCTTGATGATTATGATGGCCCGGTTCACTAGTTTTCCTCCTGGGGTTCTCAGGACACAATAGTGCTGGACATTTGCTCAATTCAATCAAGATATTTAATTCAAAGCTGTGCTTTTGTTTTTGTGGAATTATATAGATGTCAAAGAACCATCTTGGCTTTTGTGGAGTTATTTTCCTGAGGCATTTATGGTTAAAAAAAATATCAATTCAATCAAGATATTTAATTCCAAATAGTGCTTTTGTTTTTGTGGAATGATATACAGTAGATGCCAAAGAACCATCTTGACTTTTGTGGAGATATTATCCTGAGGCATGAAATATCTTTCATAAGGATCTGATCGAACATGAGGAATTTGGTCATGCTATGCCTTTCCTACTTTGTTTTTCTTTTTACCTATACTTTTGTGTACTTTACCATTTACAGCAGGGATGCCCAACCCTGCTCCTGGCGATTGACTGTCCTGGACAGTTTAGTTCCAATCCTAATCAAACACACTTGAAGCAACTAATTAAGGTCTTCAGGCTCACTTAAAAATTAAAGGCAGGTGTGTTTGATTAGGGTTGGAACCAAACTTTGCAGAACAGTCGATCATCAGGAGCAGGGTTGGGCATCCCTGATTTACAAAATATAAATTCATTGACACAGTATCTATCTATCTATCTATCTAGTCAGCTTTATGAAAAGTTTTAAATTATTTTTTAATTTTGCTGTCTGTTGACTCAGTCAGACTCCTTCTCTTAGGCTTAAGTGCTCCCTTTGATACTGTGGATCACAAAATTCTTATTTCACGACTTGAACAATGTGTGGGTATTGAAGGGTGTGCTCTAAATTGGTTTAAGTCCAATTTGAATGATAGAAACTTTTCTGTTTGTCTCAAGGGGGTTTCTTTTTCTGTTTCTGTTTTGGACTATGGAGTCCCTCAGGGCTCTATTCTCGCCCCTGTTTTGTTCTCACTGTATAGGTTTCCTTTGGGCACTATTCTTTCTAAACATGGGGTGTCATTTCACTTTTATGCTAATGACACACAAATTTATTTGCCATTAAAGAAAAATTACAAAAAAGGCTTAAGCTCATTATCAGCATGCTTGCCTGATATTAAGTCCTGGTTTTCGTACATTTTATTGCATCCTCCATTTTTTTGGTCATTGTGTTTGGACCCACATGTGTGATATTCAGATCTAAAAGAAAACATTGACAGCTGTCCTCACTACCTGGCCCCTTTTGAATGTTTTGCGGTGAGATCATTTGTCACCAGAAAAGAGTAATAATGTGTTTTCTGGCACAGGGCGAGGTTGCTTCTGCATACTGCATTATAACACAGAGATTGCTCACTAGAGACAAGCATGAGAATATAAATGATCAGAGCTTGATGATTATGATGGCCCGGTTCACTAGTTTTCCTCCTGGGTTTCTCAGGACACAATAGTGCTGGACATTTGCTGGACATGATGCTTTTTATGGTGACCTGGGAGATCTGGTCCCCCATGTAAAACACACTGTGAAAAACTTTTTTTGACTCCACCCTCAAATTTGATAAACAGATAAATGCTGTACTGTATTCAATTTTTTTTTTTTCAAATTAAGATTGTTGTCTAAAACTAAGAGTTTCTTAACATTTGCAGAGTTTGAGGGAGTGATTCATGCATTAATGTCATCTAGACTTGACTTTTGAAATTCCCTTTATATTGGAATGAGTCAATCCAATATTATTCATCTTCAGATGATTCAAAAGGAAGTCACCAGATTTTTGACTGGGACTCTGAAATTTGATTATATTTCCTCAATATTACACACTTTGCACTGGCTGCCGATTTGTCATAGGATTGATTTCAAAATTCTGCTTTTAGTTTTTAAAGCTCTGAATGGATCTATCTATCTATCTATCTATCTATCTATCTATCTATCTATCTATCTATCTATCTATCTATCTGTCTATCTATCTGGCATACTACCATTCAACAGTTACAACTTTAGTTACAACTTTAAGTTACAGCAGCACAACAGATTTATAAACCATTCACATGACAAACTTGATAAGGTTTTATTATTATTATTATTATTATTTATTTATTTTTATTTTTTTTTGTGCATATGACTCACACTGCTGGAGTTGAGCAGCATTTACTGTGAACCACAAAAATATTCTCAGTATTACGCTTCACTCACACAGCACATCAGATTGCAAATTTATATTAGTTTTTCTCAGTCGCATTGGTGCATTTCTCAAATCAGAAATGAAATTCTCAAAACTACTTGTACAACCTCCACATCATCAAGTAATTTATAAACATCATAAAACCAGATTCTCATTCTTTTGAACAAGTTGCGATTGCTTTTGTACATTCATGCAATTGATTATGTACATTTATCTGCGGTTTCCTACATTATCAGTTGCTAATGTCATTTTGCTCAAAATGTATTATATAGTTTTATGTGCAATAGTCTTACCCCTCAAAACATCTAGGCGTTAGTTCATCGTATAAGTCATTAAATGCAAAAGGGTTCATCTAGTTGTCATAAACTGTCAAGCACTTTTTTTGTAAATTTTTTTTGTAAATTTGGCATAAATTGTGCAAGTGATTCTTGAGTAATGAAGAAAATGTAGATCAACCAATGATAAACCATTTCTCTCAAATAGCTCAAAGGTTCATCTCACGAATCTACATTTGGAAAGCACACAGTATACAGTATAGACAGAGGACAACAGTTACAAATTATGATAATGGACTTACTTTTTATTTTAATCTTTGTGCCCATATTTTTTTTCCTTTTTTTATATCAGAATGACATTGTAAATGTTTTTATTTATATTTTTTTATAATAAATATTTTTTAATTTTTGTATTTTTATTATTATTATAATTTATTTTTTTGGTAAGACCACTAGTAAAAGTGTAACTGTTAATCATACTGTAATCAGCCTTTTTCAATTAATATCCCACATATAGTAATGTGTAATTTTTTACTTTTAAAGGGTTAGTTCACCCAGATAGCAAATTTATGTAATTAATAACTTACCCTGATGTTGTTTCAAACCCGTAAAACCTCCGTGTATCTTTGGAACACAGTTTAAGATATTTTAGATTTAGTCCGAGAGCTCTCAGTCCCCCCATTGAAGCTGTGTGTACGGTATACTGTCCATGTCCAGAAAGGTAAGAAAAACATCATCAAAGTAGTCCATGTGACATCAGAGGCTCGGTTAGAATTTTTTGAAGCATCGAAAATACATTTTGGTCCAAAAATAGCAAAAACGACGACTTTATTCAGCATTGTCTTCTCTTCCGTGTCTGTCGTGAGAGAGAGTTCAAAACAAAGCAGCTGGATATCCGGTTCGCGAACGAATCATTCAGTTCACCAAATCGAACAGAATCGTTTTAAACGGTTCGTATCTCTAATACACATTAATCCACAAATGACTAAAGCTGTTAACTTTTTTTTAATGTGGCTGACACTCCCTCTGAGTTCAAACAAACCAATATCCCGGAGTAATGCATGCACTCAAACAGTACACTGACTGAACTGCTGTGAAGAGACAACTGAAGATGAACACCGAGCTGAGCCAGATAGCGAACAATAGACTGACTCGTTCACGAGTGAAGAACCGGTTGCATCTGTTTTCAGATAACCAGTAGTCCTTTCGGACAGTTCGATTCAATAAACCGGTTGAAGAAAACGGTTCACCGGTTCTTTTGAGCTCGACGTATAATGGCGTCATTTGCGATGATTGCCCTTGATTCAAGCCTTCGGTTTACCCGCGCTCATAACACTAGCACAGAATCAGTTCAGAATCAATCACCAAAAGAATCAGTTCAGTTCAGACGCCCTGTGTGTCGGTCTGCTTCACGCTGAATCACACATGCGCAGTATCATCAGCTCCTCGGTTCACGAATCGGACGCGTCTGACAGAAACGGTTCTTGACTCGTGAATGAGTCAATGTATTGTTCGTTATCTGGCTCGGCTTGGTGTTCATCTTCAGTTCTCTCTTCACAGCAGTTCAGTCAGTGTACTGTTTGAGTACATGAATTTCTCCAGGATATTGGTTTGTTTGAACTCAGAGTGAGTGTCAGCCACATTAAAAAAGTTAACAGCTTAAGTCATTTGTGGATTAATGCGTATTAGAGATGCGAACCTTAAAACGATTCAGTTCGATTTGGTGAACTGAATGATTAGTTCGCGAACCGGATATCCAGACTGCTTTGATTTGAACTCTCTCTCACAACAGACACGGAAGAGAAGACAATCCTGAATAAAGTCGTCGTTTTTGCTATTTTTGGACCAAAATGTATTTTCGATGCTTCAAAAAATTCTAACTGACCCTCTGATGTCACATGGACTACTTTGATGATGTTTTTCTTACCTTTCTGGACATGGACAGTATACCGTACACACAGCTTCAATGGAGGGACTGAGAGCTCTCGGACTAAATCTAAAATATCTTAAACTGTGTTCCAAAGATAAACGGAGGTCTTACGGGTTTGAAACAACATGAGGGTAAGTAATTAATTACTTAAATTTGCTACCTGGGTGAACTAACCCTTTAAATGGATGTATGGCATACATAAGCATATGGCATACTGTTCAATACAGTAATTGTCATCCAAAATGTTGCCATAGTTACCATATGGCCAATGCCATAGTTTACATTAGGTATTACTAACAAAGTGCACTGTTATATTGATATCTTGTTTGTGAACAATAACACAAGGACTTTTCATTCTGATGGCACTACAGGGTTTTTTTCAATTGCTAACATCCTTTTGTCCAATCTGTAGTCACATTTTCAAAACACTATACACAATTAGCACAACATCAGTATGTTGTGACCATATCTTTAACACAATTCATGTTGTTTTCATACAATATTCAGTCAATTACCACGTTTCTAAAATGCTTAAATTTTATTTTCACACAAGCTTACCCCATACCAAAATCATAGATCTTTCTTATCTTTTTTACAAATGCTTAAACACAGCATAACAGAAATAAAGACCTAATGTTCCAAACTTTAAATATAGTGTAAAGCCTCTACTTCTGCAACAACCGCAACTCAAAAGTATTGAAAATATCTCTATATAAAATAATGTAACAACTGATGAGCATTTTTAAGTAGCAGATCACTAAATATCTGATTCCGTCTCAGTTGGAGGAATAGTCAGGTGTTGATGCTCTTTACCTTACATCAACATAGAGTAAAAATGACCTCTTTGAATTGGTTCTCTTACGAGAGCTCTCTCGTACTGCGTCTTAGCTAAGACACTACGGGAAAAGTCTCTTTTCACGAAATACTGAAGCAAAAAATTATCCTTAATTTTGTATTTTTGTAAAGCGCATTTGCAGCAGTACACAGCCATAGGCGAGACGGCTCGTTCGCTCATTGGCTTGTTCTGCGGCAACTGCACAGCCTATCGAGCGCAGGCTGGTGCAACATCAGACTAATAAGGGCGCTTTGCGCCCTTCTTGCCACTTCCCGCCGAAACGGGTGTGGCCCAACCTATAAAAGGAGCTCGAAAAGGCTGACTCACCTGATTTTTCATCTCTTCAGCGAAGCTCACGCAGCGCTGGATCACGAAGGAAGCAAGCGCCGTCTGAGAAGCATATCAGCGGGACGAGCCATTCTGAAGCTGCTGGCCTTCGCCGCCTTCCACTGCCGTTCCTGCTGCGCTGTCCGGCGCCTATATCCTTTCAATTCTATTATATCCAACTGTTCTTTATGTCTGTGTGTGTTCACCCTGCGACACACACTCGTAAAAGAGCTCGCGTCTTTTTTAAGATGCCTTCCTGCGGCTCGTCAGAGCCCCACTCAGCGAGGGAGACCGGTACGTCATCTGTGTCTCCTGCCTGGGTGAAGATCATGCAGCGCTCGCGCTCGCTGACGCGGATGCCCTCACTGCGAGCTGTTGCCATGGTGACTCTGAGGACTCGCCTGGCCTTTTTCTCTGAGCCTGCATTCTCCGCTGCGCTGAGGTGCCGTAAAAGCGTCGCTTCCAGCGGATTACGGAACCGTCTTCAGCTCAACCGAGCTCGCCGGTTCGCCCTGCTTCACCGGCCCCCCCTGCATCGCTTCCCGGTGTGCAGCGCCCGCTGTTTGCCGGCGCGTCGTCTGAGGAAGTCGATCTCAGGGCCGCGTCGGGGGAAGAGGACACGCGCTCTCTGCTAGCTTCGGGCAGTGAGGGCTGGGCGAGCTCCGAGGATCTCGCGCCTTCTGCTCAGAAGCCCAGCAGACGAGCTGACATCGAGAAGGAGCCGGGGCGAGTGCTCACGTTGGCCGCGACGAGTCTCGGCCGCGAATGGTCTGCACCAGCACCCCCCTCTCGTTCCCGGCTGGATGGTATTTTCCTTTCGGATGAGCGTACTTCTCAAAGCCCACCTCATTTCTTCCTGAGCTTCACAAAGAGGTGGCGAAGGCTTGGAACGCTCCATATTCAGCGCGAACTCGTTCGTCTGTCTCACTAGCATTCTCCACACTGGATGATGCTAAAAACAGGGACTACCAGTCACTTCCGCCGGTGGATCAGGCGATAGTGACGCACCTTTGTCCGCCCTCTGCTGGACGGCGGCAAAAGCGGTGTTGCCATCTAAAGCCTGCTGTGTGATGCTGCGGCTGCACTACTCGCGATGGCTGCTTCATTGAAGCGCAGGTGTACGAGTTCCGCTGTGGCCGAGCTCTCACCCAAGCGCGCCGCTGTTTCAGTTCCAGGAATTGTGACTGTCTCAGCGTTTTCTGCAACGCGCAAGCCTGCACAGTTGCCCGCTTGCCTGCACAAAAAAGCCGTTATCACAACAGCTTCAGCAACGCAGCTCGAGACCCCCGTTCTCGCTCTACCGGCCGTCGCCCCGCGCCGCGGGGCCGGCGGCAGAGGATTACGGTGAGGCCGGGAGCCCCGAAGCCATCCTAGGAAAGCCATCTATGCCTGCTGCATGATGCTGCGTCTGCACTACACACGATGGCTGCTTCATCGAAGCGCCGGTGTACGGCCGATGGTGCTATAAATGTAGTGACGATGCCCACTCCTCAGCGCCCATCTCCACATGTAAGCACAGCCCTGCACACAGGGCTCGCGCGCATAAGATCGGCTCAGATCGGTCATGCGCGCCACATAGTAAACGTGCCCACTCCTCAGTGCCCACATACACTATGTCACACACGGCGCGTGGTTTCTGTAAAAACGAAACCCATGCACGTACGCTCTGCCCAGGCAGACAGCGAGTCGAAAGTGGTAAATGTGCACGCTTGCAGCCCACAGTTACTCGCAGACATCACGAGTCCCACGGGACCCGCTCAGCCCTCCCCCAATCGGTTAAGCACCGGGATGGGGTCGAGGACGAGCTATCTGCCCGCTGTGATCAGCGCGCTCACCGCCTCAAATGCCACAGGCGTAACGCCCATGGTGCAGCGCACCCAAGTGCCGCCGTTGCCCAGTCAACAGAGCGCGCTTCGCATCCAGCCTTTAGCCATTCATGCAGATGCATGGTCAGCGCTTCCAGGGGTTTTGGATTGGGTGCTAGGCATTATAAAGAGAGGCTACTGTTTTTTTTGTTTTTTGACGTCCTCCGTGCTTTTTAGCGCACGTCGAAACTACGGTCAAAGCAGAAGTAGCACACATACTTCGGGCCGAAATATCAAAACTGTTGAGCAAAGGGGCTGTAGAGCCTGTGTCTCGAGCTCAAAGCGAGGGGGGGCTGTACAACAGATACTTTCTGGTGCCCAAGAGAGACGGGGGTCTCAGGCCCATACTGGATCTAAGACAGTTGAACAAGGCATTGATGAAACGCAGTTTCAGAATGCTTACGACCAGGAAGCTCCTCGCGCAGATTCGCAGAGGGGACTGGTTCATGTCAATAGATCTGAAGGACGCGTAATTTCAAATACAGATAGCGTCAAGTCACAGGCGATATTTGAGATTCGCCTTCGGGGGCCAGGCATACCAGTTTACAGTCCTGCCATTCGGCTTGTCCGGGCTCCTCGTACGTTTACGAGGTGCATGGATGCAGCGCTCGCTCCTCTTAGACTCAGAGGCATGCGAGTGCTGAATTATTTGGACGACTGGCTGATTCTGGCTCGATCACGAGCAGAGCTCGTGGAGCACAGGGCCGTTTTACTCGATCACCTCGAGAAGCTCGGTCTCAGTGTCAATTGGGCGAAGAGTTCCCTGAACCCCAGTCAGACGATTCTGTTTTTGGGTATAGTTCTGAACTCGTGTTCCATGGCGGCGCGGCTGTCACCACAGCGCGCGTTGGGCATTCAGCACGCAGCGAGTTCTTTCCGCTGCGGCGTGACTGTTTCGCTCAAACACTGTCAGAAGGTGCTGGGCCTCATGGCCTCAGCATCTCCAGTTCTGTGCCTGGGCTACAGAATCTGGGTCCAGACAGGCTGTCCAGAGGCAATGTTCCTACGGGCGAATGGTCTCTACACCCGCAAACAGTCCGGCTGTTGTGGGAGAGATTTGGCAGGGCAGAGGTGGACCTCTTCGCGTCCCACGAAAACGCTCACTGCCCTGCGTTCTTTTCCAAGAACGAAAGCGCGCTGTCACGGAAATGGCCGTGCTGCCCGCTTTATGCTTTCCCTCCCGTCTCCCTCCTTCCGCAGGTGATGGAACGGGTGAGAGAAACGAGATGTTCAATACTGCTTGTAGCACCTCTTTGGAAGAACCAACCATGGTTCCCAGATTTGATGCAGTTAGCAGATGACGCCCCGTGGCAAGTACCGTTGAGGAGGGACCTCCTCTCGCAGACCAGGGGTTTGATTTGGCACCTTCAAACGGAGTGGTGGTCCCTCCATGTGTGGGCGCTCAATGGTTACCTGCTGATCTCGCAGTGGGAGTGCTAAATACCATCACTCAGGCTAGAGCTCCGTCGACACGACGTCTGTATGCCTCGAAGTGGTCGGTGTTCTCCAGCTGGTGCACAGCTCGAGGATGTTCACCCCTTAGTTGTGAGGTGACGGAGGTTCTCTCCTTCCTACAGGAGCTGTTGGATAAGGGCAGAGCCCCATCCACGCTCAAAGTTTATGTGGCGGCCATCGCAGCGTTTTCTGAAACAGTGCTCGGTCAGTCAATAGGAAGGAATGATTTGGTCATCCGCTTCCTTAGAGGAGCTAGGAGGCTGAATCCTCCCAGACCTCCGTCAGTCCCTATGTGGGACCTCGCGGCGGTTTTGGAGGCCATGAAGGGTTCCCCTTTTGAGCCTATCCAATCAATTAGCCTTCAGCATCTGTCGTTCAAGACAGTATTCGTGTTGGCTCTCGCTTCAGTGAAGCGTGTGGGTGATCTGCACGCGCTCTCGGTGAGCCAGTCGTGCTTGGAGTTTGGGCCTAATGACTCAAAGGTCATACTCGAACCTAGGCACGGTTATGTGCCGAAATCCCTCAACACGCCGTGTCGGGCTCAGGTTATTGCCCTGTCTGCCCTGCCGGTGTCAGGATGGAGACTCGAGTCTTCTTTGCCCTGTCAGGGTTTTAAGAGCTTATGTGTCTCGCTCTGCTGCCTTTCTACAGACTGAGCAGCTGTTTGTCTCGTCCGGTGGACGTTCCAAGGGAATGGCTGTTTCGAGACAGACTCTATCCAGATGGATAGTTGACGCTATAGCGTTAGCTTACGCTTCCAGGGGCCTTCAGTGCCCGCTGGGCATCAGAGCACACTCCACAAGGGGCGTCGCCTCGTCGTGGGCGTGGTCTACTGGGATCTCCTTGCAGGATATATGTATGGCGGCAGGTTGGGCCTCGCCGTCTACATTTATCAGGTTCTATAACCTGGAGGTTCCCGCCTTGCAAGCAAGGCTGCTGTCGGTATAGTCGAATCAGGGCCCTGAAGGGAACTCTGAGTTCGTGAGCATTATGCGCTGCCGACTGTTATATGGGCAGTATTGTGTAAGTCCCGCATTGCCACATTGGTCAGGCCTTGCCTCGGCTGTGTGATGTCATATTGCCGCATCTACGGATGCTGCTAGATATGGGACGGAGGGATTCCCCCCTTCCTGTCCTGGACTCTCTGTGAGTCCCTCAGGTGACTGTGCACTGTAAATCCTGGGCGTTGCTTCAGGTTTATTGGTGTGTGATCCCTGCGCGCACAGCGTTTTACATTGGGTTTCCGTAGCGTCTTAGCTAAGACGCAGTACGAGAGAGCTCTCGTAAGAGAACGTACTCGGTTACTAAACGTAACCTCGGTTCTCTCTAGAAGAGCGAACGAGTACTGAGTTCTCTGCCGTGCGTACGATTCACTCTGGTTCGCTTCGGCGATGAAATAAATCAGGTGAGTCAGCCTTTTCGAGCTCCTTTTATAGGTTGGGCCACACCGGTTTCGGCGGGAAGTGGCAAGAAGGGCGCGAAGCACCCTTATTGGTCTGATGTTGCATCAGCCTGCGCTCGATAGGCTGTGCAGTTGCCGCAGAACAAGCCAATGAGCGAACGAGCCGTCTCGCCTATGGCTGTGTACTGCTGCAAATGCGCTTTACAAAAATACAAAATTAAGGATAATTTTTTGCTTCAGTATTTTGTGAAAAGAGACTTTTTTCCCGTAGCGTCTTAGCTAAGACGCAGTACTCGTTCGCTCTTCTAGAGAGAACCGAGGTTACGTTTAGTAACCGAGTACGTTTTGTGGATGCAGAACAACACAAACAATCAGAGAGAGAAAAATAATGTAGAAGAGGAATAGTTGGAACAGAAAAAGATATATAAGGTAGAAGAAGAGGTAAGGGTGGGTAAGAATGTGTGCTGGACTGTATATTTGTTATGTTTGTTTGTTTATTTGTTTGTTTTACCCTCTTACACATGTGGAACCAATGAAAGCTTATTTCTGCCATGATATAAATGGTAAGGGGTTATTGTGACTTTGTTTCATCTCACAATTCTGACTTTAATTTCTTGCAATTGTTAATCTGATAAAGTCTGAATTGCAAGATGTAAACTCACAATCCCAAGAATAGAAGTTCAAATTGTGAGATAAAAAGTTCACAATTACCGTTTTTACTTTTTTTATCCTGTGATGGAAACAGGATTGCATAGTAACCAAAGGCCATGTTGTATGTTGTAATATTTGTTGATCTCTGGCATCAGCCACCATGCACATCCAACCCCTCCCAATGGAGAGCAATTTTAATCAAGATTCCAATTGAATTTCTGCATAGAGGACCCCATTTTTCTATTGTACGCTCTATAAAGTAATGACTCATTCAGTTTTAGACAATATGTTGCCAAGAATGAACACATTCAACACTTTTAAAATGGGTTTCAGTTGAAGGTAAATAAATTACAAAAAAACAATGGAATTTTTGAACAATTTTGAATTTTTTTATGCAAGTAGAATTAAAACATGTATGTCAAACATGCAAACAAGAAAGTAATGCAGTTTGTTTTAACTAAATATAGTTTTGGCCAGATTCCATATGCAGAAATTCAATTCGTACAGAAAGTTGGTCATTATCTCATAGAAGGGTAGATGATCTCCAAAAAGTCGAACGAAGCATTTAGAGTGACAGGAACGGACATGTTCGGTTCACTTAGGCTAGTTTTGTCGTGGCCACAACATATTAACTTGTGGAAACGTGGCCACGAGATCATTTTGTGGAGATAACTGAGATGATGACATCCAGGAATCGGCACACAGTATACGTGTCTATAAAAAATAAAATATATATATTATTTTTGTTAAATTTCAAATTTCAATTTAAAAAAAAAAAAAAAATTCAAAGCTATGTTAAATTTCACATAAAATTCAGTTTTGTTAAATGACTCTTGCCAATAATTAAAATAAACACAATTCAAGTTCAAATAGTACTGACATTATAAACTCCATAAGTTACAGGCTTCTGCAGGTAATCTATTTTGTGGTGCTGTTTATACGAATTGTTTTGAGAAATGCACATACTTTGAAAATAGTAAGGATGATTCGAGAAATGCACCAAAGCGACTGAGAAAAACTGTATTACAAAGCAATCTTTGGAATTTAATAATCAGGCCAAACCATAGTGCATTCTCAGTCATTGTTAAAATGAGCAAAACCAGCCAACTGTCAAGTAACACTGTTTCAAATACTCTCCAAAGCTGATTTTCTCATTTGGCTTTGGAAGTGTTAATTTTATATATAGGCTAATCTGTCTGTAATCATGTTAGAGTAAAATGGTTAAGTGCATCCATTTGCATTCATTATGAAACAGGGCATTCATTTCCCTGCTTGACACAGTCACCAAGAAAAAAATAAATAAATAATGCCAGGAAAAATAAGAGTAAGCTGTCCCTCTCTATTTTCTCCATGTGCATTGACTTACTTAATTAACTTACTAGAATGACTTACTATATATATATATATATATATATATATATATATATATATATATGTTTGTGTGTGTGTGTGTGTGATTTTTATTATTATTTTTTATTCAGATCAAAACAAAATAATGTTTTCTAATGTTTCGTCTGCCCACAGAGCTGTCATTAGACAACCCAGAATTATTCCCAGACATGAAAAATGTACCCACATCACTAGGGCTGAGGTGCCAGCACCAGCTAGCTAAAGTGCCAAGGGTGCTAAACAGTTGGTTAATAGCACTGCGACTGAACCAGCAGGAAGGTGTGTGAGAGCCCCCATGAATTATTGCTAAGTCACACCTGTAAACCAGCGTGAATGTTTGCATAAACACACGGATACTCGAACACACTGGCCATCTGGCGAAAGTCTGTAGCACTTTCAGTAGATATTATAGAGTCATGACACCAGGACCTAGCAGAGAGGAGTTATTAAATGGCACAACATACCATTAGGCACACCACTGTCAATAGATTGTTAATTGTCATGGCAGCAAGCCTCACATATGGATGCCTGTAACTTGGGTGCATGGTAGGCCTGTTTTTTGTCATTAGAGTTGTAAGATAGCAATGTTAATATACAACAAAACTCTAATTCACTTCTTCTCAATGTCTTTGGATGTTTAACTGAGCTATTTTCAGAGATTAAGAGTTATTTTTATTTGTACTCAGACTTTTAATGTACATAAAAGATTTCTGTACATGTTAACATATTTAGATAAATATTAACTTTCGCAGGAATCAGTGTATCAAATATTTGACAAAAAAGACATTTGTTGAATAGATACGCTCTTATTATTCTTAACATTTTATGTGAACTGCAGGTCATTTGTGAGGTTTATTCTATCAGAACAGTTCTGAGGGTTACCAATTTTTATTGGTTGTTTTACAGTGACATCCCATCTATTAGAAATATAGGTAACTATTTAATAAATTATATAATATAGTGTAAGATGTATCTCTTTGTAATTATTCAACTAACTTGTCAGAATGCAAATGTACAAAGATTATTTTATTTGATATTTGATATTTTACCCTTTTACCCTTATACACACACATTTTAATGTATATGTGTGTGTATTATGTGTGTGTTCTGTTTGCCAATGATAATTTTAATTGCAGATTTACAGTAACAATGGGTTAATTTTATTTAATGTCCTACTGTTTAGTGACAAGGTGTAATATTGCAGCAGAGAATGTCTGTCTGTCCTGCCTTGAAGACATTCTCTTCATATGACAGGATCTCCCAGGGTGCTCCTCCACCTGCCTTGGCTAAAAGATGTTACTCCTAATTATGACAGTGGTGTCGCAGCCTCACAGGCCATAGGGCAGAGAACATTAGCTTCACACACTGTGGGTAAAAAAAAAAAAAAAAAATAAAGAGAGTCAGGATACAGTTCTGGAAGGATGTTCTTTAAAAAAAATGTTGTGGTTGGATTGAGGCAAGAGAAATGTCAGGAAATAAGAGGCTTGTGGATTTATCGTGGAGGTTGGCGTCATACTTCTTGTGGGACCTACTTTGATTTGTAGAGAGCTACATTTTGACATTACTATGTAGTCTAAGTAGATACAGTATACGCTTTGCCAGTGACGGGAAGCCTGTTAGACTGACCTACCGTTTACAGGGCTAACATGATTCCAATCTTCACAAGCCTTAAAAAAAAAAAATGACTAATTGAAATGTGCCTGTGTGTGTGTGCTGGTGAGGTGAGATGCACTTATGGGAGGTTGCCATAATCATGTTTCTCTTAAAATAAAGAATAGTTACATGCAGGTGAGTGAGTGAGTGAGTGAGTGAGTGAGAGAGAGAGAGAGAGAGAGAGAGAGAGAGAGAGAGAGAGATGAAGAGATGATTCAAACCTCTTTATTTTTCAAAACATGAGTTCTCTACAACATAAATAAATAAATTTCTGAAATGAAAAGAAAGAGCATGATTTAACTCAGAACAGTCCCAAAAAAACAAGACATTTTCCATTACAGAAAATAAAACATTTTTAAGACACCAAATGTTTATGAACTCCTCTACATTATTTGTGGTACTGTAGAAATCAAAATCAACTTTCAATCTAGCTTTCACCATTCTAACAAAAACAGTGTTTACTGTATGTCAAAGTATAAGGGCTCTTCGATCCTATTTCTTCTTCTGAGGTAGATAGCCATTTTTGCTTGACCAAATAAAAAGTTAAACAATTGACATTTCACTCTCCTTTTCTGACTATAACTAAAACCAAGAATAAATAAATTCTTAGAAAATTTCTCTCCAAACATCATGAACATTTGTTGCAATAACTGAAAAAAAAGAGCACAGTCTGCTACAATCCAAAAAGCAGTGGTAAACTGTTTTCCTCTGCAAACAAAAAGGGCACTCTTCACTTACATTAGGATTAATGATGGAAATAAAAGCATTGACAGCCACACTACCGTGTAGGATTCTCCACTGTAAATCCCCAACCCTTTTGGACAATGGTGGTTTGTAAATCGCTCTCCGTACTGGTCTGACCTTGTTGTCATGCCCCAAATGGGCTCTCCAAGGAGTGTCAGCCCGACCACTTAATTTGTCTTTATTTACAATTTTTACAAACATTTTATACATTGTTTTTCCTCCCATGTTGGTTGGTTTCCTCCCAACTGGTTGACCTTGTCCATTACTGAATTAGCAAGGATAATTCAGTCTTTGTGAGTTCGCACTTCCAAGTGCTGAGCATTTGATTTATGATCATGATCAGTCTAACTCCAACACGAGAGGCTAGAGCTGCAGTGTTGATCAAATTTGGTCAACACAGACCAACCACATGTCTCAATGTGTAACAATCTTACATGTGAAACAATCCCAGCCACACAGAACGACTGCATCACAAAAGGTCCTGTTATGTGTTTTACGTTGAAACGAGTGCCATTCACCACTGGCTCTTTCAACAGCCATGACAGGGACTCTCAGCTTGCCACTCTCTTTTTATGGAACATCCCCCACACAGTGAACAGTCCATGGTAAAACTTTGGGAGGTTACACAGCTTTTTAGCACTCAAGTCCATTAAAAACAAAGGCTCAGCAAGACCCAAATTCCCACCTCGGATCAATATGGTTCTGGCTAAGGGTCTCCAGACAAGATCTACAGACCCAACAAGAAGTTTTTTTTTTGAGAGAGATCCTTCAACTTTCTCTAAAACAAATTCCCAATTTTTACACAGAAAAGAATCATCTCCAAGATAAACACCAAGGTATTTAAAACCACCCTTGTTCCAAATTAACCCGGCAGGTAAAACAAGTTTTCTGCTCAACTCATTACTATTTGTTAAAGCTTCACTTTTCCCCAAGTTAATTTTGGCAGAGGACAATACGCCAAACCCATTAATATTTTCTACAAGGGTGTCAATATCTTCTTGTTTTTTGACAATGACAACAACATCATCGGCATAAGCAGATAATTTAAAAAAGGTTTCACATCCAGGAAGGTTTACACCAACAAGAGATTTTCTTAATTTGTGCAGAAGAGGCTCTATGGCCAAGGAGTACAGCATACCAGATAATGAACATCCTTGTCTGACCCCCCTATGAACTTTAAAAGGAGCACTTAAACCACCGTTGATCTTTACAATGCTCTCAATGTCACTATACAAGATTCAAATCATGTTTATTAAGCCGGAGCTGAACCCAAACGCATCTAACGTTTGCCACAAATACTGGTGTTTGACTCTGTCAAAAGCCTTTTCTTATTGGTTTGAGACTGAGAGTATTTTATTTAGTGGAGAACTTTGCAGCAGTATTTTATTTCTTATTCTTTTTTTATTTTATATATATATTTTATTAAAAAGTATTTAAAAAAAAATGTATAGTAATAAACAACCTGCAGTTTAATGTTTGCATTTCTTTCCCTTACTGTACTGAAAATGAACCGAACCGTGACTTTAAAACCGAGGTACGTACCGAACCGTGATTTTTGCTTACCGTTACACCCCTACTAATGACTGAGAAAAACTTCCCCATCCCAATCTTTCTTCCACGCAGTTTCATTTTCAACTGTGCTATGCGTTTCTTGTAAAAAATTACATTCAGTTTTTTTAATTTAAACAAACTGATGAGGGAAACTCTCTTCACATCCTCTCTAGCACCATTAACGTTTAAAGAACCCAACTTTATGTCACACATAGTATTTTTCATAAACGGGGGTACATTCGAAAGGATGACTTTTTTGGCAGGGTTCACTAGAGACAAAACTGGTGTGTGAAGCACAACTCCACTTTCAAGTAACTGATTTACTTTGTCCACACTGTCTAAAAAAATCACAACGGCACTATTCATCCTAGAAGCCGATTTAATACTGTCATATCCGACAATCTCACACACCGCTAGACTACAATCTTCAACCAAACACCCGTTAGGCGGAGAAAGTTTGATAGCGTGTCGGCGCGTGAGCTTGTGCAAACTACTGTGTTCACCTGCTGCAGCCATGCTGACCAGCCACGCCGGCAGCCGCGGCCTCCACCAAACAAACACAAACGATCCCCAATAAACACTGTCCCTCCAAAAAACTTCTCAAAGCATCAACAGAGAAACAAAGGTTTTGAGAAAAAAAAGAGAATTAGAGAACTCACATTCAGCACGCTCTCAGCAGCAATCACCGCAATCACTCCCAACACGCACTCGCGCATGAGCACAGAGAGACAGAGAGAGAGAGAGAGAGAGAGAGAGAGAGAGAGTAAACTTCCCAATAAATAAGTCAAATTACTGTTTACCTAAAAAGGACAAAAAGTATGAACATGCATTCACAGCCCAATAAGATGTACAACATTAGAGAGAATTAAAGAAGGGCACATAACAGCACAGAAAAAATACATGAAAACTATTGGCCATCCAAAAGTATGCCTACTTAATAGACAATTTTCTAAGCAGAATTTATTCTCACAATTGAGATGGTGTCAATCTTGCTGTGGAGAACATAAATTAAATATTTAAATATTTGGCCAATTTATTTAAACTCACATACTCCATAAAACAAGAAAATAAAAAAATGTTTTGATTTAGGCTGTAAAACAATGAGGAAAAAATTAAGACAGTTATCAATTCAAAAACACAGACAACCAAACAATGCAGATTTATGCCATCAATATTGTGAAAAACCTAAACAGTATAAAAGAACACTCACAAAAAAGAGACAACAGTACATCCAAAAACAACTAAAAACTATTGAAGAATCCATAAATTCTAACAATTTCTGTGATAACTGGAATTACTTGCATAAAATACATCATGAATAAGCAGCCGTACAAAATGGAGACACCTGGAAAAATTTATTATAGTTAAAGGTCCCGTTTTTCATGCTTTTTTGAAGCTTTGATTGTGTTTACAGTGTGCAATATAACATGTGTTCATGTTTCGCTTGTAAAAAAAGAAGTATTTTTCATACAATTCACCTATCTGTATACAGCTGTTTTCACTATAAAAACAGGCTGATGACTTCCTTGTTCTATGAAGTCCCTCCTTCAGAAATAAGTAGCGAGTTCTGATTGTGCCAGCGGTTCCTGTGTTGTGATTCGACAGCAGCTGAGCGCGCGCTGACCTCCTGGAAACATGATTGGACTAGTTTTGAGAAGCAAGTGGGCAGGATTTGTTTTGAAAACTGCTGGAGATGTACTTAAAATCACTGACGAGATGCGCATGAAAATCGCATTTGATTTTTTTGCACAGCCCTAACATCTACAAAGCTAAACAGCATTGCCCTTTGTGTAATAAGTTACAGAAACTGTTAAACGCACCAATTTAAATAATAAAATACACTTTGTTGTTGTGATCCATAAACAACGCCTTCTCCAGACAAAGATGGAACTGCTCCATCTTTCATGAATAATCTTTGTGCAAATCCGGCATTAAACTGATTGAGATTGAGGAATATCGCTGTCCTCAGCAAAATGTGCTGCACATAGTTTCACATGTGGATTATAATTTTCGCGAGCCGAGTTAAACATAAATTGTAACCATTAATCTCCAAGTACAGCGTCCCTGGGAAGCCCAAACAAAGGTGATTGGACTCCGAGATGAGAATAACAGCGTTTCGACGACATGGCGACAAACGCAACTCTTCCTCTTCTCCGTCGGAGCGCAAAAAGGCCATGCCCCCTTTTTTGTGTATTGATGTGGGTGGAGGTTAGTCAAAAAACTGTTTTAGTGACATCATTCCTGCAGGAACTAGAGGGATGTAGTAAAAACGGGTCGTTTTATGTAGGTGAATTCTGTTAAATAAAATATTTCGCTTGGCATTGAACTTTGAGCTTTAGAATTTTACAGATATTATTTATACTCTAACAACAACATTACACACTAACTAAAGTTTAAAACATGGGATCACGAAGAACGGGACCTTTAAATTACAATGAACCCAGAACAAACCCAAAAATATGAAAAAAAAATAATGCATATGGAACATACAATTGGTAAATATCAAAACCCATTAGAATATCCCATTACAGGAAATTAACTGATTGATAAAATTCAGGCCCAAAAAGAAAAAAAAAAAGCAAGTGGACCAGATGAACTCAAGAAAGTGAAAGTGAAGTGACATTCAGCCAAGTACAGTGACCCATACTCAGAATTTGTGCTCTGCATTTAACCCATCCGAAGTGCACACACACAGAGCAGTGAACACACACACACACACACACTGTGAGCACACACCCGGAGCAGTGGGCAGCCATTAATGCTGCAGCACCCAGGGAGCTGTTGGGGGTTCGATGCCTTGCTCAAGGGCACCTAAGTCGTGGTATTGAAGGTGGAGAGAGAACTGTACATGCACTCCCCCCACCCACAATTCCTGCCGGCCCAGGACTCGAACTCACAACCTTTCGATTGGGAGTCCGACTCTCTAACCATTAGGCCACGACTTCCCCAACGAAATGCTCATGAACAGAGCACAAATTAAGATTGGCCCTACTAAAACTGTTCAACTTTGTTCTGAGTGATGGTCATTTCCCTGAAACCTGGAATCAAGAAATCATAATGCCCATGTTCAAGAGTAGAGAAAAATCAGACCCAAACAATTACAGAGGCAGTAATCTGGGGAAGCTGTTCTGCAATTTCATCAACAAAAGACTTGTAAACTTCCTCATCGAACACAATGTCCTCAGCAAAAGTCAGTCTGAATTCTTACCAAATTATAGAACAACAAACCACATCTTCACCCTACACACCCTGATAAAAAATAAAAATAAAAAAAATAGAAATTGGGTTAACCAAAACAAAAACAAAAATTTTGCTTGCTTTGTAAATTTCCAAAAGTCCTTTGATTCAATTTGGCATGAAGGTCAGCTGTTAAAACTTCTAGAATCAGGTATTGTGGGTAAAAAATACAAGATTTTATAAAAACAATGTATTCAAATAAGAATGTATGTATGGAAATAAGCAAACATAATTCTTCACTCAAGGATGGGATGTGAAGTAGGGCTGCCCACTATCACTGACCCTCTTCAATATCTACATTAATAAATTGGCGAAACTCCTAGAACAATCAGCAGCACCTGGCCTCACACTACATGAAAGCTCTTGCTGTTTGCAGATGATCTGGTTCTGCTGTCTCCAACAGAATAGTGTCTACACCAGAACCTAGATGTACTACACAAGTTCTATCAGAACTGGGCCCTTACTATTAATCCTAATAAAGCTAAAGTACTAGCATTCTAGAAAAGACCTAGAGTTAAGGGAAAGGGACACAACTTCACCCTGGGTATGAACAAAATTGAATATGCCACAAACTACACATACCTCAGGCTGTATTCATCCACAAAATTTGGCCCAACCAAATTATAAAAGTACAAAAAGAAAATTATCAAACTTATTGGACAGAACCAACAAAAAATCAAAGTAAACTTGAATGTTATTTGGCCCTAAACAGAGATTACACAACTGCAGAATATCTGAGTACATTGAAAAATATATAAATGAAAAAGACAGCACTGGTTGCCCAAAGAGAGTAATCTGCCAAAAGTGTTTCTGTTGTCTCCTGCCTGTTTACTTCACATTTTGATATGGTATGATTACATGCTCATTTTATTAAAATCATTGATGTCTGTGTTTTTCATTGCAGAACTCAAACCAACTTTGGAGTTGTCTTGTCTGATTTGAAGGGTCATCATTGTTGGTCTTCCCTCTTAAAGGAATAGTTCACACAAAAAATCATTTACTTGCCCTCATGTCATTCCAAACCTGTAAGACTTATTGTATGTCTTTACAACACAACTGAATATATTTTTAATTTTCTCATAATTTTGTTAATCCATTTATAGTCTAGATAATCAGTAGTTTCAAGCCTAATAAATACAGAGATGTTGCAGAAGTAATCCATTCCGATATTTTACAATTATATGATAGCAAACATGTATGTTCAAAATAAAATACTGGTCTCCCAGACTAGCAATGGAGGACAAAAATTAAGAGAATATTAAATATATGTATTTGTGTTCCAAAAATTAGCAGAGTTTGTATTCTGCTAATTCAAAGAGTTTTCTTTATTTTCATGACTATGAAAATTGTAGAGTCACACTGAAGGCATCAAGGGCTATTTGACCAAGAAGGAGAGTGATGGGGTGCTGCGCCAGATGACCTGGCCTCCACAGTCACCGGACCTGAACCCAATCGAGATGGTTTAGGGGTGAGCTGGACAGCAGAGTGAAGGCAAAAGGGCCAACAAGTGCTAAGCATCTCTCGGGGAACTCCTTCAAGACTGTTGGAAGACCATTTCAGGTGACTACCTCTTGAAGCTCATCAAGAGAATGCCAAGAGTGTGCAAAGCAGTAATCAAAGCAAAAGGTGGCTACTTTGAAGAACCTAGAATATGACATATTTTCAGTTGTTTCACACTTTTTTTGTTATGTATATAATTCCATCTATAATTCCACATGTGTTAATTCATAGTTTTGATGCCTTCAGTGTGAATATACAATTTTAATAGTCATGAAAATAAAGAAAACTCTTTGAATGAGAAGGTGTGTCCAAACTTTTTGGTGTGTACTGTATATATATATATATATATATATATATATTTTTTTTTTTTTTTTTTTTTTTTTTTTTTGCCTACAGGGCAGTCATCAAGCAACCCAGAATCATTCCTAGATATGGAAAATGTAACCACATCACTATATATGCCCAGTGGTAAACTTATGTATTATAGTGTAATGGGAACAGGGTGGGTTTTGATTAATCTCTCTTACTCTCAAAAATTAGTCACATGAGAGAAAAGGATCGCGGACTCTGAATGTTTGTGAGCCGAGAGACTGAATGAGAAACGAAGCCGGAGACCCATCTGACGAAGTGAGAGAGATGGAGCGGAAGCCGCGAACGGAGGTAGCCGAGATAGCTAGCCACGGTGGGCATATGCTGTGCGAAACTGTCGGTTAATTGCACCACACCTGATCATCTGGACCAAAGTCTTTCCACACTCTCAATTTGTTGCAAGTGTCCGTTCTGCGCAAGACCGAAACAGGCCTGCAACATGTTTTTTCTTTTTTCTTCATTCAAAACGTTACCATGAGTAAACTGGAACATGTGTGAATGGGTGTGTGAGTGGTCCCACCACTGCATTTGCTAAGACTTGTTTCAGGACACTTAAAAGTATTCACCTGAACTACACCGAACCCAAGCACCCCCCATTTTCACGTAAGTAATTCACAGAGTGGTTGTACGGGTGCTACATAACTGAAATGGAGGCACTGCTGGGATCAATTTAGTTCAAAAGTAGTTTTAAATCCGCTCTAACTTTAGTTTGACCCAGAGATTTACATAGTTTGTTTAAAAAAGTAGGCCTAGTTTAGAACCAAAAGCTGGCTAGCTGTTAACCTACATGTAAAACCATATTAAAGATTACCTATTGTGAAAACTTTAAAACTGCAAAAGTACAGTTCTACTAAGCATCCTAAGTCAAGATAAGTGCAAATTAAGCTTTATCTGTGTTAGAATACAACTAAATCCTACCAAATGTAGTTCTCATAAGTGATCACTGTAAGTGCACAAACTGTGGGGATGGCTCAGTTGAAGAACTGGTGTGTTGGAGAAGGCATAGACCCGGTGAAAGCCTTGCTGGTTAAGTATGTACCTCCAGAAACTGAAGTTGGGTTCATTGAAGAAACGCTGCAGACTGTCAAAGCACTCAGGAGTCAAGGTGAGAGGAAGAATGTATGACCCACAGTCTTAAAGTTTAACCGTTGCTATGTGTTGCTTAACCGTTGCTAAGTTGCTATGTGAGTGCAGGGAGAATGTGAATATAGACGCCATTCCTCTTGATGTTGTTCCTGAGGGGTTTGCTATGACCTGGAGAATCTTTGGACCTTCTGAGCAGGAGGAAGAACCCCAAGCTCAGGAAGCCAGTGATGGTCAAAATGTGCCGCTGCCAGATTACATTTTTTTTTCCCACTGCAAGCATCCACTCCTGAAGCTATCATTCGAGCAGTTGGTAATATCCTGCAAATGACAAGCAAGCCCACGCACGGTGACAACAATCTTTACAGAAGACTGCACACTTTCTCAGGGGTCATGCCCACACCCCCAGGAGAAGAACAGTTGGAAAACTGGGTTGAACAAGCCAGACTTATGATTGAAGAATATGGTCGCCCTGAAAGAGAAAAGAAAATGAGAATAATGGAAAGTGTAAAGGGCCTTGCATTCGAAATCCTCCAAGCTGTCCATTTCAACAACCCATCTGCAAACTCTATGGACTACATTGACATTCTCGAGACCACCTTTGGCAACCACGAGAGAGGTGAAGAACCTTCAGAATTTTGTGTCAACACCCCTACGAGAAACTCTCTGAGTTCCTGAGATGCCTTGAGAGAGTCCTGAATAAAGTTGCCCAAAAGGGCTCTTTAGATGACTGGACTCCAGTCATCGGCGGCAGACAAAGCATGTCTTGACCAACTCATTAGACGGCACACAGGTTTGACATTATGGTACTAAATCTCGGATTGAGAGAGACAGTCCTCCCATTTTTCTCGAGCTGCTGAATGAGATACGCCTGGAGGAGGAGCATGAAGCTTCACATCGCAGACTCCATCCACCCAAAGCCATCTACACCAAAAGTGCTACTGTTACCTCTGACACAGAGTTAAAAGATTTGAAAGCCGAAATACACCAAGTTGCACAAGTAAGTGAACTCTCTGCCCCCGCCGCCATGTCAAGTCACCTTTTGACGAGCACACTGCTTTCAGTCACTCCAGCGGCAGAAAACTCAGAAGACAAGAACGTTCAAGCTTTAAAGAAAGAAGTTGTCAAGCTCCAAAAGCAAGTCTCTGTCATGTCAGTCAAGCCCAAGTATAGTCCTGCTACTGAGCCCTGCCCACAAGAGACCCAGTCAAGACCCTGGAAGCCAAGACCTTCTACAGACAGAGACCCAAGTGATTTTTTCTGCTATCGCTGTGGTGAAGATGGGCATTTTGCCAACAAGTGTGCCTCTCCCGAGAACTATCCCAAGGTTATTCAGAAACTGCTGCAAGCTCAAAGAAAGTCCAAGCAGAACCGCAAATCTGATAACGAAACAAGAACAAGTGTCAAGAGAAGTTCGGTAAATGTACAGACCAACAATTTGCCCGAGGGACTCGTGGGACCGCCCTCCATTGCTCAGGTCAGGATCAATGGCAACCCCTGCACCGCGCTGATGGACAGTGGATCTCAAGTTACCATCATCTTCGACAGCTGGTATGCCAAACACCTGTCACACATCCAGTTAAACTCTGTGACCAGTCTAGCCATATGGGGCCTAAGTAAGTCAGAGAGCAGTTACCCATACAAAGGTTACATCCAGGTTGAGTTGGAGCTGCCACAAAAATCTTAGTCCAACAAAGTCAAGTCTGTTCCTGTCCTGGCTCTGGTGTGCCCTGATCCACATTGCTCCAAGACTATACCTGTCCTGATCGGCACAAACGTCAGGGGGGTTCAGCCCTTCAAGTCCAGAACAAAGAAAGAAGACCTGGAGAACATCAACTCAGTCAAAATCCAAGTTCAAGAGAAAAAACACTTACCCGTTCCTGCAGGGATGTCCATAAAAGGCAACAAAGACTTGCCTGTGGCTGAAGTTAAGTGCTCTGGACTGGTCCTCTCAGCATCCCTCCTGGCACTGAATATGTTGCTATCTGCAAAGTAAAAGAGAAACAAGACATTGGAGAGAGCATACTCATCATTAAACGAGCCCACTCACCTGCTCTTCCACCAAGTGTACTTGTCCAGGCAACTGTGTCGTTCTCCAAGATGCTAGATCCAAACAACTTTCTGGTGCTCCTGCATAATGAGTCTCTAAAGCAAACTGCCATTCCAATGGGCACCATGATTGCTCAACTTCACGTCGCTGACATTGTGACAGACCACTTTGCTCGATACGCCCAAGCTTTTCCAGCCAAAGACCAGAAGGCAGCCACCGTTGGCAAGATACTGTGTGAGTGCTACTTTGTACACTACGGACTCCCTGCCCTCATACATTCGGATCAAGGCCGCGATTTTGAAAGCAAACTGATCAAAGACCTTCTGATGATGTTGGGTATTCATAAGTCAAGAACATTGCCTTACCACCCTCAGGGAGATCCGCAACCAGAAAGATTCAACCATACGCTCTTGTCAATGCTTGACACACTCGATCCAAAGCAAAAACATAAATGGAGTCAAAAGATCAGTCAGTTGGTCCACACCTACAACTGTTCTCAAAACGACGCAACTAGTTATTCGGCTTACCTGCTAATGTTCGGCAGTGAGGCTCGCTTACCGGTAGACATCTGCTTTGGCGTGACTGAGGACAACCAAAAGACAAAGTCCTACCATCAGTATATTGCTAAGCTCAAGAAAGATCTCCAAAGAGCCTACAGTCTTGCAACAGAATCGTCAGACAAGAACCCCCAAAGAAACAAAAAAGCACATGACAAGCACGTCAAAGAACAAGTCCTTGATAGAGGTGACAGGGTGCTGCTGAGAAACTTTGTTGTCACAGGCAAGCACAAATTGAAATGCATGTGGCGATCCTCACCATATACTGTTATGGAGAAGCTACCCAACTTACCTGTCACCTCTACAAGATCAAGCCAGAGAGAGGCACTGGAGCAGAAAAGACTATTCATCGTAATTACCTCTTACCCATTGGTTACCTTGTGAGAATCCCTGTTGACGAAAGGGAAGTGGGGCCACAACAAAGACCTGTGACCAGAGCATTCAGGAAAAGACAAAAGAACTGGTACAGACAAACAACCACGATGAAGACGTGTCCTCAGAATTATCCTCAAGCTGGGATTGAACAAGTTGAGGGTTCAAAAAGAGTCACCCGTCCAGTGGTCAAGCTGAGCTACGATGAACTTGGCAACCCCTCTGAATACCCATGGAGTGTTGGTGGGAAGTGGACTCTACAGAGACTCCAGAAGCAATCAATGTCAAACTCTCTGGGGCCACCCCATGGCGTTGTGTTTCACTTGTTCTAATCTGGCCTCTACTCTTGACTTTAAGACTATTAGAGTCCTCTAAGGTTTATTTTGATGAGGGCATCGAAATTGTCTAGAAGGGGAGGGTGTAGCCCAGTGGTAAACTTGGGTATTATAGTGTAATGGGAACAGGGCGGTCAATCTCTCTTACTCAAAAATGAGTCACATGACTATTAAAAAAAGTTAACTTTAATTTACTTTAAATAAATAATGGCGGACACCTGATTTCTAAATAAGCAAATATCAATTCATTTTACATGATTAAAAGGAGATCAATATTTGGTAGGGCTGTGGAAAAAATCGAATGCGATTTTCATGCACATCTCATCAGTAAAGATGCTCCTGTGATTAGAAGTATATCTCCAGCACGTGCGTTCAGATCAGGGTTGCCAGGATTTCACAACAAATCCTGCCCAGTTGCTTCTTAAAACTAGTCCAAAACTAGCCCAATCGCGTTTCCAGGAGGTTCCCCGATAAAAATTGCTTCCCGGGGTTAAAATAAATTTTTTTTGGAAGGGTTGCCTTGGTAAAATTCGCATTTTAGGGGCTAAATATCACGTTATTTGGACATAAAAAATAACCGCAGACTTGGCAACACTGGTTCAGGTGGAACGGCATTTACTACACAGAGCCGTAGTCTCCCGACAACTAACACAAAATCGTTTTCAAAATCGACAAAGAATCGGCTACGATTGTAACATCGATTTTGTGTAGATTGTCAGTGAATTACAGCTCGGTGTAGTAAATGCCAACCAGTGTTGCCAAGTCTGTGGTTGTTTTTCATGTCCGCAGGTCGAAGCGACCCCAATACAAATAACGTGATATTTAGCACCTAAAATGCGAATTTTACCAAGGCAACCCTGCTAAAAAACTTATATTGTAACCCTGGGAAGCATTTTTTATCGGGGAACCTCCTGGAAGCGCGATTGGACTAATTTCGGACTAGTTTTGAGAAGAAACTGGGCAGGATTTGTTGTGAAAACCTGGCAACCCTGATCCGAACGCACGTGCTGGAGATATACTTCTAATTACAGGAGCGTCTTTACTGATGAGATGTGCATGAAAATCGCATTCGATTTTTTGCACAGCCCTAATATTTGGTAAATTTTTTTTCATGACAGTAATTAAAACTAAAATTTAAAGTTTATATTATTTAGTTGAATAATATTACCAGAGGTTTTATGCAGTTAGCCTTTTATTACTTTATTCGTACTGTTTTTATTGGTCATTCGGGTATTCACGCTGTACAGTCAATAGTGAAAAAAACGATAGAAAGTGCCAGTAAAGCCGATGAAACTCAGGGCCGTATTAAGACAGTGTGGTGCCCCTGGGCACTATAACTCAAAAGCACCCCCCCCCCCCCCCCCCCCATCAGACATAATTAAGGTGATTTCTCAAATGTAATTTATTAACTTGCCCAACTACATACATGTAGGCATATAAGCAGTGAGCACTATATTCAAATGTCTCATTTCAAAATGTACATCAATTCATTGACAGCATCAATTCACTCTTGCCCAAAAATAATAATAAATCTATCAGGTTTTTTACCTTTAGCAGAACAAGCAAATGTGTCAACTACATCCCCAGAGTTCATTTCCTTGACCAAGTCCGATTCTAGGGATACACAATCATGATTTTTCATGGCCGATTCCGATTTTTTACAAGCAAACTGGTCGATTCCGATACCGATTTCCGATTTTTTTTCTTTAAGCAACAAACAAGAAACAAGGAAAGTGTTCATAAACCAGATGTTTATTTGGTATTTAATAGGCCAAGCTGGCTTTTGTCCATTGAAAATAATAACCATAACAATCTGAAATTAACGGGAGTAACTGAACAGTAAGTAGCCTACATTCAATACAAACATAGAAGGTACAGACATCAGCATTTAGCTTTTGCTTTTGAATTGGGTTGAAACTACAAATTCAATTCAATTCAATTCAAGTTTATTTGTATAGCGCTTTTTACAATACAAATCGTTACAAAGCAACTTTACAGAAAATTATGTTTCTACAATATTTAGTAGTAGTAGCAGTAGTTTGTGCACGTTTGACAGGATTTTAGAAAAAATAAAAAATAATAATAATAATACAAGACGTAGTCAGCTAGATGATGAACTATCAATATTATTAATTAATAGTAATTACATGATGCAGTCACACATGTAGCAATAATTGTTAGTTCTGTTTGTTGATTCAAGGTTAGGATCATCTGGGGTCCTCTGAGGGTCAGCATCATCTCTTCTCAGGTGTTCTGGATCCAGACTGGAGCTTGTGTAAATCCTAGTTCCGTGGCAAAACATAGAAACAAAATAGAGACATCATTAGCATAGCTGCTGATCCAACAAAGTAAAATTAGTTTAACCCAAGCTAAAGAATAAAAATGCAGATGCAACTACACTCACAATTTAAGAGATACATTATTCGAATGCTTGGCGAAAGAGATGCGTTTTTAATCTAGATTTAAACAGAGAGAGTGTGTCTGAACCCCGATCATTATCAGGAAGGATAATGTTCACAAAGGAACAAAGAACTGGCCTTAAATGAAAAGATTAACTGTAACCATGTGAAATTAAAGGCAACAACTGCATAGTTCTACAATCTAAACAACACAATCAACACACATTCAATAAGATGTTACTTAATCAGCATTCAGTGTTTGTTTTAGTTTTAAAATTTGGTTTTAAAAAGAAAAAGCTTTACCAGTGAGAATAAAAAAGTATGCTATATAAATAAATTATTCCAAAATGTTAAAATCAAATAATGTTGGTGCGAATAAAACAAAAATACAAAGTGTTTCATTCGTCCAATAGGGTAATGACTCACATCTATATTTTTTTACTTGAGCCAATGAAATATAAATAACTATTGTCTCAAGTTAAAAAATATAGATGTCAATCATAACCCTAAAATGGTTTAATTGGATGGATGAAACACTTTTTTTCAGTTTGCTACAGGAGGTGATTTTTAAATCAATGTAATTTTAAGGTAAAATAAAAATAATCATCTTATACAGAACTGACGTTTACTTCTGGCTTTTCAGATGTGTATGCAAGTTCTACTTAAAAAAAAAAAAAAAACATTTCAGTTTTGTAATGGTTTAGTCCGTTTGGTTTCTCATCCAACACGCGAGAAGTTGATCTGAACATCCCTTCACTGTCTCCGCGTGTGCAGGGCGCGGACATATACAGTACGCTCGCGCAGCTTCAGTGCACGCAGGAAAGGCTCTTATTTGTGCGACAGTACACCAACGGCTGTTCGCTTCCTGCTATCTGTGCCTCAGACGTGTAGCTTTGCACTTCCAGTGCTGTATAGCTTGCACACAAATGACATAGCGAATGATCACAATGTAGTCTGTGCACGCGAGCGCACTTCCGGAAAAATCAGCCGAAAAAAGACCAAAAACCGTCCGGTTCCGATTTATGGCCGGTCAACCGGTGCATCAATGGTAAGCAGGGAGAGTGCAGTCAATCGCTCCTGTGTCATTGTCGTCCTGAGCTCATTCTTCACTCGTTTAAAAAAACAACAACTTTCAATCCCTGGAACATTTTGAATTGTAGTCAAATTGTATTGTATGTCCTTGTCTTTCTTTAACTTTCTTTTTGCAAAACCACTCAATTGACGTCAAATGACACATTTGCGCGTACTTGTTGTGGACCAACTCATCTCTGACAGATTGGGGACGGAAAGGGGGGGACTGATAGTGGTCATGTAATCTTTATTTATTTATAATTTATTATTATTATTGTTGTTGTTAAGTTAGTGTTCATAAACGAGTTATTTTTAAAGCTTGTGTCATGTGGTGCCCCCTTAGTGGTTGTGAATGGTTGGTGCCCCTGGGCACTGGCCCAAGTGCCCTTATGGATAATCCGGCTCTGATGAAACTGAGCGGGAGGCTCAGAAAAGAGGATTGTGGACTCTGGAGGTGCGTTCCTTTCGACCGTAAGTGTACTGCGAAGTGGACTTCACAGGGTATTCCGCCATCTTAAGTGAGATTCCAATCCGAAGGGAGCGAACATATTCAGTTCGAAGGGCACTGCGTACGGCACAGGGAATAAGGGAACATCGATACATCACTTCACAGGAAGTGGAGAGCGATTATCCCCCAACTGTCATTGTGCGCAGCACGTCATCACCAGTCAGAACGCTGTCTTCGTTCATATTCATTACGGATTGTAAAAAGGTATGATAATGTAAAAGCGACTAGAAGCCAGGGGGCAGGTTTTCATATTTTTTTGAAGCACCCCTGGGCGCCGCCATTGGCTAGCGGACCCCCACCTGCTGTTAGCATTCCATTGACACTTCATTTTGCCGTCACTTTGACGGCGGATAGCTTTACATCTGAGGCGTTTAAAGACTCCATTTGTCCATTAATTATTTCTAAAGAAAAATGAAAATGTATAAAAGGCTCCATTACCTTGTATCTTACGTTATGGTCCCGTAGAAGCAGTTTTTGTAAAAAATAGGCTAACGATTGCGTCATAACCAGCGACTCTCTGTCGCACAGTAGAGACATTACCGTATGGACAGGAGGAGAAGCTCGCAGGCAATCTTTAACCGTCTATGAGGCTATCGGGGGGACATGGAGGCATAAAGTCAGGGGAGATAATTAATCAGAATACTTACCAAAATTTGCTCCTGTTCACGCTCGCCTTCTCTGCAAGATTCGGTGGGTGATTCAGATTTCTCTCGGCACAGCGATTAGAAGATTTACAGGTTGCTCACGTGACATCTTTGCATAAAGCTCAGTTTGAGTCTGCGCAGTACGCCCGACCCCCAGGAAGTGCGTGCTTCTAATTGACTTCATTTTTCTCCGTTGAATCCAATGGGGTCACTGTGTCCATTTCTTTTACTGTCTATGCTAGAAGCAGATGAGGCTCTGCCATTTTTCTTTATTTTACTTCATTTACCTCAGTGTTTACTATACGGCTGTGCACGGGAAGAAGGCTCACGAGACCGCTATGCAATTATATGACTATTTATTAAAAACACATATACACACAGTTAACCAAATAAAAGTTTATTTTCATATTTGCATGACAGTTGCAGCAGGGCTTAAATTCTGTTAATAGTCAAATAATAGCAGCAATAGTCAATTAAAGTGTATAATAAACATACGTTTTTCATTATATAGTACTCAATGTTTTTTATTTTTTTATTTATAGTGTACATATTTTAAATGTGATTGTAAATAAAAATTAAAATATGAATGTAGTCCTATATATTTATGTTATATCATAATCTGCGCGACCCCATCATTGACTTTCTTTGATGACATTTGCAGGGCGTTCCAAATGAGCGGTTATAGTCAGTGAAGTCCACTTCAACTGATATACCGTACTCAGGGAATAGGGAGCAGTGAACACTGCGTAGGGACCCTGTCGAATGGAACGCACCTTGGATGTTTGTGAGCCGAGAGACTGAGTGAGAAACGAAGCGGGAGACCCGTCTGATGGAGTGAGAGAGAAGGAGCGGTAGCCGAGATAGCTAGCCACGGTGGGCGTGAGTGGGCCCACCACTGCATTTGCTAAGACTTGTTTCAGGACACTTGCAGTTTTTTTTTTTTTTTTTTTTTTTGTAAAGATTTACAAATTTTTTTTACAAAAGACTGTTTTGGGAATATTTTAGTTATTTAAATTTTGTATATTCGTTAATATTGAGTTTTGGGGAAAGCTTTTATATTCCATTTGCCAAATTCTTTTATTCAATTAACCAAGGGCGTTGCCCTATTTTTTGCTAAAATAAGAACCATCTCTGGATATCATTATTTTTACATATTTTATTGTCAAAAGGTTATAAAACTAACTAGACACTTATTAGGTGCACCTTCCTGGTATTTACCTGAACTACACCGAATCCAAGCACCCCCCATTCTCACGTAAATAACTCACAGAGTGGTTGTACGGGTGCTATATACACACACACACACACACACACACACATACATATATATATATATATATATATATATGTATGCTATATTGCCGAATTAAGCTAATTTCATAATTAACATTACATATTGAACAAAACTGAATCAACACTGAGCTGTCTTAAACTGAACAACAATATTGTTTTATTTTTTTTTAAGTTACCCTCTAAGTGCAAATAATTATACAATTTACCGCTAAAATAGCATTTTCTTTAGCAATAGGCTAAGTGTAAATATAAGTTGGATTTATACTTCAGTATTGTAGTACATTATAAAACAGTATAAAATATTGATTGTAAATTATCTATTTATTAATTTTATTAAATGGATGCCGCCTCATTGGGACAATAAAGCTCTCCACCTACCTCTAACCATACCCAATAACACTGTATTAGTAATGAGGTGTTCTATTTCCACTTTTAAAATATTTTCTTTGTTTTTTTTTTTATTTCCAATCGGATATGTGATGGGAAAAGGAGAAAAATGAGTTTAATAATTGAAACACAATAGTGTCAGTTATTTCCAATTTTACTCGCTTCGCCAATGATTCCTCAGACAATATGGCATCTTTAGCAGTGCTCTTTATTGCAGCTAGGCACTGGTAGACTGAGTTATTGTAAACAGCCTCTAGGTTATTTGCATTTAGAGTAAATAGACACGAAATGTATTTTTAGAACTGCTTTACATCGGAATTAAATTCTGTTAGCATAATTTAAATATTATTTTATGTATATATTATATTACTACAACATTATTATTATTTAATGCATTTAAAAAAAAATATGTACTGTATAAAGCGCTATAGAGATAAAGGTGACATCATTTGACTAGATCGGAAACGTGCCTTAGAGGTTAAGGTACAATCTATGTGTCACGGTTGGTAGAACTGTTATTTTTAATTGTTACGATGTGGGTGGAGTTATGTGTGTGTCTCATTTGCATTGTTCCATCAGCGACAGCTGCCATCCATTTCCTGCTCCCTACTAATTGCCCTGTCTTTTGTCTTGTGTTTGTCAGATCGTTGTTTGCAGTTCCCTTGTTTGTGCCATGTTTCTCGTCCTTGTTTCTCTCCTGTTCCTCATGCTACACGGATCGCTGCACTTCCGGACTCTCTGTGACTTCCTCACCTCCTCTACACATCACATGATCGCCCATCTCAGTCCCTGCATCACACTCTCCTGCTGCCAGGTTCCACACCCGCTCTCTGGCCGCCAGTTCCATTCCATCTTGTTGTATCTGACTGTTCATGCTCTTACGTGCTGTGCACCGTACCATTAAATCATTTTTGCATTTGTGTCCTCTCTTACTTTACACATCACAGAACGATCTGACCAACTATGGAAGCGGCAAGCTCAACCTCGCTGGCGGAGTTCATCATAGCGTCTCCCGGATGGACCAGCAGCAGGAGAGCATCATCAACACCGAACGCGCAGTTCAAGCGCTCGTGACGCAGGTGTCCGAGATAACCCAGCATATCCAACAACTCAGCATTCCCCCTGTGCCGCCCGCACCGTCTGTTCCCCGCACTGCCCCAGAGACAAGCCATCAACCGGAGCCCCACCTACCCTTTCCCGAGAGCTATGCCGGTGAGCCGAACTTCTGTAGAGCATTCCTTACCAGATTCAAACGTGTAGTTCTATGCATTTCTCATTACAGCCCAGTACGTTTGAGACTGAGGAGTCTAAAATAGCTTTGGTGCTCACGTTATTGACGGGACGGGCAGCCTTGTGTGGAACGGCAGTGTGGGAGAACCGGGACCCATTCTACGCCTCATTCCATGCTCTCACTGCAGAGATGAAGAGAATGTTTGACCGGGCAGTAGCCGGCAAGGAGGCTGCCAGAAGACACATCAGGCACATCAATTGAAACTTCCTATCACATCCCTCTCCCATCAGATCTCCGACAAAGCTCTCAACAGTCAAGAACTCCCCAGCATCACCTTTACTACTGGACTTATAACTCTCATCACCTCCGGCAATCACACTGAGACAATTCCCTTTCTTCTCATGTACCCCCCGGTTGCACCCATTGTTTTAGGCCACCCATGGCTAACGAAACATAATCCTCGGGTGGATTTGGGCTCGAACTTCATCACTATGTGGAGCGAGCATTGTCATGAGTCCTGTCTGGTGTCTGCTTGTTCGTCTGTGTCCGTTTCGGGGTTTCAGGAGAGTACCTGGAGAGTGGAGAGTGGCCTGCAGAGTACCTGGATCTGAAGGAAGTGTTCAGTAAGTCCCGCACTGCTCTTCCTCCGCATTGTCCCTATGACTTTCATATAGATTTATTACCAGGTAAGTCAACATCTAGGGGCAAGCTTTACTCCCTTTCTATTCCTGAGAGGGAGGCCATGGAGAAATTTGTTTCTGATTCTCTAGCAACAGGGTTCATCTGACCTTCCTCTTCTCCAGCAGGGGCAGGGTTCTTTTTGTTGGTAAGAAGGATGGCTTTCTGCATTTTTGTATTGATTACCAAGAGCTGAACAACAACACGGTGTAACACTAATGAGCTGATGGTATTTCAGCCATCTGTTCCATATTCTGCACTCAAAGACCAGAACGTGAGTAAACCAGGACTTTGCGTTTTACTACATCTTCCAACATAATTCACCATTTGGGGCGCCGCGACTATCGGCAACATCCTGCCATGGGTGACAGTTATTACACCTTAGAGAGAGTCTCCAGAGACACTCACGGGAGCCTCAAAAGAAAAAAAAGACGAAACCCCCGGTTTTTTTTTCCCCCACGGCCCGACAACACATTCCAGCTTCAAAGAGATTACGAACTCTCCTTACAACTTACACACACACATACACCCACAAATGTTTTATCTTACACTCATCATGTAAGTCCTTAATAATATGTATTTTGAGTATGTTTGTGCGTTGCATAAATGGTTAATCCTTGTTATGTGAAGAGTATAAGTGCTAACTTATTAATTGGAAGTGTTTATCCTAATTCTAATGTTCTCAAATAAGAGTCATGATTCTGTAACCCTACCCCTGACCAGCTCATAAAACTTTATGAGCCCACTGGGAAACAGGACAGGAAAAAGCTAGTTCACCGGTACCTTTTTCTCAATGTATCCTAAACTATTACTTTTTTCAATGAATTCTAAATATATTGTAAGTATTGCTTTTTGGTGCATTAGATGTTCCCCATATAAATTGGAGTATCTGCAGTTTTATCGTGTGTTAATCAAACTTTAAATGTGTGTAATTCTGCATTTGAATCTAACTTCATGTTTTGATCATTTATATATGTTATTTTTGGTATCTGTTTAATCGTCATGCTTTGACGGACTCACTTATGTAAAGGAAATTACAGTAAAATGTATTATTCTGGAATTACCAACTTGCTGGAATAAAACTGCTGAACTCGACTGTACCATAACTCACTCGAAGTGGGTGTTTCCCCAGAGACAAAGGAACTTTTTCCCGCTTCAGATCGCGGACGTTCATTGGTTGTTCATGCGAACAGAGGCGTGAACCAGTCGAGCTATAAAGGACTGACCCAGGAAGCACCTTCCACTCTTACCTCCTTCACGCTTGCCCTTTTCCTCTGACCCTGCTCGTCCCTCTGCGCGGCCTTGGGCCGCTCTCCTATCGCCGTCCCTCTCAGCACGGCGGCAGAGAGGACAGCCTTTTCATGGCTCCTCCGGGAGCGTTTATTTCTTTTGTTTTTGTTTATTTTCCTTACTAAGTTTATTCAACTATTCGCCTCTCCACACAAGGAAGACGAATTCTGAAACATTGCTTTGTTGGACCTTTCAAATATCGTGCGATTCCGCAGCAGCCCGGAAAACAGAAAGAACACGCCTAGCTACGGGACCACGCTCACGCTGCTCCAGCACACAAAGAGACACAGAGACACTTGCAAGTATCATTCTCTATGGAGATTTAAATGCTGCTTAAAGTTTGTCTATGATTTGATTTCTATGTTGCCTTTCAAGGGTTACGGTCTGTGAGTTTGCATAACTGAGCGCGTGATTCTGTGATCACGCCTATTCTCTCATTCTCTCTCCCTCTCTCTCTCTCCCTCATTTGGATTCCGTTAGGTCTTGTACAAAGTTTACTGTCTATATTGTCGTACGCGTATTTACTCTGTATAAATCGTAGTTTGATGTATTATTAGTTCAATTATTAAATTCCATATACTCCAGAGTGTCTGTCTAAGTTGCTCATGTTACAAAGTCAATGAAATGTCGATCTTAGCTACAAAGCTCATTTGTTACTTTTAAGTAATCTAAATTTTATAAGGACAGGAGAATGGTTTCATGGCCAGAAACTATTTGTCCTGGAATTATAAGAAGTGATAGCATTATACAATACAATACAATTTTATTTGTTAAGCACATTTAAAACAACCGAGGTTAGCCAAAGTGCTGGACACTGACATAATTGCAACAGATTTTAAAAACACATAACATGAGCACAATACACAGTTTAAACAAGTGACAAACTAAAATAATAAAATGCAAAGATGAACTCTCAGGCTGGTTTAAAGGCCAATGAATAAAAGTGAGTTTTAAGTCGTGATTTAAAACTGTCAAGGCTGGGAGCCACTCTGACACGCATAGGCAGATCATTCCACAGCCTAGGGGCCACGACTGAAAAAGCTTGATCTCCCCTATTTTTAAGTCTTGTTTTAGGAATGGATAAGAGTAGTTGGTCAGCAGACCTCAATGACCTTAGAGGAGCATGCCTCTTCAGTAGATCATCTATGTAAGCTGGGGCTTGACCATGAAGAGATTTAAAAACAAACAATAAAATCTTAAACTGTATTCTAAAACAAACAGGTAGCCAATGAAGAGAGGCAAGAACAGGCATAATGTGCTCTCGTTTACGGGTACCTGTAAGGAGTCGAGCGGCAGCATTCTGAACTATTTGCAATCTAGAGAGAGAGGCCTGGTTAACTCCTATATATATAGCATTACAATAATCCAGGCGAGTGGTGATAAAAGCATGTATAACCCTCTCCAAATCTTTGAAAGATAAAAATGGCTTCAATTTGGTAAGTAGTCTAAGTTGAAAAAAACTAGCTTTTACTACAGAGTTTATCTGTTTCTCTAGGTGAAGATCACTATCCATCTTTACCCCAAGGTTCGTTACCATAGACTTTACATAGGGCGTCAGGGGTCCCAAGTCCAATTTGGAGGTGCTAGTAAAACTGCTAGGTCTGAAAATCATAATTTCAGTTTTACTTTCATTAAAATGTAAAACGTTTAAAGCCATCCATGCTTTAATATCATAAACACACTCTAACAGCCTATTTATTGAATCCTCACCCTTACGTTTTATAGGCAGGTAGATTTGTAAATCATCTGCATACAGATGGAAACTAATGTTATGCTTTTTTAAGATGGAACCTAAAGGAAGCAAGTAAAGGGAGAAGAGAATCGGTCCCAAAATAGAGCCCTGCGGTACTCCACATCTCACTGGTGCTGCTGGTGAAGTAGAGCCCCCATACCCAACTTTAAACACTCTCGCTGAGAGATATGATCTAAACCATTTTAATACAGTGCCTTTAATCCCCACGTTGTGCTCGAGACGCGAGATAAGAACACTGTGGTCAACCGTATCAAAGGCTGCTGTAAGATCTAAAAGCATCAAGATTGAAGAATCTCCAGAATCTGTTGAAATCAAAAGATCGTTAAAAACTTTTATAAGTGCAGTCTCTGTACTATGAAATGCTTTAAAACCAGACTGGAACACCTCAAGAATACCATGCAGATCTAAATAGGCTTGTAACTGCACTAGGACTGCAATTTGACTAGAATTTGAAAGAACTGAAGTGTCCAGATTTTGTTTTTTGATAAGGGGCTGCACCACAACCTCTTTAAAACAAAGTGGCACATAACCAGAAGTCAGACTACTGTTTATGATTGCTTGAATGTTTGGTCCAATAGTGTTCCATACCTCTTTAAAAATACGTGATGGGATGATATCAGTGGGACAAGTTGAAGGTTTTAAATGTGTAACAATGTCATTAAGGGCCAAGATGGAAACAGGCTCAAACTCAGTGAGGACTGCAGCACACTCTATGGAAATGGAAGGATCAAAGGCTGGAGGTAAAATGCTAGCTCTAATAGTGGTAATCTTTTCCACAAAAAAGTGGAGGAATTTTTCACAGGCCACAGTAGATTCTTCCAACATTATAGATTGGGGGGTATGAAGAACAGAATTAATTGTTCTAAAAAGAACATGAGGTTTATGGCCATTTTTATCAATAACATCAGAGAGGTATTTAGCCTTTTCAGTTCGAACAATTCTCTGATAATTATTCCAACAATCCTTTAGAATATCATAAAAAACCTGCAATTTATGTTTTTTCTATTTTCGCTCAGCTTTCCTACACTTTTGCCTAGCCGCTCGAGTTAAATCATTAATCCACGGTTCAGAATTTGGTTTGGAGCGCCTGGGCTTTAGTGGTGCAATTTTATCAAGAATATTTATACAGGTGGATGAAAAACAGGAAACAAGCTCATCTGTACATTGGAAAGCAGACGGCTCTATAGTGTCTATAACATTACTAAATGCTTCAGAAAATTGTGCAGCAGTGGCCGGTTTAATTATCCTGCGGATATGAGGTGGAGCACATTGCTTAACAGTATTGTATGGAAGGGAAACATCAAATAAAATTGGTGCATGGTCAGAAAAAACAGCCTTTTGTATCTCAATATTTAAAATAGGCAAACTGCATGACAAGACAAGATCTAATGTGTGGCCATGAATCTGTGTAGGACCACTTACAAACTGTATAAGGTTAAATGAATCAATAAGTTCTAAAAAATCTTTAGCCAACAGATTTGTGGGACAACATACATGAATATTCATATCTCCTAAAATTAAGATCCGGTCATATTTTGGCATAATTTCAGACAATAATTCAGTAAAGTCTCTGATAAAATGCTTGTTATATTTAGGAGGTCGATAGATAAGAGCACACAAAACGGGCTGAAATTTGCCCAATTCAAACATTGTTATCTCAAAACTCGAAAATGTTATCATTGGCAACTGCCTGCAATTGTATTTTTCCTTAAAAATAACGGCAAGTCCTCCTCCTCGAACAGTAGTCCTCGGGGAGTTAAAATATGTGCAATCCAGTGGTAGAAGTTCAGAAAAAGGGCTCGACTCACCAACATTTAACCAAGTTTCAGTCACAAATAGAAAAATCCAAGTTATGCTGGGAAAAAAGCTCCCTTAAAATAAAGGTCTTATTCACCAGCGATCTAGCGTTGACCAGGGCAGCTCTGACAGGAGCCGGGGAACTGGCCGTACGAGTTACATAACTCAAAGACCGAAGGTTTCCATGGTTAACACCGCCTTTCCTAGGGCGAGGTGATCGTTGGCGAGAATACTCCATATCTGAGCCAGTAATTGGTATCAACCAGGTCCCGGCAGGATCCATAACACGCCAGGATAAATAGTGAACCAAAGGCAAACGAAAGTGACGCCGGGCTCCACAGGCAGAATAGTCCGCTATGTAAGCTTTCAACCTCACCAGCTGCCCACTGCGCTTCCCACGGCGTCTCGAGCGTCCTCTCCGGACAAGGGAAACCGGATTGCGTACAAGATGAGCAGGTATGTTTAGCAAGGGGGGAGGGAGAAAAGTTTTCTGACCATCCCAGTCATACTTAGTCGACTTCTCCATCGCGAGACGGAAATCGAATCAGCGTTTGACGATCATAAACCAGCAGAGAGTCAATACATTGCATAAACAGTGACACAAGCAGTAAAATCACGAACAATTTGCTCAGCACCAGACGGCCGGCCACAAACACTGGCGCCATCTTGGAGATCATTACTGAGAATGAATAAGTTAATCTTACGGCCGTTTGCTGGACGAACCACGTTTGATTTACATTAATTTCTAGTAAAAGATATCACAATAATTGATATCAAGAATAGAATATTGAAATATTAATGAGTAAATTACAGTGCCTTGTGATGAGTTATTAATATATACAATTGACCTATTTTTCATCTTCAATAATTTTAATGCAACTGTAATATGATATATATATATATTAATCATATTCCTGATTAATTATTCAAATTCCCTATATATCATTTGAGTTAATTATTATGTACAACCCAGTGCGGCTACATATTATTTGGTGGAGATAACGCGCGCATTTCAAACTTCGTTTTGTGAGCAATCCAGTTCAATCTGTGTATATGGTTAATAATAATTTCTGCACGCGCGCTACGAAATTTGTACTTGTGAGAAGTCGCAAGACGCGAACTCACTCCTAACTGACCTGTTAAGAAAGACCAAGGTCTCTCTGCAATGAGAACATTTTAATATGAATAATTAAAAGATGAAGAAATCTTTTATTAGTTGCAACATGTAAATCTGAAGGGATGAGGGATGTTCCTCTTATTCAGTTAAAAAGGCCTTGCTTATTAAATATCGTTATTGAATTTGTGGTGAACCACAGTGATATTCAAAAATAAACGATAAAAACTCCTGGTCTAAAATTGGCTTAGCTACCCGATTGTAAACCTAAAACATTTAAATCATAAGTGCTATTTTGATAAATGTTTATGGGAGTCAACAGATGGAAAATTCCTGTTGTTAACAGTTGTGTGTTTGGCAGTGAACGGATCCTTCCTTCACGCTCTGTTTAATATAGCACCGCAGAGGTAAAACCTTTGTCTGTTTGTTAGTTGTGATTTTGATGCAGAAAATCAGCCTGACAAACCGATCAGATTCTAAGTCATATTGAAATTGGCTGTAATTCCGCTTACTAAACACCAGAAGGGGTCTTTTGTTTATAAGTTTCAAGTTACGCCCTGCCTTCTGATGCCAGCGTGCATGAGTGCAAGTATGCGCCATCTCGTGGCCGTTTCAGATAATGCGCTCTAATTGCCAATCTCTATTTCCCTTGTGATTAATTGAATTAGATGTCTAAATTCTCAATAATTATTTGCATTTACAGCCTTGCTCATGCGAATATTATTCCAGAATAGACAATTTCAGACTGTTTACATTTACTTTGAGTTTGGTTCAAACATGATTTGAATTAAAATGTAATTGTGTAATAGTGGAAACTATTGACCCACTTAGAAGGTAAGCCATCTAGTGGCAGTCTCCTGTTAAATCGGCTCTCAGCTCTTTGCTCTCTTTTCAATTCTGTTTTGAATGGCATGTCTACTTTGACCCCTTTTTGATTAATTTCATAATTATTAATGACACCTTACTGTTATCATTGGTTATTATAGGATATTATTCAGATTTTCATTTTAATTATTTCTTACATGCTTATTTTAAATTTCAATTTAAACCAGTTTTGAATTTTTAATTTGAATTAAGTTTTCTGCTCACCAGGTTAAGCACAGAGAGGGAGTATGCCCCTTGTGGTGAAAACCAGCTACTACTTCTCCCGTGGTTCATTCCTGTCTGTTATTTTTGATTTTTATTATTTTTCTTCTCGCCTTTGGCTTAGGTTATTTTGGATAATTACCATCATTATCATAATTCCCTTTTTGTTTTATCATTATTAGGTAAAGCCCTTTTTGTTTTATCATTATTAGGTAAAGCTGTTACCTCTCATTTCTACATATATATTTACTCAGTTGATGTTAAACAAACCAAACCTTAATTAACTTTAAGTTTCTTGTATTTGATTGTAGAACTCCCTTGGTGATTGGACAGTCATCTCAGGTCTCCAGTGAGCAAGGGAGCCGACCAGCGTTACCGACACTGGCTGTGAGTGAAACTCGGTTCCTCTTATCTCTGTCCGTGCGGCACGCAGCGGAGACATCAGCAATCTGGCACTCCAATGGTAGTCAATCAGTCCAGCCGACACACACAATGCAATCTCTGGGACCAGTACCTAAACCGGGGCCTAAATCGGGGCCACTCTCTTTTTAAGAGAGGGTTCTAGGGAACAGCCCAATTTTGTAGTGCTGTCTGGCGGTTGACATCTTGGTGTTGCCTGGTTGTGTTAAAAGTCACAAGCTGTTTGAGAGGGCGCAAGGCCAGAGTAACGGAGGGCCGGGGACACTGCGGTTGAGTGTTTGGGGAGCGCCGGAGAGGTTGACCAAGCCACTGGTTTCCACCTGAATGGCTTCAATTCACCCAGGTGAACCAAATGTGATAAAACCCATCCACTTATTATAAGCCACAGAATATTAGATATTCCCCCGGATATATTTTAAGTGTTTGACCCATTTGCTTCTTCAAGCCACACCATCTTTCTAGGTTTCCTACTCAGATAGCCCCACTCACCTGTTGGCCCTATCTTAAAATCTAGCAGTAGGCTTAGGCCTCCTTATTCCCACTAACACATCGTGTTACTATGGTTTTTATCTAATTTCAAGTGTTGTGTTTCACTTTGATCTTTTTCTATCCTCTGTTCTGTTGTGATTTGTTTCTTTCATTTCACATAGAGACAGTAACCTGTGAGAGTCACCAAAGAAGCTAAATAGTAGAGTGACAACCAGCAGCCGGTGTCATCACGTGACCCGCTGAGGCTACTGCCTGTCAAATCTCCATTTCAGGTCCTTCGTTGACCCAAGTAAATTGGCTACTGAACTGTCTGACTGTTTGCATCAGTTAGCCCCAAATTCTCATAAACGGCACAGCCGTATGAATATAGCTCGTTAACCGTAGAACGAACTTGCATTGGTCTTTTTGTGTGGGTGTGCTGTGCTTCTCTCACCGACAGGGAGTCAGGATGTTCCAGCCATCCAGTCCAGCAGTCCACGGGGGCCACCTCTCGACATGGTTGAAAGCAGTGACGACCCCCTTCCTGCCCAAGGACGCCAGTAACCTGCAGCACCCAGAGCAACTAGACACTGAGCTAGATGAACTGATGGCACGCGATCCAACTCAAAGCGACTACTACAAAGAACTCGCCAGGATCCTCGGAAGCCTACCAAAGAGAACAACTGGAGAGAAAAGCCCTAAAAGAACTCAACAAAAAACTCCAGCAAGGTGACGCTCTCCTAAAAAGAGCAGAGACTGAACTGAAAGAAAGAGACTCTAAAACCTGGGCCTGCAAAACACACTTGCAAGCGGCCCAAGCTAAAATCAACGAGCTTACTCTGCAGAGAGACGAGCTCCAAGATGAACTTGACACTGTTCACACAGAACTGAAACATTCTGACAGGGGGGAGAACCCTTCCAGAGAACGCATGCCATTAAACCCTGCACGGCTCACAGAGAACTTGACAAGCTAGCCAGAAACATCCCTACATGCAATCCAGGTCCTGCAGGAGGACATGACGTTCACGCTTATTTATAAGACATTGACTTTCACTTGCAAACTGTCACCAACGTGACAGATGTGAACACATTGTACCTGTTAAAATTCACGTCCAGCCGAGATGTGCATATTTTTCTGGATCGTCAACCAGAGACTGTCAAAGGGGACTACCAGCAACTGCTACAAACTTTGATTCTTGAATTCTCTGATCCAGACTCGGACCATGGGCTCCTTATTGCTATGGACTGCAAACAGGGCCGACTTGAAAACCCACAGACTTTCTATAGTCAGCTAAGAAAAGACTACTTCGGAGCATGCAACGAACCAGGTATGGAACAAGATGTTGACTTAAAAACTCTGTTCCTCCGAAACCTACATGCCAGTTGGAGTTTTCATCTCAGAGTCCCAGCGTGTCTGCGTAACATGACTACACAAGAGTTACGGAACTTAGCCCACAAAGCTTGCACCAAGCAAAAGACTATTTATGAAAAGACTGTGAAAAACGCCAAAATCTCTGTCTCTGAGCGCTGCTTGGAGTTAACCCTAGAGGGCGCCCTACATCACCACAGTCACAGACATTTTTACAGAGTCAATACCGTTCCAAGCCAGCAGAGGGCAACACAATCGTGGTGGTGCTCATCCAAAGCACCAGAGCGAGCGCTCTGGAAGATTCTGGGACCGGCGACCCAAGAAGAGCCGATCCCCACCGTCCAGGACACAAAGCCCCGACAGCCGGCAGTGGAACCACTCTCGACATGACACTGGTAAGCTCAATCCTGAGCCCACATCAGAAAAACACAGGGCAGCCACGTCTGAGACAGCAGAGATCCTGAGGGTGCTGAAAGAGCTTCTTTACATGAAACCTTGCAAGGAAGACAAGGAAGATGAACCAGACATCTTATGTCTAAGCATAAGAACTGAAACCAACACCCTGTCTAACTGCCATCTGTATGAGCCAAGCACCCAGAACACTGCTCGTCCTCCACAGACCACAGAGCTAACTGTCACATCACAAGGTGACAGCATCACCCAAGCTCCACAGCTGACAGCTGCACACCCTGAACGAGACAGCACAGGTCCTCACACCAGGTACCACAAACACAAGGTACCAGAAAATGCTGCTTTGACGACCTGCCTTCGCAGCGAGCTACACAAGACAGGTCCTAACCACCCATTGATCGTCACACCTGCCCTGATGCCAACATTCCTGGGCAACCTTGTCGAAAAGAGGGTGGGCCAAAAAGGAGTGAGCATGGAAGACCTGATCGACACAGGATTAAACCTTACGGTGATCTCATCTCACCTTTTCAAAAGACTCCAATTTGAAGCTAAGAGACAAGATCAAACTCTTACACCTCAAACTTGCGAACTGAATGTACAGTCGTACAGCCAGAATGACATCCAGTTTGAACAGGTTGCTTCCATTTACCTGACAACCGGTCCAATGAGTCTAGTACATCCTATTTATGTCTCATCAATGAACACTCATGCATTTCTCATCGGCAAAGACCTGCTAGATCACTTTGACCCTTTACTGAACTTCAAACAGCTAAAAGACTTGTGCGAGACTCAAGTGCGAGAACCTCTTTCTCTCCAGCCACACAGGTTGCCAGAGAAAGACTGTCAGGTCACCGAGGTCACGGGAACTCCCACAGAGCCAGACTGCCAGGTCACAGAGGTCACGGGAACCCCAGCAGCCAGCCATGGGTACACAGCCCCTACGACAGACAAAAGCTCAAGCTCAAGTTCAAGCCTCTGCACCCTAGTCAACGAACAGGGTACGGTGGTACCAGCTTACACCAAAGGGGTCGCTGTTCAGCTCAACCTGCAATGTGGTCAAACCTTAAACCACACGCTGGGTTTCTTCCAATCCTCACCTGAATGTGTGGAACTCGGACTCACACTTGAAGCCACACCCCTCACTGAAGTGTCATCGTGTATAGTCTACATCCTGTGCAACAACTGCACGGCAACTGAAATCAACATTCCCAAGGCCTACCGGCTGGGATGGCTAGTGAGCCATGACTTTAATGACTTTGAACTTGTACTACCTGTCATTGAGCCCATTCCACCTGCACCGATACCCGAAGGGAGTGCAAACAACACATTGTTCACTGCACCCTTCAAATTCGTCGCCATCACATCTGTCATGTCGGTGAGCAAAGACCAGGTGTGCAGAATGGATCTGACAGATGACCAACACCTCGCAGTACACACAGTCTCCCACCAAAACATCAGTGAGACTGATGAAGCTGCTACACCTCTCAATACCAAACTGACTGATGACACACGGATGGAGGAGCCTTACACAGGTTTTCAATCTCAAGTGCAGCAAATTCTACAAGACACTCATGCACTTCAGAGCGATACATATCGCCAAAGACTCAGACAAGTTCTTTATAAGCTCAAAGAATCCTGTGCCAAAGACTTTTTAGACTGTGGTCTTACCAACCTACACACGGTGCGCATACCTACGCACCCTGATGCTCCTCCCACTTCTGTCAAACAGTACAAGATTCCCATCACCTCACACAAACCAGTGCAGGAGATCATCGAATCTATGCTGGAGAAAGGTGTCATCTATCCATGCAACAGCACCTACTCAACCCTCATCTGGCCCGCCCTCAAAACTAACTGCGAGGGGCGACCCACCATTGACTACAGGAAACTGAATCAACAGGTGCCGCTGTCACGATGGCACAAGACACAGCTGGAACAAGAAATGCCCCGAATCAGAGGAGCCACAATCCTCCCTACACCAGATGTGGCCTCTGGATTCTGGACCATTCCGGTGCACCCGGAAATCCAACACAAACTGGCATTCACACTTGGCAACCGACAGTTCACCTTCAACAGGTGTCTGTTCGACTATGCCGACTCATCAGCTGAATTCAACATCTGTTTGAACAAAGCCTGTACAGACTCTAACTATGCTAGACTCAGTTTCGTGTGCCATCTTCCATGCTGTAAACAGAATGGTTTTAAAACTGCAAACAACAAGCCAGTCAAACACCAACACCTGTTCCAGCAATGTGATAACATCACAAAAACACACAATGTGACTGTGTACTGGAAGAAGGTAAAAGGACACTCGAAGCTACCAGGTCTAGACAAGGACTTAAAAGATCAAACTGACACCCTTGCCAAAACTGGCACACTAAACAACAGGCTGTGGTCACTCCCAACCCACCCACCCACCCACATTCAGGGTTGAACTGATTACACACAGCATAAGAACTTTACTAGCAGAACCGCTTACGCTGGCTCCGCTGTCTACAATGACCAACATAGCGGACATGCGGGCTTCTGAAACCTCCATAATGACTTTGCTTTACCACCTCTCAGACCCCTCCATCCACCCTATAGTCTATAGTCACTGACAACCAACGTCCCAGACCACTGCATGATACAAAGGACATGCTGCGTGCACAGAAAAACATTGTGGATTGTGCACCGTCTGACATCACAATGCCAGGGCTTGTAATGCCACGGAGCAAAAGGGGGAAAATGCCAATATATTTCCATGACACATCATGTGCTGCACCACGCAGCACCAGAGCCACTGACAAGACACTGAAGCCAGATGTGGTGGCCACTTCCAGATGTGGTGGCCTACCACGACAGCGACACACAGCTGTACCTGGCCCCAAACCTGCACATGTGTACTTTGACCAAAGACATTCATTATCTCTGCCTTAGCAAACCCTTCCTCAGACACAACGCTGAAGGAATCTGCGGGTTGCAACCCCTGGTCAGCGACACACGCTGCCCTGCTGAAGCCAAGCCTCGTACACAAGTCACAGAAACGCAAGCAGAGATTGTAGGTGACAGATGGCTCGTCAACACTCCTGTGCGAACAGCTACAATGACCCACGGCCAGCATGACACTGCCACCCATGTCAACCTGCTTGACCAGAGCATGTGGATTCAAGTACTGAAAGGTGCCACCCAACACATTGACATTACTGCCGTCGACACAGCCCTCCAAGCACTGTCTCGACAGCCCGTTCTGAACCCGTCATCTGCGGTCTGAGCCTGGACTGCTGCCGACACTGCATGGTGCATCTCCACTGTCATTGGTCCCGCCCTGACCCTTGGCGTGACCTTCATCCTATACAGGAGACTCAACGAGACGCAAACCTCTACAGCCAAACTCACAACAGCCGTGGCTGGAGGTCTCCGATGGAATTCCCGGAAAGGGGGTGCCAAGTCAAAGACAACACCGAACCTCATCACGCTGAATCCTCAGCTCCAGGAACCACCTGCCATCATGATCCACCTGCTACATGACCATCATGATTCACCTGTCATCTGCCCATAGTGATGATTGCCGTCCGATGATGTCCACACAGGAACTTCATCCGACGGAAAGGGGGAGATGTAACACTAATGAGCTGATGGTATTTCAGCCATCTGTTCCATATTAATGAATCCTAACTCTAACACATTCTGCACTCAAAGACCAGAACGTGAGTAAACCAGGACTTTGAGTTTTACTACATCTTCCAACATAATTCACCATTTGGGGCGCCGCGATGTTGGCAACATCCTGCCGTGGGTGACAGTTATTACACCTTAGAGAGAGTCTCCAGAGACACTCGCGGGAGCCTCAAAAGAAAAAAAAGACGAAACCCCCGTTTTTTTTCCCCAACGGCCCGACAACACATTCCAGCTTCAAAGAGATTACGAACTCTCCTTACAACTTACACACACACACGCACACACATACACCCACAAATGTTTTATCTTACACTCATCATGTAAGTCCTTAATAATATGTATTTTGAGTATGTTTGTGCGTTGCATAAATGGTTAATCCTTGTTATGTGAAGAGTATAAGTGCTAACTTATTAATTGGAAGTGTTTATCCTAATTCTAATGTTCTCAAATAAGAGTCATGATTCTGTAACCCTACCCCTGACCAGCTCATAAAACTTTATGAGCCCACTGGGAAACAGGACAGGAAAAAGCTAGTTCACCGGTACCTTTTTCTCAATGTATCCTAAACTATTACTTTTTTTCAATGAATTCTAAATGTATTGTAAGTATTGCTTTTTGGTGCATTAGATGTTCCCCATATAAATTGGAGTATCTGCAGTTTTATCGTGTGTTAATCAAACTTTAAATGTGTGTAATTCTGCATTTGAATGTAACTTCATGTTTTGATCATGTTATTTTTGGTATCTGTACCATAACTCACTCGAAGTGGGTGTTTCCCCAGAGACAAAGGAACTTTTTCCCGCTTCAGATTGCGGACGTTCATTGGTTGTTCATGCGAACAGAGGCGTGAACCAGTCGAGCTATAAAGGACTGACCCAGGAAGCACCTCCCACTCTTACCTTCTTCGCGCTTGCCCTTTTCCTCTAACCCTGCTCGTCCCTCTGCGTGGCCTTGGGCCGCTCTCCTATCGCCGTCCCTCTCAGCATGGCGGCTGAGAGGACAGCCTTTTCATGGCTCCTCCGGGAGCGTTTATTTCTTTTGTTTTTGTTTATTTTCCTTACTAAGTTTATTCAACCATTCGCCTCTCCACACAAGGAAGACGAATTCTGAAACATTGCTTTGTTGGACCTTTCAAATATCGCGTGATTCCGCAGCAGCCCGGAAAACAGAAAGAACACGCCTAGCTACGGGACCACGCTCACTCTGCTCCAGCACACATAGAGACACAGAGACACTTGCAAGTATCATTCTCTATGGAGATTTAAATGCTGCTTAAAGTTTGTCTATGATTTGATTTCTATGTTGCCTTTCAAGGGTTACTGTCTGTGAGTTTGCATAACTGAGCGCGTGATTCTGTGATCACGCCTATTCTCTCATTCTCTCTCCCTCTCTCTCTCTCTCTCTCTCTCTCTCTCTCTCTCCCTCTCCCTCATTTGGATTCCGTTAGGTCTTGTACAAAGTTTACTGTCTATATTGTCGTACGCGTATTTACTCTGTATAAATCGTAGTTTGATGTATTATTAGTTCAATTATTAAATTCCATATACTCCAGATTGTCTGTCTAAGTTGCTCATGCGTTCGTGTGCACCTGAGGGTATGTTAAGAATGCAGGAGAGTGCCCTGCTTTAAAGCCAACGAGCACTAGTTGCGATCCAACACAGCAAGAACTTCTTCAACATCTGGCAACATGCAGGATTCCGATGACAGCAGCTCAGATGTGGAGTTAACTGCACCACGCAGCAACAGCTAAATTCCTTCTTCACTGGACCCGACAAAGCAAGCGTTAAAAATAATTTTAATATGATTTAATATGCGCTGCGACGCAGACAGTCACTGAAAATAATGGGATAGTATTTTGTCTCACTGCTTCTGTCCAACAATACGCCTTGTTATCTATTGTGGTAATTTGCAGGTCGTGTCAAAATGTTTTTGGTTTAGAATAGATAAATAACTCATTTGACTCGTGTACGATAATTTTCTTCCAAATACGATAATTTTGAACTTCTGGTACGATACTTGGACATTTCCAATCTGGCAACACTGCTGCCTATTCTGGTGTGTTGGGCTCATGACTGGAGCTTCGTAACGTTATTGGGCCTTGCTCTTAGCAGAAAACGGGACTAGAGGCGGCTGTTGCTGAAGAGCTACAAGAAAAAGTTTGATACATGAGCGGTGGTTTACAAACAACGTTGTTTTGCAAAGTCACTAGCATCTTGAACTGCTCCTAACTACCTTAACATTAGCTTACTTACCTCGTCGTCTCCGTTTGTTTTTTTTTTTTTAGGAAGAATGTGTTCAGCTTAGAACATTTTTGTCCTCATCAGTTTCCAAAGCTTCCTTTTTATTTATTCTGGACTTTTCAGCGCCGCATTTGCGCTTTCTGTTATACATTTTTATCTCACTTTTTTTTTTTTTTTTTTTTTTTTTTTTGAGCAACTTGCAAGGTGACGTGTTGGGGGCGGGGCCAGGGAATCAACAGATAATCATGTCATCATTATCTTGCAGGCTGCACTATGCGAGAAAATAATAAATAAAAAATAGTGGGACGGTGGTAAAATAATAAATAAAAACAGTGGGGCTGCGGTAAAATAATAATAATAATAAATAATAATAATAATAATATATTTATATATATATATATATATATATTTTTTTTTAACCCAGTGCCATGACAACAACGGCCCTCGCAGCCAAAAAAACATACCGGCCCACCGGAAATTTTCCCGGCAGGGGCGTGTTCTGTCGATTTGTGCTGCCTTGTCGAAAAATGCTACCGTAGCTCGAATCGATAGCAGAGTCTGTCGATTTTTGCTGCCTTGTCGAAAAATGCTACCCGAAGCGCGAATCGATCACAGAGAATTTCGATTCATTCTACCCTTGATATAATAAGTAAAAATTATATACAAGTAAAAATGACATAATTGTAAATGTACAATTATAAAATTCAAAGTTATGAGTACCTACTACATACGGCACTGTACTGTTTTTTTTTTAAATGGCGTGAAAAGTAAAAATCATCAAATATTCATATTTGACCTGTCAAAGCAAACCTTTCCTTGGTAACTGAACTTTATGAGTAGCATATTCTGATAGACCAACACGCCCTATCAAATAATGCTCCCAGTGCAAATTCACTTTATTTTACATCACTAAAGATATCGCAATGCTCACCGTCCGTCAACCGAAGTCTGGATGCCTAGATTTATGGGCGTGGCAACGCAGAACACAATTGTGAGTCTGCACATGCGCAGAACCAGTAAGTAGCACATCTCGATGGGTAGCATAAATCGACAGAACACCGGCCCGCGGCATAGGCGGTATAGGCAAATGCTAAGGGCGCCACTCATCCATAGGGGCGCCAGAATGAGTGAACCAGTGAATTTTTTTTTTTTTTTTTTTTTTACATATATATATATTTTTAATAATAGGCTACTATTTAAAAACCATTAATTCGAAATACTACCAAATAAAGCAAAAAAAAAAAAAAAAAAAAGTCCGGCTATTCAATCTTCCCCTATCCATCGAGTGCTTGAAGTGCGTCAGAAACAGAGCGCGCGCGATCAGTTGTTGGTAATTTGTTGTGTAGCGTGCTTAACGCCGCATCCAATGTAGACAGCACTGCTTTTGTTAACACACAGCTCGTAGAAACGGGCCTGGCAGCTCGCCCCAGTTCTAGACACGGTTAAAGTTTCCTGATTGTGACGGAAGGCCGAATTTACATGACACATTATAAATGAGCATAGTCTGCGATAGATACAGTGCCAAAAAGAGAAGAGGATAAAGACAGAGGTAAAGAGATGTAGTGAAAGAACAATTTATTGCATAGGAGTAAGATACTATAATTTCATGGCAGTTATTTTTACCTTAAACTTAATGTTAGCAGTTGTTCTGAGTTCTGAGTCCCCAGACTGTGATTTTGTACAATCATGTCAGTTTTAAGACGCATTTTTTATTATCACTTTTTTATTAATGTTTTACTCTACAGTTGTGCAGGGGATACAGTACAAGCCAAAAGTTTGGAAACATTACTATTTTTAATGTTTTTGAAAGAAGTTTCTTCTGCTCATCAAGCCTGCATTTATTTGATCAAAAATACAGAAAAAAATGTAATATTGTGATATATTATTACAATTTAAAATAATTTGTTTTCAATTTATTATACTTTAAAGTATCATTTATTTCTGTGATGCAAAGCTGAAATTTCAGCATCATTACTCCATTCTTCAGTGTCACATGTGACATCCGGTCTATCACATGATCCTTTAGAAATCATTCTAATATGATGATTTATTATGAGTGTTGGAAACAGTTCTGCTGTAATGTGTGTGTGTGTGTGTATATATATATATATATATATATATATATATATATATATATATATATATGCTAAATCATGAACACAATGACAGGGTGAAATGGGCTGTGATGCATGGGGCGCCAGGTAAAATCTTTCCTAGGGCAGCAAATTGGTCAGGGCCGGCCCTGTCTGAGCAACATTAAAGTGTTTCGTTCCTGAATTAATCAACCGTTTAAATGATTCGGTTCAATCGCAATGACTCACTTATTAACAGTGACTCGCTGCCGCCTATTGGCGGTTTTAATTTCACATTTAATGGAACCTTTTCATTTTTTAAATAATTTCAAACATCAGTTTTCAATGTTTTATCTTTAAAATATCAAAACATTATTTGTTCATTTGTAACTGCAGGTTAAAGTATTCCATGTTCCACGGAGCTGCATTAAACAGTGTGTAAAAACATCTAAATGGCACTTCAGATGCAGCTTCTGTTTTATCTACATTGCAAAGATCAATTTTGTTGATACTGATTGCATTTGCTTGATAACAGCCCAAATGCAAGTATTTGACCTAAAATATGGTGCACACTTTTAGAAACAATGGTGTAAAGGTAAAAAAAAAAAAAACGTACTCGGTTACTAAACGTAACCTCGGTTCTCTCTAGAAGAGCGAACGAGTACTGCGTCTTAGTTAAGACGCTACGGGAAAAGTCTCTTTTCACGAAATACTGAAGCAAAAAATTATCCTTAATTTTGTATTTTTGTAAAGCGCATTTGCAGCAGTACACAGCCATAGGCGAGACGGCTCGCTCGCTCACTGGCTTGTTCTGCGGCAACTGCACAGCCTATCGAGCGCAGGCTGATGCAACATCAGACCAATAAGGGCGCTTCGCGCCCTTCTTGCCACTTCCCGCCGAAACGGGTGTGGCCCAACCTATAAAAGGAGCTCGAAAAGGCTGACTCACCTGATTTATTTCATCGCCGAAGCGAACCAGAGTGAATCGTACGCACGGCAGAGAACGCAGTACTCGTTCGCTCTTCTAGAGAGAACCGAGGTTACGTTTAGTAACCGAGTACGTTCTCTTACGAGAGCTCTCTCGTACTGCGTCTTAGCTAAGACGCTACGGGAACCCGATGTAAAACGCCGTGCGCGCAGGGATCACACACCGATAAACCTGAAGCAACGCCCAGGATTTACAGTGCACAGTCACCTGAGGGACTCACAGAGAGTCCGGGACAGAAAAAAGGGGGAAAAACCCTCCGTCCCATATCTAGCAGCATCCGTAGATGCGGCAATATGACATCACACAGCCGAGGCAAGGCCTGACCAATGTGGCAATGCGGGTCTTACGCAATACTGCCCATATAACAGTCGGCAGCGCCTAGCGCTCATGAATTCAGAATTCCCCTCAGGGCCCTGATTCTTCTATACCGACAGCAGCCTTGCTTGCAAGGCGGGAACCTCCAGGTTATAGAACCTGATAAATGTAGACGGCGAGGCCCAACCCGCCGCCATACATATATCCTGCAAGGAGATCCCAGTAGACCACGCCCACGATGAGGCGACGCCTCTTGTGGAGTGTGCTCTGACGCCCAACGGGCACTGAAGGCCCCTGGAAGCGTAAGCTAACGCTATGGCGTCAACTATCCATCTGGATAGAGTCTGTCTCGAAACAGCCATTCCTTTGGAACGTCCACCGAATGAGACAAATAGCTGCTCCGTCTGCCGAAAGGCAGCAGAGCGAGACACATAAGCTCTTAAAACCCTGACAGGGCAAAGAAGACTCGAGTCTCCATCCTCCCCTGACACCGGCAGGGCAGACAGGGCAATAACCTGAGCCCGAAACGGTGTGTTGAGGGATTTCGGCACATAACCGTGCCTAGGTTTGAGTATGACCCTTGAGTCATTGGGCCCAAACTCCAAGCACGACTGGCTCACCGAAAGCGCGTGCAAATCACCCACACGCTTCACAGAAGCGAGAGCCAACAAGAATACTGTCTTGAACGACAGATGCTGAAGGCTAACCGATTGGATAGGCTCAAAAGGGGGACCCTTCAAGGCCTCCAAAACCGCCGCGAGGTCCCACATAGGGACTGACGGAGGTCTGGGAGGATTCAGCCTCCTAGCTCCTCTGAGGAACCGGATGACTAAATCGTTCCTTCCTATTGACTGACCGGACGCCGTTTCAGAAAACGCCGCGATGGCCGCCACATAAACTTTGAGCGTGGATGGGGCTCTGCCCTTATCCAACAGCTCCTGTAGGAAGGAGAGGACCTCCGTCACCTCACAACTAAGGGGTGAATAACCTCGAGCTGTGCACCAGCTGGAGAACACCGACCACTTCGAGGCATACAGACGTCGTGTCGACGGAGCTCTAGCCTGAGTGATGGTATTTAGCACTCCCACTGCGAGATCAGCGGGTAACCGTTGAGTGCCCATACATGGAGGGACCACAACTCCGGTTGAGGGTGCCAAATCGAGCCCCTGGCCTGCGAGAGGAGATCTCTCCTCAACGGTACCGGCCATGGGGCGACATCTGCTAATTGCATCAAATCTGGGAACCATGGTTGGTTCTTCCAAAGAGGTGCCACAAGCAGTATTGAACATCTCGTTTCTCTCACCCGTTCTATCACCTGCGGAAGGAGGGAGACGGGAGGGAACGCATAAAGCGGGCAGCACGGCCATTTCCGTGACAGCGCGCTTTCGTTCTTGGAAAAGAATGCGGGGCAGTGAGCGTTTTCGTGGGACGCAAAGAGGTCCACCTCCGCCATGCCAAATCTCTCCCACAACAGCCGAACTGTTTGCGGGTGTAGAGACCATTCGCCCGTAGGGACATTGCCTCTGGACAGCCTGTCTGGACCCAGATTCTGCAGTCCAGGCACATGCACCGCTCTCAGCGAGCGCACGTTGCGTTGAGCCCAAATCAGGAGGCGTTCCGTCAGCCTGTACAGGTTTCGGGAACCGAGACCGCCCTGGCGATTTATGTAGGACACCACGGACATGTTGTCCGAACGGACTACGACGTGGTGATCCTTGATATGGGGACAAAAGCGCGTCATCGACTCGCGTCTCCACTGCCAGCATTTCCAGGCAGTTGATATGATGGAGCTTTTCCCGTTCTGACCATAGGCCAAAGGACGGTCTGCCTTCGAGCAGCGCTCCCCATCCCGAAGTGGAGGCGTCTGTCGACACCATTTTCACACTCGGGGGAAGTCCCCAGGCTTACACCTGATCGGTACCAGCCGTTCGCTGTCCAAGGTGCTAGAGCCGCAACACAGCTCTGATCGACCTTGAAATGCAGCCGGCCAGACGCCCACGCTCTGCGCGGCACCCGAGCCTTCAGCCAGAACTGCAGGGGGCGCATGCGGAGCAGGCCCAGCCGCAGAACCGGAGATGCTGAGGCCATGAGACCCAGCATCCTTTGACAGTGTTTGAGCGACACAGTCGCGCCGCAGCGGAAAGAACTCGCTGCGCGCTGAATGCCCATCGTGCGCTGTGGTGACAGTCGCGCCGTCATGGAACACGAGTTCAGAACTATACCCAGAAACAGGATCGTCTGACTGGGGTTCAGCGAACTCTTCGCCCAATTGACACTGAGGCCGAGCTTCTCGAGGTGATCGAGTAAAACAGCCCTGTGGTCCACGAGCTCCGCTCGTGATTGGGCCAGAACCAGCCAGTCGTCCAAATAATTCAGCACTCGTATGCCTCTGAGTCTGAGAGGAGCGAGCGCTGCATCCATGCACCTCGTAAACGTACGAGGAGCTACGGACAAGCCGAATGGCAGGACTGCAAACTGGTATGCCTGGCCCTCGAAGGCGAATCTCAAAAACCGCCTGTGGTTTGACGCTATCTGTATTTGAAAATACGCGTCCTTCAGATCTATTGACATGAACCAGTCCCCTCCGCGAATCTGCGCGAGGAGCTTCCTGGTCGTGAGCATTTTGAAACTGCGTTTCATCAATGCCTTGTTCAGCTGCCTTAGATCCAGTATGGGCCTGAGACCCCCGTCTCTCTTGGGCACCAGAAAGTATCTGCTGTACAGCCCCCCCTCGCTTTGAGCTTGAGACACAGGCTCTACAGCCCCTTTGCTCAACAGTTTCGATATTTCGGCCCGAAGTATGTGTGCTACTTCTGTTTTGACCGTAGTTTCGACGCGCGCTGAGAAGCGCGGTGGGCGTCGAGAAAACTGTAGCGAGTAGCCTCTCTTTATAATGCCTAGCACCCAATCCGAAACCCCTGGAAGCGCTGACCATGCATCTGCATGAATGGCTAAGGGCTGGATGTGACACGCGCTCTGTTGACTGGGCAACGGCGGCGCTCGAGTGTGCTGCGCATCTGAGGCGGGGAGCGCGCTGATCACAGCGGGCAGATCGCTCATCCTCGACCCCGTTCCGGCGCTTAACCGACTGGAGGGAGGCTGAGCGGGTCCCGTGGGACTCAATATATCTGCGAGTAACCGTGGGCTGCATGTGTGCACTTTTACCACTTCCAACTCGCCGTCTGCCTGTGCAGAATGTACGTGCACGGGCCTCGTTTTTACAGAAGCCCCGCGCCATAAGTGACATAGTGTATGTGGGCACTGGGAAGTGGGCACGTTTACTATGCGGCGTGCTCGACCGATCTGTGTCGATCTTATGTGCGCCAGCCCTGTGTGCAGGGCTGTGCTTACATGCGGGGATGGGCACTGGGTAGTGGGCATCGTCACTGCATTTAAAGCACCATCGGCCGTGGCCGGACGAGCGTGCACGGGTTTCGTTTTTACAGAAACCGCATGACGCGTGTGACATAGTAATTGTGGGCACTGAGGGGTGGGCACGTTTACTATGTAGTGTGCGCGACCGACTTGAGTCGACATTATGAGCGCAGGCCCTGTGTGTAGGGCTGTGCTTACATGTGGAGATGGGCACTGAGGAGTGGGCATCGTCACAACATTTATAGCACCATCGGCCGTGGCCGGGACACCAGAAAAAACGCTGTTTTTGTGAAACATCTGGGTAGCCGTGATAACGGCTTTTGTGTGCAGGCAAGCGGGCACTCGTGCAGGCTTGCGCATTGCAGAAGACACTGAGGCAGTCGCAACTCTTGGAACTGCAACAGCGGCGCGCTTGGCTGAGAGCTCGGCCGCAGCGGGACTCGAACACTGGCGCTTTCCCAGCAATGCTAGGATGCTTTCGGGGCTTCTGGCTTCACCGCAATCCTCTGCCGCGGCTCCCGCGGCGCGGGGCGACGGCTCGAAGAGCGAGAACGGGGTCCCGAGCTGCGTTGCTGACGCTGTCGTGATGGCGCAGCAGGAGGCGGTGGGCGTGACTGAGAGCTCTGTGGGGCCGGTCTAGAGCGGCTAGCTGCAGAACTGGAGCGCTTCGGCAAGAAGTGCTTGAACGCCTGTGAAGCTTTCTGGTCCTCGGCGAATCTCTCCACAAACTCGTTGACGGAAGATCCAAAGAGGCCGGCAGGAGTTAGCGGAGCGTCAAGAAACGCAGCGCGCTCAGACTCCTTGATGTCAGAAAGCGTCAGCCACAAATGCCTCTCAGCCACCGTAGCGGAAGCCATAACCCGTCCCATGGCCTGTGCAGCGGACTTAGTAGCGCGGAGGGAGAGATCCGAAGCACTCCTCAGATCCGCGAGACAGATCGCTTCAGGTCCCATCTCATCCAGCTTGCTGAGAAGATCGCCCTGGAAAATCTGTAGCGTCGCCATGGTGTGTAACGCAGACGCAGCCTGCCCAGCAGCAGAGAATATCCGTGTGAGCAGCGATGACGTCATGCGGCAGGCTTTGGATGGCAACGCCGCCTTAGTCCGCCGTCCAGCAGAGGGCGGGCAAAGGTGCGCTGCTATAGCCTGTTCCACCGGCGGAAGTGACAGGTAGCCTCTGTTCTTAGCACCGTCCAGTGTGGAGAATGCTGGCGAAACAGATGAGCGGAGAATGGAGCGTCCCAAGCCTTCGCCACTTCTTCGTGAAGCTCAGGAAGAAAAGGGGCGTGTTTTGAGCTTGAGGAAGAGCGCTCATCCGGAAGATAGCTACCATCCAGCCGGGAACGCGAAGGGGGCGCTGGTGCAGACCACTCGAGGCCGAGGCTCGCCGCGGCCAACGAGAGTACACGCATCAGCTCCTTATCGATATCCCCCCGTCTGCTGGGCCTCTGAGCAGCTGGCGCGAGATCCACGGAGCTCGTCCAACCCTCACTGCCCGAAGCAAGCAGAGAGCACGTGTCTTCTTCCTCCGACGCGGGCCTGAGATCCACTTCCTCCGATGACGCGTCGGCAAGCAGCGGACACTGAGCATCGGGAAGCGATGCAGGGGAGACCGGCGAAGCGGAGGGAACCGGCGAGCTCGGCCGAGCTGGAGGCGGTTCTGGTAGGCGCTGCGAGCGGCGCTTCTTACGGCGCTGCGGCGCAGCGGATGATGCAGGCTTCGAGAAGGATGCCAGGCGAGTCCTCAGAGTCACCATAGGCATCAGCTCGCAATGAGGACATCCGCCATCAGCGAGCGCGAGCGCTGCATGGTCTTCACCCAGACAGGAGACGCAGATGACATGACGATCTCCTTCGCTGAGCGGGGTTCTGCACGAGCCGCACGAAGGCATCTTTAAAAAGACGCAGCTCTTTTGTGAATGTGCGTCGCAGGGCGAACACACACACAGAGTATAACAGAACAAGGATTATAAAGGATATGGGCGCCGGATAGCGCAGCAGGAACGGCAGTGGAAGGCGGCGGTGCCAGCGGCTTCAGGATGGCTCGTCCTGCTGATATGCTCTTCCAGACGGCGCTTGCTTCCTCGTGATCCAGCGATGCGTGAGCTTCGCTGAAGAGATGAAAAATCAGGTGAGTCAGCCTTTTCGAGCTCCTTTTATAGGTTGGGCTACACCCGTTTCGGCGGGAAGTGGCAAGAAGGGCGCGAAGCGCCCTTATTGGTCTGATGTTGCATCAGCCTGCGCTCGATAGGCTGTGCAGTTGCCGCAGAACAAGCCAGTGAGCGAGCGAGCCGTCTCGCCTATGGCTGTGTACTGCTGCAAATGCGCTTTACAAAAATACAAAATTAAGGATAATTTTTTGCTTCAGTATTTCGTGAAAAGAGACTTTTCCCGTAGCGTCTTAGCTAAGACGCAGTACGAGAGAGCTCTCGTAAGAGAACTCAGGTGTCTGCACAATTAAAAATAAGATATCAGCACAATAACACTCAGCAAAATAGTGTAATTATCGTTATCGATAAAATCCTAGAACTCACAGAGATATAACTTTTTGTCTATATTGCAAACCCTTATTTTTTTTTTCTTTATTTTAATGTGCCACCCCCAAAATTTACTGTGGCCTCATTTGGCCACCCCTGTTAACATTTTCTGGGGGCGCCACTGTTTCCCGGTGCTCCCGATTAGCCAATCCGGGCCTGGTGCTGTATCTAATGACTACTTTTACTATAAGCATACTCTGGAGCAATTCATTAAAATTTTCCTAGCACTGCAAATCATTTTGATTGAATGCCCTGTTAAAATATATATTTCAAACGCAATGTAATGTTTACAACATTTTGTGATCATTCACTCACTCTTTATATATATATATATATATATATATATATATATATATATATATATATATATATATATATATATATATATATATATATAAAATTTAAATTAAATTAAATTTATGCAGACACTTACTTACAGTGCATTCAGGCTATCAATTTTTACCTATCATGTGTTCTTGGGGAATCGAACCCCCAACCTTGCGCTTGATAATGCAGTGCTCTACCAATTGAGCTACAGGAATACTATACTATATTATACATAAACACACACACACACACACACATAGACACACACACACAAATTATCACTGCGCCTGAGACAAACGTTCGCGTCTCCTGTGTGCATGTGCATTTGCATTCTCATGCTTGTTCCCATAGGACACTCACACTGCCTCATTAAGCCGGGTCAATGATCTTTTCATTAACTTTTCCGTTTTATATCTCACGGCAACGGCAAGACAACATTCGCTATGATCTGAGCGTCGACAGACTAGATTTCTTAATCACAAAAATATCGCATGCCCATGACAGTAACATAATGTATCTATTAGAATGTATAAACGTGGTTTTAGAATTGATTTTACAAAACTTTACTTTTTAAGTTTAGTAGCTGGGCAGTTCAAGGCACTATTCAGGACCATGGAGACTTCCCCAGATACTTCCAGTGTTCCTAAAACTGGGGAGATTATGTTAAATGTAGGATTTATATTGATATTCACTTATTTAGAGATACCTGAGGGCGATTTCTGACAGAAAGCGCTATATTTGTCTTGGTACGTCTTTAAATGGCGTGTTTAATGTAAGTGGTGGGCGGAGCCGCGAAGCTCGCGATCACAGGACAGGCTTCAGCTCCTCAGTCGAGCGGACGACAGCGAGCTCTGGATACGCGGATTATCCCGCTACACTGGATTTGACCTAGGCATCACTCCATCTGCGCTGCATCACTCGAAATGTGGATAAAGTGTTTTTTTTTTTTTTTTTGAAAATTTGTTGAATAAACCGGATTCTCCATCGGTTTAGTACAATCTGCATCATATAAGGTAAATCAGAACTACTTTAAGAGATTTAGAGAGTTTCACAAATGCGTTTGGAAATTAAATCGCATTACTCCTGTTGTACTACCATGTTTTGCCGTTTGAGTATTTATAAATATATATTTTAAACGCATATCTTCCGTGCATTTTCTCTGGGATAGCCATATTCTTATAATGCAAACGTTTGCAATTTAATTTCGAAATATACTTTTTATTTTGCAACATGAAAGAGATAGAAAAAATCTTATTGTTGTATCCTATTAATCCTATTAGTCATAAACATTTCTGAAATATTTAATGGATGTTTGAGATCTACTGTCATTGCTAAAGAAGGTACTGAAGGATGACAGATGCAAGCAGCAGTCTGAACAGGATCCCCTACCCCCAACCCACCCCTCTGCTTTAATAGTGCAAAACTTTCATGGCCTTGAAGAATGTTAAAGTAATAATGCTACAGTTTTGTTTATTCCAAAATATTGCTGATATTTTCAGTTTTACAGTTTGTAGCTGCCATATAAATGACATGTAAAAGAACTGAATATACCTCAAGGTCAGCAGCCTACTGATGATATTACTACGTTACTTTTAGATAAAGATGGTGGGTTTTTATACCATAATTTGACCTGAAAATGTTCTCTATCTTTCTCTCGCCCTCTCACTCTCTCTGTATACTGTATATACATATATATATATATATATATATATATATATATATATATATATATATATATATATATATATATATATATATATATATATATATCCCTCTTTCCAGCTTCTCATATGCCTGTATTTGTGTATGTATGCGTGTGTGTTTTCCTTTTGAATACAGAAACAATTTAAAGGGTTGAAGTGTGTCACTTTTTTCTCTCTTATGGAACACCAAAGGAGATGTTTATCAGAATGTCTGATCAGCCCTCTTGGAAAGATAGATGGAGAGAGAGCCTGTCAAGCTTTAAAAAAATAAAATAAAATAAATAATTGCATAATTACAAGTAGCCCATAAGACCTGTGCACTATATTACTTTGGTTTTGTATGAAAATTACCAACTTCAACGTTCTGCTATAAATAACTGCTTTGGTTTTCCACAGAACAAAAGTAAATCAGGATTTGAAAGACATGATGGTGAGTAAATGATAACAGAATCATATTTGGGGTAAACCATTCATTTAATTGGTAATCCCATTTAAAACTGTGTGTGATGAATCATTTCTATTCCATAACGCCCATGCCGCTGCACATTATTATTACGCTGCAGCTTACTTTTGCTTGTGAGGTTTTTTTTATGTTGATTTCTCCTTTTTTTCTTCTTTTTTTTTTTTTTTTTTTTTTTTTTTTTGTGAATGCATGTCAGGAGGTATTGGATGTCTTGATGTCAAATTGCCTTTTCGATAAGATAAATTCAGACATTAAGCATTTGAGAGACATTTGCAGGAGAAACCCAGCAGAGATTGACATGACATTGGACGAAAGCACATATGGTATATAAGACGTAATCAGCAGCATATATATTTGTTGTTTCCAGTACCCAGCATCTTGACCTTGCTCACAGAGAATAAAACATGCTGGAAATGTCTGTAAATCATTTAAGACAGATGGAAGACTTTTCCTCTGATAGTTATGTGTAAGCTTTTCATGCTCTTTTGCCTTTTGGGAACCAAATGGAACATTTATTCTGTTTGAGTGAATTTTCTATGGATTACAGAGCATATGGCACACACACATACAGTACTTCAGAGTCTTAATTCCTCATCTCTAGTCTTAGTTCTTCATTTTTGCTTATGAGATGGGATTTATTATGCTTATGCCCAAAACAACTCTCTCCAAAAGTCCTGTCCAAATCTCTCTGGAGAGTTCTGATTGGATCTATGTAATTTATAACCCAATAGTATGTATTATGTTTGTAATAAGTCCTCTATGTGATTGCTGCCAGACCAATGGCCAGTTATCATGTGCCTTGTGTGAGGATCAGGTTTCAGGCCAGCCTGTTCATAGCAGACTTAACAGGAGGTCTTTCTGAAAACCTGTTCTCTATGATGTCTTGCCTATTAGTGTGACATGCATGGTAAATGTCTTGACCGTGGTCACTGCTTTCTGCTTGGGTCATCCTTTTCACCTTTCTTCTCAAATCTTGTGGAGCTCTATTCTCTTTTGAAACACTGACAAGACCACTATCGCTCAAGACACGCTTCACTCATCGGTGTTGGTATCAGTTGCCTTAATTCAATAGCTGGCTGCCAGGGATAGATTAACTATTTAGGGCAGGTAGTTAAAGGGGCTACTGTGTTGCACCGCTGTGGAACAGTTACGATTGGGGAGGCTTTTGTCTCTGAGTGCTCAATGCCAAAGCAACAGCCAGGCCAGGGTTGGATGGAATTCTACACACGTACAGTATCTCTCCTTCAGACATCTGTCAACTGTCATAAACACCAAATATTTGACAGTGGATATTCAAAATGCAAATACAGTTGTGTTTTCTTTATATATGTGCAAAATGTATTTTGGAGTGTTGGCCTCAATCACAGTAATTGCACTCCTGTTAATTGCACTCAGGTGTCTTCACTTGTTAGTCATTATCCTCCCTATATTAACCAGTCCTTTTCTGTTTGTCTGCATGGAGTCCTTACTTTCCGTCACCCATTTTCCTTGCCTTCCGAGTTCCTTTTCCTATTCCTGTTTATTCATTTATTTGTTTGGATGGATTTTTGGTTTTGACCTCTGCATGTTGGATTCTGAGTTGGATTACCCAAATAAACCCACACTGCGTTTGGATCTCTCGTCTCCTGCATTTCACTGGGTCTCCGATCTTAACAGCCATTCTTTAACATTTGTCAGTTGAATAAATGATCATATTTAATTATAGCTAATGATTTCTTACAGTAACAATATAAAACTCTGTGATACTCTAAATGATTGGGTGAATATATTAAATCAAACCCTGACAAATACATTTGTCATTTTTTTCCTTTCAAATTTGTCAAATTTGTCCCAGTACCCCAGTTTGAAAACATTTGAGTTGGTCTAAGGAAACATAAGTGTAAGGGAACACAAAATTGCCCATTGTATATAGAATATTTTTTTTCTGTGTATGTAATGTATAATGAATAAAATAAAAAAATGTACGTCATTTTTTATCTTCACAGATTAGGTAAAGAAGGACCAATGTGGCCATTACTATGTGGCGATATAATGGAATCAGAAGCAATATGGAACATCTCTGTTTTAATCCAGAAAGTCAACTCAAAGGAACATCGTCAGTAAAGCCCATCTAGACAGCAGAAGCAGACCAGTTGTCCACTTCTAATCTCAAGGCTGTTTGGTCTGTTTTGGAATCCATCCCAGTAATCTTAAACAGGATTTAGGATAACATGTGTCAATAACCTCAATGGCCTCACATTCTTCACTCATATGGTTATCATCTAAAGGATTTGATGTTTCTTCAATGACCTCCATATCATTTTCCAGAAAATATATCTGAGGAGTTTTATTTTGTTCATTGCACTTTTGTAGCATAACCACTGGTTACCATGCTTCCCATTTGCTGGCCCCATCGTGTACTATTACTATTCAGCACCTTCCTGAGTCTTGGTTTGGGCCTGGAGTTCACAGGTTCAGAGGGTCAGTGGGCACGTTATCTTCGCTGGGATGCCAGCACGAGAAGTGACCTCAGCTTTCAGTTCAAAACAGCCATATCAGATGCACTGGTTCTCTACTTTGACGATGGAGGATATTGTGACTTCCTGCTCCTGAGTATTGAAGAAGGCAAGCTTAAGTTGCATTTTAGTGTGGACTGTGCAGAAACCACTATAACCTCCAACAAGATGGTAAATGACACTCGCTGGCACTTTGCCACCATCAGCAGGCACAACTTGCGAACCGTGTTGGCGCTGGACGGAGAGTCAAAGGTGGACGAGGTAAGACCACAAAGGCAGTTCATGAAGATTGTCAGTGACCTTTATCTTGGAGGAGTGCCTCAAGACATTCGGACATCTGCCCTAACACTACCAGCAGCTAAGGAGATGCCACCATTCAAGGGGATTATTACAGACCTGGGTTATGGAATTCAGGTTCCAACACGCCTTGGAAGCCAAAAGGTCCGGTTAGAGATGGAAGGCTTGTGTACGGAAAACCTCTGTGAAAATGGAGGCAGTTGCAGCATGACTGACGGTGAAGCTTACTGTGACTGCTCTAAAACAGGATATGTAGGTCGTTACTGCAATGAAGGTAAGAATGGCTCCACTTGATTTTGAGCACATGTCTAGCCAGTAGTTTGATGTAATTAAGTTAGAAATCTATTTCTAAGAAAACCTAGGCAAAAGATTGTCAAAAAATAAATAAATGAATAATAAACAAATAAATAATAATAATAATAATAATAAGAAAACCTTGCAACAACATGAAATCAAAATGTACCCTATTTACTTTCCAGTTTCCCATTCATGGTAAGTTTATTTACAAGTCAATACATACATGTGCAGTTAAATTACACCTCACAGTGCATTTAGACACTGTGTCATCCTTAAAGAAATGTGTAAATACATTACATGAATAAAACATACAGTATGGTATTTATTTTAAATAAATTTAGCCTACAAACACTTTCAAGTGAAACAGACATATACATATATGCAACAGTTACTAGGAAACCAGTTATAGACTTGAAAAGAATTGACAATATACATCCACTAAAAATCCCTGCAATACCAACTTGCTACATTTGCAAAAATGGTTAAAGTTAGATGAAGATGCCAGTTGTTCAATTACATTACATTTTAAAGCATGGTTTAAGTTTCCAAATAGTATTTATGGCCACTAATGCTATTTAAGGTGTCGATCTGTAACATATTTAATAATAATAATGTTTTGATTATCAGTAATTATTTTGCTCAATATATCACTGATTGAGTGACAGTTCCTGTCAGCATTGGTTACCTTGACATGTTACAGATATTTTTTTCACTGTTTTCACACAAACTTTTTGCAGGCATATCCATTGTGGTTTTTTGTTTTTTATAATAATTGTTATAGGTTAAATTATACCTTTTCCATCAAATATCCAGATCCTGCACATTCCAGACAATGGAAGGTACACCACAATTTCAAGAAATTAACCTTTTAAACTGAGATTTTATTTCTACTTTCTGAGATGAGAAAATTTCTTATTTCTAAATGGTCAAGTTTCTTTTTTTTCAACTGTACTTCAGTGTTAAGACCTATTTGGGATTACTGTCACTGTAGACTCCCCAGCAGGTATTAAAATAAGTCTCAAAACTGATTATACTTTCCGAATGCACACTGAATTGCCAAGAGACTTTGGTGCTGTGGTTATAAGAGATTCCTCTTTTTTGTATTGTGCCCTGTGTATAGTCTATAATTCCACAAGCATCTCAATTTATTCAGGGCATGAATATAAAGGCACCCAGTCAGGCAGGGAATCAGTAGACCCAAACCTCAATGACTGACTTATTGCATTTCATGATCAAACCCAAGCCCTTTAGACTGATCACACCAGCCTTGTGCCTCAGTGCTCAGTTGGTTTTCAAGATTAAGTGATCGTCCTCCGTAGTGACAAGAGATCAGGCTGTTTAATCAGATCACCTCTGGATCAGTAGGGTGCTCAGGGCTAGCTTGTGAAGGATGTTTCTGTGTCTCTGGCCTTCTGGCAACCAGTAGGCCTAAAAAAGTGCCCTTAATGAGGAGCCAGTCAGCAGCTGCTCAAGGGAAAACTGATGTTATAAATGTGAAGCTAGTGGACCTCCTCTAATCTCAGAGCAGGGGTTTTTCTCAGCCTGTTCTGTGCTTTGAGCGCAGGCGTGGCTGTCAGGGCTGTCACAGCTTGTCTTGGCTTCATCAGGTGCCAGTCGTGTCCATAGATTAATGGACGTGTCTGATAACAGACTGCACCAGTTAGCTGTGGGAGCGATTCATAATTAGGGGCAGAACGAAAGAGAAATGGCTAATTCGCTGGTGGGTGATGGGGACAAATGATGGGCTTAAACTCGGACTTACATGCTCTTAGCAGCACACAGCAAGGCTGCATTTACTAATTTATGGTTAATTCACTAAGAATTAATTGAAATTAAGTTTTAATGGCAGTAATAGTAAATTAACAAATTAATTGCAGAGTTTTGTGAATAAGGCACTATGTATAATGAGTCTTATTTACATTGATGGGTGTTTCTTTATGTCCCAGGGGATCATTTTTATTAAAAGTTGGATTTTAACTTTTTTTTGGTACAGTATATGAAATGTTATATAAGATCACTTTGAAACTGACTTGGAGATGTTTTTCTTAGATGTAGATTATTCCTTTTATATGTAGATTTTAGATTTACTGTAGTCCCAGTGCCAGTCCTTTAGTTGTCCAATATGGAAATTATGATTATAAAAATGTATGATCATCTAAACAAAAACAAAAATAAACATAAACCATTTCAGTAATTATGACAGTTCTACCACACTGAATAATTTTGCCTCTAAGGAGTAAGGTCAGTGAAGACAAATGAGGCACCCACTTTATCAAAAAATGTCATTTCCACAATTGTCATTAAATTGCAGGATTCATGTTTTGAGACATAGTATAAATTACATTGTGATGGGGTTTCAGAATTATTGAAAAAAGAAGTGTGAGAGAAAAAAGTGCCTATAGTTGGGGCATACTTGGGGCATGTTTATACTAAATAATAATAATAATAATAATACAAAAATAATAATAGGAATGGCTCAATGTAGATAATCATGATGCAATGCTAAATTCAGCACATTTGGTGACCTGGTTAAACAGGATTGCAGGTTGAAACTGGACAAACTCCAGATCCAGTGGTCTGCCTAATTGTTTTTGAATTCATCTTTTAGTGTTGGTGCAATTTAACAGCACGGTATGTACCAAAGTAACAAATGTGAGCTCAGAACTTATGTGTACCCTTGATAATCTGTCCAACCTGCTATTGTTTTAAGTACAGACAGACACGGCAACAGGCTTGCAAAGGCCGCCAGAGCATGCAGATGGCTCAGGAAAGCATACAACATACCTCAGTGTGTCTGAAAGCACTAGAAGGGCCACACCACCCCAGCAGGAGCACAACCGTCAGTATTTTCATGTGGAAATCTGCCTTAAACAGCAGGTTTATTAAAAAAAATATGTGTTTAGCCATAAAACACATGTTCTGTCTGCCCTGCCAATGTGGATGAGAGACACATTGTTTAGTTTTTGAGATCACAGCAGCCAGACACTTTATTGTAATTCCAGCTACAAAACATTAAATTCAGGGATGTTTCTGTACTTGTCACATTTCAGACACATTCGATTAGTTTAAACTCTTAGTTTGTTTGCATAAAAAAAAAACTGCATTATAAAGAAGTACTTACTCTATGCTTTAATTATTAAGAGACTTAATGAAAAAGAACAACTTTCCGGTGATTAGCTGCACCTTATTTTCTTCACTTGAGAGCTACACATTTATTTATTTATTCATTTAGCCTAGAAAACAATTATTGCTCAACAGCATGTGAAAAAAAGTCAAAACAATCATTGTGGGCTTAGCTGTTAGGATTAATAAATATACGTGGAAATATGACAGTTACTATAATCTTACTACAAAAGTAGGTCAATAAAAAAAGGGGGAAAGGACTTGCGACCTGATTAAGGCGCAGTTGGCATTTGTGTCTTTTGACCCAACGTAGGGAAATGTTGGGATTTGAGTTTAGGGATGAAAAATAGAGCAAAGGATTAAAGCTGATCAGCATGTCATCAAGAGGGATATGGTCACATGAAGGCGATAAACCCTCTTTCTCTCTCTCCCAGTGCTTCAAGTAACCAGTCAAAGTGGAGGCACGTGTATTGTTTTTACAGGCAGCCATTTTGTTGACAAAGGAGGCAGTATTGTAGTCGAGGTCAGCTTATTCAAGTCCAAGTCCATTCCAAGTCAAAACCGACACCAGAAGAGGGTTAAGTACAGTACAGACCAAAAGTTTGGACACACCTTCTCATTCAAAGAGTTTTCTTTATTTTCATGACTATGAAATTGTAGAGTCACACTGAAGGCATCAAGGGCTATTTGACCAAAAAGGAGAGTGATGGGGTGCTGCGCCAGATGACCTGGCCTCCACAGTCACTGGACCTGAACCCAATCGAGATGGTTTAGGGGTGAGCTGGACCGCAGACAGAAGGCAAAAGGCCCAACAAGTGCTAAGCATCTCTCGGGGAACTCCTTCAAGACTGTTGGAAGACCATTTCAGGTGACTACCTCTTGAAGCTCATCAAGAGAATGCCAAGAGTGTGCAAAGCAGTAATCAAAGCAAAAGGTGGCTACTTTGAAGAAACTAGAATATGACATATTTTCAGTTGTTTCACACTTTTTTGTTATGTATATAATTCCATATATAATTCCACATGTGTTAATTCATAGTTTTGATGCCTTCAGTGTGAATCTACAATTTTCATGAAAATAAAGAAAACTCTTTGAATGAGAAGGTGTGTCCAAACTTTTGGTCTGTACTGTATGTGTTAAGACAGAGAGTTGAGGAGGGTTAAAAAGTGATTTAGATAGTGGAAATATGCTTTCCTGCAGGGTTAATGAAGCCTGGTTTCATATGAGTGTCACACAAACCTCTACAGCATACACAAAGTGACCACAAAATGTGTCTGCAGTGTTGTAGTACTCTTAGTCCAAGTCAAGTCATAGTCCAAATGCTCCAAGGCAAGACCATGACCATGAAAATATGCTCTTGTACTTGGACTCAAGTACTGCAACACTGATAACTCATGGGTTCCTTGGTGTTGAAGCAGATTAAAGTATAAGAGAAATCCAGCATACATCACCAGAGAATGTTTTATTAGAAGACCAAGTTACAATATTATGATTAAAACATAAGGTAAAAAAAAAAAAACATTCTTCAGGGATGAGGCATTTATACATTTTCATGCTGACTTTAAAAGTATATGTTTGGTGTGATTTATATACCCATAAATGTGACTTCGGGATCTCTCTTCAGGATTATGGGTAGTGTAGTTCATCACAAAGAATTAAGATGAAATCAAGCTATAGAAACATACCATATCTTAACATTCTCTGAGTTTTGAAAGGTTTATATGTTAACATTACAAGTCTCTAAGGAATCTCTAAAAAAGTTTCTCCAAAGAAAAGCTTATTCAGATGTTACAACCCGAATTCCGGAAAAGTTGGGACGTTTTTTAAATTTTAATAAAATGAAAACTAAAGGAATTTCAAATCACATGAGCCAATATTTTATTCACAATAGAACATAGATAACGTAGCAAATGTTTAAACTGAGAAATTTTACACTTTTATCCACTTAATTAGCTCATTTAAAATTTAATGCCTGCTACAGGTCTCAAAAAAGTTGGCAAGGGGGCAACAAATGGCTAAAAAGGCAAGCAGTTTTGAAAAGATTCAGCTGGGAGAACATCTAGTGATTAATTAAGTTAATTGATATCAGGTCTGTAACATGATTAGCTATAAAAGCTTTGTCTTAGAGAAGCAGAGTCTCTCAGAAGTAAAGATGGGCAGAGGCTCTCCAATCTGTGAAAGACTGCGTAAAAAAATTGTGGAAAACTTTAAAAACAATGTTCCTCAACGTCAAATTGCAAAGGCTTTGCAAATCTCATCATCTACAGTGCATAACATCATCAAAAGATTCAGAGAAACTGGAGAAATCTCTGTGCGTAAGGGACAAGGCCGGAGACCTTTATTGGATGCCCGTGGTCTTCGGGCTCTCAGACGACACTGCATCACTCATCGGCATGATTGTGTCAATGACATTACTAAATGGGCCCAGGAATACTTTCAGAAACCACTGTCGGTAAACACAATCCGCCGTGCCATCAGCAGATGCCAACTAAAGCTCTATCATGCAAAAAGGAAGCCATATGTGAACATGGTCCAGAAGTGCCGTCGTGTCCTGTGGGCCAAGGCTCATTTAAAATGGACTATTTCAAAGTGGAATAGTGTTTTATGGTCAGACGAGTCCAAATTTGACATTCTTGTTGGAAATCACGGACGCCGTGTCCTCCGGGCTAAAGAGGAGGGAGACCTTCCAGCATGTTATCAGCGTTCAGTTCAAAAGCCAGCATCTCTGATGGTATGGGGGTGCATAAGTGCATACGGTATGGGCAGCTTGCATGTTTTGGAAGGCTCTGTGAATGCTGAAAGGTATATAAAGGTTTTAGAGCAACATATGCTTCCCTCCAAACAACGTCTATTTCAGGGAAGGCCTTGTTTATTTCAGCAGGACAATGCAAAACCACATACTGCAGCTATAACAACAGCATGGCTTCGTCGTAGAAGAGTCCGGGTGCTAACCTGGCCTGCCTGCAGTCCAGATCTTTCACCTATAGAGAACATTTGGCGCATCATTAAACGAAAAATACGTCAAAGACGACCACGAACTCTTCAGCAGCTGGAAATCTATATAAGGCAAGAATGGGACCAAATTCCAACAGCAAAACTCCAGCAACTCATAGCCTCAATGCCCAGACGTCTTCAAACTGTTTTGAAAAGAAATGGAGATGCTACACCATGGTAAACATGCCCCGTCCCAACTATTTTGAGACCTGTAGCAGAAATCAAAATTGAAATGAGCTCATTTTGTGCATAAAATTGTAAACTTTCTCAGTTTAAACATTTGCTATGTTATCTATGTTCTATTGTGAATAAAATATTGGCTCATGTGATTTGAAAGTCTTTTAGTTTTCATTTTATTAAAATTTAAAAAACGTCCCAACTTTTCCGGAATTCGGGTTGTAGATTGAAACTGATCTTAAAAGTTGTGCTCTGTTTCTATACTGGTCGAATCGGGTCAGTCCTTTTTTGGTACTGGTCTAGCTCAAAAACAACTATAGCCATTTTGTTCACTTGTAAACAATGCAGGTCAATCAGCATGCACTTTCTGGTGAAGCTGGGCGATCAAAGAAGGAGCAAGGAAGTTTGCACCCAGCACCCAGAATCCTGAACACAGCATATCCTGATGACCAGCAGAGCCGGTCGATTAAACTTTACAATTAAACTTTGACATGAAACATCAGACTGTCTCTGTCAACTGAATTTACTGCTTTAGTGAAATTACAATTGAAATTACTGCTTTAGTGCTGTAAGATAAGAAACCCAGCGAATCCTAAAAGCCTTACAAGTGTGCCCTAAAAGCATGAAAATCCAATAAGCCAGGCATTACTGAATAAATAAACTGATCATCCTCTGGTTCCAATCCTGAAGGGACGACAGGAAAGAGACAAAAAAAAAAAGGAGACAGACTCTAACTCTTGGATAGAGATGTCTGATTTTGCTTGGCTTTAAGAAAATCCAGGTGGTAATTTCCAGCCAGTAAGGAAGGAGACCTGGATTTGTCTTCCAAGATGGCAGATGTCTGGAATCATAAAAGATCTCTAATCTCATATGGCAAAATTACTAGTCTTTGATTGCTTAGTGTGACATGCTCAACAATGGCCAGTGATTCGCCCTTGTGCTGAATTGCCTCTGATAAAGCAGGGACAGACATGTTAGTTAAAAAATTTTATGCTAACTTGTCTATATGATATGCAATATTTAGCTCAGGCTGTAGAAAATGCTGCTCGTAAAAGCAAATTCATAGGCTAAATTCCCATGGAATGTTACTAAAAAAAAATAATAATAATAATGAATTCAATGCATTTTAAAGATAAAGAGATAAAGTCTTCTAAAAACATTAGACAAACCTGCCAAAACTTATACAAAGTAATTTGGAAGGTTGTGGGTTTTATTCCCAGGAAACAAACTTTTCAAAATCCTCTGTGTTTACCAAATTCAAGTGTATCAAACAATTAAAAAAAAAAAGTATGTAGATGATTTTAGTCTTTTGTTTCTCAGTAAATCAGCATGCTTTGCTTTTATCTGCAGCTTTTTAGATATGACAGGCTCCTTGAGATTGAAGTTTTTTTCTTTGAATTAAATTGGTTGGTCAAACTGAATTTAATAGAGAGATTTTTTTCAGGTGATTCATGTACGATTTACAATCTTAATGGCCTGGTTTGAGGCTTTACAGTACATCGTTATTTGGTTGAAATGTGCAGTTCTCCTCTTCCAATCAGTGTGCATTAATTTAAACAGGTTTATTCAAAAACAAAAACAGCTGTGTAGGATTCAATTGGATAACTATATGCCTGAGTCTTCAGTGAGAGTAATTCTCTGTGTTCAGAAATCCACAAAACTCACAACCTCGTAAATCCACATGGTCCACATCGGACAGCTGGCTTAGTAACCTGCTTGGATTTATGGCCTCATCCAGAGTATGTGAGGAACTCTGTGGCATTCTGGACACTTTAGCAATATTCTCGAAGTGATGGAGTGATTTGAAGTAATAATGTCAATCTGCTTCTCTTAGAAAATTGAACAGATTTTATAGACTTTTTTTCCACAGGATTTTTTATTAATTTGATGTTTTACAGTCATGCACAGGGACAGTCTTGATTCTTTGCATGAGAAACCAGTCTTGTTTACAGCTGAAAATAAAATGTTTGCATGACAGCCTCCATGCAAAGTCAAAAGTGTTGTCTAACAGCTGAACTTTCTCTGTCTTCCCCTTTATGCCATCTTCTCAAAAGCTGTGAACAAAACCCCCGGTAAGTGAGTCTTAGGCTGTGAAAACTCTGAAAACATACTGAATGCATTCAAATAAAGCTAAGATAAAGAGAAATAAAATAATGTTCTATTCCATTAATAGTCACTTTCACACATGAAGCCATATAATGGTATAAAACAGGACTCCAAATACCTTGTGCACATACCCCATTTTTAAATCACAGTCCAAATAATATGCTAAATATGCTAAAATGTATTGTTACCATTAAAGATGTTATATTTTACTGTGATCTTTAAATTACACAAAATTTTCATGTAACATATTTTTACACTGGTAATTTTCTCCTAGCTTGTAGTTCTCCTGACAGATGATCATAGTGCTTGTTGTCATGTTGTATTTAAGCAAACTATCACAGTGCTGCAGTGAACATAATCTTTGTTTATAGTTAGCTTTGTTAATTGTGTAGCACAAGCTACCTCTAGAAATCCATCAGGATATTTAAAATAATCCACCAGTGTCCATTAATAATCATATACCTCAAAAAGAAAAAGAAAAAGAAAAAAGGAGCACACAAGATATTTGGAGCTGAATGCACAAGTTTCCTGAAGTTTTGTTCCTAAATTAAGACACGTGACATTTTTGAGTCCCGTGTCATGATAGAAGTAAAGGCCACAGAGCAATTGAGTTCATTTGTGGTCATTCAGAATTTTGTGACCTCATAGCTGTCAATTAAGCTGGAATATAAGGGTAAATGTATACTTTTCTGATAAAGGCTGTATGTGTGAAAGCGTCTAATGACACATTCCTTCTCATAATACAATAATGCATTACTATTAGCTGTCAGGCTTATAAAATCATCCAATTTATTACATTAAATGCTGATTAATTAATCAAATTAAAATCAAATAATCACATATGATTAAAAAAAAAAAAAAACAGCAGGGATGCATTAAAATTGATCAGAAGTGACAGTAAAGCCTTTTACATTGTTACAAAAAATTCAGTTTCTACAAAAAAAATATATGAAACAGAACAACTGTTATTATGATGATTATTATAATTTACATTTTTAAATCAAATTATTATAATTTACAATTTCATAACCAGAAATGTTTCTTGAGCACCAAATCAGCATTCTGAAGGATCATGAGACACTGAAGACTGAAGTGACTGTTGCTAAAAAATCCAGCTTCCGCATCACAGGAATAAATTACATCTGAAAATATACTGAACTAGAACAGTTTAAGCCACCAATAAATATATCTCAAAGACATGATAAAAATGTTATCAATCTCTTTTCTGAATGAGAAGCTTTTTATATTGCAGAAAGCTTCAGCTTTAGTGTGATAGCCATGGTTTGTCTCCCAGCAAACCATGAGTGGTCACAATACCTGAACAGTATTGGTATTGGTGTTCTCAAGTTTTCTCTCTTTCTGTCTATTGCTCTCGTGTTTTTTTATTCCAAGGGTTCGCGCATATGGTGAAGTCTCCACAAGGTATGCTCAGTTCTCTCAATGCACATTTTCCAATGTGTTTACATTGTTGTTGTGACTGCTCTTGCACATGCATGCAGCTCCCTACAGCATCCTGCTTTATGATTGGCTCTGCCCTCGTGACACTGCATGATCATTGTCCTCTTGCTGAATTATGTCATTTCTTTTCTGTTACACTGCAGTTAACTGTCAGGTCAGGAGAGTTTTTTTTTTTCAAGGTTGACTCTATCGGTGATCTCATAGAGAAATGCATTCTCTCTCATCTGTTAGACTGCTGCAGCGCCAGCCATAATGTATGATCACTGATCTGCCCTCCATATTACTTATATATATCATTAATAGACTGGAATAATTACTATGCAAGTGATACCGTATTTATAAATAATATATCCCTGAGCTAAACTCATTCTCTGAATGAGTGATTCTGAAAGCAAGTAAAAGTTCAAGTTAATAGAAAGATTCCTTTTAAACAGGTTTTGCTTTAAAAGTGTGTGCTGTATGAATGATCTGCCATCATGGTTTTGTCCTGAATTCTTCTGTATGCTGAATGCTTCTGTCAACTTTTCTAATATTTGTACAATTTTATCGGTGCATTGAGCTTATGAGATGGCGATCTAAAACAAGAGGGGGCAGAATAGGTACTGATAATAAATAAAACATAAAAAACATAAGTTTAGTAAACGGAAGTTCAGAAAATGTTGTCAACATGCAAAGGTCAAAACATTTTAAAATGTGTAAAATGTTTTTACAAACGTCTTACTAAAATTAATGTTCAAACACAGTAATAAACAGGACAATAATGAAAAAAGGAAAAAATAGTAATAATGTTGCAAATGAAGTTTTTCAATAATGTAATAAATGCATTAACAAGACCATCTTCATTATCCAGCTCAATTTTCTAAAAGTTTTGTTCTCATCCATTGTAGACAAATTGATAATATTGCTGAATATTAAGTATCTTTTAAACCCCAACTGAGCATGTGGCAGTAGTGGAGAAATAAAAAGGTTAACAGGGTTGCAAATAACAGGGTATCAAATGTAAACCAAATTAAGCTGTCACTTAGTAGCCGCTAGTTAGTTTGGAACCAAAAGTTTTATGGTTTATTAACAAACTTATTAGAAAAAAATAAAATAAAAATGTCATGCAGTTGAAAGAGTTCAAATTATGTTGCTTGATGACAGTCATGATTTTAAGTGACCAGTGCAAATTAATGTGATAACAGGGTTACATGCAGAATTTGGTTCACAGCTAAATATTATGTTTTTGATCATTAAATTTAGATAATTAATGAAAAAAAAAAAAATTGCTTCTCTAATAGATAGATTATATCAGCATATCCATATGTGATGTTAAAATGGCCATGCTTAATCATTTAAATAGTTAATTTAAATATTGTTATGTTTTTAATAGGTTGTCTATAATAAAACATAGTTTATATATATATATATATATATATATATATATATATATATATATATATATATATATATATATATATATATATATATATATATATATATATATATATTGTTCTCATATATAATATGTTGATATTGTTCTCATTGTAATAATAAATAAATAAATGCATTAATTAATACATATCACCTACTAATTCAGGCCAATTAATTAATTAATACAAAAATGCATAACACAATTAAAATAAATAAATTAATAAAATATATAATTGAAATTATTATAATTGAAAAAGTTTAGTAATTTTCCAATTCTTTAATTGAACCATAAATAATTAATATGTACTATATATCTACCTAGATCTCTTATTCTCCGAATAGTATTCCATTCTCATGTAGTTTTAACAGAAAAGCAGACTGGCAAAGAAATGTATGTTTCTCTTGGGTGCATGCCTCCAGTAGATTCTCTGTTGAGATGGACAGCCATGTAGACGTGAATACATTACAGTGTATTTCCTTGATTTAAGCGCTCATGTCCTGACATGATAGCCCTTGAATCGGACACAGAATAAGTTAACCCTTGTTGAGAAAGATACAGCTGATTTGGAATCAAGAAGGAATCAACACATCTTTCAGACCAGAAATACGAAATAGTGCTAAACTATTTCCCTGAGCATCTGTTTAAAAAACACTAACACACTTTTATCCACCTCATTCCAAGTAATATGGATGGGAAAGCAACCATAAATTAATTCTGTTTTACAATTAATTCTAAGAAAAATCAACTCAGATACTGCAGTTTGCATGCTCGCATTATCCTGAATTACATGTGAATTTGTCCTGAATGTGTGTGTTTGCACAATAACTCTCATCCTGCAATTTTCTGTCCCTGTCTCTTTCTTTCCCACTGTCCTTCTTGTTGACATCTCCTCTCCTGTTTGTCTCTGTGGAACTTTCTCAACCCCTGTGTAGACAGAAATAAAGGTATTGCACACTTTCCTTATTATCTTAATAGGCCTCATTAGCAATGTATTTTTCTTTATTTCTTCCTTATTTTATATATAAAAAAAATAAATAAAAAAAAAGCTGATTAAACCAATTTTTGTGGTGAAAATGGATGATTCGTTTAATTTGCAGTGATTTTTTTGAAATAATACTTTTGATTTTTGCGGCATATAATGTGGCAGTGCACAGTGTATCATGTTGCTGAGTGCATGAACAGATTGAATTTTGAAGATGTTTGGAATATAATTCAGAGAGCACTTGTGTTTTGGTCTGAACCAGTGACTCCAGGGACAGGTAGAGTGTATTACAACACCACCACATATTTATGCTTTGAAACCAGAGACGCTGAGACAGAACCTTTTATAAAAATGTTATAATTGATGGTAAATTGATGGTTTTTTTTTTTTTTTTTTTTTTTTGATAAAACTGAAGCAAATTTTTGGAATTGTGACTTTTAATACAGCCAAAATACTAGAAAATGCTAAAAGTTCTGATGCCCTGTATATACACAGTTAGCAATACTAAGATTATGGGTACAGTTATTTAACTATTCTAAAATAATAGATCGCTGTTTAAAATAAAGTGCATTTTGGTGCAGCTGTGAGTTGATTGGCTTGTGAACATTCCGAGATGACCTGTGACTTTGACACATCAAGTGCAAAGAGCTTGAAGTTGTTTTGACACCTCATTAGACACATTTCCTGTCCTCTCTTTAAACTTTATATCAATACAAATGGTAAAGAAGCCAAAACATTTACATAAATGAACAAATTATACTGTGCTAGCAACCCCACATATAGCAGATAATTAAGGGACAGCTAATTGTAACAGTTTTATTTCATGTAATGTAGGAGGAAAATGAAATAAGCACTTCGCCTACCCTCTGCTTATGTTTTAGTGAGACAAGAAGATGATATTAGCTTAAGCTAATGGCTGAGGATCAGTGTGCTGGTGCTGAGGATGATGAAATTACTGGTGGCTGAAGGTCATCCAAATGGCTTCTGCTCAGAGCTAATCTAGAGCCTGCACAAGATTAGACTAGAGGCTGAAGTGACTAGGGCTGGGTGGGTTAGCTAGCTACTGCAGTGTGAGAGATATGCTATGTGACTTGCTGTCTTTGATGAGTGATTAGAAGAGTCAGGAGAAGTTCAGCTCTGGTTTAGATAATTTCTGCTCTGAGCTTTAGAATTTCACTCTTGGGCCTCCAGACCTCATCGCTCACTTCTACTACTCATCCCCTGAAAGTTTCTGCCTCTGAACAAAGACTCTCTCTCTGTCTCTTATTTTATCCCTTTCTTCTTCTTCTCAGTGCATTTCAGTGCTCTAGATTTTTGGGTGGATTCACCCAAAAACCCCCATCTCTTAGGACTGTGATTCGTTGGATGCATGCACATGCACACATCAAACCAAATGATCCAAAAGACAACATACCCTTTGAATAACCCTCTAATAAATTGGTATCTCTCTCCCGTACAAACACCAACACTTTAACCGTGAAACATGAAATGCACAGAAACGTGTTGTCATTGATGTCAATAAAATAGATTCAAAGCTAAAAAGCTACATGACATTTCTCAGTAGCAAGATGGTAACGTTGCCATTCTTGAAGCTGAAATCTGTTACAGTTACAGAGAAAATACTCTGTAACTGATAGGACCCATGCTTATTTGATAACTTTAATTTTCTATTTGGGTTCATTTATATGATTTATTATGAAGATTAACAATTTTTTTCCCAAGCCATTATTAGATCCTGGTGTTTCCTGACATTTGCTATGCAAAGATTTTATTAGCAAAACAGTATCATAGCTATTAAACTATATCTTGTTATGATTTAAATCTGTATTTAACCTAAGAACAATCTTAACCCTCTAAGGGTGTTTTGGGGGCCTGGACTTTTATGCTTTTTTTCGGTGGCTTATAAACATATACTGTATTCAGTACAAACCAGGCTACAATAATATATAAATAGCATGTATGTACATTATTGTGTTTTCGAGAAAACAATGTTTGTGCGTGGTTAGTGAAAAACGTCTCAACGTTACAAATGTAACCCTGCTTCCTTGAAGGAACGAGACGCTGCGTCAAGCGCTTTGGGGAACGTCCCTGACGAGACCGACTCTGAATATCGTGTGCAATCTTTCCAATGGAAGGGCGTGACGTCACGGGTTTTTAGATTGAGAAGGTCCGTCCTCCCAAGTCTCTCTTATGACATCGAGTACCCCCCTGGGCTGGTGACCATAGAGCAACTCGAAGGGGGAAAACCCCGTGGAGGCTTGCGGGACCTCTCGCACAGCGAACAACAGGGGTTCCAACCATCTTTCACAATTTTTGCCATTTTCTTGAATGAATTTACGAATCATTGTCTTAAGCGTGCTATTAAAACGTTCGACCAGCCCGTCCATTGGTGGGTGAAAGACGCTGGTCCGAATCAATTTAATGCCCAATAATTCGTAAAGTTAGCGTAATGTCCGTGACATAAATGCCGTGCCCTGATCAGTGATGATTTCCTTATGAATCCCCACTCGGGAGATTAAAGAAAACAGTGCGTCAGCAACCCTCTTAGCGGAAATGTTGCGAAGAGGCACTGCTTCTGGATATCGTGTTGCATAATCCACAATGACTAATGCAAAATGATGTCCTCGTGCTGATCGCTCTAGTGGCCCAATGAGGTCCATGCCAATTCTCTCGAAGGGGACCTGCATTAATGGGAGGGGGCGCGAAGGCGCTTTTTGGGTGGCCGGTGGGTTTACCAACTGACATTCACGACAAGCCGCGCACCACCTGCGCACATTCTCGTGAATGCCCGTTCCAAAAAAAACGGTCATGAGGCGATTTAGTGTCGTTTTTCCTTGTCCTAAATGACCAGCCATTGGATTAGAATGAGCCGCCTGAAAAAGCATTTCCCGGCGGCTCCTAGGAACTAATAACTTGGTTGTATCTTCTTTTGTCTGAGCATCTTGGGTCACTCGATACAACCTATCTTTAAGCAATTTAAGCAACCTATCTTTATAGCAAAATTTGGACAGGTAAGCGGCTGTCCAGGATGGAGAGGCTGACCTTTGATGGTCCTGACCTGTTAAAACGCGCGTTTCAGCGTCTCATCCTGAGACTGTTCCAGGGGAAAATCATCGCGCTCCGAGAGAATAATTCTCTCGGTTTCGCTCTGTTCCCCTGAGGCAGTACTCAGTGGTCCCGGTTCAGTCTTTCCCGCCTGCACACTCGCATTCCCCTCCGGTGCATTCTTTCCCCAATAGGCATCCGTACATAAAACCCCCGTTTCTTTAAACACTGGCCAATTCGTCCCCAAAATTAACGGATGCCACAGGTGCGGATTAGCGGCCACCTCAACACTATGGTTTTGTCCCCTAAATTTTATAACGACTGGCACAATGGGATACTCAACCACATCCCCGGTATACACACCGTACTTTAACCATGCGGCTCGTATCCAATGCCCCGGATTGTTTCAAGCTTTGATGGATTGAGGTTTGGTTACATCCTGAATCCACCAACGCCTGATAGGTACCCCCTTAATACTCACATGTATTTGGTACCACCCAACCTGACTGGGGGCAGCCTGCGGGACGTCCGGGACCCGGATCATTGTCCCCACCTCCATAACGGGACACTTGTCCACAAAATGGTCTGGATCCCCGCAACGCCAGCAGGCCGGCCCAGACCTCCCCGCCGCTCCAGTGGCAGGGAGTGGGTTAAGCGGTTGGCGTGGAGAGAGTGGGGAAACAGGGGCGGGGTCCCCCATGGGCGGGACTCGGGGAGCCGCATAGTAGTTTTGGCCATTCCCGCCCGGGACTCGAGGAGGGCCGGGTGGACGGGACCTAGGTAAAGGGACAGGCCGAGCGAGAGAAGGAGAAAAAAAAGGAGAGAGAGAAGCTGATGGGAGAGTTTCGCCGACCCCGGGGCACGCCACCATATGGTCCTCCATGAGATCAATAGCCAACTCCAGCGATGTGGGGCAGTGGCACTGGACCCACTCGGCAGTTCTTCTTGGTAGCCGAGTGACAAACTGCTCCAGCACCACACGATCGATTATCCACGATCGAGTATCCACGTCACTCCCGTCAGCAGGCAACCATTTGCGGCAAGAGTCCCGGAGCTGTTTGGCCATCACGAAGGGTCGGCCGGACTTGCCTAGCTCCAGGGAGCGGAAGCGTTGGCGATATTGTTCCGGACTCTGGCCGACCCGGACTCCCGATGATGGCCCTCTTCAGATCGTCAAAAATCAGGAGGTTCCGCACCGGAAGCTGCTGTGCCGCTACCTGGGACTCCCCAGAGAGCAGCGGGACCAGGCGCATCGGCCACTGGTCCCTCGGCCAGCCATGGACCTCGGCTGACTTCTCAAATAAGTCCAGGAATGTCTCCGGGTCGTCCTCAGGCCCCATTTTGTGAAGAGGGAGGTGGGCGGGCACAGCTTATTGGACCGTGGCTTCCGGCCGAACCTCCCGGTTCATCCAGCTCCGGAACCTCTCGAGGTCTTCCTGCTGGGTTTGGAGGACGGCCCGAAACCACCTCTCCTGATCGTGATGTAACTCCAGCAGGGCCTGGTGTTGATCATGTTGCATGACCGCGAGGGATGTAATCAGCTCCGCAAATGGTGTAGCGGAGGGCACAGGCAAGGCGGCGGCATCCATCTTCCTTCCCGGGTTTCGGCACCAGTGTAACAATGTTCGTTATGTAGGAAGGAAGAGGGCAGGGTCAGGGTCTCCACCGCTCCTGTTTCTTCTGGTGTTTTATACTCTCTCCACGCCAATTACTGCAACACGAGACAGGTGTTCGTTATTTGCGCTTAACCCACTCACTCACCGCGCGTCTCCTGACGCTCTCCCCTGCTGCAGGGTTCGCTAACCCCCCCCCCCCCCCCCTTGCCACAGTTCCTTTTCAGGAACTCGAGCTGCGCAAGCGCTTTGGGGAACGATGTGCCCACGCTGCCAGACTTCCAAATCCCTGCCTAGTGTGTATCCGAAGAGCACAACTAAGGCGAGAGAACAGAAGAGCCCGGAGTGGCTCGCATATCAAGGTCATAAAATCTGACACATGTAGAGGGCGTGGACCACCCCGCAGCGTTGCAGATGTCCAAGAGGGACACACCTGCTGAAAAGGCCCTAGAGGCCCCCATACCCCGAGTGGAGTGAGCCTTGGCTCCCAAAGGAAGGGGAAGACCAGAGGACTCATAGGATACGTTGATAGCCTCGACTATCCAACGACTTAGGGTCTGCTTGAAGGCAGGAAAACCTTTTTTAGGAGGACCATAGCAAACAAGCAATTGGTCAGATTTTCTCCACAGGGCTGCTCGCACTGGACACATACAATTTAGCTTTTCCTGGTCTGGATCCCGAAAGGGAGGAGGGCAGAAGGCCTGCAGTACTATAGGTTGTGGTGTAACAGAGGGAACCTTAGGAACATAACCCGCTCGAGGGTATAATAATGCTTTGGCCATACCAGGGGCAAAGTCTAGGTAAGTAGGGGCCACCGAAAGGGCCTGAAGATGTCCAACTCTCTTTAGCGAGGTGATAGCCAGTAACAGGGCAGTCTTAAGCGTCAGATGTCTATCTGAGATATCAAGTATCGGCTCGAATGGAGCTTTACAAAGAGCCTCTAAAACCACAACCAAGTCCCAGGGGGGAACACAGGACCATACCGGAGGTCTCAGCCTCAGCGCACCACGGAGGAAACGTGTAACTAGGGGGTGTCTACCCACTGACTGACCGTTGACAGGGACGTGGTAAGCAGCTATGGCCGCCACATACACCTTTAAGGTGGAGTAAGTTAACCCCGCCTAGCCTAGCTTGGAGAAACTCAAGAACTGTACCAACTGGACAGTTAACAGGGTCAAGCTGGCGGTCTCTGCACCATGAGGTGAAGAGCTTCCACCTCAGGGCGTACAGTTTCCAACTTCCACAACTCCGGGCAAGGGTGAATTATTTTGCCCTGCACCTGAGAGAGTAGATCTGTCCTGATCGGAATCTCCCATGGAAAGCCGTCGAGGAGAGAGATCATATCTGCGAGCCATAACGGGCCCGACCAGAACGGGGTTACTAATAGAAGACGGACCCCTTCCCGGCGTACTCTCGCCAGAACTCCCGGGAGCAGAGCAATAGGGGGAAAGGCCCACAGATGAAGCCTCAGCCTGGTCTGTACCATAGCGTCCAGTCCCAGAGGAGCTGGATGAACTAGAGAGAAACAGAGGGGACATTGCGATATCTCTTGAGTCGCAAAGAGGTCCAAAAACTCTTCATATCTACTTCACCACCTCGGGGTGAAGCCCCCTGGACCTCGGCCCCTGTCTCGACAGTATGTCTGCTCCCACATTCTCCCAGGAATATACACTGCTCCGAATGAGAGGAGTTTGTCCTGGGGCCACAGAAGGATCTGGTGTGCCAGCTTGTACAAGGGGCGCGAATGCAGATCTCTCTCGTGACTGATATAAGAAATCACCAATCACGTCGGTGCCCACCAACACATGGTGACCTCTCAGGTCTGGGAGGAAATATTTCAATGCTCGATGCACAGCTAGCATCTCTAGACAATTGGTATGCCATGTCAGATGGTGACTGCTCCACAGACCACGGGCAGGGTGGCCACTCATGACCGCACCCACACCGGTGAGGGACGCGTCTGTCGCTAGCGTTACATGGCGACCAAGAGCTCCCAGCACCAGGCCCTGATTCAAGAACCAAGGTTTCTTCCATATGTCTAAGGCACGAAGGCATCACAGCGTGACCTTAATAGTTCGTAATGGATTCCCCCTTGGGGAAAAACCCTTGTTCTTGAGCCACCACTGTAGGGGTCTCATGTGCAGGAGGCCAAAAGGTATCACGTTGGACGCAGCTGCCATAAGCCCTAACAGTCTCTGAAACTGTTTGACAGTGAGTGACTGGCCTTCTTTGACTCTCGACTGATGTGAGGATCGACTCGATCCGAGCAGGAGACAGACATGCCTGCATGATGGTCGAATCCCACACTACGCCTAGATAGGTGGTTCTCTGAACTGGAGAAAGTACACTCTTCTTGGCATTTAGTCTCAAACCCAGCTCCCCCATATGTGCGAGAACAACATCTCGATGTCAAACCGCCATTTGCTCTGATTGAGCTAAAATCAACCAATCGTCGATATAGATCAGAATGCGGATGCCCTGCATACGGAGGGATACCAGAGCCGCATCTACACATTTCGTGAACGTGCGGGGTGAGAGTGCAAGGCCGAAGGGAATTACTTGATATTGGTAAGCTTTGCCCCTGAAAGCGAACCTCAGAAACTTCCTGTGTTGTGGAAAGATGGATATGGAAGTATGCGTCTTTGAGATCTATTGTGACAAACCAGTCCTCGGATCTGATTTGAGCTACAACCTGTTTGACAGTGAGCATTTTGAACTTCAGTGACATTACTGAGAGGTTTAGATGACGTAAGTCTAAGATCGGACGCAACCCCCCATCCTTCTTTGGAATTATGAAATACCGGCTATAAAACCCGGACTCCCTGTCTAGGGGAGGGACCACCTCGATGGCCTCCTTCCTTAATAGGGTATTTACTTCTTGTTCCAAAACTAGAGCCTGCTGGGGGCCGACTATTGTCGGTGTAACCCCGTTGAATTTCGGCGGTGGATGGCCGAACTGAATGCGATAGCCTCTTTCTACTGTGTGCAGGACCCATTGAGATACATTTGGCAGTAGTTTCCACGCTGCTAATTAATGTACTAAGGGAATCAGTCTCTGGAGACTGACCTCTGGTGTAAGAGGCCCCCGAAGGGGCGGCGAGCGTCTCAGCTCCGCTACGCTAACGGGCGGAAATAACTGAGAGCAGTGCTCGCTTGAAGCCGCTGCACCCTGAAACTCTTGGAGGGTTGGCAGACCCACCTCCGGAGGGAACTGTGGTGAGACGGGCACCGTGTAATGAGTTGGACACCCCTCTACCCCAGTAGGGGCCGCCCTCTGTAGTCGTGACCGAAATGAGTCATGACTTCTTGGCCGTGGACCTCCCAGCCCGAAGTACGGCTCCATCGGATTCGGATTAGGCTGAGAAGACACTGGCCCAGAGCATTGCTTCAGCCTCTGGTCCCGAAGCGGGGAACACGGGCGGCAACGCTATGTTTGTACGCGGAGGGGGCCACTCCCGCCCAGCAGTCCCTCCAGTACATCTAACTTCACGAGTCAAATAACTGTCATTATAATCCTCAGAATTTAATGCAATCAAACAATCAGACAAGTAAATACGGTCTGGATTGTGATATAATACACATTGAAGTGATATATTGAACTTCTCGAAGTTAGATAACAGTCATTAGATTCCTCAGAATCCAATGCAATCCAACAATCAGACAAGTAAACACGGTCTAGATTGTGTTAAAGTTCACATTGTAGTGATATATTGACTTCTCAAAGTCATTATATTCCTCAGAATTTAAAGTAATCAAACAATCAGACAAGTAAATACGGTCTGGATTGTGATACAATACACACTGAAGTGATATATTGAACTTCTCGAAGTTAGATAACAGTCATTAGATTCCTCAGAATCCAATGCAATCCAACAATCAGACAAGTAAACACGGTCTAGATTGTGATAAAGTACACATTGTAGTGATATATTGACTTCTCAAAGTCATTATATTCCTCAGAATTTAAAGTAATCAAACAATCAGACAAGTAAACGGTCTAGATTGTGATACAATACACATTGAAGTGATATATTAACTTCTCAAAGTCATTAAATTTCTCAGAATTTAATGTAATCAAACAATCAGACAAGTAAACAAGGTCTAGATTGTGATAAAGTACACATTGAAGTGATAGAACTAACTCCTCCTTATTAAATGGAGTTTAAATAACCAGACACGTGGTCGGGTATGGAAAAATTCACATCAAAACTGAAAATGATGTAATACACGCATTGCCTCGACAGCGAGTGAATAGCTTAGTCACACAAACAATATTAATCCCCTCGGAGATTAAATAGCTGCTCATTAACGCTGCCCGTATAATGTTGCATAACACTTATAACACTCTTTGTTGTATACTGGTGCTTATGCAACTTTATGTTTGTGCAACTACAAGCTCGCCGACAGGGGGGAAGAACCGAAGCTCGGGCTTCCGAACCCCGGAATCGGGCAGATCTGGTGGGTAAAGTAGGAGATAAGGATGTGCCCATCTCCATTCCCTCCAGCAGATCGATCTGCGAACCCAATGAATTCCGGCGCCGCTCCCCCTCGGGCGAAAGCGGGAACGGCATCGCGAGGCTCTCTTCTCGAAGAGAGCCCTCCGGGATCGAAGCGCACGTGAAATCATACGCAGCGTGCTTTGATCCCGGGCAGACCGCGCACAGACCATGTGTATCCCCACCTCTAACGTTTAGCTTTGTTGAGCAGGGAGGAACACACAATCTGAACGCGGTCTGGATTCACCCTTCAGATGCCTAGTCTTAGCTTTGCTCTTTGACATACTATAGCTACTAGTGACAAACGACAATAAATAAGACTGACAAGACAGAATGACATGCACACACAGATCGCTTGCTGAAGGACAAGAAGCTGAAGTCAGCCTTGGGCAAGTGCCTTTATAGCTTCCTGGTCGCTACGTCACCCCGCCTGTGACGTCACGCCCTTCCATTGGAAAGATTGCACACTATATTCAGATTCGGTCTCGTCAGGCACGTTCCCCAAAGCGCTTGATGCAGCTCGAGTTCCTGAAAAGGAACTAAAAATTTTGAAGTCACTGAAATAAGGTCATAAAACACATCATCTTGTTTACTCACTCACTCACAGAAAACAATAGATTTATTTAAATTTTCTAAGACACTTTTTGTTTTTGAAAGGACATATGTGAGTTACTCATGTTTATGAAATCTGCTGGATAAAGTGCTTCATTCTTTTTTCTGAGGAAATCCAAAATTAAAATCCTGAGGTAATCCTCCTTTGTTTTCGGTAGCACTTAGTTTAGTTTAAAAGTAGACAAGTCAAGCTTTCTATAGATATATCTTTCATTTCTCTTTGTTGAGTTACAGTTCATTTTAATGACACGTTTCTAAATGAAGATTAGGGGTGTACGATTTGGGGAAAATTTCTAATTGCAATTTTTTTGACAGATATTGAAATTGCGATTTGATTTGCAACGTCAGCTTAATATTGTCAATAATCTGCAACACAGTATGGGTATCATTTCCCTGCTGAAAAATTATTTCAGTTTCCATTAAACCATTATAAAATTCATTTTTTTGTTTTGTTTTATTTTTAGGCATTATTCCAATTACTGCGGGTCTATCGGTTGCCATCTGCCATTACATTACATTTACATTACATTACATCCCACCAGTATAATCCATCAAATAAACACCCATTATAATGCCCATTATAACCCTGAAATCCATTCAGTTTTCAGTTATGTTTTGGGAGGGATTATATATTTTATTTATTTATTTTTTTCAGCAGGCAAGTTTCTAATGGTATAACTACTTATACAGAATTAATTTAATTACTGAATTTTACTGGAAGATTTATAAAAAATTTTTTATAAATAATTAACTGTATTTCTTTAGTCAATCATTAAAGTATTACATATGCTACATTGTTTTTGGGATTTTAAGAACAAGGGGAAAATGTGCTGAATTTTTCAATTCATCCAAGTTATATTAGCAAGCAGTTAGACTGAATTTACATTTGTTTTAAACACGTAGCCAGGCGCGAGTCGACGCAGGTTGCGCGTGTGCTTCAAGCCTAAAACTGACTTTCAAAAGTGGACATGCCTAAGGAAGATTGGTTTAAAGTGTTATGCAAAGTCAGCCCTGATAAACTTAAAGCTCCAGGCAGACTGATTGTTAGAGACCAGGCATCTGAGAGTCTTTTCGATCTCCTGTTTGATCCTCTCAGTCGGTCCGTTTGATTGGGGATGAAATCCAGAGGACAGGCTAATGGATGCCCCAATGAAGTGATCGAAAGGCCTCCAGAACCAGGAGGTGAATTGTGATATCCGGTAGGACACTATATACATATATATATATATATATATATATATATATATATATATATATATATATATATATATATATATATATATATTTTTTTTTTTTTTTTTTTTTTTTTTTTTTTAATTGTTTATTTAATTTTTATTGCACAGAATTGCACAATCATACAAAGCATACAGTAACAATAACAATAACAATACAAAAAAACAAAACAAAAACAAAGATTGCTAGGGGGAGATGTAACCAAAATTATTGTAATACATTAAAAAGTGTAGATGCTTGCAAAAGCTTGGAGCTTTTTGTTTCTCCAAGGGTAATATAGATTCAATATAGTATTTCACCTAATTTTTAAATGCTATAAAACATGTTTTATTTATTTATTTATTTTTTCTGAAAATGTACATTTATGGATATGAAATTTATGAAATAAATGAATAAATAAATGTTTATCTTTGGAGTTTACAGTAATACCTAAAAGAACATCTTTCCACTCTAAAATAAAATCTCCATTAACATATTCAACAATAAAATTAAGTACATTCTTCCAGAAAAAAAGACACTAAAGGGCAGTTCCAAAATAAATGAACAGCTGTCTCTGGCTTCTGCTTGCAAATGCTACAACTAACATCAATATCTTTTTTTTTTAATTTAATTAAATAATGTTTAGCAGGGTATATTTTGTGAAGAAGTTTAAAGGATACTTCTTCCACCTTACTTGTTTAAAGATATTGATTGGGCAGAAGCCAGACTTTTTTCCAGTCAACATCACTCACAAATTTATTCCAATATGCAATTACATTTGGTTTCGAAAGAATATCCTTCTGGAAAAGGGCTCTTATTGATCTATTATAATTATTATAGGAGAAACATATTTTACCTATCGGGGAGTGATTTGGTTAATGGAAGTTGCTCATAATTAACTCTTTTTTGCTGTTTAAACAACATACATATTTTAGAAGAAATAGCACCAAAAACAATTGCAAATTCCTTTGGTGTTATGGGTATATTGCATTTTTTTATGAATTCCTCGTATGTAAAATGAAGGCTTTCTGAATTACATAGTTGATCTACCAAAATAATATTATTTCGAAACCAATTTCTAAGTTTTTATAAGATGTCCTTATTATTCTAAATAATGTAATGGTGTGGAGAAAAGTTGCAATTGAAATCAAATTCCATGACAGAAAAGCTTGTCAATGAAATGCAGAAAGCATCACTGGTATTTTGTTGATGTCAAAGTTACAAACAAGAAAAAAATGTATGCCACCCAGGTTGGATAAAAGATTAAAGGGAATAATATTCCAAATAGAGGTTGGATATTTAATAAATTGTCTAATCCAGTTGACTTTAAATGTATTGTTTAATGTAGTAAAGTCCAGGAAGTTGAGGCCACCATTATCATATGAGTTCATTCAAATAGTTTTCCTTTTATAATGTATCCTTTTTTTCCAAACAAAATTAAAGAGCATCTTATCAATCTCCTTTGAAATAATATTATCAACGTGAAGAGCCATAGCTGTATAAGTTAGCCGAGATATACCTTCTGCTTTGGAAATCAAAACTCTTCTCTTTAATGATAAATCTCTTGAAAGTCACTGATTTAATTCCCTTTTAGTATTTTGAATAACAGGATTAAAATCTAATAAACTTCTGTTCTGTTGTTTCTTATTTACTATAATTCCTAGGTATTTGACTTCTGTTTTGACCGGAATGTTACAATAAGATGCCACTGAACCTTCTTTGACCACCATAAGCTCACACTTCTTTACATTTAAATAGACACCAGATGCTTTAGAAAACTCCTCTATTACATTAATTGCGACTGGGATTTGGTTTTCATTTAGGAGAAAAAGGGTGGTATTATCAGCTAATCGCGTTATAATAAGTTCTCCATCAATAATAGACATACCTTTAATTGTGCTGGCTTTAATATGATTTGCAAGGAGTTGACTAATTATCAAAAATAAATATGGAGAAACAGGGCAAGTTAAATCTACTAGAGGTGCCACCAAACAATTTAATTGAACTGTTACAGTTATTATAAAGGGTTTAATTACATTAGTAAAGAAATTTCCAAAACCAAATTTTATAGGAGAATCAAAAATAAACTAATGCTCTATGGAGTCAAAAGCCTTACAAAAATCAATAAAAATAATAAAACTATTATCTATATTAAATTCTGGATAATCCTAAATATCTAATACTAATCTTATATTGTTTGTAATATGCCTATTTCTCATGAATCCATATTGTGTTTCTTCTATAATTGAATCTAGCACAGATTTCAGTCTTTTAGCAAAGATCAGGGCAAATAGTTTATGATCATTGTTGAGTAAACTAATTGGACGCCAATTATCAAGAGAAAATAGATCCTTTTTTTGATTTGGGAATTAATGTTTTTTAACCCTTGAGTTAAGGTAGGAGGAAGACACTGATTATTAACACTTTCATTAAAGTTTTTTAGCAAAAAAGGGGCCAAATCATCAGCAAATAGCTTATAAAATTCTCCAGTCAAACCGTCCGTGCCTGGAGATTTATTATTTTTCAAATTATGAATCGCCTTTATCACTTCCTCAACAGAAATATGCATGTCACAAAATTCTCTCTCATTTTCTCCCTCACTTTGCGTGCAAATGCTCTCACACCTGCCTGCTGCCATTCCTGAGCAAGCTCTGCACTGGTGGCACTCCGATCCCGCAGCTGAATCCTTTTTAGGAGACGATCCTGGCGCTTGCTGGACTTTCTTGGACGCCCTGAAGCCTTCTTTACAAGAATTGAACCTCTTTCCTTGAAGTTCTTGATGATCCTATAAATTTTTGATTTAGTTGCAATCTTAGTAGCCACAATATCCTTGCCTGTGAAGCCATTTTTATGCAAAGCAATGATGGCTGCAAAGCGTTTCTTTGCAGGTCACCATGGTTAACAATGGAAGAACAATGATTTCAAGCATCACCCTCCTTTTATATATATAAAATCCCCTTAGAATACTTATTTTGGTATCAGTACTGTACCTTCCTACTTCACTTTTGGTTCCACATTCTTTCTCTCTTTAGCACTTATTTTTTCTTAGCACTCAGTCTCCTCTCTTGTTTCTCATCTCTTCCCCATGCTCTTCTCAGTCACTGTCTTGTCCAGCACTGGGATTTCGCCAGTTATTGATTTCTCGTTCACTCAACTAATGCACTTTCTCCCTCTCTCTTTCTCACAAACATCTCTTCAACATCACTCAGCTAAAATTTGAAATGTACTTTTCCTCCATTCAGTGTCTTCAATTTTATTTTATTTTTAAAAGTCTTGGTTCAGTTGTTTTCTATTAATGACCTCAGTAGACAAAACAATCAAATTAGCTATTTTGAAACTTTAAAGCCATTCTAGGGTTCTTTTAACATTTATTTGGGCATGTATTTGTGTTTGTATGGACATAATCTAAACACTTGTAAAAAAAAAAAAAAATACAGAATAATTGACTTATAACTGACCAATTCACACGGTCTTTGCTGTGAGCTGTGCACCAAATGGAAAAAAAAAATCCCTTTTAAAAATAGAGGTGCCTTGTAGAAGTTGTTCAGGCTACCATGTTCAAAATAGTGTTCAAAATGTATTGATATAACCCTTCTGACAGTGTCGAGTTTACAAGGTCAACTGATATGCAAGCACCACAGCTCTTGCGGAAGATGCCAGATCATTCCCCTTTCCTGAGAGTGTAGATCCCTCTTCAGCAGGATGGTCAAGAGAGCTGCAGACAGTAGCTCCACCATCTTCTAAACCCATAGCTGTTTGGGCCATTCCGGCACTACCAAAATAACTGTCTCTCTGTCATCACTGATGGGAACACATATTTAGATTAGATTAGATTAGATTAGATTTTATTGTCGTTGTCGTCCGAAAAAGAGAAAATATCCAGTGAGAGGCAGATGTGTGGACGAAAATGTCTTGTTAAAGGGTTGGTTCACCCAAAAATTAAAATGATGTCATTAATAACTCACCCTCATGTCGTTCCAAACCCGTAAGACCTCCATTTATCTTCCGAACACGGTTTAAGATATTTTAGATTTAGTCCAAGAGCTCTCAGTCCCTCCATTGAAGCTGTGTGTATGGTATACTGTCCATGTCCAGAAAGGTAAGAAAAACATCATCAAAGTAGTCCATGTGACATCTGAGGGTCAGTTAGAATATTTTGAAGCATCTAAAATACATTTTGGTCTAAAAATAGCAAAAACTACGACTTTTTGGGTGAACTAATGCTTTAATGTCAGAGGTCAGAGGAGAATGGGCAGACTGGTTAGAGATGTGGCATTTTTCCCGGGGCTCACAATTCATTGCTGATTAACTTAAAGTTAGTGAAGGCGGGATAGCTGAATCGCGCATCTTCAGTTCTCATATACCGCGTGCAATCATTTTTCAGTGCTCAAATACACACACAGCAATCTAAATCTCTATCGTGTGGAGTTTCTAACGTAAATACAGTCGCTTATGAATTAAATAAATGTAAACAGGTAGGAGAAAACTGAATGTGTGTCAGTATTACATGCATGCCTTCCATCTTAAAGGGACACAGCAATCTAAATCTCTATCGTGTGGAGTTTCTAACGTAAATCCAGTCGGTTATGGATTAAATAAACGTAAACAGGTAGGAGAAAACTGAATGTGTGTCAGTATTACATGCATGCCTTCCATTTTAAAGGGACAGCATTCCTGATTAAGTACCTGTCCCATTACCAACAGAGGATGTAGACATGTAATAAATGTAGACATGTTAAGTAAACCTACTGTATCAAAAAAAAAAAGTTTAATTTGCATCTTTTCATATTTGTCTTGTTGTGCTCATTTTCACAAATTGTAAATTATATATATTATCTATAGCCTGTTATATTTGAACAACTATAATTTGTATAAGTTCTGTTTTCACAATTTTTTAAAGGATAGTTCACCCAAAAATGAAAATCGTCATCATTTATTTACGTTTTTCCAAATTCAATCCTTGATTCAAATTTCTCATAAGCTTAATTATTTGGTCTAAAGAGAGAAGAACTAATGACTGTTTTTTTTTGTTTGAAAACTACATATAAAATAGCTACCAAAAGAAATGTTGGTAATTGCATTTTGTCTAAAATAATGACTAAAGGTAATGACTACAAGTTAACAAAAATGCAATGACTTTTCATTGACTAAAACTAGACTAAACCATGAAAGAGTTGGTAGCCCAACACCAGTGATGCAGTAAGCAGTTTTCCACCACTCACTGGAAGGTCTGGTCTGAGAAAGTGCAATTGCTATACCACACTGTGATGCAGTTTGTAAGGATACTTTCAATAGTACATCATTAGAAGATCAGTAGAATGTTGGGAGACATGTGAGCTTCCCTTAGTTTCCTTAGTTTTAGGTGGTCAGGGTCCAGGAAAGATCCTCAGAGAGATGGACTCCAAGGGACTTGAAGCTAGCCACATGCTCCACTACAGTTCCATCAGTGTAGAAGTGAGTGTGGTTGTGATTCTTCTTGGTTCGTTTGTGGTCTACAATGAGCTCTTTGGTCTTCTGGCTGTTGAGTACAAGGTTGTTGTTGGCCCACTACACTGCTAGGTGCTGAACTTTGTTCCTGTAGGCTGTTTCATCATTACCACTAATCAGGCCTATCACTGTGGTGTCATCTGCAAACTTGATTATGGAGTTAGAGCTATGCACAGGTATGCAGTCATGGGTGAAAAGGGAGTAGAGGATTGAGCTTAGCACACAAGGAAGTGTTGTTACTGATCCTATCAGAATGTAGTCTGTTAGTGAGAAAGTACAGGGTCCAGTTACAGAGGGAGGGGCTGATACCAAGATCACTGAGCAGTTTGGATGGAATCACAGTATTAAAGGTGGAACTGAAATCAATGAATAGCATCCTGACATAAATATTGTTCCTGTCTAAGTGAGTCAGGGCAGAGTGGATTGCTGAGGTGATGGCATCTTCAGTTTACCTGTTAGGTCTGTAGGCAAACTGATATGGGTCCAGATTTGGGGGCAAGCATGTTTTCATGTGGGATAGGACCATCCTCTCAAAACACTTTGCGAATATGGTAGTACGAGCAACAGGGCTGTATTCATTAAGGGCCACTGCAGTAGCAAGTTTTGGTACTGGTAAAATGGTGGCTGTTTCGAAGCAGGTGGGGACAATTGCCTGAGCCAAGGAGAGGTTGAAAATGTTTGTGAAGACCTCAGCCAGTTGATCTGCACAGGCCCTGAACACTCGGCCAGGGTTGCCGTCAAGGCCGGCAGCTTTATGTGCATTTACCTTACTACGGGTGGAGCAGATGTCACTGGTGGAAAAAGTTAGCAGTATGTCATCAGGTGTGGCACAGTGGTTCTGTTTCCACAATTAAAGCGAGCATAAAAGCTGTTCAGTACATCTTGCAGGGTGGCATTGCTGGTTGAGTGGGTGCTGTTTGCTGGTTTATAATCTGTGAAGGCATGTATGTCTGTCCATTTGCTATCCACTTGTTAGAGGGGTCATCACAACATTGGGGAACAGGTTTACCCTTTTGCCCCTGTTTGACACTTTTCAAAATTATGGCAGCATGTCCGGACCACAGTTCAGGAAAAAATCACATATTCTCACTAACTATTGAAGTATTTGCATTAGCCTTTTGGGTGATTCATTGTGTATCAGTTTATAATGGACCTTAGGAAAGAATCACATGAAAAAGCTCTGCTTTGTCACCAAGTGTGTACTCTTTTGTTTTATTCTAAAGGGAGGGAGCTACACTCCTTCCCAGCATTGGACCAGTCTAACACTTCAGAGGCTGCCAAATACATGGCATCATCCCCTTTGTCTGAACCAGCAAACTTGTCCAAACTACAGACTCCAGCAGAGGGAAAGGTAATGTTCTGAGGATGTGGACCAGTTGAGGATGCAGGACTGGGAGAGTGAGAGGCAGACAGGACCCAGATCAAGTTGAGCTCTTCACTACCCTGTTGAAAAAAAATGCATATGCTGGTTAAATATGTTTTGAAGCATGTTTTTGCAGCTGTTTTGAGGTGGTTTTATCTGGTCCTTAGTTGGTCATGAGCTGGTTTAAGCTGGTCCTGAGCAGGAAATAGTTGCTTAGAACCAGCTTAGGGCCTACGAAATGGCCAGCTTAAAATAACTCATAACCAGCTCATGACCGGCTTAAACCAGCTCATGACCAACTAAGGAAAAGCTCAAACAAGCTGACTCGTTACTCAGAATGAGGAAGCTCTGTAGCACTGCATCCTGAAACTTACTTATAGTAAGGGCAGTCTGTCTATTTAAGTGTGACCTCTGCATTAGCATGGCCCAGGTGCATGATATGGCTTTCATGTCCATCAAGTGACTGGAGACAACATTTTAGAAACACTGGAACATGGTAGGGGAGCGACAGGATCGTTGTGTAGGGTGCCTCAGGGCTCAGTTCTTGGACCACTTCTCTTCTCTGTCTACATGGCATCATTAGGTTCTGTCATTCAGAAACATGGCTTTTCATACCACTGCTATGCTGATGACACTCAACTCTACCTCTCATTCCATCCTGATGATCCGACGGTTGCTATTCGCATCTCAGCTTGTCTAACAGACATTTCTTCCTGGATGATGGACCATCACCTTCAACTCAACCTTGCCAAGACAGAACTGCTTGTGATTCCAGCAAACCCGTCGTTTCATCACAATTTCACCATCAATTTAGGCACATCAACCATAACTCCTTCAAAAACAGCTAGAAGCCTTGGAGTTATGATTGATGATCAGCTGACTTTCTCAGACCACATTGCTAAAACTGTCAGATCCTGCAGATTTGCTTTATTCAACATCAAGAAGATCAAGCCCTTTCTTTTGAAACATGCAGCACAACTCCTTGTTCAAGCTCTTGTTCTGTCCAGGCTGGACTATTGCAATGCCCTCTTGGCAGGTCTTCCAGCCAATTCTATCAAACCTTTACAATTAATTCAGAACGCGGCAGCAAGATTAATTTTTAATGAGCCAAAAAGAATACACGTCACACCTCTGTTTATCAATGTGCACTGGCTTCCAATAGCTGCTCGCATAAAATTCAAGGCATTAATGTTTGCCTACAAAACTACCACTGGCTCTGCACCCATTTACCTAAATTTGTTACTTCAGACTTATGTGCCCTCTAGAAGCTTGCGTTCTGCAAGTGAACGTCGCTTGATTGTGCCATCCCAAAGAAGCACAAAGTCACTTTTACGGACTTTTAAATTAAATGTTCCCTCCTGGTGGAATGACCTCCCCAACACAATCCAAGCAGCTGAGTCCTTAGCCATCTTCAAGAAGTTATTTTTTAATTGTTATTTATTTCTATTATTTAAAATCCCATGCTACGTGTACTGTGTTAACCTATCTGAGATTTGTTATAGCACTTATATATCATTGCTCTTTTTGTTGTTTTTGATTGCTTCCACTGTCCTCATCTGTAAGTCGCTTTGGATAAAAGCGTCTGCTAAATGAATAAATGTAAATGTAAATGTTTTGGCTCCATCTGTTGCAGGCATGTCTAAAAGTTGACATTCTCAGCTATTTTCCTGTGGGCTTCTTATTCATCTGTTCAACAGTTATTGGACTTATTCAACAGTTCTGTAGCATGTCTGGACTATATCAATAGGAAAGCTTTAGAGGAGGGGCAGAACTACTGAGCATGCAAATGCACTTACGTTGGTTCAGATATTATGCAGATGAGATGCTAATGAAGGCACTGGCCTCAGTGCTCCTGCTCAAGGAAGATAATCAAACGCTGATCAGCACACAGCAGAACTCTCATTGCACCCCAATCATCACATATGCAGGTCTACAATGTTACATTCCCCTCTCTGCCATAAACTTTAACAGACATCAACAACTCGAGACAAAGAACACGTGTTTATGTATGAGAAGCAGGATTTGTTTGTTTCATTTGTATTTTTGTGTTTAGATATATTGAACAAAAAGTTGGAACCCACCCCTAGTTCATCTGAGTGGTCAGGTGCTTTAAAAAATTATAATGTGCTGCGTACTGAAAGAAGAACAATGGATCTCATTCACTAATAATTGTGTAGATTATGCATGTTTATATGCACATTGTCATGTTATGTAAGAATACTTTGCATTTAGTTTGTTTCTTTCTCCCCCTAGTGGTCATCTAGGAGTAATTCATTGTGTTCATATGTAATTGTTACATTGCTTTCATTGGTTGATTTTATCACATGATGCAGTCAGATCAGGAAATACATCAGTAGTTATATTCCATGCGGTCCACTGGCAGCTCTAGTCATCTAATCATGTCTTCATTTTGTGTTTGTGCCTTGAGAAAGCATCGCTTGTAAGTTGTATTTGAGTTTATAGTTAATTACGTTGATACATATGTCATGTAAAACTTTCTGGAATGTTCTTGAATATTTATTTGTTTACACATGAAAACTGCTATTGTATAGCCTTTCAGTGAAGAGGTCATCAAAAGTTTGTTAGTTTAGCTGTTGAGCTGCACATCCTATATTTACTATAAGTTATAAGCATATTAGCGGAATGTAATATATGTGTTACAACTTTGAAGCTTAAAAGTATATTATTTCATGTCTGTTAATGTATGACATGTTTGGATAGCATTCTGTGATTGGTGCTATCTTTCTGTATCATTTCAGTTTTACAAAGATTCCTTCATGAGAATTAAGACAACAGTAAAGAGCCTTGAACTTTACTCCAGCCTCTGACTTTCTCTTGAAGCCTGTTAGCTATCTGTCGATTTGTGTACAGTCACACACACTGAGGACAGAATACACATTCAAACTTTTCATGAAAACTTTCCACCTAATTTAGAAACACTTGTATATGCTCAGGAATTTGTTCTTAACCTTTTTCTAATTTTAGTGAATTTGTAGAATTATAAATGAGCGGCTGTGTGCACAAGGTTAGTCATTTACATAAAACAAATCCAAAACATCTCCATATAACACGTTAAAATACTGTTATTGGACATACTGCCATAAGGCCTGTTAAAATGCTGTTAAAATACTGCAATTGCTAAATACAAACACTAAAAATGATTATATCTAACTTTAATAGTATTTTAAATACTATTAATAGTCATATGATGCATATGATGCAATTCAACTTTTTCCTTTCTCTTTGGAGTGTTTCAAGCTCTTGGTGCAAAAAGATCTGTAAAGTTGCAAACACTTAAGTCTCAAATCTTATTCTTTATAAAGATATTCTTTATAAAAGTTAAGAGTCAACCACTCCTACCTAAAACAGCTAATTCTAACAGGCCTCCACATGTCTACGTCATGATGTTGGAAGATTTACATAACGGCGCCCAAATGTTCACGGAAATGCGTAACTTTTATTCTCGCTGTGGAGATGCTGTGTGTTTCGTTGTGAAAGCAAAGCTACTTTGATTGGCCTTCCAAAAGAGGACACAACTAGAAATCAGTGTGAATCAGTTCAGCCCAAATATTCAGATGTAACATTTCTATCACAAGCTTGAGACATTCAGCCAATCAAGCTGCCAATAAGCATATACCCTCACGTTTCAGAACTATGAGCTTTGTAAAAATCGACTCATTTAAAAAAAGGCAGGGCATAAAGGAGAAACAATAACGTACAGTATGTGGAATATATATATATATATATATATATATATATATATATATATTATTTTTTTTACCTTAAACCACATAAACACATTGCATTACACCAAATACGGTGTAATGCAATACACCAAGTCAAGACAAGTCAAGTCACCTTTATTTATATAGCGCTTTAAACAAAATGCATTGCGTCAAAGCAACTGAACAACATTCATTAGGAGAACAGTGTGTCAATAATGCAAAATGATAGTTAAAGGCAGTTCATCATTGAATTCAGTGATGTCATCTCTGTTCAGTTAAATAGTGTCTGTGCATTTATTTGCAATCAAGTCAACGATATTGCTGTAGATGAAGTGACCCCAACTAAGCCAGCCAGAGGCGACAGCGGCAAGGAACCGAAACTCCATCGGTGACAGAATGGAGAAAAAAACCTTGGGAGAAACCAGGCTCAGTTGGGGGGCCAGTTACGAAACCAGTAGTTCAATTTCAGGCTGCAGCAAAGTCAGATTGTGCAGAAGAATCATCTGTTTCCTTTGGTCTTGTCCTGGTGGTCGTCTGAGACAAGGTCTTTACAGGGGATCTGTATCTGGGGTTTTAGTTGTCCTGGTCTCTGCTGTCTTTCAGGGCAGTAGAGGTCCTTTCTAGGTGCTGATCCACCATCTGGTCTGGATACGTACTGGATCCGGGTGACTGCAGTGACCCTCTGATCTGGATACAGACTGGATCTGGTGGCTACGGTGACCTCGGAATAAGAGAGAAACAGACAAATATTAGCGTAGATGCCATTCTTCTAATGATGTAGCAAGTACATAGGGTGTAATGGGAAGTGTTTCCGGTTCCGGTTTACCTAATTAATGCAGCCTAAAATTATAAGATATTAAAGATATTAAGATATTAAAATTTAAGATATTAAAAGCATATTAGTATGTTATGTGTAAGCCAGGTTAAAGAGATGGGTCTTTAATCTAGATTCAAACTGCAAGAGTGTGTCTGCCGGTTATTCCAGAGTTTAGGCGCCAAATAGGAAAAGGATCTGCCGCCCGCAGTTGATTTTGATATTCTAGGTATTATCAAATTGCGAGTTTTGAGAACGTAGCGGGCGTAGAGGATTATAATTGTAAAAGGAGCTCATTCAAATACTGAGGTGCAAAACCATTCAGGGCTTTATAAGTAATAAGCAATATTTTAAAATCTATACGATGTTTGATAGGGAGCCAGTGCAGTGTTGACAGGACCGGGCTAATATGGTCATACTTCCTGGTTCTAGTAAGAACTCTTGCTGCTGCATTTTGGACTAGCTGTAGTTTGTTTACTAAGCGTGCAGAACAACCACCCAATAAAGCATAACAATAATCTAACCTTGAGGTCATAAATGCATGGATTAACATTTCTGCATTTGACATTGAGAGCATAGGCCGTGATTTATATATATTTTTAAGATGGAAAAATGCAGTTTTACAAATGCTAGAAACGTGGCTTTCTAAGGAAAGATTGCGATCAAATAGCACACCTAGGTTCCTAACTGATGACGAAGAATTGAAAGAGCAACCATCAAGTCTTAGACAGTGTTCTAGGTTATTACAAGCAGAGTTTTTAGGTCCTATAATTAACACCTCTGTTTTTTCAGAATTTAGCAGTAAGAAATTACTCGTCATCCAGTTTTTTATATCGACTATGCATTCCATTAGTTTTTCTAATTGGTGTGTTTCACCGGGCCGCGAAGAAATATAGAGCTGAGTATCATCAGCATAACAGTGAAAGCTAACACCATGTTTCCTGATGATATCTCCCAAGGGTAACATATAAAGCGTGAAGAGTAGCGGCCCTAGTACTGAGCCTTGAGGTACTCCATACTGCACTTGTGATCGATATGATACATCTTCATTCACTGCTACGAACTGATGGCGGTCATATAAGTACGATTTAAACCATGCTAATGCACTTCCATTGATGCCAACAAAGTGTTCAAGTCTATGCAAAAGAATGTTGTGGTCAATTGTGTCAAACGCAGCACTAAGATCCAATAAAACTAATAGAGAGATACACCCACGATCAGATGATAGGAGCAGATCATTTGTAACTCTAAGGAGAGCAGTCTCAGTACTATGATACGGTCTAAATCCTGACTGGAAATCCTCACATATACCATTTTTCTCTAAGAAGGAATATAATTGTGAGGATACCACCTTTTCTAGTATCTTGGACAGAAAAGGGAGATTCGAGATTGGTCTATAATTAACTAGTTCTTTGGGGTCAAGTTGTGGTTTTTTGATGAGAGACTTAATAAAAGCCAGTTTGAAGGTTTTGGGGACATATCCTAATGACAATGAGGCATTAATAATAGTCAGAAGAGGATCTATGACTTCTGGAAGCACCTCTTTTAGGAGCTTAGATGGTATAGGGTCTAACATACATGTTGTTGGTTTAGATGATTTAACAAATTTATACAATTCTTCCTCTCCTATAGTAGAGAATGAGTGGAACTGTTCCTCAGGGGGTCTATAGTGCACTGTCTTCATTCAGCAGACCCACCTGGTGGAACATTCCTTTTATATCACTGCTAATAGCGACACCATTTTCTCTGAAGCACAGAAGTACTCCTAAGAGGGTTGGTGCAAGTGTAGGGCCAGGCAGGAGGTGGTCATTTAAGCTTGTTCCTTTGTGCTTAAATGAACAGTTGAAGACAATTCTGTGTTTTTCATTGTGTTGAACAATGTGATGTGGTATGTACCATGTTTGATGGCTTTCCTCTGCCTCCTCTGGTTTCAGTTTCGAGATGTAACCAGCATTTTCAAGTTTTTGCACTTCATTAATGTACACTGATGCAAGATCTGTGTTCTGCAAAAGGCGTTTTTCTGTGCTCCTTAAGTGGGCTGTTACTGCTTCTTTAGTTGATTGTAAAGGTGGAACATTTATTTTCCAGAGGAGGGGTGTTGCATACCTTTGAATGCCTCTGACTGCCAGCCTGATTGTTTTCTCCTCTAGAATTTGCACTGCTTCTGTGTCTTGCCTTGATCTTGTGATCAGTTTCTCACTCCTGTACGGAAGTGTGTCCATTTGCCACAATTTCTGTACATTATTGAACAGTTCGGCTTCTGGTGACAAAGTGGAGGTTAATAGACACTGCTGTGGTGAGAGATGACTGGAAAGGAATTTTGAGGGGCCCTGCAGAGTCCACCCAAGTCTGGTTTTCACAGCGGCAGGACCACCAAGAGGTCTGAGACGTACTGGCTCTGTGGCTGTGATTAAATGTGGGTAATCTGACCCAATGAGTAACAGTGGTTGAGCCTGCTGCAGTTGGGGAATAGGCAGACCTTGTAGATGTCTGTATTTCTTTTACAGCAACTTAACAGGGTAAGTATGTTTTGCGAGGTTCAGTTCTTTGGCTGTGAAAGCTCTTTCAGTGGTAAAGGATTTGTTTGGCTGAAATACAGAGGCTACTGAGAATGAAACAGCCGCCCCATGAACGATCCGTATGTCTTGTCTCACAATACGGAGGGCTATATCTTCAGGTAGTCCTTGAAGATAAAGTTGCTGTGCTGCTTCATACAGTAACATTGTCCTCTCTGAACCGTCATCCAGTATGGCGTATGTGTCAAGTTCCTTCTCACCATTTCTCAAGATCACTTGGCTGACCTTCAAAAGAACTTTACTGTTTGCAGTTGGTCTGTCCAGATAGATAGAAAGTCTCTACTTCTGAGTTCACAAGACAACTGTTTTCTGCTGAAGCTTGTGTTTAATGTTTAACTTTGGCATTGAAGTCATGCAGTATTTCTAAATGTCTCTTTCCACATTTTTTGCATTTGGCTTTAAGATTACATTGTGAGATCTGGTGATCACGACCACACTTAAAGCACTTCTGATTTGACTTCAGCCAGGACTCCACTTGATCTTGATTTAGCAGTTTGAAATTAGCGCATTGGTTGAAGTAATGCTGCACAGTGCTGCAAAAGGGGCAGTACTTCGTTGGTTTCTCCTTCTTGACTGCTGTAGCACTTGCCGGTTTACTCTGCTCACCACCATGCAAGACAGTAGCAAATCGTTGAACTGGTTTGAAGTTCCTTTGCTGGTCTCTCTGTGGCTGAGAGTAGACTCTGCTTACATTACTAGCATACTGTGTCTCATCCTCTTGTATTCTGAGCTCGTATTCAAGCCAGTCGCTAAGTTCTATCAGTGTTGGAACTGGGATTTGAATGGGGTTAACAAACCTTCTGAAATTTGCTTTAAGATCACGAGGCAGTTTGGCAAGAAGACGTGAAACATGAGACCCACATTTGAGTTTGGTCCATCCTTTAGCTCCAAGTTGGTCCAGCATTCCAAATAATGCACGCACTTTGAGGGCAAACATTCTAAAGGATTTAATGTCGCCACTCCTGATTTTTGGGCCATACATCAATTCTGCAATTCTTTGTAGTGCGAGTTGATGTGGTTGACCATAAAGTGCAGTTAGAGACCTCATAGTGTTGGTGTATGGGTACCTGCTGTTGACATATGAGTCTGCAATGAGCAAAGCATTCTCCTGTTTCAGATGATCAACGAGTATTTGGTACTTAAAACGTTCTGTAGCCTCAACAGGTAGCAAATTCTCCAGTGCAATTTTGAGTCGTGCAAACTCTCTGGGATCCTCACTGCTAAAATTAAGAATGGTGGGAATGGGACCTCTGTAGGTGGGCTCTCTTTGGTCAGTGGCTGTGCTCTCTTTGGTCAGTGGAAAGATACTGGAAAGATACGTTGTCTGTCTACATGCCTAATACCAAGATGAGGATATGTAGCATCTTCCTGATTAGCTAACTTGTGCTGTGCTTGAGCTGGTTCATAAGGAGAGAAAGGATGACTTGAAGTTAGCAGATTTGCAGAGTCTGGTAGCCTCAGTTCTCCTAGGTTGTCAGTGAGATAATCAATCTCTTTGTGACTGACTGAATGAGAATGCAAGGGGTCTCTTCGTGGTTCTACAGGCAGTGCCCTCATGGGCTGAGGAAGATCGTCTTGATCTCTAAACAGAACTGGCCTGTCCTCAGTGGCTGCTGTATATGGACTTAAGGAGAGAACTTTCTGATCTGCATCAATTATTCGCCTTGGAGAAGTCCGAGTACGGGGCTTTGGCTGTGGCAGTGGCTGCGGCAAACCCTGATATGTCTCCACAAATGAGCTTCTTTCAGTGCTCATACTTTTCGTTGGTTCTGGTCTGCTTTCAGTACATGGGAACTCTTTAAAGGCAGGCTTTTTACCTGGTTCAGGTTCAGTTGCACCATTTGCGGGCTGTTCATCAGAATGAAGTAGCTGACATGGCATTGTGTAATCAACATAGAAGTCATCTAAGTATCTTGGTGGGATGACTTGTCGACGTGGTCGAACTGCTGGTAAATCTGAGCTGCCTGTCTTTCTATTCTGGACATGGTGAAGCTGTAGTAGCTGCTTAAATCCGGCTCGAAGGACCAAATTTTGTATGAAAGTTGTTTAGGTGCGGATCTTATACTAGGTGACAACCGCTACAGATTGTTCAGGCAGAACAATAAATCACTTGGTCCATGTCCACAATAAAGTTATTTACTGTTGTCTTTTGCTTCATACATCAGTATGGGTGTGGTTCTATAAATGAACAATAATAACAATAATGAATATACAGTAGATACAATGAGGCAGAAACATAGCAACATAGTTACATGTCTGGGCATGAACACATTTTGACTGACATTATTTCTCCCGATCTAAACCAATGAAATTACAAGAATGATAGTCAGGTGATTCAGAAATAATATGTATATCCTAAAGTGCAACAAATTAAATGTCCAGCAGAGGGCACCAGCGTCATTAAATCTTAGCCTTTTGTACAAATTGCTTATATGCTGCATTTACATATAAATGGTCAAAACAGTTCAAAAGGAGAGCTAAAAAAAATTATGGGAAGTTGGGCAGTATGTAGTTTCAAAGAGTGCATTCCAAATGGTTTAAATAATGCCTACACAGAACAATCATGGCAGCCATGGTATCCTCTTTTTCACTGTTATTCTTGTGTAGAAGGTATTAATCCACTAGAGAGAGAGAGGGAGAGAGAGAGAGAGATGGGCTCTGAAAATGGGCCCATTCACTACCTTTACCCAGCTCTTAAATGTGTGTTTTTTATTGTTATTATATTAAATAATATTTCAACAATACTTCAATGTTATATTTATTACATTGTATTATATACAGAAACATTCTAAATTCCTAAATGACGTCAGTCAAATAAGGTAGCCTACAACTTATATTAATTAAAGAGCAGATCATATGGTATTTTAAAGTGTCCGAATATTGTGTTGGAACAAGAAGTCTTATCGTATCTAAACATTGTAATTTTCTCAGAATGTACAATTTATATTAGAATCATTTTTTCAATGATTTTGAAATGATTCGTTCAAAGCAGCTCTGAGCGTAAGGTCTGTAAATTCCTCCCTTCCATCAGCCTACTCTGCTCTGATTGGTCAGCTGGCCAAGTCAGTTGTGATTGGTAGAAACGTCCATTACCATAATAAATATTTTGCTCCTGAGGGCTACTTGTAAACAAAGATGATATTAGGTTACAAAAATGGCATCGATATTACCTAGAAGACTTGATCAGGACTTTTCTCAGTGATAAGTTTAAAATTTGTATGTGGTGCTTTACATGACGTGTCAGCAGTTTTATTGCATTCATTATTATTATTATTTACTTATTTGAGGTGCACATGTGGGAACTGTATTTGAATGCCCAGTGAGGCTGATGTTAACACACTAACTAGCGGAAGTGGGTAGTCGGGGGTTATGAAAATATGTTACCTTGTGATGTATATAGGTAACAGGAAGAAGATTTGAAAATATGATGTCTCGTTAAGGCAGTTCAGAGTCAACTCTTTCTTTTAAAATACTATACATTTATTTATCATGCACTTTTTTTATTAAAAATTTTGCAGACTGTTTACATTTAAGGATAGCTACGTTACAAACTGCAAAAAAATTATACTTTTCAAAAAACCCAAATGACCTGATCTTTAATGTGTGACAGCTCCTTTGGCTTCATAATATGATGACAAAATGCATGCCAAATTACTTTTATTTTAAACTCATACACACTTCAACCCACTAAAGCTCTTGCTGTGGAAATCCTTTGAATGGAATGTTCCATAAGTTTAAACACTCGTTTCCATGCACCCATGTTCATGCATTTTTAAAGAGTGACCTGTATTGAATATACTTGTGAGAAATTCCTTCAGGAATATGCTACTTTCATCATAGCCATGTGTGTGAGTGCGTTTGTGCGTGCGTGTGTCAAGTCAAATCACCTTTATTTATATAGCACTTTTAACAATACATATTGTAACAAAGCAACTGAACAGCATTAATTAGGAAAACAGTGTGTCAATAATGCAAAAAGGCAGTCCATCATTGAATTCAATGATGTCATCATCCAGCTCAGTTCATTTTAAATAGTATCTGTGCAATCAAGTTGACTAAATAGCTGGAAATTAAGTGTCTCCAACTAAGCAAGCCAGAGGCGACAGCGGCAAATAAACATCCACTCTTACCTCAGATCAATATTTTGCTCAAGTGTGACGTTGCTTCCATGGCAACTCCAGGAATAGCGGCCCTGGGGCCATGACTAGGAAGTAGCATTTCAGCAAAGCCTTCAACTCACAGATGGAAACTTTACACAGCTAGCTATATACTTATTACTCTGTGTATTTGCCTGTGTGTGTGTGTGTGTGTGTGTGTGTGACTGATTTCACAGATCAGCAGTGAGATCCAGCTACTCCCAATGTTGTGGCCTTCATTTGTAATTGGCACACATTTTCATGGCTGCAAGTCAGGAGGCATCAGCATCATGTTAGACCTCCTCCCCTTGCTGGAGTTATGATGTTCATTAGCAAACCCCGGCACCACACAAATTAAATACTGTGTTTATCCACTGTATCATGTTACACACTCCTGCATGCTAATAAAATTTGTTATAACAAGTGCCACGATTTTGATTTGTATGAATCAGTTTCTCATGACAAGTCAGCGCAAATAATAATATTGATATATCTAACTACTTTTCATATTACCAAATAAAGTACCTGACTTTATTAATTATAGAAGTACTTAACTATTGTATGTTTTTAAATATTAAATGTGGTACCTACAATTTCAGTCAATTTACTACTGTTCTGTCATTTTGATAAACACCATCTTTCCAAAAAAAAAAAAATAACCCATAGCCAACCCAATTTCAGCAAACCAAAACAAATTGAGTAAAAAACAAATTTACTTTAAAAAACACCACAGACTCAGCAAATATTGTCTGATCCCAATAAACCATACATCAATGGAAAGCTTATTTAGTCAGCATATATTTCAATTTCGAAAAATTTACAATTAAGACTTTTGTGGTCCAGGGTCACTCACACACACACACACACACTCACACTCTCACACACACTCACACACACACACACACACACACACACACACACACACACACACACACACACACACACACTCACTCACACTCACACACACACACATACAATCACCGGCCACTTTATTAGGTACACCTGTTCAATTGCATTTAGACCTCTAGATGTGGTGAAGATGACTTGCTGAAGTTCAAATTGAGCATCAGAACGGGGAATGAGTATTTCAAAAACTGCTAATCTACTGGGATTTTCACACACAACCATCTCTAGGCTTTACAGAGAGTGGTCAGAAAAAGAGAAAATATCCAGTGAGCGGATATTGGGATGAAAATGCCTTGTTGATGTCAGAGGTCAGAAGAGAATGGGCAGACTGGTTAGAGATGATAGAAAGGCAAAAGTAACTCAAATAACTACTCGTTACAACCAAAGTATTCAGAATACCTTCTCTGAACCCACAACATGTCGAACCCTGAAGGAGATGGGCTATAGCAGCAGAAGACCACACTGGGTGCCGCTTCTGTCAACTAAGAACAGGAAACGGAAGCTACAATTAGCACAGGCTCACCAAAATTGGACAATGGAAGATTGGAAAAACATTCCCTGGTTTGATGAGTCTCAATTTATGCTGCGACATTCAGATGGTAGGGTCAGAATTTGGCGTAAAGAACATGAAAACATGGATCCATCCTGCCTTGTCTGGTGGTGTAATGATGTGGGGGATATTTTCTTGGCACACTTTACATTTACATTTACATTTATTCATTTAGCATAAGCTTTTATCCAAAGCGACTTACAGATGAGGACAGTGGAAGCAATCAAAAACAACAAAAAGAGCAATGATATATAAGTGCTATAACAAGTCTCAGTTAGGTTAACACAGTACACGTAGCATGGGATTTTAAATAATATAATAAAAACAAATTTAAAAAAAGAAAACCGATAGAATAAAAAAAGAATAGAGCAAGTTAGTGTTAGAGATCTTTTCACATATACACACACACACACACACATACAATTGCATAATAAATGAAAAGAAAATAGAATACAAAAAGATTAGAAAGGTAGTTAGATTTTTTTAAAGAATAGAATTAGAATAGTGAGTGTTAAAGTTAGAGGGCCAAATAAAGATGGAAGAGATGGGACTTTGGACTTAGTACCAATTGAGTATTGTTTAAATGCCACAGCCTACCTGTGTATTAGCAAGGTGTACCTAATAAAGTGGACAGTGAGTGAGTGTGTGTGTGTGTGTGTGTGTGTGTGTGTGTGTGTGTGTGTGTTTGTGTGTACATATATGTATGTACACACACATACATGCCAACTGGACTCCGCCGTCCAGACCTTTTGAAAGGGAATACTCCTGTTTCTAATGTAATCTCAGGCTGCTGTGCTTTAATGTTGCTTGCGACTCGGTTGCTGTAGCTATCATTCGAAAGATCCTGACGAGATGGCACTCAGAGCTTACTTATGAAGTGTGTGCAGCTACACGAACATGATCAAATCAGGCTTCAGTATTCAGAGTAAACAGGAGTTCTCCTCTGATCTCCGGAAACCAAGGTTACATTACTGTTGGATATGTTTGCCAAGAGCTATGCTGTGATTTTCTGACATGATTATTTTATACCAGGCTTTTAAATGCTTATGAGGCCGTCCTTTACCCCGTACCCCACACACTGAATCAAATCTATGTAATCAGTGTAATTTCACAGATTTTTCACAAGCTTCTAATAATCTGAAAGACCCCTTTAATAGCTCAAAAATGTATTGAAGTCACCAGTTATCAAAAGTGTTCACTCTCCAGGGAACTGTCTTTCAGCTTGTGTTTGTGCATGCTGTGTAATTTTTTTTTACCTTTCTATGAACGTGTTTGATTGAGTGTGTTTGAGTTTCGGATTATGTGCACAATTTTCATGTAACACAGTGTTCTTCTGACATACTGACTGATGTAAACCAACATTACAGCAGAAGAAACATAAAACCATCTAATGGTTAGAGATTGAATGGACTTAGAAGCGTAAACTGACTCTATTGTTTAGTCCTGCACATTTGTATTCATGATAGCTAAAGTTTCTCATAGCAGTGTCAGGTTCTTTACTACTACTTCATTACTTATACTACTGAGCTGTTTATCTTCACGTCTCCTTTATATATTTGATTTGATATATGTTGTAATATATGAAGAATTTTGTTCTGAAATGTGATAAACACCATTGAAAAAAAAACCAAAACAACTAGTAACAGTACAGTAATGAATGTAACATGGCAAAAATGAATGCACTTTTGGAAGTTGATTGTAAGGGAAATGTAATTTTGGAATTTGTAATCTGTGGTTTAATGTGATGTTTTTCATGTATGTTCATGATGAAATTTTATTTTATTGTTGTATGACTAATTAATTTATAACATTAACAAGATGACCCGTTGAATTCATTTTGGGAGCGATGACTGATTGAATGTATTTTTATTACAGTGCCTGTATATATGATTATTATTGACCAAGTTCAAAGGCTGTCATATGTGGATCAACTTAATATGTTGTGTATTTTCAACACTTTCAATATGCAAAATAACTTTTATATTGATTCAATGAAAAAAAAAATGTGTCATGGATTTATTGCATTTTGAAAAAATAAATAAATAAATAATAATAATAATATTAAATCTTTGAAAATCTAAATCTGGATTTGAATTGTTATTCAATATGAATGTTATTATAACCTAAAGATGCTATGTGAAAGTTTGAAACAGAAAACCACTTTCATCCACTTTCTTGGTAAAGAAAACACATTTTTTCTCAAATTAATCAAAATGGATTTGATACTTTTCTTATGCAGTATATTGGATAAAAGGAAGAAAGTTAATTATTTAGTAACAATTTTAGTAATTGTAATGTAACTAAATATTGCATTATGTAACAAGCAGACAATTGTTTGTCTTCTGTGATGCTGCTCTCCAGTGTGTAATCCTAAGGGACCGATACACCAGGTCTTGCCTTTTGGCTAAGAGACCTAAAGTAATTGGAGTTGGTTTATGGCAGAATGAGGCCATGGTTGTGTAACCATAACCTAATGAACCTGGTATGGAAGACAAATACAGCTAGCCGCCCAAAAAAGATTTGAACAGATGGAATCCTTTATCTTAATATTATAAATTCCAGGGGGACTGTTTTGGAGGTGACACACAGAAAAATAGTCCATTAGCATGTTTGGTAGAGGTAATAGCTGTGAACTTTTAGGATCACCTTATCATATAATATATATATGCCTTTGACCTTCATCTCACCATCAGCTCAATGTCATTATGTGTGCATTGTGATGCAGCTTGGTAGATCAGCTGTATACATCTACACAGCAGGGTTTCTTGTTAAGCATGTGTTCACATGTATTTGTGCATTTTGCAAGTTCTTTGTTTATAAAACGGGTCTAGCTCTTCGTAAACATTCATAATGTATGATGCATGGTCAACCAGCATGATTGCTCAGTTGACTGTTTTTTGGGGCAAAATAGTGCATGTGGAGAATTGCAGATCTTGCATTACTCATGTTTGTCTGTAATTGAGACATTCACTTTGAGTGCTCATGTCTCACTCCGTCAGACAGCCGACTGAAGGTGACCCTGTGCTAATGGTGGCCAGTATCCATGACAGTGTATGCTTCCTCCAACGATGCGTCATTGCAAATTGTCAGAGGCTCGCTTGAAAGAAAAGGGAACATGAGTTCTCTTTTATTTCCCCAAAAATAAAAAGCAAGATTTCTCACCATGTAGTTTTTGCAGTAGAATATTACAGAACATGCGTGTATGACAAAATGTGAATAAGTAAAAAAAAACATAAAATTAATAAAAATGTAACCAGCCTGGACTATCCCCCGTGTTTACAGATTACCCTGTTTCTAAAGCCCTCTGGAATTTTTTCACCAATCGATGACCCATGCCTGCCCTAGGAATACTCTTTGTCTTGCCTCATTTATGTCTGTCTGCTGATTATTGACCCATTGAAGCATACAGAGCCATATGCAGAGTTGCATTCAAAGGCGTGGTCACAAACAGGCATGGTTCAATAATCAAAAATCCAGAGGTCTTGACAAAATGGGTAAACTATAAACATGAGCAATAGTCCTGGCTGGGGCAAACAGTATCCAGGGCAGGATCAGGCAAACGGGTAATCCAGTACACACAGGTGAGAATCAAAGTAATGAAAAACAGGAAAGGCAAAACTAGACTGAGACTAGGACTTGGAAAATAGACAATGGCTAAAGAACAGGCTCCGTAGCGTAGCTGTGTAAATCAAGTCTTTGCTCATAATAGGCAGAAGGGGTGATATTATTAGTCTAAAACTGGAGTTTTAGAGTTTAAAAGTAGTAAAGTTTAAAAGGGCAGAGGATTGTGAATTTACAAGGTTCAAACCGCTTCCTGAACCAGTCTGGCCAAGCGAGGCTTTGGACGTCATCAATGAAGTCATTGCTCTAAAGCGATACAAGCCTTGATACACTCTTCACTGAAAATGTGTTTTTATTTTGTTGTCCATACAATGGAAATCAATGGTAATAATTGGCTCCTTCACCATCTTGACTGGCACTAACCTGTATAAACTAGTCTGGGCCAGAAGGGAAATTCATACTGTCCTAAACTGCTCTTTCAAATGTTATACATCTATTCTGTTCCAAATATAGTGAGTTAACTGTGCATGGGCAGTTTCCAGTAGCATGTTCAGGAAACATTGGTCTTTTTATGTGAATAATGAGTTTTTTTTTTTTTTTTTTGGAGTGCTGCCAGTCATCTTGCTCATTCCCACTGGGATTATACGGGTCAGTGTTAGACCTGTTTTGGGCTAGCAATGACATAACTTTCACTTTTCCGCAGGGAGAACTAGATCTACTGCATAGCCAGCTCAACACAGATGCAGCTCTATCTCTCTCTCTCACCCCCTCCCCATACATATTCCTATCTGAATGGGCAAAAGCTTGTCAAACATGTTTCAGTTCCTTTTGTCCATTTTTGTGCTCATAGTCCATGATCTTTACAGTATACTTCAGGAGTGAGAATGCTAGAATCAGTTGTGTAGTCTGAGGGGTGGTCTGACTGTGACCTCTGCCCTCTCTGTCACTAAAGCAGTCATGTAATTGTTGACTGACTGATATCGACCACCTCCTCATCTCGCATCACACCTCCCTGTCACTCTGACAGAATTCCTTATGGGTCTGCTAGATATTTAGGTTGTGGACTTAATGGTATCCGTCTCAGACAACACACCAGCAGATTGTCAGATGCATACTGCAAACACAGTTGCAACTTATCACATTGCAATCTTAAAACAGCAAGATGCAATCTGATTGGCTGGCTTACATTTTTAAGAGTCAGAGTGAGATAAGCTGAGATAGAAGAAATTCTGTCTCTATCTTTAGTCTGTTTTTGGCCCGAATCTGCAACATGGACACATGCACATATAACCCTTTTGTTTGGGGTATTAAAACAGTAGCCTTGCACAAACAGACTACACAAAGAATAAATCATTTTTTAGTCTGTTTGTGCAAGGCTACGGTACTACTACCCTGAATAAAAGGGTTATAATGTGCATAAGGTTGAACAGCCACATTAGCCAAGACTACAGCCTAAATGTCAGGGACATTAATAACAAAACTAGGGTAACAAGGGAGGCGGGGCAAGGAAACGAGACAACACAAGCACATGGCCCAAAGACAAGGCCATGTGCTTGTACACAAAACACGGGCCTGTCATGATCCTGCCACAAGACTAGAGAAAAATCAGGACATGAAGGCAGAATCATGACACTAAAATTAGCAAATGCTCATGCCTAACTAATGAGTACACACATTTGCCGAAGCAGCACTGGGATGATAAGTAAACAATAGATTCACATTTAAACATTTTCTGCTTGATGATTTCTGCTGGTGTCTCTCGTTCAGCAAAGCACATGGATAACGTTGTCGATTTGAAACATTACATCCTATCTGATGGCATTTAAGAAGAAGCTACTTGTTAACTTTTTCCTTTTTTTCATTTGGCTTATGACTGATTTGGCTCATTAAAGAGAGAAAGTGGGAATTAATTAATGTCATTAAATGAAGAATGCTAAACTCTCCACAATCTGTGAAGTGAAGTGAGGAAGAGGAGAGCAAGATCATTATTTCCATATTTTTTTTGTCATTATTATTAGTATGATCCTGGCTATGATATTTCTTGCTGAAACAATGTTTTCATGTTTCAAAATCACTATATTATATAATATAGTTAGAGTGCTTTATTTTTGGAACTCTACACCGAAACAAAGGTTTCTCCCTCGGTAGGTGTGTTTAAAGCTTAGAAGTTGGTAGCACTTTAAAAGTCATTTATTTATCTTTCTTTTCCCTGAACAGCTCTCTCTGAAACTTTTACAGCCTATACTAGAGACAACATGTTTAATTTGATAACTAATTTGTCTATCCACAATGGAAGCAAAACAACCATGTGGCAGAACACAATGACAGCCAATCAGAATAGCTTTTGTGGAGTAAAATTTTGTACCAGTCAAATTTCAATGTAGATGGACATACCAGTGCAGTGCAGAAACAAATGTCCTCTCACTCATCACTCAAGCGGGAATAATAACAGAGAACTTTCTCCAGTTATTGTACCTCCTTGACACTTATTATAGCCCATGTTACACAAGCCTAAACATCCATAATTTCCTATCTACTTCACCAATTTCAAATATGCCACATTATTGAAGTTATATCCATTATGAGTACTGTTTCATGTACCACTTTTGCGGTCAAAGATCGTCGACAGCCCCAGATTATTATTGTTTCACTTTCACAATACCTTAAACATCACTCTCTTACTTGATCTGGACGAACTGTGCATCAGTTGAAAGTTTAAAGACTCTAACTTCGATATTTGATCAATGTTTTGATAAAACATTGTTGCAGTGACAGTTATTTAGTAATTTATGTCAGGAGTGCAAAATAATAAATCCGTATTATGCCAAATTGTGAATAGAAATTCACCACTCATTCATATTCAGTCACGTCTACAGCAGTTTATCTGAGTTCACATAGACTCACTGAACAGCGTCAATAAGGATTTATAGACCAAAGATGCATATCAGTGGAGGTATATGGATATTTTTACTGATGTTTGCTTTATATTTCTTCAGACAGAATCATAATTTCTATTAATTTCCCACTGATTTACGCGATCTGATGATAAATATCCTCTCCCAGTGCTGTCTCTGTGTGTGTGCTTCTCAGTGCTCACACTGTGAGTCTGATTGGTCCTTCGTCTTGTAAATCTTTAGAGTGTCATAACCGGACAACGTCACTTTGTGTCACATGCTTCGTGTACACTTCCGCGTTGATATCTGACCACAACAACACTGATAAACCTCTGTATGACAAAATATCCAAATAATATACTCACGATTACGATAGTAAAGCTTGGTATGAGATTTTCTTGAGATTTGGGGCATTTTTATTGAAAATATTGAAAATGTAAATCTGAAATGCTAACTTGTGCAGCGATGTAAAAGGCAATAAATAGCATATTTTTACAACAGTTATTATAAGTTATTACAAACACTCGATCGGGGTTTAAAGTGAGTTTTAAGGAAAAGTGTACTAATAATTTTATAAATAGTCTGATGTAGCTTGGCGCTAACGTTAGCTCTAATGCTTCTAATAGCAGGTCCATTTCTTCTTCATAATGCATTTTTGTCACAATAATTCACGTAAGGTCGTAAGGAAATGTTTTGTTGTATTTTTATAGTAAGACTTTTGATAAATAAGGGGTAAATGCACTGAGATTGAAGCGAGATTGCAGCTTGGTGTCTTTGTAAAGCTTGCAATAGAACAAAGGCTAATGAAGGTGGAATAAAAACAAAAGAATAATTATAAAAGAATAATGCAGATAATGTGTCATATCTGGCGGAGGTGTGAAAGGCTTGTTTGGTGAGAACAATAGAATCATGAATGGTGGAGTATTCAGAGCCAAACACACATGCTGTGTCTGAAATCGCTCACTCATTCACTCATTCGCAAATCCCTATATAGTGTATGGTAGTTGAGTTCACTATATCAGGAGTGAACAAATAAATAAGTGAACCGACAGTGACGTATAGCCTACACTGCGCGTGAGACTTGGAGCTGTTGCAAAAACATTGCCATATGTACTTTTATATTACATGTACCTAATTTTAGAAAATAATACTAATAGCAATAATACTCAAAATTACTTTATATTGCAGTTATACATACCTCCGCGTCAGCTTTGTGGTTTCATCGATGGTATATAATTAATTTTATTTTTTTGTAATGCTTTTATGTTCATAATCATTAAATGCTATTAAAATAACGTACTGAGAACAAAAATAAACACACATAAACACGTTCATAATTATGTATTTATTATTTTTAGTATCTTGACACTCGCTCAAGCAGCGTTTTGAGCTCAGATAAGATGGTTGTAGAGCGTCCTCAGGCGACCATTAATTTTACATCAGAATACACTACCTGTTATTAATGAAAAATTTTAAATTATCCACCAAATTATCATCATTTTTGTAAGTTAACAACGATGCCACCTCAGTTAATTAGTCAAATATTAAACTGAGTTATTGCCTACATAACATATTTTAATATAAATAATGTAGGGAAAACTTTAAAACAGAAATAATAAAGATGTAAACTTCATCTCTCATTCAAACTCGCTCGCTCCCGCTTCCAGCTCGACGCTACTCCGCATTGGATTGTGGGAAATAGTGCTTCAGCCAGTGTACATTGGTTGTACACTCAAAATCAGAATGAATTGTGGGTAAAAAGTAGTGGACAAATGTAGGGAATGAAGTAGTTCACTCAGAATTCGGACAGCACTACAAAATGGCTGACACCCCATATAGTGCACCATATAGTGGATAGGGAGTGGTTTCAGACACAGCAACAGACAGAGCACCTATGAGAGCTTACATGAGAGTTTACAGAAGATGACAAGGACCATAAATCGATCTGATTAACCTTCTCTAAAAACACACATCATGGCATTAAAAATATTTAATCAAATTCATAGTTTTACTGATTATATTATGAAATTTCAAATGAAGCATTGTTAAACTTGTGCCCAAAACACGGGTTTAATTTTAGAAACATGGAAGGCGGGATGAATTCTCCTGTGCGTAGGAGGAAGTTTGAGGCGGACTGCCACCGGACTAATGATCTTGGTGACAGGAAACGGGCCAGTGAATTTGGGAGCAAGTTTATTAGACATGGAGCGGAGAGGAATGTTCTTAGTAAAAAGCCACACCTTTTGACAAACGACGTATACGGGAGGCTTTGACCGGTGGCGATCGGCCTTGGCCTTGGTGCGCGCCTCCACTTGGAGAAGAGTCTCACGGGCTCTAGTCCAAGAGTGGTGATACCTCTGGACGAAGGCGTGAGCGGAGGGGACCGCGACTTCGGATTCCGTACTGGCAAAAACTGGTGGCGGGTAACCTAAACTACATTCAAACAGAGTAAGGCCCGTGGATGACACTGGTAATGAATTGTGGGCGTACTCCACCATAGAAAGTTGTTGGCTCCAAGAGGAAGGATTCTTGGAAACCAAACATCGCAACACTCTCTCCTGATCTTGGTTGGCCCTCTCAGTTTGACCATTGCTTTGTGGATGAAACCCCGAAGAGAGACTAACAGTCGCCCCCAATAATCTACAAAATTCTTGCCAAAATTTTGACACAAATTGGGGACCCCTGACGGAAACCACGTCCATCGGGAGGCCATGTAAACGTAAGACGTGATCTACAACAGCCACCGCTGTTTCCTTGGCTGAAGGTAATTTTGGCAGGGCGATAAAATGAGCCGCCTTCGAGAACCGGTCCACGACCGTCAAAACGACAGTCTTGCCCTGGGAGGGCGGGAGGGCGGTAATAAAATCTAGCGCAATGTGGGACCAGGGTCTTGAAGGGACTGACAGCAGTTAGAGTAACCCATCAGGGGGTCGGTTGGAAGTCTTACCAGTGGCACAAACCGAACAAGCCAAAACAAAACTGCGGATGTCAGGAGCCATTAAGGGCCACCAAAATCGTTGCTTAACCAAAAAACTGGTGCGATTTACTCCTGGATGACACGCTATACTGGAGCAATGACCCCACTGAATGACTTCAGATCGATACTCCTCAGGCATGAATAACCGGTTCGGTGGGCAATCGGGCGGAGGCGTTACCCCTTCTTAGGCCTTCATGACCTTCGATTCGACCTCCCATCTGAGAGTGGAGACCACTAATGTCTTGGGTAAAATACACTCGGGAGTGGACGGGCGTTCGGAATGGTCAAAAATACGAGATAAAGAATCGGGTTTGTTGTTCTTGGAACCCGGGCGGTACGAAAGAGAAAAGTCAAAATGTCCGAAAAAAGTGCCCACCGAGCCTGCCTAGAGTTGAGTCTTTTAGTGGTTCTAATATATTCTAGGTTCTTGTGATCAGTCCAAACGATAAAAGGTACCCCTGACCCTTCTAACCAGTGCCGCCATTCCTCCAGTGCTAACTTGACTGCCAACAACTCTCTGTTAACAATGTCATAATTACGTTCGGCAGGTGATAAAGATGAGAAAAAAACGCGCAAGGGTGAATCTTATCGTCTGTGGCAGAACGTTGGGAAAGAACTGGTCCTACCCCCACCTCTGTCGCATCAACCTCCACCACGAACTGACGTGATGGATCAGGGGCAACAAGGATGGGAGCCGAAATGAAGCGCCTCTTAAGTTTGACAAATACAGCTTCCGCTGTATCAGACCACCTTAACGTCGTTCTGGGGGAGGTCAAGGCAGTCAGAGGAGCGTCTAGTTGACTGAAGTTACGAATAAAACGTCGATAAAAATTGGCGAATCCCAGAAACCTCTGTAGGGCCTTATGGAAATCTGGACTTGGCCAATCTATCACAGCCTTAACCTTGTCAGGATCCATACGCACTCCCTCAGACGAGACGATGTACCCTAAAAAGGGGACGAACTGTGCATGAAAAACGCATTTCTCCGCCTTGACAAAAAGCCCATTCTCTAGCAACCTCTGAAGCACTCGTCTAACGTGCTGAACGTGTTCCTGGAGAGAAGAGGAAAAGATCAATATGTCATCCAGGTAAACATATATGAATTGATCAACCATATCTCTCAGCACGTCATTGACGAGTGCTTGGAAGACCGCTGGCGAGTTGGATAGCCCGAAGGGCATAACCAAGTATTCAAAGTGCCCCCTGGGGGTATTAAATGTCTTCCATTCATCTCCCTTCCTTATGCGAACCAAATGATAAGCGTTATGTAAATCCAATTTTGTGAGGATGGATGCTCCCTGTAATCATTCGAAAGCTGAAGACATCAACGGCAAAGGATAAGTATTCTTTACCGTGATGTTGTTCAACCCTCGATAATCAATGCACGGTCGCAGAGACCCATCCTTCTTCCCCACAAAAAAGAATCCCACCCCCGCTGGAGATGAGGAAGGTCTAATGAATTCGGATGCTAGAGAATCAGAAATATATTTCTCCATAGCCTCCCTCTCTGGAACAGAAAGTGAATATAACTTGCCCTTAGGCGGAGACTCACCTGGTACTAAGTCTATGGCACAGTCATAGGGACGATGTGGAGGAAGAAAAGCAGCCCGAGACTTACTGAACACTTCTCTCAGGTCCTGGCACTCTTCGGGCATGTTAGATAAATTCACTGCCTCCTCCTGAAAAACAGACACAGGTACAGACGAACACGCAGACACTAGACATGATTCATGACACGTATTACTCCACATGAATACAGAATTGTGCCCCCAATCGATTCTAGGATTGTGCTGAGTGAACCAAGGATGACCAAGTACGTTAGGTGCCAGGGGAGAGTTCATGAGGAGGAATGTTATAGTCTCGGTGTGGTTGCCAGACGTGATGAGAGTAATGGGTTCTGTGGCGTGTGAAATGCTGGGAAGCTGTTGTCCATTAAGAGCATTGACAGATATCTTGTACGTGAGGGGGGTGGTAGGAATGTGAAGATGGTGAGCCAGTTCTAAATCCATAAAGTAACCTTCTGCCCCCGAATCCAGTAAGGCCTGGGTGTCGTGTGTGTGGGTTGCCCACCTTAGTTTTACTGGAAGGAGAGTAGATGATGATGGTGAGGATGAGGTCTTCTTGGTGGAGATCCCACCCGATAGTAGCCTCATAGTTACTACCGGGCTTGATCTTTTAACGGGCATGAGTGGATGAAGTGGCCCGCCCTCCCGCAGTAAAGGCACAGTCCTTGGGATCTCCGCCGTTCACTCTCCTCCCGGGAAAGCCGAGCTCTACCCACCTGCATGGGCTCCGGGTCGTTAAGGGGACTGACCGTATCCAGGTTCTCAGAGCGTCTGGTCTCCGTGCCGCGAAACGGATGGTCTTGTTGGAACCGGCCCATTCTGCTCAGCCGAGCATCCACTCGAAGTGCTAACTCGATCAGTCCATTGAGACTAGTGGGAAGGTCCAGCATATAAATTCCTCTCTGAATACGGTCAGCCAACCCATGCAGGAATCTGTCCCACTGCGCCTCCTCGTTTCATCGGCACTCTGCAGCCAGGGTGTGGAACTGGATGGAATATTCCGACACCGAACCGTGACCTTGGCGGAGATCGGGGAGTAGTCTGGCCGCCTCCCTACCCGACACCGCCCGATTGAAAACCCTCCTCATCTCCTCGGAGAGTGCCTGGAATGAGGCGCAGCATGGGTCTTGATTCTTCCACACCGCCGTTCCCCAGAGAGCCGCCCTGCCGGATAGTAGCGTCAGCACAAACGCCACTTTGGATCATTCCTGATTAAATGTCTGAGGCTGTAATGCAAAGTGCATAGAACATCGGGTCAGAAAAGCTCTGCAAAACTCTGGTTCACCTGAATATCCTTCTGGTGTCGGCAGTCTCGGTTCTCGCCGCGGCTGCGGCTCTGGTAGAGTGGACGGAGTTGGCGGTGTGGGTGGCGCAGTGGAAACTCTTAGCTGTTGTATCTGTTGGGTGAGCTCGGACACCTGCGTCACAAGCGCTTGGACCGCCCTTCCTGTGAGAGAGATGTTCTCCTCTTGGGTGTCCATCCTAGCGATGCTTCGAGCCGCAAACTCGTCCCACGTGGTTGCGCCTGCTACATCCATGATGGGTCAGATCGTTCTGTTACATAAGACAGAAACAGGATGTAAATTCAAAGCGTAGTTTATTATAATACAGCACAAAGATCAGAAATGACGAAGTAGCACAGCAGCACAGGCGGGCGGACACAAGGCAGAGTGGAATGGTGACGCAGGGACTACGGTGGACAACAGATGGTGGTGCTCAGTCCAGTGATGATCCCTCGAATGAATCCCGGTGCGTGAATAATCCTCATGACGGTGCTCGGTGATCCAGTGCTGAGTGAAGATCCAGGGAAGAACGACGACAACACGGGGACTCCAGCAGAAGACTACAGACACGGGAACAGGTACAGGAACACACCAGGGAGAAAAACGATCTGACAACATGAAACACAGGTTACTGAACTTATAAAGGGAACAAACAATTGAAACCAGCTGGCGCTGCTGATCATCGCTGATCAGTGACCATGCCCACAGACACACACACACACAACAGCACGCTAGACGAGAGAGAGTGAATGAATGGACTGTGACAAAAATAAAATAAAATAAAAAACTGCGGAAGAAAAAAAGAAAGATGAAGAGAAAGCACTCTGACTTATGCCTTAAGTAAATCCCTGGCAATTCAGCTGACCTGCTTTCTAGTGATAGTGTCATTTATTTGCATACACATTCACTTAAGCACACTGTTATAGCAGACAATCAATTAAATGAGTTATGCAAATCAGGTAATGGTACAGAAATTCCACAGAAATATATGCTGAATGCAATTTACTGTAAAAAAAATAATAATAAAAAAAAAAAAATATATATATATATATATATATTAGGGGTGTAACGGTACGTGTTTTCGTACCGGACCGTTTCGTTACAGGGCTTTTGGTACGGTGCACCGAATGACAGAATGCAATATTTTGTGTGCGGAACATAGGTACATTTTCGTGTTTCCACACAAACATATTAAGTGGTGGAAGTCTCCGCGTTCAGCACAAATCCCGCCCTGCAGCTGATTCTAAAGTTTTCAAAAGAATCACGTGAGTGCGAACATCACTACAACTAGGACCGTAATTCAAACGCAGCTGCCATTGGCATTTAAACAGACCTTTGCTCTTAATTCCGATCGGGCCAACGCAATAACGAAATCTGAGCAGGTCTAAAAACTGAAACTGTTATATATATATATATATATATATATATATATATATATATATATATATACAGTGTTGGGGAGTAACTAGTTACATATAACGGCGTTACGTAATTTAATTACTAAATTAATGTAACTGTAATCAGTTACAGTTACTAAGAAAAAATGAGTAATTAAATTACAGTTACTTTTGAAAATTTTAACGATTACATAGGGGATTACATTTGAATATTTACACATCCTCATACAGCTTATTTCTTTCCCAAATTGCACTAAGACACATGGTCCATAATCTCCGCGACGCGGAAAACACAGTCTGCTTCGTAGAATCCAGTCAGAAAAACGGAATTCAGCCTAACGCGGACGGAATATGCCACATTTTGGAAGAATAATTTAAAAGTAGGTCAGTACACTTGAATCAAAACGCGATATGGGAGTGTCTGTGAATATTAAGCCGCAAAATGACAATCTATGAATCCAGCACTTTCTGCGTGTCTGTGGAAACCTGGTGCTGACTGGCCATCAGGAGAACCAGGACAATTCCCGGTGGCCTGGCAGATTTGGCCCGCTATTTTAATATTGTTATTGTATAATTGCACGCAGAATGTACTAAAGTGATTATTTCCGAATCCATCATTCGATAATTAAATCTAATTCAATCACAATTTAGTCGTGACTGGCAATGGTTGGGCGCATGCGCTCTCCGCGCCTCCGACGAACGGTTTGGATCAGACTCCAAGTAATCAATACGAGAGAGAGAGAGAGAGACAGAGAGAGAGAGAGAGAGAGAGAATAGAGTGGACTGTGGAAGCGCACAGCTGGAGCAGAGAAGCGACACTTCTGTTCAGGGTTTCAAGTGCAGGTCAGTTTTATCTGTAAATATGCAATTGTAGTTTTGACTTTGTTTACTTAGTCAAGCAGCAGCAGCACATTGCTCACACTCACTCAAAATACTGTATAAACGACATCATTAATATCTATTGTAATGTTACAGTAGTAATTTAGAAGACAAATAATCACATTTTATCATAGGTTTAGGGGGAGCTAATGCAGACAAAAACACAACCCTTAGGAAAATTAAGCCTGTCGTATGGCACTAACCATAGTTTAGTGAAAAAAATATAGAAATGTCCGCAACACTGCTTCTAACTCCCATGTTTAGCAGTGTTGCGGACATTATTAATTTTTCACTTCAGTAGTTTCTTTTGTCCTGCACCTGCCAGAAGGTGGGATGTGCACACAATTACTTATTTAACACTAACCGCGGAGTTTAACCATGGAATTTGTAGTAAAAATAAATACAAGTGGTAATTAATTTGCCAAAAAAAACAAAAATGCACTTACAACATGGTAAAAGTCAAATAAAAATCTTCAGATGGATGGATAGTAGAAGTGAAGGTGCAGTTCAGGAGAGAACTCTAAATTATATTGCATGTCCCCAACCTAAGGATTTAAATCTTTTTCATGTCAGGTCCATACACAAAATAGGGTTGTCCATGTTTCAGAATGTGTTGTGGGTGTGAGTGTGAGATTTCCCAGCCTAATTTTTGAACACAAACATAATCTCTTGAACTGCTGTGAGTCACTTCATGAGCATTTTACTTATTTTGAGAAACTATCATCATACAAAGAGACAGCAGTGTTTCAAAAAGACAGCAACGTTTCAGGAGTTTAGTACAGATAATAGGACACATGCTTATTAGATAACTGTGTTTGAGTTGATGTATATGCTTGTATTTTTTTATTAACATTTTTTCCCCAAAACCATTGTTAGATTATAGTGTTTCCTGTATGCAAAGATTTGGTTTCAAAAACAGTATCTATGAACTATTTCTTTAGATTTTAAATCTGCATTGAACTTCAGATCAATCTCAAAGTAAAATGCAGTACTAAAGTCTAATTGTGTGTTGGATGTGTTCAAATGTGATCATCTTAATTCAAGTGATGAAGGATGGTGAAAGTCTGACAGTCTTGAGCACTACTTTAAGGTTAAACCTGCACGGTGTAAATGTTTGAAAATGATTTACAGTTGCCAAAAAACATTCATTAGAAACTTAGAAAAGTAATAAAAAAGTACTCAAAAGTAATTAGTTACATTACTTTATTAAAGTAATTAAAAAAGTTACACTACTATTACATTTTAAATAGGGTAACTTGTAATCTGTAACCTATTACATTTCCAAAGTAACCTTCCCAACACTGTATATATATATATATATATATATTATATATGTATATATTTTAAATATGAGCAGGACAAAATGCCACATATACATAAATTAAATCAGAACGGCGTAATTGTGTAAATAGAGTAAATTGTGAGATACAGTGAAACAAGACAGTCACACTGTCAAAAATTAAGTCACATTCTTAAATAACACATAATCTGACTTTCACTACAAAAAGATGTGATAATTATTTTATTAAAATATATATTTTAAGTAAAAAAATAATATATATATATATATATATATATATATATATATATATATATATATATATATATATATATATATATATCAAATTCAACTTTAGCTTTTTTATTTCCTGTTTTCTTTTTTTCGGCCAATGTATCACACTTAAATTACAAGTGTACAAGCTTAAACGCACAGTATGGAATTTTTGGCCACCAGGGGTCATCAATCAAAATAATAACATAAGACGTACTTTGATGACGTCGGGAAAGAGCGTAGGCTCATGGGAGTTGTTGTTCATTGGAACACGCGCTCTGTCGCTCCCCACATTCCTCACTCATTTTAACTGAGGCCGGCGACACACTGGATGCGTGGTGCAAGCGTCTCAGCTGCGTGGCGTGTCAGTTTTTAATTCGGCTCCCATGTTAATAGGTTAGAGCTTGCCGGCTCAAGGCGCTCGGAAAACGCGTGCTTGCTAGAAATAGAACCGACGCCTATTTTTCACGCGACACGCACGCGTGTTGGAAGCGTTTCCAGGCAAAATATAATAGGAAAATATGTTTATATGTAATTTTGTACACAAATACATATTAATTCATGACATTTTGATGTTTGAAGTCTATAGGTTGACATAAATTCAGATATAAATGTAATTTAAAAAATAAATAAATAATTATCGATTTTCAAATATTGCACCTGTCAAACATAGTCTATTTTGCCGTCAATACTGTTGACGGTGTCCTTTATCAGTAGGCTTTATATTTATGTTCAACATGAAGTATAGATATTGTTGTCATGAAGACAAGAGCCTGGTCTGTCAGCGGTCTCCCTTCACCTACAGCAGCAGCAGCCTAGTATTTTGACAATCACGTCTTTTCGAACGGAGAGATATATGAATTATCAGACCCCTATCAAATCAATATTCCATCTAGCTAGTAGTAATATATGTATAAAACACAATATATGTTAAAAAAAGCTACTTTATCCAGCTAGATATAGAACACATGTAGATTTACATTATACTCTACATGAGAGCTAGTCCGTCTGCGTTTTACACAAGACATCATCGTTTCACAAAATATACGGATAGATACAGTTAGCTGAATGGATGCATACCTGTTTATTAGAATGCAAACATCTCTCTGTAGTTTCAGCTTGTCACGAAGCTCTCTCTATCTTGGAAATGCAACTCCAATATTTACCCAGGTCTTGTTTGTTCTCTTGTCCCAAAACCTTCTCAGGTCATTTATTTCACCCGTATGTTTGACTGCGCTTCACAGAACGTGCAGGCAAAGCATAATCATGATCCATAACTAAGTTATTGATTGAAGTATAAATATGAATATAAATATAAAATATAATAGTCTCGATCAAGACTAGCTACTACTTTTTCTTCTTCGTCTCGTCTTTGCTTCTGTTCACCTTTGTATTTGGCAGTTCCACAGGAAGTTAGATAAACTAGAGGGGTCAAAGTTTATATGATGCCATAGACGGGCGACAAAACGGAAATAAAGAAACGTGCCGTGTCTTCTAATTAAACTATAATTTTCTCTGGATTTGAAAGTTCGTGGAAACTTTCGGGATAATGTAAGTACACAACTAAAAAATATATATAACATAGATATAGTGATATCTGCTATTTTTAAAGCAGAAAAATGACATATTGCGCCTTTAAGTGTACAAAAAATAAAACAAATAAAAAACGAACTTACTGTTGATCAGCTCTTCCTACAGACAGGGTCATCTAATCATAAATATATGTGTAGATGCCACATTTATTCACTCCAGCCACTTTGATGCACCTGCCATCTTGGAATTTGTCATCACTCACAATAAAATTCACATTCACATTTATTTGTATAGTGTTTTCACGATACAAATCATTGCAAAGCAGCTTCACAGAAAATGTAAGTTTCTGCATTATATTTAGGAGTAGCTTATCAGTGGTGACTATGTCAAGGTGATGTCCATATGGCAGAAATGTACAGTAAAAATCATGCAGTTAGTTATCTATTCAAATAAACTAAATATTGTAGAAACTTAATTTTCTGTAAAGTTGCTTTGTAACGATTTTTATTGTAAAAAGCGCTATACAAATATACTTGAGTTGAATTAAATTGAATTGAATAAACGTTGAACACAATTAACAGCAATGATTATATGTTGCGATCATAGCATAGCTGCTAATAAAACAATTATGTGATAATCTGCATTTGATCAGATATAACCTAAGTACAAGGTTATGAGATACATTATGTGAATGCTTGGCTAAAGAGATGTGTCTTTAATCTAGATTTAAACAAAGAGAGCGTGTCTGTACCCCAAACATTATCAGGAAGGCTATTCCACAGTTGAATGCAAACCAAATGCAAAAAAAAGCTCTACCTTCTTTAATGGATTTTTCTATCCCATATACTACCAAATGTCCAGAGTTTTGCTACCTTAGGAAGTGTGTTGGATTGTAGTGTGATAGAAGACTAGTTGGGTATGCAGGAGCTAAACAATTTAGGACCTTATTTATTTGTAGCTTGTTTATTGAAGATGCAGGACAACCACCTAGCAGTGCATTACAACAGTTCAGTCTTGAGGTCATGAATGCATTAAATTTCTTTTCTGCGTCAATGTGTATGTGTATAAACTAGTTTGGCAACATACCAGCATAGTTAAACTACTCAGTGTTTCCTGAAACCATAGATAAGCAAAGCAAAAAAAAAAAAAAATCACACAATTGATAAGCCTTATTTGCATTGACAGGAGTGCTTGTGCGTTAACATTTGAAGAAACACTGCAGGCAATGTGGTTTGTCTTTCTCTTTCACCATTTTTACTTCATGTTTCCCTTGCTACCTCCTCTATCTGTCTTTCCATCTTTTTTCTGTAACTCTGTCTGCTTTTTCATCTTTCTCTAACTGATGGGTCAGCTTGTGTTCTGTATACTCACAAAGCTCCCTAGTGACTTGTTACGAGTTTGCAGTTGGCCGTTATTAGTTGTTAAAGAAATGCAAAGTTTTAAATAAACACGGAGACATTGTATGACTGAGATGTCTTAGAATAACTAAACAAATCTCCCCTCATGGAAAAAGGTAGTTATCTCCTTTAAACCAGTTCTGGCTTTGATTAATCATGATACCCTCATCTGTCTTCTCCATCTTCAACACAGCCAGTTTCTCACAGATATGCCTCTGCATGATTCATCACTTATATCAGAGAAAGGAAAGGAAAGCATGTGGAATTGTTTGCGTTCTTTGCTTCTAAAATTTCTGGTTCTTTTTAAAATCAGATTCAAATGTAATTTTTTTAGTGCAGTCAATTAAAAGTCATTAAGCTTTTTTTTTTTTTTTTTTTGCAGACATAAATGTTGGCAACATTATACATTACTGAGTTTTGCATCTGTCTCTGAAAGTATACTTCAGATGTATGTTAGTTAGGCCTGTTGCAATAATCAATATATCAACTTATCACGCAATATATGTACAGTACATGACATCAATAATGTTTGGTGATGCAATATATCGCCCGTTATATTTACTTAAACATTAATGCCACCATATTTTGTACATTCCACTTGCACCGTGTCTTTTGCATCCTCTTGTAGATAACATGGTAAAGTCATGAGGTGCTAGTTCAAATTAAAAAAAAAATGCTTCTACAGAAAAGTTTCATCTGCAGATATGGTTTTGGACATCTGACTGCTGTGTAGGCCTTCTTGCATTATTATTCTGTTACATTATGATTACATATTTAGTGGCATAAAATGGTCTTTAAAATTACAACATTATCGCTTATCACAATTATTTCTGGGGCAATATATCGCACAACAAAAAGTTGTTATCGTGACAGGCCTAGTGTTAGTACAAGATTGTCAAGTCCAGTCAAGTCACCTTTATTTATGTAGTGCTTTGCACAGTACAGATTGTAAGCAGCTTTACAATGTTAAACAGGAAAAGTGTGTGCTGATAATGCAATAGGACAATAAAAACATCTCGGTTACATATGGTAACCCTCGTTCGTCACTTGCAGTCTATATTTTTTTTATTTTGTTCTATTTATTGAGAACGTTTTGTTTGAATCTCTCAACATTTTACAACAGTAGTCAGGTGGTGAAGACAAGAAAAAAGCAACTAAATTACAATGTCACTTGCACTCTCCACTCCCTGTGACGTCACTTGCAATCAACACAAATCGTGCGTGTTGCCAATGGAGTCAAGACGCTGTGGTGGTGATTAAATGATTAAAACTAAATAAGTAGGCCTACTACTATGAAATTTGAGATATAGTTATTATTTACTGTACTACAAGGCAAGCAGATGGCTATGAACACAATGCGCAAAATGTGTCCTCCCATACAGCAAAACGCTTAATGTGGCCTAATAACAGACTAAGATGATAAAGACAATTCAGTAGGTCTAGCCTATATGTCCTTTTTGTTGACTCAACGTATATACAGGCCAGCAAATATGAACGTGCATTATGAAATGCATTAAGTGATTTTAAAAGGATCAACTCCGTACAGGCAAGCAGACGAGTACAGAACGCAGTGTGTTAAATTGTACTTTAAACGTTTTCCTCATATATGAAATCATTATAAATAAAACACAATGTATCTTAAATGACAAAGACAGTGAAATAAACGAGTTGTAGACAGTTAAGTGTTTATGGTTTTCTATGAGAGGAAAACGCTTAGCAAGAGACTTTAGGCGAACGTTCATATTCTGGTGTTCTGGCCACGGATTTGCCTGTCTTGTCTTTTTCTTGCAGGACCCTGTACGTTATAGTACTAAATTAGGTTTAATCGTTTAATCACCACCACAGCGTCTTGTCACCATTGGCAACATGCACGATTTGTGTCGATTGCAAGTGTCACAGGTAGCGGAGAGTGCAAGTAGCAATTGCAAGTGACATTGTAATTTAGTTTATTTTTTCTTGTCTTCACCACCTGGCTACTGTTATAAAATGTTGGGAAATTCAAACAAAAAGTGATAAAAATTTCAACTAATAAAAAATAAAGACTGCAAGTGATGTCACTAGCGGAAGTGCAAGTGTCTGAGAGTGCAAGTGCAAGTCTGCAGCCAGACCCTCTTGAATGGAGAAGTGTATCAGAACAGCAGTAGTGGTCATCCTTGAGAGCCCCAATCACTTCTGAGAGTATCAGAAAAGGCCAATGAAAATGGGCATGCAGAATTTGCATGCGAGGCCACGCCAGTATATTTGGGCATATAAGGCCGGCCATGTGCAAGCTGCACTTCAGCTTTGTTCTTTGGAGCCGAGATACTGTCTCAGCCACGTCAGCAGTCAGCACAAAATTTTGGCCAGCGAGATATATGTCTCCATTCCCTCTATCAGGGATCGAGGGTTACCATACGTAATGGAGATGTTCCCTTTCTGTCGTTCACTCCGAAGTGTGTCAGAATAACAGTATGGGGTTCTCTATACTAAACACCACAACTACTGCACTGTCACGAGATAATGCAATGCAAATGCAGTCAGGCTTGAACATGCCAACATCAAGTGCAACAACGCTGACTCTTAACCTTCCAACCTTCTGAGGTAGATAACCTCAGTTGTCCATCTCTGAGTGCTACTCACCACAAGAGGTCACTGGATCTGTGGTTTTTAAAGATGGGAAGCATTCTATTCCCTGAAGGAACAAGAATCCTACAGAGATTACATCCTACATGAAGGGGATGTGTCATGGAAACACACAATGACTGGGGACAGAGCTAACTCTGTCAAGGGCCTAACTCTGTCACTGTGCTTGTAGATTAACCACTTGATCCCTCAAGGGAGAAGTTGGAAATATGGGCCTGAATTCTAGACACAAATCACTAATTGAGGGAGCCTGCAGGTCCCCCACCCTCTTGAGAGATTTAAGTGCAATCAGAAGAGCTGTCTTCAGAGAGAGGGCACTAAGCTCCACTGATTGCAGAGGCTCAAATGGGTCTTTCAGTAGACCTTGCAGGACAACACAAGGTTGTGATTTGCTAAGTAGACCTTCAAATTGGAGGACAGACACTTTATAAGGCCTTGTTGTAAAAAGGAAAGCACTGACCCAATAGAACTGTCTAGTAAAAGGGGCTCTAGCCTGAGAGATGGTATTTACCTCAACTGGAGATAGACCTCTAAATCCTTCCTTGATACTGTCCAGCAACTAGACATTGCGGTTCCAGAGGACTGGGAACAGGTGCCAGATTGTGCCCTGCCTCTGAGAAAGGAGGTCCTTCAGAGAGGAATTTGCCAGGGAGGGGCATGAGCTCTGAAAACCAAATCTGGCTGTGCCAGAAGGATGCAAACATCAGGACTTGTTCCTCGACCTCCCTGATCTTGCACAAGGTCTGTGCAATGAGACTCACAGAGGAAAGCACGTACTTGTGCAGACCCCGAGACCAGCTGTGTGCCAGTGCTTCTGTGCTGAGAGGATCCTCGGTCAGGGTTTACCATAGGGCGCAATAGAGGATTCCTGGGAGGCAAAAAGGTCAACCTGAGCCTTGCCGAATCGACTCCATGTCAGCTGGATCACCCGAGGATGGGTTAGTCCATCCAGGAGTTTAGTCATCCATACTAACACATGCTTGCCCTGAATCAATGTCCGAAGCCTCCTCAGGCTCATCCATACAGTTGATGTGCCAATGCAAGCAAGGTCCTGTACAGAAGCCCATAACTGCATGCCCATTGCACACGGTGCCTTGCCTGTCTTGGATGCATCTGTTGTGACAACAACATGCCTGGATACTTTGCCTAACTGAACTCCTGCCCATAGAAACACAAGGTCCAATCAAGGGCTGAAGAGGTGGCGACAAATTTGTGTGATGTGTTCCATGGCACCATGCCCATCTCAGGACTCGAGTCAGACCCATTGTTCTCTGATCCAGTGCGGAACAAAGATCACACTAAGCTCTCCAAATCACCCTTACACTTTGATCTCAGTTCCCTCACTCCTCTGGTGAAGCTACAGTCCTGTGGGGTTCAGAATTTCCCTCTCTCTGTTGGTCTAGATGTGTTTAATCACCACATTTCACCCTAGAGATAATTTGAAAACACAGTGTATATGTGTGTATATACATTTTGGAAGAAAATTGATATAGCTGATATAGCTTTCTCCATAAAATGTATCATTTCATTAGAAATCTTATTTCCTGTGATCATTCAAGATTTTCAGTGTATTATACATATTGGAACTTCCTTTCCAGTTACCCATTCATTCATTCATGCATACAACCTCATATCTAAACAGTTACCTTACTTAAAGTAAATTAGTTTATTCAGGGAAAATTTGAAAACTGTTAGTTAATAGTGAATATGTGTTCCTTAATCCAAAGTGTTAACAAAAATGAAAATAAATAAATAAAAGTTTCATATAACCCCTCTAAATATTTTAATTTATTGAACACCTCAGTATAAAGTATCTTACTATATTTTTATTGCTTTACTTTAAGAACATAATATGTTAGAAATATAAATCATGATAAATGATGCTTCTTATAATGCATCATTTGAGTACAATGGCATGTTTAGATGATTGTATGGACTTTAGAACTAAAACACCTTCTCTTGTAGTGGTCTCTGCGTGAAACTTCCTCCTCGTCCCTGCATTCTGATGTTTTCAGGTAGCAGGAGGGGGAGATGTGTTTGAGAGCTGAACTCAGCAGCAGAGCTTTGAACAACACAGCGGGCTCTGTCACAAATATCGCCACTAGTTGGGAGGGAAGATCCATTGTTGTGTTTTATTTTACTTGTAAGAGTTGTGACAGGTGTGTTTACGTATCTGAAGCCAGAGCAATATGTTCTGACAGACAAACGGGGGTGTTATCTGCTTTTGTCACACCTGATGGTCGGGACCAAGCAGAGCTGGTGGGTTTTATTATAACATATATTTTCAATCGAATGTCACGATGGAAGTCTCAGAGAATGAAGGTTGTAGGATCTAAGTTCAGCTTCAACAACTAATGCAAAAAAAAAAAAATAACAAAAAAAAAACAATAAAGCGGGAACCACAACCCAGCAAACATAACGTCTAAACGAAGACTTAACCAAAACAAGACAAATGCACTTCTAAGTGCACTTCTAAGAGCACGACGTTAAACTGTATTTTAGTTGTATTCTTTGCTTTGTAAAGAATCATGACAAGGTTTTGTATTGTGTAATTTAGATGTGAGATTTTAGGATGTACAGGTTGGACTAAGGCTCAAAACATGATAAAATGATCATGAAAAATGATAATAATAATAATAATAACAATAATAACATTTTTTATATATAATAATAATAACAATAATAATAAAATACTATTGATGAAATATAATACCATATATATATTATTATTATTTATTTATTTTTTTTAAATGTTGGTCATAAAAATAGGCTTTGTTTTCTGAAATGTATACATTCCCTGACCTTGACATGATTGTTTTGAAATTTACCAATATAAAATATATAAACTATATGGGTAAAAACACAAGTTTTGGGCACTATTAAATTCCAATAACTGTGCCATAATTGTTTGTTTCGCTATATTTCATAGACTTCCACTATTTTTATTTATCCAGGTAATGACATTTTCTGTCATCTAACCCAACCCTTAAATAAAACCCTCACAGAAATCTGTGCAAAACACTGAATTCAAATGATTCAAAAGATAAAATTCAAAGATTTATAAGCCTTTTTAACTAGTGAGGTTTGGCTGACTAGTCTGTATTCAAGAGGCTTCACTTTATTAATAAGGACATTTTGGACCTTACAAGTTTAGTCAAACATGTACACACAAACACACTCACTAAATTAAGTGTAATTTTATCTGATGGCACCTGAATGTTCATATTGAACACTTGAGCATATATATCTAAACAAAATACTGGACATTAATTTGCCTGGAAATGTTTCACTGAATTGAGGGAAAGCCTCAGTGTTGAATATCACTGCAGAATGAAGGTTTTTTTTTATTATTACTGTTGTTTATAGAATTCAGACATTTGTAGACTTACTAGTGTTTAATTACATTTTAAATATAAATTGTTTTTCACTAACATTCTCTTTGGGTTTCTGTTTTCACAGTTGTGTCATTTACACAATGTTTTATGCAGATGAATTTCCTTATAAAGCACTAAGGGCATGACGTGATGTATTATATTTAAGAAAAATAATCATTCCATTATTTTTCATCTCTTTTTCCCCAGAAGATAAATAACTGAATGTGTAAGGTTGGATGGATGGAGAAACTAACTCAGATTCAGTGAAAATCATTATCATGATATGATCAGACTCTTTCCAGTCTGTGTAGTAGCACACTGGTTTACTAGATTAGCATACAATCATATATTCATAATTATGCTGTCAGCAGGGCTATGACGCAATACCCAGTCAAACCTTCATCAGTGAATCTGGCTGCATGACGAGGGGAGTTTCATTGCTCCAAACCCAAGGCAATGCTTCAGTGCCAGAACACATTAGCGGTCTGTCATTCATCTTCTGTACCAGCACTGTGCCCACACTAGAGGCAATGCTTTCTGCAAGACTCATCTGTTTGCACCAGTTGATCTGAGTTCAGTTTCATGATCAAACGTGTAGCAGTGTTTCATCTTCAGACAGTTTAAGGGTCAAATTTTAAGCAGTTTCTGATCTTTGTAGTGTGATGTAAATGAATAACATACAGAGAATGGAACCACGTTGCTGGTGAATTCTGACAATGAAAAAAAAAAATCATTTTCATTTTGACAATATCTACATTGCATTCCCTGTCAAAAAGCAATTATTACTTTATCTTTTTTTTTTTTTGCAAAATATCTGAATGGCTTTAATTTGGTTTGATTTGAATAATCTGTCTACAAAACAACAAGGTCCTGATTATTATTTTTTTAAAGTACGATTTAAAGTTTGCAATGTGAAGTAAGTTACAGGTGTGACATCCGTATTTAAATGCAAGGATGAATCCCCTAAATAATTGTTCTGTATGTGTATGGAGACCAGCTCACTCTCAAAACTGTGATGATTGACACAGCGGTAACATTTTCAACTTTTTGGAATCATAGCAATGTTTTTGTCTCTGACAGTTGCCAACAAGAAATGTAAACCAGTGAAAATGGAAAAAGAGTCATGGGTCTGCTGTTATTCCAATTGTTACTCCTGGTCGAAGGCTTTCGTAAATATTTAGTTTATGTGTACATTTACGTTTTAACTAAGTTTAGTTATGCAATGCAGACATATTTAGTAGTGCATAAGTTGTTGTTTTCTGTCCCTTTAAGTCACAACTAGGCTAAATTGTATCTTACTCACAGCTGGTGCAGCTGGCCCCTTCTTGATTTGAATTTTGGACTTTACACATTGCAGCCATGTCCTTCATATGGTTGACAGTTTTGATCTGTGTTCTCTTTTTGGTTTTCTGCTTTCTCTCTAATAATTTTATTTTCTGCATCTTTCCAATAAAGAGGGAAAAGCCATAAAAAATTAATGCCTTCTGGTGAGATGAGTGCAGTTTAGTGTGTCTATAAATCATCTGATGTCATGTGTTGGAAGTGTTCCTGACATGGAGGAAAAAGCCTCTCTCAACCTTTCTCTCTCTCTGTCTCTCTCTATTGTCTCTGTCTAAATGGAAAGCTATGTTGTTTTCATCAGGAACCTCCTACAACAGATGGATTAAATGCTCTCCCTCCATTTCACTGCATCACAGCTGGGAAGGCTTTCCAGAGCGCTCACTAATTATTTGATGAGACTGAGTCACTTCCACCCTGGTATGCCATCATAGGCAGTCATGTAGGAGAACATGCAAAGTAAGGAACCTTAAAATGGCTGTTTTATAACACAAACATCACGGACAAATAATATTGGTTCATGGGGAAATCAGTGTGAATATTTAGCACCTATATTGTACAGAACTCTTTAGTATTGATTTTGATGCAATGTATATGTGAATTCAGCTTTTTTGGCTGCAATAAGAAAGATTTAGAAAGGCTATAATTACAGCACTCGCAACTATCCAAGGAACTGGGCGAGGGAGGCAATGTCACTGTCCTTGGTCCTGAATTAGAGCGCTCCTTCAGTGATTTTACTATATAGTTGCACCATTTTGTTAAAAAACTACTAAACGAGTGCTTGTCCGAGAGGTTTGTATTTAGCTTCAGTATTGTGGTATATACTGTATCTGTGTAGCCTCCCTCACTCACAAGAGGAAGATGGAGTTTCTATGAGAATAGCGCACTGGCCTGAATAAGATACCTTCTCCCGCAGCAGTGGTGCTCCAGATGAATATGGGGTGTGGATGTACTTTCTAGTGACTGCAGTTTGATTCTGTATCCAATGATGGTTTGACGTGGTGTAATCCTCTTTTCTTGATCTCTCCTCTCCATCTGCTTGATCCCCACACCCAACCCCCATCCCTCCATCCTTTCCTACTTCATCTACCTCTCCCAACATCCGATTACATGCTAAATCCCATCCTAGTGCCCATCAGTGCTGTACATTTACATTTATTCATTTAGCTGATGCTTTTATCCAAAGCGACTTACAATTTCTATGTATGTCAGAGGTCGCACACCTCTGGAGCAACTAGGGGTTAAGTGTCTTGCTCAGGGACACATTGGTGTCTCACAGTGGATTCAAACCCGGGTCTCTCACACCAAAGGCATGTGTCTTATCCACTGCACCAACACCACCCCTGTACACAGTAATCACGCGAGCACACCTCATCTGCTTCACTGTCAACATACAAAGTGTTTATTTATTTATTTATTTTGGAATTTATGGGGTGATCATTAAAATACTCTGGACATTACAATACTCTGAGGTCTGGGCCCCACGTTCTTAATTCCATGAAGACTGTTATTCCTATGTTAATCCACCTGCAGCTCCACCAGATGACCTCCTTCCTAGCAAACACAATTTGGTTCTAGCCAAATTAATAAAGTACATTCCTGTGGGGGGAGTCGTGGCCTAGTGGTTAGAGAGTTTGACTCCTAACCCTAGGGTTGTGGGTTCAAATCTCGGGCTGGCAATACCACGACTTAGGTGCCCTTGAGCAAGGCATTGAACCCCCATCTGCTCCCTGGGCGCTGCAGCATAAATGGCTGCCCAATGCTCCGGGTGTGTGTGTGTGTGTGTGTGTGTGTGTGTGTGTGTGTTCACTGCTCTGTGTGTGTGCAGTTTGGATGGGTTAAATGCAGAGCATGAATTCTGAGTATGGGTCACCATACTTGGCTGATTGTCATGTCACTTTCCTTTGATATGCAGTAGTAATAATACATTCTATACCCGCCATCTTGACCCATGTGATCTTTGACCAATGATATCAGCTGCAAAAATTGCAAATTTTTCTTGTAACCTATACTTGTTGAAAAGAGATGCTTTACTCCCAGTTCTCTGCAATTATTTTTTTGAATTAACTTAACGTTTTGAATCTGAAAGCTCCTGATTCCCCTTGGCCTCATGAGATAGCAATGTCCACTCCTATGACTTATTAGAACCTCAGAAAATGTGATACATGTCAAATGGATATTGTTCTCTTAGTTTATCATTAACACTGAGAAATCAGACACGCTGACATACTGATTTTTGCATGCTATGTAGCAGGGAAGCACTGTTGTAGTATTTAAGACTGTGTCTTGAATCCAAGATCATATTTGTCCATTTGGTATTGATCTTGGCATGGACTAGGATCCATTTGGACTTGTTCTTGACTTGATATTGACACTCTTCAGGTATCGTTCTTGACACAACTTCTTGTTTTGGCTTTGACTTGGATTTGGATTATTCAGGTCTTGGCATGGACTTGAATGAGCTAGTCTCGACTACAACACTGCATGTTTGGATACAACAGTAGTCTTTTTTTAAGACTGTGGCAAACAAGATGTGGGCTGAAAAATAAATAAATAAATAAATAAATGAAGAATAAAAAAAGGTCACAATAGTCTACTCTCATTATATACTCCTAACTGTACAGTACCTATATCTGGCATGCTAGCATAGAGTCACTTGCTTTTTTTGTCCCGTAATGTATGCATTCTGTAGCTTTAATTATGCATGTACTGAATAGGAAACTACTGCACATACATCAGTTTTGTAAAATTGAAAATGAAAGGGATGGGGTGCTACACAGGCCTCAAGGCAAATGGTTCCTTCTGTTAATACTCTGGCAGCTTGCCAGCAGAGTAAACACCAGCAAAGTACACAGTGATATCCGCAGTGCATGGGACACAGCAAATGTGGCGTTTTACATAAAACACATGCCTTCTCTTGGTGAATCCAGGTCGGTTCTAAGCTCTATTTCTCACATGGAAATATTTGCTAAATGATCAACAGCTTTACTGTCAAAGTTTTTTCTTTACTTACATTGCTATTAAACATTAGCAATGTTCCATGAAGACTGCCTCTGCCTCCCTCATCACCTGACTGCTGTGGTGTGGGCACTTAGCTGGATTAGAGATGATTTAAATGCTAATGTGAGAGCATCTCTAACAAAGATTAACAAGGTAGAAAAAGAAAGTTTAAAACAGTGGTTCTAATGCAACCCAGACACTTACAGAATTTTCAAGGGAGGAGCGAGAACTTTCTGTTTCTAGTGTTCTTGATGTTAAAGGGGTAATATGAAACTATCTCAATTTTATTTTCTCTTTGGAGTGTTACAAGCTACAAAAAACCCCTTCTAAATTGAATCAAACCATTTTGAACTTTTTTTATAATTAAAATTACAAGATTATTGTGGGGAAAAAAAGTATTAATTTGCTTAAAATTATCATCTACTCACCCTCATGTCACTTAAAACTTGAATGACTTTATCCTCTGTGGAGTTTTCTTACAATTAAAATGTAAACCAATACTTTAGCTCTAAACTATCCATCACACACTATTTTGTTGGTCTATGATATTTTAAAATAGCACCTTTTTGTGGTTACTTCTTATTTGTCTGTGGACCCAAGCATTCCAGGAATGCCTCCCAAACAAACACATACAAATAGTTTTCTCAGATTCATATTTAATCTAAACATGAAACTGTCTCTTGCAATTCTTATACTGTGTTCCTGTTGTGTAGGGGTCCTCCCTGAAATACAGTCATCTTTATGACACCATGCACATACATCTGTGTAGTGGATCATTATGGACCATCAAGCGTACCACAAAGCAAAAGGAAAATTTACTGCCATATTGCTCAAATCCTCAGCACTATAACTCACCTCATAGTGCTGGTGCTGCAGTTTATTTTATTTTTTTTCAGTTCAGCCAGATCCTGGGGGCTGCACTGGGGGGCGTTTTCACACTCCAGTAGGTGAGACATTGTCTGAACTGCTCCACAGCTACATGTGTCGTCTGTCTTGTGGTTCCAAGTTTTTATAAGTGCTCTGCACCTCCCCTGTTCCACTCGTAGTCTGTTGAGGGTCTTCCAGGTTAGCCATGGGAGGTCGTGCCCGCTGACGAGACATGCAGTCGGGGTGATTCCTCTCTCCATCAAATACTGGGCTTGTGTAGTTAGCTGGTTCCAGTCAGTTGGAGAGTTTGTGGCCATACCATGAGATGCTCAGTTCTTTTTTCGCATCTCGATTTTTGAGATGGAAACTGCATAATTGAGTTTTTGATGGGCTGGGTTTCAGGTGGTTGTTTTTGTAGTAGGTTGTCATCTCTTGGAGGGAATTTTCCAGGACAGCCTCAATCTTCTGGAAGGTCTCCTGTTGGTTGGTGATGCAGAGATCGTCCACATAAATAAAGCGGCGGCAGTGTGAGTGAAGTCTTGAACTGCCTTGTGGTATGCCGTTCTTTTGGGCTTTCCATTTGCTCTTCTTGTCATTTAATTGGAGAAAGAAGCGCCTGTTGTTAAGGAGGCTTTTGATGATTTAGCACAGGTCGAGGTCACCAGTCATGTCAAAAAGTTTCCTAATCATGGTGCGGTGCTGGACTGTATCGTAGGCAGCAGTAAGATCTATGAAAGCTGCTCCAGTGATGAGTTTATACTCAAAGCCATCCTCAATATGTTGAGTGAGGTTCAATAGCTGCCCAGCACAAGAGCGACCAGGACGGAAACCAGCTTGATCTTTAGTAAGCTTAGAGTCTATAACAGGCATAAGGCGTTGGAGTAATAACCTCTCATAGAGCTTGTAGGTGGTTCAAAGGAGTGAAATTGGTCTGTAGCTCTTTGGGGATGATGGATCCTTTCCAGGTTTGAGGATTGCGACTATCTTGGCCTTTCTCCATGCCGGTGGGGTTATTTCCTCTGCCATGCATGAGTTCATCATTTCTAAGAGCCAGGTCTTTGCTTTAGGTCCCAGGTGCTGTATCATTTCCGTCAGTACATCGTCGGTTCCTGCTGCTTTCCCAGGTTTCAGCATATTCATTGCAGCTTCCAGTTCTTGTGGATCGAAAGGCTTTGTAAGTGCACTAGCTGGTTGTGGGTGGACCGGTACTGCTGTCCGGCGGTATTCTCCTGTGGGTCTGCACCGATTTTGGCTGCGACCGTTTGCCACCAGCTGTGCTGCAACTGCGTTTGCTGTGACTGTTGTGAGAGTGGGTGGTGTGGTATGGTCTTCGCCGAGGCGGCGGATTGTGGCCCATGCCTTCCTGTTGGTATTTTCTAACAGCTCCTTCCAGGCTAGCCTTCGGTCTTCCCCAACTTTGTTCAGCAGGGTCTCTCCGAGTTCCGTGGTGGGGGAGAAAGGGTCCTCATGAAATGCCTCTTGGTAGGCTTTCAATAGTTCATTAGATGTTCCCGACAGCCCGGAGATATACTCGGTCTGACATCCTCTTGGTATATGTCGCCTGGCTGACCTTTTCAGCAAGTCTATAAACATGTTGTATTTTTTGTGGTGTGGTGTAATACTGGAGATGTAGCTTTCAATCTCCTGTTGGAACGACAGCCAGTCTGCCCTCCGCAGATTAAACCTTCTGCGGAAGGGGACGGTAGTTGCTTGGAGAACAGATTGGATGGTTACGGTGATTGGCAGGTGTTGCATGTGGGGGATAGGATCCAAGATGGCTTTCACAGCTCTCGATGTTAGTTCACTGCTCACGCAAACAAGATCTGGGTTATATCCTCGTTTCTATCTGGCACTATGTGTCACAATGTCTGGGTTGTGTTCTCTGGGGTTCCACTAGTTGTCCTCCTTTCTCACGGTGTCTGTCACCTTATCACTTCCTGTTCCCTTATTTGGTCACCTTCCTCCTTGTTGAGTAGTTGATTGTTCCCCACCTGTCTCCTGTTCCCTCATTATCCTTCTGTGTATTTATACCCGGTCTGTCTGAGTCTGTGTTACGGAGTCCTTGTTTAATGTTTGAAACTCATGTCCGTCAGCTCTTGTCCTTGCCTTGTGTTCGTGTCTTGTTTATGTTTGGATTTGGATATTCTGGTTTTGACCCTGCCTGGACTGTTTACCCCTTTTGGATTACCCTTTAATAAATGACTTACCTGCGATTGGTTCCCTCTCCGGTGTTTTCTGTAACACCGTTCGTGACACTATGGAAAGATATTGGCAGTTTAGCGTCGTGGATCAGGGTCAGGTGTTTCGACTCAAGCCAGGTTTCGACTTCATCACCATCTTGATTGTTCGCTTCATAACCCAAGAGTGTGCTATGAGCACAGTGGTAACAAGGCATGATGGATCCATGTTCTCATTCTGTTTACGCCAAATTCTGACTCTACCATCTGAATGTCTCAACAGAAATCGAGACTCCTCAGGCCAGGCAACATTTTTCCAGTCTTCAACTGTCCAATTTTGGAGAGCTCATGCAAATTGTAGCCTCTTTTTCCTATTTATAGTGGAGATGAGTGGTACCCGGTGGGGTCTTCTGCTGTTGTAGCCCATCAAGTTTGCCTCAAGGTTGTGCATGTTGTGGTTTCACAAATGCTTTGCTGCATACCTCGGTTGTAACGAGTGGTTATTTCAGTCAAAGTTGCTCTTCTATCAGCTTGAATCAGTCGCAGTCCCATTCTCCTCTGACCTCTAGCATCAACAAGGCATTTTCACCCACAGGACTGCCGCATACTGGATGTTTTTCCCTTTTCAGACCATTAATTGTAAACCCTAGAAATGGTTGTGTGTGAAAATCCCAGTAACTAAGCAGATTGTGAAATACTCAGACCAGCCCGTCTGGCACCAACAACCATGCCACACTCAAAATTGCTTAAATCACCTTTCTTTCCCATTCTGACATTCAGTTTGGAGTTCAGGAGATTGTCTTGACCAGGACCACACCCCTAAATGCATTGAAGCAACTGCCATGTGATTAGCTGATTAGATAATTGCATTAATGAGAAATTGAACAGGTGTTCCTAATAATCATTTAGGTAAGTATATATATATATATATATATATATATATAGAAATTGAACATATTTTATAACTCTCTTTACTGTCATTTTTGTATCTATTTAAAATATCCTTGCTAAATATTACTGATTTGTTTTGTTTATTTGTATTTTTTTGATCGAATAAATGCAGGATTTACTGCTACTTTCTTTGTTTGTCTCTTCAAGAAGAATCTCTTTGTGTACTCCCCAACTGTAAGTTGCTTTGGATAAAAGTGTCTAAAAATAAATAAATAAAAGCATCATCATCATTTTCAAACTTAAAATCGGCAGGCATTTATTTAGGTGAGTTGCCGGCAAGTAAGTATAGGAGCTTCCAGATTTAGCGCTGCTGCTGATTAAAGAGCGTCAGTGAATGAATGTTAAAGTTTTGCATTGTGCTTTTAAAACGACATGGGATAGCCTAGATTTATGCTTTCAGTTTGAAAATATTTTTGTTTTCAGTTTGTAGATCTAAAATGTTAATTGTGTATTAACAGCTGTCAGCCATGTCAGTACACAAATGCACTGTCAGAACTTATTTATGTAGGGCACCCCTGTTTCTGATGGGACTATAGCCCCTGGCAAGCTCCGCCCCAGCACTGCCACTGCAGCTCCCAATGCAATGTCCTTAGGTGCGTTCGACTTCATGCAGCGCCGCGCAAAACGATTGCAATCTGACTTGAAGCAGTGCATGACGGTTAGAATTTTTTATAGCTTCAACATAAAGCATGTAATGATATTTAATAGGACATAAATGGAGCTTGTGGTCATAAAATGTGACCTTACCTCTAGAGCAGTGTTTTTTAAATCACTCAATGGTTCTCTGCATTCAAAAATGGATTTTAAATGCAAAATCTGCTGTGGAATAAGAAGCTGTCCACTTCCTAGGTGCACTTCTGCTGTACTGTAACAGGAAGTGGCATTTTCTCAATCTCTTGTCTCGATGGTAATTGCTGTGAGAGTGTTTATGTGTGTGCCTGTGTGGAGGTTCTCTAGAGGTTATATCCTTACCATTAGGGTCACACACTACTACTTCTTTGCTGGACTTCATTATTATCTTTTCAGTGTCTCTCTGAGCACAATACTCCAGAGCTCTCTATTTCTCTGTGTGTAATTGGGTGTATATGTGTTGTTTGTGGCTATATTTCCTCTTTCAGCCAGTTGAAATGACATTTCAAGAGATATTCACCAGTGTGTCAAAGTATACTCTCAGTTTTAAATAAATACTTCACACAAAAAAATAAAATTTCTGTCATCATTTACTCACCCTTATGCCATTGTAAACTTGTATAAATGACTGTCAAGTTACAAAATGATACCATTATCATAAAAATCTCCATATTAAAAATTGTCTGAAAACATACGTTTACATACATTTACATTTATTCATTTAGCAGACGCTTTTATCCAAAGTATATATATATATATATATATATATATACACACCTATGAGTTAAAATAAAACAGACATTTACATTGCATTATGTACTGTACATGTTGAGACATGTTAAAAAAAAAGAAAACTAAATCTACATTCCTTCTTTGTTCGTTATTCTTAGCTTCTTTCTTTCTACATTTTACGTTTTCTTATTTTAGTGAAATTATGGAAATTAATATAACATGTTCATTTTTTAACTCAAATGAAGAAACAATATAATTTAATTAGAAATAGTATGCAATGATAATATACACCAATTCAGTGTTTAATTAAATTTACACTCGAATTTGACACTAACTAGAATATGTTTCTTGAATTTGTTCTAAATAACAAATAGATAATTATATTCTTAATCCCTTAACTGGCACTCATATTTTTGAACATAGGCGTGAAAGTGCACTATCCAAACTATATATATATATATATATATATATATATATATATATATATATATATATATATATATATATATATATAATACATTTTGGTTGAGTATCATCTGTATTATAAAGAATAAGAGTGTCAACTTTCTCATTATCAACCATAAGAGACATTTGTGATGATTTGAAAGTGATGCATAATGTTGCAACTGTGTACTGTAGAGTATACTGTATGTGTATGAAAGAGAACATTTTCATTCTAATTATGCTTGTGTATCAGTACTTCTGGTTTCACACAACTATTTTTTTTTCCACAATCTGTATATCTATTATGGTACTTTGTTAATATTATATCTGTACTTTATAAGGAATTTTTACACTTGAATTGAATGAATTTTGCACTTTTTGTGTTGGCATAGATTATACATAGCTCAAATAAATAAACTGCTAACTGCAAAGACACATTCGAATTCAGTGCAGAAATGCCTGTTAACAAAAATAATAAATAGTTAGACTTAGCCATGATCAGGGGCGGATCTAGAAAAATATTGGTGGGGGGCGAGAAGGGGGCAGGAATTTTTGAGGGGTGGCAACCTATGGCAGACGTATATACACTGAATTTAGTCACAGTCATCACTGTTTGATGATAAATAGTATATGTACACACTACAAAAGGGCACAGGCTGCCATTTACAAACTTAATCTCATGCACTCAATGTCATGCATTTGAAACAGTTCAAATAAGGAATAAGTGACCATACAATGTGATCTCACTTAATAGGAGACAGAAGTGTGATAGAAGTAAGGGGGAAGCATACTGTTGTTGACTGACTGTATACAAGAAGTTAAGAAATAAGATAAGAAATATATATATAGTGTTATATATATATATATTTAGTGTTAATCACCATCTAACTCAACCAGTCAAGAGCTACATTTAAACTTAGATATTATATGAATATGGTCCCTGAAGCATAGGTTTTATTATCTGACAATAATAATAAACAAATAAACATTATAGGCACAAATACAAATGTACTTTAGTTAGTTAGTTAGTTCTCTTTTATTGTCTCCCTTAGGAGAAATTTGTCATAGGCAACTGGGAGAGCAGATCAAAACACACAGAAAAAGAAAAGCAAAAAAAATGTTTCTGAAAAATATGGTGTTATTGTTTTGGCAAGTTTAAATTAAAACATCTATGAAAACTTGTGTGATGTTCCTTCAAAATAACATTTTAGCAGATCTTTTTTTAAGTATATTTTACTGTGCAATTTCTTACATAATTTCTTTGAGTTAAACCGAACTTTTATTTTGGTGGGTTGTAGACATTTGTAGGGGTGGGTTGTAGACAGAGTTTCTGTGTTTATATTCTGTGTCTGTATTATTATTATTAGCTATTAGGCCAACTTGAAGTATAGCAGACTCTACTGTGCAATAGTACTATATTTCTGTTAAATTTCAAGTTATATTGAAATTTAATTTTGACAGTTTGTCATAAAGACATTGCAGTTTTTGTCTGTGTATACGATATGAATGAATAACGATAGTTTTATCAAATGAAATGTTGAAATACTCTCATAGTGCGTTGGTGTGCACATGTGTAGCCTACATCATGTTTCAATATAGTGAAGAGCTGAAAACACCACGCATGCTTCAGTGTGTGTGTGTGTGTGTGTGTAGTAGAGCACACATTGAGCGCTTATTCCCAGAGACGTGTAGAACAATACCTTTAATATTCACAGACACTAGTCCATATCGAGATTTGATTAAATGTACAGCCCTACTTTTGATTTATTCATTCATTCACTTAGTAGACTACACCACTGTAACGTTAGTTATTTAACATCTCAAAGTCTGTGCTTTCATTATAGCTTAATTTCTTGATGGATAGATAATCCATTTTTACCTCTTTCCTCCTGTGTCTCCTCTGGACTCCTGGTTCCCTCGCGTCGCGCACTGACTCAGAAAGTTTTCAAAACAAATCAGTATCTTGCAGCTCGGGCGTCCTCTCGTGCTGCTGCATTCACTGCAGTCGGACATTGGAGATTCGCCCTCGTAAATTTTCAAATTGGCCATAACTTTTAATTCGTTGCTGCCAACTGGGGTGGCAGCAGGGGTGGCAATGATTTCTTTTAGGGTGTTAGCTCTCAAGTTAGCCAGGGAAGAAGCCTACACATTTAAAAATCCTTTACATGATAAAAATCAGTTAAATAGGCAATATATTTCAAAATAACCACTGAACTGAATTATTTAGTCATACTATTTGACTGGTAGTCATGTTGGCACTAAAATAAAACAAATAAATAAATAATCAGAACTCTATTTCATTTGTGTGTGGGTGTCTATTAGGTCTGTAAACTTTTGAAACATGTGACTTGAGGCTGAGCTCTAATTGGCTTGTTTCAGATTGTCCCGGGGAGAAAGCACTACCACAACAGATCCCCCCGCTTTTGATTTTAGCCTCATGTGATTGGATATCTCTTTCAAAATGAAAGTAAATTATATTTTATTTGTACAAAAAAAAAAAATCCTTTCACAAGTATGCCAGCTATCCAGTTCGCTGTGATTGGTTGAATGCCTCAAGCATGTGATGGAAATGTTATACCCCTTGCCATACTGTGATGCCGTGTGTCCCAGCGTAAGGAGACAAAACCAATAAAACCTACTACAAACAAGGCATTCGCTGCATACAGTGGGGACATAATTACTGATTATAATGACTTATACCAGGGTTATGCAAATCTTGCCCTGTAGGGCCAGTGTACTGCAGAGTTTAGCTCCAACCCTGATCAAACACATCTGAGCCTGTTAATCAATGTCTTTGGGATCGTTAGAATATCACAGGTAGGTGGGTTTGATCAGGGTTGGAGCTAAACTCTGCAGTGCACTGGCCCTCCAGGGTAAGATTTGAATAACCCTGACTCGTACTGTCTTTTTACGCATTGGGTTGCGTATCGCGCTGAGTAAACATAAAAAAAATATGTCTGCATTTGTGATTGAGAAATGACAAACAAGCACTATTGTACACTGCTCATGTCAGTGGCAAATCCTTTACATATGAAAACTTACTCACAGACTGTGAGTCTGAAGCACCAGACTGTTCTTGCAAAGTTGGAATTGCCCCACATTACAGAAACAGACACTGGCATTGTAGGCTACTCTCACAGGAAACAGTCCTTTGTAAAATGTGCTACACACATCTGAATAGTTTGAATCTGAATAGTGCGTTCAGCGCGAGCGTTCAGCCTGTTAATCAATGTCTTTGGGATCGTTAGAATATCACAGGTAGGTGGGTTTGATCAGGGTTGGAGCTAAACTCTGCAGTGCACTGGCCCTCCAGGGCAAGATTTGAATAACCCTGACTCGTACTGTCTTTTTACGCATTGGGTTGCGTATCGCGCTGAGTAAACATAAAAAAAATGTCTGCATTTGTGATCTGAGAAATGACAAACAAGCGTTACTCTACACTGCTCGTGTCAGTGGCAGATCCTTTACATATGAAAACTTACAGACTGTGAATCTGAAGCACCAGACTGTTCTTGCAAAGTTGGAATTGCCCCACATTACAGAAACAGACACTGGCATTGTAGGCTACTCTCACAGGAAACAGTCCTTTGTAAAATGTGCTACACACATCTGAATATTTGGGTTGAACTGTTCCGGAACAGTGTTGTAAATACAACTTAACCACTGATTTCTAGTTGTGTCCACTTTTGGAAGGCCAAACAATGTAGATTTGCTTTCACAATGAAACACATGATCTCCACGACATGGCGCTGGCGGCAACAGCAAGAATAAAAGTTACATCTTCTTTCTTTGCGTAAACATTTGGGCTGCGTTATGCTAATTTTCCCACATTGTGATGTAGACATGTGGGATGTGTTAGAATGAGCCATTTTAGGTAGGCGTTATTGACTCTTAACTCTTATAAAGAATATCTCTTTGGATTTGAGACTTAAAATGTTTGCAACTTTACAGATCTTCTTCATGCACCAAGAGCATGCAACACTCCAAAGAGAAAGTAAAAACTGAAATTGCATCATATGGCCCCTTTAAATGACTTTTGCCGTGTTTCTTTTTTGAAGGCTGTCCCCTCTGGAGGTTGTATTTGTTGGCCACATACGTCACTGAGGCAGTCTTCCTTCAGAAAAGCCATACTCCCCCGTGAGACATAAATTAACATAACTGATGATTCCTATTCAGAAATGAGACAGCCTTGATGATGTACAACAAATACGACCTCAGGAAGTACTTTGAAATGAGGCATTGCATTTCTGCTATTCAAGCTATAGGTCATCCACTGATTTCTCTAAAAAGCATCTCAAACACCCCAGCACGGTGATGGCCAATGGCATTATCTTTGGATGAAATTGTTTGTTTTTTTCTAACCACACCTTACTGAAAACATTGGTTCTAGTGATGCTAGCCTCACAGAATTTTGTATTGGAAGACAATTTCAATGATTAAATGTTTCAAAGTGCTTCTGTAGGAGAAACCATTAATGGGACAACATATATAGAACATGTAGGCCAATACAAATGTCTTGTAGGATCCTTTTTTTATTCTTCTACATCTCCTGCACAGTATTGTTCATTTCTGTGTACTCTTCTAAATTTAGAAACCTGGCTGAGAGAGAGAGTAAAGCCACACAATGCAGGGCTCTTCTGCCTTTGCAGAGCCCGGAGGTCACATCGCCCTTTTCAGAAACATGGGGCAATTACAGCCCACTCCTTATTTGTCATTTGCCCCCTGGAAACCAGAGGAAGGAGTCACGTGTGAACAGCATGCCAGTACTCCAGCACACTGACCTTAGAACAGCTTTGCATGTGTGCCTCCATATACATCAAATCATTGGTGTAATCGCTTGTGCATGTGAAATTAATATTATATGCTAATATTTCTGTGCAGAAATCACAAACACTGCACTTTGACTCTGTATATGCACAATACAAGCAACAAAAATAGCAATCATATTTAAGTAGATCTATAAATAATACACAGTCAGTTGCTTAATATTGGTCATGTAGCACATAATGTATATTATATTAAATATTATACACATAATGGGCAGTGTCTCCATTCTGCCAGTTGTCTAATGTGTAATGCAGTATCAACATTCCTTCACAGGAAATTTTTTGTAGATTTTTTTTTTTTTATCATAAAATGTAGCACTCACAAAACTTATAACCAGCAAATCTCTACTAGCAACTCACCCTACGTTCACTCGTCCTATATCAAATTAGGAATACATCAATGAAGCACAACTATAACACGAGAAACGGTAAAAAAAAGGTTTTTTTTTTTCAGTCACAGTCATTATACCCCAAAATAAAATAAACATTAATTCTTGTAAATAACTAATAATAAATACTAATAAATTGAGATATATAGGCACTAGTGGAGGAATGAAATTAACTAAAATGCAATCAAATTAAATGGATGCAGTCTATATATTAATACAATAATTCAGGCTAATGATGGTTGTAGTTTTGGTATTATTATTTTGAAGATTATATTTTTGTCACACTACGCTACTGGAAGGAACACAGACTTGAGGATAATCAGAATAGTCTTTATTAATCCAACACGGGTAAATTCAACATGGAAAACTGGTAGAAGACACACATACATTACTGGTAGACCCGACAAAATTGAACTGAAAGGACTAGGGTTATAAAGGCAGAATAATAGGGGAAACACAGGTGTATGGAATCAATCAGGGGCGTCACTAGGCCCCCCTAAACTTCTGCCCAGCCCCCCTAAAAAATATTTGATTAATACATTTTTGATCGCTTCAGTCCACTTTAAAAAACTAATTTGAAACGGCGGCAAGCTGCGTCAAGTTTCGGCTCCTCCCCTTATCTGAGTCTGCTTGGATTTAGCGCATTTTTCAATCTGCAGGGGCCGAACAGAGCGAAGTCAGCGAACATCAGAGAGCACAAGGTGTGTGTCGTGTGTGCGTGCATTTATTGATAGATTGCTAATGCTATGATATTACATCTGCATCGGTGATGTAGATGTACATCCCCCCCCCCCCCACCCACTTTTAACATCACGGAAATTCGTCCCCCGCACTTTTTCGAGCAAATGTGTTCGTATAGAGGTTTTCAAGAGCTGGTGTGAATAAATATAGATTTAAACTCAAAGAGACAGGATAGTTTGCGCATGACCTGATATGTTCTCGGACCGAGAAGGCGAGATGAACATCACAGAGCGCTAATCTCTCCTGCAGTGTATGTGTGTGTTTCATTCATACTCGAAACCGGAGGGTGCTCTCGCGCAGAAAGTCATATCAGGAAACTCCTAATATGGACAACAACAGCGTCCAGCTATCGCTGTGTGAAAACAGTTATTTTCTGTTTAGTTTTTTTTTTCAAGTGCAAAAAAATCTCCAGCAGGTGATTAATAAAGTATATGAACAATGCAGTGCTAATTGACATAGCATTTATTACAGTATATAAACTATTCTGCCTTATTATGTGAAAAAAAATGTTTGTAGTATATAAACAAATCATTATTCTTTGTTATTGTCCAGCATTTATAGATTTCTAAGCCAATTAAAAGCTAGAAATTAGAGAAAATTTCAGAAATAATTCTGATATTCTGATTTGTTGCTAAAAAAACAAACAAACAAACAAACAAAAACTTGTATTATGATAATGTTGAAAACAGCTGAGTATGATTCTTTCAGGTCTCTTTGATGAATAGAAAGTTCAAAAGAGCAGCATTTATCTGAAATAAAAATCTCTTGTAAAATGATGTCTTTATCATCACTTTTGATCAATTTAAAGAATCCTTGCTTAATACAAGTATTAATTTATATCATTTATTTAACAAAACAAAACAAAAATTTTTTTTCAAAAAATCAATCAAAGAATGATTTCTGATTAATATGACACTGAAAATTCACCTTTGATCATGGATACATTGCATTTAAAATATATTCAAATAGAAAAGTTATTTTAAATAGTATAAATATTTCACAATATTACTGCTTTTGCTGTACTTTGGATCAAATAAATGCAGGCTTGGTGAGCAGAAGAGACTTCTTTCAAAACATAAAAAATCTTACTGTTAAAAAAACTGTTGACTAGTAGGCTATATAGATTACAGAAATGTTATATCGTAATGTTTTATATATATATGTGTGTGTGTGCGTGTGTGTGATTTCTGTCCCCCTCACTTCTGAAAAGATGGCTACACCCCGGCCAATATGTTTAGCTGCGTTCACCTTCAGCCCTTGTGTGATAGTTGTTTTTTATTCCTACAAAAATGAAGTGATTAACACCCATGAAAACATACTTTAGATTCAGAAAACGATCATGATTTATTTTCATTTACTTTTTAAAATTACAGACATATTATTATGTATTTTGACATTACATTATGCAGCCATGCACAGAAATGATTAAAGACACACATCATTGTCTGAAAGCACTAGATGGCCCAGAGAGAGAATGTGGAGTTATTTTGTTTTGTATTATTAAATATAGTTTTGTATTAAGTAATAATGAATCGGGAGGAGTGTCATGATACATAAATTAGAGTAAGCGTAGATTAAAGGGATTTTAGATTTTCTTGATTTATACTATTTATACTAGATTTGTACTTGATTTATAGAAGTGGCAAATTGATAATTCATGTTGTTATTTTTAATAAATAGAAATAAATATAGAACAGATGAATCATATTGCCAATAGACAATTACATTAATGGTTTGTCTATATTCTTAATGAATATTAGCTGGTTAGTTAAAATACTTAAAATGACATCCTATCTGAGGTTTGTATGTGAGCATAGAAATGCAAACAGTAAAATGTTGTGTTTGTACTGGAAACATGTCTGCGTGTGTTTGTAACGTGAATGAATCAGGAGGTCTTCATTGTAAAAAAAAAAAAAATCGAAATTCCCTATTTTCTAGTGGTCACATCCAATAATTATTTTTTTATTACAGTGTTGTATATGGCTCAGTCAGTACTCCTACTCCCATATATACAGGGAATACAATGGAATAGTGGATTGCAGTAAGGTTAGTAGCATACCACCCTACCCTAATAGTCAAATAATATTTTTTTAATCATACCCTTATTGGGGGCTGAGCCCCCCTAAAATCAAAATCCTAGAATCGCCCCTGGAATCAATTAATAATTAACCTAAACAAGGACAGGAAACAGACCAAATAAGGAAAAATATTTGATGTTTAACAATGTTTAACATGTGTATGGGATTTTAAGACAAAGAGATTTTACAGTGGGTATGGATAGCCAGCACAAATACAGCAGAAATACTACAGAAACCAATTTATCGACAAAACGTCCATTTGCTGGTTAGAACAAAAATAGATTTTTACATTTCATTAAGAAATTATATTATATGTTTAATAAGCAATGTTTCCCGTGGGGAAATGTTAGAGGACATTTGGTCCCAATATTGTCCAACACACCCACCCACAAACACACACAAACACAAGCTCTTCAGACAACATTTTTCACTGAGAAACACAACTGTCACATTTCCTTGTTTGCAGAAGCACACACAAACAGTGTTGTGGCTATGGTGACAACTAGTTCCAACTGGATTAAAAGCTTCATTGATATGTATTTGAAAACATAGCTGTAGATCTTTACAATTCCTCTCTTTAACACTATTCTACATTCTGCCTTTACTGTTTCCTCTTCCCTCTCATCTCTCAGGCCATCAGCTATAATAAAATTAAACCTGAAATGAGCATGAGAGAGTCTGCTGAGTTTTGGTTGTTAGTGTTTGTTGTTTGCTCTGCTCACTGTGTGCATGTGATGTAAGTCATTGATGCAAGACTTGTTGAGTTTGTTGCATTGCCTTTTATGATGTAAAATCATTTTAAAGGTTTGAAAGCATCAAGTAGGCCTGAACTATAGTTCCCCCTGCATCTGTGTTTCCTACTCTCTGGCAGCTCTAAGTGTCATGTTTATTTGAGTCCTGTCTGTGAGGTTCCCATATTTACTTGTTAACCTTTAACCTCCCCCAGCATCGTAGCTTGCTTTAAAGTGATTAATATTCCACTGATTGCTGAAAATTGTGTATATGTTCCAGAACATGTGCTATTTAGACTGGGACGAGTGTAAAGTAAACAATGTTGTTCTTTATTTTTTCTTTTCAGTTTACCCTAAGCACAGTTTACCCTTTACCTTGAACCTATATCTGCCAAAGTCAGCACAATTTATTTTTTTCTTAACAAATCTGAATAACAATATTCAGCAATAACACACACATGAATAAACAACAAAACCATTTATTGTATTTATTATATTAGATTATGTCAGAAAGTGAGAAAGGTCAGTTTTTATTTCATGCCAAATTTAAGTGCTGTTAGATGACAGCAAGATATAAATAAAAAAAGGTAAGAGAAAAGCACAAATAAATATCAGAATCAGAAATATCTTTATTGCCAGGTATGTTTACACATATAATGAATCTTTTTTTTTTTTTTTTTTCGGTGTCAGAGGCTTCCACAGCACAAATAGAATGACAGTGACAAGACAGGATACACAATATACAAATATACAATATACAAAGTAGTCAATAGATGCCAAATGTGTGTACATGTGTATTATGCACAAACCTAAGCAAATGTAAAAAGAGGTATGTGTGTAAATTAAATTAATTTATAGATGGTGTTGTTACACGTTTATTGCCAAGTTAACTGTTTATGAGATGGATTTCCTGAGGGAAGAAACTGTTCTTATGCCTGGCTGTTCTGGTGTTCAGTGCTCTTTAGCGTCAACCAGATGGCAGAGGATGCAGAGGATGGATTCAATGACTGCAGAGTATATAAGTATCAGCTAGGGATGTGCCCGAATACGAATATGGTATTCAGAAAGGTAATGACGTGTACTAACGCACCCCTAAAGGGAATAAATATGATATGTATAAGATGCTTTCTCTCACAATTATATTGTTGGGTATTTATCCTGTATATAAATTGTGGGCATCAGGAAACCGTTATTAATATGCAGGACATTGAAATCACTTATGAATGAGCCTTTGCTTTTTACTTTCACTTTTGAGATTCACGATCACACATAGCGTACTTTACTATGGAGTGTCATTACTTACAATACATTTCACAAGATTAGATGTTTGTCAGTGGTGCTAAGGATCCTCAAATCATTCGCCATCTACCTCTGCCATCTCTCCTTACCTCTCTCTGTTTATGTGTTAAGTGAAATTGTATATACTAACCATGTCCATTTAGTGGCACGGTAGAATGCATTATTCATTTTCTGTGCCTTTATGAATACGGATTCCATATTCAGGCACATCCCTAGTATCAGCAGCTCCTGTGGCAGGCTGAAATACAGCCTCTGGTGGGCTTTCTTGACAATGGAATCTATGTGGAACTCCCACTTCAGGTCCTGAGAGATGGTGGTGTCTATGATGGTGAGTGTTGTTACAGTGTTGTCTATGATGGTGAGTGAGGGAAGTGCAGAGGGGTTCCTTCTGAAGTCCACTATCATCTCCACTGTTCAGCTCTAGGTTGTTAGAACTGCACCAGACAGCCAGCTCTTTAACTCTCTCTCTGTAAGATGACTCGGCTCTGTCCTGGATGAGGCCAATAAGTGTGGTGTCATCTGCGAACTGCAGGAGCTTGACAGAGGGGTCTTAAGAGGTGCAGTCATTGGTGTACAGGGAGAAGAACAATGGGGAGAGCACACATCCCTGAGGGCTGCCAGTGCTGATGGTGCGGGTGCTGGATGAGAATTTTCCTAGACTTACTAGCTGCTGCCTGTCTGTCAGGAAGCTGGTCATCCACTGACAGATGGAGGTGTGCACAGAGAGCTAAGTTCATTTGGACAGGAGGAGGTTTGGGATGATAGTGTTGAAGGCCGAGCTGAAGTCCACAAAAAGGATCCTCACATAAGTCCCTAGTCTGTCCAGACATTCTAGTATATAGTGCAGTCACAAGTTGACTGCATCACCACAGATATGTTTGCCTGGTAAGCTAACTGCATGGGATCCAGCAAGGGTCCAGTGATGTCCTTCGGGTGGACCAGTCTTTCAAATGACTTCATGAACACAGATGTTTAAGCCACAGATTTAAACATAGGTTTAAACCACAGGTTTGGGTTTCTTTGGGACAGGGATGATAGTGGAGCATTTAAAACAGGAAAGGTTTGTTGAATATCTATGTGAAGATGGGGGCCAGCTGGTCGGCACAGGTTTTTAGACATGCTGGTGTAACACTGCCTGGGCCCGGTTCTTTCTTTCTTTTCTGTTTCCGGAAGACCTCACACACCGCATTTTCATAGACCTGAATTGCAGGAGGTGGAGAGTGTGTTGCTAGATGTGTTAATAGTTCTATGGAGAGAAGGTCAGAATGGGTGTGGTTTGTGATACAGATTATTATTTTTTTTTGTTTTACTTTTTTTAGTTCCTCTTAGCCACTCTGTTTTTTTGGCTTGTTCAAACAAGGCTATGTTCCCATTCCTGTAGGCATCTTCATTGACCTGACGGAACTGTCTGAGTTTTGCAGTGAACCACAGTTTGTTGTTGTTGTAAGTAAAATGAGTCCTGGCAGCTATGCACATATGCTCACAGAAACTGACGTATGATGTTACAGAATCCGTGCGCTCGATCAGATCGGTGGCAGCAGCTTCAAAACACTTCAATCAGTGCAGTAGAAGCAGGCATGTAAATCCCACTCTGCTTCATTAGGCCATCTTTTTATAGTCCTTATTACAGGTGTAGCTGATTTCAGTTTCTGTCTGTAACTCGGTATAAGATGAACCAGACAGTGACAGATGAACCTTGGGGCAAAAAAAAAAAAAAAAAAACAGAAAACATGTAGAAGTGTGGTGTGTACTGCCGAATGTTCAGCAGTTCATCCCTGGTAAAACGTATTTTGTTCGAAAAACAACAGGAAAAACTGACAAAAACATTAAAACAAATGGAGAGCTCCTCACCAGAGCAGCCATAAACAGCATCATCTTAAACTTTTCTGATGTCGACAGATATAGTATATCCAATATCAGTCAATACCAATAAATCCAAAAAATCTCTAATAGTAGATGGTAGATAGCTAATATGGTAATATATATTGTGCATCTTGCAAAATTCTAAAAAAAAGTGACGTTTAAAATTTATCCAGTAAACAAATATATGCTGGAGTAGCCGTACTGGTATAGAGTGATATCAAATGTCTACTTGTGTGATATTTCCTTTATACGACAGTTCAGCGGCTTAAGTGTGTCAATAGTTAAATATTCACAGAGCGTCTTAAAAACCCTTTTGTTTGTGGAACTTCTTGCTTCAAATATCAGGTTGTCAGCTTAAAAAATAAGCCCAAGCCTACATTACTAGTTTGAAAACATCATTTTAGAACTAGTATCGAAGTAACGTTGAGTTGCTTCATAGATTTTTATTTATATGTATTAAAAACTCTCTGTATTATGAGAGTTGAGTATTATGAGAGAGTGATCGACTGAGAAAGTTTGATTACCTGCAGTTCAGTCTTCTCTTAACTGTTGGGGGATTTCCCATCTTAACACTAGTGTGACGAGTGGGGCGGGGCCGAGAGCTGTGGGAATTGAGCGAGGCCGGTGGAGTGATTGGAAATAAGCGACACCTGCGCCACTCAGTGGGACTCGAGACCGATGAGTGGCGCAGCCAGGTGTCGCTCATTTCCTATCACTCAACCGGCCTCGCTCCGTTCCCATGGCTCTCGGCCCCGCCCCACTTGTCACAACTGGTCAGTGCATTTCTTCGTAAAAGGTGTTGTTGAAAGTAAAAATAATGTCCTTGTTTACAACCTTGTTTCAGTCCATTTCAATATAAAACTATTTGCCTCTGACTGACTATAGAGACATAAGACCCAGCAGCAAATTCCAAAAGAATTGTCTGAGATAAAGAGGAACTTAAAACTGCATTCCATGACGCAACAACAGTAGTATTTGTTAAATTATAGTGGGTTTGATCATCCACCAGAAAGAACTGCTGTAATCTAAAATTATTGTTTTATCCTGGTGCAACTCACAGATCCATTTTTGCTGGTTTTATGTTTTACTAGAAAATAATAGTAAAATGCTGCAACCTGTGGATAGATTTCAAACCAATGGCAAATTTGTTGTAATGTCAAGAACATATGCTAGAATTAGTGACTGTGATGTATCCACACTGCACATTAGCTAAGATATGGGGTTTTGGTCATAGATTTAAAACATGAAAGTGTGACAAGCTTCTGTGTTTGGCTTTAGCTGTGTCCTTGTCAGGGGGTGGAAGGGATTGGATGGAAAGAGACAGGACAAAAACAAAGAGACTGCTGGGATAGACAGCGCTCATGTCTCTGCCTAGCTGCTGACAGCAGAGATAATTTCCAATAAGGAAGTGTGCAGTTTTAGATGAGTGATTGGCTCCCAGTACTGTCAGTCATGCTCCAGGGAGCTCTGCTTCACCATCAAGGCTAGTAGTGGGAGGGGTGCGGGGTTGGTGAGGGGTTTCTGGGGTCAGAGACAGAGAGAAGCCGTAGATATGGTTTGGTCTGATGCAGTGGCATTAGATGGACTTCTAAATTGAGTAAGAAAAGTCCCCTCTCTACATAATCCAGTGTTATTTCATGTTTAATTTGTTGTTTACATGGTTTCCGGTATAATGTGGAAGAGCCTTCAACATTTTAAACAATTAATACATGTCTTCGACCTGTGTACAAATACCATAAGAGATTTTCTTAGCATCTGAGCAATTAAGGCTTGCATTTGCGGGTCATCCAGGCCTACTATAACTAGAGGCAATGCGCCAAATGACATTATCAAGAGCAGTGACACTGTAACAGTTTACACAAGATGCATTCTTGCATCCAAAAGCAGCTAAAGGAGCACAGCAGAGCTGAACAAAGCATGTGTGAAAAAAAAGAAAAGACCAAAAAAAATTCATCTGATGGATGCAATAAACTACTGTAGATGTTGTGCACATATATTTCAGTAAAGTCCTTCTTACATGGAATCACTACATTCTGTATATTTTAGGGATGTGATGATCCGACTGGACTCGCGAGAACATGGTGATATCTGCGTAAAACAATTTGCAGTTCACATTAGAGCTGTGAAATTAATCTTTTAAAGATTGCGATCTCGATTCAAACATTCACACGATCTTACTCCTAAATGACAACAATTCAGCTATGTCTATTATGACTGTTTCACATCGTGAGTGTCAGTGTAGTATGAGAAGCATGTTTTGTTGCTGCCCATGTTAATGAATAATTCATGCTGCTGCTGATCCAGAGAGATCAACACAAACCGTCTTGTCAACCAGACATCATTATTTCTGTGTTATAGACATTTAAATAACATAAGTACGGGGATAAAAGTTTATAGTTTGAGTATAAACACTCAAAATCTAAATCAAAGTATCTTAACACTGTTGTAACGTGTACATATAGGCCTCTCTTCCTCCTGGAGGTGGCAACAACTGCCAAAAAAAAAAAGTGTGTGTGTGTGTGTGTGTGTGTGTGTGTGTGTGTGTGTGTATATATATATATATATATGTATGTATGTGTGTGTGTGTGTGTGTGTCATTTAATCATTCACTCAGCAGATTCCAATTGTAAAACAGGACTTTATGAAATGAGGCACTGACTTGATTTCATTTCATTTTTTTTTCAAATAAATAGATTTTCTAAAGACTTATGCAATTAACATTTTGTCAGAACCACTAGTGAATTGTTATTTTGTTTAGATTTCTAATCTTTTTTTCTTCAGAATCATTAGAGAATCTAGATCTCCAATTTATATATAAAATACATGATTCTCAAATTATCCAGAACTGTGCAACTTATTTACATGTTGTTTATCTCTGCATATAATTCATTAAAATAGAAGTTTAATATAATTTCATGAAGCACAAGTTGGTTTCAAAATGCACCTACAGTCTCGTTTTGTCTCATTGGATAAGTTCCTCATCGCACCCCTATTATATTTGATTTGGTTTTGCTTGCTCTGGAGCTTTTCTTATATAGATTGTAAAATGTTATGTAGTTTTGCTTTATTGTTAATTGGTTTCATTTATTGGTTAAATATCTGTAATGTATAGCACTCATACATTCCTACGAAATACATCTGCCAGGTGGACATGATGCAGCTTATGCAGGTTAAGCTCAGTAAATGTGAACAAAAAATATCTTATTGTTTTCTTAAGCAACTTTTGTTCTATTTAGTGTGCTTAATAATGTTATTTGTTTTAGTGATATTCATTTGGGGGCTTTTAAGTAAATAATTAATAGATTAATTCACAAATAATATATTTTTGTGGACTCCAATGCTGGTAGAATTTTAATTTGACTTCAAAGAGTGTGCTAGCATCATGAGCTCACTTGATCTTGTGTAATATTTTACAGTGGCACTAAGTGAGCAGGCTATGATTTGGACTGAACATGGTAAATTATGTAAAAGTCACCACAGATACAACCCGAATTCCGGAAAAGTTGGGACGTTTTTTAAATTTTAATAAAATGAAAACTAAAGGAATTTCAAATCACATTAGCCAATATTTTATTCACAATAGAACATAGATAACGTAGCAAATGTTTAAACTGAGAAATTTTACACTTTTATCCACTTAATTAGCTCATTTAAAATGTAATGCCTGCTACAGGTCTCAAAAAAGTTGGCACGGGGGCAACAAATGGCTAAAAAAGCAAGAAGTTTTGAAAAGATTCAGCTGGGAGAACATCTAGGGATTAATTAAGTTAATTGATATCAGGTCTGTAACATGATTAGCTATAAAAGCTTTGTCTTAGAGAAGCAGAGTCTCTCAGAAGTAAAGATGGGCAGAGGCTCTCCAATCAGTGAAAGACTGCGTAAAAAAATTGTGGAAAACTTTAAAAACAATGTTCCTCAACGTCAAATTGCAAAGGCTTTGCAAATCTCATCATCTACAGTGCATAACATCATCAAAAGATTCAGAGAAACTGGAGAAATCTCTGTGCGTAAGGGACAAGGCCGGAGACCTTTATTGGATGCCCGTAGTCTTCGGGCTCTCAGACGACACTGCATCACTCATCGGCATGATTGTGTCAATGACATTACTAAATGGGCCCAGGAATACTTTCAGAAACCACTGTCGGTAAACACAATCCGCCGTGCCATCAGCAGATGCCAACTAAAGCTCTATCATGCAAAAAGGAAGCCATATGTTAACATGGTCCAGAAGCGCCGTCGTGTCCTGTGGGCCAAGGCTCATTTAAAATGAACTATTTCAAAGTGGAATAGTGTTTTATGGTCAGACGAGTCCAAATTTGACATTCTTGTTGGAAATCACGGACGCCGTGTCCTCCGGGCTAAAGAGGAGGGAGACCTTCCAGCATGTTATCAGCGTTCAGTTCAAAAGCCAGCATCTCTGATGGTATGGGGGTGCATAAGTGCATACGGTATGGGCAGCTTGCATGTTTTGGAAGGCTCTGTGAATGCTGAAAGGTATATAAAGGTTTTAGAGCAACATATGCTTCCCTCCAAACAATGTCTATTTCAGGGAAGGCCTTGTTTATTTCAGCAGGATAATGCAAAACCACATACTGCAGCTATAACAACAGCATGGCTTCGTCGTAGAAGAGTCCGGGTGCTAACCTTGCCTGCCTGCAGTCCAGATCTTTCACCTATAGAGAACATTTGGCGCATCATTAAACGAAAAATACGTCAAAGACGACCACGAACTCTTCAGCAGCTGGAAATCTATATAAGGCAAGAATGGGACCAAATTCCAACAGCAAAACTCCAGCAACTCATAGCCTCAATGCCCAGACGTCTTCAAACTGTTTTGAAAAGAAAAGGAGATGCTACACCATGGTAAACATGCCCCGTCCCAACTATTTTGAGACCTGTAGCAGAAATCAAAATAGAAATGAGCTCATTTTGTGCATAAAATTGTAAACTTTCTCAGTTTAAACATTTGCTATGTTATCTATGTTCTATTGTGAATAAAATATTGGCTCATGTGATTTGAAAGTCTTTTAGTTTTTATTTTATTAAAATTTAAAAAACGTCCCAACTTTTCCGGAATTCGGGTTGTAAATTTTTCACATTATTTACTGCTACAACACATTCATGTTCACCACTTTACTACTTAGACAATCTTGTTTGAGGTTTGGTCATTATTGTTAACGGACTGTAAATCTTAAACGCAGAGCTTGAACATCACTACATGGCACCTAGCACTGCCTCTTTTGATGGGATTAGACTCCAGGGACTCCAGAGACTCCACCTTTGCACACGCCAACCTATCCCTGTCAGTCTTATGTTCATCATTCACCCTGTAAACCACAACCCCCGACACCTGTCGAGTGGCAGAGCTCAGCAGGACAGGTGGGCTGCTTGCCTCTAACCAACTAGATCAGTGGTTCCCAAACTTTTCCATTCTACGACCCACCTAGACAAGTGTAATCTATTTCACGACCCACCAAAATATATATATATAAAAAAAATAAGAAAACGATTGACATTACTTTAAGCCTAATCTTAAAAGTTTGATGACAGAAATTAAGTATTTAATAAAAATAACAAATTTTCACTACTAATATTTCAGTTTTAATTTTTGTTTACAGACGTTAAAATATGTAGTGTTCATAAAAACGTGAAGCAGGCTCACTCTAGTGAACTGTAATCTGCGCTGCTGTGTTTTGTTGCAGAAAATACATTCATGATCTTCCGTTTGTGTCGGCGAGAACGGAGCACAATCCAACACTTATTTAGAAAAGCATGAGAAGCAAAGCAGAGCTATCTAACACAGTTTTGAGATTAAAATAATTGTGAAATTGGTAAAAAATTATAATAAACAGATGTGTCTCATTTTAAATAATAATAAAAAAAATATATTTATTTTTGTGATGGTTAAATAAATGTTCAGCAATATCTTCAAAAGACTTCTGAACTTTGGCAAATTTTTCTCTAAACAGAGATGATACATCAAGGAAATATTGCAAACTTTTGTACATTTTGTTATGTGGAAATGTTTAAATCTTGTAGTGTTACAATTAATCCTGCATTTGTGCCCTGCTTATGGAATTACATTTGTTTCAATAATAATGAACGAAACTTTATAAAACTGAACGTAACTTTTTCAGAAACTATCAAAAATATGCCATTACAAAAGAAGAAAAACACTATGAAAATGAAAAAAAATTAACTCAGTCGCACAAATTTAACAGGCTCTTCAAATATGCTTCATTCTTTGTTAATGTTTTTCAAAGATTCGTTTTCGCTAATCGTGGATTCTGAATTCATTGCTACAGATTTCGCTTACGTTTCGCAGTTTTTCGTTTGGTGTTTTGACACAAACATCTCATGGGGGTGGTGTTAACAGTGATCTACTCTGATTGGATAGTGAGCTTTTGATGGACAGGTGCTCTCTGACCGGGAAGTACAGACGCCACCCAGTGGCCTCTCTCGTCCTTCACTGTCGTCGCTCCTCTTTTGTATACTTCCTATCTCCTCCGGGGTTCTCGAGACCGGTGAGTGTTGCAGGTGTCGCTCATTTCCCAATCACTCCACGGCTCTCGGCCCCGCCCCACTCGTCACATTCGTGCAGCCCTAGACTGAACTGTGTGAGTGTGTGTGTGTGTTTTTATTGAAACGCAAATTTAGCTGCAGCCAAGTGACTTTGTGTGACCCACCTTGTTCCATTCTGTGACCCACAAGTGGGTCGCGACCCACAGTTTGAAAACCCCTGAACTAGATGACAGTGGGGTGATAAGCTATCAGACCCGAATTCTGCAATAAAGGCAGTGCTGCAATAATATGACATCATAGTTGAACAGAGCTTATCACCAAAAAGAGCATCACTTTGACATTTGTGTGTCTGCTTAAAGGAGGAAACATTTTTTTTTCTACCTTGAAGGATAATTTCAAGTGAACTGAAAATCACCCTCATGTTGTTCCAAGTTGTTTTTCTTTCATAGAGAAAAAAAAAAACCTTCCAAACTGTGCTTGTTGCTTATTTTCCATTAAATTACAATGAATGGGGACTGAGTTTTCAAGCTTCAAAAAGAGAGAAAACAGCCAACAAAGTATCATAAAATGGGTCCATATGATGTGCACTAAGTCCTATAAGGCCATACGATAGTTTTTTTGTGAAAAAAACACACTGAAATTGGTCCTTCTATGTAACTATGCATTGCTTCTTTCCTCAAGCAGGGTAGCATGGTTTGATTCCAATGGAATTATGAACCGAGAAAATGTGGATGTGATTGTAACGAAATTAAAACTCCATGATCACGGGAAGAAGGAGGCGGGAACCGGCGGACAATCAAACAGACTTTTAATTACAAAATGAACACAAAACAGCGCATCAGCCCCTCACGGACGACTGACGCGCACAAATAAAAACCAAACACAACTAAAACCCAGGCCTGGTCCTCTCTCGTCCGTCACTGTCGTCGCTCCGGTTTTATATCTCCTCCGTGGGACTCAAGACCAGTGGGTCGAGCAGGTGTCACTCATTTCCAATCACTCCACCGGCCTCGCTCCTGTTCCCAAGTCTCTCGGCCCCGCCCCACTCGTCACAGTGATGTAAGTCATTTTGGATAAAAGCATCTGCCAGATATGGTATTGGTGCAAAATAATAATTTAATAGAATTCTGATTATTAACTAGATTTGAAACTTGGTTTTTAAATAGATTAGTATATACATTATGAAATATAACAATTATATTAATCTTATTTCATGGACCTGAGCTAACTTTAACAAAGAACAGTTCTATCTTTTTTTATGTAAAAAAAATAAAATAATAAACACTAACAAATGTACTGTACTGCTCATTGTTAATTAATGATAGTTAATGCATAAATAGGATATTATCATAATGGGTTACCAAATCATGATATATACATATTTCTTTTCTAGCTATACATTGTTTCCCAGCCTTACTAGAGTGTGTAATTTTTAAATACAGACACCTAAGGCCCCGTTATAATGTATTCTCATACTAACTGGAACCCTCCACACAAGAGTGCGTTGTCATCAGAGATGCTACCAGTTTGTTTACGGTTGAATTTGACACAACAAATCACAGCCAGCATCATTGCTTCCTGCTTCTACACATCTTGTTTTCCACTAAGGCTGCATTCACTGGCAGGTTGGTGTACGGTCACCCTTGAGACCTGCCCACTCGCATTCACAGCACACCATTTCTGCACATGACTGATTCTAAGCTCGCTCTTTCTGGTCCTGATTCATCAGCAAGTAGGAGGCTTCCTGAATCACTTCCCACTCTTAAGTCATGCTCCGGCATTGTCTTGCAGAAATTAGCCTTCTATTTTTAGCCTGATATCTGCAGTGCTTGTGTTAGAGGATGCTGGATGCAGTTTGGAGGCACAGTGGGGCACGTTACACCGCTGGCTGCTGCCACTGCGGATTCTTTACGCCACATTACCAAAGCCAGTAGCGGGCCTGCTTCCTAGATGACTAAATCTGTAGCAGCATTAAGGGTGCGAAAACAACCTTCCGACAAGACTAAAAACATCCAGACAAAGAGCACATATTGATTACAGCTACAAACAGTGACTTCTTTTAGACAGAACATAAGTCTTGTATAGATTGATGGTATTTGCGTCTGTTGAAGCCACAAGATTTTAACTCATGTCAATAGCATGTTTAAAGAACTACACAAACCATAATTCTAAAGATCCACCAATCAGATTATATGTCGGGGTTATCGTTGAAACAGTGTACCTACTCCCAAAAAGCTTTAAAAATGACATAAAGAGACAAAAGTCTCACTACAGTCTCAAACTATGTACGTACAGTATTAATATATAATCAAATATTATGCAATAAAATTTGCAACAAATATGCTCATACTTTTTTTTTTTTAAAGAAATCAAGTAGAATTACAATTGTATAACTGCTTTATATTTTAATATATAAAAAAATTAATTTAATTTTGTGATGGCAAAGCTATATTTTCTATAACAACAGTTTTGGTAATATTTTGTGACTAATATTAATATAATAAGGACACATTTGTGTCAAGATAGTGGCGGTATCACAACAAGAAGAAGGGAGTGTGGGATTGGGAAATGTTGCATGCCAGATTTAAACTTTCATTAGTCACAGGAGCACCACAGCTTAAAAAGCATGTGTGCTTTCTACTAGGTCGTGAATCAGAAACACAAGCAGATCATTTGACCTTATTTTTCAGGGTGAAAGAGCTATCCCTGGTGGCAGCAGGGTCATCCCTGTACAAGGAATGGCTTTGCTGCTGCCAAGCCAAATGTCAGAGCTGACGGGGATCAGGGACATGTAAATGAGGTAGCTAATTGCCTCCACTGGATTTTGAAATCAAAGCTCAGTACACAGAGCTGCAAACGGAGCAGTGGAGAAAATTAAACTTCCCCAGCGAGTGACAATCAATGTAAAGTGAACAGAATGCAAAGCAAGCACTGTTTCTTTCTCTTCCAATTTAGCAGATCATTATTCCATTTCAAATACTGCAGGAATGTGTTTTTCTGGCCCATGAGGAAATTAAACATTGATTTATTGTATCAATAACTCGATTACATTCATTAATTTATTCAATAAAATAAAGCAAATATTTGCTTTGCCCCTGTGTTCTGTAAAATATTGCCATGATTTTAGAATATTTAACAGAATTTATTGCAAAAAATAAAAAAATGATTTTGTGTAGGATAAAATTGTAAATAATATTATTGATATAGCTGTTATAGTGATTAGTTTCCCTTCTGGCTCTGAACTAATTTGTTTTTCATATATTTTTCCCCCCAGTGTTAAAAAACACAATCTGTCATTTAAATCATTTTCGGTACCTTAGTTTGTTAACTTTTGTTTGTTAAAGGGGTCCTATAATGCTCTTTTAAAATGTCTTGAATTTGTTTTGGGGGTGTACTACAAAATGCTTGCATGCTTGCTGGTTCAAAAAACACATGATTTTTTACATAATTTATAATATTACAATACCTATCTCCACATCATGGAACAAATGGCTTGATAATTTCTGGGATTGATGAAGGCCCACCTTCCGAAAAACTAAATGTGATATGATCGGTTAGCTATCCCTGTGTGTTGTGATTAGCAAACAGCTTAGACTATGTTTCATTAGGCTTACTACCCCGCCCCTTGCCAAAGCAACAAGTTCCTATGTCTGTTCCGGATGAAAATGCCCACACTCCATGTATGGGTCTCATAATTAAAGTGTGAATTCTGCAGATTACATCATTGTAATTGTAACATACATATTTAAATACATAATTATTCAGGTGCATATGTAATAACTAGCAAAACCTGAGGCTACAGCAGCACTTCTTCTTCGTCGTCTTGTCTGATGCACCCAACCAAGCATTCTAACCATGACCTCGCCCCTCGCCCCTCCCCACCCCCCAACCATTCAATTTCCATAGGTGGGAATTATTTTAATGATATTCTAATGGGCCACTTTGTGATGATAATAATAATAATAATAATAATAATAATAATAATTTATGATGATGATGATTATTATTATTATTATTATTATTATTATCATACATTGTGTCTATATTTCACTTTTCTTATAACAAAAGCACTACAACAAGTACAGAACAAAAGTAAATACATAAAAATAAAATAAAAAAAACAGATCACCAAACCAGGAAAACAAATGCTGTAGTCCAAACCAAATGAGCCATTTGTTGCAGGACATATCTCCCTTTGGAGTGGACTTTGAGATTTGTAAGTTTGAAGATCTTTTTAATGCTCAAACTTACACAGTACAGGCTGACTAAAATTCAAATAGTGAAAACACATAATAGAACCCCTTTTTGGTCAATTATTGTTCCCATTATTCTTATTGGAGTTTGCACCTTTGGTTCATGGACTTAAACAATTGACCATTTGACTTATTAATTTATTTTAGAACTCCTGACCCACAGAAAGGTCTGACTATTCTGATAAATAAATACACAAACAAAATAACAAGTAGACATGGATACTTTTGAATGGAGAATGATACCTTGGTGTTCTCATCACACCATTTTAATTGGAACAGTCATGTTTATTAACCATAATAACCAAATTTCACTAGTAAATACATTTTTTTCCTTTGGGTATCAGGAAATTAAGTTGTGATAGCTGTGTTTACTGTTGACGTGTATGTTTTCACAAAGTAATTAAAATGCATAACCTAGGAAGGTTTTTTTCTTTTTTTATGACTCAGTAGGTAGGCTAGTAAACTGCTAATTGAAACTAATTATGCAAATAACCATGTCTGTTTAATGCCATAAGTGCTTGTGGTTGTGAAATGAATGGTAATTTGCGTTGCCTTTGTGAAACAGGTGAATTTATAATGCACATTTTTCTGCATTACAGATAATCTTGTGAAAGCTTCCATTCCCCAATTTGAAAATAATTTTATAGAAGGAGAAATGTGCACCACTATGGTACTAAATGGAATTGCTGATTAACGCTGCAATCCAAATGGTATAAATCCGCCTCTGAATGGCACATTGAGAACAATCATGGCTGCCATACTGAAGGGTTGTTCCAAACTAAAGCCACTTTAAATGGCCCTTTGGAATGTAGGATTTCAAAGAGTATAACTAATTGACACTTAGCTCTAGTGATTCTTTACTCAGATTTAATTGCATGGCAATGGCACCTCCTTAATTAGCTTAGCAAGATGATGAAAAAGCGCATTCCAAGGAATAGTTTTTTGGTCTCCTACGCCCTTCATCATAAGGGCAATAGGATGTGCCCTTCATAATGAAATGAGCAATAATTGCCTCTTGTAATACACTGATTGGACAGACAGATTGTCCTCCCCAAACTCACACCATTGGTTGAGCTTATGCTGCCTTGTTGAGACAGTCAGGATGCTCAAACAAACAAAGCAAAAGCTGCATCCAAAATTGTTTACTGTCTGAGTAGATACTATTGAGGAGGAGTGAACTTCACAACCATTAAAAACTATTTTATATGTATTATTAATGCGAGCTGGATGTACAGTACTATGTAGAAGGGAAGTAGGCATATTCGGACACAGAGAATGTTTTGTCGAAGAGTTAGACTCAAGTCAAGTCAAGACACCTTTATCTATATAGCACTTACAGTACATATTGTCTCAAAGCACCTTTACAGTATCAAACAGGAAAAGAGTTTGTCAATAATGCAAGAAAACAATAACAGAAAGTATTTTTTTCCAGCTAAATTCAGTTAATTTATGATTCAGTGATGTCTATATATATATATTTAAATATGTATGTATGTATGTATGTATGTGTGCATTTTACAAAACGAGAGTACTGTATCATCCAGTTCAGCTCTCTTCCAATAATATCTGTGCAATCAAGCCAACAATATTGCCAGAAATGAAGCGTCTCCAACTAAGCAAGCCAAAGGCGACAGTGACAAGGAACCAAAACTCCATCGATGACAGAAATGGAGAAAAAACCTTGGGAGAAACCAGGCTCAGTTGGGGGAAATTTCTCCAATGGCCAGATGAAACCAGGATGGTGAAACCTGCCTGCAATACAGGTCAGATTGTGCAGAGAAATTGTCTGGTTCCAGTGGTCTTTTTCCGATGGATGTCTAGTTGACGCAGTCTTCGCAAGGGATCTGTCTCTATGGCTCATCTAGTTGACATGGTCTCTGCTGACATTCAGGGCTTTAGAGGTCGTCTCTAGGTGCTGATCCACCATCTGCTCTGGAAACTGACTAGATATGGGTGGCTACAGTGACCTTGAAATAAAAATGATTAATTTAAATATTAAAATGATAATATTAGCATAGGTGCCATTCTTCTTATGATGTAGAGAGTACATTGGGCATTATGGGAAGTGTTTCTGGTTGACCTCATTAATGCAGCCTAAAAATCCTTTAATGGATTTTAATTATAGAAATTTGGGCCTGTATGAGATTTTGACGTTATGATAACCTTATGCAAAAATATCATGGTTTCAGAGTATCACTGTATTGTTACTAGGGCTGGGCAATATGACGATATACATCGGATGGACGAATTAAAAGTCTATCGTTTCATATTATGCTCTATCGTTTATTTCGTGGTGCCACAAAATACATTGTTTACGGCAATCCATTTTCATAATTTGAATGACGGCAGTCTTATATGCCTTACACGTGGATATTAGGCAGACTCTTGAATAACACCATGCGTGCGCTGACGTCACGTTGCAGTGCACATGGTCATGAAACTTAATGTTTGCATGCATTTTTAAGCACTACAGTTTAAAACAACTGATTTAAGGCTGTTGAAACACAAACAACAGAGCTATATGCAGGCGCTGTCTCTGTTTCTGTGTGAGAGGAGTGCGTAAGCGCATCAGCTGCTAATAGAGCTCGTGAGCATTTTTGCCACTTTCTTGGCCTTGATTGATTGCATAAACAGTTATATGCGTCCAAATGCCCGACATCGCAAGTATCCTCATAAACACAGTCAATTAGGTCTTAAGGGAATGTAAACAGTTGTGAGAGAAAGCACATATTTAACAATTTATTGGATCCGGACTTCGGTCTTAAAGGGGAAGCTGTCCAATATTCATCCTCTCTGCTGTTCATGATAATCAAACAACAGTGAGAGAAAATGTGTGTGTGTGTGTTTATATATATATATATATATATATATATATATATATACAGTACAGACCAAAAGTTTGGACACACCTTCTCATTCAAAGAGTTTTCTTTATTTTCATGACTATGAAAATTGTAGATTCACACTGAAGGCATGAAAACCATGAATTAACACATGTGGAATTATATATGCAATTATATACATAACAAAAAATACATAATCACCTTTTGCTTTGATTACTGCTTTGCACACTCTTGGCATTCTCTTGATGAGCTTCAAGAGGTAGTCACCTGAAATGGTCTTCCAACAGTCTTGAAGGAGTTCCCCGAGAGATGCTTAGCACTTGTTGGCCCTTTTGCCTTCTGTCTGCGGTCCAGCTCATCCCTAAACCATCTCGATTGGGTTCAGGTCCAGTGACTGTGGAGGCCAGATCATCTGGCGCAGCACCCCATCACTCTCCTTCCTGGTCAAATAGCCCTTGATGCCTTCAGTGTGACTCTACAATTTTCATAGTCATGAAAATAAAGAAAACTCTTTGAATGAGAAGGTGTGTCCAAACTTTTGGTCTGTACTGTATATATATATATATATATATAATTTATATCATTTCATATCATTTAGTTATACAATAATAATCATTCACATAATTTGATTGAATAATAATCCAATTTGAAGCAAAAACAGAATGTTCTGACCAGCTTTGTAAAATTATACCTTGTAAACTTTTCAGAAGACAGTCAGCTTCAAAGTCAAAGTCACCTTTATTTATATAGCGCTTTAAACAAAATACATTGCGTCAAAACAACTGAACAACATTCATTAGGAAAACAGTGTCAATAATGCAAAAATATAGTTTAAGGCAGTTCATCATTGAATTCAGTTATTTCATCTCTGTTCAGTTAATTAGTGTCTGTGCATTTATTTGCAATCAAGTCAACGATATCGCTGTAGATGAAGTGACCCCAACTAAGCAAGCCAGTGGCGACCGCGGCAAGGAACCGAAACTCCATCGGTGACAGAATGGAGAAAAAAACCTTGGGAGAAATCAGGCTCAGTTGGGGGGCCAGTTCTCCTCTGACCGGACGAAACCAGTAGTTCAATTCCAGGCTGCAGCAAAGTCAGATTGTGCAGAAGAATCATCTGTTTCCTGTGGTCTTGTCCTGGTGCTCCTCTGAGACAAGGTCTTTACAGGGGATCTGTATCTGGGGCTCTAGTTGTCCTGGTCTCTGCTGTCTTTCAGGGATGTAGAGGTCCTTTCTAGGTGCTGATCCACCATCTGGTCTGGATACGTACTGGATCCGGGTGACTGCAGTGACCCTCTGATCTGGACACAGACTGGATCTGGTGACCACGGTGACCTCGGAACAAGAGAGAAACAGACAAATATCAGCGTAGATGCCATTCTTCTAATAATGTAGCAAGTACATAGGGTGTTATGGGAAGTGTTTCCGGTTCCGGTTTACCTAATTAATGCAGCCTAAAAATCCTTTAACAGATTTGGATATTAAAAGCATATTAGTATGTTATGTGTATGCCAGGTTAAAGAGATGGGTCTTTAATCTAGATTTAAACTGCAAGAGTGTGTCTGCCTCCCGAACAATGTTAGGTAGGTTATTCCAGAGTTTAGGTGCAAAATAGGAAAAGGATCTGCCGCCCGCAGTTGATTTTGATATTCTAGGTATTATCAAATTGCCTGAGTTTTGAGAACGTAGCGGACGTAGAGGATTATAATGTAAAAGGAGCTCATTCAAATACTGAGGTGCTATACCATTCAGGGCTTTATAAGTAATAAGCAATATTTTAAAATCTATACGATGTTTGATAGGGAGCCAGTGCAGGGTTGACAGGACCGGGCTAATATGGTCATACTTCCTGGTTCTAGTAAGAACTTGTGCTGCTGCATTTTGGACTAGCTGTAGTTTGTTTACTAAGCGTGCAGAACAACCACCCAATAAAGCATTACAATAATATAACCTTGAGGTCATAAATGCATGGATTAACATTTCTGCATTTGACATTGAGAGCATAGGCCGTAATTTAGATATATTTTTGAGATGGAAAAATGCAGTTTTACAAATGCTAGAAACGTGGCTTTCTAAGGAAAGATTGCGATCAAATAGCACACCTAGGTTCCTAACTGATGACGAAGAATTGACAGAGCAACCATCAAGTCTTAGACAGTGTTCTAGGTTATTACAAGCGGAGTTTTTAGGTCCTATAATTAACACCTCTGTTTTATTAGAATTTAGCAGTAAGAAATTACTCGTCATCCAGTTTTTTATATCGACTATGCATTCCATTAGTTTTTCAAATTGGTACGTTTCACCGGGCTGCGAAGAAATATAGTGCTGTGTATCATCAGCATAACAGTGAAAGCTAACACCATGTTTCCAGATGATATCTCCCAAGGGTAACATATAAAGCGTGAAGAGTAGCGGCCCTAGTACTGAGCCTTGAGGTACTCCATACTGCACTTGTGATCGATAGGATACATCTTCATTCACTGCTACGAACTGATGGCTGTCATATAAGTACGATTTAAACCATGATAATGCACTTCCACTGATGCCAACAAAGTGTTCCAATCTATGCAAAAGAATGTTGTGGTCAATTGTGTCAAACGCAGCACTAAGATCCAATAAAACTAACAGAGAGATACACCCACGATCAGATGATAGGAGCAGATCATTTGTAACTCTAAGGAGAGCAGTCTCAGTACTATGATACGGTCTAAATCCTGACTGGAAATCCTCACATATACCATTTTTCTCTAAGAAGGAATATAATTGTGAGGATACCACCTTTTCTAGTATCTTGGACAGAAAAGGGAGATTCGAGATTGGTCTATAATTAACTAGTTCTTTGGGGTCAAGTTGTGTTTTTTTGATGAGAGGCTTAATAACAGCCAGTTTGAAGGTTTTGGGGACATATCCTAATGACAATGAGGAATTAATAATAGTCAGAAGAGGATCTATGACTTCTGGAAGCACCTCTTTTAGGAGCTTAGATGGTATAGGGTCTAACATACATGTTGGTTTAGATGATTTAACAAGTTTATACAATTCTTCCTCTCCTATGGTAGAGAATGAGTAGAACTGTTCCTCAAGAGGTCTATAGTGCACTGTCTGATGTGATACTGTAGCTGACGGCTAAATGCTTGCAATTTTATCTCTAATAGTATCGATTTTAGAAGTAAAGTAGTTCATAAACTCATTACTGCTGTGGTGTTGGGAAATGTCAACACTTGTTGAGGCTTTATTTTTTGTTAATTTAGCCACTGTATTGAATAAATACCTGGGGTTATGTTTGTTTTCTTCTAAAGGAGAAGAAAAGTAATCGGATCTAGCTGTTTTTAATGCTTTTCTGTAGGATATGTTACTTTCCCACCAAGCAATACGAAATACCTCTAGTTTTGTTTTCCTGCAGCTGCGCTCCATTTTTCGGGCTGCTCTCTTTAGGGTGTGAGTATGCTCATTATAGCATGGTGTCAAACTGTTTTCCTTAACCTTCCTTAAGCGTAAAGGAGCAATTTTATTTAAAGTTAGAGCACTCTCAGCTGTGAGTCCCATAATGGGGGGGTATTGGCTAACAGGTTAAGTTATCTTCCTGATGTATCCAAATTCCTTAGCATATCCAAAACCTCAGAACAACTTGATGATGTAACAAAAACTATGGACTCTCTCTTTTCTAGCACTTTAAATAAAGTTGCTCCTTTACGCTTAAGGAAGGTTAAGGAAAACAGTTTGACACCATGGTATAATGAGCATACTCGCACCTTAAAAAGCAGTCTTTTGTGGTAGAAGTGATAGTTCTTCCATACTTGTAACAAGAAGTAGAATTTACAATTTTGGCTATATGAAGTTTGCACAGAACTAAATAATGATCTGAGATATCATCACTTGGCTGAATAATTTCAACACTATCAACATCAATTCCATGTGACAGTATTAAATCTAGAGTATGATTTCGATAATGAGTAGGTCCTGAAATGTGTTGTCTAACACCAATAGAGTTCAGAATGTCTATAAATGCTGATCCCAATGCATCTTTTTCATTATCAACATGGATATTAAAATCACCAACTATTAAAATTTTATCTGCAGCCAGAACTAACTCGGATGTAAAATCACCAAACTCTTTAATAAAGTCTGTATGGTGCCCTGGTGGCCTGTATACAGTAGCCAGTACAAACATAACAGGGGATTTATCATTAACATTTGTTTCTCTGGATAATGTTAAATGAAGCACCATTACTTCAAACGAGTTATACTTAAAGCCTGCTCTCTGAGAAATCCTGAAAACGTTGTTATAAATTGAAGCAACACCTCCACCTTTGGCTTTTAGACGCAGCTCATGTTTATAACAGTGATCTTGGGGGGTGGACTTATTTAAAATAATGTAATCATCAGGTTTTAGCCAGGTTTCTGTCAAACAAGAGTACATCTATATTATGATCAGTGATCATATTATTTACAAAAAGTGTTTTCGTAGAAAGGGATCTGATATTCAATAAGCCAAGCTGTATCATTTGTTTTTCCATATTGCTTCTATTTTTTATTTGTTGAACCTCAATTAAATTGTTAATCTTAACTTGGTTTGGACATTTTTTGTATTTTCTAGTTCGGGGAACAGACACAGTCTCTATAGTGTGATATCTAGGTGAAAAAGTCTCTATGTGCTGAGAATTAACTGACCTCTGTGACGGGAGGCAGCTAGCAGACGGTCGTTTTAGCCAGTCTGTCTGCTTCCTGACCTGGGCCCCAGTTAGTCAAGTATAAACACTAAGATTATTTGCCATATTTCTAGAGAGAAGATGAAGGGATGAAGACCATGTCTTTTAAACAGGTCAGGTCTGCCCCAAAAGCTCGTCCAATTGTCTATGAAACCTATGTTATTCTGTGGGCACCACTTAGACATCCAGCCATTGAGTGATGACAATCTGCTATGCATCTCATCACCACGGTAAGCAGGAAGGGAACCAGAGCATATTACAGTGTCTGACATCGTGCTTGCAAGTTCACACACCTCTTTAATGTTATTTTTAGTGATCTCCGACTGGTGAAGTCGAACATCATTAGCGCCAGCATGAATAACAATCTTACTGTATTTACGTTTAGCATTAGCCAGCACTTTTAAATTTGCCAAGATGTCAGGCACTCTGGCTCCCGGTTAACATTTGACTATGGCGGCTGGTGTCTCTATATTTACATTCCGTTTAATAGAATCACCACCAGTGTTGGGAAGGTTACTTTGGGAATGTAATAGGTTACAGATTAGAAGTTACCCTATTTAAAATGTAATAGTAGTGTAACTTTTTTAATTACTTTAATAAAGTAATGTAACTAATTACTTTTGAGTATTTTTTGATTACTTTTCTAAATTTCTAATGAATGTTTTTTTGCAACTGTAAATCATTTTAAAACATTTACACCATGCAGGTTTAACCTTAAAGTAGTGCCCAAGACTGTCAGACTTTCAGCATCCTTCATCACCTGAATTAAGATGATCACATTTGAACACATCCACCACAAAATCAGACTTTGCATTTTACTTTGAGATTGATCTGAAGTTCAATGCAGATTTAAAATCTAAAGAAATAGTTTATAGATACTGTTTTTGAAACCAAATCTTTGCATACAGGAAACACTGTAATCTAACAATGATTTGGGGAAAAAATTGTTAATAAAAAAATACAAGCATATACATCAACTCATACTCTGTTATCTAATAAGCATGTGTCCTATTTTCTGTACTAAGCTCCAGAAATGTTGGTGTCTTTTTGAAACACTGCTGTCTCTTTGTATGATGATAGTTTCTCAAAATAAGTAAAGTGCTCATGAAGTGACTCACAAAAAATTAGGCTGGGAAATCTCACACTCATACACCTATTTTGTGTATGGACCTGACATGAAAAAGATTTAAATCCTTACGTTGGGGACATGCAATATAATTTAGAGTTTATTCTCTCCTGAACTGCACCTTCACTTCCATTATCCATCCATCCTCTCATGACTTTAATACTGAAGATTTTTATTTGACTTTTCATGTTTTGTAAGTGCATTTTTGTTTTTTGGCAAATTAATTACCACTTGTTTTTATTTTTACTACAAATTCCATGGTTAAACTCTGTGGTTAGTGTTAAATAAGTAATTGGACATTTCTATATATTTTTTCACTAAACTATGGTTAGTGCCATACCATAGGCTACATTAATTTTCCTAAGGGTTGTGTTTTTGTATGCATTAGCTCCCCCTAAACCTATCATAAAATATGATTATTTGTCTGCTAAATTACTACTGTAACATTACAATAGATAATAAGGATGTCGTTTATACAGTATTTTAAATGAGTGTGAGCAATGTGCTGCTGCTGCTTGACTAAGTAAACAAAGTCAAAACAACAATAGCATATTTACAGATAAAACTGACCTGCACTTGAAACCCTGAACAGAAGTGTCGCTTCTCTGCTCCAGCTGTGCGCTTCCACAGTTTACTCTATTCTCTCTCTCTCTCGTATTGATTACTTGGAGTCTGATCCAAACCGTTCGGCGGAGGCGCGGAGAGCGCGCGCGCCCAACCATTGCCAGTCATGACTAACCGATCCATGATTTATTAGAGATATAATTATCGAATGGCGGATTCGGAAATAATCGCTTTAGTAGCCTACATTTGGCGTGCAATTATACAATAACAATATTAAAACAGCGGGCCAAATCTGCCAGGCCACCGGGAATTGTCCTGGTTCTCCCGATGGCCAGTCAGCACCAGGTTTCCACAGACACGCAGAAAGTGCTGTATTCATAGATTGTCATTTTGCGGCTTAATATTCACAGACACTCCCATATCGCGTTTTGATTCAAGTATACTGACCTACTTTTGATTTATTCTTCCAAAATGTGGCATATTCCGTCCGCGTTAGGCTGAATTCCGTTTTTATGACTGGATTCTACGAACCAGACTGTGTTTTACGCGTCGCGGAGATTATGGGCCATATGTTTTAGTACAATTTGGGAAAGAAATAAGCTGTATGAGGATGTGTAAATATTCAAATGTAATCCCCTTTGTAATCGTTACAATTTTCAAAAGTAACTGTAATTTAACTACAAATTTTTTCTTAGTAACTGTAACTGATTACAGTTACATTAATTTAGTAATTTAATTACGTAACGCCGTTACATGTAACTAGTTACTCCCCAACACTGATCACCACTAACTAGAGCACTTTCATCAGGTTTCTCAGTGGGTGCATCACTGAGTGGGGAGAACCTGTTTAATGTTTTGATCGGAAGAGTAGAGCGGTGTTTTGACCCACGACTACGCTGCCTCACTGTCACCCAGTTGCCCTGCTGCAGGGGCTTTGTTTCCGGAACCGAACAATGTACAGGAATCCCTGAGCTAGACGCATCCAAAGCCGTATCTAGAGCCCTAACATTCTTACTGTCCTCAATTAAAGTTTGGATGCGTGTCTCTAATTCTGAAATCTTCTCTGTCAGCCTAACTATTTCCCTGCATTTATCACATGTGAATCCCTCATCAGCGACAGAGATAGATAAACTGTACATGTGGCAAGAGGTGCAAATAACAATAACAGAAGAAGCCATTACTCACCGTGCTTGATGAAATATTCTTACTGCGGTTGTTTGATGAACTTGTGAAAAACTGGAGCGAGAGAGAGGAGAGGAGAAAAGAAAAACAGCGATAGGTTCAAAGCTAACGCTTTGCAGGTGTACTGCACTCACGGATATAAAATAAAAGTGAACGATCAAAGTTAATCTGATAAGATCGATCGATAATATCAGAAATATGGTGTGAATTAAGTTATATTTTACCACTTTAAAAAAACAGAGAGTGATAGTAAGATAAAGATTCTAGAGAAAAAATAAAATAAAAACAGCTACACGGAGCTACGATTTGCTTCACTCAGAAATACATTAATATAAACCCCCCAAATCAATAACTGAGGATTTCCTTCCAATAGTTCATGCATCATGAACAGTGAGTGATCTTTCTGCTACAGTATTTTTCTATGTGTGTCCGTCATCAGCGTCTCTGGTCTGTGTTAATGGGCGTTAATACACATATTATCACATAAATTACATTGTGCAAGTCCAGAACAGAGAGTTGCAATAAGGCAAAAAACGGCTGGTTGCCGATCGCATAAAGGCCAAAGTATTTTTCAAACCGTGGGAATGCTGGAGCCAATGTTTTAGCTTTAATAATAGTGTTATATTGATTGTGTCTGATTTTGATGTGTTTACTTGGGGTGAGAGCTAAACTCTGCAGGCCAGTGACCCTCCAGGAGCGGGACAAGACCCCTCTGTCATTTGATGTAACAGCAGAAACTGGAAACACCACAAGCATCATGAAACTGCACTGGTCATTAACTATGAGACACAAAAGATAAAAAAAGATTTTTTTTTGTGGTAAATAATCACAGACACCACTCCATATTGCAATTTGATTTCATTAACTGCATAACCTTGTTTTTTAAAAAGTCATTTTATGGATTGTAGATTTTGGATTAATGATTTAATTCTCTCTGCGTTTTCCACATAATGGATTTTTTTTTTCACAGGTAAAAGGGTATTTTTAAGCAAAACACAAAATGAGAAGGAATTTGTGGAGACATCCATTCCAAATATAACATTTTATAATTGATCCTTGAGCTTGATTTGATTACCCAGGCCTTCATTGTATAATTTCTTAAATAACATCATTCACAAAAAGCTTATTTCCCCTCTCTTCTTCATCTTTATTTTATTTTTTAACCATTTTTGCCCTTTCTCTCTGTCTCTGTCAATCCCTCAAACCCCATCTTACTTCTCTGCTATCTTCCCATCCTGTTTTCACTTGTTCTCTCTCCAACCCCTTCCTTTCTGTCCCTGCAATTTTCTCAGAGGGGAGCTGACAGTGAGTTCTGATACATCTTCTAGCAAGCCAAGTCTAGGGGAAGAGAACAGTTAGCATGAAAGAAACAAGCTCTTGCAGATTAATGAAGACATTTACCTTTGTTCTTCTTTTACTGCAGGGTAATTTGCAAATAGCAATGTCACACTTTAAATGTTGGATATGGAAATAAGCTTTCTCTGCCAAAAGGCAATGGGATTCAACTTCCAGAAATGTTGTTTCTTAAGAAGTTGCATCATACACATCAGTGCAGCATTCTCTGATTCCACATTCAGACAGTGGAATTGAAAGGTCTGCGAATTTGTGGTCTGCTACTTCCCCTCAGTGCTCTAACAAAGCTCCCACAATCCCAATTTGTCTGCATCTAGCTCAGAAAGGCATTTCAGGGAAATCTTGGTTTTAATAGTGACAGAACTTTATGAATCTGTCGACTGTGTATTACAACCCGAATTCCGGAAAAGTTGGGACGTTTTTTAAATTTTAATAAAATGAAAACTAAAAGACTTTCAAATCACATGAGCCAATATTTTATTCACAATAGAACATAGATAACATAGCAAATGTTTAAACTGAGAAATTTTACACTTTTATCCACTTAATTAGCTCATTTAAAATTTAATGCCTGCTACAGGTCTCAAAAAAGTTGACACAGGGGGCAACAAATGGCTAAAAAAGCAAGCAGTTTTGAAAAGATTCAGCTGGGAGAACATCTAGTGATTAATTAAGTTAATTGATATCAGGTCTGTAACATGATTAGCTATAAAAGCTTTGTCTTAGAGAAGCAGAGTCTCTCAGAAGTAAAGATGGGCAGAGGCTCTCCAATCTGTGAAAGACTGCGTAAAAAAATTGTGGAAAACTTTAAAAACAATGTTCCTCAACGTCAAATTGCAAAGGCTTTGCAAATCTCATCATCTACAGTGCATAACATCATCAAAAGATTCAGAGAAACTGGAGAAATCTCTGTGCGTAAGGGACAAGGCCGGAGACCTTTATTGGATGCCCGTAGTCTTCGGGCTCTCAGACGACACTGCATCACTCATCGGCATGATTGTGTCAATGACATTACTAAATGGGCCCAGGAATACTTTTAGAAACCACTGTCGGTAAACACAATCCGCCGTGCCATCAGCAGATGCCAACTAAAGCTCTATCATGCAAAAAGGAAGCCATATGTGAACATGGTCCAGAAGCACCGTCGTGTCCTGTGGGCCAAGGCTCATTTAAAATGGACTATTTCAAAGTGGAATAGTGTTTTATGGTCAGACGAGTCCAAATTTGACATTCTTGTTGGAAATCACGGACGCCGTGTCCTCCGGGCTAAAGAGGAGGGAGACCTTCCAGCATGTTATCAGCGTTCAGTTCAAAAGCCAGCATCTCTGATGGTATGGGGGTGCATAAGTGCATACGGTATGGGCAGCTTGCATGTTTTGGAAGGCTCTGTGAATGCTGAAAGGTATATAAAGGTTTTAGAGCAACATATGCTTCCCTCCAAACAACGTCTATTTCAGGGAAGGCCTTGTTTATTTCAGCAGGACAATGCAAAACCACATACTGCAGCTATAAAAACAGCATGGCTTCGTCGTAGAAGAGTCCGGGTGCTAACCTGGCCTGTCTGCAGTCCAGATCTTTCACCTATAGAGAACATTTGGCGCATCATTAAACAAAAAATACGTCAAAGACGACCACAAACTCTTCAGCAGCTGGAAATCTATATAAGGCAAGAATGGGACCAAATTCCAACAGCAAAACTCCAGCAACTCATAGCCTCAATGCCCAGACGTCTTCAAACTGTTTTGAAAAGAAAAGGAGATGCTACACCATGGTAAACATGCCCCGTCCCAACTATTTTGAGACCTGTAGCAGAAATCAAAATTGAAATTAGCTCATTTTGTGCATAAAATTGTAAACTTTCTCAGTTTAAACATTTGCTATGATATCTATGTTCTATTGTGAATAAAATATTGACTCATGTGATTTGAAAGTCTTTTAGTTTTCATTTTAATAAAATTTAAAAAACGTCCCAACTTTTCCGGAATTCGGGTTGTATGATTTTTAATGTTCATTGTTCAATCTCCTGAAAAAAAACAACATGAATGTTGATTTTACAGATGTGTCAGTTTTACAGAAGTACAGTTATTGAATCGATGCAACAATAATTTTTTTCTTGATTGTTTACAGCACGCGAGGACAATGTGGCAACATTCCGGGGTTCAGAATACTTCTGCTATGACTTGTCTCAGAATCCTATCCAGAGTAGCAGTGATGAGATCACTCTGTCCTTCAAAACTTGGCAACGCAATGGTCTCATTCTCCACACGGGCAAGTCGGCTGACTATGTTAACCTAGCGTTGAAGGACGGTGCTGTTTCATTGGTCATCAACCTGGGCTCAGGAGCCTTCGAGGCTATTGTTGAGCCTGTCAATGGAAAGTTCAATGACAACGCCTGGCATGACATCAAAGTGACGCGCAACCTGAGACAGGTAATTTCTAGACAATGGCCGCTCTTAAGACAGCTCACAGCTAGCTGGAAAACTAGTTTATGTTCTACTTTAAATATGTTATATCTGGTTTATAATAAGATAATTATTTTTGGAACTGTCATTATTTAATTAAAACTGAGTTTAGTTACACTGTAATTTAACTAGTTTCCTAATAATGAAATAGTATGTTCTTATTTCCTCCTGTGTTTTCAAATCTTGAAGACTTTTATCTTTGTTACTTGACATGATTTAATACTCAAGGGCTTCAAAAAACTTAAAGCTTGACCTCCAATCATTTCAGTCTATGCTCCAAAGCTCTACAAGTGTCAGAGAACTTCCAAAGTTTTAGCAAATCACCTTGCTATTTTTTTTTTGATAGCGGTTGACATTTGGTCTACATTTTCCTTCAGCTTATGCATTTAAGCAAGGCACATAGAAGTTGACTAAGCCAGAGGAACAGAGGAACAGTAATTCATATATACACTCACCTAAAGGATTATTAGGAACACCATACTAATACTGTGTTTGACCCCCTTTCACATTCAGAACTGCCTTAAATCTATGTCGCATTGATTCAACAAGGTGCTGAAAGCATTCTTTAGAAATGTTGGCCCATATTGATAGGATAGCATCTTGCAGTTGATGGAGATTTGTGGGATGCACATCCAGGGCACGAAGCTCCAGTTCCACCACATACCAAAGATGCTCTATTGGGTTGAGATCTGGTGACTGTGGGGGCCATTTTAGTACAGTGAACTCATTGTCATGTTCAAGAAACCAATTTGAAATTATTCGAGCTTTGTGACATGGTCCATTATCCTGCTGGAATTAGCCATCAGAGGATGGGTATATGGTGGTCATAAAGGGATGGACATGGTCAGAAATGCTCAGGTAGGCCGTGGCATTTAAACGATGGACAATTAGCACTAAGGGGCCTAAAGTGTGCCAAGAAAACATCACCCACACCATTACACCACCACCAGCAGCCTGCACAGTGGTAACAAGGCATAATGGATCCATGTTCTCATTCTGTTAAGGCAAAATTTTGACTCTACCATCTGAATATCTCAACAGAAATTGAGACTCATCAGCCCAGGCAACATTTTTCCAGTCTTCAACTGTCCAATTTTGGTGAGCTCGTGCAAATTGTAGCCCCTTTTCCTATTTGTAGTGGAGATGAGTGGTACCCTGTGGGGTCTTCTGCTGTTGTAGCCCATCCGCCTCAAGGTTGTGCATGTTGTGGCTTCACAAATGCTTTGCTGCATACCTCGGTTGTAATGAGTGGTTATTTCAGTCAAAGTTTCTCTTTTATCAGCTTGAATCAGTCGGCCCATTTTCCTCTGACCTCTAGCATCAACAAGGCATTCTCGCCCGCAGGACTGCCGCATACTGGATGTTTTTCCCTTTTCACACCATTCTTTGTAAACCCTAGAAATGGTTGTGTGTGAAAATTCCAGTAACTGAGCAGATTGTGAAATACTATCACCGGCCCGCCTGGCACCAACAACCATGCCACGGTCAAAATTGCTTAAATCACCTTTCTTTCCCATTCTGACATTCAGTTTGGAGTTCAGGAGATTGTCTTGACCAGGACCACACCCCTAAATGCATTGAAGCAACTGCCATGTGATTGGTTGATTAGATAATGGCATTAATGAGAAATTGAACAGGTGTTCCTAATAATCCTTTAGGTGAGTGTATAATACCATCAGATGTCTTTGTATGGTGAGATGTAAGACAGTAAAAAGCATGAAAAAAAATAAAAAAAATAAATAAATAAAAAAAACAGTTACAGCCTAATTTTTTCAACTCAAAAATGAAAATTATGTAATTAATAACTCACCCTCATGTCGTTCCAAACCAGTAAGACCTCCATTTATCTTCGGAACACAGTTTAAGATATTTTAGATTTAGTCCGAGGGCTCTCAGTTCCTCCATTGAAACTGTGTGTACGGTATACTGTCCATGTCCAGAAAGGTAAGAAAAACATCATCAAAGTAGTCCATGTGACATCAGAGGGTCAGTTAGAATATTTTGAAGCATCGAAAATACATTTTGGTCCAAAAAAAGCAAAAACTACGACTTTATTCAGCATTGTCTTCTCTTCCGTGTCTGTTGTGAGAGAGTTCAAAACAAAGCAGTTTGTCATATCCGGTTCGCGAACGAATCATTCGATGTAACCGGATCTTTTTGAACCAGTTCACCAAATCGAACTGAATCGTTTTAAATGGTTCGCGTCTCCAATACGCATTAATCCTCAAATTACTTAAGCTGTTAACTTTTTTAATGTGGCTGACACTCCCTCTGAGTTCAAACAAACCAATATCCCGGAGTAATTCATTTACTCAAACAGTACACTGACTGAACTGCTGTGAAGAGAGACCTGAAGATGAACACCAAGCCGAGCCAGATAATGACTCAATGGCGTATTACATTGTGTCTTTTGTGTCTTAACTGTCGGGTTATATATATATATATATATATATATATATATATATATATATATATATTAAACACCATTATTTATCTTAATATTACTTAAAAATCATTCTTCTCCTTGCTCTTAAAATGTTTGAGCATAGTCATAGCAGGGCAGGTGTGGCCTCCTCATTCCAAATGCCCAGTATGCATATAATAATACTAGAATTATTACTCTCAACATTTTTATAACTAAACATTGTTAGGTACGTTTTGCCTTCGTGAACTTGAAGAGCACTTTTAAAGTGGAATGAAATCTATAGAATTTAAGATGGTATTGGATAGTATGTGAGTTTTCTAAATGTAGGGTGACCATATGCGCCGTTCATATGGGACACATCCCAGCCAGGATTTTAATATTGCCTAAAATATCCAGGTTTTTGCTATTTGCACTGTGCAGGTTGATCGTTGTATAACATTCATGAGAGCTATAAAGAGCAGAGCAGACGGCTCCTTATGCTTTCGAATCACTTTCACATGTTTGTTCGCTCGTTTGACTTGAAGCATTGTGGCGCACTTTTTTTTTTTCTTTTTTTTTTTTGATTTGTGCGCAGCGACGCTTCAAGTAAATCGAGCGAACAAACATGTCTGCATATTTGCAGCCCCACGATAGGTTGATTATGTACAATACCTGCATGTTATTGGTCAAACTGCTCTGGATGTTTTAGGCATTATTAAAATCCTGACTGGGAAGTGTCCCGTATGAACGTTGCATATGGTCACCCTATCTAAATGAGGCCCAAAGTGTTCTCTTGTTCATTAAGCCTTTCATGATATCTTGCATGACTTGTTTGGCTGACCTTAAACTTCACTGGCAGGTGAGGGAGATTTATATGGAATGAAAATATGATGAGGGCTTGACAAGTAAGTGCTTGTTTAATGTCACTACTTTGTTCAGACTGGTAAAAGATATAGCACAATCCTCATGGGATGTTTTTAAGATGAGCTGACAGACTGAATGAGCTCTCTCCCTCTCTCTCTCTCTCTCACACTCTCCCTCTGTCTTTCACTTTCTCTAATTTTTGGGCATTACTGTTTTTTAAAAAAAAATGGTGTAATGGTGTGGATATTTAAGCCAGTGGAGCACAGACATTCTGGTTGTGACGTCACTAAATAGTGGAGCCTTAGCCAATGAATATAATTTGGTTAATTTGTTTTTTTAATTAATTAATTAATTTGTTTATTTTAAAGATTCCAAGTGGTCTATTATACTGCAAGTTATTAAATTAAATAGGGCAGTTTATGAATTTGTCTATGTTGTAATAAATTAGCTGTTTTTATTGTAAATGAAATCTGTTACACGGATTGAATATGCTGCTAATGCTATGTCACTGTGCAGTTATGACAACATTTGCATATTCTTTCCTTCATGACTATAAAAATGAATTAAATGAATTAAAATGTACTAAAATAATGTATCTACCTATTTCACAAAAGTATTTTTACAAGTATAAACTGAAATATAAACAATAACATTATGATTAGAAATTTTCCTTATCAAAAGCTACTCTCAATGCTGCGCTCAATAGCGCTAATGAGAACATTCTTTGTTCAACCGGTTGTGAAGCACGTGTGTCAAACACACCAAGAATTGACTTAAATAACCTTGGTAGTTGGCGTCACATATTACACGCACCTAAAGGTTATAAATAGATGTGAAACAGAAACACCCTCAGGTTTCTTTGTCTTCAAGGACCGCATTTTGTGTGTGTTTGTGTGTGTGTTAGAATGAGCAAATAAGAAAATAAATAGAAAGAAAAAAAGGAGGAAAAATAAATAAAACACTGCATTGCAGTAAAATATAAATATAAAAAAAGAGAATGACAAAATCAAATAAGAGATGCGTGCCTCCGTGTCAGAGGCCCATCTCGGAGGATGATCCTCACAGATTCTGTTTTGAGTATTTGGGGGAAGAGCACGCTGCCCTCGGGCTCGAGGGAGAATGTGAGCACTGTGATCTGTTATCTATAAAAGTGCTTCGCACACAGCTCGCGTTTTTCAAAAATTAAGAGCCAGCAGATTCTCCCTTGTTAAAATCCTTGGGGTCGCGTGTCGAACTGGCTGAGGCAAGTGGGATGACTCCGCCCCTTTCTCTCGTGCTCTCGGCAGATCATGAAGTCCTTGCGTCTGTTTCTCAAGCATGCCCAGGCGCATCTTCTGAATGACCCGAGGAGACTTCATCTCTTGCTTCTGTGGAAATGGATAGTGCCACCTCAGAGCACTCCTCCTGCGATGATAGAGCATATGAGGAGCTACTCAAGGTGGTAACTCGTGCAAGCGATTGCCTAAAGCTAGACTGGCCACAGGAGCAAGAGACTCCAAAACACTCAAAATTAGACGAAAGATTTATGTCGGGTGGCCAAGGGGAGGGCCTCAGCGACAGTTTTTCCCATTTTTCGTTGATCTCCACGATGAGCTGGTACTGTTCAATTTATTCAACTACCATCGATGCAAAGGCACGGGGCTATATGATGATGCCCCAGGTGGAAGAGACGCTTGCGGGCTATCTCTCCCCTGGGACTTCATCAACCCTTAAAAAGGCTACGCTCCCCACCAAGCTGTGCAGAATGACATCTTCGCTGGTGGGGAAAGCTTTTCAGGCTGCGGGTCAGGCTGGTGCACACCATGGCGGTTCTGCAGGCATACCAGGCTGACCTTTTAAAAGACTTAAGCACAGGCGGGTCCATCGATGAAGAGGTGTTCTTAGAACTTTGCAGAGTCACAGATCTGTCTCTGTGTGCGACTAAGCAGACAGCCCGTGCCATCAGCCGTTCTATGGCTGCTATGGTCTCCACAGAGAGACATCTGTGGCTGAACCCTCACGGGCATCAGGGAGAGGGATCAAGCTTTCTTTCTTGATGCCCCTTTCTCACCTTCCGGCCTGTTTGGCGATGCTGTCAACACTGTCGCCACTAGGTTTCGGGAGGCGAAACGCTATGAGATGCGTTTGTGAGGTTCCTCCCCCACCGTGCTCAAGCGTCGGGACCGTCGGCCACCCAGTCCTGACCAAGTTCGGTTTCTCTGAGGCGAGAAGCCAAGAAGGAGAGTGTGGCAAGTTGTGCCCCCCCTTGAAGAGAATAGGTAGCAGCTGACGCACTTCTCAGCCCGCCTCTAAGAGACTGGACCTGCGGAAAGAGAAGTCACACCACTGGGTTGTGCCCCCTCCAGGAGGGGTGCGTAAAGTTCCAACAGAGAATAGACAGAGAAGACTTCCTCCTGGGACCCTCAAGGGCCCATTGTTTTATCTCTGACACCACTGGTGTTTCGGGGAGCAGAGGCCTCCAGCGAAATGTTAAATGCTCGGTTGCCTCCTACCACATTTCAGGACACCGAACATCTAACATCCCCCCAACAAAACGAAGTGTCAAAATTAGTGCCCCTTTCGGGGAAACTGACAGCGTGGAAGCTACTGCCAAATATCTCCCCATGGGTAGAAAGGACTGTAGTAAAAGTCAAGTCAAAATTAGTGCCCCTTTCAGGGAAACTGACAGCGTGGAAGCTACTGCCAAATATCTCCCCATGGGTAGAAAGGACTGTAGTAAAAGTCAAGTCAAGTAACCCTTATTCATATAGCGCTTTTAACAAAATACATGGCGTCAAAGCAACTGAACAACATTCATTAGGAAAACAGTGTGTCAATAATGAAAAATGACAGTTAAAGGCAGTTCATCATTGAATTCAGTGATGTCATCTCAGTTCAGTTTAAATAGTGTCTGTGCAATCATTTGCAACAAAGCAACGATATTGCTGTAAATCAAGTGACCCCATCTAAGCTAGCCAGAGGTGACAGCAGCAAGGAACCAAAACTCCATCGGTGACAGAATGGATAAAAAAAACCTTGGGAGCAACCAGGCTCAGTCGGGGGCCAGTTCTCCTCTGACCAGATGAAACCAGCAGTTCAATTCCAGGCTGCAGCAAATTCAGATTGTGATGAAGAATCATCTGTTTTTTGTGATCTTGTCCTGGTGGTCGTCTGAGACAAGGTCTTTACAGGGGATCTGTATCTGGGGCTCTAGTTCCCTGGTCTCCGCTGTCTTTCAGGGCTGTAGAGGTCCTTTCTAGGTGCTGAAGCACCCTCTGATCTGGATATGTACTGGATCTGGTGGCTACGGCGACCTTGGAATAAGAGATAAGCAAAGTAATATTAGGTTATATGCCATTCTTCTAATGATGTAGCAAGTACATTGGGTGTTATGGGAAGTGTTCCCGGTTCCGGTTTACCTAATTAATGCAGCCTAAAAATCATTTAATAAAATCCCTCATAGACCGCAGCTGCCGTGGTAGTTAACAGACGCACACAGTCAGACAGAGATGCAAGATGAACGCACAGACCCATGAACCGTGACAGTATCCCCTCCCCTAGGAACGCCTCCTGGCATTCTCAGGAGAACCTACCCAGCGATTGAAATCATCGATAAGGGAGTGGTCCAATATGTATATAACAGGAACCCAACTCCTCTCCTCCGCCTCGATTCCAGATTATGTTCTACCAAATAAGCTGGTTTCCTGTCTATGAGATGCGGCGGCGGGGGGGACTGGGACCGGCGGATTAATGGATGAATGAAAAACGGGCTTTAATTTAGATACATGAAACACTGGATGAATTCTCCTGTACGGGGCGGACTGCCACCAGACTAATAATCTTGGTGACAGTAAATGGGGCAATAAATTTGGGCGCAAGCTTATTACTGACGGATCGGAGAGGAATATTTTTTAATGAAAGCCACACTTTTTGACCTACGACGTAGACGGGAGGTTTCAACCGGTGGTGGTCGGCATGAACCTCGGTGCACACCTCCACCCAGAGCAGGGTCAATCTGGCCCTGGTCCAGGTTCGTCGGCTCCTCTGGATAAATGCGTGGGCAGAGGGAACCGCGACTTCGGATTCCATACTCGGAAAAAGTGGTGGCTGGTACCCTAAACTTCACTGAAAAGGCGATAGGCCCATAGCTGAAACTGGTAGCGTTGAGTTATGTGCGTACTTAACCCATGAGAGCTGCTGGCTCCGAGAGGAGGGGTTCTGAGAAACCAAACATCGAAACACTCATTCTAGGTCTTGATTTGACCTCTCCGACCATTACTCTGAGGATGAAATTCAGAAGAAAGCCTAACAGTCGCCCCCAACAATTAAATAATAAATTAAATAAATAATTATCTCCAAAATTTGAAAACAAACTGAGGCACCATGTCATAGACCACCTCCATCGGGAGGCCATGTAAGCAATAAACGTGATCTATGACAGCACTTGCAGTTTCTCTGGCAGAAGGTAATTTGGGCAGAGGAATAAAAAATGAGGTGCCTTCGAGAACCGATCCACCACGGTAAAAACCACCAGGTCATCTTCTAGAATGGCATATCAATTGCCTCGAAATGAAGGCTGTATTTCTGGCCCTGAAGTACTTCCTTCAGCAGTTGAGAGGCTACCATGTCCTAGTGCGGGTAGACAACACATCGGTAGTATCTTACATAAATCGCCTGGGCGGACTGCGGTCCCGCCTCTTGAACAAGTTAGCGCAGCAGATTCTGCTTTGGGCACAGGACAAGTTCCTGTCCCTCAGGGCGATTTACATTCCTGGGCATATGAATGTGGGAGCAGATTTGCTGTCCAGACAAGCTGTGACACACAGGGAATGGAAACTCCACCCCAAAGTAGTGAGTCAAATCTGGGAAAGATTTTATGAAGCAGAGGCGGACCTCTTTGCTAAATAGGAGATGGCACCTCTACTTCTCTCTGACTCATCCAGCTCCCCTGGGTCTGGATGCGATGGCCCATGCATGGCATAAGTCTTTATGCCTTTCCTCTGATTGCTCTGCTGCCTGGAGTCCTGGCCAAGGTCCGTCGACAGGGGTCTCACCTCTTACTGATAGCACCCCGATGGCCGACCAGAGTCTGGTTCTCAGATCTAATATCCCTCCTCGACGGCTCGCCATGGGCGATTCTGATCAGAAGAGATCTTCTCTCTCAGGCGCAGGGGACAGTATTTCATCCCGGCCCTGGCTATGGAACCTTCATGTCTGGTCCCTGAGGGGGACCAACTAACAGATGTTGGCCTTTCAGCAGATGTAATAGAAAATATTCTAAGTGCTAGGGCTCCCTCCACAAAAAGAGCTTATGCCCTCAGATGGCTGGTGCATGACACACCATGTAGACCCAGCTCACTGCCGAATTGTTTCAGTACTGGAATTTCTGCAAGAGAAATTGTCCTCATGCACAGGCTCTAGTACTCTCAGAACTTACGTGTCCACTATTTCGGCTTGCCATGCTTTGATTGACAGGGTTTCTGTGGGAAAGCATCCTCTAATAGCACGCTTCATTCGTGGGGCTAAGTGGTTGAGGCCACCCACTAGAGCTACGGTCCCTACATGGGATTTAGCCATAGTGCTCAAGGGCTGGCTGGCACTTCTTTCGAACCATTAGAATCAGCGCCTGACAAGCTTCTGACTCTAAAGATGTTTTTTATTATGGCCATTAGCTCATTTAAGAGAATTGGGGATTTACAGGCTTTGTCAGTCCTGCCATCCTGCTTAGATTTTGCCCCTGGGTGAGTCAAACTTATTTTGCATCCTCACTCTAATTATCTTCCGAAAGTTCCTGTCTCGACCATACATCCGGTCATTCTCAAAGCCTTCTGTCCTCCGCCATTCACAACACCGGAGCAGGAAAGACTTCACTTACTGTGTCCAGTGCGTGCTCTTCAGATTTACGTCCACCACACTAGCCAGTGGTGTAAGTCAGAGCAACTCTTCATATCCCATGGGGACCACAATCATGGGGCAGCTGCCACCAGGCAAACCATTTCACATTGAGTGAGGGATGCTATTGCCCTAGCCTACGAGGCGCGTGGTCAAACTTCAATTGCTTTAGCAAGAGGTGCACCCTTGCAACAAGTATGTGATGCGGCAGGCTGGTTCTCTCCACACACATTTGACAGATTCTATAGCTTGGATGTCCATGCTACTCCGGGCTTGCATGTCCTTGAGTCGACATCCCAGAGTCATGTCTGAGACCTCTTTGATGTTTGTGCGCACACACTACACAACCCTGGGGGTCCAGACACTTACAGTGCGGTGGCGTTGGTATTCTCGTACCCATTAGCGCTATTGAGCGCAGCATTGAGAGTAGCTTTTGATGAGGGAATGTCTTGGGTTACTTGACTGTAACCCTGTTCCCTGAAAAAGCGGGAACAAGATGCTGTGCCTCAATGCCAAACTAAATGTTTCCGGAACGTCCTTTCAGACAAATATTGACCTGAGGGTGTTTCTGTGTCAAGTCTATTTATAACCTTCAGGTGAGTGTAATATGTGACGTCACCTACCGAGGTTATTTAAGCCAATTCTTGGCATGTTTGACACATATCCTTCACAACTGGTCAAACAAAGAATGTTCTCATTAGTGCTATTGAGCGCAGCATCTCGTTCTCGCTTTTTCAGGGAACAGGGTTACAGTCAAGTAACCCGAGAAGTTTTTTAAACAATCTCAAAAGTACACAAATTTGATTTGTTTTGAAGTTCTCATAACAAAGAGATTTGAGGGAGCAGCCACTCTTCCCAATCCTTTTGAGGACTTAAATGTATTTGCAACATTAAATTCAATAAACTGATATTCTGATATCTCTATTTTGATATCTCTACTTCAGATACTGTTGTTCCATTTTTAGCAAGCAACAATATAACTATATATTTTCAAAATTGATAGTTAGCTAGTTTGGATACACATTTTTTACTTCACATACCATCTTAGGAAGGTAACAGTTATGACGTAATGGTCACAAACTACATGATGCAATTGCATGCAAGACTAATAGTGCAGAGTTGTACTTTTAAGATTGTAAATTTAATGACACAACTGAAGAGGATCTGGACTACTGAATCTGAGGCTTTTATCATGTTAGACATATAGCAAGTTAAGCTATGTTCACACTACAGGAATTTTGGCAGATTGCTGTGCTGTTCAGACTACATGACTTGATTGTCTGTCTTGAAGTCATTGTTCGCAAGTTCGCATCACTACAAAAATGATCCATGACAGGGAGTCACACGCTACATGAGCTGACAACAACTCTGTCACCCAATGACTTTACCCTGTCCCCAAAACATGTTTTGTCCTGAAAACACATGTGAGTAGTTGAACCAGAATGACACGAAACAACAAGTGTAACAGGAGTTGTTTATTTTAAAATTAACATTGGGAAGAAATTAGTGCTGCAAGCTGTTTGTGTAGTGAAAAAGTTTGCTACATTTTTTTGTGTCCAAACTTTTCTTAAAGCAGTGTTGCTACTGCTATTTATCTTTCGCTGACCTCAACCCATGCCTTGCTCTCTCATTGGTTGTAGCTCATCATGACACCTGACACAACGTGATGTTGAGTTGCCCGACTGGTCCAGATATTTAGCATGCTAGATATTTGTCTGCCATCAGCCAGGCATCGGCAACATGTCAGCAAGCCGCTTTGATGCGTCGTTGAGTTGTTCACACTTAAAGACTGCCGAACGTTGATCTACCGCTGATTTTTCCCCGTTCAAAGCCTGTCCTGTTGTTGAGCTTGTTAACGTTTAAAAGTTAGGCTTAAAATCCAGTAGTGTGAACTTGGCATTAAGAACAGCACACCATCAGCATACAAGTTAAAACACTACCGCTAAAATCTAAAACTATTCAACAATCTTTCTCACTAATTGTCTAGTCAACTGTAGGATGACTAGTTAAATAGGCAACTGTCGTGAACCATCTCTATTGGTTATATGTCTCTACTGTAAATAATGCCTATGCCCTCATTATACTGTATTCTTCTTCTTTAATCTCCTTTCCTTCCCGTTTCTCACATCTTGGGAGGAAACAGTTCTTGGAACTAACACTATTCATTCATGGGATCATTTTTATTACTAACCTGTTTCTAACCAAACTAATGTACTAATACCATCATTAATTTCTTTCTCTTTTAATTTCATCCATTTATTAACAACCGTTCTGTTCACTATTGTTTTGATTTCCTTTCTTCCCCCCTTCTTCCCGAAAGCACTCAGGCATTGGACACGCTATGGTAAACAAACTACATTGTCTGGTAGATATCATTCTTATTGTCCTTTTTTGGTTTGCCGTGTGTCCCCCTTCCTTTCTTTCTTTTTCTTTGAGTTTCATTCTAGACACTCTTCTCAAAAAATGAGGAAATGGGTTTGTATTACCGTGGAATTTTCACATTTCCCCCCTTTACCCTCCTCTCAAACTTCCATCCTTTCTTTTAAATTTTTTTTTTTTTGTCTTTTGGTTTATCGGACTGGCTTTTACGTCCTCACGTTACTGTTACATAGAGATTCACATCCTCACTGGGACTCTCACAGGAACTAGTAAAGTGTTTTTTTTCTCCCCACACCAAGCCTCCACATTTTTTGCAAGGACTGTCGGCAATAAATGACAGAGGATTTCCAAGAATGTCCACAGGGAAAATTTTCACCTTGCAGAGCCTCCCAGAAATAAACACACAAGACAAACTTAAGAACTCTGGGAACTCTGGCAGTTGATACCTCAACACCACTCATGGCATGTCCTCATCTCCACCATCTCATTCCGCCTCATATATCACTGCCACTAACACTACATTCGATTTATCACTCCACTTCCACCCAAATTTCTTGTGTGTGTCTACCAAATGCTGTTTTGTGTGCTGTGTATCTTGTTGCATGGCCTTCCTGCTTCTTTTTTTTTTTTCTGCATGGATACTTACTGCTTGGGTGTTGTGACTTTGCTCCTCCCACTTTTCATTGAACCAATGAATCATTGATCCTTCTCATGTTTATTCAGTATGACCTTTTGAAAAAGGATAAAACATTAGATTTTTTTTCCAGTATTTAATGCCTTCCTTTAATGCATGCATGTTCAAGTCTTGGTATGTGTCTGAATGTCTGTTTATGTGTATGAGTGAGTGTGTGACAAAGTAGCGTAACCCCAAAACTAAAACAAGTACAAATAATTTGTCCTTGGTTTTAACATTTACTAACCATAATTAGCAATATTCCAAACCAGATAAAAATTCATTTTCTTAACCCATCAAAGATGAAGAAAATATTCATCAGCAATATTTTCTTTACCTGTCCCTTGAACCTATACTAAATTATCACCAATGAATCTTATCTAGACCAATGGTCCAGAGTGCTAGCAGTAAGTGACCCGAAATAATGGCAAATCTGAACAAGACCATAACAAACAATACAATAAGGATATCGCTCAGGTTAAAAGCACATCTTAAAATGAGTTACTAATTTGTTGTCTTTTTATACTGTCATCATTTAACAGGTGACTATATTGGTGGATGGTATATTGACCACCACAGGATACACGCAGGAGGATTACACAATGCTGGGCTCAGATGATTTCTTCTATGTGGGGGGAAGCCCAAGCACTGCCGACCTTCCTGGATCTCCCGTCAGCAATAATTTCATGGGCTGCCTTAAAGAGGTGGGTCCTATAAGATTTGCATAATCATGCGTGCATGCACGAATGCACACTATGTAAATGTCTTCATAAAAAGCCTGTTGAGATGTTAATGCCATCATAAGATGCAGAGGTCTCACAAAGTATTTGTACACTTAAGGCATGCTAAAACATGCATGAGTTACATTACATTAGAAAATATCAAACATGGCATCTGCATGCAAATTACGCTTTACCAGAATTTACTTCACTTTTCTACTCAATGATATGTTTGCTTTTAGGCAACTGGTCTCATTGTTTTTTAATACGTAAATGTCAGTTTCTGTCATTTAGGGTTAAGGTTCAGACACATGCAAACACAGACTCATAGCACACATGGGTGGTCTATAATAACCATCATAATGAAAGTTCACCTTGTCTCTGCTGTCACTGGTTTATTTCTCTCTATCCCCATTCTGGCTATTAATATCAGTCACATAGCTGTGGATGCTTTTGTGCCTGTCCATGCAACATTCTAAGACACAGCCTGTGTCAACAGTGATGAAAGTCTTCCCAAGTTAGAATTACCCAAGGAGTACTAAAAAGGGCAGGTGCTTTATTTAATTTAAAGCCATGGTGAGTGTAGCAAAACGTCCTCTGTGATAGGGATCGTCCCTCATTTACACTCTGTTTTATGACGACGATGTTGAATGGTCAAAACTTTCTGGCTGAATGTCATACACACGAGAAGAAAAAAAAAAGAAAGAAAAAAAAAATGTTTGATTTACTGTAAAATTTGGGGGCCATAATGTAGAAACATCTCAACTGTAGCATCTTGTCTTATTTGTTTAGCAACTATGGTTATTTTTGATATCATAGTAGGATGATAAGCAAAATCCCAACCTTGCTATAAGCCCTGATACGTGAGAGAAAACCTCATTGCCTCCTGTGTGTCAAGCACCCACTTGTCGATGACAAGGCCTGTTCATTTCTGTGAACTGGTTTATTTCAATAAATTGGTTAAAAAAATATATTCTGTTGTTATTTTTTACATTATGCATTTTACATTCATCTTGAATATGTTTTCTATATTAAAGTTGTGCATATTAATAAAATACATAATACAGACATTGATGCACATGGGTGAGTATATATCCGATGCTTCTAAAGTATATAAACAGGATAAACTAATCTCACAAATACATACAAACATATTTCTATTAATAAGAATATTTCCATTATATACCTCAGGTTTGCACAAGGAAAGTATCAGTAATTAACTTTTCAGACTCCTCAGCATTTTTTTACAGTTAAAACCAGCTTATTTGGTTCTCAAACATGAATAAAACGGTGACTTTTAACGCTGCCTGTTGGCTCAATTCATTAATTTTGAAACAGTTATTTGGTTCAACAACAGGCCTAGTAAGAACTACATAGTAACCGCCCCATAATAGTCCAACTTGTTAATTGTGAATTCTCATTTTGTCCATGATTAAATTGATTAAATTATTAAATTACTTACTTTATTAGGTACACATTGATAGGTCCGTGTTTGACCCGTTTACCTTAATAACTGACTTAATTCACCATGGCATAGATTCAACAAGGTGCTAGGAACATTCCGCTGAGATTTTGGTCCATATTGACATGATGGCATTATGCTGTTGCTGCAGATTTGTTGGCTGTACATCCATGTCATGAATGTCCTGTTCCACCAGATCCTAAAAGTGCTGTATTGGGACTCATCTAATTGTCATGTTCTCTGGTGACATTCTGTTGTGGTTGTCTGATGGTGCTAATCCACCAACTAATACGGACCAGATCTGGGTGACTGAGGTAACCTTGGAAAAAGATTGAAACAGACTATTATTATAATAAGCGGAATTCCACTTACAATGTTAAAAGAACATTAGATGTCATGGGTAGTGTTCCCAGTTCTATTTGGCCTAATTTATGTAGCCTAACAATCCTTTAAGGGATTTGAATTGTTAAAACCTGATTATGTGTTTGCCATGTTAAAGATATGGATTTTTTATCTAGCTTCAAATGAAAGAGTGAGTGTGTCTGCCTCCCAAAGAATAATAGGAAGATTGTTTCAGACTTTGGGTGCTAAATGGTAAAAGGACCTACTGCCCGCAGTTGATTTTGATATTTTAGATATTTTCAGCTGGCCAGAATTTTGAGATCACACTGGACATGAAGGACTAAAATGTGACAAGAGCTTGTTCAAGTACTGAGGAGCTAAACCATTCTCGGCTTTTAAAATAATCAGCAAGATTTTAAAATGTATGCAATGTTTAATTTGGAGCGGATGCAGTGTTGACAGAACCAGGCTAATATGGTCATACTTCCTAGTTCTAGTTCTTGCCTTTTCTGCATTTACCACTAAGGGCATATGTGTTAGATATAATTTAGATATATATATTTTAAGATTAAAAATGTGGTTTTACAATGGTTAGAAACGTGTATTTTCAAATCGTTATCAAATAGCACAACCAGTTTTGTAACTTGACAGTCAACACAGTCTTGACAGAGCAGCCATCAAGGGTTAGATAGTGGTCAAGGTTATTACATGCAGTGATTTTGGGTATAATAATTAAAACCTCTGTTTGTTTGTTTGTTTGTTTTCTGTTCATTCCCTTTTGTGAAATTGTATATTTCATCAGGCTCTGGAGCTGAATATCATCAACATAACATGAAAAGTAAAACCATGTGTCGAAAAGTATCCCTGAAGAGTAGCATGTCCTATTACTGAGCCATGCAGTCTCCATACTGAAGGTGTGATCAATATGATACCTCTTCATTTACTGCTACAGATCTGTGACAGTCAGATAAATATGATTTGAACCATGCCAGTGCAATTCCACTAATGCCAACATCACTATTAATCCTATTCAAAAGATTGTTGTGGTCAATCCTATCAAATGCAACATTAAGAACCAGTAACACTAGTAGTGAGATGCAACCCGGATCAGATGGTAAGAGCAAGTCATTTGTATCTGATGAGAGTACTATGATACTTAATGCTTTGTGGACAGTGCCTTTTCTAGTATTTTTTTTACAGAAATCTGTCTGTAGTTAATTATTTCTCTAGGATCAAATAATGTCTTTTTTATGAGAGGCTTAATAATAGTCAGCTTGAAATGTTTTGAGACATATTCTAGAGACAATGATGAATTAATAATATTAAGAAGAGGATGTACAACTTCTGGAAGTGTGTCTTTTACTATCTTAGTTGGTATACCATCTAGCATACATTTTGATGGTTTAGATGATGTACCAATACTATTCTTCCTCTCCTACAGCAAATAATTAATGGAATTGTTCCTCATGCAGTCTGTAGTGTCTGATGCCATGCAGTAGCAGACGGCTGCATGGTTATAATTTTCTCTCTGATATTACTGATCATGTAAAGATTTACACATTTACAAATATACAATTAAAAAAAAAAGTAATTACTTATGTGTACCTAGGGTTGTGTTTGTTTTATTCTAAGTATGTTGAAAAGTAAGCAGATCTTGCCGTTTTTAAGGACTTTCTGTAAGTAAAAATATTGTCCTTCCTTGCAGGCTGCTCACTTGATGGCAGGTTTTAGTTTGTTACACCATGGTTTCGGACTGTTCTCTTAAATTTTCTTTAAGTGTAAAGTTGTAACTTTATATAAAGTGCTAGAAAATAAAGAGTCCATAGTTCACCTTCAGTCATTCACATTCAACGTTATGTCAGAACGACTGACAAATTGGGATCTTGCCTTACAGCCCTACCACTTTCGAGTCTAGCAAAATGACTCAATGCCCATTGGTTTTACTGATAAGTATGTCTCCGTGGGTCCCTTATTCCTCCTACACATCGCAACCTGTGGAGTTCTAGTGTGGGACTGCTGGTCCTTGTTTCAGTCAGGGCTCCAGCGGATGACAGGATGTCAATCACTGCAGCAAGGGATAAGCTAGACTCTGGGGATGAAGATTCGACTGCATTGTCTCCTTCGGGGGAAAGTAGTGTTGCCCGAGTCAGATCCAGAGCTGGCCGCTAAGCTTTCCCAGCCCCCGTGAGTTTCGAGGCTCACCATAATTCGGCACTGGAATGCTCAAGGCTGGACAGTTGGTACCTGGGGGTGCCTCAGTCTGATCGTCAGCACCCATCTCCAGTGCCTTTCTTCCTGGAAGTGCATGAAGAATTCACTAGATCGTTGAGGGCACCTAATGCTGCGTTTCCACCGAAATTACCTGGAACAATTGTACCAGGAACTTTTTTTCCCAGGAGCTATTTTGCCCCCAGACCTGTTGCTTTCTGTATTTCCATCGCGGTCTAAAGTACCGGGGAGATTAGGCAAATAGACTGGTGATGTAGGTCTGCATGCGAAGTATGCTGATTTTGGACTTGCATCCTCATAGTTCAGACTTTGTGCATTCGACTCGGGAGTGTGATGTTCACGATGGCGCACATCTGGTAATTCTGCAAACTGCATCGTACTTGATTAACATCAGTCAGCTCACCTTGGCTACTGCAATTTTCATCTCTGTAAATTTACAATAAAATGAAAAGGGATATCAAATACCACTGCCTCCTTTCGTTTTCATTTAAACATAATAGCCGCAGAAATGTACTTAGTTCAGGGAAATGTGTATATATACAGCCACCTGAATGAAACGAAATATTATATCAATTGCCTCTTTTAATTTTCATTTTAACATATAGTTAAATTGAGTACAGACCAAAGATTACTTGTTAGATTTACCCAAAACAAATTATATTTTATGTTTAACCACTTAAGAGACATCAGAGCCAGTGGCACATATCAGAAGGTCTAGCTGAGGTGAGAGTGCTCTAGGTGGATACATTATCACTGAGCTCCCGGTTATCGCGTGGAGCTGAACATCTCCAAAATCTGTGAAACACATTTTTAAATAGGCTCCGTCTCTATAAATAAACCACAGATTTGAGTTAACAACTACATTCTCGCCTAAAATACTTTTAAAATTACATTTCATGACACGATAACAGAAATATTTTGAAAATGATCTGGATAAATGGTGGTTGAAATCGCAATGCTGCATGAACTTAACCAATCAGCATGTTTAGCACCCAAGTCCCGCCCTCAAAAGCTCCGGAACTTTGAAAAAGTACTAGCTCACCAGCAGGGACTTTCTGAGGGGCATTTTTTTATCCGGAACTTAATTTAGTTCCTGGTTCCTACTGTGGAAATACACAGAGTACCAGCCCAAAGTCCCTAGTTTCTGAGTAAAGTTCCAGCGGTGGAAACGCTGCTTAATTCTGTCTAAAACACAGTTAGTGCTTCTTCAGCCTCACTACCCTCGGTGGGGGGTGGCCAACAAATCCCTCCAGTTGAGTGCACCATTGGGATGCAGCTGTGTCCACAGAGTGCTGCCATCTGGCAAAATAGTTGGCTGTGGAAAAGTGGTGCAGCCCATCCCTGCATTTGGTTCACCTCTGTGCTGGACTGGCCCATACTTCAACATACCCAAGAAAGGCAGTGGGTTGTGACCAGTTCTGGACCCGAGCATCCTGAATCGGGCCTTTCACAAGCTCCCATTCAAGATGTTAACGCATAAATGCATTTGCCAGTGCATTCATTCTTACAATTGTTTTGCAGCAAGTGACCTGAAGAACACATTCTTTCATGTCTTGATTCTCCTTCAGCACAGGCTGTTTTGAGCTTAAAGGATGGGCATTTCAGTACAAGATCCTTCGCTTCAGGTTGTCACTGTCCCCTCGTGTCTTCACGAAAGTCGTGGAGTCAGCCCGCATTCTTTTGAGGGAAGGAGGCATTCGCATTTTCAAGTAACTCGATGACTGGCTCATACTGGCCCAGTTGTGATGATGGTGTGTTCAAACACAGGGACCTGGTACTCAGTCAGCTCAGCCATTTGGGGCTTTGTGTCAGCTGGGAAAAGAGAAAACTTTTCCCTTGTGCAGTGTATCCCTTTTCTCTGTATGGAGTTGGACTCAATCAACCTCATGGCACATCTTTCAGACGAGCATACCCAGCTGATGCTGAACTGCTTGAATTGAACTGTTGAACTGCTCATTCAATGGCAGAAGAGTGGTCCCACTATAACAGTTTCAGAGGCTCCTGGGGCATATGGCATCTGCAGCCGCATCATGAAGCTAGGGTTGCTTCATATGAGACTGCTTCAGCATTGGCTTCACGTCCGAGTTCTGAGATGGGCATGGCAGCATGGCATGCACCAGTTTACACTCACCCCATCCTGCCACCAAACCTTCAGCCGTTAGTCAGACCATGCTTTTGTACAGGCAGGAGTTCCCCTAGTGCAAATATCCAGGCATGTTGTTGTCTCAACAGATACATCTTGCATTGGCTGGGGTGCCATGTGCAATGGGTATGCAGCATTGGGCTCCTGGACAGGACCTTGACTGCAGTGGCACATCAATGCCTCGAGATGCTAGCAGTATGGCTTGCACTACACTGCTTCAAATTGCTGCTAATGTACATGACAAGCACCTACTGGTCTGAATGAGCAACACTGCGGCCGTTGCATACCTCAACCGTTGTCAAGGTGGTCCACACTCCCTTCACATTTCACAACTCGCCCACCATCTCCTCCTTTGTAGTCAGAGGCATCTGAGGTCGCTTCGTGCCATTCACATTGTGGGTGAGCTCAATCATGCAGCTCTCACAACAGCCCACACTTCCGGGGGATGGTGACTCCAACCCACGATGATCCATCTGATTTGGAGACAATCTGGGTGTCCTGAATTGTCCCATTGCCATTTGATTTATTCCCTGACCAAGGGGATCTTCGGCACGGATGCGCTAGCACACAGCTGGCCTCAGGGCTAATGCAATATGCAATTCCAAGTGATGAGAACAGCAGGGATGAACACTTCTTGGTCTAAATCCTGTCCTGCCTTCTGCCCCAGCAGTTATGTGGGATTTGCTGGCTTACACAGGGCACTGGAAGTGGCAGCAATGATGGGGTTTTGATAGTGATCCCAATTCTTCTGACATAACGTTGAACATGGCTGACTGAAGGGGAATGTCTAGGTTACGTATGCAACCCCCATTCCCTGAAGGAGGAATCTTCCTTATGTACATGGTGTGCGACTTTGGTTTGTTTTGTTACACTCAAAAGCAATATGGCTCTTAGGCGAAATCCCGATTTGTCAGTTGTTTTGACGTAACGTCTCTGTTCGTTCCTCCAGAGATTACATACATATTTTAGATTGAAATGGCTCATGGCTATAGCAGTATCATTGTGTGGTAGAATCATTTAAAGTAATGTCATCTTCTGGTTTGAGGGAGGTTTGTGTCAAATAAAGTACATTTAGATAATAATCTGTGATCATATCATTTACAAAAAGTGCTTTTGTAGAAAGGGATTTTATCTTCATCAAACATTTGAACAATAGCCACAGAAATGTACTTAGTTCAGGTATATGTGTATATATACAGCCACCTGAATGAAACGAAATATTATATCAATTTGCCTTTTTTATTTTCATTTTAACATATAGATAAATTGAATACAGACCAAAGATTACCTGTTAGATTTACCCAAAACAAATTATATTTTATGTTTAATCACTAAAGAGACATCAAAGCCAGTGGCACATACTAGAAGGTCTAGCCGAGGTGAGGCTGCTCTCGGTGGATACATGATTACTGAGCTCCCGATGATCGCGTGAATCTCACCGTCTCCGAAATCAGCCAAACACATTTTTAAATAGGCGCGGTCTTTATAAATAAACCACAGATTTGAGTTTTAAGCAACTACATTCTCGCCTGAATACTTTTAAAATTACATTTCATGGCACAATAACAGTAATATTTTGAAAATGATCAGAATAAATGGTAGTTGAGATCACAATGCTGCTAAACTCAATCAATCAGCATGTTTAGCGCCCAAGTCCCGCCTCCGATAGTTCCGGAGCTTTGAAAAAGTACTACCTCGCCAGCAGGGACTTTCTGAGGGGCATTTTTTTTTACCCGGAACTTTATTTAGTTCCTGGTTCCTGCGGTGGAAACACATAGAGTACCGAGTACAGAGTTCCTGGGTAAAATTCCTGCGGTGGAAACGCGGCTTTATTTGACATGGGCTAGTAAGTACACCGAAAATCCTATCAACTACCCTAGTGCCCTGGGAAACACTAAAAACAAAAAATAATAATAATAATAATGAAATAAATAAATAAAAATAAATAAATAAATAAAATACAAATCTTGTTTACGTAAAAATCAGTGAATAACTGTTATAATCTTACTATCCTGGTGCATGCAGGGTACATCTGGAAGCATTATAATGCAATCACAGTTTCAGATGCTGTCATATTTTCTTGGCATTTTTGTTTTTGTTTTGTTATATTGCTATTTCATCCTTTTTGCGGTCATGTGGATCAGTGGTCATGTGATACCAGACAGTGGAGAACAGGATGTCTGGGGTGATGATTATTGGCTCTAGGGCAACCACATTGGCTTGTGTTTCAGTGATGAACTTGTGGTTGCCATTTTTTTGCACATTTGACAACAGGAGAACAATCTCTACCATGACACCAAATATGACATTTGCTTTTGTGCAGATAATTTAAAATCCATAGGATTGAATCATAGTTTTATTGGTCATCAGCTAGGGGCAAAAATGCTAAAAGTGATATCGTAAGATATCATAATACTTTAGTTGTGGTGTGGCCTTCTCTGTTCTATAAGAGTATGGTTATCATTCTTGGTGTGAATGAGTGGGCTAGTCCACCCAAAAAGTCACTCACCCTCAAGTTGTTCCAAACCTGTATGCATTTCTTTGAGCACAGAAGAATGTTGGTAACCAGACAATTTCGGTGCTCATTGGCTTCCATTTTATGGACAAAACGATCCTACAGGTTTAAAATGACACGAATGTTTGTAAGTTTCCTAAAATAGCAATATTTTGAACAAAAAGATGAGATCCGAATTGAGGTTAATATTCTGTTGAACGTTTAATTATCACATTATCTTACATGTGCATAATCAATGCTTCTGTCGCTGGTTTCTGCTTCTTCTTTTGTTGTTTTTGGATCCAGATATTCTGTATTATTTCAGAAGACACGTAGTTGCACTCCCTAATGAATAACAATGGATTTCCAGAAAATTTTGTCAGTGCTGGAGAAGTGTTGCTTCATACATGAAGGAAATATTTGTCAATGGTAAGGAGAAAGTTAAAGTCTGCCACGTGACATGCAATACCAAATGAACTGTTAAATAATGTTAGTTAAGTTGTACTTTGGTTGAGCTTGTCAGCACATACCTTTTGTACTCATGGTTACAGGCGATCATTTTATCAGAGGGATTGTAATCAATGTCTGACTTCACCCCCTCAAAAAATAGTAATTAAATGAATATCCGTAAGTCTTTTGAGCAAGTCTTTAACTGTTATGGCTTTTTTTTTTAACAATGCTGCTTTTGTTAACAAAAGTTACAAATGCTGACATTTGACCTAACAGTTGCTATATATTTTATGTCAAACAAAAAAAGGCTATCTCTGGTTAGTTCCACAGCCAACTAACATCTCTGAAATGCCAGTCCAATGTTTTATTACAGGCTCTGTCGTTTTCCTTTTGCTTGTAAGATCTTTTCTGAACAAGGTTTCTTTGTTGAAACAACAGATGATTCCTCAGATGGTTGCCTTCTTGAACAATTTATTGTGTTAATGTTGCTTATTAGTTACAGCTATAAGCTGTAAGGAATATCAACACACCTCTGATGCTCCATGCATGCATTCTGATAGCTGGACCTTCTTCTCTTTGTTTATAGTTGTGATATTACAACACAAATATGAATGACATAAGTCTGACATTTCCTGCAAAAATCTTACCAGACAGCTCAAATTATAAATAATTATTATAAACTTACCATTTTGAATTGGCTTAAGGCAAGGAGACAATTTTGAACACTTTCACTTTGTTCACCAAGGTCTGTGGTGCATTGATACAAATGACCAGTTAACAATAACAATTTAGTATCAAAATGTTACCTCTAATGATTTATTATTTATGAAGAATTGTGATGGTGTTAACATGGATATGATTGGAAAATAAAGTGCTAAAATATATTTACGTTGTAAATATATTTTATAACACAGTTACATTGTAACAATTTTCTCTGAAATATTGATTTTGACATTTCACAACCAACTGAGTCAGCCGGTGCTTCTCCTTATGTGTCTGTGTGTATGATAACGAGAACGATAACTTCTCATTAATTCCGGACTTAATGCAGCACTAAGATCCCTATAACATGTTAAGACACTGAGCCTAGATAGATAAAGGTCCACTCCCTGGTCCCAGATCCCAATCGATCCCGAGCAGCCCCTATGCTCACAGAAGAAGAGAGTCAAAACAGAGAACCTATACAGTTGTTAAAGGCTCCCTTTGATTATAAATGGCACTCTGGGGACAGAGGATGGCCCCCGGATAAGGTGATAAAGCGAAGGTGTAACTTTAGATAATGTATGAGTCTGTGGACTTCCCTACCTAGCTATCTTTCTGCAAATTATTTTCCATTATACTGCTATCGATCGGGTAGAGGCAATGGCCATTGGAATCATAACTCGAGGCATAACTACATTCCAGTGCAGGAAATGTTGATTGGAGGAAAGTAACAAAAGCACGTTTTCTGGGTTTCAGATTTGAAAAGGCTTGTATTTTTGTTTCACCAGGGACTGTATAAAGAGCAGTGTCTCTCTCTCTCTCACTCTCTCTCTCGCTTTCTACATAACTATGGTGGCTTGGGATGGGACATATTGAAGAGCTTGGGCAATGACGTTTTGTTCCCTTTCGATACTGCTATCCCTTTTCGAAGACGCTATGGGAATGATTATTTTCAATAACACAGTTTAACTGCACGACCAATAGTTTGTGAAGTGAATAAAAAAAATAAAAATAACCAATGAGCCTATCTCGACAAAGCCCGCCAGAGCCTGCCAGAATGGGCAGGGCATCTGGCTATATAAGCGGTCATTTTGCCATAGGATCCTCAGATTTCTTCTCCTTAGAAAGCCTTCTCCTAGTAGCCTCTCACTGTAGATTCGCCATCACAGCGGATCAAGCTGAACCAGCGACCCTCTGCTAGGCTGATTCATCCGGTAAGCCTAAAAGGGCTTATTTCTAAGAGTCAAGTTCTAAAAGAGCAAAATTTCTAGTGCCGTTGTTGTAAATGTTGCACTGCAAGTGTGGTTCGTGCAGGTAATCTTGCATGATACAGAAGGGCAGTGTGTGCATCACCTGTCTGGTAGAGGGTGACACGGGAAAGGATTTTCAAATCGGTCCCATCCCACTCCCGCAAAAAAAAAATCCCGTCCAGTCCCAATCCGAAGAAAGAACTGGGGGAAAAATCCCATCCTGTTCAATCCCGGAAGAATGAATCCCGTTCCCGCCCACTCCTGGTTTGCATATTTTTTGGCTGGAATCTGTCAGTTACAGTAAAACAAAAAAACAAAAAAAAAAGTAGGCTATAGATCAGAGCATGCCAACTTGAGTAAAATAAAAAAAAATTATGTAATTTTTTTTTTTATGAACTGAAAGCCATCTTAAACAATGCACAATGTGCATTGCACACACATTAAATTTCATGTAAATCATCCATGCTAACCAGGATCATGCTCAAGTTCACGACCCAAATGGCAGAAACTGCATCTTGTTTGCTTTACTTATTTTACAGAAGCACAGCATTTCGTTGTTATTCCGAGTGCACACGAATAAACGTATACGGATTCGTAAGATTGATTACTTTTATCTGTATGACCAAAAATGACATTTTTAGGGGTTCAAGCACGAAGTGCTGAAACCCTATTGTAATTGTACTGCTTTTTTTTTTCTCCGCTAAAACGCGTTGTGCAGCCCAAACCGTAAGCGCTGGAACCTTGAAACTTTGCCAGATGGTAGTACAAAAATCGAGGAGAGGTTCAGAGAGTATGACCCCGATTGGCCCATAGGTGGCGCTATAGCAACCAAAAGCGCGAAACTGGTCATAACTCCTAGACCATGTGTGGTAGGCTCAAGAGTTCTATATCAATGGAAAGCTGGACACCTGAAGATCAAAATTTATATCACCGATTTCATTTCCGGTATGCAAATTTTTCCGGCATTTTGAATTTTGTTTAAAACCTACTTTTGCGAACTAGTCCGTGGTTTTTTGCTTGATCGGAACCAAACTAGTGCAGAAATGTTCTATGGAGTCTGAACATCAATAATTATCTAAAAAAAGTTGAAATTTCCATTCACGGTCGCTAGGGGGCGCAAAATTAACGTTGTGGGAGGAGCCTATTTTACTAAAATGGCTATAACTCCAGAAGTAAATGATATATCTTCACCAAACTTGGTTCACATATGTATGAGCTCAGTCTTTGGTCATATAAAACAAATTGCGCATCTCTGCCACTTGGGGCGGTATAAGATAGAAAAAATATAATATAAAAACATAAATGGCTATAACTAGGCAACCGTTGACTCGATCGACTTGAAAATTGGTATGCAGTGTCTTTGTCTGAAGGGGCACAAGTACCTATGAGGACATTTGCATATCTCAAAAAACATGGCCACCATTGGCAAAACAAATTTAAGCACCTATTTGAAAGGGTTAACGGAAGTTGATCGGAACGAAACTCGCTGGGTACGTTCGACTCATGAACCTTAAAGGGATAGTTCACTCTCAAATTAAATTTTGATATGTTTTAGCTTACCTCAAGGACATCCAAGATGTAGGTTTCTTTGTTTCCTCAGTATTTCCCATTTTGATATTTTTAGGTCCAACCGTTCTTGTCTGTGACTCACATAATGGATGTCTATGGTCACCACCTCAAAGAGCATGCACAGAGGAGTCAAAATTAAACAATTCCCCATCATAAGTACACATTGATGACCTAAGACACGAAACGAGCGGTTTGTGTAAGAAAATGAGCAGTATTTATATCGTTTTTACCTCCTGTACACAACCACGTCCGACTGATCTGAGTGCGCGAGTGCTTCCCGATGTGACGTGCGCGCGCGCTCTGGCTTTAGTCTGTGCAAGCGCGGAAAGCCCCGGATGTGATCTCTCGCGCATGCACATCACTCTTTGTTTACCACACGCTACGCCACCAATCTGCACTGTCTGAAATATAATGCAGTAATTGTAATAAATTAATTTGTTTCTAATGCACCCTTTAATCGTTGCGTTTATAATAAAAATACAACACATTACTCACTCTATTGACAGCGTGCCATTGGGTCCCTCTGGCATTGGACGTCGCCTCCAGTTTATACGTGGCAAACTAAACACAACGTGCAAAACGCTGGGTCTCAACAGCGGAGAAAACTCAGGATCTTCAGTCACGCAGGTGTGTGATGCAATACTGTCAATGTTCTCGTTGTCGTCTTGTAGTTGTTCCATTCGTGACAACATATGCTCTCCACTTCTGTTGGCATCTCACAACACTTGCTACTAAAACACCACCAATTTTGAAGAGATCTCTGTCTCTGAGGCTTGAAGACATGCTGCTGCAGCGGTGCTGCAGGATGATTATATTGATACAGATCTTCTTGCAAGGGTGCCCAGGGCACTGTCCTATCGTTGGATCTGAAAGATACCTACTTTCACATGAAGATAACCCCCACCAAAGATGATTCTTGAGATTTGCCTTTGAGGGATTGGCATATCAATACACGGTCCCTCCCTTTGGATTGTCCCTAGCTCCTCGCACTTTTAAGAAGTGCATGGAAGCTGTTCTTTTGCCGCTGAGACATAAAGAAATAGGCATTCTGAATTACCTTGACGACTGGCTAATCTTGGACCAGTTAGAGGACAAGCTACTATTTCACAGATCCTTCCTCCTCAGCCACTTAGAATGCCTGGGACTCAGGGTCAATTTTGCCAAGAGTGCACTGTCCCCCAGCCAAAGTTGGAGCACCTCGCCCTCCCAAGGTGTTTCAGAAGATGCTGGGCCTCATGGCCTCTGCATCTCCGATGCTTCAGCTGGGCCTGCTTTGCCCTCAGTACTGATTAGTTCCGTCCCACTCCTGGCATCTAGGATGCCTTCATGTCAAGATAGCAGCTCTGGCCTCTTGGAAAGACTCTCAGTGGATGTAAACGGGCGTGCCCCTGGGAATAGTCTACAGATGGAAAGTGGTCTCAACAGACACTACCAACACGGGTTGGGGAGCGCTGTGCAATGGCAAACCAGCTTTTGGCCATTGGTCAAAAGAGGAGGGTCATCTTCACATCAACTGCCTGGATATGCTGCCAGTACGTTTGGGCCTTCGCACCTTTCTACCAGACCTAATGGAACACTTTGTGTTCGTCTGCTTGGACAGCATGACAGTGGTGTCATATATAAATTGCCAGGGAGGTCTATCCTCGAAGCGCCTCTTCATTCTGGTAGAGTGCTTCTTGGAATGGGCTCAGCTCAACTTGCATTCGCTGAGAGCAGCACATGTGCTGTGCAAGCTGAACCAAGGAGTAGACACGCTATCTCGGAGCAACGTCCCCTCAGAGGTCTACCTCTTCACCTCAGAAGACAACTCTCACTGCCCAATTTACTTTTCGAAGGACATCGATACTTTGGCCAGTGACTGGCCCAACCTCTTCCTCTACGCTTTTCCTCGATTGCCCTGAGCCCACAGGTAATCAGACAAATCAGGGAACAGAAACAAAAGGTTCTGTTGGTGGCTCCGCTCTGGAGGAACCAACAATAGTTCGCAGAGCAATCTCAGCTGCTCTCAGCAGCCCTGTGGCCCATTCCCCTGAGATGGGACCTTATCTCGTGAACAGAACGATATGGCACCCCCACCCAAGCTGTGGGCTCTGCACCTCTGGCCTCTCGATGGGAGCCAGCAGACCTTCCCAAGAGTGTGCTAAATAGAATATCTTATGCTAGAGAACCCTCGACGAGATGGCTCTATGCCTTTTAAATGATCTGTCTTCTCTGCCTGGTGTACAGAAGTCTAGAGTTTTTGCTTCAAAATGGTATGTAAATCATTGGGGCACTCATTCACAGAAAACAATATATTTATATACATTTTCTAATACACTTTTTGCTCGGTTTAATTATGTTTATTCCACACCTACAACTCCTGCAGTTAAACTCCACACCAAGTTTTTTTTTTAATTGTCCTTGTAAAAAGGATCTGTGATGTCATAATGTGAGGTTTTCAACTTTGAGGATTAATCTCTCGTCATCTATTTCTGGCCTCCTAGCATGAATATAGTAATGCAATCTATGATTGGAAGTCTGCACAAGGTGTTTATTTTGAAATGTACACTATTTTTGGACTTCTATTTTGTATTTGCTGTTTGGTTTGGATGCGGCATGCGTCAAAAATAGACTAGGCGCCTATCCTTAGCGAAGTGGTGCGGAAAGGGACACTTTTACAAAGTGCCGCGGTGCGTCTGGTGTAAACCGTAGAGTGTATAACAACAGGTGTAAACACAAGCATTGACTAGTGTGGCCGCGATCAGCTCCGGTAGCCGCGTCGGAGCCCTAACGCACTGCAGATGTGTGGCAGTGGAAATTGGGGGTTAAGCAGCAGCGGAAGCAGGCAGGATGAAGCAGCATACCTACATATGAGGCGTCAACTTCCAAAACTAGGGCTGCTAACTAGGGTTGCTAGGGCTGAAAGACTGCTTGCTCATCATAGGAAGTAATAAGAAATTACTCTTTACATTAAGGTATAAGCCTAGTGAGAACTGGGTGTCGGGGAATCACCTTTTTGCTAAAATATCCCGCAAAATTGCAAAAAATATCCCGCATATTCACATTATCACAACAATCACAAATAAAGGAACCAGTCAAGCTCTAATCACCCACACCTGTTCATCATCAGCGACCTCATCAAAGCACTATAAAGCACTCACCTCAGCCCCAGTTCAAGGTCAAGCCTCCAACAGGAACAGAACCTCCTGCTACAGTCCCCTGCTCGTCCCATGTCCCGTGGATTCCAAGACGTAACGTATACATACTTTTGAAACACTAACACTTTGTGTCATTGTTCTGCTGCTTCCAGGATTCCCGATCTTATCCTGTTACCTGATATCCCTATGATCTCCTGAATCTCCTGTGTTTCCTTTGAGCTCGCTGGAAAGTTTCCTCTCCTGTGAAAGAAAGGGACAAGCATTAGTGAACCGTGATTGTGTGTCATTTGACTTATCTTCTACAGACATACTCACCTGCTTTCAGCCCCACACTGAATGATCTACACCGTATCCGCACCTGAAATCACCTACTACTCACCATGCACTTGAAATTGTGAAAATAAACTCTGTGTTGAATTCACTTACCTCTGCGTCCCGTTATTATCCTGACAGAAGGCTTGACGCAAACCGCTATAAATCCAACACAGCCCGAAGACAGTACTTCTGCAAACACCGCTCCCATGCTGATGTACATCATCAACACAGTCTCGCGACCAGCGGCCTTATCTGGCCGGGCGGAGGATTGAAACGAGTTCCTATCACAATGCTTGCTCGTCCTGGAACAACATGCCCACCAATATCCCACAGAAAGATCCAAGAATTCGTTTCTGCAGTTATCCGGAGCCATGTTAAGATGGGCTGAAGCGCTGTGGTTCCAAGAAACTGAGGTCACCTTGTCTGTACAAAAGTGCATCAGCCACTTTAGAGAAGTGTTTGGGGAACCTGTAGACGACTCTTCTCACAGCGACCAACAAATGCGTCAAGACCCTACGGTCCCTTCCAGAGATCTTCCTCCAATATCTCCCCAGTTAAGCTCAGGATGGGCTCCCGATCCCCAGTTAAGCCCAGGATGGGCTCCCAATCTCCCGTCATGTCCAGGAGTGGTCCCCAATCTCCTGTCATGCCCAGAAGTGGCTCCTGAACCAAAGTTAAGCCCAGGGAGGGCTCCTGAACCCCAGTTAAGCCCAGGAAGGCCTGCGATGCTCTCCGCTCCGCTGGTTCCACCCTGCACCCTGGTTCTGCCTCCGTGGATTGGCCTGGGGGTGTCGCCCAATCCTCCTGTCAAAGCTCCCCCTGGTTCCTCCCACTGTCAGCTCCATCAGGGTGTTGGCCTCAAGATTCTCCAGGCCCCCCGTCCTCGCGGCAGGTTGGAAGGGAAGGTCCACTGGCGCGGACCTTGGAGGGGGGGTAGTGTCAGGAACCAGTCAAGCTCTAATTACCCACACCTGTTCACCATCAGCAACCTCATCAAAGCAATATAAAGCACTTACCTCAGCCCCAGTTCAAGGTCAAGCATCCAAAAGGAACAGACCTCATGCTACATTCCCCTGCTCATCCCATTTCCCGTGGATTCAAGACGTAATGTAAACGTACTTTTGAAACACTAAGCTTTGTGTCATTGCTCTGCTGCCTCCAGGATTCCCAAGCTTATCCTGTTACCTGATATCCCAACTATCTCCTGAATCTCTTGTGTTTCCTTTGAGCTTGCTGGAAATTTTTGAAAAAAAAAGAAAGGGACAAGCATTAGTGAATTGGAGGGGCAGGTGCTCAAAGTATAAAAGGGGCACATGGAACAAGGCTTTAAATGGCACTGTTCAAAAAAATCAATACAGCAATATATTGTGATGCATTCCTTGCTGATTCGCGTATCGATATGGATGATTATGTATTGATACGGCAGCAAAAGCTCTGATGCAGTTTTGAAAAAGAAAAAATAGAAAAGACAATTTTTTAAACAAAAAGTTAAAAAAAATATTTTCTTTCCACCTAATAATAGCTCTGGGATCAGAAACTGAAATGTCTTAAGTTGTCCCAACCTGATGGCTTTTTCTTCTCTGTTTCTACAGAATAATTAAGAGCAGCTGTTATAGTAAAAACTATAGAAAACGCTTGTGCCTCTACATTTTCCTCTTTCTCACCAGCCTCTGTCTCCTGGCTTGCTGTTCCCTGCTCCCTTTCTGTCACTTGTGCCTCTACATTTCCTTCTTTTTCTTCCTCTGTCTCCAACTCCTTATCTGGGGCCCGTTTCACAAGGGAGGTTAAGTGAAAACTGAGTATGTTAACCCTGAAATGAGGGAAACTCTAGGTTTTCTGTTTCGGAATGGGAGGTTTGTCAAACCTGAGAAAGCAGGGTAAGTCAAACCCGTTTCTGAAAGAGAGGTAACTTACACTCAGAGTCAGTTACCATGGTAACTTACACTATGGCCCTAACCTGGTTGGGAGCAGGTTTTCTTCGATAAACCCAGTTTTATTTCGGTCTCCTCCCCCTTTTTAAACACTTCATTAATGCACGCTGGAAAAATGCTCTTCTTACTAAGCGTTTTTTTTTTCTTCTTTTTTTGCCCAAGTACAAATATAAAAAAAATAAAATAAAATAAAGATCGATTTTCTATATAAGAAAATTATATAAGAAATTTTGTCTTGTTTCCTGGGGGGTGATCTAAATTAAGTGCAATTTACTTAAGCAAAATTATATGCCAGTGTGGTAATAAAAATAATCTTAATGCAAATGGTAAACCTTATTCTGAGTGTCTATTACTAAGTGCAAATCTACTGTAGCTCCGCCCTCCATCGACACATAAGGTTAAATATGACACATGTGAATAACGGCTTCAGTGGTGTAGGCACTAGGCAGTAATGTTTTTGGCACGGAAACTAGCTTGTAACGCTATTTATTGGGTTAGAGTCCGGCTTTTGCCGAGCTCATTCTTCTCACTTTTCCCATCACATGTCACATTAGAATTTATTTTCAATAAAAATGAACAAAATGTTCTAAAAGTGGAAGTAAAGTGCCTATCGAGTGTTTAATAATGATACAACTATTTATAATTGTAATAAATATAATCATTTACAATGTTATTATTGCATCCTGTTAATGTATAACAATACTGAGGTGCAAATGTATCTGCCAGTATAAAGTATAACTAGCATCTAATTATTATTTACACTTAGTCTGTTGCAAAGTACTGCTACTTTTACATTGTTAATAGAATATATCACGATTTTCACTGTACATTTTTTTTTGTAAATAGCATCTAGAGCTACTTGCACTTAGCCTACTGTAAATAGGATCTATCGCTAAGAAAGTATGTTAATTCCACTTAGTGTAAATAGCCACTGCCGTATTTTTCTAACTCTATTGGCAGATCATTTGTAAAATAAGAAAAATACACTTAAAATATTATTATTAATATATCTTATATATATTTTTTGCCCATGAGATACCATAAAATGATTAGCTATTAATTCATTAATCTAATGTTCTGCCAGTTTTCACCTGTGATATTATAACACTGATAAGAATTACATTTGTATCGAGTCTGAAGTATGCAGATGGATTTTTGGCGGGAGCTGTTGCCATGGTGAATCGTAATATCGGTGCTCCATTGGTACTGGCTTTTTATAGTAGTGGTGCATGCGCTTAACTCAGAGTCAGTCAATTTAGAGTTGATTAAACCAACTCTTTTCAGCTGTTCTGTAACCGAAAACTCAAGAGTTTCCCATCTCAGGGTAAGTCAACTCAGAGTTCAAGTTTAAACTTGAGTTGGTTGAACCTCCTTAGTGAAACGGGCCCCAGCTCTATTACTTTCAACTCTCTGTCCATTTAGAAACAAGGCATAATTTACTATTTCTATTATTTTAACCATCACTACTGTCTACTCTTGCACCTAATCAATAAATCCACCTTAAATATTGATACAAAACATTAAACAACTGATACACTGGAATATAGTGATTAATATTATTAGTACTGTTGCAGTTGTTGTCTAAAACTGAACACCTTTGCAATGTAAACAAATGACAGGCTACAAGTGTTATTCATCCATCTCCTTCACACTGCACTTTGATGTCAGGTGTCAGATGTCAATATATATATATATATATATATATATATATATATATATATATATATATATATATATATATATATATATATATATATATATATATATACAGTAGGTGGCCATCCTATCTGGGGCTTACCGCCGCGTGTACCGCCGCGATGGTAACTGTAATTCAGTCGCATGTTAAAATCATTCGCGAAACTACCGCCAGGTGGCGCAAAGGGACGGATTGCAAAATGAATGTAACTGTAAAATGAGATAAAAGAAGGAAGTAAAACAACAATAACATTATGATATAACATTGTAACATTTAAAAAAAACATAATTTCTTTTACAATTTGTTAATTTTTAAAATGTAGGATAGTCTTAGGCTACAGTCTACTAAACAAAAATTAAAAGAAGACCTTAACACAAAGGATCATATGCATGCTATTTTTATTAAACAGTAAATAAATATAAGAACTATATATATATATATATATATATATATATATATATATATATATAAGCTAAATGTTTTAATTTCATTTTCATTTCGGTTCATTCTTGGTTTAAAAAAATCTTCAGGTTCCATATGCAGAGTGAAATGGGAACGGTCCAGCATTTAGCAATAATTAGTATTAACTCTGTTATTATTCTTGATTTTTCAAACTACAAGCATTTTTTAACTATGCCTTATGTGTGACCAAAAATTAAGTATTATTTGTTTCAGCTGTTTGAGCGTGCTGGTGCCTCGCGCACATATTCACTGGAACAGCAGTCGTTCACCAGACATTCAGCGTGAGCACTTTGACATTGTTAATTATGATTTTTTTTTTTTTTTTTTGCTCGATACTGAAACACACACAGCCTATTTACCTCATGAATAATAGTTAAGCTTCAAATGGGCAACATCACAAATTTGGAAACGTTTGATTTCTCCCGATTGAGAAAGCCAAACCTTACCTTATGCTTAGCTTTAAGTTATTATTATTTTGTTTTTTTTTTGTTTTATTACTAAGCCTATATTATTATATACTGCAATTATTCTTTATCCATTATAATTATATATTTTTAATTATTGTTTTGTTCTGATAAATTTATTAAATTTAAAGGATTTGTTGTAAAATATTTTCTTATAGCCTATTTTTTTCCTCTCACAAACTCTGATTTATTTTTTAGCGTGTTTAAAAAAAAACATGCAGCAAACGAAAATCGGTGATTGCATCCGGATTGCTCATGCGTAAAGTATAACACAGGCGTTACAATTGCAACTTCTTTGTTGTATAATATTTTCTTATAGCATATTTTTTTCCTCTCACAAACTCTGATTTATTTTTTAGCGTGTTTAAAAAAAAACATGCAGCAAACGAAAATAGGTGATTGATCCGTTAAAATGAAACCTATACACGACTCATATTTTTTTTCCTCTGACAATCTTAATTTAATTTTTAGCGTGTTTAAAAAATAAAAAATAAAGAAAACATTCAGCAAATGAAAATAGGCGATTAATCCGTTAAAATGTGTTAAAAATGTGTTACTCTTGGTTAACAGTAATTATAATTATTTTACTTCAGAACAGAGCCTGGGACTAATCTAGGTTATCCATGGTTTTTTTTTCTCATTGCATCTGAAAATGACTTTGTTCATTACATTCACTTCACGCGATCTGGCGCAGATCAGCCTCCCGCAAAACTCAGCTGTGGACGATTTAAAAATGTTTGAAATAAAGCAGTGGTTCTCTACCTGTAGCCCGTGACGAATTCAAATGAGGCCGAACCACATGCTGAATAAAATTTTTTTTTTATATAATTTTCTAACATTTTATTATTTACATCAATTAAAAAAAAATTATGCTACTAATGAAATATAAGCTATATCCTAATGTTTTTATGTGATTTTTTTTCTTCATATATTATTTTCAGACATGAGCACTGGCATACGCATTTAACGAACACATACAAGCGCGCACTTTGGCAGAATTCAATTCAAATAGTCATCAACAGCCATTGGGTAAATTGCCTTTAGGGTAAAATTGCGCATCAGAATGGACACATTTGTTTTTTAAGGGAGAAAAAAAAGAAATTCAAAAAATGCCAGCGAATGAACATGTACAAACTGTGAATAGTCGCAGTATCAGTAGCCTATTGAAGGAGAAGCGCGGACAGGTGCGCGTGTTCAGTAGGCTTCAAAAGCAAAATTGCACATGTGCAGGCAGAGTGAAGAAGGTCATTGCTACTCGAACCTCTGCAATCCGTCAGTAAAAGAATATAAAGACAGTCAGATGTGCAATAATTATGGGCAATTGCAGAGCGGATCATCAGCCTGCGCATTCAGAAGTATAAATTGAAGAAGTCTGCGTCCGCACTGGCCGTGTCTGCATCCGGATTGCTCATGCGGAAAGTATAACACAGGCGTTACAATCGCAACTTCTTTGTGTTATTGCTTTCAAGCTGAATCTCCACAAATTGGTCAGCTCCCGACAGCAACAGGTGTTTTATTTATGGGGAGTAAAATTGTTTATTTCAATGAATGTGATAGATTATATATCATAATAGTTAGGCTATAATATAAATCAGGGCCCGGTTTCCCGATAACGTTCACTCTTAGCGCGCTAAGAAGACATCGAAAGATATATCTTACCAAAGTTGTTGATGTTTCTAAGTGTGTTCCCCGAAGTGTCCCTTAGGAAGCTTCTTAGCACGCTGCCTCTTACGTCCGATGTTACAAGATTGCTCATGAATCGATTTTCCACTTTACGCGAAGGTGCAATACAGCGTTAAGAAAGACTACACGTTCTATGCAAATGAAACATTCCTCAAATTATTACAGTAACATTTATTTTAACATAGTTTAAGTTATCAGTAAAATATAGACTATAAATTAAATTATCAAAGGGTCAGTAATGTTCACACGATATGTTGTGACGGTAAGACAAACCGGGTATCCCTCGCTAATCATCCATCCCGTTGTGCCACTTGTGCCGCTTCTTGACATGGGTTTAACGACTTATAAAAATTATATAATACACTTTTATATTAATGGCAAGGTACTTTACAATTAGAATTGATTGGCAAGCAGCTGCAGTTACTTCTGTTTAATGCGGTATTTATTGCAATTGGTTTATGTTTTCAATAAAAAGCAACCTATCTACAATGAACAGAGAGAGAGAGAGAGAGAGAGAGAGAGAGAGAGTTAGATACAAAATATGCTGGGGAAGCAACGTAAAAAAGGGCACCAAGCCTCTCGTCAGAGGAACTTGAAGTGTTGCTGGACCTTGCCACCAGGTAAGATATCACACCCCTATGGTCCACTATAACCTGCACATTTATGGCCGCGTCTTCCTTTCGCGATAAGTAGCCTACGCCTGATCATTCACTGATGGATTGGCGATAGGGATGAGTGCCATCCACCAGGATGCAATCCCCGGCATGGCGCAGAAGGGCGTTGGTGACAGTGTGGACGCACTTCCACACAGAGGTCTTGATTAGGCTGTAGCCCTGTCCCACGACCTCGATGAATCTCTCTGTAGCAAAAAAAAAAAAAAGGAAAAAAAAAAAGTAGCGCTGCATGGGCTTCAGGGCTTAAAGCGGAATTCCGCCGCGTTAGCCTGGCCAGCGCAGGTCTGGGAAGGTCCAGCTGCTCCACAATGAGTTGTCTTGGGAGGGGATTTTTTTTAATATAGCCACGTCAGGCAATATGTCAAAAGGGCTTAAGTTTTGCCGAATAAAAAAACTGACATGGACTAAACGGCTCCGAGTCCGACTCCGTCTTTGATTCAATACAAGAACACGTTGGATCGATAGTTGGTCGCTTACTGGACACCACCATGCTTACCCATTTAAAGATCTTAGCCATTTAGAGCCAAATTGTTTGCCAGATTTTAATTATCAAAAAAATGATTGCCAATTCGCTTTAATTACATTACGAAAAAGCCTAGGCTTTCCACCTTATTAGTTCTGTAACCACATAAAGTCAACTTCATAAATAGGCCTGTATCCATTGCGAACATAATTTATTATGTGTCTTAAAAATAACAGAAAATCATTGTTGAGCCACAAAATTGTCAACATACCATAGTTTGACTTGTACTTCGCTGCGCTGGTTTCTAAAGACTGCTGTACAGTAGCGTCATGAGCTCAAATAACGCTAAGAGAGAGCTACGAATGGTCCAGACCAACCTTACGAAAGTATGACTTACAGAAGATATACTTAGCGTACGAACGTTTCGGGAACCGTGCCATAAGGTTAAGAGAGAGGTTAAGGAATAGGTTAAGAACTACTTAGCGATAAGAACGTTTTGGGGAACCGGGCCCAGGTTGACTTGTATTGCTGACGTAATATTTAAATTATATGCGTAGACTTACACTTAGACCATAGTGCGGCCCGCTGGAAAAAAAGGTTGAGAACCACTGATATAAAGGTTGCTGTCCCATTTTATACAGGAATTGTTCATTTTAAAAAATCGAATTATATTGTCTTAGTTCTAATTATATTGTTAACACAAGTTCATTTAGAACTTTTTTTTTACTTATAAACTCCTTGAGAATTTAAAGTTAGTTTAATAGTATTTAAATTCAAGTTTAAAAAAAGGTTTTAATTGCTTAAATTATTTTTTATTAATTAATAATAAGTTATCATGTTTGTTCTTGTAAAAAATATGTGTTTATTCTTTAGGAAAAAGAGGGAAAAAATAAGGGACAATCCGAATATTTGTTTTGCTTTACCTATTTATGTAAGCTACAATTATTCAAATAATAATAATAATAATAATAATAAAATAATGTCATTAAAAAAATACCATTGGCCTTAGTAATTTTGACCATTATAGAATTGTGACTTTAAAGATTAGTCATTTAGGTGGTAAAAATACTGTGAAATTAATAATGGCATAACATTTTAGAAATTAACAATGGCATTTTAGAGCAACCGAAGGTTTATGAAGCATTAGCCAATAAAGCATTTTTTTAAACAACGGAACTTAAAGTTGTGAACTAAAATATTATTTCAACCATACAGTGTGAATAAATAAAATGCATAATTTTCATAACATTTCATTATTCATAAAATGCATAACGTTTCTGGTGTTTGGATTTGTAGGCTACTTCAATATAATGAGCTCCAAGTTTAAGAATAGCCCTAGACTAGTTTCTCTCTCTCTCTCTCTCTGTTTAACAGCATTAGCTCAATGATATACGTCTTCCTTCCGTTAGAATTTTCCTGCCTTGCTAAATGTTGTGCTCATGCAGGGCCAGCGCGTGGCTATAGGCGAACTAGGCAGCCGCCTAGAGCGGAGAGAGAGAAGGCGAGAGAGAAGGTGAGAGAGAGAAAGAGAGAGAGAGAGAGAGAGAGAGAGAGAGAGAGAGAGAGAATGATTAATTTATTTGTTTGTTTCACATTAGGTATAAATAAAATAAAAGCTATAAATAAATAAAAAAACTATACATTTCGAATAAAAATTCCCGCACGGCAGCGCCCTATTAGTAGGTCTATATGCATGCAAAATACTTTAATGTATATTCAAAAATGTCAAATTGAATAAATTTATCTGGTCATGAGTAATCGCCTCCGTGGAAGAGCGCTTTTCGCTGCTTAGAGACCATGGGCGCGTATTTGGATTTTTAGATGACATCGCATCTCTCAAAGAAAAGGAGAATAGAATAGCCTTCAGGATTGCTTAGGACTGGAAAAGGCCCTGACTCATGGAGACTCGCGAGATGTTGATGGGCATGAATTGTTTGAAGAGCTGACTGCTTTGGGCAGACGCCTGGTTGCTGGATCTAAACCACTGGATGCGCTTAAATTCATCTGTGAAAAAGGGATGGAAAACAATTTTCCAAATGTTTTTGTAGCATTGAGAGTGCTTCCCACTCTCCCTGTCACTGTGAGCTATGGAGAACACAGTTTCTCAAAGCTTAAACTGATAAAAATGATCTCCGAAGTACAAGTTAAACTCGAGGACGCAATCAAAGCGTTTGCCGCTGCGAAAGTCCGACGCGCACGCTTCTGAAATGTAGGTGTGTGAATGTGTGTATCAGTCAAGAAAACAATCGAAAACTCCAGTTTTGTGAGCTAAAAAGTTGAGTGCACATTTTTAGTTTTATTCTGTACACTATCTATTAGCCTATAAAACAGAATTTATACTTAGCTGTTGCATTGTGTAGGCTACCCTTTTCACCTTTTTGCAGAATTAAAAAATTAAAAACTCTGAAAACATGCTTGCACGTTTTTATTTTAGTGTAATTTCATAGATTAAAAAAAATTGTTTACATGCATCTTAAGGATCCCTAATTGTGAATGTGAGGGGGGCGGCACGATCGTGCTCTGCCTATAGCGGCATTTGAGCTTGCGCTGGCCCTGAGCTCATGATCAATAAGTTGTATTCGCCTCAATCTGATTCAGTAAAGTTAAACCGCAGACAGTGAAGCCTCGAGACCCGCGCGCTGTGAGGTGGGAACAGAGGATTCCGCTTGGTCTTAAAGCCTCCCGCAAACATCCACGATCACAAATAACAATGATTTTCGTAAAATAATGATTAATTATTAATTGATGATTTGTTATTATCATTATGGTCTTGTGAAAATAATAATATGGGCTGCGAGAAAATTATGAATACAAAGAGTACTGCTGAGTGCAAGCATGTTTCAGCCCAGTAACACACCGTTCCTCAGAGCCAAAACACAGACCGAATTCTGTTCAGCTGGAGGGGGTTGGGTTTTGGGTAGTTATTCATGGATTGTGGGGGTCGAGATAAAAGTGTGAATTGTTCTTTCATATGGACAGAGGCTTTCACTTGCTGAACCGGTTTATATACGACTGTTGTTTTGGCTATATTCACAGTGCTAGCTCTCTCCGACGAGAGAAATGCAACATTCACACATTACACTATTCCTTTTCGTCTAAAAACATTTCAAGCTTTCAGTAGATATATTTTTAATGTACCTATGTGAGACACCACGATATTATGTTAATTAAAAAATTATACATTCATTATCATGAAAAATTAAAGTGATGAGACGGCGCCTCCCTGTCATTAATGCACATTAATAATTTTTGCACAAACACTTGAATATGAGGTTCTTATCACGAGTAAAATTCATGCCAACAGCCAACATATTTAGCTCGATCAGAAGGTTGACTGCAAGAGTACAGCGGGATGTTAAGAGTTTGTCTGTTTCTTTTACTGATTATTTTCGGGTTAAAGCCTGATTTAAACAGATTCACACTCAATCGCTTTCGCAATAATGCATTCAAACAAATGTAATCTTACAGTGCTACATTATCAGCATGCTATCTGATTTTGAAATATTGAAGTTAATCGATCTGTTTAGATAAAATAACTGACAAAAATATACTGTTATTTTCATCACAAACAAAATTTTCACAGCAGAAAGCAGCAATTAAAGATGTAATGCTTACAATGTTAGCCTATTAGTTTGGCATGTGATAGGCTATAGGGAAAAAAGTTTACACAAAATAGCTTAAGCCACTTTGAAACTCTCCAGTTATTTTTTTTATTATTATTACTTTATATGCTATGTTATGTTTCTGGTATCAGAGCGCGTGGAGAGGAAGTTGTTGCTTCTCACAGACTCTGCTGCGAGTGAGAGAGATGTTTCACCCGACGAAATGAAGACAACCGCAGGAGCACAAGCACAGCACATTCGCCGAAAATCAACCTGCAGCAATGCTCGTTCATCGACTCGCCGAGCTTTACTTTTGTAGGTCGCATCATGGCAGTAAATAATTCGATAATATGACCATGCAGTCAATACAGATATTTAATAAAAACATTAAAACAAGCAGGGCTGTAAAATAAAACAATAAAAAAACGCATGCCAGGTCTACACCGGACACAAGTGGAACGATCCAACAAAAGACAACAGAACCCAGTGAAGGATGCACTGGACTCGATCCCCATCAGTGAACTGATGCTCGTTCTGTTTATGATGAAATGTTCTGACACTGCGTTCAGATGATTTGACACTATAGTGTGATGTCATCAAGTTTAGACACACTTTTCGCTGTGGGGCACAGATGACAACTTTCGCGTCCGGTGTAGACACAGACAGTGACTGCTCTATTTACAAATAAGTTCTATAAGAAAAAAAAATAAAAATAAAAAATCTAAACCAGTGGCATAACGGGATGGAAATATAAACTAGAAAAAATATTAACAGGTCCTCCGTCCATGACAATGACTCACTGCGGAGCTGGCAGTTTTAATCTGAACAGCTCTTAAAGCTGAGTGGATGGTTAGATGCATGATGGGCTAGTATTTAAAAAAAATAGCATCTTTCCAGCATTAAGGTAATAACAGTACTGTTTTTTTTATCATCTTGTTGCAGTTATAAATTTGACTGCTAAATGAATGATAAAGAACTATATTAAAACTTGTTTTGTAAAATTTCTTCGTCATTTGAATATTGATTTAAAAATCGGTTTAAATCATAAATCAGATTTTTTTTCTAAAATAAAAAAAAAAAACAGGGATTTTTTTTAGGCTATATGATATTACCCTACTTTAAAAACAAGTAAAGAAGGTTCCCTTTAGAATTACTTTAGTTGTCAATTACTAAAGTTTTTTTTTTACTTCGTGTGAATGTTGTTGATTATAATGAGAGAACTTGAGTTTAATTGTGAGGACGTTTTATTAATTCTTTAAGATTTAATCGTGCTGGTTTAATTTTATTCGTTTCTTGTTTTAGGCAAATTAGGCCTAAATAATGGGAACGAAATTATACAGTGCTTCACATTTAAACATGCAACAATTTCTTAATCCGTTTATGGACAAATGTCTTTTTCCCAATAAGTTAAAGGACAGGTAACGAATAACAAAAATGCATGTTGTTTTATTAACCCTCTGGAGTCGATTAACGCGGATACGCGTTATGAGTCATTTTCTCCTGATAACCCCGAAAAGAACTTAAATTACACTTTCAATTTTAATCGTACAGATAAGAGCAATACATCAATCGAATCTGTAAAGGGTTTCCTTTTTTTTGGATACAGACATAATAACAACAAAACTTTGTGCACTTATAAAATAAAGATAACAAACAAGGTGTGCTGTCTGCAGCCTTTGTCTGCGCCGATCTTCATTTACAAACACGTCATTAAAATGAACTGTAACTCCGTGAATACTCAACGAAAATACATGAGAGAGATATCTATAGAAAGCTTGACATGTCTTTTAAACTAAACAAGTGCCGCCGAAAACAGATATTCTGTGATAAAGTAATCCTTATATTGACATTTTGCATATTAATCCATGTAGCCAACCCCCCTAAAATAGGCTACCACTTTTAATGCTCCAATGCAAAGTAAACCACTATTTCTTTTGAATAATATAACGCATAATATAATATAAATAATACTGCACACCTTTTAAATGTGTCAAATCTAAAATATGGTTTAATACCATGTAGATTAGAGAAAATATAATCACAGGTTCAGGCACAGGCTTGACATCCTGCTTGAATTTGTTCTAAGAAATGCACCAAAAGTACCAAACTTTCGTCTGTGGATATTAAATATTAAATGTTAAATATTTTAACTACAGTGTTTTTCTTTCATTTTCCCTGACTGAAGCCATCAAATCTAACACATCAGTGAGGCAAAACTGACGTCTATTAGCGAAAATGTGCTTTGATGCGCTTGTTTGATAACTTGTGGTTAAAGCGCCACTCAGCGGTCAAAGGCTGCAAATGCACTTTATACCGCCGCTGCGGTGGTACGTGCGGCAGTAAAAAGGGCCTTTTGGATGTCTACTTAGTGTGTATATATATATATATATATATATATATATATATATATATATATATATATATATATATATATATATATATATATATATTTATTTATTTATTTAAATATAATATATTTATATTTAAATATAATATAATTATATTTAAATGTGACACACACACACACACATATATATATAAATATATATATATATATATATATATATATATATATATTTATATATATATGTGTGTGTGTGTGTGTGTGTGTGTCACATTTAAATATAATTATATTTTAATTCATTTCTTAATTGTTTTTATTTTTATAATGATAATTCAGAGAATGATAAAATCTGAATAAGCCTTACCAGTGTTGTGATAATTATTTTTAAGGCACTCTATGTTTTAAAAAATAAATAAATACTGTAATATAATAATAGTTTAGTCAAATAACATAAAGAAGACCATACCCCTCGATGCCTGTGAAACTTTTCTCCCTCAAACAGCACGCTAACATTACTCTACACTACAGACTACACACAGCAATATAAACAACATATCTGCATGTTCTCACATTACATCGTTCTTGTAAAATAATAATAAGTAAATAAACATCAAAATCACTTCGCTGAGAATGAAACACCACTTACCAGCTGCCGCGGTGTTAATAATATCCTCTAGCAATTAAAAAATGCGCGTGCAGCTTGAGAGGAATCGTCCCGCTCGGAGGAGGTCGTCGTCGTCAGGTGAAAGGTCATCATGTGGGTCATTTTATTTACGGCTAAATTATTATTAATAAATTTTACTAATATTTAGATTGGGCATGGGCAGGCATTCACAAAAGGACATGTTATTACAAAAAAATTGAGGAAAATTTGCTTTGACAAAAGGGCACTTTGGGCACCAAGGGGCAAAGGGGCAGGTGCTCAAGCAAATATATATATTTATTGTGTTATAACAGAGGTTTGTGAGATTGCATGAACTGAGATCATAGCCGGAGAGTGAACCACCTCCAGGGTAAGGCTAAAAGCAGCCAAATGTATTAACAGGGTGGCCACCACTAACAAAAGCTTGGCCACCTCTTTTCGCCACCCCACTCAAAACTGCAGTTTTTGTCCATTTTTTTTCTTGACAAGAAATTAATTTATTTAGATGCGAAGCCACCGTACCTCTTTAGGCTATGACCACATCAAACAGGAGATTTTTAAATACACACTTGAGCTTCAGGCGCGAGTCAAACGAGCACGGAAAAGCTACAGCAGGCAGATGAGCTTAAGTAGAACAACTGTGAACTGCGGTCTGATGAGATAATGTTAGACTATATTTTACTGTGCTCACAGCACACTCTCTTCAACAGTACGCAGATATGTGGCGCACGCTCTCTATCACTTCATCATAAATAACCCACACAAGTATCTTTGAGCATAGGCTACATACCTCGTTCTGTCATCAGCTAAGTCATGAAATCACCAAAAAGGCGATTAAAACTGCAAACTGCATGTACACACACAAGATGTTTTCTCAAATGCATGTACCAAAATATATTCTGCAATTTGAGACTACCATATAAGGCACAAGATGATAAATAAATGTGAGCACAGTGCACTTATACTAGAAAATATGCGAAAATGAAAATATCTAAATGCATAAAATAACTCATTTTATATTCTGGAATTTCTGACTTCTGCCTTTTTCAAATTTTTATCACTACGCATTCCTCATACAGGAGTATGCAATGTTGGAGAGCAAGCATTTGGTAGTTTGAGTAAACAATAAAGCTATAGTGAGCCCCTTTATAAAAATACCTGGAGGTGAGGAATAATACAAAAAAATTTCATCTTCACCCAGTATTACTTGATTTAATTTACAAATATCTCATTTACAGTTAAGTAGAAATTAATTGTACTCAGTTGTGTTTTAGGCACTAAAACAGTCCAGTAGTCTACATTATAATCAAACATATTTTTATATTGAAATAAGGAAGATTTCTGTGCCACCCCAGACTGGTTGCTGGCCTCTCTCTCACCACCCCTATGAAAAACATCCTGGCTCAGCCACTGTGTATTAAACATCATAAACACGTCTTTTTGGCAGGAAAACCAGACATGGGTGTCATGAAGAGTAAATAATAATATTTTTTTTAAATGGGACATAATTTGGATTTAACAAGATTACAATTTAATAATAATGTCAGAAATGTATAATTATATAATGTTTCATTTCCACCATTATTCAAGCAGCGAATAAATTATATAGAGAGTGACATTATCACTAACATTGATCTATCACGAGTTTAAGCACTATCAAGATTCAAGATTCAAGTTTTTTTATAGTTATTGTTTGATTTTCTAAAAAAAAAAAAAAAAAAAAAACGTCTAAGGTTACGTATGTAAACCTGGTTCCTCGAAGAAACGAGACGCTGCAGCGAGGATGATTGGGGAACACCCCCATCGTGACGTCTCTGAATCATGTGTGTAATCAGTCTAATGGATGGGCGAGACGTCATAGGCGGGTGACATCAGAGACCAGGAAGCACAAAAGCATGAGAGGCGCAGCTGGCATCAGCCTCAAAGGATGAAGCAAGCGCCGGCCAGAGATGCCGGAAGTGTGGCACTGCGACGCAGCGTCTCGTTCCTTCGAAGAACCAGGGTTACATACTTAACCTTAGACGTTCCTCTTCAGGAACTCGAGCTGCGTCAAGGACGATTCAGGAACGAGAATGCCCATGCCGCCAGACTTACAAATCTCTGCCAGTGTGGGAAACTGCACAGCTAGGATGAGAGAACAGAGGGGCCTGGAGTGGCTCGTAAATCTAGACCATAAAATCTTACAAAGGTCAAAGGCGTGGACCACCCCACAGCCTCGCAGATGTCACGCATAGAGACACCTGCTAGGAAGGCCTTGGAGGCCGCCACACTTCTAGTGGAGTGAGCCTTGACCCCCAGGGGAAAGGGGAAGTCAGAGGAATCATATGCAAGAGAAATAGCATGTACTATCCACCGGCTGAGGGTCTGTTTAGTAGCAGGAAGACCTCTCTTAGCGGGACCATAACAGACAAACAACTGGTCCGCCCTACTCCACAGGGCAGCTCTGTGGACGTATGTGTCCAACTGCTCTGAGCGAGAGGAATTCATCCTGGGCCCACACAAGGATCTGGTACGCTAGGTGAGTGCGTGAGTGCAGACCTCCTTGGTGGTTGATGTAAGAGACCACCGCTGTGTTGTCGGTGTGCACCTTGGTGACCTCTTAGGTCTGGGAGAAAATAACGAAGTGCCCGAAGCATGGCCAGCATTTCCAGGCAGTTAATGTGCCATGTCAGATGGCGACCACTCCACAGACCGTGGGCTGGGTGGCCACTCATGACTGCACCCCAGCCGGTGAGGGACGCGTCCGTCGCTAGCATCACATGGCGACAAGGAGCTCCCAGCACCGGGCCCTGAGACAAGAACCAAGGCACGTAGGCAGCGCTGCGTGACCTTGATCATGCGAAGTGGGTTTCTCCTTGGGGAAAACCCCTTGGTCTTGAGCCACCACTGTAGGGGTCTCATGTACATCAGGCCAATAGGTATCACGTTGGATGCAACTGCCATCAGACCCAGCAGTTTTTGAAACTGCTTTACAGTGAGTGACTGGCCTTCTCTCACTCTCGCAATTGTGGTGAGGATCGACTCAATCCGAGCAGGTGACATGCATGCCTGCATCGTGGTCGAAATCCCACACCACGCCCAGATAATTGGTTCTCTGTACTGGAGAAAGCACACTTTTCTTAGCATTCAGTCTTAACCCCAGCTCTCTCATGTGGGCGAGAACGACATCTCGATGCCGAACTGCCATCTGCTCTGATTGAGCTAAAATCAACCAATCGTCGATATAGTTCAGTATGCAGATGCCCTGGAGTCGTAGCGGAGCCAGGGCTGCATCCACACACTTTGTGAAAGTGCGGGGTGAGAGTGCAAGGCCAAAGGGATGTACTCGATATTGGTATGCTTCGCCCCCAAAAGCAAACCTCAGAAACTTCCTGTGTAGGGGAAGGATGGAGAAATGGAAATATGCATCTTTTAGATCTATTGTGACAAACCAGTCCTCTGACCTGATCTGAGACACGACCTGTTTAGGGCATCCTGAACTTCAGTCGCTTGACTGAGCGGTTTACTAGGCGCAGATCTAAAATGGGACACAACCACCCATCCTTCTTTGGAACAATGAAGTACCGGCGGTAGAACCCGGACTCTCTGTCATGAGGAGGGACCACCTTGATGGCCTCCTTCCTCAGGAGAGCATGCACTCCCTGTTCCATAACCAGAGCCTGCTCGGGACCCACCAGCATGGATGAAACCCCGTTGAATCGAGGCAGAGGAGAACCAAACTGAATTTTGCGCACCAACACATGGTGACTTCTTAGGTCCGGGAGAAAATAATGAAGTTCACGAAGCACAGCCAGCATCTCCAGGCTGATCGGCTTTCAGCAGATCGGCTTGGTATGCCTGTAGCACTGCCATGGTATGCAGACACACACCAGCCTGACCCGCTGCCGAGTACCCCTTGCCCACCAGTGTTGATGTTGTGCGCAGTGGCTTGGAGGGCAGCGCCGGAGCCTTCAAATGCATGTACCAAAATATATTCTGCAATTTGAGACTACCATATAAGGCACAAGATGATAAATAAATGTGAGCACAGTGCACTTATACTAGAAAATATGCGAAAATGAAAATATCTAAATGCATAAAATAACTCATTTTATATTCTGGAATTTCTGACTTCTGCCTTTTTCAAATTTTTATCACTACGCATTCCTCATACAGGAGTATGCAATGTTGGAGAGCAAGCATTTGGTAGTTTGAGTAAACAATAAAGCTATAGTGAGCCCCTTTATAAAAATACCTGGAGGTGAGGAATAATACAAAAAAATTTCATCTTCACCCAGTATTACTTGATTTAATTTACAAATATCTCATTTACAGTTAAGTAGAAATTAATTGTACTCAGTTGTGTTTTAGGCACTAAAACAGTCCAGTAGTCTACATTATAATCAAACATATTTTTATATTGAAATAAGGAAGATTTCTGTGCCACCCCAGACTGGTTGCTGGCCTCTCTCTCACCACCCCTATGAAAAACATCCTGGCTCAGCCACTGTGTATTAAACATCATAAACACGTCTTTTTGGCAGGAAAACCAGACATGGGTGTCATGAAGAGTAAATAATGATATTTTTTTTAAATGGGACATAATTTGGATTTAACAAGATTACAATTTAATAATAATGTCAGAAATGTATAATTATATAATGTTTCATTTCCACCATTATTCAAGCAGCGAATAAATTATATAGAGAGTGACATTATCACTAACATTGATCTATCACGAGTTTAAGCACTATCAAGATTCAAGATTCAAGTTTTTTTATAGTTATTGTTTGATTTTCTAAAAAAAAAAAAAAAAAAAAAAACGTCTAAGGTTACGTATGTAAACCTGGTTCCTCGAAGAAACGAGACGCTGCAGCGAGGATGATTGGGGAACACCCCCATCGTGACGTCTCTGAATCATGTGTGTAATCAGTCTAATGGATGGGCGAGACGTCATAGGCGGGTGACATCAGAGACCAGGAAGCACAAAAGCATGAGAGGCGCAGCTGGCATCAGCCTCAAAGGATGAAGCAAGCGCCGGCCAGAGATGCCGGAAGTGTGGCACTGCGACGCAGCGTCTCGTTCCTTCGAAGAACCAGGGTTACATACTTAACCTTAGACGTTCCTCTTCAGGAACTCGAGCTGCGTCAAGGACGATTCAGGAACGAGAATGCCCATGCCGCCAGACTTACAAATCTCTGCCAGTGTGGGAAACTGCACAGCTAGGATGAGAGAACAGAGGGGCCTGGAGTGGCTCGTAAATCTAGACCATAAAATCTTACAAAGGTCAAAGGCGTGGACCACCCCACAGCCTCGCAGATGTCACGCATAGAGACACCTGCTAGGAAGGCCTTGGAGGCCGCCACACTTCTAGTGGAGTGAGCCTTGACCCCCAGGGGAAAGGGGAAGTCAGAGGAATCATATGCAAGAGAAATAGCATGTACTATCCACCGGCTGAGGGTCTGTTTAGTAGCAGGAAGACCTCTCTTAGCGGGACCATAACAGACAAACAACTGGTCCGCCCTACTCCACAGGGCAGCTCTGTGGACGTATGTGTCCAACTGCTCTGAGCGAGAGGAATTCATCCTGGGCCCACACAAGGATCTGGTACGCTAGGTGAGTGCGTGAGTGCAGACCTCCTTGGTGGTTGATGTAAGAGACCACCGCTGTGTTGTCGGTGTGCACCTTGGTGACCTCTTAGGTCTGGGAGAAAATAACGAAGTGCCCGAAGCATGGCCAGCATTTCCAGGCAGTTAATGTGCCATGTCAGATGGCGACCACTCCACAGACCGTGGGCTGGGTGGCCACTCATGACTGCACCCCAGCCGGTGAGGGACGCGTCCGTCGCTAGCATCACATGGCGACAAGGAGCTCCCAGCACCGGGCCCTGAGACAAGAACCAAGGCACGTAGGCAGCGCTGCGTGACCTTGATCATGCGAAGTGGGTTTCTCCTTGGGGAAAACCCCTTGGTCTTGAGCCACCACTGTAGGGGTCTCATGTACATCAGGCCAATAGGTATCACGTTGGATGCAACTGCCATCAGACCCAGCAGTTTTTGAAACTGCTTTACAGTGAGTGACTGGCCTTCTCTCACTCTCGCAATTGTGGTGAGGATCGACTCAATCCGAGCAGGTGACATGCATGCCTGCATCGTGGTCGAAATCCCACACCACGCCCAGATAATTGGTTCTCTGTACTGGAGAAAGCACACTTTTCTTAGCATTCAGTCTTAACCCCAGCTCTCTCATGTGGGCGAGAACGACATCTCGATGCCGAACTGCCATCTGCTCTGATTGAGCTAAAATCAACCAATCGTCGATATAGTTCAGTATGCAGATGCCCTGGAGTCGTAGCGGAGCCAGGGCTGCATCCACACACTTTGTGAAAGTGCGGGGTGAGAGTGCAAGGCCAAAGGGATGTACTCGATATTGGTATGCTTCGCCCCCAAAAGCAAACCTCAGAAACTTCCTGTGTAGGGGAAGGATGGAGAAATGGAAATATGCATCTTTTAGATCTATTGTGACAAACCAGTCCTCTGACCTGATCTGAGACACGACCTGTTTAGGGCATCCTGAACTTCAGTCGCTTGACTGAGCGGTTTACTAGGCGCAGATCTAAAATGGGACACAACCACCCATCCTTCTTTGGAACAATGAAGTACCGGCGGTAGAACCCGGACTCTCTGTCATGAGGAGGGACCACCTCGATGGCCTCCTTCCTCAGGAGAGCATGCACTCCCTGTTCCATAACCAGAGCCTGCTCGGGACCCACCAGCATGGATGAAACCCCGTTGAATCGAGGCAGAGGAGAACCAAACTGAATTTTGCGCACCAACACATGGTGACTTCTTAGGTCCGGGAGAAAATAATGAAGTTCACGAAGCACAGCCAGCATCTCCAGGCTGATCGGCTTTCAGCAGATCGGCTTGGTATGCCTGTAGCACTGCCATGGTATGCAGACACACACCAGCCTGACCCGCTGCCGAGTACCCCTTGCCCACCAGTGTTGATGTTGTGCGCAGTGGCTTGGAGGGCAGCGCCGGAGCCTTTAATGACGATGCCGCGCCGGGTGACAGATAGCTCGAGAGCATCTGTTCAACCCGGGGCATCACCTTATAACCGCGCTCATTCATCCCCGCTACGTTGCCGTAGTGCACAGAAACGGGGATGAAGATGCGGGCCGAGAAGGGTTTTCCCACGATTTACACACCTCGGCGTGCAAATCGGGGAAAAAAGGCAGGCTTCGGCGTGGAGGTGGTGGCTTAGTTTGCAGAAAATGCTCATCAAGTTAGCTTTTCTGCGGTTCAGCCTTTTTCTCGGTGGGCCATTCGATGTTTAACTTGGCCACAGCATGAGTAACCACCTCCAAAAGCTCCTCATACTAGGGCGATTGAGGTGGCGAATCCTCAGCAGCGTTCACCACATCAACCTCCTCAGAGGAAGATAGATGAAACGCCGAGCCTGCTCCCCAGGGAGAAGTAGCGCCGGAGCGCGCTTCTTATCCCTGAGAGCGGGCGCTGGATCTGGCAGGTGAGGAAAAATATAGGGACTCGCCCGTCTCTATTCCCTCTGCCAAATTCAACTGCGAACCCCATGAGCGAGATTGCCGCTCAACCTCGGCATAAGCGGGACCAGCGCCGAGGGGAATACTAGCGAAGGCTCCTTCGGTGAAGAGAGCCCTCTGGGAACGGAGAACATGCAGGGCAAGCCGCTCGTAATGCGAGCATTCGGGCCCCTCGAGAACCGACTCTGCATGCTCCGCTCCCAGGCAAACAATGCACAAACTGTGTGTATCCCTGCCTGAGATGTAGCGAGGACAGGGAGGAACACACAGTCTGAAACGCTGCTTGACTTCGCCCATTTTGTGTTTGGTCTTGGAGGGTGCTTTTGACGCAGCGTCTCATTCCTTTAAGGAACTATCGTTATAATCACTAAAGCTGTATAAACTGTGAAATTAATCTCTTACTTTTTACATACATCTGCGCTTTGTTGTATATGATGAGGGAATTCGCAAGAGTCCGGAATTCAGTCAGCAAACGCGCACGCGCTCAACAAAACTGATGAGTTTCAGTGAGGGCTCATCTGAACGCTTCTGTTTTGCCATTGCATTCCTAAACTCCTATAATTTTATTTATTTTATATTTACGATTTAGATTTAATCCAAATCCATGCACTAATGGAGTGAACAGCAATCAAGATCAAGCATCTCTGACTCTCTCTCATTCTTGGTGAAAATCAGAGCGCATCATTCTCTTATTTCCCGCTGTGATGTAACCCTTGATCTCAGTTCGTCCAGTTTGTTTTCCAGAGATTGCACCTTAGCTAACAACAGGCTGGGTAGTGTTGGTCGGCTAGCGTGAACTTTTATCCTAGCATGAAACCCTCCCCTTTTGCCTCACTTGCGTCACCTTCTACAGGGCGCTGTCCTCGGGTCAGCTACCTTGCTCAAGCTCGGTGCTTCGGAGGCTTCCTGTGAGTGGTGGCGGTGACTGTGGGAGCGTCTAATGTGTTGTAGCTCCAGAAGTATAAAACCGATAAATTCAAGATGGTTGGCTGAATTGGGGATGTCCGGTAATGCCAGTATGTTGTACGTTAGCAAATAAAAAGAAAAAACAGCATTCAAGAACAGTGCGAGCAAACACGTCTGCCTCGGGGGGCGCCATCTTGCATCTTATATGATTAATGATATGATTAACGAATAGACTACTTATAATAGTAGAATAGACTGTCTGAATAATAGTCGACTAGACAAATTAATAATAGTCAGAGGAGGATCTATGACTTCTGGAAGCACCTCTTTTAGGAGCTTAGGGTCTAACATACATGTTGGTTTAGGTTATTTGACAAGTTTATATAATTCTTCCTCTCCTATAGTAGAGAATGAGTGGAACTATCTATAGTGCACTGTCTGATGCTATACTGTAGCTTACGGCTGCATGGTTACAATTTTATCTCTAATATTATCAATCTTTGATAATAAAGTAGTTCATAAAATCATTACGGCTGTGCTGTTGGGAAATGTCAGCACCTGTTGATGCTTTATTTTTTGTTGATTTAGCCACTGTACTGAAAAAATACCTGGGGTTATGTTTGTTTTTTTTGGACTATGGTGGCTGGTGTCTCTATTTTTAAGTCCTATACAATAGAATTGCCAATAAAGAGCGTTTTCATCAGGTTTATCAGTGGGTGTGTCACTGAGTGGAGAGAACCTGTTTAATGTTTTGATCGGAATGGAAGAGCGGCGATTTGACCCACGACTATGCTGCCTCACAATCACCCAGTTGCCCTGCTGCAGAGGCACTTTAGCCAGAACCAAACAATGTTCAGGACTCCCTGAACTAATCAAATCCAAAGCTGTATCTACAGCCCTCATATTATTACTGTCCTCAATTAAAGTTTGGATGCGTGTCTCTAATTCTAAAACCTTCTCTGTCAGCCTAACTATTTTCATTTGCATTTATCACGTGAATCCCTCTTTGACGACAGTGAGAGCTAAACTGTACGTGTGGCAAGTGGTGCAAACAACAATAGCAGGAGAAATAGCTATTACTCACCATGACTGGAGAATGATTCTGACTTACCGCTGTTGTTTGATGAACTCATGGGAAATGGCGTGAGAGAGAAAAGAATGAGGCAAAAGAAAAATGAAAAGAAAATGATAATAGATGCTAATAGAAACGTGGATGGAAACGTGAATGTCAAGCTAACCGGCTAACGAATGCCTACAGCATGCTGCACCCGCAATTTAAAATTTAAAATCGAAAGGTCAGATTAGTTAAATTAGATTGATAGATAATATTGGATATATGGTGGGAATTTTCCTTCTACATCAACTACTGCACATCTGAAGACCCCTCTGTCAAGCTCCTGAAGTTTTGAGATGAGACCACACTCATTGGCCTCATTCAGGACGGTGACAAGTCTGCTTACAGACAGGAGGTTAAGGAGCTGGCTGTCTGGTGCAGTTTTAACAACCTGGAGCTAAACATGCTCAAAACTGTGGGGATGATTGTGGATTTCAGGACCCATGCAATTATGAAGATATTTCACTGACCTTTGGAAGAATGTGTCCCAATACTTGTACAACATGTTAAATATTTAGATTGACAAATGTGTCTCTTTTTTTCCTAATGATATTCCACTTATTTTTATATTTTGTTACGGTTTGGTTTGCTGTGTTTCTCAATATTTGTAGTATGATTAATTAAATGTTTACTTTAGTATAGTCAAAAGGAAAAAAATAAAGATGGCAAAGACTGTGTTTCTCCAATTCTAGGTGGTGTACAAAAACAACGACATACGACTGGAACTCTCTCGCCTGGCCCGCATCGCAGACCCCAAGATGAAGCTAGAAGGGGATGTGGTGTTTAAATGTGAGAATGTCCCCACACTAGACCCTATCTCTTTTGAGACACCAGAATCCTTCCTCAGCCTGCCCAAGTGGAACACCAAGCGTGTGGGCTCCATTTCCTTTGACCTCCGCACCTCAGAGCCCAATGGACTAATTCTTTTTACACAAGGTAAGCCCCAGGAGAAGAAAGATGCTCATAGCCAGAAGAGCAACAAAGTGGACTTCTTCGCTGTGGAACTTCTAGATGGAAATATCTATCTTCTGCTGGACATGGGATCAGGAACAATTAAAGTCAAAGCCACACAGAGTAAGGTCAATGACGGAGCATGGCACCATGTGGACATCCAGAGAGATGGAAGATCAGGTGAGAAGATTCATTTTCTCCAGAACATCATGTATCTTATAAGTAAAGTGTTGTTTTGTATGGAGCTCACACATGACATGCAAGAAAAATAAATAAATAATGCGCACAATTTACTATTTTGTTCCCTCACATTGCTAATTCATTCCTCAATTTGCTAAATTGTGCTCACAATTTACTAATTTGTTCTCTTGATTTATAAATTGTGTGCATGACTTAGCATATCGAGGGAAAGCATAAGCAAATTGTTGTGCACAATTTATAAATCGAGGGAACGGATTAGTAAATTGTGCACACAATTTATAAATTGAGGGAGCAAAATAGTAAATTGTGCACACAATTTATTTTCTTCCCGCGTGTCATGTGTGGTGCTCTGTAGTTTTGCACCAAACTTGGCGAAGAACTTGAATCCTTCTGATCTTCATGACATTTGTATGAGTTTGTTTGATAAATTATTATTATTATTATTACATTTATTATTATTCTATATCATTTTTCCAAAGCACTAAATTGTTTGTAAAAGGAAGTCAATAATGTAGCGCTTTCATCCATGAAAATAATCTATTCTCAATTGTAACTTAATGACATCATTCCTTTCTAAACTTCTCTGTATTAAGCACTCTTATTAGGGTTGATTCTAAATCATTTTCACAGCAGATGACAAAGTGACTTCAATAAAAAGTCATCTCGCATAATAAATGTATGGATTTTTTTTTTCTTTTTTTTTTTAGTCATCCTATATTATCTAAAAAGAGTCATCTAAATTACATAACTGACTACAGTTTTCATCATAAAATAATTTGTAATCAATAGCAGACTACAAATCAGCATCAACAAAACCATCTGTGAATTTCAAATGTTGAACAGAAGCTGGAAATGACAATTATGTTTATTTACACAGATTCTTAATAATAATGTAAATAATAAAAATGCTTGATTCTGAAATAATGCTTGTTTTTCACATTTCATTCAGTCTGAATTGTTTTGGTGAATAGGTTGTATATCTGTTCAGGGATGGGGATTGGCTCCTTGTCTGATTAATAGCCATCATACAACTTGTATTTCTCATTAACAATGGGCAGTGACAAATATATAGACAAGAGACCAAGAATACTCATATAATAAAGACCAGTAGAGGAGCTCAGAGTGTCCCCTTAATCTGCCAGTGCCCCTCCACACTAAACTATTGATGTTTCTATTCTGAAACTCCTGCCTGCCTGTATCCTTTAATACATTGTGTCATAACATTCACACACACACACACACACACACACACACACACACACACACACACACACACACACACACTGCATTTTTACATTCCCCAAAAAAAAAAAAAAAAAAATACATTATGTATGATTTATAAGCTTGTTTCTCCATTGGTCCCAACTGTGATACAAGTCCCCATGAGTCAGTGTATATTCAGGTTTAAGTCCCCACTGGAGTAGGAAAACATGTTAACACACACAAATGTGTATATATGTATATTTCTATATTTATTACACTGTTTTATATTGATTCTCACTGGTTAGCACCCTTCCATGGTCAAATATTTTTATAATGGCTACTTTTATAATAACTGAGTACTTATTTCTGTGTGTATTTTTTCAGCACGTCATTATTATCTTCTTTTGGCTGAGCTTATCTTTTCTTTCTTGATGGCCTGTTTTTGTTTTGAACAGGTATCATCTCTGTGAATAGCCGCCGGACTCCATTCACTGCCAGTGGAGAGAATGAGATTCTAGACCTGGAGGGTGACCTATATCTTGGAGGTCTCCCAGACAACCGTGTTGGCCTGGTCCTTCCCACCGAACTGTGGACCGCTATGTTGAACTATGGCTATGTGGGTTGCATCCGTGATCTTTTCATAGATGGTCGCAGTAAAGACATTCGCCAGATCGCAGAGGCACAGAATGTAGTTGGAATAAAGTCATCCTGCAGCAAAGTAACAGGAAAACAGTGTGATAGCAACCCCTGCAAAAACAACGGCATCTGCAAAGAGGGCTGGAATCGCTTCATCTGTGACTGCACCGGTACCGGATACTGGGATCGTACCTGTGAGAGAGGTGAGTGATGCTATTGTTAGTGTTGTGTAACCTGACTTACTTCCTGTTTTTTGTCTGTGGATGGACCAGGATTTAATATAAATGATTTAAAATATCTGAACTTACACCAATATAATTCCTTTGCGAATGCCTTATGATGCCTTAAGATGCAGGAATTCATTCAACCCGATCCTCAAAGTGCATTATAGGTATTCTCTAGCCATATACACCAGTTGTACAGTAATTATTGCAGTGCATCATTGGATTTAATAGATAATATCCACTATGGTCCCAGCCACCACCAAAATGGCTGTCCCCTGAAATAACACACTATATAAGGGTATAGCGAGCAGTTTCAACAAAGACTCTGATTAATGACTTGGTGGTTATGTTTGAACATGTGTATACAATATTTATATGATATTTAGTATAAAAACTGCTCTGTCTGCACTGACCCAAAAAACTTTTTTCATGCTCACTTAAAAATTTATGAATGTTTTTGTATTATATAAAAATATATACAACTGTGTATTTATTTGCAACAGCACAAGAATACTTCAATCAATATGTCTTTGGTGAATATGTAAATTTTGTTACAGACAAACTGTATGTCAAGTCAGGTCAAATAAAGGGCTTCATACAATGCAGACTGTTTTAAAGCTGCTTCACATTAATAAAACAGGGAAATAGCACTGTTAATGTGGTAAAATTAATAAATTATGATGTCACTACAAACTCTGATTAAGTGCTACACTTAAAGTAACACAAGTATTTAATAGTCTGTTATGTATGTATTATACATGTGTACAGTGATTAAAGGAGTCATTAGGTTCACTTACAATGTTGGTATGATTTTTACATCCAAAATTTTCATAAATTAGAAATAAAAGGACATTTCCTACCCTGGTTTTTAAGCCGCTCTGTTTGAAGGGGCATGTTTGCTGTGAGATTTCAGTGCAATAGCTATGATTGGGTAATATTCAGTGCAATAGCTATGATTGGGTAATATTTTTGCACAGTGGTGTCAAAAGTATTGGCATTCATTACTCAAGTAGAAGTATAGATACTAGGGTTTAAAATACTTTTGTAGAAGTTGAAGTATCACCTTAAGGTTTTTACTCAAAAAAAAGTAAAAGTGTAAAAGCACTGGTTTAAAAACTACTTAAAGTATAAAAGTAAAAGTAATTTAAGAAAAAAAAAAAATGCCATTAAGAACAAAAGCTTAGGCCGCACCACAGGGACCTATTGTGCACTACCCCACCTCCTCAAAACAACATTTTTCTAAAGGCCATAGGCCATAATGACGTTATAATGATGTTATATTCAAATGTTCATGTTGAAAAATTTGGGATGCACTAGGCTACCTGTTTCAGCCGCGTATATGCCCATTGAAAATGAACGCACTTTAGTACAATGCAAATACATTAAAGAACTAGAGATATGATGACTAGTTGCCTATAAGTATTGTTATGGTGCAAAAGTCAAACTTCAGAGGCATGTCATCAATAACCTTTAATGGAATGTAAATGTACATCCAAGCTTAGCTGCAGGAATCTGCGAGGGCAATGGACAAGAACATTGGGGCAGGCTTAGTAACAATAACTCTTGTATGGTTGTCTGTTTACAATAAACATTAGTGCTGTCAAAATGAATGATTAATCCAAGTGTTTAATCAAAAACTAAAAATGAAAAATAACTCATAATCCTGATAACTTCTTGATTGATAGCTTCCTGTATTCGGTACATATGTCTGCTATGTCCAGTGTTCGAGGGGTGGGGGGGTTGCGAGTTACAAAGTTGGTAAAGCCTACTTATCACAACATTGTCAATCGCGTTGTCAATCGCAAACGATAATTTATTAAAATGTCTCGCTACCAAATTACCTACAGTAGCTTAATTTGTGAAGGACGAAGAGAGAGCACCAATTTGGTAAATGAGCCAGTGAGAAATAATAACTTTTAAGTAGGGTCCAGTGCCTTTTCGATACTTTTATAATGGTACCGGCGCCTAAACGGTGCCTGAACCGATACTTAAAAAAAAGAACCACAAAAAAAAACTATGGATAACATTAAAGAACATTACAATTATTTAAAATAAATCCATAGCTTTCTCACGCTCCTTGGATGCTCTCATTTCCCAAGTTGTGCTTCCCTTACTCTGAGGCTAATAAATGTATTTCACAATCTGGGTCATTATTTAATACAAAACCACACATAATGTTTCTACTGTATCTCTGTCACTCACTCTGATATTTAGTTAAGATGAGTACTGTCTGTCACCGTCTTTAATCAGTTCTGTGAATTACTGTATGCTCATTCTTTATAGTGTAGCAACAATGTCGTTTGTAAAGTACAGTACTGTGCAAAAGTCTTAGTCACATTAGTATTTTCACCCCAAAAAAGGGTTTTAAGCCAGTTATTTATATCTTTTGCTGTAGTGTGTCAGAAGGAAATATCAGTTTGCCATTAATTTTAATAATAATCTAGTGCGATTTTGAATGCACAAGCAGTCTGACGACGGCAAAATGAATGTTTGGAAATGTAAACTGATATTTTATACTGAAACACTACAGCAGAATATATAAATATTTGGCCGAACACCATTCTTTTTGGTGAAAATACTAACGTGACTAAGACTTTTGCACAGTAGTGTATGTATAAAGTACGTATGATTAAATTAAGTATATTTAAATAAGTGTAATTAAAGTATGTGTTCGTTCATATGTGTTAAGGGCTAGATTTTCGCTGGAGGAAACACCTGTGGTGTGACAAGCGAAAACTTTACAGTAGCTAGATGAGAAACCGACTGGTCCCGTGACCTTTTGTAAACTGTATTTATGACAAAGAACTGCACAGATACTGATATTCTAACAATCTATCGATAAACACATACCTTGTGTCCTCTGTCTCTGTATGAGTCCGCTCGCTGTCTGCGGTTTGAAGAGCGCGCTGAAAGACGGAGAGGAGACCGGACTGACGCCGGTTTCATATGAAATTTAAGAGAACTGACTCTGAGGCGATCGGATACCGGTTCCATACCCAACCCTACTTTTAAGAAATATATTTTTTGATAAACGAACCCAAAACTGGCTATGTCCTGGCTGGGGTGTGATGTGATTTGTGTCATGTGCATGTGCGATGGATCGCATACAAACCAATAGACCCCTTAAAAGTTTCTAAACATTCCAACGCCTCCGGGTGGGCGGGGCTTAGCTGGAGGCAAAAAGAGGCGCGAACGCAACGTTGACAAGCGTAAACTTGCACGTTTTAGGAGGGATTTATTAAACATGGATGCAGAAGAAGGTTCAGAACTGTCCGAATATGTACAGTCCCTGACTCTGCGGGACCGTGACAGCTTTTTTTTTTTTTTTATTAACTCTCGCGGATGGAAGCAGGCTACCTGACCCGTATGCCATACGGCCATATGAATTACTTTTGGGTGGTATGGGGAATTTTGTCAAGGCTTATTTTCTAAAGTAACCTATCGCTGGGCTAACTATGATTAGCAATGTGTATTATTTAAAGAGACTATTCAAAGGATGGTGCACACATCTATCGCTGTATGTTTGTTTAACATTTAAACTTGCTAACGTTAGTGCACTGAAGGTTGGCGACTTTCACCTATAAAACAGAAACTTGCTGATTTACTAGATAAAACCAACAAACCATTTCATATGCATAGATTATTTTACCTGATATGAAGTGTGCACTGCAAACACGAGCATTATTTATTATCATCTCCGTCCAGTCTGTACGCCGTATTGCATTCAACCACAATTGTCTTCTTGATTTCTGTGAAGGAATGTCTGCCGGGATCCGGTAAAACTTTAGTTTTGAAACAAAAGTGCTGTTCCTTCTATTCTGGCAGCCAAAAACCCAACAAGAAGAACTTTTAGCGCACCTGCTATGAGTTCTGCCTTATGTTTTGCCTCCAGCTAGAGCGGTGACGTCACAGTGACGTAGGCGATTAAGGGGTCTATAGGATGTCGGAATGGTACTTGTTTATACTTCTCATCCAACCACAATCAAATTCACTCCATCCGGATGGCGCGATTTATCTGGATAGGTTTTTTTATTTATTTATTTATTTTTTTTTTTAATGACGACAAGCCGGAATGAAATAGCAGTAACGAAGCTATATTTAAAATGTTAGGAGTAGAAAGTACAGATACTTGCGTGAAAATGTAAGGAGTAGAAGTAAAAAGTCGGCTGAAAAATAATTAGTCAAGTAAAGTATAGATACCCAAAATTTCTTCTTAAGTAATGTAACGAAGTATTTGTACTTCGTTACTTGACACCTCTGTTTTTGCATATGAAATAAGTATTACATGTCGAGCTCACTCATTATAGATCTACTACCATCGCTTGAAAAGTTGCAATGATGAGCATTGTACTGTAGCCGATGACAGACTGTTATGCGCAATGCAGTTATCTCTTCATTGCAACTCGAGTTTTGCACTTTTACAAATGCTTACATCATAACTAACTGTGCAAACACAATGTAAATCAGAGACTTATTGTGCCATGTAGACTGTGTCATTGAATATAAACTTTTGCTGTGTAATGACAGCTCCAGCTATTATAAAGGAAGCATTCTTTAATAGCTTTTTGTATATAATTTAATCACAATTTAAATAACTGTTTATTTTCAGGCTACTAAGAAAAACAATGTGTAGGTCAAGTCAAGTCACCTTTTTTATATAGCGCTTTTAAGAATATAGATTGTAATAAAGAAACTGAACAGCATTAAATAGGAAAGTAGTGTGTCAATAAAGCAAAAAGGCAGTTCATCATCGAATTCAATGATGTCATCATCCAGCTCAATTCAGTTTAAATAGTATCTGTGCAATCAAGTCAACGAAATCGCTGTAAATGAAGTGTCCCCAACAAGCAAGCAAGCCAGAGGTGACAGCGGCAAGGAACCAAAACTCCATCGGTGACAAAATGGAGAAAAAACTTTGGTAGAAAACAGGCTCAGTCGGGTGGCCAGTTTCCTCTGACCAGACGAAACCAGCAGTTCAATCCCAGGCTGCAGCAAAGTCTCATCGTGCAGAATTATCATCTGTTTCCTGTGGTCTTGTCCCAGTGGCCATCTAGGAGACAAGGTCTTGACTGTGGAACTGTCTATGGGGATAATGTAGTTGTCTCCACTGACATTCAGGGCTGTAGAGGTCCTCTCTAGGTGCTGATCCACCATCTGGTCTGGATACATACTGGATTCGGGTGACTGCAATAACTATCTGATCTGGATACAGACTGGATCTGGTTACAGACTGGATCTGGTGGCTACGGTGACCTCGGAATAAGAGAGAAACAGACTAATATTAGCATAAATGCTATTCTTCTAATGATGCAGCAAGTACATCGGGTGTTATGGGAAGTGTTCCCGCTTCCGGTTTTCCTAATTAATGCAGCCTAAAAATTCCTTAACAGTTTTGAATATTAGAAATGTATTAGTGAGTTATTTAGATTTATTCATTTAACTGACGCTTTTATCCAAAGCAACTTACAATTGCTATATATGTCAGAGGTCGCACACCTCTGGAGCAACAAGGGGTTAAGTGTCTTGCTCAGGGACACATTGGTGTCTCACAGTGGATTTGAACCCGGATCTCTCACACCAAAGGCATGTGTCTTATCCACTGCGCCAACACCACCCAAGAGCAGCTCAAACCTGGTCTAAAGTCTGGCGCAATGTTTTTTCTTTTTTATTTAATGAACATACAAGCTGCTTATTAAACACAGGGATGCACAGCCACACACAGACATGCCAAATATGAAAAATTATAGGATTGCAATGCATAAGAATTTTTTTGTAGGCTAATAATATATATATATATATATATATTCCGCCATGTAAATAGCAAATCCATCATGGCACGAGCGCAACTGGCTCTTAAAGGGAATGGAAGATGAGACTCTTATTGGTTTATTGTCAATTCATGACCCCTTTAATTGGATTTTAAGAATCATATGTTTTGCAGATCCATATGAAATTCTTAGCAAAGTCACTAATGACAAGTTTTATTTTATTTATTTATTTATTATTATTATTATTTTTATTAATTCATAACTCCCTTGTGAATATAAAATATACCCTAAGAGTATATCAAAAGCACTATTTTAAAACACAATTCCAATTGCAGGCTTTGACAGACCAACCAGATGTTTTTTTTTGGTCTGGTTAACCTCAAATTTGCATATATATTTGAATTGAAATAATAATAATAATAATAATAATGAATCAGTATACATTTAAAACATATTAATTTTACTTTTTTACAATAGGTTATTGTTGATCAAATTTTGAAAAATAATAAAATCAAGTAAAAGCAAGAGAGAGTACTTTTAAAATAATGTGTTAATACAATAATATCCACAGTTAAAATAACGTTGAACTATAAGATGATAGTAGCATCATTTTGTGATAAACCACTACCAAACTACTTCATCTCTAGAACGATGGTTATTTCAGTTTTGAGGAAAATCAAATAGTATTGTCTCAAGAAGAGAGTTACCTAAAAGCAAAGTACACTGTTAAACCTGTGAGATCTTTAGAACAAATGAGGATTAAGGCTCTGTCTTACTGAAATCAGCTTCTTCAACACAACAATCTTGGATTTAATATCAGTAATGACAGCCTAGAGAATCCATAAGCCTTTGGCTGTACAGACATTGAGTGGACAGTAGTTTCTGCTTTACAGCTGAGAGGGAAATTTTATAGTTTTTGAGTAATGTTTCTCTCAAGGTTTAATAGGATTTCTCTTTCACTTCTAGTACTATGTGTCTGTGTTGTTCGCTCAGGAGGATCCAAAAGTTAAATTGAACAAGGCTAGAAGCAAGAAAATGTTCCCATGGTGTTCAGAATTAGGAGCCAGCTCACATTAAGTTTTTATGACAGTTTGTAGATAGCTGCTCCTCAGGCTATTGAGGGATGCAATCTTTACGCAGCTTGGGCAGATTGCCTTTTTTTTATTGTTATTCTACAGTTATTTTTCAAGGTTTAGCAGATGGTTCAGGCTATGTTGTGGAAACCATAGACTTGTAGATAATTCTGAACTTGAGGTGACATTTTTAAAATACAGGCAAAATAGTTATGATTTTAAAATTGTAGCATCTGTAGTTGTTTTAAATTATGTATTTATTTAACTTTTGGTTCTGTGAATGTGTAGAAAATAAACACATCAATTTTCACACCCACACTAGTTTAAATTATCCACTAAAAATGAGCAAGAGTGGACATACATCACAGAAGAATTCTTTAAATGTCATTCTGAATCTTCTTTAGCACAACATCTTAAATTATGATTTATGTTTTGATACAACTTTTTTTGCTAATTATAATTTTATTTATCCTAATTACACAAAACTTAATACCCCCCCCCCTGCCCTACTTTCACTACTTTCTAAATCTCTGTTTAATAATTATACATTTTTAATTTGACAAAACTATAGCACTATAGCAAATATATACAGGTGCTTCTCAATAAATTAGAATGTAGTGGAAAAGTTCATTTCAGTAATTCAACTCAAATTGTGAAACTTGTGTATTAAATAAATGTAATGCACACAGACTGAAGTAGTTTAAGTCTTTGGTTCTTTTAATTGTGGCTCACATTTAACAAAAACCCACCAATTCACTATCTCAACAAATTAGAATACTTCATAAGACCAGTACAAAAAAAAAAAAAAGTGAATTGTTGGCCTTCTGGAAAGTATGTTCATTTACTGTACATCTACTCAGTACTTGGTGGGGGCTCCTTTTGCTTCAGTTACTGCCTCAATTCAGCCTGGCATGGAGGTGATCAGTTCGTGGCACTGCTGAGGTGGTATGGAAGCCCAGGTTTCTTTGACAGTGGCCTTCAGCTCATCTGCAGTTTTTGGTCTATTGTTTCTCATTCATTTTCCTCATAGATTCTCTATGAGGTTTAGGTCTGGTGAGTTTGCTGACCAGTCAAGCACACCAACACCATGGTCATTTAACCAACTTTTGGTGCTTTGGACAGTGTGGGCAGGTACCAAATCCTGCTGGAAAATGAAATCAACATCTTCAAACAGCTGTCAGTAAAAGGAAGCATGAAATGCTCCACAAATCTTTGTAAATGAGTGCAGTGACTTTGATTTTCAAAAAACACAATAGACCAACACCAGCAGATGACATTGCACCCCAAATCATCACAGACTGTGGAAACTTGGACTTCAAGCAACTTGGGCTATGAGCTTCTCCACCCTTCCTCCAGACTCTAGGACCTTGGTTTCCAATTTAAATACAAAACTTGTTCTCATCTGAAAAGAGGACTTTGGACCACTGGGCAACAGTCCAGTTCTTCTTCTTCTTAGCCCAGGTAAGACACCTCAGGAGTGTCTTAACAAGAGGAATACGACAACTGTAGCCAAATTCCTTGACATGTCTGTGTGTGGTGGCTCTTGATGCCAATTGATTTTGCTTGACAATCCTTATAAGGCCGCGGTTCTCTTGGTTGGTTGTGCATCTTTTTCTTCCACACTTTTTCCTTCCCCTCAACTCTCTGTTAACATGCTTGGATACAGCACTCTGTGAACAGCCAGCTTCTTTAACAAAGAATGTTTGTGTCTTACCCTCCGTGTCAGATCAGCAGTCTTCCCCATGATTGTGTAGCCTAGTGAACCAAACTGAGAGATCATTTTGAAAGCTCAGGAAACCTTTGCATGTGTTTTTAGTTGATTATTTGATTGGCATGTCACCGTATTTTAATTTGTTGAGGTTGAATTGGTGAGTTTTTGTTAAATGAGATCCAATTCATCACAATTTAAAAAAGAACCAAAGGCTTAAACTACTTCAGTCTGTATGCATTGCATTTATTTAATACACAAGTTTCATGAATTGAGTTGAATTACTGAAATAAATGAACTTTTCCACGACATTTATTGAGAAGCACCTGTATGCAAGGGATATTTAGCACAATTTTTTTCAGATCATCATAGTTCATCATAACCATGTCTGTCATGTTCCAAATAATAATAATAATAATAATATACATACATACATATATACATAATATGCCATAAAAATTATATATGCATTATATTCCAAGTCTTCTGAAGCTATTTTAGTTATAGTTTATGATAGCTTAGGGTGGATAGCTTTGTGGCTTGAGAGATATGGCTACTTTGAACTATAATTGTATGTAAATGATCTGTGTTTTTTGTTTTATTTTATGTTTGTCATTTGTTGTTGTTGTTGTTGTTTTGAGTGCATTATTAGCAACAGCTTAGTGGTAAATGGCTGAAACATACAGATATTTTGTTTGTTTGTTTATTTTTCAGAGTTTAGAGCTTGGTGGCATATTCTAAAGTTCAAACAACAATTATATATATATATATATATATATATATATATATATATATATATATAAATTGCATGGTTAAATAGATGCCAATTATTACAAAAGTAGGGCAATCAATCAATCAATATTCAAGCAAGCTATAAATTAATAATAGTCTAATAATATGAATATAGTCTACTGATATTTGGTGTTAATTCAACCATCTGCACTTTTACTTTATTCCCCAGGGGTTAATAGTTTTTCCTTTTAGTTTACCTTGCATTCCTAATTTACTTACTATTTTCAAATACATAAAATGTAATTGTTTTACACACACACATATATATATATATATATATATATATATATATATATATATATATATTCAATATTAATATTAAAATTTTGTAATACTATCATTGTGTTGTGTCATGTGGATAGAGCTCTGTAAATATTATTTAAAAACAGCATACTTGGTTGAAAATACATAGGGTATGTACACAGTGACACGATTTTCAGTTTAGTTTAATTGTTCTTTAACAAGGCCCTTCATAACTTTATTTCACTACATTCGACATAAGAAACACTTATTGAAACTTATTAAAAAGAAAGGCTTTTACAGAAATCCTCAGCAATCTAAAAGCAGTGGTGAAGGTTGCTGCATTAAAAATGCATTGCCATAATGAAGCACAGAAGCAGCAGTTCCTTAATGTAAAGAGGTATCTCTCGGGCAGTGGTTTGCTGCAAAGGGAAAGAATGCTGTCTCATCCTGTTAACCTTGCCTGAATCCTGAAGAGCACTTTATTTTTGAAGCACTCAGAGTCCTCTGTGTGTGTATGTGTGTGTGTGTGTGTGTATACAAACCCAATTCCAAAAACATTGTGAATAAATTGTGAATAAAAACAGAATGCAATAATGTGGAAGTTTCAAATTTCAATATTTTATTCAGAATACAACATAGATGACATATCAAATGTTTAAACTGAGAAAATGTATAATTTTAAGGGATATATATATATATATATATATATATATATATATATATATATATATATATATATATATATATATATATATATATATATATATATATATAAATTTCATGGCATCAACACATCTCAAAAAGGCCATGTTTACCACTGTGTGGCATCCCTTCTTCTTTTTATAACAGTCTGCAAACGTCTGGGGACTGAGGAGACAAGTTGCTCAAATTTACGAATAGGAATGTTGTCCCATTCTTGTCTAATACAGGCTTCTAGTTGTTCAACTGTCATAGGTCTTCTTTGTTGCATCTTCCTCTTTATGATGCACCAAATGTTTTCTATGGGTGAAAGATCTGGACTGCAGGCTGACCATTTCAGTACCCGGATCCTTTTTCTACGCAGCCATGATGTTGTAATTGATGCAGTATGTGGTCTTGCATTGTCATGTTGGAAAATGCAAGGTCTTCCCTGAAGGAGACAACGTCAGGATGGGAGCATATGTTGTCCTAGAACTTGGATATACCGTTCAGCACTGATGGTGCCTTTCCAGATATGTAAGCTACCGATGCCACACGCACTCATGCAAGCCCATACCATCAGAGATACAGGCTTCTGAACTGAGCACTGATAACATCTTGGGTTGTCCTTGTCCTCTTTAGTACGGATGACATGGCGTCCCAGTTTTCCAAAAAGAACTTCAACTTTTTATTTGTCTGACCACAGAACAGTTTTCCACTTTGCCATAGTCCAGAGAAAACACCTGCTCTTTTGGATCATGTTTAGATGGCTTCTTTTTTTTTTTTTTACTATAGAGTTTTAGCCGGCAACGGCGAATGGCACGGTGGATTGTGTTCACCAACAATGTTTTCTGGAAGTATTCCTGAGCCCATGTTGTTATTTCCATTACAGTAGCATTCCTGTATGTGATGCAGTGCTGTCTAAGGGCCTGAAGATCATGGGCATCCAGTATGGTGTTCCGGCCTTGACCCTTACGCACAGAGATTGTTCCAGATTCTCAGAATCTTTGGATGATAGTATGCGCTGTAGATGATGATGGAGGTGAACTTCAAACTCTTAGCAATTTTTCTCTGAGAAACTCATTTCTGATATTGCTCCACTATTTTTCGCTGCAGCATTGGGGGAATTGGTGATCCTCTGCCCATCTTGACTTCTGAGAGACACTGCCACTCTGAGAGGCTCTTTTTATACCCAATCATGTTGCCAACTGACCCAATAAGTTGGAAATTGGTCCTCCAGCTGTTCTTTATATGTACATTTAACTTTCCCGGCCTCTTATTGCTACCTGTCCCAACTTTTTTGGAATGTGTAGCTCTCATGAAATCCAAAATGAGCCAATATTTGGCATGACATTTAAAAATTATAACTTTCAACATTTGATATGTAATCCTTATTCTGTGAATAAAATATGTTTATGAGATTTGTAAATTATTCCATTCTTTTTTTACTCACAAGTTGTACAGTGTCCCATTTTATTTTTTTTTGGAATTGGGTTTGTATATATATATATATATATATATATATATATATATATAGATGCCTTAACATACCTCTTGCACTGCTGTCTTTGCCATTCCTCTTGGAGTCAAGAATACGCAGTCACATGTTAATGCCAAACTCCCACCCGTCTCCCGCCCTGTAGGGATTGTTCCAGGGCTGCTTTCTGAGTCTGTTGCATGGGGCTGACCAATGTAGGGTGGAAGTATCACACTTGAGGTTCAAAGTTAATTTGATGTGGGCTCATATAGCGATTGGCTACATGGAGGGACCTCTCTTGTTCTCAGGTTTATATATAATGATCATAGACCAATTTCTGAAGCCATGAGGCCTTTGTATTTAACTTTGTATTTAAAGGTAGGCGACTGCCTTGGGCCCCCAAAAGCCAAGGTCCAACTAAAATGCTTTTCATATACGAGATATTAAGTGCGGACACACGGTTGCTGGTTATGGCAGTAGCGTTTTTTGACACGGTTAAGTGGTTTAGGTTTACACTGGTAACTCATCAGTGGAATTTCCTGGTCTATATAGGCTATATTTTTTCACACTTTTCTCATTCTCACTAATTCAAGTTTTTATATAAATAAACCTCTGAAAGGAAAATATTGTCTTTAGAAAAGTTTCAATCGGATTTTCATTTTATATGGAATGCCGAAGCTGCCAATTTTAAAAATAAATAAATACATAAATAAATATACAAATAAATGTAAATAAGAATAAATAAATATATAAACATATAAATAAATATACATAGAAAAGCAAAAAAACGAAAATAAATAATAATTTATACATTTATTTCCATATTTATGTATATATTTATTTTTTTTACATATTTATTGATTTATTCTTTTATTTATTTATACATTTATTCATTTCTACATTTATTTATTTATACATTTATTTATCTTTACATTTATTTATTTATACATTTATTTATTTCTTCATTTATTTCTTCCTACATTTCTTCCTGCGTAGGGTAATGAGGAGGGCGTGGTTTACCTCAGACATAGCAATCGAGCTCAGAGTAAGCGAAGGCGAAGGGTTGAGGCCACAGTGACGCCTATTGTGTGGCAAAATACAATTAGTAAAGCTCACTGACGTTGATACGGTCTGTGACTGCAAGGTATATAGTCAAAATCCTAAATCTTACTGTGTGACATGGATAGGCTACTCTTTATTCCGGACATGGCCGTAGAACATCGTTTGGTCTGGATTTGTAAAATGTCCTGGGCTAACAAACATGAAACAGGGACTTAATTTGCAGTGCTTAATTTGTAAATTGCGAGGTCCCGGAACAAAGCGGGGTAACGGATGCCGGATGCATGTGATTACAGGAGGGAGAGGGGATGGAGCACTCGCTCAATCACATTGGTCAGCAGTTTAAGTGATTGACTGCATGCATCAGTTGCTTTTAGGGTCTGTATGTTCATGAATAACATGGAAATGCCATGCAATTTTAAAACAACAATTTCCAGTCCTAAAAACGTTTTGAAAAAGTTGTGGAATTTTATTTGACAAATCTCTGTATAATAGAGTCCTAAATTTCGGTGGGGGACTGTGCAGCTATGTCGCATGGTTTTAATAATTCTCGCAGCTTTCAAGTTTATAATGAGGAAAATTCCTGCATTTATTCAACATAGCTTGTAGGTTTGAATAATAAAATTAATCCACGCAAAATTTAAGATTAAATAATTCATTCGAAACCAGTCTTCGAATCCATGAACTCTCTCGCGCGCTTCTCATCAGCGCATCTCGTCTGCACAGTGACCTGCTGCACGCTGCGACACAAGACTTCACTCGCATCTCGGGACAGCTGACAGAACAGTCACTTGACTAATCGGGTCATTTTTGCATTGTCACAAAAATTTATAATTTGCACACATTTTTTAGTTTTTAAGCCATATGGTACTCGCACGCTCCGAAGGCTGTATTATGTGCCCCTCACAGTCACATCCAAAGTTCACGCGTATAAAGCCGCCTCGCGAGTAGCCTATTATATGAGTTATTTTTCGTAGTTTGTTGAGCTTAAGCAATCAAATCAATAATTAAACAACACTGTGTCGTCAGTGTTGGTATTGTATCGGACACTTGCACTTAACATGAGGCTATATGAAAAACAAGCTCAAATGGAGTAAACAGGTTTTTTGCTGGCGAATGAGGAGATCTGTGTCTGTCAACAGAATGCGCGCATCTGAGGCAAGTGCATCGCATTATACGCTTTCATCAACTCTTACAGGTTATATAACATTTATTGTTGCTATATGGGCGATTTGTTTTTCTTGTTGTTTAATTCACTTGGCCAAAATCTCATGATATAAACGATTAAGCGCTTATGCACAGGACATTTAAAACGTACAAAAGTAGGCTATATTGGCTTGCGAAAAACCAGTCTTCAAACACACAAAAACATTAGGCTTTACAGACATAGTGTTTGAGTAAAGAAAATAAATAATAATAACGAATTATAATAGAGATATTAATTTTGGATAGTTTTTCACGGCACATCTGGCTATTCTCTGTCTGCCATATGGAAACGCCGCCCCTGGAGGAGGGGGATCCGCCAAAATGAGGTGCCGGATCGGATTTCGGAGGTGCCGGATCCGGCGTGTTGCGGCACAAATTAAGCCCTGGGACTCTGAGACTGAAGCGCTTGATATTTCCATTTTTCGGTCAGAACTCACGGAAAGGAAGCAGGGCGGATTTAGGCTACAGTGAAGTCGACGCAAGCATACTGACCAATGCTTTTGAACATTTTTTTTATTCTATTAAGCAGTGGTAATCTTTAGCCTACCTCCATTAACTCATGTCCAGGGGCAACCTTATTAAATGTATGAACATTTAATAAGGTAGGTAATCTTTAGCCTACCTCCATTAACTCATGTCCAGGGGCAACCTTATTAAATGTATGAACATTTAATAATGTGTTAATCCACATCGATAAATTCAGTTAGAGGATAAGACTGTAGGGCAGTTAGCCTACCACTAAAATCCAACCAGAGCTTCATCAGAGCCATCAATACAGAAGAGATCTGCAATGCATTACAGAGATCTGTAATGCATTTACACAGAAATTAGCCTACAAGTGCATAGAAATATTATGAAGTGTTTTACATTTTGAAGACATAAATATGACATGATGGAATCAATGAAGTGATAGACCTGCGTTTAATATGAAACTAAAACAGACACCAGGTGGCAGAAAGACACTGTCTTAATGCGTGCGTTCAATCCACTCGTTTGATTCCTTAAAATACACAGAATCAAAAACAACTCGACGTGTTGAAGCGGATCAGCTTTGGATTTGTTTCTGATCATTTCTATTTAGGCCTATGCGTTATTTAAATAATAATAATAATAAATAAATTACCAAATGTTCAAAAAGTTGGCAGAGAGGGGTCATGTTCAGGGAAACAACATAATTGTTGATAGACTATTTTTCGGGGATATGAGCTTAATGCGCAAACCTGCGTGACCATATAGCAACTATTCAGAAATGGAAATTACGAATGCATTAATATTTTGTTTTTTTAATTTAAGAAAAGTCGATTGAATATTTACAGGTTTGTATCTCGTTATTATTTTCAGAATAGTAAAGTCTTTGTAACCAACCATAGTTATCAAATATCGAAGCTATTTATTGTTAAATTTTGTAAAAATTTCTGTAGGCCAAAAACTGCCAAAAACATAACTAAAAAATAGCTAGTAGCCTACATAACTTTTTAATTTGTATTATTATTATTATTCATTCTTTTTATTCTTCTTATTATTATTAGGCTATTGTTATCATCATCATCATCAGCTGGCAAACCATTATGGAGTCTATTTAAAGGGAATGATTGTGGCGGGGAGTTTGGTCAAACTATGGCAGCAACAATAAACGTTATATAACCTGTAAGAGTTGATGAAAACGTATAATGCGATGCACTTGCCTCAGATGCGCGCGTTTTGTTGACAGACAAGACACAGATCTCCTCATTCGCCAGCAAAAACCTGTTTACTCCATTTGAGCTTGTTTTTCATATACTGTAGCCTCATGTTAAGTGCAAGTGTCCGATACAATACCAACACTGACGACTCAGTGTTGTTTAATTATTGATTTTTTTCCCCTTTTCTTTATTTTTTTTCCCCATGTGTTTAAGTAGAGTGTGCCATGAAATTGTTTTGTTTGTCAACACCCACAACAGACATCATATTGTGTGTATTTGATTGCTTAAGATCAACAAACTACGAAAAATAACTCATATAATAGGCTACTCGCGAGGTGGCTTTATACACGTGAACTTTGGATGTGACTGTGAGGGCACATAATACAGCATTCGGAGCGCACGAGTACCATATGGCTTAAAATGCTTAAAAATGTGTGCAAATTATACATTTTTGTGACAATGCAACAATGACCCGATTAGTCAAGTGAAAGTTCTGTCAGCTGTCCCGAGATGCGAGTGAAGTCTTGTGTCGGCGCGTGCTGCAGGTCACTGTGCAGACGAGATGCGCTGATGAGAAGCGCCCGAGAGAGTTCATGGATTCGAAGACTGGTTTCGAATGAATTATTTAATCTTAAATTTTGCGTGGATTAATTTTATTATTCAAACCTACAAGCTATGTTGAATAAATGCAGGAATTTTCCTCATTATAAACTTGAAAGCTGCGAGAATTATTAAAACCATGCGGCATAGCTACACAGTCCCCCACTGAAATTTAGGACTCTATTATACAGGGATTTGTAAAATAAAATTCCACAACTTTTTCAAAACGTTTTTAGGCCTGGAAATTGTTGTTTTAAAATTGCATGGCATTTCCATGTTATCCATGAACATACAGACCCTAAAAGCAACTGATGCATGCTGTAAATCACTTAAACTGCTGACCAATGTGATTGCGCGAGTGCTCCGTCACCTCTCCCTCCTGTAATCACATTCCGGATCCGTTACCCCGCTTTGTTCCGGGACCTCGCAATTTACAAATTAAGCACTGCAGAGTCCCCGTTTCATGTTTGTTAGCCCAGGACATTTTACAAATCCAGACCAAACAATGTTCTACGGCCATGTCCGGAATAAAGAGTAGCCTATCCATGTCACACAGTAAGATTTAGGATTTTGACCATATACCTCGCAGTCACAGAACGTATCAACGTCAGTGAGCTATACTAATTTCGCCACACAATAGGCATCACTGTGGCCTCAATCCTTCGCTTACTCTGAGCTCGATTGCTATTTTTGAGGTAAACCACGCCCTCCTCATTACCCTACGCAGGAAGAAATGTAGGAAGAAATAAATGAAGAAATAAATAAATGTATAAATAAATAAATGTATAAATAAATGTAAAAATAAATAAATGTAGAAATGAATAAATGTATAAATAAATAAAAGAATAAATAAATAAATATGGAAAAAAATAAATATATACATAAATATGGAAATAAATGTATAAATAATTATTTATTTTCGGTTTTTTTGCTTTTCTATGTATATTTATTTATATATGTATCTATATATTTATTCTTATTTACATTTATTTGTATATTTATTTATGTATTTATTTATTTTTAAAATTGGCAGCTTTGGCATTCCATAATTTTAAGCTGAGCTGCTTTGTTTACAGCCATTACCAGGGAAACCATTATATTTCTGATGTTCCAAAAGCACTTCCTACTGCCAGAAAATGAATCTGCATTGTCAATATTCCAGTCTGCAGTTTTTGTTCAGACTAATGCGAAAAATTCTCCACATAAATCCATTTCAACTATTATAATAATTTATACTTCAGACTCCTTTTCTTAAAAAGAAAATCCCTTTATTTGTTAAAACTTGTACCTCAACGGTAATCAATTGTTATTTTGTGGTCTACAACATGAAATAATAAGTGTATGCTAAATGAATAAATGTAAATGAAAGAATCCCATTATATGCCTGTTCTGAAAAGACGCATTGAATTGAAAATATGAGGAAATATGCATTCAAATATTTATTGTATTTATGTAAATTAAAAGAAGAAAAGTCTGTGCCAAAATTCAGTTTTATAATGTTGTAGTGTGGTTTTGTGTATCAGTGCATGAAAAAGGTAGTAAACGTATCAGAATCAGAAAGAGTTTTATTGCCAAGTATGCTTGCGCATACAAGGAATTTGTTATAGTGACATAAGCTTCCAGTACACATAGACAACAACACACAGACAAAAAAAAAAAAAATTGTAGAGTAAGATGCAGGGATGTACTAGGATGGAGGGGTAACACATAAATATATGGATATTGCACATTTTTTGCATAAGCATAAGTGGGGAGCATTTAACTGTTCATGAGGTAGATTGCCTGGGGGAAGAAACTGTTCTTGTGCCTTGCTGTTCTGGTATTTGCGGCTCTGAGGCACCGGCCAGATGGCAAAAGTTCAAAGATGGGGTGACTTGGATGTGAGGGATCCAGAATGATTTTCTGAGCCCTTTTCCTCACTCTGGATGTATACAGTTCTTGAAGGGTGGGCGGGGGGCACCAATAATCCTTTCAGCAGTCCGAACAGTTCTCTGTAGTCTTCTGATATCTGATTTTGTTGCTGAACCAAACCAGACAGTTATTGAAGTGCACAGGACAGACTCAATGACGGCTGAGTAGAACTGTTTCAGCAGCTCCTGTGGCAGGTTAAACTTCCTCAGCTGGCGAAGGAAGTACAACCTCTGCTGGGCCTTTTTCACAATGGAGTCAATGTGATTGTCCAACTTCAGGTCCTGAGAGATGGTGGTTCCCAGGAATCTGAATGACTCCACTGCAGTCACAGTGCTATTCATGATGGTGAGTGGGGGGAGAGCAGGGGGGTTTCTCCTGAAGTCCAAGATCATCTCCACTGTTTTGAGTGTGTTAAGCTCCAGGTTGTTGAGACTGCACCAGACAGCCAGCTGCTCAACCTCTTGTCTGTAAGCAGACTCATCACCGTCCTGGATGAGGCCGATGACTGTAGTGTCGTCTGCAAACTTCAGGAGCTTGATAGAGGGGTCTTTAGAGGTGCAGTCGTTGGTATACAGGGAGAAGAGCAGAGGGGAGAGAACCCATCCCTGAGGGGCACCAGTGTTGGTGGAGCAGCTGTTTGACATGAATTTCCCCAGTCTCACTAACTGTTGCCTATCTGTCAGAAAGCTGGTGATCCACTGACAGATAGAGCTAGGGACAGAGAGCTGGGTCAGTTTGGTCGGGAGGGTTGCTGGGATGATGGTGTTGAAAGCCGAACTAAAGTCCACAAACAGGACCCTCACATAAGTCCCTGTTTTGTCCAGATGTTGCAGGATGAAGTGCAATCCCATGTTGATTGCATCATCCACGGACCTGTTTGCTCGGTAAGCAAACTCCAGGGGGTCCAGTAATGGTCCAGTGATGTCCTTCAGATAAGCCAGAACCAGTTTTTCAAACGACTTCATGACGACAGACGTTAGAGCCACAGGTCTGTAGTCGTTAAGTCCTGTTATCTTGGGTATTGATATTCAGGCTGACTCTCTGCCATATTTCTAAATGGCTTCACGACCATAATAAAAGAATTGAGGAGGCGGCTTGTGAAGCACCATTGTAGATTTCTTTGTTTTTACAAACTGTGTGATGAGTCAAAATGATTTTCTGTTTTAACTGACAGCAAGCCACATATGTTGTTTGTAGAGCTTATGTTTTATTTAACCCAGAATATTCCTTTAATAATACACCTGAAGATAGCAGAAATTTATTTCTTAAGTTTGGAACATTAATAATTCCAGCGTTCCTAATGGTGTTTATGTTGTATAACCTGAAACATGTCCTCAATTAATTTAACATGACAAATATATTCACTTTTATGACTAATTATCATAGCATACTAGTGTAACTAACGCAACTTAAGGCACCTATGAGAATATCACAATGACCTATATAAATGAAATGTCAGCATTAGAATTCAGAATTAGGTTTGGCTCTTAAAATGAATTGGCTACGACCTCTGTTTAAAAAGCAACTCAGTATCAAAACATTTATTTTAACATTCCTCAAGGATTATGAACACACATAGAAATCAACAATAAAAAATTCCCCTCCCCAAAAATAGTCAGTCAGTTAAAATAAAAAATAAAAACTAAAATCAGTCCGGTCAATTAGTTCAATGTTCAACTCAGTTGAGTTTCAATTAAGTTCCTGCGTGGTTTATTGAATAAAAGTCCTTGTTTTAAATTAACAACATTGAAAATTATTTCTCCCGTGTGTTAATTGGTCTGTTTCACTATATTTATCTCACTCCGTCTTCATTTCATGATGCACTCGACGAGAGAGTAGAAAAGAAAAAGACAAAAAAAAAAAAAAAAGATTGTTCATCTTCATCAGCTATGCAATAGAGTGGCTCAGCCAATAAACATGAAGCAGCGCCATCTAGGGGAATGGAGAATCACAGCAAATACTTTGGCCTTGTGCAGTTTATGTGGGCTACACTAGAAAACTGCTTTCTTCAGGTGATATAGATATGTCTATGTATTATCAGATTATATTTGTGCAGTTATTTATTACTTTGCTCTGATAGCAAATAAGGCCATCAAATGAGTGTAATATAACTGCATACACTTAACACTACAGCCTCGTAAATTATGATATTGATTAGTCAATTATGTCATTGGAAAATAGCCTTATATCGGCCTTAATTGCTTTATTACCACTGAGAATGTATTGTAAATATATTATGGTACACATTAGAAGAAGTGATGCATTTGTAATAGCTGAAAGAGGGAACCTAAGGTAAACTTTAAAAAAAATGCTCAGTAAAAATAGCCCCAGTCTCTCACTTTCTCTATCCCACACACACATCCCCTCTCCAGTGTAAGAGGTGAGGTGTGATCATTCGTCTTCTCCTCAGGCTGACAAACACCTTCATTGTGACACTTATCTTAGCACACATCCAAACTGACACTGCAAAGTTTCAGCTCTTCCACTGTCTCCTTCTCCTTTCTTTGCAGTCTCTCTTATTATTCGGCTTTATTATTCTGCTGTAGCACACATCATTAGGAGACAATTTGTGCTGTTGTTTAAAATTTAAAGGAACCAGCTTTAATAACTATACCTTAAAGTTCATTAGCTCTGTAGTTTACTTTATATCATTCATACCATCATTAATAATGAGTTGGACCTGCAGGATTTCTGTTTTATTTGCATGTTTGTGTATGATGTTTTAGTCCCCACCCCCGACCCCCATTGCAGTTACGTATGGTAACCCTTGTTCCCTGAAAGGGGGAACAGAGACGTCACATCGGATGACCGACGAATTGGGATATCGCTTCGATAGACCAATCTACTTCGAGTGTAAACTAAATAAGCCAATCCACATTGGCATGCAATTATTGCATCCAGTTGCAGCTGATCACAACATGAGTATACAGAGGCAGCAGGTGCAATGCATAGGTTTTTGCTGAGGAGCCGAGCTGGTGACCCAGCCACCCAACGGCAGTACAGCAGCCGTGGTGACAGGACGTGACATCTCCGTTCCCTCATTCAGGGAATGAGGGTTACCATACATAACCAAGACGCTCCCTTTCAGTCGGTCACTCTCGACATCATGCCGGATGACTGATGAATTGGGATTCCTACCAAAGTGCTATGGATGCTGTCTCTTCCACTGCCCTGTGCGAGCCACCTGTGACCCTTCTTGTTGTAGGTTGGGGCTGGCAACCATTCACCACTCCACTGTCGAACCACTACCCACTCAGTGAGATTGGATAACAGTTGGAAAACGTACCTGTTCCACTTGAGAGTGTGCAGGTATAAGCTAGAGATAGAGATAGTTGAGGATCCGAACACCCTGCTCTCTGAAGGGAACAAGAGCCACCTCCCCGACTTTCGTGAAGACACTGGGAGACAGCTGTAGGCTGTAAACCAATCTCGGGGATGGACGCACCCAAAGATGCGTTTCTGCGTCAATACCTTGAATGGTAACTGGCGGAGGGCCCAGTTTAAAAGATGCAAGTAAAAGATTGGTTGTAACCCACTTCCTCTCTTGGGCACAATTTAGTAGGGGCTATAAAACTCCATCCTCATATCGGCTGTAGGTACCGGCTCTATTGCATCCTTGGCCAGTAGGACTGTGATTTTTGCATGCAAGAAAGGAGCATCGGCCACCTTCACTGTCGTGAAGCGGATGCCACTAAACTTGGGGGGACACCAACTGAATCGCATAGCCAAGGCATAATTTGGGCCATCCGCGACTCTCCGTTCCCTCCTGGGACCCAGAGATAGAGAAAACCGATCAGGATTTTCCAGATTTTCCAGATTTTTCTCCACCCGGCCCTCATCCAGGGGAGGGAGAGGTACCTTCAACATCCCCCAGAGAGCAGTTTCCTCCCTCTCTGGGTCACATGGGTGAGGTGGCCAGCTTGACCAGGGCCAGAAGCAGGGGGTCGCCCTCGATGATTAGCAGGCTGGGGCGCTGGGCAGGATGTGACGAACCACCTCAGTCTGCTTCTGTACAGCCGAGAGCTGCTGAGCCAAGCTCTCTACTGCGTCGCCAAAGAGGCCAGTCTGGGACACAGGGGCATAAACCTGTTAACCCACACCTAGACGTCAGAGCACTGAACGCTGTTTGTATGCACGTGTCAGTGTTTACAAATAGATTGAATGAAACTGGACAACATTTTTAAAAACTCTTAATCATTATACAGGTCTAAACCTCAAACATCGACAATAGATCGCTGTTTTTCTCATGAGTCAGGAAAACATATATGAGCAGTTGGACCAGTTGAGGGATGAAGATCCACCAAGGAGACAGACCAAGTTTGAGCTAAGGCAAGCTAAAACAAGAGCCTTAAGCCAGTCAAGTAGCCAACCTCCAGGGTGTGTTATCTGTGGAGATCATAAGAATAAGAAGAAGCTGTACTTCTGTAAAAAAAATTCTGTATGCTCATGCTCACAGAGAAGAATGATGCAGTAAGAAGATTGGGAAGCTGTAGGAAATGTAGGTTTATGATGATGTCAACCACTGTAAAACTTCATTCTTATGCAAAAGTCTAGAATGTAAGGGTTATCGAGCCACAGACCATCACTTTTATTTGTGCTCCCATGCTAAAGCGGTTAGACCTAATAATGGCCTAAAAGAAAAGCAAAGTCAGTATAGTGGGAGCTGAGGTAAGAAGGAATTATACAGGCTCAAGAAGAATTCTTTAGGAAACTCTCACCTGAATTGTGTTCTGAACAGTGCTGAGATGCTTTCTGCAATACATTGTCCAGGACCTCTTGTACTGTAAAATGTCAATCAAGTCTTCTGAAGGAAAATGGCTTAGTTGAGTGGCCTGTCATCATGATGCTTCTAGAAGTGATAGCTAATGCTGGACAAAAGATTGGTACCCTTGTTGACTTAGCTTCAGTCACCAATTTTATCACTCATAAGGCAGCTGAGCGACTTAACCTCAGAAGCAAAGACATCACACTTCTGGTCCATGGTGACAGAGGTATGAAAGTCTTTGTTATAAAACAAAGCATTATTTTCTGAAAATCTGAGTCAGGACTCCAAGAAGCACCTTCAGGCCCCACCAGTTGATATCCTATGGTCTGGATAACATTGCAGAGATTCATTGACATGTAACAGCCAATTAACTGCAAAAAATATTCCCAGATGTGCCTCTCATTGAATTGGTGAAGCCAAGAGAGATCCATCTCTTGAAAAACCACAAGGAAGGTCAACTAGCTCCTCAGAGAGGAGACCTTGTGCTGTGGGATGGGCCACTAGGGATGACGGTTGCTGGTAACCATCCTGAGCTGTTTGAAGAGATTGCAGTTTCAGCCCATATGTCCAGAACACATTTTACAAGATCGATGAAGAGTACTGCTGTGTAGCATGAATAACTCGCCTGTGTATCCCCTATTCATCCTCCACCAATTCAGCAAGCCTCATTGACCATCCAACCTTAGCAGTTTAGTTCTGCAGCTACTACCCGTGACTTCCTTGAGTGGTGGAGATGGTATAGTATTGGTGCTTCTTGTGAGCCAAGATGTGGAGGCTGTTGTTGTGGAAACTGCCAGCCAGGAGGCAAAGAGATGACCCTTGCTGAAGAAAGAGAGCTGTAAGTGTTGAGGAGTGGGCTCACATATGCACTTGGCGATGACCACAGTGAATGGCCCCACTGGCATGCCAGATACCCCTGGAAAGAAGATCCAGCTACATTGCAAAACAACAGAAAGGCAGTTGAGAGCACTTTCTTGGGGACAGAGAGACAGTTAGCCAAAGAGTTGGAATGGGAAATGTGGAGCAGATTCTTTAAGCTAGAGGGTTTGAGTTGAACCTTGGGTCCTTTCTAGCCAATGTAGGGGGAATGAGTCTGTTGGGAAACAAGAAGAGGAGGTAACTTCGAAGCCGGTGGTCTTACCAAACCATCTTGGCCAGGATCTTTTGTTGGGAAGTTAGAGCTCAAACGTCACAACCACTAACACGACGATATTTGCTCAGTTAAGTTTCTGGGCTGTATGACCCAATCTGCCTGACAACACCCATAAAGCAGAGAGGAGCGATTTTGGTCCAAAGAGCATTTCAAGGGGCCAAACCCCGGAGGTAGCACCATTAAAGAGACAAGGGACCTCTGCATTATCTGACAAGCTTCAAGAAGATGCCATTGACCTTTTTGAAGATTATGTTCAAATAAGCAAAGTTAAGTTTGCAAGGGCTTTAACTCCAGGAGCAATTTCTGCTTAACCTAATGCAGTTACCTTCTCTGATGGAAGTGAACATGCCTACGGTGTTGTTCTGTATTTGTGGTGGACCTGCAATCAAGGATCAACCATGAGACTAGTGGAGTCTTAAGCCAAATTGACCCCCTTAGACCACAAGGGGGAAGAAGTCAAGGCAGCTTTGTATGGGGCAGTCTTTGCAGCTCGTTTAAAGAATTACTTTGAGCAACATGGCATGCGAGATATGGTTTCCAGACTTTCTTCGCCAACAGGAATGTAGAGATCCAAGGCAGTACACGGCTTCAGGACTGGTGGTGGGTTCCTGGATCACTGAATACTGCAGATAAGATTCAGAGTGGAAGCAGGGGCCAAAGTTTCTGAATTTACCAGTAAATGAGTGGCCAATTAAATCTGCAAAAGATGTGAATGCAACCACCCAAGAGAGCATTGGTAAGATAAAAAATATTTTTTTATCGTTAAAGTATATATATATATATAGAAGACCGCCAGCTGGTTTAGTTATCCAAAACTTGGTGGATGGAAAACGATTTAGCAGTCTGACTTGTTTGATCAAAACAGTTGCATGGATTTGGGGAGCAGCTAAAAAAGTTTGCGGCACAAAGTGAGATATTGGAAACTCTAAAAGGGAATTTCAGCAGAAGCAACAGAGTGCCGCCCCCTGGAGAAAATGGAGCCTTGCTCGCAGCTCCGAAATTGTCATTTTCCTGCAATGGGAACATGACTCATCCACGAATGTCACCTCAGCATGTTTTAATGGCCAGACAAATGAGGCAGCGATTGTGATCATCACCCGGTGCCAGGTAACGACCGCATCCAGAAAGACATGGGTGAAACAGCATCTTTAAAAAGACGATCGATCGTCTTTACAAAGATGCACCTGTGTAAGCTATTTTAGAGAAACTGCTCTTTCGAGAAAAGGCTCTTTTAGTGCTGAGGCACACAGGGGACTGGCCACTTGCAGCATGGCAGGGGGCTAGTGCAGCCTGAAGTGCACAACCCACTCGACTTGGAACGAAAACTGATGAAGTACCATACAGCCAACACCAGAAGCTTCCAAGAGCGCATTCATGTCAAGTCAAGTCTGCTTTATTGTCAATTCTTCCACATGTACAGTACATATATACAGAGAACTGAAATTGTGTTACTCTCAGACCTTTGGTGCATACAGTTAGAAATTATCCTAAGGAACATTTGGAGAAGAGCCATTTTTGACCTAAGAGTACATTTATGCCCCCTGTATCTAATCCTTCGGTTCAGACTTTTTGCCGGCTGGTTGATCAGGATGTCTTTAATCTATTTACAAGAGAGAGACGTTTTTTTCGACCCTTTCAGTTAGAGAACATGAAGCTTTGAGGGCTCTTAGTGAAGATGTTTCGATTGTGATTAAACCTGCCGACAAAGGTGGTGCAGTTGTTACACAAGATATAGACTCATATCGTTACTAAATTTTCTCTCAACTTAGAGATCAGGAATTTTACTCCTCTCTTACGTGTGATCATACGAGTAGTTTTTTTAATGCGATAAAAAGCATTTTGATTGGTGGCGAATCAGGCAAGTATATCACTAAGGAGGAATTTGATTTTCTGTTAAAAACTCACCCAGTACGGCCGGTATTTTACACCTTGCCGAAAATCCATAAGAAATCTGAAGGTAATATTCCTGGCCGTCCCATCGTGGCAGGTTGCCAATCTTTAACTGAACCTATTTCTCAGTATGTAGACTGGTACAAGCCTATTGTTTGGACTTTACCCTCATATTTAAGGGACACTACTGATTTTCTGAGTAAATTGAAGAATGTCCATACATCAGATGATGATTTGTTATGTACTATGGATGTAACTAGCCTGTATACTAATATTCCACACGATTTAGGTTTATGTGCTCTGGAACATTATCTAAAATCTAGAGATGTTGATAAGCCTTCAACCAAGTTTTTGTGGGATTTGGCACATGTTGTTCTGACTATGAACTATTTCAAATTTGAGAATAGTTTTTTATCATCTGGTGAAGGGTACGGCGATGGGATCTCCATTTGCCCCTAATTATGCAAACTTGTTCATGGGTAAATTTGAAGCAGAATTTGTATATTCCCCAAATAACATTTTCCATCACTGTTTGAAATGTTGGTTTCGTTATACAGGTCCTTCTCAAAAAATTAGCATATTGTGATAAAGTTCATTATTTTCCATAATGTAATGATAAAAATTAAACTTTCATATATTTTAGATTCATTGCACACCAATTGAAATATTTCAGGTCTTTTATTGTTTTAATACTGATGATTTTGGCATACAGCTCATGAAAACCCAAAATTCCTATCTCAAAAAACACCTGCAAAAGATTCCTGAGGCTTTTAAAAACTCCCAGCCTGGTTCATTACTCAAAACCGCAATCATGGGTAAGACTGCCGACCTGACTGCTGTCCAGAAGGCCATCAGTGACACCCTCAAGCGAGAGGGTAAGACACAGAAAGAAATTTCTGAACGAATAGGCTGTTCCCAGAGTGCTGTATCAAGGCACCTCATTGGGAAGTCTGTGGGAAGGAAAAAGTGTGGCAAAAAACGCTGCACAACGAGAAGAGGTGACCGGACCCTGAGGAAGATTGTGGAGAAGGACCGATTCCAGACCTTGGGGGACCTGCGGAAGCAGTGGACTGAATCTGGAGTAGAAACATCCAGAGCCACCGTGCACAGGCATGTGCAGGAAATGGGCTACAGGTGCTGCATTCCCCAGGTCAAGCCACTTTGGGCTACAGAGAAGCAGCACTGGACTGTTGCTCAGTGGTCCAAAGTACTTTTTTCGGATGAAAGCAAATTTTGCATGTCATTCGGAAATCAAGGTGCCAGAGTCTGGGGGAAGACTGGGGAGAAGGACATTCCAAAATGCCTGAAGTCCAGTGTCAAGTATCCACAGTCAGTGATGGTTTGTGGTGCCATGTCAGCTGCTGGTGTTGGTCCACTGTGTTTTATCAAGGGCAGGGTCAATGCAGCTAGCTATCAGGAGATTTTGGAGCACTTCATGCTTCCATCTGCTGAAAAGCTTTATGGAGATGAAGATTTCATTTTTCAGCACGACCTGGCACCTGCTCACAGTGCCAAAACCACTGGTAAATGGTTTACTGACCATGGTATTACTGTGCTCAATTGGCCTGCCAACTCTCCTGACCTGAACCCCATAGAGAATCTGTGGGATATTGTGAAGAGAAAGTTGAGAGACGCAAGACCCAACACTCTGGATGAGCTTAAGGCCGCTATAGAAGCATCCTGGGCCTCCATAACACCTCAGCAGTGCCACAGGCTGATTGCCTCCATGCCACGCCGCATTGAAGCAGTCATTTCTGCAAAAGGAGTCCAGTTCAGTTGGTGTGCAATGAATCTAAAATATATGAAAGTTTAATTTTTATCATTACATTATGGAAAATAATGAACTTTATCAAAATATGCAAATTTTTTTGAGAAGGACCTGTATTGATGATGTGTTTTTCATTTTTAGCAGAACAGTTGAAGAACTTAATCAATTTCATGAATATCTAAATTCTAGACTTGATTCTATGTGATTTTCCTTGGAATATAATATGTCTTCTATATCTTTTCTTGACGTTAAGGTTTTTAGATCTACTGGACAGATTTTACAGACAACAGTATTTCATAAATCCACAGATAAGAATAATTTTTTACATGCTAAAAGTTACCATCCTTCATCTATGAAAAAAAGCCTCCCGTAGAGTCAGTTTTTGCGGATAAGAAGGATTTGTAGTACCGATGAAGAATTTGATAACCAGGTCAGAATAGTATATGACAGTTTCCTTTCTAAAGGTTACGACCATATAAATCTTGACTCGAGTTTGGATAGGGTACGTGGCATTGAACGAGAATCACTTTTTAAGAAAAAAACAGCCACTTCGGACAATCGAGTTGTCTTATCTAAGACATTCACTCCCCTTTCGGGTAAGATTAAATCAATAGTGAATAAACATTGGCATTTTTTATCTAGTGACACAATGATTGGCCAGTCGTTTCAAAACCCTCCGCTCTTTGCTTATAAGAGGTCCCATAATTTGAGGGATATATTGGTTAAAGCTGATTCTTACACTCCGCCTATTAATTGGCTCACAACTCTTGATCCGGGCAATTTCCCTTGTAGGAGTTGTGTGAATTGTAATGCGATGATTGTGGGTAATTCTTTTTCACATCCACGGACTGGCAAGACATTCTCTGTGAGAGGGAGAATTACTTGCCGTTCGTCTTTTGTTGTGTACTTACTCAAATGCCCGTGTGGGCTTTGTTATGTTGGTAAAACTAAAAGGGAATTAAGATTAAGATTACACGAACACAAAAGTAACATACGCAATCATGATATTAAATCACCCGTGGCCAGACATTTTAATGAATTTGGGCATGATATTTGTACTTTGAAATTTCTAGGCATTGAGTTGGTCAAGCCTCTTCAGCGGGGAGGTGATAGGGAGCGCTATCTTCTTCAACGAGAGGCTTTTTGGATTTACACACTTCAAACAGTTTACCCCAATGGTTTAAATTAAGAATTACCTTTTAAATAGTTTTTTGTAAAACCATTTGGGTTGCAATCAATCTGTGTAATTTCTTGTGTGCTTCCATAATGTTTGTAACTTGATGCACCTGATGGTGCTAATGATTCAAGGAATGGGGTTCACCTGTGATGCATTGTTTTAAAATGTTCTTGTTTGTGCTTCTTTGTCCACACTGATGATGGCTTAGGCCGAAACGCGTCTGTCTAAGACATGTAAGACATGGTACGAATACATTTATAAAAGGATTTCTTGAGAGTGTAGTTTTTTTCTCTTTTATTTCTGGATAACTTTATTACTCGCACCGACTAAACGATGTGGGAGTTGAGCGTGCCTTCTCCACTACATACAGATTACACTAAAAGTAGAACATTAAATGCAGATAAAATATAAAGTACAACTATACAAATATGTAATGTAAAAAGAAAGATAAGTAAAGTAGCACAAGACACATGGCAGGTACAGTGCGAACCAGTGAAATAACATAAAAAAACAGTGCAGATATAATGATTGTAGTACAAACAGCTTATTCAGCCTGATTAAAGTGTCAAAAATCTCAGAGAGCAGTTCTTTATTTAAACCGACAGAAGAGGTAGTTGAATTACGTCAGTTAAATGTTGAATGAGGTAGTGAGCAGACCAATGCTGCACAAAGTGTTTGGTGCAGGTCCCAGTGTGTTAGTGGGAGCTGGGGGTAGGGGGTGCTGAGGTTCAGAGTTCAGTGGTGGATAGGGAAAAAGAGGGGAGGGGGGGCAAGGTCAGGAAGGAGTTCAGCTTCCTGACAGCCTGATGAATGAAGCTGTCCTTCAGTCTGCTGGTCCTGGCCTGGAGACTCTGCAGTCTTCTCCCTGATGGAAGCAGACTGAAGAAGCTGTGTGACGGGTGTGTGAGATCACATGCAATGCAGAGGGCTTTCAAGAGTGAGACGGGTTCCGTAAGACTGAAAGGGAACTACAGCACCTGAGTGTACAGTAGAGGCACAGGAACACTCATTCTCCATCTTTATTAGTTTACTCTCTTCATTTACTTTTAATTTTTTAAGTTCTTATTATTATTGTTATTATTATTATTTTCAAATCTATTTATTTACTGAAATAAACCTCTAAGTTCAATGCCAAGCGAGATCAAATCAAATCAAATCAAAGTTTATTTATAAAGCACAGTAAAAACAACAATAGTTGACCACTGTGCTGTACAATTTCATACTAAAAAAGGTATAAAATAAGTGATATACACATATGCATATATACACATACACATGTACACATGCACAAATATACATACATGTGTATATACACACAGTACACACCTATACACAAAAACATGCATAACACATACATACATACATACATTCATACATAAATATAATAAAGACCGCAATGCAAAAAAAAAAAAAAAAAAAAAAAAAGACAATGAATAAATCAGAACACTGATAAATGGTCTAAAAAGTCTAGGAACAGTTATATGCCTGAGAAAAAAGGTATATTTTTAGCTTAGATTTAAATTCAGCTTCTGATGAAACTGATCTGAGGGAGACCGGGAGACTTTTCCACAACTTTGGCCCAACAACAGAAAAAGATATTTTATTTAACAGAATTCGCCTACAAAAAACGACCCGTTTTGACTACATCCCTCTAGTTCCTGCAGTAATGACGTCACTAAAACAGTTTTTGGACTAACCTCCGCCCACATGAATTCACAAATTCACAAGGGCATGGTCTTTTTGCGCTCCAACGGAGAAGAGGAAGACCTGTGTTTGTATTTGTCGCCATGTCGTTGAAACGCTGTTATTTTCATCTCGGAGTCTAATCACCTTTGTTTGGGCTTCCCAGGGACGCTGTACTTGGAGATTAATGGTTACAATTTATGTATAACTCGGTTCCCGAAAATTATAATCCACATGTAAAACTATGTGCAGCACATTTTGCTGAGGACAGCTTGCTGAGGACAACTTCCTCAATCTCAATCAGTTTAATGCCGGATTCGCACAAAGATTATTCTTGAAAGATGGAGCAGTTCCCTCTTTGTCTGGAGAAGGCGTTGTTTATGGACCACAACCGGTAAGTGTATTTTATTATTTAAGTGGGTGCGGTTAACAGTTTCTGTAATTTATTATACAAAGGGCAACGCTGTTTAGCTTTGTTAACTAGATATTAGGGCTCTGCAAAAAAAACGAATGCGATTTTCATGCGCATCTCGTCAGTAAAAACGCTCCTGTGATTATAAGTACATCTCCAGCACATGCTCCTGCAGGAGCATGTGCTGGAGATGTACTGCCCATTTGCTTCGCAAAACTAGTCCAATCGTGCGTTTCCAGGAGGGCAGCGTGCGCTCAGCTGCTGTCGAATCACAACACAGGAACCGCTGGCCCAATCAGAACTCGTTAAGTATTTCTGAAGGAGGGACTTTATAGAACAAGGAAGTCATCAGCCCATTTTTATGAAAGTGAAAACAGCGGTATACAGATAGGTGAATTGTGTGAAAAATACAGTTTTTTTTTTACACGCGAAACATGAACATGTTATATTGCACACTGTAAACACAATCAAAGCTTCAAAAAAGCGTGAAAAACTGGACCTTTAAATTAAACAGTGTCATACTGTATATATTGACTTTATATAAGCAATTGGCTTCCCTACTCAGATATTGGCATCGGTTATCAAAAAAAAATAAAAAACCTTGAAAGCATTTTACATGATATTGTCATTTACTTTATCTCAATATTATAAAAACATCAGTTAAAATCAGTTAAATGAATGATTCAATGACTCACTCAAAATACACAAAAGGCAGTGGCTGCATCCAAAATTGCATACTTTGTGATTAGTGCAGTTAGAGATGTGAAATATACTAATTGCGTTTGAAATGTACTAATAGTAGGCATATTGTATGTAAAAAGATTACTATGCCTGAATTCACTGTATTCATGAAACAGAGGCGATAAAATATACGGATGACTTTACAAGGCCATGGGAGTGGATGTGTAAATGGCAGTGAAGCAATGCAATTGTCAATGGTTGGTCACATGATCATGACAACATGGTGTTTATGGTATGTAGGATGAATTTTATACTACACATATTCACACTATATAGATTGTACTGTTGCAAAGCTATTACTTATTCAAAAGAAGTACCTGGAGTATGCAATTTCGGATACAAATATGACTTTTATGTTGTAACTAACATAAAGGACCACTGAAAAGTCCCCACTACTAATGCACGGAATGACAGTCTGTCTGAAACACTGCAAACACAGTTAGGTGGAGTGATACAAATAGTCCCAATGGCAATGCACTATATAAGCACTCTTGGAACACATATCAGAAAAATCGGATTTGAGAATTGGAACTGTTATATAAGTAAATGGATCATGTAGTGAATTTATAAGGATCTTTAGAGTTTTTTTTATTTTTATTATTATTATTTTTTTGTGGAGAACAAGACAATAATATAACTAAGAATGTATCTAGGTGGACAGCAGTGGGAGCTTTGTGTTGTGACCATTATGTCTGTATAGTATATCAAACTCATATCAGAGGAGCAAGACAAATGTTGTTTTCCATGATACAACCCTGTTAAGTAATCATATTTCATAAAATAAAAAATAAAATATAAACATTCTAGTCTAGAATAGTGAAACCCAGCTAACAGCTCAATATGTGGATGCTCATTTATCTTCTCTCTGCTGTTAAGGTAGAACACATGAATAATAGTTTAAAAGAAGACCCTTTATTCAAGGGTGATGAATGCAGTAAGATCAGCGCAATAGAGACTGAGCTGTAAAGCAGAGCTTCTTATTTGAATCAAGGGCAGGGATGCAGTTACTTGGGATGAAAAATGCAAAGACCAACACATTTGCAAACAGAAAGCCTCATATTCATTCTACTGCCAATTTGGCTTTTGTTCCATGTCATCTACTCACAAAAACACTACACAATGCAAAAAGTGAACAAAGAAAAATAATGAGTCTATCTATAACGTTATCTGCTCAACTGTTGGCAGTTGTCAGTGAGGGTTTGGAGAATAAATATTTTAATGTTTTTTAAACCTCATGCATAGGATTGAACTTTTTTAAAGGAATAATTCACACTATTGAAAATGTTGTGCAATCTTTTACTCACCATCATGTCTTTTCAATATATATATTTATATATATTTATATATATATATATTTATATATATTTATATATATATATATATTTATATTAATATATAATTTATATATAATTTATTAAATTTTTGTTATTTTTGTTTATTTTTTGTATGTTTCCTTTTTTGTAGACTACTAAATAGAGTTATGTTTATGTTTGTCTATATATATGTCACAAGGTGACGATCTTTAGGGGCGGAACCAAAATTCGGGAAGTTTGGTTCCGCCCGGAAGTGTTTCCGCCCGGACCGGAAAAACAGAACACCGGAACTTCCGGTAGCGCCGTAAGAAGGAAAATCAGGGAATTCGATGCACCTGTGCCTAGTTAGGGACAGCGGTTGGTGATTGGAGGATACGCTGGACAAGGCAGTACTTAAGGCCAAGTTATTTTACAGTCTGAAAAAAGCTCTCTTTGGTGTGTGTGAAGCACTGGGTTGTGCCCGTCTTGGTACGCTGCTGGTAGCTGTCTAACTCTCTCTCTCCCTCAGGCTGGAATTGTATGATTGTGAAGACATCGCGAACCTTAAAGGTTGAGAAGTGAACAGATTATACGGCGAACTGAGACGACGTGAAAAAGGGGATTGGAAGTGGCATTGATGTGAGTACTAAGAGCCAGTCGAAAGTGCCCTGTATATTGACCTGGCGTTGTGTAGATCTCTCCAGGAGGAGGAGGGTGGCCCTACCCCTAATATAGTGTGGTGGGAGAGCCGAAGGAATACTTATTGAAGTAGTCGCAACGACGACATCACTAGCTAGGCCGCATATTCCATCGCCAGATCCGAACCAAGCGAAGTGAAGGAAGACGGGTGTCCTTTCCGTACACTGAGTGTGGTGGGTGAGTCTTCGTGCTGTGAAAACCTATAATTTTGACGTGGTGTTGTATATTGCTGTGGGCTGCTGTGTATTGCCGTGTGTCCTGTCAGATAAACCCCCGCCTTCACGCACTTCGGCGTGGGAGGACAAGGAGATTGCTGGTCCTGGCCTAGTTCAGTACAGTATATGTTGTGAGCGTGCTTCAGATCTCCGGAGATAGCACGGTACGCTGTGTCCAGCCCAGAGGTGAAAGCCATCCAAAGCAGAGTAACTGTGTTTTGTGTCTAAGTTGATACCTGTGGAGAGGAAAGGAAAGAGAGTGAGTAACACAAGGAGAAACAGAGGAAACCTGTACTTACAGTGCGCTGTGTTCAGCCCAGAGGTGAGAGCCATTCAAAGCAAACTAACGGTGCTATTGTGCCCAAGTTGATATCTGTGGAGAGAAAAGGAGAGAGAGGGAATAACACGAGGAGGAATAGAGCGAACCCTGTACTTACAGTACGCTGTGTCCAGCCCAGAGGTGAGAGCCATTCAAAGCAAACTAACTGTGCTATTGTGCCCAAGTTGATACCTGTGGAGAGAAAAGGAGAGAGAGTGAATAACACGAGGAGGAATAGAGCGAACCCTGTACTTACAGTACGCTGTGTCCAGCCCAGAGGTGAGAGCCATTTAAAGCAAACTAACTGTGCTATTGTGCCCAAGTTGATACCTGTGGAGAGGAAAGGAGAGAGAGAGTGAATAACACGAGGAGGAATAGAGCGAACCCTGTACTTACAGTACGCTGTGTCCAGCCCAGAGGTGAGAGCCATTCAAAGCAAACTAACTGTGCTATTGTGCCCAAGTTGATACCTGTGGAGAGAAAAGGAGAGAGAGTGGGTAACACGAGGAGAGACTGAGGGAACCTGTACTTACGCCGCTGCCTGTGGAGAAAGAGAAAGCGAGTGAGCACCCAAGGAACGAACTGTGTGAACCAGTACTTACTGTGAGCTGTAATCAGCGAAGAGGTGAGAGCAAAACCAAGCTGAACTAACTGTGCCTGTGTGTCCCAGCCGCTGCCTGTGGAGAAAGAGAAAGCGAGTGAGCACCCAAGGAACGAACTGTGTGAACCAGTACTTACTGTGAGCTGTAATCAGCGAAGAGGTGAGAGCAAAACCAAGCTGAACTAACTGTGCCTGTGTGTCCCAGCCGTTGCCTGTGGAGAAAGAGAAAGAGCGTGAGCACCCAAGGAACGAACTGGGTGAATCAGTACTTACTGTGAGCTGTAATCAGCGAAGAGCTGTTGCCTGTGGAGGAAGAGAAAGAGAGTGGGCACCTCGAGAACGAACTGAGTGAACCAGTACTTACCGTGAGCTGTATTCAGCGAAGAGGAGGAAGAAGGAGGGCGCTACGGATACCTAAGACTCAGGCCGGGGCCCGAGCCCCACGCCCCGGATCCCCGTGGCCCCCTTGCTCCCTGACCTCTTCCCGGCCATAGCCCATCTGGAGGGCCGAGTCAGAGTTTAGTTTTAATTGCCCTTTCCCTATTCCCTAAGCTATTTTTAAATATTTAAATAAAGATTGTTTTATCACTTACTTGTTCTCGTGTTGCTTGGCCATTGGGTCGGGTTTGGGGACCTCCTCGAGGTGGAAGTTGAGAAGGGGTGTGGCTTCGTTAAAGCATAGCCAGCCCCTGGGTGTGACAGATTTGGCGTAGTCGGCAGGGTTTCCACCTCGAGTTGAGTAACCAAGGTCGTCCAATGACCGACAACGCGGGGCTTTCAGCCCAACCCCGTGCCATGCCCGTTTTTATGGGGAGCCCCTGGATTCAAAAATATGGGGGGACAGAATCCGAGGTACGATTGTCTGAATGGAAGGCTCAACTAGAGTACTTGGCCGACCTACAGGGCCTTAGTGCAGCCCAGCGGCTTCAATTTGTGTTAAACTCCCTGGATGGAGAAGCGCGGCGAGAGGTGCATGCCGCCCCCGAAGCCGTTAGAGCCAACGCCCAAACCGTGTTCCAGTTCCTCACTGAACAGTATGGTGACCACACCCCCGTAGCTGTCCTTCGCTCCCAGTTCTTCAATTGTAAGCAGGGCCCCCGCCAACCGATTAGAGCTTTCGCCCTGAGGTTGCGAGAGCAATTCGCCCGACTACAGACCCGTCGGGACCACGGGTTGGGAGATGGAGAGACTCTATTGCGGGACCAGTTTCTTCTGGGGTTGAAGGAGGGTCCGGTGAGACAGAGCCTACGTATCCAGTTTCGAAGGGACCCGGGTCTTACGTTCGAAGATCTGAAGAAAGAGGCACTGGCCCTGGAAGGTGATGAGACTGAGGTGAGTGGTTCCCCAGTGTGTGCGGTTGTCAGTGAAGTAGCACCAGCACAACCCGGAGGCCCTGACTGGAAGCAAGCACTGAAGGCTGAACTTTTGAAAGATGTCCGCGATCAGATGTCTGAACTGTCTAAAGCCCTCGTAGGAGAATTGCGCCAAGGACGGGCGCGGGAGGAACCACGGCCGGCGCCCCGAGACCGAGTGTACTCAGAGGGAGGCCGAGAGCCGTTCAGGCGCCCGAACCACTTTAACCGGCCCCGTTTCGAATGGGACGAGCAAGGGCGACCCATCTGCAACCGCTGTGGCAAACCAGGTCACTATAGCCGCCAGTGTGGGCCCCGCAGGGCGTCAGAAGGGGGTTTTTAGGTCGGCCGGCCACTGTGGGTCGTGTGGCCGGGACCCCTCGAGAAGACCCTGGAAGAGGATATGGCTCTAGGAGCCAGATGATTGGGCGTAGCCCCGTGGCGAAGGTGAGAGTGTGCGGCAAGGAGATTCAATGCCTGGTAGACACAGGCTCCCAAGTGACGTTGTTTGCTGAGAGTTTATCCGAAGAAGTGTTTGGGAAACAAGGGGCACCAGGGGCGGAGGCCCCCTGGCTTACTCTGAAGGGCGCAAACGGCCTCGACATCCCATATATTGGCTACCGATTGACGGACCTAGAGGTTCACGGAGTGATGGTCCCCCAGAAAGGTGTGATTATCGTGCAAGACCATTGTCTGGGTGCACATCGAGCCCTGTTGGGCATGAATGTCCTCGCTGATTGCTGGGAAGAGCTATTTCGGGCTAGGCCCGTATCGAAGATACCACCTGCAGAGAGGCCCAAGTGGGAGTGTGTGGTAGCTGACTGTCGAAGGGTGCAAATGAGCCAAGTCCGCAGGGAACAGGAAGAGGTAGGAAGAGTGATGTGTCGTTTTGCTTTGTCTGTCCCCGCAAAAAGTGAGGCTGTTGTGTGGGCGCGAGTACCGCCCCGAAGAGCGGGCCCAGAAGAGTGGGTGCTGGTGGAGCCCCATGTGGATTGTCCACAAGTGGAAGTGGCACGAGGACTATCGACGGTCCGGCGGGGGAGAGTCCCCGTGAGGATACGGAATGTACATCCATACGCGGTGCAACTACATCGGCACCAACGATTAGCCCGTCTGACAACGGTTACATCCCACCAAGTAAGGGAAGAGAGGGATATTAGTTTTCGTCAGGTGTGCCCCACTGTCATCGAGGTGGCCCTGACACAAGTAGACACCCCATGGGGTGGTATGGAGAGGAGTGTGCCGAGCCACCTGGCGGGTGAGTCGTTACAAGGGGAGGATTTAGAGCAGGCACAGACACAGAAGTTACAGGCCCTCCTTCGGAGATGGCAGCATGTGTTCGCCACCCACGATGAAGACTACGGATGCACCCAGGTGGTACAACATCATATACCTACCGGGGATGCAGGGCCCAGCCGGGAGAGGTATCGCCCAATTCCGCCCACTTTGTATACCGAGGTACGTACACTCCTGCAAGGCATGCTGAAGCAAGGAGTTGTTAGGGAAAGCAGCAGCCCGTGGGCGGCCCCCATAGTGCTGGTGCAAAAGAAGACGGGGGCTTGGAGATTCTGCGTGGACTACCGTAAGCTGAACCTCGTGACTAAGAAAGACGCTTTCCCTTTGCCACGGATCGAAGATTCGCTTGCCAGCCTCACGCAGTCGGCATGGTACTCTACCCTAGATTTGGCCAGTGGCTACTGGCAGGTGCAGGTGGCCGAAGCAGACCGGGAGAAGACTGCCTTTACAACCCCGTTTGGACTATTTGAATGGGACCGGATGCCTTTCGGGCTCTGTAACGCTCCGGCCACCTTCCAGCGGCTGATGCAGCGGTGCTTGGGAGGTCAGTTAATGGAGTCAGTATTAGTTTACCTGGATGATGTGATTGTCTACTCCCCAGATTTTGATTCACACCTGAGGCACCTCGAGGAAGTCTTTCGGGCCATGGAGAAGTACGGATTGAAACTACAGCCCAATAAGTGTCACTTACTACGGAGAGAAGTTAACTTTCTGGGCCACGTGGTCAGTGCGGCTGGAGTGTCCGTAGATCCTGGAAAGGTATCGGCCGTGAAGGACTGGAAGGCCCCGAGGACAGTGAGGCAAGTGCGATCCTTTTTAGGATTTGTGGGATACTATAGGCGTTTCATAAAGGACTTTTCAAAAATTGCTAAACCCCTTAATCAGTTGCTGGTTGGCACAGGTCGTAACCGGGGCCGGGGGTCGCCCAACGTAGACTGGGATGCAAATTGTGAGTCGGCGTTCCAGACATTGAAGCAGGAGCTGCTACAGGCCCCTATCTTGGCATACGCAGATTTCACAAAACCATTCCTTTTGTATACAGATGCCAGCAATCTCGGGCTGGGAGCGGTGTTGGCTCAACGGCAGGACGGAGTTGAGAGGGTCATCGCGTACGCCAGCCGGAGCCTCCACCCAGCCGAGAGGAACGATGCGAACTATAGTTCTTTCAAATTGGAGCTGCTGGCGTTGAAGTGGGCCCTAAGTGAGAAATTTAAAGACTACCTCTGGGGTGCCAAGGTGACGATCATTACAGACAATAACCCATTAGTACACTTACAGACGGCGAAGCTGGGAGCCGTGGAGCAGCGGTGGGTGGCCCAACTGGCCAACTTTGACTATCAACTACAGTACCGACCAGGGCGTGAACACATGAACGCGGACGTCCTCTCAAGGCTGCCCGAAGCGGAAAGCCCCGGAGGGGCCAGCCCGGAGGAGGGCTATATGGTAGGAGCAGTAGAGGCACCAGGCAGCAGACAAGAGGCCGTGCCTGAGAATTGGGGATGGGATCCCCGTCGGTGGAGGGAGAGACAGGCCAGGGATCAAGATGTGCGGCTGGTAAGAGAATGGCTGGAACAGGGCCGACGGCTGACGCCAGCGGAGAGGTTAGCCCAGACGGATACTGGGAGGAGGCTGCTGGGGCAATGGGACAGGCTGGAGCTGAGAGATGGCGTTTTGTGCAGAAGGGTCAGTGACCCGAAGTTGGGCGAAGAAGTACGCCAGATCGTGGTACCCGCAGATGAGGTAACGGCTTTAGTTTCGGCGTACCACAACCAGTTGGGGCATCAGGGACAGGAGAGGACCGTGTCCCTGCTTAGGAGATTCTTCTTTTGGCCCGGGCTAGAGGCATCGGTGCACGCCCTAATTCAAGCTTGCCCGAGATGCATATTGTTTAAGTCCAGACGGGAGGTCCGAGCGCCAATGGTACCCATCCATGCGAAGGCCCCCCTTCATATCATGGCTATGGACTTCTTGACACTGGGCCGACCACGAGATCGCTACCAGAACATCTTGGTAATAACGGATTTGTTCACAAAGTACGCTTGGGCTATCCCCACCCTCGACCAGACTGCAACCACCACCGCTACAGTTTTATGGCGGGCCGTCTTCCAGACGTTCGGATGCCCGGAGTTTCTGCACTCCGATCAAGGAGCCAACTTTGAGTCCAGGGTAATTAGAGAACTATGCCAGTTGTACGGTTGCACGAAAACTCACACCACTTCGTATCATCCTCAGGGGAACGGCGGCTGTGAGAGATTCAATCAGACCCTATTGGGGCTGCTGGGGACCTTGGACCAACAACGGCAGGACGATTGGGTGAGTGCCTTGCCAAACCTCCTACAGGCCTATAACAACAGTATACATAGTACTACGGGTTACGCTCCCACTTACCTGATGTTTGGCAGACACATACGAATGCCTACTGACCTGGTCCTAGGAGTGATAGCCGACCAAGAGGAAGCAAGTGTAACGGAGTGGGTGGGGCGCCATCACCAGCGCTTGCATTTCGCCTACGAGCAGGTGTCGAAAAGGATACAGACGGCAGGAGAGAAAAGTAAGCGGTTGTATGATCGGACTGCTAGAGAAGCCCCTCTACTGCCAGGAGAGAGGGTGTTGGTGAGAGATAATCGGCGGCAGGGGAAGGGGAAACTGAGTGACCGTTGGGAGGCCACCCCTTATGTAGTCTGCCGGCAGCAGAGGCCGGGGCAGCCGGTCTATACCATCCGGCCAGAAGGGAAGTCAGGCCCCGACCGTGTGGTGCACCGGAACATGATTCGCCCATGCCCTAACTACCCTGAAGCCGTGGAAGAAGTCCCCACGGAACCTGTACCAGCGGCCCCCTGGATTGAAGGTTGGGCTGTGGTACCAGGGAGACCCGTGGTGGCACCACCCCCGATCGCCCCGAGAGAACCAGAAGCAGCCCCTGAACAAGCTGAGCCCGATTCACCAGTGAGACGATCCCAGCGAGAGAACCGAGGCCGACCCCCTGCCCGCTATGGGGAGTGGACAGCCCGAGGACGTTCTAGGGACTAGAACGGATTGGCGGGGGAGGATGTCACAAGGTGACGATCTTTAGGGGCGGAACCAAAATTCGGGAAGTTTGGTTCCGCCCGGAAGTGTTTCCGCCCGGACCGGAAAAACAGAACACCGGAACTTCCGGTAGCGCCGTAAGAAGGAAAATCAGGGAATTCGATGCACCTGTGCCTAGTTAGGGACAGCGGTTGGTGATTGGAGGATACGCTGGACAAGGCAGTACTTAAGGCCAAGTTATTTTACAGTCTGAAAAAAGCTCTCTTTGGTGTGTGTGAAGCACTGGGTTGTGCCCGTCTTGGTACGCTGCTGGTAGCTGTCTAACTCTCTCTCTCCCTCAGGCTGGAATTGTATGATTGTGAAGACATCGCGAACCTTAAAGGTTGAGAAGTGAACAGATTATACGGCGAACTGAGACGACGTGAAAAAGGGGATTGGAAGTGGCATTGATGTGAGTACTAAGAGCCAGTCGAAAGTGCCCTGTATATTGACCTGGCGTTGTGTAGATCTCTCCAGGAGGAGGAGGGTGGCCCTACCCCTAATATAGTGTGGTGGGAGAGCCGAAGGAATACTTATTGAAGTAGTCGCAACGACGACATCACTAGCTAGGCCGCATATTCCATCGCCAGATCCGAACCAAGCGAAGTGAAGGAAGACGGGTGTCCTTTCCGTACACTGAGTGTGGTGGGTGAGTCTTCGTGCTGTGAAAACCTATAATTTTGACGTGGTGTTGTATATTGCTGTGGGCTGCTGTGTATTGCCGTGTGTCCTGTCAGATAAACCCCCGCCTTCACGCACTTCGGCGTGGGAGGACAAGGAGATTGCTGGTCCTGGCCTAGTTCAGTACAGTATATGTTGTGAGCGTGCTTCAGATCTCCGGAGATAGCACGGTACGCTGTGTCCAGCCCAGAGGTGAAAGCCATCCAAAGCAGAGTAACTGTGTTTTGTGTCTAAGTTGATACCTGTGGAGAGGAAAGGAAAGAGAGTGAGTAACACAAGGAGAAACAGAGGAAACCTGTACTTACAGTGCGCTGTGTTCAGCCCAGAGGTGAGAGCCATTCAAAGCAAACTAACGGTGCTATTGTGCCCAAGTTGATATCTGTGGAGAGAAAAGGAGAGAGAGGGAATAACACGAGGAGGAATAGAGCGAACCCTGTACTTACAGTACGCTGTGTCCAGCCCAGAGGTGAGAGCCATTCAAAGCAAACTAACTGTGCTATTGTGCCCAAGTTGATACCTGTGGAGAGAAAAGGAGAGAGAGTGAATAACACGAGGAGGAATAGAGCGAACCCTGTACTTACAGTACGCTGTGTCCAGCCCAGAGGTGAGAGCCATTTAAAGCAAACTAACTGTGCTATTGTGCCCAAGTTGATACCTGTGGAGAGGAAAGGAGAGAGAGAGTGAATAACACGAGGAGGAATAGAGCGAACCCTGTACTTACAGTACGCTGTGTCCAGCCCAGAGGTGAGAGCCATTCAAAGCAAACTAACTGTGCTATTGTGCCCAAGTTGATACCTGTGGAGAGAAAAGGAGAGAGAGTGGGTAACACGAGGAGAGACTGAGGGAACCTGTACTTACGCCGCTGCCTGTGGAGAAAGAGAAAGCGAGTGAGCACCCAAGGAACGAACTGTGTGAACCAGTACTTACTGTGAGCTGTAATCAGCGAAGAGGTGAGAGCAAAACCAAGCTGAACTAACTGTGCCTGTGTGTCCCAGCCGCTGCCTGTGGAGAAAGAGAAAGCGAGTGAGCACCCAAGGAACGAACTGTGTGAACCAGTACTTACTGTGAGCTGTAATCAGCGAAGAGGTGAGAGCAAAACCAAGCTGAACTAACTGTGCCTGTGTGTCCCAGCCGTTGCCTGTGGAGAAAGAGAAAGAGCGTGAGCACCCAAGGAACGAACTGGGTGAATCAGTACTTACTGTGAGCTGTAATCAGCGAAGAGCTGTTGCCTGTGGAGGAAGAGAAAGAGAGTGGGCACCTCGAGAACGAACTGAGTGAACCAGTACTTACCGTGAGCTGTATTCAGCGAAGAGGAGGAAGAAGGAGGGCGCTACGGATACCTAAGACTCAGGCCGGGGCCCGAGCCCCACGCCCCGGATCCCCGTGGCCCCCTTGCTCCCTGACCTCTTCCCGGCCATAGCCCATCTGGAGGGCCGAGTCAGAGTTTAGTTTTAATTGCCCTTTCCCTATTCCCTAAGCTATTTTTAAATATTTAAATAAAGATTGTTTTATCACTTACTTGTTCTCGTGTTGCTTGGCCATTGGGTCGGGTTTGGGGACCTCCTCGAGGTGGAAGTTGAGAAGGGGTGTGGCTTCGTTAAAGCATAGCCAGCCCCTGGGTGTGACATATATATATATAATAGTAAAAAAAATAAAAATAATGATTATTATATTCATGGTATAAAGCATCCATTTTTTATGTTTTTAGTTGTGAATCTAGAATACTGCTTACATTTCAGGTGCTGTATTTACATTCATATGTTAAATTTCAACATGTACTTGAAATGTGAAAAGCACCTTTTGTACCTAATGTTACGTACAAATACCTAGGCTAGCAGATCTGTAGTCCACTGCTACGGATGGTGTTGGTGTTAGTACATTATTGCAGTCGTTGGAAGTAAGTGATGGAAAGTAATGTGGGCCAGAGCTGTTCCAGAAGCCAGTGCACACTGATAGTAACCGGTTCCAGCCAGTGAGTGTCTGTGAGGGAGAAATGCAGATTCAAGCAAATATCATCAGAATGGGTTTGTTGCATAAATGTACGCAGGAATATCTGAGCTTTGCGTTATTTGTTTGACACTTGCAGGAAGTGGGTGTTAAAGTGTAGCACTCTAATCCATATGTGTAAAGTCGAGCTTTAAACAAACACATGCATGTCACTAGCTGCATTAGAGAGGAGGAGGATGGAGATAATGAGTGAATTCCTCTTATTTGTATTTGATTTTGATAAGAAATGTGTTACATGCCAATAAAAGAGAATACATAAAATGGCAATAAAAGAGAAACACATGTGTATAGCCTAAAGGATCGCTAAAATACAAACACTTAAGTAGCATGCTAAATATATCTCTATGCACTAATGTTGTTTTCATTTTAAAGCAAGCAAATACATTAATAAATAATAGACAAATCCACTGAATTTTTTACACATGCAATGAGACATAATTTGGCCTTTTTATAAGGCTTTCCCTTGGGGACCCATCAGTGTGGATCCCCAGAACTGTTTAAGTTTTGATTCTTTTTGTGAGTGCTAGCAAATCCTCACATTTGTATTTGTGTTATGGTGGAGGAATTTCCATTGACCTTTATTGTTTTTATAATGAGTTAATTATATTTTCTATCCCCTAATCATATCATAAAATTTTATTAACTATTATGCTGTTTTCCACGTGGCCCCGTTGACTGCACTCCATGATGTATATAATGTCAGGTTTTACTTTTATTGTAAGGACAGTTGGTAAAAACCTGACCCACAAACATAACACATATTCATCCACATGGCTGAAGAAATGTGGCTTTCAGCAAGCAGTCATGTGGGAAACTGATAATGCTCGAGAGCAGAATGTAGAGAGAGCGAGAGAGAGATGTGCATGGCATGGTTATGCTAACAGACCATGTATTAAGATTTCTCTCATACTGTTCTCTAACTAATATCTGCCCTCAGTCAATCTCTCTCTCTCTCTCTCTCTCTGTATCCATCTCTACAAGCAGCAGTGAAAGTATCTGAAGCCTCTGGGCAGTGTTTTTCTGCCCTCTACTGTTCACAGCCCAAATAGCCAGAGCAAATTTGTTATTGTTGCTTTTTTTTTTTTAAGCAGGATGTCATTTTAAAATAACAATCCAAGTATGGTCTTAGGGTACATTCATTTGGACTTGTGCATGTTAACAGAAATGTTTGTGTTTGTAAAAAGGCATGGGATGTTTCAGATTTGTTTGTTCTTTGCATGCTTTAGAGAAGCATTTAAGAAGAGCAGTCCTCTGAATGGATTGGCTCTGTAAAGCTCGAAATGTGTCACATGACCTGAATTACACAAATTGCGTATCAGGCACTCCTGTCGGCCAGCAATCTTTATATTCAAAGATAAAAGCTTATTATTTATTCATTTATTTATTGTTCATTTGTTTTTGTTCATATTTTGAATTAGACTTAGTTTGTATATTTCCTGTTTTCACTTTGATTTAGTTGTAGTATTTTTATTTTTGTTTTAAATGTCTGTATACTTCTAATTCATTTTTATTTTTATTCTGTACATTTTTATTCAGTGTTTTACGTGTTTTTATATTTACACTAGTATTGTTTTTATTAATTTAATATAATAATGTGTAAATATAATATTTTTAATGTGCTATTTTACTCAAACACACTTAATATATTAATATTATGTAGTATAATATATATATATATATATATATATATATATATATATATATATATATATATATATATATATATATATTTTTTTTTTTTTTTTTTACATTTTTCATTAAATGTAAATGTTTTTCATATTGACTATTTTATTTACATCAATTTTTGGTATGTATTTCATACTCATCATTAGTTGAAATTAGAGGTCGACCGATATATCGGACGATATTTGTCATTTTTTAATATATCGGCATCGGCCGATATCCGTGTTTAGTAGCGCCGATTTAAAGTCAGGCACGTCGGCGGGCAGCCCCGTGTTATTGGCGCGGTGGAAAGTGCTGCTGCCGCATGTGAAGCACCCCAAGCCAAAACTTTTGGAAGATTCATCAACAGTCCTGGGAGATAAAGGTAGTCAGAGAATTTCACTCTGTAAATGGGGTGGAGAAGTTGGCAGCTCTTACAAACACTGCAGCGTGATTGAGGGCTCCGTTACTCCGCCCCGCTCACAGACAGCACCGTGCTCAGAGAGACAGCTGTCCTGGAGCTGCCCAGAACAGTGAATTACATTTGTTCAGAAGCATGGTTTGATGCATACAATAGCCAGGTTTCCATCCAACTCATTTGTATTTAGGGATGTCAATATTCGATAGTTTCCATGATCGATCGTCATTTAAATTTACGATCAACTAAAACCTTAATTCTGCAAAATGCGTCTGCAGCGGTATTATTATTATGTGCAAAAGCCACTTGGAAAAAAAGCTTTCTCATCCGAATTAAAGGGGTTTTAGTCTGAATAAAATGCTAGTAGCAGGACTGTAAAATGAATAGATGTGATTATGATCATTTGATCAAATGAAGAGAGCGCGCCATATGTTTTAGATCATGTTACTTTGTTGACTGTTTCCTACAAGGAGACCGCTGAATGTGCCTCTTTAAATGGTTTCGTGGTGCTCGTTGTTGTATTTTAAAACACAACTGCAATGTTTTCAAATGACAGTGACACTATAGTAGTGGTGCAACAGATCCGTGATCCGTTCGGATCAATAATCTTCGGTTCGGCACACACGTGATCCGCGGATTGATTTATGAAAAAAAAAAAAGTTGCGTATGTTCAGTCCACACTCAGTGGTCATGGCGAGTGGAGGAATGGAGGAGCTTGAACGCCCCGCGCATTTTGGCTTCCCTGTCAGATATAATGATGAAGAAAAGAGGTTAGAGTGTAAAACCGTGACGGTGCGTAGAACCATGACATCCCATCGCGCACCCAGGCTCTCTCGCCTCTCGCCTTGGGCACCAAATAACCTAGAGCCGGCCCTGCGCGCACCCATCGAACTTCAGTGAAAAGATTGTGCAAGATCTTTATGAACAGGAGAAGAAAAAAGTTGTGGATGAACTATCCCGAGCATCCTCTGTTGCGCTCACGACAGAAGGGTGGATGTCCAGGGGGACGGAGAGCTATGTGACGATAACTGTTCACTTCATTACAGCAGACTGCGAGATGAGAAGTCCAGCTATTATGTTAAAAAGAAGATATTATGCCATGTGCACTTTAAGTTGATTTAATATATTTTAATTTAATAATTGAATGTTAATAGAAAAAGACAAAACGTATGTTTATTTGTCTTGGCCTTTTTGTTTTTGCTGATCCGAAAAATGATCCTACCCATACGAGGACGAGCGAGCGCGGGTTTGACTAGATGTATTTGGAGGTTATTGCTCACGTCTCGTTCTACACATATGCAAATGTTTCCATATTAGCAATGTATCTGAATGTTAAACTATAATATTTTTTATTTTTTTAATGTAAACTAGACGGAAAAGATCATCCTCTTCACATGAGCAAAAACGTGCATAACAGCAGAGTGGACCGGTATACTACGGTCTGTTTAAACTGACCAGTGTAACCTTTTATATGTTTGGTTGACTGTACTTTATTTTAATAATGAACAGACTGCGATGTAAGTTTGAAATTAGAATGCATTTTAGATGTTCTGTGCAGGGCCGTGCAGAGACCTTTGGAGGGGCAGGTGCTCAAAGTATAAAAGGGGCACATGGAACAAGGCTTTAAATGGCACTGTCCAAAATATCAACACAGCAATATATTGTGATGCATTCCTTCCTGATTCGCGTATCGATATGGATGATTATGTATTAATACGGCAGCAAATGCTCTGATGCAGTTTTGAAAAAGAAAAAATAGAAAAGACAATTTTAAGTTTAAAAGTAAAAAAAATATTTTCTTCCCACCTAATAATAGCTCTGGGATCAGAAACTGAAATGTCTTAAGTTCTCCCAACCTGATGGCTTTTTCTTCTCTGTTTCTACAGAATAATTAAGAGCATCTGTTATAGTAAAAACTATAGAAAACGCTTGTGCCTCTACATTTTCCTCTTTCTCACCAGCCTCTGTCTCCTGGCTTGCTGTTCCCTGCTCCCTTTCTGTCACTTGTGCCTCTACATTTCCTTCTTTTTCTTCCTCTGTCTCCATCTCCTCATCTGGGGCCCGTTTCACAAGGGAGGTTAAGTGAGAACTGAGTATGTTAACCCTGAAATGAGGGAAACTCTAGGTTTTCTTTTTCGGAATGGGAGGTTTGTCAAACCTGAGAAAGCAGGGTAAGTCAAACCCGTTTCTGAAAGAGAGGTAACTTACACTCAGAGTCAGTTACCATGGTAACTTACACTATGGCCCTAACCTGGTTGGGAGCAGGTTTTCTTCGATAAACCCAGTTTTATTTCGGTCTCCTCCCCCTTTTTAAACACTTCATTAATGCACGCTGGAAAAATGCTCTTCTTACTAAGTGTTTTTTTTTCTTCTTTTTTTGCCCAAGTACAAATATTTTAAAAAAATTATAAAATAAAGATCGATTTTCTATATAAGAAAATTATATAAGAAATTTTGTCTTGTTTCCTGGGGGGTGATCTAAATTAAGTGCAATTTACTTAACCAAAATTATATGCCAGTGTGGTAATAAAAATAATCTTAATGCAAATGGTAAACCTTATTCTGAGTGTCTATTACTAAGTGCAAATCTACTGTAGCTCCACCCTCCATCGACACATAAGGTTAAATATGACACATGTGAATAACGGCTTCAGTGATGTAGGCACTAGGCAGTAATGTTTTTGGCACGGAAACTAGCTTGTAACGCTATTTATTGGGTTAGAGTCCGGCTTTTGCCGAGCTCATTATTCTCACTTTTCTCATCACATGTCACATTAGAATTTATTTTCAATAAAAATTAACAAAATGTTCTTAAAGTGGAAGTAAAGTGCCTAACTAGTGTTTAATAATGATACAACTATTTATAATTGTAATAAATATAATCATTTACAATGTTATTATTGCATCCTGTTAATGTATAACAATACTGAGGTGCAAATGTATCTGCCAGTATAAAGTATAACTAGCATCTAAATATTATTTACACTTAGTCTGTTGCAAAGTACTGCTACTTTTACATTGTTAATAGAATATATCACGATTTTCACTGTACATTTTTTTCTGTAAATAGCATCTAGAGCTACTTTGTCACGCTGTCTGGACTCTGTTTCCCTGGGTGTCCACTAGTGGGCTCACTTCCCCTTAGGCACTTCACCATAGGCACTAGTATTCCACTAGTCTTGTCCTGTCATCACAGTAATTGCACTCCTGCTAATTGCACCAGGTGCATTAACTTAATTGTCATTAGCCTCCCTATAAATACCTGTCTTTCGATGTTGTCTGTATGGAGTCCTTACCTTTCGTTTTATCAGCCTTCTCATCCTCCGAGATTCTCCTTTGTCTTCTCGTCCTCCCTCGTTTTCCGAGTTCCCTTTCCTGTCCCTTTCCTTTGTTTGTTTTGGACTGCTTGTTTGGTTTTGACCTTGGATTGTTTTCGACCATGATTTTGGATTATCTTTTAACAATAAACATCTGCAATTGGATCTACTCTCTCCTGTGTCTCACTGAACACGATCGTCACATACTTGCACTTAGCCTACTGTAAATAGGATCTATTGCTAAGAAAGTATGTTAATTCCACTTAGTGTAAATAGCCACTGCCATATTTTTCTAACTCTATTGGCAGATCATTTGTAAAATAAGAAAAATACACTTAAAATATTATTATTAATATGATTATCTTATATATATTTTTTGCCCATGAGATTCATTAATTCATTAATCTAATGTTCTGCCAGTTTTCACCTGTGATATTATAACACTGATAAGAATTACATTTGTATCGAGTCTGAAGTATGCAGATGGATTTTTGGCGGGAGCTGTTGCCATGGTGAATCGTAATATCGGTGCTCCATTGATACTGGCTTTTTATAGTAGTGGTGCACGCGCTTAACTCAGAGTCAGTCAATTTAGAGTTGATTAAACCAACTCATTTCAGCTGTTCTGTAACCGAAAATTCTGAGTTTCCCATCTCAGGGTAAGTCAACTCAGAGTTCAAGTTTAAACTCAGAGTTGGTTGAACCTCCTTAGTGAAACGGGCCCCAGCTCTATTACTTTGAACTCTCTGTCCATTTAGAAACAAGGCATAATTTACTATTTCAGCATTAATCTATTTTTTTACCATCACTACTGTCTACTCTTGCACCTAATCAATAAGTCCACCTTAAATATTGATACAAAGCATTAAACAACTGATACACTGGAATATAGTGATTAATATTATTAGTACTGTTGCAGTTGTTGTCTAAAATTGAACACCTTTGCAATGTAAACAAATGACAGGCTACAAGTGTTATTCATCCATCTCCTTCACACTGCACTTTGATGTCAGGTGTCAGATGTCAATATATATATATATATATATATATATATATATATATATATATATATATATATATATATATATATATTTGTGTCAAATTTAAATATAATTATAATTTAATTCATTTCTTAATTTTTTTTATTTTTATAATGATAATTCAGAGAATGAGAAAATCTGAATAAGCCTTACCAGTGTTGTGATAATTATTTTTAAGGCACTCTATGTTTTAAAAAAAATTATTAAATACTGTAATATAATACTAGTTTAGTCAAATAACATAAAGAAGACCATACCCCTCGATCCCTGTGAAACTTTTCTTCCTCAAACAGCACGCTAACGTTACTCTACACTACAGACTACACACAGCAATATAAACAACATATCTGCATGTTCTCACATCACATCGTTCTTGTAAAATAATAAAAATCAAAATCACTTCGCTGAGAATGAAACACCACTTACCAGCTGCCGCGGTGTTAATAATATCCTCTAGCAATAAAAAAATGTGCGTTCAGCTTGAGAGGAATCGTCCCGCTCGGAGGAGGTCGTCGTCGTCAGGTGAAAGGTCATCATGTGGGTCATTTTATTTATGGCTAAATTATTATTAATACATTTTACTAATATTTAGATTGGGCATGGGCAGGCATTCACAAAAGGGCATGTTATTACAAAAAATTTGAGGAAAATTTGCTTTGACAAAAGGGCACTTTGGGCATCAAAGGGCAAAGGTGCAGGTGCTCAAGCAGCTAGTTATCAGGAGATTTTGGAGCACTTCATGCTTCCATCTGCTGAAAAGCTTTATGGAGATGAAGATTTCATTTTTCAGCACGACCTGGCACCTGCTCACAGTGCCAAAAACACTGGTAAATGGTTTACTGACCATGGTATTACTGTGCTCACTTGGCCTGCCAACTCTCCTGACCTGAACCCCATAGAGAATCTGTGGGATATTGTGAAGAGAAAGTTGAGAGACGCAAGACCCAACACTCTGGATGAGCTTAAGGCCGCTATCGAAGCATCCTGGGCCTCCATAACACCTCAGCAGTGCCACAGGCTGATTGCCTCCATGCCACGTCGCATTAAAGCAGTCATTTCTGCAAAAGGATTCCCGACCAAGTATTGAGTGCATAACTGAACATAATTATTTGAAGATTGACTTTTTTGTATTAAAAACACTTTTCTTTTATTGGTCGGATGAAATATACTAATTTTTTAAGACAGGCATTTTGGGTTTTCATGAGCTGTATGCCAAAATCACCAGTATTAAAACAATAAAAGACCTGAAATATTTCAGTTGGTGTGCAATGAATCTAAAATATATGAAAGTTTAATTTTTATCATTACATTATGGAAAATAATGAACTTTATCACAATATGCTAATTTTTTGAGAAGGACCTGTATATATTACCTGTTTTATATATTTAATACTTGGTCAGTTTATTGATTTGTTTGGTTAACTTTGGATACATTTTTTATTTTAATACCGTGCAGTGCACAAAATTAAGATTCAAGAGATGGTTCAAGTCAGTGCTCAATAAATGATGATAAGTTTAGAAATGTTGTGCATCCACTTATTATTAGTGTGCCATTTTAGCATGCAAATGAAGGGGAAAACTTCAAGATATCGGCCCTAAAAATCGGCAGCACATATCGGCCATCTGCTGACCCTGACCTCTAAACATCGGCATCGGCTATAGAAAAACCCATATCGGTCGATCTCTAGTTGAAATACTATGCTGTCATGTTAACACAGATTGTGCTCTGTACAGTGGAACTGGCAGACAGAAGGCATATAGTAGTTATCATACTAAAAACCCCCATCCCCTCCTGTCCTCATTACCAATTTGGTTGGTAATTATGTAAAACTTCCATTTCCAGCAAGCCCCTGAAAACATGCATCTCCTCATTACCAATCAAAATGAGCTTTGGAGCTGTTGATATCTCCCCAAAATACCAGTTCTGCTGTGCAATATTTGTTTGATTAGTACAGACACACCAATCGCATACATTTCAATATGGTGTGGAAGACATAGCATCCTGGCAAATAGTGTCTGTTCAGTTTGCTTTGAGAAAGGCTGTTTAAGATCCGAATGAGAGAGCAAGTTATTCAAGACAGGGAGTTAATATGCTCTTCATTAATGCTTAAGAGCTCCCTTGACACTCAGCAAGTGTGTAAAAGCATCAGCAGGGATGCTAGTTCTCTAATATGTGATGAATTGATCTTTATATTTGTGAATTAATACATGCTAATAGAGTTGCTTAAACACAACCCTAAACCATTCCCTAAATAACAAATAGATAAATTAATAATAATAATATTAATATATATATATATATATATATATATATATATATATATATATATATATATATATATATATATATAATTATTCAAAATGTAATTAAATTTATGCATTTATCAGATGCTTTTATCCAAAGCGACTTACAGTGCATTCAGGCTTTCAAATTGTTTTTTTTTTTTTACCTATCATGTGTTCCCGGGGAATCGAACCCCCAACCTTGCGCTTGCGCTCTACCAATTGAGCTACAGGAACACTATTATTATTATATTAGTATTATTTTGTAAATTAAAATCAGTGTTGTACAAAACTACATTAGAACAAAGCAAATCATAGAGGTTTTGACATGAGTGTAAGTAAATGATGATAGATTGGATTTGTTTTTGTTTTTTTGTATGTATTAACTGATTGTCTTTATGTTTGTCTAAGTTGCATATACATGGAACTTTCAGCTCATAACTGCAAAATAATGAACACTTATAGTCTGAAGAAATTATGTTTTAATATTGGTAATGTCACAGCGCCTTTGTGGTCAGACAAGGAATTTGTTGTGATAGATGGAGCAGATGGCAATAAATAAATAAATAAATATAGATAGATCTTCTCAGGTTATGCATGTAAACATGGTTACACAAGAGGAACCAACAGGCAGGTCCTAGGCATGGTGGGACACAGTGTCTCGTTCCCTCTTGGGGAACCATGTTTACATGTGTAACTCAAGACCATCCCCTTCTAGGGAACTCCACACTGAATCCCCTAGGGCAAGGTTCCTCAAATCTGGACCTTGAGATCCAAGTTCCTGCAGAGTTTAGCTCTAACCCTAATCAAACACACCTGAGCATGCTAATCAAAGCCAATCAATGTCTTTGGGATCATTAGAAAATCACAGGCAGGTGACTTTGATCAGGGTTGGAGCTAAACTCTGCAGCTCATTGGACCTCCAGGGCAAGATTTGAGGAAGGGGGCCTTAGGGGGCACAATGGGGAACAAAATACTCACTACGCCATGCCTCGGTGCATGCATGACCACCTGGTGAGAGAGCACCAAAGAAATGGCAAGCATGCAAAGATTTAAAGGGGACATGCCAACAAAGCTGAATGGGGCAAACCAGCCAAAATAGTATAAAGGAGGGACATCCAATTCTGCCAAGATGTGAACATAATTGTCCTCAAACAGTAATGCATATAGAAACAATGGGCCATCTGCTTAAAACCCTGATGTAGGGGAGCCAGCCCAAAGTATGGGGAGTTCGGGGGATCGCCTGCTTGGAAATTCCATGAGATTAGGGGAGACCGTCCACACATAAAAAGGAGAACTGCCTACTTTGAAACCCTAAGGTGGGGAGGCAGCTAAACCCTGCTCACAGCTCAAGGAGGAGAGACTGAACCATCAGCAGGTGGTTTGTGAAGCAAAGCTCACCAGTAACATCATAAGTAACAGACCGAGGTGTAGGGGGCTCAGGAGAGACATCAAAGACTGCTAGGGATGGGAGGTTCTCTGTGTTCAGGCTATATTCTGAGCTCGGAGCCCTCCTACAGGAGAGCACACCAAATATACTTAATATTTGCTCAGTCCAATTATATGTAAGTGGGAACTCATGAAACTGGGAAGCGGGAGGAGCACGAGTGGCAACACTAATTTTCTTGTCCTGTCTCTGACCCTCAGATCATTACGGGCCAGTCCATTCGGAGGCTTCAGGAGGGTATCTGGTTCAGCAGGAAATGTATCTCCTGAAAATCAAGTCAAGCCACCTTTATTTGTATAGCAGTTTATACAATACTGGTTGTGCCAAAGCTGCTTACAGTGTTAAGCCTGTTTAACACTTATAATAGTTTATATCATATTTTTTAAACATGATATATTTATTGTCCTACTTATTTATGAAATTGTATGAACAGATGTTTAGATTATAGTTCAGGTTTATTTTTTATATATATATATATATATTTTTTTTTTACAAAATATAGATTTTTTTAAAATATCTCAGTATAGCATAGTGACTGCAGAAAAAAAGTTAACCATGCATTCACAAATTTGCAATAGGCAATTATTTCATTTTATTGAAATGTACACATTTTTGAATATTTAAATATTATATCTAAATATTCTTTTGGATGTAATATAAAAGTCACTTTAATTTTAATATTCGGCCCCTACATGAAGAGAGAGTCAGTGGTCTGCTGCGTGAGGAAAGTGAGTCTCCGGCTGCGCAAAGTGAGTCGCCGGCTGCGTGAATCATTCGCTGAGGAAAGTGAGTCGTTCGCTGCGTGAGTCGTTCACTGAGGAAAGTGAGTTCGCTGAGGAAAGTGATTTCGTTCGCTGCGTGAGGAAAGTAAGTCGTTCGCTGCGTGAGGTGAGTGTGTATACTGATGCACCGCCGGCCTGTCAGTGGTAAACTCAGTGGCTACTGGCAACTGTACGGTGAATTCCCGCGACAAGTCAGTAGCCTTATTTTTGGACCGGGCCGCACGCCGTAGTCGAGGTGATGATTTCTTTGCAGAGGATCTGTCTCTAGGGCACATCTAGTTGACATGGTCTCCACTGACATTTAGGGCTGTAGAGGATGTCTTTAGGTGCTGATCCATCATTTGATCTGGATACAGACTGGATATAGCTACGCTGACTTCGGAAAAAGAATGAAAGGGACTAATATTAGTGTAGATGCCATTGTTCTTATGATGCTCTAGTACATCGGGTGTTATGTGAAGTGTTCCAGGTTCTGACTGACATAATAAATGTAGCCTAAAAATAATTTAACGGATTTGAATTATAGAAATTCAATAGTGTGTTATGTGTATGCCAAGTTAAAGAGATTGATCTTTAATCTAGATTTAAACGAGTGTCTGCTTCCTGGACAACACTAGGTACAGTAGATTATTCCAGAGATTGGTCAATAAATAGGAAAAGGATCTGCCACCTGCAGTTGATTTTCATATTCTAGGTTTTATTAAAAGCCAATCATGCCCTTGCTTCCCTGAACTTTTCAACCACTGTCTTAACAGATGTGCCAAAATCCCAGAGCGTGAAAGCAGAGCATTGAGAAGGATGTCAAATATCTCGGACATGGAGGCATACATTTCCTAAAATGCTTGGTTGACTTTTTGCTCTCCATGGTGCTTCACAATGATGTCACTTCCTATGATTTGGAAGTGTTTTCACACATGCTTTAGATAAAAGATATGTTTTATAATATTGTACACAATTTGTAAAAGCCATTAAACAATTTGCAATGTGATTAAATAACATGAAACACATTCATAAGGCTGTTTTCATATCAAAACTTTTCTCATCAAGTTGGCGTGAACAACAAACCATTGGCGTTTGATATTTTGAACTCAGTTTGAAGGGCTCATTGAACAAATCGTAATAATTGAAATAAATTGTAAATAGGTCCAGTGAAAGTACTATTTCTGAGGTCTAGGTTTAATATTTTTGATATGTTTTTTGTGTCTGTTTTCTATACAGAGGCATCTGTCCTAAGCTACGATGGCAGTATGTATATGAAGGTGGTGATGCCGAAGGTAATACATACAGAAGCAGAGGATGTGTCTCTGAGGTTTATGTCCCAGCGTGCCTTTGGCCTGTTGATGGCTGCCACATCACGTGAGTCCGCAGACACACTACGACTAGAACTGGACAGCGGCCGTGTCAAACTGACCGTCAATTTAGGTATCGTATGCTGCTATATTTCTCTCTCTGTCCCTCTTTTCCTCGTCGTCTTTGGTTATTTTTTATTTTTGTCAGTTACTGGATGTTATCATCTTTCTTACACTAGAACTAAATTATTATTGTTTTGTTGATCTGCATGGATTGCTCCTGTTTGCTTTTCATTCTCTTGCTTTGTCAGAGGGTGATGTGGACGGACGAGTTCTCTCATCGTCTCATGTAACCTCTGACCTCATGATCGAAGCAACACATCTGCGCCAGTCATTCTCATGCATGACAATTGTTTACTTAAATTGAAGGAACATAATATATGCATAATATGTATGTGTGTATTAGGGGTGGAGCAGTTAAACTTATGGTTCTGTTTGTATGTATTTTAGAGTCACGGTTTCAGTATGGTTCGGCATGTACTATGATTAGGGAAAACTATACTGTCAAATAAAAATAAAGAAAATACGAAAAATTCTAACTACAAGCAACAGCACAAATAAAAAAAATAGAGATTTTCCTTTTTTTTTTTTTTTTTTTTTAGTTTTTAGGTACAAAAATGTAATAAAGTAATGAAATGTAAAACAGCATTGCATATTTGATTGTATAAATTAAAAATGCATCTTTATTAAAGTTACAAAAGCTATTCAATCAAAAGCAGTGAGTAATTTCTTTGCTGTTGCTGTTTGATTAATATTAAGAGTGCTGCCACTTTTAAGAGAAAGCCCTGATCCAATATGTTCAGCCGGCTATGTCTGCTCTAGGATACTTACCAAGATGAGCATTCTGGCATATTTGTGTGAATCTGACTGCACATATTCCAGCATATGGCACTTGCATTGAACAAGAGTGAATGGTTAGTCCACATGTTTATTTATTCATTTTTTATTCATATCTGTTGTTGTGATGTACTGGGAAGCCAGAATCCGCATCCAGCAACAGAAACATATATTAGCCGAACCCTGTTTGTTTTACGTGTTATTTATAGCAAACAATATTACAGATGCATTTTCAGATTTAAGTTGAACCTAGTCCTAGCGCGTGCCAAACTGTGTCTGGAGAACCGTACAGTTTGATATTTTTCCGCGAACCGTTCCACCCCTATATATATATATATATATATATATATATCATACATGGCAGTTTAATGTATCACCAGGCCTAAGTTACATACTATGTACAAGACTGTTTCTTTGTAATATTTTTTTCTGTATTTGTGTCTGCTCTGTTCTTATAGTAAGATGGGTTTAACAATCAGTTATGCATCTTTCTGTATAACTATCTTTGTCACGTTATCAGGAAAATATCTACCCATTCCCATCCCTCACTCTAAACGGCATTTATCATGCCTTGTTCAAAGATGGTACTCATCCCTTCAATGGCCTTTAGCCTGCGGCCCTGTAAGCAAAAAGCCTGAGACCAGAGCATCCAGCACACCTGCAGCTGGTAGTCAAATCATCATCCACAAAACATTAAAAGCATAAAAAACAATCAGAACACTCAGTGTTTTCATTTTTTTTTTATGTAGTACAAGCTACAAGTCTGTGTGGTGCTAATGCATTTTGGACCAAGGCTGTTTGCTCCCACTTTTCTGTTGCGGTTGATGGCACATGATAAAAATGGCCATATGGATTCCAACCTGGATGACAATTGTTACATCCAGGTTACAATTGTCATACGAATCTGCAGTTCTCTGTGAAATTCATACAGTTTGTGCTTGACCAATAATGTAGATGATAATTCATAAAAGAAAGACGAAAAAGCTAAAGTATAACTTAATTGATGAATCCTTTTGGATTAGAGCAGGCAGCCATTTTATATGGATTACCACTATATAAATGAAATACTTAAAAAAAAAAAAAAAAAAAAAGTTTTTGAATAGTTTAATTAGCCTTAAAAATTATATTCTTACAATTGTCTGAGCATGTTAATCTCTTTCAGTAGTCATAGAAATGATAATAATTGGCAAAACAAGTTATATCAAACATACTGGCTGGAATGATAAAACAGATGTTGGAAATTATCCAAAATGGCTGCTGCTCCATGTGCTCATCCCCGGAAGGTGGTGTTTCTGTTGTTGGATGTCTGCAGCTGTATCCTTGAAGGACGCGATTTCATCTGTCACTTGTTCTTCCCCATCTAGATTGTGGCAGGATAAACTGTAACACCAGTAAGTTTTTTACTCAGTTTGTTCTACATAAACACAGACATTAGCTTATGAAATTGATGTTTATTTCCGTAGACTGTCAGTTTGATCTCATTTCTTAAACAGTGTTGCTAACCTATACTACCAGTTAAACGTTTGGATTTATTCTACCCATTTTTTCTTTATTCTTTTTTAAAAAAAAATTATTATTTTCATTAGATTAGATAAGGGGTTACTGTTTGCAATAAATAAATAAATAAATAAATGCATGTATATATATATATAAATATTATAAAATATTAGTTGCTTTTTACAGTCTTTTGAACACTTTCAGCAAACTCTATAGTTGCATCCTAAAGGCTGGAATAAACTACACGAGTTTTAAAATCAGAACAGATTTTAAAACACTGGCCATCAAACACTTTGTAATTGTCACAGAGGAAAAACTGGCCATCAGACACTGAACAACTGAGGATAGAACACTACGAGACTTTAAAGTTGTTCCAATCAAAATTAACTCATGCAGAAACAGGCACCTAGTTTCTAGGAAACACATGATAAATAAAAACAATATGCGCAGTGTTGCCAACATCTTTCAAATGAAAGTAGCTAAAGCCGCTTGAAAAGTTGTCGCTAGATGACGTCATATGTTAATTAACATATTCACAATGTCATTGCATGACTTTTACATTTGTTTGCCTCTGTGCTCACAAACTGTATTTTAATGCAGCCAAATTCTCAATAAAACTTTTCACTGATATATGTTTCTATTTCTGTTGTCAGACAATGGGATGAAGATGAAATAGTGACTGAAATGCAGCCCATTAAGACTATAACCAGCTCTCTAATCTGCACAAAAATCCGGATACATAAACAGGATGTCGTCTAATGAAATCAAATACACATAACATAAAGACAATGGCTGTGCCATGATTTCAGTTATATTTGCATGTAAAATAGAGTTCGAAGTGACAGATTGTCTTCTTTAACTGAAATCGTTGCTCATCTCAGCTGCTAGCTGAACAGAGCAGATGCAGAGAGAGGTGTGTGTGTGCGCTGGAAAAGCTAGACATCATGCTTGTGTGGCAGTACCGGCGAGTCACAGAAACTAAATAAGGTTTGTCCAAGAAGTCGCTTTGTCGCTTGGTGGTTTTTGGGAAAAAAAGTTGGTAAAGGGGTATGAAAATTTGCTAAATCTAGCGACAATGTCACTAAATTGGCAACACCGACTGTGTTCCAAAATCTGCTGAAAAAATTTAACATATCTGATATTCTCAGATGGGATGTAATCATAGTATGAAGCTCAAAAAAAAAAAAAATTAATTAATTAAACATAAAATAGAGTCTTTGACCATCATGCATTACTTGACTGAAATCTGTCAACTTAAATCTGCAGGCTAGCTCTGATTTTGGAAACTAGTGTTGACTTATCCAAACTCTAAATCGGAGGGAAATCTTGGCAAAAATCATGTAGTGTATTCCTGCCTTAAGATGCTTTTAAACAGCACTGAATGACTTCTCATATGTGCTTGAAATTTTTTATTCACCGCTATAATTTTCTTTCAATTTTATATTTCAGTTTTAATGTTTTCATTTCATTTATGACTAAGCCTTTAAATCAAAGGGCTTCTTTTAAGGACAAGTATAAAAAATTAGGATAAAGTCCAAACTTTTGATCCTTGTCCATGTTTTAAAAGCTGTTAAATGTTATTATTTAAGCATTATTAAATAATGCAGTTTTAAAGTTTTTGTAATGCTATGAAAAAGTATAACTGCTTTTACTCCTCTAAAAGGCTCTGGTTTCTCATCCCCTTCCTTGTCAGAGATTTGTAAGGTTAAGATTTAGATCTTCTTCTTCTTCTTCTTCTTCTTCTTATTATTATTATTATTATTATGTAAGGTTATAGAAAAGTAAAATCCCATTCCTTTTCTCCATAGATAAATAATTTTAGCCACATGAATACAGATGTACCATAAGCTCTGAGGATGATACATTTTGAAATATGCTTCTGTAGAAGCCACAAATCAGTGTGATTTTCCGTTATTGATAGATTGTAGTTAACATCAAAAGGAAACTAAATTTGGCTCAGCTTTTACCATTTACCCTCACATTGCAAATTTGATTAGAATTTAGAATTTTGGTTAGAATTTCTATTTTGTTAATCTAATTATAATTGTATTTAATTTGTCTTTATCCTTATAATCACATATTGTCACTAGTTTTATATTGTACTATGGTTTCTGATTCGATATACTTACTTCTATAAGTATACTTACATATTTCTGTGTGTATGCAGTTTTGCACCTTTTTTTATTTATTTTTAATAATTTTCACTTGCTTTTTTGCTTCAAATCAGATGTTGTAATGTCATTAAATTTGGAGCTGATTGGTTTGGTTCATTACTTGACACAACTTAATTTAACGTTAATACGTTGTTCTTATTTATAGAGAAAATTAATGTGAAAAAAAGAATATAATATATACATGTATATATATATATATATATATATATATATATATATATATATATATATATATATATATATATATATACATTGGTGGTTACTGCTGCACTGCACTCAAGTAACAGTTTGATAACAGTTTTTTTTTGTGCGAATCAAAGTTCTCGGGGACACTTGTGTGCTCATCCCAGCAATCTCTTTGAATTGATTTAAATAATAATAAAATTAATAATAAAAAAAGGTCCAGTAATTACAGTGATTTGTCCATCCTGAATAAGCAGTTAGAAAAGTAAAGGGTAGCACCACATGAACATGCTGTGATTTTAAATTGGCTCTGAGTTGAAAGTTGTAATAGCCACTGAGCTGACACTACTTAGGGAAGAGCTAAAATGGAAGCACTTTATTTTACAGTCCTGTTACTCATATACATACTATGTTTTTATTATAGTAATTACAGTAACTAGTTAAAAACTACTTACCTCTAAACCTAACCCTACCCCATATAGTTACATTACAGTACTTTCTTTGTTAGGTACATTGTAATGTAATTACACGTGCTGTAAAATAAAGTGCAACTATTAAAATAGTAATACTTAGCAATATAGGACCATCTTACCTGACTAAAACAGAAGACTTTGAGTAATGAAAGATATTTAACACCATTAAATATGTTTTACATGGTTATAGTTATAAAAATATGTGATATCATTTATTATATCATATTTATTTATTTATTTATTAAATATATTAACAGAGATACCTACTTTTTTGTGACTGATTTGTTGATTCAAATAAAAGCAAAACACACACACCAATTCTATATGGCTGTGACTCTTATTTATCAAAAAATGATTTAGAAAGACTTTGTATTTCTCTATAAATTATGGTGAAAGGCACATTTATAAATCAAATCCTAATGGGACTTTTAATAATGTGACGTCATACCTCACCATCTTAAAATATAAAAACTCTATACCCTCTTTCTTTTCTAGATGTATATAAACACAAAGGTCAGGTCATTTAGAGAGTCATCTCTGTAGCTTTTTGGAGTGAATTAAAGGTTTTTGTTTATTAAGCACGTTCTTCAATTAACAGCAGAAAGGCTGAAAAGAAAATAGTAATTTAGTGCTGATTAACCTTTTTATTTATGTGGTGCTTATAGAGAGGCACTTTGTCTTCTGCTAAAGTTTAAAGGCTCAATATATTTAAGAAGCTCATGTTAATTGCACCAGTAAATCAGTACAGCAATCCATGTTTCCAAAAAGTACTTATATTTGTGCAGACAAAGTATTTGTATGACACCCTTAAAACATAAATGTCACAACTGTGTTTGGAATTAATTGCTAGCATAGTGTGCTTACCATTTCTGTGGTATGAATAAGCTACTGTATTCAACATATACCTTAGCCAAACCTAAGTTCTGATTCATGTTTTGGCCTTTTCTGAGTAACAGAAGTTTAAAAATATTGATATTCCAATGTTACTCAGAAACATTGAGTAAACAAATTACAGCAAGACTCACTTAATTAATCAGTCAGAAAATCTGAATAAATCTTTTTAGTGAACATACCTGTATTCAAAAGATTTGCATTTATTGGATTAAAATTGCCATTAGCTATTCAATGTATTCTGGGGTGTGTAGTAGTTTGGTAAGACTCAGAAAAGGTAGTTACTCAGAAAAGGCCAAAACATGAATCAGAACTTAGGTTTGGCTAATGTTGAATACAGTAGCTTATTCATACCACAGAAATGGTAAGCACACTATGCTAGCAATTAATGAATTGGTGCCCCACATTATAATATGTAAAAACATGTTTACAGTCTGTCATCTTGATGACAGAAGTTTGAAAATGTAAACCAGTTTTTTGAACACCACATGATATGAATTTTTAAAATGTTGTGAAGCTAGATATTTGATTTGCAGGGCTAGTGTGTGTAAACACTAATTGACACACATCATTCTCAGGTAAAGGACCAGAGACATTGTATGCTGGCCAGAAAGTGAACGACAATAATTGGCACTCAGTCAAAGTGATGCGGCGTGATAAAAACATCAAACTCATGGTGGATGATGATGTAGCTGAAGGTATGAATGCAGTATAATCTTTTCAGAACAGCTTTTAAGCAGCTGTCCCCATGTAATGCATTAATCCATCACTTACTAATCACTTTATCAAGACCTCCTGTTCTTCTTTCACAGGTCAGATGAATGGTGACCACACTCGACTGGAGTTTAGTAATATTGAGACCGGAATCCTGACAGAACGTTGGTTTGCCTCCACATCTCCATCCAATTTCATTGGTCACCTGCAAGGCCTAAAGTTCAACAGCCTCCTCTACATTGACATGTGCAAGAATGGGGACATCGAATTCTGTGAGCTCAATGCTCGTTTTGGCATGCGCTCCATTGTGGCCGATCCAGTTACCTTCAAGTCCAAAGGAAGCTATCTGGGTCTTGCTACACTCCAGGCTTATAGCACCATGCACCTCTTCTTTCAGTTCAAAACTACCTCGGGTGATGGATTCATTCTCTTCAACAGTGGAGATGGAAATGATTTTATTGCTGTGGAGCTTGTCAAAGGGTGAGTGGAAGTAGAGAGCTCCAAGTCAGCAAAGTTCCCACAGAATCTAGATTTTAGCAAATGGCCATTTTATTGAGGTTGACAGAAAAGGTTGGGAATCCCAAAAAGAATCCATTCTGGGGTGTTGAAAGTTGTCCACCGTAAAGTGTCTAAAAGTGTGTTCATTTTCAAGATTACCAAACTACTACACACCCCATACATTGAATAGCTAATGGCAATTTTAATCCAATAAATGCAAATCTTTTGAATACAGGTATGTTCACTAAAAAGATTTATTCAGATTTTCTGACTGATTAATTAAGTGAGTCTTGCTGTAGTTTGCATCATTACATTTTTGGGTGGTCTTGTCCCGAAGCCATCTAGTTGACAAAGTCTTTTCATGGGATCTGTCTCTAGGGCTCTTCTAGTTGACATGATCTCTACTGACATTCAGACTGTAGAGGTCGTCTTATATGTGCTGATCCTCCATCTGGCCTGGAAACCGACTGGATCCGTGTGACTATAGTGACCTCAGAATGAGAATGAAACAGACTAATAATAGATGCCATTCTTCTTATGATGTAACAAGTACATTAGGTGTAATGGGAAGTATTCCCAGTTCCGGTAGACCTAATTAATGCTGCCTTACAATCCTTTAATGGATTTGAATTATAGAAATGTGATATTGTATTATATGCATGTCTGGTTAAAGAAATGGGTCTTTAAATATCTTGCAAAATAGGAAAAGGATCTGCCCAAAGTTGATTTTGATATTCTAGGTATTATCAAATACCTAGAAATTTCAGAGTTCTAAGATCGCTGTGGACGTGAAGGACTATAATGTGATAAGAGCTTGCTCAAATATTAAGGAGCTAAAACATTCAGGGCTTTATAATTAATTAGCAAGATTATAAAATGTGTTTGTTGTTCAATAGGGAGCCAGTGCAGAGTTGACAGAACTAGGCTAATATGGTTGTACTTCCTGCTTCTAGTAAGAACTCTAGCTGTTGCATTTTGGACCAGCTGGAGTTTTTTTATTAAGCACACAGAGCAACCATCCAATATAGCATTACAATAATCTAACCTTGATGTCATGAATGCATTAATTAATATTTCTGCATTTGACATTGAGAGCATAGATCATAATATAGATATATTTTTAAGATGGCAAAATGTGGTTTTACAAATGCTAGAATCATGCTTTTCAAAAGAAAGATTGATATTAAATAGCAACCAGGGTCCTAACTTATGACAAAGAATTCACAGTATAAGACAATGTTATAGATTATTTCATGCTCACCGTTGTTGTTTTTTTTTTGTTTTTGTTTTTGCAGAATTTAGCTGTAGGAAATTACTAGCCATCCATTTTTTATTTCAACTGTGCATTCCTTTAGTTTTGCGAGTTGGTATGTTCCATTGGGCTGCAAAGAAATATAGAGCTGAGTATCATCAGCGTAACAGTAAAAGTTAACACCATGTTTCATGATGATATCTCTTAAGGGTAACATGTAACACTTAAAAAAAGCAGTGCCAGTATTGAGCCATGTGGTACTCCATACTGTACTTGTGATCAATATGATACCTTCATGAATATGAATATATGATTATCTAATATGAATCTTCATTCACTGTTATGAATTGATGATGGTGAGATAAATAAGATTTGAACCATGCCAATGCAATTCCACTAATGCCAACATAATTTTGTAGTCTACTCAAAAGAATTTTGTGGTCTATAGTGTCAATAGAAGCACTAAAATCCAGTAGAACTAATAGAAAGATACGACCACGATCGTATGATAAGAGCAGGCTACTTGTAACACTGATGAGAGCAGTGTTTATTTAGCAATTATTAGAAGCAAAGTTAGCCTTGTCCATCAAAACAGACTGATCAACTTGTCCTGTCCTCTAACTGGACACAAAACCTGTTCCTCTTTAAAATGAGTTTCCACTCTCACTGTCATCTAATAGAGAGCCTCTCAGCTGATTAGCTGAATTTGCTTTAGTGTGTGCTTTGGCTCAGTGAAGTGCACTTGAATGGATTTGGGACATGACCACATTTGAGCTCAGTGCGTTTGTGTGTTTGACAGGTATATTCACTATGTGTTTGACCTGGGAAATGGACCGAGTCTTTTGAAAGGAAACAGCGACAGTCCTCTTAATGACAACCAGTGGCACAATGTTGTGATCACTCGAGATGCCAGCAACACACACACACTAAAGGTGGATGCCAAGTCTGTCAGCCAGGTGGTCAATGGAGCAAAAAATCTGGACCTGAAAGGTCAGCCATACAGATTCACTTAACCTTTTTAGTGACATTTTTTACTATATTTTTGGTTCTCTAAAACAAAAACAGATTAGTACATTTAAGTAAACAGGAAATTTTGTATACTGAGCACTGAGCACACCTTACTATATATGATTAGATTTATACGTAAAACAAGAAAAACAATTAATTTCCAATGTAATTCAAGCAATTTTAAGTTATTTTTTTTTTTACTCTTTGCAGGTGATCTGTTTGTGGCTGGTTTGGGACCTAACATGTACCAGAACATGCCGAAGCTGGTGGTGTCTCGTGAGGGTTTCCAGGGCTGCTTAGCTTCTATGGATCTCAATGGCCGTCTGCCTGACCTTATCAATGATGCTCTGTTCCGCAGTGGGCAGGTCGAACGTGGCTGTGAAGGTACAATATAAGCCGTTCATCAAACCTCAACCTAAATCTCTACCAATCCCTGACACACTGCTGTTTTAACCATCAAATTCAAACCTGATTTAACCTCTGCACCTATTGTTTTTCTCTCTAATCTTTGTCTTTTACTTATATTTTAGTTTCGATTTTTATGCCTCACTGGAATTCTGGGTATTCTCTGTTGTTTTGCTAATACGATATGGCTTCTTTTCCACTAGACGGTGCCTTGACCAAGGGCCTGTTAACAGCATTCCATTTAAACTGTTACCAATCATGTACAATATAGACACAGGTTATTTGTTATTGAAGATTTGAATGAGATACATTTGTTTAACAGAAGAATAGAATAAAATAAAAATTTCATAACTTTCCTTGCCTTACTAATGTCATTGCCCAGGTTACTCTCTCATGATCCTTCACACACACATTTTCCTCTCTCTTGACTGACCTTCCCTCCACTTACCAACCTCTGTTTTGTTATCCAATTCTTTCTGAAATGTCCTGCTTACAAAGTTGGTTTCACCAAAGCTGACCTTCAAGGTAGATGCTTAAACTTTTTTTTCACCTCACCTCACCTCACACACACACACACACACACACACACACACACACACACACACACACACACAAGCCTGGCTGAAAGTTGCAATGAGCTTTTACAAACAACTACCATATTTTTCGGACTATAAGTCACACCTAAGTATAAGTCGCATCAGTCCAAAAATATGTCATGCGTGGGAACAAACATATATAAGTCGCACTGGACTATAAGTCGCATTTATTTAGAACCAAGAACCAAGAGAAAACATTACCGTCTACAGCAGCGAGAGGACGCTCTATGCTGCTCAGTGTAGGCTACAGGAGCACTGAGCAGCATAGATAGGTCGTAGACGGTAATGTTTCTCTTGGTTCATGTCAAATTAATTTTGATAACTATCAATCAGTTGGAAAATAATTATAGACAGAAACAAGCAAGAGTAAAGAAAGAATTCTTCTATTTCTTCCTAGACTCAATAAAAGCACTTTCAGCCAGTGGAGACTTTCATACATCTGCACTCATGACTTTGCTCTTGTATTGAATGCATGCTTGGTCTCTTTTATCTGTGATCTGAGATGCTGGAATTGACATTTCAGAATGGTTTTAATAATTCTATTAAAATTTATCTTGATAGAGTGTAAACACAATCGTTTGCATTCCCTGTTAAAGATTCATCAGTTGTCTATTATGAAGTGTGAAATGTGAACACACATTTTAAAAAGAGAAATGTGTGTAGATGGTGCATATCATCTTTTTTCTTCTAGCTGTGTTCACTATGGAGGTTTTTGTATCTTGAAATCTATGTTTTTTTTATTATTATTATTTATAAGATATAGCCATGATATTGTTTACTGCAAAAACATATATAAATAAATAATTGTTAATCAGTATTTTTGTCTTGTTTTCCAGTTATTGTTGTATTAGTATAAACCTCACCATGGGCATCACAAGGGACAGCTGGAATGTCACAAAATGGCTTAGCTTAGCTAATGAATATTAATTAGTTAATGTACAAATAATTATATTTTACTAATTAAAGATCTTTTACAACTTAGAAAGATGTGACATTTATCCGGACATGAGGATTTAACTTCATTCTTACAGCTACAGATTTTCAGAGATCCAGATTCTAATCTAACTCAATATCATTTTTTATTGCAATAAAATAATCTGTAAAAAAGTGTCTGCATATTGGAAGTGGGTTTAGTCATTGTTTAGTCATTTTGTATAGTGATTTCACTAGAATGGATAGTGAGCCATGAGAAAGAGATGGGGACACATTTGTTTAGTTGTTTTGTATAGTGATTTCACTAGAATGTTTGTCATGTGACCTCAACATGGCAGCCCAGATGAGGTGACCCACTCAATGCAAAATAAATTATGTTTTATTAGTGCTTTGTTGTCCAGTTCCTGGAGACACACTAAAAGTACACATCTCCATTATCTGACCAATCCATTTCAGGTTCCCTAGGGGGAAGCTTTACAAATAATCTTTTAAAAAGTAATATATTGACTCTAAATGTATTAGAACATAGAAACAAGACCAACATATTGATTAAGAATTTTTTTCTTTTAACTTTGTTTTCCTTCTTTCGTTTGCTTGTCTCATTTTTCCACTACTACAATGTTGTTAAATATTTAGGTCGAATGCACTATCATGAATCTGTTTACTGAGTGTTGATGCTGACCTGTGAATGACCTTGCATGCACACTAGTCTTGCTATGCTACCTGTGACTGCTGAAATCTGTCATTACTATTGACACATGATATTCCTGTCTCCTTCATATCAGGGCCCAGCACTACATGCCAGGAGGATTCGTGTGCCAACATGGGTGTGTGCATCCAGCAGTGGGAGAACTTCACCTGTGACTGTTCCATGACCTCTTACTCTGGCACCCAGTGCAATAACCGTAAGTAACCCAATTATGCTCAATTTTGCTGATTGTAACGTCAAGTTGATTTTTGGTGTTGCCTCATCATTAAGAAAATCTAATTACACAGACTGTGCTTTGTGTCTGATTATTGGCTGCGTCCAAAATAGAGATTTTCACAATGATCATTGTTGGCAATAGAATGCACGTTAACAGTATTATCATGATATCTATATACATTTTTAATAATTATAGCTTTATCTTTGCTAAACTGTACATACATACACATACATAACATTAAAGTGAGAACACTATTGAACTAGATATTGTAAATTCTTTGTGCCTTGATTGACTGTTTTTCTAGCCTGTTGATACAGGACACATTCTGACTAGCACAGTCAAGTTCACTTGTGCATTTGCATCCTTTTGTGCAGATGCAAGTTCTTATATAACAGCATTCTATATTTGATTAATGTCAACTATGGATGAATTGGAAACAATCATATTCATTTTAGATGTTTCTTTTTCAAAAATGTAGCTTTTGTTGGTTACATTATAATATCCGATAATTATGTGATGGGTTGAAGGAAAAAAGGGCCCATTAAAGCGGTTGAAGATCATAGTATAAGGACTGAAACTTTAAAAAGACCTCATAAATTAATTTGACAAGTGCAGTTTTCTTTCCTACTGTACTGTATGTTGATGTATTTTATTGTAAAACTGGAAATCGAATATATTCTGGTTTGGTTTTGGATTTTGTGTGCTGGTAATAATTTTGAAGTTATAGTGCTTTTTGGTGTTGTTATATGTATAAAGAACCATTAAATGAGATGGAAACAAGTATGATATTTGTTAGCTACAGTTCCTGGACCAACACTTGGAACACGCAACCAATCGTTGCTTTCTAATTTTGTGGTTAGGGTTACAGGAAGGGCTGAGATTGGCTAAATAGAAATATAGCCCTCAGGAACAACAAACGATGCTGATTCAGGAATCAGTTTTGGGTGAGTGAATGACAGTGAGGAATGTGTGGTCCATCTATCCAGTCAGCAGACAGGTTAATAAGCTGTGAGCAGTTGTAATGAGGTGCAGTAAATGTTTAAATATGAAATTAGCCCAGCAGCCTCTCAAACATGGCAAATCATACATAGAAATCTTTTACTTCTCCCTCTATGTTTCTGTCCCCATTATTGAAGAATAAACTGGCGTCTGTTTCTTTAATGATGTCTCCTATGTTTAACCTTCGGCAGTTATATGCTGTTTCATCACTCAGACATTTCTAATCATAGAGGCAAATTCAATTTCAACACTCAAATGGGCTCTTCAGCTTGCGAGACGATTCTATGTAGGGTCACGGGAGTTACAGTGAGTGCTACGGCCTTGTAGGCTTGTAATATTAAAGCAATGATAGTTCATAAGTTTTATGTTCTTGCTATAACACATTAATAAATCATTCAATATATAAAAAAATAAATAGAAATGGCTTGCAAGGTGACAAGGTTTTAGAGTATGTGTATATTTATGTGTTAATCTATTGTATCCATAATTAAGCTTTCCTAATTCATCCGGAACAATGGAGAATTATTGTTTGTTTCCTCTCCAAATTTATCAAATACATTTATTTAAAGAAAATGTTTTCCAGTGCAGTACATTTTTTATTCATGTATTTATTTACTGAAAAACAAGGCAAAAATATGAATTAGGACAAGTAATGAGGGAAAAAATAAATATTGGCTGTAATTATTTATGGCTAATTTTTGGCACAGAAGGTCAAGTTAAATACTTTGCATTGAGAGTCTGTGCAGTGTGCATTTTGGGATACTGCACATTGTGGCAAATGTAATAGGTCATCTTTATTTTATGGATGCAGAAAATGTGCTTACCCTGTCCAGTCTACATGCTATGTATTCCAGAACAGGGTATAGTAGTGTGCAATATGCTATCTTGAACATAGCATCTAGGTGGCAGCAGTGCACTACCATGCAGCACAGGATCAAACTTGAACATGATCCCCAGAGCATCCAATCAGTTCTACTTGTATTTTCATCACTGTCTTCTTCTTTTGCCATACACATGCACAAACACACTCGTGTATCATGTGTCAAACTCTCATTCTCTTTTTTTCGACATAAACCATCCAAATTGTAAGTGGGCATGATGTCTTTTATCTGTTTGACTTCCAGAAACACAATGACACACCATACAGTGCCAAAATCTGGCACACTACAGAGCAGAAAAGGGTCTGCGGTGTTTGTGGTCAGAAAAAGTGCAACCCTGCATAAGAGTAATTCTAACTAGAGGGTATATTTGCCCCTGCATGCTTGTTGGAGAAACACATGGAGCAGTAACTCAAATCCGACTCAGTCCAACAGACAGACAGCCTATATTAATCAGGTAGACAGACAGGAAGAGACCGTAAGAAAGACCAAAAATGAGAACATTGTGTGTGCAGTTAAAAATGGTGGACTCAGTCCATAACCTAGATTTCAGCTGCAGGCTTTAAAGCGGGTTGCTTGAGCCAGAAGGATTCTGCAAGTTTTTTTTTTTTTTCTTCTGTGTTCATAAATCCATCTATTGTGTTATGCTGAAGTCTGAGAATATAGAAGGTGTTTACGCCAGCATAATCATCATGCCAGCCGAGCAACACAACAGAAAGCTCCTCTAAGCTCCATCGGACACCTCAGCCTCCAGGGCACCATCTTCAGCCAACTCAACACCTATCTATGAAAACCACAATACTTCTGAGACCCTCCACAGCATTCCCTAGCAAAAGTTGAATGCTTAGCCACAGCATGTGTGCTAATAAGCTAAATTTGCTGATAGAGTATTACATGCTACATTCATTGTTTTGTTCTACAGTGAACTCCTCCTTTTCCAGCTTTATCATTATTCTAGCTTGTAATTTATCTCACGGACATTTGAGCTATAGGCTCACTCAAGAACACTGACCGAGGCAGTAATTCAACTTTCTTAACTGAATTAGCACATTCTATCCGTTATGTGGCCACCTCCTCTCACAAAGGTTGCACTTGTTTGTTTACAAGCAATTTGAGAGGCATTCTGCACATGCACATTCTCATACAAAACAAATCATAGAAACTCTGGCAGAGTGAATCAGTTTAAGTTGGCATTTATAATTGTTTGGACCAATTTGCAATGAATCTCATTGTGAGTCTGATCCTGCTGACTGTCTGAATGTGCTCGATCAATTTCCTTCTAAAACTACAGTTTGCTTTGGTGCTGGTTATTACACAAAATCAAATCTCATAATAATAAACTCACAAAAACAATTTAGGGATTCCCTCTGTAATGTCCTCAAGCTTGTGTCTTTCAACCGGTTCTTGACTCGAGAACGATTCAATCTTTCGTTCGTTATCTGGCTCGGCTCGGTGTTCATCTTCAGTTCTCTCTTAACAGCAGTTCAATCAGTGTACTGTTTGAGTAAATGAATTACTCCGGGATTTTGGTTTGTTTTGAGACAGAGGGAGTGTCAGCCATGTTAAAAAAGTTGACAGCGTTAGTCATTTGTGGATTGATGCTTTATTAGAGACGCGAACCATTTCAAGCGATTCAGTTCGATTTGGTGAACTGGTTCAACCGGTTCACTATGAAGAACCAGTTAAATCCAATGATTCGTTCACGAAACGGATATCACTACACTGCAGTGAACGTGCTCACAACAGACCCGGAAGAGAAGACAATGCTGAATAAAGTATTAGTTTTTGTTATTTTTGGACCAAAATGTATTTTTGAAGCTTCAAGAAATTCTAACTGACCCTCTGATGTCACATGAACTACTTTGATGATGTTTTTATTACCTTTCTAGACATGAACAGTATACCGTACATACATTTTCAATGGAGAGTCAGAAAGCTCTCGGACTAAATCTAAAATATCTTAAACTGTGTTCCGAAGATGAACGGAGGTCTTATGGGTTCGGAATGACATAAGGGTGAGTCATTAATGACATAATTTTCATTTTTGGGTGAACTAATCCTTTAAAAAAACTGGATGTTAAAGGAAAACAAAGCCAAAAAAGAAGATTCTCTCTTCATTTACTCACCCTTGTGCTGTCCCAGATGTATATCTATATTTAATATATATATTTTTATATATAAAATATATACGTTACAATATATATATATATATATATATATATATATATATATATATATATATATATATATATATATTTATATATATATTATATATATATATATATATATATATATATATATATATATATATATATATTTTTTTTTTTTTTTTTTTTTGATGAACACTGAGATCAATGTCTTCTGAAGCATACAAATAAATGTGTGCGAGAAAAATACAAATATTTTTGCCTGTTGAAATTATGAATTATATATTTCTAACACATCGTTTCGCTTCAGAAGACATTTATTCATGGATTGTATGGTCGTTGTATGATTGTATGGATTGTATGGTCGTATGGATTATTGTTTGTTTTGCGTGGTTTTTGAAGCTTCAACTTTGAGGGAACCCATCCACTTCTATAATACGGACACATAGATACTACTTTTCTTAAAATCTATGTTTGTGCTCCACAAAAGAGAAAGTCGTATACAGGGACAGCATGAAGGCGAGTAAATGATGAGAGAATTATTTATTTATTTATTTTTTTGGTGGAGTATCCCTTTAATAGGATGGGGTGCTTCATTGGGCATTTTTTGGTCTCATTTTATTTTAAAGAGGGTCACCTGATTCCTATGTCATTATAAAAAAAAAAAAAAATGGAAGTGCTCTTTCAGAGGTGAGTTGGCAGTCTTAGATTAAAGCTCTTCATTACAAATTGGTGACTAGTTCAGATACATGAGGCACATAGGACCTGAAGTGTCTAGCCATTTGGGATCCCTGTAATTCTAGGGCCCCAGGGCCTATTTGGTAATCTTGCCCTGCCAGCAAGCTTTAATAATGTAATGAATTTCTTCATGTAGATGCTGTGATGGTTTGAGCTATGCTCCCAAGACTCATTTAAGTTTAGACTCACCATCTGCTGTTGTGCTAACATGTGATGAAGATGTCCAGCACCTCATTATTCATGATTGAGCTGTGGGTGAGAAACGCCCCTGAAAGAGCTACCCAAGGCCCTCTCTATCTTCTGTGTCTCAAGTGAAATAAGGGCAACACATTTTTATGGCTGGACATTTATAACCCCCAGCATATGTACCTGAGCAGTCCTGCCTCTCCCTCCAGCACATGAATAATGCATCAGGCTCCTACATAAAACATGATGGGGGAATGCGGGTGAAGGCAAACAGGTGTTCTTGTGCCCCTGTTCCCCAAAATCTGGTTCTGGTTCAGTTTCAGTCACAGATTGAGAGGAAGCCATGCCAGCTAACTTCAATCAAGAATTTCAACTTTATTTGTGGCTATGTTTCAGGAAGAGATCCTCCTCACCACATCGCTGTGGAAAACATGGAAATGCATAGGGAAATGCAACATTGTATCTGAGAGGAACTGCTTTCATGGTGCAAGAAGAACCTCTTGTACTTTTGATACCAAATGACAGATAGCGTAGCACTTTGCGGCGAGCGTGGCTGCTTGTTGAAGCTCTAGGGAGAGCAGCATTACCCCATCAAACAGATGCTATTACACCCATGCACAAGCTAGCGAGAACGAAGGTGTCTCTATTAAAACTAAATGTTTCAGGTAGAATGTGCAACAAAGTACAGACTCATCGCTGATCACTGAAGAAAAGGAATGTTCTTCTCTGTAGTCTGTTCATTTGCTAGCACCATGATAGGTAAAGGATTCAGGAATAGATTAGCAAATAAATAAATAAATAATACAAAAAAATCTTTGATTATATACTCAGACTGTCATTGAAACATTTTTGTAGTGACACAAAATTAGAACATTTTAAAAAATATTCTCATGCAACATTCATAGTGACCACATATGTAAAGAGGACAAGAACACCATACACTGCAAAAAAATATATAATAATAATAATAACACATATCAAATGGGTTTGTGATGACATGAGGGTGTGATAAGTAAACCACGATAAGTAAAAAAATTGATAACCTGAATGTATTGTAAGTCGCTTTGGATAAAAGCGTCTGCTAAATGTATAAATGTAAATGTAAAATGGGTGAGATAGGAGAGTTCAGAGCATTGCTGATATTCCTGCTTGAAGATTATTTTCTTCATACCGGAAGCCTGACCTCAGTGTTACCTACATTTAGATAACGCGTACAGATGCTCACCTCTAAACCAGCAGATTCAGGGAATGAGACATTTGTGGCTGTGTGTAGAGATAAGAGCAGCTCTGCCATAAGAGTCTGCAGAGGCTTGAGAAGAAGGAAACTGATTGAATCAGTCACATTATAAAAATGATAGAAGCGCTGAACATCCATCTGCTCTCCACAGCCTGGTGACCTTGAACCAATGAAAAGATATACTGACAAACATACATAAAAATTTTCCATACTGCACAGAATGTCCACTACATTGTTTTCAGATAACTTTATAATATTGACATTGACAACGTTTTAAGCTCTTCTGTAAAAAATAAAACCAACAAGCAACAGGTATTTTAATTTCATTTGATTTTAATTATATATCAAACTTAAATTCTGCATCATCTGTTGTCTCAGTTCAGGGACTGAAACAGCCATGCATTTTCTATATGGGCAGATAGGGCATTGCCCCACCAAAATATTAATTCACATGAAAGTACAGAACCCTATATAAACTAAGTCCTAAGTTGTTTACTCATAAATATGTTCAGAATTATTCAACAAACAATTCCTCAGTGTCTGAACTATTTTAAGTCATTAAGATTGATAAATTGGTATTTAGCACATAGATTCAGCAGACAGGTTGGCTATGTATTGATGGCACTAAGAGGAGCAGAGGGTGCCACTACCCTCTTGAGCTCAACAGCATCCCAGATTCTTCCATTGTAAATCTTGAAAAATGAAAATGCAGCACGCCCTAATTGAGAGCCATACGGGAAGACAAGCTCTGCTTGTTTTTACAAACGTAGTGCTGGAAAATGCTATACGAGTTTGCATTAGCAAAGTTTAGTTCAATCTGGTTCAGTTCAGCAAAATCATCAGATTGTGAACATGGTGAGTGATCATCCTGAGTGTAATAGTATAAAGTTACAGGACTCTACACTACTTATAGTCTGTTACAGATCTCGTTTGAGAGATTGTCAGTTATTGGGCCAAATCTCCATCAAATTAGTCAAAGTATGAATCCTTAAATGTGTTCTTGTGAATAGCATGTAAATAAACTATGTAGGAATGCACACAATTGCTATATTCCAGAAAGAATAATAACCAATAAAATAATGCTTGGTTTTTGTTTGTTGGTGATTAGATTAAGTTGTTTGGACAGCTGTTTTGAACTGAACTTAATGTGACACATCCGGTGTACAATACCTGTGAATTGTCCAAGCTTCTCACCTGGTGTGTGACCACTTTAAGGTTACATTCTATGTACTGTATGTAGATACAATCAACATTAGACTGCCATCTTCAGGCTGAATTAATCAAGAACGCTATGCCAGAAGTGTTCTGCATATTCAGTCATTTGAATGCAAATCTTAGGCTACTAGCATTTAATCAAAGGTTGCTCATATAGCCTACAATACAATTCAAAATCTGCCCCATCTAAATTTATGGTAAAGAGCTGCTACTGAATTGAAAGCATTATCATTTCAGTTCTGAAAAAATCCTGCTGCATACCCCAGACCAGTACACCTTAATATGCTTTTTAAAATAACCATTTCTGAACTGTTTTTACCAGTTTTTAACCTGTTGTAATTTTGACCTGTTGTAAGATGAGCAACTATCTATTGATAGTTGGTAAGACAGTTGAAGGAGTTGTGAAGTTATTGCATGAAGATCACGTTACACACTTCCCATTGATTCTATTGATCGTGGCCGCAGTCTAGTGACAATATACTTTATTTATGCATGCCTACCAATGCTAAATCTCTCACAAGAATGCTAAAAAAAATAGTATTGGCTCTCACATATAAAGTAACTTTTGCCGCAGTGGTTTTACGTGGATGTCCTCTCAAATTTAACAAGTTGCAATTGGTTTGAAATCAATAGGCATCTTATATTTGCTGAAGGCCTTTTTTTCTTTTCTGAATTTATGTACTTCAGGTGCATGGACTTGTGTTGGAAAGCAAATTGTTTGTCATAGAAGAGAACATTTTATATGCCGCTCAGTTTCTCGTTTTCCTCTAGTGGCAAGATTTATACACAGAGATCAGAATGTTTTTGGCTTTTTTTATATATATATATATATTAACACGCATGGTTTCTGGAATTCTGCAATTTTCACATTTAGATCATGTCCATGACAAATGGTTTTACTGCTGTGTAATTTTATCAACCTACCAGAGCACACTGTGTCTGCAGCTAACAGATCCAACTGTGATCATATTTTATCACTTCTCAGAACTGGCATTGTTACCTACTGTAGCTTGAAGCTTGTGTTTTTATTATTTATTTATTTATATTTTTTTATCAGCTCTATTCAATGTCAGTGCTCAGACTGAAAAACTGGGATTTCCAAGAAGCTGCCATTTTTTTTTGTTCCTTAAGATAAAACCCCTGTTAAAAAAAAAAAAAAAATATTATAAAAATTCATATATATATATATGAAACATAATGCATTTATTAGGAATGTTGTGTTGATACATTTGCTTAATTAGTTTTTATTGATCTTTATTTTAATGAACATTATCAATAAATTCCACAGATCGCTTTGTAGCCATCCTCAGTTCAAGCGGCAACATGGAAAGCACATAAGGTATTCCTTTTTACTATTATAGCATGAAATAAATGTCACATTACATTTTCCTCAGAAAATTATTTTGCTAAATATATGTACTATATTGCATATCAATTATATATTTACTTCACCTGATAGTGATGTCTCATTTATATTATTTAAATCTGTTTTGAAAACAATCTGTGTATTACAACCACCATGATACTGTTTGTATTTTAACAACACAATGGATTAAAAACAATTATATTTAAAACGTTTGTATAAACATGTTCTATTTATACGAATACACCTGAAAGGGTTTCTTGAATAGTTTACAGCAGTGGTTCCCAACCTTTTTCAACTTGCGGCCCACACAACCAAACACATATGTTTGCGCGGCCCACTGCAAAAAATAAAATAAAATAAATGAACTGACCCCGCTAATATTGGGTTAATAACTTAGTACTCAGAAGCTAGATTGTTAACTGTCTTTATTGAATGAACTGGCAATGAACAGAAAATAACTCGGGCTGGCACAGCTCAGCAAAACGGGAAAACCAGATCCAGGCAGAGCTCGGCAGTGGGTAGACAGTCAGTGGAGCAAGCAGTGAGGAGGGAACATGTTGACAGCCATTTATGTTGACCCTATTGACAGCAATTTATGCATGTTTGAATTTGTTGTTCTGTAGCATATGCAGCAAAAATGTCTAAGATAAATTGGCAGTTTATTCTTTAACCAATCAGCGGGCTTGAATAGTGGAAGCATAGTTACAGTTTAATATAAATTTTTTGTTATTTAATTATATATATGAAATGATTATGTTATGACTTAGACATTTTTACATATATTAACCATATTATTATTTATTTTATTAATAATTGGCAGCCCACCTGCAATACCATCGCGATACCCGCGGCCCACAGGTTGAAAACTAGTGATGTGTAATACCACTTAATTCCTATTCGATCCGATACCAAGTAATACTCAGGCTGGTATTGCCAATACTGATACCAATACCAATACTTTTTACGTTTTTTATTTGTAGTGTGATGTGAATCATCTACAAACAACACAGATACATCTCTAATAGACATGCAAATCTGTCGTAACCTTTCCAAGGAATATAATACTCAGGAAGCAATCTAGGACACCAATGTCATTTAGAATAAGGCTGAGCCCAAGAATGTTGTTATTGCAGTCAATGGGTGACAAGGGACCCAATTACCAGACAGGACTGATCCCTCCAGCGTCTGCCTTTGGAAATGGTTTCACATGTACGCAATAACAAGCTTTTGATTGGGATAAAAACAGGGGTCAAGATGGCAGGAGGCAGATGTGAAATAGTCCAAGCACTTTACACATATTTGATCAATTATGAGCCATTTTATGTCATGCCTTGATCTTTAGAATTTCAAATGTTATCAGATGGTAATGGAGATGATGGAGTGTTTGGCCCTATAAGGCTTTATGTATGTTTGTTGATGTAAAATTATTGTAAAAAGTTTGCATGTAAGTATTGTAGAAGTTAGTATTTCTATTCTATGAATTAAAAGCATAAAAGTAGTTAATCCGACTTTATTCTGTACTCATCTGACTACATCTAACAACTACATCTTCGATTCGGTCACAGTACTCAAATCTCATTTACCTTTTCATATATTCAAATATGCATGGCGGGTATGGCACTGTTGATGTCAAACAGTATTGGCTTTTGCATGTCATGACTGATCATAATTTGGGGAGTGACAATTTGTGGAAGTACAGCACAAAAGAGATATGAGAGCAACAAAATGGTAGAGGGTGTAAGACTTACAAAAAAAAAAGTAATCGTTTAGAAAAATGAACAGGTATGTTATTAGTGTGCAGATATGTTATTTCCAAAGTGTGCAGTTTAATATAAATATGTCAGATAACTATGTTAATTGTGATGGATGATGTATAGTTTTAAAAATAAATTGTTCAGGTTAAATAAAGCCTATGGGGGAAAAAGATTTTTTTGTGCCTGGCTGTTCTGGTGGTCAGTACTCTGTAGCACCAACCAGAAGGCAACATTTCGAAGAGAGAGTGGTCCGTGTATGAAGGGTACAATGTGATTTTTATAGCCCTTTTCCTTTGGATTGGTGTTTTGTACATGGCGATGTTCTTCAGACCAGTCCATACTGATGCTGGAATGTTTGCTGAAAGCTTTTTTCTCAATTTTTCAAAGTAGATTTTTTTTTTTTGTTAGTTTCTGGCCTGGTTATACAATATTTTATCCCCACTTCTGTAAGCATCCTCTTTGGTGTGATGAAGCTGTCACTGTTGATGATACTCACTTGTGTAGGGCCCTATTTGAGTTTGCCTTTAGCCATTGTTTTTTATTCAGTTTTGAGCCTACCTACCTGCATATCCCGTTGCATACTTGTTGAGTCTATTGTAAGACAAGTCATTGTGCTTGTTTTGTTTTCCCTTTCTGTGACTATTGGAAGCTTTGCTTCTGGTTTTGTTTGTACTTTGTTCCTTGTTTTTGGATCTTCTACAAGTAAAGCTACTTGGAGTTTATAACTCTCGTCTCCTTGAGATTTTGTTGTTCCTTTGCACTTCGGTCTCAAAATCCGCAACCTTGAGTTAACTTACTCAGGTATAACACCAGCACTGTGTCCAGGAGATCAGGGTTCTAAGCCCTGCTAAAGACAACATTCAAGATTTTAGTCTATAGTCTGGCAGTTCCTGCTTCTGTATCATTATAGCGGGAAAGATTTTCAGTAAATAACTACTTCAATTCAGGAAAAAAAAAAAAAAAAAAAATATATATATATATATATATATATATTACTTAATTCCTGCAGCGTTCACGTTTTTGGAATGATTGATTATAATCTGTAATTATAATGTATTTATTGTGTGTGTGTTATGTTGCTGCATACGTATGTATACTTCTTACTACAAAAATAAATAAATAATAAGAATTATTATATTATATTATATTATATTATATTATATTATATTATTATAAACAGTAAACTAGCTAATTAACTAAATAAAGGAAAATTAAAAGTAAAATGTAAAGTAAAAGTGTCTCCTTCTGAAAATTCAGAAAATTTCGAATGAGTAATATGCACTTCTTTAATGGTGCTTTTTTACCATCAACATCAATAGACAATCAAGTCACAGGGCCCTCAGGTAATAAATACAGAAAACATCTCGCGCAATTCCACAAAGAAGCATGTCTGCCTTTCTTTTGTTTTAAGTAAACCTGTTCATCCTACTGACTTCACCATTCTTTAGAATCCTTTGTACCGGTCTTTGCAGTGAAACAAATCTCATCTTCCTCCCAAGGTGCGTGCTCTAGGTGGATGTTCTGTATGGCTTTTCTCAGTCAATTACACAAATGCTGCATCCTCTCACCAGGGTTTTGGCACAAGTCTCACTCCCCATCCTGGTCACTCATTACTGCACATTCACTGTCACAGGCATCTGTTTTGCTTCCATTCGGTAGTTTTATGTACTACCCATACTTCAACTATGCTCTACTGTAATCATAAATGGTGACAAAAGCCTGAGATGTGAACAGGCTGGGTGGAAGGGGATACAGAAGGGTCTTACGAACAGCCAGTTTGGAGCTGCATCATCTTTCCTGCTGTCGGCATTTGGCTTGCGGTGGTTCCTCATTCCTGACGTTGGGCCCTCCCCACAACAGCAACTCAGCGGGAGTTAGTGCTGCCTTCGGCTGCCCCATGCTTTGTCTGCAAGGGTAGAAATCTGAGTGATTTATTGCATGGTTCATTGTATAATGGCTGCGAGAAACGGTCTGGCTGCAGACTTGCACTTGCACTCTCAGACTTGCATTCTCAGACTTGCACTCTCAGACACTTGCACTTCCGCTAGTGACATTACTTGCAGTCTTTATTTTTTTATTTTGTTCTATTTATTGATAACTCTTTGTTTGAATCTCTCAACATTTTACAAGAGTAGCCAGTTGGTGAAGACAAGAAAAAAATAAATAAATTACAATGTCACTTGCAATCGCCACTTGCACTCTCCGCCACCTGTGACGTCACTTGCAATCAACACAAATCATGCATGTTGCCAATGAAGTCAAGATGCTGTGGTGGTGATTAAACGATTAAAACTAAATTAGTAGGCCTACTACTATAACATACAGGGTCCTGCAAGAAAAAGACTAGACCGGCAAACCCGTGGCCACAGAACAGCAGAATATGAATGCTTGCGCAAAGTCTTTCGTTAAGCTTTTTCCTCCTGTAGAAAAAAACATACTGATAAAAAATGTAAACATTTACTACAAGGCAAGCAGATGGCTATGAACACAATGCACAGACTTTTTCCTGAACGTGCATTATGAAATGCATTAAGTGATTTTAAAAGGATCAACTCCATGCAGGCAAGCAGGCGATTACAGAACGCAGTGTGTTAAATTGTACATTAAACGTTTTCCTCCTGTAGAAAATCATTATAAATAAAACACATAATGTATAATGTAACACATAATGAACTGTATATTTAATTTGATATCTTAATAGCATCTTAATACATTAAGCCATGTTAAGTGTTTGTTTTTCTACGGGAGGAAAATGCTTAGCGAGATACTTTGCACAAGCGTTTACTTTCTGGTGTTTTGGCCATGGATTTGACGGTCTTGTCTTTTTCTTGCAGGACACTGTACGTTATAGTACTAAATTAGGTTTAATTGTTTAATCACTACCACAGCTTCTTGTCTCCATTGGCAACACGCACGATTTGTGTTGATTGCAAGTGACGTCACAGGTGGCGGAGAGTGCAAGTAGCGATTGCAAGTGACATTGTAATTTAGTTTATTTTTTCTTGTCTTCGCCACATGGCTACTGTTATAAAAGGTTGGGAAATTCAAACAAAAGTAATCAAAAAATTCTACCAAATTAAAAATAAAGACTGCAAGTGATGTCACTAGCAGAAGTGCAAGTGTTTGAGAGTGCAAGTCTGAGAAAGCAAGTCTGAGAGTGCAAGTGCAAGTCTGCAGCCAGACCCTCTTGGCACTCTGTGAAGACAACACTGGCTAATGAGTCTTTTAAAATTAGCTGAGCATCACAAGAGATGAAAAAAGAGATGAGTGTGAAGTTTTGTGTTAGTGTGAGACAGATTTTCCTTCCTCACCTTAAAAACATGACACGATAAATTAAGGAAACATCTTGTTTGGTTCAGTGAGCGCAACATTTGGCATCACACCAACACCATTGGGGTTATTACAGTTACTCCCGTTGTGCAAATGAAACAAATGGAGTCTAAAGGTGGCTGGGAGGGAATTTTTTTTTTTTTTTTTTTTTTTTTTTTTTTTTTGACTGTTGATTGTCAGATTGTATAGCATGACCCCAATGAAATTTTGAGCCCACACAGACTGCAACATCAAAACTCGTTTTTAAAAAACTGGTCAATATAGGAAAGTTACACCCCATGAAATGTTTTTTTTTTTGCTGTACAGATACTGTATTGCCTTCTTGTCAGTGTTTGTACATTCCTACATTTTAAAACTATATGAAGTGTATGAATTTAGAAACCAGTGCACCTTTTTTCTCAAATTTTATCTGAGAAAAATTACAACTACCATGGCTGGGCAAAATACAACTTGCAACAGTGTTTACCTTATTACTACATGCCTGTATGTTCTACTGTACACTTACAATTATTTTACAATCTGTAAATTGGCTGCAAATCTATAGCAGACATCCTGCAGTGTACATTTGGCTCAGTTTTCATTCTTCATTCCTATTGTGACCTTGTTGCAAGCAAAGTCTAAGTGATGAAAAGGCGAACAGACGTCTTCAGCTCATAATGATGATTATTTTATGAGCTTAAGGTTTCAATTATCCATTATAATTTCTGCAGAAGGAAAACTCAAAGTAAAAGAGCTATCTTTAGCCATACAGTGTTTGGTATGATTCTTAGGGGAACTTAAATTGAAGTGCATAAACTCCCTTAGGACATTTTTTTTCATTTAAAGAGGAGATACAGAAGCTAAGCTGTGAGCGTTTGTGTGTCTTGCTTTTAGGGCCCTCCCCAGTTTTCTGAGGAAAAGCATCACTGTCGAAGCTTCTGTGGGTTGTGATAATGTTTGAATTTTTTTTTAATGGATTTGTGTTTCATAACAGTCAATTTGACATACTGTGTCTATATCCATTATGCCCAACACTCTTGCTCTTTCTGAATGTAAGGCTCATGTTCATGATCACATGAAGGTACTCTTTTTAGTGGATGGCTCATTATTGAAGACCATCACCGTTATGTGATGTTTGATCTATGATGGCAACAGGACCATAGCTTATGAGCCTGATGGCAAGCTGTTGAGCAGCTCTGAGCATACTGCAGATTGATGGTGCTGAGGTAGATCAATCATATCAGGAGGGACCATGAATCCTAGTCGGCCTAGCTGGTACATTTCCTTAGAACAGATGATTTCACAGTGCAACACATTTATCCAGTGAAATGTTGTTTAACTCTAGGTTTAGTGTTATAGGCAAATTTTGGTCAAAACAAAACAAAAAAACCCTCATACAGCTGTAATCTGACTATACATACTCAATATGTGATATAGAATTTGTTGACAAATTATTACCAACACCAGTGAAATTATAGCCCATCTTTGTATTATTATTAGAATTACATGTAATATAATATGCGTGACTACAATAAAAAAAAAAAAGAAGTTTTAAATAAATAAAATTTCCTTACCCATACTTTACACATTCATAACTGCAGAATGTACTTCATCAATGGTTGGGAATGGTTTTCATTAAATTATACACTCTGAAACCACAGGAATTTGGACACCGTGTTAAATTAGGGGATTATTAATGACTCATTTTAATTAATAGTTATGGTCAATTAATAAGCTGATTAGCTAGAATTTTCAGACCAAATAGGGCCACTGATAACAGGTTGTAGTTAGGGGCTCAGAAATATCATACACCCCTACATCTTATATAACTGCACTGATAATATTGGATAAGAGAAAAATGTTGAACTGAATTGATTTGGATAACTTTGCAACATCAACATTTTGTTGTACTGAATTTAATCAACACTGAACAAATTTGAGTTGAATAAGGACATATTTGATCGATATATTTGAATAATGACACAGATATTGCCATCTGTGTAGCTGCTGAGTTTTATAACTTTAACACTGCTATTTTTCATGTTTATTAAATTTAAAAAAGACATACAGGTTTGTTTTTGTTGAAAGGTGATGTTGAAAAGTTAGCTTTTTTTCCCCATAGCAACTAAACTGTACTATCAGTTGACATTTGATTTCTAAAATATTGAGGAATAGATGGCTAGTCCAGGTCAGGGTTTATTGTGGTATTGTCTTTCAATGTTTACAGCAACTGTTGGCAGCAATAGACAAACTCTCAGAGACAAACCAAGGACATGTCAAAGAGTAACAAACCACTGAAATCAGTTCCTGTATGGAACAGAGATTCTTAATAAATACATTATTGTTGTGAAGAGGTCAGGGGAAGACAAACCGTATCTTTAAACTTGAGGGGGGGGGGACTACTCCATGGTCTCATGCCTATATATGACCCTGGACCACAAAATTGAGATTTATACATCATCTGAAAGCTGAATAAATAAGCTTTCCATTGATGTATTTGTTAGAATAAGACAATATTTGGCAGAAATACAAGTATTTGAAAATCTGGAATCTGAAAAAATCCAAATACTGAGAAAATTGCCTTTAAAGTTGTCCAAATGCAGTTCTTTTCAATGAATATTACTAATCAAAAAATAAGGTTTTATATATTTATGGTTGGAAATTTACAAACTTCTTCATGGAACATGACCTCTACTATATATTATATATATATATATATATATATATATATATTCTATCAGCTGTCAAATTTGTCAAATTTATTGTGAAGAGGAAAACCCCTTGAGATGTAACATCTCGTTTTCGTGGGGACCTTAAAAAACAAAACTAAAACAAAACATACTTCACATACATACATAACCTACATACTAAGAAAATAAAGACAAAAGCTCTCCATCACATCAAAATCCACCCATTTCGGCTCCAATTCAACCATTAGAAATTAGACAAACAATTGGAGTCATTCATATAGACAAATATATTCAAGTCAAACATAAGAAAAACACTTGATACTGGTATGCAAATGATTAAGAAGAGACATATTAAACTTGTAGGAGGAGGAAATTGATCTAAAAGACCTAGGTAAAGCATTCCAATCAGAAGGGGCTTTACATTTAAATGCTCTCCTCCCACTTTCCTTGGATATCTTTGGTACAGAAAAGAAAATATGGTCCGTGTCTCTTAGGCTATAAGATGTTTGATATGGAATCAAATATTGTTTCAAATAAGATGGATAGTTAGAAAAAATGCATTTATAAACAAACTGCAACGAGTGAAACTGCCGTCTAGAATTTAGTGAAAGAAGATTCAATGACTAATACATTTGGCAGTGATGTGTTCTAAATGGGCACCTCAAAACAAATCTGCAGATACTATTATAAATCACATTCAAAGGTTTAAGATTGATATCAGCTGTGTTCTGATAAACAACATCCGCTTAATCAATTATGGGCAATAATAGTTGAGTAATCATTTTTAATCTAATCTGTTTTGTAAAACAATTAATTGAGCGATATAATATTCTTAAACTACAATTTATGTTTTTTACAATAGAATCTATATCTATATAGTTCTAAAGGTAAGTCGGGAGTCGAGCCAAAGGCCTAGATATTTAAACTCCTCAACATTCTTTAGAGGTGTACCATCCACAAATTTAACATGAAGAGAATTATTTTGCTTATGGAGTGCAGATCTAGCTGCAAAAAGCATGCTGTAAGACTTGTTTTTATTCAACAGAAGTAAATGAGAAGAAAACCATGTTTGAATAAGATTAAAATCAAATTGAAGTGAAGTTTGAATCTTAGATATATCGTAGCTGGATGTATAAATAATTGTGTCATCTGCATATAGATGAATCTGACAGTCTGAGCATAATTGTGGAACATCATTTATAAAAATGGAAAATAAAAGAGGCCCTAGGGAAGAACCCTGAGGGACACTGGTTTCAATTATTCTAGTCTGGGAGAGAACATCATTAAAAGACACGCTTTGACATCTGTAATGCAGATATGAATTAAACCAGAGAACAGCTGATTTAGAAAGACCAATAGCATATAATTTGTCGAGAAGAATATAATGATTGACCATGTCAAATGCCTTAGTGAGGTCAATAAAGATTGCACCAGTAGACCTGTTATTATCTTGTGCCGAAAAAATATAATTGGTAAATAATGTAAGGGCTGTTGTTGTCGAGTGATGAGGTCTAAATCCAGATTGATTTGGAGTTAAGAGGGAAAAGTCATTAATATACTTAGACAATTGCCTAAAAATCAGCTTTTCAAATATCTTAGCTACATTATTGATTATGGAAATTAGCCTATAATTATTGACATCAAGTGAATCATCCCCTTTGTGTTGAGATGGCCTGTAGGACTTCAGAGGGATAAATTGTTGAGAATGAGAAAGAGATATTGTTCACAGTATTTGTTGTGGTAGAATAAGAGAGCTCAGATAGTTGTGAACTACCAATAGAAGCAAAGTGTTGGTTGAGGGCATTAGTCATTAAAATAGGGTCAGTGATAATGTTATTATTCACTCTAAGTTTAGAAGGAAGACTTGTATTGGTTTTGTTTATTTAAAGAGTTAAGTCTCTTCCAAAATTGCTTAGGGTTTTTGATAGGGTTTTTTTTGTCATCTGATAAAGAGTGCTTATAGTAATTTGATTTTGAATTCCTTGTTTTAGTTGTACAAGCATTTCTTAATTTCTTATAATCAGACCAATCAGCAGCTTCCTTTGTCTTGCGGAATCTGACCCAGGCTTTATCACGTTGTTTAAATACATTTATTAAATCACCATCAATCCAAGGTAAATGACTACCCTACCCTGTGACATATAAATCTGCTTGTTTTTTTTATATTTTATCTAATGGAGGTTTTTTTTTTTTTACATTTACAAAGGGGGTAAAATCATTAATAATTTCATTTCAAATTATTATAATAATTATCTATACGTTGTCAAATTAAATCATTTACACTGAAAAATGCAACTGCATTAAATAATATTATGAGATTTGTTTAAATAGTTTTGGAATATACTGTACAAACAAGAAATGATGGTGGAAATGCACTGCGGGGGGGCCCTCGATAACCTTCCTGTGGTGATTTGTGTCGTATCATGTGTCAACAAAAGGCGGAGATATTGGAGTTCTGCACAGACCTCAATCTAGGTCCTATCCCAGCCCGTGTCCGACAGCCTATCAGAATTAGAAGGCCAAGTCCACCCAGAGCCCATCTTTTTTTTTTTCTCCCTATGCCAAGACAACTAATATACTGTTTCAGCTATTAAAATTGTTCAAGCTATGGAATGATATTCCGGAATTTATTCAAAAGGAATTGCAAATTGTATTTGCAATTGCGTTTTCAATTTGTGGACGCATAAAATGTGACATAATCCAAACGCAAATGCAAATTGCGCATTACCGTTTTCATTATTGTTTAAGCGAACGCACAGTGTTTGCAAAATTTAAAATGGAAATGCAAAGTCTGTTTGCAATTGTGTTTCCCATATCTTATGAGCTATGAGCCTGTCATATTTAAATAGCAATATTAATTACCACATTTGCCTTTTCACTCTCTCTGCACTTGCATGTAAACTGCCAAAACTCAAATGGAATCGCAATTCCTTTTGCATTTGAATTTCCAACATCTACACGGAAACCTGTCAATCAAGTGACGGGGTGGGGCCATTTTATTGGGCGTGTTTGCATTGGGAAGTGACGTCACTCACAGTCGATGGTAATAAATTTTAATAAAAATAAATTTTTATTTTAGAAAAAAAATCTGATTTATGATTTAAACCGATTTTTAAATCAATATTCAAATGACAAAGAAATTTTACAAAACAAGTTTTAATATAATTCTTTATCATTCATTTAGCAGTCAAATTTATAACTGCAACAAGATGATTGAAAAAAAAACCAGTAATGTTATTACCTTAATGCTGGAAAGACCTTTATTTTTATTTATTTATTTATTTATTTAATACTAGCCCATCATGCATTTAACCATCCACTCAGCTTTAAGAGCTGTTCAGATTAAAACTGGCAGCTCAGCAGTGAGTCAGTGTCATGGACGGAGGATGTTCTAGTTTATATTTCCATCTCGTTATGCCGCTGGTTTAGTTTTTTTTTTTTTTTTTTTTTTTTTTTTTTTATTATAGAACTTATTTGTAAATAGAGCAGTCACTGTCTGTGTCTACACTGGACGCGAGAGTTGTCATCTGTGCCCCACAGCGAAAAGTGTGTCTAAGCTTGATGACATCACACTATAGTGTCAAATCATCTGAACGCAGTATCAGTACATTTCATCATAAACAGAACGAGCATCAGTTCACTGATGGGGATCGTGTCCAGTGTGTCCATCACTGTGTTCTGATGTCTTTTGTTGGATCGCTCCACTCGTGTCCGGTGTAGACCTGGCGTGCGTTTTTTATTGTTTTATTTTACAGCCCTGCTTGTTTTAATGTTTTTATTAAATATCTGTATTGACTGCATGATCATATTATCAAATTATTTACTGCCATGTGACCTACAAAAGTAAAGCTTTGCGAGTCGAACAACGAGGAATCCTGCAGGTTGATTTTTGGCGGATATGCTGTGCTTGTGCTCCCGCGGTCGTCTTCGTTTCGTCAGGTGAAACGTCTCTCTCACTCGCAGCAGAGTCTGTGAGCAGCAACAACTTCCCCTCCGCGCGCACTGATACCAGAAACACGCTCCGCCCTCACTCCGTGAATAAAGTATTTCAGTATGTTTGAAATGTTATGTTCATAATGTAGCATATAAAATAATAATAATTAAAAAAATAATAATAACAGGAGAGTTTCAAAGTGGCTTAAGCTATTTTGTGTAAACTTTTTTTCCCTATATCACATGCCAAACTAATAACATTGTAAGCATTACATGTTTAATTGCTGCTTTCTGCTGTGAAAATTTTGTTTGTGATGAAAATAACAGTATATTTTTGTCAGTTATTTTATCTAAACAGATCGATTAACTTCAAGATTTCAAAAACAGATAGCATGCTGATAATGTAGTAGCACTGTAAGATTACATTTGTTTGAATGCATTATTGTGAAAGCGATTGCGTGTGAATCTGTTTAAATCATGCTTTAACCCAAAAATAATCAGTAAAAGAAACAGACACACTCTTAACATCCCGCTCGACTCTTGCAGTCTTTGTAACCTTCTGATCAAGCTATAGCTAAATATTTTCAACATGAATTCTTGCTGAATATGCAGTTATATTATGGGCTGTTGGCATGAATTGTACTCGTGATGGAGCGCTCTTGGAGCGAGTGAAAACCACGACGCTCATATTCAAGTGTTTGTGCAAAAATTATTAATGCGCATTAATGACAGGGAGGCGCTGTCTCATCACTTTAATTTTTTCCTGATAATGAATTTATATTAAAAATATATCTACAGAAAGCTTGAAATGTTTTTTAAATGAAAACAAATTGTGTGATCTTTGAATGTTGCATTTCTCTTGTCGGACAGAGCCAGCACTGTGAATTTCATCCTGCAGCCGGCAAGAAAACATTTGTTTATTAAAATATAATTAAAAGGTCTCATTTTTCACAATTATTAGGCTACTTCTGCATGTGCTTTGTTGCATACTTAATGCATGTGCTTGAGTGTGGAATATATTAAGATTTGATTATATAAATTTAATATAAACCTCTGATTAGTTGAATATAACAAACGAACAACTAGAACTAGAAAAATCTTACGTGGGGGCAGACCACTTTTTAGTCTATAACCAAAACAATAGTCCTTTATAAACCAGTTCAGCAAGTGAAAGCCTCATAAGACACTGTCCATATGAAAGAGCAATTCACACCTTTATTTCGACCCCCACAAGTCATGCATAACTACCCCCAAAAACCCAACCCCCTCCAGCTGAACTGAATTCGGCCTGTTTTTTGGCTCTGAGGAACGGTGTGTTACTGAGCTGAAACATGCCTGGACTCAGAAGCACTACCCTTTGTATTCATTATTTTCTCGCAATTAATAATGAATCATTATTTTACGAAAATCATTGTTATTTGTGGTCGTGGGTATTTGCGGAAGGATTTAAGACCAAGCGGAGTCCTCTGTTCCCATCTCACAGCGCGCGGGACTCGCGCTCAGTGATGCAGCTTCACTATCTGCGGTTTGACTTTACTGAATGAGATTGAGGCGAATACAACTTATTGATCACGAGCCCAACATTTAGCAAAGCAGGAAAACATTCATTCTAACGGAAGGAAGACATATTTCATTGAGCTAATGCTGTTAAATAGAGAGAGAGAGAGAGAGAGAGAGAGAGAAAGAGAGAGAGAGAGAGAGAGAAACTAGTCTAGGGCTATTCTTAAACTTGGAGCTGATAAAATACAATGTAACATTTAATCTGGCACTATCAAAACCAACATTAAGTCTGATCAATATGTCAAATATGTATTTAATCAATGCAGATGCATTTTACTCAACTGCTTATTTTTTTACACTGTGCCACATTTTGTGGCTTTAGGAATGTTATACATTTGAGGATGTGTAACAGACGTCTTATATTATACTGAATAAAACTAAAATGTTTTGTCAGTTGTTAAAAAAGAGCATTCCATGTGGAGCATGATTTTTTTTTCTATCTCAAACATGGATAATATATCTGTCACAAGCTATAAATGTCATTATAATGCTATATTTGCCTGGTGACTGCAAATAAGCATGCCTAAACAAAGGAGCCTTTATAATCTACATATACATTATTGAGTGATTCAATATGAACAGCTTCACTTTCTTCCTCATCCTTTCATTCTATATCCCAACAGAGCAGTTGAGGAGTAACTATGCAGCTTAGATGTTGCTTTAAAGCTCTCTTTGGGCAATCTTTGTATTAGAGTAACTGTCCTTCTGTTATATGAAATTGTCACTTGGATAAAAAAAAACACACTCTCCCTGAGCTGCTGTGATTAGCGATATAATCAAAATCAAAATCCAAAATCCTTGATTAGCTTACAAAAAAAAAAAAAATAGCTAGGCATTCACTTTTGACTCTGTGATGTGTGAATATTTGGTATAATTATATTTATTATGTTCAGGTGTGTCTTTCAAAACATCAAAGTCACCGTGGTGACACCATTGTGTGAAATAATGGTACAAAGATTTCAGGCTTGCATTCTCTACTACTTGATTACAATTATTATTTTTCAGTATTAGATGTTACCATGTTTAGCTTAAGCAGTGCAGTCCACGACTGTCTGAAATGGCCAAAAGATGACAATATACAATGTCTTTAGACAGCATATCAGTCCTTTACTACATGGTACTTCAGAAACATAAATTAATGTTCAATCAACATACCATAAATCATTTTTGAATTCAGAGTCAGTTTGCAGCTTCAGACTGTGATTCCATCCAGTTGGAAGATATGAAACATGTTTGTAGTTTTATATTGTTTAGTATTTTAGTCAAAAAATGAACTCTTGTTACAATCTGTATAGGCCAACTGATGTTGGCTCATTTTTCTGGGAACTAAAAGAAAGAAAAAAAAAGCTTCTGTACACCCAAGTTTTTTTTTTTTTTATGTGTGATGTATATCTCCGAGGAATGAGGTGCCTATTTCTGTCTAAGATTTTTGTGATTGGAACAACTTGAAAGAGTCGAGTGGTGTGCGATCACCCTCAATAATTTATTGTTTTTATACCTTTTTTAATTGCTCTTTATGAAGCACTATACATTTCTATTTAACCCTCTGGAGTCGATTAACACGTATACGCGTTATGAGTCATTTTCTCCCGATAACCCCGAAAAGAACTTAAATTACACTTTCATACATTTCATACATTTTCATATGCCTATCACAGTGCTAAACAATTACATTTAGCTCCTGGTTAAACTGGCTTTTGATTGTTTAATAGGAAGATGAATTTTGGGAGGAATTGACAGATGACAAAAGTTGCTGTGTAAATCTTGTGTGCAGTAAATCGGTTGGTGTCATGGCATATATCATGTCTTCAGACCAGCTTCCTGCTGGTGTGCAAAGTATTTGTTATGGTTTGGTCTGTAATTTTCAAGCTGAATGCATTTTATGATTGTGTCTGCTTTCCAGACACCAGAAAAGGAAGGAAAATAGCTTTGACTCCAGAGTGAACCTTTGCAGTAATGGCTGCTTTTGTGAAGCAGAGAAGCGGTTTTAAATTGTAGGAACTTTAATGGGGTGGTCACGGCAGACCAGGCTGCTATACACCGTCGTTTTTACTAAAGCCGCAGGCAGGTGTGTGTGAGCTAGGTCTAATTATGAGCAGAGGGCAAAGCGAACAACTAGCTGTCCATTTCTCAACACAGTAATGATTAAGGAGAACATGACCTCAAGCATGAAACTGCTTGGTTATTGAATGTTTCCGGTTTTATTTTTATTTCTTTTTTTTTTTTTTGTCTTGAAACATCCTGTTAAAGAGCTTCTAAAAATAAGATTAATAAATCATGAGAGACAAAACAATGTAAGTATTGTCTATTATTATACAATCTAACTCTTAAACAGCTCCATACAGTGTGCATAAAATTATTTGATTTCAATGACACTAATGCTTGGTTTTAAAATGATAATTTTTATTATGTTGTATATTTGTAAACTAAACTTGCCATTTCAGAGCACGTAAGAGAGGAGTAAGACAAATAAGTAAATAAATGCAGAGAGATATATGCACTACAGTCAAAAGACAGAAAATGTCAACATCCAATTTAAAAAGAATTCTGTAACATATATTAATAAAATGGGTGTGCGGAGATACAACCATATAAGCAAAAAATATACTCTCCATGTTGATCTGGCATATTTAATAGGACTTCATGTTTTTGCTGCGGCCACTGACATGCTGTAGACGATTGCGTTGGGAGGCATTACTGTTTTTTAAGGTGTATCGTTCTTGTCCATTGTCTGCTTCAATATGACATGAACACTTTGAGTTCATTGTGTGTTTGTGTCGATGTAAGTGTGAAAAAGGGAAAGATGTGAGTATCTAATGCATTGAGAGGCTAGATGTGACAGACACTCCCTGCTCTCTGTGGCTCATTTTCTGTGTGAAGACATCATAAAGGACTATCCACACAGTTATGAATAGCATATACTGGGCTCAAGTGCTCATGTGATTGGCACACTGAGGAAGAGGTTCTCTTTATGGAGCTTATGTATGAACTGCACATCAGTAGGCATGTTGTATTACAGCCCCCTATGAACGTACAGTTAACTAATACAAATGCAGCTAATTTCCCTAAGGTACTTATAATTTGGTAATTTTATAATACAGTAAAATTTTAATTATTTTAATGGGAAAAAAGCACTACAAATAATTGCAAAAGGAAACTAACTAATGTATATGGCCAACTTGGAGTATTAACTCTGAATGGCTGTGCAATTTTAATTTTATTACTGTTATGGCAACATGAACAACATGAACATGAACAACACAATAATTGTAATGCACTTTTTTGTGGTTACAGTATGTGGCAATAGTTTTGTGAGTAGGGCTGTGCGATATTGAAAAAAAGTGTGATATGTGATACCTTGTGATACAATATTTCTTTAAGTGTGTACAATTATATTTCAAATGAAAATTATATAACCAATATGTGTTTCACATTCTTTCTCGGCAAAGAAAGCATCTCTACAGATTCTGAAAGTGACCAGCAGTGTTTTAGCATTTCAATCAAATGTAATGTCAAAAATCAGATTTTTTTAAATATTTTATTTTGTATTTTATTTTAACATCAGTGTTAACAAACAAACAAACAAACAAACAAACAAACAAACAAACAAACAACAACAACAAAAATAATGATAATCAATGTATCAACTTTGCTTTCTGTTTATTACTTAAAATACACTTTTAGTACTTCTTCATAGTGCAGCAAAAACTCTAGCCTAAGAAAGTAAAAAATAAAATAAAATAAAAAATAAAAAAGGCGAGTTAACAGCCATTCGAGAAAAAAAAGAAAGAAAAAGAAAAGAACAAATACACAAATTACAAGCATAGATAAAATAAACAGTAGTATTCAGGTATGGAAATATAATAATTAAGTGTAAAATAAAACTGCATAGTGTTCATTGTATAAATAAAATTTTGATTAATCTTTGTTAAAGCTGTGTTTTGTTGTTTGATAAACATTTGTGACTTATTTAGCAGCTTGTATTTATAGGCTGCTATCCCTTTAAGACCGACTGCACGGATCCAGTAGTATTATGAAACACATCTGATGGGTATTTTGACAGGTATTTTGAAATAATTCTGTGTGTATGTCTCAGTTCAAACATAAGCAGATTCAAAATTTGAACTTGGTGTTTGTGGGGTCAAAAATATGTTATGTCTGTGTGTGAGGTGGATATGCGCACAGAAAACTGATTAGATGGCACGCTGTCCGAGCTGTGGCTTGTGCACGCGCTTCAGATGTGATGGCAAGGAGTTGTTTTTTGCAACTTACTGCACTTAATATATCTTTTTAACATCAAGCAATTCTCTGCAATGTGTCGACAAAAATCTTTGACCTTTTGCACTTTGACTGAAGTAGCCAATTATACATGAAGTGTGTTTTGGAGACTGGATAAAGACTACACTGCTTCATTTTCCCACTTATCCTGAGTCCACTTGCATGATGTGAACATAAATTATCGTTAATACCACTGGTGAAAGGGCCAGAGTAATGCAAATATATTTGAAAGCATAGTTGCCAACTCTTGCGAGACATAGAGTATAAGCAACCGCAGCTTTAAAAACAATCCCAATATTTTTCAATATTATTTATTATCAATTATTTATTACCAATAACTGAGCCTGCAATATATTAAACTGAAAGTACCCTTTTATCTGCAAAGCAAAAACATTCGTCATTTTACAAAAAATAGCAAACTGCTACAAAGCAGGAACAAAACTCATCTCCAATCACCTGTGAGCAGAATAGGATTGGAGAGATGGAAAAGGAGAAAATACAAGAGCTTCAAAGGGGAGCTGTCACATAGCTACATATTTATAGCCTACTAAAATATTGTCTATTCGAAAAAAAAATATATATGCCTACATGGCACAATGGATAGTCATCGCACACAAACAGCTCTGTTTCATCTCGGACACACTCTGTCTTTGCGCTTGCCAAATTCTGCCGTGTAAATAGCAAATCCGTCATGGCACGAGCGCAACTGGCTCTTCAAAAGGAATGGAAGATGAGACTCTGATTGGTTTATTGCACGTTATGCCCAAAAACGCTCATTACTCATTAAGAGAATAGGGACAACCCATTTACACCATGCGCCTGGTCTACCGTTTTTCCGTAGTTAAAATAGCAAAAGGGGATTTGGACAAGTCCTGGGTGCAAGACAGTAAGCTTCATTAATTGAACACACTGATTGATTAAGCAGGTTTACAGTGCTGTAATTTTTTTTGCCTTGATAAAACAGATGTATCATAATGAAATAATGTGATGGACTCCCTGCAGCACATTGGTGAAAGCACTGCTTACCTCTAAAAGAGAACAAGAAGAAAGTGTTGCATGCTAAAAATAAGCAAGTGGGACACCCTTATTCCTAGCACTGGGATATTAAGCTTAGCTCTGTTTTGGGGCTTGAAGGGCAAATAATTTACATAATGTTGTCTGAAGAACTAAATAGTGTGCTTAGCCATCTTGCTTGTGCATATATTCAGTGTAATTACAAATAAGATCTCTTGCCTGAGCTGTTTGGCATCCTCAGATAATAAGACGAACTCCACATTCAGGTCATATGACATCAGACTAATACTACATGTTCACTAGAACCGTCCAGAAATCTCATTTCAATCAAACTAGACCATTCCTAGTCTTCATGACATGCCCCAATTTTTTTTTTTTTTTGTGATCAAAGAAGTAGTTCAGCAAATATATATATATATATATATATATATATATATATATATATATATATATATATATATATATATAGATAGATAGATAGATATATATATATATATAACATATATATATATGTTATGGTTTAACTGGTTACCGTGTTTTCTGGTGACCAACTTCCTGGTTCAGGTCTCCGCTGCAGATGTGCTGGAACGACGGCAGCAGATTCAGAGATTCTGAAAGTACAAACTGACACGATATTAAGTGTTTAATAAACGCAGACTTGCTCATTGTATGATTCAGATATTATTGTAAAGATTACAAGTTATTAGTATGATCGCCCGTTTCACGGCTGAAGTAGGATAAACAAAAAAATAAAAATAAAGCACGTCTGTGTTGGCGCGGGTTTCGAACACGCGCTAAAAGACGGCACGCGGCAAGACGACAGTCACAAACCACCGAGCTACCAATCTACAGCGAATCAGCTCCAGATCTCTAGATTCAAGACAGGACTCTCGGCTTCACATCATGCAGCTGCTGAATCAGGGAAATGTGACCGTGTTAACTTGTGACCTGTGTTTACCTATTATTTAAATAAACCATAGCAGAACACTGACTACATTTTATGGTTCATGATGTTACATTTGTTGCTACTATGGTTTAATTATAAACACTATCGTTAACTCATATTTACCATAGTAAAAACATGGTCCATTTTAGTATGATTGAATATACAAAAATTCTACTAGAACAGAGTTGTATATGTGCATTCCCAGAAGAGATGAGAAATGGATTCGTGTCCAGCACCACAAAAAGAACATAAAATCTCAATATCAGGAAACATCTTTTTTAAGTAAAGCTTCACATGATAGAAAAGATGAAGTAATTTGTAAGACACATCCTTAACCTTATTGGTTATTAAGTATTTAGATGACAAAGTCCACACTAATTTATTAATAATTATTTATTACCGTCGACTGTGAGTGATGTCACTTCCCAATGCTAACATGCCCAATAAAATGGCCCCACCCCTGTAACTTGATTGACAGGTTTCCGTGTAGACCTTGGAAATTCAAATGCAAAAGAAATTGCGATTCCATTTGAGTTTTGGCAGTTTACATGCACAGTGCAGAGAGAGTGAAAAGGCAAATGTGGTAATCAATATTGCTATTTAAATATGACAGGCTCATAGCTCATAAGATCATAGCTCATGGGAAACACAATTGCAAACGGACTTTGCATTTCCATTTTAAATTTGGCAGACACTGTGCGCTCGCTTAAACGGAAATGAAAACGGTAATGCACGATTTGCATTTGCGTTCGGATTATGTCACATTTTATGCGTCCACAAATTGAAAACGCAATTGCAAATACAATTTGCAATTCCTTTTGAATAAAGTCCGGAATATCATTCCATATAAGAGTTTTACTATGGAATCTGTAATTGATATTGGATGTGAGGTGAGGGATGATACTTCAGGATTTCAGGGGCCATGGGGGAAGGCATTATTCATAGCTGTTTGGAGCACTTTTTCTGTTATTACAAGCTGTCCTCTAACCGTAGGGAAAACAAATCTTTATTTAATAAAACATGATTTTGCTTCATGCTAAATTTGCGATAAACCTGTATAGTAAGATCTGATACAAACGGAATAGAGAACAAAGAGAAAAGCCTAGTGACTGAACATTTTACTCTCATAATACTTACAGTTTGATCATATTGTACAGTAGCTAAGCAGCACTTGTTGTCATAATATTTTTGTATGTGTTCCCTGGGAAATGAACCATGACCTTGGTGTAGCTATCACCACTCTCTCTACCAGGCACTACACACATAACTGTCAGTCTGAAAAAAAAAAAAAGTTCACACTGTACTTTCTCATACAATGAAAGCATACAATGACCACAGGCTGTTAAGCATATAAATAAAGAACAAGGTGAACATCCATGGAACAAGGTGTTTCTGGAACAAAGAATGATACACAGGTTTAAAAATACTTGAGGGTGAATAAATGTCTGATTATTATTTATTTATTATTTAAATATATATATATATATATATATATATATATATATATATATATATATATATATATATATATATATATATATTTAAATAATAAATAAATAATAATCAGACATTTATTCACCCTCAAGTATTTTTAAACCTGTGTATCATTCTTTGTTCCAGAAACACCTTGTTCCATGGATGTTCACCTTGTTCTTTATTTATATGCTTAACAGCCTGTGGTCATTGTATGCTTTCATTGTATGAGAAAGTACAGTGTGAACTTTTTTTTTTTTTCAGACTGACAGTTATGTGTGTAGTGCCTGGTAGAGAGAGTGGTGATAGCTACACCAAGGTCATGGTTCATTTCCCAGGGAACACATACAAAAATATTATGACAACAAGTGCTGCTTAGCTACTGTACAATATGATCAAACTGTAAGTATTATGAGAGTAAAATGTTCAGTCACTAGGCTTTTCTCTTTGTTCTCTATTCCGTTTGTATCAGATCTTACTATACAGGTTTATCGCAAATTTAGCATGAAGCAAAATCATGTTTTATTAAATAAAGATTTGTTTTCCCTACGGTTAGAGGACAGCTTGTAATAACAGAAAAAGTGCTCCAAACAGCTATGAATAATGCCTTCCCCCATGGCCCCTGAAATCCTGAAGTATCATCCCTCACCTCACATCCAATATCAATTACAGATTCCATAGTAAAACTCTTATATGGAATGATATTCCGGACTTTATTCAAAAGGAATTGCAAATTGTATTTGCAATTGCGTTTTCAATTTGTGGACGCATAAAATGTGACATAATCCGAACGCAAATGCAAATCGTGCATTACCGTTTTCATTTCCGTTTAAGCGAGCGCACAGTGTCTGCCAAATTTAAAATGGAAATGCAAAGTCCGTTTGCAATTGTGTTTCCCATGAGCTATGATCTTATGAGCTATGAGCCTGTCATATTTAAATAGCAATATTGATTACCACATTTGCCTTTTCACTCTCTCTGCACTGTGCATGTAAACTGCCAAAACTCAAATGGAATCGCAATTTCTTTTGCATTTGAATTTCCAAGGTCTACACGGAAACCTGTCAATCAAGTTACAGGGGTGGGGCCATTTTATTGGGCATGTTAGCATTGGGAAGTGACATCACTCACAGTCGACGGTAATAAATAATTATTAATAAATTAGTGTGGACTTTGTCATCTAAATACTTAATAACCAATAAGGTTAAGGATGTGTCTTACAAATTACTTCATCTTTTCTATCATGTGAAGCTTTACTTAAAAAAGATGTTTCCTGATATTGAGATTTTATGTTCTTTTTGTGGTGCTGGACACGAATCCATTTCTCATCTCTTCTGGGAATGCACATATACAACTCTGTTCTAGTAGAATTTTTGTATATTCAATCATACTAAAATGGACCATGTTTTTACTATGGTAAATATGAGTTAACGATAGTGTTTATAATTAAACCATAGTAGCAACAAATGTAACATCATGAACCATAAAATGTAGTCAGTGTTCTGCTATGGTTTATTTAAATAATAGGTAAACACAGGTCACAAGTTAACACGGTCACATTTCCCTGATTCAGCAGCTGCATGATGTGAAGCCGAGAGTCCTGTCTTGAATCTAGAGATCTGGAGCTGATTCGCTGTAGATTGGTAGCTCGGTGGTTTGTGACTGTCGTCTTGCCGCGTGCCGTCTTTTAGCGCGTGTTCGAAACCCGCGCCAACACAGACGTGCTTTATTTTTATTTTTTTGTTTATCCTACTTCAGCCGTGAAACGGGCGATCATACTAATAACTTGTAATCTTTACAATAATATCTGAATCATACAATGAGCAAGTCTGCGTTTATTAAACACTTAATATCGTGTCAGTTTGTACTTTCAGAATCTCTGAATCTGCTGCCGTCGTTCCAGCACATCTGCAGCGGAGACCTGAACCAGGAAGTTGGTCACCAGAAAACACGGTAACCAGTTAAACCATAACAGGGGGAAGATTAGGCTAATAGACTGATGACGTAGGTCTGTGCGTGTTTCTCAATACAAAGTACGCAGATTTCGGACTTGCATCCTCAGTAGTTCAGACTTTGTGCATTGGACTCGGGAGTGTGATGTCTGCGAGGACGCAGGTCCGGTAATTCTGCAAACAGCAGCGTACTTGATAACATGTCAGCTCGCCTTGACTACTGCAATTTTCCTCACTGTATATTTACAATAAAACGGAAAAGGATATGAAATACCACTGCCTCCTTTCATTTTTCATTTAAACATAATAATAGCAACAGAAATGTACTTATTTCAGGGAAATATGTATATACAGTCATTACAAATGAAACTAAATATTATATCAATTGCCTCTTTTATTACCGTCGACTGTGAGTGACGTCACTTCCCAATGCAAACACGCCCAATAAAATGGCCCCACCCCTGTCACTTGATTGACAGGTTTCCGTGTAGACGTTGGAAATTCAAATGCAAAAGGAATTGCGATTCCATTTGAGTTTTGGCAGTTTACAAGCACAGTGCAGAGAGAGTGAAAAGGCAAACGTGGTAATTAATATTGCTATTTAAATATGACAGGCTCATAGCTCGTAAGATATGGGAAACACAATTGCAAATGGACTTTGCATTTCCATTTTAAATTTGGCAGACACTGTGCGTTTGCTTAAACGAAAATGCAAACGGTAATGCGCAATTTGTATTTGCGTTTGGATTATGTCACATTTTATGCGTCCACAAATTGAAAACGCAATTGCAAATACAATTTGCAATTCCTTTTGATTAAAGTCCGGAATATCATTCCATACTCTTATGCCTGGCCTCTTGACTAATTTCCCTCATTAAAATTCTTGTGTTTCTGATAATTCATGAAAGGATGTAAAATCTTACTAGACTTTACATTTTACCCCCCTGCTGCTCAATAGGGAAAAAGCCCCTTTGAAGTGAGGGAAAAGGCTGATCCCACAATCTCTGTTTAATTATTTTATTTGTTATCTACGTGCTTTGTGGTTTTCCTCGCCTTCAGCAGTATTAACATGTCAAGGGTTTTTCATCCGTATTTGATCTTAAAAAATGAAAGTTGATAAAAAATGATGAGTTGCTCAGTTCAGACATTGTTCAGAAACATTGTTTAGCTATGATATGTGAGTAATACTAATACAAACATTAACGTGCTTGCTGCTGTTTGTTTTAGGTTTGCTCTTATATTTGGACTTATATTTCAAAATCCTCTGCACTCGCCCGCCCAGTCAACTCTCCTTACTGATAAATGGAAAATGGAAACATAACAACATATAATTAATAACTATACAAGACCATTACTAAACTTAAAATTAGGTTAATAATGAGAAAACAGAACATTGTTATTAGTCTTACATTTTTAAATTACATTAGAAGGACTTTTGGATAAGCGCCACATCTCTTTCTTGCTTTTGCATTGTTTGCTCAGCAAGCACAGCAAGCCACCAGCTCAAAAGCACCTTCCTCTGCCGGCCCTAAGGCACCTCCTTCTCAGCCTGGATGCAGCGCCCAGCCCCAGGCCTCAGTGCGCGGGCGAAGACGAACAAGGCCGCTACGCACACACCTAAGCCGCGAAGTCTCCAATCCCCACCATCATTATATGCATCTGCTTCACCATCCATCCCACCCATTGGAAAATGGCCCATCGCAGGATTGAGACAAACACTGTCAAATACAGAAGTTAAGTTTTCTCGGAAAATGAGCAAAACTCAACTCTATAAGCTTTACAGCACTCTGGAAAATAATTCACCTACCTCCAAAAAGGTAACCAAAGCCCACAAGTCTAAACAACATGTTTCATTAATGTGATCTTCTTCCAGCTCAAGTTCCGGCTTCCCCCGAGCGTCAGGACATAGCAGATCATCAGCAAGTCGGGGCCGTGCCCTAAATTCGGCCGCTCCTCCCATTGCACTGGCTCCCTCTTCACAACCTATCTCTGCAGCTCCTTCAGCTGCCTCGCCGCATGCAACAGTGCCCAAGGGCGCGACTTTCCAACCTCCACTGCTTTCAACTTTACCTTCGGCTGCAAAGAGTAGCGTGAGGCTGCCTCCGCTAGCCGCTCAAGTTCAGCCTCCTTACTTTTACCCCTCCACTTTTTCTTTTCCCCATCAATGACCAGCAGCCCCAGTTGCAGACACCCAAGCTGGGAATCTTCAGCCAGCAACACAAGCAGGCTGTCCTCCTTCGTCACTTCCATCTTCCTCTTCCTCTTCTTATGGGCTTCCCCAAGCACCAGGGTTTAATCCATGCGTGAGGATGCCTCCGCAAATGGTTACAGCCCCTCCCTCATTTCCAGCTTTTTCCTTCTATCATTATCCCTACGGGCCGACCCTAGCTCCAGGGGATAATCCATGCGTGAGGATGCCTCCGCAAACGGTTATGGCCCCTCCTCATCTTCCTTCCAACTCTTCTTCCCAAGCTAAACTGCTGTATACTCTATCCACAGTGACTCCTCTACATACTCCACCAAATGCCACCGCTATGGAACCACCTCCCATGCCCAGTTCCATCAAATCGCAGATTTTTGCAGATGCGGATGTTGATCTCTCCTCTCTCCCATCTCTGCTCCCTCCGGCCGATTCCTTCCGACAAATACATTGCGGAGATTTCTCAGTGACTTTAAAAAATCAAACTCCCAATTCATCCCGCCCCTTTTCTTTTTCAGAATTCACAATTGCATTTAGCCACCACAAGGTGATAGTCTGCTCCGCTTTTCCCTTTAGACATCGCAAATTTAATGACTGTCAATAGTCTGGCAATAGTCGCGGAACTCGCGCTGTCTCCCATTTCTGCACGTACAACAAGTTATTTTCATCCAAATGCGCGGTACGTGTAGCTCAGTGGAATCAATGCCCCTATTGGGGCACCCTGGACGCTGATCTTCATAACCGCGTACTTTTTAGCTGTTGCAACATATCATGCGCAGTCTACAGGTCAATTGCTCACTCGACCATCTCATGCCCTCAAATTAATACTGCTATTATTCCCTGCCCAGAACTGACGCAAGTTAAGTCAACCAGCTACGTTCCACGTTTGGCAACCACCAATCCAACATCAAATCTCAGGAGAGAATCCTTCTCAGTCACGGGTAACCAGCAGGTCTGTGGTAATTTCAACAATTTCGAAATTGCGTGAGACAGAAATACAGGTTTATCCATGTCTGTAATTACTGTGGTGGATCCCACGCTCGTACAGTATGCCCAGTCATGAAAGCTACCAAAAAAAAAATCTAGAAACTACTTATTGACTCTGATTAATATTTCTAGTCTTTCCTCTGAACTTTCACATCACCCAGACGAAAATTTTACAAATTTTCTTTTGTCTGGCCTCAAACAGGGAGTTAATCCCGGCACTACATGCCCAATCTCACAGAACATTATTTGCAAAAATCTTCAATCCGCACGGAGCGGAGCCAGATACAGTAGATAAATTAATAAAAAAATAAGTTGAGTCAGCTTCATGATCGGGCCCTTTGATGCCACCACCCTCCCTCAAAGAATTTTGAATCAGCCCTATCGGAGTGGCTACCAGAAAATGTTCAGGAAAAAAGCGATTATCGATCTCTCAGCCCCACGTAATTCCCCATTTTCCAGCATAAATAGCCTCATACCACTTGAAGAATATTCTCTGCAATACCATGACATAGATCAAGTGTTCACCATGATAAAAAATTTAGGTTGCGGTACATGGCTGGCTTAAGTAGACATCACTTCTGCTTTCAAAGTGATGCCTATCCACCCAGATTCATGGCATCTATTTGGGATACGCTGGCGCGAGAAGTTTTATTTCTCAGTACGCCTTACTTTCGGATGCAAAGGTAGCCCAAACATTTTGTATTTGTTATCAGAGGAAATCTGCTGGATTCTTTCTAATAACTATTCAATTCCACACCTAATCCATCTGCTCGACGACTTTCTTATCGTATCTCCTCCCGATGCAGTCCCAGTCGAAAATATCACAACTGTCTAAAGAATTTTCACAGAGCTAGGAATCCCCATTGCGCCCAAGAAATCTTTGGGACCAACCCTTTTCATCGAATTTTTAGGCATTAAGCTGGATTCAATCAAATTCCAGGATTCTCTGCCAAAAGAAAAAATCAATAGAATAATCTTAGTGGCTTCTTCCTTGGCAGAGTGCCAAAGTTGTTCAAAACGTGATCTCCTTTCCTTGCTCTGGCATCTTAACTTCGCAATGCGCATAATCCCACAAGGCCGCCCCTTCATCTCTCATCTTCTCGCACTCGCATCTCCCGTGCATGCCTTAGATGATCAAATTATCATAAACCAGGCATGTTGCAATGAACTCAGTTTTTTAGATCACCTTCCTTAAACAATGGAACGGCTTAACTTTTTTTCTAGTCAAGTCAAGTCAAGTCACCTTTATTTATATAGCGCTTTAAACAAAATGCATTGCGTCAAAGCAACTGAACAACATTCATTAGGGAAATAGTGTGTCAATAATGCAAAATGATAGTTAAAGGCAGTTCATCATTGAATTCAGTGATGTCATCTCTGTTCAGTTTAATAGTGTCTGTGCATTTATTTGCAATCAACTCAACGATATCGCTGTAGATGAAGTGACCCCAACTAAGCAAGCCAGAGGCGACAGCGGCAAGGAACCAAAACTCCATCGGTGACAGAATGGAGAAAAAAACCTTGGGAGAATCCAGGCTCAGTTGGGGGGCCAGTTCTCCTCCGACCAATGTCAATGTCAATGTCACCTTTATTTATATAGCGCTTTAAACAAAATACATTGCATCAAAGCAACTGAACAACATTCATTAGGAAAACAGTGTCAATAATGCAAAAATGAGAGTTAAAGGCAGTTCATCATTGGATTCAGTTATGTCATCTCTGTTCAGTTAAATAGTGTCTGTGCATTTATTTGCAATCAAGTCAACGATATCGCTGTAGATGAAGTGTCCCCAACTAAGCAAGCCAGAGGCGACAGCGGCAAGGAACCGAAACTCCATCGGTGACAGAATGGAGAAAAAAACCTTGGGAGAAACCAGGCTCAGTTGGGGGGCCAGTTCTCCTCTGACCAGACGAAACCAGTAGTTCAATTCCAGGCTGCAGCAAAGTCAGATTGTGCAGAAGAATCATCTGTTTCCTGTGGTCTTGTCCTGGTGCTCCTCTGAGACAAGGTCTTTACAGGGGATCTGTATCTGGGGCTCTAGTTGTCCTGGTCTCCGCTGTCTTTCAGGGATGTAGAGGTCCTTTCTAGGTGCTGATCCACCATCTGGTCTGGATACGTACTGGATCCGGGTGACTGCAGTGACCCTCTGATCTGGACACAGACTGGATCTGGTGGCCACGGTGACCTCGGAACAAGAGAGAAACAGACAAATATTAGCGTAGATGCCATTCTTCTAATGATGTAGCAAGTACATAGGTTGTTATGGGAAGTGTTTCCGGTTCCGGTTTACCTAATTAATGCAGCCTAAAAATCCTTTAACGGATTTGGATAATAAAAGCATATTAGTATGTTATGTGTATGCCAGGTTAAAGAGATGGGTCTTTAATCTAGATTTAAACTGCAAGAGTGTGTCTGCCTCCCGAACAATGTTAGGTAGGTTATTCCAGAGTTTGGGCGCCAAATAGGAAAAGGATCTGCCGCCTGCAGTTGATTTTGATATTCTAGGTATTATCAAATTGCCTGAGTTTTGAGAACGTAGCGGACGTAGAGGATTATAATGTAAAAGGAGCTCATTCAAATACTTAGGTGCTAAACCATTCAGGGCTTTATAAGTAATAAGCAATATTTTAAAATCTATGCGATGCTTGATAGGGAGCCAGTGCAGTGTTGACAGGACCGGGCTAATATGGTCATACTTCCTGGTTCTAGTAAGAACTCTTGCTGCTGCATTTTGGACTAGCTGTAGTTTGTTTACTAAGCGTGCACAACAACCACCCAATAAAGCATTACAATAATCTAACCTTGAGGTCATAAATGCATGGATTAACATTTCTGCATTTGACATTGAGAGCATAGGCCGTAATTTAGATATATTTTTGAGATGGAAAAATGCAGTTTTACAAATGCTAGAAACGTGGCTTTCTAAGGAAAGATTGCGATCAAGTAGCACACCTAGGTTCCTAACTGATGATGAAGAATTGACAGAGCAACCATCAAGTCTTAGACAGTGTTCCAGGTTATTACAAGCAGAGTTTTTAGGTCCTATAATTAACACCTCTGTTTTTTCAGAATTTAGCAGTAAGAAATTACTCGTCATCCAGTTTTTTATATCGACTATGCAATCCATTAGTTTTTCAAATTGGTGTGTTTCACCGGGCTGCGAAGAAATATAGAGCTGAGTATCATCAGCATAACAGTGAAAGCTAACACCATGTTTCCTGATGATATCTCCCAAGGGTAACATATAAAGCGTGAAGAGTAGCGGCCCTAGTACTGAGCCTTGAGGTACTCCATACTGCACTTGTGATCGATAGGATACATCTTCATTCACTGCTACGAACTGATGGCGGTCATATAAGTACGATTTAAACCATGCTAATGCACTTCCACTGATGCCAACAAAGTATTCAAGTCTATGCAAAAGAATGTTGTGGTCAATTGTGTCAAACGCAGCACTAAGATCCAATAAAACTAATAGAGAGATACACCCACGATCAGATGATAAGAGCAGATCATTTGTAACTCTAAGAAGAGCAGTCTCAGTACTATGATACGGTCTAAATCCTGACTGGAAATCCTCACATATACCATTTTTCTCTAAGAAGGAATATAATTGTGTGGATACCACCTTTTCTAGTATCTTGGACAGAAAAGGGAGATTTGAGATTGGTCTATAATTAACTAGTTCTTTGGGGTCAAGTTGTGGTTTTTTGATGAGAGGCTTAATAACAGCCAGTTTGAAGGTTTTGGGGACATGTCCTAATGACAATGAGGAATTAATAATAGTCAGAAGAGGATCTATGACCTCTGGAAGCACCTCTTTCAGGAGCTTAGATGGTATAGGGTCTAACATACATGTTGTTGGTTTAGATGATTTAACAAGTTTATACAATTCTTCCTCTCCTATAGTAGAGAATGAGTGGAACTGTTCCTCAGGGGATCTATAGTGCACTGTCTGATGTGATACTGTAGCTGACGGCTGAATGGTTGCAATTTTATCTCTAATAGTATTGATTTTAGAAGTAAAGTAGTTCATAAAGTCATTACTGCTGTGGTGTTGGGAAATGTCAACACTTGTTGAGGCTTTATTTTTCGTTAATTTAGCCACTGTATTGAATAAATACCTGGGGTTATGTTTGTTTTCTTCTAAAAGAGAAGAAAAGTAATCGGATCTAGCAGTTTTTAATGCTTTTCTGTAGGATATGTTACTTTCCCGCCAAGCAATACGAAATACCTCTAGTTTTGTTTTCCTCCAGCTGCGCTCTATTTTTCGGGCTGCTCTCTTTAGGGTGCGAGTATGCTCATTATACCATGGTGTCAAACTGTTTTCCTTAACCTTCCTTAAGCGTAAAGGAGCAACTTTATTTAAAGTGCTAGAAAAGAGAGAGTCCATAGTTTCTGTTACATCATCAAGTTGTTCTGGTTTTTGACCAGACAAAACCAGTAGTTCAATTCCAGGCTGCAGCAAAGTCAGATTGTGCAGAAGAAATATCTGTTTCCTGTGGTCTTGTCCTGGTGGTCCTCTGAGACAAGGTCTTTACAGGGGATCTGTATCTGGGGCTCTAGTTGTCCTGGTCTCCGCTGTCTTTCAGGGCAGTAGAGGTCCTTTCTATGTGCTGATCCACCATCTGGTCTGGATACGTACTGGATCCGGGTGACTGCAGTGACCCTCTACAGTGATCTGGTTTCTCTGCCCGACGCAGCGAGAGTCCCTCCATCAGTCGTTTTAATGCTTATTCAGCATCAGACAGGGCTCTCCCTTCCAGTGCAGCAGGGCCGTGGCTCCCTTCAGTCCCTGTTAAGAGCCCTCCATCCGATGCTTCAAATCATGCTTCATATCCAGTCGCAAGGGGGACTCTCCCTTCCGGCGCAGCAGAGATGAGCTCCCTTCGGACGCAGTGAGAGTCCCTCCATCAGTCACATTTTCTTGCTTACTCTGCATTGGATGGGGCTCCCCTACTGGTGCAACAGACCCACGGCTCCCTTCGGTCACAGGGTGAACCCCCCCGTCTGAGTTATGTTGCATGCTCAAGGACGGACAGGGATCTCCCTCCCGGTGGAATAGAGCCACTGGCTCCCTTCAGTCGCAGCAGGAGCCCTCCATCCGATGCATCAAACCATGCTTCGAATCTGCTTGCCTATCAGTCGCGTATCTTTGCCTTCTCAGCATTGGACTAGGGCTCCTCTTCCGGTGCAGCAGACCCATGGCTCCCCTCAGTCGCAGGGTGAAACCCCCGTCTGAGTTATGTTGCATGCTCAATGGTGGTTAGGGATGTCCCTCCCGATGGGGTAGAGCCGCTGGCTCCCTGCGGTCACAGTGAAAGCCCTGCATCAGATGCATCGAACCGCGCCTCATACTCAGCTGCAAGAGGGACTCTCCCTTCCAGTGCAGCAGAGCCGCAGCTCCCTTCAGATGCAGCAAGAGTCCCTCATTTTTGATATTCGGCATCGTGCTCCTCTCATAGCGGCACGGAGGGCTGATCCGGAAGGGTGAACTTGTGAAGTATGGTGACCCATACTTAGAATTTGTGCTCTGCATTTAACCCAACCAAGTGCACACACAGCATTGAGTAGTGAACACACACACACAGAGAGAACACACACCTTTCTAATATTACCAATCAGACCTTGACATACCTGTTGATAAAAAGATACATTCTTTGAGAATACCCTAAATAACAAATTATTTGGATGGTATTTTGTACATCTAGTGAAGAAAACAAAATGGAGGGGGGTGGTTTACATTTCCAAAAGATAAACTTTTCTTAAAGATGCAAAAACTGTTTGGCTCCTAGTTCAGTTCAGTGGTTGCTATCATATTTTATAGCTGGATCCAAATTTTATATTTGGCATCAGTTTGCAACCCATCCATCCATCTATCTTTTTGTTTGTTTGTTTGTACAAATTAACAATTTTTTTATTATTATTTTTTCATGTATTTTAAAATTGGAAAAAGTATTACCTTTGTATTTGGCAAACATAATTCAATGCTGAAAATATGTAGCGTTCGGCAAGAACCGTGCTTATCCTGAATAAGTTGTTAGATTTTCTCTTTACCTGGCAAACTTTTCTACATGGTTTGCATTATATGCAACCTGACCATGTTATATATATACAAATATTATGAATATTTGAATATGCAATATACAAACTTGTCAATGGCATGGAAAGAGTTAAAGCTTGATACACCTGTTTCCTAACCTATGGTTTGTTGCACTTTATTATTTGCATTTAGTGTTATTTTTACACTGCTGTCTGCAACTGTATCAGAAGAGATCTCACTGATACTGAGAAAATGCCAGTTGAAAACCACTGCTCCAAACCCCACATGGATTGCCCGCCATTCTGAGACTGGCTCTGACAGTGTGCATCAAGCAGCATGGCTGCGGCATGTCCCAGTCATCCTTTTGTAAGCAATGGCCTTTGTGAAGAGCCTGTAGGACAAAATAAGTTTCTGCTGGTGGACATCAGTGTTCCTGAAACAGGTCTCTCTGGGTGACTGCGAGCCAATTTTCCACATGGCTGACTGAGGTTACTATCCTGCAGAGCTCTTGCACAAATGCTTGATTTCTCCAAACTAGAATTGTAATTGTCATGCACACTGCTTAGCTTTAATATTTTCCTCATGTCTGCATAACAAACTTAACCAAGTCGATCAGGATGGTGGGGGGAGAAAGTCCATTGTCACTGGAACACAGGCAAAACTGATGTAAGTCTCATGCAAAGACATTGAATTTATAGAAGAAGAATTTTTTTTCATTGTTTTCATAAAAGAACAATAACATTTATAGGTCATGTGCTTTTCACCAGTGTTCTGCATTGGTTTCTCACTTTAAATGTGGATTTACTTTATTTAGGCTGTTCGAATAATTCATTCAGCCCATGGACTTAATTCCATATCATATGATGCTACATTGCTAACCATGGAAAACCTCCCAAAACTTATGTAGTCTACTGCTAAATAGCATTCTTTCCTGTTTCTATTTAATTTGGGAGCTTGAGTCCCTTTGGTGTTGTAGCGAATGATGTGGATAGTTTTGAGTTGTGGCTCTTTATCAGAGGGAAGTAGCCTCTATCAACACATTGTCCTTGCTGTTTATGTAGGGCTATCGCCGTGTGCAGGAATACATCAGCACACCAGAGGTGAAGAGTTCACATATACACTTGAGAATGACCTCCATTAGGTAACTGGGAACGATCCAACTGCACAATCTGCTAAATTCAACCTTCTTGCTGGCTTATAGGATGTAGTTTTTTAGTAGTTTTTGGAGGAAAAAAACAGTCTAAGTAGGGGTTGCCCTTTTGAACAGGAATGTGAAATATAACTGATGTACTTGGGTTGCTCAATCTGATCATATAAGCATGTGGAGACTGTATAGAAATACAGAGATGAAACTGAGATAGCAATAATACATTTCCATGTGTGAACTGATTATATTTTAGTCATAAAAATATATTAAACATTAAAAACATACATACTTTTATTGTATCGATGTAATGAATTTTTTTTTCCTGTACATATGTTTTAAAATTGTTTTTGTGTCAGTTCCAGAGAAAATATCATATCAGTGGAAAGGTTCCATTTCAACCCTCATGCTTGCATAAGAACAGCATGATGGCATTGGCAGTATAATTGCACAGACAAAAACACAGAGAGAGAGAGAGAGAGAGAGAGAGAGAGGTGTTCTAATGAACTCTGAAGAGCCCTATTGCTAACACTGTTCCCTTTACCATAATTTGTTTTCATTTGACAAAGGTTCTCTGATTGTTTTTGTGTATGCGTGATTGCTTTCTTAGTTTGCTCTTGTTGGACCTTCAATCACTCCTGTAGAGCCGAAAACAAACACTCTTTATTTCCCTCAAGTCCATTTGTTTGAGTGCAGTTCACTGCAGTGCCATGAGCAAGCAATAGCTGCTTCCCCCTCAATGCCTTCATATGCATTAGACCTATGGATGGGCCTTTCATTGGATTTTGTGATACTTTCATGTCTTTTTTATTGTTTTGCTTATAAATTATTTAAAGAATAGACAAGAGCCAATGAACATGTTTTATGAATGTCTAGTACATTGGAATTGAAGACACAGCAGTATGAAAAGGTCAGGGCCCGGTTCCCCAAAACGTTCTTATCGCTAAGTAGTTCTTAACCTATTCCTTAACCTCTCTCTTAACCTTATGGCACGGTTTCCGACACGTTCGTACGCTAAGTATATATTCTGTAAGTCACACTTTCGTAAGGTTGGTCTGGACCATTCGTAGCTCTCTCTTAGCGTTATTTGAGCTCATGACGCTACTGTACAGCAGTCTTTAGAAACCAGCGCAGCGAAGTACAAGTCAAACTATGGTACGTTGCCAATTTTGTGGCTCAACAATGATTTTCTGTTATTTTTTAAGACTCATAATAAATTATGTTCGCAATGGATACAGGCCTATTTATGAAGTTGACTTTATGTGGTTACAGAACTAATAAGGTGGTAATTAGCCTAGGCCTTTTCGTAATGTAATTAAAGCGAATTGACAATCAATTTTTTGATAATTAAAATCTGGCAAACAATATAAATGGCTAAGATCTATAAATGGGTAATCATGGTGGTGTCCAGTAAGCGACCAACTATAGCAGCGATCCAACATGTCCTTGTATTGAATCAAAGACGGAGCCGGACGCGGAGCCGGACGCGGAGCCGGACGCGGAGCCGGACGCGGAGCCGTTTAGTCCATGTCAATTTTTTTATTCTGCAAAACTTAAGCCCTTTTGACATTTTGCCTGACGTGGCTATATTAAAAAAAAATTAGCCTCCCAAGACAGCTCATTATGGAGCTGCTGGACCTTCTCAGACCTGCGCTTGCCAGGCAAACACGGCGGAATTTTGCTTTAAGCCCTGAAGCCCAGCGCTACTTTTTTTTTTTCTTTTTCTTTTTTGCTACAGAGAGATTCATCGAGGTTGTGGGGGAGGGCTACGGCCTAATCAAGACCTCGATGTGGAGGTGCGTCCACACTGTCTCCAACACCCTTCTGCGCCGTGCCGGGGATTACATCCTGGTGGATGGCACACTCATCCCTATCGCCAATCCATCAGTGATTGATCGTACATATCGCGAAAGGGATACGCGGCCATAAACATGCAGGTTATAGTGGACCATAAGGGTGTGTGATATCTGACCTGTTGGTCAGCAAAACTTCAAGTTCCTCTGACGAGAGGCTTGGTGCCCTTTTTTGCGTTGCTTCCTCAGCATATTTTGTATCTAACTCTCTCTCTCTCTCTGTTCATTGTAGATAGGTTGCTTTTTATTTAAAACATAAACCAATTGCAATCAATACCGCATTAAACAGAAGTAACTGCAGCTGCTTGCCAATCAATTCTGATTGTAAAGTACCTTACCATTAATATAAAAGTGTATTATATAATTTTCATAAGTCGTTAAACCCATGTCAAAAAGCGGCACAACGGGATAAGGAGGGTGGATGATTAGCGAGGGATACCCGGTTCGTGTAACTGTCACAACATATCATGTGAACATATTACTGACCATTTGATAATTTAATTTATAGTCTATATTCTACTGATAACTTAAACTACGTTAAAATAAATGTTATTGTAATAATTTGAGGAATGTTTCATTTGAATAGAACGTGTTGTCTTTTTTAACGCTGTAATGCACCTTCATGTGAAGTGGAAAATCGATTCATGAGCAATCAATGCCAACTAATTCAGCACCCTCAGTTTGGACAGCGCTCTTGTAACGTTGGACGTAAGAGGCAGCGTGCTAAGAAGCTTCCTAAGGGACACTTCGGGGAACACACTTAGAAACATCAACAACTTTGGTAAGATATATCTTTCGATGTCTTCTTAGCGCTAAGAGTGAACGTTATCGGGGAACCGGGCCCAGGTCATTCCATTTCTCTAAATGAACAGCTGCCACGTGGATCCGGACTTTGGTTCCAGGCTGTGGTAGCACAATGTGTCCCAGCAGGACTTGTTGATGATTCTCCTTGAGAAATGGCTCCATTTACACCAATTTACTGTAATGTTGGATGCATGCGTTGCTCTGTAATGGCACACTCTCCCTAATTTATGTGACATAGATCTGGTGCAAATCCTAACAAATGAGGTTGTTGACAATAATGCCATCAATGTCAGCATTATCATCCTGACTGCCCAATTTCTCCTGCCACAATTGTGCCTCTGTGAGATCCAGAGTGATTTTATTGGCATGGCAAGAGCTTGTTCATTTCATGGACGGGAAATCTTTCATTTGACTTCCATTTCCTGTCTGGGCTATTTATCCCTTCTGTTTACCTGGACACAATTTGCAGCCTCTGTCTCCAGATCGATAGTTGACCTGCTGTGGACCCACCTTCCCTACGGTCTCTTTCAGTACTCCTAAAGTGTTGTTCATGGAGACATTATTGTACTTTGTGACCTTATCTCAGAAACATTTCCAGACCTAGAAATCATAAGTTGCAGTTATACATTTGGCAAATATTTTAATTAGGAAAGATCTCACCAGGTCATAGTAAATAGAGATAGAGATTCAATAGAGGTAGAGGAGGATTCTGTCATCAATTACTCAGCGTCATGTCATTCCAAACCCATAAAAATTGTGTATACAAAAAAGCTATTTTTAATGAAACTTGAGATGTCTGTAACTCCATTAAAAGTCCATTCCATTAAGCAGCAGACAAAGTAATTGTGACGAGTGGGGCGGGGCCGAGAGCCGTGGGAACGGAGCGAGGCCGGTGGAGTGATTTGGAAATGAGTGACACCTGCTCCACTCACCGGTTTCGAGTCCCATGGAGGAGACTGGAAGGATACAAAAGAGGAGCGATGACAGTGAAGGACAAGAGAGGAACAGGCCTGGGCTTTATTTTGTGTTTTGGTTTTGTTTGTGCATGGCAGTCATCTGTGAGGGGCTGTCGCGCTGTTTTGTGTTTATTTTATTATCAAAGCTTTCATTTGATTGTGATTGTGAAGTTTTTATATTGATACAGTAAAATATAAGAACAAAGTTGTTTAAACCTAGAGACACCATCACTCTATATTATTTAATTTATTTTTTATTTTTTATAATAGGCAACTATTTAAAAACCATTCATTCGAAATACTACCAAATAAAGCAAAAAAAAAAAAACACACAGCTCGTAGAAACCGGCCTGGCAGCTCGCGCCAGTTCTAGACACGGTGAAAGTTTCCTGATTGTGACGGAAGGCCGAGTTTACATGACACATTATAAATGAGCATAGTCTGCAATAGATACAGTGCCAAAAAGAAGAGAAGAGGATAAAGACAGAGGTAAAGAGATGTAGTGAATGAACAATTTATTGCATAGGAGTAAGATACTATAATTTCATGGCAGTTATTTTTACCTTAAACTTAATGTTAGCAGTTGTTCTGAGTTCTGAGTCCCCAGACTGTGATTTTGTACAATCATGTCAGTTTTAAGACGCATTTTTTATTATCACTTTTTTATTAATGTTTTACTCTACAGTTGTGCAGTTTTGGGGGATACAGTACAGGCCAAAAGTTTGGAAACATTACTATTTTTAATGTTTTTGAAAGAAGTTTCTTCTGCTCATCAAGCCTGCATTTATTTGATCAAAAATACAGAAAAAAATGTAATATTGTGATATATTATTACAATTTAAAATAATTTGTTTTCAATTTATTATACTTTAAATTATCATTTATTTCTGTGATGCAAAGCTGAATTTTCAGCATCATTACTCCATTCTTCAGTGTCACATGTGACATCCGGTCTATCACATGACCCTTTAGAAATCATTCTAATATGATGATTTATTATGAGTGTAGGGAAACAGTTCTGCTGTAATGTGTGTGTGTGTGTGTGTGTGTGTGTGTGTGTGTGTGTATATATATATATATGCTAAATCATGAACACAATGACAAGGTGAAATGGGCTGTGATGCATGGGGCGCCAGGTAAAATCTTGCCTAGGGCAGCAAATTGGTCAGGGCCGGCCCTGTTTCTGGGCATGATCAGTATACCCTACATACATTTTCAATTGAGGGACATAAAGCTCTCGGACTAAATCTAAAATATCTTAAACTGTGTTCCAAAGATGAACGAAGGTCTTACGGGTTTGGAACGACATGAGGGTCATTAATTACATAATTTTCATTTTTGGGTGAACTAACCCTTTAAGTTAGCGCTTGATTATGGCAAGGTATTATAGACAGAGTATTATTTCAAAAGATCTTGCATGACTAGTAAGAATATTAAATATTAAATACTGACTGATACCAAAGATTACAGATACTAAAATTAATCAAAATCAGCTTTAACTGAAATTATAAATATGTATCATATATCTATAATAGTTTGGGTCATTTTGAGAACAGATCTTCTGTGCCCTTCTGAGTTTTCTTTACAGGCATTTGGTGCTGTGAAATTGATTTTGGTCGTAAACCCTCTGATCTTTTCTAAGAATCAGCAGAAAACATTATTATTGTCAGAATTGCCTCATGCTGTTCTTGATGACGGCTGTTAAGTCAGTGAGCAGCAGTCATGTCAGGCTGAATTTTGATTCTCTGCAGGTCTCAAGACCCCTGGCCTTTATTTGGGTGTGTGGGTGGTTGGAGAATGACCTCGCTCAATACGGTATTGATTTCCTCGTTTGGGTTCATAGCTGGAGTCTAACAATGGAGTAGAATGGCTCAAGGCTTCAACTTAATACACACCGATAGACAGAAAATGAAATGGTACTTTGAATGCTGTCAGTGCTCGTGTAATGGTCATAGTCTGCCGTAAGCCCTTGTTATCAGCACAAAAAGCGTGTCAGGGGACATCACATTCAAAGACTTTCAGTTCTTTGGACATGTGAGAGTAAATGTGTACACTAGCAACTCATTTTACCTTTGTAGTGTGTAGTAGTTTAAACTGGTTATGGATTTGTGTGGTATTACATTGGGTGAATGGAGTCAGACCGAATACAAGTTTGTTTTAAAAAATGGCTAATAAATAGTAAATTGACTATTGGATACCAATGGCTCAGTATTACAGAATGCATCCTAATAACAGCTCTGTCAACAGTATTTATTTATTTTTTAGCCTGCCATTAAAGTGCATGTGACAGTGGATTGTATATGGGAATATATCTGGCATATGCAACAACATATGTGACCTGTGCTTTGCAAAATTAGTCACAATGAGAAATTTTTCAAAAATGAGATGCATCTTTTCCTTCAGTTCTTTTTTAATAATAATTAATATTTTAATAATACCAAAATAGCTTTATTATTATTATTATTATAAATAAAAACAGACACAAAAAAACAGTAAAAAAAAAAGACTAAAAGTGCATTATCTTTTTCATTTTACATCTAAACAAAAACATTCAAGAAGAGCAACTTATCAAATGTAAAAATCCCTTTAGTGTGCTCAATAAAAATAAATTGATTAATAAAACTCCAAAAGCAATTCAATCATGAGCAGTGAGTGATTCCCTCTTTTCTTTTATTGTTAGATTAACATTGAGGTGGCCTATATTAAGATCTACTGTAATGCACGGATTGAATATAATGTTACATATCAGAGGTTTTTTCCCCAACAGTTCCCCAAATGGTCACTTGGTTAAGACATAACAGATAATGGTTGCGTGAATACTTAAATACCGCAATGCTGTGTTATGCATAAAGGTGCTTCGGATGACAGTCAGTGTGAGAAATGACCAGAGAAATGGTACTTCTCTCAGAAAACATACAAATAAAGATAATTTTAGATGTTTAATTATTTTCTATATTGGCACTGATTTTCAATCAGGATTTACTTAAGCATGGACGTACTTACCAGGGGTACTTGGAAAGATTTTGATTGGTTTGTTTATAAACCTATAAATGTGAAAGCAATGTACAAGTGTTGTGCAAGTGAATGTCATTTTACATGGATGTGTAAACCTGTTGAGTAATATGTGAATGTCTATTCTTTAAAGGGTACATCAGATTAAATTTTTCTTTTCGTTTAGTTAGGTTTCAGGTGTGTCTGCAAGCTCGAAAAAGAAGACATGCAGCCAGATCATTATGGGCTGTATGAGTCTGAAACTGTGTCATCCAGTGAGCTGTTTCCATTTGCAGGCGTTTTTTCTATGTAGATAGCTCGCTATTTGAATCAGATCACCTCTGAGCATATACGGAGTCTATTCACTTGTGTTGTGTTGACGCACGCCACAAAAGAGAGGGATGGGGTGACAATCACTGAAACCGGTCACTGTGAAAAGAACTGTTTTTGACTGGTTAAAACGGGGGTTGCCTTACACCATCATTAAGGAATTTTAACCAAAGTATGTTACACACATTGAAGATCATAAAGTATCTCACCAACTTGTGGAAAAAGGGCATCTGATGCCCCCAACAACTGATGATGAATTTCACTTGTAGATGATATTTCATAATTGAAGAGCTTTTGTGTTACTGACACAGCACAAACGTTGAGTTTAATTATTTGCATTTTCTACAGTTTGGATTATAAATTAATGATTTTTCCTCAAAGAAAAATATCTTTATAATTGTCCCAAGAACTGTAAATAATAACAATAAGTTTGTTATTATCAATAATAATATTTAAAATTAATCTTTGCAAAACATGTCAGCTTCAAGAATATTAGTGATAATGCTAATTGATAGCATAACCTGTATAATATCAGATGCCATTTCTAGTTTGGTCGATGAAATGCTATTTGAGACTTGCTGATATGGGATAGAAGTAAGGCCATCCTTAAAAATATTCTTGTTTGCTGTAACCCGACCGACCCTGTCAATTTAGGACAACTTAATTTTTTATTTTTTTGCTTTTAGTCCGACCGACTTGCCGATTGTAAATTTGCGTTAAGACCGACCAATTTTTTTTTTACCTTCAAACAACTAATACAAAAGCAATAAAATAATATTAATTATATTTAAGTAAGTATTATTAATGTATAAATTTCCTAGGCCTACATAAAAACGAAGGCTATCTTCCTTAATTAAAAAAAAGCCTGTGACATCATCTATGTTTACACTATTGGTTGACGGATGTCACACTATGGCCTGTGCATTCGCTTCGTCTCATACTCTCATTCATTGTCAGAGTCAACGGTTCGCGCTTGGTAATGATGGTTGCGGCTACAGTAAACAAAATGTTCGCGGTCACTGTTCAAAGTCATACGGGTTCGGGCACCATAATACATCTAAAACATTAATTAAAACAGCTCTACACCGCTTTAACTTGACACGAAGTTCTGGAAAAACTGTGCCCATATCTTTTCCCATCCCTTCTCCCGTCTAGTCTAAAACCGTGACTCACTTTATGTTAGAAAATCTATTGCACGAATCGATTGGACCAACCAACACAAGTTTCGAAAACAAAAATAGGAAATTGATTTTAACGACCTTCTCTTGGAGCGCATCCAGGTTTTTTTTTTTTTTTTTTTTTTTTTTTGAGCACGTCCAGGTTTTTTTTTTGAGCGCGTCCAGTTTTTTTTTTTTTTTTTGGAACACGCATCACACAGCAACTGCAGCGGGCACACACGCATAACAGCAAATAATACTTCTGCACAATGTTTCTCCTTTTACAACAGAAATGTAAATTCTGCCAGTATTCAGACAGTCTCATGCATACAGATACAGATTCGGGCTAGAATCACATAGGGCTGTCAACATAGCTGAAAAACTATTTTTTTTTACTTAAACATGATCAAAATTCGATTTGTATTCTAATTTAAAATGCATAATTTCAGTTAGGGTGAAGAAAAGCTTTTTGCTTCTCTTCTGAGGCCTCAAGATCACATCGAGCAAAATATTACTGCACGTTTATTCAAAGCATAAGAATACATGACTGTGAAAAAACAACATAATATTTAAAATAATGTTTATGAACCAATTATTATTAATTAAGTTGCTTAAAGAACTATAAACCAAACAGTGTAATGTATGCATGCATTGTTAAATAAATAAATAGGGCGGAAAACCAGTCACACAGAATATTTTTTTTTTTTTTCACAAAAATATGAGAGCAAAAACTCAACATAAAGTCTCCAGATATTTTTAGAAAATTAAATTAAATACATTAATTTTACATGTCATTCTAAACATGCGGCTCTCTTGTGCGAGACGCGAGTCCAACGGTGTCCCTCTAGAAAATGCACGAAATATGCGTTCTGTGTGAACGGCTTGGTTTCAGTTTTGATGTAAACAAGATCTTCTCCACATTGATGTTGTCTTTTTTTTTTTTTGTAGTGGCTTCAACTGGATAGGCTAACACAACCTTATAATGCAATGCTACATACATCGTCATCGCGTGCGGGCGGTGAGCGTATACGAGGTGAAAGATGAGACAGCAGCTACTGCGTGTCGAGCTCTTCCGCCTTTGAAAGTTGTGTAGACACGGCTGTGCGAGCGGCGAGATGGAATGGAACATGGAAGTGTGGAATGGAATGGAACACTGTGAAGTACCGGGGCTCATAAGGCAGCTTCCTTAATGCACACCTAAAATTCGAATGCGAATGAGGATTTTTATTTTAAATTCGACGAATATTCGAAAAACTATTTTTTTGACAGCCCTAGAATTGCCTAAGCGATTTTTTGTTGTTGTTGACATTCCTAATCTTAAACACAGCCATGTTGAAGCCTGCAGTAAATGTTTGCATTATGGCAGTCCACTCTGCTTATTGTTTTTCGAAAATGTTGCACTTCTGTTTGTCATTGTGCACGTAACTTCACGCCAATAAATCATCAGAAATATTGGTCTTTATATTCGTCCTGCCTGTTGTCCGTGGATTTACCTATATCTGGTGTTATTTGCCGTATAAAACTTATTTAGACATGCAAAATCGATTTTACAATCGATTCAATGAACACTTGTCACTCAAATCAAAAAGGATTTTTTTCACAAAAGTAACAACCCAAGAAAGCAATTGTAGGTTGCATTGATACCTAGCGGTGGATGCAAGTAAAACAGTATAACAGTACCTCATTTTTTTCTTCTCACCTGAAATTCATGCAATAAACATGTTTTTGACAAAGATTTTAATTTGTTTGTGGTCTATATAGCCTGCATCAAAATGAGGTTTGCAATTATGCGCCCTAAGGCACGGGTTTAAGACCCAGTCAGTGACGTCACGATATGCTAATTCCAAAATTTTCCTTTTTTTTTTTTTTACATTGAAAGTAAAAAAATAAAAATAATAGACCGACCTACCGACCCTTTTAAAAAAAAAAATTACGGTTACTGCAAACCAAAATATTTTTAAGGATTGCCTAGGAGGGAGAAGGGTCTGGCTGCAGACTTACACTTGCACTCTCAGACTTGCATTCTCAGACTTGCACTCTCAGACACTTGTCCTTCCGCTAGCGAAATTACGGTTACTGCAAACCAAAATATTTTTAAGGATTGCCTTAGAGGGAGAAGGGTCTGGCTGCAGACTTACACTTGCACTCTCAGACTTGCATTCTCAGACTTGCACTCTCAGACACTTGTGAAGTGACATTCAGCCAAGTATGGTGACCCATACTCAGAATTTGTGCTCTGCATTTAACCCATCCGAAGTGCACACACACAGAGCAGTGAACACACACACACACACTGTGAGCACACACCCGGAGCAGTGGGCAGCCTTTTTATGCTGCGGCGCCCGGGGAGCAGTTGGGGGTTCGATGCCTTGCTCAAGGGCACCTAAGTCGTGGTATTGAGGTATTGTCCTTCCGCTAGCGGCGTCACTTGCAGTCTTTATTTTTTTTATTTTGTTCTATTTACTGATAACTTTTTGTTTGAATCTCTCAACATTTTACAACAGTAGCCAGGTGGTGAAGACAAGAAAAAAGCAACTAAATTACAATGTCACTTGCAATCGCCACTTGCACTCTCCGCCACCTGTGACGTCACTTGCAATCAACACAAATCATGCATGTTGCCAATGGAGACAAGATGCTGTGGTGGTGATTAATCGATTAAAACTAAATTAAAACTAGATTATAATTTGTGGCCACAGAACAGCAGAATATAAACGCAATGCACAAAGTCTTTTGTTAAGTGTTATCCTTCTGTAGAAAAAAACAAACACTTAATATGGCATAATGTATTAAGATACATCATGTTCAATCAAAAGACCAATGTATATACAGACCAGCAAATATGAACATGCATTATGAAATGCATTAAGTGATTTTAAAAGGATCAACTCCGTACAGGCAAGCAGGCGATTACAGAATGCAGTGCATTAAATTGTAAATTAAACGTTTTCCTCCTATAGAAAATAATTATAAATAAAACACATAATGTAGCTTAATGGACAAAGACACTGATATAAACGAGTTGTAGACAGTTTATTCCATATGAAAAAATGCTTAACGCAAAACTTTGCATGCTGTGTTTATTCTGGGCTCACCTACGTGCCTATACATATTAGTTATGTATCTTAATAATGTAGAGAAGCACATTGACTTTGGCCTTTATCATCTTAGTCCATTATGCCACATTTTGCGGTATGTGAGGAAAATACTATATACATATTCATTAAAATAATGAACTGTATATTTCATTTGATATTTTAATAGCATCTTAATACATTAAGCCTTGTTAAGTGTTTATGTTTTTCTACGGGAGGAAAACGCTTAGCGAGAGACTTTGCACAACCGTTCATATTCTGCTGTTCTGGCCACGGATTTGCTGTTCTTGTCTTTTTCTTGCAGGACCCTGTACGTTATAGTGCTAAATTAGGTTTAATTGTTTAATCACCACCACAGCTTCTTGTCTCTATTGGCAACATGCACGATTTGTGTTGATTGCAAGTGTCGCAGGTGGCGGAGAGTGCAAGTAGCGATTGCAAGTGACATTGTAATTTAGTTTCTTTTTTCTTGTCTTCGCCACCTGGGTTTAAAGTGAGTTTTCTTCTTCATAATGCATTTCTGTCACAATAATTCACGTAAGGTCGTAAGAAAATGTTTTGTTGTATTTTTATAGTAAGACTTTTGATAAATAAGGGCTTAAAAGCATACTGAGATTAAAGCGAGATTGCAACTTTGTGTCTTTGTAAAGCATAAAAAAACCCAAAAAGGTGGGAAAAAACAATAGAATAATGATAAAAGAAAAATGCGGAAAATGTGTCATACCTGGCGGAGGTGTGAAAGACTCGATTGGTGAGAACAACAGAATCATGAATCGGGGAGTTTTCAAAGCCAACACACATACAGAGAACACAGGAGAGTTTACATGTGAGATCTTACAGAGATAACAAGTGCCATAAATCAATCTGATTAGCCTTCTCTAAAAACACACATGACATTGTTATGGATCACACTGGAGACAGAGGAGTAACAGATGAAGTGATTTATTAAAGACACAAGCAGAGGAGCAGGAAGTGAGGAGAGGATGGGCGTTGGGATCCGTGCCGGGAAGGTAGTGACTTCTGGAAGGGTAGGTGAACCACACACACGCACTTTAGGGGAATCGGTATCTTCGAAGGCAATCCTTAGAGAGAGGGTAGAAGAGGAGTTAGTCCTAATAGTAAGCATACAGGAATGATCTTGTCGCGAACGTGACCGGACGATGACTGAGTGCGTGTGTGGCTTTTATGGTGCAGCGCTGATGAGTGGGTGATGAGGAGCAGGTGGTGATGACTAATATTCAGGTGAGGGTGTGCGCTGTGATTGTGTGGATTGTGTGAGGTGGAACCTGGCGTGTTTGTAACAGACATGGCCTTAGAAAATATTTCATAAAATTCACAGTTTTAGATTCGATTATGAAATTTTTAATGAAGTTTTGGAAGACTTGTGGCTTTAGCTACACTGTGTTTTTAAACTCATATCCTACATCAACAATTTTTAAAATACATTAAGAAATATATGTTTTTAATATTTTTATTTTTGTTTTTATGTTTGAGCTTATATATCTCTATATCATAACAGTCTGAGTGATTCTGATTCCTGAACAGTAAACTTTCGCCACCTGGCTACTGTTATAAAATGTTGGCAAATTCAAAGAAAAAGTATTAAAAAATTTTACAAAATAAAAAATAAAGACTGCAAGTGATGTCACTAGCGGAAGTGCAAGTGTCTGAGAGTGCAAGTCTGAAAATGCAAGTCTGAGAGTGCAATTGCAAGTCTGCAGCTAGACCCTCTTGCTTGCTATCACTAATTTATCACTAATTTATCACTCAAACTAATTCATGGGTCACATAAAGTTGCTATACCTTACCTGCCGCTGGCCTTGATGGCCATCTAAAAGAAAGTCAATCAACAAAGTTGAAAGAATTGTGTAGATTTCAAAAGAGTTCTCTGAAAAGCTGTCGTAATAAGTGCAGAAAAATAATAACACCTTTCATAGGATCAAGTCTGCAGTTTGAACTGAGAATAAACCACCTGTTGTGAGGCACATGCTTCCATGTATTCTGAGCTAATGCCATGCCACGAGTGTGGACACATTCATGGCAATTTTTCTTCACAAGACTTTTTCAGTGTTTTCATGAGTTCTCAGCTCAGACCTTGTTAGCTTTGGGTGATGAGGAAAGCTTCTTTATTTGCTACATTTGCCATCAACTTTATTGGATTTTCTGTGGAAATTTCCATTCTTTTTATGAGCTGAGTATATTTGAAGTCTGAAGAGACAATTTGCTACACCATGCTTGAGTACATCAACGTTAATTTTCTCTTGTGTTCTTTATTACTTTCAGCTCCTCTCCTGACCAATGCATGCAGTTAAACAGGACTCTGTCAAGTCAAGTCACCTTTATTTATTAACAAATACACAAATACACAAATACATTGCGTCAAAGCAACTGAACATTAATTAGGAAAACAGCGTGTCAATAATGCAAAATGAGTTAGTCATCTCTGTTCAGTTAAATAGTGTCTGTGCATTTATTTGCAATCAAGTCAACGATATCGCTGTAGATGAAGCGACCCCAACTAAGCAAGCCAGAGGTGACAGCGGCAAGGAACCGAAATTCCATCGGTGACAGAATGGAGAAAAAAAACCTTGGGAGAAACCAGGCTCAGTTGGGGGGCCAGTTCTCCTCTGACCAGATGAAACCAGTTGTTCAATTCCAGGCTGCAGCAAAGTCAGATTGTGCAGATGAATCATCTGTTTCCTGTGGTCTTGTCCTGGTGCTCCTCTGAGACAGGTCTCTACAGGGGATCTGTATCTGGGGCTCTAGTTGTCCTGGTCTCCACTGTCTTTCAGTAGAGGTCCTTTCTAGGTGCTGATCCACCATCTGGTCTGGATACGTACTGGATCCGGGTGACTGCAGTGACCCTCTGATCTGGATACAGACTGGATCTGGTGGCTACGGTGACCTCGGAATAAGAGAGAAACAGACAAATATTAGCATAGATGCCATTCTTCTAATGATGTAGCAAGTACATAGGGTGTTATGGGAAGTGTTCCTGGTTCCGGTTTACCTAATTAATGCAGCCAGTGTTGGGGGTAACGAGTTACAAAGTAACGGATTACAGTAACTATATTACTTTTTTGGGTAACGAAGTAAAGTAACGCATTTCACTAATAATATTGGTAACTACACTACTTTACTAGACTAAAGGAACGCGCTTTTTCTGCGTTACACATGCCGTGTTTGCCTGTGTGTAAAGTTCTGGGCCGCGTTTTCCGAAAATGATTGATCTTAGCGCTTAACCCTCAAAGACCGAGACAGCCGCGGCTAAAAATAACTGTTATTCTTTAATGTTTAATAACTTTTGAACCGCTAATCCAATCTGAATGCTTTAAAAGGTGATGTAAAGCAGAGATTCTCCACGTTTCGGAGGTATCCTACTTATCTCATTATGGATATTCATAGGCACCGTAATGTACGTGATTACATTATCGCATTTTGACAACATTGATTCGTCAGAAGAAACCAATACTTTCGTTCTTCTGAGCCAAACAGAAATGATTGTTGACGCTTAATCCCACCCCCGTGCCCAGATTGGTTCAAACTGTCCCGTATTAAACCAATAAGTAGTCTTTTGAACTACTACTTAACATAGCCTATTGCTTTGGAAAATGAACAAAAACAAAGTGAAAGTAAAGTCTGTCGTGAGTGCATGAATACAAACACACAATAACACATTTGCTTGAGAAAACTCAGAAAAAGCACAAAAACACTCGACAGAGTACTTTGACAAAACAAATAAAAAACAAGGATGAAACAGTGGTACATATCTGATAAAGCACTGGGATTTATGTCTTGGGTCAATTAGCGATGTCCCGGTAAAATCGATTCTGACACAGATTATAGCCAACGGATCGATCATTTATATTATGTATATTATGTATACTAAGTAAATCATTATATAATTATACAGTTCATAAAGATAGTTGCACTATTTTTTTTTTCTGTTGCACTGAATATTTCTCACTCATTTTGTGTGTAGTTTGTGAATCATTTGCACTGTTTTTGCACTGTATTGTTGAAGACAATTTGTGCAATTGTTTTTATTATATGCTGCATAGTTTGTGTTTATTGTTCATACTCCGATTGAAAGTATATTTCTCAGAAGAAGAAAAAGAAATGCAATTTACCTTTAAAAGAAAATATAAATGAATGTTTTATGCCTTGATTTGATAACCAGAAAAATGTAAATACACAACATGTGAGGGGGAAAAAAAAAACATTTCATAAGGCTAATTTAAGAAAAATGTAATAAATGAAGATGTTTTATGCATTTAATTAATTACACATGCTAAAAAAATAAAACATATGGTGAAGAAAAAATTAAAACATTTCATAGGGCCCTAAACATGTATTTTTTGTTAAACTTTTAATAAATTGCTGTGAAAATGTATAAGTGTAATGAATTAAATTAATTAGACATGCTTTTTGATGAATACAATTAAATTTAACCATTAAAAAGGAGTTGAGAAAAAATAAAACAGATTTTAAAAGCCCTAAAAAAAAGTAAAGTAATAGTAGTGAAGTTACTTTTCAAATGCAGTAACTAGTAAAGTAATCTCATTACAATTTACAGAAGTAACTAGTAACTAATTACATTTTTTGAGTAACTACCCCAACACTGAATGCAGCCTAAAGATCCTTTAACGGATTTGGATATTAAAAGCATATTAGTATGTTATGTGTAAGCCAGGTTAAAGAGATGGGTCTTTAATCTAGATTTAAACTGCAAGAGTGTGTCTGCCTCCTGAACAATGTTAGGTAGGTTATTCCAGAGTTTAGGCGCCAAATAGGAAAAGGATCTGCCGCCCGCAGTTGATTTTGATATTCTAGGTATTATCAAATTGCCTGAGTTTTGAGAACGTAGCGGACGTAGAGGATTATAATGTAAAAGGAGCTCATTCAAATACTGAGGTGCTAAACCATTTAGGGCTTTATAAGTAATAAGCAATATTTTAAAATCTATACGATGTTTGATAGGGAGCCAGTGCAGTGTTGACAGGACCGGGCTAATATGGTCATACTTCCTGGTTCTAGTAAGAACTCTTGCTGCTGCATTTTGGACTAGCTGTAGTTTGTTTACTAAGCCTGCAGAACAACCACCCAATAAAGCATTACAATAATCTAACCTTGAGGTCATAAATGCATGGATTAACATTTCTGCATTTGACATTGAGAGCATAGGCCGTAATTTATATATATTTTTGAGATGGAAAAATGCAGTTTTACAAATGCTAGAAACGTGGCTTTCTAAGGAAAGATTGCGATCAAATAGCACACCTAGGTTCCTAACTGATGACGAAGAATTGACAGAGCAACCATCAAGTCTTAGACAGTGTTCTAGGTTATTACAAGCAGAGTTTTTAGGTCTTATAATTAACACCTTTGTTTTTTTCAGAATTTAGCAGTAAGAAATTACTCGTCATCCAGTTTTTTATATCGACTATGCATTCCATTAGTTTTTCAAATTGGTGTGTTTCACCGGGCCGCGAAGAAATATAGAGCTGAGTATCATTAGCATAACAGTGAAAGCTAACACCATGTTCCCTGATGAGATCTCCCAAGGGTAACATATAAAGTGTGAAGAGTAGCGGCCCTAGTACTGAGCCTTGAGGTACTCCATACTGCACTTGTAATCGATATGATACATCTTCATTCACTGCTACGAACTGATGGCGGTCATATAAGTACGATTTAAACCATGCTAATGCACTTCAATTAATGCCAACAAAGTGTTCAAGTCTATGCAAAAGAATGTTGTGGTCAATTGTGTCAAACGCAGCACTAAGATCCAATAAAACTAGAGAGATACACCCATGATCAGATGATAAGAGCAGATCATTTTTAACTCTAAGGAGAGCAGTCTCAGTACTATGATATGGTCTAAATCCTGACTGGAAATCCTCACATATACCATTTTTCTCTAAGAAGGAATATAATTGTGAGGATACCACCTTTTCTAGTATCTTGGACAGAAAAGGGAGATTCGAGATTGGTCTATAATTAACTAGTTCTTTCGGGTCAAGTAGTGTTTTTTTGATGAGAGGCTTAATAAAAGCCAGTTTGAAGGTTTTGGGGACATATCCTAATGACAATGAGGAATTTATAATAGTCAAAAGAGGATCTATGACTTCTGGAAGCACCTCTTTTAGGAGCTTAGATAGTATAAGGTTTAACATATATGTTGTTGGTTTAGATGATTTAACAAGTTTATACAATTCTTCCTCTCCTATAGTAGAGCATGAGTGGAACTGTTCCTCAGGGGGTCTATAGTGCACTGTCTGATGCGATACTGTAGCTGACAGCTGAATGGTTGCAATTATATCTCTAATAGTATTGATTTTAGAAGTAAAGTCATTACTGCTGTGGTGTTGGGAAATGTCAACACTTGTTGAGGCTTTATTTTTCGTTAATTTAGCCACTGTATTGAATAAATACCTGGGGTTATGTTTGTTTTCTTCTAAAAGAGAAGAAAAGTAATCGGATCTAGCAGTTTTTAATGCTTTTTTGTAGGATAGGTTACTACTAAGCAATACGAAATACCTCTAGTTTTGTTTTCCTCCAGCTGCGCTCCATTTTTCGGGCTGCTCTCTTTAGGGTGCGAGTATGCTCATTATACCATGGTGTCAAACTGTTTTCCTTAACCTTCCTTAAGCGTAAAGGAGCAACTGTATTTAAAGTGCTAGAAAAGAGAGAGTCCATAGTTTTTGTTACATCATCAAGTTGTTCTGAGGTTTTGGATATGCTAAGGAATTTGGATACATCAGGAAGATAACTTGGTGGTAGAAGTGATGGTAGAAGTGACCATACTTGTAACAAGAAGTAGAATTTACAATTTTGGCTATATGAAGTTTGCACAAAACTAAATAATGATCTTAGATATCATCACTTGGCTGCATAATTTCAACACTATCAACATCAATTCCATGTGACAGTATTAAATCTAGAGTATGATTTTGACAACGAGTAGGTCCTGAAACGTGTTATCTAACCCCAATAGAGTTCAGAATGTCTATAAATGCTGATCCCAATGCATCTTTTTCATTATCAACATGGATATTAAAATCAACAACTATTAAAACTTTATCTGCAGCCAGAACTAACTCGGATGTAAAATCACCAAACTCTTTAATAAAGTCTGTATGGTGTCCTGGTGCCCTGTATACAGTAGCCAGTACAAACATAACAGGGGATTTATCATTAACATTTGTTTCTCTGGATAATGTTATATGAAGCACCATTACTTCAAACGAGTTATACTTGAAGCCTGCCCTCTGAGAAATCCTGAAAACGTTGTTATAAATTGAAGCAACACCTCCCCCTTTGCCTTTTAGACGCGGCTCATGTTTATAACAGTAATCTTGGAGGGTGGACTCATTTAAAATAATGTAATCCTCAGGTTTTAGCCAGGTTTCTGTCAAACAGAGCACATCTATATTATGATCAGTGATCATATTATTTACAAAAAGTGTTTTCGTAGAAAGGGATCTGACATTCAATAAGCCAAGCTTTATCATTTGTTTATCCATATTGCATCTGTTTTTTATTTGTTGAACCTCAATTAAATTGTTAATCTTAACTTGGTTAGGACGTTTTTTGTATTTTCTAGTTCGGGGAACAGACACAGTCTCTATAGTGTGATATCTAGGTGAAAGTTTCTCTATGTGCTGAGAATTTGCTGACCTCTGTAACGTGAGGCAGCTAGCAGACGGTCGGTTTAGCCAGTCTGTCTGCTTCCTGACCTGGGCCCCAGTTAGTCAAGTATAAACACTAAGAGTATTTGCCATATTTCTAGAGAGAAGAGTGGCGCCACCCCAGGAGGGATGAAGACCATCTCTTTTCAACAGGTCAGGTCTGCCCCAAAAGCTCGTCCAATTATCTATGAAACCTATGTTATTCTGTGGGCTTATGGGTCTTATGGGTTTGGAACAACATGAGGGTAAGTTATTAATGACATAATTTTGCTATTTGGATGAACTAACCCTTTAAGGGTCTTTGGTGGATGTTCCAGCCCGAGGTTGATTCTGTGGGTGGGTACTACCAGGAAATGCACTCAGCCCTTGAAGTATCACTTCTTTTTAAAAACTCTGTTAAATTATTGACCACTCTTTATACCCCCTTCTCCAGCAATAGTTTAGGAGTATGCAGGCAGCCTGGATGATGATGGTGTTCTGTGATTAGTGTGCCCCACAATGACCCTTCATCGTCGCCATCAACCACAAAATGTACACTTCGTATATTTCATCTCTATTTCTGGTGGGTCTTTTGTAAGATGTGATTATTCTGTAGGATTTTCAGGGTTGAGGAATGGCTTTCAAAGGCAACAAATGCATGATGTAAGCCACCTGACACAAAAAAGGGCGGGTAGGAGAATGTTTTTTTGTTTGTTTGTTTTTTTGTGAATAGACCGTGGAGATCTGTTTAATATTTGCATTAGCCAGTTCTAGCTGTCACCTTCCTTTCCCTAACCAAAAGAGAGAGGCTGAAAGCATCGCCCACATGGGTCAATAAAAAAGCCCATAATTACTCTTCTTTCCATATGCATGAGGCATCTGCATGCAAAATGTCAGTGACATTTCACACCTCCCCGCCAACCAGCTACTGCTCCAGACTGAGATTGTACAGGTAAGCAATGCTCATACGGAGCAGTTGAAACTGCTGTCAGATGATGACAAGCTTAAGGTGCCATTGAGAATCTCCTTCAAAACAACAGACCCCATTACATTCAATACATTTCAAAATAATTATGGAGTAACTTTACAACACAGAAAATTTGTAATTTACGGCATGCGACATCGTCAAGGAATGTGACCTTGTGCTTTGTTAAAATCATTGCTTATTTTTCTAACTTTAACATTTTAAAAAGGGCTAAGAACATTTTTGTTTTTTTTCTGGAACAGAAGACATTTTGTTTTTGTTTTGTTTTTTTGGTTAAAGCACTCATAATGAGTCTGAGGACTAATCAGTCTGATTCACTCTGCACTAAACATTCCCAGAGATTCATTATCAGAAACAGTTCTCATCTCTAAATAGTAAAATCATGTCTGGTTGAGGTAATAAAAAGAAACATGTGAATTGAGGAGAGAGAAGTGTGCCTTTTCAATTTGCACTTCTGTACCAACATTATGGCGTAATATCCCATGAGAATGAGGATGGAGCTCTCTTTTCTAAAACTGGCACTTCGACAGACATAGTCTGAACAAACACTAAGATCTAACGTTGAGCAATTTACAGTCTAAAGAGAGGTAATATTTTTTCCAGTAAAGTGCCAGTCGAGCTTGACGATCCATAACATTTGAAAATAAAAAAAACCCTATTTTTTCAAGGATAGTAACACGAGTTATGTTTGGGGTCAATTTGACCCCGGGAAAAACAAACACAATTTCAAACATTTAGAAGGATTTTATTTTTAAACAGAACATCATCACAATCAAAACAACAGTAAGGAACACACAACAGTCCTTTTTGTTATCAAGGATTGCAACATACATAATGTGTGGGGTCAATTTGATCCCAAGAAAAACAACCTAGGTTACGTATGTAACCATGTTACACGAAAGGGAACGAGACACTGCGTCCGAAACGCTATGGTAACGCTCTTCAGCGTGACCAGCTCTGAATAATATGTGAAATCAGTCTCATGAATGGGCATGACATCATAGGCGGGTGACGTAGCGACCAGGAAGCTATAAAAGAACGTGAGGTGGAACGAGCGTCAGCTTCTAGGAATGAAGCGTCTCGTTCCCTTTGGCGAACCATGGTTATATAAGCAACCTGGGACGTTCCCCTTCAGGAACTCGAGCTGCGTCCAAAACGCTATGGGAATGAGAATGCCCATGCCGCCAGACTTGCAAGTCCCTGCCTACTGTGTATACAAGGAGCACAGCTAAGGCAAGAGAAAGAAGAGCCATGAGTGGCTCGCAGATCTAAACCATAAAATCTGATGAATGTGAGGGGCGTGGACCGTCCAGATATCCTGTATAGACACACCTGACAAGAAGGCCTTGGAGGCTGCCATACTTCGGTTCAAGTGAGCCTTGAATCCCAATGGTGTGGGGAGATCAGAGGACTCAAGGTTTTAGGATAGCATCCTGATCAACCACTTCTTCTGGCCGGAGGCCTCAGCCTCAGTGCACCGCAGAGGAAACATGTAACCAGAGGGTGTCTGCCCATTGAATGGCCACCAAGAGGGGCACGGTAGACTGTAATGGCCGCCACATAGACCCTCAGGGTCGAGTTGGTCAAACCTGCAGAGAGAAGGGCCTGCATGAACTCCAGAATTGTCCCAACTGGGCAAATAACTGGGTCGTGCTGGCAATCTTCGCACCAGGAGGTGAAAGGTTTCCACCTCAAGGTGTACAGTTTCCTCATAGAAGGAGTTCTGGATTGAAGGATGATCTCAGCAACCTCGGTTGAGAGACCAAAAGCTACAAGATGTGCCCCCTCAGGGGCATATTGCATTTTGCCCTTCCAGTGTCAGCATTCCAAAGGCTTGCTGTTGCTTCTCCTTTTGCCTTGTAGACTCCTGCCAAAATGAGCAACCCAATGTAGGCTTTCAAGTCAGTCACATCAAAGTCTTTCCAACCATCCCCATACACACGCCTACCGTCTAAGTTTGTCATTTCAAGTACATTCTTTTCAATTGATGGTGTTATGAAAAGATTAAATGCTGATTTTATATCTTGGACATGGCTGACAGTATATCTAGTGGGCCCTGGAACCATTTTGATGACATTAGCAGCACTAAGTCTACCCTGTTGTTCAGGTGGTGAGAAGGATCATGATAACTTTCCATTTTTGGAAGGTAATGGGTTTGTGGGTGGTTGAGAGACAACAGGAGGGTCAACTTTAGGAGTCTTATTCTCATCTGAGGAGGATGCCTCGTAATCAGGGTCCTCAATATTATCATTGGTCTCAGACACATTCTCCTCTGTCACTTTCACTGTCAAAATCTCATTGACAGAAAATATTTGCTTAGATGTAATTTTCAAATGGGAGAGATGGAGAACATAGAGAGCACACAGAGCACAAAGAGAAATGGTTTAGAATACTTTTGTTCATCCTTTTATAATGTTTGCCCCTCCCCTTTGTTTGGTAAACCATGAGAATTAGGTTTTCCCCTCCCCCTTCCCTCCATCACGGCACGGGGAATATCAAAGTTCTCGCAAAAATTATGTTTTCCCGACCCCCATGGCATATGAAACATCAAAGTTCTCATGAGAATTATGTCCCATGTCATGTGAACTACTTCAGATACGGTTATGTTAGGTTAGAGCCCTAAAACAGAGGGAAGTTTTTTGAATATAATATTAAATATGTAAAATTATAGTGAACATTATATAATTATAACATGTTATAGTGACCTCAATAAAACAACTAAAACAAATTTGTGTGAAATTTCTATATTTCTTATGTTTTATACAGCTAAAAGAGCCTGAGGTCAAATTGACCCCAAGGAACACCGATGCTCCAAAATGTGTACAGGATATTTAAAAAATATCAGCAGGTTAATTTTATGTTTACAGAGTTGTCCCCATTAAATTAGGAAAATTCATAAAATCTGAAGAATTTTATTTTTTTATAATGTATTTACAGACGTTAAATATTGAATGGGGTCAAATTGACCCCAAAGTTAATAGGAGGGTTAAATGGTATTTAAATTGTACATAGATTAATAGTCGGTATAGAAAAGAATCACCTCCCTTTAAAATAATCACATTTTGTTGCTTGGCATCCTAAAATGAAGACAGACACAGTTTTAGTTTTATCCAGCTGTATTTAGTCAATGCAACTTATAACATCCAAGTGAAAGATATAACATCATCATGGCAGGCAAAAAAAAAAGGAGTTGAAGTCATCCCCTTGTGCCTTGTGTCAGTATTTATTGTTTATTTTTGAACCATATTATGCTTTAATTACAGCCTTAAGTCTGTTGAGATTTGTCTCTACTAACTTTGTACATTTGCAAAACTGCTAAAGTTCAGTTAAATTTGAGTTACAGTTTGTGGACTGCAGTCTTAAAGTCATTCTACAGATTTTCAGTAGGGTTTAAGGCCATGCAAGGACATTAGCTTTTTTCTCCTTCAAACACTGTGTGCTCAGTTTTGCCATATGCTTTGGGTCATTGTCATGTTGGAAGGTAAACCTTCTTTCCATCGACAACTTTCTGACAGAGGGCAGCAGATTCTCCTCAAGAATTTGACAATATTTTGACCCTTCCATTTCTCCTTCTATCCTGACAAGTGCTTAAGTCCCTGCTGTAGAGAAACACCGTCATAAGAGGATATCACCACCTCCATGCTTTACTGCAGGAATGCTGTTATTTGGATGGTGAGATGTATTGGATTTCTGCCAGACATATCATTTGGTGTTGAAGTCAAATACTTAAATTTTAGTCTCATCTGCCTCAGAATCTTCAAGGTGCGTTTTGGCAAAGCTCAGTCGTGACTGCACGCAGACTTTCTTTGGTCATTTTGTCTCTTGTAAGCCTTCCATACAAACCACATTTGTGATATTGTTGTCATATGCACACAATGACCACTCTTTTCATCTCTGACAAGTCCTCCTGGCTCTTTCATCCAGTTTGGAGTGACATCCTGATCCAGGGAGGGTCTATTTTGTACCAAATACCTTCCACTTCTTAACAATAGAGAAAAAAATAAAACTTGCAAAGATTTTTGATTATTCACAGTGTTACTCGATGTAACATTGTATATCACCAGTGTAACTGTATATTGCCAGCTGAAACAATTCACTGTATACCAGTTACCAGAAATGCTTGACCTCAAATAAAGCAATGCACACACATGCATATTTACTGGTATTTTAGCATCTTGCAAGCTGATGACTCTATGATTGTTTGTCAAGGGTGAAAGCAGGTCAGCTGCGCCGTAATCATTGCACAATGATTTATTCAGAAAGCTCAATTAAAGGTTTAAACAAAGGCGATGACTGTCAAGACCAAACACAGCCTGTGGTTATTTCCTTGCCTCATCAACAACTCTCTTTCCCATTCACCTGTGAGGCTCCATTTCAGGGACCTAGTGCAAATGAGGTACCAGAAACTTTCAACCTTGAGAACAATCACAATCCATAAATCACAGTACTATGATTAAGCAAAAGGTGTTAACAGCAGGAGTCTGGGAAGACTGCATCACTGCTTATGTTAGAAATGGAAACCTCTAGACATGGGGGTTAGAAAAGGAGAGACAAATCCTAGCGCGGGGGGTTCTGCAAGATGCACAGATGTCTCAGGTGCTGATTGGAGTCTGACTAAATTAATGTGGGTGATGATAAAAGGCTCTATTTTGAGTAGGAATTGATATGGGCAGGCTTTAGTTATCTGAGGAACATTCATATCAATATGCCAGATGGAGATTCAGAAAATTATGTCTTTCTTTGTAATGTAAAATAATTTTGGGATTATATATAAATAAGCAGGACAATTTTCTATTTTGATCCCAGGAAATATTCAGCAAAAACTGAAATGTAAATTTTAAAACACTTTAATGAACATGAACATTTCCTTATTAATTAAATAAAATTTCTCACCATCAGCCTAGTCCCTAGGGCCTGTAAACTAAAGCTGAAGCATGCCAACAAAAATAAGCATAGACTGCAAAAAAAGCATATTTTGTCTTGTTTTCCATCTAATGTTATGCAATATACTATGTTCTTAAACCAAGATAACAATTTTAAGAAGCAAAGTTAATATAATAAGACATTAATATAACATGTTATGAATTGGAGTATTTTACCAATTAGCAAACATTTTTTCTTGTTTTAAAGTAAACTTTAATTCAAATTTTGTTAGATTCATATTTAAAACGATATTTTTTTCAAGCATATATATATATATATATATATATATATATATATATATATATATATATATATATAATTAAATAAATACATTAAATCTAGTGTTTTTGTTTTAATAATACAGTATGTCATACTACCCAGCCTAAGCCTAAAACTACAATATTATGAAATCTAAAACTGACATGCCATATACTTGATCCTCTGACAGTTTTTCTAATTTGTTAGACAGTAAAAACCATATTTTTTTTATTCTACTATCAAAAAACACATCTTTATTATCCAAAACAACATTTCAAAACTGTAAACACCTATTCCTGTTTCAAATCCATTTTTTTCAACTAAACACAAATTCTCTTCAAAAACATTATCTTGCTTATTTGTTTCTTGTTTGTTTAAAGGTTTCAAAAATAATGAAAATTGTTGGCATATGTTATGGAGTACATTCATAATCCTAACTTACAGTTTTCCCCAGTAAAACAACTGCTTTTTCTCAAATAGTGCACCAGTTCCTGTAAACAATGTGAAAGAACTGCACAGTTATTGTTGTGTACTGCATATACATGTGAATTACACTACTGTTATGCTGTAAAGTTGATTGTGTATCGAAATTGTAAAAAAAAAAAAAACGCCATTGAGAGCTGTTTTATGGTTTTATAAGCAAGTTAAAGGGGTGGTTCGGGATTTTTGACATCGGACCTCATTTTTAAGTCAGCCTGGTTGTTATTCATCAGTGGAGACATTTTTTTTTAAAAATGATCCAGTCTTTATATTTGGATAGATAGCCGATGCTAGGCTAGCGCGAGTCAATGGGTATATGTTAGCCAGCCATTAAAAACCGTTTTACCCGCTCCACAGTGCACCAAACTCAAATCAATTATAACACTAGACATCGATGCAAATGTCCGTTGATAGAATAATGTTAGAAATCAAACTTACCTTTCATCACATTGCATTAGTTATAATTTGTTCCCTGTAATCATAAGCCTTGTCGACAGCAGCAGTGGAGTGATATTGATTACCTAGGCAACCGAGTGAGCCGGTCCACACATGACGCAAGTGTATTTACCTGCCGCTGGCACACTGATCATTACTAACCGGAGCAAAGTAAAATTCCGCAGCGGCTGAGAAACTAGTTCCTTTAGGATCATTGAGATGAAAGGTAAGTTTGATTTCTAACATTATTCTCTCAACGGACATTTGCATCGATAGTCTAGTGTTATAATTGATTTGCGTTTGGTGCACTGTGGAGTGGGTAAAACGGTTTTTAATGGCTGGCTAACATATACCCATTGACTCGCGCTAGCCTAGCATCGGCCGACTATCCAAATATAAGGACTGGATAATTAAAAAAAAAAAATTTCTCCACTGATGAATAACAACCAGACTGACCTAAAATTGAGGTCCGATGTCAAAAATCCCGAACCACCCCTTTAAAGGCAAGCTTTGAATTAGATTATATATGATACAGATTTCAGTGTTTTTTTTTCTTTTTTTTTTTGAAAGTTTGAGAGATTTACAATTGTCAATTGAAAAGGGTTATAGATTTAAAAGGTACAATTTGGAAGATATTTGCAGTAAAATATCCAAAAACCACTAGGCTATTGGTATATATTCCAGCTGATTACTGACAATATCTCTAATGTTTTCAACTACTTGTAAATCATGAGAAAATTCCCATTCTAAACAGTGACACGGGGCAGTGCAGTCGCCTGTCAATGATGTTAGTTACCCTTTGTTACCGCCTTTACTGACGTAGAAACCACATGACAACAGTGTCGTGGACAAATGCGGAAGTAGTGTCTAGCGTCCAGCAAACCGCTAGCTTGCTTCAAGCAGTTAATTCTTCTTGCAGGTTCTGTGGTGGATTGTGTTACTTATTAGCCCTTTTCACACAGTAATACCAATAAATTGCCGTAAAATTACCGGAACGACTTTACCAGTAAATTAAAAAATGCGCTGTTCACACAATCAACGACATTCTGTCTTTTTTCCGGAAAAGCACCATTCACACATCCATTCCAAAATACCGGTAAATTCTGTGACGTCATTAGCCTCTAAAGAGCTACGCTTGTATTTGTAAAAATGAAGGTGGTATATGCGGTCAGTATTTTTGTTGATGTTACATTTTTGTTTCAAACTTTAGAATTCATGCAACTGCTTTTGTTACAGAGACTACAAACCAAAATACTAAACTATAGGAGATAAAATGTTGTCTGTTGTCGCATCCGTAGGCAGCTACCTGCAGCTTAAAAAAGTTGGTGCCTCAGTCAGTGTCAGCCAACTGACTCGACATGCTTCATCACACGTGTCCTCGGAGATGCTAGTTTGGGGTTCCTCTGAATTCAAGCCACTGTTTAGAGCAGTGGTTCTCAACCTTTTTTTTTTTTTTTCACCGGGCCGCACTATGGTCCAAGTGCAAGACTCACGAGCTGCACGCATATAATTTCATATTATGTCACAGATACAAACCAACCAGCTTTATAATAGACTATTATAGCCTAAATATTATGATATCTAATCGATTACATTAATTGAAATAAATATATAAATAATTATACTCACCATTAATTAAACACCTGATGCTGTCGGGAGCTGACCAATTTAGTGAAATTTGGCTTGAAAGGATTAATAGCACAATGAAGTTGTGATTGTAAATTGTAGACTGTAAGACACGCGACATTGCAAGAAAGCTGCGTTCACAAATGTAGCCTATGCTGATCCAAATTCATATCAAGTAGTCCATGTTCCGTCAACACAGCTGAACAGTTCTGTGCTCAAATGCGTTCAAAATGAAATCAAAAGATGGCGCAAAGCACCCGCAAAAGTAATTACCGTGAAAGTGACAGGGGGAAATAGTAAAAAAAAAAAAAGTTTTCTGAGTTTGTGTCCCAAAGATGAAGTTGCCTTTCTCGCCATCTCCTCGTTAGACGCGCATCAGGATTAGATGGATTATGGTTGTAATGAAAGAGTTTTTTTTAAAGTAGTAAACTAAAGCTTTCTATAGATATATTTATCATGCCTGTGAGGCATGTATTCGCTGAGTTTCGGATCATTTTTGTAGTGCTCCTGTTCAAGACAAGACGGCAGAAAACACGTTTGTTTTCTATATTTTATTTTATGACCGCGCTGGCACCTCTATGTCCCAAAAAGCATGCTTTATCTTGCACTCTCCGCACAAAATATTGGATATAGCGCACATTTATCTGGGTCTAACGTTAAAACATTGTTACTTGCTTGAACTGTTTTATATCTTTAGATTTTATTTGAGACAATTCGTGATGATTTGAGAAGGCTGATCAGACAAAGGCTGATCAGCTGTCTCTGTGCTGGCCGCTTGGTAGTTACTTCAAAAACAATTTTTGTGATGGTTGTTTATTTTTTAGATATATAAAGGAGCTATGTGGAGGTTTTTAATTAAAAAAAAATCTTTAAGATAGAGTTTTCATTTGTACATGTAAGAGCCAACCATGATGTAAAAAAGAGAATGACACCTCGACTGTCCACCACGGTTGCCTCTATCAGCCTGTAGGCTCAATTGTGTGTGGAGGAGTCGGGCCCGAATTGGCGCGAAAATTCACAAAATGTGACGTCATGCGCGTTCTCGTCTACTTGGGCTTACAACCGTATGGCACGCCAGCTATTGTAGTAAGCATCGGCAATAATGTTTTCAAATGGACTCTGCGGATGGAAAGAAGCGACCAGCCTTCAGCACAATTCAGACACCCACGGACACTCCTCGTAAGAAAAAAAAAAAAAAAAAAGCGTGCGCACTGAGAACGAGCATGAGACTGGCTGCAGTTCCTCTAACGGCCACTGGTGTCAGTAACGGTTAGAGATTTCAGAACCTACGGAATGCTCCTTTAAGACGCAATGTTTTCAGTTTATTGATGATCTGACTCCTGTGAATGCATTGCTCTTGGAAACAGTTAACAGTTTGTTATTTTATCATACGTTACTGCATCACTAACAGTTCCTCTCAGATGATGACAAATTTCTTCATCCGCCCGGATAAGGATAAGCGCTTTCATTGTCGCTCCAGTTGGATGACATTTCTTTTATTTTCGTAAACAGTGCTTGAATGCGTCACATTGTTATGATTGGCCCGGAGTAGACATCTTATGTCACCGCGTTCTGAACTCGTACGTGCTCATAATGGTAATTTTCCTTCTGCGTTCACACACAGCAGAATTCCGTCAATTTACTGGTAATGTTAAAACTTCTCATACAGGTAAATTTACAGGTAAATTGCCGTAAAGAGATCATGTTTGAACAGGATCTTTTAAAAAATACCGCTAAATTCATTCCGGCAATTTACCGGTATTTTTTAAAAGATCCTGTTCAAACATGATCTCTTTATGGCAATTTACCTGTAATTTTCCAGAAAAGTCTGTATGTGTGAAAGGGCTTATTTATGGAACATAATTACTGCTTACCGTCTGGCGCTGGTTCTGTCGACAAGGACAGCTCCCGTAAACATAAGCGTACGGGCCAACCAAATGACCCAAGAAGAGTTTGGGACAAGAGGAGAGAAAGAGCGAGGATCAATATCGGTGTTGCATTTTCTAGATGGAGAGAGCTTCGCGACAAACTTCAACTAGAAAGAAATGCCGATCTCGCTTGCGTTTTACTCGACATGTGAGATGTTTTGATTCGTATCTTTACAGAAAATGTATGCTACTATTATGATCAACAAGATTAGTATTATGGGGCATACATGCCAAATGCGGGGCATCGCGCCTCTAGACCCGCGCAAGGACACGTCTGATTGTGTCTTTGCATTCACTTTGTATGTAATCTACTTGCACAAATCGTTGAACTGATGTATGCCCAATTGTGTTTGAATGTTCAAATTGGACAAATATTCTAACATCTATGACTAAAAATTTAGTTGGAAACCTTCCATTACTCGGGTCTAATTAAATATAATAAAATTATGACATCAAACACAACATTTATTAAACTTTACCTCATCCGTTAAATCCATGATTTATCTTTCCGTCTGATTGATGGCCATCAGCAGTTGGGTAGAAGACAACAAATCCAATCATTTCACGCTCCTTCTTAGTGTCATCAAACCACGCGATTGTTGTGGTTTTGGTAGTGCGCTCTCTAGTGGCAGGTCCTACAACCTTTACCTTTAAGAAAATGTATTTTGTCAATTAAGAAAAAACTTCAGTATTGATTTAATGAGGGTTGAGAGCAATTTAACATACATTTTCCTTTTGCATAAAATTATTAGTGCAAAATGAAGAGTGAAAAATACTGTTATTCATTGGTAAGTCACATATAATAGTATTGACCACTAACCTCTAGCTAAGTTCTTACTAGAAACGAAGGACCCAGATGTGTAAACTCTATTTGTGCACACAAGCAGATGGTCATGTTTTCACACTTTTATGTTGTCCACTTCTGTTTCTTCTGTTGTACTTTATCTTTTTTTTCTTTTCTTTTTTTTTGAAAGGTGGGATTGTAACCTTTCATCCATAAGTGATGCCTGTGATGTAATTTTAATCCTTCAAACACACATTCCTCTTTCAATTGCTTCTGTCAGATTTTATTTTATGAATCATTTATGTTTAAATTCTGTTAGCCAAGCTGTGGTATCGGACAGTGGCCACCCTCCTTCACAACCCACACAACATTAGATTAGTCTTTTACAGACACAACAAGAGATTACTGTAAAACTGCAGCCTGCAATCACTACCAGTAAACACAAGAGTGGTGGTTGCTGTCCATGGTACTGAACATTATGAGATGGTCAAAGCTCTAATTCACACACAGAGGTGAGTTGTGCACTGTTCATAATTGAATTCATAATGCATTTTGTTCCAATGAAAATAAATTAATACTGCTGCTTTAATATAAAGCTGATGTAAGTTTAGCTTCTTATATATTTAATTTTTCAGTATGATTTACTTGGCCAATATTTGTATCCATATTTTTCTTTGTATCAGAATTATTTGTTTCTGTATTTATATTTGGATAAAACCAACACTGAACTGACTTGAGCTGAGTAATGAAATAATTATTTTGTTACAGCTGCTGTATAGCAGAATTTGTATTTGCCTTTTTTTCGTAGTTTACATCATTGATTCTGTATATTCTGAAGCTACTTTGAAATCTGAATCTTTATTGTATAAAGCACAACAAAAACAAGGTCAAACAAATAAACAAACAAAAATTACATGACAAATGCATTTTAAATGTTATCCTGTTCCCTTCATTTCCTTTGGTTTACAGAACTCTGAACTTGATGAACCAAGTAATTGAACTTGATGAACCAAGTTATACCAGAACAATCATTGACAACCATAAATAAGATGACTCCATATAAAATTGATGATTACAAGACTGTGGAATTTGAGAGAAAATATTCAGTTGTTGACATTTACCAAAACAACTTTTACTGTGCATAAAATAAATGCAAATCTGAACAAATGATAAAGTACACATTAACAACGGACCAGCTCCAGGAGAGAGTGAGACTAAGAAACATATTGTGTATCAAATCATATTAAATCCTTATCAATGGTTTAAAACATTGAAATAGACATATACAGTTGTAGAAAATGTGGTGGACTATGATGGAAGAACATACAACTTTCCAGAATGTTCCAAAATTTATTAATTATATTATCTGATTTAATCAATACATGTCAACTTTGATCTCAATTTTTATTTGAAAAAAAAAAAAAAAATCTGAAACCAGTGTTGGACATTTTTGATAAGAAAATTGAAGTGAAAAGTTAGTAAAAGTTAATTATGCAGTTGATGTTGCTTGACTCTTTAATTTCTTTGAAAACTAATTAAATTAAATTATTCAACTTGTCATTCCAATTAAAATTTCTGTTCAACATTCTCCAGAGCCAATTCAAATTAGATTAAAGATTAGATTAAATTTTTTAATTTTGCCAAATCCTGACATATTCACACATACACAGAAACATGATTACTGTATGAATTCTGTCAGATTCACTTTCATCTTTTTGTAAGCGTGTCCAATTCTATCATATCAGCAAACTGATTCTTATGCTATTGTTTTCGCTAACTTATATATAGAGCTTTTTCATCAACACCCCTTGGCTCTGCCATGTACTTTCTCTCTTTACTTTTCTCTTTCTGCAGCTGTCATTTTCCCAGTTAAGGGGCTGGGTGTTATTAAAGCTAAAATGCTGTGAGCCGCCACAGTAAGGATTAGCAGTGTATATATAAAATGTGTTTTGATGATAAAGTGATATGTTTGTGATTGTACAGCACTTGTGATATTGCAAATGGTTGCCTTGAGGCCAACATAAAAGAACCCTTCAAGTGATGTTTACATTGATCCTGTCTATTCTATTGTTTACAGAGAGGACACTTTTTTAAAGCTTTTTTTTTTCACCCCTTGAGGCAAATTAAATGAAGCAGTATTTTGCTCCTCATTCATCAGCATAGTTCCGCAAACCTCTTCATAATGAGCGTGTGTTTGTTTTTTTGTGTTTTTTTTAATAATGCTATTGAAATGTGATGTGCCAAACTATGCTGATAGCAATTATTAAACCTGTTTGTTGTGTAAATGTGCTTTTTAAATATTAAAGTCAACAATGATGTGAACAGCTCAAAGAGAAATTGCATGCCTATTTGCAAGCTATTCTAGGTCATTGATCAGCATCTCAGGTGATTTTAGAAACATTTGAATAGTTTATTTGATGTTTGTTTGTGGTTTGAATGAGCCTTTACACCCACTTTGTTGTTAAGGTGCATTCAGGCATATTGGATTCGGGCAAGATAGTGAGCTGAAACATGACAATGATCTTAAACTTAAATTTTAACTGGCTTAGCAGTGTTGTTTTGTTGTTAATCTTTGTATAGACATGCATGTTTTGTTAAATTTTTAAGTTTTCTGCTGCAATTTTCCATGTTTTAATATGGTATCCATGGTTTAGAATTTGTTTGATACAAATATTTATTTATTTATTTATTTTTCAATTCATGAATTTATTTAGATGAGCAGGACAGAGTTGTTATTTGTTCCCAAAAAAACTCTAATGATCCATCTGAGGGGTGGAGATGAGCGAGGAGATGATCGGAGAGAAAATATTAGGAGCAGAAAAGAGTCAAGAGGGGAGGTGAATAGAAAATGAGCAGAGAAATATGAGAAGAGGAGACAGAAGTGATATTAGGATAAGAGAAAAGAGGACAGCATAAGTGAGAGATCATAGAGAACTATCATGTGAAAATGTTTTGTTGGACTTTACTAGTGCTAAGGGTGAAACAGGTTTGCAACATACCTGCAGTATCAGTCTAATTAAGGCAGACCACATCCTTCCCTCCTGTGAATAAAATGAGTTTCTCATTACCAGACTGATGAAAATGAATTATGAAAAAGGGGCACGAGGACCATTTAAAGGGTTGGGCAGTGAGTAATTATGTGCTTCAGATGTTTTTAATCAATTAGTGAATACTTGAAAATGTTTGCAGGTGTTTCATGGAATTTGGTCTCAGATTTATTTTAGAACCAGAGTTTGACAGACCAAAGACTTTCCAATTAATGATAATTGTGAACAAATTAGTTTAAGTAACATAAATTAATCAATGTTATACTGAGAGGTCTGTCGGCTCGCAAGCCAAAAATATGCCAAGGATGATGTGTAGAGCTTTGGCAAAATTTTGCATTAACAAAAAAAGAACGATAATTGAGATGGGATTAGGTTGAAGACGCACTCGATTTTTGTTGTTGTTGTTGTAAACGGGTTCTTGTTTTCAAAGGATGGGTCACCGTGACCTCATCTGGATTCTCTGCAGCTGCGTTAATGTCCTCTCCAGTTCTGTTACTCGTGTTAAATGAGCACAATGAGTAAATAAGACTTATCTACACCACACACACACCAGAAAGAGGAGACTTAGGACTCTGCAGAGCAAAAGTAGGCGTTTATCACCTTGTGGATGTTTTCAAACTGCTGGGTGTTTCTAAATCATGCAATCAAAATGATCCCCCTTACCCAACCCCACCCCTAAACCTAACATCACTATGATGTCAGCCAATCAGGTATCAATATGTAAAAACACCCTGATCTGGTAACTCCCATTACTTTCCTGCAGAGACATATACACGAAAAAGAGTGCTAAAAAGAGGATGTTCAATACTGTTTAGAGTGTGTGACGTGACAGAGTGAAATAATGACGAGTTAGACGCATTTTTGGTTTAGGCACATTCAGACAATTCATTTTGGTGAAATCCACATTCAAATATTTTCCCATTGAAAGATTGTTTTAAAGAATTGTGGGGAGTATTTGTCCTATTAAATTAATGGTGGAAAAAAATCTGAGTTCAACACATTATGTTCAAATCATAATCAGCACAAAGCTTTATAAATAATTAGTTGATGTGGAAAAACAAACAAAAAATGACATTATTACTGGCAGATATATCAGAACTGTATGAGAAATGGTTAAGTTTCTTTTGAAATGTTTGGGTTGTGCTTTGGTGTATTGGAGAATCTGAGCTCTTGTATTAATAAGATATTATTACTCAAGTTGTAATATGTCTGGGGGCAATCACTGAGAAACTCTGTTCCTATAAATAACAGCAAATTTATTTCTTAACCAGTTGGGATGTTTAGCAAAATACATAAATTATTAGTCTCTGTATGGTGTAATTCCAATTCCATAAAAGATCCGTAAGTATGAAATAATACCCATGAATGAGTGCACTGTCATGTTTACATGTTTTAATGAAAAGTTATGACTGACAGTTATATCAGACTCCCTCGGGAAGTTGATGCTTATGAACTAGGAAGTAATACTGATGATGTACTGTGCATTCAAATGTTTTTTGTCTTAAAACATAGATGCATTTTATTTTTCCCTGACTGACTTGCACAGCATTTTCAAAGTACTGCAAGAAAAGCAAAATATGCACTTTAGTTGTAGAACTGATGCTTTTTCTTTGTATATTTACCTCTTTTTTATTATTATAGTCTCAGAGAATTATGTGATAAAATGTAGTGTAAACTGGTTATACAATCGTGCCAGCTCTTAAACCATTTGAGTTGTATTTTGGAGAAAAGTTACATTTATTCTTCATCAACAGTTCACAAACTGCATGCAAACTGAATTGTACAATCCACATTCAGAAAACTTATGTTGGATAACAAGTAGCTTCCACAATGATTGACACTCTCCCAAAGTCAGACATAAAGAAAATCAATAGTTTCCCACGATTAATTACAGCTTCATGTAGTGTTCTATTGTTCTCAACTCATACATTTGATCATTCCTAGCTTTCATGAAAGCAACATTGTCCAATGAAGCCACAACATTTGTTTGCATTGGACAAATATTCTGTATCCGTTTGTTTGTATAAGCTCAGTATCGGGGAAACATTATACATATTATGAATCTCTCTCACCATCACTGTGGGTTTTCAGCCCCATCCAAAACATGGAGCAGATATTTCAGCTCAGATGACATCCTTATCACCAACCTACTGCAAGAAATTTGATTCTATCGCTGCCTGAAAGGCATCTCTCGCTTTCTCCTGGGTTCTCTCACTCTCCTTGAATTCTATCGCTTTCTCTCACAATCTTCTCACTCTCTGGCTTCTTCCCGCTGTCGTTTGCAGCTCCCTCTCTTGTGTGTTCTCTCTTCCTCGTGACTTGAAGGCAGCTCACTCCTCTGCAGAGGCAGCCAGCCCTCCTGATTTGCTCAGTGCTGTGGAGCGATTTGCATAGGGCTGGCCCACATCTGAGCAACTCCCGCCTCCTCTTCCACATCCATCCCATCGTCTCTGCTTAGTTTCACCTGAGTCAAGCCTCCCCCATCCATCCCCCTTCTCTCCTTTCTCTCTCCTCTCTACCAGCTTCAGTCTCTATCCTCTCTGCTGGAGTGTCTCCGTTCTGTATCTGTTTCTTACTCAGTGAGTGTTGGACAGGGGACTCGTATCTCACTCATGACTTTTGCTTCATTAGCTGTGTGAGCAAACACAGCATTGTAGAGAGTCAGATAGCGCCTCTTTGCCTCAGTTTGGGAGAAGAAGGGCAGCACCAATCGGAGTGTGGTCACGAGACAGATGCTCCAAAACAGTGGTGCAGGTTGCTGGTCACCACCCGTTGATTCCCTGCCTCGCTTTTTCTCCTTCAGAGATGAACTGGGTCAATTGGGGATACACAGTGCTCTCATTCTACATCTCAGAGGACCAGCTGATAAGTAACATTTTCTGGAACTGAGGAATAACTATATGTGTGCACTCTTTCAGGAATTCTGCTTCTTCCCCAGTGGCAAAAGAGTCTTGTTCTAGGATTTTTATTTGGATTGTCATCAAAGAGAGTGCGTGCATTCCCTACTATGGGGTCTTAATGGACATCAGGTCCTTCTCACCTGTTTCTATTTCCATTCCACCTGCCGAAAGCTCTTCACTCCTGCAGCGTGGAGGGGGCGATAACCATGCGCCCCCACTTTGAGACCCAATACTCCCTGTGGCTTGCTCGCATGCTTCCTCTGGCCGTAGGATGTATGTTTGGCACTGCATGGGGCTCAAACCCTGATAACACTGTCATGCTCTCATCCTCCACATTCTCACATTCTGAGACCCAGCACCACCATCACCCGGCAGGAGCTCAGCATCAAGCACCTCCAATTGCCATCTACCGTTCCCCTGCTCCCCTGCGAGGTGGCCATGGTAAGTTTCTCCCTTCATCCACCTGCTTTGATGTGTTTCTGATATATGAAAGAGGTTTTGGAAACCGAATACTGAGAAAATTGCTGCTTTCGCTGCAAAAAAGATGTGCAAATTAACTTTACTGGCCAATCAGTTCTTGGTAGATATATTTTTATATTTGCATATTGTGTTTATGTGAATGTGTTGGTATGTCAGTGTGTCCAGGTGTTTATAAGGGCATGAGTTTGTAATTGAGGTGCAAATGACACTAGTAATTGAGCTTGACTCCATTTAGTTCAGAGAGTTCCCCCAACCTATCCCCACACCCCAAAGCACTTCTATAGCCAGTGCAGATGGGGGTGACATGAGAAGAGAGTGTGTGCATCACTAAATCTGATTCTGTCAGGTCATCAACACTCACACACACTCACACAATCCAGACCTAATGAAATTCTATCCCTCTGTCCCTGTCCTTCTTCCTCCATCTGTGTCTGTGGATTCTGACTTCTTTCAGCCAAATAGATAACATTATCAATGCATATTTTTTGGGGAAAAAAGGTTTTTTGGATAAGTGTTTCCAAGTTGCCTTGATCTGGGTGTCTTATTTATTTATTTATTTTATTTGTTTTCCACGGGGCGCTGCATTCCTTCTAAAGTTTTAAAAGTTTTTAAACATGTCCTTTCACATTTTGACTTAATGAGCCACTCCTCATACCTTATGATGCCCTGTAGACACACTCAAAGTCTTCAGAACACTCTGTGAGAAATCCTTGTATTTTGTGTCTGGATGCAACTGGATATCAAGTCATGTGCTGACATGGTTTCAGTGGGATTAGGGAAGTGCACATTGCATATCATTAGGTTATCATTACAAACTGAAATAACAGTTTAAAGAAGAAAAAAAGAAAGAAATTAAAGTAGAATGGATAATTTTATATACATGCTTTTTTATATATATTATAAATGTATATATATGTGTAATGATAAAAGACTTCCTAATCATCGGGAAGAAGGAGACGGGAACCGGCGGACAATCAACAACATTTTAATAAAGCAAAATAAACACAAAACAGCACACCAGCCCCTCACGGACGACTGGTGCGCGCAAATAAAAACCAAAACACAACTAAAAGCCCAGGCCTGGTCCTCTCTCGTCCTTCACTGTCGTCGCTCCAGTTTTATATCCTTCCATTTCCTCCGTGGGCCTCGAGACCGGTGGGTCGAACAGGTGTAGCTCATCTCCAATCACTCCACCGGCCTCGCTCCCATGTCCCTCGGCCCCGCCCCACTCGTCACAATATGCCAATAATATATATATATATATAATTACAAACATGTTTGTTTTACTTTATGATTTTTAACCACTGCCGTTCTGTTTTAATATATATATATATATATATATATATATATATATATATTAGGGGTGTAACGATACGCGTATTCGTATTGAACCGTTCGGTACGAGGCTTTCGGTTCGGTACGAGGCTTTCGGTTCGGTACGCGGTACGCATTATGGACCGAACGGTTCGTTGGACTAATTAATTATATTTGGAAAATAAAAAAAATTGTGAAATATAATGATATGCGTTCAACAAGGTAGCCCAATAACCCAAACGACGTAACAGGCAACGCCCCTGACACCCCCGAAAAAGAAAAAAACACCAACTTATATGTTTATGTTAGGCTACTCAGTCAGGCGCTCACTCACTCAGTAATACACGCTGAAGGCTCATTGCAAAATGGCCAATGCCTTTAACAGACCAGAAATAGAAGATCCTCCAATAACCAACAGGTCTGGTGTTTGGGTGCACTTTGGATTCCCTGTAAGCTATAATGGTGATGGCAAGAGAGTGGTGGATAAAAAAACAACGATATGTCGCATCTAGGGTACTACACCAGCGGGAATACAAAAAAAACCCCAAAAAAACACTTGAAACATGTCAACTCATTTACGCTGACATCACTTTAGTGTGTCAGTATCTGGGAAAAGACGAAAAAAAGGAGAAACATACACGCATGAAAACTATCCCCGCAGCATTTAGACAGACATTTCCAACGGATTCAAACAGGGCAAAAGACATCACCACGGTGATTGGTAGGCTACATTTACGTTATAGCCGCGGATATGAGACCTTACTATTTACCATTCATTCTATCATCATCATTATAGCTTACAGGGAATCCAAAGTGCACCCAAACACCAGACCTGTTGGTTATTGAAGGATCTTCTATTTCTGGTCTGTTAAACGCATTAGCCATTTTGCAACGAGCCTTCAGCGCGTACTGAGTGAGCGAGCGCCTTATTTACTCTGTAGTGGAAAACGTAGGTTTTAAGAACATGCTTAATGTAATTGAGCCCCGTTACAATATTCCTTCATGAGCCCATTTCAGACAGACCGTAATTCCTGCTTTGTTCCAAAAAACATAAGCCCTATAGAGAACCAATTGAGTAAAAACACACTCAATATAAAGAGTTATAGAGTTCCATATAAAAAGTTACATCTTTGTATTTGTTCATAACTAATATAACATTTTCATTTTTTTATAAGGAGTTGTTTTTGTTTTATACAGTATGCTGCTAAGAAAACACCATAGAAGATGGGTAAAGAATAGCTCCATCACTGTTCAATGTAAAAAAAAAAAACATACTTTGTTAGTTTTAATAAATATAATTTTTTTAAAAATCAAGGAAATTTATCTGACAATTTTTTCTTTTTGCTGTATCTAAAACGTACCGAACCGTACCGAACCGAACCGTGACACCAGTGTATTGTATCGAACGAACCATGAATTTTGTGAACCGTTACACCCCTAATATATATATATATATATATATATATATATATATATATATATATATATATATATATATATATATTTGTATATATTTGTAACATAAAACTTCATAATCATCTGGAAGAAGGAGGCCTGAACCAGCGGACATTTAAACTGAAGCTTTAATAATAAAAAAAACACAAAACAATGCAACAGCCCCTTACGGACAACTGCCGCACACAAACAAAAACCAAACACAAAATAAAATCCAGGCCTGGTCCTCTCTCGTCCTTCACTGTCATCGCTCCTCTTTTATATCAGGAGTCGCTTATTTCCCAATCACTCCACCGGCCTCGCTCCATTCCCAAGGCTCTCGTCCGAGCTTCAGATTTGACCCTTCTTCGAGGACAGCAAGCCAAGTGCATTTACCATTGTCTAGCAGGTCTGAATGGACAGGCAGACTCATGATTTTTTTTTTACTTATACTGTAGGCAACTATAGTATAAGTATTCATTCATAGTTTGAGTTATCCAAATATAGTTAACACTGTGGTGCTATTAAACTTTGCTCAGTTTTTTTTATTGATTTTTTTTTGTTCTAGAGTAATTTGCTTCAAAATGTTGTTCTCATGTCCTTACAAGTGACTCTGCACATTAAGCTGGGATATGGTAATGCATTTTAAGAAAGATTAAACAATAAAATAATAAAAGCTTTTCTGAAACAAACTAAACATAAAATAAAAAATTCTGAAAAATTGTATAAGATACAAAATGACTGTGACATGCAAAACTAAAGACCTTGTTCTGAGCAAGGAAAGTCTTTGTGGTGCGGTTAAAAAAATGGGGCTTAAACTGCTCAGCTGTGTTATTTAACTGGATTTCCCTGAAGCAACAGGGAATAGGGAAGAAAACGGCTCTTTTCTCTCTTTCTTTTTCACTTCCCTGTTTGAAGACCTTCTCTGTCCTCTGGGATGGGATGTTGAGCTCTGCCAGAGTTGAAAATGAAAAAGACACTGTCATGAGACAGACCCACTACAAACACACACACACATACAAGTAAAGAGAGAGAAACTGGTCATTCATAAATATAAAGATCCATGAAAAAAGATTAGCTAAGCAAGGAAATTACATCAGATAATAAGATTTTCAGATACTATGTATAGAATTGCTTTTATTTTTCTCAAACTATTATTTAAGCATAAATCTAATACGATTTCATAAGTTTTATTTTATGCGTTGATACATTTGAATTTGCATCAATTTGCATCAGTCTAGCTGGCGTATATCAAAATAATCGCACAAAGATTTATAGATGTGACCCTGTACCACAGAACCAGTCTTAAGTCGCTGGGATATATATGTAGCAATAGCCAAAAATACATTGTATGGGTCAAAATTATATTTTGTAAATTTCCTACTGTAAATATATAAAAACTAAATGTTTGATTAGTAATGCATTGTTAAGAAGTTTATTTGGACAATTTTAAAGGCAATTTCTTCAATATTTAGTGTTTTATTTTATTTTATTTTTATTTTTTGCACCCTCAGATTCCAGATTTTCAAGTTGTATCTCAGCCAAATATTGTATACTAACAAACCATAAATCAATGGAAAGCTTATTTATTCAGCTTTCAGATGATGTATAAATCTCAGTTTCTAAAAATCGACCCTTATGACTTATGATTTTGTGGTCCAGGGTCACAGATACATGCATACATACTGTACATACATACATATATACAAATGTAAGGCTGTATTTTTTATTTGTTTTCCCAGAAGACAAAGAATAGAGAAAAGAAATGTTTATATCTGTTGAATGTCTTTTAAAAGTACACTATCAAGATTGATTCAAAGATATTAAATAAAATCTATAGACTACACTATTTTTGCTGTGTCTTTAAGGATGTCTATACTGTAAATTAAAAATATTAAGTAATTTGCAATTAAAGCAATTTGAACCGAAAGACCAGTTAAACAAAATAGACTCCATGATGTGGCGTTCTCATCGGAAGAAAGAGAATACACACTCAAACACACACACACACACACACACACACACACGCACTCCATTTCTATGCCCTCCATTTTGGCTTTAGACAATAAGACAATCAATGGGTGCCTTTGTTTTTGCTGCTTAATTCTTGAGGTTATTTAAGGTTTTTTTGATGTCGTCCTCTCTCTCTGATGCAGTCTTTGTCTCAGCAAAGATCAGAACACAGCTGGCTGCCTGCATGATGAGAATTCAGTTAATGAAGAAACACAAGTCAAACCAGGGCTGCCATTTCCTGTCTGTTCATCTCTCTCTCTCTCTGTCTATCATTCAGAACAATTCTATTGGGTAATTCTTGTTTTTGCACCTTGGTGGACAACTGTCAAAAAGCAGTTTGGCGTTCACTGAATTCCCTGGACATCAGAGTCGTCACTAACTAATTGCTATTACAATCCCATGTAATTATAATCATGGAGCAGAAAAGAGAATAGTCAAAAATGTCTCATAATTATCTGAAAATTAATGTTTATTCATTAGAACACATCCCTGCTGATCTCCGCCCTATCCATGATGCAAATTCTGTCTCGGATATTTAAAAACCCCTCACACCTGCAGAAATATATCCTGCTTCTTACGCTATCCATGTAGTTGTTAAATTTTTATTTATTTTTTTTTGGGGGGGGGGGGGTCGTTTGGGTTCAACATCACATTTTGCATCTCAAAATGTGATGTTAATATAGTATTAAATGACATGCCTATAAATCATGCACCAACTGCATCCAGAAGAAATTAGAGAAATTACTGTATATCATGTTTGTTTTTAGTAGCACCTAAGGGGACTATATGGTATCATTTAAAGCTTTTCCATATCTGGGTAAGAACATGGATTGCTTCAGGATGCAACTTAATGTCCCCTGAGGTTAGTCAGAAGTTTAATGTGAAAGGAATCTTCAGGAGCAGCAAGAAAGCAGTTCGGATTGCAGTGTGTGTAATTCTTGTTCCATTTACTTCAAAAGACACAAGATGACTGCTCACACCTGAATGAAAGTGTGTGCAGTCTCACACTGCCAGACTTTTGAGCATCGTTCTATTCCAAAAAGTCTGTTACACATCTTGTCTGCAAAATGTTTTGGCCAAGAACCACCCACTTAACCCTCTGAAGTCGATTAACTAGGATACGCGTTATGAGTCATTTTCTCCTGATAACCCCGAAAAGAACTTAAATTACACTTTCAGTTTTAATCGTACAGATAAGAGCAATACATCAACCGAATCTGTAAAGGGTCTACTTTTTTAGGAAGATCTGAGCAACAATAAGGTGAACAACAAGCTTGTAAAGGTAACACAACAGATATTAATTAGAAAATGGTTTGTTGACATATTTTCTGTGTAAAATAAATAAATAAATATATATATATATATATATATATATATATATACCAAAATAAGTGGAAATTTATTTTTAGTGCAGGTTTAAAGATGCACTACCTGTTTGGCTTTTGGCTTATAAACCAGTATTTTAAGTCTGCTATTTTAAAGATTAGATACCACAAACTTTGGCAGATTCAGTGACTAGTGCTTCCTTTGAACCTTGTAAATAACTTAATAAAATCCCGCATTATCCCCAATTGCTAACTTGTAAAATTCTGTGCATCTGGGCTTCGACAAATTGTGTAGCAGCCAGACAGGTAGATTGGAACTGATCAATATAGACATTTCAGACCATTTTTCCACGATTCTAATGATCCGTTAACAGTTAAGTCAAGTCAAGTCAAGTCACCTTTACTTATATAGCACTTTAAACAAAATACATTGCGTCAAAGCAACTGAACAAACATTCATTAGGAAAACAGTGTGTCAATAATGCAAAATGATAGTTAAAGGCAGTTCATCATTGAATTCAGTGATGTCATCTCTGTTCAGTTAAATAGTGTCTGTGCATTTATTTGCAATCAAGTCAACGATATCGCTGTAGATGAAATGACCTCAACTAAGCAAGCCAGACGCGACAGCGGCAAGGAACCGAAACTCAATCGGTGACAGAATGGAGAAAAAAACCTTGGGAGAAACCAGGCTCAGCTGGGGGGCCAGTTCTCCTCTGGCCAGACGGAACCAGTAGTTCAATTCCAGGCTGCAGCAAAGTCAGATTGTGCAGAAGAATCATCTGTTTCCTGTGGTCTTGTCCCGGTGGTCCTCTGAGACAAGGTCTTTACAGGGGATCTGTATCTGGGGCTCTAGTTGTCCTGGTCTCCGTTGTCTTTCAAGGCAGTAGAGGTCCTTTGTAGGTGCTGATCCACCATCTGGTCTGGATACGTACTGGATCCGGGTGACTGCAGTGACCCTCTGATCTGGATACAGACTGGATCTGGTGGCTACGGTGACCTCGGAATAAAAGAGAAACAGACAAATATTAGCGTAGATGCCATTCTTCTAATGATGTAGCAAGTACATAGGGTGTTATGGGAAGTGTTTCCGGTTCCGGTTTACCTTATTAATGCAGCCTAAAAATCCTTTAACGGTTTTGGATATTAAAAGCATATTAGTATGATATGTGTAAGCCAGGTTAAAGAGATGGGTCTTTAATCTAGATTTAAACTGCAAGAGTGTGTCTGCCTCCCGAGCAATGTTAGGTAGGTTATTCCAGAGTTTAGGCGCCAAATAGGAAAAGGATCTGCCGTCTGCAGTTGATTTGGATATTCTAGGTATTATCAAATTGCCTGAGTTTTGAGAACATAGCGGACGTATAGGATTATAATGTAAAAGGAGCTCACTCAAATACTGAGGTGCTAAACCATTCAGGGCTTTATAAGTAATAAGCAATATTTTAAAATCTATACAATGTTTGATAGGGAGCCAGTGCAGTGCTGACAGGACCGGGCTAATATGGTCATACTTCCTGGTTCTAGTAAGAACTCTTGCTGCTGCATTTTGGACTAACTGTAGTTTGTTTACTAAGCGTGCAGAACAACCACCCAATAAAGCATTACAATAATCTAACCTGGAGGACATAAATGCATGGATTTATGTCTCAGTCTAAGTCTCACTTAAGTCTCAGTCAACAGTGAGAATGTATTCTAAGAATGAGGCTTAGGAGGGTAATAAACTCAAAGTGATCTGACCTATTCAATATAATCACACACAAGTGATGCACTACACTTAGTTTATGGTGTTTCTGTTGTTGCTAATTTGGTTTCTAGGTCTTTCAAGTGCATTACTTTGCCTTTTGTTGCTAATCATTTTGAAAACTTGTGATTTTTATCACTTGCTCCCTTTTTGCTTTAGCATATCTGAGATATTAAAGATACCATAAATGCACAAATGATTACTTGTAACTTTTCACTATGTAATAAATCAATATAATTGTTAAGTGCAACACTATGGGATCAGAATCCTGCCTAAAGTATTGCAGTCACAGATAAAGAAATAACAAGTGTGAAAACAAAATTTAAAAATGCAAGTAAAAATATATTGCACAAGATTTAAAAATGAAAGCAATGTTTTCAAAATGCAAACTATGGTCATGGATTAAAAAATAAGAAGCATAAATTAAAATTAATAACACATTTTTACAAATAATAAGCATGAATCAAAATGTAAACGTTTAAAATCGTATTGCACACAATTTAAATCTGAATGCTAAATTGTAAACTTGCGCACAAAATCATGTTTTCCTTGCTTATATTTCTTTTCTTTTTTTCTGCTCTCAGACAATTTATGCTCATATTTAATTTTTTTGTATGCTTATGTTGTTTTTCCCCTTCGCTCTTGTTTCCATGTTCTGCACTTGCTTTTCCAAATGTTGCAGAGTTCCATGACAGGCTTAAGCCTGTTTCACACATACTCCATCGCTGTCTCTTTTACGCACACATGATAATGGATTACAGCATTCACACTGCATGTGTTTGCAGTCCGTCAGTGCGTTCCAGGAGCAGTGCGTCTGCAGCAGTGCATCGTTTACTTACCGAGTCTATTTTTGCTGTGCTGCACGCACTGAATTAAAGTGACAGTGTATTGTTCGCGGTAAAAATTAATATGGATTGACACGGAAATGCAATAATTTCACAATAAATGTATACAATTAAAGCCTACTGTGTTTCACAGTCAACACATGGCATATAGTCTAGGTTTAACACAAAAAAAAAACATCACCTTTAGATAAACAAGGCAACATAATACCTATATGCTCTTTTATGGAGGCTGAAAAGTTCCTTAAAACCCGTGGGATTGCTTATAATAAAGATTTACATGCAAAAGGCACAAGAGTTGACTGTTTCTGTCAGTGGTGAGTTTTAATTTTAAATGTTTTTAATAGCCTAACAAGAAAAGTAGGCTAAGTATTATGTTTAAATGTGTTCCTGCTTGCTTCAGCAACTTATTATACAAACCTAGAAGTCAAGTGCATGAATAATATGTTGATGAAAACATATGAATAATATGTTCTATGAAAGATTGTTACTGTACTGTGATAAAAGAGCATCACGATGCTGAAAAAAAAATTCTTTATTTTTATACATGATTTGAAATCAAAATAATGAACAAATGTTGTTTTTGTGGCTTAAATACCCGCGAATCAGTAGCGGACTGCAAACCTGTCCTGTGTGAAAGCATAATGAGCCCGTGCTGCTTCTGCACCACATACGTAACGCACACAGACTGCTTACGCACTGCAGACAGAGTATGTGTAGATTGACAGCTCCTCCTCTAGTCAATCAGATGAAGAAGGGGCGGTGACATCACCTTTTTTTTTTTTTTTGTGACTGCAATACTTTAGGCTGGATTCTGATCCCATTCAACACTTTTAAAATCAGAATGTGGAGTTTTGCCTATGGGCTTGTTTATCTCTGCTCAGGTGGCTGCTATCTATACAGAGTAAAATATTGATTTTGTTCCTTGATGGCTGCCAATTGAAAACAATATGGTTGTCAATGTGTAAGTAATTAGCTAGGGAACACTAGGTGAGTGTGGCATTGTGAACATTCTCTGTTCATTAGCTGCCCTGATCGTTAGCTGGTAATTAAAAAAAAAAACACAGCTCCTCATCAGTTTTTTGAAAGCCGTATTTAAGGTATACTATGCTGGCTGATTAAATATGTAGGCCTTTATTGTGTTTTCTTGTTCAATATTAGGATGTAGTAGGGTTTTAGTTTAGAAGCTGTTCTCGTGTGACTTCATTATTAGTTTTAAGTGATCTCACTTTATCATGTTCCTTTAGGAAGTATTTCCTTCCTTCAGACTGTTGGTAATTCACTTGATTCACTTAAATTACTTGAGGCCTAGCCAAAACGGCTAATAGGGTTGCTAAAATGTAGTGAAGATATTAAGGTGGGATTTAGCGGGGTCCCACATGAGACACGAGCTGCTGTAAAAAAAAAAAAAAAAAAAAAAATTAATAATCATAATAATAATAATGCAACCTCAGAAAGTAACAGTTTCTAAACCAGTGAGACACTTTTTGGTTGCTATAGCAATGTAGTTTTTACCAGTATTGTCTTTCGAGATTTGTAGCCATGTTTGTGCAAAACTGGGTAAGTATTGTGTCTATGTGGCTTGAAGTCCTGCTTTGTATCATGCTGTTATCTACTTTGAATATGCAATTGCTAAATAAAACAGTAAACTTAACTGAATAATTCAACTCCTGTATAGAGTTTAATCAGCCGAAATGTGATTATATAGAGGGGAACTTTAATTTTATGAGAGTTCATTTAATTATTCTGATTACTCAACAGTATAGAATTTGATTAAATGACTGCATGTGGAGAACCTGCAGGAATGGATAATAACAAGCTTTAGGAGGCTTTCAACAAACAGTAAGCATTATGGTTAAATTAAGCCATTTATGGTCTTTTTGAAATTAAAACCTTTAAATCCTGCCTGGTATTGTCAAAGAGTTAATACACTTTTTGAATGCTCTGGAAAATGTATCACCCATGCCACACCTATACAGAATAGAGATTATAATAATGGCCCAAATTAGTACATGTCACATTAGAATTCCTTCTTATTATAATTTGTCATCATTATGAAGGCCTACATTTTTGAGCTAGTGGTGGGATGTACTAGCTGGACTCAGGAACCCATGATTTTCTTCCCTGGATATCTTCTGTTCATAAACGCTGAAATGTAGCTAATGGTTTGTGTTGTACTGAGGGGGAAAAAAAAATGAAAGTTTTCTTCATGGGTTGTTTGACAGTGGTAGTATTTATTCTACTGAGGTAGAATGAAATATGAAAATGTGTAATAGACCTACAACCCAAACAACCAAGGCTTTTGCAACCTTCCAAAAACTCTTTCATGAACAGCATTAATCCTGATAAGGCACTAGTTATGTGTATTGTCTCACTGTCTTTTACTTTCTTCTACTCTCTAGCTTGTAATTTTCTTAGCAGGTTTGGAACTTTGTGTTGCAGAATGTCTCATTTTGAAGATAAATAGTTTTTATTATTCATTTGTAAGTCAGTTTGAATAAAAGCAACTGCTACAGTATATTGATACATGTGAAATAGCAGATCTTACTAGTTAGTTGGTTTTGAAGTTTTGATGATAACAAGGTTTGTGCTTTGCAATGTCTTGTTCTCTTTCCTTTGTCCATCCACCTTTATTCTGTTATGTGGAGGAAAATATCTGTCATGATGATTAATTCTGAGGCGTTCTTTGAGAAGAATGTGATAGCAATAGCATGACAGTCATGCCAGGGAAGCTGGAGGTTCGGGTAATTGTGGAGGTCAGTTTGAGTAGGGTCTGTCTCCTCAATGAGCTCAGCCTAGTGAGAAGGAATTCATTCCAGAGATGGTTTTGGGGTAGAATGTGAGTCACACACTCAAACCACTGTTTAGCGCTGTGAGCTGGATAATATTATTGGTGATTGACCTCCTCAATAACCAGCTCCATCCTTCTGTCCATGTCTTCATCCCTTCATTCTTCTTCTCTTCATATTGTTCCGTAGTAACTTTTATGATTATTTATTTATTAATTTTTCTTTTTTTTTTCTTCTTTTTTTTTGTAGCTGCAAATCACATGGTAACCTCTTCTGAGCTGACAGACACAAGCAATTCACATAAATGCCTGAATATACATTAATCAGAGCCAGATTGGCTCATATCACATCAGTGTACATTATGCTTGAATACAAATTCAGAATTTCAATTTGTGAGAATGAATTTTAACTGAAAAATGTTGAATTAAAATTTGAATTGAAATTACCAGAATAAATCAGTTTACTGAACTGCTTTTCAGAGAAATTCAACAGTCACACAGCAGAGAGGTTTCAGTGATCCACACTGTGAATCACTGTAATTTTATGGGAAGTATATATTTTTTCAGGTTGTTTTCTTTTATTTTAAATTGTAGTCAGAACTCTGTACAATGAACTATAAATTAACTAGTCAGCTGTTAATTTAAGTATTACTACATTAATGACAAATTACAGTAATTCAAATTTTTACACAATATAAATATATATATATATATATATATATATATATATATATATATATATATATATATATATATATATATATATATATATATATATATGACGAGTGGGGCGGGGCCGAGGGATGTGGGAACACGAGCGAGGCCGGTGGATTGATTGGGAAAGTGACGTGACATTCAGCCAAGTATGGTGACCCATACTCAGAAATTGTGCTCTGCATTTAACCCATCCGAAATGCACACACACAGAGCAGTGAACACACACACACACACTGTGAGCACACACCTGGAGCAGTTGGGGGTTCGATGCCTTGCTCAAGGGCACCTAAGTCGTGGTATTGAAGGTGGAGAGAGAACTGTACATGCACTCCCCCCACCCACAATTCCCGCCGGCCCGGGACTCGAACTCACAACCTTTCGATTGGGAGTCCGACTCTCGAACCATTAGGCCACGACTTCCCAAATCAGCGACACCTGCGACCCACCACCGGTCTCGAGTCCCACAGAGGAGATGGAAGGATATAAAACTGGAGCGACGACAGTGAAGGACGAGAGAGGACCAGGCCTGGGCTTTAGTTTATGTTTTGCTTTTTTTATTTGAGCGCATCAGTCGTCCGTGAGGGGCTGGTGCGCTGTTTTGTGTTTATTTTGGAATTATTAAAATGTCATTTTGATTGTCCACCGGTACCCGCCTCCTTCTTCCGGATGAATAAGAAGTTTTAATTATTACAGTGGTGCCGAAGCCCGGGAGAAGGAGGGACGCACTGCTGAAGATCCCTCGCCGCTGTGGTGAATCCGCGGTGCCATCGAGCAGGCGAGGAGTGTGCCGCCATGGACGCTCGAGGCGGTGGACTGGAGCGAGTTGCCGGGGACGGGCGGCTCGCTGCCGGCTGCCCGCGATGTGGAGGGGCGGCTGCCGTCCGTGAGGGAGCGGAGGAGTCGGCGACGTTCGCCAGGGGGCCGGAGCCTGCTGCCTCCGTGAAGGAATCCGGAGGAGAAGGGAACGGGGGACTCCTGCCGGCTGCCCAAAACCGGAGGAGCCGTCGCCGTCCACCGGGCGGCTGAGGGGTGTCGGGGGGAGAGTAGAGCGCAGTCTCGGGAGTACCCCCCGGCCTGCGAGGGGCGATGGGGGTATGTGACGAGTGGGGCGGGGCCGAGGGATGTGGGAACACGAGCGAGGCCGGTGGAGTGATTGGGAAATCAGCGACACCTGCAACCCACCGCCGGTCTCGAGTCCCACAGAGGAGATGGAAGGATATAAAACTGGAGCGACGACAGTGAAGGACAAGAGAGGACCAGGCCTGGGCTTTATTTTATGTTTTGGTTTTTATTTGTGCTTATCAGTCGTCCGTGAGGGGCTGATGCGCTGTTTTGTGTTTATTTTGATTATTAAAGTTTCGTTTGATTGTCCGCCGGTTCCCGCCTCCTTCTTCCCGAAGATTACGAAGGTTTTATTATTACAATATATATATATATATTAGGGGTGTAACTGTATGCAAAAAACACGGTTCGGTACATACCTCGGTTTTAAAGTCACGGTTCGGTTCATTTTCGGTACAGTAAGGGAAAGAAATGCAAACATTAAACTGCAGGTTGTTTATTATTATAAACTTTTTTGAACAATTTGTTTACACTTTTTTTTAAATACTTTTTAATAAAATATAAAATAAAAAAAGAATAGGAAATAAAATACTGCTGCAAAGTTCTCCACTAAATAAAATACTCTCAGTCTCAAACCAATATCATATAATAAAATATAATTAAAAATAAAAATAAATAACTAAGATTACAGTGCAGCATTACCAATCCCAGCTTGTAGGCCTGCTCATGTTTTAAATATATATATATGTATTATAAGTGTAACGTGCAGCATCAACCGTTTCAGTTTTTAGACCTGCTCAGATTTCGTTATTGCGTTGGACCGATCGGAATTAAGAGCAAATGTCTGTTTAAATGCCGACGGGAGCTGCGTTTGAATTACAATCGTTTTTTTCCTAGTTGTAGTGATGTTCACACTCGCGTGATGCCTTTTGAAAACAGTAGGCAGGTGACACACTGGCATATTGCATCTGTCAAACATAGTCTATTTTGCCGTCAATACTGTTGACGGTGTCCTTTATAAGTAGGCTTTATATTTATGCTCAACATGAAGTATAGATATTGTTGTCGTGAAGACAAGATCCTGGTCTGTCGGCGGTCTCCCTCTATGTCACCTACAGTAGCAGCAGCGCGCCAGCGCCGCGTCAGGCACGATTCTGGTGTGTAAAGATGGTAAAGACACAGAAAACGTTAAGCAGCCGTCACGCAACAGATACTCAGCAGAAACGCCAAGCTCACGCCATGCAGCCAGTGTGTCACCGGCCTTAGAATCAGGTGACTTAGAATCGGAGACTTCCGCCACTTAATATGTTCGTTTGGAAACACGAAAATGTATATGTTCCGCATACAAAATATTGCATTCGGTCATTCGGTACACACGTGCACCGTACCGAAAGCCCTGTACCGAAACGGTCCGGTACGAATACACGTACCGTTACACCCCTAATATATATATATAAATTAATATAATATCAATATAAAATATAAATCTATATATATTATTTTTATACAGTATTTTTTTTCCCTTTTCTTAAATAATAAACAAAATGTATGTAAAATGACAAAAATAAAATATTAAATGGTAAATGTTAATGGTAAATGTTTGGCACCCTGTGCTGCCATGCATTTGACTTTTTATTTTTATTTTATAGTGCAGCCTGCACTTTCTAACAGAACATATACAGGTATAATTACATCATTAATGTTGAATAATTATGCCCATTTGTTATCTGACCTTTAGGATGCATTTATTCATTGTTGCTTGTTTGCCGTCACTTAGAGCGCTAAATTATTTAATATAATTTTCCATTAAATAAATTTAACATTATGCAGAAAGTATTAACATTTTCTATAGGTGACAGTTTTTATATTTAAAATAGTAATATTGTCAATAACAACTTAACATTCTTTATGTTAATATTAGTTTATGCATTAAGTATCGTGAAGCAACAATGCACAATAGTTCCATGGAACATATTATTCACGTGTAATGTTCATTTTGAAACATGCATTGTTCCTTGTTAGTTCTTTTTAATAGATGCTTTTATTAATGGTAATGTATACAACATTTAAGGCTTGTTCACACTATCTCTAATGTTCTTCACAAAAAAAAAAAAAAAAAAATTGAGGTTAAATAAAACTGTACATTCACTCTCTGACCATAGTTGGCACTAGAGCCCTGCGCGGGACTGTTTTCTTCATCCCGTTCCCGCCCGCGTCCGCTGAATTTCTGACCATTACCGCCCGCTCCCGCAACGTATGTGTTACACTCCCGCCCGCTCCCGCAATATGTATGTCCACTCCCGCCCGCACCCGCAAAACTCTGAGAATTTTTTCCCGCACAATAATAGAGATGCATTGATTTTGTGTCTTCTCCCGTCCCGCAGAAAAAAAAACACGTATTTGTATTGATATTATTAAAGAGATTCATGGGGTTGTTTGTTTCGTTTCCCTGGCCTGCATGTAAAAAAAAAAAAAAAAAAAAAAAGACAAAACACACAATACATTCAAATATAATTTCGTTTTTATCAAAAACTTTGCACATAAAAATAGACTGCTTTGCAAAAAAATATACATATTATGATAAACTAGGCTACATGAAAAACAGCAGTTTTACAATTATTAGCCAAGTGTCGCAGGTATTCTGTTTGAAAAATACATATAAGAATAAAAACATTCAAACTTAGGCAGCCTGCTCAATAACACTGGCATCATCACGCCTCTTGACCTAATTAACAAATGGCAACGAGGGGCTGTGCTCAAAAAACAACACTAATAAATAACATAAAATAAACAACGTTAATGAATGAATTTAAAAAATGAATCACTTTGCAATATTGCTGTCAGGCAACCTCCCTATCCCGCGGTGGGTTTTTTTAGCCGCCCATTCCCGCCCGCAGCAAAATTCAAACCGCCTGCTCCCGCGTGATTTGCCTTGGGTCCCGCGGGACCCGGCGGGACTCAATCCCAATGCAGCCCTCTAGTTGGCACTAATAGAAAAGCAGAACTTTATGTTTCTGACTCTGGTTTGTCACAGAGAACACAGAAAGTCAAACAGTATTTGCCATTCAGAATCTGTTAGTTTTTACCAAACAACACCAAATACAAGAGTACAGGAACAAGAGAGTCAATTACAAATTCTTCCTCTGCTGTTCACTGTTGGTTAGCGAAATTTTGTGAGTGTCACCAAGTTGTAGTTGTATGTAGCAACAGCGGCTGTGAGCATGTTACCAAACACACTCTTGAAAGAACAATTTGATGTATTTCTTTTGACATATCCACTGTGATGGAAATGGATTAGAACACCCATCTGTAATTGCATTAACAGCCAATCATTCAGATTAAAATATTTATCACACCGATTTCCATAGTGAAATATTTGCCTTAGTATGAACAGGCCATTAATGTTAAATATTTACTAATGAATCTGTAATTGCATTAACAGCCAATCATTCAGATTAAAATATTTATTACACCGATTTCCATATTGAAATATTTGCCTTAGTATGAACAGGCCATTAATGTTAAATATTTACTAATAAATGTGTAGACATAAATACTAACCAAGATTAATAAATGCAGGGTCTGATAAAGTTATCAAAGGACATTTTGCCATACTTGATGTGGTGCTCTTGGAGATGTTTCAGTTGACCAAATAATTAATCTTGCCCTAAATAAATGTTGTCAAAGTACTGTTTATTGTGCATTGCCAACCTAAAAAAAATGAATGAAGAGACTTAGAAGAAAATTATTTAAAGAGCCAATATTAAAATACAGAGCTCTCGGAGGAGAATGAGGCATTCAAGGTATGATCGATGGGTTGGATCAATGATGAGAAGCAAGTATTCGGGAGATCATAGATTATTCAGAGGCATATTGATCTGCCAGTGGTGAGGAGATTGCATTCAGACTCACATGAGCACAGGTGCTCTCACACATACTCTTGTGTAATGGCACCGATGGCACAGCAGCAGATACAAACACATGCAAAATGTTCTAAAAAGCAAACCTGTTGTAACTGTTCTGGAAAGTTATGTTGACTATGTACCTTATTTCAGTAATGAATGGCCTGGTGGTGTGCAATATTTATCATCTACGATAATAATATGTAATTTTTTTTTTTTTGTCTTGAAATTCCCAAAAATTCCAAAAAATCGCTGTGTGATGAAACCTATTAGAATGCCATTAGAATGCTCCTATAACTCAAGTTATGAAAGTAAAAAATATCACTGTATGGGCTTTTTGTTTGTTTATTTGTAACGATTGGCCTTATATATTCATAAGATCTGATAGTGATAGTAATAAAACACAAGTAACGCTTTTTTTTATATATATATTTTTTGTTATAATTGTAATTGTGAATGTACACACACACACACACACACACACACACACATACATCCATATACATATATCTATAAAAATATATATATTCATAATAAAAAGGCCCTTCAGTTTTAAGATTTTATTAATTCACATGACTTTTCCAAGTTTACAAATATGATGTTTCATAATAGATATGTGACATACACTACCATTATGCTCACAACAACTACAATTCTTGTGTACTAGTATACCCTAGTTTCTATACTTGAGAAAAGCAGAGGTTTTATTTGTCAGTTTATAAATTGCATTACTCATAATTTGATACAGAAATCTGATGTACCACTTCACCCCAAACAACATGTGTTTGTGTGTGTGTGTGTGTGTAGGTGTGTGTAATCCTCTGCAGTGATGAAAGGGATTTGGATGGGTTGTCTGAGAGTAAATGTGATGCAGCCTGCTTCTGTTTGTCCCACTCTAACAGCCAACGGCCACTGTCTCTCATAACAGAAAAGTCTCTCCATGTACGTCTTTATGGGTTTGAGCACAGATGCATGCAGAACATGTGCAGACACTCATGTATTGTACATACTGTATGTGCGCTCTCCTATACCAAAACCTGCACATGCACACACAGAGCTAATAGGAAGAATGATGCATTACCCCTGACAGATCATTCCACGATGTACGAGAATAGCTCCAAACATCTCTGAGCATCTATTCCAATGTTTTTTCCCCAACACAGGCTTTGAATATCATATCAGAAAGTACTTTATCTCTCTCACACGACTGAGGAGAGGATTTGTATTGGACTAGTGGCCTTTTATTCTCGTTGAATCCACATTTGATTCTGAAATCGTTCTGCCATGCTAATAGCTACTCAAAACAGGGAGGGTGTATTCTGACTTGGTTATATTTCTGTGAAAATCTCCTCAGCTCAATGCTGTCAAGCATTTTTACAGTAGGTAGACAACCAGAATGGGTAATAACGCAGGGCGTTAACTGCAAGTCAGTCGCTTGTTAAAATCATTCGCAAAACTACAGCCAGGTGTTGCAAAGGGACGGATTGTGAACTGAATGTAATTTTTAAATGTTGGTTTGAGATGAAAGGAGGAAGTAAAAAAACAATAACATTATAATATAACATTGTAACATCCCTAAAAACGATTAGAAAACTTACAGTAAGTTAATTTCAAAACGTGGGATAGTCTTTGGCTACATTCAAAATTAAAAGAAAGACCTTTACACAAAGGCACTTACTGCATGCTATTGTCATTAAATAATAGACTTATATATATATATATATATATATATATATATATATATATATATAAAATAAATAATAAGCCTATAATTAAGTTCAAGGATTAAAAGCTAAATGTTTTCATTTCGGTTAATTCTTGGTTAAAGAAAAAAAAACTTCAGGTTCCATATGCAGAGCGAAATGAGAACGGTTCAGCATTTAGAGATAATTCTTATTTCTAAATCGCGCTGGTGCCTCATGCGCACATATTCATTGGAGACAGTGCAGTCGTTCACCGTGCTATCTGGCGCGAGCAGCGGTCCACTTTAGCATATTTTTGTTCATTATGATTTTTTTTTAATCGATGCTGAAACATGACTATTTTACCTAATTAATAATAGTTAAACTTCAAATGGGCAACATCATGAATATGGAAATGTTTGGATTTCTCCCGAATGAGAGAGCCCAACCTTACCTTATGTTTCCTTTAAATTATTATTATTATTTAATTTTTTATAACTAAGCATATGTTATTATATACTTAAATTATATTTATCCATTAGAATTATTTTAATTATTGTTCAGCTCTGATAAATTTGTTAAATTTAAAGGATTCGTTGTAAAGTGAAGGGAACTAAAAATATCCTGTTGGTACATTAGCCTGTAACATTATTATACCTGTCATTATAATTTCTGAATGTAATAAAATGCAACTTATACATGACTTTTTTTTCTCTGACAATCTGAATTTATTTTTTAGCATGTAAAAAAAAAAACATGCAGCAAACGAAAAAACGGTGGGTTTTTTTTACTGTGGGTTAACTTATTTACATGATATACTTAGGAACAGAGTCTGGGCCTAATCTAGGCTATGTTGTTATCTATTTACAAGTTCCCTGTATGTTTTTATCCAGGTTTTCTTTTATTTATTTATTTTTATTGCATCTGGAAATGACTTTATCCATCACATTCACTTAGCGCGCTCTGTGCAGAACCTGCCTCCGCAATGGTCGGCTGTGGATATAAAGGTTGCTGTCCCATTTTATACAGGAATTGTTCATTCAAAAAAAAAATAATTCTAATTATACTGTTTCATGGTAACATGCAATCAAGGTCTTCGGATACTATAAGATACAAGTTTATTTAGGCAATTTAACATGCACTGTGACATTTTACCGTTTCAACTTATAAACTCCTTGAGAAATAGCATTGGAATTCAAGTTGAATCTAGTATAAAAAGGTTTAATTGCTTAAATTATTTATATGAATTAATAATATGTTATCATTACTTTTTCATCTTATCACTGTATTAGGTTTCCGAAACCAAGCATCCTTTTTTTTTTTCTTCTTTTTTAAATCTATTAATCGCTCACATATCTCCTACAACTGAGGAATTTTTTATTTATTTATTTATTTATTTATTTATTTGAGCAAGGCACTGTCAGGGGAATCAAAATATAATTACATCATCATTAGAGTTGCCAGTTAACTTCAGAAATGGAAAATAAGGGCTAATTGAGATAATTTCTTTTATTCTTTATATATAATGTTTATTATTATTTTAAGAAAATAAGGTAATGATAATACATTTTTAATAATATAAGCCTATACTTGCCTGCAATTAAAAAGTTATCACATTTGGATTGCTTCACCCATTTATGTAGGCTACAATTATTAAAAAAAAAATTACAATAAAAATAAATAATGTCATAAAAAATGCCATCGACATGAGTAAATTTGGTAACACTTTATATAAAGTCCTGTTATAAGTCATTTATAAATTATTTGTTAATGATTAACTAATCATTTACAAAACTTGACTACACTTCCATAAATGATTAAAAAGTTAACATTTTAGTAATGTTTTATTAATTCAGTTAATAAAATACATGATTAATAAGTTAACATTTTAGTAATGTTTTATTAATTCAGTTATAAGTCACTTAAAAGTTATTAGTTAATGATGAACAAATCATTTACAAAACATGACTATATGTTCATAAATGATTTATGACTGGTATGCTAACAATTTACAAATGCGTTGTAAGTTATCTTTAAAAAAGTTCAAATCACGAAATAAATCAAACTGCTCATTAGTAGATGGTTTATAAGTTATTAGTTGATAAATTATTTATCAGTTATAAATCATTGAAGTATTTGTCAAAATGTTTTTGTATAATTATCTCAATAAACAATTGTTATTCATGAACAAATGATGAATAAACCATTAGTAAATTATCAGTGTATGATTTTTTGCCGAATTTGTTATTTAGTCCGTGTTCAAAAGCACAAACATGCAGGGTTTGCTAAAGCAGTATTTTTAAGAAGAGTAATTCATTTGTTTTGAAGTGGATAAACATTTATAAATGCCTTAGTCAGGTGATTCCACTGGGTTGTGTTAAATCATTTCACTCATCAACACATGTTCTGTGTGGAGTGTGTAGGATCTAGTGATGAAGTGAACCAAATTATTTGTATATGTACACAAGTCATTTATAACACTTTTTTGCATCCCCTAATCTAAAGTGAAAGCTATCCATTACTTGTAAATGTGTTACATATAATTTGCTGATAATTTGCTCACCATAACATGAAAACACACCATAAACGTAATCCATTATTTTGTGCATTTTATTCCTAGTCTTCAGAAGTTGTACGATACCACAGTGTGAGAAAAAGATTTGTTTTCCGTAATATAATCATTATACATTAATAACAGTACATAGCTGCCGTCTCATCCATTAAAACTTTCAAAATTGTCGCTTCAACACAACGATACTGGTTTGCGGCAGTGACGTCAAACCTCACTCCATATTGGCTGTCACTTGTGATTCGCGACCACCATAGATTGTTTGCGACATGCCAAATTGTGGTGAGTGAGATGCAGCCGCGACGCTTAGAAGGATGGAAATGCAGATCAGGAGAATGTTTGCAGCTATTAAACATTTTAATTTAATTCTGTAACTCACACAAAATTGTTTTGCTGTCAAGAACACTGGTAATGTAGCACACGTGTCGTTTTATCTTTTCTTTATACTGCTTTTTGTAATGTTTTAAATAAATTATTGTGACTAACGTACATTCACACGTACATTTAAGATTATTGGGTGAAGTAGGGGAGCTTAAAATGATCTTTTTTCAGATCATTGTATCTGGGGCTCTAGTTGTCCTGGTCTCTGCTGTCTTTCAGGGCTGTAGAGGTCCCTTCTAGGTGCCGATCTGGATAAGTACTGGATCCATATGACTGCAGTGACCCTCTTATCTGGATACAGACTGGATCTGGTGGCTACGGTGACCCCGGAATAGATCCCACACACTCCACACAGAACAAGTCTGTGCTGATGAGTGAAAGGATTTAACACAACCCACTGGAATCACCTGAATAAGGCATTCAAGTCAAATTTTGTATATGCATTACAAAGTAAATATTTTTTACATGCAATTATCCAAAATAAAACCAAACAAGATTTGTAATGAAGATAAAATAAGTAGACAAAAAAAATAATAAATGCTGCACTCAGCATCATGTGAGCCGCGCAAATCTTGCGCTTTGATATTTTACACACCTGCATTTATATGCGGCTGCAATTTATTTATTTACTTATTTTACTTAAATTATATGAAATCAAGTAAAGAAGGCTCCTTTTAAAATCAATGCAGTTGTCAAATAATGTAGCTCCTTTTTTACATTGTGTGCATTTTGTTGATTATAATGAGAGAACTTTAGTTTAAACGTGAGGAAGTTTTATTAATTAGTCCATTCTTCAGGGTTTCAATGATTTTGCTAAATCGTGCAGGTTTCATTTATTCGTTTCTTGTTTTAATTAGGCCTAAATAATGGGAACGAAATTACATTGCCTCATATTTTGCTAAACTAAGGAAAATTATTTATAAAACGCAACAATTTATCATATATCTTTATGACATATATCTTTTTCCCAAGAAGTTATCGATCAAAATAAAGGACAGGTAATGAATAACAAAATAGTGTGTGACAAAATGCATGTTGTTTTATTTAAGGAATTGTAAAATTTTAATTAAAAAATAGGCCAAATATGTGAGAATATTGACATTTTGCATATAAATCCATGCAGCCTAGCTCACTAAAATAGGCTACCACTTTTAATGCTCCGATGCAAAATAAACCACAATTTCACTTAATAACACATAATTCACATAATTGATATTATATAAATAATACTGCACACCTGTTAAATGTGTCAGATCTAAAATATGGTGTTAGACTGTGCAGCTTAAAATATAAGCACAGACTCATAGGCTTGACATTTATCCTGCTTGAATTCATTCTTAGAAACGCATATAACTTCAAGTAATAAACTTTCATCTGTGAATTTTAAATGTTGTAACTACAGTGTTTTTCTTTAATTTTTCCCAACTGCAGCCATCAAATGTAACACATTGGTGAGGCAAAGCTGATGGCTATTTGTGAAAATGTGCTTGTTTGATAACTCATCCAAAAATGAAAATTACCCCATGATTTACTCAATCTCAAGCCATCCTAGGTGTATATGATATTCTTCTTTACGTTAAATACTCTCCAGGCTAATCCATGATTTATAATGGATGGTGGCTTTTTGGTGGATGGTGGATTTTTACACAAATGCATCACTTCGCTTCAGAGGGCCTTTATTAACCCCCCGGAGCCACGTGGACTTTTATAATGGATGGGTGCAATTTTTTGGACTACAAATTTTTTGGCTACCATCCACTCCCATTATAAAGCATGGATTCGCCTGGACAATATTTACTATCCCTCTAAAACTCAGCAGCTAAATTGTTAATGTCAGAGGTGTGCCATTGTCGATCATAGCACTTATCTATTTTATTATCTTAAGACAGTGGTTGCATGCGATTTACAGATGGCCTGTCATGTTGATGCTATGCATTTCATTAAATTGTGAGGGGAAGGGACAGCAAAAGAGGAGACAGTTCTTTGGGAACACATGGACCTCTCAGAGCTCGGTGCCTGGCTCACGCTAACCCTGCTAGCAAACTTGCATTGTGGGCATCGCATCTTTGATGTGATGATTTTTTTAACAGGGCAGAAGGTGAACAAGACTGTGTGTCAGCCACCACATAACTCACAGAAAGCCTACAAACATCTTGTGTATTCTCACCTGAATCTTTATAAACTCTAGGTTTATAGGGGTGGGGAGACACCATGATCATCTTTTTTTTTCAGAATTCAGCTTCAAGATTTCCGGTAGTAGATGAATGTGTTTGCAGTCTTCTCTGATATATATGGTTGTTGCAGAAACTGCTACTACTTATATACTTTTTCCGCGGTGGTCATAGTAGTTAAACTTCAAGGAAGTTTTTCATGGGTCATTTATATAGGGTTAGGGTTAAATTATGAACATAGCTGTCAAGAAGTAGCATATAAACTCTGTAATTTATTGTTGCTTCTGAAATGTTATATATTTTATTATTACATTTTATTAAAACATATTTATAATATAATTATATTATTGCTGCTTAGTGCTTTGATTATGTATGTGTTCCTAGTGCTCTTGTTTTGTTTGTAATCTTCTCGTTTGTTTCTAGTTCCTATTCCTGTTTCTCTGTTATCTTCTGATTTTTCACCTGTTCCTAGCTAGTCTTGTTAGCCCTTTGGTTGTGATATTGGCTGAGCTTATAGTATTTCTGTAGTTCTCGTTCCTTGCTTTTTTCTTTTGGATTTCCTGTACTTTTGTTATTATTTAATTAACATCTGTCTTTGGATACACTCTCCCTCATCTGAGTTCACCTGACATGACACAAAGAACATGACTATATATATAAATATATGTGTGTGTGTGTGTGTGTGTGTGTGTGTGTGTGTGTGTGTGTGTGTGTGTGTGTGTGTGTGCATGCGTGCGTGCGCATGTGTATGTTTGTGTGTGTGGGGGGGGGGGCATGTTTTTGTGACATATCAGGACACAACTCTGTATAATGACATGGGTATGACACAGGTATTACAAGGAGAGGGTGACTTATGAGGACATAACCCATGTCCCCATTTTTCAAAACGCTTTTAAACCCTACAGAATTAGTTTTTTTTAGAGAGTAAAAATGCACAAAGTCGAATATAAAGTTTGTACAGTACACAAACGTATACGTATACAGTGTGTGTGTGTGTGTGTGTGTGTGTGTGTGTGAAAACACTATGTTTCCTTAGTGTTTGCAGGCACAAAAAAATCATTTCCAGTCAACTTATTAATGCTGCACAATTTAGCCTATTAATAATGAAGCACAAAATGAATCCAACAACACTGTAATCTTCTCTCAGTCTCACTTCTTCATTGTGGAAAGAATACTGGAGTGGCCATAGAATTCATCCATTTATTTAGGAATTACATGATTACTGTCTATTATCCTACCACAACATTATGTTTCTCACCAAACCTGTGCCCACATCCAAAATAATTATTCCCTGTGTGAAATAAAGGAACATGTACATGATAATGGCAAAAAACTGCTGATTGTGAACCTTTTAATTTTGGTGGGTGCTGTTAATGGAGTTTGGCGCTTGTGTAACAGTAAAAATTTTTCCATTTTCATACATTTGGTCAGAAAACGAATTAGTATTTGTATTTTATTTACAATAAAAATATCTAATAAGATTTTTTTTTTTTAAGTGGTTTGCTCTGAAGCCTTTGTTAAAGATAGTTAAATATATTTTTCTTTATAACTATGTCCTTGTGGAAAGCTATGCCTCTTGTCTCTCTTCCTGAGTTTTCATTCACTCGCTTTTGGGTTTTGGAGAGCAGGGACAGACTGAGGACATAAACAATGTCCTCTTTTTAGTCATCCTGCTCCTCACCCCATAGGAGGGATCTTTCAAAGCTCAAGACGCCACACTGTCTCCCCCCAATGATACTGTCGCTCTCTCGCAATGTTGTCTGCAAGCCCTGAAACTCAAACCTTTAAGATTCAGATATGCTAGGGCAGCCCACATGTTTATATGTCCTTGGTGTAGACAACTAATTTCCTCATGAAACAATTCTCTTAAACAAGTCTAAAGGAACATTACAGTTAGCTTCCAGTACAGTATGTATAGAGTGTGCATATCAGTGTGCATGACAACTATAACACATGTAATTGTCTTTCTATCAAAAACACTAAACACTATGTAGGACAACGTGAATTAAAGTCTGTGCTTACCCAGTTTCCCTCTAAATTTTGAATTTCTTTAGCATCAAGAAACAGAACTGATCCAGGAACATAGACCAAAGAGCACTTCCTACAGTTCAAAGTTACTGTCAACAGTGTGGTTTAGTTTGTGTTAGAGATTGCTGTTGAAGAGAGGTAGTGATCTGTCTTCATTCTGTAGACAGCAACAGGGACTAGCAGCATGTGATTATAACTAATGTATTCTAATGTAATGGCATTCTTTAATCAAAGGGTTATTGGATGGTGTGTTGGTGTGCAAGAGAAGTAACCAGTCAAGTGAGAATTTTTAATTATGCTCTTACTCATGACTCTTGGAGTGATTTATATTATATCTATTTGTTTCAGTATTTGTGTCAAGTTTCCTTCTTTCTTTCAGTCCTTTCTTATTTCTACAGTTGACTGAGTGTTATATCTTTGCAAGAACGCAAACAACACAGAGATAGCTTATCAACATGCTTTACTCAAACTAACTCATCTTCACTCACTTGATACACTCATATGCATTTAGTACTAGTGCCACCCACAGGAAAAGTGGTGACACCACATCTCGCTCTCTTTTAACAATTGTACCTAGTATTCACTCGTGGCCTAATGGTTAGAGAGTCGGACTCCCAATCGAAAGGTTGTGAGTTCGAGTCCTGGGCCGGCAGGAATTGTGGGTGGGGGGAGTGCATGTACAGTTCTCTCTCCACCTTCAATACCACGACTTAGGTGCCCTTGAGCAAAGCATCGAACCCCCAACTGCTCCCCGGGCGCCGCAGCATAAATGGCTGCCCACTGCTCTGGGTGTGTGCTCACAGTGTGTGTGTGTTACTGCTGTGTGTGTGTGCACTTCGGATGGGTTAAATGCAGAGCACAAATTCTGAGTATGGGTCACCATACTTGGCTGAATGTCACTTCACTCACTCACTTCTGTCTGTACAGTGACCAAACATTGTTTTTTTAAACAACGACTTTGCATAACAGTACCAACCTTTTAAACATGAACTTAACATTTTCCCTTGAATTTCACAAACGCACAGCATGCATTACAGAACAACACTCTATATGTATTTTTTACCTTATCACATATCCCCATGTAAAATAATATTCACATGGAATCAATGAACCGCCTTTAGTTCATAACATAGTCCCGAGCCCATACTGGTGCTCGTTTAACTCTAACCTGTCTTTCCAGCCACTGGCGCAGTTTGCATTTTACAGTCATAATCAAAGTTAGCCAGTTCCTGTACCCCACCCTCCTTCTTCCCTTAAGAGAAAGGTGTTAGGTGAGAAACATTCCAAGCACACCCATCAAACAGTTTGTAAGTGTAAGGACCAATCTTTTGCAGTACTTTCAATGGTTTGGAAAATGCAGATTGGAGCTTAGGAAGGATACCTGGTCGCTTCACTCGATTAAAAAGATCCTTGTTTGAATGACACTTCCGTCGCCCCACGCTTGCGATCAGAGTATATTTTGGAGCTCTTCTGCATGTGTTTCACTCGATCCACAATGTTCTGAGCACATGGTTGCTGAAGATGCTGCAGTTTCTGTAAGCCTGAGATGTGAACTTCAGTGCGCATCTGTTTTGCATGTAACGATTCAGCAGGTGAGCGCTGAGTCGTCGGATGAGGTGTAGCACGGTATGCTTGTAAGAATTACCTTGTGAATTCTTTCCATCCTTTTCCTTCCAGGGAAGCAGTCAGCAACTCGTGCTTCAAAGTACGGTTAAAGCATTCGACCTCTCTATTGGCATGAGGATAATACACAGATGAAGTTCAATGCAAAATTCCTCGGTTTTGAAGAAACATTTCAAACTCACATGACATGAATTGAGAGCCATGATCTGAGATCAGCTCCTTCGGGTTATGTTCACGGCTGAACACCATCAACAGAAATTGAATAACTGCTGAAGTGGTTACCTGAGGCATGAAAGCAATCTCTGGACACTTACTAAAGTAGTCCACTAAAGTTACAGCAAAACGACATTCTGCTGGAGCTTTGTCAAAGGGCACCACAATGTCTATAGCGAGTTCCTCCCATGCTCCATCTGGGAGAGGTACAGGCTAGAGTGGTGGAGTGCGAACGACTGCTGACTTGTCATGAGTTTAACAAGTATGCATGATTTGATGGCTGTCTAAACCATACCCGGCCAACAGTACAGCTCTCTGAGTCTTTGCTTGGTTCTAACAATGCCTTGATGAGTATCGTGAGCCAAAGCAATGAACTGCCCATGCAAAGACTCTGGTACTAATAGTCTGTGTGTGCCTCTTACCACATAATCATCCTAAAGAGAAAGTTCATGTTGAATTTTGTAGTATGGAATAGATCAGGTCCTAGGCCCTTAATTTTGCCTGGGATTTTGGCCATTTGGTCATCAGTAAGTTACGTACTTCACTGTATATTGGGCAGGCAGCCCCTGCAGCTCTGAAATCATCAGCAGAGATGGCTGTGAGAGATGAAGCAAGTGCAACCACTTCCACGTCATCTTCCAGCACAGGGTCACAATTTATTCCATTTTTACTCACAATTTGTACAGTGTCACAACCTTTTTTGGAATCGGGTTTGTAATTCATGAAATTCCTACCTAACATCTGTCAGTTGGAGAAATGGTGGTTAAAGGGTAATTAGAAAGGGGAAGATCAGACAGATATTGAACCCCCTGAGGGAAATGTGTAGATACTCAAGTATCACTCTAATCTGGACGAAAGTGTTGACGCTTCGTCTGGATCACATCTCTTATAATGTCTACCTCCCTTTGCCCTGTAATTCCTCCTACCCCTACCCCAGGCAGGGGATGGGCGTGAGCCGTGACACTAGCCTTCTGTGCCTGTTTCTGATCCTCAGATCAAGATGGGCCAGGACCCCTGGGTATGTATGGGCTTAGACCTGGACCTTCATGGAACTAAGGATTTAAAGGTTGCTGAGCATACCTTTGCCTCCCTGAACTTCTCAACCACTGTCTTGATAGAGATATCGAAAAGTTCAAAAGACAACACCAGAGCATCGAGAAGAAAGCCCCTCTCTTTCTTCCCGACATATGCCAGGTTCACTCACAGATGACTCTTCATTACCACCATAGCCACAATGGACCTGTCATAGCAGAGGAAGCCTGAATAGTAGCACGGAGAGCAAGATCTGTGGTGTGGTGCAACTCGCATCTTGTTTAACTATGTCTTTCAGTTGAACAGCCTGAAGCAGAGCCATCGTGTGCAATAAAGCAACAGCCTGTACTGCTGCTGCTGTGTATGCCCTGCCATTTATGCGAGATGTATCCCAAAAGTCTTACATGGCAAGGAGGTAGTCTTAAGAGAGGATGCCTACCCCAAGGAGAGATAGCAGGGCAGCGTATCTTTAGTACATGGATGAATGACACATTCCTAAATAAATTAAATTCAATTCAATTCAAGATTATTTGTATAGCGCTTTTTACAATACAAATCGTTACAAAGCAACTTTACAGAAAATTATGTTTCTACAATATTTAGTAGAATATTTAGTAGTAGCTAGTAGTTTGTGCACGTTTGACAGGATTTTAGAAAAAATAAAAAATAATAATAATAATACAAGACGTAGTCAGCTAGACGATGAACTATCAATATTATTAATTAATTGTTATTATATGATGCAGTCACACATGTAGCAATAATTGTTAGTTCTGTTTGTTGATTCAAGGTTAGCATCATCTGGGGTCCTCTGAGGGTCAGCATCATCTCTTCTCAGGTGTTCTGGATCCAGACTGGAGCTTGTGTAAATCCTAGTTGCAAAACATAGAAACAAAATAGAGACATCATTAGCATAGCTGCTGATCCAACAAAGTAAAATTAGTTTAACCCAAGCTAATGAATAAAAATGCACATTTGATCAGATGCAACTACACTCACAATTTAAAAGATACATTATTCGTATGCTTGGTGAAAGAGATGTGTTTTTAATCTAGATTTAAACAGAGAGAGTGTGTCTGAACCCCGAACACTATCAGGAAGGCTATTCCAGAGTTTGGGAGCCAAATGTGAGAAATCTCTACCTCCTTTAGTGGACTTTGCTATCCTAGGAACTACCAAAATCCAGCGTTTTGTGACCTTAGGGTGCGTGATGGGTTGTAGCGTGGTAGAAGGGTAGTTAGGTACGCAGGAGCTAAACCATTTAGGGCCTTATAGGTAAGTAATGATAATTTGTAACTGATACGGAACTTAATAGGTAGCCAGTGCATAGACTGTAAAATTGGGGTAATATGATCATATTTTCTTGACCTCGTAAGGACTCTAGCTGCTGCATTTTGGACTACCTGTAGCTTGTTTATTGACGAAGCAGGACAACCACCTAGAAGTGCATTACAATGGTCCAGTCTAGAGGTCATGAATGTATGAACTAGCTTTTCTGCATCAGAAACAGATAACATGTTTCGTAGCTTGGCAATGTTTCTAAGATGGAAGAATGCAGTTTTTGTAACATTGGAAATATGATTTTCAAAAGACAAATTGCTGTCTAATATAACACCCAGATTTCTGACTGTAGAGGAAGTAACAGTACATCCGTCTAGTTGCAGATTGTAATCTACAAGATTCTGTGTAGTGTTTTTTGGTCCAATAATTAATATCTCTGTCTTATCCGAATTTAATTGGAGATGAAAATTATTCGTCATCCAATCTTTTACATTTTTAACACACTCTGTTAGCTTAGATAATTGGGAAGTTTATCTGGTCTCGTTGAGATATATAGCTGAGTATCATCAGCATAACAGTGGAAGCTAATTCCGTATTTTCTAATAATATTACCAAGGGGCAACATGTATATTGAAAATAGAAGGGGACCTAGGACGAATCCTTGTGGCACTCCATATTTTACTGATGATAAATGAGATGACACCCCATTTAAGTAAACAAAATGGTAGCGATCAGACAGGTAGGATCTAAACCATCTTAGAGCCTGCCCTTGAATACCTGTATAGTTTTGTAATCGATCTATGAGTATGTCATGATCTATGGTGTCGAACGCAGCACTAAGATCAAGTAAGACTAGAAATGAGATGCAGCCTTGATCTGACGCAAGGAGCAGGTCATTTGTAATTTTAACAAGTGCAGTTTCTGTGCTATGGTGGGGCCTAAAACCTGACTGAAATTCTTCATACAGATCATTTTTATGCAGGAAGGTGCTCAATTGAGCAGACACAACTTTTTCTAAAATTTTAGACATAAATGGAAGATTTGAAATAGGCCTATAATTTGCCAGTACACTAGGATCTAGTTTTGGTTTCTTAATAAGAGGCTTGATAACCGCAAGCTTGAATGGTTTTGGGACGTGACCTAAAGATAACGACGAGTTAATGAAACTGAAGTGTTAGACACTGTAGAATCTACATTCGCTATTGTATTTCTAATGTTATCTATTTTATCAGTGAAGAAATTCATAAAGTCATTACTATTTAACGTTGGTGGAATATTTGAATCAGGTGGCGTCTGGTAATTTGTTAACTTAGCCACTGTGCTAAATAAAAACCTTGGATTGTTTTGGTTATTTTCAATGAGTTTGTGGATATGCTCTGCCCTAGCAGTTTTTAGAGCCTTTCTATACCTGGACATACTGTTTTTCCATGCAATTCTAAAAACTTCCAAGTTAGTTTTCTCCATTTGCGTTCAAGACTACGAGTTACTTTCTTGAGAGAGTGAGTATTACTGTTATACCATGGTACAGTACGTTTTTCTCTAACCTTTTTCAATTTGATGGGGGCAACAGCTTCTAATGTATTGGAGAAAATAGTGCCCATGTTGTCAGTAATTTCGTCTATTCATGTGTATTTTTGGGTACAAATAGCAGTTGAGATAGATCAGGCAGGTTATTTGCGAATCTTTCTTTGGTGGCTGGAACAATAGTTCTGCCCAGACGGTATCGCTGAGACATATAGTTAATATCAGTTATACGCAGCATGCACGATACAAGGAAATGGTCTGTAATATCATAACTTTGGGGTACAATATCTATAGCAGTAAGATCGATTCCTTGGTTATACCATCGACCGCAGTGGAATCCGGATGGACGAGGGGAAGGTAAGCGCCGTCCGGGATTGGCCCATTCCTACCACCATAAAGGAACTGCAGCGATTCCTTGGCTTCGCTAACTTTTATAGACGATTCATTCAGAATTTTAGTACTATCACCAGTCCTCTAACCAACCTCCTTCGTCAGAAGCCCAAGTCCAAACAGGTAGTATCGGCTTGCTTAAGCTGCTCCAGAGTGTCCGTACTGTAGACCCAGTTGAGATCCTCCATCACCCTAAGCAGCTGGACGCGGTGGAACGTCCGGCACCAAGCCTTCATGATGTATCTGTGAGAACCATGGAAGGGTGGGTTTCATATTGAGACCTAAGCGGTACTCGTATGTGTATAGTCCACGGTATAGCCTTAGAGCCCGTGTTTCCCCGGCAGACTTCTGCCTTCCCAAGAGGATTTTTAATCACCTTAAATTTCTCTGTATACTCCTAAACGGATGCTATATGTGTATTTGCCTCTGAGACCTCCTTCGAGAAGGATGGGGCTTCCGCAGCGTCCCGGTTCCAAGCAGACCGGGTACGTTTTCCCAGTGTTATCCAATCTCACCCAGTGAGGTAGTGCTTTGACAACGGTGAGTGGAGCTACTTGTTCTGAGCCCCAGCCTACACCTAATAGGGGCGCAGGCGACGTCGAGAGTGACCGACTGAAATGGAACGTCTCGGTTACGTATGGTAACCCTCGTTCCCTGAAGGAGGGAACGGAGACGTCACGTCCCTATGTTTGCTGTACTGCCGCCGAGCTGCCGGTTCCCCGGCTCGGCTCCTCAGCAAAAAACTGGTATGTATTGCACCTGCTGCCTTCTTATACTCACACAGTGATCAGTGGCAGCTGGATGCAATAATTGCATGCCAATGTGCATTGGCTCGTTTAGTTTATACTCGAGGTAGATTGGTCTATCGAAGCGATATCCCATATTCGTCGGTCACTGACGTAGCGTCATATTTATATATGTGTGTGTGTGTGTGTGTGTGTGTGTGTAAGGAATAATTGACTCCGGGCCATTGAATTATGTTATTGAATTATGTTATTGAACGGCCCGTCAATTATTCCGTTTATATTATGGTTACCACACCTCAAGCCATAATCAGATGATATATTTAAAGGGATTCATTCGGTTTTTGTACTTAAATTGCTATTGTGAGTAGGATTATGTCTTCCGCATCTCATCCAACGCCTGTTTTGATGGTTCCAAACCATCATTTTAAAGCTGGTAATGGAGGCTTGAGCCGTTGATAGCATTCTGATGCAGTTATTGTGCAGTAAAACACATAATGTAGCTTAATGGACAAAGACAATGATATAAACGAGTTGTAGATAGTTTATTCTATATGGAAAAATGCTTAACGCAAAACTTTGTGTGTTGCGTTTATTCTGGGCTCACCTGCTTGTCTGTACATATTAGTTATGTATTTTAATAATGCAAAGAAGCATATTGAGTTTGGCCTATATCATCTTAGTCCGTTATGCCACATTTTGCTGTATGTGAGGAAAATACTGTATACATATTAATTAAATAATTATTAAAAAAATAATTAACTGTATATTTAATTAGATATTTTAATAGCATCTTAATACATTAAGCCATGTTAAGTGTTTGTTTTTCTACGGGAGGAAAACGCTTAGCAAGAGACTTTGCGCAAGCGTTCATATTCTGGTGTTCTGGCCACGGATTTGCCAGTCTTGTCTTTTTCTTGCAGGACCCTGTACGTTATAGTACTAAATTATGTTTAATCATTTAATCACCACCATAGCATCTTGTCTCCATTGGCAACATGCACGATTTCTGTCGATTTTAAGTGTTGCAGGTAGCAGAGAGTGCAAGTGGCGATTGCAAGTGACATTGTAATTTAGTTTCCTTTTTTCTTGTCTTCGCCACCTGGCTACTGTTATAAAATGTTGGGAAACAAAAAGTAATAAAAAATTCAACAAAATAAAAAATAAAGGCTGCAATTGATGTCACTAGCAGAAGTGCAAGTGTCTGAGAGTGCAAGTCTGAGAATGCAAGTCTGAGAGTGCAAGTCTGCAGCCAGACCCTCTTGGAATTAGGCTACCTCTGTGCGTCCCTCAACAGTGTTCTGCAGCAGCATCTCTAAACAGCGCTGTTATTACCTCGCTAGTGAGAAATGTCATGTGTATTTTCTTTTGGAAAATCATCTGTCATGTTGTTGTTTTTGTTAGTCCTGTAATTTCTTTAATTACAGTTTTACTATGCGAAGTGATATGTAACTGTAATGCGGTCAAGAGAGCTGCCTGGAACTACAGTATGTTCGCCGTGCGTTTCCCGGAAAATAATTGCAGACCTCAGAACGTTCGTCAGCCAATTAGATTCCAGCATTCAACGGCTCCGTAGTGTGTATATATATATATATATATATATATATATATATATATATATATATATATATATATAAATATAAATATATATATATATATATATATATATATATATATATATATATATATATATATATATATATATATATATATATATATATATATATAAATTATACAGAGGAGTGCTGGGCACACAGTAATGCAGGGTTAGATGTAACACGTGGTTTGAATATTTCCACACATGCTAGCATAGCAAAATTTACAGTATTTATTATTTACCATATCAACATTTTATAGAAAAAAATGTGCGCCAAAATTCAAAAAGCTTTTGAAGATATCACTGAACATTTATTTTACCATAGTAAAATAAAAATTCTGGCTTAAGTAAATTTTTCATCTGAGTTTTTTTTATTCATTTAAAATTAGACAAATCTCCTATTATTTTAATCTCCAATCTGTTATTTATTAGTTCAGATAGTTTTTTAATGCTTTGATAACTAGCAGAAGACACTAACCAATTTTAAATTCCAGTTGTGCAGATGGGGCACGTTGTAACACTGTGTTACAATGTGCTATTCTATAACATTAGCGATGTAATTTACACTATTTGCTTTAATGGATTTTAAATAAAAACAATGAAAAACAGGTGAATGAAGACTGACAGTCAATGTTTAATGTTTAGAAATTATTATTTCAAGACATGTGAAGCATTTTTTCTCTTTTATATGGGTCGTCCCAAGCATTGGTTGCAATGTGTTCATTGTCAAACTCTAAAATCAGATTATTTTTTAATTCTTTAAAAAAGCCATTATTTTATTTTAAAAAGTATATATATATCTTTTTTTAATTAACAAAATATTTTAGTCTTTCTTTTTTTTCATTCAATCAGATAACATTTTAACAAAATATTTTAGTCTTTCATATTTTTTTCAATCGATCAGATTTTTAAACATTTTAAACTGCCATGTGGTCATGTTATAACGTGCCCCTCGGCTGTTACCATGTACCCCACCTACGGGGCATGTTGTCACATTTCACTTTCATTTTCTAAGGGTAAATATAGAAAAACATATACACTGTAATTATGAAAAAAGCAACATATTTATACTAGACAAGTGTAAAATTACTATGGATTAAAAAAAAAAAAAAATATATATATATATATATATATATATATATATATATATACATACACACACACAAACACACACATATATTACATAAATTGTATAATCTATATATCTGTAAATTCTTTATATCTAAATAAAAATGGACTACAGATATGCAATATATGATCCAAAGTAACTAGTAACTAATTTTTTTATCCAATACTTTTTTACTCTTAATCAAGTAACTATTCAGACTATTACTTTTAGTTTTACTTGAGTAATATTTCTATAAGTACTTTTACGTTTACTTCAGTACAATTTTTTGGATAATCTACCCACCTCTGTGGAAGGCCAAATAAAGTGTTTTGCGTTTGCCTAGATACACACAGCAGCTCCCTGAGATAGCTGCTTCAACAATAGATTAGATTAGATTAGATTAGATTAGATTCAACTTTATTGCCACTGCACATGTAAGTGTACCATATGTGTGCTAATAATACTCGAGAAGATTATAAAACTTCCATATAGCAGATTAATCGATCAGAAGATTCTAATAAACGACTCTGGGAGAGAGTTGACAAATTGAGATCAAGAAAACCATATAGGATATAATAAATATATTTCCAAACTACAACAAAACAAACAAACACTAAAACATTAAATTTGAATGGCCATTCATAAACAAATGGGGAAAAAACAATAAATTCATGTACGTCACAATGTCAACATGATCAGGCAATCATCTTATAACTACGACCCATATCAGTTCATAGTTCAAGTCATCATCAGTCCATTTGTACAATATCCTCACACACCCATAGTTCATTAAACCCACACTGGATATGGATATCAGGGTCCAGAGGGTTTACAGTGAAATAGTTTGTGAAAGGGATGAGGTGTGCTGCAGTGGGCAATGAGTAGGAGCGGTGTGGGGGAATAAGTTCATGGGCTGCAAGGAGCCCCCTACCGGCCTAGCAGGAGTAGCTCAGTCTTCAGACTGTGTAAAATCAGTCTCTATATGGGCTCACAGGCTTGAGGCCTGCTCCTTTGGTTAGCTCGCCATCAAAATCACCTGGCCTGGTTAACACAAAGCCATCATTTCAATTAAATAAATAAACAAAAATCACGCCGTCACGTGATTGGACGCAGTGACTCTCGCGAAAGTATGACAAAGCATCGCGATATTTAACCAGGAGAACCAATATGCAGATAGGAGAAAATTATTAAATTAATAACTCAGAAATCCTATTCAGGATGTATGATCTGGGTTACATAAGGTACAAGACAACGAAATGCAGTTACCATCTAACCAGAAGTGCAATAAGCAGTAAGTACAGAATTTACAAGGTCTACAATATGTACATCTATACAGATAAGTATTATGGACATAATTTACAGATTTTAAATACTATTAGCATGATATACAGATAGGTGTACTATGAACATACTATACAGATGGATTATGTAAAAGTGTATGTACACTATAGGCAGGACTATGAACATATGAACATAATTTACAGTATTGCAATGGACAGTAAAGTGCATAGAAAATATTTCAGTGTGCAAATGGATTATTCAGTGTTCCTGGATGAACAGACAGTAGTGCAAGTAATAACAAGTTACTGTTTTTTTTTTTTTTGCTTGTTGTAAATATATAAGTCAGTCAGATGTAGTGTTGAAGAGGGGGAGGAGTCTGTGTGTGTGGTGTTGAGGGGTGTCAGAGGGCAGAGTTCAGCAAGGAGACAGCTTTGGGGAAAAAGCTGTTCCTGAATCTTGTGGTCCTTGTCCGGAGGCTCCTGAAGCGCCTCCCGGAGGGTAGGAGGTTAAACAGTACGTGGTCAGGGTGAGAGGAGTCCTTGAGAATCTTAGAGAGGGTTTCCTCTGGATGTCCTCAAGAGCAGGAAGTGGTGTCCCTGTGATGCGTTGGGCAGTTTTCACCACCCTCTGCAGTGCTTTATGGTCAGCCACTGAGCAGTTCCCATACCAGACTGTGATGCAACTGGTCAGGATGCTCTCGATCGCACACCGGTAAAAGTTCACCAGGATGGCTGAAGACAGCTGGTTCTTCTTCAGTGTCCTGAGGAAGAAAAGGCGCTGGTGAGCCTTCTTGACCAGGCTGGAGGTGTTTGTGTCATCCGAGATGGTGGTTCCCAGGAACTTGAAGCTGGAGACACGTTCAACAACCATCCCGTTAATGTGGATGGGGCCATGCATGCTTCCTTTCTTCTTCCTGAAGTCCACAATGAGCTCCTTAGTCTTATTGGTGTTAAGGAGCAGGTTATTGTCAGCGCACCATGTAGCCAGGTGCTGTACCTCTTCCCTGTAGGCAGTCTCTTCATTGTCTGTGATGAGGCCAATCACCGTGGTGTCGTCTGCAAACTTAATGATGGAGTTGAATCCATGCACAGGCTTGCAGTCGTGGGTGTAAAGGGAGTAAAGGAATGGGCTCAGCACACAGCCCTGTGGTACGCCAGTGTTAAGTGTGATGGTGGTGGAGTGGATGTGGATGTGGCCTGACCGAACATGCTGAGGCCTGTTGGTCAGAAAGTCCATAATCCAGTTGCAGAGGGAGGTGTTAATGTCAAGATCTCCAAGTTTTGTGGTCAGCTTGGAGGGAATGACGGTGTTAAATGCTGAACTAAAGTCAACAAGCAACATCTTAACATACGTATTGTTATGGTCCAGGTGTGAGTGCAGAGTGCAGCACTGTGCATACTGCATCCTCTGTGCTCCTATTTCTGCGGTAGGCAAATTGGTGTGGGTCCAGTGTGGGTGGGAGGCAGTTGAAGTGTGCTATGACCAGTCGCTCTAAGCACTTCATAATGATGGGTGTGAGTGCTACGGGGCGATAGTCATTCAGGCACATTGGGGAGGAGTGTTTAGGCACTGGCACAATGGATGTGGACTTAAAACATGTTGGCACAGTTGCTTGGGTGAGGGACAGGTTGAAAATGTCTGTGAAGACCCCTGCAAGCTGCTCTGCACATGCCCTAAGCACACTAAGTAACTGATGTTACTGAAACCATGCCTTCTTTCTTTGCTTGAACAACAGCAATTGTCATGCGTATCTTTCAGCGAAGCACGGTTCTGTGATCAGCAGTAAATATCCATCCAAAAGCCAGAGGGCACTCTCGCGTTGAAAATCCAAATATGCCCCGAAGAAAAAATCCATGAAATGCCTGTCACTGCAGCTGAATAAACAGAAGATTTAACTGCTTTCATTGATTTAACGTGACTAATAAACACATGACTATGCCAGTATATGTTTTTTTTTTTCTAAGTTATTCTTCTTATAATTCCAATCATAATAAAGTATATCTATAATGAAAAGCTAATTGACATAGCATTTATCACTGCTTAGAATACAATGAAATATTGTGTGCCTTAATTATTCTATTTAAGAAGCCACATCATCTCACACAAGGATTTATGACAGTAGTGACTTTTTTTTTTTTCTTTTACACAATTAAATTTACACTTACACAAATGAGATTTGAATTTGAAACTAAGATTGCTTTTATTGTATGAAAATTATTTGTGGCAACATTCTGCTAAACTTCACCATTGTTTGGAACAATGTAAGTAAATGGGTGAGCATTTAAGCAGCAAGAATACCTTGGTCAGCCAGCTTCATCAGAAAGACTGATGGTGTTGTTGGTGAACATCAGCATCAAACAGCCTGGACCAGCATGGAAAGGATCTAGCAGGGTTGTTTATCTTTCTACACTCTTCTGTAAATTCCCTCTTGATTGCCTTTCTCACTTTTATAATCGCTGTCATGCTCTCTATCAATCTATCAGCCGCTTTTAGGAATCCTGTTAATTATACTGTATCTGTCAAGCAGAGACCTCCCATCGATTCTTCTCCACCTCTCATCTGTTTTTCACATGGGGAGCAGGTCAGCCTCTCAGAAGGGCATTTGTGAAACTCGTTAAGCATTTCTCTGTTGTGGATAAGTATTGAAAACAGATAACTGGCAGACCTTCGCAGGCCAGTTCATTGGCTTATGAAGGAGATGAATCACCTGTCCTTCCAGTAGCGTCTCGCTTCTCTCTTTTTTGTTTACACCTCAGAGTGTCCCAGGAGAGAGTCAAGATGGGCAATGACATCTCAAGGAGGAGATTCTGGGATGATGTTAGATAGCTATATCCTAGGTTGAAAATACTGTTTGCAAGGTCATTCACAGTCAGCGTATGAGAGCAGTGTTGCAGACTAACTAACCAGTGACACCACTAATTTAACTACATTTGCCAGCAGTGTGGCAGTAGCTCAGCTAAAACAGTAAAACTTTTCAAGTTATAACTTTGTGGTAGCAATTGAGAAAAATGCAAACTATATTTTGCATCTTGTTTTAGGATGGCAATTTCTATGACACCAAAAATTAGGAACCTTTGCAGGTATCACTGAAACCAGGATGAAAATGTAAAAAATAATCCCAAACATATAAACAGTAGCAGAAATATAATTTTCAATCATTTGCTCTCATAGATTGATTTCCAGAGGATATTTATTACATTTAGAGCAACTTTTCATTTTTGTTTAAATGTTATGCGTCCCTTTTCATTGAAATTCCTAAATGTATTCAACAAATGCAATGAGAATAATAATACGCTATAGGGTTGTTACTAGTCAATTAAAATAAGCATCAATTAAATCCATTTTTGCACTGCAGAGGTGGCAGAAAAGCTGAATTTAGATGTATTTAAACAGACTGTTTAATGCAGCTCGGAGATACCATGAATGAATGTCTTTACACTACAGTTACATTTCTATAAATAACGTTATAAGATATTCTGTAAAATATTAAATATATTAAATATAGATATACAAAATGTTAAATATTGAAACTAAAACTGTTGGTAGGTGACAGCAATCTCTGTCGTAATGAGAGAGTTGCTGATTCATTCATTCAACCAATTTGTCAAAATAGCTGATTCATTCAGGAATAAAACACCACTCAAACTTTTTTCATTGGCAGAATTGGGCAACAACGGTCAATACTGATAATATTGTCAAAAACAAAAAGTGGATTCCATTGCGAGAAACAAAAATAATCCACATCCAGGCAATCACAAAGAAGACAAAATATAAAAAGCCTTTATTGTATGACAGGGCTACATGTTAAAAAACACCAACGTGTATCAGCCCAAGCAGTCAAGATTTTTTCACTGATAATCGTTTGACACAATTGTGCAACATCAAAATTGCAATGGAGAGAAACTTTGCTTTGAAAGCTTGGTTAAGACATGGATTAAGGTCAGTTTGTGTGTTCATGTGTGTATGCATGTTCATCTACTGTGTGTATGTATACAGTACAAGCTCATGCATGTTGGTGTGTAGGGTCCACAGTGTCCCGTTATATGTGAGGTGATTGTGTTCATTCAGAACACACACCAGCCATTAATCACCCACAGAAGGTTGAATAGAGGTAGAGGCTGTGTCCCTTGGTGTCTGTTCATGTCCTCCCGTCACTGATCAGAGTTTGTGGATATTCACTCACTTTCACACTGCAAGAAATGTATCATCTCCCTGAGAGCTCTTAGATAAATAGAGGACACTCAAGTGCCCCTAGGTGTGCTAAATTGCACATGTGCTGCAAGAAGCCATCAAAGCATGTGGACACAACAAGATCATACAGACAGCACTCAAGTCACAGTTTAACAGCCTCACAGAAAACATTAATACAGCCTGTTCTTAACCAGAATAATAATTCTTGTTCTTGAAAGATCTTGCTGATTGAATAGATGGGTGCATTTCTTCTACAAATATGTTGTTGTTGTTTTATCTCTCTATAACATTCACCATAATTTGCCGCCTTTATTTCATATCTGGACACTTTTGTATAAGATGGCAGTTGTACTAGTTTGTGCTAGATAGTTGAATATATGAGTTGTTGCTGAGAAATTCGCCCAAATTAAGATCATAGGCATTGTACTTATTTAGCTAATTTAAAGCATTGATATAGGCATTACATTTGTAGTGTGTAACAAGACAGGGATGTCCACTCTTCAGTTTATTGTTTTGTTTATCCCTTGAATCACTAGCACAAGCCATTAGGAAATCTGACATTTCCCTGATTAAGATTCATGACAATAATCATATAATTTTGTTGTACGCTGATAACATTATTTTATATTTAGATAATTTTGATATGTCAATAACCGATATAATTATGGAATTTGATCACTTTAGTAGTTTATCGGGGTACAAGATAAACTGGAACAAATCTGCTTTAATCCCAAATAAACAATGTTAAAGTTAACTCTCCTATTCCCTCATTCATTCCTATTAAAGATTATTTCATTTATTTGGGTATAACCATATATAAAGACATTCATAAAATTGCCAGAAACTATTTTAATAATATGTTAGTCAAGATCAAGAGTGATAGTGAAAGATGGAATAATCGTAAAGTCTCTCTCTAAGGCAAAATCTCCACCATCAAGAAAACATTTGTAACCTCAGCTTAATTTTCTTTTTTCTATGCTGTTGCTTTCCCCTCCTCCAGGTTACTTTAAGGAGATCAATTCCATACTTTCCCAGTTTTTCTGGAATGGTAAAGCGACCTAGAATAAAACTTGTCATATTGCCGTATCCTATACTTTCAGGAAGACTGGCAGTGCCAAATTTTGAATTATATTATTTGTCATTTCAACTCAAGGCTCTTCATACTTGGGTCGATACTTAATCCAAAGTATCATGGAGAGTAATTGAAGCAGACAGGGTTAAACAACATAGGCTCCAAAATATTCTACTTGCTGGCACAGGAAATAAAAATTATAAATACTAATTTGGCCCTGTTGTGGCCAATTCTATTAGGATCTTGGAAAACCTTTTAAATTTTGCAAGAACACACCCTTATGGCACAACTTTATTTATTTATTTTTTATGTGGAAATTGGCCATTTGTGCAGCCCTCTTGGTCTACATTGGGCATAAACATATGTGGTGACTTATATGATAAACAAGGACATTTCAAGAATTAAGAACCAAGTTTTGTTTATCAGCATTATCATATTTTTCATTCTTTGTTTCAGTTATGTTCTGCTCTCAAGGCCTAAAGAGTTCCCTGGGCATCCCCCATTTCCTCTCATCCTATGTGGGATTGGATCACACCATCCTCTGGTCAGCCATCTGTTTCTTTAATGTATAGTAAACTTAATGATCACATTTCAAAGCCTCTTTCTATTAAAAATATATGGAATCATGAATTAACAGATTTTGACTTATCGGTCAACTGGAAGAGGGTGTGGTCTAATCTAATTTTAACTTTTAAAAAATTGGCTCATCATCTTATTCACTTTAAAGTCATCCATACTCCTTACAAGAGGTTTAAAATGAAACCGCAATCAACCTATAACTATCACATCTGTAACACTTTATCATCAGGTACTTTTCTTCATGTTTTGGGAATGTCCAATTGTTGTCAACCTGTGTACTTATATGAATTCTGTTTTGTGCTTTTTACTTTAAATTGATTACAAGTCTAATACAGGTTTATGTCTTCTAAATGACAATTCTAATTCTTGTATAAGTTAATTAAAAAAGAAAATTCTGTTTCCTGGTTTTACAGCTGCAAAGAAGACAATAATACAAAACTGGTTTACTCCGCACATGTGTGCAAAAACATTTTGGATTCAAGGCCTCCTTAAAAGATAGTAACATGTGAATGTACAACAGCACAAATTAACAAGGCTGAACCTAGTACCAGTAATGCATGGCAATGTTTTTCTGTTCAATGTTCTTCTGAAATTTTGAACTATTTAAAGGAATGACCATGTAGTTTAAAAAAAAAAAAGATATATATATATATATATATATATATATATATATATATATATATATATATATATATATATATATATATATATATATATATATATATAGGCATTACAAAAAATAGCTTTTTAGTTCCGTATCATAATAGAAATAGAAATCAATTGTTTAACTTTGCCAATCAATCAAACAATCTAATCTTTTTGATCCAGAAAATGATTCATTTATTATCCTTTCCTTTTAGAGTTGCAGGTCCAAGCAAGTGGCTGGTAGGTGTCATGTCAAGATTCTTATCCCATTGAGAGTGTTTTTGTTGGTGGCAGATTCAAAAGGGTCTGGCTGCAGACTTGCACTTCCACTCTCAGACTTGCACTCTCAGACACTTGCACTTCCGCTAGTGACATTACTTGCAGTCTTTATTTTTATTTATTTTTATTTTTTTTTTTACTTTTTGTTTGAATTTCCCAACATTTTATAACAGTAGCCAGGTGGCGAAGACAAGAAAAAATTAACTAAATTACAATGTCATTTGCAATCGCTACTTGCACTCTCCGCTACCTGCGACACTTGCAATCAACACAAATTGTGCGTGTTGCCAATGGAGACAAGACGATGTGGTGGTGATTAAACGATTGAACCTAATTTAGCACTATAACGTACAGGGTCCTGCAAGAAAAAGACAAGAACAGCAAATCCGTGGCCAGAACAGCAGAATAAGAATCCTTGCGCAAAGTCTCTCGCTAAGCGTTTTCCTCCCGTAGAAAAACATAAACACTTAACAAGGCTTAATGTATTAAGATGCTATTAAAATATCAAATGAAATATACAGTATTTTATTATAATGAATATGTATATAGTATTTTCCTCACATACCGCAAAATGTGGCATAATGGACTAAGATGATAAAGGCCAAAGTCAATGTGCTTCTCTACATTATTAAGATACATAACTAATATGTACAGGCACGCAGGTGAGCCCAGAATAAACACAGCATGCAAAGTTTTGCGTTAAGCATTTTTTCATATGGAATAAACTGTCTACAACTCGTTTATCCCAGTGTCTTTGTCCATTAAGTTACATTATGTGTTTTATTTATAATTATTTTCTATAGGAGCAAAACGTTTAATGTACAATTTAACGTACTGCATTCTGTAATCACCTGCTTGCCTGTACGGAGTTGATCCTTTTAAAATCACTTAATGCATTTCATAATGCATGTTCATATTTGCTGGTCTGTATATACATTGAGTCAACAACAAGACATATAGGCTAGGCCTACTGAATTGTCTTTATCAGTCTGTTATTAGGCCACATTAAGTGTTTTGCTGTATGGGAGGACAAAGTTTGCGCATTGTGTTCATAGCCATCTGCTTGCCTTCTAGTACATTAAATAATAACTATATATCGAATTTGGTCTTTTAATTGAACTTAATGTATCTTAATACATTATGCCATATTAAGTGTTTGTTTTTTCTACAGAAGGATAACACTTAGCGAACGACTTTGTGCATTGCGTTTATATTCTGCTTTCCTGTGGCCACAAATTTGCCGGTCTTGTCTTTTTCTTGCAGGACCCTGTACATTATAGTAGTAGGCCTAATAATTTAGTTTTAATCGATTAATCACCACCAAAGCATCTTGTCTCCATTGGCAACATGCATGATTTGTGTTGATTGCAAGTGACGTCACAGGTGGCGGAGAGTGCAAGTGGCGATTGCAAGTGACATTGTAATTTAGTTTCTTTTTTCTTGTCTTCACCACCTGGCTACTGTTGTAAAATGTTGAGAGATTCGAATAAAATTTAACAGTAAATAGAACAAAATAAAAAAATAAAGACTGCAAGTGACGTCGCTAGCAGAAGGACAAGTGTCTGAGAGTGCAAGTCTGAGAATGCAAGTCTGAGAGTGCAAGTGCAAGTCTGCAGCCAGACCCTTCTCGGAAAATCTGACAGCATAGGACAAATCGACAGAACACCGGTCTTGTCTTTTTCTTGCACGACCCTGTAAATTATAGTAGTAGGCTAATTTAGTTTTAGTCATTTAATTACCACCACAGCGTCTTGTCTCCATTGGCAACACGCACAATTTGTGTTGATTGTGACGTCACAGGTAGCGGAGAGTGCAAGTAGCGATTGCAAGTGACATTGTAATTTAGTTTCTTTTTTCTTGTCTTCACCACCTGGCTACTGTTGTAAAATGTTGAGAGATTCAAACAAAAAGTTATCAATAAATAGAACAAAAAAAATGAAAAAAACAAAATAAAAATAAAGACTGCAAGTTACGTCGCTAGCGGAAGCAGAAGTGTCAGAGAGTGCAAGTCTGAGAATGCAAGTGCAAGTCTGCAGCCAGACCCTTCTCGGCAGATTGGAATGCCAACGGCATCAGTTTGTCTGTTGGCTACATCCCTATCCCACACTCATTACAAGCAGAGCTATAGACCCACAAGGCAAAAGGTAAAGTAAATTAATTACTTTTAACCTGTAAGCAAAAAGGTGAATTTCATGAATTAGTGTGAAGTCTAATATACAGTGTGCTGTGTAGTGAATGTTTTTTTTTTTTTTAAGAAATGCAGTATACAATGATTCAAAGTTGTTTCAAACAGTGGTATGCTGCATTGTTAATGATGTTTCTGCATGTTTAATTCATGTCCATCATCTTAAAAATAAGATGCAATGGAAGAAAAATAGTAGCTGATATTGCTTCTGGTTTATTTGTCAACCTGATAATGGAAGCTTAGGTCTTGAAAGTGAAAGAAAGAAAGTGAAGTGGCATGTGGCCAAATATGGTGACCCATACTCCGAGTCTGCATTTAACACCTCCAAGTCCACACACACCATGAAAACACACCCGGAGCAGTGGGCAGCCATATTGCTGCAGCACTCAGGGAGCAGTTGAGGGTTAGGTGCCTTGCTCAAGGGTCTCAACTCAGTCGTGGTATTGAGGGTGGAAGAGAGCACTGGTTACTGGTTACACGTTACACCAACAATTCCTGCCGGACCTGAGACTTGGGTTACAAGACCTTTGGGTTACAAGTCTGACTCTCTATCCATTAGAACCATGACTAACCCCCCCCCCTTCCTTATACAAAGAAAATTCACATACTGTACTGCACATAGTATACACAACTGTATACTGTTTTCCATAAATAGTAGATAATATGCCTTGGTGACCATAAAGTTTCAGCAGACAAGTTTCATATGTAAACAACTCTTGTGCCAATTTTAATAGAATGGTTTTCAGATACCTCTTTACCATTAGCATTTCATTGTAGTATATGGTGCATAGTCTCTCTTCTAGATTACACATTCATATGGCATATACATAATGAAGTTATTTCTTTATACCAGCCTGCTATAAAGTTTTTGTTTTCTTTTTCTTTTTTCAAACACACAGTCTGTTCAGTGCTGGAAGGCATCAGAATGCAGAGCAGGCAGTAGTGTCTCCCCCGAGATGACTGAATTATGAATGAGACTTCACTTGCAGCCATCTTTGGATGGGTTATACTTTCTACTGATGCACCAACACACCTCTACTATGAATGTTTTATGGTCCATGGTACCCTAATGAATGTATTTTACGTATCTGATGGACCTGTATGGTAACTTTGGATTTACACTTGCAATTTCTAAATATCCAAATATTCAGATTTTAAAATACTTATCTAAACCTTATTAGCTAGTCTTTTAACTATTCTTTATTTTCTAACTTTCTTTAATGCTCATTGGCTGAATCTTGCAAAAGCATAGTATACCCCATAATCAAAAAGCCAAAAAGAAGAAAATATATTTTTAATAAAGAAAATGACTTTAAGATCTAGATTTTAGAGAATTTGAGAATTTGTTTACATAAAAGTGTTTTTAATAATTACTGTCACAAGTTACTATTTATTTATAAACCGTTTCTAAACAAATGTTTGCCTTTGCCCAGTCCATCTTAAATGGTCCTGTGGTGTGACATATGCATTTTTAAAGATATAAAACACCATTCAGAAATTAATTTATTAGTCATAATATCTTCATGCATGATATGGCACTACAAAATAAATAACAAAATGTTGTTTAAAATAGCTGCAAATAATGTATACAGTACCATCATACCACAGGATGTCAGTTTATGAAAAGTTTTATGCTTAAGTAATAGTTTTATGAGCAATGAGAATGAAAATAATTTGCATTACAGTAGTAGGTACTTTTTGGCTAATGTTCTTTGTTATAAAAATAAGTTTCATTGTCCTTTTGCAAAACTTCGTCTGAGACAACGTCTTTACAGGGGATCTGTATCTGGGGCTCATCTAGTTGTCCTGGTCTCCGCTGTCTTTCAGGGCTGTAGAGGTCCTTTCTAGGTGCTGATCCACCATCTGGGCTGGATACTTACTGGATCCGGGTGACTGCAGTGACCATCTGATCTGGATAAAGAGTGGATCTGGTGGCTACAGTGACCTCGGAATAAGAGAGAAACAGACTAATATTAGCGTAGATGCCATTCTTCTAACGATGTAGCAAGTATATCGGATGATATGGAAAGTGTTCCCGGTTCCGGTTTACCTAATTAATGCAGCTTAAAAATAAATTAACGGATTTGGATAATAGAAGCGTATTAGTGTGTTATGTGTAAGCCACTTTAAAGAGATAGGTCTTTAATCTACATTTAAACTGCAAGAGTGTGTCTGCCTCCCGAACAATGTTAGGTAGGTAGGTTATTCCAGAGTTTAGGAGCTAATTAGGAAAAGGATCTGCTGCATTTTGGAATAGCTGGAGTTTGTTTATAAAGCATGCAGAACAACCACCCAATAAAGCATTACAATAATCTAACCTGATGGATTTACATTTCAGCATTTGACATTGAGAGCATATATAGATATATATGTTTTTAGATGGAAAAATGCAGTTTTACAAATGCTAGAAATGTGGCTTTCTAAGGAAAGATGGCTATCAAATAACACACCTAGATTCCTAATTGATGACGAAGAATTGACAGAGCAGCCATCACGTCTTAAACTGCTTTCTAGGTTATTATATGCAGTTTTTACGTCCTATAATTACCATCTCTGTTTTTTTTTTCAGAATTTAGCAGTAAGAAATTACTCATCATCCCGTTTTTTATATCGATTATGCATTCTATTATGCATTCCGTTAGTTTTTCAAATTGGTATGTTTTGCCGGGCCATGAAGAAATATAGCGCTGAGTCTCTTCAACATAACAGTGAAAGCTAACACCATGTTTCCTGATAATACCTCCCAAGAGTAACATGTAAAGCGTGAAGAGTTACGGCCCTAGTACTGAGCCTTGAGGTACTCCATACTGCACTTGTGATCGATTTGATGCCTCTTCCTTCACTGCTACAAATTGATGGTGGTCATATAAGTACAATTTAAACAATGCTAATGCACTTCCATTAATGCAAATAAAGTTTTCTAGTCTATGCAAAAGAATGTTGTGGTCAATAGTGTTGAACGCAGTGCTTAGATCCAATAGCACTAATTGAGAGATACAACCACGATTAGATGATAAGAGCAGGTCATTTGCAACTCTAAGGAGAGCAGTCTCAGTACTATGATACGGTATAAATACTGACTAGAAATCCTAACACTTACCTTTTTTTCTTTTTTTTAAAAAGGAATATATTTGTGAGGATACTACATTTTCTAGTATCTTGGACAGAAATGGGAGATTCGAGATGAGTCTGTAATTAACTAGTTCTTTGGGGTCAAGTTGTGTTTTTTTATTATTTTTATGAGCGGCTTAATAACAGCCAGTTTGAAGGTTTTGGGGACATATCCTAATGACAATGGGGAATTAATAATAGTCAGAAGAGGATCTATGACTTCTGGAAGCACCTCTTTTAGGAGCTTAGATGGAATAGGGTCTAACATACATGGTTGCTGGTTTAGATGATTTAAAAAGTTTATACAATTCTAGGAGCGGATTTTTTTTTTTAAGTCAGCGCGTCATGCTTTCATTTGCTCCAAGTGCGCTCCACCACCGCTCCATCATGAGTACAATTCATTCCAATGGCCTGTAATATAACTGCAAATTTAGCAAGAATTCACATGTTAAACATATTTAGCTATAGCTTGATACAGATAGATCTCTCAAATCAGAAGGTTATAATGAAAGCAACAGCCTAGCGGGAAGTTACAGCCTAGTTCTCAAGGAGTTTGTCTGTTCCTTTTACTGAATATTTTCAGGTTAAAGCATGATTTAGATGGTATAGCACATATAAATGCAATCGCTTTCACAATAATGAATTCAAACAAATATAATCTTACAGTGCTACTTCTGTATCTGTATCTGATTTTTAATGAGCAGAAATCTTTAAGAAATGCATTGATCTGTAGATAAAATAACTGACAAAAATGTACTGTTATTTTTATAACAAACAAAATTTGCACAGCAGAAAGCAGCAATTATACCTTTTAATGCTGACAACCATGTTATTAGTTTGGTATGTGGTAGAAAAAAAAAAAAAAGTTTGCACACAATAGCCTAAGTCACTTTGAAACGTTCTTTTTTTTCTTTATTTTTTATATAGGCTACGTTATGAACATAACATTTAAAAAATAATGAAATACTTTAATCACAGAGCAAAGGCGGAGCAGTGTTTCTGGTTTCAGTGAGCATGGAGTGGAGCGGGAGTGTGAAATTGTGAACCCAGAGCGGAGCAGGAGCAGTGTGATTATTAAATGCTCTGAGCTCAGATGGGAAATTGTTTCCACTCCACTCCACTCACATACTCTGGTGTGGTCACACCAAATCCTGATTAAATTTAGTTAAGTTAATATATGTTAATTATAAAAAATCTATTTAAGTGCCTAAAACAGTACTGTAGCTTTGCAGGTTTATTGAAGCATTTTGGAGCCATTGCCACAGTTCTTCTGGATTTAGTTTGTCTCAGTTAGTTCTGTTTCTTGGCATTCCAGATGACTGGATGATGATGAGATCAGATCTCTGTGGAGCACTGGCTGCTGTCAGACTCCTTGTGCAAATAAAATCTCACTGGATTATTACATTTAATGGCAAAAATAAGTTTTGTAAATGTAAACTGATATTTACTACTGACACACTACAGCAAAACATAGAAATAACTGACTTAAAAAAAATTTGTTGGTGAAAATACTAGTAACCTCAGACTTTTGCACAGTACTATATATATATATATATATATATATATATATATATATATATACATACTATTTATAAAGATGGTGATCTATTTAATGATCTGCTTTAAAGATTTGGGAGATGTAACCCCAGGGTTTTAGCGGGCACTCAACATTTATGTACCTTGCCGAGAACAGCCTTACCTCGGCCAGTTCTTCTGGAATTTGTGATTGCCTCTGATGTGTCTATAGTGGTTAAACATAATATACTTTGTTTTGGGTATACAGTATATAACAGGGAATCTTTGGTCTCATTATTTGTATATTATTTGTTTCAAAGTAGTTTTGGCTGAGGGCAAAATCAGTCCGAAGCAAAGACTTTTATATTGAAAGGTACCAAAACAAGGTTATAAACAAGAACATTATACTTACTTTCAACCAACACTTTGTAAGACCCAACCCACAAATACATTGACCAGCACTGTCATGGAAAATTCCCATAACTTCCCATAAAAGTATTGCTTTCCTCAACTTCAATGAAGAAACTCAGCATTCCTTTTTTACTAGTTTTAAAGTGATATTTAAGATATGAACCTGTGGCAAAAATAAATAATTCCCCAAACAAGAGGGTTTTTGAGACATCCCATTGTTGTTTCTTATTTATTTACAGACTTGTGGATTCAATCTGTTTTATAAACGCAATATCCCACTTGTTGCCGTGTGATGTTTTTGCTCTTTTCCAAAACAGCTCCACAATAATCTAAGAGGATCGCAACTGAAAACTAAAGTAAAAAAGATGCACCAACAGCTCTTCATCCATCTGTGCACCAACAACGAAAAGTGTGTCAGAGCTGTGGTAGAGGTGGTGTGAGATAGTGTCTATTTGTGTGTGTGCGTGTGTGTTTGTGTGTGTGAATTGGTGTGCACTTTGGCATATCTGACTTTAAAGAAGACTTTGAACATACCTTCATGCTGCTGCAGATTTGGTGCAGAAAACTAGGCAGCCTTCATGGAGATCTGACTCTCATGTTCCCACACACACACACACATACACACACACACACACACACCGAGAGAGAACATTCTCTGTTTGTAGGGCTGATAGCAAATCAAGCTGTTCTTGAAATGCTTTGCGGTTCTATCTACTTTGATTGAACGAGTGGGGGATTAACTGTCAATGGCTCTGTTCCAAAACATATTAAGCTGCCTTGCTGTCTGCCGCTGTTCTGTTTCTTAAAATGCCCCTTTTATGGCAATTTTAAGGTTCCTAATATTGTTTGGGAGTCTCCTACAACAGGTTTACATGCATGGAAGTTCCAAAAAACTTTAATAAAAAAATTTAAATAAATTAGTTTTCTCATAATAAACATATAATTTAGTCTCTCTAAACCTCTTCATTCTGTAAGCACTACTCTGATCTGATTGGTCAGATGGCCCAGTCCTTTGTTTATTGGTCTAATTGATGATGGGCTGTTTAATTATTCAAATTTAATGCACTCCCAAAGTGGCATTACACCTCGGATGTGCATTATTTTCTAATAATTCATACAACATCTGAACAATATTTGAGGTGTGGTAACCATAGTATAAGCAGTATAATTGACTCTTTTCTGTTGAATTATTAGAAAATGATGCACACCCGAGGTGTAATGCCACCTCAGGTATGCATTATCTTCTAAAAATTTAACTGCCCGTCGTCAGTTATGCTGCTTATACTACAGTTGCTGCACCTCAAATATTGTTCAGATATTGTATTTAAAGACATTTGTCAGGTTTTTGTCCTTAAAATGATTGATTGCCTTAAAAAAGTTAAGTGAAATAGGAGTACGTTGCACTGACAAATGCTTAGTATTGTTCAGTTACACAAGAGTTATTGTAGCTTAATCAACATGAAACATACAGTAGCTAATTGTTTAATGAGAAATTAGATTACCTTCTAAAAGCATCCTATTTATTACTTTCCTTCCTTTGAAACCAAAAAAAAACCTGATTTATTGTTGCATTGTTGCATTAATAGGAGGATCATTATAATAATGTAAATGTGAATAATGCCAAGTGGCCAACCACAGGGAGCACTAATCACTATAATGGTGGGTTCAAACAAACAGTGTTTGAAAATCAACATCAATTTATTTAGTCAGCTTTTGTGATGTTCTCTAAAAAAAATCAGTTGTATTGGCAATTCAACATTCAAGATGACTTTGGGAAACAAATGAATGCAGCTAGAGAAACAGAACTGCAGAATGGAGGAAATGAGTGAAAAGTCTATTAAGAATTGCCTTAAAAACCCTTCTTCTTCTTCTTCTTCTTCTTCTTCTTCTTCTTCTTCTTCTTCTTCTTCTTCTTCTTCTTCTTATAATACACTGCTGTCTCTCACTGGTGTATTAATGTCATTGGTTCCTTTGTGGTTACTTTAATATTTTAAGTAAGCGTCACTTAAAGCAGTAAGTAAATTGTTTTATTTGCCTTGCAATTAGCTGTAACTCAATGAAACCTAGTAAGTATAGCAACCAAGTAAAGATAACTAATTATATCTAAGTAAGGTAAACTATTGAATTTTACAGTGTAAGATTAATTTCTAACTCATCTCATCCCACACCTCTGTTGCTAATTCCAAAACATAATTTTAGACCTAGTAACAGAGGCTTGAGCCATTGATAGCTGACTAATGCTGTTATTATTACAGAGAGAGATAGAGATTAAGTGTGTGTGTAAATCTCTCGAGTCTGTGCATTTTTATAGTGCTCATCAGCAGCTTCTCTACAAATAGCAAAAACGTAAGTTAATCTTTTTCAAGAACAGCACCATTATTGTGATACATGTACTGTAGCTTTTAAGTTACTAAACAATTTTACTGATAAAAATCATCAGAGCAGCTCTAACAACACGTTTCTGTGTGAGTGTGTGTCAGTACTGTATGTGTGCATTTGTAAGAGAGAGAGCAGGAGAATGAGATTAGAAAATAATTTGCCATTTTTAACTTGTTGTTTACTATATTTATTTGCTTGGTCAGTTTCATTGTGGGTTTTGGTTATTTTGCTGTTGTAGGTTGCTAGTACCTTTGAAATAACTGAAATTATTTGGTGAAGTGATATAGACATGTAATGTGGTCGAGACCTGCCTGGAACTACTTTAGCTGTGCATTTCCCTGAAAATAATTGCACAACTAAGAACATTTGTCAGTCAGATTCAAACATTCAACAGCCTCGCTGTATAATGAATTTTAATGATATGTCAGGGTGTTTGTGGAATTATTCCCATACTGCCCATATGCAGAATCAAGCTTCTGGTTACCATATCAGCTGAGATCTCAAGATGAGATTGGTTGAGGGGACTGGCTTGTATTAGTTCTCAAGAGTTTTCTCATTCACAACCAATCAAATTGTATATGCAATGCACAATGCAGGAAGACAAAGAGTACATTTTCCCTTCCAAGATCTGAATTCTGATTGACTCGTTCACCAGCTTATTGGTGGAGAGGAGACAGAGTGATGAAGCCAATCAGCAGATATGGGGATTGTTAGGAGGCCATGATGGTCAGAGGCCAATGGGCGAATTTAGTCAGGATGCCGAGGTCACACCTCTACTCTTTTTGAAAGACATCCTGGGATTTTTAATGACCACAGAGAGTCAGGACCTCGGTTTAACGTCTCATTCGAAGGACGGTGTTCGTTGACAGTATAGTGTCCCCATCACTACACTGGGGCACTTGGACCCACAGATACCTCAGGGTGAGCACCCCCTGCTGGCCTCACTAGCACCTCTTCCAACCTAGCAACCTAGTTTTCACAGGAGGTCTCCCATCCAGGTACTGACCAGGCTCAGTCCTGCTTAGCTTCAGTGGGAAACCGGTCTTGGGCTCCAGGTTGATATGGCTGCCGGCATAAGTCCTTTACAAAGTTTGAATGAACAAAGTTTTGAATGAATCTTTCACCCTCAATATCTATGGCTGAAGTGCCCTTGAGCACTTCTTCCCGGGCACTGGATATAGCTGCCTACTGCTATTCCGGGTGTGTTCACTACTCACTGCTGTGTGTGTGCACTTGCTTGGGTTAAATGCAAATCACCCATACTTGGCAAATGTCATTTCTCTCATTTGCTGTTTTTCTTGTACTCTTGTGTTTTCATGTTTGTGTTGAACTACATTGTAGCATGGATGAAAACTCATGAGATACTACTTTAGAATTTAAAATCACGTCTTGCACCAATTGTGCATGCTGTGTGTGTGTGTGTGTGTGTTTACAGGTGTATGCTCTCACTCTGGGTCTTTTAAAATGATTTTAGTCATATTGTACTATATGACCGCAGTGACTTTTTTTGTAAAATCCAGGCAGATTTTGCACACCAGCAGTTTAAAATTTTTAGTCATGACTGACCATGTTGACAGGCCATTTTATGTTATCTGTCCATGTCATGTTCTGACATCAAGTGAAGCCTACATTTGTCAACAGTTTCTCTGTCTGGTGTCAACTAGTTGGTTGGTTGGTAGGTTGGTCGTAGTTTGTGCATTAATTAAGGCCTTGTCTCAAATGGCATTTTCAGCCCTTGTGGTCCACTTCCAAGCCTATACCACATGGACTTTTGGATAATAGTCCACCAGTGCAGGCTAGACATAAGGGGGCTTTTGAATGCATAGCAGCCACTGAGAGCACTCGTGAAGGCCACAAGATGGTATTAAGTGCGCCATTTGGGACTGGGGCTATGTCATCAATTACTATGTTATTACTGTTTTTTCAGTCACCTTTTTGACAAATCCAAGAGTATCTGTCTTGCTTTAGAATAAAATGAATATATGACAATCTACTAATGTTGTACAATTCAGCAAAATTATAGCAGACCTTATTCGGCTTAAGATTATAACAACAGTCTTTTTAAATTAATTATGCAAAAAGTTAAAAAGCATACATGCAGTGCCCAGTGAAACCAATATTTAGTCCAATGTGTTTAATGTCATGTTCATAGTCACCTTTATGTGTCTAACAAGTACATTGTTAAATACACACACACACACACACACACTTAGTGTACACACTAATTTGTGTTAGTATATTGAATTGAAAATGAATGCCATGCATCACTCTTTATCAGCGCATTTCTGTAATGAGGTTTTTTAATGAACTTTTCACCAGCCGGAATTCCATTAAGGAGACATAAACTGTAATATGTATTGCTCCAGAAGATGCAACTTTCCAATAATGAATTCATACGTAAAACACCAGACTTTAAGAATCTTTCAATATTCATTGTTTCCTGAAGGTCAGGGTTTTACTCTGTGCCTCGAGTGTGTAATTTATCGAATAAAACAGATTGTTGAACAAGCATAGACATATTAGTTCGGGACAAGGTAGGTTTACCTAGCACAGGTCTTATGTGAATGCAATGCGATGCATTCTCTTTTATCTCACTCCCATATTTCTCTCTGTCTCCTGGGACTCAACCCCATCCGCTTGGCATGATGTCTCTTCCCCTTAAGGAATATCTCCAGCTGGGCCCTCAAGCCCAGATGTGCAAATGAGATGTTACAGTCTTAATAACAAACGAATGTTGGAGAAAACAGCAACAATGGCAATAAGCTGCCAGTGCACCTGCGGTCTTGTTTCTGTACAGTTACTAGAAATGTTCACAAACATGTTAATTCCTCAATTGCTCCTTTGATCTCATTTGCTTTGTTCCAAAACCTAGCGTGCTGCCTACCGAGGCAACATTTTAAGATGTCAAAGGATGTTTCAAAATGTAAGCATTTATATGAAAGTACAGTGTCTCTGAAGGGAACTGGCTGTTTTCAGAAAAGTTTCAGTGGTTATTTTCTTTTCATCCTGCCTCTGTGTAATTCATCCTGCCTCAGTGCTGTTAATTATAGTGTAGCACTTCTTTGTGTAGCACTGGATGGATAATAGCTGTATTTTTTTCTTTTTCATAAGCACCATCTACTGTCAGATAGTTTTATTATTATTATTATTAATATATATATATATATATATATATATATATGTATATATATATATATATATATATATATATATATATATATATATATATATATATATATATATATATATATATATACAGGTGTTTAACATGTAGTTTAAATTATACATTGCATTGTCTTGTTTTTTTTAGTGGTGCAGTTATTGTCTGTAATTTTAACAGATGTAAAAAATGTACTGGTGATTTTAATAGATTTATTTACAGATGTTATGTAGAACTTTCCAGATCAATTACTTGTAGGCTTTGTGACTATTAGGATTTTTTAAAAGGCAGCTGCTTATGTTGCTGTCCATTATGTTGAACACAACTATAATTATGTCTATGTCTTTTACTTGAGGTCTTACTGTTTTCATGTTCATTTGTAGTAAAGCTACTAAAATTATGCAGCAAAGAGGTTTTTTTTTCTCGTTAATATTATTCTTCAGAAAATATTATCAACATCAGCCAGAAATGCCTGTAAAAGTGCAAGAATTATTGCACAGATCTGATATTTTGACACACATCAAATTTTATGCACCACTACATTTTTCTAAGTAAAAACTGGTTAAGTTTAAATTAATACCTTCCAGGACATTTTGACAATTCATTATTGTAATACTTTCTCTATTCCTCCCTGCAGCTGGAGCAACATACATCTTTGGAAAGGGCGGAGGACTTATCACATACACATGGCCCAATAATGAGAGGCCCAGCACTAGAACCGATAGAATGGCAGTGGGCTTCAGCACAGCCATCAAGGATGGGATTCTGGTCCGCATTGACAGCGCCCCCAGACTAGGAGACTACATCATGCTCCATATAGTGAGTCCATTCTCCCACAATATTTAACAGTAATGACAGCTGGCAGAGTGGCCATTATACAATAAAACTGACTATCACAACTATCAAATTACACTGTGAAACATATGTCATAAATATATTGCAGTGCCTCATTATATCATTATTCGATCACTACATATCCTGCTGCAAACATGCAAGACCCAGGATCAAACATCGTAATGTGTCTCTGACAGCACATTGAAATGCTGGATTTAAAATGACATTTATAGACCGCAAAGTCAAGTGGTAATGTAATATTTCTGGAATATACAGAGGTGTTTCTAGGGGATTCTGCTAACGCAAGAAAATGGTGATAATGTCTGAAAGAAAGCCAGACTTCAACAGATTGAAAGTCTTTTTCTCCTTAACGTCTCTGTGGAGAGATAATGTACTCACAGACCATCTGTTCCATGAAACAGCTACCAAGGCATTTCAGTTTTAAGAGGAAGTTAGAGAAAATGTAACTCACTGAGATGCGAGATGTGTTTTGACCCCCTGTGCATGGAAAGCTCTCATGGCGTGTGTTCAAGTAGAAATGCTTCTGTTGAATTAGTAAGAGCTACACTGAAAGACATCTGCTAAAGTACTGGTTCTCAACTGTTTTGCACACTGGGCACAGCATAAAACATAAATCATATTTAATAAGGGATATTATGTTATGTATTACTTTTTATATTTATGATTTCCATTTAAAAAATTGCTGAGCCTATGTATTTACTATCATAAATGTTTGATAATGAATTTTAGTTGCAGTTAAGTAAACAAATTAAAAGGGATCTAAAGTAAAATATTGAAGCTACTAACTAGTAATTTTTGAACAAACTGTCACAATATATAAAAAAATGTGCAATTCACACACGCTCACACACTTTTATTACTATTATCACACATTACTATTATTAATTTTTTTTTTTTTTTTTTTTTTATCAGTTTACAACATAAACAAAACAATACAATCATTGCACATTAAACAGTATCAGAGTATACAAATGTAGTACATACATCAACAGGTCCAGTTTGTATTAGCAAATTAAAACTGAAACAAAGTGATAGCACATGAAATCGAAAAATTTGTGTTGACGGTGCGTAAAAAAATATTTTGTGAGTCAAAGGGTTCATGATAGATCAAAAAATGAAATATTCCAGGTCTTTAAAAAGATGTGGATTTTGTTTTTTTTAAGCTGTATGTTAAATACTCCATGTGTAGTGTGTCGTTTATAATACTTTTAAATAATTCAAATGTAGGTGGTTGTTCTTTTTTCCAATTCAGTAATATACATTTCTTAGATACATAAGAAATCAGACCTATCCTTTTTATAAATACAGTCTATGTCTAATGTTTCATTTAAGTCCACCCCAAAAAGATAAGTTAAAGGAGTCTTGTGATATGTTTTCCCTAGGGCCATCACAGAGAACTCATGTACAGAATCCCAAATCTCATTACATTTTTTAAAGTTTCAAAAAATATGCATAATGGTGCCCCTACTCACACACTTTTAATATTGTGACAGTTTGTCTGTTCAAAAATGATTGCTTCACAGAGTAATTTGTGTCCTTGTGCAGTGTTTATATATTTTTGTAGGGAAATATTTTGTTAAATGTTCATGTCTTAATCACTATATTTTCAATTCAGTTCAAATCTAGGATGTTTCTAGTTGTATGTTTATTAAGTGAAAATGTATAAAAAAAAATAAAATAAAAATTGAATAACCTTATAATCCTAATTGAGATCTTTATTGACTTTACCTGATAAAAACTCATAAGTAAACATAAATTATTTAATTTAATACTGTTGTTATTGTTATTTTTTAAAAGATACTGGCCCTTAAATTACATTATTTTAGATATACTTTAACTAGGAAAGCAACTATCTAAAGTTTCAAAGTAGCTTTTCCAACACTTGCATTTATCATTGTTGATCTCTCTCTGTTTGAACAGATCTACAGCCCATTTTTAGATTGCCCAGTTGAGAACCACTATGCTGAAGGGTAGAGAGAAACACCTGGTTGTTTGTAAAGTGTATGTTGTTTTGAGTCTTGAGATAAATTCTAAGTTATCCAAGTACAATTTATAATCAGTTTATTACAGCTCATACTGTTTTCCAACCTAAATGATGAAGAACTGCCTAATAACATCATCAAAGCCCACTCAACAACACACAGCAGGAAACAACACTCAGTATTGCATCAGTTCAGTCAGAAGGGATTCTGATTGGACCAACACTATGAGCCTATGTGCAGAGAATAAAACATACATACACACAAACATACTCTAAAGATTAACAACATCCCACTGTGAGGCTTCAGTGCAAATTAACTCACTGGCTTTAGATTGAGAAGAAGTGGGACATCATGGGAATCAGCACAGTGAGATCTGTTTTTCAGCTAATTCCTCTAACCAAACACCACATTCTTTACTATCTCAGTCAAATGATCACTGGAGCAGTAAGATTAACCTTTCACCTGTTAAGTTAACTCCCTAAACATCACAGGAAGTCACGATGATGACCCAAAGGTTTTTTTTTTATTTAATATATATATATATTTTTTTTTTGCACATTAGCCAAGACCAAGCTGCAAACTTTTGGGAGTTGAGACTACATTTGTTTGTCAAGTCAAGTCAAGTCACCTTTATTTATATAGTGCTTTAAACAAAAATGATTGTGTCAAAGCAACTGAACAACATTATTTAGAAAAGCAGTGTCAACAAAGCAAAATGACAGTTAAAGGCAGTTCTCATCTCATTTCAGTTTAATTAGGATCTGTGCAATAATTTGCAATGAAGTCAAAGTTATCACTGTAAATGAATTGTCAACCAACTAAGGAAGCCAAAGGCGACAGTGGCAAGGAACCAAAACTCCATCGTTGACAGAATGGAGAAAAAACCTTGGGAGAAACCAGGCTCAGTTGGGGGGCCAGTTCTCCTCTGACCAGACAAAACCAGCAGTTCAATTCCAGGCTGCAGCAAAGTCAGATTGTGCAGAAGAATCATCTGTTTCCTATGGTCTTGTCCTGGTGCTCGTCTGAGACAAGGTCTTTACAGGGGGATCTGTATCTGGGGCTCTAGTTGTCCTGGTATCCGCTGTCTTTCAGAGCTGTAGAGGTCCTTTCTAGGTGCTGATGCACCATCTGGTTTGGATACGTACTGGATCCGGGTGACTGCATTAGACTCTGATCTGGATACAGACTTGATCTGGTGGCTACGGTGACCTCGGAATAAGAGAGAAACAGACAAATATTAGCGTAGATGCCATTCTTCGAATGATGTAGCAAGTACATAGGGTGTTATGGGAAGTGTTCGCGGTTCCGGTTTACCTAATTAATGCAGCCTAAAAATTCTTTAACGGATTTGGATATTAAAAGCATATTAGTATGTTATGTGTAAGCCAGGTTAAAGAGATGGGTCTTTAATCTAGATTTAAACTGCAAGAGTGTGTCTGCCTCCCGAACAATGTTAGGTAGGTTATTCCAGAGTTTAGGTGCCAAATAGGAAAAGGATCTGCCGCCCGCAGTTGATTTTGATATTCTAGGTATTATCAAATTGCCTGAGTTTTGAGAACGTAGCGGACGTAGAGGATTATAATGTAAAAGGAGCTCATTCAAATACTGAGGTGCTAAACCATTCAGGGCTTTATAAGTAATAAGCAATATTTTAAAATCTATACGATGTTTGATAGGGAGCCAGTGCAGTGTTGACAAGACTGGGCTAATATGGTCATACTTCCTGGTTCTAGTAAGAACTCTAGCTGCTGCATTTTGGACTAGCTGTAGTTTGTTTACTAAGCATGCAGAACAACCACCCAATAAAGCATTACAATAATCTAACCTTGAGGTCATAAATGCATGGATTAACATTTCTGCATTTGACATTGAGAGCATAGGCCGTAATTTAGATATATTTTTGAGATGGAAAAATGCAGTTTTACAAATGCTAGAAACATGGCTTTCTAAGGAAAGATTGTGATCAAATAGCACACCTAGGTTCCTAACTGATGACGAAGAATTGACAGAGCAGCCATCAACCCTTAGACAGTGTTCTAGGTTATTACAAGCAGAGTTTTTAGGTCCTATAATTAACACCTCTGTTTTTTCAGAATTTAGCAGTAAGAAATTACTCGTCATCCAGTTTTTTATATCGACTATGCATTCCATTAGTTTTTCAAATTGGTGTGTTCAACCAGGCCGCAAAGAAATATAGAGCTGAGTATTATCAGCATAACAGTGAAAGCTAACACCATGTTTCCTGATGATATCTCCCAAGGGTAACATATAAAGCGTGAAGAGTAGCGGCCCTAGTTCTGAGCCTTGAGGTACTCCATACTGCACTTGTGATCGATATGATACATCTTCATTCACTGCTACGAACTGATGGCGATCATATAAGTACGATTTAAACCATGCTAATGCACTTCCATTAATGCCAACAAAGTGTTCAAGTCTATGCAAAAGAATGCTGTGGTCAATTGTGTCAAACGCAGCACTAAGATCCAATAAAACTAATAGAGAGATACACCCACGATCAGATGATAAGAGCAGATCATTTGTAACTCTAAGGAGAGAAGTCTCAGTACTATGATACGGTCTAAATCCTGACTGGAAATCCTCACATATACCATTTTTCTCTAAGAAGGAATATAATTGCGAGGATACCACCTTTTCTAGTATCTTGGACAGAAAAGGGAGATTCAAGATTGGTCTATAATTAACTAGTTCTTTGGGGTCAAGTTGTGTTTTTTTGATGAGAGGCTTAATAACAGCCAGTTTGAATGTTTTGGGGACATATCCTAATGACAATGAGGAATTCATAATAGTCAGAAGAGGATCTATGACTTCTGGAAGCACCTCTTTTAGGAGCTTAGATGGTATAGGGTCTTCAGAGCATACAACATTAGGAACAAAAAGGTGATGCATCCACTTCTACTACAAAAGGCAAATCTGGATCAGGGAGGGTCAGGATGGGTGCAGAGATGAAGCGGTGCTTGAGTAGGTCAAATACCTGATTAGCCCCTTTGGTCCATTTAAATGGCTTTGAGGTCTTTTTGGTAAGGGCTGTAAGGGGTTCTGCAATAGAGCTGAAATTTCTTATAAATCTCCTATAAAAATTTGCAAAACCAAGAAAGCGCTGTACCTGTTTGACAGAGCAAGGCTGAGGCCAGTTCAGAACTGCATGGGTCTTGCTAGGATCCATCTGAATGCTGCCACTGGAGACAATGAACCCAAGGAAGGAGACAGTTGATACATGGAACTCACTTTTCTCAATCTTCACAAAGAGTTTGAGACAAAACCTGCCAGACATGCTGGACATGATCTTGGTAACAACGGGAGAAGATTAAGATGTCATCCAGATAAACAAATACAAACTTGTTTTTTTATCATCTCTCGTAGAACATCATTAATGAATGCCTGGAAGATGGCTGGGGCATTGACTAGGCCACAGGGCAATACCTGATACTCATAATGGCCAGTTGGGGTGTTGAACGCCGTCTTCCACTCATCCCCGGCTTGTATCCTGACCAGGTGGTAGGCATTCTAAGATCCAGTTTGGTGAATATTGTTCAGGGGTGTGATTCTTCCGTAAAAATCCGGAAATACGGCTTTTCCGACCTGAAAATGATGCTCTCATAAATCATGCAAAAAAAAAAGAAAAAAAAAGGTTCGGCGGTTGGGGTTTGGGGGCGGTTTGGGTATTGGTAAACATAATGACCGCTCACCGCTGTCAACGTTTTTTGTGCCTCTGATTCATGTCGTCATGTCACTCCGCAAGTAGTCCAATGATTTGTCACGATTGAAGTTCAAAGTGTACGTGCACCGTTCTGAATGCGCACACACCCAACCATCTAATCACGTGAACAGCTTCAGTTGACTGACGAAGACAGTGAACATGGGTGATTCATGTAAGCAAATCCAATATATTGTCTTTCATTTTTATATGCAGGTCTAGTAAAATTTAACCAATCTATTGATCACTTTTGTCATGCTTCCATAACATTAATGTTAAATGATTCTGGGCTAATTTAGCAAAGTAATGCCATGTTGGTTATTGCTTACTTCTAGCTAGAAAGTTTAGCAGCTTCTACAAGGCTCGAAATTGCCAACATTTTTGTCGCATATTCTCCTGAAATTTAATCTGTGCGACCTAAAAATATATTCAGGAGTAACGTTAGATGCACGGAGCATTTGAGCATATCTGTCCACTAACGACACGTCCGATTTGCGAACTAATGACTCATTTGAACCGATTCACTTTAATGAATGCTTAAATCTGATCTGGGTCGAGTTTCCCGATAACGATGTATCTTAGCTCTGAAGAGCGCTCTCTACGTGCAAGGTTATAAATGCTCGCCGCAATTCCACGCGCTTTTCCCAAAAACTTTACTTGACATGAACACATTCTACGCAGACCTGCCAACCTGTATGCATTTTGCGTACCGGCTACGCATTTTGACCTCAAAGTAGGCTACGCTGGTACGATTTGTAACTCTAAACTTCGCAAAAATCTAGTGACGCCTCTGTCCACGCGCAGTATTCAAAACAAGCAACAGATAAAGGTGAAAAGTTCAACCAATCATAGCGTTTTTGTTTGTTTTGCATTTAAATAATTTCTGCATTTTATTTCTCACCTAGTAGCCTATAGTTTATAGTTTCAGTTCAAAGCGGCTCGCGCTCACCCCGTTAGAAGCTCTCACAGAAAGGCTGCGTGTGAGGCTGACAGAGACGTGCTGTTTAATGTGTTTGAGATGTGCTGTTTTCCTTAATGCTTGACTTACATTCCACAGGTATATTCTGTAAATCCAATAGAAAATTTCCATTTTGCTGTCAGAAGTGGATGAGTTTCAGCTTTAGCGATTCTCAGCTAAACTCCACAGACCTCATTTAGAAAGAGCGCCGCCACGCGCATGCGCTCCAAACAGACAGCGCTCAATGAAATAGGAGCGCAATAACTCTAACTAAAGTATACATTTTGATGAAATACTTTGCCCAGCCCTATACAGAAGTGTACTGGAGGTTTTTTTTCTTTTCTTTTTTTTTTAATAGTAAAAAAAAACTTAATAGCAAAAATTAACTAAACAGTTACAGTAAACAGTAAAAAACTGTAAAAATTGAAACCGTAAACTCGAACACCCCCCCCCCCCCCAAATCATTGACAGATCTTTTGGAATTCATCCCTATTTTTGCCCAGTCTTTGAAGCATATTTCCCACATTACTCCTTTTATGATTTTTTTTTGTTCAATCATTTAATTTAGATGTGTATTAATTTTTTTCTTCCCTTTTTAATTATTTAATTTATAAATTAATTTAAACAAAAAACAAGTACAATATTTTTTATTAATTTATTATTATACTATATAAATTATGTCACTGTGTGTGTGTGGGGGGGGGGGACTGTCGCCGCATCATGGTAAGTGCACCGTATAGTTTCCTGCTTTTTTGTCCTTTGCCAATCACACCTATGATTGTTGCACATTGTAGAAGTTCAAAGGCGGAGGTCATCAATGGCAGTGAGTAACGATTCTTTACAGTGATACGATTTAAACCTGGTAATCAATACATGGACGGAGACTGCCATCCTTCTTTCCCACAAAGAAAAACTCAGCACCTGCCGTGAGGTTGAAGGGCGGATGAATCCACTGTCAACGGCCTTGTTGATATATTCCTCCATAGTGGCTCTTTCTGGGGCTGACAGAGAAAATAGCCTCCCTTGAGATGGACAAGTGCCAGGATGCAGTTCAATGGCACAATCATAAGGTCTATGGGGAGGAAGAGAGGCAGCACGTACCTTGCTGAACACTTCACAGAGGTCTGCATACTCTTGGGGAACAGGGGATAGCTCGGGAGAGGCAGAGAGATCTGTGGAAGCCACTTGTCTCAGTCCAGATATAGTCAGTCTCTCTTTGGATGGGAAGGTTGCCTGTGGATCAAGAGAATGGCAGAGAGACAAGCCAGACACACAGCAGTTAGGCCCCCACTCACTTATCTGGTTGGAAGAGCAGTCAATTTGTGGATTATTCAGAGCTAGCCAAGGATACCCAAGGATCAAAGGGAACTCGGGAGAATTAATAAAAAAAAAAAACTGTATCTCTTCTCTATGAGAACCTACTTGAAAATGGAGGAACGTGGTGCACTGGCTTACCTGGCCAGAACCTAGGGGCCTTCCATCCAATGCGGTAACAGTTAAAGGATCATGGAGAGTGATGGGCTGAATCTTTAACTATGTCGCCAATGCGGAATCCATAAAATTTCCTGCAGCACCAGAATCTATGAAAGCCATGAGCTCATGACGTTCATTGCCCCAGGAAATTGAGACATCAATCAAAAGGCCCGAAGCTGCTGGTCGGGGGTAAGTAATTACTCGTCCCAGGCCCCCTCTTCTTGGGCGAGAGCTGCATTTTCCCACCAGTTCAGGATAATTGGCCTGGAAGTGACCGAACTCACCACAGTACAGGCAACACTTATCTCTCATGCGTCTCTCCCTCTCAGCCTGTGATAACCGGGTTCTTCCCAGCTGCATTGGTTCCTCAGGACACCCAATCAGTGAGGAAGGTTCCACAAAACCAGTAGGGGTGTGGATCGCAGGTAGTCGAGTCTCATTACAACGTTAACTTTGACAATCCCGAATGCGGTTGTCCAGTCTGATGGCAACATCAATTAGAGACTCCAAATCAGGGGCTGGGTCTCTGTAGGCCAGCTCATCCTTTAACACACGTAATAGAGCATGATGGAATACAGCTTTCAGGGCTCGCTGATCCCACTCACTTTCTGCAGCCAGGGTGCGGAACTTGATAGCAAACTCTGCGGGTTCCTTGTGCAAGGAGACCTCCTCTCCCAGGGAGCTGTAGCCCAATCCAGTGCCTTTCCCACAAGAAGGGTTGTCATATAAGCCACTCGGCTGCTCTCTGTAGGGAAACTGTTAGGCTGCAGTTGGAAAGCAAGGGTACACTGTGTAATGAATCCTCGACACCTCTCTGGGTTCCCATCATACCTCTCAGGGGCTGGAAGTCTAGGCTCGAGCAGGGGACCAGTACCTTGGGACTGGGCTGGCAGGACTGGAGCAATTTGAGGTATGGACTGGGTTTGTTAACCCTCTCGAGTCGATTAACGCGGATACGTGTTTTGAGTCATTTTCTCCTGATAACCCCGAAAAGAACTTAAATTACACTTTCAGTTTTAATCGTACAGATAAGAGCAATACATCAATCGAATCTGTAAAGGGTCTACTTTTTTTTGGATACAGACATAATAACAACAAAACTTTGTGGACTTATAAGATAAAGATAACAAACAAGGTGCGCTGTCTGCAGCCTTTGTCTGCGCTGATCTTCTTTTACAAACACGTCATTTAAATGAACTGTAACTCCATGAATACTCAACGAAAATACATGAGAGAGGTATCTATAGAAAGCTTAAAATGTCTATTTTTAAACTAAACAAGTGCCGCCGAAAACAGATATTCTGTGATAAAGTAATCCATATGAAAACAACGCGATGTCTGTTTTTCAAGTCTCCCTTCATTATATCTAATGTGACCACGCCCCCACGCTGAACGCGCTATTCAGATTCAAACTGAAGCGCGCGGCTTGAATATGCCCATAACAGAAGAAAAAGCAGCCAGACTGTTCAAGTTTTTTTATTTTACTGTTTGCTTCGCGATGAGAGGAATAAGACATAAATCACCCCAAAAAGATGTGATGTGGTTGAGGATTTGAGAAATGGATTTCCTCAGAAAAAAAAGAATGAAGCACTTTATTCAGCAGAGATCATAAACATGAGTAAGTCTCTTTTTATTTATTTATATACTTGTACTAGTTTTCACATAACATGTAAACATTTTACTAGTTAGACTTTTTCCAAATACTTTTTCCAAACTATAATTCCTGACTAAATGTATAATCAAGTGAAACATTATGAAGTTTCAATAACAATATACAATACTATACCATTCAAAAGCTTGATGTAAATAATATAAATGTAACAAATAGATAACTGTAACAAATGTAAAAACGTACTCGGTTACTAACGTAACCTCGGTTCTCTCTAGAAGAGGGTACGAGTACTGCGTCTTAGCTAAGACGCTGCGGGAAAAGTCTCTTTTCACGATACACTGAAGCAAAAAATTATCCTTAATTTTGAAATATTGTAAAATGCATTTGCAGCAGCATACAGCCATAGGCGGGACGGCTCGCTCGCTCATTGGCTGCTCTGCGGCAACTGCATAAGCCTATCGAGCGCAGGCTGACAACAGCCTTCGCGCCCTCCATGCCACTTCCCGCCGAAACGGGTGTGGCCTAGCCCTATAAAGGGAGCTCGAAAAGGCTGACTCACCTGATTTATTTCATCGCCGAAGCGAACCAGAGTGAATCGTATGCACGGCAGAGAACGCAGTACTCGTTCCCTCTTCTAGAGAGAACCGAGATTACGTTAGTAACCGAGTACGTTCTCTTGTCAATGTCACCTTTATTTATATAGCGCTTTAAACAAAATACATTGCGTCAAAGCAACTGAACAACATTCATTAGGAAAACAGTGTCAATAATGCAAAAATGATAGTTAAAGGCAGTTCATCATTGGATTCAGTTATGTCATCTCTGTTCAGTTAAATAGTTTCTGTGCATTTATTTGCAATCAAGTCAACGATATCACTGTAGATGAAGTGTCCCCAACTAAGCAAGCCAGAGGCGACAGCGGCAAGGAACCCGAAACTCCATAGGTGACAGAATGGAGAAAAAAACCTTGGGAGAAACCAGGCTCAGTTGGGGGGCCAGTTCTCCTCTGACCAGACGAAACCAGTAGTTCAATTCCAGGCTGCAGCAAAGTCAGATTGTGCAGAAGAATCATCTGTTTCCTGTGGTCTTGTCCTGGTGCTCCTCTGAGACAAGGTCTTTACAGGGGATCTGTATCTGGGGCTCTAGTTGTCCTGGTCTCCGCTGTCTTTCAGGGATGTAGAGGTCCTTTCTAGGTGCTGATCCAGCATCTGGTCTGGATACGTACTGGATCCGGGTGACTGCAGTGACCCTCTGATCTGGACACAGACTGGATCTGGTGGCCAGGGTGACCTCGGAACAAGAGAGAAACAGACAAATATTAGCGTAGATGCCATTCTTCTCATTCTTCTCTCTTACGAGAGTTCTCAATGTAAACCCAATGTAAAACGCCGTGCATGCAGAGATCACACACTAATAAACCTGGAAGCGAAGCCCAGGATTTACAGTGCACAATCACTAGAGGGACTCACAGAGAGCCCTAGAACAGGAGGGGGGAACCCTCCGTCCCCATATCTAGCAGCGTCCGCAGACGCAACAATATGACATCACATATTCAAGGCAAGGCCTGACTAATGTGGGAATGTGGGTCTTACGCAATACTGCCCATATAACAGTCGGCAGTGCATCACGCTTGCGATCTCAGAGTTCCAATCAGGACACTGATTCAACTATACCGACAACAGCTTTTCTTGCAGGGCGGGAACCTCTAGGTTATAAAACCTGATAAATGTAGACGGCGAGGCCCATCCTGCCGCCATACATATATCCTGTAAGGAAATCCCACTAGACCAAGCCCACGATGAGGCGACGTCTCTCGTGGAGTGCGCTCTGACACCCAGTGGGCACTGAAGGCCCCTGGAAGTGTAAGCTAACGCTATAGCGTCAACTATCCATCTGGATAGGCTCTGTTTTGAAACAGCCATTCCCTTGGAACGTCCACTGAACGAGACAAACAGCTGCTCAGTCTGTCTGAAGACAGCAGAGCGAGACACATTAGCTCTTAAAACCCTAACGGGGCAAAGAAGACTTGAGTCTCCATCCTCTTCTGACACCGACAGGGCAGACAGGGAAATAACCTGAGCCCGAAACGGTGTGTTGAGGGATTTTAGGCACATAACCGTGCCTAGGTTTGAGTATGACTCTTGAGTCATTAGGCCCAAACTCCAAGCACGTCGGGCTCACTGAGAGCGCTTGCAGGTTACCCACACGCTTCACTGAAGCGAGAGCCAACAAGAACACTGTCTTGAATGTCTTGGCTAACCGTTTGGATAGGCTCGAAAGGGGAACCTTTCATGGTCTCCAAAACCGTCGAGAGGTCCCATACAGGGACTGAAGGAGGTGTGGGAGGATTCAGCCTCCTAGCTCCTCTAAGGAAGCGGATGACCAAATCGTTCCTTCCTATTGACTGACCGAGCGTTGTCTCAGAAAACGCTGCGATAGCCGCCACATAAACTTTGAGCGTGGAGGGGGCTCTGCCCTTATCCAACAGCTCCTGTAGGAAGGAGAGAACCTCCGTCACCTCACAATCGAGGGGTGAATGTCCCCGAGCTGTGCACCAGCTGGAGAATACTGACCACTTCGAGGCATATAGCCGTCGAGTCGACGGAGCTCTAGCCTGAGTGATAGTATTTAGCACTCCCACTGAGAGATCAGCGGGTAACCGTTGAGCGCCCACACGTGGAGGGACCACAACTCCGGTCGAGGGTGCCAAATCGAGCCCCTGGCCTGCGAGAGGAGGTCCCTCCTCAACGGCACTGGCCACGGGGCAGTGTCTGCTAACTGCATCAAATCTGGAAGCCATGGTTGGTTCTTCCAAAGTGGTGTTACAAGCAGTACTGAGCATTTTGTTTCCCTCACCCGTTCTATCACCTGCGGAAGGAGGGAGACGGGGGGAAAAGCATAGAGCGGGCAGCACGGCCACCTTTGTGACAGCACGCTTTCGTTCTTGGAAAAGAACGCGGGGCAGTGAGCGTTTTCGTGGGACGCGAAGAGGTCCACTTCCGCCCTGCCAAATCTCTCCCACAGCAGCTGGACTGTCTGTGGGTGCAGAGACCATTCGCCCGTGGGAATGTTGTTCCTGGACAGTCTGTCTGGACCCAGATTCTGCAGCCCAGGCACATGAACTGCTCTCAGTGAGTGCAAGTTGCGCTGAGCCCAAACCAGGAGGCGTTCCACCAACCTGTACAGGTTTCGGGACCTGAGACCGCCCTGGCGGTTTATGTAGGCCACCACAGACATGTTGTCCGAACGGACTAAGACGTGGTGGCCTTTGATTCGGGGGCAAAAGCGCGTCAGCGCGTTCTCCACTGCCAGCATTTCCAGACAGTTGGCCCAACTGAAGAACTGGTGATGCTGAGGCCATGAGACCTAGCATCTTCTGAAATTCAGCGGAGAGAGCTTGCTGCGTGCTGATTGCCCAACGTGCGCTGTGGCGACAGCCGCGCCGTCATGGACTGTGAGTCCAGAGCTATACCCAAAAACAGTATTGTTTGACTGGGGTTCAGCGAACTCTTCATCTAGTTGACACTGAGACCGAGTTTCTCGAGGTGATCGAGTAAAATGGCCCTGTGCTCCACGAGCTCTGATCGTGATTGAGCCAGAATCAGCCAGTCGTCCAAATAGTTCAGCACTCGCATGCCTCTGAGTCTGAGAGGAGCGAGCGCTGCGTCCATGCACCTCGTAAATGTACGAGGAGCCAGGGACAAGCCGAACGGCAGGACTGTATACTGGTATGTCTGGCCGTCGAAGGCGAATCTCAAGTATCGCCTGTGACGTGACGCTATCTGTATTTGAAAATACGCGGGTCCCGTGGGACTCGTGCTGTCTGTGAGTAATTTTGGGCTGTAAGCGTGCACATTTACTGCTTTTGACGCGTTGTCTGCCTGGGCAGAACGAACGTGCACGGGTTTCGTTTTTACAGAAACCACATGACGTGTGTGACATAGTGTTTGTGGGCACTGAAGAGTGGGCATGTTTACTATGTAGTGCGCGCGATCGACCTGAGTCGTTTTTATGGGCGCGAGCCCTGTGTGAAGGGCTGTGCTTATATGTGGAGATGGGCACTGAGCAGTGGGCATCATCGCTACATTTATAGCACCATCGGCCGTGGCCGGGACACCAGAAATTACGCTCCTTTCGGCAAATATCTGGGTAGCCGTGAAAACAGCTTTTGTGTGCAGGCAAGCGGGCAACTGTACAGGCTTGCGTGTTGCAGAAGACGCTGAGACAGTCACAATTCCTGGAACTGAAACAGCGGCGCGCTTGGGTGAGAGTTCGGCCGCAGCGGGACTCGTACACCGGCGCTTTCCTAGGAGTGCTAGGATGACTTCGGGGCTTCAGCGTGGCCATGGTGTGTAATGCAGACGCAGCCTGCCCAGCAGCAGAGAAGATCCGCGCAAGCAGAGATGACGTCATGCGGCAGGCTTTAGATGGCAACACCGCTTTCGTCCGCCGTCCAGCAGAGGGCGGGCAAAGGTGCGTCGCTATCGCCTGTTCCACCGGCGGAAGTGACTGGTAAGCCTCTGATTTTAGCATCGTCCTGTGTGGAGAATGCTGGTGAGACAGACGAACGAGTTCGTGCTTTGCTTTGAAGCTCAGGAAGAAATGGAGCGGTCTTTGAATTTGGAGAAGTACGCTCACCCGGAAGATAACTACCATCCAGCTGGGAACGAGAGGGGAGCGCTGGTGCAGACCACTCGAGGCCGAGGCTCGTCGCGGCCAGCGTGAGCACTCGCATCAGCTCCTTCTCGATGTCAGCTCGTCTGCTGGGCTTCTGAACAGAAAGCGCGAGATCCCCAGAGCCCGCCCAGCCTTCGCTGCCCGAAGCTAGCAGAGAGCACGTGTCCTCTTCCCCCGACGCAGCCCTGAGATCAACTTCCTCGGAAGACGCGGCAGCAGACAGCGAGCGCTGACCATCGGGAAGCAATGCAGGGGAAGCCGGTGAAGCAGGGCGAACCGGCGAGCTCGGTCGGGCTGGAGAAGGTTCCGGAATCCGCTGAGAGCGGCGCTTTTTATGGCGCGGCAGCGCGGCGGGGAATGCAGGCTCGGAGAAACTTCGCCGTCAGCGAGCGCTAGCGCTGCATGATCTTCACCCAGGCAGGAGACACAGATGAGGTGACGGTCTCCCTCGCTGAGTGGGGCTCTGCACGAGCCGCAAGAAGGCATCTTTAAAAAGACGCAAGCTCTTTTACGAGTGTGTGTCGCAGGGCGAACACACACACGTGGATATAATAGAATTGAAAAGGATATGGGCGCTGAGATGAAAAATCAGGTGAGTCAGCCTTTTTGAGCTCCCTTTATAGGGCTAGGCCACACCCGTTTCGGCGGGAAGTGGCATGGAGGGCATGAAGTGCCCTCATTGGTCTGATGTTGTCAGCCAGCGCTCGATAGGCTTATGCAGTTGCCGCAGAGCAGCCAATGAGCGAGCGAGCCGTCCCGCCTATGGCTGTATGCTGCTGCAAATGCGTTTTACAATATTTCAAAATTAAGGATAATTTTTTGCTTCAGTGTATCGTGAAAAGAGACTTTTCCCGCAGCGTCTTAGCTAAGACGCAGTACGAGAGAACTCTCGTAAGAGAACAATGCTTTTCTTTCAATTTATTCACCCTAAAAACCCAGAAAAATATTCTCACCTCTTTTCAACATTAATAATAATGATAATAATAATAACAATGAATGTTTTTTTTGTAGAAAATAAGATTGTTAAAAGGATTTCTGAAGGATTGTGTGACTGGAGTAATGATGCCAAACAATTTGTTTGAAAGTCAGCTTTGTTTCTAATAAACTGTTTAACTGCTCCCCCAAGTGGATATTAAATTATGTTGTGGGATAATTAAATATATTCTTAATAAACTACAAACATAAAATTTTATAGATTTATTTTGTTCTCACATTCTTTCTTGTAACTCTTCCCTCTCAATGGCACAGATGACTGAGAGGCTCATTATGCAGCTCATTATGCAGCCCTTTGTCTTCTCAGGTGTAAATCACAATGATATTTATGGTAGTTGACGCCTACTCACATATGACTTTTACCAACAAAAAGTGTCTTAGAAAATTTAAATCAATATATTGTTTTCTGTGAGTGAGTAAACAAGATGATTTTCACATAATTTAGAAATAAAAATTCTAGGCTACAAGCTCCAGTTCTCAAAAATCCCGGGAACCATTGTTCTTTATGTGTTTTTTTGCCTTATTCAGGTGTTTTAACATTTTTAGTTTTTCACTAACCACGCATAATATTTTTTTTCTCAAAAACACAATCATGTACATACATGAATTTCACATATTATTACAGACCAGTTTGTGCTGATTACAGTGAGATTAGACTTTACCCATTTAGATATTTATAAGAAACTGAAAAAAGCACAAATGTCAGGGCATGACAAAAATTCTCCAGGCCCCAAAAATACCCTTAGACTCCAGAGGGTTAAGCTGTAGAGGCATGAGATATAGATTGAAGTCTAAGATGCTGCAGAATCTCAGTCAGGATTTGTTCATGCTTATGAATGGCTGCAGCTTGGCTAGAGAGCTCAGATAGTATCCGTTACACATTGGAGGAAGGAGTCTGTTCTTCTGCTTGGTCTACTTCCGGGGTTCAGTCTTGCTGTCACGATGGACTGGCATGAGGTGTCTGAGGTGGGTCTCGAACCCGGGTCTCCTAGTCAGGGAAAGCTAGTTCTCTACCTCTGGTCTACTGGGAAGAACAGTTTCTTAGAAGACCCATGTGCAGAAAGAAGGGTAAACTCAGAAGCTCAGGTAACTCAAAGGCTCAGCTACAGCTTCACAGCACAAAACAGAAGGTAGTCCAATAGGCAACTGGAAAATGAAACTTAACAGTTCTACAACACAGCTAGGTAATACGTACTGGGTAGGCTCAAGACTGAACACAGCACAATGAAACTGCCAAACTTAAATTGGTCAAAGTACAGGTGGAACACATTAACTTAATGAGCAGTCTTAATTAAAGAGTTCACGGCCGTTAGTGCCACCTAGTGGCCTGGAGAGTTCTCATTAAGGTGCTGGGGGTGCACACCAATGGTTGGGAGAGTAATTACACGTGGTAGCAGACAGCGCTCCCTAGTGGCTTGGAGAGTCATTACAGGAGGAGTCTTACACATTGAGAGCATAGGCCATAATTTAGATGCAGTTTTACAAATGCTAGAAACTTGACTTTCTAAGGAAAGATTGCTATCAAATAGCACAGCAAGGTTCCTAACTGATGATGAAGAATTGACAGCCATCAAGTCTTAGACAGCGTATAAGCTTTATTGTTTCCAGAGAATATATTTTAAATTAAGTTTTATTACCCTATCATCAATAGGGTATCAATATTATCTTTTTTTTTTCTTTTTTTTTTACAATCATTAAAACACTTTGTGTCTCTTGCAGCTTTAAAGGTGCCATGTGCAAAAATTGAGGTAAAAATATTTAAAAAATTACCTAAACGCATCAAAAGTATGAGAAGAAATAAGGGCGATGATGTCATTAAAAAAATGTCAAGTTATAGTGCTGCAGAGATATCAACCTTAATTAGCAGTAGCATTACTAGCCCCGGCCCGACAGGTGTCGTAATACCAGTTTCGGCCATGGGAGGCGGTATGCGGGCAACATAACCACCAGCCAACCTGCAATACACGAATAACTCGCACGGCTTGTGGGCGTACTTATACCTGATGTCAATCATGTGGAAAGTACAGCCCACTACTTCAGTTCAGGGAAGAGAGCGGAAGGATGACTTAAGCCCTTGGCAAGAGAACACCACCCGCTACAGGGAAACAACCGCGCTCGGAATCACAAATCAAATCCGATAAGAAAAGGAGCCAAACCAGAGTAAACATCGGCACTGCTTTCAATCGCTGGAGACAACTGATGGACCTGAAAGAAATGAGGTTCGACACCGAACTTGCAACATTTATTTTGGATTGGTAAGTTAGATGCTGTTAGTATTTCACTATAAGTTTGTTTTATATGTTTGTGTATTTTTTTTCGGGAAGTTATAACATAGAAATGTATCGAAGGCTGTTCTATAAACGTGCTAATGTTAGCGATGGCTAACCGTAGCTGCGTTTGATAATTAGCTAGCTATAACTTACCCATTTTTTTATATCATAAGTAACCTGCTCTAACTAGTCTGTTGGTCTCCGTGTCCTCTTTGCTTCGTGGTTTTTCTGTACGTGAGAAAATTGATGTGTGGCGTGAAAGCGTGTGAAAAGAGTCAATTGCGTGTGTCTCACGGTGAATGCTTGAGAGTTGGCAGCTCTGGTTACTGTTGGTTGGCGCTAGCTTGGTCAACATCAGCTGTCTGATGTTGACCAATGATGTTGACAGAATGCTGTCTGTCAAATTAATTTAATTCAAATAATGTGTATATACAACTCAATGTAATATGAACAAAATGAATATGAACATATTCACTGGTAAAGGTGAAGGGGAGTAGCTTGAAGATGTCATGTTTCAAAATCACTTGACATCACCCAACGTTCCTCTGGAGGCAAAACGTCCTCTCATAGCAGCGGTTCTCAATTCCAGTCCTCGCGCCCCACTGCTCTGCATATTTTGCACGTTTCTCTTTGTTAACACACCTGATTCAGATAATCAGCTCGTTAGAAATGAACTCCGTTCATGAACTGTTTTTCAAATGTTCATTGCTCCCTACTCTCTGAGCAGGGGAAATCTGTTGAAGTTTACCTCACATCGAAACATTCATTCACTGATTTGTGCTGTGCAGCGTCTTTAAACATGGACAACTGTGACATCATATACCTCTGTAAATCAATACAATTTAAATTCACGTCTTGCACACTTCAATGCACTTTGATTGGAACATATAGCTACGTTCGCTTCGAACTGGAATCATGGCTGAATATCCGGTGATGTCCACTTCGCAGGGCACTTATGTTCGAATAGAACAAATGTCTAAAGCGCTAAGAGAAACGTTCAAAATGTGCAGAGCAGTGGGGCGCGAGGACTGCAATTGAGAACCGCTGTCTTATAGGCTTCGGCTATGCTCTAGGGGTTGTTGTGAAGGTAGGGGCGGAGCATAGAGACTATGCCGTTTCTCGTTTGTTACTCTAGAGTAGACCAATTCACTTTATTGAGGCATACTGCCCCCATCTGGTATGGAATGTGGAGTATGACTTGATTTTTTTGCCAGATATGACAGATGGCACCTTTAAACAAAATATAGGGATGTGCATAGTGTTTATTTTACACCAAACTAACATTAGCAACCAGCTATGCTTAATCATCCACACTGTTATTATTTATTTATTTTATTTTTCCCCAGTATATTCCACGTTAATAAATGCATTACTTTTACTGTAATTTCACAGTGGGACTTCTCTTTTATCTAACTGCACTCTCAGAATTTTCTTGTAAACTAATATATATTTCTTGTAAACTAATATATATATAAATATTATTAATAGCTTCATACTGTGTTTCTATAGTGCATATGAACTATGAAGGCACAGAGCATTTTTTTATTCTTGTTTCTCTTTTTTTTTTCTTTTTTTGTAATATTGAACTTGTTTTTGGTTCACTTTTAGCAGTTTGTGCTGTATTCATTTGTTGAGTGTTACCATTGTTGTGTATTTAGGTCACATCTTTCAAAAACGTGGCAGCTGCTTCACTTTTGTGAAAAATCCATCCACAAACAGTTATGAATATAAAAATAAGTTATCGATTAAACTTCATGCTGAAATAATACTAAAATAAAATCTTCATGTTCATGCTAAGCATAGTTTGGCAATCTGAAAGTCAGGTAATTTGCTTATTTCATATTCTAGTTTATCGTCATTTTGACAAATGTTTTCATTTGCCACACTTCTGACTTGACTAGATCAGAAAATTTAATATGAATATGCAAGGTGAAAGAACCCAAACAAATGGGATCACCAATCACCAAAACAATTACAGTAGTTAACAACTACATTTATCAGACTGGCACATATAAAGACAACTTTATAATGTGAATTCACAGTAAAACAAAAGCAGTTAATTACTGTGATGTTACAATCATTCTGCTGTTCATTCACAGTCATTTGTAAGAACATTATCCAGAATGCATTGATTTCAAAGTTAATTTCTGACTACAGTAATATATTGTAAAATAATACTCTTTAATCCTGTAAATTCCTGGCAATTTTTTATAGTGCAGCATGCTGTTTACAAGTAGCAGCTATCAATACGCCATGAGTTGTGTTTGCGTTTTGATAGCTGCTACTTGTAAACAGCATGCACACTGTCGATCAAAATCTGTGGGTTGCCATGAGATTGCAGCGCTGGCGAGAAACAACCACAGTGAAGCGAGAGAGATGGTATCCAAATTTGATCTTACAGATTTAATGTGAATGTTGTTTGTGCTAGCCTGATTTTTCGGAACTGATGGGATCTGTTTGTAAAATATGATAAATAACTGTAGAGAAATAACTGTGCAGAAGAAGAATGAAAGCTATATTTAGCAGCAGTGAGTATGCGATTTTTGAAATACTGATTTTATTTTTATTTTCATACATTTTTCCCATAATTATTGTTTCTCACTTATTTCTGTGTAATTACTAAATCAATGTTCTTTCTAAGCAAAGCAAAGATGACATTGGTTATTGTGAGAGTGAGAAATCTAATTTACCCACATTCTCTCCTTTTTCATTGCCAAATCCCACAGGAAAATCAAGTCTTAATGAGTTGTTCCATTGCTGGACAAGTGAGGCATTGAAAGAGATCATCAAAACATTCTTTGAGTATTATTCAACATTATCAACTGCCCATGCTCCAAATAATAATGAATGTTTTCCTGGACAGGTTAATGGACAATAATCACAGCACTGTTACCAGGGAGACAATGAACCCTTTTAACTGTCTGGTCTTTTCCATTTTAATTCAGAGCTTGGATGACAATAAAACAGGTAGAATCGAAAGAAACTGAACAGAGAGCAGCTGAAGACATGATGTCTGACATGCATGGTGCTCAATCTAAATGTATGACCTTGAAATAAAGTGTTATTCTCTCTCACTCTCACCTGCCCTTGTATCTCAATATATGATTATTTTTGGAGTGAAAATGTGAAAATGTGCTTTTCCGGGAGTTTGGGAAGTAGCACCCTCTCTGTATTGCACACCTTCAGTGGGTGAAGAGAATAGATGGATTGGATAATGTTTGTATCAATGTTTGTTGTCTTTTGAAATGCAGTGGCAGGTGGTGATGTCTTTGGTTTGCTATCTAATTTATTTATTTATTAGAGATGCCAAATAAGAAACTGCATGGCAGGTGTCAAGTTAAAAGTAGGCCCGTTCCCAGGAATGGTCATTATGTGACATTCTTCTTCCCACATGCTTAGTCAAGTCAAGTCACCTTTATTTATATAACGCTTTAAACAAAATACATTGCGTCAAAGCAACTGAACAACATTCATTAGGAAAACAGTGTGTCAATAATGCAAAATGATAGTTGAAGGCAGTTCATCATTGAATTCAGTGATGTCATCTCTGTTCAGTTAAATAGTGTTCAGTTAAATTGCATTTATTTGCAATAAAGTCAACGATATCGCTGTAGATGAAGTGACCCCAACTAAGCAAGCCAGAGGCGACAGCGGCAAGGAACCGAAACTCCATCGGTGACAGAATGGAGAAAAAAACCTTGGGAAAAACCAGGCTCAGTTGGGGGGCCAGTTCTCCTCTGACCAGACGGAACCAGTAGTTAGATTCCAGGCTGCAGCAAAGTCAGATTGTGCAGAAGAATCATCTGTTTCCTGTGGTCTTTTCCTGGTGGTCCTCTGAGACAAGGTCTTTACAGGGTATCTGTATCTGGGGCTCTAGTTGTCCTGGTCTCAGCTGTCTTTAACCCTATCAAGTCGATTAACGCGGATACGCGTTTTGAGTCATTTTCTCCTGATAACCCCGAAAAGAACTTAAATTACACTTTCAGTTTTAATCGTACAGATAAGAGCAATACATCAATCGAATCTGTAAAGGGTCTACTTTTTTTTTGGATACAGACATAATAACAACAAAACTTTGTGCACTTATAAAATAAAGATAACAAACAAGGTGCGCTGTCTGCAGCCTTTGTCTGCGCTGATCTTCTTTTACAAACACGTCATTTAAATGAACTGTAACTCCATGAATACTCAACGAAAATACATGAGAGAGGTATCTATAGAAAGCTTAACATGTCTATTTTTAAACTAAACCCGCCGAAAACAGATATTCTGTGATAAAGTAATCCATATGAAAACAACGCGATGTCTGTTTTTCAAGTCTCCCTTCATTATATCTAATGTGACCACGCCCCCGCGCTGAACGCAGTAGAGGTGCTTTCTAGGTGCTGAACTCTAGTAAGAACTCTTGCTGCTGCATTTTGGACTAGCTGTAGTTTGTTTACTAAGCGTGCAGAACAACCACCCAATAAAGCATTACAATAATCTAACCTTGAGGTCATAAATGCATGGATTAACATTTCAGCATTTGACATTGAGAGCATAGGCCGTAATTTAGATATATTTTTGAGATGGAAAAATGCAGTTTTACAAATGCTAGAAAGGTGGCTTTCTAAGGAAAGATTGCGATCAAATAGCACACCTAGGTTCCTAACTGATGACGAAGAATTGACAGAGCAACCATCAAGTCTAAGACAGTGTTCTAGGTTATTACAAACAGAGTTTTTAGGTCTTATAATTAACACCTCTGTTTTTTCAGAATTTAGCAGTAAGAAATTACTCGTCATCTAGTTTTTTATATCGACTATGCATTCCATTAGTTTTTCAAATTGGTGTGTTTCACCGGGCCGTGAAGAAATATAGAGCTGAGTATCATCAGCATAACAGTGAAAGCTAACGTCTCAAGGTTACGTATGTAACCCTAGTTCCTTGAAGGAACGAGACGCTGTGTCGAAACGCTTTTGGGGAACGTCCCTGACGAGACCGACTCTGAATATCGTGTGCAATCAGTCCATCGGAAAGGCGTGACGTCACGGGCGGGGTGACGTAGCGACCAGGAAGCTATAAAAGCACGTGCCGTGCAGCTGGCTTCAGCTTCGAGTAGGGAAGCAAGCGCCGGCAGGGGTGCCGGGAGTATGGCTCTGCGACGCAGCGTCTCGTTCCTTCAAGGAACTAGGGTTACATACGTAACCTTGAGACGTTCCTTTTCAGGAACTCGAGCTGCGTCGAAACGCTTTTGGGGAACGATGTGCCCACGCTGCCAGACTTCCAAATCCCTGCTTAGTGTGTAGTCAAAAGAGCACAGCTAAGACGAGAGAACAGAAGAGCCCGGCGTGGCTCGCATGTCAAGATCGTAAAATCGGACAAATGTGGAGGGCGTGGACCACCCCACAGCGTTGCAGATGTCCAAGAGGGACACACCTGCTGAGAAGGCCTTGGAGGCCGCCATACTCCGAGTAGAGTGAGCCTTGGCCCCCAAAGGAGGGGGAAGACCAGAGGACTCATAGGAGACGTTGATAGCCTCGACTATCCAACGACTAAGGGTCTGCTTGGTGGCAGGAGAACCCTTGTTAGAAGGACCGTAGCAAACAAGCAATTGGTCTGATTTTCTCCACAGGGCAGCTCTGTGGACGTATGCGTCCAGTGCTCGCACTGGACACATACAGTTTAGCTTCTCTTGGTCTGGCTCCCGAAAGGGAGGAGGACAGAAGGCCTGCAGTACGATAGGTTGTGGTGTAACAGAGGGAACCTTCGGAACGTAACCCGCTCGAGGGTATAAGAATGCTTTGGCCATACCAGGGGCAAAGTCTAAGTAGGTAGGGGCCACCGAAAGGGCCTGAAGATCTCCAACTCTCTTTAGTGAGGTGATTGCCAGTAACAGGGCAGTTTTAAGTGTCAGATGTCTATCTGAGATATCTTGTATTGGCTCGAATGGAGCTTTACAAAGAGCCTCTAGAACCACAACCAAATCCCAGGGGGGAACACGGGATCGTACTGGAGGTCTCAGCCTCAGCGCACCGCGGAGGAAACGTGTAACTAGGGGGTGTCTACCCACTGACTGACCATTGAAAGGGACGTGGAAAGCAGATATGGCCGCCACGTAAACCTTTAAGGTGGAGTGGGATAACCCCGCAGAGAGCCTGGCTTGTAAAAACTCCAGAACTGTACCAACTGGGCAGTCTGCTGGGTCAAGCTGGCGGTCTCTGCACCATGAAGTGAAGAGCTTCCACTTCAGGGCGTACAGTTTCCTCGTAGAGGGAGCTCTGGATTGGAGTAGGGTCTCAACAACCTAGGTTGAGAGACCAGCTGCTAACAGCTGTGCCCCCTCAGGGGCCACACCCACAGCTTCCACAACTCCGGGCGAGGGTGAATTATCGTGCCTGTGAGAGTAGGTCTGTCCTGATCGGTATCTCCCACGGAGAGCCGTCGAGGAGCGAGACTAGATCTGAGAACCATACTCGGCCCGGCCAGAACGGGGCTACTAGTAGTAGACGGGCCCCGTCCCGGCGTACTCTCGCCAGAACTCCCGGGAGCAGAGCGATAGGGGGAAAAGCGTACAGACGAAGCCTCGGCCAGGTCTGTACCATAGCGTCCAGTCCCAGAGGAGCTGGATGAACTAGAGAGAACCAGAGGGGACATTGCGATGTCTCCTGAGTCGCAAAGAGGTCCACCTGGGCTGTACCAAATACTCTCCATATCTGCTTCACCACCTCGGGGTGAAGCATCCATTCCCCGGGCCTCGGCCCCTGTCTCGACAGTATGTCTGCTCCCACATTCAATCTCCCAGGAATATACGCTGCTCTGATCGAGAGGAGTTTGCCCTGGGACCACAGAAGGATCTGGTGTGCCAGCTTGTACAAGGGGCGCGAACGCAGACCCCCCTGGTGATTGATATAAGAGACCACTGATGTGTTGTCGGTGCGCACCAACACATGGTGACCTCTCAGGTCTGGGAGGAAATATTTCAATGCTCGATAGACCGCTAGTATCTCTAGGCAATTGATGTGCCATGTTAGATGGCGACCACTCCACAGACCGCGGGCAGGGTGGCCGCTCATGACCGCACCCCAACCGGTGAGGGACGCATCTGTCGCTAGCGTTACATGGCAACAAGGAACTCCCAGCACCAGGCCCTGATTCAAGAACCAAGGTTTCCTCCACATGTCTAAGGCACGAAGGCACCGCCGCGTGACCTTGATAACTCGACGTGGATTTCCCCTCGGGGAAAAGCCCTTGGACTTGAGCCACCACTGTAGGGGTCTCATGTACAGCAGGCCAAAAGGTATCACGTTGGACGCAGCTGCCATCAGCCCTAACAATCTCTGGAATTGTTTGACAGTGAGTGACTGGCCTTCTTTGACTCTCTCGACTGATGTGAGGATCGACTCGATCCGAGCAGGAGACAAGCGTGCCTGCATCGCGGTCGAATTCCACACTACGCCTAGATAGGTGGTTCGTTGAACTGGAGAAAGTACACTCCTCTTGGCGTTTAGTCTCAAACCCAGCTCCCCCATGTGTGCGAGAACGACATCTCGATGTTGAGCCGCCATCTGCTCTGATTGAGCTAGGATCAACCAATCGTCGATATAATTTAAAATGCGGATGCCCTGCATACGGAGGGATACCAGAGCCGCATCCATACATTTCGTGAACGTGCGGGGTGAGAGTGCGAGGCCAAAGGGAAGTACTCGATATTGATAAGCTTTGCCCCCGAAAGCGAACCTCAGAAACTTCCTGTGTTGTGGAAGGATTGATATGTGGAAGTATGCGTCTTTGAGATCTATTGTGACAAACCAGTCCTCGGATCTGATTTGAGCTACAACCTGGTTGACAGTGAGCATCTTGAACTTCAGTGACATAACTGAGCGGTTCAGGAGACGTAAGTCTAGGATCGGACGCAACCCCCCATCCTTCTTTGGAACTATGAAATACCGGCTGTAAAATCCGGATTCCCTGTCTAGAGGAGGGACCACCTTGATGGCCTCCTTCCTTAATAGGGTATTCACTTCTTGTTCCATAACCAGAGCCTGCTGGGGGCCGACCACAGTCAGTGTAACCCCGTTGAACTTCGGTGGTGGATGACCGAACTGAATGCAATAGCCTCTTTCTATTGTACGCAGGACCCATTGAGATACATTTGGCAGTAGCTTCCACGCTGCTAAATAATCTACTAAGGGAATCAGTCTCTCGAGACTGACCTCTGGTGTAAGAGGCCCCCGAAGGGGCGGCGAGCATCCCAGCTCCGCTACGCTCACGGGCGGAAGTACCTGGGGGTGGCGCTCGCTGGAGGCCGCTGCGCCCTGAAGCTCTGGCAGGGTTGGCAGACCGACCTCCTGAGGGTACTGAGGTGAGACGGGCACCGTGTAATGAGGTGAACCGCGCTCTACCCCAGCAGGGGCTACCCTCTGGATCCTGGCGTCAGGATCTTTTCGTCGAGGACTTCCGGGCTTCGATGACAGATCTTAAATCGGTTTTCGCCCTAGAAGCCCCCGACTCAGAGCGTCGTTGCCCTCGGTCCCGACGTGGGGGAGCACGAGTGGCGACGCTCTGCTTTTGCGCTTCCCGGTGTGAGGAGCCGGTATGTGGCGTGGTCATCTCCCGCCCAGATGCACCACGAGAGCGACGAGGGAGGAAACTCTGGAACGCTGCCGCCTGCTTGTGTGCCTCCTGGAACCTGTCTACGACAGTATTAACTGTGTCGCCGAACAGGCCCGAGGCTTGAAGCGGGGCGTCCAGGAGGCAGACCCTGTCTCGTTCTTTAATTTCTGACAGGGTCAGCCACAAATGCCTCTCCGCGGCCACTAAGGCTGCCATAGACCGCCCAATTGCGCGAGCGGTCTCCTTAGTGGCGCGGAGGGAGAGATCAGCGGTCTTTCTGAGTTCTTCAATATCTTCAGACTTAATCCCCTCCCCCTCATCGACATCTCTCAGCAGGTCAGCCTGATAAGCTTGCAGGACTGCCATAGTATGAAGGCACGCTCTAGCCTGACCTGCTGCCACATAACCTTTGCCCACTAGCGATGATGTAACTCGAAGCGGCTTAGTGGGCAATGTCGGAGCCTTTAGAGACGAGGCCGAACCGGGTGACAGATAGCCTGCGAGCGTCTGTTCAACCCGTGGCATCGCTCTATAACCACGCTCTCCCAGCCCCATCACGTTGCCATAATATAGTGAATCAGGGCCAAAGAGGCGGGTCGAATACGGGTGATTCCACGATCTCGATAACTCATCATGGAGATCGGGAAAATACGGAAGGCTCCGACGTGGAGGTGGTTGCTTCGGCCGCAGAAAGCGTTCGTCTAATTTGCTTCTCTGCGGCTCAGTCTGTTTTTCAGCAGGCCAGTCGATTTTTAATTTATCTACTGCACGCGTGACCACCTCCAAAAGCTCCTCATACTGGGGCGACAGGGGTGGCGAATCCCCAGCAACAGTCTCCACATCGACCTCCTCGGAGGACGAGAGGTGAAGAGCTGATCCCTCACCCTGGGGGGAAGAAACCGACGAGCGTGCTTCCGAACCCAGGTCTTGGGCGCCGGATCTGGCAGATGAGGAAGGAGATAAGGACTGGCCCGTCTCCATTCCTTCTGACAGATCCACCTGCGAACCCCACGAGTGCAGCAGCCGCTCTGCCTCGGCAGAAGCGGGGCCAGCACCGCGAGGAACGCTGGTGAAGGCTCCCTCCTCGAAGAGAGCCCTCCGGGATCGAAGCGTCCGCATTGGCAAACGTTCGCAATGCGGGCAGTCGGCCCCCTCGAGAGCCGACTCAGCATGCTTCGATCCCAGGCAAGCCACGCACAGCCTGTGTGTATCCCCGCTCAAAATGTAGTGAGTGCAGGGAGGAACACACAGTCTGTAACGCGGCTTGGAATCGCCCTTCAAATGTTTGGTCTTTTGCTTCTGCTTAGGCATATTGAGCTGTTTTAGCGATCTTTTTAAGCTAAGGGACTGACAACAATAAATAGGACCAACAGGACAGACTTTTGCACATGCACACACAGAGCGCTTGCTGACAGATTCGAAGCTGAAGCTAGCTGCACGGCACGTGCTTTTATAGCTTCCTGGTCGCTACGTCACCCCGCCAGTGACGTCACACCTTTCCGATGGACTGATTGCACACGATATTCAGAGTCGGTCTCGTCAGGGACGTTCCCCAAAAGCGTTTCGACGCAGCTCGAGTTCCTGAAAAGGAACAACATGTTTCCTGATGATATCTCCCAAGGGTAACATATAAAACGTGAAGAGTAGCGGCCCTAGTACTGAGCCTTGAGGTACTCCATACTGCACTTGTGATCAATATGATACATCTTCATTCACTGCTACGAACTGATGGCGGTCATATAAGTAAGATTTAAACCATGCTAATGCATTTCAATTAAAGCCAAAAAAGTGTTCAAGTCTATGCAAAAGAATGTTGTGGTCAATTGTGTCAAACGCAGCACTAAGATCCAATAAAACTAATAGAAAAATACACCCATTATCAGATGATAAGAGTAGATCATTTGTAACTCTAAGGAGAGCAGTCTTAGTACTATGATACGGTCTAAATCCTGACTGGAAATCCTCACATATACCATTTTTCTCTAAGAAGGAATATAATTGTGAAGATACCACCTTTTCTAGTATCTTGGACAGAAAAGGGAGATTCGAGATTGGTCTATAATTAACTAGTTCTTTGGGCTCAAGTTGTGGTTTTTTGATGAGAGGCTTAATAACAGCCAGTTTTAAGGTTTTGGGGACATATCCTAAAGACAATGAGGAATTCATAATGAAGAGGATCTATGACTTCTGGAAGCACCTCTTTTAGGAGCTTAGATGGTATAGGGTCTAACATACATGTTGTTGGTTTAGATGATTTAACAAGTTTATACAATTCTTCCTCTCCTATAGTAGAGAATGAGTGGAACTGTTCCTCAGGGGGTCTATAGTGCACTGTCTGATGTGATACTGTAGCTGGCAATTTTATCTCTAATAGTATCGATTTTAGAAGTAAAGTAGTTCATAAAGTCATTACTACTGGGGTGTTGGGAAATGTCAACACTTGTTGAGGCTTTATTTTTCGTTAATTTAGCCACTGTATTGAATAAATACCTGGGGTTATGTTTGTTTTCTTCTAAAGGAGAAGAAAAGTAATCGCATCTAGCAGTTTTTAATGCTTTTCTGTAGGATAGGTTACTTTCCCGCCAAGCAATACGAAATACCTCTAGTTTTGTTTTCCTCCAGCTGCGCTCCATTTTTCCGGCTGCTCTCTTTAGGGTGCGAGTATGCTCATTATACCATGGTGTCAAACTGTTTTCCTTAACCTTCCTTAAGCGTAGAAGAGCAACTGTATTTAAAGTGCTAGAAAACAGAGAGTCCATAGTTTCTATTATATCATCAAGTTGTTCTGAGGTTTTGGATATGCTAAGGAATTTGGATACATCAGGAAGATAACTTAAAAAGCAGTCTTTTGTGGTAGAAGTGATGGCTCTTCCATACTTGTAACAAATAGTAGAATTTACAATTTTGGCTAAATAAAGTTTGCACAAAACTAAATAATGATCTGAGATATCACTTGGCTGCATAATTTCAACACTATCAACATCAATTCCATGTGACAGTATTAAATCTAGAGTATGATTTCGACAATGAGTAGGTCCTGAAACGTGTTGTCTAACCCCAATAGAGTTCAGAATGTCTATAAATGCTGATCCCAATGCATCTTTTTCATTATCAACATGGATATTAAAATGACCAACTATTAAAACTTTATCTACAGCCAGAACTAACTTGGATGTAAAATCACCAAACTCTTTAATAAAGTCTGTATGGTGCCGTGGTGGCCTGTATACAGTAGCCAGTACAAACATAACAGGGGATTTATCATTAACATTTGTTTCTCTGGATAATGTTATATGAAGCACCATTACTTCAAACGAGTTATACTTAGATTATATTAGATTAGATTCAACTTTATTGTCACTGCACATGTAAGGTACAAGGCAACGAAATGCAGTTAGCATCTAACCAGAAGTGCAATAAGCAGTAAGTACAGAATATACAAGGTCTATAATATGTACAATAACTATACAGATAAGTATTTTGGACATAATTTACAGATTTTAAATACTATAAGCATGATATACAGGTAGGTGTACTATGAACATACTATGCAGATGGATTATGTAAAAGTGTATGTACACTATAGGCAGAACTATGAACATATGAACATAATTTACACTAGTGCAATGGACATTAAAGTGCATAGAAAATATTTCAGTGTGCAAATGGATTACTCAGTGTTTCTGGATGAACAGACAGTAGTGCAAGTAATAACAAGTTTACTGTTGTTTGTTTGTTGTAAATAAATAAATCAGTCAGATGCAGTGGTGAAGAGGGGGAGGAGTCTGTGTGTGTGGTGTGGGGTGGTGTCAGAGGTCAAAGTTCAGCAAGGAGACAGCTGTAGGGAAAAAGCTGTTCCTGAATCTTGTGGTCCTTGTCCGGAGGCTCCTGAAGCGCCGCCCGGAGGGCAGGAGGTTAAACAGTCCATGGTCAGGGTGAGAGGAGTCCTTAAGAATGCTGTGAGCTCGACGTAGACAGCGTTTCCTCTGGATGTCCTCAAGAGCAGGAAGTGGTGTCCCTGTGATGCGTTGGGCAGTTTTCACCACCCTCTGCGGTGCCTTGCGGTCAGCCACTGAGCAGTTCCCAGTCTGGTACTGTGATGCAACTAGTCAGGATGCTCTCGATCGCACACCGGTAGAAGTTCACCAGGATGGCTGAAGACAGCTGGTTCTTCTTCAGTGTCCTGAGGAAGAAGAGGCGCTGGTGAGCCTTCTTGACCAGGCTGGAGGTGTGTGTAGTCCAGGACAGTTCCTCCGAGATGGTGGTTCCCAGGAACTTGAAACTGGAGACACGTTCAACAACCATCCCGTTAATGTGGATGGGGTCATGTGTGCTTCCTTTCTTCTTCCTGAAGTCCACAATGAGCTCCTTTGTCTTAGTGGTGTTAAGGAGCAGGTTATTGTCAGTGCACCATGTGGCCAGGTGCTGTACCTCCTCCCTGTAGGCAGTCTCATTGTTGTCTGTGATGAGGCCAATCACCGTAGTGTCGTCTGCAAACTTAATGATGGAGTTGGATCCATGCACAGGCTTGCAGTCGTGGGTGTAGAGGGAGTAAAGGAATGGGCTCAGCACACAGCCCTGTGGTACGCCGGTGTTGAGTGTGATGGTGGTGGAGTGGTTGTGGCCTGACCTAACATGCTGAGGTCTGTTGGTCAGAAAGTCCATAATCCAGTTGCAGAGGGAGGTGTTAATGTCAAGGTCTCCAATTTTTGTTGTCAGCTTGGAGGGAATGATGGTGTTAAATGCTGAACTGAAGTCAACAAACAACATCCGTACATATGTGTTGTTATTGTCCAAGTGTGTGAGTGCAGAGTGCAGCACTGTGCATACTGCATCCTCTGTGCTCCTATTTTTACGGTAGGCAAATTGGAGTGGGTCCAGTGTGGGTGGGAGGCAGTCTTTGAGGTGTGCTAGGACCAGCTGCTCAAAGCACTTCATGATGATGGGTGTGAGTGCTACGGGGCGATAGTCATCAGGCACATTGGGGAGGAGTTTTTTGGTACTGGCACAATGGATGTGGACTTAAAACATGTTGGCACAGTTGCATGGGTGAGGGACAGGTTGAAAATGTCTGTGAAGACCCCTGCAAGCTGCTCAGCACATGCCTTAAGCACACGTCCAGGAATGCCATCCGGGCCAGCAGCCTTGCGTGCGTTGATCCGGCTCAATGCAGTGTGGACATCTGTGGAGGTGAGTTTGAGAGGTTGGTGGTCTGCTGAGGGTGAGATTTTGGTTTTGAGATTTTTTCCTTTTTGATGCCCCTTTCCAGATTAGCCCTGGATTTTCTGTAGGCCTGAGCGTCATCTGACCTTAAGGCAGTGTTGCAGGCTTTCAGCAGAAGTCACACCTCCTTGTTCATCCATGGCTTCTGATTAGGGTATGTTGTTATCTGTTTTTCTGTTGTAACACTGTCAATGGTGGTGTTGATGTAATCCATTACAGAGGAGGAATAGATGTGAATGTCCGTGTGAGAGCCACAGGCAGCCTGAGAAGCAAACATACTCCAGTCAGTGTGTTGAAACCTGTCCTGAAGTAAAGAGTCTGCTCCAGTTGGCCACACTTTGATGGTCCTCACTGATGGCTTCACACGGTTGATGAGGGGTGAATACTTAGGGGTGAGAAACAAAGAAAGGTGATCAGACTGTCCGAGGTGGGGGAGGGGGTCGCGTTGTAAGCTCCATCAATGTTTGTTTTAACATGATCCAAAGTTTTTTCTCCTCTAGTGTGGCAGGAAACATGCTGATGGAATTTGGGGAGCACTGTCTTTAATTTGCAGTGATTAAAATCACCCGCGACAATAAAAGCAGCCTCTGGGTGAGCAGTCTGTTGTTTACTAATGGCTGCATGAATTCCGTTGAAAGCAAGCTTGGCATTAACATCTGGTGGAATATAGACTGCGGTTATAATGGTGAAAGTGAACTCCCGCGGCAGATAAAAAGGTCTACATTTAACCATGAGAAACTCTAGGTTAGCTGAGCAGTGTCTCCCAACAATGACAGTGTTCATACACCAAGCTTTGTTGACATAAATGCACAATCCACCACCTCTTGTCTTACCGGAGTCATCTGCCGTTCTATCTGCCCGGAGCGTGTAGCGCCCGGCTAGCTCAATAGCATTATTGGGTATGTCGCTGTGTAGCCATGTTTCTGTGAAAACCATGATATTGCAGTCCAAAAGTCTCTTACTGTTGGTGATGCGAAGTCGTAACTCATCCATTTTGTTCACCAGTGACCGCACATTAGCAAGGAAAATGCTGGGTAAAGAGAGATGGAGCGGTGTTAGCTTTAGCTTAGCTCTTAGACCTCCGCGCTTCCCCCGCCTTTGTTTACGATCTTGATGCCGCCTGCGAGCACTTCCGCCCGGCCGGGTAGAGTGCTTACGCGCCACCATCTTGGTCATCTTGAAGCCTGCCCTCTGAGAAATCCTGAAAACGTTGTTATAAATTAAAGCAGCACCTCCCCCTTTGCCTTTTAGACGCGGCTCATGTTTATAACAGTAATCTTGGGGGGTGGACTCATTCCAAACAATGTAATCATCAGGTTTTAGCCAGTTATCTGTCAAACAGAGCACATCCATATTATGATCAGTGATCATATTATTTACAAAAAGTGTTTTCGTAGAAAGGGATCTGATATTCAATAAGCCAAGCTTTATCATTTGTTTATCCATATTGCATCTGTTTTTTATTTGTTGAACCTCAATTCAATTGTTAATCTTAACTTGGTTTGGACGTTTTTTGTATTTTCTAGTTCGGGGAACAGGTACAGTCTCTATAGTGTGATATCTAGGTGAAAGAGTCTCTATGTGCTGAGAATTAGCTGACCTCTGTGACGTGAGGCAGCTAGCAGATGGTCGATTTAGCCAGTCTGTCTGCTTCCTGACCTGGGCCCCAGTTAGTCAAGTATAAACACTAAGACTATTTGCCATATTTCTAGAGAGAAGAGTGGCGCCACCCCAGGAGGGATGAAGACCATCTCTTTTCAACAGGTCAGGTCTGCCCCAAAAGCTTGTCCAATTGTCTATGAAACCTATGTTATTCTGTGGGCACCACTTAGACATCCAGCCATTGAGTGATGACAATCTGCTATGCATCTCATCACCACGGTAAGCAGGGAGGGGACCAGAGCATATTACAGTGTCTGACATCGTGCTTGCAAGTTCACACACCTCTTTAATGTTATATTTAGTGATCTCCGACTGGCGAAGTCGAACATCATTAGCGCCGGCATGAATAACAATCTTACTGTATTTCCGTTTAGCATTAGCCAGCACTTTTAAATTTGCCAAGATGTCAGGTGCTCTGGCTCCCGGTAAACATTTGACTATGGTGGCTGGTGTCTCTATATTCACATTCCGTACAATAGAATCACCAATAACTAGAGCACTTTCATCAGGTTTCTCAGTGGGTGCATCACTGAGTGGGGAGAACCTGTTTAATGTTTTGATCGGAACAGAAGAGCGGTGTTTTGACCCACAACTACGCTGCCTCACTGTCACCCAGTTGCCCTGCTGCAGGGGCTCTGTTGCCGGAACCGAACAATGTACAGGAATCCCTGAGCTAGACGCATCCAAAGCCGTATCTAGAGCCCTAACATTCTTACTGTCCTCAATTAAAGTTTAGATGCGTGTCTCTAATTCTGAAATCTTCTCTGTCAGCCTAACCATTTCCCTGCATTTATCACATGTGAATCCCTCATCTGTGACAGAGATAGATAAACTGTACATGTGGCAAGAGGTGCAAATAACAACAGCAGGAGAAGCCATTACTCACCGTGCTTGATGAAATATTCTTACTGTGGTTGTTTGATGAACTTGTGAAAAACTGGAGTGAGAGAGAGGAGAGGAGAAAAGAAAACAGCGATAGGTTCGAATGAAAACGCTAATGACAAGCTAACGAGTGCTAATGCTTTGCAGGTGTACTGCACTCACGGATATAAAATAAAAGTGAACGATCAAAATTAATCTGTTAAGATTGATCGATAATATCAGAAATATGGTGTGAATTAAGTTATATTTGATCACTTAAAAAAAACAGAGAGTGATAGTAAGATAAAGTTTCTAGAGAAAAAAAAAATAATAATAAAAACAGCTACACGGAGCTACGATTAGCTACAGAAGGCCAACAGGAAGTAGAGAAAACACTGTCCATCAGCGACACCCGCAGTCAGGGAGTGACCTGATGCAAAGCTTACACACACACCAACAAATATGAGGCATGCAAGATTTGTTACGCATGAGAAAAAACAAATAGAACAATAAAAATCTTCAAAAATGTTCACTTTCATACATTGTCTATGCCAAAAAAAAATAGTAATTCAGTCGACTTTCAAAATTTGCATTGTTTAAAATAACTACTTGAAAGCAAAACCTATTGTGGATGCTAACCTGAATCCCCCCATAGATGACATAGATTTGCAGAAAATTTTCAAATGTTGTTTGAAAAATAAATAATTTACTGGTGGAAGGTACAAAATCCCAACATTTATTTATGTAAGCTATATATATGTACACTTTAGAGGAATTTATAGTAATGTTGATATTACTTAGCCAGTCCCAAACTCATTCTCTCAAATGGCTTGGGCATGCATTTTGTACATTAACTTTTGGATTGCTTATGATTGTCACTGATATGGCTTTATTCCACTACTATGAAGTACAATATGTATTTCTTCTGTATCTGTTCTTAAGAATTTTTAATTTTTAAGAGTAAAATTCTTTGTAACTTCATAACAAAATATAACTGTCAAAAAAGTATAACTAACCTCTCAGTGTTCCAAGAGTACTGAGAAAAATTATGTTTTATTATTATTATTATTATTCAAATATCAACTTTCTACCAAAGTTATTGCAGTAAAACTCCACTGGCATCAAAAATGAAATATTATTACAATAAAAAACATACCATGTTAATATATTGTGATCTTTCAATATTAACAATAACAACTATGGTACAATGTAAAAAAAATCCTGTTAAATATAAAGCATGCAGACATGGATGCCTGAAATTTAATGCAATAATTAAATAGTCATAAAATGTACTGAAAACCATCCTTATTATTCAGATGATGAACCATGTGGTTAATCAAAGTTAATTACATGTTGTAACGTGTGCTCTCTATTTTGTGTTTTTTTGTTTGGTTCTGTCATGTTTTGGTTGTGAAGTGAAGTGAAAGTGAAAGTGAAAGTGAAGTAACATTCAGCCAAGTATGGTGACCCATACTCAGAATTTGTGCTCTGCATTTAACCCATCCGAAATGCACACACACAGAGCAGTGAACACACACACACACACTGTGAGCACACACCCGGAGCAGTGGGCAGCCATTTATGCTGCGGCGCCCGGGGAGCAGTTGGGGGTTCGATGCCTTGCTCAAGGGCACCTAAGTCGTGGTATTGAAGGTGGAGAGAGAACTGTACATGCACTCCCCCCACCCACAATTCCTGCCGGCCCGGGACTCGAACTCACAACCTTTCGATTGGGAGTCCGGCTCCCTAACCATTAGGCCACGACTTCCCCCCATCATTGTCATCATTTATCATAGTTTTCTCTGTGATCTATCTAGTTTTCCTGTTATATTATTCATAATTTATTTGTCATTATATTCGCCTTTCTTGTTAATTTACTTCCTTTGTTTGCTCTGTGACCTTAAGCCTTCAGTTCTCCCTTTAGTCTAGATGAAAATAGGGGTCCACGCGCACCCCCCAGCTTTTTTCATGCTACCTGATTTTTTAACATCCTTAAAGTGTCTATTTTCATAATCTGAAATAATGTCCCAAAGGGTTCTTTTTTAACCCTTTGCTGCACTCGACCGGAACCCGAAAAATCAAAAAAATGAAGTGAAGTGACATTCAGCCAAGTATGGTGACCCATACTCAGAATTTGTGCTCTGCATTTAACCCATCCGAAATGCACACACACACAGAGCAGTGAACACACACACACACTGTGAGCATACACTCGGAGCAGTGGGCAGCCATTTATGCTGCGGCGCCCGGGGAGCAGTTGGGGGTTTGATGTCTTGCTCAAGGGCACCTAAGTCGTGGTATTGAAGGTGGAGAGAGAACTGTACATGCACTCCCCCCACCCACAATTCCTGCCGGCCCAGGACTCGAACTCACAACCTTTCGATTGGGAGTCCGACTCTCTAACCATTAGGCCACGACTTCCCCATAAATGATATAGAAAGGGGCATAACATTAGAAGTAAACAACATTCAGAGACAATTGAACACAATTTCCCATACAATTCTGACCCCAGGAATTTAATGGAATGGTTATTTTTGAAATTTAATAACATATTGACCTTATTTCTGGACAAAGATAGCAAAAAATGGCCAAGGATGTGTAGAGGATCAACTATTTTTTCGTTTTCTGAAGCGCATAGAGTGATTTTTTTCCCACAACCTGTTTTTTCTTTATCATTCAACTGTCTATTTTAAGATTAAATTGGGTACCAAGCTGAAATAATGTCCAAAATGCTTTATTTTTAACCCTTTGCACCAAACCTGAAAAATCAAAATATTATATAAAGTGGCATAACTTTTGATGTAAACAACTCACAGAGACAAATGGACACATTTTTCAATACAATTCTGACCCCAGAAATTGTTATTTGTCATGTTTTACAACATCTTGACCATCTGTGGTCAAAAACAGCAAAAAAGTTCATTTGACAGAGTTTTTATTATACTTAGCAGCCTGAAATACGGTTTATTTTAACCTTTTACTTCACCTATCCTGAACCTGAAGTGAGAAGCTATCATATCTACACAGTATATGAGATATGAGACTCTGTGAAGACGTCAGATCACCATACCACATGAGGGATATTTGTGAACAGATTCCATTGAAATTAGAGGACTTGTCTTTGGATACATTTGGCTATCACCAATACTGCTATAAAAGCTTTACAGGGAAAATAGATCATTTACAAGTGTCAAAGGCTTCTACATCTGGTGAATCATTATCATTGAAAAGGGATTCTCTGCGCCATGTCAAATCACTGTCAGTTCAATCTGAAGGAGCTCCAAGAAGGTGTTCCTTCTTGTTTCCCAATCAGTGCATTTTCTGTGACAAAGCAAAATCCAAGTTCAAGGGCAAGACTGAAGAGCTGGAAACACAAGGAACCAGCCTGGAAAGTTACTGAACCTAGGGCACAGGAATTAAAGAAAGAGGCTCTTTATCGCAAGGTGCAGGGCAAGGACCTTTTTGCAATGGAAGCTAAGTATCATCCATCATGCAGAAACAACTTCAAAACAGAGTAGCAAACCCATGAGCGTGGAAGGGAGAGAGTAGAATAGGCAGCAGACAACACTGACAGCCTGCAGGCCCAGAAGATAGCAGCACATAACAAGTCATATTGTGTGGTAAAGGATTACATTCTTAGGAATGTGATTGAATGCAAAGAGGTTGTCCAACTAAGATCCATGTGCAACTTGTACATGAAGACATTGGAAAATCAAGGTTTTCCTAATCCTGAATACCGCAGTGAGAAATTGGCAAGACAGTTACAGGGAGACAAAGACATCTCTCATGAAATCACATTCTCCAAGGTGCAACAACACGGGTGTATTAAGTCGAACCTCATATACAGCTCAGCATTAATGTAGATGAATTATAATGCAGTTGGATGTGCATACAAACTTAGAACAGCTGACCAACTTCAAGTAGTAGCACTCACCCTCCATTCTCATATTATAAAGGCATTCAAAGAGTCAAAGGAGCTACCATGGCCCCCGACAGGACAGGAGCTAGATGCTGTGAATATGGACGTGCTTCTTCCAGAGCATCTTGTACAATTTCCGAGCTCATTGGTGACTGGGACACTTGATGGCGAAAAGTGTGAAAAGACACAGAGGCTGGTCTATTCTATTACACAAGATGTGTGTGGAGCAGCAACTAACAGCAAGTGGAAACTTCCAAAGCACATCCTCCTATGTGCTAGCCTTCGACACCTCTATCAATGAAAACAGGTGAGTTATAAGTTAATTTACTGCTTTCGAGGTCCTACATTGTCAATGCTGAACTCTTTTTGATACAGGTATTTGATTTTGATATTTACTAAAGCAATTTTTTCTGTCTTTCTGTCTTTTCTGTCTCAAGTTTCATACTGAAATTCTGAGTGTCCTAGTCGTGAAAGGATTGTTGTGAGCTACAAAGACAGAAAATTGCTTTAGTAAATATCAAAATCAATTACCTGTATCAAAAAGAGTTCAGGGTGTGGTCCTGGTCAAGACAATCTCCTGAACTCCAAACTGTATGTCAGAATGGGAAAGAAAGGTGATTTAAGCAATTTTTAGTGTGGCATGGTTGTTGGTGCCAGATGGGCCGGTCTGAGTATTTCACAATCTGCTCAGTTACTGGGATTTTCACGGACAACCATTTCTAGGGTTTACAAAGAATGGTGTGAAAAGGGAAAAACATCCAGTATGCCACAGAAGCCACAACATGCACAACCTTGAGGCGGATGGACTACAACAGCAGAAGACCCCACCAGGTACCACTCATCTACACTACAAATAGGAAAAAGAGGCTACAATTTGCATGAGCTCAACAAAATTTGACAGTTGAAGACTGGAAAAATGTTGCCTGGTCTGATGAGTCTTGATTTCTGTTGAGACATTCAGAGGGTAGAGTCAGAATTTGGCGTAAAACAGAATGAGAACATTTACATTTAGCTGACGCTTTTATCCAAAGTGACTTACAATTGCTATATATGTCAGAGGTTGCACGCCTCTGGAGCAACAGTGGATTCGAACCCGGGTCTCTCACACCAAAGGCATGTGTCTTATCCACTGTGCCAACACCACCCCATGGATCCATCATGCCTTGTTACCACTGTGCAGGCTGGTGGTGGTGTAATGGTGTGGGGGATGTTTTCTTGGCACACTTTAGGCCCCTTAGTGCCAATTGGGCATCATTTAAATGCCAGGGCCTACCTGAGCATTGTTTCTGACCATGTCCATCCCTTTATGACCACCATGTACCCATCCTCTGATGGCTACTTCCAGCAGGATAATGCACCAGTCACAAAGCTCGAATCATTTCAAATTGGTTTCTTGAACATGACAATGAGTTCACTGTACTAAAATGGCCCCCACAGTCACCAGATCTCAACCCAATAGAGCATCTTTGGGATGTGGTGGAACGGGAGCTTTGTGCCCTGGATGTGCATCCCATAAATCTCCATCAACTGCAAGATGCTATCCTATCAATATGGGCCAACATCTCTAAAGAATACTTTCAGCACCTTGTTGAATCAATGCCACATAGAATTAAGGCAGTTCTGAAGGCGAAAGGGGGTCAAACGCAGTATTAGTATGGTGTTCCTAATAATCCTTTAGGTGAGTGTATTTTCCCTGTAAAGCTTTTATAGCAGTATTGGTGATAGCCAATTGTATCCAAAGACAAGTCCTCTAATTTCAATGGAATCTGTTCACAAATATCCCTCATGTGGTATGGTGAACTGATGTCTTCACAGTCTCATATGTAGTATACTGTGTAGATATGATAGCTTCTCGCTTGCCCTCCCCCCCCTGCATGTGTTGAGTGTGGTAACATTACCATACTCAGAAAGAGTTGAGACATGTAAAATACATGTTAGGGAACGAATCCTATTTGGAGGCACTTCAGCTGTGTTACAATGTTTAATTTTCCCCTTGGTCAAAGTCAAAGTCAAAGTCACCTTTATTTATATAGCGCTTTAAACAAAATACATTGTGTCAAAGCAACTGAACAACATTCATTAGGAAAACAGTGTCAATAATGCAAAATGATAGTTAAAGGCAGTTCATCATTGGATTCAGTTATGTCATCTCTGTTCAGTTAATTACTGTCTGTGCATTTATTTGCAATCAAGTCAACGATATCGCTGTAGATGAAGTGTCCCCAACTAAGCAAGCCATGGTATGTATGAAGTATTGAGCCTGAAAAAAAAAAAAAAAAACTTTAGCTACCAACTAAGCTACCAACACTGCTAAGTATAATAAAAATGCTGTCAAATGAACTTTTTTTGCTCTTTTTGACCACAGATGGTCAAGATGTTGTAAAACATGACAAATAACAATTTCTGGGGTCAGAATTGTATTGAAAAATGTGTCCATTTGTCTCTGTGAGTTGTTTACATCAAAAGTTATTCCACTTTATATAATATTTCGATTTTTCGGGTTTGGTGCAAAGGGTTAAAAATAAAGCATTTTGGACATTATTTCAGCTTGGTACCCAATTTAATCTTAAAATAGACACTTGAATGATAAAGAAATAACAGGTTGTGGAAAAATAATCACCCTATGCGCTTCAGAAATCGAAAAAATAGTTGATCCTCTACACATCTTTGTCCATTTTTTGCTATTTTCGTCCAGAAATAAGGTCAATATGTTGTCAAATGTCAAAAATAACCATTCTATTAAATTCCTGGGGTCAGAATTGTATGGGAAAATGTGTTCATTTGTCTCTGTATGTTGTTTACTTCTAATGTTATGCCACTTTCTATATCATTTTTTGATTTTTCGGGTTCTGGTCGGGTGCAGCAAAGGGTTAAAAAAGAACCCTTTGGGACATTATTTCAGCTTGGTACCTGGCAGATTATGAAAATAGACACTTTAAGGATTTAAAAAAATCAGGTGGCATAAAAAAAGCCGGGGGGTGCGCGTGGACCCCTATTTTCCATCTAGACTACTTAGTCTCTGTCCATTCTGATTTGTAGTATTGTGGTTTTCTCCTGCGTTGTACCTGTTTCCAGAGCATTTTGACATTTAAGTCTGTCTTTCTGTTATACCACGTTATGTGAAACATATGGCCATAATTTTTTTAGGTAAAATTGTATATAATGTAATGTCAAACCTTTAACAGTTTTTGTCTGTATATGGTAAAGCAACTTAATGTTTATGAGTTACTAACCTAACCTAACAGGTTTCTACTATAGCATTTCTACAGTGTTTTCTATAAAAATTCCAAACAGCTTGATAACATACTGATCTTAAGCCAAGGAACAGCTATGACATTTACATAAACAAGTGACGTTTGCCAACTTCTTGACAACTGAAGCTCTTTGCAAGTTTGTCATGGGAAAATCCACAATCTGAAACTCCAAACATCATCTGTGAGTGGTGAAGAGAAATGTGACCTGTCAATAATATGCTAGAGCTCTGACAGCTGCTGAAATTCTGAGTGTGAGAAAGGTGAGGTTGCATCAAGACAGACAAATGGTGGCATTTAATCGGCTGTTTTCCTGTGGCTCTGGCTGCAGATGTCCTCCTTGATGTATATTTCATGGATTAAGATAAAGAAAGAAACACATTGTCACAATGTCTTTGACATTTTTTCTACCGGGAATCAGCATGTTTTTCTTTGCTTGTTTCCTTTTCATGGCTCAGCGTGAGATGTTATACTATGACTGTTTGCAGGTGTTTATGTGTGTGTGTGTGTGTGTGTGTGTGTGTAAAAGAGAGAGCAAGAGAGAGCAAAAAAGTCAAAACGGAGAAGGATAGTGTATGCGGAGAGAAAAATAAAAATGATTTAATATGGTCTTGAAAAAAATCTGTACTATTCGTGTTTTTCTCTCTCTCTCTCTCTCTCTCTCTCTCTCTCTCTTTTTTTGCTAATTTTTATTTATTTATTTTTTTTCATCCATCTTTCATTTAGTGGCTTTTAATAAATCAGTATTAAAATTTTTTATATATCTCACCCACGAATCAATTTAACTTTGATTATCAAATCAGTCTTTTCTTTTGTTGCAAAACCCTTAGAGTTGGGGTTATTGTATTATATTTGTACTTTTCAAAATGAACTCTTTATACATTTGTCACACTACAATAGCATTCAAAGACATTTATGTCTACTCACAATGTTCAACAGTAGACAGCTGAATTATCTATATAATGTGTTAATATGACAATTACAAAAATATTTTCTATTATTTAACAATGTTTTTCATCAGTTAAATTGTAGCTATAATTGCTTCCAGTTCATTTATCATGGAAGGGGAAGGTAATGTTGAGCACATGGCATTGTGGGATAGAATAATCTGCACAGTGTGTTCTGTTATATACAGTACTGCACATTTTGGCAAATGTAGTAGTTTTTGTCATTGGATATCCATTTCATTTAGAAAAATACCATACTATGCACATTCTACAAATTATATACTGCAGAAATATGCTACTCAGCTATTCAGAACATGGCCATTATGTTGATGCTAGAGAAACGTCTACAGACTTTTTAAACTATAGAGCAGTGGTTTTCAACCTGTGGGGTGGTATTGCAGGTGGGCAGCCAATTACTATTAAAAGAAACAATAATATTGTACATATATCTAAAAATGTCTGTCATAACATAATAACACCATTTCCTATATATAATTAAAAAAAATTAAACTGATACTATGCTTCCACTATTCGAGCTCGCTGGTTTAAGATTGAACCACCAATTTATCTTAGATATTTTTGCTGCATATGCTACAGAACTCCAGGTTCACACACTGTCTGTGATGCGCATTTTTTTCCGAGCCCAGGTTAATGGATCAGAGCATTCACACTGCATGCGGTAAAAGGCTAGAAATAAAAACGTGTGAAAATAATTAAAATCTAGCACATGGGCATAGAGAGAGTTGTGAGTGCACAGGACACAGTTAAAGTGAGAGGAGACGTTTTAAGTGCGCACACTCTCTCCGGACATCTCTCTTTCAGCGTGTATCTGAGCATGCGCGTCTGGTTTTGTGACAAAGCAAAGGAAATCTGCGTGTGAGCTGAGAGATTTGTGCTCGCGCATTAATTTAATGTGTCTTCACGTTACATTAATGCGTTCTCGCCACTGCTTCTGCACCGCATACACATACTGTATACACACTGCAAACGGAGTACGTGTGAACCTGTATAATGTATAACAAATCTATTTCAACATCTGAGGCACAGCTACAATTAATGAGCTCTATGAACAATGCATGGCAAAAAAGAAAAAAAGTACCTGGACATGGGATTTATTTATTTTTATTATTTTTGCAATACGTCTATACATTTTGTTTGACTTATGTCTGTTGTAGAGACGTTACAACTTTTTGATATAGCTCTAATTGGTTTTCTTTTGGTAATATGTTTCAAATTCATCCTGAATGCATTTATGACTGTAAAGCATATCTGTGTGTGTCAAAATTGTGATTAAAATCAAACCTCCAGCGCCAGGCCTTCATGATGAATCCTTGAGAGCCATGGAAGGCTGGGTTCCATATTGAGACCTAAGCGGTACTCGTATGCATATAGTCCAAGGTATAGCCTTAGAGTCTTTGTTTCCTCGGCAGACTTCTGCCTTCCCAAGAGGGAAGTCACCTCAAATTTCCCAGTTAGGTAGTGCTTTGACAATGGTGAGTGGAACTACTTGTTCCGAGCCTCAGCCTACACCTAATAGGGGAGTAGACAGCTCGCACAAGGCACTGGAAGGGGCAGCACCCATAGCGCTTTGGTAGGGATCCCATTTTCGTCTGACACCAACGTGGTGTTGAGAGTGACCGACTGAAAGGGAACTCGGTTACGTATGGTAACCCTCGTTCCCTGAATGAGGGAACGGAGACGCCATGTCCCGTCGCCATGGTTGCTGTACTGCCGCCTACGGTCTCTAGCTTGGCTCCTCAGCAAAAAACTGGTATGCATTGCACCTGCTGCCGCCTTATACTCACGCTGTGATCAGTGGCAGCTGGATGCAATATTTGCATGCCAATGTGCAATAGCTCGTTTAGTTTACACTCAAAGTAGATTGGTCTATCAAAGAGATATCCCATTTTCGTCGGTCACCAACATGGCAGACATCGGGAAGAAAGAAAAGGCTTTCTTCTCAATGGTCAGGTTTCGCCTTCTGAACTTTTCGGTATTTCCGTTGAGATGTTGATCTGGAAGTTCAGGGAGACGAAGGCGCGCTCTGCTTCTTTCAGATCCTTCGTTCCACGAAGGTCCAGGTCTGAGCCCGAACAACATAGGGGTCCTGGCCTGTCTCGATCTGAGTATCAGAGACGTGCACAGAAGGCTAGTGTCACGACTCGCCCTCATCCCCCACCTGCGGGCAGGGGTAAGAGGAATCGTGGGTCACGAGGAGATATGTCTACTAATAAACTCTGTGATTTCCTTTGCAGTGCTTAGTTACTGTGTTTACTAAACACTTGTCATCATCAGCCATCTGGCATCATGTTCCGGTATTAGGCGGCTGAGATCACAGGTTTCTGCGGGAGCCTCCTTGATCATCAGGCCTGGCACAGCACTGCAGGGAGTTCCATGGATGTCCGGCCAGGTCACCCTGAGGGGTTTTCTGGCCGCTTAGTTGTGTTGTTGCATCCAGCAGGAAGTGGAGGTGGCAGTTACAGAAGTCTTCTTGTATATGCTGCCTCAGGTAATGCTCCCCTCGCCAGAGGTTTGTAAAATTTGAGCTAGCCTCTCCTGTGCGATTCAGCGCCTCTGCAATACTTAGGAACCTTTAGGTACACACGCTAAGCTCTGTGTACTTTCTGAAAACCACATGGTGGTTAGTGTGCACATGTACACTTTGCGCACTTTCTAATATCCACGTAAGTGGTAAGTGTGCACGCAAGACTCTGCGCACTTTCTGAAATCCTGTAGGGTAAGGGTTACGCACTCCGCTTCGTTCCCTTTCTTGAGATGATTAGACCCTGGTTCTTTGGGCTCCATTCAGCCAGTGTGCATTTGTTTATACACCTCAAGCATCGCTTCCCTCAACATGAGGGGCTATTTGGGCAATTTCCCAAGAAGAGTCGCCTATGAGTGCCCTACTCTGAATTCGGGGGTTCTCCTCTCATATGAGACTGAGTTCTCTGTTTTTCCCCAGGGCGCTCCATCATTATTCCCACAGATCGAGCTGATGACTCTCAAACATACTGTTTTGAGATGCACCATTACATCTATGAGCTGCTCTATCAGAGTGCCACGAGAGCCCCTCCTTAGAACAGTATTTGAAAACCCATGCTATGGTAGGTGTGCACATGAAGTCTTTGCGCACTTTCTGAAATCCACACTGTGGTAAATGAGCACACTAGTATTCTGCGTTCTTTCTAGTTTCATAGTGTTGGCCCAGATCCGGACCACATCTGGCCGACGTGAATACATATAGCTGATGAATGGTTTTAATTTGGATCTGTTCCTCACACCAAGCATCACATGGATACAGAGGATTTAAACAAAATAAGACACTTTCATGATCATTAATCCTATTTAAATCTATTCTTCTTCTTCTTCTGACCCAAAATTTTCAACTATAACTCCTCCTAGAGCTTTAACTCTACAAACTCCAAACTCGGGTTAGACTTTCAGACTGTTCTGACTTGGTGAGCTATATCTTTTCAGACTGATTTGACTTTCAGTTTTCTTAAAATGAATATTAAAAATCATAAAAAACCCATAGACTTACATTGCAGAGTGCTCAAATTGAGCCAAGAATGCTAATCATGCTAGAAACATGTTAACGACATGCTAGTCGCATGTTAGTCATGCTAGAAACATGTTAGCAAAATGCTAATCATAATAGAAACATGCTAGCAATATGCGTATCATGCTAAAAACATGCTAACAACATGCTAGTCGCATGTTAGTAATGCTAGAAACATGCTAGCAATATGCTAACCATGCTTAAAACATGCTACCAACATACTAATCATGCTAGCAACATGCTAGCTGCATGCTAGCAACATGCTAGCAGCATGCTAATCATGCTAGAAACATGCTAGTGACATGTTAACAACATGCTAGTCATGCTAAAAATGCTAGCAACATGCTAATCATGATAGAAACATGCTAGCGACATGCTAATCATGCTAGAAACATGCTAGTCGCATGCTAGCAAAATGCTAACCAGAACACCAGAATATGAACGCTTGCGCTTGAAGTCTCTCGCTAAGTGTTTTCCTCCCATAGAAAAACATAAACGCTTAACATGGCTTAATGCAGGGGTCATCAACTATATTTGTCAAAGGGCCAGAATTTTTCTCTGCAGACACTGTAAGGGCCAGATACTCATAATATAAAATAAAATTCGATAGCGATATTTTAGGCTTCATATTTGTGAGGCTGTCAAGCTGTCCATCACTGTCACATGCAGGTCGTAGTTTGTGGAGAACACTAGAAGAAAGACCTTCTGAATATATTTGAATGAAAAATGGCACTCTCAAAGAGCCTTAAGCGAAAAGTTGATTCAGTGAACGTAGTTTTAATGAAGAATGGACTGATACGTACATATATATAGTGCCTACTGTTAGAAATGCTGTACCTGTGGGCCTCATTTGCTTTTTTTTTTTTTTCGTTAGATTTAAAAATAAATAAATATGGAACGGACCCGAATATTAGAATATTCGTTCGGTGGGTTGGTATTCGATTTGAAAATTTGAAGTTCGAATAATCGTTTTTTTTTTGTTGTTTTTTTTTGCACACCTGGGATCCCCGCGAAACGGTTCTCATTCCCCCTGAATAAGGCCGGTGAGACACTGGCTGCGTGAGCGTCTCAGCTGCGTGCCGTGTCCGTTTTTATTTTCACGCTCAAGCCACGCGGAAAACACGTGCATGCTAGGCGTGTTCCAACAACTGGAGTGTTCTCTGGCTAGAGCGCAGAACAGCGGAGTTTGTATGGACCGAAGTGCATGTCTGAGCTTGTGTTTTGTTGCTTTGACATTGTGGAAAATAGAGTAATAGAAACAAAATATATTAGCATTTTTACCCGTTATTATCAATCTAAATTAATCTCGTTTTTAATTTAACTTAATTTCATTTTTCTTTATTTAAATTTAGTTTTTCTTTATTTAAATTTAGTTTTTTCTTTATTTAAATTTAGTTTTTTCTTTATTTAAATTTCGTTTTTCTTTATTTAAATCTACCCTTACTGTGCCAATTTGTTAGTCAGAAAAATATTAGACTACCTTAAAAGTATTGCTTAATTCAACAGACCTGTGTGTGTGCGTTTTATATCACTAATGCAGTGTCCGTTCTTGTAGCATAAGCCCTGCACGCGTGAGGTGCGCCGATTTCCGCTAGTTCTGACTGTAGTTTACTAAAAGTTTATTAATTCTGAATGTGTCGTGTCTTGCGTGTCCATCTATATTTTACCAAATGCGACACTGCACTCCCTTGTGAAGTCGATTGGATGTACGGTTCTCGAAATAAAAAAATGCAAACGGAAATACAGACACAGATTCCTGCCTTTATTAGAGAGAAAAATAAGTCCAGCCCCTCTCTCCGAAGCTTCGAATAGTCAATGTTCATTACTACTGAAGTTTCGAAGCTCAAAAAATGGTATTCGGACCAGCCCTAAACTTTTTCCTCTTACAAGGCTATTCCTGAATTCAGTATTATTCTGGGGGCCGGATGGAAATCTTTGGCGGGCCGGATTTGGCCCGCGGGCCGCCAGTTGACGTTGCATGGCTTAATGTATTAAGATGCTATTAAAATATCAAATTAAATATAGTTTTTTGTTTTGTTTTTTTTTTACATAGAAAGAAGAACTAAAGAAGAAAGAGGAAATAAAAAAGAAATCTCCCACACAACCCAACTGTATACGAAACTGTATTGTTTATTTATTTATTTTAAATAGATTAATTATTATTTAAACACATTTTAATTAATACATGGGTATTATATATGGGAATAAAATGTGTTAAAAAAGGCCAGATAATGAATAAATATGTGTGACCTGCTAAAATTTATTAAAAATGTAAATTTCAAGCATTTCATAATTTGTGACATTACCCACTGCGCAATGTGACGTCGTAGTGATGTCATTTTCATGTAATTTTTGGATGTCCAAATTTGGTCCATTGAAGGGGTTGTTTTGTAACGCCAGGCGACGTCTTTTTTCGACGTCATCCGCCATCATTTTTCGACGTCTTCCGCACGTCATTTTTCGACGCCCATCCACAAAAGTTTGTTTACAATAAATCGCGCTCAGTGCTCTCAAACAAAACAGCGGCTTGTTCTTACACACACACACCATTTTTCGACGTCCATCCACAAAAGTTTGTTTACAATAAATCGCGCTCAGTGCTCTCAAACAAAACAGCGGCTTGTTCTTATACACACACACACACACACACACACACACACACACACACACACACACACACACACACACACACACACACACACCTTGCTTTACCTGGGACTCGAACTCGTGATCATCTGCTCCACATGCCAACGCTCTACTGTTTGAGCTACAGCATCAGACTTGTATGCATTTCCAGTTATCAGTCTAAATGTTGAACAATGATTATTAAATCAAACAATCGATCGAGTGATTTGAGGGTGAGAGAGTGAGATAATTTCTGATTATCGCGTTTAGGCTAAAAATAGGTTCGGCGCTTGGAACATAAGATCACGAGCATCTTGCAGTACATTTAAAATGTTTTAAATATAATATTTTAAATATTTCAAAAATATATTACATTTTAAATATAGCGATTTAGAAACGTGGATGGAGCAGTGAATAGGTTCATTACACAGCAAAATGACATGACAAACATCTTCATTTGTAAATTAAAAAAATTATAATAATCATGTAAATTTCCTGCACCTGTCATAGACGTCCAAATGACGTCCAAAAAATTACCCAGTTCAGGTCCAATGTTGAACGTAAATATGATGTCCAAGCTGGGTCATGGTTGGACGTCCAAATAGTGGACCTAGTTTGGACGTCGAAAAAAATTACCCAGTTCAAAAGTCCAATGTTGAACGTCTATATGACGTCAAAGTTGAGTCATGGTTGGACGTCCAAATAGTGGACCTAGTTTGGACGTCGAATAGATGTCCAGAATTGGTCATGGACCGACGGACCCAATATAGACATGATCTGCACGTCTATCCGACGTCCAATGTTTAGTGGGTAATGTTACTATAATGTCAAAATATGTTAGAACTAGGCCTAGCTATAACACGCAACAATAAGCAACCTTTTCAATCGTTTTATTTTTTCATGGCATAATGCACACATCCTTAAATGTAATCTAAACATTCCAAGTTAATATCTGTCACTGGCCAGCAGAGGGCACCCTCACCTGAATACTGACACACACGCATCCACTCATTCATCTACACTGACTACACTACATTTCCCACAAGCCCCGTCCTTGGACTCTGATCACCGTCACAGGTGCTCATCATCAGGACTTGTATATTACCCGTGTTTGATTTCCTGTTGCTGATCCTGTTTGATATCATTTACGTACCTTTTCTGCCTACCCAACGACCCTTGCTTGTTACTGGATTTTGATTCTCTGTCCTTCCTACGTTGCTGATATTGCTGGTATTGACCATTGCCTGTACGACTACGAGTCTCTGCAATAAAGCCTGCATATGGATCCCTTGTCGAGTTCTGGTTCATTACAGAAGACTTCGCCCACACGAGATCCAGCGGCTTATGAAGGTCTTCAAACCACCATGGCGGCCCAAGACAGTCAGATCGCTGCTAACCAGTTTCAGCTGAATCGACTGACGTCTATCACAGAGGAACTCGTCAAAGCCGTTCAGAGTCTCCATACAGCTCCCGCGGCCACACCAACGCCGGAAGCATCCGCCATTGCCCACGCTGCAGGGACGCCGTCCCAGGTTAATCCCCGTCTCGCTGTCCCGGAGAGATACAATGCTGACGCCAGCAAGTGTAAGGGATTTTTTTACAATGCTCACTGTTTGTTGAACAGCAACCCACGCTGTATACGACTGATACTGGGAGGATCGCCTTTGTTTGTTCACTGCTGACTGAGAAAGCACTGGAATGGATTACTGCTGTATGGGGCTCCGATGGATCTGCATTCACCTCTTTTCAGGATTTCCTACAACAGTTCAGGGCCGTATTCGATCATCCTTAGGAGGGAAAGGGAGCTGGAGATTGCCCATTGGAGTTATCGCAAGGCAAAATGACGGTGGCTGATTATGCCTTACGATTTCGCACTCTGGCGGCACAAACTAACTGGGTGAGCGACACGTTAAAAGTACTCTTCCGCAAGGGTCTGAATTATGATCTTCAAGCTGAGCTAGCATGCAGAGATGAGGGCAGAGATCTTAATAGTTTCATCGAACTGACCATCTCCATTGACAATCTGCAACGTGCCCGACGATCCAGTTCTCGTCGCACGGATCACCCAGTCTTCTTGCCGTCTCATGAACCTACTGAGCAGATTAACACGTACCACCTGTCTATGGAGGAGAGAGATCGACGTATCTCCAACAGGCTATGCATGTATTGTGGATTACCTGGCCATCAACGTAACAACTGCCCCACTCGTGTATCTACCTCCTCACAATGCTCGGTGAGTACTCCTCTCACTTCCATGTGTGATACTCAGTGCGTAAGCATTCCCGTTGAATTATGGATAAACGACAAACAAGTTATTACTTCCGCTTTACTCGATTCTGGGGCTGCGGGCAATTTCATTTCTGAGGAGTTCGCTAAGAGGTATAACATTCGACTGATTCCATGCTCTACCTCTCTCTCAGTGGAGACAATAGATGGTCGACCACTGGGTTCTGGATCCATTACTCTCCTCACTCGCAAGATCTTGATGGCGGCTGGTTTACTTCACAAGGAGAGGATTCAATTCTACATTCTCCCCACATCTCACACACCCGTGATTCTTGGATTACCCTGGCTACGTCTGCATAACCCCCAGATTTCCTGGAGAGAGGGTCAAATTGTGAAGTGGAGCAATTATTGTCAACAGAACTGTCTTTCTCTGGTCAAACCTATTCCTGTCTGTTCCGTGTCACTCGCTCCAGCACAAGAGTCCATTCCCGATCTGCCAGAGGAATATGCTGATCTTATGGAGGCCTTCAGTAAGGAACAAGCCAACACCTTACCTCCTCACCGTAAATATGACTGTGCCATCGATCTTCTGCCAGGGCATTCTCCCCCAAAGGGTCGCATCTTCCCATTGTCTCAACATGAGTCCGAAGCCATGAATGATTATATCAAGGAAGAACTCCAGAAGGGTTTCATCAGACCATCCACATCCCCTGCTTCGTCCGGGTTCTTCTTCGTGAAAAAGAAGGATGGTGGTCTTCGTCCTTGCATCGATTATCGTGGACTAAATGAGATGACGGTGAAATTCAGATACCCACTTCCGTTGGTTCCTTCAGCCCTCGAACAGCTTCGCACTGCCCAGTACTACACCAAACTGGACCTGAGGTGCGCATACAATCTCATTCGCATTATGGAGGGAGATGAATGGAAGACCGCCTTCTCCACCACCACTGGACACTATGAATATCTTGTGATGCCGTTCGGACTGGTCAATAGTCCATCTGTGTTTCAGTCGTTTATTAACGAGGTCTTCAGAGACATGCTGAACATATCTGTGATCGTGTACATTGATGATATACTGATCTACTCAAACACACTTCCTGAACATGTACAACACGTTCAAGCAGTTCTTCAACGCCTCATTAGTTACCAGTTATACGCCAAGGCGGAAAAATGTGAATTCCACACCACCTCCACCACATTCCTAGGGTACATAATCAGTCCCGGAGGGGTGGCCATGGACGAGAAGAAGGTCAATGCCGTTCTTAACTGGCCGGAACCCACAACCCTCAAGGAATTACAGCGATTTCTAGGATTCACTAACTTCTACAGGAGATTCATTAGGAACTTCAGTACGGTTGTCGCCCCACTTACCTCAATGGTCAAGAAAGGAACTCACCGACTACAATGGTCAGAATCCACTCACCAAGCATTTCAGACCCTGAAGCAACGATTCAGCAATGCGCCCATCCTCTGCCACCCTAACCCTTCATTACCCTTCATTGTCGAGGTTGAAGCATTTAACACAGGTATCGGCGCTATCCTGTCCCAGCGTCCAGATCCCGCCGCTAAACTTCATCCCTGTGCCTTTTATTCTAGGAAGCTCAACTCAGCGGAACGCAACTACAGTGTCGGGGACCGGAAGCTCCTTGCCATGAAGGCAGCATTTGAGGAGTGGAGGCACTGGCTAGAGGGAGCCACGCACCCGTTTACAGTACTAACAGATCACAAGAACCTGGAATACTTACGCACCGCTAAACGCCTTAATCCTTGTCAAGCTAGATGGTCCCTGTTCTTCACTCGATTCGACTTCTCAGTAACTTATCGACCCGGCTCCAAGAACACCAAGGCGGATGCTCTTTCACGTCAATTTGAGGAGGAGGATATTCCAGTAGATCCAGAACCCGTTCTGCCGTTTCATGTAGTAGCTGCCCCCATTCAAAGGGACATCATGACTTTGCTCCAACAATACAGGGAGCAGAACGAGACCCCAGTGGCCTGCCCAGTTGACAGAATCTTCGTCCCTGAACATCTTCGTGATCAGGTCATCAGTCAAGTTCACTGCCATCCATCTTCTGGTCACCCAGGTATCACAGCCACCATTAATCAGCTGGAGAACCACTTCTGGTGGGAATCACTGCACAAGGACACTACCATACTTACCATCATAGATCGATTCTCCAAAGCTTGTAGACTCATTCCACTACCCAAACTACCCACAGCTCTTCAGACTGCAGAACACCTCTGCAACTGGGTCTTTCGATTGTATGGCTTACCCAAAGACATTGTGTCAGACCGAGGACCTCAATTCACCTCTCAATTATGGTCAGCCTTCTTCAAACCTCTGAACATCAATGTCAGCCTCACCTCTGGGTATCATCCCCAGGCAAACGGACAAGTAGAGAGGCTCAACCAAGAACTGAATCGCTTCCTCAGGACCTACTGCAACCAGAATCAGGACGATTGGGCTCGATACTTACTATGGGCAGAATATGTGCAAAACTCCCTTCTCAAACTCCCGGTCCCAACTACCAGCCGGGTCAATGGGTGTGGCTATCAACACGGGATCTCCGGCTTCCTTGCCGCAAACTGAGTCCAAGGTACATGGGTCCATTCCAAATCACTAGACAGATAACCCCAGTTTCCTTCCGTTTGGCCCTTCCTAACACATACCGTATTTCTCCCACCTTTCATGTATCCCTGCTCAAGCCCGCTGCTGGTTCCAGAGACGAGGGAGAGGGGAGGTCCCGTGCACAGGCTCCTCAACCCATCACCATAGAGGGCGAGGAGGCTTACCAAGTTCAAGAGTTACTCGATTCCAGACGTCGGGGAAGAATCCTACAGTATCAGGTCGACTGGGAGGGGTACAATCCACAGGAGCGCTCTTGGGTAAATTCTGAGGATATTCTAGACCCCAATCTCATCGATGAATTTTATCGCTTACATCCTGAAAGACCGGCCCCTCGACCCCGTGGTAGACCCCGACGTCGTTTGCCTCCTCGCGCCAGGAGTCACTCGCAAGGGGGGGGGGGGGGGGGGCTCTGTCACTGAATACTGACACACACGCATCCACTCATTCATCTACACTGACTACACTACATTTCCCACAAGCCCCGTCCTTGGACTTTGATCACCGTCACAGGTGCTCATCATCAGGACTTGTATATAAGCTGGACTATCACTACAGCTCAACGCGAAGTCTTGATTTGCTGTGTCTGTCATTTCTGAGCGTTATTACCCGTGTTTGATTTCCTGTTGCCGATCCTGTTTGATATCCTTTACGTACCTTTGCTGCCTACCCAACGACCCTTGCTTGTTACTGGATTTTGATTCTCTGTCCTTCCTATGTTGCTGATATTGCTGGTATTGACCATTGCCTGTACGACTACGAGTCTCTGCAATAAAGCCTGCATATGGATCCCTTGTCGAGTTCTGGTTCATTACAATATCATACTTTTCGTACAAATTCCTAGTTTTTCATGTCACAGTTTTAGCCTATTATTATTTTATGATGTGAGTCAGAGTAAATTGTGACTCATGAATGTGCAGCCGTGTACACATACCTGGACCAAGCTTTCCCAGCAGAATATTGCCCAGAAATTAACGCTGGATTCACACAGGGCAAAAGCGACAACGCTTGATGGAGGGCATGTCTGAAGCTTGGTGCTGATGCGATCATCATAGTAACAACAGCCAATTACATTGGGCCACAACACAACACAAAAAAGTGACACTTTACAGCTAGTTTGTGATATAAAATGGACACCGAGTTGGTTGTTCTAGTGGTTGCTGGTGTAGTTGTAGTGAATACACTGCATAATAGTGATGTGTCGTTCGTGAAAGAAATCGTTCTTTTTGAACGAATCTTTTAGGTGAACGAATCGTTCTCGTTCACGCAATCCACTGACTCATATTTCTCGTTCACTGAAGTTCCTCCCTCCACAGCAGCGCGGCGCTATTAGCAGCGCATGCGCAGCTCGGTGAACCGGTTAACAACCATTTCATCCTGTCAAAGAATTACTCAACCTCAAGCCAATAGCCTGAATGAGAGTAAACCGGGTTAGTCTGCCATTTAGCATGTCAATCTCTCAAAATGCAAAGCACAGTTACAGGTACTGTGCACATACGCTTGTTTTGATATTTAGCATACAGAATTCCACGTTTAATCCCCGATTTATGAATGTGAATATATAATATACAACCTTTCTTTGTTCATCTGAACAAGTTAATTAGACTTTATATATTGAATGCGATTATGCACACATTTTAATAAAGCCAGATCAGTTTTTGTAACAAGTGAATACGTTCGTTGACTTAAAACATAACACATAATACACTCTTTTTCTCCACCTGCTGGCATATTTTGTGTAATGAAAGAAATGAAAACTGAACGAATCAATGAACGATTCTGAATGAATCATTTTGGTGAACGAACTGAAAATGAACGAATCTCTTGAAAGAATCATAATTTCCACCACTGCTGCATAAGGACTGGGTGATTACTTATCACGATGATAAGCCTTTCCTCAATTTTTCTCTGTTAACCAGTTTTGGATCAATGCAATTGGCTAGCACCTGAGCTAGGGTGTTTGCATAAGTGATCTGATTGGCTGACGCCTCCATTGGGGCTTGGAAAACAGAGAAATCTTTTTTGTTTTAAGAATTTTTGCTGTCTACAATTTAGAATGCATGGAATATTGAGTTTTCATAGACTAATAAATCAATGTGCGTGCTCTCTGTGTGTGATTTGGTCATATAGCCTACTTGATGACGTCAGTTTGCACATCATTACAACAACCCTTACCATATTATCGCAGATGATGCTTTATCTCACACCACGGACTCGACTTGAGTGGGAAATTAAATCATCTGTGGTTGTGCGCAGCGCGTACTTGTTTGCACATGAGCAAAGGTGTTTTTTAGAAGTCCAACTTGCAAATGCTAGTCTGATTCGCCAAACCTGCTTTCCTACAGTTTGTGTTGTTCTGACTATTTTGTAGAAAGCAACGAATAAACTTAGGGGAAATGTATAAAAGTATACATTTTAATTAGGAAATGTAGTGGAGTGAAAGTAAAAGTTGTCTGAAATATAAAACTCTTAAGTACTGTAAAACGTATTTTTACTTCGTTACATTACACAACTGCAATGAATTTATGGCAGTTTGAGAGAGAAAGAAAATATAATGGATTTATAGCATTTTGGGAAAATTACAATTTTTGATTTGAATTTGTAATGGTATTATAACCTAAATTTTCAATGTGAAAGTTTGAAAAAAAAATAAAAAATAAGCATCTCTCGTGGAACTCCTTCAAGACTGTTGGAAGACCATTTCATGTGACTACCTCTTGAAGCTCATCAAGAGAATGCCAAGACTGTGCAAAGCAGTAATCAAAGCAAAAGGTGGCTACTTTGAAGAACCTAGAATATGACATATTTTCAGTTGTTTCACACTTTTTTGTTATGTATATAATTCCATATATAATTCCACATGTGTTAATTCATAGTTTTGATGCCTTCAGTGTGAATCTACAATTTTCATAGTCATGAAAATAAAGAAAACTCTTTGAATGAGAAGGTGTGTCCAAACTTTTGGTCTGTACTATATATATATATATATATATATATATATATATATATATATATATACCGTAAAACTTCAAATAATAGCCGAGTCCCAAATAGACGCCTGTCTCTTTTAAACGCCTGGTGTGACGACAGGTTTGGGTAAATAAAGGCCGGTCTCAAATAGAGGCCTGGTCTGTTTCAAGCGTGGGAAAAGCTGGATACGGAGCGGCTGAAAAATTCCTTTAAGGTATGCTTGCGCGCGCGTGCGCGTGTGTGTGTGCGAGGGAGAAAGAGGAGATAATATATTTCATTGACTTCGGGATGTTATCCTTAGGTATGTGGCCTGACAGTAGCTTCTGATGGAAGTGAGGATCACCTTATCCATTGTTTCAAAGAGGGAGAGCCGTGCGCATCTGGGCGAGAGCTGTTAGTGCAAGCAAGGCAGGCAGAGTTAGCGGAGGCTGGAGAGAGAGAAGTGGAGGAGAGCGACGTGGAGGAGGAATTCGCCAATGAACTTGTAATTGAGGATCGCGGGGATGATGATAGTGATGAATAGAGTAATTTTCTTTCACATGATTGCAGTTGTTTTACAGGGTAGCCTTCATTCTTTCTTGTTGATATGTTTCGGGAAACAAGTTCATATGCTCGATGGATTTTAGCGGTAACTTCTATTGTTCTGCCCATTGCTGTCACATCGTTTCGTTTTTTATGCTGCCAATAATCTTAGACATTTCTTTCACTAAATTATTTGTTAAACACATTTGTTTAGGGGTAACTTGTATTGTTCTGCCCATTGCGGTGACATCGTTTCGTTTTTTATGTTTTTTTTTTTTTTTTATGCTGCCAATAGCCAAAGACATTTCTTACATTAAATTATTTGTTAAACACATTCCAAATTAATTCTAAATAAAACGTAATATAATGTTGTAACCTCCTACTGTCATGCTTGAACATCTCAACACTAAATTAAAGGCCTGTCTCTTATAGACGCCTGTCTCAAATACAAGCCGGTGCAGTTCGGCGATTTGGGTAAATAGAAGCCCGGGCTATTATTTGAAGTTTTACGGTATATATATATATATATATATATATATATATATATATATATATATATATCAGACATGGGGACTTGTGACTTGGTGACTTGGACTCGAGTCGACTCGAGTCGCTATTTTTAAGACTTGTGACTTGACTTGACAAAAAATAAAATACTTGAGACTTGACTCGGACTTGGAAGTTAAAGACTCGGGACTTGACTTGACTTGAGACAGGATGACTTGAATGACTTGAGTGTTAATCACATTATGTTTTCAGTTTGAATATAAAATATATAAATTATTTTAAAAAAATTAAATTGATTACCCAGCTGGAGCGCAGGCTGAGAATCGCGTTGTCATGTCATGACATCATCAGTCATGCCCTCTCTACCTTACGCAGACCACGCCCACTTAGATCAGATATCACATCAACATCTCAGCTTGAGGGGTACTGAGGGTCATCGCTTTTGTCGTCAATAATTCGCGCCTAAAAACGCGTGGAAATCGCTAGTCGCGCCGCTTTCTCATTGTTTCCAAAGCGCTCGGGCAGTTGCGCCCCTGAGGCGTCGAGCGTGTCGCACCGCGTTTGCGTCGCGACCGCGTTGCTTCCATTATGAGCGCGCATACCGGTGGCGCATACATGGTGGGATAGGCCACATCGTGCTCGGCTTGCAGACAAGACTCTCGAATCTTATATTTTGCAAGTGCAATACCTTGTAATAGAGGTAATGACTTACGGATGTACTCTGAGAGAAACACTTCCTTCTTGTCTGTCCCAAATAGAGCACTACAAGAGAAACATTCTTCCCACAGTTTGAAGCTTTGAATCCTTCATTCGTGTCTCTAAATGACTCGGAGAAACTACTCTATATACTTGGAGAGAATGAGACGGCAGTCACACTAGCTGCCAAATATTTATACACCATACACACAATACGAAAGGGATAATTTATTGTATTCAACTGTTTTATTTTATATTCTTAATTCTATATAATTACTATTATTAATATTAGAAATATTATCTGCTGCTGCTATTTTTATTGTATTTTATTGTAATCATATTTTATTCTGTATCTAAATGCTAAATTTGGCAATACTGTAACTCAAATGTCATGCCAATAAAGCAACTTGAACTTGAGAGAGAGAGAGAGAAAGGAGAAATGTAAGAAAGTTTAATGTTGTATGTAAACTGTGTTTGAGGGGAAGTTGTGGCCTAATGGTTAGAGAGTCGGACTTGCAATCGAAGGGTTGTGAGTTCGAGTCTCGGGCCGGCAGGAATTGTGGGTGGGGGGAGTGCATGTACAGTTCTCTCTCCACCCTCAATACCACGACTTAGGTGCCCTTGAGCAAGGCATCGAACCCCCAACTGCTCCCCGGGCGCCGCAGCATAAATGGCTGCCCACTGCTCCGGGTGTGTGCTCACAGTGTGTGTGTGTGTTCACTGCTCTGTGTGTGTGCACTTCGGATAGGTTAAATGCTGAGCACAAATTCTGAGTATGGTGTCACCATACTTGGCCGAATGTCATGTCACGTCACATCGTTTGAGAGAGGGGGGGGGGTGTTCAGAGAGGAGTCTGTTGGATGTTTAGCTGTTATCTGTTTTATGGACTCAATGTTGAAAATGTAAAACATTTCTGTTGGCAGAAGTGAAAAATAAATAATTTTATGAAGTTACAATTTTGTTTGATTCCATGATGTATTTTACTGAACATGAGTATTTACAATGCAAATCCAAATTATTTTAATTTACTGTTACCATCTTGTCTTTAACTTTATTAAGATCAGATTCTGCAGGTAAAAATTACAATAATAAGGTGACTTGACTTGGACTTGACTTGACTTACTACAGGACTTGACTTGACTTGACTTGACATAACTTGTGACTTGACTTGACTTGACTTGCCCAAGAAAAAAATACTTGGGACTTACTTGAGACTTGAAGGTTAAGACTTGTGACTTACTTGAGACTTGTACATGTGTGACTTGGTCCCATCTCTGATATATATATATATATATATATATATATATATATATATATATATATATATGTATATATATATATATATATATATATATATATATATATAACATGAGAATAAGTTCATTTATCTAATTAAGTCCATTGCTTTTATGTAATTTTGGTACCTTTTGTCAGAATTTGTGAGATGATACATCAGAACTATGTTTGACAAAAGGTAATCCTATATAGGAGCATTTAATATAGCACAGCAAATAAGTAATGTCTTGCAGTGCTTTACTAAAGATGTCAAAAATATTGCCACAATGATTTGATGACTTTGTCCAGAGTTCTGAAGTGCTACACAACTATTGTTTCATATTTTATTCAGCCTTCATGCTGTACAGTACTTTCTAGGAGTTCACGCATACACAGATCTCCTCACTGATTTTGACAGTAAAGTGCAGTGCCAAGAAATAAACTTGACATCATAAGATTGTCATTCAACTAAATTCCCTGTGCAGTGCATTCTGGGCCCAGTAGCATCCATCAGTCACCCCACATGAGTCCGTACATACCTGACATACGTGCCTGAGAGCTTTTCTCTTGCAACTCACTGGAGTACCCATCAACCCAGAGACTCATTAAGGCCCACAGTCCACTTAGAGCTTTCAGTTCCTTTATGTCTCTGCAGACTTGTGGAAGAACTGCCTGTCACAGATGCTTCTGTTCTCTGCTCACATAGCCTCTGTAGGGCTGTGTTTGCCTTGAAGGGGCTTTTGTGTGTTGTCTAACTGTAGGCTGACATAAGCCCTGTTGATGTTGCCTTTGAGATGCTACAAACAGACAGTAATTCAGGAGCTGGAGGAGGTTAATGTTGATCAGAACAGGTCATTGTGTGTGTTTTTGTTTTGTGAGGGGATTTTTGGATCCCTAAGGGACAAATGAGACCTATGTGACTGTATTAACTTTGGAAGAAAACCAGATTCTCTCTTTCAGTTGTGTGAGAAATCATTTTCCTGAGGTGCAAAAAATCTTCGAAAGGGCACAGATTTTTGGAGAAGGAAAAAAAACCAAACAATGTTTCTATAAACTTTATTAACACTTTTATTTATTTATTTTTTCAAATCATCTGTGTAGCAATAAGCAATAAACTTTTTTTATTTTTATAGAGGTGTGAGATCAATATATCACAACTGTGCATGTGTGATCACTCCTTTTTCCCTATTTTTAACTGCATTAGAAAGGAGAATGATTCCAAACTGTCTCAAATAACCCCAGTTATAAAGTATTTCTGTATACTGAAATAAATTATTGGTCATATTAAAAGCACATACTGTAGAACTGTTGCTGTCTCTGATGTGGTTTGCATTTAAATAAAAAGACTTCACATAACTAGGGCTGCTCCGATCACGTTAATGCGCATCTTGTCAGTAAAGCCGGTTCTCTAATCAGCGGTAAATTCCCTGAGGTGTGTGATTTCACATAGAGCAGCTGTTACTACACAGAGCCGTTGTTAACTGAGAAGATGCGCAAATAAACTCTGAAAATGAAGTGGATTTGCGCATCTTCTCAGTTAACAATGACTCCATGTTGTAACAGCTGCTCTATGTGAAATCATGCACCTGAGGGAATTTACTGCTGATTAGAGAACGGGCTTTACTGACGAGATGCGCATATCGATCGGCCGATCGTGATCGGAGCAGCCCTACATAACACTACTTTGTACCCTTTTTTCTATTAAAATGCTTAGTATTAAAATAGCAATTTGAGTGCAAAGTTGAATTAAAAAAGTAAAGATACATTTTACAGTTTATTACTATTTGGTGTGTACTATTGTTTAATTTTATTTTATTATCCCTAACCTTTTGTTTATTTCTCTTTTCATTTTTATTTTTTAAATACCAGAGAGAGACTTTTGTGTGCTCTCACCAAAGCACAACACAGACTAGAACATACATTTATTACAGTGGGTGGGTAAAGGATGCAGTTTAAGTTCTCAGATATACTCTGTTGAAGTACACAAAAAATAAGCAATCAAGTCAACGATATCGCTGTAGATGAAGTGACCCCAACTAAGCAAGCCAGAGGCGACAGTGGCAAGGAACCGAAACTCCATCGGTGGCAGAATAGAGAAAAAAGCCTTGGGAGAAACCAGGCTCAGTTGGGGGGCCAGTTCTCCTCTGACCAGACTAAACCAGTAGTTCAATTCCAGGCTGCAGCAAATTCAGATTGTGCAGAAGAATCATCCGTTTCCTGTGGTCTTGTCCTGGTGGTCCTCTGAGACGAGGTCTTTACAGGGGATCTGTATCTGGGGCTCTAGTTGTCCTGGTCTCCGCTGTCTTTCAGGGCAGTAGAGGTCCTTTCTAGGTGCTGATCCACCATCTGGTCTGGATACGTACTGGATCCGGGTGACTGCAGTGACCCTCTGATCTGGATACAGACTGGATCCGGTGGCTACGGTGACCTCAGAATAAGAGAGAAACAGACAAATATTAGCGTAGATGCCATTCTTCTAATGATGTAGCAAGTACATAGGGTGTTATGTGAAGTGTTCCCAGTTTCGGTTTACCTAATTAATGCAGCCTAAAAATCCTTGAACGGATTTGGATATTAAAAGCATATTAGTATGTTATGTGTAAGCCAGGTTAAAGAGATGGGTCTTTAATCTAGATTTAAACTGCAAGAGTGTGTCTACCTCCTGAACAATGTTAGGTAGGTTATTCCAGAGTTTAGGCGCCAAATAGGAAAAGGATCTGCCACCCGCAGTTGATTTTGATATTCTAGGTATTATCAAATTGCCTGAGTTTTGAGAACATAGCGGATGTAGAGGATTATAATGTAAAAGGAGCTCATTCAAATACTGAGGTGCTGTCACGGACAGAAGAGAGAGACAACAGGGTATGCAGGTAAGTAGATGTTTATTGGAATAATGGAGACAGAAGATGGTATCACACAATCTTGCAGAGGAATAGTTGAGCTGAGTGGGATGTTAAGAGGATGACTTGAGGATACTTGCTGTACATCTTGTTTACCCAAGATGGTGTGGAACTTCTTCGTGATCCTTCTCCTCGGGAGACTGAGCTTCTTAAGGAGTTCGTGGGAGATGAAGTTCCCTGAGGAGCCGGTGTCAATGAGAGCATACGCTAAAACAGAGTGGGAACGGGTCACTATCATGACTGGAGTACGTGATAATGGTGATATCATAGGAGGAATCTGGATTGTACTCACCGCTGGGCGTGGTGGTCGCACTTGGCACTGCAAAATGAGATGTCCTTCGGAACCGCAGTAGAGGCAGAGGCCATTGTGAATGCGTCGTTGACGTTCTACTGCAGTGAGGTGGTATGAGTCGATTTGCATAGGCTCAGGTGCTGGAAGGTTTATAGAGGGTGTGGGAGGCAGAGGGTGCGCAGCGGGTTGGTCCAGAGCACAGGCGGTGAGACGTTGAGAGATGCGAATGGTACGCTGAATGAAGTTCTCCAAGCCGATGACATCATCATAAACTGCTACTTGATGGCGGATGGTAGGATTCAATCCTTGATGAAAGCAGGTGATAAGCGCAGTTTCATTCCATCCACAGTTGGCGGCTAGAGTGTGGAAATGTAAAGCATATTCACTCACGGTCAAATTTCCTTGACGAAGGCGGTACAACTGATCATGGATGGAGAGAGCGGAGGTGTTGAGGCCGAAAACTTCTTTGAAGTGGGTGGCGAAAGCCTCCCATGAGCGAGTGAGGGGGCCATTCTCTTCCCAGATTGACTGAGCCCATTGGACCAGAGAGGAGGGAGATCAAATAGGCGGTCTTAGTATGATCAGTAGGGAAGGCATGTGCTTGCATCTCAAAGTAGAGTGAACATTGTAGTAGAAACCCGCTGCAACCCTCCACCTCACCGGTGTACGTTGCAGGTCGGGCCATGGGACTGTGAGAGGCAGGCATTGAAGGAGAGTGAAGATGAGGTGGAAGTGGTGGATTGCCAGCTTGTGCTTGCTCGGGGAGAGAAGCCCGTGAAGGGTCCTCTTCCAATCCAACGGCTCTTTGCATACAGTCGGTCTGGTCTTCCGTCACGGACAGAAGAGAGAGACAACAGGGTATGCAGGTAAGTAGATGTTTATTGGAATAATGGAGACAGAAGATGGTATCACACAATCTTGCAGAGGAATAGTTGAGCTGAGTGGGATGTTAAGAGGATGACTTGAGGATATTTGCTGTACAGATGAAGGGTGGACACAGGAGGAACTGACAGGACACGGATGACAGATGGTGGTAGGTAATCAGGATGATCAGACGTTCAGGTATTCAGATGATTCCAAGAGTAGCACAGTGAGTAGAGTCGGTGATTCTCTGACGAGACCAGACAGAGAGTGAAAGGAAGTGCGGGCTTAAGAAGTGGCAGTGATGAGCAGGTGCAGGTGTGGAGACTTCAGTAATCTGGTGATAATGAGCGGATGGGCGGAGTCGGGTGATTGGACTCTGATGGTGTGGCAGGTGTTACTGGTGACTCCGTGACAGGTGCTAAACCATTCAGGGCTTTATAAGTAATAAGCAATATTTTAAAATCTATACAATGTTTGATAGGGAGCCAGTGCAGTGTTGACAGGAACGGGCTAAGATGGTCATTATTCCTGGTTCTAGTAAGAACTCTTGCTGCTGCATTTTGGACTAGCTGTAGTTTGTGTACTAAGCGTGCAGAACAACCACCCAATAAAGCATTACAATAATCTAACCTTGAGGTCATAAATGCATGGATTAACATTTCTGCATTTGATATTGAGAGCATAGGCCGTAATTTAGATATATTTATGAGATGGAAAAATGCAGTTTTACAAATGCTAGAAACGTGGCTTTCTAAGTAAAGATTGCGACCAAATAGCACACCTAGGTTCCTAACTGATGACGAAGAATTGACAGAGCAACCATCAAGTCTTAGTCAGTGTTCTAGGTTATTACAAGCAGAGTTTTTAGGTCCTATAGGCTAATTAACACCTCTGTTTTTTCAGAATTTAGCAGTAAGAAATTACTCGTCATCCAGTTTTTATATCGAGTATGCATTCCATTAGTTTTTCAAATTGGTGTGTTTCACCGGGCCGTGAAGAAACATAGAGCTGAGTATCATCAGCATAACAGTGAAAGCTAACACCATGTTTCCTTATGATATCTTCCAAGGGTAACATATAAAGCGTGAAGAGTAGTGGCCCTAGTACTGAGCCTTGAGGTACTCCATACTGCACTTGTGATCGATATGATACATGTTCATTCACTGCTACGAACTGATGGCGGTTATATAAGTACGATTTAAACCATGCTAATGCACTTCCATTAATGCCAACAAAGTGTTCAAGTCTATGCAAAAGAATGTTGTGGTCAATTGTGTCAAACGCAGCACTAAGATCCAATAAAACTAATAGAGAAATAAACCCACGATCAGATGATAAGTGCAGATCATTTGTAACTCTAAGGAGAGCAGTCTCAGTACTATGATACGGTCTAAATCCTGACTGGAAATCCTCACAGATACCATTTTTCTCTAAGAATTAAAATATTTGTGAGTATACTACCTTTTCTAGTATCTTGGACAGAAAAGGGAGAGTCGAGATTGGTCTATAATTAACTAGTTCTTTGGGGTTACGTTGGGGTTTTTATTGCAATTAAACATTAAATGCAAAGTCAGTTATATCAAAAATATTTTATGTCATGACACCCATATCAGGTACTTAATTTTAAAGTCTGGGTTGTACATGCAGTTAATAGATTACACTTTTAGTCTACTTGCCAATCACCAGTTATTGATCAAATGACAATATTTAAAGGTGCAAAATGCATTTACTTAGGCTACACATATTTTAGAATGGAGACACTTCCTAATACAGTTAACACGTTTGGAAATATTTTGAATAAAAAGGAAAAAATATAATTATATCAGTTATATAGTGCTATCCCTCCACCCTACCCCATCTGCCCCCTTAAAAAAAATCATGAGTGCATGATGCCCCTGCGCCTAAAAGTGCACTTTTAAATGTTTAAACAAACATTGTAATATGCTTTAAGTGTTCTATATCTACAGATTTTATTCTAAGCAAGTTGTGATGATTTGAGAAGTCTAAATTGATTAAACGTGATCAACCTTCCAAACATTTTTCTAAATCAATTAATAATGAAACAATAAGAAACATAACTTTTCAACTAAAAACAAAACTGAACTATTTTAATTGTGAAAGAGAAAAGAGATTCGGGCCGAGGGTAATGGTAAGCTGTCCGCCAAGGACTGCAATTGGCCCTAGGTTTGAGGCCCGTTCAGGGCTTTACCTTATTTCTGCATTTGGAAATGCAGGGGTTTTCTAATTAAATGACAAAATTCTTAAGTTGTATTGTGTTGTATAATTAATTAATTAATTTATTTATTTACATTTTATGCATTCCCCCAATCTCCCTCACAGCCATACTCTGTATACGAAACCATTTTATTTATTTATTTATTTAGTTTATTTTATTTTAAATGGATTAATTATTATTTTAAAATGTTTTAATTAATACAAAGGAACAATAAAAATGTAAGCATTTCTTAATTCGTGGACATAATTTTTGGCATGTTGTGGGCTCTGTATATGGGAATAAAATGTGTTAAAAAAGGCCAGATAATGAAAAAAATATATGTGATCTGCTGACATAAATAAGCAAATTATTTCAGTTTCAAGACTTTCACAATTTGTGACATTAATGTGACAATAGTGCCAAAATATGTGTTAGAACTAGGCCTAGCCTATAACATGCAAAAATAAGCCACCTTTTCAATTGTTTTATTTTTTTATAGCATAATACACACATCCTTAAATGTAATCTACACATTCCAAGTTAATATTCTACTTTTTGTACAATTTCTAATTTTTCATGTCACAGTTTTAGCCTATTATTCTTGATTTCCCACAACCTTTTTATTTTATTTGTATTTTTTTTATGGTGTGAGTCAAAGTAAATTGCGACACAAATAAAGACACAGAAATGTATTCTTGTACAGTGGACCAACAGCCAAGGTCAAGATTTTTTGTTTTAAAACTTTTATTAGCTTGTAGATCGAAATGAAAGCCCCTTAATACAGCATAAGGAAATTGTGTATTTATAATGATTTCATAATGACTGTTTAATAACCATAACATGCTGTAAGAGCCTTTGTGTAAATTACATTCCCCTTAATGCATTAGGCTTCAGTCTATACGACTGTCCATGTTTTGAAATTAACTTTCTAAAAGTACATTTTCTATACATTTTCTATACATTTTCTAATGTATTTTTTAAGGATGTTTTAACATTATATCATAAAGTTATTTTTGTTTTATTTTGATATTTGATCTCCGTTTACAAAACAAAATATAATTGCAGTCAGTTTTCAAACTGTCCCTTTGCGCCACCTGGCAATAGATTTGTGCACGACTTTAACACATGATACACAGGGTACATATTCTATTATTAGAAGATACATGATTTAGATTACTGAACAAGAAAACTGGAAATCATGTGAAACGAGTTAATTTAATTTCTGCTTTGATTTATATTTCACCGTGTATTCTGCTTACCTTATGAAAGCGTATTGTTTTTGTTAAACTCAGTTCAGACAGGAACCACTTTGGCAAGTTTACTTGAGTTTATTGAACACAATTTACCTCTGGCGGTATGGTTCCTTATGGGGGTTCTTGCTCCCACAATAATTGAACATTAAAGAGCTTTACCATTAACCCCCCGGAACCATGAGTGTAGAAATACATAACAATTATGAGTTTTAATAAAGTCTTTAAAGCAAACAGTGATAATCATGTAGATGTGGCAGTGGTACGTCTATCCTGTAGCCTGCTTATGAAGATGGGTGTCTCTACGCAGTGAGGTCCATACCAGCTAAGATTTTGGAAGCCTTAGTGATCTGAAACAAAGAAGACTACAGCCAGAAGGTGCGCAGTAATGTGCTCATGCTTATAATGGGGAGGAGGGAGGGAGGGTTGCGAGCCGTTGAACATACTTACAGAGCAGTAGTGCCACATATATATATATGTCCCGTGTCTAATAGGAGAGTGGTAGTGATTGAAGCAATTTGACAGCTGACCGCATCAGCTGTTCACAGCCTTGCCTCCGTGGCCTGACTGAACTAATGCTGCGCTCGATTTCAGACAGGAACCACTTTGGCAAGTTTACTTGAGTTTATTGAACAGCAGTCCCCTGCAGCCATAGCAACAAAGGGTGTTCTCTCCAGCTGGAGAGAACAGCAGTCCCTTTCTTCTGAGGGTGAGTTCGTCCCTCACTTGAGGGAAAACAGCGGCCCCCTCTGGTATCGCGGCAAGAGGTGATCTTGCAGCAGGAGAAAACAACAGCCCCTTTTCCTTCATATTTTTTTTTCTCATCTTCTTCTCATTCAACTTCACCTTCTCCATCTCCATTTAAGTAGCAGGGGTGTTCAACCTCTGCTGAAGGATGAACAGGAGTCCCCTGCAGCTATAGCAGCAAAGGGTGTTCTCTCCAGCTGGAGAGAACAGCAGTCCCTTTCTTCTGAGGGGGAGTTCGTCCCCCGCTTTAGGGATAAAACAGCAGCCCCCTAAGGTATCGCGGCAAGGGGTGATCTCCCAGCAGGAGAAAACAGCAGCCCCGATTTTTATTTTTTTTGTTTGTTTCTCATCTCCTTATTCTCCTTCTCCATTCAAGGTTTTTATTTATTTTTTATTCTTTTTATTTTTTTACATAGCAGCAAGGGTTTTCTCTCCAGTTGGAGAAAACAGCAGTTCCTTCCTCGTTTTTCTCATTCTCCATCCCCTTCTCCATTTCCTTCTCATTCTCCTCCTCATTCTTCTCATCTTCCTCCTCATTCTTCTCATCCTCCATCTCCTCCATTTCCTTCTTCTCATCCTCCTTCTCATCCTTCTTATCCTCCTCCTTATTCTTCTCATTCTCGATCTCCTTCTCCATATCCTTCTCAGCCTCTTCCTCATTCTTCTCATCCTCCTCCTCATTCTTCTTATCCTTCTCTATTTCCTTCTCATCCTCATCCTCCTCTTCATTCTTCATCTCCTTCTCTTCATTTCCTTTTCATCGTCCTCCTCATTCTTCTCATCCTCCTCCTCATTCTCCTCTTTCCCTTGCGGTCATTGTCATATTTTATTTATTATAAAATGTATGTAGTACGAAATATCCACTGGTTATAACCAACACTTCTATATTTAGCTATGGATCATGCTGTAGACCAGTGGTTCCCAAACCTGTCCTGGAGTACCCCCAACACTGCACATTTTCTTTGTCTCCCTAATCAAACACATCTGATTCAACTCATCAGCTCATTAACCCATGTGATAATGAGCTGATGAGTTGAATCAGGTGTGTTTGATTAGGGAGACAAAAAAAACGTGCAATGACAGGACAGGTTTGGGAACCACTGCTGTAGACCATTACTCTGCTTCAGAAGCCTGTCCAAAATCGGTTCATGAGGATAAACAGACATGTCAGCCGGACACTAGGCTCCTGTTAATGGCACTCACGTGGTGCTCGCATACTTATCACTATGAAGTAAATAAAATGCAGATTTGACAAATATGCAGGCATTTCAGAACATTTCGTGAGCACAGATACTCTAAACTGCTTAATATGGTGCCATATATTTTGAGAATAAAGTTCACATGAACATATGCTTTTTTAAATGCTAATACAGAAGGGTATATTCGCTTTGATCGGTGTAGGATAATGACGTGACTCGATACAACAGCTGACTACATTGAAAGCTTTTACTGTTCTAAAACACAGATTTGTGGCCATTATGGAACTGAAATGTTGAATAAACCCCGAAACACACGTGATCGTTGTCATGTGGTGAATCTGGCCAATCGTGACCGCTGTGTCATCATCAGCGCTCCAGCAGTCACTCTGGAGAAACTGCAGGCTGAATCAGCTGGCTGCTCTCGAAACACTCTCGCAATATTGATGCCACACGTGCCGGTCATGTGCGTCGCCACAGTCTCAGTCGGACAATATTCTACCCGGTATGCACTGCTTCAGTCAGATTGCGATCGGTTTGCACAGTGCTGGTGAGTCGAACACACCTGATGCTCAGCGAGTCAGCTGCCTAAAATCGGATGCAGCCAGTACTTCTCACTAGTGATTCCCGATGGTTTCAGAGGCTGGTTAGTCCTTGTCGCACTCTGTTGTTCAGAGAAAGGTACACCAGGGTTCTTACGCCCTCGAGTAAATCCAAGCACTTCCAAAGACATTTAATTTTCCAGCACTGAAGACTGGTGTAATGATACAACCCTTCATATTCATCTGGAAGAAGGAGGCGGGAACCGGCGGACAATCGAAATGAAACTTTAATTATTCAAAATAAACACAAAACAGCGCACCAGCCCCTCACGGACGACTGGTGCGCACAGAATAAAAACCAAAACACAGCTAAAAGCCCAGGCCTGGTCCTCTCTCGTCCTTCACTGTCGTCGCTCCAGTTTTATATCCTTCCATCTCCTACGTGGGACTCGAGACCGGCGGTGGGCCGCAGGTGCCACTGATTTGCCCAATCACTGCCGGCGTCACTCATGTTCCCACGTCCCTCGGCCCCGCCCCATTCGCCACATACCCCCATCGCCCCTCGCAGGCCGGGGGGGTACCCACGAGACTGCGCTCTACTCCCCCCCCCCCCCCTCCCTCCGGGGGGGACCCCTCACGGGAACCTGCGGGAACCTGGGGGTAGGACAGATGAGGCGAGAGAAAAGGAGATGGAAGGAGGAGCGACAGAGACGAGAGAGGGGAGAGAGAAAAAAAAAAAATTCCGGTTCCCAGACGCACTGCTGCTCGGCCCTCCACCGGCTGGGTGATCTCCTCCGCGGTGCCTGGCGGTGGCACTGGACGGCCCTCGGCGGACGGCACGACACCCCTCCGCCGCCCGGTGGACGGCGACGGCTCCTCCGGTTTTGGGCAGCCGGCAGGAGTCCCCCGTTCCCTGCTCCTCCGGATACCTTCACGGAGGCAGCAGGCTCCGGCCCCCTGGCGAACGGCGCCGACTCCTCCGCTCCCTCACGGAGGCAGCCGCCCCTCCCTATCGTGGGCGGTCGGCAGCGAGCTCGACCGTCCCCGGCAACTCGCTCCAGTCCACCGCCTCGAGCGTCCATGGCGGCATCCTCCTCGCCAGCTCGATGGCACCGCGGATTCACCACAGCGGCGAGGGATCTTCAGCAGCGCGTCCCTCCTTCTCCCGGGTTTCGGCACCACTGTAATGATACAACCCTTCATATTCATCCGGAAGAAGGAGGCGGGAACCGGCGGACAATCGAAATGAAACTTTAATTATTCAAAATAAACACAAAACAGCGCACCAGCCCCTCACGGACGACTGGTGCGCACAAAATAAAAACCAAAACACAACTAAAAGCCCAGGCCTGGTCCTCTCTCGTCCTTCACTGTCGTCGCTCCAGTTTTATATCCTTCCATCTCCTACGTGGGACTCGAGACCGGCGGTGGGCCGCAGGTGCCACTGATTTGCCCAATCACTGCCGGCCTCACTCGTGTTCCCACGTCCCTCGGCCCCGCCCCACTCGCCACAACTGGGTAAATGATTTTTTTTTTTGCATGAATACTCTTACCTTAGTTAAGCACATGCACAGATACCCAACGGACACCCTTAATTGTAAAATGTTTGGATTTTAAGGCGGATTAGCAATTTCATTTTTCTAGACAAATCATCAAATTGCCAACAGGCGGCGCATTTGGACCACTACTTATCAATATGAAGTAAATAAAATGCAGATTTGACAAATATGCAGGCATTTCAGAACATTTCGTGAGCACAGATACTCTAAACTGCTTAATATGGTGCCATATATTTCGAGAATAAAGTTCACATGAACATATGCTTTTTTAAATGCTAATACAGAAGGGTATATATGCTTTGATCGGTGTAGGATAATGACGTGACTCGATACAACAGCTGACTACATTGAAAGCTTTTACTGTTCTAAAACACAGATTTGTGGCCATTATGGAACTGAAATGTTGAATAAACCCCGAAACACACGTGATCATTGTCATGTGGTGAATCTGGCCAATCGTGACCGCTGTGTCATCATCAGCGCTCCAGCAGTCACTCTGGAGAAACTGCAGGCTGAATCAGCTGGCTGCTCTCGAAACACTCTCGCAATATTGATGCCACACGTGCCGGTCATGTGCGTCGCCACAGTCTCAGTCGGACAATATTCTACCCGGTATGCACTGCTTCAGTCAGATTGCGATCGGTTTGCACAGTGCTGGTGAGCCGAACACACCTGATGCTCAGCGAGTCAGCTGCCTAAAATCGGATGCAGCCAGTACTTCTCACTAGTGATTCCCGATGGTTTCAGAGGCTGGTTAGTCCTTGTCGCACTCTGTTGTTCAGAGAAAGGTACACCAGGGTTCTTACGCCCTCGAGTAAATCCAAGCACTTCCAAAGACATTTAATTTTCCAGCACTGAAGACTGGTGTAATGATACAACCCTTCATATTCATCCGGAAGAAGGAGGCGGGAACTGGCGGACAATCGAAATGAAACTTTAATTATTCAAAATAAACACAAAACAGCACAAAAAAAGCACAAAATAAAAACCAAAACACAACTAAAAGCCCAGGCCTGGTCCTCTCTCGTCCTTCACTGTCGTCGCTCCAGTTTTATATCCTTCCATCTCCTACGTGGGACTCGAGACCGGCGGTGGGCCGCAGGTGCCACTGATTTGCCCAATCACTGCCGGCGTCACTCATGTTCCCACGTCCCTCGGCCCCGCCCCACTCGCCACAACTGGGTAAATGATTTTTTTTTTTTTTTTTTTGCATGAATACTCTTACCTTAGTTAAGCACATGCACAGATACCCAACGGACACCCTTAATTGTAAAATGTTTGGATTTTAAGGCGGATTAGCAATTTCATTTTTCTAGACAAATCATCAAATTGCCAACAGGCGGCGCATTTGGACCAGTACAACGGTTTGTATAAATGACCTTACAATAATGATGTCCTTAGATTTTGTCACAGTACGATTAATGTTTGTGGGAGAATGACACATCATGTTCATACATCCTTCAATATGTGATTTTTATAGCATAAAAGATGGTTAATCCATTCGGATTTAATTACAGAAAGTGCAACATATCCCTGATTGATGACTGACGATTCCATTGCATTTCGCGGACTACGCCTTAAATTAATTTTGTTTACATCGTTCGCTGTTGTGATGACGATGTTCGAGAGAGTCCAGTCCAGTGACGCATGATCTGACATGACTGTAGCATTCAACACCGTGTGTGATTAAATATAATGCCAATCGTTTTCGAGGATTCGAAAAGCACCTGTAAAGCAGCACTTTTTTTTCTTTTTTTATGCCATATGGTCAGACTCTAATTTAGGTAACAGCATAAGCCCTTGTCGGATACTTTTTAGCATTGATACGAGCAAAATTACGATCTGTACATTTAGTATTAAGCACTTGATCGATAGACTAGTTTGAGCAACAGCAGATCACTGATTAAACACAGTGTGTTATGGTAGTCGGATAAGTTGATGAAAGCATCTCCCATAGATGAGCCTAAAGCAGCAGCCGTTAATATCGACAGCCTTGACCACAGATTAACGAGGCTCGTGGTTATATTTACTGAGTTACCGGTGTGGTAATATGATAGCATGCCTCGCAACATAAATGAACAATAGCTTTTACAATAAGCAATGTCTGAAGTAGGCTATGTTCGCCAAAATAGCAACAGGCAATAAAAAATGAAATAACTTGCTTAGCTTCGTGAAGACGTCCAGAGATGAATTAAAGTTGAAATTGGCAGTTGTTCGTGGATGCTTTGATTTTGTTGAATATATAGCTTCTTCCAGCAGGTAGCAGATCTCGTGTAAAGTTGTGATTCGGTTGTATTAGTACACTCTGACGATGAATCGCGGGCGAAGTATCTATATCAAGAGCTCGCTCATATCAATTCTGTCCTTTGCTTGACAAACAACAAGGCGAATTCACTTAAGTTCACGACTGAAATCTGGTGAGATACTCTGTGGGAATCCTGCCAAAACCTGATTTAACGTTTCCTGTAAAGATAGATTCGCCGTCTGATAATTCCTGAGTGACCGGTGGCTCTAGTGAGGAGTTTGAGCCTTGTGAGCCGTTGTACATACTTACCGAGCAGTAGTGTCATGTATATATATGTCCTGTGTCTAATAGGATACTGGTAGTGATTGGAGCAATTTGACAGCTGACCACATTAGCTGTTCACAGCCTTGCCTCCGTGGCTTGACTGAACTTACGCTGCACTCGATCTGAGTCACACCAGCAACTCCCCAACACCACTATCACCAAAACTACTTTTGATGTTCAGTTTGCATGACATTGTTTACCATCAAGGTCCAATAAAGCTTAAAACAAGCTTACCTCTTTCCAGCTGTTCACAGAAAATAAAATAGAGCATGATATAGCACTTTTGTTTCAATGGATATAATGTATATTGTGATGTTTTTAAAAGCAAAAAGTAGATGATTTAATTTGATCAACAAACAATTAAATTAAAACTATTACAACATTTTTCTCTGTAATTGCTGTGCAAATATACACTAGTTATGTGTTTAAGTCCAGCTTGTTCCCCCTTGTTCCAAGTATTTACAGGGTTAATACAAAATGTGTACGCTGTAAATTAAAGTGTTTTTTTCCCCCTTTTTCCATGTAGTTAAAGGGCAAATACAAAATGTGTGGGCCGTAAATTAAAGTGGTGCTTGTTCCACCCTTGTCGCATGTAGTTACAGTACAGGGTAAATACAACATTGGCAGGATCTAAATTAAAGTGGTGTTTGTTCCCCCCTTGTTCCATGTAGTTACAGGATAATACAAAATTTGTGGGCTGTAAATTAGTGGTGCTTGTTCCCCTCTTTTTCCTTTGTAGTTACAGGGTAAATACAAAATTGGCAGGATGTAAATAAAAGAGGTGCTTGTTCCATGTAATTATAGGGTAAATACAAAATTGGCGGGCTAAAGTGGTGCTTGTTTTTAATTTAGTTTTTAAATATTTAATTAAAATATTGTTTGAAATTTACTATACAGCTCAGTTTAAATTTACCCAAAATGGATTTTTAAATTAAAATCACACACCTATGACAACAGTAACCACACAGGCAACAGATAATAAAAGGTGAAAATTTATTACACCAGAAATTGACAAAAATATAAGTGAATGAAAATAAGCCTACATGATAAGTCCAGAAAAAAGAAAAGCAACAACATACTTATACAGCTTAACACAAAATTATATATATAATTTTAATATTGAATAACTTAGCTTTAAGAACAAATTATAGCAATTTGACAGGATTTTAGTGTTTGATTTTATTGTGATTTGTGATTTGATTTTAATTGGTGTTTAAAATTTCAGTTCCCGGCTTTTACTGCTCAATGTCGTGAGAAAATACTTGGACAAAAGAACACACTCTACTCAATTTCAAAAATGTTTCTGTCAGGAGAAACAGGCTGGATTCAGTTGCGGGTTACACTGAGTTTTATTGAAAGCAGATAAGACAAGGCAGATGAGTAACCGAACCGACAGGAACATTTTACATGACCATAACTTGACAGGCAGGAACACCGTCTATGACCTTTGAACTGGCAGGAATGTCAATGTCAATGTCACCTTTAATCACCTATCAAAAACCTGTCAATAATGCAAAAATGATAGTTAAAGGCAGTTCATCATTGGATTCAGTTATGTCATCTCTGTTCAGTTAAATAGTGTCTGTGCACTTATTTGCATGCAAGTCAACGATATCGCTGTAGATGAAGTGTCCCCAACTAAGCAAGCCAGAGGCGACAGCGGCAAGGAACCGAAACTCAATCGGTGACAGAATGGAGAAAAAAACCTTGGGAGAAACCAGGCTCAGTTGGGGGGCCAGTTCTCCTCTGACCAGACGAAACCAGTAGTTCAATTCCAGGCTGCAGCAAAGTCAGATTGTGCAGAAGAATCATCTGTTTCCTGTGGTCTTGTCCTGGTGCTCCTCTGAGACAAGGTCTTTACAGGGGATCTGTATCTGGGGCTCTAGTTGTCCTGGTCTCCGCTGTCTTTCAGGGATGTAGAGGTCCTTTCTAGGTGCTGATCCAGCATCTGGTCTGGATACGTACTGGATCCGGGTGACTGCAGTGACCCTCTGATCTGGACACAGACTGGATCTGGTGGCCACGGTGACCTCGGAACAAGAGAGAAACAGACAAATATTAGCGTAGATGCCATTCTTCTAATGATGTAGCAAGTACATAGGTTGTTATGGGAAGTGTTTCCGGTTCCGGTTTACCTAATTAATGCAGCCTAAAAATCCTTTAACGGATTTGGATAATAAAAGCATATTAGTATGTTATGTGTATGCCAGGTTAAAGAGATGGGTCTTTAATCTAGATTTAAACTGCAAGAGTGTGTCTGCCTCCCGAACAATGTTAGGTAGGTTATTCCAGAGTTTGGGCGCCAAATAGGAAAAGGATCTGCCGCCTGCAGTTGATTTTGATATTCTAGGTATTATCAAATTGCCTGAGTTTTGAGAACGTAGCGGACGTAGAGGATTATAATGTAAAAGGAGCTCATTCAAATACTGAGGTGCTAAACCATTCAGGGCTTTATAAGTAATAAGCAATATTTTAAAATCTATGCGATGCTTGATAGGGAGCCAGTGCAGTTTTGACAGGACCGGGCTAATATGGTCATACTTCCTGGTTCTAGTAAGAACTCTTGCTGCTGCATTTTGGACTAGCTGTAGTTTGTTTACTAAACGTGCAGAACAACCACCCAATAAAGGATTACAATAATCTAACCTTGAGGTCATAAATGCATGGATTAACATTTCTGCATTTGACATTGAGAGCATAGGCCGTAATTTAGATATATTTATGAGATGGAAAAATGCAGTTTTACAAATGCTAGAAACGTGGCTTTCTAAGGAAAGATTGCGATCAAGTAGCACACCTAGGTTCCTAACTGATGACGAAGAATTGACAGAGCAACCATCAAGTTTTAGACAGTGTTCTAGGTTATTACAAGCAGAGTTTTTAGGTCCTATAATTAACACCTCTGTTTTTTCAGAATTTAGCAGTAAGAAATTACTCGTCATCCAGTTTTTTATATCGACTATGCAATCCATTAGTTTTTCAAATTGGTGTGTTTCACCGGGCCGCAAAGAAATATAGAGCTGAGTATCATCAGCATAACAGTGAAAGCTAACACCATGTTTCCTGATGATATCTCCCAAGGGTAACATATAAATCATGAAGAGTAGCGGCCCTAGTACTGAGCCTTGAGGTAGATGATAAGAGCAGATCATTTGTAACTCTAAGGAGAGCAGTCTCAGTACTATGATACGGTCTAAATCCTGACTGGAAATCCTCACATATACCATTTTTCTCTAAGAAGGAATATAATTGTGTGGATACCACCTTTTCTAGTATCTTGGACAGAAAAGGGAGATTCGAGATTGGTCTATAATTAACTAGTTCTTTGGGATCAAGCTGTGGTTTTTTGATGAGAGGCTTAATAACAGCCAGTTTGAATGTTTTGGGGACATGTCCTAATGACAATGAGGAATTAATAATAGTCAGAAGAGGATCTATGACTTCTGGAAGCACCTCTTTCAGGAGCTTAGATGGTATAGGGTCTAACATACATGTTGTTGGTATAGATGATTTGACAAGTTTATACAATTCTTCCTCTCCTATGGTAGAGAATGAGTGGAACTGTTCCTCAGGGGGTCTATAGTGCACTGTCTGATGTGATACTGTAGCTGACGGCTGAATGGTTGCAATTTTATCTCTAATAGTATCGATTTTATAAGTAAAGTAGTTCATAAACTCATTACTGCTGTGGTGTTGGGAAATGTCAACACTTGTTGAGGCTTTATTTTTCGTTAATTTAGCCACTGTATTGCATAAATACCTGGGGTTATGTTTGTTTTCCTCTAAAAGAGAAGAAAAGTAATCGGATCTAGCCGTTTTTAATGCTTTTCTGTAGGATATGTTACTTTCCCGCCAAGCAATACGAAATACCTCTAGTTTTGTTTTCCTCCAGCTGCGCTCCATTTTTCGGGCTGCTCTCTTTAGGGTGCGAGTATGCTCATTATACCATGGTGTCAAACTGTTTTCCTTAACCTTCCTTAAGCGTAAAGGAGCAACTTTATTTAAAGTGCTAGAAAAGAGAGAGTCCATAGTTTCTGTTACATCATCAAGTTGTTCTGAGGTTTTGGATATGCTAAGGAATTTGGATACATCAGGAAGATAACTTAAAAAACAGTCTTTTGTGTTAGAAGTGATGGTTCTTCCATACTTGTAACAAGAAGTAGAATTTACAATTTTGGCTATATGAATTTTGCAAAGAACTAAATAATGATCTGAGATATCATCACTTGGCTGAATAATTTCAACACCATCAACATCAATTCCATGTGACAGTATTAAATCTAGAGTATGATTTCGACAATGAGTAGGTCCTGAAACGTGTTGTCTAACACCAATAGAGTTCAGAATGTCTATAAATGCTGATCCCAATGCATCGTTTTCATTATCAACATGGATATTAAAATCACCAACTATTAAAACTTTATCTGCAGCCAGAACTAACTCAGATGTAAAATCACCAAACTCTTTAATAAAGTCTGTATGGTGCCCTGGTGGCCTGTATACAGTAGCCAGTACAAACATAACAGGGGATTTATCATTAACATTTGTTTCTTTGGATAATGTTATATGAAGTACCATTACTTCAAACGAGTTATACTTGTAGCCTGCCCTCTGAGAAATCCTGAAAACGTTGTTATAAATTGAAGCAACACCTCCACCTTTGCCTTTCAGACGTGGCTCATGTTTATAACAGTAATCTTGGGGGGTGGACTCATTTAAAATAATGTAATCATCAGGTTTTAGCCAGGTTTCTGTCAAACAGAGTACATCTATATTATGATCAGTGATCATATTATTTACAAAAAGTGTTTTCGTAGAAAGGGATCTGATATTCAATAAGCCAAGCTTTATCATTTGTTTATCCATATTGCTTCTGTTTTTTATTTGTTGAACCTCAATTAAATTGTTAATCTTAACTTGGTTTGGACGTTTTTTGTATTTTCTAGTTCGGGGAACAGACACAGTCTCTATAGTGTGATATCTAGGTGAAAAAGTCTCTATGTGCTGAGAATTAACTGACCTCTGTGACGGGAGGCAGCTAGCAGACGGTCGGTTTAGCCAGTCTGTCTGCTTCCTGACCTGGGCCCCAGTTAGTCAAGTATAAACACTAAGACTATTTGCCATATTTCTAGAGAGAAGAGTGGCGCCACCCCAGGAGGGATGAAGACCATCTCTTTTAAACAGGTCAGGTCTGCCCCAAAAGCTCGTCCAATTGTCTATGAAACCTATGTTATTCTGTGGGCACCACTTAGACATCCAGCCATTGAGTGATGACAATCTGCTATGCATCTCATCACCACGGTAAGCAGGGAGGGGACCAGAGCATATTACAGTGTCTGACATCGTGCTTGCAAGTTCACACACCTCTTTAATGTTATTTTTAGTTATCTCCGACTGGCGAAGTCGAACATCATAAGCGCCGGCATGAATAACAATCTTACTGTATTTACGTTTAGCATTAGCCAGCACTTTTAAATTTGCCAAGATGTCAGGCGCTCTGGCTCCCGGTAAACATTTGACTATGGTGGCTGGTGTCTCTATATTCACGTTCCGTACAATAGAATCACCAATAACTAGAGCACTTTCATCAGGTTTCTCAGTGGGTGCATCACTGAGTGGGGAAAACCTGTTTAATGTTTTGATCAGAACAGAAGAGCGGTGTTTTTACCCACGACTACGCTGCCTCACCGTCACCCAGTTGCCCTGCTGCTGGGGCTCTGTTTCCGGAACCGAACAATGTACAGGAATCCCTGAGCTAGACGCATCCAAAGCCGTATCTAGAGCCCTAACATTTTTACTGTCCTCAATTAAAGTTTGGATGCGTGTCTCTAATTCTGAAATCTTCTCTGTCAGCCTAACTATTTCCCTGCATTTATCACATGTGAATCCCTCATCAGCGACAGAGATAGATAAACTGTACATGTGGCAAGAGGTGCAAGAAACAATGATAGGAGAAGCCATTACTCACCGTGCTTGATGAAAATTCTTTCTGCGGTTGTTTGATGAACTTGTGAAAAACTGGAGCGAGGGAGAGGAGAAAAGAAAACAGCGATAGGTTCGAATGAAGAAGCTAATGACAAGCTAACGAGTGCTAACGCTTTGCAGGTGTACTGCACTCACGGAAATAAAATAAAAGTGAACGATCAAAGTTAATCTGATAAGATTGATCGATAATATCAGAAATATGGTGTGAATTAAGTTATATTTTACCACTTTAAAAAACAGAGAGTGATAGTAAGATAAAGATTCTAGAGAAAAAATAAAATAAAAACAGCTACACGGAGCTACAATTTGCTACAGAAGGCCAACAGGAAGTAGAGAAATGACCTCTGTAGGTCTGACAGGCAGGAAAACTTTACATGGCCCAGATGTGACCGGCAGGAACAACACTTGAGAACTTGACAAGACAGGAACAATCTCTATGGCCAAACAGACAAAGTAGGTAGGGGCAACCTCTGAAGGTGTGATCTCTGTACACTTGACAACATCTGTGGACATGACAGGAGGAATCTCTGGACACTTGACAACATCTGTGGACATGACAGGAGTGATCTCTGGACACTTGACAACATCTGTGGACAAGACAGGAGAGATCTCTGGACACTTGACAACATCTTCTGGACACTTAACAACATCTGTGGACATGACAGGAGTGATCTCTGGACACTTGACAACATCTGTGGACAAGACAGGAGAGATCTCTGGACACTTGACAACATCTTCTGGACACTTGACAACATCTGTGGACATGACAGGAGTGATCTCTGGACACTTGACAACATCTGTGAACATGACTGGAGGGACCTCTGGACACTTGACAACATCAGTATGTCTCGTCACCTCTCGCTGAAGGCTATCCAACCGTGCGAGGAGTTCGAAGACTTGGGCACTAAGAGCGTCCACATCCTGCGCAATGGTGTTGAGCTGGATGGCATGCTGACCCAATCAAACTCCCTGCCGAGCGAAGTGGATCAGATCCCTCTGAATCCATAATTGGCCAGACTGTTCTGTCAGGAGAAACGGGCTGGATTCAGTTGCGGGTTACACTGAGCTTTATTGAAAGCAGATAAGACAAGACAGATGAGTATCGTTCCACAGTTTAGCTCGTTCGACAGCCGTATACCAGAGACATGAGCGCTGGAATCTTTTTGGAGTACTGCATTCGTGAGAACAAGAGGCAGAGCAAAACAGCAAAAGACACTGGAGCCTGAAGACAAGACAAGACAAGGTGAGTACAAAGACCAGCTCGAGCTCGAGTGTTTTGCCTTGGTTTTATCCTTGCTTCCTGTACTCTTTCAATTCTCTGCTCTGGACACGAACAGCGCTACGGACACTCTTTGCTCCACTTTAACATCTTGCTTGGACAACTTTTGCCCACTGTTGTCTAGACCAGCACGCACTGCCCCAAGACTTTCTCTTCTCTTCTTAATCCGCCGCCACCACCTCCTCCATCGACTCTTACAGCGGACGACTTTGCAGTTTTCTTCACAAATAAGACAAGATCCATCAGCGACCAATTCTCCACACCGCAGACTGAGGACAACTTCACAATGACCGACGCACACTCTTTCTCCTCCTTCTCCCCACTCTCAGAGATGGATGTCTCCAAACTTCTCCTGTCCAATCATCCTACTACTTGTCCACTTGATCCGATCCCCACTCACCTCCTTCAAGCGATCTCTTCTTCAGTCATACCTTTGCTTACTCATGTTGTCAACTCCTCTCTTCACTCTGGAACATTTCCCTCAGCATTCAAGCATGCTCGGGTAAGCCCACTGCTCAAGAAACCATCTCTAAATCCAGCGCTTCTTGAAAACTACAGACCGGTATCCCTTCTTCCATTCATTGCAAAGACACTTGAGCGAGCTGTGTTCAACCAGTTTTCTATGTTCCTTGTACAGAACAACCTCCTGGACAGCAACCAATCTGGCTTCAAAAGTGGCCACTCAACTGAGACTGCTCTGCTCTCGGTTACTGAAGCCCTGCGACTAGCAAGAGCAGCTTCAAAATCCTCGGTACTCATCTTACTGGACCTTTTTGCTGCTTTTGATACTGTTAATCACCAGATTCTCCTGTCCACCCTCAGAAAGATGGGAATCTCTGGAACAGCACTCCTGTGGGTTAAGTCCTACCTCTCTGACAGATCCTTCAGTGTGTCTTGGAGGGGTCATGTTTCAAAGTCATAACACCTTGCTACTGGGGTTCCTCAAGGCTCAGTACTTGGACCACTTCTCTTCTCAATCTACATGACATCATTAGGATCTGTCATTCAGAAGCATGGCTTTTCTTATCACTGCTACACTGATGACACCCAACTCTACCTCTCATTCCAACCAGATGACCCGACGGTAGCTGCTCGCATTTCAGCCTGTCTGAGTGACATCTCTAGCTGGATGAATGACCATCACCTTCAGCTTAACCTTAGGAAGACAGAACTCCTGGTGATTCCAGCTAACCCATTGCTTCATCACAACTTCTCTATAAAGCTTGGCTCATCAACCATTACTCCTTCGATGACAGCTAGAAACCTAGGAGTTGTGATGGATCATCAGTTAAGCTTCACAGACCACATTGCTACAACTACCCGGTCCTGCAGGTTTGCCTTATACAACATTAGGAAGATTAGACCCTTCCTGTCAGAGCAAGCAACCCAACTTCTTGTCCAAGCTCTTGTTGTCTCCAGACTGGACTATTGTAATGCTCTCCTGGCGGGCCTTCCTGCATGTACTGTCAAGCCTCTGCAATTGATCCAGAATGCCGCAGCGAGGGTTGTCTTCAATGAGCCAAAAAAAGGTCACGTTACTCCTCTCCTCATCAGGTTACACTGGCTACCAGTAGCTGCTCGCATCAAATTCAAGGTACTGATGCTAGCCTACAAGACGACCACTGGCACGGCACCAACTTACCTAAACTCATTGGTTAAATCTTATGTGCCCTCCAGAAGTTTGCGCTCTGCAAGTGATCGACGCCTTGTGGTACCATCCCAAATAAGTTCAAAATCACTCTCACGGACCTTTTCCTGGACTGTGCCCAGCTGGTGGAATGACCTCCCAATCTCAATTCGTACAGCTGAGTCTTTACTCATTTTCAAGAAACAGCTAAAGACTCATCTTTTTCGCCTGCACTTAACCAACTAACACTAGCACTTTTCTTGACTTTTAATTAAAAAAAAAAAAAAAACCTACCTATGCATTCTATACTAGACTAACTGAGACTTGTCATGGCACTTGTATACTGTTGTTGTTCTCTTGTTGACCTGACTGCTTCTATTGTTCCCATTTGTAAGTCGCTTTGGATAAAAGCGTCTGCTAAATGATTAAATGTAAATGTAATGTTAAATGTATGCATCACATTTGCGAACATGTCTCTCAAAAAACTGCTTTGTGAGCTCACAATTTACAGTTAGGCACAAAGTGATGCCATTTTTTATTTATTTATTTATTTATTTTTAATCTTTAATGCACATATAAATGGCAATGCTGTGCATACTAGAAAACAGAAGCCAATTTTGTGTTTGATGAAATAAAAATGGATCAGATTTAAATGTGCATAAAATAACAAATTTTACATTACATTTTTATTTTGACAATAGAATTTTAAACATTCAGTGTTTACTTTTTCAGTTGGATTAATTCATTTCTGCAGAAAGAAAACAGATAAAACCCACATTAGCTGGTCTGGTCATATATGGTTTGCTGGTGTAAGTGGGATTTTAGACACTTGTCAGCTGGTCAGCTGGACTTAGCCTTTTACAGTAGTATATTTTGAAAAATATTTTATATCTACAGTACATAGTAGGTTCCTACTTTGAAAATGCTTTACTGGTCTGTTATCCTCTCAGTTGGAAGAAAAGAAAGAAAGAAAAGAAACTGAAATTGTTTTTGTCTGATCATTTTGTGTAGTACAGTTTTAACTCTAGACCCAATTAAAATTCTCAAAAATATTTAAATTAGAGGATTCAGCAAAGATTCAGATTTGATTCACTTTAACTAAATCCCTAATACACTTTCAGAGCAAAGCACTTTTGACAGTGCATATGCCATTTATTTTTTTATTATTATTAACCCCAACTGAGACCCCATCTGAGCAGGAATCTTGATTAAGCATGAATTTAACAATTTTGAATAATATTTATGCCTAAAACATGAAACTTTATTTCACGTTAATTTAATAGATTTTATGCACAAATGTTAGTTAGCTTTTCTAGTAAATTGAATAATTTAAAATGTTTACTGGAAAACATTTATTTATTTATTTATTTATTTATTTATTTATTTATTTATTTATTTATTATTATTATTATTATTATTAGTAGTAGTAGTAGTAGTAGTATTATTAAGACAACAGGGATGCAACAGCTGCGAGTTGAATGGCTACACTTACTAGGGATGGGCGTTTTTCCACAAATATCACATTCGAATATTTGAGCTCACAAAAAACGAATATTCGAATATTCGTTTATTTAAATTAAGTTTAATGAGACAGACGTTATTTTTCAGCAACATTTATTGTTTCCGTCATTTTGAACAAGCTTACACACAATAAGCTTGAACATTACACATCGTGTTTTGTAGCTGAAAACCTTTAACAATGCATGCAAACAAACAAAAGTACAGATTAAAAGCAAAAAAAAAAAAAGTGAACAAAGAAAAAACGTAAAGAAGCCTGCAGCAATTAGGCTATTGTAGAACGCAGCCTACACTTAACTTTTAAACTTTTAAACTGTCAGCAAATGTTTTTTGCTTTTTTTTCTATTGTTTTACATGTTCTTGTTAAGAAATACGGGCATGTAAACATGATCAGGGGAAAGTCGGCTCCTTAGTCTGTTAACAATAAGGCCGGCCGCGGAGAAAACGCGCTCAGACGGCACAGATATTGTCGGGACTCACAAATAACGGTGTGCTAAGCGAATACGTTTTGTGAAGCGCTTCGTGTTTTCGTTTCACCACTGAATGGGATCCTCATTTGGTGGAATACATGGCTTCAGCAAGAACTGTTCCCACTCGTCTCGGCTGGACTCTCTGTAATCATCGCTGAAGAACTGGCTCAGCCTTTTCTGACGAGTGGGCATTGCATCCTCTTCATCGTCGGCGGCTGCATCCGCACCACTCGCTTCAAGGAAAATGTTCTGATAATGTTCAAAAAAGTTTTTTTGTCTTCTCTCATGTTTTCATCGAGAAACCTGAGATGTTTGTGTCTAGGGCAAACGCGAGAAGAGGAGTTTTCACTGCATTCTCCAAGTTAGCGGTGTTTATTCATTGCTTGAGAGATGCCGCAACAATGTTCTTGAATTCGGTCACTTTCTGTGATTCTCCACGGCATATTTGAAGTACTGTAGAAGACCGCAGTTCTTAGTTGCCGTTCACATATCGCGTCTTGTCTAGCGCTCAAGTTCGTTATTTCCAATGTAGGCGCGCGGTATGCACGCTCATAATGGAAGCGACGCGGTCGCGGTGCGGGCGCGCCTGAAAAAAATGAGCGCGTCGCACCGCGACCGCGTCGCTTTACATTGTGAGCGTGCATACCGCGCGCCTACATTGGAAATAACGAACTTGAGCGATGCATCGATATGTGAACGGCCCCTTATTCATTCATTAATTTTTTACAGTTTTTACAAGTTTTTACAGAGCTTTATTTTTATTTTCAATACTTTGCATTTTAAAATCAACTTCTAAAGATCTGTTCAGTAGTCCCTATAACAGATGACACAATTAAATTTTGTGGTGCTTCTAATTAAGTGGTAAAAAGTAGTTGCAAATGTTGTACAAAGTGATGTTTTGTTAACAAAATGTTGTTATTATTAACAAAATTTATTATTATTAATATTTAACATACATTAGAAAAGTTTACATCACTTCTTGTAACTTAAAAACATAAAATCTCGGCAAAAAGTTCCTCAATTTATTTCCAGAACATGATGCATGATGGGATAGACTAAGCCTTGAATATCGCTCCGGAGATAGTATGGATTTAGTGTGCGACAAGGCATTTGAATTGGGACGCAGTTTATGTATGACAGACTTAACTCAGTAAATTTTGATTGGCCAGTTAGTTGACACCTAGTGACATGGATGAAGCATCACACAAAAGCATTTTTTTAAGCAACTGTAATTAGCAGTCACCCATGATTAATTTAATTTCATAAATGAAAATCTTCACTAGTACATGGCATATTTTTTAATGGACATTTGCAGTGTTGGGGGTAACACATTACAAGTACCGCTAGCTACGTAATCAGATTACTTTTTTCAACTAACTAGTAAAGTAACGCATTTTCAATTTACAAGAACATATCTGAGTTACTCTTTCAAAAAAAGTAACGCCAGTTACTTTGTTTTCCCATTTACTGACAGATGAGTCTCCTGTCCCCATATTGGAAGATATTGTAAGTACAGAGGCATTGTGTGCTCTGTGTGAACATGATGTATAGAAGTTCTAGACTAAATGTGAATGTGCATTGATTCATCCCACTTGCAAAAAAACAAACAAAAAAAACAGTGAAATGCAAACTCAGAATATGACGCAAACCTGCAGTAATTAAATATGATAAATAACACAAATGTATCCAATCCCATTTTATTAACTGTTGTCTTTGCTGCTGACCTTTAATGATCCAGTCAACCATACTAATAAGCAAAAATTACTTTAGATAAACTAACAATTCTGCTTCGTTGTTTTTTTGTTTATTGCTGAAAAGTGTTGAAGCTTCTTCTCCTCTGTTATAATATATACAGACGGGAATTTACTTTTCCTTCAGCCTGAGGTTTATTTATTACACTTTTTGGTGTGAAAGGGCGTTTATATTTATATTTATATTTATATTTATAAATAGAAATTCTTATATTAAAAAATAATCAAGCCCTGCTCATATTTTAAAAAGTAACGCAAAAGTAACGTAACACATTTTTCCACAAAAAGTAACTAAGTAACGTAATTAATTACTTTTTTTAGGGAGTAACGCAATATTGTAATGCGTTACTTTTAAAGGTAACTTTCTCCAACACTGGTCCTTTAAAATGATGTAGTTGTGGCAATGCCAGCAAGAGCTTACAGGATCATGCTATTGGGTAAATGCAGATATGGTCTGTTTTTAAAAATAAAAGGGGGTGAAGTCTTTGGTATGTCCTTGCCCGACTTCCTGTTTCATCAAGAAATATGTTGTGACAGAAAAGAAACTCATCAAGGCATTTCATAGGGTCTTTAAACAAAGAAGTAAAAGATAAAAGTAATAATGTAATTCGCTTTGCAGTGTGCTGAAAATAAGAAACATTTCCAGGAGGTAAATATTTAATAACTCTGACCCAGAAAAAAAAAAAAAAAGATCAAAGTAAAGATTGGGTGTTTGACTTTGAGCTAATAGTGTGTCAAAGCTATTAGCCTCCATATTCACTCCTTGGGTGACATATTAAAAAACTGTAATGGACCTGAATTATCAAACATATAAGACATCTAAAACATAAAACTGCTGTTTAAGTCAATTCACAGCTTCATTGTTTGTAGAAATTGTTCATTGTTTGAGACGCACAAACGCAGGTAATTCATTCATGAAACTGTCATCTCTCTCTCTCTCTCTCTCTCTCTCTCTCTCTCTCTCTCTCTCCATTCTTGATCGATCAATCAATAATTAAGTTAAATTAAGAAATAATGAATTTAAGCGTCTGCTAAATGAATAAATGTAAATGTAATGTAAATGTAATTAATTACATTAATAAATAAGGGATTGCACCAGAGGGGGGACATCCCTGAGCCCCAACACCCCTCGGACCAAGGGGGACCGTCGGATTTGAGTATAGCGTATATTATTGTCTTACTCAACTGCCTGCTGTTGCTTCTGCTTGCATTTAGATGGAAAAGCTGCCGATAACCTCTGTTTTTTTGGTAATAATAGCATAACAAAATTTGGCAAAGAATCCAATGTATATTCTTCTTTGGAAAGTGTCAAATGATTTTACAGTGCATTTTCACAGAGGTGAGCAATGTAGCCAATCACAGACATGTTTGTTGATTTCTAAAACTCAATGGCCAATCAGAGGTGTTTAGGTTGGAATCCACGCACTCACCGCTCCAGTCATCGTTAATATGGAGATGGGGGAGGCGGTGTTCTTGCACTTGCTTGTGCCTCCAAAAAATGCGTACCTCTGACTAGCTGTTACCACCACCATCTACAGCCAGAGAGGACTTTTTTCAGCTTCTTCTTGCATTGTCACCCCGGTGGGAGGTGTGGTAATAGGGCTTGCAGCAGGTGAATCTGTCATGCAATTAACATTATCACTACACAATTTCTTAGTAAATCCAAAATCAATTAAACTGCCTTGTGTTCTTTTTGTTATGGTGCCTATATGATGCTATATGATGTTAACTGCAGAATGGATTTCAAAGACTTTGCGCGCAGATCACCGGCCTCCAATGTTTATATTTTTTCTACAAATCTTTTAGTTAACATACTAAACGAGTGGAATTTGCACCGCAGCGCCCCCACACCTTGATGCTCATGACAAGAATAGTATGTATAGTTTTCTTTATTGAAGTGGATTAGGATTAGATCGCTGTCATGCATGAATGAATGATATTTTTGCAATTTTACACATAATAATCCATGATTATCACATTACACAAAATGTCTTGATTTGAGACAAAAAGAGGGAATGGAGATGTTACGTCAGAAAGAGACTGACAAATGGGGTCTCACTCGAGATCCCAATCTCCTTCGATTGGTAACGAAACGAGCCAATGGTACGCGGTGTACCTTGGTCTGAGTGATTGTCATCGCAAGCTCTGCCCCACTGTGTGGGTATATAAAGAGCAGTGCATACAACTCACATTCAAGTATTCGCTGAGGAGTCGAGCCAAGTGACTCGACCATTCAGCGGAACAGCAATGTGCCAAAGGAACGTAATGTCTCTGTTCCCTCCTTAGGGGAACGAGGGTTACATATGTAACCTAGACGTTCCCTTTCAGTCAGTCACGTTCGACGTTGCATCAGAAAGAGACTGACGAATGGGGTCCTTTACAAAACACAGCATGGCTGTCTTCCAGTGACCCCTGTGAGTGATAGCACCCTGTTGTGAGGCCAGCACAAGTGAGGACCTATATCAGACACAGAATGCACTGGGTAGCATATTCCTGCTGGATGTGAGAAAGCACGTCGCCAACTGTCATCCGCGGGAGGCAGCAGCGGGGCTGAATATGATTGATGGCCTCAGACTGCTTCTGGGCGGCAGAGAACTGCTGGGCAAAATTCTCCACTGTGTCACTGAAGAGGCCAGCCTGGGAGACCTGGGAGTTGAGGAGCTGAGTCTGATCAGACTCTCTCATGTCTGCAAGGTTCAGCCATAGGTGGCCCTCCTGGACCACCAAAGTGGACATCACCTGACCCAAGGAGCGTGCAGTGACCTTCGTCACCTGGAGAGCAAGGTCGGTAGCAGTGCGTGGCTCCTGCAAAACCTCTGGGTCAGCACTCTCGTGCAGCTCCTTGATCACCTTGGCCTGGTAGACTTGAAGGGTGGCCATGGTGTGCAGGGCAGCAGCGGCCTGACCTGCAGCTCTGTAAGCCTTGGCCACAAGCATGGATGAGAACTTAACAGGCTTTGTAGGGAAGCTTGGGACAAGCATGACATGTGGAGGCGCTTATTGCATCGCAACAGAACGCTCCACCGAGGGAATCCCAGCATACCCTAATATACCCTAATTTTATTTTATTTGTTGCACTTTGTACCTTAAAGTCATCACTTACCTTTGATTTTCTATGGGTCCTGAAGACCTTGATGAGCTTGCTCGGTGTGTTTGATAAGGGTTGTTGCTAAACTATGCAGGCCAGTGGCCCTCCAGCGCAAGATTTAAGGAACCCTGATTTAGAGGATATTTATACACAGAAATGTACAACTGCTACGGCCATCTCTGGAGGATGATGCTTATGTATGATAAGGATTTTATTCCTTTACCTACTAAATAAACATTTAAACTGACAGCGTTACATCTCAACCCATAATACAGTACAGTACAGTAGATTAATATGGCTTTTAAAAACATACCAAAATCCAGTGTTGGTGTAATGTAATGCCTCTGCAATGAGACACATTTATATTCATTTTCTAGGATTTTGCTAAAGTGTCTATGCTTCAAATATCCAGCCATGTTGCTGTACTATTAACACTGTAATATCAATGTTGGAATTAAGTGTGCAGGAAGGTACTGACCTGGTCATCACTTACCACAATGACGGGGGCCCTTCAGACTTTCAAATGTTCCCTGCCATCCTATAAACATCACAAAATCACTCTAGCTTTTCATGGCCCACTGGTGGAGGAGGCCTGCAGATCTTTGCCCAGACTCAAGTCGAGAGGCCATTAATCTCATTCAATCGATTTATCTCTTGCATGTGCGTAATAGCATTTTGATGAGCTCTAACCTCATGCTAAATTTACCCGTTAGGTCATGTACTGTAGATGGCCTATGTAAATCTATAAAAAAGGATTAGTTATCCATGTGATACTGGATGCCCTCATCAGAGGGCAGCCACAAGTATTTTTCATTCATTTCTGAAACTCCTGAGTAGACATATGAAAGGATGCTAATTTTGGTCAACTGCTTGGAATCATTGCAGCTCATTCACTAACAATCATATGGATTATTTGTATTCATATGAACAGTTTGCATAAAACACGCCCAAGAGGGATTTATTAGTATTATTATTTATCTCTGTGAATAACATAGCCATTCAGAATAAAAGTAAGTGCCATAATTTTAGCCTTAGGCCTAAACTGCTACAGAACATTAAAAATAGAGATCTTACATTCGAATTGAGCACAGTTAGTTTGCAACACCAACTGATATTATGTCAGATTGATCTAGTGGTCCCATTTTATTTCAAAATATCTTAAATCATTGTGGAATGGAACACAATGGAACTTGATCCCAGACCTTCAGCTTTTTCTTCAGTCTCAGTGTTTGGTTGGTGTGAATTATTGTTGTTGTTGTTGTTTGTGTTCATGCCGAGAAACCAAGGCTCGATTGCTTTTCATTCCAGAAGTACTTGCTGAAATGAAAATATATTGATTACCGATAATTTGCCTATTATAGTATAATGAATTTCTCATTGCAGCTTGTTTCTGCAGAAATTACCTTCAACAAGCAGCTTGCATTTTTTTGCATTCTTTATATCTTTGACACAGACACAAGTGGTGATTTGTGTATATTAATATTTTGTAATAAAACATTTTTTATTGTATTTTTTTACAAAGTGGTGGGCAAAGGGGGAAACTTGTGAGGCTGGCATCTATTTTAATTTGTTAAATATATTTTTATTTATCAACTAGATACAAGGATCAACAGCTGGTAGTAGAACACACACTGTCGATGTAAACGTTCGAAAGTTTGGTGCCAAATGATTCAGTGTGAATAAAGAACAGCAGGGAGAATAAAACTGGGTTTCGGACATAGCAATTGAAAAGTACCGAATTATAGCCTAAACATTTTGCTGTAGAGAGTTTGAAGGCAGTTCTTTGCACTATGCTTTGTTTATACTCATGATGATGAAATTCATTCATTTCATCGTATTATGATGAAATAGTGCATGGTTTAGTCCCTTGCCAGGGATCTGGGTACTGCGCTCCTGTCTGCAGGCTGTGGCAGTGCTAGAGGCTTTCTGGGAGAGATTTGTTGCCTGGGCCTGACGTTTTGTTGGAGCCATTGATCGGAGGGACAGAATAGGATTTTGTAGCTTATTATTGTTATCAGCGAATACATGGGGGAGAGAACAGAGGCCTTCTTCATCGCTTCAGGCCCCTGCTGCACCTCAAAATACTTTTATCACTCTTGGCTACGCTGGTACCACCCATGGTGGAGAAACACCAGACATTATGCTCTCTGTCAAAGCAACATTCTGCAATAAATTTCTAAATGTTTGCCACCATCTGTGAGACATCAGGTATTATACAGTATCAGAGAAAGTGCAACATTCAACAAGCATCAATCTTGTGTGCTGTTCACTTTATAACAAAAAAGCGAGCAATATAGTGTATGCTGTCTTACCATAATGTGTTAATTCTGCTCAGTATCTTGAATATGGGAATTTATATTGACTATAGTGTGTAACAATAGTAAGTCATTATTCCCATCATAATTATGATGAGCATTGTGATCATTGGTTTTATTTTCTTTATAATACAATAAACCTTTAATAATAATAATAATAATAATAATTCATTACATTTATATAGCGCTTTTCTAGGCACTCAAAGCGCTTTACATAGTCTGGGGGTATCTCCTCATCCACCAGCAGTGTGCAGCATCCACCTGGATGATGCGACAGCAGCCATAGTGCGCCAGAACGCCCACCACACACCAGCTTACTGGTGGAGAGGAGACAGAGTGATGAAGCCAATCAGCAGATATGGGGATTGTTAGGAGGCCAACAATTGGTCAGAGGCCAATGGGCAAATTTAGCCAGGATGCCGAGGTCACACCTCTACTCTTTTCGAAAGACATCCTGGGATTTTTTTTTAATGACCACAAAGAGTCAGGACCTCGGTTTAACGTCTCATCCGAAGGACGGTGCTTGTTGACAGTATAGTGTCCCCATCACTACACTGGGGCGCTAGGACCCACACAGACCACAGGGGTGAGCACCCCCTGCTGGCCTCACTAGCACCTCTTCCAGCAGCAACCTAGTTTTCTCAGGAGGTCTCCCATCCAGGTACTGACCAGGCTCAGCCCTGCTTAGCTTCAGTGGGAAACCGGTCTTGGGCTCCAGGGTGATATGGCTGCCGGCTTTACCAGCCCATTCTCTGAAAAGACAATGAAATGTTGTTGGCCAGTGCAGCGTAATTGGAAATGTTTATCACATCAGCCTGGATATGCAAATAGGGAACCAAGCAGGACTACAGCTACTTACTAAAACTAAGTAAGTTGCCTACCATTTACTGAGTGAGTGATAACTTCTGCAGCAACTCCACCCAAATTTGCCACAAAAATAGTGCTCATGGACATCTGACTTGCAGTTGATTTTAGTGGAGTTTGGCTTTAGCATGTTTCTAGGTTAACATCATGATGCTCTAATAAGCACACATGCATAGTACCTAGCAATATTGGGTGTTGTTCATTTTCAGTATTTCATTAAATATGCTTATTTATAAGGTTATTTACATTTGTATACTTTTACACACCATCTCTCTCTCTTTTTTTCCTTTTTTTTGATGGAGCTTGCCACAATGTCTTCTCTGCAAATGATTCAACATACGCTGCCTTAGAAACAAGGTATCTAAAGAGGATAGGCCGTAATTTAGATATATTTTTGAGATGGAATAATGCAGTTTTACAAATGCTAGAAACGTGGCTTTCTAAGGAAAGATTGCGATCAAATAGCACACCTAGGTTCCTAACAGATGACGAAGAATTGACAGAGCAACCATCAAGTCTTAGACAGTGTTCTTAGAGTTTTTAGGTCCTATATTTAACACCTCTGTTTTTTCAGAATTTAGCAGTAAGAAATTACTCGTCATCCAGTTGTTTATATCGACTATGCATTCCATTAGTTTTTCAAATTGGTGTGTTTCACCGGGCCGAGTATCATCAGCATAACAAGCTAACACCAGATGTTTCCTGATGATATCTCCCAAGGGTAACAAATAAAGCGTGAAGAGTAGCGGCCCTAGTACTGAGCCTTGAGGTACTCCATACTGCACTTGGGATCGATATGATACATCTTCGTTCACTGCTACGAACTGATGGCGGTCATATAAGTACGATTTAAACCATGCTAATGCACTTCCATTAATGCCAACAAAGTGTTCAAGTCTATGCAAAATAATGTTGTGGTCAATTGTGTCAAACGCAGCACTAAGATCCAATAAAACTAATAGAGAGATACAACCACGATCAGATGATAAGAGCAGATCATTTGTAACTCTAATGAGAGCAGTCTCAGTACTATGATACGGTCTAAATCCTGACTGGAAATCCTCACATATACCATTTTTCTCTAAGAAGGAATATAATTGTGAGGATACCACATTTTCTAGTATCTTGGACAGAAAAGGGAGATTCGAGATTGGTCTATAGTTAACTAGTTCTTTGGGGTCAAGTTGTGGTTTTTTGATGAGAGGCTTAATAACAGCCAGTTTGAAGGTTTTGGGGACATATCCTAATGACAATGATGAATGGACGAGTGGAACTGTTCCTCAGGTGGTCTATAGTGCACTGTCTGATGTGATACTGTAGCTGACTGCTGAATGGTTACAATTTTATCTCTAATAGTATCGATTTTAGAAGTAAAGTAGTTCATAAAGTCATTACTGCTGTGATGTTGGGAAATGTCAACACTTGTTGAGGCTTTATTTTTCGTTAATTTAGCCACTGTATTGAATAAATACCTGGGGTTATGTTTGTTTTCTTCTAAAAGAGAAGAAAAGTAATCGGATTTAGCAGTTTTTAATGCTTTTCTGTAGGAAATGTTACTTCCCCGCCAATCAATACGAAATACCTCTAGTTTTGTTTTCCTCCAGCTGCGCTCCATTTTTCGGGCTGCTCTCTTTAGGGTGCGAGTATGCTCATTATACCATGGTGTCATAATGGTTTCCTTAACTTTCAATGTAGCATTCTTCAGCTTTTGGTCTACCTACACACAATTAATGTTCATAATACACCTCTCATTAAAAACATCCCATGCACCTCCACTTTTTTGTCAATTGCAATAGGTGTGCTCTTGTTGGCAGATCTTAGGTTACATTCATTGAAAGTGTAAGTATTATTAGAGTCTTGGGAAGCCTTCAAAAAACATTGAGGAACAGTAAAAGCTGGTGTGTGTGGTGGCAGATTAATGTATCCCACACTTCAGTACAGCACATCCATGTATTTATTTATCTTCCCTTTTATTTGAAAAATGGCTTCCTCTGTACAGTATAAAAAATACAGCATTCTTGACTTCCACTTCATTTTGCATGCTCTCATTGGCAGCATCATTGCAGAGGTTTCTAAAAGTGGATCACTTTAACATGCAAATTGTTCCTGTTATTTAAGACAGCACCTTCAAACTTTTACGCTGAGTTGAATCAGCCATTTGGTTTTGCTTTGCTGAGGTTGTTCATGTTGTTTCAATTACAGGAAGAAGGAAAGGTGGGCGTAACGTTCAACATTGGCACAGTGGACATCAGCGTCAAAGAGATGACTACAGATGTCAACGATGGAAAATATCATGTTGTGCGATTCACAAGGAATGGAGGAAATGCCACGTTACAGGTGGACAACTGGCCAATCAATGAGCACTTTCCATCAGGTAACATATGCAGCCTGCTATCTATCCAAAGTAAAGTTTCTCATACAGAAATTAGTTTTTACTGCTAAGCCCACTGGATATCATATGCTCCTATGGAAATCAAGGTTTGGAAGGCAAGGAACAACATCATTTTCCTGCCCATGTAATTTATAATCTGCATGTTTCAAAGCATGCAATTTTTTAGAAATAGGAACAGGTTATCATAATTACAACACTGATCTCCTTTCTGTTGAGGGAAAGGCATAGAAGAGAAGAGAAAGGACACTACAAAGAAGAAAGCAAATGCCACTTATTTCTCGATTGACTTGGCTTGTGTTGCTTTATAAATTGTCCTCAGAAACATATGTTGAAGTAATCAAGCCTGGGCACCTGGTCTGAGCACAAAACCACTGGCTTTGTCCTTGCGATTAGCACCATGACATCTGGCCAGCTGCTTTTGAGAGGCTTTGAAAGACAGAGGCAAAAGGTTTAAGGCAGTATTCTGGCAGCTACAGCTACAGCAGTTGTGGGATTCTGAGCCCCAGACCTCTGTGTATCTGTGACTCCCAGACTTAGGCAGCCAGCAATGATGAATGAATACAAATGAGTTCATCAAATGCAGCAAAGGTTTGTTTAAAAAACTCAAGCTTTTCCTACATGGAGAAATAGGGCGTGCTGAAATATTGCCCTCAAATGCTATAAAAAAAAAAACACCCCTTCTCACTCAATTAATTTGGGTTCTGTGTCCTTCACTTTGATGTCTCTGTTGCTTCGGCACCCTCCATGGGATATCTGGCCCCTGCACTTCTCGTCCAATTAGAAAGCAGCTCTCGTCAGGGTTACTCAACCTGTATTCAACGGCAGGTCTTTCTAAAGAAAGATAGCCTGAAAATGGCCAACATGCTGGCAGAGGGGACAGACAGAAGGACACAGGTTAATGCTGTGCTCCCTATTCAGACTGGTTCTCTTATGGACACTGATAAAGAGCTGGAGAAAGCATGCCATTTTCCTAACAGACTATACGTCACCCTCAGAGCTAAATATAACACATGAAATGTACTAAATGGCCAAACTCAATAGAGTGCATGTAGAGTACATTGAAAAATAAACCTGCACAGTGAAGGTAGATTTGATTCTGTTGAAGCTGTTGCATCACTCAGTCTCAAATTAGTCTCAGAGACATGATGTAAGGATAAAATAAGGTAGTTTATGTGAATCATTCATTCAATATACATTCCTAGTGGCATCTAGCAGTATTTTGAATGAGGGGATATTATTACACAGATTGGAGGATATGTACTGAATCATTCTGAATCTTGTGTTTACTTAGTATCCAGAGTTTAAAACACAAATCTTTTATAACCATGTTGATATGAGAACATTCTGTGATGGAAAAAAGATATCAAACTAAATATTAGCAAGGTAGATTGCCATATTAACATGAATCACCAGTCAGAAAGACATTCTGAAAGAGCAAAATCTGAACAATTTTCTTTCTTATTCAATCAGTTTACCTTTTAAATACATCTCCCTTTATGTCTTTGTGTTCCTTCCATCCATAACACATTTATTTTTCTAGTTAGCTGGCTGGTGTGCTACATTGTTGACCTTACTATACTGTACTTGCTGTAATAATTTATTTCAGTTCCTGCACCATCTCTTGAGTAATTACAAGCTAGGATTCAGACTCATAGACTGAATAGCACTTGAAATGCTTTATGTCAGTGATTCTCTTTGTTCCTCACTCAATATACTGTTATCAGATCCATGCAGCTGTATTGCCATGGCATGTGATGAACATTTCCAGGGTAGCCATGATCCCTGAGCTTATTCAAATGTTATACCCAAGCATGACTGTATAAGCAATTGTTGGGGAACACTGAATGCAAGTCAGTAAGTAGATGATTAATGTCATTGAATATATTTAAAATTATTTCACCAATAGGAAATTAAGATTTTTAAAGTTGATCAATAAGAAATGCACAAAGTGCAGGGCTGACTAGAGAAATACAAAGAGTCAAGAGTTATAATGAAATATCACAAAAATGCTAATAACTTTTAAATAAATTAGACTATTGAAATGAAAATGGTCTCCCTATATTCTGTGGGTCATGCCGAGAGCATCAATACTAATTATGCGAAAATTGACCATTCTTCCTGTCCGCCATTTTTATTTATGTTGAAAACCTACTTTTCGAACTCCTCCTAGACCGTTAGTCCGATTTTCACCAAATTTGACGTGGATCATCTTCAAACCATGCTGGCAAAAATTTATGGATTTCGTGTCGATATACAAAACGGTTCTCATTTAGAGCCTCAACGAATTTGCTGGAATGGTGCCAAAATGCATCTGAGGATGTATCTCAGCAAAGCTTTGACATATTTGCACCAAACTTTGTATGTGTCATCATCACGTCACACAAACCATGTCACATAAATTTGGTAAGAGCGCCAACTATTGGTTAAGAGTAATAAACCATTCATTAACGGTTAATAATTACATGTATTACAATGCTAATAACTTTTTAATGCATTAGCCTATTGCAATGAAACTGGTCTCAAAATATTCCCTGGCTTATGCCGATAACATAGATACCTAATATGCCAGAGTAAGATGAACTTCCTGTCCGCCATTTTGATTTATGTTGAAAACCTACTTTTTCTAACTCCTCATCAACTGTAGGTCCGATTTTCTCCAAATTTGAATCAAATGATCTTCAGACTGTGCTGACAAAATGTTTTGGATTTTTTTGTCGATAGACAAAACTGTAGTTGCATACCACAGCGACGAATTTGAGGCATGATGCCAAAATGACACTTCAAGCTGTATCTATGCAATGCTTTAGCATATTGACACTAAACTCTTTGTGTGTTATTGTCATCTCACACAGAACATGCTAAAATGATTTGATTACAGCACCACCTGCTGGTCAAAAGTGATAGGCCATTTAATCACTTTACTAGTGGCTGTATTTATGATTTTTCAGCCATTTCAATTACAATCATCCTAAAATTGGTTTAATTGCTCATTGTTGCACTTCGTGTGATGCTCCATGCCATGCTTAGCTCCTCAACTGTCCGCTGGAGTGCTTGGCCCCGTAATTGCTGCTTGCAGCTATATTTAGGGGCCAAGCGCCGAAGGTGCGTAGGACCCTATTGTATTTGTTCCCGTTCTTATTATTATTATTAGGGGCCAAGCACCGAAGGTGCGTAGGCACCTATTGTATTTGTTCCCGTTTTATTATTATAAGGGGCCAAGCACCGAAGGTGCGTAGGCACCTATTGTAATTGTTCCCGTTCTTATTAGGGGCCAAGCACCGAAGGTGCGTAGGCACCTATTGTAATCATTGGCGTTATTAGGGGCCAAGCACCGAAGGTGCGTAGGATCCTATTGTGTTTGTTCCCGTTCTTATTATTATTATTCTTCCTTCTTCCGACTGGGAGTCTATGGCAGCCCATAGAACCGATTGCGGGAAAGTTGCTTTGGTTTGACATTCTGATAGAGGACAGTCCCAACATTAAATACACCAATTTTGGTGTGTCTAAGTCATTCCCTCTAGCGCCACCAACTGTCCAAAATTTCACTTTTATTTTGCTATTAACTTTTGAACCGTAAGGCCAATCAACAAAATTATTTCTTTCTCTGATTTCGGAGCTCATGCCGATTCGATTGCACCCTATGACGTCCTTTTCCGTCATAAAAACATGGCCGCCATTTTGAATTTTTTGAAAAACCTACTTTTTCGAACTCGTCCTAGACGGTTTGTCCGATTCACACGAAAATTGAACCAGATCATCTTCAGTCAGTGCTGACCAAAAGTTATGCAAATCAAATTGATTCGTCAAAGCATTTTTGATAAACGCTCAAACAAATTTTACGTTGCGCTCTCAAAAACGGTTGTAAGGCTGTATCTCTGCAACGATTTATCTTATTCAGACCAAACTTTGTACATATCATAACAAGCATAACCTGAGGCTACTTGCTGCGTTTCAGCGCAGCGCCACCTACTGGTCCGGAGATATGAAAAATTGATATTTTTGCTTATAACTTCTAAACAGTTTGTCCAAAAATCATAAAATTGGTATTGTTAGATTCCGGGCAACATACCGAGTCAACTGATATCCAATTTTGCCATTTTGACTGTCGACCATTTTGAATTTTGTGCTAAAATGCTGTATTTTAAGAACGCATCAACAGATTGTTACGAAACATGGTATGGGTCATTAGCACAATGTCCTGAAGGAGCGTGAGAAGTTTCGAAACAGCGCCACCTAGTGGTGAGCATCTTTTTTTAAATGCTTATAACTCTGGGTGTGGTCGACTTATTTTCACGAGACTCATCAAATTAGACTCCTGAAACCTTACCGAGTCCTACGATACCAAACATGCTAGGTTTCGCCTTACGGTTTGTGTAGCGTTGTGATTTCGCGCTTAAAAACCATTTGGCTTTATCTTCAAAACCGCTTGTCTGATCGAGACGAAACCACCGTCAGAAGTTCGAAAACATAGGTCGATAGCTATCCACCAATGCCCAAATGCCAAAATATTGATAGTAAGGGGTAGTAAAATTCAATCAAAGTCAAGAGTCAGTTGTTTTTTACATGTTTTTTCATATAAATGTCTATAACTCTGAAGTGAATTGAGATATTTTCACCAAAATTGATGACAAATAAATTCAATGGTGGGACTGAGCCTCTTGGTGGCGCTATAATAGAACAAAACATGAAATTCCCATTGACTTCAAAACAGTTTTGTAAAATAAAATGCTATACTAAACAAATGCATTGGTGAAATATTACGAAACTCAGAATGTGCAAACAACACCATGCCCTGAAGGTACTCAAAATATTTTGAAACAGCGCCACCTAGTGGTCAAAATGTATAACAAAATTTCCAAAAAGGCTAATAACTTTTGAATAAATCTGGTTATTGAAATGTCGCTGTTTTTTTAGATTCCTTGGGTCAAGCCGAGAACATAGATACCAAGTTTTCTTTATTTGGCCAAACTTCCTGTCCGCCATCTTGATTTTCAGTCAAAACCTACTTTTTTGAATTCCTCATCAACCGTTGGTCCGATTTTCACCAAAATTGAATCATATCATCTTCAGACTAAGCCACCTAAAAGATATGGAGTTCGTGTCGATATACGAAACGGTTCTCATTTAGCGCATCAATGAATTTGCTGGAAGGATGCCAACATGCATTTGAGGCTGTATCTCAGCAAAGCTTTGACATTTTTGCACCAAACATTGTATGTGTCATTGTCACCTCACACTGACCATTCCACACTAATTTGGTAACAGCGCCACCTATTGGTTACACGTGATAAGCCAATAAATCCTATTACTAGTTGTTTTGTTAATTGTTTTCAAGCCATTTTGACTAAAATAATCTTAAAACGGTTTTAATTACTCATTCCTGCCGTTCGTCTAAAGCTTGCTTCTGTAGTGCTTGGCCCCGTTATTGCTGCTTGCAGCTATATTTAGGGGCCAAGCAACGAAGGTGCGTAGGTGCGTTCACGAAAATTGGCTCAGATCATCTTCAGACCATGCTGGCAAAAATTTATGGAATTCAAGTTGATTCGTCCAACCGTTCTCGAATGACAAGTGAATAAATTTGACGAAAAGCACGCAAAAATGCACGTGAGGCTATATCTCGTCAACGGTTTATCATATTGAGACCAAACTTGGTGGTTGTTATAATAGGCATGACCTGAGACTACCTGCAGTGTTTCGACGCAGCGCCACCTAGTGGTCAGGAGATATGAAAAATGCATATTTTGGCTTATAACTCTTGAATGGTTTGGCCAAAAAACACACAACTGGTCTCTTTAGATTCAGCGAGACATGTCGAGTCGTATGATATACAATTTTCCTGTGTCAGCCATTTTAGGCGTCGGCCATTTTGAATTATGCTTTAAAATGCTGTTTTTTTTTTACGCAGCATCGTATCGTTATAAAATAATTACAAAAATCTTCAGCTCCATGCCCTGAAGGTACTCAAAAAGTTTGGTGGCAGCGCCACCTTTTGGTCAAAAGTTATAATGAAATATCACTAAAATTCTAATAACTTTTGAATAAATTAGACTATTGAAATGATCTTGCTATATTCTCTGGGTCATGCCGAGAGCATCGATACCAATTATGCGAAAATTGGCCCTTTATTCCTGTCCGCCATTTTGATAAATGTTAAAAACCTACTTTTTCGAACTCCTCCTAGACCGCTGGTCCGATTTTCACCAAATTTGACGTGGATCATCTTCAGACCATGCTGGCAAAAATTTATGGATTTCGTGTCGATTTTCGAAAGTTTTCATTTAGTGCATCAACGAATTTGCTGGAAGCGTGCCAAAATGCATTTGAAGCTGTATCTCTGCAATGCTTTGACATATTTGCACCAAACTTTGTATGTGTCATCATGACCTCACACTGACCATGCCACATAAATTTGGTAACAGCGCCACCTATTGGTCAAGAGTAATAAACCATTCATTAACCATGAATAATTACACTTATAAAAATGTTAGTAACTTTTTAATACATTAGCCCATTGCAATGAAACTGGTCTCAAAATATTCCCTGGATTATGCAGACAACATAGATACCAAATATGCCAGAGTAAGCCGAACTTCCTGTCCGCCATTTTGATTTATGTTGAAAACCTACTTTTCAAACTCCTCATCAACCGTTGGTCCGATTTTCACCAAATTTGAATCAGATGATCTTCAGACTGTGCTGACAAAATGTTATGGATTTTGTGTCGATAGACAAAACCGTTTTTGCATACAACAGCAACGAATTTGAGGCACAATGCCAAAACGACACTTGAGGCTGTATCTCTGCAATGCTTTGGCATATTGACACCAAACTTTGTGTGTATCATTGACAAGTCACACAGAGTACACCAAATTGATTTTGATAACAGCGCCACCTATTGTTCAAACTTGATAAGCCAAGTAATCATGCTAGTAGAGATTGTATTTATGTTTTTTAGCCATTTCAATTACAATCATCCTAAAATTGCTTTAATTGCTCATTGTTGCACTTCGTGTGATGCTTCAAGCGACGCTTAGCTACTTAACTTTCTGCTCGAGTGCTTGGCCACGTAATTGCTGCTTGCAGCTATATTTAGGGGCCAAGCACCGAAAGTGCATAGGCACCTATTGTAATCGTTGGCGTTATTATGTTTCTTCCGCCGCAAGTCTATGGCAGCCCATAGAACCGATTGCGGGAAAGTTTTATAATTTGGCACACTGATAGAGGACAGTCCCACCATTAACTGTAGCAAATTTGAAGTCTCTAACTCCAACTCTCTAGCGCCACCACTTGTCCAAACTTACAATGTTTCTATGCTAATAACTTTTGAACCGTAAGCCAGAAAATGGAAATTCTTTTTTCCTCTGAATCATTGGCTCATGTCAAGTCGATTGAACCCAAAAATAAAAAAAATTGCAAGGTTTAGTTTTTTTCGCTCTTTTCAATTTTTCGAAAAACATACTTTTTCGAACTCGTCCTAGACGGTTAGTCTGATTTTCACGAAAATTGGCTCAGATCATCTTCAGACAATGCTGGCAAAAACGTATGGAATTCAAGTTGATTCGTCCAACCGTTCTCGAATGACACGTAAAAAAATATGACGAAAAGCACCCAAAAATACACGTGAGGCTATATCTCGGCAACGGTTTGGCATATTGAGACCAAACTTGGTGTGTGTCATAATAAGCATGACCTGAGACAAAATGCAGTGTTTCGAAACAGCGCCACCTAGTGGTCAGGAGATATGAAAAATACATATTTTGGCTTATAACTTCTGAATGGTTTTGCCAAAAATCACACAACTGGTCTCTTTAGATTCAGTGAGTCATGTCGAGTCGAATGATATCAAATTTCCCCGTGTCGGCCATTTTAGGCGTCTGCAATTTTGAATTATGTTCAAAAATGCTGTTTTTTTTTTTACGCAGCATCGTATCGTTCCGAAAATAATGACAAAAGTATTCGGCTCCATTCCCTGAAGGTACCCAAAAAGTTTGCTGGCAGCGCCACCTTGTGGTGAAGAGTTATAATGAAAAATCACAAAAATGCTAATAACTCTTGAATAAATTAGACTTTCGAAATGAAATTGGTCTCCCTATATTCTGTTGGTCATGCCAAGAGCATCGATACCAATTATGTGAAAATTGGCCATACTTCCTGTCTGCCATTTTGATTAATGTTGATAACCTACTTTTTCGACCTCCTCCTAGACCGTTAGTCCGATTTCACCAAATTTGACGTGGATCATCTTCAGACCATGCTGGCAAAAAGCTATGGATTTCGTGTTGATATACGAATCGGTTCTCATTTTGCGCATCAACGAATTTGCTGGAAGGGTGCCAAAATGCATTTGAGGGTGTATCTCTGCACCGCTTTGACATATTTGCACCAAACTTTTCAATTCAATTCAAATTCAAAAAAGCTTTATTGTCTATCCCCACAGGGGTAGAAAATTGTCTTTAGACAAAAGGCTCAACAATCAATATACAACTATCAATACACAGCTACCAACAATACAATACAACAGACAACCACACAATTTAAGATAACCCCCTCCCCTATTTCCTATGTAAAATGTCAACGGCCATCGGGATAAAAGACTTTTTATATTTGGCCTTTTTTGCCAAAGGTACTTTAAATCATCTACCAGATGGAAGTAAATCAAATGAGCTGTGCAGAGGACGGGCAGGGTCTGTCACAATAGCAGATGCTTTCCTTTTTACTGCCACAATATAAAGATCAGACAGGGTTACTTGTTTCTCACCAATAATTTTACCAGCTATGTTTATAATCCTTAGAAGTCTATTTTTGCATTTAACATAAAAAGAGAGTTATACCAGGATACAATGTTGAAAGTAAGCACAGATTCGATAAGGGATTTATACACCACAATCAGAATATCTTTTTCCACATTAAAGCTCCTCAATTTCCTCAATAAGCCTAGACGTTGATATGCCTTCTTAAAGACACTTTCTGAGTGTTTGTCAAATTTAAACTGGGAGTCAATTTCTGTATCCAGATATTTAAAAGATCCCACCTGCTCAACTTCCTCTCCATTAATTATCAAGGGTTTAAAAAATGTGCGTGCATGTATTACCCCGGAGCACATTTCTTTGGTTTTGTCAATATTAAGCTGGAGAAAACTCTCCTTTGTCCAGGCCATGATAGAGTTGACAAAATCAAAATAAATATCCAGTGATTGGGTATCTCTCATACATCCCACCAGTGCCATATCATCTGAATATTTTATCAGCATCAAATTCTCATTATTACAGGTAATCTCATTTGTATAGATAGAAAAAAGAATCGGGGATAGAACACATCCCTGTGGAAGACCAGATTTTAAAACTACATTCTCTGACTTTTTACCATTTACTATCACGTGTTGGGGACGGTCCCGTAAAAAATTGTTAATCCTTTAAATAAAGGTTTGATGCACATGAAGCTCCTCTAAACGCCTCAAAAGTTTATTTATATTCACTGTATTAAAAGCAGATGAAAAGTCCACAAATAAAATCCTAATGTACGAGTTTGCCATGTCCAAATGCTTTACTGCCCTATCCAGCAAAGTGAGGGTGGCATCTTCAACTCCGCGCCCAGCCCTATAAGCAAATTGTAGAGGGGCAAGTTTATCGGTCATTGCCTGGGAGAGTTGCTGACAAACTACTCTCTCCATGCACTTGCAGAGCACTGATGTCAAAGCTACTGGTCTGTAGTCCTCAAGCGCCTTAGCATGAGCTTTTTTCGGTAACGGGATGATGGTGCTTTCCTTCCATGCACGTGGTACAACATTAAAATCAAGAAACAGCTGAAAAAGTTGTGTCAACACACCCTTCAGCTGAGATGCACATTCCCTCAGTACCTTGCCCTTTATTCCATCTGGCCCTGATGCCTTTTGGGGTTTGACTTACAATAAAACCTCTCCCACATTTTGTTGCTCAATTCTTATGGGGAGAAAATCAGAGTGCTCTATAGAAGTCCGGTGCTTATTTAAATAGTCATCATTAAAACGGGCATAAAACTGATTCAGTTCAGTAGCAAAGCTGGCAGAGTCAGGGCATTGGATACTGTGTTGCTTCTGATTTCTTCCCATCATAGTATTTAGGCCCTGCCATGCCATCCGTGCATTCCCCATTGTAAACTTTTCCTCTACCATGCGTTTATATTGCTGTTTGGCCTGCTTAATTTTTAGCTTCAGATCTTTCTGTAATTTGTTAAAACCATATCTATCTCCATTTAAAAAAGCTATTTTTTTAAGTTTTAAAAAATGTTTCAGATCCTTTGTAACCCAAGGCTTATTGTTAGGGTAACACCTCACATTTTTTACAGGAATGACACTGTCAACACAGAAATCTACGTACCCAGATATGGAAGCATTGAGCATATCTACATCATTTCCACAATCCTTAACAAATACATCCCAATCTGTTACTTCAAAACATCCTCTTAGTTTTTCAGTGGATTCAAAGTCCCATACCTGGACAGTCCTAGTTTGCACTTTCTCAGTTTTTAATTTTTGCTTATATCGAGGTAGAAGCAGAACAGCATTATGATCGGAACGACCAAGAGGCGGACGTGCCTTGGAGATGTAAGCACTTGGTATATTTTCATAGCACAAGTCCAATGTGTTTTCCAGCCAAGTAACACAAGTGACATATTGCTCCAGGTGCGGCAGGTGTGTAGCAATGTCACATCCATTGAAATCTCCGAGCAAAAACACCGGCTGATCTCCAACTCTGTTTACAATATTATTAAAAATATCTGCAATGCATTCAGCAGCTAATATAAAATCAGGACCCGGGACGTACACCAGTATCACTGTTATTTGAGTAAATTCTCGAGGGAGATAATGAGGTCGGAAGGAAACCACCATGATTTCATAATGTTTTGAGCAGTCGGTTTCCCTCAGCGTAAAATTTGTAGCCCATCTGTTATTCACAGCCATACACAGGCCCCCATCAACAGCTTTCTGAGTTTTAAAGGTATCTCGATCAAACCGAATCAAAGTAAATCCATCAAGGTAAAAATCCGCTGTTTCCTGGAAGAGCCATGTCTCAGTAAAACAGAAAAGGCTTGTGCGACGATAATCCCCATCATATTTGATCAACGCAGAAAGTTTGTCAGTTTTATTTCTCAGGGATCTAACATTTGATAATATGATAGCAGGTAAGGGCAATCTACTACCTCTTCTCCGTAGCCTTTTGAGTATTCCTCCTCTCGAACCCCTTTTCCTTCGTTTCACTTTAATGTTGAGTTTTTTCCAACTGATACCAACCAAGAGACATTTCGGGACATTTTTAAAAAGTGTTGAATCCATAGACGGCAAAACAGCAAGCGGGCGCAAATCCAGCAGCGGTCTACGTGAATAAACCAGGTTTTTCACTGTTGATGCTCCCGTCTGCGTTGTTGGCATTGTCCACATGGCCAATATTGGTTGAGAAATAAACACCAGGAGGCCCAGAATAACCCAGAAGTTACCAGAAGCCATCTCGTATAAATAAATAAAGAAGCAAAACTAAAAAACACTTGGTATAAAAACAAACAAAACAAACATCAAACACGGAGCCTGTGTCACGAGTCGCACGAGCAGCGTTGCGCCCCGGTTGCATTAGCTTTGAATGTGTCATCGCCACCTCACACTGACCATGCCACATAAATTTGGTAACAGCGCCACCTATTGGCGTTATTATTCTTCTTCCGTTTCTTCCGCCGCAAGTCTATGGCAGCCCATAGAACCGATTGCGGGAAAGTTGTATAATTTGGCACACTGATAGAAGACCGTCCCAACATTAACTGTAGCAAATTTGAAGTCTCTAACGCCAACTCTCTAGCGCCACCACTTGTCCAAACTTTCAATGTTTATATGCTAATAACTTTTGAACCGTAAGCCAGAAAATGGAAATTATTTTTCCTCTGAATCCTTGGCTTAAGCCAAGTCGAATAAACCCCAAAATTAAAAAATCGCAAGGTTAATTTTTTTCGGTATTTTAAATTTTTCAAAAAACCTACTTTTTCGAACTCGTCCTAGAAGGTCATCTTCAGATCATGCTGGCAAAAAGTTATGTAATTCAAGTTGATTTGTCCAACCGTTCCCGAATGACACGTGAACAAATTTTATGAAAAGCACGCAAAAATACACGTGAGGCTATATCTCGGCAACGGTTTGGCATATTGAGACCAAACTTGGTGTGTGTTATAACAGGCATGAACTGAGACTGCATGCAGTGTTTCGACGCAGCGCCACCTAGTAGTCAGGAGATATGAAAAAGGCACATTTTGGCTTATAACTTTTGAACGGTTTGGCCAAAAATCACACAATTGGTCTTTTTAGATTCAGTGAGTCATGTCGAGACGAAAATAATTACAAAAATCTTCGGCTCCATGCCCTGAAGGTACTCAAAAAGTTTGGTGGCAGCGCCACCTTGTGGTCAAGAGTTATAATGAAATATCTCAAAAATGCTAATAACTTTTGAATAAATTAGACTATTGAAATGAAAATGGTCTCCATATATTATGTGGGTTATGCCGAGAGTATTGATACCAATTATGCGAAAATTGTCCATACTTCCTGTCCGCCATTTTCACCAAATTTAACGTTGATCATCTTCAGACCATGCTGGCAAAAAGTTATGGATTTTGTGTCGATATACGAAACGGTTCTCATTTAGCGCATCAACGAATTTGCTGGAAGGGTGCCAAAATGCATTTGAGGCTTATCTCTGCAAAGCTTTGACATATTTGCACCAAACTTTGTATGTGTCATTGTCCCCACACACTGACCATGCCACATAAATTTGGTAACAGCGCCACCTATTGGTCAAGAGTAATAAACCATTTATTAACGGTTAATAATTAGACTTATTAAAATGCTAATAACTTTTAATTGCATTAGGCTATTGCAATGACACTGATCTCAAAATATTCCCTGGCTTATGCCGATAAAATAGATACCTAATATGCCAGAGTAAGCGGAACTTCCTGTCCGCCATTTTGATTTATATTGAAAACCTACTTTTTCAAACTCCTCATCAACCGTAGGTCCGATTTTCACCAAAATCGAGTCAGATGATCTTTAGACTGTGCTGACAAAATGTTATGTATTTTGTATCGATACACAAAATCGTTTTCCCATACAACCGCGACGAATTCAGGCACAATGCCAAAATGACACTTCAGGCTGTATCTCTGCAATGCTTTAGCATATTGACACTAAACTTTTTGTGTGTTAATGTCATCTCACACAGAACACACCGAAATGATTTGATTACAGGGCCACCCTTTGGTCAAAAGAGAGAGGCCATTTAATCTTATTACTAGTGGTAGTATCTATGATTTTTCAGCCATTTCAAATACAATCATCCTAAAATTGGTTTAATTGCTCATTGTTGCATTTGATGTGGTCCTCCATGCCATGCTTAGCTCCTAAATTTGCAGTAATGAAAATTTGCAAGATTCATTACTGTTAGAGATGATGAACAAGTAAGCAGAGGAATGCAATAAATAAAATAAATTAATAGGCTCAATCATACAGAAGTGGTCAGGTATCAACAAGATGCTGCAAATAACATTTCCAGATGTGATTTTCCACCGTATTTGTGGTGTGAGCAGTTCAGTTCAATGCAAATCAATGTATTTGTAAGATATAATAAATCTATAATTATAAAGCCATATTTTAAGTTGTTTACCTTACCAAATGTCAGTTTCACTTGCACCATATTTCAGTAGTCAATGTAGACATTTTGTATTGTTTTGTTATATTATTCAAATAAGATATTGTTGTGATGTTTAATGCTTACTGTATCAATTGCCATAGCCATAATCACTGAATAATATTTACAAAAAAACTAATAGTATAAAATGTCTTCATTTACTACTATTCAGTTTCTACTCTAAATCACATGTCCTAAATTCCCACAATACAAGTTTGGAGGTTAGAAAGCTCTGCAAAGATCATCATAATATATTTACATTAACATGACAAATGGCGAGCACTGGCAAAGCGTCTGATCTCTAAAATTAATTTCCAAACCCTCAAGCTCTCCTGGATCTCTCCAACATACAGGCCTCCATCCAGAAAAGCCACTCCAGCTCCAGGCTTGCATGCGCTGCCTGTCAGGATCAAAAGCATTGGCAGCCCTTAAAACTACTTATTACCCCCAAGCCTTACCCCTACCCCTTAACCTCGCCCAAATCCCCCTTGTTCAGCCACTAGTAACTTTGAAGACCCTTTTCTGCCTATTTAAAATGAAAAGCACAAGAAATATGGGGCCTTAAATCACCACTGGCCTAGTCCTTTTCACATCCCTGTCACTGTAGAAGCTTTGTGTTTCTGAATAGGTCTCCAATTCTATGCACCTTTTTTCTCTTTCTGAAGTTCTGAGAAGGTACACTGTGACTCAGCTCTCAGAGCCTTTTTAGCTAAGTGTTGAGTAGCTGTGCTCTTTTGTAGTCCTTTTTTGTATTTTTAGCTCTCAAGCTGAAGGTTTCTTTTTCTTATGATTATTCTTCCCAATACAACTTCTTTGGAATACTGCTGTAAAGTATATTTCCCCATTGCTTAATGTATGTGAAGATGCATAGGAACTCAAAAATTACAATTCTGTAATCATCTACTTACAAAGATGCTGAATATTACTTAACCAGCATGAGGAGCGTTCATGCTGCTCTTTTTCATGCAATTGAATTTATTCAAGTGAATGGGTACAGATGCTAAGTTAAAAAAAAAAAATACAAGAAAAGCACCTTAAAAACATAATGAAAGTGAACTATAAGACTTGTTCTCTATATTGTTCTACTTATAGTTCAAAGTATGAAATAGATAAACTTCAAAAATCAGAATCTGTTTAATATGAGAAAACATTCCATTTCATTAATTATGCCCAACTTTCAATGAACATGTGTCTAAATATGAAAAGCTCCAACATTCTTTGATTAACTGGTAACAGCATTTGTTAAGAGCAGCTGGACGTGACATAAGTACTATACACCCAAGATGGCAGATGTTTAATACATTTTACAGCCCTAACACCTTACTCCAGTCAGAGAAAGAAGTGTAACAAAGTGCAAATAATGGCAGAATATACAAGTGCCGCAATGCTTCAGAGGGCTTCAAGGGACCCCACAGCAGCAGGCCTCACACCATGCTGTAATGATCTCATCAGTATGCATTGTGTTCTTCAGACATGCCATATTTCCCAGCAGGTTTAGAGCTTCTACACAATATCTCTTTTTATTTCTGTCTCTCTCTCTTTCTCATTCACTCTCTTTCTCTCTCTTTCCCTTACCTTAATAGTTTGTAAAGTGTTCCCTGGCACCTTGAAATGTAAAAGCATGTGATTTCCAGTGGGAAAATAGTTACACCCCATTTTAAATATTGCTGAGCAGGAGATCACCTGATGCAGTTTGAAATTAATTGTTAGTATGTCTCCCTTTAACAGATGCCTGTATTTTGTTGTACATTCTATATCTGGTGTGTGATTCTTGCTGAAATAATTATATGTGTTAAACTGTTTATTTAGCTGGTTACTAGTCAATAAAAATGCCCTATAAGCTAACAACTGAAGTTCACCTTACAGTGAAACCTAAATTGCCCATGATAACAAGAACTAAATCATTTTAAACACAGCTAAACCTTCTTAAACAGTGTATAAATGTGCAGTGTGCTAAGATGTCTTTCAAACTGTCAAACTTTAAAGGTAACAGCGACAATGAGCGTTATCAAATGGCTAATAAGAAAATCCCATTCAAATATACCCGGCCGGTTGAAGATTGGCTACATGAGAAAGGTAACCCTCACAAGACCCTCAGTGTTTTTTGTTTTTTGTTTTTTAATTTGCGTTCATATGCTCCTTGTCATGTCTTTTCGTCATATTTTTGTCCAACCAGGTCTGATGAGTCTTTAAGAGGCTTAGCCTTTTGCCACTAATTAACCTAAACCTTTTCATAATTTACTTCCCTTCCCATTACGTAATATTTTTGTTGAGTATTATTTTTTATGTGGATTGTGATCCTCTTTTGTTATTTACATCAGATCATTGACCAGTTAAAGGGACTGGTAACTAAGAATAACATAAGTATGTACTGTAGCTTTTGGACTCTAACTTTAAATCTAAACCAAAACTCAACAAAAGCCAGGATGTTTTAATTTTTTAACTTTTAATTGGAATGATCTTCCATAGCTTTAATATTAGTGGTCAAATGGCCCAAAAACCCAACCCTTAATGCAGCACGTTTCCAAAGACAACAAATTGGTGCTGAAGTGGAATGCCACTTTGCTGACTAACACTCTTTTGTGTTTGAGGCCGGTTATGAAATCGGCTGACACCTCTTAAGTTTTATTTTAAAAACAGGATGAATGGACGGGGTGACCATTTATCAAATTGACCATTAAATGTGTTTAAAGGTCATTGCTTAAACTACATAAGAGGATTATAAAGTCCCTTTAACACTGTCTAAAACAACATTGAAAGCCCATTAATGGTTCTGCATGCATAAATCAACATGATATTCCTTTGAAATGTATGAGATGAGCTTTCCTCCTTGCCTGCTGTAATGTGGAATTGTAAATATGTAATAGTTTTAATTGGCCTGCGTTTCTATTTCTAACCATAAGAAAAGCCATTTGGAATTTGCCCTAAAACATTTGCATGAGAAGCACCTTACAGTGAACAAAGCGAAGTGTTCACAAAAATAAATAAATAAATAAATAAATATTATTTTATTTTTTAATGCTATGCTTGGATTTTAAAAGCTAGACCATTAATGCTAACACTAATCAATTAGCTAAAATAAAAAATAAATAAATAAGTAACGTAAACCATTCTGACTCTGTGTTCCTTCACTGGTATTCCCCTCAGGTCGTCAGCTGACCATTTTTAACACCCAAGCTACCATCTCAATAGGCGGTAATGACCAAAAGCGACCATATCAAGGCCAGCTGTCTGGTCTTTATTACAATGGTCTGAAGGTTCTCAACATGGCAGCTGAAGGTCATGCTTACATCAAGATAAATGGCAGTGTGAGACTGGTGGGGGATGTGCCTATCAGCAGAAGCCCCTCAAGTACCACCACCACCATGCCCCCAGAGATGTCCACCACCTTCATCGAGACCACTACCACCCTGTCAACCACCACTACCCGCAAGCAACGCTCACCACCCACCATTCAGGTAATATCTATAGATTTTCTAAATTTTATCTGCTTAAACCAAGGCTGTGGACAAAATTGTAAGGATTGGCCACATACTCAGCAGTGTAAAGATGTGTAATAGAATTTAATAGACATTCAGTTCTCATGTCTAACTTCTGCCTGCTTTCCTCTTAGTATTAAAGTTATTGAAATTTTCCAATGAGGCATGGTGAGTGCCTGTGTTCAGCATTCCAATATTTATTCAGCATTCCACCTTGGGGTGGTGATGGCGCAGTGGATAAGACAAATGCACTTGGTGTGAGAGACCCGGGTTCGAATCCACTGTGAGACACCAATGTGTCCCTGAGCAAGACACTTAACCCCTAGTTGCTCCAGAGGCGTGCGACCTCTGACATATATAGCAAGTTGCTTTGGATAAAAGCGTCAGCTAAATGAATAAATGTAAATGTGTTTATGTACTGTAAAATATGTAAAACACAGAAAGGTGGGGAAAAAAACAAGTTTTCTTATGTTTTTCTAAAAAGTTATGACTCAAATTATTCTGTGGAACAATAACACAAAAAGATGAATGTAAGTTGAATGTAACAACTTCACTTTTCCACACATGGAAAATGGATGGTAATTTATACTGACGTGCTCCAAAATAAACTAAAAACACCATAAACATAGCCATATGAGTCACGCACTTATAATCCAAGTTTTCTTAAGTAAAAACATAGCTTTGTGTGAAGAATAGACTGAGTTTGATATAGTTTACCTGTACATTACAAGTAATCTTCCACTCTGCCTAAGTCATGGCAAGAACAATAGAATTTGCCGTTAAAAACATTATACCATATGTGACTAGTGAGCCAAAAAGACAGCGTTTATGCGCCCCAAATGAGGGAAAGTGATGAATAACGTCTTATTTTAGTTTGTTTCTCACACAAAGCTATCATTATCAGTTGTTTTAGAAAACACTGAATATATATATATATATATATATATATATATATATATATATATATATATATATATATATATATATTTTTTTTTTTTTTTTTTTTTTTTAGATATATAATAATTTTATGCAACTTTTTATTTCTTCCTTTTATAGCTTGGCACTATAAAAAAACTTTGTTTTGTGTTTCATAGAAGAAAAAAAATAATAAAGTGTTGGGATGATATATAATGCATATATAATGACTATATTCCCTGCAAAACATTTTACTGTACTGTATGTGCTGTTTAGATGCCTTGTGGAGTCTGTCGACTACCACCAGAGGTGGGTAGAGTACCCAAAAACTGTACTCAAGTAAAAGTACTTCTAGAAATATTTACTCAAGTAAACGTAAAAGTACTAGTCTGAATAGTTACTTGAGTAAGAGTAAAAGAGTATCGGATAAAAAATCTACTCAAGTAGTTAGTTACTTGTCACTTTGGGTCATATATACTGAGTCTATTTTTATTTAGATATATAGATAAAATGTATGTAATGTATGTGTGTGTGTGTGTGTGTATATATATATATATATATTTCACCATCCTTTACTCCAGTCTTCAATGCCACATAATCCTTCAGAAATCATTCCAATATGTTGATTTACTATCAATGATGTTCTTTTTATCTTTCTATCATATAATCCTAAACAAAATGTCACAGGTTCCAAAAAAATATTAAGTGCCAAAAGCACTGGTAATAAATCAATATATTAGAATTATATTTTGAAGGATCATAACTTTGAAAACTGGAGTAACAGCTGATGAAAATTCGTAAATACATAATAAAGTATGTATTATATATGTATAAATAACCTCTGACACAGGGAAGAGAGAAAACTCCTCACATGACCGAAGTTACCGAACATCTGAACATAACTAAGCAAATGCACATTGACGGATCTTCTTCTGTCTGCACGCAGAAGTATATTTCTGCAAGCGTAAATATTGTAGAAAATCATAATTAATTGTGTCTAGGCATATGGGGGTCATAATGTGGCAAATTATTATTAAGCATTATTTTTTTTTTTTTTTTTCATTTTTATTAGAAACATTCCCAGACGCATGAACTATATAATGAAATATCTCGATTCTCACATTTCATAGAATGTTAATAATGATAATATGCGATGGTCAAAGTAGTCTAATTATGTAATTTATTATAAAACCCTGTCTGTTTACTTAAGTAACAGATATAGGTGTCATGCCATAACATATTTTTAATATGACTGACTTTATATTAAATGTGAATTTAACATTGAAAGTTAATGTGATATAAAAATTGTTACTAATCTTTCATTGTTCAGAAAGAGAGCAAATAACATTTACATTATCAAAGATCATTTTCACTGACAGTCTAGAGTTCAATCACTCTCAGAAACTCCCATTAAAATCACTGAAACTGTTAACACTGTGAAATCAATATCTTAATTATAGATTCGTACACACATCTGCACTTTGTTGTTTCTGACGAGAGAATTCGCAGGAAGAAGTATTCAGTCAGCGAGCGAGTGAAGGAAGCACCGGCAATTAGCGATGACTCATCTGAATGCCTCTGATTGGCCAATGCATTCAAAAGCTCAACAGAATCTTGTGTGATTGGTTATAATGCGCAGCGCTGTAAAAACGCATCTATCTCTGGCTCAGCGCCAGCAAGCGATCACAGATCTGAATTTAGCAGCTGATGATATGACTAGCTGAACGTACTCGCACCGTGTGATTGTATTAAAATTAATAAAATCTTAATCGGCTATTTTTTGTCTTTTGGAAGCTGCATTCAACTTGACTCTCCTCTGTTTTTTAAGCCACACACGTACAACAAACTAATGTCACAGTGGTATCGTGTACTGTAATCGAATGTACCCCAAGTTATTACCTGTTAAACAGTAGACAGCACACGCGGTGTTCATCTAATAAGGATCTCCATCGCTAGCAAATAATAGCCTTTGCAGATTTGCTTTCAATTCAGTGCAGTTCCATAGCCACGTTTTCAACGTTGCTGATGTTAAACGTTACAACTCTGACTCTGAGTGAACCACTTCAGACGCTCAGCGCCTGCGGCTGGGAACTGAACGAATCATTAAAACTGATTCGTGAACCAATTCACTCGTTTGCCAATTGGTTTGATCAAGCCTTTGAACAGAATTGACTCAAAAGAATGAATCATTCGCGAATGGGCATCGCTCATTGTCCAGAGAAAAGTAGACGGCGCGTTTGGAATAAACTGAAGCAGTTATAACATTTATTGCATTAAGATAAAAGTAACGAGAGGAGCGTCGCCCACAGTAACGAAGTAAAAGTACAGATTTTTCCCAAAAATTTTACTCAAGTAAGAGTAAAAGTACCCATCTTTTAATATACTCCAAAAGGTATTAATTACCCCCAAAAATTACTCAAGTAAATGTAACGAAGTAAATGTAACTCGTTACTACCCACCTCTGACTTCCACAATGCTTTCTTTTAACTCAGTCTGACATGAGCCCAATGGATCATGCTGACCATTTCAATAATGCTAGGGGGAACATTAAAGCAAGAGTCTATGTATTAAAGCCATAACTCGCCCTGGGGCACTACTCAGTGACAGGCCAATCTCCTCACCTTTAAACAGATCAAACTAAATTTTAAAAACCTCTCATCCCACATAGGGTTGGGATTTGAGACTAGGCTTAGGTTTAGGGCAGTGGACTATACCATTCTGAGTTAGTTGGGGTTAGGTTAGGGTTAGGACATTGTTTGACAGGAATGTTGCTCCAGGACACATCCTACTATAATTTGTAATATTATTGTCAATCAAAGTGCTATAGCGCTCATAAAAGCTAATTGATCTGTAATGCATTATAGAAGTGATTCAGTGAAACAAATCACACATTTTATGAGCGCTTTATTTTTGCTGATTTAATTTGTGAATTTTGTAAGACACTCTCACATTAATAGCAAAATTAGAGGTCAAGGTTTTAGCCTTAACATCTTTAATAAATATAGTCAAAATAATTCTACAGGAATGTTTTCAGTCCAACAAGATTTCAGGTCAATTTCAGGTTTGTTGTAAGGGTATTTTTTCTTTAAGATGAGCTCTCCCAGATAAATTTCCAAGCCCTCAGGCTGTTTGATTCATGCTGTGCCCACAAATTAATTTTCCATAGGTCTCAATTTTAGTTATCCCTTGCTGCCTGTCAGCACAGACAGCAAGAGAAGTACCCGTAGAACCTGACAGGTTTTCCACCCCCTGAGGCTCCCAGGCTGTGACCGATGTTAGGCTGTTCTGAGTGGTATGGGGTCCAGCAGCTACACTTGTAAGGTGCTATTTGGCACATCCCTCTGATTCCCCACAGTTGCAGGGACCTCCAGGGTCTGAGAAATAAGAGTTTTGCGATCATATTAGACAGTAGAGCAATCTCACGCCTAATTAATTATGGGACTCCTGGTAGAGGTCTTGAATCACATTTGATCTCTTGTAGAAGAGTAGTGAGAGCGTGCATATCCATTCATCTCCAGTAAGGGCTGTTCATTGTGCCCCGGGCTACTGTTTGCTCAATGATGCTTCTACACACTAGTAAACAAAAGAAGCAAGAGGCATTGTAGAAATGCTGACATGACTGAAGACCGCTCTCTGAGTACACAACCACATGTTGTTTAGTAGTTTTTTTTTTTTTTTTTTTTACAGAGGGTGCAGTCAGTGCCCTTTCAGATTAAGCATGATAAGAGTATCAATACTAATAGCTGCAAGCAGTTATGCAACATTTTCTAGATGTAGTTAGGCTCAACCTGAGTGTCTCAGGGACAAATTTGTCTGAAGGTAAAGGGAGCATTCCCACTGTTAGCTCTCCATTACCACGTGTTTTTGTCCTGGAATTGTATAGTAGACCACTTGTCAAGTGACCCCTTGTCATGTGACCCCTTGTCAAGTGTGAGCCCGAATGCTGCTTCGGTATGTGTAAGGGCACATACTGTACAGACTAGAGCAGGGGTCACCAACTGGTGGACTCCAGTCCGAATCTGGAGATGCATCCATCCAGACCACATACTTTACTAATGGGAAGATTAAACTTCAAAAAGCTATGATTTCAGTGAATAAATAAAGTGCTGCACATTTCAAAGTAAGGTGCAGTGCTGCATTGTGCACTGCCATTACTGGGGAAACCGATATATATCTGTCGTTCCAAATTAGTGAAGTATGTGGTCTGGATGGATGCATCTCCAGATTCGGACTGGAGTCCACCAGTTGGTGACCCCTGCTCTATATATATATATATATATATATATATATATATATATATATATATATATATTAGGGGTGTAACGGTACGCAAAAATTACGGTTCGGTACGTACCTCGGTTTTAAAGTCACGGTTCGGTTCATTTTCGGTACAGTTAGGGAAAGAAATGCAAACATTAACTGCAGGTTGTATATTACTATAAACTTTTTTTTAACAATTTGTTTACACTTTTTTTAAATACTTTTTAATAAAATATATATAAAATAAAAAAAGAATAAGAAATAAAATACTGCTGCAAAGTTCTGCACTAAATAATATACTCTCAGTCTCAAACCAATATCATATAACAAAATATAATGAAAAATATAAATAAATAACTATGATTACAGTGCAGCATTAGCAATCCCAGCTTATAGGCCTGCTCATATTTATAAAAAATATATATATATATATATATATATATATATATATATATATATATATATATATATATATATATAACTTTTCCAAAGTGTAAAGTGCGGCGTCAACAGTGTCAGTTTTTAGACCTGTTCAGATTTCGTTATAGTGTTGGACCGATCAGAATTAAGAGCAAAGTACGGGAGCTGCGTTTGAATTACAATCATTTTTTTCCTTTTTCCTAGTTGTAGTGATGTTCACACTCGCGTGATGCCTTTTGAAAACCTTAGGCCGGTGACACACTGGCATATTGCACCTGTCAAAAGTATTGACGGCAAAATAGACTATGTTGGACAGGTGCAATATTTGAAAATCGATAATTATTAATTTATTTTTTAAATTACATTTATATCTGAATATACCTGTAGACTTTTAAACATCAACGTGTCATGAATTAATATGTATTTGTGTACAAAATGACATATAAACATATTTTCCTATTCTATTTTGCCTGGAAACGCTTCCAACATGCTTGCGTGTCGCGTGAAAAATAGGCTTCGGTTCTATTTCTAGCATGCACGCGTGTTCCGCGCGGCTCAAGCCGCGCCTGAGACGCGCGTCTCTCGCAGGCAGTCTGCAAGCTCTAACATGGGAGCCGAATTAAAAACGGACACGCCACGCAGCTGAGACGCTTGCGCCACGCATCCAGTGTGTCGCCGGCCTTGCTGCAGGGTGGGATTTGCGCTGAACGCGGAGACTTCCGCCACTTAATATGTTCGTTTGGAAACACGAAAGTGAAACAAAATATTACATTCGGTCATCCGGTACACACATGCACCGTACCGAAAGCCCTGTACCGAAACAGTCCGGTACGAATACACGTACCGTTACACCCCTAATATATATATATATAGTACAGACCAAAAGTTTGGACACACCTTCTCATTCAAAGAGTTTTCTTTATTTTCATGACTATGAAAATTGTAGATTCACACTGAAAGCATCAAAACTATGAATTAACACATGTGGAATTATATATGGAATTATATACACAACAAAAAAGTGTGAAACAACTGAAAATATGTCATATTCTAGGTTCTTCAAAAAAGCCTCCTTTTGCTTTGATTACTGCTTTGCACACTCTTGGCATTCTCTTGATGAGCTTCAAGAGGTAGTCACCTGAAATGGTCTTCCAACAGTCTTGAAGGAGTTCCCCGAGAGATGCTTAGCACTTGTTGGCCATTTTGCCTTCTGCCTGCGGTCCAGCTCACCCCTAAACCATCTCGATTGGGTTCAGGTCCGGTGACTGTGGAGGCCAGGTCATCTGGCGCAGCACCCCATTACTCTCCTTCTTGGTCAAATAGCCGTTGATGCCTTCAGTGTGACTTTACAATTTTCATAGTCATGAAAATAAAGAAAACTCTTTGAATGAGAAGGTGTGTCCAAACTTTTGGTCTGTACTGCATATATATATAAATGGGAATAGATACATTTACATTTGCTATAAATAGAACTTCTTATATTAAAAACAATCAAGCCCAGCTCATATTTTAAAAAGTAACGCAAAAAAGTAGCGTAACGCATTACTTTCCATAAAAAGTAACTAACGTAATTGCCTGCAGATGGGCACAGAGCGCATGTGCATTGTAAGCAGCAACGGGGTATTTGTTTGCGATCTGTGTGGTAATTTCACATCACTCTCTTTTTCTCATGCTGCACATAGAGTGATGGATGCCGGGTGCCCTGGGACAGCTTGGTGGTCCCAGTTACATATAGGTGGCAAGGTGGATGAGGGACTTCCAGGGTGAAGGGTTCAGTCTTAAAAGAAAAAGCATGCAGGGTGTTACGGATAACTCGAAGACAGAGGAGTAACAGATGGAAGATGTTATTTATTGAATGGACACAAGCAGAGGAGCGGGAAGTGAGGAGTGGATGGGTGTTGGGATCCGTGCCGGGAAGGAGGGGACCACACACACGCACCGTGGGTTTTAGGAGGATCTTGGAGGTAATCCTTGGAGAGAAGATGGAAGAAGAGTCTTTGGAAGTTATCCTTGGAGAGAAGGTAAAGAGGAGTTAGTCCTAATAGTTAGCGCAGGAATGATCTTGTCGCGAACGTGACCGGACAATGATTGGATGCGTGTGTGTGGCTTTTGTGGTGCTGTGGTGGATGATAGGTGATGCGGATCAGGTGGTGATGATTAGTATTCAGGTGAGGGTGTGCGCCGTGATTGTGTGGAGGTGGAACCTGGAGTGTTTGTGACAGTACCCCCCTCCCCAGGGCCCGCTCCTGAGGGCCGGGGGCCCCGACGTCGTGGTGGGCGTCCTCTACCCCTGGGAGCTGGTCGATTGGGGTGTCTTGAGTGGAAGGTATCCAGCAAGGAGGGGTCCAAGATGTCATTGCGTGGGACCCAGGAGCGTTCCTCTGGACCGTATCCTTCCCAGTCCACTAGGTACTCCAGCTGCCCACCACGCCGCCGGGAGTCCAGTATGTCCTTGACCGAGTAGGCTGCGCCGTCATCTAGGAGGAGAGGAGGGGGGGCTTCCGTCTCACCAGGTTCTGTGGAGGGAAGAACAGAAGGATGGTGAGGTTTCAGGAGTGAGACATGGAATGTGGGGTGAATCCGGTACTCGGGAGGAAGTTGCAGTTTGTAGGTGACCGGATTGATCTGCTGAGTGATAGTGAACGGGCCAATGAATCTGGGACTAAGCTTGCGGCAGGGTAGACGCAGGCGGATGTCCCGGGTAGACAGCCAGACCTTCTGACCGGGTTGGTACTGGGGAGCCTCGGAACGGCGAAGGTCAGCTGCCGTCCTGCGTCTACAGAGCGCCCGTTGTAGTTGGTGATGGGCCACGTCCCAGACCCTTTCGCTCTCCCGGAACCAATAGTCGACCGCGGGAACGTCAGAGGGCTCTCCAGACCAGGGAAACAGGGGTGGCTGGTACGCACTGGAAGGGTGTGAGTCCGGTGGTGGGTTGACGGAGGGAGTTCTGTGCGTACTCGGCCCACCCCAGGAATTGGTTCCAGGAGTTCTGGTGGCCGTGACAGAAGGTACGGAGGAAGCGTCCGATCTCCTGGACCTTCCTTTCCGTCTGCCCGTTGGACTGCGGGTGGTAGCCGGAGGATAGGCTGATGGCCACACCTAGGAGGGAGTGAAAGGCTTTCCATACCCGGGAGATGAATTGGGGGCCCCGATCAGACACTATGTCCTTTGGAATGCCGAAGTACCTGAAGACATGGTTAAACATCAGTTCTGTCGTTTCTATGGCAGTGGGGAGACCCTTCAGAGGAAGAAGACGACATGCTTTAGAAAATCTATCCACAACAATCAGAATACATGTGTTATTATCAGAGGGAGGAAGGTCGGTCATGAAATCCACTCCCAGGTGTGACCACGGGTGGTTGGGGACGGGCAGAGGATGGAGTTTGCCAGATGGTAGATGGCGAGGACTCTTGGACATGGCGCAGCTGTTACATCCACTCACGTACCTTCTGACATCCAAAGCCATGTTGGGCCACCAGAAGCGTTCCCGTAGCAACGAGAGGGTTTCATTGACCCCCGGGTGACCAGTGCCAAGTGATGTATGGGTGGCCTGGATGAGAGGAGTGCGACGTGTCCTAGGGATGTACTGGTGTCCTGGTGGGCAACCCGGCGGAGCGTTGGTAGGAGCTTCGGCTGGAGGTAGGGTTTCAGCAGACCAAGTGATAGGTGCAACTATAACCTTGTCTGGGAGGATGGGTTCGGGGTTCTCAGACCTCTCTTTGGGTGAGTAACATCTGGACAGAGCATCGGCCTTAACATTCTTTGCCCCAGGGCGGTAAGTGATGGAGAACTGGAAGCAGGTGAAGAATAGCGCCCAGCGGGCTTGTCTGGGGTTGAGTCTCTTGGCTGCCCTAAGGTATTCCAGATTTTTATGGTCAGTGAGAACTTGAAAGGGGTGTTTGGCTCCCTCCAGCCAATGTCTCCACTCCTCCAGGGCAAGCTTGATGGCAAGTAGCTCCCTGTTGCCAATGTCGTAGTTTACCTCCGCCGGGTTGAGCTTCCTGGAGAAGAAGGCACATGGATGGAGGCGGCTGGGCGTTCCCTGCTGCTGAGACAGGACCGCACCCACTCCGGTGGTAGAGGCGTCCACCTCCACGACGAATGGTAAATCAGGGTCAGGATGCACGAGGAGTGGGGCGGTCGTAAAGGCCAGCTTCAGGGCCTGGAAGGCTTCAGTGGCGGCAGGAGTCCATGACAGGGACTTGGGATTCTGACGAAGGAGGTTGGTTAGAGGACTGGTGATGGTACTAAAGTTCTGAATGAATCGTCTGTAGAAGTTTGCGAAGCCAAGGAATCGCTGTAGTTCCTTGATGGTGGTAGGAATGGGCCAATCCCGGACGGCGCTTACCTTCCCCTCGTCCATCCGGATGCCACTGCGGTCGATGGTATAGCCAAGGAACTGCACTGAGGGCTGATGGAATGAGCACTTCTCTGCCTTTAGGTAGAGCTGGAAGTCCCTCAGGCGTTGCAAGACCTCCGCAACGTGGCGTCGATGTTCGGCCTGGCTCCGGGAGTATATCAAGATGTCATCGATGTATACTAGGACGAATTGATGGAGGAAATCCCGGAGCACCTCATGCATGAAATCCTGGAATACGGAGAGGGTGTTTACTAGCCCATACGGCATCACGCAGTACTCGTAGTGGCCAGTAGGGGTGATGAAGGCGGTCTTCCACTCGTCCCCCTCACGTATCCGGATGAGGTTATACGCGCTGCGGAGGTCCAACTTGGAGAATACAGTGGCACCACGGAGATGTTCTAGGGCCGCTGGGACGAGGGGAAGAGGATAGCGAAACTTCTGAGTTATCTTGTTCAGGGCTCTGTAGTCTATACATGGCCGCAAACCTCCATCCTTCTTGGCCACGAAGAAGAAACTCGAAGCAGCAGGGGAGGTAGATGGGCAGATGTATCCTTGAGCCAGCACCTCCCTGATGTAATCCTCCATGGCCTTCTCCTCGGGAACGGATAGGGGATAGATCCGTCCCCTTGGCACTGGTTCACCTGGCAGCAGATCTATAGCACAGTCCCATGGCCGGTGTGGAGGCAGCTTGGAGGCCCGCTTCGGGCAGAAGACATCACTGAAGAGGGCGTAGCACTGGGGTATGGAGATGGACTGGTTGACGACAGGGCTTTCAAAAGAGGTGGTGTAGACTGGTAGTGATTCGGAGGGACGTTCCACGGGAACTGGACAGCCGGAGATACATGATTGAAAGCAGGCTTTGCCCCACTTCAGGATTTCTCCGGTCTTCCAGGAGATCACCGGGTTATGCTGCTCCAACCACGGGCGCCCTAGGATGACGTCAGCGGTGGAATCCTCCAGAACCAGCAGATGAATGTTCTCATGGTGAAGGAGTCCAGTTTGGAGGGAGATTGGACCCACACAGTGGCGTACATACTTCTTGCTTAACGGCTTGCCGGTGATGGTGTGGATTTGGTAAGCGTCCGGCGTGGCCGAGGTTGGGAGCCTGAGTTGACGGCAGAGGGCGCCGGAGATGAAGTTGCCGGCTGACCCAGAATCGAGGAGGGCGGAAACTGGAAGAGACACATCAGCTGCAGTAAGTGTCACAACAGTGGTGAGTGGTTTCATTGAATATCGTGAAGGAAGGATGGCACTCACCAGGGGACAAGGAGGACGAACGGGGCACCAAGCTATGGTATGCCCCGGGGCTGCACAGTACAGACAGAGATTCTGGGCCAGCCGTCTTTGACGCTCCGCCATAGTGAGGCGGTAGGAGTCCACGAGCATGGGCTCGCTGGCTGCTTCTGGGGAGCTGACGTTCTCTGGTCGGCAGAGCGGAAAGGAGGAATGCGCCTGGCCCTGGTGCTCTTCTAAGCACGACTGCATACGAGTGGCGAAGCGGATGGACAGCTGGATGAATTGCTCGAGGCCGATGGTATCCTCGTATGCAGCGAGATGCAACCGCACTCTGGGCTCCAATCCTTGGCGATAGGTAGTGAGAAGGGCCTGTTCGTTCCACCCACTAGAGGCCGCCAGAGTTCTGAACTGCAAGGCATAATCATTGACAGACATATTCCCTTGTTTCAAGTTGTATAATCTCTCACCTATTGAGGAGTCCCAGGCAGGTTTGCCGAAAACTTCCCGGAAGTGTTCGATGAAGCTAGAATATGACTGGGTTACAGGATTATTCTGGGTCCAGAGAGAGTCTGCCCATTGTAAAGCCTTGCCTTGTAACTGGGAGATAATGAAAGCTACCTTAGCTCGATCCGTTGGGTAAGAGAGCGGTTGCATCTCCAGGACCAGTGAACACTGAAGCAGGAATCCGCTGCATTCCTCCGTCGAACCAGAGTAGGGCGCTGACCTTGCCATGGGACTGGCGTGCACGGCAGGTGAAGGAGGGATGATGTGATCCGCGGAAGTGCTCGCTGGTGGTGGGGATGCAGGTGCTGACATTAGTGTACGGGGGAGTGCATCAACTAATTCTTGGAAGGGATCCGTGAGGCTCATGCTTGTGTCTCTCGGTGCTGGTCCGGTCATCTGTTACGGATCACTCGAAGACAGAGGAGTAACAGATGGAAGATGTTATTTATTGAATGGACACAAGCAGAGGAGCGGGAAGTGAGGAGTGGATGGGTGTTGGGATCCGTGCCGGGAAGGAGGGGACCACACACACGCACCGTGGGTTTTAGGAGGATCTTGGAGGTAATCCTTGGAGAGAAGATGGAAGAAGAGTCTTCGGAAGTTATCCTTGGAGAGAAGGTAAAGAGGAGTTAGTCCTAATAGTTAGCGCAGGAATGATCTTGTCGCGAACGTGACCGGACAATGATTGGATGCGTGTGTGTGGCTTTTGTGGTGCTGTGGTGGATGATAGGTGATGCGGATCAGGTGGTGATAATTAGTATTCAGGTGAGGGTGTGCGCCGTGATTGTGTGGAGGTGGAACCTGGTGTGTTTGTGACACAGGGAATGTGTGCGAACATGTGGCCCAGGGAAGCAACAATTCTCTGTGGCCCAGAAGTCTACACAATCGCTTAAATCTATCTCAGCTCCCCTGACACTGAGAAGCTAAAGTTGTTACAAAGGCAAATAGCGACATTTATTTAAATTATGTAACACAAAGCCCTGTACAACCACGTGTGTAAAAAGTATTGGTAAAGTCAAGTAAAGTCAAGTCACCTTTATTTATATAGCGCTTTAAACAAAATACATTGCGTCAAAGCAACTGAACAACATTCATTAGGAACAGTGCTTTAAGTGGCCCAAAAGAGGTGCCGGTACTCTATTATTATTATTTATTTATTTTATGAATTCCCTCATCCCCTGAGGTAACAGAAACTATACTGAAGGGGTTTTATATACTGTACAGCAGTCAACAGACGACCTTATAAAAACTAATAAATCCTTTTATTAGTTTGTTGATTTGCTTGAGCTAGAAAGAGCTGCTGAACATAAATAAAATGTGTGAAAGGATTTTGAAAAAAATACCCTTAGAAAGAGCTACTGAACATAAATAAAATGTTCAAAAGAATTTTGAAAAAAATACCCTTAGAAAGAGCTACTGAACATAAATAAAATGTTCAAAAGGATTTTGAAAAAAATACCCTTAGAAAGAGCTACTCAACATAAATAAAATGTGCAAAAGGGTATTGAATTTTTTTCTACAAAATGTAGCCTACATAAATTAATTATAAAACGTAACATAACCATAGAGCCAGCGAGTCATCTGATTCTGACCGTGTTCTTTTAGTACTCAGAGTATATTAAGTGTTGTTCACTGTATTTGTATTTTTACCGAGCTGAGTGTGCGCGTTTCACACACCCTCTCACGTTTAGTTGTTGACACTGACAGCAGCAAAAGCGACGCATATGCTTTTCACTTGTTAAACTCAAGGATGAATGGGTAATGTAGTCTCTGCTCTCGGTGGGATGAATTAGGAAGCGTGCATTGTGAAGGGCGCTCTGAAAAGCGGCAGCGCAGGCAAAGGATTATAAAACCTCTATTAAAACAGATGACCAAATGAGCGTACCGTTACGCTAAAAGCACGTTCTGGGCGCACAGAGAGGTGGCGGTACGCTCAAGAGCTATATTAGGAAGTGGCGGTACTGAGTACCGGTGCGTACCGGCCCATTTAGAGCACTTATTAGGAAAACAGTGTGTCAATAATGCAAAATGACAGTTAAAGGCAGTTCATCATTGAATTCAGTGATGTCATCTGTGTTCAGTTTAAATAGTGTCTATGCATTTATTTGCAAATCAAGTCAATGATATCGCTGTAGATGAAGTGACCCCGACTAAGCAAGCCAGAGGCGACAGCGGCAAGGAACCGAAACTCCATCGGTGACAGAATGGAGAAAAAAACCTTGGGAGAAACCAGGCTCAGTTGGGGGGCCAGTTCTCCTCTGACCAGACGAAACCAGCAATTCAATTCCAGGCTGCAGCAAAGTCAGATTGTGCAGAATGTAAAATTATAATGTAAAAGGAGCTCATGCAAATACTGAGGTGCTAAACCATTCGAGGCTTTATAAGTAATAAGCAATATTTTAAAATCTATACGATGTTTGATAGGGAGCCAGTGCAGTGTTGACAGGGCTAGGTTAATATGGTCATACTGCCTGGTTCTAGTAAGAACTTTTGCTGCTGCATTTTGGACTAGCTGTAGTTTGTTTACTAAGCATGCAGAACAACCACCCAATAAAGCATTACAATAATCTAACCTTGAGGTCATAAATGCATGGATAAACATTTCTGCATTTGACATTGAGAGCATAGACCGTAATTTAGATATATTTTTGAGATGGAAAAATGCAGTTTTACAAATGCTAGAAACGTGGCTTTCTAGGGAAAGATTGCGATCAAATATCACACCTAGATTCCTAACAGATGACGAAGAATTGAAAGAGCAGCCATCAAGATTTAGACAGTGTTCTAGGTTATTACATGCAGAGTTTTTAGGTCCTATAATTAACACCTCTGTTTTTTTTTTTTAATTTAGCAGTAAGAAATTACTCGTCATCCAGTTTTTTATATCGACTATGCATTCCATTAGTTTTTCAAATTGGTGTGTTTCACCTGGTCGCGCAGAAATATAGAGCTGAGTATCATCAGAGTAACAGTGAAAGCTAACACCATGTTTCCTGATGATATCTCCCAAGGGTAACATATAAAGCGTGAAAAGTAGCGGCCCTAAATTGAAGCAACACCTCCCCCTTTGGCTTTTAGACGTGGCTCATGATTATAACTGTAATCTTGAGGGGTGGACTCATTTAAAATAATGTAATCATCAGGTTTTAGCCAGGTTTCTGTCAAACATAGCACATCTAGATTATGATCAGTGATCATATTATTTACAAAAAGTGTTTTCGTAGAAAGGGATCTGATATTCAATAAGCCAAGCTTTATCATTTGTTTATCCGTATTGCATCTGTTTTTTATTTGTTGAACCTCGATTAAATTGTTACTCTTAAGTTGGTTTGGACGTTTTTTGTATTTTCTAGTTCGGGGAACAGACACAGTCTCTATAGTGTGATATCTAGGTGAAAGAGTCTCTATGTGCTGAGAATTAACTGACCTCTGTGACGTGAGGCAGCTAGCAGACGGTCGGTTTAGCCAGTCTGTCTGCTTCCTGACCTAGGCCCCAGTTAGTCAAGTATAAACTCTAAGACTATTTGCCATATTTCTAGAGAGAAGAGTGGCTCCACCCCAGGAGGGATGAAGATCTTCTTTTTTCTAACAGGTCAGGTCTGCCCCAAAAGCTTGTTCAATTGTCTATGAAACCTATGTAATTCTGTGGGCACCTCTAAGGCCCAATCCCAATTCTATTTTATAACCCTTCCCCTACCCCACCGCCTACCCCTTCCCCTTGTCCCTTGAAACAGAGTGTCAAGGGGTAGGGGAGAAAATATTCCCATAAGGATTGGGACACCACTACCATGACGTCACATGCCATCATTCGTCGTCTAGCTCTTGCAATACACACATATACTGGTGTGCTGGTGTGCATTAGAGCCTTTAATTATCGTTCTGTATTAATGAGCTGCTTACTGGCACACACACATATCGGAAATCGCGCAGCTCACACATCCAGGAGAAAATAAACTTGTCAACGCTGCTCCATGACTTTTATTAAATACAGTTTCATGATGGATTTGACTTGGAAGACTTGTTGTATGGTGTACTTTTATGGTTTTTATTGAATTAATTGCCATTGTTTGGAAAAGATAATCTCACATTCTGCATTTTTCTTATCTTACACATCGAGTAATATGGGTTTGAAATGATTTGGAACTCTTCCTTCTCTACAATGACTTTAGCTGTTGATTTCTTCGGAGTGTTCCAAAATGTGCTTATCCTTTCATTTCCCATTTTGATCTATTCTGAAATTTGCCTCAAATCTCAAATTACCTAGAGTTCTGCATCAGCAGCGGAACTCTCTTCTTCTTGTATAAAAGACTTTTCTATAGTCATTCTGGATTCCAATCCTCTGTACTTTGCCCATCTCTGCCTTTTCTCTGTCATGTGGTTTTCTGTCCAGATTTCCCTTTTCCTCTGCATCTCCATTACAAACAGAGCACATCAGCAACTGGATAACTTACACTCAGAGTCAGTTACCATGGTAACTTACACTATGAACCTAACCTGGTTGGGAGCAGGTTTTCTTCGATAAACCCAGAGTTTATTTTGGTTCCCTCCCCCTTTTTAAACACTTCATTAATGCACGCTGGAAAAAATGTTCTTCTTACTAAGTGTTTTTTTCTTCTTCTTTTTTTGCCCAAGTACAAATATAAAAAAAATGATAAAATAAAAGATTGATTTTCTATATAAGAAAATGATACAAGAAAGTTTGTCTTGTTTCCTGGGGGGGATCTAAATTAAGTGCATTTTACTTAAGCAAAATTATATGCCAGTGTGGTAATAAAAATAATCTTAATGCAAATGGTAAACCTTATTCTGAGTGTCTATTACTAAGTGCAAATCTACTGTAGCTCCGCCCTCCATCGACACATAAGGTTAAATATGACACATGTGAATAACGACTTCAGTGGTGTAGGCACTAGGCAGTAATGTTTTTGGCACGGAAACTAGCTTGTAACGCTATTTATTGGGTTAGAGTCCGGCTTTTGCCGAGCTCATTCTTCTCACTTTTCCCATCACATGTCACATTAGAGTTTTTTTTTTTTTTTTTAAATGAACAAAATGTTCTAAAAGTGGAAGTAAAGTGCCTAACGAGTGTTTAATAATGATACAACTATTTATAATTGTAATACATATAATCATTTACAATGTTATTATTGCATCCTGTTAATGTATAACAATACTGAGGTGCAAATGTATCTGCCAGTATAAGTAAGTATACGTATAACTAGCATCTAAATATTATTTACACTTAGTCTGTTGCAAAGTACTGCTACTTTTACATGGTTAATAGAATATATCACGATTTTCACTGTACATTTTTTTCTGTAAATAGCATCTAGAGCTACTTGCACTTAGCCTACTGTAAATAGGATCTATCGCTAAGAAAGTATGTTAATTGCACTTAGTGTAAATAGCCACTGCCGTATTTTTCTAACTCTATTGGCAGATCATTTGTAAAATAAGAAAAATACACTTAAAATATTATTATTAATATGATTATCTTATATATATTTTTTGCCCATGAGATACCATAAAATGATTAGCTATTAATTCATTAATCTAATGTTCTGCCAGTTTTCACCTGTGATATTATAACACTGATAAGAATTACATTTGTATCGAGTCTGAAGTATGCAGATGGATTTTTGGCGGGAGCTGTTGCCATGGTGAATCGTAATATCTGCGCTCCATTGATACTGGCTTTTTATCGTAGTGGTGTTATTTAATATTATTAATATTATTATTACTGTTGCAGTTGTTGTTGTCTAAAATTGAACACCTTTGCAATGTAAACAAATGACAGGCTACAAGTGTTATTCATCCATCTCCTTCACACTGCACTTTGATGTCAGGTGTCATATGTCAAAATATATGACATAATTTCTTTATTTATATATATATATATATATATATATATATATATATATATATATATATATATATATATATATATTTGTGCCACATTTAAATATAATTATATTTTAATTCTTTCTTAATTTATTTAATTTTTATAATGATAATTCAGAGAAAGAGAAAATCTGAATAAGCCTTACCAATGTTGTGATAATTATTTTTAAGGCACTCTATGTTTTAAAAAATAAATAAATACTGTAATATAATACTAGTTTAGTCAAATAACATAAAAAAGACCATACCCCTCGATGCCTGTGAAACTTTTCTCCCTCAAACAGCACGCTAACGTTACTCTACACTACAGACTACACACAGCAATATAAACAACATATCTGCATGTTCTCACATCGCATTGTTCTTGTAAAAAAAAAATAATAATAAGTAAATAAACATCAAAATCACTTAGCTGAGAATGAAACACCACTTACCAGCTGCCGCGGTGTTAATAATATACTCTAGCAATTAAAAAATCTGCGTGCAGCTTGAGAGGAATCGTCCCGCTCGGAGGAGGTCATCGTCATCAGGTGAAAGGTCATCATGTGGGTCATTTTATTTACGGCTAAATTATTATTAATACATTTTACTAATATTTAGATTGGGCATGGGCAGGCATTCACAAAAGGGCATGTTATTACAAAAAATTTGAGGAAAATTTGCTTTGACAAAAGGGCACTTTGGGCACCAAGACCCCCCCCCCCCATCTGCACGTGCCTGCAAAGGAATGATTAAAAGATCAAGGCCAAAGACCATCTCCTTTGCCCTGGAAGATAAATTACCCTGTTTAAAACTGCATGCTATGGCTTGGAACAATTAGAGTGTGCTGAGGGAAGACCGCAGGCTTGTATTGTGTATGAAAGAAGATACGCAAATACACTTCACATCCCTAAAATCAAATCTTCTCTCTGGGTTTTTTCCACTTTTCCACTCCTCTACCTCTAGTATGTGGAATTAATGATGCAAATATAACATTTGCCATGAGTCACACTGTACAGAATACAGTAGTACAGAATTGCAACTGTTGATTTTGAACAAATTATTTGGTCCCACTTTATATTAGGTGGCCTTAAATACTAGGTACTTAAAAATACATAAAAAAAAAATAAGTACAATGTACTTATTGTGTTCATATTGTATTGTAAAACACTTTTGCTGCTATTGAGGTGGGATAGGGGTAAGGTTAGGGAGAGGGTTGGAGGTATGGGTAAGTTTAAGGGTGGGTTAAGGTGTAAAGTATGGGTCAACAGTGTAATTATAAATGTAATTACACAAATTAAATGCAGATGTAATTACATGTAGTTTTTTTTAAACATATAAGTACAATGTAAAAACATGTATGTACACAATAAGTACATTGTACTAAATTATTAATTAAAATGTAAGTACATAGTAGTTAAGGCCACTTAATAAAAAGTGGGTCCAATTATTTTGTACATCTTCAGAATGATGTTTAATTTAAATGTATAATATTTAACAAAAAAAAAGAAAGAAGAAAAATCTTTTTGCCTAAGAGTTAACAAAATAAGCTTATTTAAATATAGATTTCTGAGAACTAATCACAATAACTTTCACCAGTTTAAGGTTTTGTTTTTCTTTTTTTCTAAAAAACAACAACAACAACAACAACAAAAAATCTTAATAAAGCAGATTGTATCTGTGTTTGTATTGGTCCTTGAGTTTATGGAACTCCCCACCTAGTGTAGTGCCAAGGAAATTGCGGGTTATTGTTTTTCTATGGCTCTTCTATGCAGAAACCAGAAAATAATGTTGACTTAAGAAGACAAATGCATCATGACCACACAATATCAGATCTTATCCAGTCAAAAATATGTTTAGGGTAGAGGAATGAACAATGAATTTTTGCAAAGCCACTGATTTATTTTCATTATTTACTGTTCTCAATACACACTGTTTAATGGAAACAAGGAACACTGGCCAGGCTCCTGAAGGATACAATATAATGCTTTGTTATGTCTACCATGCAGTGGTACATATTCAAACTCCTGTAGGACACTGAAGGTGAAGGTGATATTAGCCAGACAACAATGCATATCATTGGCTAAGTTTACATGCAAGCAAATAATCCATTTGTAATTGCATTGACGACTCAATCGGACTGAAAAGCCTTCATGTAAACATCTTATTTGATCCAATTGAGCTCGATCTGAATTAAATTTTGATTGAATTGAAAGGGGTGGTTTATTCGTTTTCTAATACAATTGAGAGTGCATGTAAACATTCAATTGGACTGAACCCCGAAAGTGAAAGGACTGCGCATGTGCAATGACGCATACATAGAATAATGACGTATGACACACGGAATACGCGGCTCTTCTTTTTGAATAAAGTGTTGTATAAATGTGTGTGCTGTCATTAGAAAACTCCTTTCACTTCTTCACTTCCTTTCACTGTAAAGTGGAGCAGGACAACCAGTCCTTGTTTTGGATTATTATCCAGAGGCAAACCGTTTTGGAAAACACATGGGGAGGAGCATTTTTACTGCGTGATTAATATGAGCAGCACAGCACAGGATAAATATTAATTATACTGTAAAAAACAAATAATGAAACTGTGTAGGTGTAACGTTTGATCAGGCTCCATTCCACTAAAGGGAGCCTTCACCTGAACAACCAAATGTTAACCACCTATTGCTATTACTGCCGTTGATGATGGTCCTGTCAGTAAAGGTCATATCACTCATAAAACACTTCCCATAAAACCTAGAGTTGGCCTGTTTCACACGAAAGAAATCACTCTTTATGTTATATCATCACCATGAAACAAAGTTATCCCAGGATATCCTTGGTTGTCTAAGCACGACCCACAGTTTTCCTGGAGGGAGAAGAAATTGGTCAGTTGGTCACCTCATTGTCACTCTCACTGTCTGGAGCTGCCCACCAAACTTCCAGTCTGCACTACACATCTAGCCAAGAATCCATTTTCAGTACCCACTAATGTCCCTATTGATTATGCTGACTAAGCATAGGTTTTATCAAAGAAAAGGCCACCAAGTTGCCACCTCATCGCCCCTGGGACTGTGCCATTGACCTCCTTCCTAACACCTCTCCACCTAAGAGTCGTGTTTACCCATTGTCTATTCCTGAAACCAAGGCCATGGAAGAATACATTGAAGAAGCCTTATCTTATGGGTTTATTAGGCCGTCCACTTCTCCTGCATCATCTGGGTTCTTTTTTGTTGACAAGAAAGATGGTGGAAGATGGCTTTTCTCACCAGCAGGGGGCACTATGAGTATTTGGTTATGCCATTTTTTGGTTGGCCAATGCACTTTAAATTTTCCAGTCCTTCGTTAAGGAAGTTTTCAAAGATCTCTTGAATCAGTATGTGATTGTCTACGATTTCCTGATCTACTCTTGCTCCATGGAAGAACATATCTCTCATGTAAGAACTGTTTTGTCACAGCTGCTCCAGAATGGTCTTTTTGTCAAGGCGGAAAAGTGTGAGTTTCATGTTACATCGATTAAGTTCCTGGGATACAATATTAGCCAATCAGGAGGTGAGATGGATGACACCAAATTTAAGCTGTCACGAACTGGCCCATACCCAGCATGGTCAAGGACTTACAATGATTTCTAGGATTTGCAAACTTCTACCGTAGATCCATCCGTGATTTCAGTACCATAGCTGCACCTGTCACCTCACTACTTAAAGGAAAACCCAAGAAGTTAGCATGGACGGAGGCAGCTACTTCAGCAATCAACAAGCTCAAGTCCAGTTTCACCACAGTTCCCATTCTTAAGCATCCAGACCTTAAACGTCCCTTCATCGTCGAGGTTGATGCCTCCAACTGTGGAATCGGTGCTGTCCTCTCTCATGGAACACCAGGCAAGCTACACCCTTGTGCATTCTTCTTGTGAAAGTTAACTTTGGATTTAGCCAAATCCAAAGTTGGATTTAGCCAACTGTGAAATAGTTTTTTTTGTAAAGTATACCAGCAAGGGGCAATAGATTTGATGTCACTGCGAAAACAGGCTCATCACTGTCAAACATGCTGTAAATTCTGTCTTATTCCCATTTCAGTTTCTTTTGAAAGATCTTTGTCATATACTGAATGTGAATACTGCAGATCATTTCCTAAAGGAATTCTGAATTTAGATGGCTTTATGTAAAAGTGTTTTGTTAGTGATATTATACTGTCAGTTTATCTTCTGAAAATCTTTTAATTTAATGACAGAATTTGTTTATTTTAAAGAGGTGCATCAAGATTTTAACACACCGTCCTCTCAAGTGTGGTCATAATAGGGAGAAAACATGAACTTCACCAACATCATTTAGCTTGTTCTGAATCAGATCTAAGATAGCTAGTAACTCACTACTTTATTATTATTCTTTCTTACTCTTACTATTAACATTATTGCTTTTACTTCTACTTGAGATACTATTTCTAGCCATATGTGTACTTTTATGATAGACTGAGTTGCTGTGTATTTTTCTAATCAGTCACTTATGATGTACCATTTTAGCAATTATAGTGCTGCTCTTACAGGGAGTAGACAGCTAAACAGCACAAGTTTTTGAAACAGAGCCTTAATCTGCTGTTTGTTCTGATAGATTGTAAACTTTTACATTAACACAACATGTCATTGTTTAGTCTACCCTTTACTTAAACAGAATGCGCTTTGTTGTTCCGAAGCTAGGTAGTTCACTCTAGGCAGTCTTGAATTGCTTTTGTATTGGCCTCATATTTTAGCTGTGGTCACAGACAGTAGATGGGACATTAGTTGAATATCATGGTGCTCTGTGCAGGCAAAAAGTCATTTCTGGTCTGTTATGCTATGGACTAGCCTGTTGGCTGACACCACTTCTGTGACTGATCATGCACAAACTCATCTGTCAAATCTCTGCTGTGATTTCACACTCTGAGAAACTGTAGTGGACAGAAGTAAGGAACTATGGGAGGTGAGAACTCTCTGATCTTTAGGAGGCTTGTTAATGCCACATCTGCTGGTAATGTGACAGGACAACGTCTGAATTAACTGTCACTTTGCTGGTCAGTATCCTTTGATACTGCACCATTATAACAGCACTATGACAGTTCCTTTGAGAATGAATTTCCGTGCTGGATCCGGCTGGTCTAGCTTTTGCCATTCTGCTAATCTGCAAAAAAATAAAAATGCTGAATTAAGCAGATTTTGTGAATCTGGTGATTAATCTCCTGATTTTTAATAAATGTATTTACAAACAATCCCTAAACAAACCCTAAACCTAACATCATGCAAAAGATGCCACCAAAATTCCTACATTTAAATTTTGCCTTGATATCTGAGAAATGATAAAAGTTTATTTTTAAACTCCCAATCCTAACCCTCATTTTTACACATAATCTCACCCAATCTCCATCCCTAAATTCTAACCCCTACCCCTGAAAGTTTTTCAAGTCACAAACAAATCCAATATCCAATCCAGAACAGGGGGCCGGATTCATGCAAAATTATTTTAACTTCTATTTTCTTCAAATTTTCTGATTTAAGAATAAAGTTATATTTTAAAAATCTTAAGACTATTTTAGCTTTTTTTTTTAAGATGTCCTAAACACAAAAATTTAAAAACAAATTGAATTCCTGAAAAGTATGTTATTTCATTGAATAAACATAAAATAAAATAAAAAATATAACAACTCCATTCGTTCACGCCAAGAACGATAACTATTTAGGTATCTTTAAAATTGTAATTTAATTGAATTGAATCTATTTTTTTATTTTATTTACTTATTATTTATTATTTATTTTAGTTTTTTCGGGATGGGGTGATGGGTGGGAGAATAGGGTGTAAAATGTTTGCTGTATTTACATGATTGTTACTTAATGTGTAATCTGCTGTAATGTGCAAACTGAAAAAGGAAATAAATATATTGTTAAAAAAAAGAACGATAACTATAAAGATAACTATATTAGTGTCCACACCAGTGGAGAACATCATTTGTTTATTCCAAGCACACACTCATCTGTTGCTTTAAATTCTGTGCCTTTATCATTATAGCTGTGGTGTGGACTCTGCTGTGAGAACTATATCTTGATCATTATCTTGATTTATTAATTTTTTTTTTTTTATGATTATTTTACTTTCTTTTATGTAAAGCACTTTGAATTACCATTGCGTATAAAATGTGCTCTATAAATAAACTTGCCTTGAGTTGCCTTTATCGTTATTGTCCTTGGTGTGAACAGGCCTATTGGCTAATACATATTACTGTTTACTAGGGAGTGTGCATGAGAACTCTGCAGTGACACCAATGATCGATAATGTAAACAATGATTGGCTATGATTATGCATAATCAGCATCCCAAAACATATTCAGTATTATGGTGGCGAGTTTCTCTCACTCTATGAGCAGATTAGTACAAATGTTCTTTTACCAACAGCATCCTCTCCTAGTATGGAGGTGCTCTTCCAGGCTCCAGCTGAATTCTGTTTCATTAGCCTGTCAAACTCCATAATAGTTAAAGCCTGTTCTCTCTCCGAGCACTGCAAACTCAATCAGTGGTATTATTTCATAACCCTTGCTTTGTGACAGGGATTATTTTATTGAGGCGCCAATCCACTCTGATTAACAGGCTGTGCGTGCATGTGGGGTGAAATACAACACTGTCAAAGTGTCCAGGCTGGGAGAGAACAAGGAGGCAGTAATAAGTGTGTTCATAAATCAGAATTGTGTGATAGAGGAAGGTGCTGATGAGCAAGCAGTAGGCGAGCGTCCACAGACGTTGATGATCTGTGATGGCCCATGAGAAGCTGGAGAGGGTAGGAGATATATGAAGAGTCAGCCACCATAACTAAACCCAAATAGAAAAACAAAGACTGACATTTCAGTCCCCAATCTGCTGTCCTTAAGAAATAAGAGGGAGAAAAAAATATAATGCTTGCTGCAATGATGTGTTTTTATTGTTTTTACCCACGATCCTCTTTGTATTGGTAGATTTGGCTTTACTTAAACCTTTGTTCTTTTTGGTTTGTCTCCACACGCCTCTGGCTTAACTAGCAGACAACGGATGACATTGTGTCCTCTGCAGAATGTTCCAGCGATGACGAGGATCTGGAGGAGTGTGACGGGGGACACACAGGTAGGATGGATGTGTTACGTTTGTGCTTGCTTAAACTTGGTCTTTCAGTCTCTTCTGTTTGAGTTCTCCCTCTCAAAGCATCACCCCCATGAGAATCCAGTGTAACTTCAAAAGAGTCACTAAAAGCCATTTTTCAAGCTTAAAAACAATAGCAATAAAAACATATGTCTATAGTGATATAAAGTGGTATATGACTGATGTACAATAGTATTTGGACACTTAAATCACAATAAATGTCTGCATGTAACTGGATTAGAATATAAAATATTAAACCAAATAGCATCTGCAAACAAATGTTACTAAATATTTTCTCAGGATCTCTGAGGAATAACTTTTTAATAACTTTTTTTCTTTGTAATAACTTTTAGGAAAAAGTCACATGACGCCAACACATTAACCGTGGGCATGTTACACTAATATCTGACTTTCAGAAAATGTCTGTCAAATAATTAAATTTAAATTAGGGCTATATTGCATATATTACAATATATAAATATTTGCTCCCGAGTTATGATATTCAAAATAAATTACATGTTTGTGGCAGATGAAAGATAAAGAAGAAGACTGCCTTAGTCTAAATAAGATTTTCTTAATTTTGAACAGTATATCATTATCCTCAATGTCACTTGCTTTATCTTGCTATCTGTTGTGTAGTGACATTGATAGATTTTAAGGTGATTTATGTGTCCAAATTCATTTCTATTGACTTCTGTTGTATTGAAGTCTGTGGGCTGATTTCTCTCAATCACTTCTCGTGCAAATGATATTGTGAAATGAGTCAGGAAGCATTGGGCTTGAGTTACACTTGATCATGGGGCTGAACGTCACTAACATGGTTGTGTGTTTATACTAATTTTGTCCTCTCAGCAATCAACAGAGAGACAAACTTTATGACAAAAGTCCAAAATTAGTATCAAACTCCATGTAGTTCACTCTGATGCTTCAAAATGTATCAATCCTGTTCACGATGGATTTCTTGCAGTGTGCATGTGTGTGCGTCTTTGACATATGATACATTTTGAGTTGTTTACAAATAAAATGAGAATAATGCTTTGAGCATAGAGATTTCTGATGTGTAGCAGACTAACAGCAACAGAAGCAACTCTTCCTTCCTGTTTGTTCCTTTGTTTCTTCACATTGAAGGCTTGCCTTACGTTAAAACATCTAATAGAGAACAGATATCTTATTATAATTTTTGTGCTCACCTTTCTCCACACATAGCCTCTGTTTCCTCAAGGTTATTATTTTTTTTTGTGCTTTATGACTATGATGTATTAATTAGTATGGTTAAGATAAAACATCATTTTTATAGAACTTTGCTGTAATTGTTAGACTCCTGCTGTCAGCCATCACAGTATACAAAATCCTGCTGTTGATTTTAGTGCTTACAAGGCCATTATGGATGAAAGGATTGTTTGGTTTATTAAAGTTTGATGGTCTGCCTGCTGCCCTGTACTAGTATCTTTCAACCAAAGGTCATTTAATTACTTCTAAATGTCATCAGAACACTAATTAAGGCCCTTGAATTTACTTCAAACCACACCCTGCATTATACAAAACATTTGTCTTACTTACAAGGACACTCTGCTCATTATACAAAGACTGACTCTATACTAAATTTGAAACCTGATGGCAGACAGTTGTGCTTTGGATAAATTCTCCCTGTGGTAAATCTAATATCATCCCCAAGTCTTCTCAAATTCAGTGGTAACAGGAAGTATGCTAAGGGACAGTTCCATTGTTACCTTTAATTTCTTCTCCTCTGACATCCGGTACGAGTACACTTAGCCACAAACCACCATACTCATAAGATTTAAATCATCAGTCTGATCTTCACTTCAAATTTCTTGGAGAGTTTGCATGATACTATCTGTTCTGTTCTGTTTTGGTTAAGCCTTTTCATGTGGAAAAAAAACATCTTCCTACTGTATCCACTCTTTTATATTCCATTCATGGGATTTGGGTTTATTTCCAATAATTTTCTTTTTTTACCCTCTTGGGTGCCCTTTTCTTTGATGTCCACATCCTTCCATTTTCCAGGGTTAAAGTTGATCCTCTTGTTTCGCTTCATCTTGTGCCGCATGGAATTTTGGTGGTTGAAAAAAAAAAATCTTTCTCATTTTTGTTATGTTTTGCGCCATTAGGCTCAAATTAAACATCCTCACATTCTATACAACTGGAAATAAAAGGCAACAAAATCTTTTCTTGCCATCATATGTTTTATTTATTATTTTTGCCTAGTGCAGGCAACCCCATTATGTCTCAGGAAAGTTGTGTGTGAAAGAATGACCACCCCCCACCCCTCCATCCCTGATCTCATCTTTATTTCTGTGCCTTTCTGCATAGACATGTCTGTCTGAATGCAAATGGCATAAAAAGACTTTAACTGCCACAAAGTATATCTGTTTTTCTATTTGTTGCTACGGATCAGTTGCATTTGACGCATGCGTTGATTGCAAACTAACTGATCCCCAGTGGGAGATCTCCATCATTACTCTTGCATGGATGTTATTGGCTCCATCTTGTGTGCTTCTCCATCCATGAGCTTACTAACAGGCCGACCATGTGTGCTGTTGTGCATATTACCCATCTATGTGCTGATGTCTTTGTCTTTAGACATTGATTGCTCTATCTCTCTGATGTCTTGCTGATGTGGTTGTTTCTTGTATTTTTGCTCTGTGTGCTGTTAAACACATTTGTTTGGATAATGGGAATTCCACAAAAAGGCTAATAAACATTTATACCAAGAACAGGGATTACACTGGAATTTTGAAGATGGGAAACCCTAAAATCTTGCAGTGATTCTGGTGTGGAGATACTGGCCAGGTTTTACATGACATGAAATAAACAATGTGTGCTTGTCTTATAAATTATCACTTTGGCAAATCAAACAGCTCATCAGGAAGTTTAAGCGAACACAGTGTTTAGAAACTAACCCAGGGTCATTGAAAACAAAAAACCTGTGGCGACATTTCTGCAAAATAATTAGCTTTTTCCAAGTACAATGCTGAACCAGGATAGCTACCGAACAAGTGTACTACAACAGAAAAGACATATGAATAAAGTTGGTTATGTGATGAAAATATTAAAATGTATTATTTTAAAAATCATGAAGTATGGGAAAAGTGTTGTTGTTTTTTTTAGGTCATAACATAGTATTGTGCTTTATTAATCAATAATATGTCCCTGTAATAATTATTTAATTTGTGTGAAAAGTTTATATATAGATGCATCTCAAAAAATTTGAATATTATGGAAAAGTTCTTAGTTTTTTTTGTAATTTAATAAAAAAATAAACGTTCTTATATTCTAGATCCATTGCACACAAACTGAAATATTTCAAGAGGTTTTTTTTTTTTTTTTTAATTCTGATGGTTATGACTTACAACTAGGAAAATAAAAATTTCAGTATCTAAAAAAATGATTTATAAAACAGAAATGTTGGGGCTCCTTTTGCACGAATTACTGCTTCAATGCAGCGTGGCATGGAGGCGATCAGTCTGTGGCAGTGGTGAGGCGTTTTTTAAAACCGGATTGCTTTGATTGTGGTCTTTATCTTCTCTGTATTGCTTGGTCAGATGTTACTCATCTTCCTCTGCAATACCCCATAGATTCTCTGTAAGGTTCAGGTCAGTTGAGTTGGCTAGCCAATCAAGCACAGTAATATTATGGTCATCAAACCACTTGGAACTGGTTCACTGTGGGCAGGTGCTAAAGTCCTGCTGCAAAATGAAATCAGAATCTCCATAAAGCTTGTCAGCAGATAGAAGCATGAAGTGCTCCAAAATCTCCTGGTAGATCCCATTGACTTTGGACTTGATAAAACACAATGGACCAACACCAGCAGATGACATGGCACCCAAAATCATCACTGACTTCAGAAACTTCACACTGGACTTTGGATTCTGTGCCTCTCCATTCATCCTCCAGACTCCAGACCTCGATTTCCAAATGAAATGCAAAATGTACTTTCATTTGAAGAGTGCTGTGGACCACTGAGCAACAGTCCAGGTCTTTTTCTCCTTACCCCAGGTGAAATGCTTCTGACGTTTATTTAGGGCCCGAGCACCGATGGTGCGAGGACCCTCTTGTATCTGCTTTGGTTATTATTATTATTCCGCTTCTTCTTCTTCTTCTTCTTCTCCCGAATGAATCGCATTTTTGAGGGCTTAAACATGCTCAAAAAGTCATGAAACTTTGTACACCTGTCAAACCTGGTGAAAATTTTTGTCTAATATAGGATTCAGAAGAGGGTGTGGCAAAATGGCTCGACAGCACCACCTATACTAAAAAAATCAACAGTCTTCCAGCTATGTTTCACGTATATGCACGAAAATGGGCACACACATGTAACGCACCAATACCTACAAAAAAGACTCTTGGAGCAAAATTCTAAACCCAACAGGAAGTCGGTTATTTTTAATATTATGAGCAAATTTTGTGTAATTTTTGTCATTTCCATGCGTTGTATTTTAACGAACTCCTCTTAGAGATTTATTCAGATCAACACCAAATTTGGTATGCCTAATCTAAAGGCCTTTGCGATGTTAAAGCTGCAAGCAGCGATGAACGGGCCCTCGCACCCGGGCTGAAAGATCTCTGTGAAGATCTCGAAGGGCTTGATTCGTTGAAGGGCGTGTCCGTGGCATGAAATTTTGATGATTCGCCATGAAAAATTAAGTTGCTATAACGCAGACATACAATGTCCAATCTGCCCCAAACTTTACATGTTAGATAAGACTCTGAACCTGAACAGATTGACATGCCCATATTCAGTTATAGTCATAGTGCCACCTATTGGCAACAGGAAGTGACATATTTTACACTGCGACGAACTACTCCTAGAAATTTTATGACATCAATGACTTTTTTGTGGTCAGTCTAATCTAAAGGCCTGTGCGATGTTCAGTTGTGAAGATCTTGTGAAGAGTTTTGTGAAGAGTTTTCGTTAAAAGGCATGTCCATGGCGCCGTGGCGAAGTTCGATGTCTCGACATGGTAATAAAAGATTTTATTACATAAAATGTCAGATTTTCCCCAAACTTCACATGTGTGATAAGAGTCCTGGCCTGAACACATCTGAAGGCCACTATTCCATCGGGTGTGGCAAAATGGCTCAAAAAGCGCCACCTATACACTTTCAACGGAGTGCGCCTCGAGCTATGTTTCACGTACATGTACAAAAATTGGTACACACATGTAACACACCATTACCTACGAAAAAGTCTCTTGGTACGAAATCTGAATCCTAACAGGAAGTCAGTTATTTAGAATTTTCTCTGCAAAATTGTTGTTGTTTTTGTCTTTTACAGGGGTTGTACTTTAACGAACTCCTTTCAAGGCAGTAGTCTTCTAAACATAACAAGTAATAAACAAATAAACAATTTTTTTTTAAATATTTCAGTTTGTATACAATGAATCTAGAATATAAGAAAGTTTACTTTAAATTAATTTATATATATATATATATATTTACATCCATACACTAGGCTGACCAATAAATAATTTAAGATTATGTTCTTTCTCTGAGGACTAAAAAGAAACTCAAAGCACAAAGACAACTGACATAGTTCCAATTATTTTATGTTTGGAAAGGGGGGAAAGCTGGCACCAGTGTAGTTCAAGAAGGAAGAGACTTTTAAAGTAACACTGATGTTGTGTCTGCAAGATCCCTGTGGTTTCATCGTGCTGTCATCGGCTCAGTTGATTAAGATGAAAAAACATCTTCAATGTAAGACATCAATCAGGAGAGCATGGAGAGGTGCACAGAGAAAATGAGACCCTGAGGAGAATGGGTCAATGAACCACTGACACAGGCTGATTTTGATTTTGGTAAAGTCAGGCCCCATTGGGCTGGCTGTCACTTTGAAGCAGCTCTCAGATCAGTTTAAGGTTTACACACTTAGCTTAATTTAGCTTAATGGCCATACAACAAATTGAGCAGCAGACAGCAGTCACATGCCACTGGCCGAGGATATTAATTTATTACCTTGGGTAACATTGAGATGATATAATGAAGTTGCAGCAATCTGTGACACTCCAAGTCAAAAGATCCCTTAGAAAGACATTTAAAAAGACAAACTAGAGAAAGCAAAACCACAGCAACTAAACATCACAACTGGGAAAGCTAATTGACCCTATGCTAAGCCCCACTTAAAAAAAAATACTAAAAGTACAGTAATTGCTTCAGGTACAATCAACCATTATTGCTGGGACACTTACATGTGACACAAAAAAAAAAAATTATTTGCTCCGAAATAGTTGAATGTCATTAACTTAACAATAATAATTTATGGATGATGCAGAACTCATACTACAATACTGATGTCCTGCCGCTATTTACCTCAGCACTTATGCAGACTTCTAATTTCCCACGTTCCAGTTCTTACAATGATGATGAGTTAGCAGATGCTGAGATGAAGTAGAACCAGTACAGTCGCAGGTTGAGCACAATGCATGGCTGACACAAATTTATTTGACTGCAGCAAGCCTTTTGAACCACAGGTGCCAGCTTACAAAGACTCTTCTTTTAGGGGATCAGGCAGATTTAGCCCCATACACCTGCAGAATTCATCACTGTTTGGCAAAGCAAAAGCATGATGGTCACGCAGTTTAGACACAGATATCTGAACCAAGGATGCTCAGATTTGGTTGGGGGCACAGTAGAGAGAACAAGTCAAGTCAAGTCACCTTTATTAATATAGCGCTTTAAACAAAATACATTGCATCAAAGCAACTGAACAACATTCATTAGGAAAACAGTACTGTATGTCAACTGTCATGGTTAATTTAATTTGCTTCACATTCTCTCTGAAAAAAAAAAAAAAAAAAAAAAAAATACACTCTGAAAGGTGTTTTTTTGTTGTTGTCTTTTTTTCTTTACAGTGTTTTAACAGCCAAGAAAGAGGGTGGCTCTTTAGATTTGTTTACAAGAATGAACTCCTGTAAGCAAATGCAGAGAACTCTGCATCTGAGCTGAAGGCTTAATGCAATGTAGAAGCGTTTGCTTTGTAATGGAGCTTAGCCCAAAGAACATTTCCTCCTATCTACGCTCTGCAAAACAAATATTGTCCCCTAAGACAAGCACACAATGTTTTTTGTTTAATTAAAACTGTGAAAATTATCATTGCTTATTGAAGTGCTAACGTAAGATTAAAGTATTTACTGAGACATGTAGGGGTCCACTGCGGCACCGTATTTGTGTCTGTGGTTTTAGTAGATGCTTTCATCTTGATGAAAACATTTGAAGCAGCCAATAAAATCCCTTACTCAATAAAGTAATTTAGCTCAGGATGGTCCAGGGAATCAGTAAAAAAGTTGCTATACTAGTTTCAGTTGGTAATCTAATTTATGCTAGGGTTTCTTAGGTTTAGTAAATATTGTCCATTTTTGCAGTTTTTAAATTGTCTGCCACCCAGCTCACCAGGTAATCAGTAGCAGCAACTACTATAAAAAAACAACAACAAAAAAAACACACTGGTCAGCTACACAATATTAATCTCTCTCATGTCCTACATACATACAAACATAAATATAATTATTTAAATATGTTATGGTTTTTCAGTATGTATGTTACATACTGTACTGTTAGATATATTTTAGAAAAATATTTTCTGTCTTACTGTGATGGCATTTGTGTAATTCCCAATCTTTATTGTCATTAATATTGAGCGAACGGCTGTTGGTTATACAATGATTTCTGCCAAAAATCTGTTCTAAATTGACTTGATTCATTCAGAATTAACATTATGCTCAAATAAGATCAGTAGGTCTTTATCTTTCTATTGCGATTTAGATTTTGTTGACAAATGTATCATACATGTATGATTCAAGTTGGTACAGGCATATACAGTATCCCACAGCCCTTTGCCCAAAAGTTTCTCAATATTCTGTAACCCTGTTCTCAGTCCTTCTGATCCCAGCTCACATTACTGTGATTCTAATTTCCCTAAATGCAACTTGTTAAAAAAAACTGATTTGGCCTTGCAGTGAAAATCTAAAATAATTGATTTTCCCTCTTTATTCTGAAATTCACACCTGCCTGTCAAGCTACTAACAAGAGATTTACAAAAGAAAACTAATAATGGTACCATTAGTTGAGAAGGTGGTGATGGTACAGTGTCCCTTCTCCATTTGACTTCACTATGTGCTTTCTGATTATATATATATATATATATATATATATATATATATATATGTGTGTGTGTGTGTGTGTGTGTGTGTGTGATGAAACAGCGGAGTCAGTTAGATCCATCTGCAGCAGTTTATTAATACAGATAATTAAACAGAGAACAGCAGACATAAACTCAGGCTGGCATCAAAAGGGAACTCAAGCAGACGTTCTTAGAGAACTCAGATAAGCATAAACAGAGGGGCAATTTGGCACACGGAGTCAGGCATAGTAGCAAAGGATAATCAATCAGGTTTCAGAGTCCAGAGATAATACGGAGAATAGCAACACAGACCAGGGGTAAATCAAAACTTCACAAAATAACAAAGGGGAGAGCAGTCCAGATAAAGGGGAGAAGACAAGGTGCAGGTGATAATACTAAAGGTAATCAAGATAATTAAGCAGGCTTAGACGGGGATGATTGCGGAGAGGGACACTGGGAAATGCAGTCCTAATATTCAGGAGAGAGGGATCTGATGCCGCCAGAGGAGGGCATAGCAGACCGTTCCATGACATAGCCCCTCCCCTGCGAGCGGCTCCGGAAGCGAGGACCAGAACGTCGATGGGGTCTTCCTCGGGGTCTGGGAGCAGGTCGGTCAGGATGGTCACGATGGAAGCTGGTAAGTAGAGAGGGGTCTAGGATGTCCTGAGACCTGACCCAGGAGCGTTCCTCAGGACCGTATCCCTCCCAGTCAATAAGGTAATGTAGAGCCCCGCCACGATGTCTGGAGTCCAGTACCGCTCGCACCCGGTAGGCCTCATCGCCGTCAACCTCAATAGGAGGATTCTGCACAGGCGTGATCCCCTCTTGGCCCTCCTCTCTCCTGGGGGTGACTGCGGGTCTGAAAAGAGACACATGAAAGGTAGGTGAGATTTTGTAATTAGAAGGAAGAGCCAATCTAAATGAGACCGGGGTGATCTGGCGCAGAATTTTGAAAGGACCAATGAAGTGAGGGGATAGCTTCTTGCTAGGTAGTTTGAGACGGAAATCTCGGGCTGCAAGCCACACCCACTGGCCAGGACGGTACCGAGGACCCCCATGTCGCCTCCGATCCGCATAGTGCTGATATTTGCGGATGGCCCGCTGTAAATGCACATGAGCAGCATCCCAAGTGGCCTCGCTGCGCCAAAGCCAGGAATCTTCCGCGGGGAGATCGGGGGGCTCGCCAGCCCACGGGAAGAGCGGAGGCTGAAATCCCAGGACACACTGAAAAGCTGTCAGTCCAGTGGCTGGCTTAACTAAGGAATTCTGAGCGTATTCAGCCCATACGAGGAAACGACTCCACTCCTGCTGATTTTTATGGCAGTAGGTCCGTAGGAAACGAGTTAGTACCTGATTCAACCTCTCAACCTGCCCGTTGGCTTGAGGATGGTAGCTAGAGGTGAGGCTAACATTAATATTGAGCTTAGAGCAAAGTTCCCTCCACACACGAGAAGTAAACTGAGGGCCTCGGTCAGTTACAATGTCCTCAGGAAGGCCAAAAAGCCGAAACAAACGAATGAGGAGGGCCTCGGCGGTCTGTAAGGCTGTGGGAAGACCAGACAAAGGGATGAAACGGCATGATTTTGAAAACCGGTCAATTACCGAGAGGATGGTGGTGAAACCCTGGGACTGAGGAAGGTCCGTGACAAAATCCACGGCGATATGGGACCAAGGGCGTTGTGGTACCAGCAGAGGCTGTAAGAGGCCAGCTGGTTTCAGGAGAGAAGACTTGACCATGTTACAAGTGGCACACTGATGAACAAACTTGATCACGTCAGCTCGAAGGGAAGTCCACCAGAAGCGATTGGAGACTAGCTGAGTGGTGGCTGTGATACCTGGATGCCCCACGCTGGGAGTGCAACGAACCCATTGGAGGACACGGTCGCAGAGCTTGGGAGGAACAAAGAGGCGGTCCCCCGGACATTTCGGGGGTGCTGGATGTCTTTGCTGAGCTGTAGAAACCTCCGTGATGATATCCCACTGCACTGGTGCGACAATGAGAGAGGAGGGCAGAATGGGAACTGGTTCAGAACACTCGTCTTTATTGTCGAACTGGCGTGAGAGAGCATCCGCCTTGCCGTTCTTAGAACCTGGTCTGAAAGTGACTTTGAAATCAAATCGGGAGAAGAAGAGGGACCAGCGAGCCTGGCGAGCATTCAGACATTTGGCGGAATTGAGATACTCCAGATTTCTGTGGTCCGTAAGCACAGTGAAAGGATGACACGCCCCCTCCAGCCAATGCCTCCACTCTTCAAAGGCGGCCTTCATCGCCAGAAGCTCTCGATCGCCCACATCATAGTTGCGCTCTTCTGCATTGAGTTTACGAGAATAAAAGGCGCAGGGATACATTTTAGCTGGATTACCATGATGTTGTGACAGGATGGCACCCACGCCTGTGTTAGAAGCATCCACTTCCACAATAAACTCTCTCTCTGGATCTGGGTGATAGAGAATGGGTGATGTGGTGAATCTCTTCTTTAAACTTTCAAACGCCGCAGTGCATTCCGAAGATCAGCGGAAACGTCTTCCTCCTCCTTGGAGTAAAGAAGTGAGAGGAGACACAATCATGCGGAAATTTCGAATAAATCGGTGGTAAAAATTGGCGAAGCCCAAGAAGCGCTGTAGCTCTTTCACTGACTTAGGTTGAGGCCAGTTGATCACTGCTTGTACCTTGTTGTCATCCATCACCACTCCGTCTGCGCTGATGATGTAACCCAAGAACGAGATCCGAGTTTGATGAAACTCGCATTTATGTATCTTCGCATACAACTGGTGCTCGATGAGGTGCTTGAGAACAGCTCGCACATCCTGAACGTGCGTTTCAAGATTGTCTGAATAAATCAGGATGTCGTCAATGTATAAAATTACACTCCAATTGAGCAGGTCTCTGAAGATCTCGTTGACAAACGCTTGAAAAACTGAAGGACTGTTGGAAAGGCCGAACAGCATGATATTGATAATGGCCGGAGGTTGTAGAAAACGCCGTCTTCCACTCATCACCCTCCCGAATATGAATAAGGTTGTAAGCATTTCGTAGGTCGAGCTTGGTGAAATATCGGGCCGTGCGGAGCATTTCAAGGGCAGCTGGGACCAGAGGCAGTGGATAGCAGTATTTGACGGTTATCTCATTGAGACCCCGATAGTCTATGCATCCTTCTTTTTGACGAAAAAGAAACTGGCAGAAGCAGGAGATGTTGAAGGGGTAATGAAGCCTTTAGCAAGCTGTTCTTCTATATACGAATTCATGGCCTCGGTCTCTGGCTGAGATAGGGGGTATACTCGGCCGCGTGGCGGCATGGTTCCCGGCAGGAGCTCAATAGCACAGTCGACGGCACGATGTGGAGGTAAATGTAAAGCTTCACTCTCGCTGAATGCTTGGGCAATTCAGGACCCTGGACAGCGGGTATGCATTTATTCAGACAAGACGAAGACCACTGGATAATCCTTCTCTCCGACCAGGAAGTTTGCGGGTTGTGTCTCTCCAGCCAAGGAAACCCCAGAATCATAGGATGAAGTGGCGAATGAATAGTGTAAAACTGGATGGTCTCCCTTTGTTGCGAGCCTATGCTGAGGGTGAGAGGTGGTGTGATGTACTGGCGCTCCCCTGTCCCCAGAGTGGAGAGAAATTTGATGAGTTTTTGCAAAGGTTGAGTCAATAAAATTTCCAGCAGCTCCCGAGTCTATAAAAGCCCTCGATTTTACAACCTGCCCATAAATAATTGACTAAATATCCACAGTGAGAGACTTAGAAGAGAGTGAACGTGAACTCACCGCAGCAGGGTTACGAGAAGTGAATTTCATTGGGCAGGAAGCCCTGAAATTACCAGCCTGACCGCAGTACATGCATAAATAAATGATTGCGCCTTCTCCTCTCACGTTCCGCCTCTGAGAGATGGGTGTATCCGATCTGCATGGGCTCGGGCTCTGAGGTGCATACCGGGTTGAAACTCAGGCTGGTCCTAACTGGAGTGCGGCGAGCCCGAATGAGATGATCGAGCCGGGTGGCAAGTTCCATGATCTGACTGAGGGTCTTTCCGTCATCATGACAAGCAAGTTCTCCCTGCAGCTCCGCATTCAAACCCTTCCGATACAATAGTTTGAGAGGATCCTCCCCCCAGCCGGTCTGAGCGGCGAGCGTATGGAAGGAGAGAGTGTAATCCGCTGCATTGGAATTCCCTTGACGCAGGGCGAGCAACAGTTCCCCTGGATCCTTTCCTCCAGCTGGGTGATCAAACACTTCCCTGAATAGGGTGACAATAGCATCATAAGTAATAGTAGTGAGCCGACCACCTGACCACAGTGCCGTTGCCCACTCCAGCGCTTTTCCCGTAAGCAGGGTGCAGATGAGAAAGATGCGACCCTCATCTGTGCGATGTTCTGGAGCCTGCTGGCTGAGATAGAGCTCGCACTGCAACAAAAATCCCTTGCAAGTGGAGGGTGAACCATCATATTTTTCGGGTAGGGATAATCTTGGATTATTTGAGATCGTACTCACGCTGGCAGCAGAGGAACAGGTACCGTGGGGGCTGGTGCCTGACTAGCAGCTGCAATCTGCGGGGTTAGTGTCTGAACAGACCTGCCAAGTTCCTCTGTGAGCGAGGTTAGTTTAACCAGCTGCCGCTGATGTGAAGCGAGCACAGCAGCCTGGGATTAAACCTCATTGGCGAGGTGATGAAACTCTGCTGGATCTTGAGTTGAAGTTTTCTGTGATGAAACGGCGGAGCCAGTTAGATCCATCTGCAGCAGTTTATTAATACAGATAATTAAACAGAGAACAGCAGACATAAACTCAGGCTGGCATCAAAAGGGAACTCAAGCAGACGTTCGTAGAGAACTCAGATAATCATAAACAGAGGGGCAATTTGGCACACGGAGTCAGGCACCGGCATAGTAGCAAAGGATAATCAATCAGGTTTCAGAGTCCATATATAATACGGAGAATAGCAACACAGACCAGGGGTAAATCAAAACTTCACAAAATAACAAAGGGGAGAGCAGTCCAGATAAAGGGGAGAAGACAAGGTGCAGGTGATAACACTAAAGGTAATCAAGATAATTAAGCAGTGTTAGACGGGGATGATTGTGGAGAGGGACACTGGGAAATGCCTAATATTCAGGAGAGAGGGATCTGATGCCGCCAGAGGAGGGCATAGCAGACCGTTCCATGACATAATATATATATATATATATATATATATATATATATATATATATATATATATATATATATATATATATATATATATATACACTCACCTAAAGGATTATTAGGAACACCTGTTCAATTTCTCATTAATGCAATTATCTAACCAACCAATCACATGGCAGTTGCTTCAATGCATTTAGGGGTGTGGTCCTGGTCAAGACAATCTCCTGAACTCCAAACTGAATGTCAGAATGGGAAAGGAAGGTGATTTAAGCAATTTTGAGCGTGGCATGATTGTTGGTGCCAGATGGGCCGGTCTGAGTATTTCACAATCTGCTCAGTAACTGGGATTTTCAATCACAACCATTTCTAGGGTTTACAAAGAATGGTGTGAAAAGGGAAAAACATCCAGTATGAGGCAGTCATGTGGGCGAAAATGCCTTGTTGATGCTAGAGGTCAGAGGAGAATAGGCCGATTGATTCAAGCTGATAGAAGAGCAACTTTGACTGAAATAACCACTCATTACAACCAAGGTATGTAGCAAAGCATTTGTGAAGCCACAACACGCACAACCTTTAGGTGGATGGGCTACAACAGCAGAAGACCCTACCGGGTACCACTCATCTCCACTACAAATAGCAAAAAGAAGAGGCTACAATTTGAGCTCACCAAAATTGGACAGTTGTAGACTGCAAAACACGCAGCGTACGTCAAGAAGAGCAGTTCGGTGAACAAAGCAGCAGCATCTACGGTGAAAAATTTGTCCATGAGCCTGTCGCTGCAGCCATAACAGGAAGTGAAGTCACTTCTGCTAAAGAGTTTTTCACAAGTTCATCAAACAACCGCAGTAAGAATTTTCATCAAGCACGGTGAGTAATGGCTTCTCCTATCATTGTTTCTTGCACCTCTTGCCACATGTACAGTTTATCTATCTCTGTCGCTGATGAGGGATTCACATGTGATAAATGCAGGGAAATAGTTAGGCTGACAGAGAAGATTTCAGAATTAGAGACACGCATCCAAACTTTAATTGAGGACAGTAAGAATGTTAGGGCTCTAGATACGGCTTTGGATGCGTCTAGCTCAGGGATTCCTGTACATTGTTCGGTTTCCCTTTAACAGAGCCCCAGCAGCAGGGCAACTGGGTGACGGTGAGGCAGCGTAGTCGTGGGTCAAAACATCACCCTTCTGTTCCGATCAAAACATTAAACAGGTTCTCCCCACTCAGTGATGCACCCACTGAGAAACCTGATGAAAGTGCTCTAGTTATTGGTGATTCTATTGTACGGAACGTGAATATAGAGACACCAGCCACCATAGTCAAATGTTTACCGGGAGCCAGAGCGCCTGACATCTTGGCAAATTTAAAAGTGCTGGCTAATGCTAAACGTAAATACAGTAAGATTGTTATTCATGCCGGCGCTAATGATGTTCGACTTCGCCAGTCGGAGATCACTAAAAATAACATTAAAGAGGTGTGTGAACTTGCAAGCACGATGTCAGACACTGTAATATGCTCTGGTCCCCTCCCTGCTTACCGTGGTGATGAGATGCATAGCAGATTGTCATCACTCAATGGCTGGATGTCTAAGTGGTGCCCACAGAATAACATAGGTTTCATAGACAATTGGACGAGCTTTTGGGGCAGACCTGACCTGTTTAAAAGAGATGGTCTTCATCCCTCCTGGGGTGGCGCCACTCTTCTCTCTAGAAATATGGCAAATAGTCTTAGTTTTTATACTTGACTAACTGGGGCCCAGGTCAGGAAGCAGACAGACTGGCTAAACCGACCGTCTGCTAGCTGCCTCCCGTCACAGAGGTCAGTTCATTCTCGGCACATAGAGACTTTTTCACCTAGATATCACACTATAGAGACTGTGTCTGTTCCCCGAACTAGAAAATACAAAAAAACGTCCAAACCAAGTTAAGATTAACAATTTAATTCAACAAATAAAAAGAGGTTCAACAAATAAAAAACAGAAGCAATATGGATAAACAAATGATAAAGCTTGGCTTATTGAATATCAGATCCCTTTCTACGAAAACACTTTTTGTAAATAATATGATCACTGATCATAATATAGATGTACTCTGTTTGACAGAAACCTGGCTAAAACCTGATGATTACATTATTTTAAATGAGTCCACCCCCCAAGATTACTGTTATAAACATGAGCCACGTCTAAAAGGCAAAGGTGGAGGTGTTGCTTCAATTTATAACAACGTTTTCAGGATTTCTCAGAGGGCAGGCTACAAGTATAACTCGTTTGAAGTAATGGTACTTCATATAACATTATCTTAAGAAACAAATGTTAATGATAAATCCCCTGTTATGTTTGTACTGGCTACTGTATACAGGCCACCAGGGCACCATACAGACTTTATTAAAGAGTTTGGTGATTTTACATCCGAGTTAGTTCTGGCTGCAGATAAAGTTTTAATAGTTGGTGATTTTAATATCCATGTTGATAATGAAAACGATGCATTGGGATCAGCATTTATAGACATTCTGAACTCTATTGGTGTTAGACAACACGTTTCAGGACCTACTCATTGTCGAAATCATACTCTAGATTTAATACTGTCACATGGAATTGATGTTGATGGTGTTGAAATTATTCAGCCAAGTGATGATATCTCAGATCATTATTTAGTTCTTTGCAAAATTCATATAGCCAAAATTGTAAATTCTACTTCTTGTTACAAGTATGGAAGAACCATCACTTCTAACACAAAAGACTGCTTTTTAAGTTATCTTCCTGATGTATCCAAATTCCTTAGCATATCCAAAACCTCAGAACAACTTGATGATGTAACAGAAACTATGGACTCTCTCTTTTCTAGCACTTTAAATAAAGTTGCTCCTTTACGCTTAAGGAAGGTTAAGGAAAACAGTTTGACACCATGGTATAATGAGCATACTCGCACCCTAAAGAGAGCAGCCCGAAAAATGGAGCGCAGCTGGAGGAAAACAAAACTAGAGGTATTTCGTATTGCTTGGCGGGAAAGTAACATATCCTACAGAAAAGCATTAAAAACTGCTAGATCCGATTACTTTTCTTCTCTTTTAGAAGAAAACAAACATAACCCCAGGTATTTATTTAATACAGTGGCTAAATTAACGAAAAATAAAGCCTCAACAAGTGTTGACATTTCCCAACACCACAGCAGTAATGACTTTATGAACTACTTTACTTCTAAAATCGATACTATTAGAGATAAAATTGCAACCATTCAGCCGTCAGCTACAGTATCACATCAGACAGTGCACTATAGACCCCCTGAGGAACAGTTCCACTCATTCTCTACCATAGGAGAGGAAGAATTGTATAAACTTGTTAAATCATCTAAACCAACAACATGTATGTTATACCCTATACCATCTAAGCTCCTGAAAGAGGTGCTTCCAGAAGTCATAGATCCTCTTCTGACTATTATTAATTCCTCATTGTCATTAGGACATGTCCCCAAAACCTTCAAACTGGCTGTTATTAAGCCTCTCATCAAAAAACCACAACTTGACCCCAAAGAACTAGTTAATTATAGACCAATCTCGAATCTCCCTTTTCTGTCCAAGATACTAGAAAAGGTGGTATCCACACAATTATATTCCTTCTTAGAGAAAAATGGTATATGTGAGGATTTCCAGTCAGGATTTAGACCGTATCATAGTACTGAGACTGCTCTTCTTAGAGTTACAAATGATCTGCTCTTATCATCTGATCAAGGGTGTATCTCTCTATTAGTTTTATTGGATCTTAGTGCTGCGTTTGACACAATTGACCACAACATTCTTTTGCATAGACTTGAATACTTTGTTGGCATCAGTGGAAGTGCATTAGCATGGTTTAAATCGTACTTATATGACCGCCATCAGTTCGTAGCAGTGAATGAAGATGTATCCTATCGATCACAAGTGCAGTATGGAGTACCTCAAGGCTCAGTACTAGGGCCGCTACTCTTCACGCTTTATATGTTACCCTTGGGAGATATCATCAGGAAACATGGTGTTAGCTTTCACTGTTATGCTGATGATACTCAGCTCTATATTTCTTCGCAGCCCGGTGAAACACACCAATTTGAAAAACTAATGGATTGCATAGTCGATATAAAAAACTGGATGACGAGTAATTTCTTACTGCTAAATTCTGAAAAAACAGAGGTGTTAATTATAGGACCTAAAAACTCTGCTTGTAATAACCTGGAACACTGTCTAAGACTTGATGGTTGCTCTGTCAATTCTTCATCATCAGTTAGGAACCTAGGTGTGCTAATTGATCGCAATCTTTCCTTAGAAAGCCACGTTTCTAGCATTTGTAAAACTGCATTTTTCCATCTCAAAAATATATCAAAATTACGGCCTATGCTTTCAATGTCAAATGCAGAAATGTTAATCCATGCATTTATGACCTCAAGGTTAGATTATTGTAATGCTTTATTGGGTGGTTGTTCTGCACGCTTAGTAAACAAACTACAGCTAGTCCAAAATGCAGCAGCAAGAGTTCTTACTAGAACCAGGAAGTATGACCATATTAGCCCGGTCCTGTCAACACTGCACTGGCTCCCTATCAAGCATCGCATAGATTTTAAAAAAATATCTTATTACTTATAAAGCCCTGAATGGTTTAGCACCTCAGTATTTGAATGAGCTCCTTTTACATTATAATCCTCTACGTCCGCTACGTTCTCAAAACACAGGCAATTTGATAATACCTAGAATATCAAAATCAACTGCAGGCGGCAGATCCTTTTCCTATTTGGCGCCCAAACTCGGGAATAACCTACCTAACATTGTTCGGGAGGCAGACACACTCTTGCAGTTTAAATCTAGATTAAAGACCCATCTCTTTAACCTGGCATACACATAACATACTAATATGCTTTTATTATCCAAATCCGTTAAAGGATTTTTAGGCTGCATTAATTAGGTAAACCGGAACCGGAAACACTTCCCATAACAACCTATGTACTTGCTACATCATTAGAAGAATGGCATCTACGCTAATATTTGTCTGTTTCTCTCTTGTTCTGAGGTCACCGTGGCCACCAGATCCAGTCTGTGTCCAGATCAGAGGGTCACTGCAGTCACCCGGATCCAGTACGTATCCAGACCAGATGGTGGATCAGCACCTAGAAAGGACCTCTACATCCCTGAAAGACAGCGGAGTCCAGGACAACTAGAGCCCCAGATACAGATCCCCTGTAAAGACCTTGTCTCAGAGGAGCACCAGGACAAGACCACAGGAAACAGATGATTCTTCTGCACAATCTGACTTTGCTGCAGTCTGGAATTGAACTACTGGTTTCGTCTGGTCAGAGGAGTACTGGCCCCCCAACTGAGCCTGGTTTCTCCCAAGGTTTTTTTCTCCATTCTGTCACCGATGGAGTTTCGGTTCCTTGCCGCTGTCGCCTCTGGCTTGCTTAGTTGGGGACACTTCATCTACAGCGATATCGTTGACTTGATTGCAAATAAATGCACAGACACTATTTAACTGAACAGAGATGACATAACTGAATCCAATGATGAACTGCCTTTAACTCTCATTTTTGCATTATTGACACTGTTTTCCTAATGAATGTTGTTCAGTTGCTTTGACGCAATGTATTTTGTTTAAAGCGCTATATAAATAAAGGTGACATTGACATTGACATTGACAAAAATGTTGCCTGGTCTGATGAGTCTAGATTTCTGTTTGAGACATTCAGATGGTAGAGTCAGAATTTCGCGTAAACAGAATGAGAACATGGATCCATGATGCCTTGTTACCACTGTGCAGGCTGCTGGTGGTGGTGTAATGGTGTGGGGCATGTTTTCTTGGCACACTTTAGGCCCCTTAGTGCCAATTGGGCATCGTTAAAATGCCACGGCCTACCTGAGCATTGTTTCTGACCATGTCCATCCCTTTATGACCACCATGTACCCATCCTCTGATGGCTAATTCCAGCAGGATAATGCACCATGTCGCAAAGCTCGAATCATTTCAAATTGGTTTCTTGAACATGACAATGAGTTCACTGTACTAAAATGGCCCCCACAGTCACCAGATCTCAACCCAATAGAGCATCTTTGGGATGTGGTGGAATGGGAGCTTCGTGCCCTGGAAGTGGATCCCTCAAATCTCCATCAACTGCAAGATGCTGTCCTATAAATATGGGCCAACATTTCTAAAGAATGCTTTCAGCACCTTGTTGAATCAATGCCACATAGAATTAAGGCAGTTCTGAAGGTGAAAGGGGGTCATACACAGTATTTGTATGGTGTTCCTAATAATCCTTTAGGTGAGTTTATATATATATATATATATATATATATGTGTGTGTGTGTGTGTGTGTGTGTGTGTGTGTGTGTGTGTGTGTGTGTGGGTTGGTGGGTGTGTGTGGGTGTGTTTTGTATACATTTATTCAAAAGAGAATTCTATCCAAAATGCTGTATTTTCCATATAGTTTTAATAGATCAGTATACTGGCTAGAGGCATTTGGAACATTTTGTGCTTGATTAGATAAAATAATCATTTTAATAATAATTAATTAAACACTTGGATTTTAAAGTCAGTTCTGTTTATGTTTTACAAATCTAAGAATCAAGTAGACCAAGACCATGAGCTGTCTGATTATTAAGTGGCCTTCAGCATTTTTGGATGGAATTCTTCTTCAAAGTTCAAATAACAATACATTGGTATATGAGTCTTGTTTAGTTTTTTTTTTTTTTCTTGTTTAGCTTGGCCAATATTAAGTCTATATTCAAAAACAATTTAGAACTATATACCTGTAAATACAGTCACATATATACACACAATTTTTCAAGACAAAACAATAATAATAATAATAAATTCCTCACCACTGTCTACTTCAAATGTTCAAAATCAATTAAATATTGGTCAACATTTCTCAAGTTGAAATCTGACTTCTAAATTGTATAAATTTGAATTACAAAACGGAGACTGCATGGGACAGAAGTTGCAGCTTAGGGTCTGTACTTGTAGTCTTGAGAGTGCTATATGATCTGGTAGATGGGCATGTATATGCTGATTGTTTGTATATCCCCATCACTTCCTTACAGCCCAAAGCTCTATTGCCACCCGACCGCTTCGTAACGCCTTTACATGGAAATGGCAACTGACCTACACGTTCACTTCCATCTATGTCATTTCCTACCTAGTCTGTTCATAGGCCTCCCTCTCTCTTTCTCTCCTTCTCTGTCTTTTGCACCTCCCCTTCTCCTCTTGGCAATGGTACAGTATGTACCATATTCAGTCATTTAATAATTCATTTTTAAAAAGAACAAAGAAAATATTTAGCTGTAGATACTTCAAAGCAAAATTATCTTAAAAAAAATGTTCTGTTTTCTTTTGTAGAGAAAATTATTTATTTATCAAAAGAAGAGTGGTGAAGTTATTTTTCATGTCATGGTGTGAATGTATGTTTCGTTGCCTCCTGTATCATCTTGTCTAAGAAGAAAAAGTTATATATAAAATCAGAGGATAAACTGATTGCCTAATTAAATCATTACATATTTACCATACTTATCCCCAAGCATTCTTACACAACTTTCTTAATTTTTTTTCTTCCTGCCAAAATCATGCGGGCAATTTGTTGATGTAAGTCACAAAACTGATGGTATGCTTCCACCTTTTGATTAATTATTTTATGGCCTTATTTATTTATTTAGACTAATTTTCTTTTTATGTATTTTACTACTCTCTTTTTGACTCTCCGTGCATTTGGTTTGTGAATATTTCTAATGTTTTGCTCTAACCATTAATTGTTGTTTGCATTGCTTTTATTTTTCTTTCCTCTTCTTTTATTTCTTTTGGTCCGTTGTTTAAAACCTGTGTTGCCTTATAGTGCCCTCTGTTTGTAAACTGCAAAGCCACCTTGGTGTAAGTTGAGCAGATTGAACCACCATCTGAATAAATGACTTGTTTAAAAAATAAATAAATAATAAATAATAATAATAATAATAATAACTTCATGAAAAACAGCCAGAACATGTTTCTGTGTAATCAATCATAAGAACACTGAGCCTTATTCAGTAAATCAAGCTAAATGCAATATTTTGCTATAAATTAGTTAAAATTTGAACTAAAGTTCAATCTTTTTTTTTTTTTCACGTGTAACCTAATGTGTTTATTTTCTCAACAATTAAATTGTCTCTGTCAAACTGAGTGATGCGAATCATATAACATATGGTACTAGTGTTCACATATGAGACAAACATTCAGGTGTTGTTGAACTGTCATGTAAATTGTGCTAGTGTGGCAATTTCATAAGAACTTTCAAAAGGCTATTGCCTCTCATCTCAAGTGTGACAGACTTGAAAGAAACAAGAAATAAAGTAATTTTTTTCTAAAGTGTTAATAAGCTGTTCAGAAAATTAGAAATTTCAATACTATATATATATATATAGAGAGAGTGTTCCATATATTACGCTCTTCATTGGTCTTATGTTCATTGATCCAACAGCATGCTTAGACATAAATTTCCTAAATGAATTCACAATGTGAGCAGTTGCTCAAAACGGTTCGGCTCAGCTTTGCACTTTCATCCATACACTTAGCAAAACAAAGATGTTCAAGGTTCACTCATTTCAGTCACTCTAAGTTTTAGGGGTGCAATAATTGTGGGTAACATGTGTTCTGTGTAGAGGTTAATTAAATAGAGTATGCCAAAATGAAAGCTCAAGACCCTGCATGTCCCTTCAAGCCTTTTGATAAATTTACCACGTTTTTTTACATTTCTGTTATCTCTTTCAGTTCTTACTTGGTTTGTTTTGGCCATTGGTTTAGACAAGTGTTTTTTGTTTGTTTGTTTTCATATTTCTTTTCAAATGTTCTTGCTTTGCTTTATTTTTTTCATGCTTGTTTGCAAGCAGCCAGACTTGAACGGACACTAATTTCCTTTCTTTTTCTTCTGCTTGCCAGGAGGGGAGTTAGTTATCCCTGTTCTTGTTGAGGATCCCATAGACATCCCCCCTATTTCCACTCGAGCCCCTTTCATCCCCATTCCCCTGACCCTTCACCCAATCCTCAACATTATTGAGACCACCAAAGAATCCCTGACAATTGCCACCGAGGCAGGTGTACCTTGCTTGTCAGACCAAGGCAGCGATGATTGTGATGATGATGATGATGGTGATGGCTTGGTGATATCGGGTTTTGGCTCTGGGGAGGCCTTCGACTCTAGCCTCCCCCCTACTGATGATGAAGATTTTTACACCACCTTCTCCCTGGTAACAGATAAGATCTTGACTACGTCGACCTACGAAGGTGGCTACAAAGCTCTTGCGCCCAAGTGGGAAGTAAAGGACTTTAAACCTAGCAAGGCCTCTGAGGCAGGTAGGACTACGGCCATCCCGCCTCTGCCTGACTTCAGGAGCTCAGCTGCATCACCTGTCATGCCTGAGCATGCACCCAAAATCCCAGCTGGGAAAATGAACAACCGTGAAATCAAACCCCAACCGGACATAGTGCTACTACCACTCCCCACATCTTTCGACATGGACGGCACCAAACCAAAGGGGCCGTACATCACCCAGCCCATGTTGCGCACCATCCCCAGTGCCCTGCCCACCGTGCCAGGTATCAGGAGAGTGCCTCCTGGTGCCTCGGAGGTAATACGTGAGTCCAGCAGCACTATGGGTATGGTGGTGGGTATCATCTCTGCTGCCGCCCTGTGCATCCTCATTCTCCTCTATGCCATGTACAAATACAGGAACAGGGATGAGGGCTCCTATCAGGTAGATGAAACACGGAACTACATCAGCAATTCTGCACAGAATAATGGCACAGTAATCAAAGACAAACAGCCCAACACTAAGGGTCCCAGCAACAAGAGACCCAAAGACAAGGACAAGGAATACTATGTGTAAAATGAAAATCTGAATGACAAATATACACAGAACAACATCTGAGAAATCTTGAACAGAAAACAGGGATTTTACACATCCTTTAAAAGCTCAAACACATTGAACCTATTTCCAAGTTATGTGATTTGAAGCACACTTAAGCATATGGTAAGCATAGGGAGAAGGAAAAAATAGGACTCTGGGGACCTTGATACTTTACTTTCTGTCTGGTTGTGGGACAGTGCCCGTGTAAAATATTGCAACATTTTTATCCCTCAAGTGACTTTCTGAGGTACAAAATCCTTGGTGTAAAAAAAAGACAAAGGAAAAAAAAAACACAAAGCAACCCTTGTCCATTGTAACCCTGTACAAATCAATAATGATCATGGGTACTGGTCATGATTTTGGACATGCATGTAATGTGTGTGATGTAATACAGATATCTTTGCAAAGATGAGAAATGAAACATTTTGGAGATGCAAAGTGGGAAAATTTGCCATAAAACAGTACTTTTCTAAACCATGCTGGAGAAGAAGTGTTCCATTAAAAAAATGGTTTGTAATTTTTTATTGTTATTTTATTTTTGTTTATTTTTATTACTATTATTATTATTTATTTACTTACAGTGTTCGTCAAGGACTTGCTTTAACATTCATATTCAGATTGAGCTCTGTCATAGCCAGATTCAACTGAAAAGCATCCATCTTTTACAAATGGAAAATGAGACATTCAACATTAAATTCAGTTAAATTTACTCACATTTGCACACAATTCACATATGGATCAAGTGTGAACGAAACAATCCGATGACTGAAATATGAATTTATTTGAGGAATATAAATTCACTGCGAACAAGTGTATATTTCATGTTGTCACAGTAACCTGTGTCAAACAATAAATGTTTACATATTTTATTACATCATAGATGCAGTACTTTGTAGCTCATTATTGTTGATAACATTTTGACATTTTCATACTTTTTCTGTACAAATTTAACAAACATCTAGTTTAATGTAGCTCATCTAGTGAAGTCCAAAAGTCTGAGCCCACACTGAAAATCTGAGATTCAAAACCTAATATAAGCAGAGGAATTAACAGAAGGTTTCAAATAAAGTAATATTATGATCAATCAAAAATAAATATTTAGGGTTCTGCACTAATTTCTATGTTGCTAAACAGGTAAGATAATTTTTGTAACTTCAAATATGAAGGGGTCAAATTTCCTTGCTTCCACCGATGTACACAAATTATGCTGGATGACAACAGCTGGTTTTTGCTCAATCTTTTGGCATCAATCTCAGACGAAAATCTACTAAGAACATTTTTTATAAATAAATATGAAAATTAATTCTAACATTTCATTTAAATTGCTTATTTATTATGATAATATTTTATGACAAAAATAAATGAATTTTTTTATCTCTGTGGTCCCAGATGTTTGAGCCCCACTGTACTTGCATAAAGTGTTATGGAAGAGTATTGTATGTTAATCTGTCTTGATGGTGTTATTGAGTCAGATGTTTGAAAACCATAAGATGTAAACTGGTAGAAATCAACCTCCACAATATCTGGTTCTTGATTTCTATTTAAACAATGTTACAAGAGCTCATAAAATAAATGTGGATGATGGATTAGATTCATACTGCAACCACATTTCTGAAATTCACAGTTATTTATTTTTTGTCTTTCTCATTCTGCTTATTTTCACCATGTTGCGCTGTTGTCCTGCATTATTTTAGGTTTTTATGCATTATGACCATTTGTGCTAGTGGTAGTTGCAATTCCTCTTTTTTTCTCATGTATATTCATTCTATTTTTGTCATCATCACAGCACAGAGTTGTGTGCTGTAATTTAGATTTTGTGTTCTTTTTTTTCCCAGTTCATCAGTTATTGTTTTAACTCTTGACAACTATGTCCAGCAATAAAAAGTTCCCAGTTGTTTTCAGTTGTGTAACTTTGTTTCTTATCCCAAGTTTCTGACATTTACACTAGACAAGACACTATGACATCGCAAATAGTTATTCGTGTCTTGATTTTTTATTTTTTTATATTGGAATTTATATGGTTAATAAAATAATATATATACATACACAAACACACACACACACACACACATATACAGTACAGACCAAAAGTTTGGACACACCTTCTCATTCAAAGAGTTTTCTTTATTTTCATGACTCATGACTATTTTCATGAGTCACACTGAAGGCATCAAAACTATGAATTAACACATGTGGAATTATATATGGAATTATATACATAACAAAAAAGTGTGAAACAACTGAAAATATGTCATATTGTAGGTTCTTCAAAGTAGCCACCTTTTGCTTTGATTACTGCTTTGCACAGTCTTGGCATTCTCTTGATTAGCTTCAAGAGGTAGTCACCTGAAATGGTTTTCACTTCACAGGTGTGCCCTGTCAGGTTTGATAAGTGTGATTTCTTGCCTTATAAATGGGGTTGGGACCATCAGTTGTGTTGTGCAGAAGTCAGGTGGATACACTGCTGATAGTCCTACTGAATAGACCGTTAGAATTTGTATTATGGCAAGAAAAAGCAGCTAAGTACAGGAAAACGAGTGGCCATCATTACTTTAAGAAATGAAGGTCAGTCAGTCCGAAAAATTGGGAAAACTTTGAAAGGGTCCCCAAGTGCAGTCACAAAAACCATCAAGTGCTACAAAGAAACTGGCTCACATGCGGACCACCCCAGGAAAGGAAGACCAAGAGTCACCTCTGCTGCAGAGGATAAGTTCATCCGAGTCACCAGCCTCAGAAATCGCAGGTTAACAGCAGCTCAGATTAGAGACCAGGTCAATGGCACATGGAGTTCTAGCAGCAGACACATCTCTAGAACAACTGTTAAGAGGAGACTGTGTGAATCAGGCCTTCATGGTAGAATATCTGCTAGGAAACCACTGCTAAAGAAAGGCAACAAGCAGAAGAGACTTGTTTGGGCTAAAGAACACAAGGAATGGACATTAGACCAGTGAAAATCTGTGCTTTGGTCTGATGAGTCCAAATTTGAGATATTTGGTTCCAACCACCGTGTCTTTGTGCGGCGCAGAAAAGGTGAACGGATGGACTCTACATGCCTGGTTCCCACCGTGAAGCATGGAAGAGGTGTGATGGTGTGGGGGTGCTTTGCTGGTGACACTGTTGGGGATTTATTCAAAATTGAAGGCATACTGAACCAGCATTGCTACCACAGCATCTTGCAGCAACATGCTATTCCATCCGCTTTGCGTTTAGTTGGACCATCATTTATTTTTCAACCGGACAATGACCCCAAACACACCTCCAGGCTGTGTAAGGGCTATTTGACCAAGAAGGAGAGTGATGGGGTGCTGCGCCAGATGACCTGGCCTTCCACAGTCACCGGACCTGAACCCAATCGAGATGGTTTAGGGGTGAGCTGGACCGCAGACTGAAGGCAACATGGCCAACAAGTGCTAAGCATCTCTTGGAACTCCTTCAAGACTGTTGGAAGACCATTTCAGGTGACTACCTCTTGAAGCTCATCAAGAGAATGCCAAGAGTATGCAAAGCAGTAATCAAAGCAAAAGGTGGCTACTTTAAAGAACCTAGAATGACATTATTTTCAGTTGTTTCACACTTTTTTTTTTTTTTTGTTATGTATATAATTCCACATGAGTTAATTCATAGTTTTGATGCCTTCAGTGTGAGTCTACAATTTTCATAGTGATGAAAATAAAGAAAAAACTTTGAATGAGAAGGTGTGTCCAAACTTTTGGTCTGTACTGTATATATGTGTGTATGTATATATCTGCATATGGGGAAAAATGTGACAAAAAAAATTATAATCCCAAAAGTGGATGGGTACTGTTGAATATTTTAGTTCTTTCCTTAAAAGCATTTACTAAAGGTAGTACTACAATACTAGTAATATTATAAATCTGATTCTGGTCATTGAAATAACAAAGGTGATGGGTAACAAATCTATCTGCATTAACTTAACTGGTTAAGTAACTTTGACCTCACTGATAATGGCACACCACAGGGTAGACCAATAATCGACAATACAATGAGTGTTTCTATAGAGATTCAAAGACTATTCGAAGCATAACTGACTTTGAAAAACAGATTAATGATAACACACTGTCATTTAGAAATCTAACACTTCCCAAATGGAAACGTGGCATTAGGCAATTATATTCTTTCCTCCTTTCATTATCCTAATTTATTTGGCAGTTTTTCTGCATTATTAAATGATACTTAGCCAAAGCATCATGTGAACTCGTTTATGTCTGATCAGTGTTGTGGCTAATGTTGATGAATGTAATGAGATCACTCAAACATCTTTCCTCATCATACCGCAGCTGGAGCCCAAATGGGGCATTCGATGAGCTCTCAAACCCCATCAATAAACGTCGGCTTCACAAGTGCTGGCCAAAATTGGGGAAAGCTGCAATCATGAGTGCTAAGCAATGACATCTCAGACTGATGAGCTTAACTAGAGTAATAGTTCACCCCAGAATGAAAAATCTCTTATTTAATCACCTCCTTCCTGACACTTCAAAAATTCAATGTGTTGTTTATTTATTTTTTTATGAAACACAAACATTTATTAATTTATTTAATAATTATTTTCATGTAGATATTTTCCCTATCATTGCTGTTGAGCTCAAAAAAGGACAAAGCCCACGAAAACTTTATAAAAGTTATTATGACGTGCACTATACTGAATATTTCAAGTGCCATGAAGGCATATGAAAGTCTTTCCTTTTTCCTTTTTTTTCTTTCTTTGTGCAGCTGAAAAGTTGACCCATGCTATAAGTCCTGTACCATTGTTGTTGTTTTTCTGCATAGGGGGAAAATGCTTATGGAGAAAAAGAATCCGAAATATTGAACTAAGGTGACTAAAAAAGTGAACGAGTACTGTTAAATATTTTAGCTCTTGAATATTTTAACTCTTTCCTGCAAAGCATTTACTACAAAAACATCATAAGAGTTAATTTGACTTGAGCACTATACTGAATATTTCAAGTGCAATGAAGGCATATGATAAGCCCTATAGACCAGGGATTTTCAAACTTTCTAATAGCATGGAATATTAAATAAATAATAAACCAATTATTCATTGTTAGTTTGGGTTAGTGAAACAAAGTATCTATTTTGTATCTTTTTGTATACCCTTGCAGTCCCCTGGTTTCTGTGATATTCCTTTATCTAATCCCTCAGCATTTTGGTAAATAATTGAAAAGCATGTTTTTAAGAGAGCTGCACACACAAACAAAATGCCATGGACTTTATACCCAGACAATGAATATAATTTAGAATCAAAATTGACAGAACAAAGCATTACTGTTATACCAATAAAGAAACTGTTAAAGGTTTTTGTCTCGAAATTGTACTCTTTCTCTTTTTCTCACTTTTAATCTGGCAGTTGTTAAACACAAAATGGCCACTGTCAGCTCTAAGAACAATTATGTCTTGTCTAGTCTTGTCTTGACAAAAGCTTATAATTCCAATTCCTTTTCCAGTGTTCAAACACGTTGTTGTTGTTGGCGTTGTTGTTTAACAAGCTAATCGAAGATGTGACAGTTGAAATATGGACCAAGATGACCCTGTGGCCTTGAAAAGGTCTACACCCCCTATGAACAGAGATATCTCTCACCCCTTCTCAAGACAACCACTGCATGTTTTATTATTAAGTTGGCTTGAAAAAGCCAACTTACTGAAATCCTATTTAAACTTCTTCTTCTTCTTCTTCTTCTTCTTCTTCTTCTTATTATTATTATTATTCTTTTTCTGGCCGCAACATTTTTGGACACTAACTCCTCCTAGACCGTTCAAGCTACATACTCCAAACTCGGGTCAGACCTTCATACTGTTCTGACTTGGTGTGCTATATCTTTTCAGACTGGTTTGAGTTACGGTTCTCTTAAAAATTAATATTAAAAATCATAAAAATGCCCATAGACTTTCATTGACAGGATGTTCAGATGACCCAAGCTCCAAATCCCATTAGACTCAATCAAGCTTTGATGCTAATCAATATAAACTCATTCAAACTCATCTAATCAATCAATCAATCAATCAATCAATCAATCAATCAATCTATCTATCTATCTATCTATCTATCTATCTATCTATCTATCTATCTATCTATCCTAATAATATGCTAATCGTGCTAAAATCATGCTAGTCGCATGCTAGTCATGCTAGAAACATGCTAGCAACATGTTAATAATGTTAAAATCATGCTAGCAACATGCTAATCAAACTAGCAACTTGCTAGTCGCATGCTAGTCATGCTAGAAACAAGCTAGCAACATTCTAATCATGGTAAAATCATGCTAGCAATATGCTAGTCGCATGCTAATCATGCTAGAAACATGCTAGTCGCATGCTAATCATGCTAGAAACATGCTAGAAACATGCTAGCATCATGCTAATCATGTCAATGTCACCTTTATTTATATAGCGCTTTAAACAAAATACATTGCGTCAAAGCAACTGAACAACAGACGAAACCAGTAGTTCAATTCCAGACTGCAGCAAAGTCAGATTGTGCAGAAGAATCATCTGTTTCCTGTGGTCTTGTCCTGGTGCTCCTCTGAGACAAGGTCTTTACAGGGGATCTGTATCTGGGGCTCTAGTTGTCCTGGTCTCCGCTGTCTTTCAGGGATGTAGAGGTCCTTTCTAGGTGCTGATCCACCATCTGGTCTGGATACGTACTGGATCCGGGTGACTGCAGTGACCCTCTGATCTGGACACAGACTGGATCTGGTGGCCACGGTGACCTCGGAACAAGAGAGAAACAGACAAATATTAGCGTAGATGCCATTCTTCTAATGATGTAGCAAGTACATAGGTTGTTATGGGAAGTGTTTCCGGTTCCGGTTTACCTAATTAATGCAGCCTAAAAATCCTTTAACGGATTTGGATAATAAAAGCATATTAGTATGTTATGTGTATGCCAGGTTAAAGAGATGGGTCTTTAATCTAGATTTAAACTGCAAGAGTGTGTCTGCCTCCCGAACAATGTTAGGTAGGTTATTCCAGAGTTTGGGCGCCAAATAGGAAAATGATCTGCCGCCTGCAGTTGATTTTGATATTCTAGGTATTATCAAATTGCCTGAGTTTTGAGAACGTAGCGGACGTAGAGGATTATAATGTAAAAGGAGCTCATTCAAATACTGAGGTGCTAAACCATTCAGGGCTTTATAAGTAATAAGCAATATTTTAAAATCTATGCGATGCTTGATAGGGAGCCAGTGCAGTGTTGACAGGACCGGGCTAATATGGTCATACTTCCTGGTTCTAGTAAGAACTCTTGCTGCTGCATTTTGGACTAGCTGTAGTTTGTTTACTAAGCGTGCAGAACAACCACCCAATAAAGCATTACAATAATCTAACCTTGAGGTCATAAATGCATGGATTAACATTTCTGCATTTGACATTGAGAGCATAGGCCGTAATTTAGATATATTTTTGAGATGGAAAAATGCAGTTTTACAAATGCTAGAAACGTGGCTTTCTAAGGAAAGATTGCGATCAAGTAGCACACCTAGGTTCCTAACTGATGATGAAGAATTGACAGAGCAACCATCAAGTCTTAGACAGTGTTCCAGGTTATTACAAGCAGAGTTTTTAGGTCCTATAATTAACACCTCTGTTTTTTCAGAATTTAGCAGTAAGAAATTACTCGTCATCCAGTTTTTTATATCGACTATGCAATCCATTAGTTTTTCAAATTGGTGTGTTTCACCGGGCTGCGAAGAAATATAGAGCTGAGTATCATCAGCATAAGAGTGAAAGCTAACACCTTGTTTCCTGATGATATCTCCCAAGGATAACATATAAAGCGTGAAGAGTAGCGGCCCTAGTACTGAGCCTTGAGGTACTCCATACTGCACTTGTGATCAATAGGATACATCTTCATTCACTGCTACGAACTGATGGCGGTCATATAAGTACGATTTAAACCATGCTAATGCACTTCCACTGATGCCAACAAAGTATTCAAGTCTATGTAAAAGAATGTTGTGGTCAATTGTGTCAAACTTAGCACTAAGATCCAATAAAACTAATAGAGAGATACACCCACGATCAGATGATAAGAGCAGATCATTTGTAACTCTAAGAAGAGCAGTCTCAGTACTATGATACGGTCTAAATCCTGACTGGAAATCCTCACATATACCATTTTTCTCTAAGAAGGAATATAATTGTGTGGATACCACCTTTTCTAGTATCTTGGACAGAAAAGGGAGATTCGAGATTGGTCTATAATTAACTAGTTCTTTGGGGTCAAGTTGTGGTTTTTTGATGAGAGGCTTAATAACAGCCAGTTTGAAGGTTTTGGGGACATGTCCTAATGACAATGAGGAATTAATAATAGTCAGAAGAGGATCTATGACTTCTGGAAGCACCTCTTTTAGGAGCTTAGATGGTATAGGGTCTAACATACATGTTGTTGGTTTAGATGATTTAACAAGTTTATACAATTCTTCCTCTCCTATGGTAGAGAATGAGTGGAACTGTTCCTCAGGGGGTCTATAGTGCACTGTCTGATGTGATACTGTAGCTGACGGCTGAATGGTTGCAATTTTATCTCTAATAGTATCGATTTTAGAAGTAAAGTAGTTCATAAAGTCATTACTGCTGTGGTGTTGGGAAATGTCAACACTTGTTGAGGCTTTATTTTTCGTTAATTTAGCCACTGTATTGAATAAATACCTGGGGTTATGTTTGTTTTCTTCTAAAAGAGAAGAAAAGTAATCGGATCTAGCAGTTTTTAATGCTTTTCTGTAGGATATGTTACTTTCCCGCCAAGCAATACGAAATACCTCTAGTTTTGAGGGAGTCCATAGTTTCTGTTACATCATCAAGTTGTTCTGAGGTTTTGGATATGCTAAGGAATTTGGATACATCAGGAAGATAACTTAAAAAGCAGTCTTTTGTGTTAGAAGTGATGGTTCTTCCATACTTGTAACAAGAAGTAGAATTTACAATTTTGGCTATATGAATTTTGCAAAGAACTAAATAATGATCTGAGATATCATCACTTGGCTGAATAATTTCAACACCATCAACATCAATTCCATGTGACAGTATTAAATCTAGAGTATGATTTCGACAATGAGTAGGTCCTGAAACGTGTTGTCTAACACCAATAGAGTTCAGAATGTCTATAAATGCTGATCCCAATGCATCGTTTTCATTATCAACATGGATATTAAAATCACCAACTATTAAAACTTTATCTGCAGCCAGAACTAACTCGGATGTAAAATCACCAAACTCTTTAATAAAGTCTGTATGGTGCCCTGGTGGCCTGTATACAGTAGCCAGTACAAACATAACAGGGGATTTATCATTAACATTTGTTTCTTTGGATAATGTTATATGAAGTACCATTACTTCAAACGAGTTATACTTGTAGCCTGCCCTCTGAGAAATCCTGAAAACGTTGTTATAAATTGAAGCAACACCTCCACCTTTGCCTTTTAGACGTGGCTCATGTTTATAACAGTAATCTTGGGGGGTGGACTCATTTAAAATAATGTAATCATCAGGTTTTAGACATGTTTCTGTCAAACAGAGTACATCTATATTATGATCAATGATCATATTATTTACAAAAAGTGTTTTCGTAGAAAGGGATCTGATATTCAATAAGCCAAGCTTTATCATTTGTTTATCCATATTGCTTCTGTTTTTTATTTGTTGAACCTCTTTTTATTTGTTGAATTAAATTGTTAATCTTAACTTGGTTTGGACGTTTTTTGTATTTTCTAGTTCGGGGAACAGACACAGTCTCTATAGTGTGATATCTAGGTGAAAAAGTCTCTATGTGCCAAAAATTAACTGACCTCTGTGACGGGAGGCAGCTAGCAGACGGTCGGTTTAGCCAGTCTGTCTGCTTCCTGACCTGGACCCCAGTTAGTCAAGTATAAAAACTACGACTATTTGCCATATTTCTAGAGAGAAGAGTGGCGCCACCCCAGGAGGAATGAAGACCATCTCTTTTAAACAGGTCAGGTCTGCCCCAAAAGCTCGTCCAATTGTCTATGAAACCTATGTTATTCTGTGGGCACCACTTAGACATCCAGCCATTGAGTGATGACAATCTGCTATGCATCTCATCACCACGGTAAGCAGGGAGGGGACCAGAGCATATTACAGTGTCTGACATCGTGCTTGCAAGTTCACACACCTCTTTAATGTTATTTTTAGTGATCTCCGACTGGCGAAGTCGAACATCATTAGCGCCGGCATGAATAACAATCTTACTGTATTTACGTTTAGCATTAGCCAGCACTTTTAAATTTGCCAAGATGTCAGGCGCTCTGGCTCCCGGTAAACATTTGACTATGGTGGCTGGTGTCTCTATATTCCCGTTCCGTACAATAGAATCACCAATAACTAGAGCACTTTCATCAGGTTTCTCAGTGGGTGCATCACTGAGTGGGGAGAACCTGTTTAATGTTTTGATCGGAACAGAAGAGCGGTGTTTTGACCCACGACTACGCTGCCTCACCGTCACCCAGTTGCCCTGCTGCTGGGGCTCTGTTTCCGGAACCGAACAATGTACAGGAATCCCTGAGCTAGACGCATCCAAAGCCGTATCTAGAGCCCTAACATTCTTACTGTCCTCAATTAAAGTTTGGATGCGTGTCTCTAATTCTGAAATCTTCTCTGTCAGCCTACCTATTTCCCTGCATTTATCACATGTGAATCCCTCATCAGCGACAGAGATAGATAAACTGTACATGTGGCAAGAGGTGCAAGAAACAATGATAGGAGAAGCCATTACTCACCGTGCTTGATGAAAATTCTTACTGCGGTTGTTTGATGAACTTGTGAAAAACTGGAGCGAGGGAGAGGAGAAAAGAAAACAGCGATAGGTTCGAATGAAAACGCTAATGACAAGCTAACGAGTGCTAACGCTTTGCAGGTGTACTGCACTCACGTAAATAAAATAAAAGTGAACTATCAAAGTTAATCTGATAAGATTGATCGATAATATCAGAAATATGGTGTGAATTAAGTTATATTTTACCACTTTAAAAAACAGAGAGTGATAGTAAGATAAAGATTCTAGAGAAAAAAATAAAATAAAAACAGCTACACGGAGCTACAATTTGCTACAGAAGGCCAACAGGAAGTAGAGAAAACACTGTCCAACAGCGACACCCGCAGGCAGTCAGTAGCAAGGCAGTCAGTGTATCATGCTAAAATCATGCTAGCAAAATGTTAGTCGCATGCTAGAAACATGCTAGCAACATGCTAATTATGTTAGCAACATGCTAGCAACATGCTAGTCGCATGCTAGTCATGCTAGAAATATGCTAGCAACATGCTAATCATGCTAGAAACATGCTAGCAACATGCTAGTCGCATGTTAGTCATGCTAGAAACATGCTAGCAACATGCTAGCAACATGCTAGTCGCATGCTAGAAACATGCTAGCAACATGCTAATCATGCTAACAACATGCTAATCATACTAAAATCATGCTAGCAACATGCTAGTCGCATGCTAGTCATGCTAGAATCATGCTAACAACATGTTAATCATGCTAAAATCATGCTAGCAACATGCGAACAACATGCTAGTTGAATGCTAGTCATGCTAGAAACATGCTAGCAACATGCTAATCATGCTAGAAACATGCTAGTCGCATGCTAATCATGCTAGAAACATGCTAGCAACATGCTAATCATGCTAAAATCATGCTAGCAACATGTTAGTCACATGCTAATCATGTTAGAAACATGCTAGCGACATGCTAGCAACATGCTAGCGACATGCTAGCAACATGCTAATAATGCTAGGGAAATGCTAGCGACATGCTAGCAACATGCTAATCATGCTAAAATCATGCTAGCAACATGCTAATAATGCTAGAAACATACTAGCAACATGCTAGTCACATGCTAGTTATGCTAAACACATGCTAGTCGCATGCTAATCATGCTAGAAACATGCTAGCATCATGCTAAACATGCTAAAATCATGCTAACAACATGCTATTCGCATGCTAGAAACATCCTAGCAACATGCTAATCATGTTAGCAACATGCTAATCATGCTAACAACATGCTAGTCGCATGCTAGTCATGCTAGAAACATGCTAGTCGCATGCTAGTCATGCTAGAAACATGCTAGCGACATGCTAGCAACAGGCTAATCATGCTAAAATCATGCTAGCAACATGCTAATCATGCTAGAAACATGCTAGCAACATGGTAGTCACATGCTAGTCATGCTAAACACATGCTAGTCACATGCTAATCATGCTAGAAACATGCTAGCATCATGCTAATCATGCTAAAATCATGCTAACAACATGTTATTCGCATGCTAGAAACATCCTTGCAACATGCTAATCATGTTAGCAACATGCTAATCATGCTAACAACATGCTAGTCGCATGCTAGTCATGCTAGAAACATGCTAGTCGCATGGTAGTCATGCTAGAAACATGCTAGTCGCATGCTAGTCATGCTAGAAACATGCTAGCAACATGCTAGTCATGCTAAAATCATGCTAGCGACATGCTAGTCGCATGCTAGTCATGCTAGAAACATGCTAGCAACATGCTAATCATGATAAAATCATGGTAGCAAAATGCTATTCGAATGCTAGTCATGTTAGAAACATCCTAGCAACATGCTAATCATATTAACAACATGCTAGTCGCATGCTAGTCATGCTAGAAATATGCTAATCATGCTAGAGACATGCTAGTGACATGTTAGTTGCATGCTAATCATGCTAGCAACATGCTAGCAACATGTAGTCATGCTAGAAACATGCTAACAACATGCTAGCAACATGCTAATCATGCTAGAAACATGCTAGCAACATGCTAATCATGTTAGAGACATGTTAGCGACATGTTAATCATGTTAAAATCATGCTAAAATCATGCTAGAAACATGCCAGTCGCATGCTAATCATGTTAGAAACATGCTAACAACATGTTAATCAGGATAGCAACATGCTAGTCGCATGCTAGTCATGCTAGCAACATGCTAATCATGTTAGGAACATGCTAACGACATGCTAGCAATATATAGCATACAGATTAATCTGAGGTGATATTACACTCAAAAATTTTTTATTAAAATTGTATAATCATTTGCTCACTCTGATGTTGTTCCAATCTTTTATGGCTTTATTCCTTGTGTAGAACACAAAATGGTATATTGAAATAGCCGTGGTAACTATTCACTTTGTTTTACATTATAAGGAAAAGAGCAGCTTGACATTCTACTAGGTAGCATTTCCACACACAAAGCAAGAAAGTCAGTTTTAGAACAATATGAAGGTGAATAAATGAAAGAAGTTTCAGTTTTGAGTTAACTATTTAAATTTTATGCTTTTGTCTGGTATGATTTTGTTGGCTATTTTACTGAGCCTTGTCACATCAAGTCAAGTCACCTTTATTTATATAGCGCTTTATACAAAATACATTGCGTCAAAGCAACTGAACAACATTCATTAGGTACAGTGTGTCAATAATGCAAAATGACAGTTCATCATTGAATTCAGTGATGTCATCTCTGTTCAGTTTAAATAGTGTCTGCGCATTTATTTGCAATCAAGACAATGATATCGCTGTAGATGAAGTGACCCCAACTAAACAGACCAGAGGCGACAGCGGCAAGAAACCGAAACTCCATCGGTGACAGAATGGAGAAAAAAAGAATCTGTTTCTTGTGGTCTTGTCCTGGTGGTCATCTGAGACAAGGTCTTTACAGGGGATCTGTATCTGGGGGTCTAGATGTCCTGGTCTCCGCTGTCTTTCAGGGCTGTAGAGGTCCTTTCTAGGTGCTGATCCACCATCTGGTCTGGATACGTACTGGATCTGGATGACTGCAGTGACCCGCTGATCTGGATACAGACTGGATCTGGTGGCTAAGGTGACGTCGGAATAAGAGAGAAACAGACTAGTATTAGCGTAGATGCCATTCTTCTAATGATGTAGCAAGTACATTCGGTGTTATGGGAAGTGTTCCAGTTTACGGTTTACCTAATTAATGCAGCCTAAAAATCCTTTAATGGATTTGGATATTAAAAGCATATTAGTATGTTATGTGTAAGCCAGGTTAAAGAGATGGGTCTTTAATCTAGATTTAAACTGCAAGAGTGTGTCTGCCTCCCGAACAATGTTAGGTAGGTTATTCCAGAGTTTAGGCACCAAATAGGAAAAGGATCTGCCGCCCGCAGTTGATTTTGATATTTTAGGTATATCGTTTTTAGAACGTAACGGTCGTGGATGATTATAATGTAACAGGAGCTCATTCAAATACTGAGGTGCTAAACCATTCAGGGCTTTATATGTAATAAGCAATATTTTAAAGTCTATACGATGTTTGATAGGGAGCCAGTGCAGTGTTGACATGACCGGGCTAATATGGTCTTACTTCTTGGTTCTAGTAAGAACTATTGCTGCTGCATTTTGGACTAGCTGTAGTTTGTTTACTAAGCGTGCAGAACAGCCACCCAATAAAGCTGTAAGAAATTACTCGTCATCCAGTTTTTTATATCGACTATGCATTCCATTAGTTTTTCAAATTGGTGTGTTTCACTGGGCCGCGAAGAAATATAGAGCTGAGTATCATCAGCATAACAGTGAAAGCTGACACCATGTTTCCCGATGATATCTCCCAAGGGTAACATATAAAGCGTGAAGAGTAGTGGCCCTAGTACTGAGCCTTGAGGTACTCCATACTGCACTTTTGATCGATATGATACATCTTCATTCACTGCTAAGAACTGATGGTGGTCATATAAGTATGATTTAAACCATGTCTATGCAAAAGAATGTTGTGGTCAATTGTGTCAAACGCAGCACTAAGATCCAATAAAACTAATATAGATACAACCACGATCAGATGATAAGAGCAGGTAATTTGTAACTAAGTTGTAGTAATTGTACTAAGGAGAGCAGTCTCAGTACTATGATACGGTCTAAATCTGGAAATGACTGGAAAAGACTGGAAATCCTCACATATACCAATTTTCTCTAAGAAGGAATATACTTGTGAGGATACCACCTTTTCTAGTATCTTGGACAGAAAAGGGAGATTCGAGATTGGTCTATAATTAACTAGTTATTTGGGGTCAAGTTGTGCTTTTTTAATGAGAGGCTTAATAACAGCCAGTTTGAATGTTTTGGCTGCATAATTTCAACACTATCAACATCAATTCCATGTGACAGTATTAAATCTAGAGTATGATTTTCGACAATGAGTAGGTCCTGAAACATGTTTGCAGAATGTCTATAAATGCTGATCCCAGTGCATCTTTTTCATTATCAACATGGATATTAAAATCACCAACTATTAAAATTTTATCTGCAGCCAGAACTAACTCGGATGTAAAATCAGCAAACTCTTTAATAAAGTATGAATGGTGCCCTGGTGGCCTGTATACAGTAGCCAGTAAAAACATCACAGGGGATTTATGTTATTATTTATGTTATATGAAGCACCATTACTTCAAACGAGTTATACTTGAAGCCCTGCCCTCTGAGAAATCCTGAAAACGTTGTTATAAATTGAAGCAACACCTCCCCCTTTGCCTTTTAGACGCAGCTCATGTTTAAAACAGTTATCTTGGAGGGTGGACTCATTTAAAATAATGTAATCATCAGGTTTTAGCCTGGTTTCTGTCAAACAGAGAACATCTAGATTATGATCAGTGATATTATTTACAAAAAGTGTTTTTATAGAAAGGGATCTGATATTCAATAAGCCAAGCTTTATCATTTGTTTTATTGCATCTGTTTTTTATTTGTTGAACCTCAATTAATTGTTAATCTTAACTTGGTTTGGACATTTTTTTGTATTTTCTAGTTTGGGGAACAGACACAGTCTCTATAGTGTGATATCTAGGTGAAAGAGTCTCTATGTGCTGAGAATTAACTGACCTCTGTAACGTGAGGCAGCTAGCAAACGGTCGGTTTAGCCAGTCTGTCTGCTTCCTGACCTGGGCCCCAGTTAGTCAAGTATAAACTCTAAGACTATTTGCCATATTTCTAGAGAGAACATTGGCGCCACCCCAGGAGGGATGAAGACCATCTCTTTTCAACAGGTCAGGTCTGCCCCAAAAGCTCGTCCAATTGTCTACGAAACCTATGTTATTCTGTGGGCACCACTTAGACATCCAGCCATTGAGTGATGACAATCTGCTATGCATCTTGTCACCACTGTAAGCAGGGAGGGGACCAGAGCATATAACAGTGTCTGACATCGTGCTTGCAAGTTCACACACCTCTTTAATGTTATTTTTAGTGATCTCCGACTGGCGAAGTCGAACATCATTAGCGCCTGCATGAATAACAATCTTACTGTATTTACATTTAGCATTAGCCAGCACTTTTAAATTTGCCAAGATGCCAGGCGCTCTGGCTCCCGTTAAACATTTGACTATGGTGGCTGGTGTCTCTATATTCACGTTCTGTACAATAGAATCACCAATAACTAGAACACTTTCATCAGGTTTCTCAGTGGGTGCATCACTGAGTGGGGAGAACCTGTTTATTGTTTTGATCGGAACAGAAGAGCGGTGTTTTGACCCACAACTATGCTGCCTCACTGTCACCCAGTTGCCCTGCTGCAAGGGCTCTGTTGCCGGAACCGAACAATGTACAGAAATCCCTGAGCTAGATGCATCCAAAGCCGTATCTAGAGCCCTAACATTCTTACTGTCAATGTCAATGTCACCTTTATTCATATAGCGCTTTAAACAAAATACATTGCGTCAAAGCAACTGAACAACATTCATTAGGAAAACAGTGTCAATAATGCAAAAATGAGAGTTAAAGGCAGTTCATCATTGGATTCAGTTATGTCATCTCTGTTCAGTTAAATAGTGTCTGTGCATTTATTTGCAATCAAGTCAACGATATCGCTGTAGATGAAGTGTCCCCAACTAAGCAAGCCAGAAGCGACAGCGGCAAGGAACCGAAACTCCATCGGTGACAGAATGGAGAAAAAAACCTCGGGAGAAACCAGGCTCAGTTGGGGGGCCAGTTCTCCTCTGACCAGACGAAACCAGTAGTTCAATTCCAGGCTGCAGCAAAGTCAGATTGTGCAGAAGAATCATCTGTTTCCTGTGGTCTTGTCCTGGTGCTCCTCTGAGACAAGGTCTTTACAGGGGATCTGTATCTGGGGCTCTAGTTGTCCTGGTCTCCGCTGTCTCAATTAAAGTTTGGATGCGTGTCTCTAATTCTGAAATCTTCTCTGTCAGCCTAACTATTTCCCTGCATTTATCACATGTGAATCCCTCATCTGCGATAGAGATAGATAAACTGTACATGTGGCTAGAGGTGGAAATAACAATAGCAGGAGAAGCCATTACTCACCGTGCTTGATGAAATATTCTTACCACAGTTGTTTGATGAACTTGTGAAAAACTGGAGCAAGACAGAGGAGAGGAGAAAAGAAAACAGCGATAGGTTCGAATGAAAATGCTAATGACAAGCTAACGATTGCTAACGCAATGCAAGTGTACTTAAAGATTCGTATTTTGGAAATGTGTTAAAAAATCATTTCACCATTATTAAAAAAAATTATATCGCAATACATATTGATATAGAATTATTGTCCAGCTCTAATTTATCGCTTTTGCCGCTCAGAAATATTCACGTAATCATGCAGCATGTTTTAGAAGATCTGTACTCCAGCGCGGTTAGCGCTCACACTCACTGATCTATATATAACTGAACCACGCTCTGGCCCACCTCTTCCAACCGAGCCAGGGACTGCTAAATGAAGCAATCAATAAAATCAACTGGGCTTTGGCGGTCAAACGTGCTCCAGCATGGTTAAGACTGCACAGTGTTACATTTACATTTATTCATTTAGCAGATGCTTTTATCCAAAGCGACTTACAGATGAGGACAGTGGAAGCAATCAAAAACAACAAAAAGAGCAATTATATATAAGTGCTATAAAAAGTCTCAGTTAGGTTAACACAGCACACGTAGCATGGGATTTTAAATAATATAATAAATAAAAAGAAAACAGATAGAACAGATAGAGAAAGCTAGTGTTCGAGGTCTTTACACATACACACACACACACACACAATTGCATAATAAATTAAAATAAAATAGAATACAAAAATATTAGAATTAGTTAGATTTAAAAAAAAAATAGAATTAGAATAGTGAGTGTTAAAGTTAGAGGGTCAAATAAAGATGGAAGAGATGTGTTTTAAGCCGATTCTTGAAGAGAGCAAAGGACTCAGGTGCTCGGATTGAGTTGGGGAAGTCATTCCACAAGGAGAGAACATTTAATTGAAAAGTCCGTAAAAGTGACTTTGTGCTTCTTTGGGATGGCACAATCAAGCGATGTTCACTTGCAGAACGCAAGCTTCTAGAGGGCACATAAGTCTGAAGTAAAAAATTTAGGTAAATGGGTGCAAAGCCAGTGGTAGTTTTGTAGGCAAACATCAATGCCTTGAATTTTATGCGAGCAGCTATTGGAAGCCAGTGCAAATTGAGTGTTAGCACTCAATTAGTTTTAGTGTTAGCAGTGTTAGTACACCCTAATTATTCTCCAGCATCCCACACAGTCTCTACACACCCATCAAGTGTTGTCCTGCGCCGCACTGTGCTTCATTGGGTCCCGCAATAGTGCAGGTCTCTACTCAGAAAGCGTCTGTTATAATGTTATGATTGAGGCTCTGGACTCTGAGCATGACTTGTTTTTCTATAACAAATTATAAAACATTTTCTATAAAAACGTTCATGTCCTGGTAGTGGCAAATAGCCTGTTTTATATTTAATTTAATTACATAAATTTTATAATAATTAATTCAGCAAGATGGTGCCGATGATGATGGTGGGTTTCATGGTGTGCTCCACAGTTGTTTTTGTATTTTTATTAGTTTGCCCTGTCTTAAGTTATATCCCTGCAATCAGTTTCACCAGAGACAAATTGCTAAACATTCGGCACTACACGTCACCCGATATGTTACCGGTTTTCGACTATTCTGATGTTTTGCTGGACAAAGCAGTTGGCGGTGCAGCTGCACTGATCAAACGCTTCAGGACGCGCAGACAGGGTAAGAGAGCCAGCGCGTTCATGAAGTTCGGGATTTCGAATCCCATTGCCTAGCATCCATCTGGCGAACCTCCTCTCTCTACCCAACAAAATGGACAAACTCCTGAGTTCCAAGCTGTTCAGAACAGATCGATATGCAGCAGATATCCACAAGCAGCTTTGGGGAACCCTGATCACTGTTTGGTTCATCTTACACTGACCTACAAGCAGAAACTGAAATCAGCTAAACCTGTATTAAGGACTGTAAAAAGATGGACTAATGAAGCAGAGTAGGGTTTAACAGATTGTTTTGAACTCACTGACTGTTTTTGAAGATGAGGCTGTAGTAAGTTCGTGAGAGTAAAGGAAGAGGACAAAGGGGTCGGCTGGACTGCTGACGAATTTATTAACTCAAATTCAAACTCAAACTTTATAAACACCAATGGTGACTTGTACTCTGACATCAACACAGACGCGATCGCAAAACACTTCCGGGTTACTCGTTCCGGTTCCGTTTCCGGTTCGCGTCAGCAGTCCGTCTCTCTCTCGACTGCTTCTGTCTCTCCAGGCGTTTTATACTCTCTCCGCGCCAATTACTGAAACAAGAGACAGGTGTTGATAGTTTTCGCCCAAACCACTCACTTACCGCTCGTCTCCTGATTCTCTCTCCCGCTGCAGACTTCGCTAAACCACGCCCCCCCTGCCACATATCCCCACCGCCCGTATCAGGCCGGGGAGCCATCCGGTCTGCAAAAAGATTATAAAGGTAGTTAGATTTTTTTTTAAGAATAAAATTAGAATAGTGAGTGTTAAAGTTAGAGGGTCAAATAAAGATGGAAGAGATGTGTTTTTCTATAACAAATTATAAAACATTTTCTATAAAAACTTTCATGTCCTGGCAGTGGCAAATAGCCTGTTTTATATTTAATTTAATTACATAAATTTTATAAGTTGAGATTTACAATAAATATTTTAACTGCTACTATGTAAAAAGAATACTGCTGTAAAAAAAATCACCTTTTTTTTAAAAGTAATTTCAACACAAGGGCCCTTTCTTCATACGTCGCTTATTACATTACATTTTATCAGATTATATTTCACATCCAAGATGATTTCAGCGCGCTAATTAGGATCTGACTAATTTTGATTTGCGAACGCTCCTGTTGTTGATAATTAGTGTAGCTGGATTGAGTTATCTGATAACTGCGCTTTCATGGGTTGGTTTAAAAGTTGGGTTTTGTATCAATACTCGAAACCATGATCAGCAATGCAGCGATTGAATAAAATCATATAATTATTCACCAAGATGGCGCCAATGATGATGGTGGGTTTCATGGCGCGCTCCACAGTTGTTTTTGTATTTTTATTAGTTTGCCCTGTCTTAAGTTATATCCCTGCAATCAGTTTCACCAGAGACAAATTGCTAAACATTCGGCACTACACGTCACCCGATATATTACCGGTTTTCGACTATTCTGATGTTTTGCTGGACAAAGCAGTTGGCGGTGCAGCTGCGCTGATCAAACGCTTCAGGACGCGCAGACAGGGTAAGAGAGCCGGCGCGTTCATGAAGTTCGGGATTTCGAATCCCATTGCCTAGCATCCATCTGGCGAACCTCCTCTCTCTACCCAACAAAACGGACAAACTCCTTCTGCTCTACCGGACAAATAAGGATTTATCACACTCTGCTGCCCTGTGTTTCACGGAAACCTGGCTGAATTATGCCATACCGGACAGCATGTTAAATTTGCTGAGTTCCCAGCTGTTAAGAACAGAACGAGATGCAGCAGATTTCCACAAGCAGCTTTGGGGAACCCTGATCACTGTTTGGTTCATCTTACACTGACCTACAAGCAGAAACTGAAATCAGCTAAACCTGTATTAAGGCCTTTAAAAAGATGGACTAATGAAGCAGAGTAGGGTTTAACAGATTATTTTGACCTCACTGACTGGAGTGTTTTTGAAGATGTAGTAAGTTCGTGAGAGGAAAGGAAGAGGACAAAGGGGTCGGCTGGACTGCTGACGAATTTAGTAACTCAAATTCAAACTCAAACTTTATAAACACCAATGGTGACTTTTACTCTGACATCAACACAGACGCGATCGCACAACACTTCCGGGTTACTCGTTCCAGTTCCATTTCCGGTTCGCGTCAGCAGTCCATCTCTCTCTCGACTGCTTCTGTCTCTCCTGGCATTTTATACTCTCTCGCGCCAATTACAGAAAAAAGAGACAGGTGTTGATAGTTTTCGCCCAAACCACTCACTTACCGCTCGTCTCCTGATTCTCTCTCCCGCTGCAGACTTCGCTAAACCACGCCCCCCCTGCCACATACCCCCACCGCTTGTCTCAGGCCGGGGAGCCATCCGGTCTGCAGAACCTCCCCCCACCCCGCCATTTCTGGAGAGGAAGTCGGCCACCGCCATCTGAACACCCAGTCTGTGGATCACCTTGAACTTAAAAGGCTGAAGAGCCAGATACCAACGAGTGATCCGCGCGTTGTTATCCTTCATGCGGTGGAGCCACTGCAGCGGAGCGGGGTCCGAACAGAGGGTGAACTCCCAGGAGATAATAGCGGAGGGTGAGGACGGCCCATCTGATGGCAAGGCACTCTTTCTCTGTGGTGCTGTACTTAGCCTCTCTCTTCGAGAGCTTCCGGCTAATGTACAGCACCGGCCGTTCCTCCCCCTCTATCTCCTGTGACAGGACTGCACCCAGCCCCCTGTCCAACGCGTCCGTCTGCAACAGAAAAGGGAGAGAAAAATCAGGAGAGTGTAACAACGGCCCGCCACACAGGGTAGCCTTGATCAGGGTAAAGGCCTGCTGACATGGCTCCGTCCACTGGACCGTATCTGGCACCTTCTTTTTAGTAAGGTCAGTCAAAGGACTGGTGAGGTCCGAATAATTAGGAATAAACCGTCTATAATATCCCGCCAGCCCCAAGAACTGCCTTACCTCCTTTTTGGTCTTGGGACGTGGGCAGATCGCAATAGCGGCTGTCTTGTCAATTTGGGGACGCACCTGTCCATGCCCGAAGTGGAAGCCCAGATACCTTACTTCCACACACCCAATCGCACACTTCTTTGGGTTGGCCGTGAGTCCCGCCCCCCTCAGCGATCTCAGGACAGCCCTCAGATGCTGCATATGCCGCTGCCAATCATTATTAAATATAATGATATCATCCAGGTAGGCAGCCGCATATGCAGCATGGGGCCGCAGAATCTTATCCATGAGGCGCTGAAAGGTAGCCGGTGCCCCGAACAACCCAAATGGAAGGGTAACAAACTGGTGTAATCCAAACGGCGTTGTGAAAGCTGTCTTTTCTTTGGATAATGGAGACAAGGGGATCTGCCAATAACCCTTCGTTAAGTCTAATGTCAAATAAACGAGAGGAGATCTCCCCCTGGGGCCAGGGATTGTGGTTTGACATTCGCCTCTGGTCTGAGATCATCCTCCCCGCCAATCACCGTTGCCAACATCACTGATTCCGCCTCATTCCATTTTTTTAGGAGGTTGAGGTGATAGATCTGATTCTCCATTGATAGCCGCCCCAACGTGTGGAGTTTTGTTCTCAAGTCCAGCACATACTGAATTTCGTTTTTGCCCTGAGATGGCCCCTCCTCCCAAATTTTTCTCAGTACATCCAGCACCCCTCGGGGCTGGCGTCCATAGAGAAGCTCAAAGGGGGAAAACCCCGTGGAGGTTTGTGGGACCTCTCGCACAGCGAATAACGAGGGCTTTAGCCACCTATCCCAATTCTTGGCGTCTTCTTGAACGAATTTACGGATCATGGATTTAAACTGTTCGACCAGGCCGTCGGTCTGTGGGTGATAGACGCTAGATTTTCTCTAGAATCTTTACCTTACTATCACTCTCTGTTGTTTAAAGTGATAACATATAACTTAATTCACACCATGTTTCTGATATTATCGATCAATCTTATCAGATTAATTTTGATCGTTCACTTTTATTTTATATCCGTGAGTGCAGTGCACCTGCATTGCATTAGCACTCGTTAGCTTGTCATTAGCGTTTTCATTCGAAACTATCTCTGTTTTTTTCTACTCTCATCTCTCTCGCTGGCTTCATCAAACAAGTTCATCAAACAACTGTGGTAAGAATATTTCATCAAGCACGGTGAGAAATCACCGTTCATCAAACAACTGTGGTAAGAATATTTCATCAAGCACGGTGAGTCTTCTCCTGCTATTGTTATTTGCACCTCTTGCCACATGTAGAGTATATCTATCTCTGTCGCTGATGAGGGATTCACATGTGATAAATGCAGGGAAATTGTTAGGCTGACAGAGAAGATTTCAGAATTAGAGACATGCATCCAAATTTTAATTGAGGACAGTAAGAATGTTAGGGCTCTAGATATGGCTTTGGATGCGTCTAGCTCAGGGATTCCAGTACATTGTTCGGTTCCGGCAATAGAGCCCCTGCAGCAGGGCAACTGGGTGACAGTGATGCAGCATAGTCGTGGGTCAAAACACCACTCTTCTGTTCCGATCAAAACATTAAACAGGTTCTCCCTACTCAGTGATGCACCCACTGAGAAACCTGATGAAAGTGTGATTGTATTGTACGGAACGTGAATATAGAGACATCAGCCACCATAGTCAAATGTTTACCAGGAGCCAGAGCACTTTACATCTTGGCAAATTTAAAAGTGCTGGCTAATGCTAAACATAAATACAATAAAATTGTTATTCATGGCGGCGCTAATGATGTTTAACTTCGCCAGTCAGAGATCACTAAAAATAACATTAAAGAGGTGTGTGAACTTGCAAGCACGATGTCAGACACTGTAATATGCTCTGGTCCCCTCCCTGCTTATCGTGGTGATGATATGCATAGCAGATTGTCAATCACTCAATGGCTGGATGTCTAAAGCCCTATTCGGACGGGATTAGTTTAACATAGGGACGTGGGATAAAGCAATTTTTATCAGAGCTTCTCGGTGATTTTAGTCCCGTCCGAATGCTCCATGTCAGTAATCATTACGGACAATGTCAGTAAAGATTACGGCAACTTTTACCTTCTGTAAAAAGGTCCGGAGAAATTACCTCAGGTAATACTAGTCCCGTGCGAATAGACCATCTGAAAATATACACGGTAGTATTTCGTCATTTCCTGTAATTTTGCGCGTTTTTTTAAATATGGAAGCGCTTGAAGAAGCATTCACTTGCTTTCTAGGCGGTGGAAAAAATCAATGGCAAACCTCAAGTTTATCCTGCATACGACGACACAGACCATTAAAGAAAAGGTCACAAGCATTTCTCAGAAGCACGGAACTTCTGTTTGTATTAGGTAAGTTAATTTCCAATTACCAACAGAATCCAATCATCAGAATGTAATGAATTGCATTAATAAATCGTTTAACTGGACCCAAATCTTTGTTTATATATCTTTATTAATATTATATAATATATATATATATCTATTATTATAGTTATATAATGTATAAGGTACGTGTGTGTGTGTTATATATATATATATATGTATATATATATATATATATATATATATATATATAGTCAAACTTAAAAAAAAATCAGACACCACCATCAGGGGCGTCGCTAGGCACGTGCAAGTTTAAATTTTAACAATTTACTGTAATTGTTGGTGTATTCATTTACATTGATTGAATGTGTATGCATTGCAGCGTAGTATAAACATTAGAAAAACTTTTGCTGAGAACACAAAACTGACGGTGAAATCAATGTAGCACGCGACTGTGTGTTGCCAGGTCCGCGGCCTTCAGGCGGAGTTAATAATTGGGCTACTTTAAAATGACTCTTTGTGACTTGATTTTTTCAGTGGATTAAAGATGGAAGGATTTCGCTCATTATTTGTTGGTATTTGGGCTGTGGGTGGCCATTGGGATGGTTTTGGGCTAGTTTTCAATGACCATTGGGCTGATTTGGTTACGCGGATCTGGCAACCAAAGCAGCGCACACAAGTGTAGGTGCGTGTTTGAGACACGCATCATCTTTCAGATATGAAATAAACTTTTAATTCAATCAATTAATTTTAATTTATACTTACATTTAACAGCTATTAAATTCTACTGGTAGTCCAGGACGTTTTTGTATAATATGTCACAATTTAATTTAGCTAGCCTCATAGTCATCGAGTCCTGCACCGAGTATAACGAAATATGAAAAATATTTTAAAATATTAAAAATATTAAAAAAATATCTGGAGCCTGAAAAATGTTTGGTTTAAATGATCCCGTCAAATACATGAATAAATATATATCCATACCATATAATTCACATATGTTAATATAATGAACTTGTTGATGGACAGTATTTTGTATTCTAATCTTTTATGCCTTTATTATTATTTCCCTTCAGCTAATGCTTCATGCCCTGCTCCACCAAGGACATTGTCCAGAAACAGCCATTTCTGGGATACAGATGTGCAAAATATTGATGATGATGGCTGGTACCTCAATTTTAGGATGTCAAAAACAGCATTTCATCAACTATGCAATGACCTCTTGCCTGTCATTCACCCCCAAATAACTGCAATGAAAAATCCTGTACCCCTGGAAAAGAGAGTTGCCATCACTCTCTATAAATTGGCCAGCAATTTGGAGTAGGCAAATTTATTTGGAGTTGGTATCAGCACAACATGTGACATATTTTGGGACATGTGTAAAGGACTTTGCCAAATTAAGGTGGTGACTGCGCTGCGTAATCGTGTTACCCCTCCCACTTCTGACTGTTTTACTGAGACTTTCTAATCCAGTCCGAATAGGACATCAATATTACAGACGTCCTGTGGTAAAGTTACATTACTCCATCTACCCCCGTAAAACTAATCCCGTCCGAATAGGGCTTAAGTGGTGCCCGCAGAATAACATAGGTTTCATAGACAATTGGACAGCTTTTGGGGCAGACCTGACCTGTTGAAAAGAGATGGTCTTCATCCCTCCTGGGGTGGCGCCGCTCTTCTCTCTAGAAATATGGCAAATAGTCTTAGAGTTTATACTTGACTAACTGGGGCCCAGGTCAGGAAGCAGACATACTGCCTAAACCGACCATCTGCTAGATGCCTCACGTCACAGAGGTCAGTTAATTCTCAGCACATAGAAACTCTTTTTTACCTAGATATCACACTATAGAGACTGTGTCTGTTCCCCAAACTAGAAAACGCAAAAATGTCCAAACCAAGTTAAGAGTAACAATTTAATTGAGGTTCAACAAACAAAAAACAGATGCAATACGGAAAAAAATGATAAAGCTTGGCTTTTTGAATATCAGATCCCTTTCTACGAAAAACTTTGATCATAATCTTGATGTGCTCTGACAGAAACATGGCTAAAACAGTGATGATTACATTATTTTAAATGAGTCCATCCCCCAAGATTACTGTTATAAATATGAGCCGCGTATAAAAGGCAAAGGGGGAGGGGTGTTGCTTCAATTTATAACAACTTTTCAAGATTTCTCAGAAGGCAGCCTTCAAGTATAACTCGTTTGAAGTAATGGTGCTTCATATAACTTAAAAAATAACATAAATCCCCTGTGATGTTTGTACTGGCTACTGTATACAGGCCACCAGGGCACCATACATAATTTATTAAAGAGATTGCTGATTTTACATCCGAGTTAGTTCTGGCTGCAAATAAAGTTTTAATAGTTGGTGATTTTAATATCCATGTTGATAATGAAAAAGATGCACTGGGATCAGCATTTATAGACATTCTGCACTCTATTGGGGTTAGACAACATGTTTTAGGACCTACTCATTGTCGAAAATCATACTCTAGATTTAATACTGTCACATGGAATTGATGTTGATAGTGTTGAAATTATGCAGCCAAGTGATGATATCTCAGATCATTATTTAGTTTTGTGCAAACTTCATATAGCCAAAATTGTAAATTCTACTTCTTGTTACAAGTATGGAAGAACCATCGCTTCTACCACAAAAGACTGCTTTTTAAGTTATCTTCCTGATGTATCCGAATTCCTTAGTATATCCAAAACCTCAGAACAACTTAATGATGTAACAGAAACTATGGACTCTCTCTTTGCTAGCATTTACAGTTACTCCTTTACGCTTAAGGAAGGTTAAGGAAACCAGTCTGACACCATGTTATAGTGAGCATACTCGCACCCTAAAGAGAGCAGCCCAAAAAATGGAGCGCAGCTGGAGGAAAACAATACTATAGGTATTTTGTATTGCTTGGTGGGAAAGTAAACTAACCTAAAGAAAAGCATTAAAAACTGCTAGATCCGATTACTTTTCTTCTCTTTTAGAAGAAAACAAACATAACACCAGGTATTTATTCAATACAGTGGCTAAATTAACTAAAAATAAAGCCTCAACAAGTGTTGACATTTCCCAACATCACAGCAGTAATGACTTTATGAACTACTTTACTTCTAAAATCGATACTATTAGAGATGAAATTGTAACCATTAAGCCGTCAGCTACAGTATTGCATCAGACAGTGCACTATAGACCCTCTGAGGAACAGTTCCACTCATTTTCTACTATAGGAGAGGAAGCCTAAAGACCTTGTCTCAGATGACCACCAGGACAAGACCACAAGGAACAGATGATTCTTCTGCACAATCTGACTTGCTGCAGCTTGGAATTGAACTGCTGGTTTTGTCTGGTCAGAGGAGAACTGGCCCCCCAACTGAGCCTGGTTTCTCCCAAGGTTTTATTCTCCATTCTGACACCGATGGAGTTTCGTTTCCTTGCCGCTTACGCCTCTGGCTTGCTTAGTTGAGGGTCACTTAATCTACAGCGATATCGTTGACTTGATTGCAAATAAATGCACAGACACTATTTAAAATGAACAGAGATGACATCACTGAATTCAATGATGAACTGTAATTTTGCATTATTGACACACTGTTTTAATAATGAATGTTGTTCAGTTGCTTTGACGCAATGTATTTTGTATAAAGCGCTATATAAATAAAGGTGACTGGAATTGACTTGATGATGACACATAGACAAAATAGTGCATGACAGAGACAAGGAACCGCGCAACTGTGGACCTCATAAAAAGTGAACTCCTGGTGGAAGTGAATTACTACAGATGTACCTGCCAGGAGTTCTACTGACATAATAATTTAATGTCTCATAATTAATGAGAAAGCCCTACTGGAAGCTGACAGTTGAGACCAAAACTATAAATTCAAGATGCACTGAATCCTGTAAGAACGCATTTAATCATTGTAGTGTTCCCTTACGAAAAATAAGTATACTTCAAGTTCAGTTTATGTAATGTTAAAGTATATTTTTAAGTATACTTTATATAATATACTTTATGAAAGTAAATTAAATTGTTACTGTAATTAAAAATTTTTTAAAAACTCTTCGAGTGATCCCTGTATTTACATAAAATGGTCTGGGCTAAGCCCCGCATGTCCTTCAATGCTAGAAACGCCCCTGTCCATGCACCCCTCTGAGATACCAAGTAAATATATGCTATTTCAGATGCAGATTCCAAAAATGTTTTCTTATGTTAGAATGAAAGACTAAGTACCAGAAGAAGTGCTTCTTATTCTTACTCAAAAATATAAAGTGTAAGAAATAGTTGAAACTGAACACAATCTTGTTACTTAAGCTGTGTATATATATATATATATATATATATGCTTCTTTTCTATTTTGCATTTACTCTGAGGAAACTCCCTCTTCTGCTTCAGTTATCTATCTCTTTCACACAAAAATTTTTTATTTTCCTCACTCCTTCCCACTCCCTCCAAACAAAAACCTGCCAACCAGCCACACCAGTCTTGCAGACTCATGCAATGATACTCTCCCTCACACATGAAGTTAAAAATCTCCCTCTCTTCTTTAAATAAAAAAATTATAATAATGAACGGGTGACTTTGACATATAAAATATTGTCACCAAATAAAAATGATTTTCAGAACACAGTTACATTTAAGTGAGCTTGAGTATTTAAACAAACAAAAAAAATCTGTACAAAGATAAATGCTCAATGGACCAGATAAATGGACCAGATATTACAGTTTCCATACACCCTCATACAGCGCTTTAAGAAGCATAAGTGAGGAAGCACCTTTCTTTGTAAAACAATCAGCAGGTTGTGACTTGGCTTTTGACCAACGCACTTCTTTGATTTTGTTAGCATGGATGAGATCTTTGACACCGCTTATTTCTAATCTTAGTCTCTTCTCTGTGTTTTGTAAACTTAAGAGCGTCAAACAGGGAAAGTTTATCAGTAACACAAATAAGAGGGAAAGTATTAAGATCAGCTTTACCAGTGGTAAGCTCAGAGTAGAGTTTAGCCAAGAATATAGCATTGTCAATACCATCTGATATGGCAAGGGTTTCTCCTGCCAGTGTGCTTCTTAACACATGTCTGATTTTCTTAGATTGCCATAACAGTGGAGAGAACTTTCCTGTTTTTTCCATGAGGGCAATTAAAGCCCCTCCCTGTGTACCTCCATCTGGAAGATTGCCTAGTGAAGCAACACTGAAAACCGTCAAACTCAAATTATCACTGTTTCCCAAGTGTTGAAACTTAAGTGTGACTTTCTCTGACTTAAGTTTACGGATCACTCTGTTCACTTCATGTATGGACTGAGCAGTAGCATTCTTAATGTTGGATGCTAAGCTACATGTGTCAAACATAACATCTGGTCTTGTTTGTTTAGCAACCCACAGAACCTGTCCAATTTTGGATCTGAGTTGTTCTCTTTCTTTCTCGTTTAGTGGAGCCTCTTTCTGTACAGCACGTGCTGCCTGTAACTGAACTGGTTGTAGGTTTTCAATATAACTGTGCTGATGCACCTGCACTACACCACCCACAGTAGCAATGCTCATCCCCACATATGAAAAACTCTCATGCTCTTCACGACCCACGTGAAATGCAGATTTAAGTACAGGGATGACATTAGTTACAAAGTGATCTGAATCTGCCCAAAAAAATCATCCACATGGCATGCCAGCACTCCTCATTTTACCACCACTGTTCAGCATGAGTTCTTTGACCTTGTTGTACCAGTAGAGGGAAGCGTCTGCAAGTCCATACACACATTTCTTTAGTTTCCACAATGCATTGTCCACGTCTGCTTCTGGTGGGGGATGAATGTAAATGTCTCTTGAGAGTCCATTCCCTGCAAAAAAAAGTGGACTTAATATCCACAGAATTCACTTTCCATTTGTTTTGACAAATAACAGCTAACAGCAGTCTGAGTGACTCTGATGCATATGTGGGAGAATCTTTTTGTAACTCATGAATGTTGGCTTCTTTAAAACCTCTCGCCACAAGGCGAGTTTTGGGAACAATACCATTAGAATACCACGTACAGACCCATCTAGTAGAGATACATTTCTAACCCTTGTCTGTGACCTCTTCGTAAACATTATTATTTTGCCAGTTTTCAATCTCTTGCCGTTTAGCAGCATCAAAATAGATGCATTTGATAATAAGTACATCACCATCAGTGTTTTCACATTCAGTGAGAAGATCATCAACATGTGATATGTCTAAAGCTTCCTTTTGACCCTCGCTGCCATTTGGTTCAAGATACTGCACATTGTACCAGTTTTTATATTGCCCTTTTGCTTTTTCTGCTCTGCCTAAAACTCTGGCAGTGTGTTTAGTACCATCATCTCTGTTTGTAAATGTCACTGTCTGACCTGTTCTCAGTTTGACACCAGTGGAAACAGTGCTTTAAGTGGCCCAAAAGAGGTGGCGGTACTCTATTATAGCCTATATATATATATATATATATATATATATATATATATATATATATATATATATATATATATATATATATATATATATATAAACATTTTATTATTTATTTATTTATTTACATTTTTTTTTTTTTAGCCCAACAACTATATTGAAGGGGTTTTATATACAGCAGTCAACAGACGACCTTATAAAAAATAATGAATCATTCTTTAGTTTGTGGATTTGCTTGAGCTAGAAAGAGCTACTGAAAGTAAATAAAATGTGCAAAATGATTTTGAAAAAATACCCTTAGAAAAGAGCTACTGCATTACTCCATTAGCTTGCATCTGACCTGCAGCGATATCATTCTGGCTTGGTGTCAGCCAGCGAGTCATCTGATTCTGACCGTGTTCTTTTAGTACTCAGAGTCTGAAGCCAGGAGAGCATATTAAGAGTTGTTCACTGTATTTGTATTTTTAACGAGCCGAGTGTGCGCGTTTCACACACCCTCTCCGTTCACACTGACAGCGGCAAAAGCAACGCATGCGCTTTTCACTTGTAAAACTCAAAGGGTGTATGGGAAATGTAGTCTCTGCTCTCGATGGGACGAATTAGGGGCCGTTCACGTGTCGCGGCTAAAAACCATAGACGGTAAAAGCTAAAAACGTGTCGGGGCCACTTGCGCTCCTGAGGCGTCTGCTGTTGCTAAGCAACCATGACCTGCTCTCTCCATGAAGACGCGGAAATTTCAGCAAAGGATAAATGGATTTGCAGCACTAAAAATCGCTTGCGTAGCTCTGCTACTAAATTTATTTCAAAATGGCAATCCATATACAGCTATGATCAGCTGTTCCTTCATCTTGGCTGAGCTTTCAGCATTGTTACGGGAAAGGATGAAGCTGATTGGTTAGTTCTTGTCCCATGACCTGCGGTGCGCTCGCGGCATTCTGAAAAGTTGAGATGTTTTTAACTCGGTGCGGTGTGGACGCGCCTGGAAAAAACGAACACGTCGCAACCGCGCCGCTTCCATTATGAGCGCTCTTACTGCACGCCTACATTGGAAATAACAAACTTGAGCGCGCAAAAGACGCAATATGTGAACAGCCCCTTAGGAAGCGTGCATTGTGAAGGGCACTCTGAAAATCAGCAGTGCAGGCAAAGGATTAAAACCTCTATTAAAACAGATGTCCAAATGAGCATACCGGTACGCTAAAAGCACGTTCTTGGGCGCACGGAGAGGTGGCGGTACGCTCAAGAGCTATATTTGGAAGTGGCGGCACTGAGTACCGGTGCGTACCGGCCCACTTAAAGCACTGAATGGAACCCCTGTATTAGTAGCATCACTCTCTGTCTCATTAGTTTGTCTTACGTCTTCTCTATCATATGTTTCTGTGTTTTCAGGGATTGGCACATCTCTATTTACACTCATTTCATCATCTGAATTCTCTGACATATCAGTGTGTATTACGTTTTCATTTTCTTTACTATTTTCAGGAATATCAGGTAGTACAGGTTTATCCTCATCCTGTGCATTAACTTTATTCAGTCTGGACTGGTGTACTCTCACAAGAATCCCACCATGTCTGACAAACACTACAGAGCCATCTTGACCGATAACTACAACAGGGCCTTTCCACTCTGTACTGTCTGCTCATTTGTAGTACACTCTGTCTCCTGTCTCATACTTTTCATCTGTAGGCCTGAGCTGCTTCAGTAAGGCTCTTCTTATTCTTTCTGAGCATTCCACCTCTGTGAATGCTCTTCTGGAACCATGCAATGCGGCTACAGTAGGTGCTGTCCTACTCTAGTACTCATAGAAGTGCCCTCTAGAGCAGGCAGTTTATCAAACAAAACAGAGGGAAGATTAGGACTGTGACCAAACACAAGCTGGTGTGAACTATAACCATTCATATTGATCATACTGTTTTTGGCCATTAGAGCCCAGTCTAGAGCAGTTTGCCAGCCACACCCGTTTTCCCTTTTCACCTTAAGGAGGATATCAGTCAGTGTCATGTTGTGTCTCTCCAGCAGCCCGTTGCTCCAAGGACTGTATGGCGCTGTAGTCTTCACCTCAATATTGAATTTTTCTGCCATCTCTCTTATCTCCTCATTGTTGAACTTGCCACTGTTGTCAGTGTATATTAGTGTAGGGGCACCATGAATACTTATCCATGAGTGAATGAAGGAGTTCCTTCACTCGAACTAGTGAGCTCAAGAGGCACTGGTTGCTTGAACATGAACCTCTGTCATTCTCCATGTCTAAAAGAGTTCCTGCTCTCTTTAGAGCCATTTTGCTCAGCAGTAAAGGAATATCAACAGGAACAACTTCCATTTCAATGTGGCATTTTGTTGGTCAAATTTTAGCGGGAAGCTTCACCTTTCTGTTGACCTGACCATCACCAAACCTGAAAGGTCTGCAGCTTGAAGATTCTGTTTGCATCAGTTTGTTTATTTGGCTTTGGCTCAGGTCTTTCATGTAACTATCCAGCCACTTTTCACCCCAAACAGTATGTGTGCATGCAGTGTCTATGATAGCTGATCCAAATGATTCAATTAGGAAGATCTCGGAGTCCGTCATGACTTTTGTAAACAGTGTAATGTTACACTCTTCGACATTTTCATCTTCTGCTAGCTTTACTTTATTTCTCAGATGAGGATAGTCTTTGTCCCAATGGTACGTGCTCTTAGAAATTACACATTTTGTTCGCTTACCATATTTGTCGAGTGGGTTTGTACCTTGCTGTGGCTGCCACTGTCTACTCTGTGATGAGCCGTTGTTCCGTCTGAATTTATCTGGTGGCCTCTGCTCCGTAAAAAAAAGCGCATCTTGAGTCTCGCTGCCGCCGCTTGCTCCACTGGTTTTTCCTCCGAAAAACCGCTTCAGCGCTGACTTCATGGATGCGAATGTCAAATCCGTGCACTCTGTAAGTGCTAGCTGCCTACTCTTTTCCTCGAGACAAGCCGTGTTCAGGAGTTTAAACGCTAACACAGCATTAGGCAGGGTCATATTGTACTTCTTCATGTGGTTGTATCTCTGCTCAAAGTCTATGATGTAGTCCACCATGGACACCGCGCTGTCTCTGGAAATCGAATCGAAATGATAGTACACTTCATAAGCACAGTCTTTTTCTTCTCTCAAGAATACTGCGTCCATTTTAGCTAGCAAGGTTTCTATACCGTCGTCTTCGTTCAGGTCATTTGCTGGTAATTCCAAAGCAGTCTCTCTGGCTCGTCCCTCGAGCCCCAACACCACTGCGAGTGCCTGCTTCTTCTTGTCCAAGTCCGTAACAAGTCTCCATATACTAATTTCATTTTCCAGCACTCGTATGGTCGGGCTTCGTCAAGCTTAGGCGGTACTCTATAGTTGGAAACCATCCTCTGCAACCATGAAAATAGCCACAGACGCGACGAAGTTCCACACAAAAAGTAGGTAGCACTTTATTTTACAGTCCTGTTCCTCATGTACATACTATGAACATATTATAGTAATTACAATAACTATGTAATAACTAGGTACTAACCCTGAACCTACCCCTAAACCTAACCCTACCCCATGTAGTTACCTTGTAATACCAGAACTTTCTACGATAAATACACTGCAAGTGCACTACAAATACATGTAAGTACACGTACTGTAAAATAAAGTGCAACCAAAGTATTTATTTTCCTCACTCCTTCCCCCTCCCTCCAAGCAAAAACCTGCCAACCAGCAACACCAGTCTCGCAGACTCACGCGATAATACATTGCCTCGCTCATGAAGTTAACAAGTCTACTGTTGGAATCCTCCTCACACAATCAATCAAACTTTATTTCTATAGCACTTTACAGCAGCCAAGGTGTCCAAAGTGCTTCACATCAGATACAGTACAAATAACACATAATTCAAAACACAATATTCGAATAAAAGTAAAGGAAAGGAAAACAGAATTATAAAACATAAAACAATAAGCTATATATAAATACTTAAAATCATCAATGGACAAAGGAAAAATGTTACAATGTTACACCGCTACTGCGTATAAAATGCCAATTTAAACATAAGTTTTAAGTTTGGCTTTAAAAAGTACAACGTCTGTTTCAGTACGCATGTCAGGGGGGAGCTTGTTCCAAAGCTTAGGGCCAGCAACAGCAAAGGCCCTATCACCCCACTGTTTATGTTTCGACTTTTGACCTGTAAAGTGCGTTGATCTGAAAACCGCAACTGCCGATTTTGTCCACCCAGAGTTAAAAGCTAAGACAGGTACTCTGGGGCTAGCCCATTCAGAGCTTTAAAAAAAAAAACAATAAAATCTTAAAATCAATCCTAAAATGCACTGGAAGCCAGTGGAGAGTAGCTAGAACCGGAGTAATGTGTGCTCTTCTAGGTGTACTGGTTAAAAAGCAAGCAGCAGCATTTTGTACAAGTTGCAGACAGGAAAGAGAGGTTTGACTCAGACTGAAATAAAGAGCATTGCAATAATCAAGCCTTGACCTAATAAAGGCATGTAAAGCTCTTTCCAAATCGTGCCTTGTAAGAAAAGGCTTAACTTTACTCAACAGACGAAGTTGGAAGAAGCTCATTTTTACCACATTGCTAATCTGTGTATCAAATTTCATGCAAAAGTCACGCCCAAATTCCTGACAATCTGTTTAGCACACGGAGTCAAAGCTCCCAAACGTAAATTTGAATTTACTGACATACATCTTGTATTGAAGACAATGCAGTTTTTTCTTCGCTTAAAGTAAGGAAACTGCGAGAAAGCCACAGCTTAATTTGATTAATTCAATTTTGCAAGCTGTTTAATGCGACACTGACATTTGATTTTAAAGGCAGGTAAATCTGCAGATCATCTGCATAACAATGAAATGACAAATTATGCTTGTTTCACTAGTTCACGCTTACATATAATTAGCTGAGGTATGGTATCTATTTATAAAGTGAACTCAAATTGAGGAGATGGGGTGGAGGAGGGATGCTGATAAACCATTAAATGGATAGAGGTAAGTCAGCGATATTTGTACTATGGGATTGATTACTTGATTATGGTCCACCTGTGTCGATTAGGCTAAGTATCTGATGCGCTTCTCCCGAAACTTGTTAATAAAACATCATTTCACTAGTTCACGCTTACATATAATTAGCTGAGGTATGGTATGCGTATTTGGCGTGCTGTCCGGGGAAGGGCTCAGAGCTCGGGAATGGCCCGAACCTAGAGTACCCCCCAAAAAGCAAATGTACAAGAGGACAGCCGCCAGTTTAAAGAATGCCCCCCCAAAAATAGCATAGAGTACTGGCGGGGGCTGATATTGATTTTCTGAGAAGTTGTCTCGTTGGCAGGCCGGAAGGGACTTGGAACTTGGCGTTGGAAGAGTAGGCCTTACCGGCTGCAGGTAGTGAACTACGTGGTTGTGGTTGCCCGGTCGGTAGGGCTCGAGCCGATGCTCAACGGGAGCTTGTGGTGTTGGAACAGTGAGCCCTACCACTGGTGGAGGGTTTTTAGTCATTGTGATTCATTGACTATTACCTGTCTATATTATATAACCTGTCTATATTATATAATACTACTGTATTATATACTTAAACTTGTTAGTATATAAAAGTAACATACTGTAACATTCTGTGGGTGCTGGTAGATGGAGGATTAGTGGTGACACTGGACTGTTCTGTGATGGAGCATCAGTAAGGATGCAGGTCAGGAGTGCTGAGGGGACCTTTTTTTTTTGAAAGCTGCATTTTCATTCTTTATTTTTCCTAGTGCTGCCTTTGCATTGTTTGATATTTTTTTTCTTGTCTCTTAAATTTTTTTAATAGACCCAGGTAACTGCCTGATGGTTCACTGGAATGCTGACTGGATGCTGACTGACTTGCTGCTGGTTGACTCGGCAGTGTCACCTGTCCCTGTCTCTCCTCTCTAGCCATGTCCTCTATTTCTTCACTGACGGGATTTTTTTTTAAAACGCTGGAGGAAAAACTCCGGTTATAAAAATACCCGTGTCCGTGTGGACTAGGCCTAAGATTGTGGGAATAGCATCTGGTCTCAGCCTACTCTTGAATTTTTTGGTCATGACAAATTGGTTTGCCTCAAAATGTGCCTGCAGAGTGACTTGAGCTTAGTTTCCAAACACAACTTTTTTTTGTCTACCCACATACTGTACATATCACATGGTGGTTAAATGCACAGTTATAGGTAACACTGATGACTCCCTGCAATGTCTCGCCATGAGTCTCAGTTCCCTGGGTTTTGCAAGGCTTTGCTTGTTCCTTATTTCTAGTAAATCATTTTCAATGTAAAAAAGTGCAAATAAATTTAAGTATTATTACCTAACAATTTTTTGTTGTTGTAATTTTTATTTATATTTAGATTGCTCTTGCTGACTTGAGCCAACCATTATTTTCTCCTCTCCATGTCAGCTGGGAAGCCATACATTCGCACACCTTTCTCTGACCGAGTGCAGCATCCCCATGCAGCACAGCAAACCATGGTGGAGACTATGCAAGGACAACATGAAAGAAAGGACACATACAAAATGCTTGGCATGCTATTAAATATATTAGAAATTTATTCATGAATTGCTGTAAATAGTTAATTGCATTTATGTGAATAAAAATACAAAGAAAAAGTAAATGTAATTATATATTAATCTCGTAATATATAATTACAATTTAAAACAACAGTTTTCTATTTTAAAATGTAATATACTCGTGATGCCAAGCTGAATTTTCAGCATCATTACTTTTGAAAGGCAGTGTACATGTTTATATACGAGTATGCTTAAGTTTTTTAAACCTAAATATATTGTGTACATGAATAAGTATTGTAAGAATTATACTAGATATAATAGATATATTATTTATAATACATAATAATATTACTATATGTAATTGTAAGAATTATAAACAGTAAGCTTCATTTTACATTTACAACCCGAATTCCGGAAAAGTTGGGACGTTTTTTAAATTTTAATAAAATGAAAACTAAAGGAATTTCAAATCACATGAGCCAATATTTTATTCACAATAGAACATAGATAACGTAGCAAATGTTTAAACTGAGAAATTTTACACTTTTATCCACTTAATTAGCTCATTTAAAATTTAATGCCTGCTACAGGTCTCAAAAAAGTTGGCACGGGGGCAACAAATGGCTAAAAAAGCAAGCAGTTTTGAAAAGATTCAGCTGGGAGAACATCTAGTGATTAATTAAGTTAATTGATATCAGGTCTGTAACATGATTAGCTATAAAAGCTTTGTCTTAGAGAAGCAGAGTCTCTCAGAAGTAAAGATGGGCAGAGGCTCTCCAATCTGTGAAAGACTGCGTAAAAAAATTGTGGAAAACTTTAAAAACAATGTTCCTCAACATCAAATTGCAAAGGCTTTGCAAATCTCATCATCTACAGTGCATAACATCATCAAAAGATTCAGAGAAACTGGAGAAATCTCTGTGCGTAAGGGACAAGGCCGGAGACCTTTATTGGATGTGGGCCAAGGCTCATTTAAAATGGACTATTTCAAAGTGGAATAGTGTTTTATGGTCAGACGAGTCCAAATTTGACATTCTTGTTGGAAATCACGGACGCCGTGTCCTCCGGGCTAAAGAGGAGGGAGACCTTCCAGCATGTTATCAGCGTTCAGTTCAAAAGCCAGCATCTCTGATGGTATGGGGGTGCATAAGTGCATACGGTATGGGCAGCTTGCATGTTTTGGAAGGCTCTGTGAATGCTGAAAGGTGTATAAAGGTTTTAGAGCAACATATGCTTCCCTCCAAACAACGTCTATTTCAGGGAAGGCCTTGTTTATTTCAGCAGGACAATGCAAAACCACATACTGCAGCTATAACAACAGCATGGCTTCGTCGTAGAAGAGTCCGGGTGCTAACCTGGCCTGCCTGCAGTCCAGATCTTTCACCTATAGAGAACATTTGGCGCATCATTAAACAAAAAATACGTCAAAGACGACCACGAACTCTTCAGCAGCTGGAAATCTATATAAGGCAAGAATGGGACCAAATTCCAAAAGCAAAACTCCAGCAACTCATAGCCTCAATGCCCAGACGTCTTCAAACTGTTTTGAAAAGAAAAGGAGATGCTACACCATGGTAAACATGCCCCGTCCCAACTATTTTGAGACCTGTAGCAGAAATCAAAATTGAAATGAGCTCATTTTGTGCATAAAATTGTAAACTTTCTCAGTTTAAACATTTGCTATGTTATCTATGTTCTATTGTGAATAAAATATTGGCTCATGTGATTTGAAAGTCTTTTAGTTTTCATTTTATTAAAATTTAAAAAACGTCCCAACTTTTCCGGAATTCGGGTTGTATTTAACATGCTAATTACTGCTGCTAACAGTTAATTGACCCATAGTGCGATGCGAGTTGAAAATCACCTGTCACCAGCCTGTCTCTACTACCTGAAAGTCATCAATATGACATTAGTTAACATGAGATCAGTGAAAAAAAGAACAATATGTAACGTAAAAAGGCAACAGCAGCCCGTGTTTATATTACGTTACTTAACTTAACGTTAGCCTGAAATAAGTTTTTAAAATAATGGTAATTGAACACTAATCCTCAAAAATTACCTGATTTTATATTTTAAAAACAACATTGCTGTAACTACATACTAGTGCTACATACTGTGTTAGTGTGTTGTATAAATATATGCATTTATTGTGCATTTATTGACTCCTTATTACCAGAAATCGCAGTTCTGTCACTGTACTCTATCAGTTTGAATGGCCGCCAATGCACTTCCTGGAACTATTTGAAGTCGACACGAATCACGTGACAACCAAACATTTCGAACTTCTGTTGTCGCAACTATCTTTCTATGGCTCTGGGCTGGCCGACAAGGAGGACTCTGGCGACATCCGAAGGGAGATCCCGACTCACGGCATCGGATGGATGAGCTGCTTCCGATAACGAGTCAGAAAAATCTTGGTGCAGTCATTGTATTCGAAATTAAGCGTGCAAAAATAAATTGGATTTCCTGTGCCAGTGTACTCTGAAAAGGTGCCATGAATCAGCGATGTGGTCATTGTCAAATCGTCATATTGTCAGCGCGTGAGATTGATGGTACATATCGACGATGTAATCGTGCATGGGTGGAGTAAGAGAAAGATTCTTTATTCTTGTCTGAGCTTACTATTTGCCATTTTAACCATGCAGGTGCACGAAAAAGAGCCTATGGAATCACCAATAATCGAAAAATATACTTTCGGACGTACTGATAAACTGACATCAGATATAAAATACTATATTTAAAACCATAGACATGTATAGAAAGGCTAGATGGCTCAAGGCGGAGTCAGCTGTGTCGTCACTTGGCGGCCATCTTAGATCAGGAGACTGCGCTGCTGCTCCCTGCTGCTGTGGACGGAAGGTGAGTGACATACGCCAACTAAAATGCTCGTAACTTGCTGAATTCTTGACGGATTTACAAACGGTTTGGTTCATTACAAACCTTATTAACGTGGCTATGATTTGTGCTGATGCCGATGTTTAAATTGTAGCTTCACGTTTTGAGAAACGCTTAACATTGCAGCGTAGCTGTGTGTTTCATGGCTGCCCTCTACTCTAAAGTGATACCACAGTCGACATTTTCAATTATTAACAGGTTTCCTGAGACCAACAACGTTTCTTGACAACCTAATCTTTTGTCTAAATGTCATTTTGTGGATGTGGTTGTATTTATTTGCTGGCTAGCAGTGAAGAGGTCGTAAGTGAGTCACCAAGCAATTGTAAATTGGTGGGAGAGGCAGGGTTAGTCTTTCATTTCAACATAGCTTTGAGTTACACATGATTTCCAAGTGGTTTGGTTTCTTAAAAACATCTTTACATTTGGATTACTTTGTTGGTTTTTTGTTTACAGAACTTCTGATTACGCTTGTGGAAAATGAGAGGAGGAGAGGGAGGGAGCTGTATTGATTATATTGTATTGATGGAAAGAGTTTTGTGTCCAATTGTGTCTTAATGTTTTTTTTTTTTTTTTTGTATATTTTGTATATTTTTTTTGTAAGTTTTTTTCTAATTGTGTGCCTTTGGACCTAAGTAAAAAAACACAAAACACAGACCCATCTCTTTTCTCTTTATTTTACAGAATGGCAACTTGAGACAGATTTATATTATACATAAATTTACACATGTATTTAATAATGTAAATATTAGTAATAAACTAAATTGCACTATTTCATGTTTCATGTACCTTATAAATATTGACATCATTACTGTGTGTGTGTATTGGTATACCTAGTACTTTACCTGTCTAGTCTACTTAATATACTATTTTCTTAATAAACTCCGTGGCTATAATTTTTCACAAGTATGCAGTTAAATAGCCGCATCCCTGAAGTTTATGACACACCAAGCCGTTTGAAAATCGGTTGAAAATTGAGCAAAATATAGTTATTTCAGCACTACATGCACAATAGACTTTAATGTTATAACTGGACGAGCGGTCCTGTCCTAAGATGGCCGCCGTGTGACGTCGTCGGGTCCCATTGGCTCTCAGCGCCGGTAAGCTATCTAGCCTTTCTATACATGTCTATGTTTAAAACAGCTAGTTCATGTAGGTTTTTTTTTTTTTTTTTTTGCATCTGCGCATGGGAGTTATCAGTCTAAATGTTCTGCAAAATCAGTCAATGGTGCAAAAATGATAGTAGATTTCATTTAAAGTCCAACGATTTAACCCTAATATATACATAAACGAACGCCTTAATTATAAAGTATTCAAGAACAGGTAAGTTCATATATTTGGAGTGAGATCGGTTGAACTGATGCCTTGGTCATACACGCTCCGGACCACGTGCCTCATGATGGGACCGACGCGCCGCCCCGGAAACAAGAATGAGATGCGTTCTAACGTAACTGTGGCATTAAACTCCGTTAATGAGAGCTCGTTTAAAATATGGCATGTATCGGATTACCTGTTAAAGTACGATGGAATACCTTATATCTGCAAATGATGTATATCTATTTGTGGATGGAGACTTCTTCGCCGCCTACAGGCTCATATCATCCATTCAGAGCACGGGCGAGCGTGAAATGCAGTGCTGAGATGGGATAACGGAGTGGTTTGATAGCCGAATTATGGTAGGCCACCTAATAATGATAATAAGAAATGTTGATTGGAGAATGAGCCTAATATCGTCTTGGCTATCGTCGATACATGATACTATCACCGCAACCTAGGATGCATGGCATACCTTTTAAGCGGAGGTGATGTCGAATTTTTATTTTATTTATTTTTTCGCGGGAGCAGACACTGCTGCGGCAGAGGGGAGATACGGAAAAGGCGCCTGTGGGAGCAGACACTGCTGCGGCAGTGGGGAGATATGGGAAAGGCTCCTGCGGGAGCAGACACTGCTGCGGCAGTGAGGAGATACGGGAAAGGCTCCTGCGGGAGCAGACACACTGCTGCGGCAGTGAGGAGATACAGGAAAGGCTCCTGCGGGAACAGACACTGCTGCGGCAGTGAGGAGATACAGAAAAGGCTCCTGCGGGAGAAAAGTAAAGGGGAGCATGAGAAGAGGATGAGAGATAGCTGCTTGGGCCACCTGCGGAGCTTGCTTCGGCTGCTGTAGATGTTGGCTGCGGAAAGAGTAAAAAGGGTTAGTAACATTTGATGGGGCAAGCTAAAAATGAATGGGTAGCCTACTGTGTTGCCAGCTTAGCAATTGGTTGCCTGATTTGACAATTCCTCAAGCCTTGTCCACATTATTATGTTGATTATGGTCTCCAGAGCGGATACGTTTGGAACGCTGTTTTCACGTTGTAGTATGGACTGTGGAAATATCGAAGCCAGAGTCTTTAGAATTTCAATTGATGCACGGTTTATCCAGATCAAGTAAGAGAGTGATGTTTAACGTGCTGTGAAAGTGAAACGATAATAAACTGGGGCCGTTGGCGATGCTTGCAAGCAAATGGGTTAATAGCAGTTATGTGCTATTCGCTTCCAAGTGGTTTCTAAAGATATTTACTTGCCTGTTTTTCGTATTATGGTCCTAAAAAGGCAACAGAAATTTTATTCACACTTGCTATCCTGCGTTAAAACACGAGGGCAGTTGCGTTTTAGATGAATTTTGAGTGATCACGCCAGTGAATGGTGAAATAGGTCCCTATGCATTTAGCAGACGCTTTTATCCAAAGCGACTTACAGTGCATTCAGGCTATCGATTTATTTATTTTGTTTTACCTATCATGGAACTTATGTATGTATCATTTCAGTGAGGTTTAAACGTGCGCGGTAAGGCGAATGTAATCAAGTCAAGTCAAGTCACCTTTATTTATATAGCGCTTTAAACAAAATACATTGCGTCAAAGCAACTGAACAAACATTTATTAGGAAAACAGTGTGTCAATAATGCAAAATGATAGTTAAAGGCAGTTCATCATTGAATTCAGTGATGTCATCTCTGTTCAGTTAAATAGTGTCTGTGCATTTATTTGCAATCAAGTCAACGATATCGCTGTAGATGAAGTGACCCCAACTAAGCAAGCCAGAGGCGACAGCGGCAAGGAATCGAAACTCCATCGGTGACAGAATGGAGAAAAAAACCTTGGGAGAAACCAGGCTCAGTTGGGGGGCCAGTTCTTCTCTGACCAGACGAAACCAGTAGTTCAATTCCAGGCTGCAGCAAAGTCAGATTGTGCAGAAGAATCATCTGTTTCCTGTGGTCTTGTCCTGGTGGTCCTCTGAGACAAGGTCTTTAGAGGGGATCTGTATCTGGGGCTCTAGTTGTCCTGGTCTCCGCTGTCTTTCAGGGCAATAGAGGTCCTTTCTAGGTGCTGATCCACCATCTGGTCTGGATACGTACTGGATCCGGTTGACTGCAGTGACCCTCTGATCAGAATACAGACTGGATCTGGTGGCTACGGTGACCTCGGAATAAGAGAGAAACAGACAAATATTAGCGTAGATGCCATTCTTCTAATGATGTAGCAAGTACATAGGGTGTTATGGGAAGTGTTTCCGGTTCCGGTTTACCTAATTAATGCAGCCTAAAACTCCTTTAATGGATTTGGATATTAAAAGCATATTAGTATGTTATGTGTAAGCCAGGTTAAAGAGATGGGTCTTTAATCTAGATTTAAACTGCAAGAGTGTGTCTGCCTCCCGAACAATGTTAGGTAGGTTATTCTAGAGTTTAGGCGCCAAATAGGAAAAGGATCTGCCGCCCGCAGTTGATGTTGATATTCTAGGTATTATCAAATTGCCTGAGTTTTAAGAACGTAGTGGACGTAGAGGATAATAATGTAAAAGGAGCTCATTCAAATACTGAGGTGCTAAACCATGCATTACAATACATGGGTGCAATACCCAATAAAGCATTACAATAATCTAACCTTGAGGTCATAAATGCATGGATTAACATTTCTGCATTTGACATTGAGAGCATAGGCCGTAATTTAGATATAATTTTGAGATGGAAAAATGCAGTTTTACAAATGCTAGAAACATGGCTTTCTAAGGAAAGATTGCGATCAAATAGCACACCTAGGTTTCTAACTGATGACGAAGAATTGACAGAGCAACCATCTTAGACTTAGACAGTGTTCTAGGTTATTACAAGCGGAGTTTTTAGGTCCTATAATTAACACCTCGGTTTTTTCAGAATTTAGCAGTAAGAAATTACTCGTCATCCAGATTTTTATATCGACTATGCATTCCATTAGTTTTTCAAATTGGTGTGTTTCACCGGGCCGCAAAGAAATATAGAGCTGAGTATCATCAGCATAACAGTGAAAGCTAACACCATGTTTCCTGATGATATCTCCCAAGGGTAACATATAAAGCGTAAAGAGTAGCGGCCCTAGTACTGAGCCTTGAGGTACTCCATACTGCACTTGTGATCGATAGGATACATCTTCATTCACTGCTACGAACTGATGGGGGTCATATAAGTACGATTTAAACCATGCTAATGCACTTCCACTGATGCCAACAAAGTGTTCAAGTCTATGCAAAAGAATGTTGTGGTCAATTGTGTCAAACGTAGCACTAAGATCCAATAAAATTAATAGAGAGATACACCCACGATCAGATGATAAGAGCAGATCATTTGTAACTCTAAGGAGAGCAGTCTCAGTACTATGATACGGTCTAAATCCTGACTGGAAATCCTCACATATACCATTTTTCTCGAAGAAGGAATATAATTGTGAGGATACCACCTTTTCTAGTATCTTGTACAGAAAAGGGAGATTCGAGATTGGTCTATAATTAACTAGTTATTTGGGGTCAAGTTGTGGTTTTTTGATGAGAGGCTTAATAACAACCAGATTGAAGGTTTTGGGGACATATCCTAATGACAATGAGGAATTAATAATAGTCAGAAGAGGATCTATGACTTCTGGAAGCACCTCTTTTAGGAGCTTAGATGGTATAGGGTCTAACATACATGTTGTTGGTTTAGATGATTTAACAAGTTTATACAATTCTTCCTCTCCTATGGTAGAGAATGAGTGGAACTGTTCCTCAGGGGGTCTATAGTCCACTGTCTGATGTGATACTGTAGCTGGTGGCTGAATGGTTGCAATTTTATCTCTAATAGTATCGATTTTAGAAGTAAAGTAGTTCATAAAGTCATTACTGCTGTGGTGTTGGGAAATGTCAACACTTGTTGAGGCTTTATGTTTCGTTAATTTAGCCACTGTATTGAATAAATACCTGGGGTTATGTTTGTTTTCTTCTAAAAGAGAAGAAAAGTAATCGGATCTAGCAGTTTGTAATGCTTTTCTGTAGGATATGTTACTTTCCCGCCAAGCAATACGAAATACCTCTAGTTTTGTTTTCCTCCAGCTGCGCTCCATTTTTCGGGCTGCTCTCTTTAGGGTGCCAGTATGCTCATTATACCATGGTGTCAAATTGTTTTCCTTAACCTTCCTTAAGCGTAAAGGAGCAACTTTATTTAAAGTGCTAGAAAAGAGAGAGTCCATAGTTTCTGTTACATTATCAAGTTGTTCTGAGGTTTTGGATATGCTCAGGAATTTGGTTACATCAGGAAGATAACTTAAAAAGCAGTCTTTTGTGGTAGAAGTGATGGTTCTTCCATACTTGTAACAAGAAGTAGAATTTACAATTTTGGCTATATGAAGTTTGCACAGAGCTAAATAATGATCTGAATAATTTCAACACTATCAACATCAATTCCATGTGACAGTATTAAATCTAGAGTATGATTTCGACAATGAGTAGGTCCTGAAACGTGTTGTCTAACACCAATAGAGTTCAGAATGTCTATAAATGCTGATCCCAATGCATCTTTTTCATTATCAACATGGATATTAAAATCACCAACTATTAAAACTTTATCTGCAGCCAGAACTAACTCGGATGTAAAATCACCAAACTCTTTAATAAAGTCTGTATGGTGTCCTGGTGGACTGTATACAGTAGCCAGTACAAACATAACAGGGGATTTATCATTAACATTTGTTTCTCTGGATAATGTTATATGAAGCACCATTACTTCAAACGAGTTATACTTGAAGCCTGCCCTCTGAGAAATCCTGAAAACGTTGTTATAAATTGAAACAACTCCTCCACCTTTGCCTTTTAGACGCGGCTCATGTTTATAACAGTGATCTTGGGGGGTGGACTTATTTAAAATAATGTAATCATCAGGTTTTAGCCAGGTTTCTGTCAAACAGCGTACATCTATATTATGTTCAGTGATCATATTATTTACAAAAAGTGTTTTCGTAGAAAGGGATCTGATATTCATTAAGCCAAGCTTTATCATTTGTTTATCCATATTGCTTCTGTTTTTTATTTGTTGAACCTCAATTAAATTGTTAATCTTAACTTGGTTTGGACGTTTTTTTGTATTTTCTAGTTCGGGGAACAGACACAGTCTCTATAGTGTGATATCTAGGTGAAAAAGTCTCTATGTGCTGAGAATTAACTGACCTCTGTGACGGGAGGCAGCTAGCAGACGGTCGGTTTAGCCAGTCTGTCTGCTTCCTGACCTGGACCCCAGTTAGTCAAGTATAAAAACTACGACTATTTGCCATATTTCTAGAGAGAAGAGTGGCGCCACCCCAGGAGGGATGAAGACCATCTCTTTTAAACAGGTCAGGTCTGTCCCAAAAGCTCGTCCAATTGTCTATGAAACCTATGTTATTCTGTGGGCACCACTTAGACATCCAGCCATTGAGTGATGACAATCTGCTATGCATCTCATCACCACGGTAAGCAGGGAGGGGACCAGAGCATATAACAGTGTCTGACATCGTGTTTGCAAGTGTATTTTTAGTGATCTCCGAATGGCGAAGTCGAAAATCATTAGCGCCGGCATGAATAACAATCCTACTGTATTTACGTTTAGCATTAGCCAGCACTTTTAAATTTGCCAAGATGTCAGGCGCTCTAGCTCCCGGTAAACATTTGACTATGGTGGCTGGTGTCTCTATATTCACATTCCGTACAATAGAATCACCAATAACTAGAGCACTTTCATCAGGTTTCTCAGTGGATGCATCACTGAGTGGGGAGAACCTGTTTAATGTTTTGATCGGAACAGAAGAGCAGTGTTTTGACCCACGACTACGCTGCCTCACCGTCACCCAGTTGCCCTGGTGCAGGGGCTCTGTTTCCGGAACCGAACAATGTACAGGAATCCCTGAGCAAGACGCATCCAAAGACGTATCTAGAGCCCTAACATTCTTACTGTCCTCAATTAAAGTTTGGATGCGTGTCTCTAATTCTGAAATCTTCTCTGTCAGCCTAACTATTTCCCTGCATTTATCACATGTGAATCCCTCATCAGCGACAGAGATAGATAAACTGTACATGTGGCAAGAGGTGCAAGTAACAATAACAGGAGAAGCCATTACTCACCGTGCTTGATGAAATATTCTTTGATGAACTTGTGAAAAACTGGAGCGAGAGAGAGGAGAGGAGAAAAGAAAAACAGCGATACGTTCGAATGAAAACGCTAATGACAAGCTAACGAGTGCTAACGCTTTGCAGGTATACTGCACTCACGGATATAAAATAAAAGTGAACGATCAAAGTTAATCTGATAAGATTGATCGATAATATCAGAAATATGGTGTGAATTAAGTTATATTTTATATACTTTAAAAAACAGAGAGTGATAGTAAGATAAAGATTCTAGAGAAAAAATAAAATAAAAACAGCTACACAGAGCTACGATTTGCTACAGAAGGCCAACAGGAAGTAGAGAAAACACTGTCCAACAGCGACACCCGCAGGCAGGAGTCTCAGTAACACTGCTCTCGAAAACGGTCACTTGCTGCCACCTCAGCGCGTACAGTGTCACGAGCTCAAAACAAACAAATTTATTCTGGTTTAATAGCTTTTTAAAATAAAATATTCCTACGAATGCACACAATTATTATTATTATTTTGATCTTACAAGAATTAATCTATATTTAATTAAATCGATGAAATTTTATTTTACATTTGATTTGTCCATTTCTGCATCTAAACGCCTAAAAACCTAAAAAAAAGAAAAGAATGCTCTATTATACTATTGTTAGCAATTTCTTTATCGTCCAATTTATCTGGTGTACACACTTTTATTTTCATATTAAACTTGTTTGTTAGATTATAGACAGTTACAGTGGTCTATAATAAATATTAACAGATTTTATTCAAGCTGTTTAGAATGATTGAAGTAGGCTAATTTTTTTAAATGTAAATCCCCCCAAAAATTTAAATAAATAAATAAATTAATAAATCAACTTTGGAATACAATAACTGTTGTACTTTTTTATACATTTTGTATAATTTCATAGTTTATGTTTTATAATTGTAAAAACAAAAATAAATTAAGCCACTCACACAGAAATCTCTTAGGCCTTATCCTTTTCTGACAGTTTTAGGGATTTTTAAAAATCCTAAAAATCCTTATTTGTGCTGCAAAAAATAATTTCAAATTAATTTGATACTGACCTATGAAATCCTGTGACATGATATTTATCTGAATTTACATAATCTCATGGATGTAACAGTAAATCTGTTCAGCTCACAGATGAAGACTAAGCTGTAATCCAAGCCGAACTTTCACAAATGCTTATAGGTCAATAAAATCATTACAAAACACTTATAAATCATTTAAGAATTTGATAACACTGTAAAATAATGTCTAATTTGTTAACATTAGTAAATGCATTGGTAACACTTTATAATAACTGCATTCATTAGTAAATAGTCAGTTCAAGCTTTATAAAGTCTTGTCCCAACATTAATAGTCATTAGTAAGCAGCTTATAAATACAGCTATAAAAAAACTTTGTTTTGGTTTATAAGCACATATATTACAAAGGACAATAAAGAGTAAGTTATCTTCCTAAGAAAAATAAAAATAAAAATAAACAAACACAACACAGATTGATACAGATACATACATATACATATATATATATATATATATATATATATGTGTGTGTGTGTGTGTGTGTGTGTGTGTGTACTGTATAGTAGGAGGCATTTTGGGGATGGTAAAGGTTTTGACCACTGGGTGGTGCTGTGGCTATGCGTGTTGGTATTTGGGAAGCACAGTTTTTGAGTGCACTGCAGATTAGCTCGCAAGGATGATTCTAGTTGTATGCAGTCCATAATGTATGGGTTTGTGTGTACATGTGAGTGTGTACATGTGATCAAGGAGAGGCCACAAGAAGTTTGAGATCATGTTTAATGGAGCTCAAGTAATAAAGAAATACATTTGTTATACATCTACATCCATCTGCATGGACTCTGTACGTGTTTTAAACTTGCTTACTCCTATTATCAACGGCATTGGAAAGCCAGTACACACACACACACACACACACACATATATATATATATATATATATATATATATATATATATATATGTATACATATAAAATGTATCAAGTGTACAGCTGTACAGTTTCATTTTTTTCCATCTTGAAAAAAATATTTCTGTGCTCTGTATCCCTCTGTGTTGTGTTTAACTTGTTTGGTAGATGAATGTTCCTTTAATCTCCTTTGTGAATGCTTTAAATGTATAAATAGTCTTCACTTTAGATGAGTTCACATAAATAGATAGCTGGAAACTATTAAATGTTTTATAAAAACCTGACTTTATCATGAATTACAGCAGAAATATATGTTAATAAAGCAGTTATTAACACACTGACCAACTATTATCATGTCTAAATAATAAGATTTATATATTTACACTAAGATAGTTTATTAATCATTTAATTTCACTTTCTTTATGATCTCATGAACCAGTGACAACTCCTAAATAACTGGTTTGAAAATAACGTTATTATACTTAAAGTATGAAAATACAATGATTGAACTTTATAGCTCAAGAACAAAACATTTATAGCTGTATTTATGAACTGCTTAATAATGCCTATTAAAGGAGTGCTATTATTAGTTTTCACTTTTTCAACTTTAGTTATACTGTAATGTTGCTGTTTCAGCATAAAAAAGTTACTAAGCTGAAAGTCCAATTCAAAAGGAGATATTTTATTTAACAAAAAACACTTTTTAAAAACTATAATGAACAAATTGTTTGGACTACAACAAATGTTGTCCGGGATTTGTGATATCACAAATATGGACGAATGGGATGAAACTTGGTTGAGCTGCACTAAAGAAGGCAACGATTGTGATATATATGTAGTTGACCATGAAGGCTGGAAGAGAAAAACAAAACTTATATTCAGGTGTGTAGAATTATTAGGCATTTTTTCCTTTACTGACAAAATGAGCCAAAAAAAAAAGAGATTTAACTCAGACTAAAAAAATGTGTAACTAAAGTTAAATATATTGTTCTGTGAATGTGATTTCAAAGTCTAGATGATTCGGATTAACCCTTTAAGTGCCGTATCCCTTAAAACCTGACTGCCAGAGGGCTATTGTGAATGCATGTGCCTGCTGGGCACAGTTTACCTGATGCCACTGGGGTAGTGTTGCACTGATGGCTTGAGCCCGCCATCGCTGCTTGCAGCTATATTTTATTATTATAATTGTTTATTTTATTTTTATTTTATTTTTTATTTTTTTCTTTATTTTGAAGTCTACCAGGGGGTGGGATGGGATGGGTTCTAAATTTGCACAGTTGCTTTGTGTTTTATTCTACTGTTCCCAGAAGAAAACATTTAAACAAACAAACAAACAAATTCTGTTTCCAACAAAAGTTAAGCTGTTCCAGCAAAGGACTCTTAACAATTTCTTAACAAAGTGCACTACAAATGTGATTACCTCCCAAAAACTACTAAAAATCAAATCCATTTCCCACCACCCTTTCTCAACATGTCAACTTATATCAAGGACTTAAATTTAAAAAAATGTATTTCCTAAACAGGGAGAAAAATGAAAAAAAAAAAAAGATCTCGGACCAGCCCCCAATTTAATGTTACGTCTCTGATGTAAAAAAAAAAAAAAAAAAGACAAAGTAAAAGAAGGGAAGTTAAAGTTGTGCTAAAATCATAAAATAAAATATAAGACAAATCCCTGTAACTAACTAAATCCCCAAACCCCTAAACTATTAAACAAAAAGAAAGTAAAGTATTCAATGCAAAAACATCATAAACTACACTGAATACACTACAAGAAAAGCGCACACAACTAGTGTGTATAATACATCCAAGATTCCTACGTGCAGGTATGTAGGTCACATGACTTACTAAACTCTTCGGCTGCTTCCAAAATCAATAAGTACTTACTTAACGAGCGCTAAAACAGTGCGTACTCTACAGCCAAATCTTGTTGAGTGTGATTGCAAACCATCATGTTTATGTTATCATGTGATCTGTGACGTTATAACAAGCGCAACATCTTCGTTATAACATAGATAACATCTTTATCTATGTGACTGACTGTGGTGACCGGCCAAGATGACGCTTTGAACGGACGGAACATTAGAGCTCTCAGCACCAAACTCAGTTAATTAGGATAAATTAGTCTTCTGAAAGGTCTTTCACATTGAGCAAAACTGTACAGTTTTTTGGCATATCTTTTTACATTATTACAATAAAACAAATTGCCTAAATTTGCACAAAAACGACCAAGTGCTGTTCATCACTGATCATGATTATGAAGAGGGGATGGTTCATAATCTGTAAAAAGAGGAAGAATTTCCATTACTGGGTGGTAAGCCTTCAATCGACAAGAAACCTATGATTTCCCAGTTTAGTGCAGACAACAAAGTTTGATGAGATTGTTGCTAAATTGGCTCATCTCATCAATACAAGAAGCGATGCGCTAGAGGAGATGGTTAAAGCTACACCAGGAGAAATTAAGGACTTAACTGAAAAGCTGGGCTCTATTGTAAAACATGTAGAGATAAGTAAACAATCTACTCTGACCTGCATGAATCGTGTGGCAGACATGGAGCGGTACAGCAGGAGATGGAACATGAAAGTGCACGGCACCCCGGAAGCGGTGATGGAGAATGTTCGTGAGGAGGTGATTCGTATTTGTCAAAAAGTGATACAGCAAGAAAGAGAGCAGTTGCCAGCTGCGACTGATGTAGCGCACCGGTTGGGATCCAAGCGTTTGAATGAGTCCAGGCCTTGAGCTGTAATCGTTCTTTTCACTGTGAGAAGATACATGGAAAGCAGTATGTTGTTGTAAACTTGAAAAATTTGGATTTGTCATTTAATTTTATTAGTGAAAGTGGCCAACAGAAACTGTACTCTTGCTGCTAATTTGCTTTCAAGGGGAATAAATGCCATTTGAAAGGCTATTACTCAGTTATCCTTGTTAATAATTATTAATCTTTTCTTTTTTTTCTTTTTTTAAGTTGCTGATCTCGGCTCAACCTGAGTTTTAGTTTCTTATATTTATCTAGAGGTTGACTTTATACTGTTTTTTTTTCTTTGTTCTGTTAAATCTGTTAAATGTTTCTACATTCTCTTTTAACGCTAGGGGGCTGCATAATAATATTATAAGAAGACAATGTTTTTATTTGCTAAACATTACAGGTCTGATTTCTGTTATATACAAGAAGCTCATTCGGTTAATGATGATCGTAAATTTTGGAATGCTCAGTGGGGTAATTCAGTATGTTTTTCCGATGGTTCTGAACATTCAGCTGGGGTAATAACACTTCAAATATATTTAGTGGTGAAGTTGTGCAATCTGTAAGTAATCCTGAAGGTCACTTTGTTTGTCTGTTACTCAATTGTAATGAAATGTTTATTATTACAGCTAATGTTTATGAATACAACAGGAAACCAGAGAATGATAGCCTTTTGGGGGCTGTAGGGAACACCTTTAAAGGTTGGCTGGATAAATATCCAAATGCTTATATAATATTGGGAGGGGATTTTAACATTATTCAAGACTATACTAAAGATAAATGGCAACCAGGTCGATCAAATTCAGTAAATATTAATCTCAAAACACCCTAATGATGTAGCATTCATATGGAGTAATTAGTCAGGCTTTAATCTATCCAGAATAGACTATTGGTTAATTTCTGAAAGTTTTGATAAAGATGGGGTCAAAGTAGATATTTTACATACTCCTTTAACAGATCATAAGGCCATCTATAGAAATGTGAACCTGCCCTCCAAAATTTATAATGCAAATATTTCATATTGGAAACTTAATAATTCCCTCTTGCTGCATAATGAGGTCCAAAAGAAAGTTAAATGTTTGATTTGTACGTTTTGGTTTAAAGATCAATTGGAAAATGCCTTTGAGAAAAATTAGGAACTTCTAAAGTTTGAAATTGGCAAATATATGAGAAAACATGGTTCCTTTATAGCCAAAAGTAAACAAGCTGAATAAATTAGAATAATAACAAGGATAACAAATTTGTCTCAGAGACATCCAGTCTCTCTTTTAGAGGATAAAAAACTAGAAATGGCTGACTTAACAATTAAACTAGATGATTTGTATAGGAAAAAAGCTGAAGGTGCTTTTATTCGTTCCAGAAAAAAGTGGCTTGAGGCAGGGGAACAAAATCTATGGCAATTGATCTAATTGGTGAGTTTTCAAGAGCATCTGGGGTATACTTAAATCTGGCTAAATGTGAGCTAATGGCCATAAAGGAATGTCTCAAAACTAGCTATAATGGTATTACCTTAAAGAATAAGGTTCAATAACTTGGAATATTGATAACCAAAGACCAGAAAAGAAGGTGCTTGCTAAATTTTAGTCCTGTTATTGAAAAAACTAACATAAAAGTTAAATCATTGGGTAATAAGATACCTATCTCTAAGGGGTAGAGTTTTAATTACAAAGAAAAAACTATTTTTAGACTTATTTCCCTCGCCTTCTCTTTGTACCACCAGTCTGACAAGCAGGTCTGTGATCTTGCCTGCATTGGATTATAAAATTATTAAATGGATTACCTCGATCCACCCCCCCCCCCCCATTTCCGTCCCCAATGTCGTGTGTTTGTATTGATTATGTCCTTTGTTGCTGAGGTGTTTTTCCTGTTCTCACACTGTACTCCCAATAGGAGCATAGTCTGGGTGTTGTTGTTTTTCTCCTCTCTTTCCTAATGTTATGCTGTATTTCTTTCTCAATTCCCTGTCTTCCTGTCCTGTCTACCCCCTTGTCATATTGTATGTATGTATGTATGGACAGGTTGATGGCTAATTTCGCTGGTACTTGTGACTAGTGACAATAAAGTGCTACTTCTACTTATGCAGCGATGGCTTTACATCTTGATAAAAAAAAACTATGTAAAAAAATTGGAAAAATAAAATACATTACATAAAGAAGACCGTTATTATGAATTCATATGACAATGGTGGCTTAAATGTTTTGGACTTTGCTACATTAAATAATACATTTAAGGTTAATTGGCTTAAACAAATTGTTAAAAATCCTTATTCCATTTGGTGTTTTATTCCCTCCCATATTCTATCAAAATTTGGTGGTATTTCATTTTTTTGGTATACATTTAATGGCATCATATTGTGGTGAGTTTTTTGCACAATATAAGATTCCTGTTACATCAGTGGACAATGCCAACATTTTTGGGGCAATTTCTCGCGAAGTTTGTATGTTATTTAGACATCAGACAAGAATTAACATCCAACAGTGGTCTCTGCCTAATATAATACGTTCTTATATAGGTAACATCTGTTTTTGTTTTAAATCACACAACAGTTCCATAAGAGCTTTGTTTCAATGAGATATTGTGTCTTTGCCTTATGTTTATTCATATTGGAATCGCCTGACAGACAGTATTGTTTGGAAAAAGGTTTGGTTAATACCTAACCAATAATTTATTACAAACAAGATTAAGGAAGTATCATTCAAACGTATACACAGGATTTACCCAGCCAAACATTATTTGGTAAAATTCAAATCTGATATTGATATTAGTTGCTCTTTTTGTGTCATTTGCCCTGAAACTGTGCTACATTTGTTTTGGCATTGCCCTTTTGTAAAACTATTTTGGCAAAATTTATGTGCTTTTATTGTACAGAACAGTCACGTTTACATGATAAATCTAATTTTTTTACATGCTAAATTTCATATTCACAAATGTAAGTTCTCATGCAAAAAACCTTGTTTTATTTCTTTCAGGAAGGAAATGGAGCATTATATTGATACTATACCGATTTTCTATTAAACTGAAAGCAATTAAAACAATGAAAGTTTGTAAACGTTTTAATATGTTTACATAAATTTGTATGTGTATACAGCCCCTCTAGTGTAAAATTATTTCATGTTTAACGTTTGTTTATATCACGTATAATGTTTGTCTTATACATGTAATTTTGATCTTGTTAATAAAAAAAATTAAAATAAATAAAAAAAAAGAACAGGAAAAAAATTACTGACTGCGACAGGTTGTCACGCTGTCTGGTCTCTGTTTCCCTGGGTGTCCACTAGTGGTCTCACTTCCCCATAGGCACCTCACCGCAGGCCCTACATTTCCCACAAAGCCTTGTCCCTTCATCACAGTAATTGCACTCCTGTTAATTGCACTCAGGTGTCTTCACTTGATAGTCATTACCCTGCCTATATAATCCGGTCTGTTTCCATTTGTTTTCATGGAGTCCTTTCTTTCCGTCACCCAGTTTCCTCGCCTTCCGAGTTCCTCGTCTTCTGAGTTCCTGTTCCCGTTCCTGTTCCTTCCCTGTTTGTGTATTTGTTGGATGGATTTATGGTTTTGACCCCTGCTTGTTGATTTCTGATTTGGATTACCCATTAAAACCCACACTGCGATTGGATCTCTTGTCTCCTGTGTTTCCCTGGGTCTCCGACCGTAACAGAAGGACTCCATCAATGTCGAGATCCAACGGTGTGGGACTTCATTCCCGTTCCCCAGCCAGTATGGTGGAGCGGAGGGCGAAATATTTAAAATTAACCACCCTCCGCCAAGAGGGCAATGAGGTGGGTGCCATGGCACATGTGTTCTGGACCTTGGCGGAGGGTATGGGATATATTGAGGCGGCCCTTAAGGACATTTTCAACACCGGTCTCGATGAACCGGTACCTCGCATGGAAATGGAACAGTTGGACGCGTTTGGGTTCTGGGAATTAATTTTCTAATTACAACACCGGTCTCCGTGGAATACCCCAGCCACACCTGTCTCTCCCGGTGGGATGGCTGATTTTAGACCGGGGTCTACAAACAGAAGGACCGCCAGCCCAGCGCCACTGCACAAGGTGGTCGCCAGCCCAGGGCGATGGTGCAAGATAGCCGCCAGCCCAGCGCCACAGCACATGGTGGTCGCCAGTCCAGCGTCACAGCATCCAGCGCCATCTTGCGCTGTGACGCTGGACTGGCGACCACCATGTGCTGTGGCGCCACAGCACAAGATGGCCGCCAGCCCAGCACCACAGCACAAGATGGCCGCCAGCCAGCGCCACAGCACAAGGTGGCCGCCAGCCCTCCAGAGTCGAGTCAGGTTCCCGTTGACCCTCCAGAGTCGAGTCAGGTTCCCGTTGACCCTCCAGAGTCAGGTCAAGTCACCGTTGACCTTCCAGAGTCAGGTCAAGTCACCGTTGACCCTCCAGAGTCAGGGCTAGTCACCGTTGACCCTCCAGAGGCAAGTCAAGTCACCGTTGACACTCCAGAGTCAAGTCAAGTCACCAGTGATCTTCATGAGCAGAGTCAAGTCACCGATTATCTTCAGGTTCCCGTTGACCCTCCAGAGTCGAGTCAGGTTCCCGTTGACCCTCCAGAGTCGAGTCAGGTTCCTGTTGACCCTCCAGAGTCGAGTCAGGTTCCCGTTGACCCTACAGAGTCAGGGCTAGTCACCGCTGACCCTCCAGAGTCAGGGCTAGTCACCGTTGACCTTCCAGAGTCAGGGCTAGTCACCGTTGACACTCCAGAGTCAAGTCAAGTCACCGTTGACACTCCAGAGTCAAGTCAAGTCACCGTTGACACTCCAGAGTCAAGTCAAGTCACCGGTGATCTTCATGAGCAGAGTCAAGTCACCGATTATCTTCATGGGCAAAGGCAAGTCACCATTGATCTTCATGAACAAATGCAAGTCACAATTGATCTTCATGAGCAGAGTCAGGTCACCAATGATCTTCATGAGCAGAGTCAAGTCACCAATGATCTTCATGAATCCAGTTTAAACACCACGGATGTACCAGAGTCTCTCCACGTCTCTGCTGAACTACCAGAGTCTCTCCACGTCTCTGCTGAACTACCAGAGTCTCTCCAGAGTCTTGTTTATGTTCTCTTTTTCAGACTTACCTAACCAGACTTACTCTCCTGTGTCATCGATCCCACTGTGGTGGTCTTCTGCGCTGCCCGGGTGGCCCTCAGCCTCAACCGCATGGATATGGTGGTCTTCTGCGCTGTGGTGGGCTTCTGTCTCGACCGCACGGATGTGGTGGTCTTCTGCGCCGCCTTGGTGGGCTTCTGTCTCAACCCAGGCGGCGAAGAAGACCACCACACGGATGTGGTGGTCTTCTGTGCCGTCTTCTGCGCCGCCCGGGTGGGCATCTGTCTCGACCGCACGGATGTGGTGGTCTTCTGCGCCGCCCTGGTGGGCTTCTGTCTCGACCGCACGGATGTGGTGGTCTTCTGCGCCGCCCTGGGGGGCTTCTGTCTCCACCGCATGGCTCCAATTCCACCTTGCTCCTCTCTGGATTCCTGCCCTGTCGGTTCGGCCCTGGGACACTGAACGTTATGTCCTTTCTGGACTTGTGTTTTGTTGTTGTTTTGTTTTTGCTCCTCTTCTCTCTGTTTCCCTCTATGGACCTGGCCCTTCGTCCCTCCCCCTGAACCTCCGCCGGTCCACCTCCCTCCTGGGCTCCTTGTTTTTGTTTTTCTCTCTGTTTCCTTCTATGGACCTGGCCCTCCGTCCCTCCCCCTGATCCTCCGCCGGTCCACCTCCCTCCTGAGCTCCTTGTTTTTGTTTTGTGCACTTCTTGTCTCTGTTTCCCCATTTTACCTGGCCCTCCGTCCCTCCCCCTGGTCCTCCGCCGCTCCACCTCCCTCCTGGTCTCTGTGTTCCTTGGTCTCTTCTTGGGTTCGGGTGGAGCATCTGGTAGCTGCTCCGTGGAGGAGGGGGTAATGTCACTCTGTCTGGTCTCTGTTTCCCTGGGTGTCCACTAGTGGTCTCACTTCCCATAGGCACCTCACCGCAGACACTACATTTCCCACAAAGCCTTGTCCCTTCATCACAGTTATTGCCCTCCTGTTAATTGCACTCAGGTGTCTTCACTTGATAGTCATTACCCTGCCTATATAATCCGGTCTGTTTCCATTTGTTTTAATGGAGTCCTTTCATTCCATCACCCAGCTTCCTCGCCTTCCGAGTTCCTGTTCCCGTTCCTGTTCCTTCCCTGTTTGTGTATTTGTTGGATGGATTTATGGTTTTGACCCCTGCTTGTTGATTTCTGATTTGGATTACCCATTAAAACCCACACTGCGATTGGATCTCTTGTTTCCTGTGTTTCCCTGGGTCTCCGACTGTAACACAGGTTTAATAGCTACTATCTGTAAATATTTTTATGTTGATGCCATTTGCTCATTTTGTGGTCTTGTTGAAGAAAGAGCTGCACTTTTATTGTGATTGTAGTATAGCCAATACATTTTGTGTTAAGTTTTTATATTTTAACTCTACTAAAAATGACCCACAGTTTAATTCTTAAAGATTAAACACCTCATAGCATCAGTAACTCCACAACCCTACTTAGTACGGTTTTCCTCAGCATTTGCAATTTTTGCAATATCTGTACAAAAGAGAAGTCGATCAGCTACTAGGAGATCTCGCCTTTGAAGAAGACTGTTGATTTTACACTTGAAAAATATAAGTACTAATACTTAGAAATTATGATTACCCCAGAAAGCATTTCTAGCCCACCCCAACACTTATGAACAATAATAATGATAAATGGTGACTAACAATTATGTATTTTTTGTAAAACAAACACATATTTTAATTCATTATATTTAAAATATGTAATTTTTTTTTTTTCATATGCCATAGCTATGCATGTGTAGCCGCACTGGGTTGTACATAATAATTAACTCAAATGATATATAGGAAATTTGAATAATTATCATATTACAGTTGCATTAAAATTATTGAAGATGAAAAATAGGTCAATTGTATATATTAATAACACTTCACAAGGCACTGTAATTTACTCATTAATATTACAATATTCTATTCTTCATATCAATTATTGTGATATCTTTTACTAGAAATTAATGTAAATCAAAGGTGGTTCGTCCAGCAAACGGCCGTAAGATTAACTTATTAACTCTTAGTAACGCTATGACTTCTTATAATTCCAGGACAAATAGTTTCTGGCCATGAAACCATTCTCCTGTCCTTATAAAATTTAGATTACTTAAAAGTAACAAATAAGCTTTGTAGCTAAGATCGACATTTCATTGACTTTGTAACATGAGCAACTTAGACAGACAATCTGGAGTATATGGAATTTAATAATTGAACTAATAATACATCAAACTACGATTTATACAGAGTAAATATGCGTACGACAATACAGACAGTAAACTTTGTACAAGACATAACGGAATCCAAATGAGGGAGAGGGAGAGAGAGAGAGAGAGAGAATGAGTGAGAGAGGATGAATGAGAGAATAGGCGTGATCACAGAATCACGCGCTCAGTTATGCAAACTCACAGACAGTAACCCTTGAAAGACAACAACGAATCAAATCATAGACAAACTTTAAGCAGCATTTAAATCTCCATAGAGAATGATACTTGCATGGTTCTCTTTGTGTATGCGAAAGACGAGCGTGCATGCAGCGTGCGTCGGTCTGGGCATGTTCTCTCGTGTCTTCCGGGGCAAGCGGACTCGCGCAAAGTTTTGTGATTCAGAATTCGTCTTCTTTGTGTGGAGAGGCGAATAGGTGAATAAACTTAGTAAGGAAAAGAAACGAACAACGAGATGAAAGCTCCCGAAGGAGCCATGAGAACGGCGATAGGAGAGCGGACCGAGGCCGCGAAGAAGGACCAGCAGGGTCAGCAGCGTGGAAGCGAAGAAGGACTAAGAGCAAGAGAGGGAGGAACTTCCTGGGTCAGCTCTTATGGCTTGAAATGGTTCAAGCCTCTGTTAGCGTGAACAACCAATGAACGTCCGCGATCTGAAGCGGGAAAAAGTTCCTTTGTCTCTGGGGAAACACCCATTCTACTAAATTATGGCTTATCAGATTTCACAGTGATATTCTAGCAAGTTCGTAATTCCAGATTAATACATTTTTCATTAATTTCCTTTATATAAGTGAGTCCGTCAAAGCATGGGCACAGGAATGTGGGGGTTTTGTTTCTCCTTTGAGGCTGCTCACGTGACTTTGGAATGTCTCATCCTGTGTCGTAAATAATTTAAATCCAGCCAGGCTGGCGCCAGGCCAGGCATTTAGCTTATAAAGAGTTGGGTTTATATGCTTGGATTCAAAATCTACAAACTTTGGGGTTTGCATTGTTTTAGATTCAACGAACCGTGATTCATTAGTTCAGAACCCATGAATCGATGACCTGCATATCCGTTACACATGGCTTCACACTAGACAAATGCAGCCAATATGAATACATCTAAATATTAAGTAATGAATGAATGCATGTGTTAATGAAACAATTAGGCTACATTTTGTTTACTGACAACAACAGGAAACATGAATAAATGAGTAAAAGAATAATACAATTAACCATCAAAATAAATAAATACAAGTCAACAACATATGAAACAGAGCTTTATTCAAAAAATGTTTTGTTTTTGAAAGTTTACAGGCAGTGAACCCACATCCGTCCATCATGTCCCTCACTGCTGCTGTCAGACTGAATCTGATCATGGATGAGAGAGGGAAATCGACGCTATCCATGTCTGAGTGCACAGAGAGGATAAGGAAGATCATGAACCACACAACCCTGAACAAGAGCAGGAGAACATGTACAGGACAGTCTTACTGCTGCAGTGTCTGCTCCAAACATCTGTGTGCTGCTCTCCATGAGCACCATTACCTGTAAAACATTTACATTATATTTTTGCATTATTATTATTATACTTTTTTTTTTTTGCATATTTGCATTATATCTATTGCTAAATTAAATTTAATACAATTGCATGCTAATTTGATAAAGCTTCATTACTTTTGTGGTGTAGTGAACTGGACTGGTCAGCAGAAAGTTGCTGGATCAATCTCCGCAGGTGTCACCACTGGTGTGTCTTTACTCCAGGTGGCTCCAGAGGGATTGAGTTCCTGTAATAAGAGCACTCTAAGTCACTTCAGATAAAAGTGTGCCAAATTAATAAATGTAAATGTGATTTTTGTAAATGTTTTATGTCTTGGGCACAAACGCTCAACAATAAAGCTGCTTATTTCTTAAAGTTGTTTTTCATCAAGGTACTACTATAATATTGATGCATGCATACATTTCATACGTTTTCTATTTGGGGCTTTAAAGGGTTAGTTCATCTAAACAAATTCTGTCATTATTTACTCGCCTCCATTCTGTTAAATCCTTGTGTGTGTTTTTTTACTCTGAACACAAAAGGTGATTTTGGTCAAGTCTCTCCTGCTGGTCAATTGAGCCTGACTTTCAGATTCTTCATGACATCATTTGATGATGCATTTGAAGCTTCTGAAACTTGGGTTTCATTGATTGAAGTTGTATGAACAGAAACCAGCAGAACAAGCTTTACCAAAATCACATCCTCAGTGTCTTTTGGTCTTTCTCTAGATGCTCTCACCGGCTCTGGGCTCACTGAGAATGAAGAGGCCACAGCAACATCCGGTCCTGATGAGAAAACAAGGGCAGATGCAGTGAGGGAGAGTCTTATTCATGTCACTGGACCATTTCCTGAATGATGCTTTGGTCTTCTCCATCCTCAGTGCACACAGCAGTCTGCAGACATTACAGATCCTACAAAGACGCACAAACACAAAAGCATTAATTTTAACAGCACAATGTAATTTGATTTCTGTATTAGAAGTAACAAAATAACTTTACATTTTGGTTTCAGGTTTTCCTTTTTTTCCACAATGGTTTCCGCTGTCACCTGCTCCACCACAAAAGATCTGCAGGAAATGTACAGCAATCAAGAATCAGAAAATTGCTGTAACAACTCTGTTTTTAAATTACAATAATTAAAATAAACTACAACTTAAGATTTAAAAAAGGTTTTATTGATGACTGTAGTGTACTAATTGAGTCTTTGATGGCAGCATTCCTTCATCAGTCTCTCTTCACCAGATAAACACACGTGTCTCATCAGTCCCTATAAGATCTAGACAAGAGTCAGTCACCTCTGTGATTTATCTCTGACATACTGCATTTACATGTTGTATTATTCAATTTTTATCTAACAGACGTTCCTCATTTTATCATTGGTAGGCTACTAATTGTCAAATTATAAACTTAGGTTTACTTTTTGTAAGTTTTGTTTATTTACATTACTACTATTTATCTAAAGCAGTGTTGACAGTGAATTCTATATAACAGCACACATACATCTCTCACTCATGTCTGTTCATGTTGTGATTTGCTCATCTGCAATTCTCTTAGAACATTTTCCTCTCTTATTAAATAGACATTTAATCATCTTTAAGATGTACAGTATATGGTTTATGTAAATCCACTTTGGAGGCGTATATGTGCGTATATGTGTATTTTTAATTTTTTTTTCAAATATACTGTAACGTTAATGGCTAGCGTCTTTACACCTTAACAAAACAGTTTACTCTACTTTAGCTCAATAAATGTAATTTTAACACATGGGAAACATCCTTCACATTCGATGATGACGTATCCTCTCGCGTGGCATCCTGGGATTGAAAAGTGTCCATCGATGAACACTCCAAAAACTGGGTTGAAGCAGTTAGACTTCCGGGGATTTCTCGCCTACTGTTTTATGAACACTACGCTTTTCAAACATACTTTTTTCTCGTGTTTTTGCCTACTATATAGTATGTCAGTAGGCATATTAAAATTTAATTAAATTAAATTTATGCATTTAGCAGACGCTTTTATCCAAAGCGACTTACAGTGCATTCAGGCTATAAATTTTTACCTATCATGTGTTCCCGGGGAATTGAACCCCCAACCTTCGGCTTGAAAAAGCAATGCTCTACCACTTGAACTACAGGAACACAAAAAAATAAATAAATAGGGCTTGGGCGTCGTGACGTCATTACTTAGCGTGTCCGCCATGTTGATGGCCTCCTTTACTGCTACTCGGACTACTGCGCAGTGTTTAGACGTACTCTCTCTCAGCCGTGTGTCTTAATTTGATTAATTACAAATCTATTTCTACCAAGGTAAACCATGCTGTATTGTGGGGTGTAATAGCGCAACACGCAATAAGAAAAAAATTAGAATGGATTAACTTTCCACCGCTTTCCTGCTTGGAGGCGCGACCACAAAGACCATAACATCTAAATAATAATTATATAGCTTAAGTCAACATTGAAAATAAGGGAAATTAACCGGGCTACTCATCCAAAATATGGGAAAATTTCAACATTCATCTTTCTGTTGCTATCACTCTGCTGACAGAAAAAATTTGTACTACAAAACTGCTGCATTAACTAAGCGAGTTGTGAAGCTAGGTCTAATATGATTTTGCTTAAAGATTAGCGTGAAATCGTGCTCTCACAACAACCACGCTCTCTTAAAAAGCCCAACATCACGCTAAGGTTGCTTTCAAGTAAGCAAAACGATGCTTTGAAAACATCTGTTTCGCTGGGAGGGCAAGGGGGTAGCAACCGGACAACAGAACAACAGTACAGAGACTGACAGGTCCGATGGAAGGGCTAACAGGATATTTTACAGGAGAATACTAAAACGGGAAGACAGTGGGAAAAGAGCTAAAATACGTGAGAACCGCAGAAAAAAACTGGAGGGTTGACAGGTACTAACTTCACTTGTGAAACATATAGTTAAAAGTACATGTGTGAATGGTTGTTAGCACTAACGGTTACTAAACAAGCAGCTAGGTGGAGTGCAGCTTATCTTTGTCCGGATTACTGTATACTGTTTGCCGGCTTTATGATCTGCAGCTCCTGAACCCATCCATTTGTGAACTGCACATGAGACTCAAATGACTTGTAGCTTCGGAACTGTTCTAAGGTGTAGGCTCACACAAAACAAACAAGGTAGCCGAAGATATCTGTAATGCAAAAGTGCGGCAGCAAGTCATTGTCGGTGCTCCACTCTTTGTTGGGAATTTCATATGGATCCAAAACGTTAATAGTAATTTTGTCCACATACCGGTCCCTATGAAGGTATTTTTGGGTCAAAACGACTGAACACCTGTGAACACCGATTTGTAGTTGTAGAGAAAAGCCACACATGTGTATCAGTAAATTTGAAGTCACAGAGAGAAATGTTTTAAGAGTTGCAAACCTGTAGACTTTTTTTTTCTCTCCCACAAACACAACACAACAGTTACACCTTCTCAAATTCTTCATTGCAGGTGCACAAATCCTATTCTACAAATCACAAATTAAGAAATTTGTATGCTCACATTTTTGATACAATTGCTGCAGTGAATATGGTGCAAAACGCATTTACACACCCGCATCAAGAAATGGGAAGTCGTGGAGAAATTTTCCACATCCACAAATCAGTACATGAATTCATCCAATGAGAGTTGCACACTTGTAGAATATTTTCTCAGAAATGTCTTGTATATTTTTCTAACACAAACACAAAGTACATAACTACAGCTGCTTGAATCTGCTGCGATGAATCTCAAACACTTTTTTTCACTTTCAAGGGACAAGTTTCACGCTCTCCCTTTTGCACCGAGATATTTGGTTCAAAAGGGATTTGTGCATCTGTAGCGGTAGTGGGCAGGACTGTTTAGAGAATTTCAGCCAATCAGAAGAGCTACTTTGAGTCGTTATGAGTAGGAGGTGGAGGCTGCAGACCTGGAGCCGGTAGATATACGCCCCAAGCAGTATTATGCCTCTGTTGTTCCTCATGCGTCCAATAGGGGGAGGCTGTATATTAGTATATGAACCTAGTCATATCAGAACAGCAGACAATATCTATATGTATGATAGCAGCAGACCTTCTAGAAGTAATACGAATTGAGGTATGTTAAATAATCTGCTAAAGTTATTGTTGTTGATTGCATTGTAATAATGCAACATTTATTATTTATAAACGTTTGATGCGATATCAATTCAAAAGATGGGTCAATTTATTTCGAGAGGCAAAATTACTTGATTGAGTCAGATGTTCTGTCTGACTCAGACTTAGCTAACCACGTGTAGGTTAAGCTGCCCCTAGTCTTCTCTTTAAACTCTCTGTCTCACTCAGTTTTAAAATTAATTACATTTTTATTTTTATCTTGTTATTTGTCTTAAGCTTGCGTGGCATGGCTTCTTCTGGTAAGACCCTGTTTACTCCTTGCATTTAAACATACTCCACATGGTTTCTGGAGCAACATTAGAGTGGATAATCACAAATGTGTGATTTTTTTTTTTGACAGTCTATGATGTGAACACACAAAATACACATTTATAATAGGCATGTATGTATGTATGTATGTATGTATGTATGCAAATCTCAAAGTCTCTATTAAAAAGAGTTGAACTGCACACTCACTCAATACACAATAATACACACTTTTTGTAAATAATATGATCACTGATCATAATCTAGATGTGCTCTGTCTGACAGAAACCTGGATAAAACCTGATGATTACATTATTTTAAATGAGTCCACTCCCCAAGATTACTGTTATAAACATGAGCCGCATCTAAAAGGCAAAGGGGGAGGTGTTGCTTCAATTTATAACAACGTTTTCAGGATTTCTCAGAGGGCAGGCTTCAAGTATAACTCGATTGAAGTAATGGTGCTTCATATAACATTATCCAGAGAAACAAATGTTAATGATAAATCCCCTGTTATGTTTGTACTGGCTACTGTATACAGGCCACCAGGGCACCATACAGACTTTATTAAAGAGTTTGGTGATTTTACATCTGAGTTAGTTCTGGCTTAGTTGGTTATTTTAACATCCATGTTGATAATGAAAAAGATGTATTGGGATCAACATTCTGAACTCTATTGGGGTTAGACAACATGTTTCAGGACCTACTCATTGTCAAAATCATACTGTACTCTAGATTTAGTACTGTCACATGGAATTGATGTTGATAGTGTTGAAATTATGCAGCCAAGTGATGATATCTCAGATCATTATTTAGTTTTGTGCAAACTTCATATAGCCACAATTGTAAATTCTACTTCTTGTTACAAGTATGGAAGAACCATCACTTCTACCACAAAAGACTGCTTTTAAAGTTATCTTCCTGATGTATCCAAATTCCTTAGCATATCCAAAACCTCAGAACAACTTGATGATGTAACATAAACTATGGACTCTCTCTTTTCTAGCATTTTAAATACAGTTGCTCCTTTACGCTTAAGGAAGGTTAAGGAAACCAGTATGACACCATGGTATAATGAGCATACTCGCACCCTAAAGAGAGCAGCCCGAAAAATGGAGCGCAGCTGGAGGAAAACAAAACTAGAGGTATTTCGTATTACTTGGCAGGAAAGTAACCTATCCTACAGAAAAGCATTAAAAACTGCTAGATCCGATTACTTTTCTTCTCTTTTAGAAGAAAACAAACATAACCCCAGGTATTCATTCAACACAGTGGATACATTAAAGAAAAATAAAGCCTCAACAAGTGTTGACATTTCCCAACATCACAGCAGTAATGACATTATGATCTACTTTACTTCTAAAATCGATACTATTAGAGATAAAATTGTAACCATTCAGCCGTCAGCTACAGTATCGCATCAGACAGTGCACTATAGACCCCCCTGAGGAACAGTTCCACTCATTCTCTACCATAGGAGAATTGTATAAAATTGTTAAATCATCTAAACCAACAACATGTACAGTATGTTAGACCCTATACCATCTAAGCTCCTAAAAGAGGTGCTTCCAGATCCTCTTCTGACTATTATTAATTCCTCATTGTCATTAGGATATGTCACCAAAACCTTCAAACTGGCTGTTATTAAGCCTCTCATCAAAAAACCACAACTTGACCCCAAAGAACTAGTTAATTATAGACCAATCTCGAATCTCCCTTTTCTGTCCAAGATTCTAGAAAAGGTGGTATCCACACAATTATATTCCTTCTTAGAGAAAAATGGTATATGTGAGGATTTCCAGTCAGTATTTAGACCGTATCATAGTACTGAGACTGCTCTCCTTAGAGTTACAAATGACCTGCTCTTATCATCTGATCGTGGTTGTATCTCTCTATTAGTTTTATTGGATCTTAGTGCTGCGTTTGACACAATTGACCACAACATTCTTTTGCATAGACTTGAACACGTTGTTGGCATTAATGGAAGTGCATTAGCATGGTTTAAATCGTACTTATATGACCGCCATCAGTTCGTAGCAATGAATGAAGATGTATCATATCGATCACAAGTGCAGTATGGAGTACCTCAAGGCTCAGTACTAGGGCCGCTACTCTTCACGCTTTATATGTTACCCTTGGGAGATATCATCAGGGAACACGGTGTTAGCTTTCACTGTTATGCTGATGATACTCAGCTCTATATTTCTTCGCGGCCCGGTGAAAAACACCAATTTGAAAAACTAATGGAATGCATAGTCGATATAAAAACTGGATGACGAGTTATTTCTTACTGCTAAATTCTGAAAAAAACAGAGGTGTTAATTATAGGACCTAAAAACTCTGCATGTAATAACCTAGAACACTGTCTAAGACTTGATGGCTGCTCTATCAATTCTTCGTTATCAGTTAGGAACCTAACTGGTGTGCTATTTGATCACAATCTTTCTTTAGAAAGCCACATTTCTAGCATTTGTAAAACTGCATTTTTCCATCTGAAAAATATATCTAAATTACGGCCTATGCTCTCAATGTCAATGCAGGAATGTTAATCCATGCATTTATGACCTTAAGGTTAGATTATTGTAATGCTTTATTGGGTGGTTGTTCTGCACGCTTAGTAAACAAACTACAGCTAGTCCAAAATGCAGCAGCAAGAGTTCTTACTAGAACCAGGAAGTATGAACATATTAGCCCGGTCCTGTCAACACTGCACTGGCTCCCTATCAAACATCGTATCGATTTTAAAATATTGCTTATTACTTCTAAAGCCCTGAATGGTTTAGCACCTCAGTGTTTGAATGACCTCCTTTTACATTATAATCCTCTACGTCCGCTACGTTCTCAAAGCTCAGGCAATTTGATAATACCAAAAATATCAAAATCAACTGCGGGCGGCAGATCCTTTTCCTATTTGGCGCCTAAACTCTGGAATAACCTACCTAACATTGTTCGGGAGGCAGACACACTCTTGCAGTTTAAATCTAGGTTAAAGACCCATCTCTTTAACCTGGCTTACACATAGCATACCAATATGCTTTTAATATCCAAATCCATTAAAGGATTTTTAGGCAGCATTAATTAGGTAAACCGGAAACCGAAAACTAGAGCCCCAGATACAGATCCCCTATAAAGACCTTGTCTCAGATGACCATCAGGACAAGACCACAGGAAACAGATGATTCTTCTGCACGATCTGACGTTGCAGCAGCCTGGAATTGAACTACTGGTTTCATCTGGTCAGAGGAGAACTGGCCCCCCAACTGAGCCTGGTTTCTCCCAAGGTTTTTTTCTCCATTCTGTCACCGATGGAGTTTTGGTTCCTTGCCGCTGTCGCTTCTGGCTTGCTTAGTTGGGGTCACTTCATCTACAGCGATATCATTGACTTGATTGCAAATAAATGCAGAGACACTATTTAAACTGAACATAGATGACATCACTGAATTCAATGATGAACTGCCTTTAACTGTCATTTTGCATTATTGACACACTGTTTTGCTAATTAATTTTGTTCAGTTGCTTTGACGCAATGTATTTTGTTTAAAGCGCTATATAAATAAAGGTGACTTGACTTGACATATGTCATGCATGATAAAACCCACATTCAAAACATTGGTCCCATGTGGTTTTAATGTAGATTTTGGTTTGAGTTGTTTGTTATAAATGAGATGATCTAATTCTCTAATATATATCCTAATATACAGTTTCCTTAAAATAGCTTACTGATATGGACAAATGTATGTGCACTTAATGTGTTTTATCATACTCTGTCTTTAGTTCTTTAAATTGTATCTCAAAAATCACATACATGGAAATGTTTTAATGTAATTTTAAATTTTCTCTGCACAGTCCATCATCAATTGACAAAAAAAATCTAAGTGGCTTGACACTTTTTCCAAGTGTTCCATCATGAAAGTGCCTGTGCCGTTGTTCATTGAAGATCAGGAGCAAATTGATGTTATCTACACTCACATAACTTCAATTCTGGACAGCACACCTACACACACCCACAGTTCAGATCAGACCAGATCAGACTCATTATGGATGTCCTTTTTCCAGAGGTAGGTCTTGTGTGTTAGTTGTGCTCTGCATGGTGTCATATTCACATTGTTTTTAATGTCAAATATTTTATCCGTAATGTTAGACCATTGCTCTAAAATAATAGTTTTGTGCTTAATATAGAAAAAGGCACTTTTGATTTTGTTGTGAAAAAAAAAAATGCAAAATGATGCTTGGCTTATTTGGGCTGTGATAAATCTTTCTCTGGTAGGCCATCATCTGTACTCTTACTGTTGTGAAACATGTGTCCATCTTGGAGGCTGAGGAGAAATTCCTGCGAGGACCTGTCATTGACGCAAGGTACTGTAAGGATCCTATAAAGGAAAAAATGTTGAAACGTGACATCCTGCCATTATTTATAAATAACCATTGTTTCTACAACTATGCAACTTTTGCTTTTTTATTTATTTTTATTTTTATTTTTATCAGTGAGTGGGAGCACTTTGACAGCAAGATAAAAGAAAAAACTATTAAAGAAGAGTGGCAAGCCATAGGAGAGTCATCTACAGGAGTCATGCTGTTAAGAAATAACCAAGTCATGGTGTTAATAATTTTTTTTGTGAACAACAATATTGTCTCTTTCTTTTAAATGACCCTTGGAATTAAATTGTGTTTGTCTTCATAAAATGCTATGTAGGACATGTTTTGTAGCTGTATGATGACCAATTGTGAATTAATTGTACAGCAAATATTTAATTTAGGATCCATATGATTACACAGTACTGTATGTCTAATGGCGTAAATATGGTTAATATCTAAATGTGACTTAATATAAATTCACCACATCATATATCAGTCTGTCTCCTGTATATAAAAACAGTTTATAAATAAATATAAATAATACATTTTAAAGTAGGTCATAGGTCTGCAGCCTCCCCCTACTGGACGCATGAGGAACAACAGGGGCGTAATACTGCTTGGGGCGTATATCTACCGGCTCCAGGTCTGCAGCCTCCACCTACTCAGCAACGACCCAAAGTAGCTCTTCTGATTGGCTGAAATTCTCTAATCTCTAAACAGCCCCGCCCGCTACCTCTACAGATGCACAAATCACTTTTAAACCAAATATCTCAGTGCAAAAGGGAGAGCGCGAAACTTGTCACTTGAAAGCAAAAAAAAAGTGTTTGAGATTCATCGCTGCAGATTCAAGCAGCTGTAGTTATGTACTTTTTATTTGTGTTAGAAAAATATACAAGACATTTCTTAGAAAATATTCTACAAGTGTGCAACTCTCATTGGATGAATTCACGTACTGATTTGTGGATGTGCAAAATTTCACTGCCCACCACGACACTGCCCACCACGAGGGAGCAAAATATGGAGCGCCAAATGGGTCAAAATGAGGGGGGTTCCAATTCACCTATGCCAGATCCTCTGTTAAGCCCAGGAAGGGCTCCTGATCTTCCGTTAAGCCCAGGACGGGCTCCTGAACCTCCTGTAAGCCCAGGACGGGCTCCTGATCCTCTGTTAAGCCCAGGAAGGGCTCCTGATCTTCCGTTAAGCCCAGGAAGGGCTCCTGATCTTCCGTTAAGCCCAGGACGGGCTCCTGATCCTCCTTTAAGCCCAGGACGGGCTCCTGATTCTCCTGTAAGCCCAGGACGGGCTCCTGATCCTCTGTTAAGCCCAGGAAGGGCTCCTGATTCCCCGTTAAGCCCAGGACGGGCTCCTGTTCCCCCGTTAAGCCCAGGACGGGCTCCTGATCTTCCGTTAAGCCCAGGAAGGGCTCCTGATCTTCCGTTAAGCCCAGGACGGGCTCCTGAACCTCCTGTAAGCCCAGGACGGGCTCCTGAACCTCCTTTAAGCCCAGGACGGGCTCCTGTTCCCCCGTTAAGCCCAGGACGGGCTCCTGTTCCCCCGTTAAGCCCAGGACGGGCTCCTGTTCCCCCGTTAAGCCCAGGACGGGCTCCTGTTCCCCCGTTAAGCCCAGGACGGGCTCCTGATCCTCCGTTAAGCCCAGGAAGGGCTCCTGATCTTCCGTTAAGCCCAGGACGGGCTCCTGATCCCCCGTTAAGCCGAGGACGAGCTCCTGAACCCCCGTTAGGCCCAGGACGGGCTCCTGAACCCCCGTTAAGCCCAGGACGGGCTCCTGATCCTCCGTTAAGCCCAGGACGGGCTCCTGATCCTCTGTTAAGCCCAGGAAGGGCTCCAGCCCCAGAGCTTACTCCAATGCCTGCTCCTCCAAAATTCCCACCCTCCCACCCACTCCTGCCTCCTCCTCCGCTGTCGTCTGGCTGCCCCTCTGCTCGCCCTCAGCCTACCATCATTGTGGTGCGAGCTCAGCGGGACCGCCATCCTCCAGCGACGCCTTGGTCGGCGTCTCCCTCACCTCCGCCTCCAGCCTCTGAGGCCTGGACTCCGCCTCGGCCCGTTGACCCGTCGGCTCCACCATGGCTCCTAGCTCCTTCCTCTCCGCCGTGGCCCGGCAGTCCGCAGGCTCTGCCTGGCTCCCTCGTCCCTCCGGCTCCGCCTTGGTCTGGCGTCGTCCATCCTATGCCTCGGGACTCCACTCCTCCGGCTTCGCCTCATCCCTCCGTCCCTCCGGCTCCGTCAGGCTCCTTCATCCCCTCGGCTACACCTCAGTCCTCGGTCACTCTGGCCTCACCGCGGCCTTCCGGATCCACATCGCCGCGTCAGTCACCAGAGCCATCTGTTCCGCCTAGGACCTCCGGCTCCTCCCTGTCACCCTGGCTCTTCGGCTCTCCGTCTCCGCCTCGGGCTCCTCCTCCACTTGCTCCGTTGCCGTGGGTCGAGTCCCTGGAGTCAGTGACCATTCCTCCTCCATGGCTCCTTCCACCGTCGGCCCCACCTTGGGCCGTTATGGCTGTGGCCTGGGTCCTGCTGGGTACCTCCTGCTTCACATCCTTCCTGTCTCCTCCCTGGCTCCTCCCTCCGTCATCTCCTCCCTGGCTCCTTCCTCTGTAGTCCCTGTCTGCTGGCCCCCTCCTGGGAGGCTGTCCTCCACCGGAACCTCCTCCCAAGTTCCCACCCACGCCTCCCTTTGTTGTTTCTACGGTGCGAGGACGCACCTACCGGGAGGGGGGAGTACTGTCACACACCTGGACTCATTTTGTGTGTTTTTGCCCCTGTGACCCAGTTTCTGTCTTCCGTGTCTGGTTTGATTAGTTTCCAGGTGTGTCTCTTCATTTCCCCATGTGTTCCATGTCCCTGTTAATTTAGTCATTCCATCCACCTGTGTTTTGCCTATTATCCCCTGTATAAATGCCTTGTCCTTTCAGTTCTGTTTGTCGGGTCTACTTGTCAACTCGTCTAAATGTCAACTTGTCTACTTGTCACCTGTTACTTGCCACTTGCCTCTTGCCACCTGTTATTTACGACTTACCTTGTTTATGTTTTATTTAATAAATCCTTGTTTTGTTTATCCCTCGGCTCCGTGTTCCTTCCAGCAGCATAAGCCGTGACAGTGTGCTGGATTTTCGGTTTGCCCCGCAACTTACTTGAAGAAGTTCAGGCAAATGGAAACACCACTTATTACGTAGCAATCATCCTTAATTGAAGAAATGTGGCAAAACATCTCTGCAGAGAACCTCATATTATTAAATTCGAAAGTGCTTTCCATATTTGGATCAACATAGGCTACATTTGTGAACGCACATTTTCTGCAATGTCGCGCATCAAGTCAAATCCTCACTGTAAACCCTAATGTTGTCTTGACTTAAAAAATCAAGTAATGTTGACTAAACATTACTTAATTAAGCATTTTGGCCCTGTCACTTAAAACTATGAGTTAATTTAACTAATTTACCTTCAAAATGGATAAACTTAAGATTTCAAGTGTTGTGAGCTCAAAATCATGAGTAATCCTTTGGAAAAACTCTATGTCACTCTGTTCTTCCTTTAATGTTATTGGCCATGGGAGGAATTCTGCCTAGCAACAAGAGAACAAAAGCAGGTTTACAAAATTCCTCCTTTTGGTCTGTTTGGTTGCTGAACTACATTTCAAGAGGAAGTTTTTCTTTGTGTACTATGTTCGGTGAGTAAAATTATGTAGATATAAAGTTGTTTTGCATGATTTCTACTAGTGAAATAAGTTAATATAAATCCTTGTGGTACGTGATTTTGAGATGGTATGATTATTGAAACGACAACTTAAGTATTTGATGAAGTGGCCCAATTGTTTTCCTTTGAGAGAAAGAACATGGCAGCTAACGTTACTGCTTAACTCTTTAGACCCATACACTGAAAACCCTAATAAGTTGACTGAACTAAATTGAGTAAACTCATTGCCTCAATTTAATTGAGTAATGGAGTCTCCCAAAACTTTGATATTTAAGTTTATTTAACTTGACGGTTTTGTAGACTGTACACTGAAAACCCTAATAAGTTGACTGAACTAAATTGATTGAGTAAACTCGTTGCCTCAATTTAAGTGAGTAATGGAGTCTCCCAAAAAGTACATGTTTAAGTTTATTTAACTTGACGGTTTTGTAGACTGTACTTAAATCACTCAGTTCACCAAACTTGGTGCTTATTTAATGTACTTAAATGATTATGTTCACTTAACTTGGTATTAATTTCAAGTATAGGCCTACTTATATATTTAAGTTAACTCAACATGTAAATTTAACTGAAAATTATGTTCTTATTTTTGACCGCACACTTTTTGCACACTGAAGTAAAACAAATAATAGCATATTTAATCTTTGACATTTTGACAAAATGTCACAATATTTATGAAAATACAGTAAACCCTATACTGCACTGTAAAAAAAAAAAGTTGCGTCAACTTAAAAAAATAAGGCAACTTATCTGTGCTTTTTTGAGTAAAGTTAGCAAACGGGGACTTAAGTCCACCCACCCAACAAGTTGTCACAACATAAATAGTCATGTTAACCTAAAAAATATCATAACAATTTTTTTTTTGTTTACTGAACACAAGGCCTATTATCTACATTTACTTTTAGCTGACGCTTTTATCCAAAGCGACTTACAACTGCTATATATATGTATGGAGCAACTTAGACCTTAGACCTCTTGGACACGAGTGTAAGGAAACATGATGTCATAACTAACTAATTATAAATGACAGCAAAGATAGCCAATAGAAGGGGGTACCTAAGAGTATGAGAGTGAGAACTGAGAAGAGACTAAAATAGAGCACACAAAAAAACCTACTTTGTGTAGCTTAATTAATTTACTGGAGTTTAAAACTTCTTCAGGGGCATAACGCTCATGCAGTTTGCACACTGTTTGTGTGGCATGCACTGGCTCGCCTTCATGGTTTAAAATATTTTGCGATGTATTTGTCTTTATCATTAAGCCTATTGCAAAATGGTGGACAATGGTTCACACCTCCCGTGATAACATTATTTTAATCAAAAGATCTCCCTCTTTTAATTTTCTTTCTTGCTGTATTAAAGATTAAATTGTTAAAGTTATATCTTCACATAGGCACAGTGAGTGAAAAGGCACTGAGTTTAGGGTAGTTGGTTCGCAGCTCTGTTTCAACTGTGCGATACCCTCACGAAGGGTGACCAAAATTTCTGACGTATTGAACGCAAATTTATCCGACTGTCCAATTGCCTGTCGGGAGTTGTCGCTTCTAGTTTCCCCCTGTACATTGCATGAACACTGCAAGACAAATGATGCACAACAAAGCTGAAATTCGACCTGACTCAAAAAAAACAGTCGCACAAGCCAAAATTTGGCTAAAAATTGGACGAAAATTGCAATGTATGTCTGGCTTAAAGCATTTTTGAAAAAATACATACCCCACCTTTAAGACCGGAAAGTAAATTATTATTATTATTATATTAGAATTATAATCTATCATTATCATTATATTATTTTATTTTATTATTATAGCTCCAGACCCAAACAAACAGACCTGAACCAGCAAATCAAGGTGTTCAGGGGCCTATACCATGAAGCTAGAATAGCTGGCTAGCCAGGTAAGTTTCAGGTTAGTTTGCACCAAATCCTGGGTTTTAGGTACCACGTTAAGTGGCTTGGCTTTTAGCGGCGTTCACTGCCATAGTAACTTACATTCCTCGGCTAACCTGCTCCAGGGCAGGTTATGTTCTGGGTTAGAGATCTCAAACTGAAGTTGGACCAATCAAATGTGAGAGAAGTGACACATGTCTGACACAAAGTGCTCTTCCAGTTTATCTTGCTCCGAATTAAAGGTCACTAATGCTAAAAAAAAAAAAAAAAAAAAAAAAAATTGGAATTAGTCTGGCTTTAATGCCTTTTACTGAGTCATTTTATGATTTATATAATTATTGTGATTCATAATATTATTATTTATTTTTTACACACAAGCAATTTTAGTTGAACAGTTATTATAAATCGTTTATTGTAAATAAATATTAATGTATACAGATCATGTGATATAAATAAAATGTAGTATCAAAAGGTTGCACTCTTTAAAAAATGAAAATCTGACCTTACATGTTCGAGTCTCTATCACTATATATTTTCAAATGTATAAACTAACTTAAGTTTCACTTGTCACAGCACTGATAGAGCAAGATAATTTATTTTATTTATCCTCCTTCATTTTTCATATGATGTTTAAATTTGTCATATTGTTCAATATCTTAACCTTTAACAAAACCTTTAACCTTTAGTTTTGAATCTCACTGGGTCTCTCGCCAGAAGTAAATCAAACTTGTTTTGTTTTACAAAGCTTATGATTGGCTGTTCGCCAGTGATGTCACACATTCATGGTTATTTAACACATTTTATTTCCATTGAAAATGTAATTATTATTTATTTAGTTTTTCAGTACATACTTAAGTGCACCTTCCTAGGACTTGTGTCAGACAAGTGACACATGTCTGACACAAAGTGCTCTTCCAGTTTATCTTGCTCCGAATTAAAGGTCACTAATGCTTAAAAAAAAAAAAAAAAAAAAAAAAAAAAAATTGGAATTAGTCTGGCTTTAATGCCTTTTACTGAGTCATTTTATGATTTATATAATTATTGTGATTCATAATATTATTATTTATTTTTTACACACAAGCAATTTTAGTTGAACAGTTACTATAAATCATTTATTGTAAATAAGTATTAATGTATACAGATCATGTGATATAAATAAAATGTAGTATCAAAAGGTTGCACTCTTTAAAAAATGAAAATCTGACCTTACATGTTCGAGTCTCTATCACTATATATTTTCAAATGTATAAACTAACTTAAGTTTCACTTGTCACAGCACTGATAGAGCAAGATAATTTATTTTATTTATCCTCCTTCATTTTTCATATGATGTTTAAATTTGTCATATTGTTCAATCTCTTAACCTTTAACAAAACCTTTAACCTTTAGTTTTGAATCTCACTGGGTCTCTCGCCAGAAGTAAATCAAACTTGTTTTGTTTTACAAAGCTTATGATTGGCTGTTCGCCAGTGATGTCACACATTCATGGTTATTTAACACATTTTATTTCCATTGAAAATGTAATTATTATTTATTTAGTTTTTCAGTACATACTTAAGTGCACCTTCCTAGGACTTGAAGTTTTGGGTAGGCTCAAATTTACCCTCCTAAACTGATGGATTACATGAGTATATCTCCCAAAGCTCATTTTCCAATTATAATCAAATGTCTCGATTTCATACCTCCTGGAAGTCTGATCACACTTACAATCAGAGAGAAAACAGCTGCCTCAGTGAGCCCTTGAGCTTATTTGGTGCCCTTATGTGCCCTTGAGTTATGGGGTTGTCTAAAGAGGGAAATTAATAAAAAATAATCAAATTTTACTGCTGAACAGTTATGATTATGCACAGTCATTCACATTGTTTCCCAAACTGAATAATAATAACAAAAATAATAATAATAATGCATTTTTTATTCTAAAAAATATTTAAGTTATGTGAAATGTGTGTTTATATGATTGGCAAGCTGAGAGAATACATACTGAATGAAAGGAAGTAGTTATCAGCTGGTCAATGGACGATAATTTTGAGCATTCCTGGAAACTACCTTTGAATTTTTCTAAATATCTATGAAGCTTTTTTGACCTCAAAACATATCACGCCCTCCTGCAAACTCTCGCACAGATTGTGAACCACTGTTTTAGACAAATGAATAAAAAATAAGGACTGTAAAAAGTTTCTTAAATAAAAATTAACACATTTGAAGACATATAATTTGAAAATGAATGATGTCCAAAAATCAAATTCATGTGTATATATATATTATATATATATATATATATATATATATATATATATATATATATACATTTAATGAGGCTCTACTGTAAGTTACTATGCAACAGGAGGAGAGTTTCATCATGATGAAACTGCTGTAATGACTGATATATGTGAGCACTAATTCAGCCTACAAAAATTCTGCCAATTAGTTATGCGAGATAATTTCATTCTGTCATTTTTTTTTCATTCGTTTTCTTATATTGATATTTTCAGTGATCTAACTGTTCTTTCTCAAAAAAATAAATAAAAAAAAACATTCATGTTCATATTTGTATTTGAACATACCATTTATCAAATGTTGTTTTATTTGTTAGCTGAAACTGTAAAGTCATGTTTTCTCAGTCAGATCTTTTAAACAAAATAATTTATGGACGCAATGTTAAAACCGGTATTACATTTCATGATCAACTGACATGAATTATGTATTAATAAAAACTCTCAAGTCAAAAAATATATATTTTCAGCATCACTCAAACTTTCATTTCAATAACCTGACTGTAAGTAATGTATTTAAAGACCACTGACTTAGGATAAAAACCCAGCAAAATAACGCCATCTGGTGAAAAAAATTTACCATTTCATCAATAACTTTTCACTAGCTTTCATAAGTTAGAAGTTCATTTTGGTTTTTCAAAATGACAAATCTACGCTCATTAACAGATTATTAACCATTAACTGTCAAGATTACATTTTATAAAATGTTTCGTTTTTGTGAAAACTTGTGTCTGAATTATGCATTTTACAGTTTAATATGGTACTATAGACATTGCCCAACCTCGCTCATAAGGTATTCATTTTATTTGTGCAGGCCTTAAATTTGAGCTTTAATCAGGGTTTCTGCAGGATTTTTAACATTTTGTATGTTAAATATTTAATAAGCAAAATTAAACTAATTTGAGATAATTGACAGCAGGCCACAAGCATTTCAATTAAAAATATTTAACCAGGAACATTCCTTTCAGCTGTCAATGAGTGTGCAGTGAGTGTAATGTATTAAGAGTGAATAAAAGCTAAAGACACAATCAAATGTTAGAAGAACAGTTTAATCATACAGTCACAATTCTGCTTCCAAAAAAAAAAAGAAAAAACAACAACAACAAAAAAAAGTTATTTTCTCATCTAACATCTGGAAATGTACATAAGGCCACCTGAAAATGTACATGACTTTGACAGTGTGACAAAAATCATATGTTCATATTTATAATTGACAATATCTTACAATTATTTTGCTTACAAGTTAGTGGCTGCTCCAAAATACAGCACCCCTTTATACAAAAATAATTATTGTCCTTTCCTGTGAAATTTCCATAGTAGCAGGTAGAACCAAACACAGCCCCAAGGTTTTTTTTTTTTTTTTTAATTCATAAATTTGTAGTTATTTTATTCAACTGCCATGTCAAAATGACTGTTAACAGGTGTCACTGTTCCAGGTACATAAAGAGGCTGACCATTTCCATGAACTGATTAAAAACAAAACCATCTTGAGATTGTGATGCATAAAAAAAGTTTTTCTTTAAAATAACACTTGTTCAAAGAAAACTGTATACATTATATTCAAAGGGAAAGGAGTGATGAATATTCACACATCAAAATGCACATTTTTGATTTTTCTTCCCCAAAAAGTGTAAAAGACATTCCATTTACAGCGTTAACGTTTACAAATGTACATCTGTACAGACAAAATAAAAGCAAATCACTACGTAATTTAGCAAGGCCTGTTCAACATCACAACTAGATTTTTTCCTTCTATTTAACTAATAAACTTACACTTAACTCCCCATATACTACATGTATTCTACATTTATTCATATGAAGCAAAGGAACAAAAGCAATTAATATATTAGCCATACAGAAAAATTGTGCAGAAAATGACGGCAGCCCCACGTCCATTCTCTGAAAAGTATACTCTTGCACATTCTCAATCTACACCTTTGATCCTACCCCGCAGTGTCTCACGTTCATGACATCAATTCTGTTCTATTTGCTCCAAAGCCAAACGTCCTTGGATGACACCAAGGACAGGAACGCCGCCTACCAACTTCACTTTGCCCAGGAGAGCATCATCTAAAACTCAAGCGCCATCTCCCACACCCGAAAAACAGCAACAATTTAATATTTGTACATGTACATGAAAATGCTAAACATTTTGCCTAAGCTATTACAATGTAAAGAGATAATCAGTATACAACCATACCATTTCTAGGGCAGTGTTCAGAAAAACTACTCAACAGATGTTCCACAAACATGATGACAAAGAAAAAAATAATTCCATTAAAACATTAAATCCAGTCACAGCATGCCAAATCCCCCCACCCCCTGCATGCCTCGAATACCTCCCACACACCCCAAAATTGAAAAATTCCAGGTATCTGTCTAACTCAAAGCTGTGTAAAATGGCAGGTGCACTGGTGTCCTTACACTTTATTCAAAACATAGTGAACCAAGACAAAAGGTGTGCAACAGACTTGGTCAGTGGGGCATATAGTATAGTGAAACTAAACTTAAAATAACAAGAAATAAAAAGAAAGATAATAATTGGAGCAGTTACTCTAAGTAATTGCAAGGCAATTGCAAACATGTCAAACCACTTCTGATTGATACAACTCCCATTTAAAGGCAACGAAGCTCTATGATTGGTTGAGAATATCTTAACACTACTAACTCAATGGCATGGCAGACAGAAATGGTCATCTACAAAACAAGATTTTTTTTTTTTTTTTTAAGATCAAGCTGACTGATTCATTATTTTGACTGGCTCTGGCATGTGTACCATCGGGCTAAAACGGCTTAAATGTAGCACACTTCTTAAATGTGCCATTTAGTAGTATAGATATAAAAACAATTAAAAAGGATCACTCAGTTTGGCCTTATAAAGTCACTTGCTGGTGTAAATTGTAAGAACTTTAAATTTTCAGAAAAGTTTTTTTTTTCTACAGATAATGTACAAAGTAAAAAATGTACAAGATATTTATTAGAAAAAAAAGGAAATGGTCAGTTACATCAATTACATCATAAACAAAGGTGTTGTGCTTTACCCAGGAAACCACTTACAGACCATGCACTCTCTAGTGGGGGTGGTGGAGGTAATAATGGGCACTGCACCAGGAAATGGTCAGACGTTTCAGCATTCTTCTGTGAATCCTATTTTTTTTTCTCATTTCATTTTTTTTTTGGTTAAAACCTCTAAAAGGTATGAACTCCACGGTGGAGGTGCCCATAACAGACATGTTTTTGAGGGAAAGAGGTGTGGTTTGGGTCTGAGGCCCTTACATTAGGCCGTTGGTGGGGCCCCCAATTGGGCCTAGGTCTGATCCACTCTTCATGTAGTACTTCTCCAACTTAGCCAGGATGTGTTTTCCATATGTGTATTTACGGAGAGTTGCAATATGGGGCCGAATCTGAAATACACAGCAGCGGTTTAAAATACTGCCTATGATGATTATGTTTTTAATCTTTTCTTCAATTATTTTACTGGTGTGACAGCATTCTGTACTTATACCTTGTGCATGATGATCTTGCGCTGGGCAGGTTCCGCCATGTCAATCATTCTTTGCACTACATAATTTGCATACTGGTCCTTCATCATGGTGTAGAGGGCACTGTGAGGGCCATCTTTCTGACAGCAGACTTCATCGATCAGCAGGGCCCTCTCCGCACGGGACGAATGAATCACACACTTCTCAACAACATTACTACAAGAGACACACACAAACTCAAAGTTTTCTGATGACAATAGTATTTACATAACATCTTAAACATTTAATACATTATGCAATAACAAGCTGCAAAGAATCGCAATAACTGGGGCAAAAAATCTGCGGCAGCTGTGGCCTAATGGTTAGAGAGTTGGGACTTGTAACCTGAAGGTTGCAGGTTCAAATCTCATTTCTGGCAGGAGTTGTGGGGGTGGAGTGAATGAACAGCACTCTCTTCCACCCTCAATACCCATGGCTGAAGTGCCCTTGGGCAAGACACTGAATCCACAGTTGCTCCCCAGGCACTGGATATATAAGCTGCCCACTGCTCTGGATGTGTGTCCACAGTGTGTTCACTTCTCACTGCTGTGTGTGTGCGCACTTGGATGGGTTAAACACAGAGCACGGGTTACCATACATGGCAGGTGTCAAGATTTTCCCTTTCACTTTCAAAAATTATACTTGAAAATAACACATTTTGAGTGGTTTTTACTGTTATTACCTCTCCTAGATTTTGCTGATTGAAAATGAAAACTGTACTGTAATACCATAAAACCACGTCCTGAGAATGAGTTAGTGGTGTACAATTTCTTATAGAAATAAATTCTAGATAAATTGTAAACACTGTACTATTCATATTATTTATATAATTAATATTTTAATATAACATTTTTACAAAGGAAACTTTGTCTTGACAAAAAAAATAAAAAAATAATTGGGTTTAAACTGTTCGATGGTAAACTAAGATGACCACATTTCCGGTCAAACTTCTTTAAGGAAACCAGGGACAACTAGTTCAATGGTCAAATTATAATATAAATTTTGTTGGTTATTACCTATGAATTAAACAATAATAATAATAATAATAATAATAATAATAATATTAATAATAGAGTCACTTCATGAGCATTTGACCGTTTGATTTGAGTAAAACTAGTGTCACATCACATATAAGGAACTGTAATGGTATTTACGGTAACCCGTCAAAAGAAAAGTCCAGTTTAACTTAGACAAGTATTTTAAGTTTGCTTAATTTTCAATAATTAAAATAAAAATTAACTGAATGTTTTATGCCTTCATTTGATAGTGAGAAAAATGTAAATATACAACAGAATTTCTGAGAGAAAAAAAACATTTCATAAGGCTATTTTAAGAAAAAAAATTGAATTAAGTTGTTTTTATGCATTTAAATAATTAGACCTGCTAAAACACAGAATTAAGTAACAAAACATATGGTGTAGAATAAATAAAACATTTCATAGCGCCCTAAACATATCATTTTTGCTAAACTTTTAATTGTTGTGAAAATGTATGTGTTATGATTTTAATTAATTAGACATGGAGTAAGTGGAAAAAATAAATAAAACTGATTTCATAGGCTCCTATATATACACGCGAACAGTATTACATGGATTTAACTTATAGATATTATGTGGATACCTTTAAACTGATAAGGCTGTTTCTTTTCATTAAGTAATGATAATAGTGCTCTTCTCAACCAGATTCAAGGCTAAAAGTAGCGTGTTTATGTATGTTTTGTGTATCTACTAAATAGACAACTTCAACTTCAAAAATATATAATATTCTATGGCAAAAATACCACCATAAACTTGGTTAGTGGATAATTTAGCAGCAAATTTATTCAAAAAACTTGGCGAAATAACATTATTTAGAGAGGAACAAATAAGTGAATAAGTTTAGGACTAAGTCTGGTAAAACTGTCTGGTTACACATTGCTCTCTACTGTTGTAAAATACATTAATGAGTCCTATCATATGTTGCTGCCTCCATTACGGTGCTATACATTAGATATTAACCTCTTATTTGACAGAACAAGAAACGCTATAAATAATCTTTCATTGTGCAAAAGTATTATATAAGACGAAAAGCCCCAATACAGAGTGCACAAAGCGTTTGTGTGCATCCCATGCAGAGAATTATGTGCATGTTGCAAAGTCCGCGGTTTTCCAATGGAATTGGGCTACTTTAACACTGTTGCTGCGGGTTGTTTTTCCATGTCCGCTGGTTGAAGCGGCTTCAATACCATGATATTTATTCCCTTGAATGCGAATTGTAACGCGATTGGGATAGTTTTGAGTAGCGATTGGGCAGGTTTAATTAGAAAATGAAAATCCGATACTTAACATTTCACTGACACTTAACATTTACAAAAAAAACATTCAGAGTAATGAGGTTTTGAATGTGTAGGTTTCTAAAGCCGCTTTCACACTGCATGACGTCATGTGTCGTTACGGGATCTTTACGGGTTGTGTGTGAAAGCACGCACATATCCCGAGTAATCACTGGCAGTGTGAAAGTGCAAAATCTAGCGAACACTTTACCCGTGTATTTGCCGAAATGGCAGTGTGAAAGGGGCTTAAAAGTAGAACATTCTGAGCAGCAGTGTTCAAAAGAATTAAATCCATTGAAGTCAATAGGGTTCACACTGGTAATATTCAAATACAATTTCTCAAAAAAAAAAAAAAAAAACCTTGAAAAAAATGACAATGAAATTGTTCTCTCACAACTAATTGGCAGAATTTTTGTAGGCTGAATTAGTGCTCACATATATCAGTCATTAAATCAATTTCATCAAGATAATTTGTCTGCTGTATCACTGTATCAGTCAGAGAGCTGTCATGAAGTGTCTTCCAGCCAGTGTAAAGATCTCTTTGAGAGCTCTGTAAGTCCTGAAACTCTCCTCCTGTTGTCATAGTAACTTACTGTAGAGCCACATTAATGCCCAATCCCGATTCTATTTAATACCCCTTCCCGTACCCCTCCGCCTACCCCTTCCCCTTGTCCCTTGAAACAGAGTGTCAAGGGGTAGGTAAAAAAATATTCCCCTAAGGATTGGGGCACCACTACACTATGCCGTCACAAGTCATCATTCGTCATCTAGCTCTTACAATGCACACAAATACTGGTGTGGATTAGAGACTTTATCGTTATGTATTAATGAGCTGTTTACTTACATAAGAAATGGCGCAGCTCACACATCTAGGAGAAAATAAACTTGTCAACACTGCCCCACGACTTTTATTAAATAGTTTAAATACTGAATCGTTACATTATATTTTCCAGTGACGAGAGGATACAATCACTGTTTTTAAGTAAACTCACAATAAAAAGATAAACGAACAGATGCGAATACACGCAACTTCCATTTCTCTTTCTCTCTCTCGCTCTCTTTCGCTCTCGAATAGGCAATATTTGAGAAAATGGTTTAGCGATTTCTAATTATTGGGGGGATTAGCCCCCATCAATGTCTTCGGCAGTTATCGCCCTAATCAGACATATGCTGTGGCATGCAGTCTGTAATGATATCACTTACCATATATTAGCAATTTTTTTCAAACATTTCTTTGAGTAACATGACCATTAATATGAACTCACAATTGAATGTAACAAAACAAATTATTACTTTTTGTTAAAATCTTTATTTATGCCAAAAAAGCATACATGTATTTGTCATTTTGTTCGCTGTAGCAGCCATGTTGCCGAGATAATTCATACCCCTTCGTCTGAAGTATGGTCCCGAAAAATCTTCGTTTGAAGGGCTATCTGGCCCTTCCCCTTACCCCAACCCCTTCACGTGAATGCTTGAAATGGAGGGGTAGGGGGAAGGGCTAAGGGGTAGAATTGGGATTGGGCCTAAATGTTCTTTGTTGTGTTTGGAGTGTGTACACTCACTAAGCCAAAACAAGAGATCACTTATGAAGACAGCTGCATTTCAAAGAGTGTCTCGAAAGTGATTGTTTTTGAGAGCCAGTCCAGTTTCCTTGGAGATAACACTAATATATTGCACAAATTTGTTTCACTGATTTATTCCAGACCTCCTGATTGAGAAAACTATATTGTGTGATTTAGGCTGCTAAATAACTGCAGTGAAATTTCCCAGATATATAAATTATATATAAATGAATATATATATATATATAAATGAATATATATATATATATAAATGAATATATATATATATATATATATATATATATATATATATATATATATATATATATATATATATATATATATTTCTTGCATCAAACTGGGGTTTGCTGTAATTCTTGTAAAATATTTAAATTTGAAAGACTAATAAAATATTAGGAGCAGAGTCAAATTTCAGGAGCACCTTCTAATCAATCAAAAATTGTAATGACATATTTATAACTTTATATAAAGTATGTCATCTTTTGTGTCAAATTCATATTTATAAGCTTTTTAAAATTACTAATTAAAACAACAGAATAAAATCAAGTGGAATATATTTTCAAAAATATATCTAAATTACGGCCTATGCTCTCAATGTCAAATGCAGAAATGTTAATCCTTGCATTTATGACCTCAAGGTTAGATTATTGTAATGCTTTATTGGGTGGTTGTTCTGCACGCCTAGTAAACAAACTACAGCTAGTCCAAAATGCAGCAGCAAGAGTTCTTGCTAGAACCAGGAAGTATGACCATATTAGCCCGGTCCTGTCAACACTGCACTGGCTCCCTATCAAACATCGTATAGATTTTAAAATATTGCTTATTACTTATAAAGCCCTGAATGGTTTAGCACTTCAGTATTTGAATGACCTCCTTTTACATTATATTCCTCTATGTCCGCTACGTTCTCAAAACTCAGGCAATTTGATAATACCTAGAATATCAAAATCAACTGCGGGCGGCAGATCCTTTTCCTATTTGGCGCCTAAACTCTGGAATAACCTACCTAACATTGTTCAGGAGGCAGACACACTCTTGCAGTTTAAATCTAGATTAAAGACCCATCTCTTTAACCTGGCTTACACATAACATACTAATATGCTTTTAATATCCAAATCCGTTAAAGGATTTTTAGGCTGCATTAATTAGGCAAACCGGAACCGGGAACACTTCACATAACACCCTATGTACTTGCTACATCATTAGAAGAATGGCATCTACGCTAATATTTGTCTGTTTCTCTCTTATTCCGAGGTCACCGTAGCCACCAGATCCAGTCTGTATCCAGATCAGCGGGTCACTGCAGTCACCCGGATCCAGTACGTATCCAGACCAGATGGTGGATCAGCACCTAGAAAGGACCTCTACTGCCCTGAAAGACAGCGGAGACCAGGACAACTAGAGCCCCAGATACAGATCCCCTGTAAAGACCTTGTCTAAGAGGACCACCAGGACAAGACCACAGGAAACAGATGATTCTTCTGCACAATCTGACTTTGCTGCAGCCTGGAATTGAACTACTGGTTTCGTCTGGTCAGAGGAGAACTGGCCCCCCAACTGAGCCTGGTTTCTCCCAAGGTTTTTTTCTCCATTCTGTCACCGATGGAGTTTCGGTTCATTGCCGCTGTCGCCTCTGGCTTGCTTAGTTGGGGTCACTTCATCTACAGCGATATCGTTGACTTGATTGCAAATAAATGCACAGACATATTTAACTGAACAGAGATGACATCACGGAATTCAATGATGAACGGCCTTTAACTATCATTTTGCATTATTGACAAACTGTTTTCCTAATGAATGTTGTTCAGTTGCTTTGATGCAATGTATTTTGTTTAAAGCGCTATATAAATAAAGGTGACTTGACTTGACTTGAATAAGAATAAGTTACCAATCAAATGAAATCAGTATAAAAAAAAATATTTGTACTACAGAGATGCAGAACACAAAAGTCGCTTGTAGGTGTATTATCAGACATTTAATGAGGCTCAGAGATGGCATGAATGCAATTAAATTCGTAAATTTTGAGGTTAATGTTTAAAAAATAAAATTTTGAATAAAGAAATATTAAACTAATTAAATAACAGAAAAGATCCTTTAAAAATAAAAGTAAAACTGCCAGTAAGTGGTGGCAAATCATTGAGTATATCACTGAATCATTCATTTAATAGATTCTTTCGAATTACTGTTTTATTCAGGAATAAAATCAAGTGACTGGCTTCATGAATGGGTAACTGAATTAGATTAGTTTATCTAAAAAAAAAAAATCTGTTTATTCATAAACGAAACACTGCTTAGAGATGCACAACGGCTCAGCTCTGACTGTTTAAAAACTATTTTCGTTGATGAAATAGAGGAAAATCAGGCAATAGTTTTATAGTCAGACAATGAAAGTCACTTAATATTAATTTCTTGTATAATAAACTGTTGTATTAAGCCAATATCACATATGCAAACTCTGTCATAAAAAGCTGTCACTCAGGGCTGTTTCCCAAAACCATAGTTGCTAAGTTAGCAACTCTGTTGGTTGCAATGCAATTTCCCATTGCCAACCAAATAAGTTGCTAACAGGTTAGCAACTATGGTTTTGGGAAACGCACCCCAGCTTAGTTCATCGCAATCTCACAAAGTTCAATTATAACCAGTGTTTGGAATAACGGCGTTTAAAAGAACGGCATTTAAAAGAATGGGTTAATAACGAGATAAGCGATTATGATTGGCTAAGGCAGAGTCATGCATTTCATGGTAGCCAATCAGAGCCAGTGTTTTCACACACACGCGCCAGCGGCGCCAAACACACACAGTCACACACACGCAACAGCTACACAGAGATTCGCAGGAGCAGCAGAAATGGCGAGTCAGGAGCAATCCGATGAAAAGTTGGCATTTTCAAGGTGGAGATATAAGCACTACTTCAAATTCATTGTAGTCAAAGGCAAGAACGTGCATGTAATGTGTACATGTAATGTGTGACACACGCATCTACAAAGCTAGTGGCCAAAAACACTTTTCTTACAAAGAGTGCAGGATAAAACTCTTGCTGTCTGTTGACGTGCAATAAAATCTCGAAAGTTATGTACGAACACCTGTCTGTTCTACTTATTTCAACTGACTTGTGAAAACTGCTAAAAAAAAAAAAAAAAAAATTCTTTGATATTTAGCAACTTTTTTTTTTTTTCTTTTTTTTTTTTTTACAGTAACGCAAATAGTTACTTTCCCTGGTAACGAGTAACTTTTATTATAGAGTAATTCAGTTACTAACTCAGTTACTTTTTGGACCAAGTAGTGAGTAACTATAACTAATTACTTTTTTAAAGTAACGTTCCCAACAGTGATTATAACTGACGAAGCTGCCTACACTGCACAATGAATCTCTTATTTATACCGTTTAGACTTTGTTATAATGAGAGTATTTGTGAGCTAGCAAAACTAAGCACTGAACAAAACTTGAGCAGTGAGTGGATTCTGATTAACATCGGGTTCAAGGAATCAACAGATACTGTTGCAATCAAAATTACTCAACCCCTCAGAGACGGCAGTACTTAACAAATACAAGCTTTTCTGAAGATCCAGGATAAAAATAAAAAATTGCATCTATAACAGTTCACTGGCATATTAAAAGTGATATTGTCAATATATAATGTAATATTTTTGAATTATAAGATTTTTTAAATAATACTGCTCTCATAATTATTCAACCCCTATTCAACGTTGCTGTTTTTAAATCACTTATTTGCATGGTGGGGAATAAAACAGTCTCAAAACACAATTAAGCCTTCAGAAACTCTATTGAAAACAGAATTAGCTTGAGCTGTTACACATACATACAGTTAGCCCATGCATGTGTTGAAGTTGAGAAGCAAAAATGTCAACCGAGATCTCACAAAAGCTAAAGAGAATAAATATTGTATTACTTTAGAAAGGCTAAGGCTGTATGAAGATTACCAAGACATTGAAAGTTACTAGAGACACAGCTCTCAGCCTTATTCCTTAGCTTAAAGTGGTTTTACCAGAAAACCTTTGAAGGTGTTGATGAAAACACAATATCATAAAATGTTTAATCAGAGCAACAGAGAAAAACCTGCAAGGTACAGCCAAAGACTTGCAAGATGACCCGATGAAAGGAAGAAAACCATTTAAATGCCATGTGTAAGAAGAACACTAGACAAGTATGACCTTCATGTTGAGACATCTTGCAGAATACCACTCTTGATCAAGAAGAACAAAAGGCCAACTTGAACTTGATAAAATTCATTTGTGAAGACATGTGGAGCTCTGCAATAATCTTTTATTGAGTGATGTGACCAAACTGGAACTTTTTGGACCCACGGATCAGCGGTATGTCTGCTGCAAAAAAGGTAAAGCTCATAAGAACACCACCATCTCCATCCTCAAACTTGGAGGTGGATCAGTCCTGTTATGGGATTTCTTTACTGTAGAAGGAAGTGGAAATCATGACTGTATGAAGGACATCATGGATTCTTTGAAGTATCAGGCCATTTTGACAAGAATTGTGATGCCTTTGGTGCAAAGACTGAAGCTGATGATCAGCTGGACTTTCCTGCAGGACAGTCATCCCAAAGTACAAATCCAAATCTACTACTGCTTGGTTCAGGGATCAGTCATAGAATGTACTTTAGTGACCTGTTCAGTCTCCAAGCTTAATTCTCATTGCAAATATCTGGTTGAATTTGAAGATAGCAGTGGCAATGTGAAAACCAAAGATTATCAGTGATCTGGAAGCCTTTTCAGCCGAGGAATGGGCCAAGACTGTAGTAGAGAGGTGACAGAAGCTTCTAAACATTAACAGACAGCATTTATTGGTGATTTTAAAGAATAAAAGATTCTGCACAAAGGGGGTTGAATAATTTTGAACATGAATGTTTAGAGCCAATTCGAATTTTATCATGATTCATCAATGTTCCATTCTCAGAATCACTCAAAAGTGTATTAACAAACTCTCTCTAATACTTTACTGATGCCTTTGTTGAATTGATTTCATAAAATGTTGTTCTCCGCAGCAAAATGTCTTGCAGGTCAAGGGGTTTTAATAATTTTGATTGCAACTCCATGTCTGTGATACATAACGCTGCAAAAACACGTTGGAAGTTAGAAACCTTTAAAGTTCCCCTGAGTGCAAACACAAATATGCTGATCGGGTCAGTCGCACTTTCAATGACTTATTTGTTTTCAAGTTCTTTCCAGGCATTGAATCCATGTGTCTGATATTCAAGTACTTTCAAGAAGCGTGGGAACCCTGTCAAATCTAAATGAACTGGGAAAGTTGATCAGTTTCACAAAGCCTTCATTATAACACACGGAATAAAAAAAATATATATATTAGCCTTTATCTCACAATAGCCCTGAAATGATTGTTTTGCTAAATTAAGCTGGTCTTTAGGCTAATGCACAACCTACAACTAGAGAAAAAAGAAATTTCACACATTTCTCATCATAAACACTATCTACTATGACAATGGTAAAATATTATAAGTTGAAAGATGCAAATTAAGGATTTTCTCCCAAATATAAACCTCCATAAAGAAAATGCTTACTGTGACTTTATGCAGTAAGATGGTGATAATAAAAGACCACACTCTGCAACATCAGTAAGATGTATAATAGCCATATGTGGGCAAAATCGTTATAATTAAAACACTTAATGTGGCTAAATGGACAAAGACAGTGGTATAACAAAAAGATGCTCAATGTGATTCTTTGCGCATTCCATGCAAATTCTGGGCTCTACTGCTTTTCTGTACATAGTATGCTTTATTAATAAGGTGTATATTGAATTTGGTCCTTCAAATTTGGTCTTAGTACATTATGCCACGTTGAAGCATTTTAAAATGTTTTTGGTCACTATAATCATGATATGAAATCATAATGTTTCATCTCTAAAATATAGTTTTCTCAGATTAACTGACCTTGCAAATTTATGCTGACTCAGAGCCAGAACCTTCCCTCTGACCTCCGCCACTATCTTGCTCTTGTCTTCTGGACGCCCATGCTCTAAAACATGCTGGATCACGTAGTTACCATACTGATCCTGCAAGGTGGAAACAGGCAAACGACAGTGGGAGGGAGAGAGAAATACAAAATATTACTGTAACAGCTCACAAATAAATAAATCTCAAACAGAACAAGATATGTAATACTAGTACAAGGCTGAGCAAGGCTACTTTAACCACATACCCTCACAATAAAACAAATGATCTTTAAAAAGCTTAAAATTGGTATTTGGCAAATAACCCTACAGGAAACCACAAAACACCCACTCAAATACAGACAGACCAACATTCATTTGGAAGGTGGCAAAAACGCACACGACAATGTCAGAAGCTGTGTCTATACCCTTTGTCTATCCTACCTTTCCCTCAAATTTGAAGGAACAGCCACTATTTTATTGTTTTAGGTAGACTTATTTGCACAAGATTAGGTCAACTATTATGGATGCACATCATGAATCAAGTTGGTGGTCTGAGGTGCTCTGGGTGGAGAAGAAACAGAAAATTATTGAAAGCGCCAGAAACACTGAATTACAAAGTGATTTAAAAAAAATCATTAAAAGAGAGAAAGACCTTATAAAGAGAAATGTTCCTATTTAGTTTGGGTGACAACAAACAAGGCTGTGAGGTTTAAATGTGCAGTTTGTTGAATATGTCAGGACTAAACTAAGCATTTAGTTTTTGATTGACAGAACATTATGAATCAGGCTTTAGTGTGTCAACATGCAAGATATCTACTGAAAGTGCAGACCTGATGTAAAAATACATAACACATCATTAACGAATGTTAACACATCATTGCAAAGTTACTACATTACAGTACTATGATATAGTATAATAAATTGGTATTAGTAACAATATCTTGACATTTTACTGGTAATGTCACAATACCAGAATGTTGGTAGTCTGGTAGTCAACACTATATACTCCTATATCTCAAAGGCTTGCTTGTGTCATATTAATTGTTGTCTTAAACTAATAAGGTCTAGAATATATTAGGATTGGGTTTTAGGCAGAAAGTAGAGATGTGGCAGCCATTAAAGAAGAAAGTTGTGTTAAAGTAAAGTGTGAGTGAAAATAACCCTGCCATGTAAATAGCAACTGGAGAAGCAACAAGGTGTTAAACACAGGCTGGTTAGGAGGTAGACGAGGAGACGCCAGGAGGTTCTTGTGAGTGGGAGGAAGGCACGTGACTCTGACCTTGAACAGTGCATCGCTGGACACTGTATAATATGTTTTGGGGGTCATCTCCAATGAAACGCCTTGATACTTCTAGATAAAATAAGTGAGGGGGGCAAGGGGTAGGTAATGTTTTGCATCATAAAAATCCATCAGCACATCTAACTGGACATAAGAACATCCTTCAAAGCAATTGAATGCTACTTCAAAGAAGGCAAAAAGGTGTAAAATTAACAAACAAGTCATGCAGAAAACATCATGCAATCGCCTCCACCCTATCCCACAAAGTACTACAACCCTAAGCTCATCTCATTGCATGGCCTCTTTTCCATTCACACAGAAGGAACAATGAAGAAGTGTATTTGTCTATAAAGTTCCCAAACTCAAAACATAATTATACTGTAATGAATAAAATATTAATAATTATAATAATAATGCATTACACACACACACGGTCCTAATGGCTTGAGCTGCCTAATAGGGTAGGGGTGGAAATCTTTAGTCACCTCACGATCCGATCCTGGGAGTCATGATCCGATTCCAGAATGAGATCTACTTTTCCCCCCATTATTAATTAGTTAGTTTACCTACTTGAGAATCTGAAAATTCTTACATAAGTACTTTTCAAAATAATTACAAATTAAAAAAAATAAAAATTGAAACAGTTAAGAATTTTATACTAATATAGTTTCAAAACATGCAAGCAAGTAGCAAATAATAGAGAGGAGTAGAGAAACATATTACAAATAACAAACAGAGTGCTTTTAGTATTTAAGATTATCTGGACATTTTCGATTTAAGAACTGGGAGTGATTTTTCTTAATCTTTACTGTTGCTTTTTTACTATGACATCATGAACAGCGGGAGATCTATTTAAGCTGCATTCATGTACGTATCTCTTTTGAAATACAAGTACAAATACAAATACAAACTTTATGAAAGATTATTGTACAGAAGGTTTGAGTGGTGTATGTGCATAAGGAATTGGAAGCAAGTGGAATACGGTTGTTTCTATAATCAAACTTAGTGTCATAACTGGTTAAAAACGAAGCTCAGAATCATTGGAGAGAGAATCGCGATGCAACGATGGATCGTTTTTTTTCTTACTATAATAGGGTAACATTTTAGACATCATAGGCACAAACTACAAAAATACTAAAACCAGGCAGCAAGTTAAGTTACTTGATTTAAACTACAGGGAAGCACTGCATGTATTTAATAATGTAGAAATAAGGCAATCACAGAACTATCTTCTATTTCACTCATTATACATTTATGCAGATATACACATTTAAAAATAAAATCTCACAAAATATTGTCTCCGTGTCCTAAAAAGCCTTAAATAATCTTTTTTTTTTCAAATAAAACTTACTACAGAATTATAATGTCCCTTCCTCCTAAATACCAACCACTCTAGTTGTAAAAAAAAATAATAATAATAAAAATAGGGCTGGATCAGAATAATCGAATATTCATTCAGTGGGTTGGCATTCGATTTTCAATTTTGAGATTTGAATAATGTTTGCTTTTTTTAACACCTGGCATTACCCACGAAATGGTCTTCATTCACGCTTGAATATATCCGTTGTTTTGCTTTGTTTTTTACTACTGGGCCAAACGGTTCTAAGGACTGTCAGATACGGTTACAGTTGTATTTCCATGTGAGCCTGGTACGGCGTTGCATTGAGAAACAGCTCTGGGTTAGACAATCGTGCTTATGCTGCATTCCAGGCAGGTTTTTGAGTCCATAAGTCACGACTTCAAACCATGACTCACGACTTTGTAGCATTCCAGGCAAGTCACGCCAAACTCCTTTCATTTTCTTTTAAACAATCGTTCAGGGAAATGTATATATACAACCATTACAATGAAGCAAAATATTATAACCAAGCCTTTTTTTTTTTCTTTTTTAAAAAACGATTTTATGTTTAACCACTAAAGAGACAACAGAGCCAGCGGCACGTATTAGAAGGACTAGCCGAGGTGAGACTGCTCTCGGCGGATACATGAGCACTGAGCTCCCGTTGATTGCGTGGAGCTGACCGTCTCCGAAATCGGCAAAATATTTTCAAATAGGTGCTGTGTTTATAAATAAACCACAGATTTGACTTTTAAACAACTACATTCTCACCTGAAATACTTTTAAAATTACATTTCATTACACAATAACAGTAATGTTTTGGAAACGATCTGAATAAATGGTGGTTGAAATCACAATGCTGCGTGAACTCAACCAATCAGCATGTTAAGCGCCCAAGTCTCGCCCCAAAAATTTACGGAACTTTGAAAAAGTACTACCTCGCCAGCAGGGACTTTTTGAGGGCATTTTTTTTGCCAGACATTCATTTAGTTCCTGGTTCCTGCGGTGGAAACACACGAGTACCAGCCCAAAGTCCCTAGTTCCTTGGAAAAGTGGCTATATATATATTGATATTATACCCGTCGTCGCTTTGTTTATTTGATTTTTCACATCAGATTTGAGCCTTTTTTTCTATTATTGTATGAAGTAAATATCAGATAAAAAAGGAATCCCAAAAACAGAAATATCTGATCATAGTCCATATTGCTGTTATATTAATATTATATTACACCTGCATTACCGAGGCAATGACTGACGCATTTGTATTGCATTTAGGGCTGAAACGATTCCTCGAGTAACTTGAGTACAAAAAATGATCGAGGCAAATTCCTCCGCCTCAAAGCCTCTTTTAATGTATTTTAAATCTCACGTCAGGTTCTTTCGCAATGATTTTTTTTTATGTGACAACGCATTTACGTCACCCACAAAGCGGAAGGAGACACAAGCGCTGCGTCCGAGTCAGCAGCGTTTTGATTTGAGGGCGCGGGCAAACGTAAAGAGAACGTTGTGGCGTGTGTCCATTGCAAGATAGAGCTGGCATACCACAACTAGGGCCCTATGAGTTCATCGATGCAGAAAACGCGGAGGGAATTGCGGAATCCAGTCATAAAAACGGAATTCACAGTTTAACATGGAATGGCACGGAATTTGTCAAATTTTGAATGAATTAATCAAAAATAGGTCATTGCACTTACATCAAATCACGATATGGACTAATATCTGTAAATATTAAGCCGGAACAGTCTATTTAAATATGAATCCTGCTTGTTCTACGTGTCTCTGTTAATGAATGGAGCAGAAGCACATCTCTGTTTATTTACACACACTGAAGCGTGCGTGACGCTTGCAGTGATTTCAGCGTCTGATTTCTCACTAAATAAGACGTGAACACATGAACAACATCTCCAGAACTGCTCTGACAGTCACTTCATGAGCATTTGACCGTTTGATTTGAGTAAAACTAGCGTCAAATCACATACACAGAAGTGTAAAGGTACGCAAACCCGTCAAAATAAAAGTCCGGTTAAAGAATGTTCAGCAGTGTACATAGCCTACTACTACAAAAAAAAAAAATCAAACATTTTTTTTAAGGTTTAATCACACAACATTTCTTCCATGTTTTATTTTTAATAGTAAAACCCCTTTGTTTACCGAAAAGTAATTTTCAATAATTAAAAGATAAAGTAAATTAATGTTTTATGTGTTTAATGTTTAATGTGCATCTCAGAAAATGCTTTATTAAAAACCCCAACTGAATGGCACTTAAATGCACTTAATTGATCTGTCAATTTTATTGTCATTGTTCACAGTACAAGTACAGACAGAGAAACAATGGGTAATAATTAAATGTTTATTTTTGATGTATGCATTGCATTCTATGCATTTAAAAAATAAAAATTTATTTTTTTCTAAAAAAGGAAACTTAGTTGTTAATTTTAAGAGACCCAGGAGTCTTATTTTCTCTTGCATAATTAATATTGCACTTTAATTAAGCAAAAACACATTTTATCCGATTACTCAATGGGATTTTTGGTAGAATACTCGATTACTAAAATATTCGATAGCTACAGACCTAATTGCATTCCAAAGAGTTCAGTTGTCAGCACCACAGTGGAAAATGAAACGTATCCATGCTGACTGGCATGGAATAAAACGGTTAAGCAAAGAGAACCGTTTGACCCAATACTGGAAAAGCGGCTTATGAATCGCCCGTAAGTGAACGCCATGATTCAGTTCATCTGGAAGACCTTAGCTGTATGGGAGCACTTTAAATTGCATGAGGACAAGATAAAGGCAGTGTGCCAAATATGCTAATTGAAACTTGCCTGCCACAACAGCACATCAAGCTCTGTAAGTAGTACCAAAGTCTCTATTCTATAGTCTTTGGTAGTACACCTATAGAAGGCTATATTGTTGGGGTAAAAAAAAAAAAAAAAAAAAAGACAAGCTGCTTTTATCTGCCATGTTAATCAGTAATTTTAAACATGTTAAAAATGTGCACTTAATTTACGAATACGGCACCCATAAAAATAGACAAACAGTACAGTAGCCTGCCTAATAATGTGTTTATATTAAAAGTAGGGATGGGCGATATGGATCAAAAAATATATCTCGATATATTTTGCTATATCTTGATATAAGATATATATCTCGATATCTTTACAGGAAAAATAACCCCCCAAAAACTACTGCAAAAACAAATATGCCAGATATTACATGTTTAGGGCCCTATGAAACGTTTTATTTTTTCTTCACCATATGTTTTATTGTTACCTAATTCTGTTTTAGCGTGTAATTATTTAAATGCATAAAAACAACTTAATTAGTTCTTAAAAATTCTACACAAATTCTTACAATAGCCTTATGTCAAATGTTTTTTCCCTTCAGAAATTCTGTGTATTTACATTTTTCTGGTTATCGAATGAAGACATTCATTTAATTTATCTTTTAATTATTTAAAATTAAGCAAACTTTATTTTTTGGTAAATAAAGGGGATTTACTATTAAAAATAAAACATGGAAGAAATGTGTGATTATTCCTTTAAAAATTATGTTTGTTTCTTTTTAATAGTAGTAGTAGTGGGCTATGTACATTCTGCTGAACAATAGTAATAGATTTCTGGCAAATACTTTTATTTTGACGAACCGTTACAGTTCTGTGTATGTGATACTACAGTCTATGATGTGATATGATGCTAGTTTTACTCAAATCAAAATCAAATCAAAATCAAACGGTCAGATGCTCATGAAGTGACTCTCAGAACAGTTCTGTAGATGTTGTTCACGTGTTTACGTCCTGATTTAGTGAGATGACAGAAGCACGCGCGCTTCCGTGCGTTTGATGAATGAAGACTTGCTTCTGCGCCATTCATTAACACAGACATGCAGGATTCATATTTAAATAGACCTTTACGGTTTAATATTTGCAGATATTAGTCCATATCGCGATTTGATGTAAGTGCAATGACCTACTTTTGATTAATTCATTAAAAATTTGACAAATTCCGTGCCATTCCGTATTAAACTGTAAATTCCGTTTTTATGACTGGTAGGGGTGTAACCGTTTCGGTACAGAGCTTTCGGTATGGTGCACGTGTGTACCGAATGCAATATTTTGTATTCGGAACATAGGTACATTTTCGTGTTTCCAAACGAACATATTAAGTGGCGGAAGTCTCCACGTTCAACGCAAATCCCGCCCTGCAGCTGATTCTCACCCCTCTTTCACACCGCAAGCCTGAGCAGCGCGCAAGCAGCGTGTATTTTTTTTTCGGCGTCCATGTTAATCAATGAGTGCATTCACACCGGGAACAGGAGCAGCGCGTGAGCGCCAAGCAGGAGCAGCGCATGAACAGCAGTGCAGCGAGGGTTTCGGCGTCCGGTCTATTTTTGCTGTGCTGCTCACGCTCAATTAAAGTGAAAGCACACTTTTGATGGACAATAAATGTGATTTAACACAAAACGTGCTCAAAATGCACAGAATAAGCATGTCAAGAGTTTTAACAACAATGCCAATGTCTAGTTTTCACATTTATGCCAGAAAAGAAAATTAAGTATAACAAATATGTATTTACCCATTTAAACTTTTTAATTAATCGTTTTGGGTGAAAGTATGGTGTATTGTTATAAAAACAAATGTTGAAAGAATTATAACCATTGTTTGGTTATACTGTCTGCCGAACATGCTTTGCAGCCGCTGCTGTGATGCTGTACTTACACGCTTCCAGTGTGAATACTCGCGAGAGTCTGCTGCTGTAGGTGACATAGAGGGAGGCCGCCCACAGACCAGGATCTTGTGTTCACGACAACAATATCTATACTTCATGTTGAGCATAAATATAAAGCCTACTGATAAAGGACACCGTCAACCGTATTGACGGCAAAATAGACTATGTTTGACAGGTGCAGTATGCCAGTGTGTCACCGGCCTAAGGTTTTAAAAAGGCATCACGCGAGTGTAAACATCACTACAACTAGGAAAAAAACGATTGTAATTCAAACGCAGCTCCCGTCGGCATTTAAACAGACCTTTGCTCTTAATTCCGATCGGGCCAACGTAATAACGAAATCTGAGCAGGTCTAAAAACTGAAACTGTTGTTGCTGCACTTTACACTTTGGAAAAACCGAGGTACGTACCAAACCGTGATTTTTGCGTACCGTTACACTCCTAATGACTGGAATCCGCAATTCCCTCCACGTTTTCCAAGTATCCAAGTATCTCCATATAATGGAGACAGTTGTCCTTTTTTTGAGACTTTTTTTTTGACTAACGTTAGTTCTGTACACGCGAGGGGAGGGGGGACAAAAGCAAGGAGGCGACCGAGCGGGGGCGAGCACAGCACAGAGAAGGCAAACAAGCAAAGTGGCGGAATCAGAATTAAATATAAACAATATATCGATATATACGATGTGTCAAAATCCATATCGTGTTTAAAAAATATCTCAATATATTTTTTAATATCGAGATATCGCCCACCCCTAATTAAAAGTATCGTTCTTAACAGACCTGTGTGTTTTGTATTGCTAGTGCAAGGTGTCCGTTCTCGGAGCATATAAGCCCTGCCTGCGTGAGGGGAGTTTTTTTTTCTTTTTCTGTAGCTTATTAAAAGTTGATTAAATCTGAACGTGTAGCATGTCAATATTGAACCAAAATGCGGCACTGCACTCCCTTGGTTCTGCAACAGCTCAACCACCATGTACAAAGTCGACTGGATGAACGGTTCTCAAGATAATAAAAATGCAACCAGACAGATATTCCTTCCTTTATTAGAAAGAAGAATTTTCACCCCCCTCCCTCTGAAGTGTTGATTATTACAGAAGCTTCGAAGCTCAAAAAGTGGTATTTTGACAAGCCCTAGTAAACAATGATTGTAAAATCTATTGGCAATTAAAAAAAAAAAATTCTCCCCAACTTCTAGTTTCAATAAGAAATCACAACTGTACAATTTTGCAGGGTCGTTAAGAACAGAGTTGTGTTAGCTCAGCAATATGCTAACATTTCACTGAAATTAACTGAGCATTAGTCGAGTCTCATGAGTAAACGTTATTTGCCATGAAGACCATATGTAATCAGTCATATGTTTGGATGCATCCTTAGGACCCATTCACACGGAATGTTTTTCAGGGTTTCTGCAGGATTTTTAAGCTCAAATTTAAGACTTTAAAACCTTTTTTAAGACCTACACAAAATTAATACCATATGAGTACCATATTAAACTGACTAATTACTGTAAAAAGCATTTACAGTTTAGATAAGTTTTCACAAAAACAAAGTTTTATAAAATTATACTTTACATCCCAGCATTTTTGTTAAGAAAATGGATCAAAAAGTATTAGTCGAAAGTATTATATTAATTTAAACAATTATCAATAATTATATCCATTAATTAAATAAATTAGGTTTGTGCAATATTGAAAACAAAATTATATACATAATTCTCAAATATTAACTACTTGTTTATTGAACTGTTGTATAAAAATAAATATCACATTTGTAATCCTGCTTGCTTTTGGAGAAAAAAAAAAATATTGTCACTCTTCGTGTGATATTAACTATATGAAATTATATAAATGTATACATTTTCTGCCCCCTATTTTAAATTGTGATGATTCTTAATGCATTTTAATAGACCGATTAATTCATGCAGTGAACACACTCTAAATGCATGCACGCTGTAGGTGTGTTTTGTGTTAGCTTTATACTCTATAGCTAATTACGATATTGCAGACAATACATATAGCACAACCCTAGGTTTAGATATTTATAATGCATTGTCTTCTTATCGATCCACCAGTTTACATTTAAATCTCCGTGTGTTTGCAGGGTAAAAACATGGGTCGATTTTCGCATTGGTCTGAATTAAACAAAACAACATTTTTATTGAAAATGCTCATTCATTCTGTGCCAGTAGGTGGAGGGTTTGGTAGAAATATATTGTTTCCCCGTTAGTTCACCCAAAAATCTAAATAATCTCATTAATAACTCACCCTCATGTCGGTCCAAACCAGTAAGACCTCCATTTATCTTCGGAACACAGTTTAAGATATTTTAGATTTAGTCCGAGAGCTCTCAGTCCCTCCATTGAAACTGTGTGTACGGTATACTGTCCATGTCCAGAAAGGTAAGAAAAATGGTCCAAAAATAGCAAAAACTACGACTTTATTCAGCATTGTCTTCTCTTCCATGTCTGTTGTGAGAGAGTTCAAAACAAAGCAGTTTGTCATATCTGGTTCGCGAACTAATCATTCGATGTAACCGGATCTTTTTGAACCAGTTCACCAAATCGAACTGAATCGCGGAGTAATTCATTTACTCAAACAGTACACTGACTGAACTGCTGTGAAGAGAGAACTGAAGATGAACACCGAGCCGAGCCAGATAATGACTCATTCACGAATCAAGAACCGTTTCTGTCAGACGTGTCCGATTATATGACGGTGAGTTATTAATGACATAATTTTGATTTTTGGGTGAACGATCCCTTTAATGGCAGAACACAAAGCAGTGCAGCACCGGATATTGAAGGTGCAGCACTCGTTTATTCAATGAAATCATAGCCTTTTGAAGTTTAATCCTCACATTCAGCCATATCGCAATTCTGGTTTTTCAATCTATAAATTTAAGACAACTTAAATTACACTTTCAGTTCTGATTGCACAGATAAGAGCAATACAGTAATCAAATCTGTAAAGGGTCTACTTTTTTTATACACATAATAACAACAAAACTTTGTGCATTTATAAAGTAAAGAAAAACAAGGTGCGCTGTCTGCAGCCTTGGTCTGCGGTGATCTTCATTTAGAAACCTGTCATTAAAATGTAAACTGTAACTCAGTGCATACTCAACGAAGAGACATGACAGATATATCTATAGAAACCTTGACATGTCTACTTTTAAACCAAGCAACTGCTACTGAAAACAAAATATTCTGAGATAAAGCAATCCATATGAAAACAACGCAATGTCCGTCTTTCATGTTTCCTTTCATTATATCTAATGTGACCATGCTCTGAACGTGCTATTGTGATTATAATGTTCCACGTGAAGCGCGCAGTGTGTTTATGCCCATACCACAGAAAACAAAGCAACGAGACTGTTCAAGTTTTTTTATTTTACTGTTTGCTTTGCGCTAATGATTACCTCAGGATTTGAGTTTTGGATTTCCTCAGAAAAAAAGAATGAAGAGCTTTGTCCAGCAGAGATCATAAACATAAGTCTATATATATATATATATATATATATATATATATATATATATATATATATATATATATATGATGACTTTTTGATGACTATAATTGCTGACTAAATGTATAATCAAGTGAAACATTATGAAGTTTCATTCACATCATCTAAATGTTCTGAGTATCAGTGGCCATTACAACAATGTTAATAGTTTATCATTTAGATTATTTGAGAGCACATAAACAATATACACTTTGGAAATGCTAGTTATGAGAATTTATATGAATTTAATGAGAAATTAAAATGTATTTAGCACACATGATGATAAATAAAAATGACTAATATGATGTTACCTACATTGCTGTTCTTTCAATTTATCAAAAAAAAAAAAAAATTCTCAGCTCTTTTCAACATTAATAATAATAATAATAATAATAATAATAATAAAACAACATTGCAACAAAAATTGAAAGAATGAGATGCATTAACTTCAACGATGCATTTTTTTTCTTTTGGAATACTGTGACTTGCACTAGATGCTGCAATAGATGCAAGTGCAATAGTTATAAGCACACCAGTCAAATTCTATCTAGTGTATGCTTATATAGAAAAATAATGGTAAATGAAGCTCGGTCTTTGCAACAGTGCATTATTTAAATTTTGACATTTTTTTTTTAATGAAAAGAGGCCACACAATAAGAAACTAACTACAGACATCAGAGATTCTCAGAATTGCCAAATGACATTCAGGAAGTCATACCTGTCCCAGCTGCTCAGAGTGCTGGTGGAGTTCTTCCAGGATGGGCAGGGTCTGCTCCTGGGTACAGTGCTCCAATATACGCTGGATCACCCTGCAGCCATACGGATGAGTGGACAAAACAAACACCTACACACAGACACACAAAAACACATTAACAGACATTATCCTGCATCCAGTTCACCAGAAGACATTACATCACTGATCATTTTCTTAAAAACCAATATATAGGGTCAGGGAGGTATAACCAAAATCATTTTGTAATGTATGAGAATTTCCTGTCACATATAGTTAACAAAATAATTACTGTTTTTATTCCATATTGTTTAAAAATGAAAGTCAAACTAAAAGACAAGATCATAAAAAACGTAAACAACTAGGCATAGCCTGAAGTAGAGCTAAATTAACTGTTTAAATGTTAAATTCACATCTTTACTCATGGCATGGCTCACCCAGCATTTTCATATTAGTCGGTTTCTTCATTACACAGAGAGGCCCAGTCATAGATACAACTACCAAGTTAAACCTTTGTTTTAAGTACTAGTGTGAACAACTAACAGTTAGATAAAGGATGAACAGTCTTATGTTTACTTTTTCAAATTAGACCAATGTAAGTTTTAATATAACTGACTTTGATACGTATGAGCATTTTTTAAAGAAATAAATTAGATGACTAACATGTAATACTAGTTTAAGTATTTTATGCAACTGGCTCCAGGTGTAAGTTACAAAGCAGTCCTGTCTACTGGTATATAGTAAGTACTTTATTTCTATAGATCCTTTCTAGAGCACAAAAGATAATAACAGGGGTTAAAGCAAAAAACAAATCCTGAGCCTGAAGGTTTTTCCGGGGGCGGGGCAACACATGCAAAGGATGCAATGACTGTGACAACTTTAACATTTGAAAGGATACTATGGCAAAGTTATTGCTTTCTTTATTCAAACTGATTTTCTTTTTCATGAATATATGATTGACCTGCAGAATGAAAGCTGTACTTGGAAAATCATGAGCTATATCTCCGCTTATCGACACTATTTGTGTGACAACACACTTAGCTAATGAGATGAGACAAAGGGTGCTTTCACATCTCAAGTTCGGTTCATTTGGTCCGAACCAAGGGCAAACAATTACATATTGTAGCATTTTTCAGCTTTTTTGGTTCCTTTTCACACCACACTGATTGCTTTGGTCCGTACCAGTTGAAACGAACCAAAATGCAGTCACATGACAACATCCACATCACTCATTGGCCATGACGTATTTCCTAAACTAGTTTTTGATTGGTCAGAATTTACGTGCAGGAAAATTCCAACATAAGAGGAAAAGACAGCAAACAACACAGAGACAACACAACTATGGATAGAAGACTGCGTGGGCTGGTTTTGTCCCTGGCCATAATCTATTACATTGTTTGTCTACACCACAATATGCAAACAATACATTTCTATAATGAAGCGCGGATGCAGCTTGAAACCAACGTTCTAATGCACTGCAAACGGCGAGCGGGCATCGCTCGTAACTTCAAGCGGAGGCGTGCATAAATTCTTCTTAACTCTGACATGCTCATGGTCATCAGACCAAATTTCTATGAGGCCAATTATTATTTCATCATGGCCAATGAGTGATGTGGATGTTGTCATGTGACTGCATTTTGGTTCGTTTCAACTGGTACGGACCAAAGCAATCAGTGTGGTGTGAAAAGGAACCAAAAAAGCTGAAAAATGCTCCGGTGTATAATTGTTTGCCCTTGGTTCGGACCAAATGAACCGAACTAGAGATGTGAAAGCACCCTAATACAGTTACTTGGTTCACTAGAATGTGACAATATTTTAATACTGTTTTTAAGAAGTTTTCTATAAAATGTTTGCCTTTTTATTACAAAAAGTAAAAATGCAGTTGTATTTAGAAATATTTTAACTAATCTAGGGCTGTAAGTAATGATTCTTTTGGTAATCAATTAATCTACTGATTATTTTGACAACTGAGTAATCTTTTTTTTTTTAGTAACACAAACAGACCTAAGGGAAAACCAGGCTTTAGTATGACCATTTATATATAAACTAACAATGAGGCAATAATAATTGGCTCAAATAAAGGTCACCGTGATTTTGCCAAGTAAGACATGTTCCTGGATCAACATCTTTTGTTGATCCTGGATCAACATTACTGTCCAAAAATATATAAGACTTAATATAAATATAATCTATTCCTAAAATCAGTGGGAAATGATAGCTAATTGACAAGGGCGTAGAAGCACCTAACCCTGATTTTAAGCCTAAAACAGATATTTTCTGAAAGGTTATATCTCTATTCTGATTGGTTGATTGGACTGTTTTTCCAGGATCAACAAGGATGTTGATCCAGGAACATGATGTACTTGGTGAAATCACGCTCACCATATATATAACATGAACATAACTTAAGTACATTATATTTTAAAACCAATACCTGCAGAGGGCGGTGACGTTTCACTTTACAGCTTGATTAAACAATGTTTAAATCCATTAAATTTTAATATTTGGCCACGTGCAGAAACATTTATTTTGAAATCACGATGTACAATACAAAGGCATATTTAGACGTAGCTTGATATATCTGCGGTGTTAGCAAAGGTATATAAATAATTTACGTTACAAATCTAGTTAAGCAATTAAAATTCACAGCGTAAACAGAGGAAGAGTTTATCCCCTTTCACATATACAGTCTTTACTGGTAAATTACTGGTAAAGTTACCATTAATAGATCATGTGTGAAAAGGACCTTTTAAGAAATCCCGGTAAATATGTTTTGGCAATCATATCATTCTTATGGAGATGACATGATAACTCTGAGCTGTTTACAAAGCTCCGCTGCTTTATAATGAGCTTTTCTATGTAAATACGCGCTAGATGGATATATTTGACCATTTCGCCAACAGCTTTTTGTCGCGTTTCTCCATTCATCAGGGCTGCGACTCTGCAATTGAATATTATTATGCGCGCATCGTGTTTATAAAAGCAAAACATTCTGACTGGCTACTAATGTTAGTTTGGTTGAGAGTGAAAGTTGCACCTCTCATACCATTGGTAGGCGAACGCATGGACTCAAAAGTGATACTCAACAAGATTTCTTTTTTTTTTTTTTTTTAATATAGGATTAAACGCTGCACACCGGGAATCCGGCACGGTGCCGGAGAACTTTAAGCCCTGTAATAATTTGTAACACACACAAAAAATATATAGCCAGAAAATTTCTACCAGGGTATAAATGGTATAGCACAAAAATTGCATTATTTTTGTTATAATGTTTTCCCTATTTAAAAGCGGTTACATGAGTGGTTACACGAGAAAGTATGGTTATACAAAACAAAACGTGGCGATTTCTAAGCAGATAAAAAAGTATAACTTATAAGTTAGAGGGGAAGGGGAAGTTTTTTTGGAATCCTAAAGAATTAATGGTGCTAAGCTAAATGCCAGCATAGTGGCACTGTGCGCTACAGGGATTGACTGTGCACACTGCGATGGGAGAGGTTTGCATCAACTCGTCCAAGTTGAAGGAAGAACAGTGGAATATTGAAAGAAGGTGGCATTTTCCTTTGATAAAGACTACAGTAGACTACAAAGGTTCTTAAAGAAACTTGCTAACAGACATGAACTAATATGCATCAATATTTGGTCTGCCACCAGCATGCAAGTAAATCCTGTTTCTGGGTGTTTTAAGTGTCTGTGGAGCTGATACCTGTCCCTGAAAGGCATCAATGATGAACTGAAGAGCCTGGGGCTGGACACACTCAATGCATTTCTGCACAACATGATTTCCATTCTGATCCTTCACACATTTCAGCACATGGCCATCCAACTCCCTTACGATGTCACTCTGACATGAGAAATAAAACATTTAAACCTTCAATTTAACATTTAATTTTACTCATTCTGCAGTTCTGAGAACTACCACCATTTCTAAACATTAAACATATGTAGACTTAAATGTATTAAACAAAGTTTCTAAAATTCTATTGGACTGTAGCCTACTTTAGAAAGTTACAGTACAATCAAACAATCCCTAACATTGTTGTTTAATGTGTAATATGGAAAGAAAACCAAAGGCAACTTACAATTACCTGCTGGTCAGAAGAGATGGATTCCAAAGCTTTTTGAATTACACGACAACCATACATCTGCAGAGCCAGAGGCAACACATGACCACGGATACGAGTCGCAAGTGCCAGTTTCTGATCCATACTGCCGAACTGTAGTAAATATTCAGAGAAAGCAGTTACTCTTAAAGACAGAAATGCATCATGGAAGTCATCACACACAAAAGCTAAAATTAATTATTTATTTTTTTTTCACAATCATTAACCTCTTATCAGTCACCCCCCATTTTTTGACATGGAGACAGAAATGACATACCCAAAATAAAAAGGTTTCTGCTTTTAAGCTGACACTTCAAAGTTTACTGTTCAGGAATCAGAATCACTCAGACTGTTATGATAATAGAAATATATAAGCTCAAACATAAAAACAAAAATAAATATATTAAAAACATTTTTTAAATGTATAAAAAAAAATTGTTGATGTAGGATAAGAGTTTATAAACACAGTGCAGCTAAAGCCATGAGTCTTACCAAAGCTTCATATGAAAATTTCATAATCTAATCTGTAAAACTGAATTTTATGAAAAATTTTCTAAGGTCATGTCATGTGTTTTTAGAGAAGGCTAATCTGATTGATTTATGGCACTTGTCATCTCTGTAAGATCTCACATGTAAACACTCCTGTGTGCTTTGTCTGTGTCTTTCTCTTAAAACTCCCCCATTCGTGATTCTATTGTTCTCACCAAACGAGTCTTTCACACCTCCGCCAGGTATGACACATTATCCGCATTATTCTTTTATCATTATTCTTTTGCTTTATATCCACCTTTATAACAAAGTTTTTTGTAGTATTTCAAGCTTTACAATCCACTAAACTGCAATCTCACTTCAGTCTCAGTAAGCATTTAACCCTTATTTATCAAAAGTCTTACTATAAAAATACAACAAAACATTTTCTTATGACCTTACATGAATTATTGTGACAGAAATGCATTATGAACAAGAAATGCACCTGCTATTAGTAGCATTAGAGCTAACGTTAGCATCAAGCCACATCAGACAATTTATGAAATTATTAGTACACTTTTACTCAAAACTCACTTTAAACCCCGATCAAATGTTTGTAATAACTTCCTTTTGCGATCACGGGTGGAATTTGGTTGTTTACTGTTGTAAAAATATGCTATTTATAGCCTTTTACAATCGCTGCATAAGTTAGCATTTCAGATAAACATATTTGAATTTCTTTAATAAAAACGCCCCAGATCTCAAGAAAATCGCATACCAAGCTTTACTATCGTAACCGCGGGTATATTATTCGGATATTTCGTGTGTACAGAGGTGTATCAGTGTTGTTATGGCCAGAAAACTACCAGGAAGTGTACAGGAAACATGTGACACGATGTGGCGGTGTCCGGTTATGACACTCTATAGATTAACAAGGCGAAGGACCAAATAGAGTTTGTCTGACACCCAGCATGAGCACTGAGCAGCACACACACACACACACACACACACACACACACACACACACACACACACACACACACAGAGACAGCAGTGGGAGAGGCTGTTTATCATCCGATCGCGTAAATCAGTGGAAAATGAATAGAAATGACAATTCTGTATGAAGAAATATGAAGTAAACATCAGTAAATATATCCACATATCTCCCCAGATACGCATCTTTGGTCTATAAATCGTTATTGACGCTGTTCGGGGAGTCTATGTGAACAAATAAACCACTGCTGACATGACTGAATATGAAAGAGTGGTAAATTTCTATTCAAAATGAGGCATAATACGGATTTATTATTTTGCACTCCTGACATAAATTACTAAATAACTGTCACTGCAACAATGTTTTATCAAAACATTGGTCAAATATCGAAGCTAGAGTCTTTAAACTTTCAAATAATGCACAGTTTGTCAAGATCAAGTAAGAGAGTGATGTTTAACATGCTGTGAAAGTGAAACAATAATAAACTGGTAGGAAAATCTGATGGGTAGGATAAAATGTCAGGACACCGGACTTTTATTTTGACGGGTTGATGTACCTTTACAGTTCTGTGTATGTGATGTGATGCTAGTTCTCTTACGAGAGCTCTCTCGTACTGCGTCTTAGCTAAGACGCTACGGGAAAAGTCTCTTTTCACGAAATACTGAAGCAAAAAATTATCCTTAATTTTGTATTTTTGTAAAGCGCATTTGCAGCAGTACAAAGCCATAGGCGAGACGGCTCGTTCGCTCATTGGCTTGTTCTACGGCAACTGCACAGCCTATCGAGCGCGGGCTGATGCAACATCAGACCAATAAGGGCGCTTCGCGCCCTTCTTGCCACTTCCCGCCGAAACGGGTGTGGCCCAACCTATAAAAGGAGCTCGAAAAGGCTGACTCACCTGATTTTTCATCTCTTCAGCGAAGCTCACGCATCGCTGGATCACGGAGGAAGCAAGCGCTGTCTGAGAAAGCACATCAGCAGGACGAGCCATTCTGAAGCTGCTGGCATCGCCGCCTTCCATTGCCGTTCCTGCTGCGCTATCCGGCGCCTATATCCTTTCAATTCTGTTATTTCCAAGCTGTTCTTTATGTGTGTGTGTGTGTTTGCCCTGCGACACACACTCGTAAAAGAGCTCGCGTCTTTTTTTAAGATGCCTTCCTGCGTCAGAGCCCCACTCAGCGAGGGAGACCGGTACGTCATCTGTGTCTCCTGCCTGGGTGAAGATCATGCAGCGCTCGCGCTCGCTGACGGCTGATGCCCACACTGCGAGCTGTTGCCATGGTGACTTTGAGGACTCGCCTGGCCTTTTTCTCCGAGCCTGCATTCTCCGCTGCGCTGAGGCGCCGTAAAAGCATCGCTTCCAGCGGATTCCGGAACAGTCTTCAGCTCAACCGAGCTCGCCGGTTCGCCCTGCTTCACCGCCCCCCCCCGCATCGCTTCCCGGTGGGCAGCGCCCGCTGTTTGCCGGCGCGTCGTCCGAGGAAGTCGATCTCAGGGCCACGTCGGAGGAAGAGGACACGCGCTCTCTGCAAGCTTCGGGCAGTGAGGGCTGGGCGAGCTCCGAGGATCTCGCGCCTTCTGCTCAGAAGCCCAGCAGACGAGCTGACATCGAGAAGGAGCCGGGGCGAATGCTCGTGTTGGCCGTGATGAGTCTCAGCCGCGAGTGGTTTGCACCAGTGCCCCCCCTCTTGTTCCCGGCTGGATGGTATTTCCCTTTCGGATGAGCGTACTTCTCAAAGCCCGCCTCATTTCTTCCTGAGCTTCATGAAGAGGTGGCGAAGGCTTGGAACGCTCCATATTCAGCGCGAACTCGTTCATCTGTCTCACTAGCATTCTCCACACTGATGATGCTAAAAACAGGAACTACCACTCACTTCCGCCGGTGGAACAGGCGATAGCGACGCACCTTTGTCCGCCCTCTGCTGGACGGCGGCAAAAGCGGTGTTGCCATCTAAAGCCTTCTGTGTGACGCTGCGTCGGCACTACTAACAATGGCTGCTTCATCGAAGCGCAGGTGTACGAGTTCCGCTGTGGCCGAGCTCTCACCCAAGCGCGCCGCTGTTTCAGTTCCAGGAATTGTGACTGTCTCAGCGTTTTCTGCAATGCGCAAGCCTGCACAGTTGCCCGCTTGCCTGCACACAAAAGCCGTTATCACAACAGCTTCAGCAACGCAGCTCGAGACCCCCGTTCTCGCTCTACCGGCCGTCGCCCCGCGCCGCGGGGACCGCGGCAGAGGATTACGGTGAGGCCGGGAGCTTAGTGCGCAAGCCTGTACGGTTGCCCGCTTGCCTGCACACGAAAACCATTATCACGGCTGCCCAGATATTTCCCGAAAAAGGTGTAATTTCTGGTGTCCCGGCCATGGCCGATGGTGCTATAAATGTAGTGACGATGCCCACTGCGCAGTGCCCATCTCCACATATAAGCACAGCCCTTCACACAGGGCTCGCGCCCATAAAAGCGACTCAAGTCGATCACGCGCACTACATAGTAGACGTGCCCACTCCTCAGTGCCCACAATCACTATGTCACACGCGTCATGTGGTTTCTGTAAAAACGAAACCCGTGCACGTTCGTCCGGCCACAGCCGATGGTGCTATAAATGTAGTGATGATGCCCACTCCTCAGTGCCCATCTCCACATGTAAGCACAGCCCTGCACACAGGGCCTGCGCCCATATAAGCGACTCAAGTCGATCGCGCACACTGCATAGTAAGCGTGCCCACCCCTCAGTGCCCACAATTACTATGTCACACGCGTCATGTGGTTTCTGTAAAAAAAAACCAAAAAAAAAACCTGTGCACGCTCGTCCGGCCACGGCCGATGGTGCTATAAATGCAGTGACGATGCCCACTCCTCAGTGCCCATCTCCACATGTAAGCACAGCCCTGCACACAGGGCTCATGCACATAAGATCGACACAGATCGGTCGAGCGCGCCGCATAGTAAACGTGCCCACTCCCCAGTGCCCACATACACTATGTCACATACGGCGCGTGGCTTCTGTAAAAACGAGGCCCGTGCACGTACGCTCTGCACAGGCAGACAACGAGTTGAAAGTGGTATATGCAGCCCACAGTCACTCGCAGACATATCGAGTCCCACGGGACCTGCTCAGCCTTCCCCCGGAGTCGGTTAAGAGCCGGGACGGGGTCGAGGAGGAGCGATCTGCCCGCTGTGATCAGCGCGCTCCTCGCCTCAAAAGCGCAGCACACCCGAGCGCCGTCGTTGCCCGGTCAACAGAGCGCGCTTCGCATCCAGCCCTTAGCCATTCATGCAGATGCATGGTCAGCGCTTCCAGGGGTTTCGGATTGGGTGCTAGGCATTATAAAGAGAGGCTAGGCATTATAAAGAGAGGCTACTCGCTACAGTTTTTTTTCGACGCCCTCCGCGCTTATCAGCGCGCGTCGAAACTACGGTCAAAACAGAAGTAGCACACATATATATCAAATATCAAAACTGTTGAGCAAAGGGGCTGTAGAGCCTGTGTCTCAAGCTCAAAGCGAGGGGGGGGCTGTACAGCAGATACTCTCTGGTGCCCAAGAGAGACGGGGGTCTCAGGCCCATACTGGATCTAAGACAGCTGAACAAGGCATTGATGAAACGCAGTTTCAAAATGTTTACGACCAGGAAACTCCTCGCGCAGATTCGCAGAGGGGACTGGTTCATGTCAATAGATCTGAGGGACGCGTATTTTCAAATACAGATAGCGTCAAACCACAGGCGATATTTGAGATTCGCCTTCGAGGGCCAGGCATACCAGTTTACAGTCCTCCGTGGCTCCTCGTACGTTTACGAGGTGCATGGATGCAGCGCTCGCTCCTCTCAGACTCAGAGGCATACGAGTGCTGAATTATTTGGACGACTGGCTGGTTCTGGCCCGATCACGAGCGGAGCTCGTGGACCACAGGGCCGTTTTACTCGATCACCTCGAGAAGCTCGGCCTCAGTGTCAATTGGGCGAAGAGTTCGCTGAACCCCAGTCAGAAGATCCTGTTTCTGGGTATAGGTCTGAACTCGTGTTCCATGACGGCGCGGCTGTCACCACAGCGCGCGATGGGTATTCAACGCGCAGCGAGTTCTTTCCGCTGCGGCGCGACCGTGTCGCTCAAACACTGTCAAAAGATGCTGGATCTCATGACCTCAGCATCTCCGGTTCTGCGGCTGGGCCTGCTCCGCATGCGCCCCCTGCAGTTCTGGCTGAAGGCTCGGGTGCCGAGCAGAGCGTGGGCGTCTGGCCGGCTGCATTTCAAGGTCGATCAGAGCTGTGTTGCAGCTCTAGCACCTTGGACAGCGAACGGCTGGTACCGATCAGGTGTAAGCCTGGGGACTTCCCCGAGTGTGAAAATGGTGTCGACGGACGCCTCCACTTCGGGATGGGGAGCGCTGCTCGAAGGGAGACCGTCCTTTGGCCTATGGTCAGAACGGGAAAAGCTCCATCATATCAACTGCCTGGAAATGCTGGCAGTGGAGAACGCGCTGACGCGCTTTTGTCCCCATATCAAGGATCACCATGTCGTAGTCCGTGCGGACAACATGTCCGTGGTGTCCTACATAAATCGCCAGGGCGGTCTCGGGTCCCGAAACCTGTGCAGGCTGACGGAACGCCTCCTGGTTTGGGCTCAGCGCAACGTGCGCTCGCTGAGAGCAGTGCATGTGCCTGGACTGCAGAATCTGGGTCCAGACAGGCTGTCCAGAGGCAATGTTCCTACGGGCGAATGGTCTCTACACCCGCAAACAGTCCGGCTGTTGTGGGAGAGATTTGGCATGGCGGAGGTGGACCTCTTTGCATCCCACGAAAACGCTCACTGCCCCGCGTTCTTTTCCAAGAACGAAAGCGCGCTGTCACGGAGATGGCCGTGCTGCCCGCTTTATGCGTTCCCTCCCGTCTCCCTCCTTCCGCAGGTGATAGAACGGGTGAGAGAAACGAGATGTTCAATACTGCTTGTAGCACCTCTTTGGAAGAACCAACCATGGTTCCCAGTTTTGATGCAGTTAGCAGATGTCGCCCCGTGGCCGGTACCGTTGAGGAGGGACCTCCTCTCGCAGGCCAGGGGCTCGATTTGGCACCCTCAACCGGAGTTGTGGTCCCTCCATGTGTGGGCGCTCAACGGTTACCCGCTGATCTCGCAGTGGGAGTGCTAAATCACTCAGGCTAGAGCTCCATCGACACGACGTCTGTATGCCTCGAAGTGGTCGGTGTTCTCCAGCTGGTGCACAGCTCGTGGATATTCACCCCTTAGTTGTGAGGTGACGGAGGTCCTCTCCTTCCTACAGGAGCTGTTGGATAAGGGCAGAGCCCCATCCACGCTCAAAGTTTATGTGGCGGCCATCACAGCGTTTTCTGAAACGGCGTCCGGTCAGTCAATAGGAAGGAACGATTTAGTCATCCGGTTCCTCAGAGGAGCTAGGAGGCTGAATCCTCCCAGACCTCCGTCAGTCCCTATGTGGGACCTCGCGGTGGTTTTTGGAGGCCTTGAGGGGTCCCCCTTTTGAGCCTATCCAATCGGTTAGCCTTCAGCATATGTCGTTCAAGACAGTATTCTTGTTGGCTCTCGCTTCTGTGAAGCGTGTGGGTGATTTGCACGCGCTCTCGGTGAGCCAGTCGTGCTTGGAGTTTGGGCCCAATGACTCAAGGGTCATACTCAAACCTAGGCACGGTTATGTGCCGAAATCCCTCAACACACCGTTTCGGGCTCAGGTTATTGCCCTGTCTGCCTTGCCGGTGTCAGGGGGGGATGGAGACTCGAGTCTTCTTTGCCCTGTCAGGGTTTTAAGAGCTTATGTGTCTCGCTCTGCTGCCTTTCGGCAGACGGAGCAGCTGTTTGTCTCGTTCGGTGGACATTCCAAGGGAATGGCTGTTTCGAGACAGACTCTATCCAGATGGATAGTTGACGCCATAGCGTTAGCTTACGCTTCCAGGGGCCTTCAGTGCCCGTTGGGCATCAGAGCACACTCCACAAGAGGCGTCGCCTCATCGTGGGTGTGGTCTACTGGGATCTCCTTGCAGGATGTATGTATGGCGGCAGGTTGGGCCTCGCCGTCTACATTTATCAGGTTCTATAACCTGGAGGTCCCCGCCTTGCAAGCAAGGCTGTTGTCGGTATAGTCGAATCAGGGCCCTGAGGGGAATTCTGAGTTCACGGGCGCTATGCGCTGCCGACTGTTATATGGGCAGTATTGCGTAAGACCCGCATTGCCACATTGGTCAGGCCTTGCCTCGGCTGTGTGATGTCATATTGCCGCATCTACGGATGCTGCTAGATATAGGACGGAGGGCTTTTTCCCTTTTCTGTCCTGGACTCTCTGTGAGTCCCTCAGGTGACTGTGCACTGTAAATCCTGGGCGTTGCTTCAGGTTTATTGGTGTGTGATCCCTGCGCGCACGGCGTTTTACATTGGGTTCCCGTAGCATCTTAGCTAAGACGCAGTACGAGAGAGCTCTTGTAAGAGAACGTACTCGGTTACTAAACGTAACCTCGGTTCTCTCTAGAAGAGCGAATGAGTACTGCGTTCTCTGCCGTGCTGACGATTCACTCTGGTTCGCTTCGGCGATGAAATAAATCTGGTGAGTCAGCCTTTTCGATCTCCTTTTATAGGTTGGGCCACACCCGTTTCGGTGGGAAGTGGCAAGAAGGGCGTGAGGCGCCCTTATTTGTCTGATGTTGCATCAGCCCGCGCTCGATAGGCTGTGCAGTTGCCGTAGAACAAGCCAATGAGCGAACGAGCCGTCTCGCCTATGGCTGTGTACTGCTGCAAATGCGCTTTACAAAAATACAAAATTAAGGATAATTTTTTGCTTCAGTATTTCGTGAAAAGAGACTTTTCCCGTAGCGTCTTAGCTAAGACGCAGTACTCGTTCGCTCTTCTAGAGAGAACCGAGGTTACGTTTAGTAACAGAGTACGTTTTACTTAAATCAAACGTTCAAATGCTCATGAAGTGACTGTCAGAGCAGTTCTGGAGATGTTGTTCATGTGTTCACGTCCTTGTTTAGTGAGACAGCAGACGCTGAATTTACCACGAGCGTCACACGCACTTCAGTGTGTGTGATCAAGGAAGTCGTGCTTCTGCTCCATTCATTAACAGAGACATACAGAACATGCAGGATTTATATTTAAATAGACTGTTCCGGCTTAATATTTACAGATATTAGTCCATATTATGATTTGACGTAAGTGCAATGACCTATTTCTGATTAATTAATTTAAAATTTGGCAAATTCCGTACCATTCCACGTTAAACTGTAAATTCCGTTTTTATGACTGGATTCCACGATTCCCTCCGCGTTTTCTGCATCGCGGAAATCATAGGGCCCTAGTTGTGGTATGCCAGCTCTATCTTGCAATGGACACACGCCACGACGTTCTCTTTACATTTGCCCGCGCCCTCAAATCAAAACACTGCTGACTCCTTGCAGTATGCGATTTCGGACCTAGCGCTTGTGTCTCCTTCCGCTTTGTGGGTGACGTAAACGTGTTGTGTCACATAAAAAATTCATTGCAAAAGAACCTGACGTGAGATTTAAAATAAATTAAAAGTTACTTTACTCGAGTTACTCAAGTTACTTACTAGCAGCATCTCTGTCAGCCACACACACAGACTTTCTGTCAGAGCATCTGACGGGGTGAGCGTGAGCAGCTCTGAAATGAAACTATAAACTATAGGCTACTAGGAGAGAAATTAAATACAGAAATTATGTAAACAAAAAAAAAAACAACACTCTGATTGGTTGAACTCTCCATCTTTATCCATTGCTTGTTTTGAGTACTGCGTGTGTTCAGAGGTGTCACTAGATTTTAGTGTAGTTTAGAGTGACAAATCATACCAGCGTACTTTGAGGTCAAAATACGTAACCGCTACACAAAATGCGTACAGGTTGGCAGGTCTGCATACTGTACATTAAGGCTCCTCTATACCCGCCTTTCTGGAACGCGTTGATTTTTACAAAGCTCATCACTCTGAAAAGCGAAGTTTATACTGATTGGCCAGCTATCCAGGGTGTTGTGTTTGGCCGAATACCTCAAGCATGTAACGGAAATGTTACTCCCCTTACCATACTGTGATGCTGTGTCCTGCCGAAATGATTGTGCTTCATGTCATTGGGAGAGGCGTACTAGTTTTGTTCTTTAAACTGTTGTTATTAAACAACCTTAACCGAACTGCTTGGTCCACAATACAGCTAACTCAGCCATCCTGTCAAACCTGAGGTAAACACTTGACGCCTGACAATACACGCCCATCGGCGTGCTTCTCGTGACATCATCAACTAGTTGTTCAGTTTGGTTCCGTACACACCGCATATAATTACTGTAAATGCGGTTGTCACTACCTGTATTTGACGGGAATTAATTCGGTTGTCAATAGGGCTGGGCGATATGGAGCAAAAAATATATCTCAATATATTTTGCTATATCTCAATATACGATATATATCTCGATATCTTTACAGGAAAAATGACCCCCCAAAAACTACTGTAAAAACAAATATGCCAAATATTACGTTTAGGGCCCTATGAAATGTTTTATTTGTTTCTTCACCATATGTTTTATTGTTACCTAATTCTGTGTTTAATTCTGCGAGGGCCTTTCAGCTGACCAGGTAGCCAAGCTGCGCCGCACCACAGACCTCTCTCTCCGTGCTACCAAGCAGGCCGCCTCCGCCATGGGTAGGTCTATGGCGGCCATGGTGGTAACGGAGAGACATCTGTGGGTGAACCTGGCAGACATCGGGAGGGAAGAAAGGGGGTTTCTTTTCGATGCTCCGGTCTCGCCTTCTGAGCTTTTTGGTACCTCTGTCGAGATGGTGGTCGAAAAGTTCAGGGAATGTAACCATGGTTCCCTGAGAGCGAACGAGACACTAAGTCTTCTAGCTCCCTGCCATGCTTCGGACGCAAGCTTCACGAAGAAGATAAGTGACGGGTCCTACGGGCGCGTATTTATAGTCGCGCCGGTAGTGACGTCAGAGGCTGTCGCCGGCCAACACGTTGGCGTTTTTCAAAGTATGCCTCAGACATGGGTCACGACGAGGTGTTCCCTCGTCGTGAGACGTTTTTATGACTGGATTGCGCGATTCCGTCCGCGTTTTCTGCATCGCGGAAATCATAGGGCCCTACAGTAGACATCTCCCTGCTGTTCGCCCGACGCCTTAAAACCGATGTATCTCCATATAATGGAGCCAGTTGTCTTTTTTTTTTAATACTAGTTCTGCCATGTCCGGGCTGGTTGCGGACGCCGCCATGTTTATGAGACAGCACGCGAGGGGAGGGGGAACAAAATCAAGGAGGCGGGGGGCGAGCACAGCACAGAGAAGACAAACAAGCAAAGTGGCGGAATCAGAATTAAATATAAACAATATATCGATATATACGATGTCAAAATCCATATCGTGTTTAAAAAATATCCCGATATGTTTTAAATATCGAGATATCGCCCACCCCTAGTTGTCAAATGCGGTCGTCACTACCGTATTTTAGTGAATTGTGTGTGTACAGAATGCGATTAAGGAGTAAAAGGTGAACTGACAACCAAATTTAGCTACATTGCCATTGACTTCTGAATATCCTAGAAACGCAGCCCTTAGAAACTGTGGTAGAACATTTAAAATGAAATTACCTCAAAGAACTTCTGTATGACATAGTTCCCAAAGACATCGGTCATAAGTTGGTAAGCAGCCTGTAAGATCTCCCCAAACACCATCTGTCTCTCTGCAGGAGTTGCACGTTCCAATTTTTGCTGAATAAACCTGGACATTGAGAAAAGGACCTTACATTAAACACAAAAAGTGTTTGTGTAAATTTAAAGGAATACTTAAAGGAATAAGTAGAACGTTCCCAAACTCTTATTAATTTCAGGACATTTTATGACAATAGTGTTTTAATAGTGTTCAACTGCTATTGCTGCAATGTTTCCAGAGATGCATTATTTAAAATATAATTCCCTTCCATTCATTGCAGAGACACTTGAGCGAGCTGTGTTCAACCAGCTTTCTATTTTCCTTGTACAGAACAACCTCCTGGACAGCAACCAATCTGGCTTCAAAAGTGGCCACTCAACTGAGACTGCTCTGCTCTCGGTTACTGAATCCCTGCGACTAGCAAGAGCAGCTTCAAAATCCTCAGTACTCCTCTTACTGGACCTGTCTGCTGCTTTTGACACTGTTAATCACCAGATTCTCCTGTCCACCCTCAGAAAGATGGGCATCTCTGGAACTGCACTCCTGTGGGTTAAGTCCTACCTCTCTGACAGATCCTTCAGTGTGTCTTGGAGGGGTGATGTTTCTAAGTCGCAACACCTTGCTACTGGGGTTCCTCAAGGCTCAGTACTTGGAACACTTCTCTTCTCCATCTACATGACGTCATTAGGAACTGTCATTCAGAAGCATGGCTTTTCCTATTACTGCTATGCTGATGACACCCAACTCTACTTCTCATTCCAACCAGATGACCCGACGGTAGCTGCTTGCATTTCAGCCTGTCTGAGTGAAATTTCTAGCTGGATGAATGACCATCACCTTCAGCTTATCCTTACGAAGACAGAACTCCTGGTGATTCCAGCTAACCCATTGCTTCATCACAACTTCTCTATACAGCTGGGTGCGTTATTACTCCTTCGAGGACAGCCAGAAACCTAGGAGTTGTGATGGATCATCAGTTAAGCTTCACAGACCACATTGCTACAACGACCCGGTCCTGCAGATTTGGCTTATACAACATTAGGAAGATTAGACCCTTCCTGTCAGAGCAAGCCACCCAACTTCTTGTCCAAGCTCTTGTTCTCTCCAGACTGGACTATTGTAATGCTCTCCTGGCGGGCCTTCCTGCATGTACTGTCAAGCCTCTGCAATTGATCCAGAATGCAGCAGCAAGGGTTGTCTTCAATGAGCAAAAAAAGCTCACGTTACTCCTCTCCTCATCAGGTTACACTGGCTACCAGTAGCCGCTCGCATCAAATTCAAGGTACTGATGCTTGTCTACAAGACGACCACTGGCACTAAACTCACTGGTTAAATCTTATGTGCCCTCCAGACGTTTGCGCTCTGCAAGTGAACGACGCCTTGTGGTGCCATTCCAAAGAAGTTCAAAATCACTCTTAGGGACCTTTTCCTGGACTGCGCCCAGGTGGTGGAATGACCTCCCAATCTCAATTCGTACAGCTGAGTCTTTACTCATTTTCAAGAAACATCTAAAGACTCATCTTTTTTGACAGTATTTAACCAACTAATACTAGCACTTTTCCTTTTCTTGTCTTTTCATAAAAAAAAAAAAAAACCTGGCTATGCGTTTTATACTAGACTAACTGAGACTTGTCATGGCACTTGTATACGGTTGTTGTTCTCTTTTTTGACCTGACAGCTTCTATTGTTTTCATTTGTAAGTCACTTTGGATAAAAGCGTCTGCTAAATGATTAAATGTAATGTAATGTAATTAATGTGTCAAAAGCTGTCAAAAATGTCCAGAAAATTATCTGTTATTATGAGAAACATTTACAATATGGTTAATAAGCAGATGTAGGACTAAAAAACAGACATCAGAGATTACAAAATGTGCAAAAACAACATAAAAAATGTATTAAAAGTAACAAGATTCTAAAACATTTTCAAAACACAACTAATATTAATTTTTCAAAGTATTAAGGTAATCTTCCCCATTTTCCATTACTGGAAAGCTGTATAAAAAAAAAAAAAACATTTCAGGATTTCCAAAATTTAGCAAAAGTATGAACTGGGGGGAATTGGGACCTGGATCCATGCTGATCTTGAGAGAACTCCACCATATGACCAGGCAGGTCTCGCAGCTGCAGGTTGGGAAAGCGATTATTCCGGAAATCCTCTAATAAGCGGCTACGTCCCGAAGGCATGACATCTGAGCGGCTGTAGCGGGCTCGTGGTGGGGGAAAGAGCTGACTGCTAGAGCTGAAAAGACTGGAGGTACTGCCTGAACTCCTATATTTGGCTTCTGCTCCCGGTGCAGCAGAAATATAACGGCCACTGCCATTAGTCAGACCACCTGAAAAGAGCAGGAAAAAGAGAGGCAAACAAGATTTGGAGTTTACAGTTTTCTTCGCTTGTGCAACCCATGTCCCACACTTTGAGAACCAATGCACTAAACAAAACAAGCCATACTAACCTCAGGGAGCTAAAAGCACTTTTACACAGCTTTTGAAATGGACAAGATGCAATTTGACTTCAGTTATGAAGCAAATGGACAGGTTTTGTTTTAAAAACCTGGCAACCCATATCTAAATGCATGTGCCTTTTACTGACACTATGTGCATGAAAATAGTATTTGATTTTTTGCACAGCTCTACATGAAGTAATCAAAAGTTACAGCATTTGGAACCAAGGTAGTTTTGAAAAATATGCTTATTCTTTTCTTCGCTAGGGGGGCCCACTGGCGGTACACTTTGATTTAAAGCAGGGAGCCCAAACTTGCCTCAACACATCTGCCTGGAGGTTTCTAGTATGCCTAGTAAGAGCTTAATTAGCTGGTTCAGGTGTGTCTAATTGGGGTTGGATCTAAACTCTGCAGGACACCAGGGCTGCATCCGAAAACTTAGGCAGGTGACTTGGTGCCTTGCTGTCTAATCAGGCAATGACTTTGCAGGCAGCGTTTTTGCCCGAAGGCACCTCATGAAACGGATTTCGGACAGGCTTCTGAGGCAGCGTAATGATTTAATGATCTACAGCAAAATATAGAGAGCTTTGGTGATAACTAGGTGTATATTTCATTACTGCAATATTAATTTCTCGCTAGAAATGGCATAAAAAGTGGAAAACGTTGTTCAGAAACAAACATTTACACACAAACTGACCACCGACCGCAACTTTCAGATGCCATCTTTATTTTTTGGCTTAACTCTCACAGAATGGAACGCACAGGATTGTGGGATATCAAAGGCAGTGAAGGATACATCTATGCTGCCTTCAAAAACTGGCCAGATGAAGGCATCTCAGGAGACAGGAAGTGAAGCTAACTTTGAATTCGGACGAGCCTTGATGCCTTCCTACCTTGGAATGCGTCCTCCGAAGGCAGCATTTTTCAGTTTTCAGATGCAGCCCAGCTCTCCAGGACCGAGTTTGGGCACCCCTGGTTTAGAGGAACTAGGCAGCACTGTTTAGGAGTTTATCAAAATGGTTGGATGCGTTCAAAAGCTGAATTCCTAAACTGTAAAATTATACATAATTCTAAAAAAAAAGATTATATAAAAGACAAAATGGACCTAAATATTCTAGGTTTTACATCCTGCTTACCAAGTGTTTAATAATAGTTTAATATTATTTACACACCAGAGTATGTGAGCTGAGTGGGAGCAGAGAGGTGTGATTTTGCCTGGAGCTAGGAGTGGATTTTATATGTTTCTAAAGTCGGAGTGTTGAGGTTTTTATTCGCTCCGAGAACGCTCCGCTACCGCTCCATCATGAGCACAAATTATACCAACTCGCGAATTAAACAGTTAGTTGACTGTTCATGACTGTAGAATGAAAAGCCGAATTCCTGACATTTTGGGCGATTCAGAAATCCCGACCAGACACATTTATGTCCAAATAGAGGACATGGCCGGGTAAAAAAAAAGGAAATATGATCACTCTAACGTCATGGCAATGTACACAAAGTACCTCACGAGCAAAACAATGCGTAAATGTGCTTAATATAAATCAAGCAAGCATCTATGCATAGGCAACGAATTGTTGGCAAAATAACACTTTAGCTAACCAGAGCTAACGTGACCTGCATCAATTAGGGCTGCAACAAATGATTATTTTGATAGTTGATTAATCTAACGATTAATCGCCAATTATTTCACTGATTAATCAATAGAATTTGACTGATTATTCAGCTCTTGCAATTAGTTAAAATACTGTTATACATAAATTAAAGAGTCAAATCACTTCAGCTTTGGGAAATAATATGTAATTACAATTATTATACAATTAATTTATACAAATAAATATATTTGACACAAAATGAGATGAGAGAGAAACCTTCTTATTTAAGATTTACAACCCGAATTCCGGAAAAGTTGGGACATTTTTTAAATTTTAATAAAATGAAAACTAAAGGAATTTCAAATCACATGAGCCAATATTTTATTCACAATAGAACATAGATAACGTAGCAAATGTTTAAACTGAGAAATTTTACACTTTTATCCACTTAATTAGCTCACTTAAAATTTAATGCCTGCTACAGGTCTCAAAAAAGTTGGCACGGGGGCAACAAATGGCTAAAAAAGCAAGCAGTTTTGAAAAGATTCAGCTGGGAGAACATCTAGTGATTAATTAAGTTAATTGATATCAGGTCTGTAAAGTGAAGTGACATTCAGCCAAGTATGGTGACCCATACTCAGAATTTGTGCTCTGCATTTAACCCATCCGAAATGCACACACACAGAGCAGTGAACACACACACACACACACACTGTGAGCACACACCCGGAGCAGTGGGCAGCCATTTATGCTGCGGCGCCCGGGGAGCAGTTGGGGGTTCGATGCCTTGCTCAAGGGCACCTAAGTCGTGGTATTTAGGGTGGAGAGAGAACTGTACATGCACTCCCCCCACCCACAATTCCTGCCAGCCCGGGACTCGAACTCACAACCTTTCGATTGGGAGTCCGACTCTCTAACCATTAGGCCACGACTTCCCTAACATGATTAGCTATAAAAGCTTTGTCTTAGAGAAGCAGAGTCTCTCAGAAGTAAAGATGGGCAGAGGCTCTCCAATCTGTGAAAGACTGCGTAAAAAAATTGTGGAAAACTTTAAAAACAATGTTCCTCAACGTCAAATTGCAAAGGCTTTGCAAATCTCATCATCTACAGTGCATAACATCATCAAAAGATTCAGAGAAACTGGAGAAATCTCTGTGCGTAAGGGACAAGGCTGGAGACCTTTATTGGATGCCCGTGGTCTTCGGGCTCTCAGACGACACTGCATCACTCATCAGCATGATTGTGTCAATGACATTACTAAATGGGCCCATGAATACTTTCAGAAACCACTGTCGGTAAACACAATCCGCCGTGCCATCAGCAGATGCCAACTAAAGCTCTATCATGCAAAAAGGAAGCCATATGTGAACATGGTCCAGAAGCGCCGTCGTGTCCTGTGGGCCAAGGCTCATTTAAAATGGACTATTTCAAAGTGGAATAGTGTTTTATGGTCAGACGATTCCAAATTTGACATTCTTGTTGGAAATCACGGACGCCGTGTCCTCCGGGCTAAAGAGGAGGGAGACCTTCCAGCATGTTATCAGCGTTCAGTTCAAAAGCCAGCATCTCTGATGGTATGGGGGTGCATAAGTGCATACGGTATGGGCAGCTTGCATGTTTTGGAAGGCTCTGTGAATGCTGAAAGGTATATAAAGGTTTTAGAGCAACATATGCTTCCCTCCAAACAACGTCTATTTCAGAGAAGGCCTTGTTTATTTCAGCAGGACAATGCAAAACCACATACTGCAGCTATAACAGCATGGCTTCGTCGTAGAAGAGTCCGGGTGCTAACCTGGCCTGCCTGCAGTCCAGATCTTTCACCTATAGAGAACATTTGGCGCATCATTAAACGAAAAATACGTCAAAGACGACCACGAACTCTTCAGCAGCTGGAAATCTATATAAGGCAAGAATGGGACCAAATTCCAACAGCAAAACTCCAGCAACTCATAGCCTCAATGCCCAGACATCTTCAAAATGTTTTGAAAAGAAAAGGAGATGCTACACCATGGTAAACATGCCCCGTCCCAACTATTTTGAGACCTGTAGCAGAAATCAAAATTGAAATGAGCTCATTTTGTGCATAAAATTGTAAACTTTCTCAGTTTAAACATTTGCTATGTTATCTATGTTCTATTGTGAATAAAATATTGGCTCATGTGATTTGAAAGTCTTTTAGTTTTCATTTTATTAAAATTTAAAAAACGTCCCAACTTTTCCGGAATTCGGGTTGTAATTACTATATGAAAATTAACTTAATGACAGCTCATTCTGCCTAACATCTCCTTTCGTAAGTATATAATATGGATAAGAAACAAAATAAAAGGTAAGTGATTAGATGTCTTATTTTTGGATAAACAATTTTATTCACAAAATACACTACCAGTCAAACATTTTTGAACAGTAACATTGTTTTTAAAGAAGTGTCTTCCGCTCATCAAGCCTGTATGTATTTGATCCAAAGTACAGCAAAAACAGTAAAATGTTGTCGTGTACATTCAAACACATTAATTGGGCATACATAGCAACCGTGAGTTCAACGATTTGCGCGAGGAGATTACATACAAAGTCAATGCAAAGACGCAATCAGACTATGGATCAGACGCGTCCTCACGCAGGTCTAGAGACGCGATGCCCCACGTTTGGCGTGTATGGCCCATAATACTAATCTTGTTGATCATTATAATAGCATACATTTTCTGTAAAGATACGAATCAAAACAACTCACCTGTCGAGTAAAACACAAGTGAGATTGGCATCTCTTTCTAGTTGAAGTTTGTCGCGAAGCTCTCTCCATCTAGAAAATACAATACCGATATTGATCCTCACTCTTTCTCTCCTCTTGTCCCGAACTGTTCTTGGGTCATTTGGTTGGCCCATACGCTTACGTTTACGGGAGCTGTCCTTGTAGACAGAACCAGCGGCAGACGGTAATAAGCAACACAATCCACCATAAAACATGCAAGAAGTAAATAACGAACTGCTTGAAGCAAGCTAGTGGTTTGCTGGACGCTAGACCTGTGGAATTTTTCTCATGATTTACATGTAGTTGAAAACATTAGAGATATTGTTAATAATCAGCTGGACAAAATATATAACACTAGCCTAGTGGTTTTTGGATATTTCACTGCAAATATCTTACAAATTGTACCTTTAAATCATAAAAATATTGCACAATATTACTGTTTTTGCTGTAGTTTGGATCAAATAAATGCAGGCTTGGTGAGCAGAAGAGACTTCTTAAAAAAATAAAAAATAAATCTTAACGTTACCATTCAAAAACTTTTGACAGGTAGAGTAATCTCTCTTAAAATACCTTTCTAGGTTATGATGATCAAAACAGTCTTGAGCTAGATAAAGCTTTGATCTCTGCAAACCAAACTATCACTTTAATCAAATATTTAATAATAATGTTTAATACCGTAAAGCTGCTTGATTTAAGTTATTGCATAAAATACTATAGACATGACCCGAGTGCTTTACTGAGCTTGTGCAAACATCCACATCGGTGTAATAAGATGCATTTTCAACTGCTGCTTTCACACTGCTGTGATTTTGTTGTTGTTATTTTGTTATTGAGAGGAAAGCGCGCGTCATTTTCATTCAGATCGGCTCGGGTGCGTTTCTCTGAAGCAGCGCTGACAGAGCGCTGTATCTCTTCTTCTCTTGAATTGCATCAATCAATGGTTGTTAATTTTCAAAAACTTTCCAGGGCCTTGAAAAAAATGTTTCAGATTCACAAACTTTTAAGGATTTCAAGGACCTGTGGGGACACTGCAGCATATTCTTTCTGTTTGTGAAGGAACTACCCTCAGCTTCTCCAGAGAAAGACGTTGCACAGACAAGTAAGCTAAGTGAGTTAAGCAGTCATTTAAAAATCCTACTTTTCCATGATCTGATCATGTTTTATGAAGTTGCAAGTAAAACGGTAACAAATATGTGATGCGATCTAGAAAACCCCAACACATGGTGAAATGTTACCTTTTTTAGGATTTGATACCATATGAAAGCTGTGTTCAAGCCCTTTCCAAAATGGTTTTCATTTTTTCCATAACTTGAATGTAACAAAAGATATAGCTATCTGAAGATGGCTGATTGCTATGATTTTCTGGAATGAAATTTAGAAAAAGTTTTAAAGTGAGATGGGATTCACTTTCACTTCTACTTAATCACTGTCTGTCAGGAGCGCTATACTGGATCATTACACAAACAGACTAACGTTACCCTGAAGAGGACAGATTTCTGTTTATCATGATGGGCATAGTCTCTGAACTTTTGATCATCCCTTGTATTTTTGGATAGCACGAATAGTGTACCTAGAGAGACTTTAGAGAGACTTTTTAACAATAAAAATCTGAGATTCTAAGATATTAAATTATACCTATTTTGTGTTATTCCATTCAGGGGTTGCTTAGTAATTTGATTTTGAATTTTTTTGTGCGGTGGTTTTTTAGGTTGGTTTCCTGCTGGCGACATTAATAATAGGATTGATTAAAATCCCCTAACGCAGTGCCACCCTCCTTAACACCAGATAAATTATGTTCCCACGGCTATGGGTAGGTCTCTGACTAAATACTGATATCTAGTGGAATAGCAACAGCAAGTCATAGGTCAGTATTATTAAATTGCAGACAAAGATTTTGGATAACTAGGTTGGCTTGTATGTTTGGTGCAGAATGGGTGTGGTCCTCATTTTCTTTCATAGGACACACAATTGCTAGTGGGGCTCCTGGTAAGATGCCAGCTCAAACATGGTGGCGTCACCACCTGATTGAAGTTTAGAGCGCAATAAGCAATCCAGTCATTACATAAATCAGTGAAACAAACTCCGACTTAGATAAATCAGTTGAACCAAGAAATCATACCCAGATGGAGGCTGGATGAGGACCCATGGGAGGAGGGCAGAGAGGGTGGAGGCGTCAGAGGGGAGTGACCAGGCGTCAGTCCAATGGGGCTGGGAGAGGAAGAGTATCCTAGGCTGTTGTAAAAAGATTGACCAATGGGCGTCAAGCTGCTACCACCACCACGCTTATACAGGTCAGAGCTGGCCAAAAGTGAGTCCCGACGGGTTGTGCTGCTGCTAGTGGAACTTGATACTGCAAGAGTACAAGAGTACAACAACAACAGAAAAAAAAAAAAAAACACAGAAAGATGAGCACAACTGACAAACTGATCTGCTATGACAATCTAATCCATCTCAAACGCTATTCGGTCGATTACTTTATATAAATCAAGGGTATACATTTTTGACTCAGATCAGATACTCAATTTCTGCACGTCCCAAATCAGCTTGTCTGCACCCTCAAGAGGGCCAATAAAAAAAATATCAGATCAATTTCACAGCTCATTATCGGGGCAGTTCTACAGCTTGATCATCATACAGACACAGGTACTACATAGAATTTTACAAAGATACAAAAACAGCATTAACGTATTTTCAATTCTGGGAGTAGCCTTTATTTCTTAGTTAATTAATTAATCATATTATGTAACAAACATTTAAACATGTAAATATTTTCTTAAATATAAAAATTGGCAATGGTGTGATTGATGATAAACTCCATATATGTGACCCTGGACCACAAAACCAGTCATAAGGGTACATTTTTCGAAATTGAGATGTACTCATTTAAAAGCTGAATAAATAAGCTTTCCATTGATGTATGGTTTCTTAGGATAGGACAATATTTGGCCAATATACATATATTTGAAAATCTGGAATCCAAGGGTGCAAAAACATAAAAATATTGAAAAAAATTGCCTTTAAAGTTTTCCAAATGAAGTTCTTATCAATGCATATTACTACCGTATTTTCCGGACTATAAAGTCACACTTTTTTTCATAGTTTGGCTGGTCCTGCGACTCATAGTCAGGTGCGACTTATCAAAATTAATTTGACATGAACCAAAAGAAAACATTACCATCTACAGCCGTGAGAGGGAGCTCTATGCTGCTCAGAGCTCCTGTAGTCTACACTGAGCAGCATTGAGCGCCCTCTCGCGACTGTAGACGGTAATGTTTTCTCTTGGTTCTTGGTTTTAAATAAATGCTACTTAAAGTCCAGTGCGACATATATACGTTTTTGTTCTCATAAGTCAAATGTGACTTATACTTAGGTGCGACTTATAGTCTGAGAAATACGGTAATCAAAAATGTAGTTTTAATACAGCTACAGTATGAAGTATTCAAAATATCTTCACGGAACATTATCTTTACTTAATATCCTAATGATTTTTGGCATAAAAGAAAAATATATAATAATTAATACTGTTCTGCCTTTGGCTGCACAGACGAGCACAGAACACTATTTAGAGTCCCAGCCTCAGAGGAGACAACAGAGCAATGGATTTATTGATTTACTGTATAATCAGAATCAGAATTAGCTTTATTGCAAAGTATGTTTACACATACGAGGAATTTGTTTTCATGATAGAAGCTCCGCAGTACAACAGAATGACAGCGACAGAACATAAAACACATAATAAAAGAATAAAAAATACAAAAAATACAAATAAATAGATAAGGAATGACAATATACAAATTGACAATTGTAGGCAGGTATATTACAAAATGTAGTTATGTATGTACAGGTATATTATGTGCAAAATTTAAGTGTATACTAAGTATGCGTGTTAGATAAATAAGTGTATGTGTATATAAAGTGTAGTGTGTTCCACAGTTATTATCAATTGTTCATTAGATGGATTGCCTGAGGGAAGAAACTGTTCCTGTCTCTGGTTGTTCTGGTGCTCAGTGCTCAGTGCTCTGTAGCGTCGACCAGATGGCAACAGTTCAAAAAGGGAGTGTGCTGGATGTGAGGGGTCCTGAGTGATTTTGTCAGCTCTTTTGCTCACTCTGGATAAGTACAGTTCTTGAATAGAAGGGAGGGTTGTACCAATGATTAGATCAGCAGTCCGGACTACCCTCTGTAGTCTTCTGAGGTTTGATTTAGAAGCTGAGCTGAACCAGACAGTTACTGAAGTGCAGAGGATGGATTCAATGATGGTGGAGTAGAACTGTTTCAGCAGCTCCTGTGGCAGGTTAAACTTCCTCAGCTGGCGAAGAAAGTACAACCTCTGCTGGGCCTTTTTCACAATGGAGTCAATGTGAATGTCCCACTTCAGGTCCTGAGAGATGGTGGTGCCCAGGAACCTGAATGACTCCACTGCAGTCAGAGTGCTGTTCATGATGGTGAGTGGGGGGAGTGCAGGGGGGTTTCTCCTGAAGTCCACTATCATCTCCACTGTTTTGAGGGTGTTAAGCTCCAGGTTGTTGAGAGTGCACCAGACAGCCAGCTCTTTAACCCCCTGTCTGTAAGCAGACTCGTCACCATCCTGAATGAGGCCGATGAGTGTGGTGTCATCTGCAAACTTCAGGAGCTTGACAGAGGGGGCCTTAGACGTGCAATTATTAGTGTACAGGGAGAAGACCAGTGGGGAGAGAACACAGCCCTGGGGAGCTCCGGTGCTGATTGTATGGGTACTGGATGTGTATTTTTCCAGCCTCACTAGCTGCTGCCTGTCTGTCAGGAAGCTGTTGATCCACTGACAGACGGAGGTGGGCACGGAGAGCTGAGTTAGTTTGGGCAGGAGGCGGTTTGGGATGATCAGAGGATAGGCCGAGCTGAAGTCCACAAACAGGATCCTCACATAAGTCCCCAGTCTGTCTAGGTGTTGCAGAACATAATGCAGTCCAATGTTTACTGCATCGTCCACAGACCTGTTTGCTCTGTAGGCAAACTGAAGAGGATCCAGCAAGGGTCCAGTAATGTCCTTCAGGTGGGCCAGCACCAGTTTTTCAAATGACTTCATGACTACGGATGTTAAATTTTGGGTTTCTTTGGGATGGGGATGATGGTGGAGCATATGAAGCATGAAGGGACTTCGCACAGCTCGAGCGATCTGTTGAAGATTTGTGTGAAGATGGGGGCCAGCTGGTCAGCACAGGATTTCAGACAGGCTGGTGTAACACAATCTGGGCCTGGTGCTTTTTTCCTTTTCTGCTTCCGGAAGACCTGGCGCACCGCATCTTCGCTGATCTGTATTGCAGGTGTGGGGGGGAGGGGGGATGCAGGAGGTGTGAATGGTGAGAGTGCTTGATTGGAGAGGTGTTCAGGATGGGTTGCAGGAGTTGTTAATGGTGTGAACGGTTGTTTGGAGAGGTGTTTAGGGTTGGTTGCAGGAGTTGTTATTGGTGTGAACGGTTGTGTGGAGAGGTGCTCAGGGCAGATGATGGGTGTTCTTTCAAACCTGCAGTAAAACTCGTTCAGATCGTCTGCCAGTTGTTGATTCTCCACGGTGCTGGGGGGTGGTGTCTTGTAGTTGGTAATCTCTTTCAGACTTTACCACACTGATGCGGAGTCGTTGGAAGTGAACTGAGTCCTTATTTTTCCAGAATAATTCCTCTTTGCCACTCTGATCTCCTTTTCCAGTGTGTATTTAGCCTGTTTATACAAGACATTGAAGAAACAGTCGAGCTACAGAGAAGGACAGCAGATTTGAGGCGTGGCCAAAGCCAGTGAAAGTACTTAATTAGCTGTTTGGAAAGCACTTGTCAGAAGAAACAGTCGAGCTACAGAGAAGGACAGCAGCTTGTGAGTGTTTTGCCTTGTTTTCTCATCAGACTAGTGTGTGATCGTCATTGCTAGGAAAGTTTTTGATTTAAATTGTGTGTATCTTACCCTGGTTAATACGTGCTGAAAGTGGTGCTTGGTTTTGCGTTTGCCTATCGCGGGACTGCCTGGTTTCGATCTGCTAAATAGTGAGGCGTGGCCAGCTGACTTCAATCACAGGTAATCAGGCTAATACAAAAGCGCTAAGTTTCACCGCGGCAGCGGTCACGGCAGCCCTCGTGTGATCCCTCCTCGTGTGAAGACCGACGAGTGTAAAGACAATCGACTCTACCTGCGCCACTCCACCGAGCAAGGACACCGACAGGGCACCTGAGTATTGCTTTTCTCCTCTTTCTTTACTTTTTGTGTACCTTGTTCTCAAATATCTTACACTTGTAGTCACTATGTGCTTTCAGATATCTACTATCACTACTAACACTCGGAGAGCGCGCTATGTACGTCGCAGGAAGGCCTGTCTGACAAACCTACGGCCTGTCCCTCTGACCTCTACTACTACGCTCTCTATTCCAGTTGGTCTCTGGAACTGCCAGTCTGCAGTTAACAAAGCAGACTTCATTTCTTCTATTGCTGCTCATTCTGGTCTCAACCTCATGGCACTGACAGAGACTTGGATCAAACCTGAAGATACTGCCACCCCTGCAGTCCTCTCCACTAATTTCACTTGTTCCCACACTCCTCGTACCACTGGGAGGGGTGGAGGGACGGGTCTCCTTATATCAAAAGAATGGAAATTTGATCTTAAGCCATCACCTACAGGTACTGGTTCATTTGAATCACATGCCATTACTGTGACCCACCCTGTTAAAATCCACTTTGTGGTCATTTATCGTCCCCCAGGTCAATTGGGAAACTTCTTGGAGGAGTTGGATGTGCTGCTATCAAACTTTCCTGAAGATGGTACTCCTCTGGTACTGCTTGGTGACTTCAACATCCACCTAGATAAACCCCAGGCTGCTGACTTCAAAACTCTGCTCACCTCATTTGATCTCAAGCTAGTGTCTACTACAGCGACTCACAAATCAGGCAACCAACTAGACCTCATCTACACGCGCTGTTGCTCTGTGGACAACTTTCAGTTGCTCCACTGCACACCTCAGACCACTTCCTCATTACTGCTTACCTAGCACTTACTCCTGAAGTGCCTCACACTCCAACGCAGGTCACCTTTCGACGGAACCTACGCTCCCTCTCTCCATCTCGCCTATCTTCTGTGGTTTCATCCTCGCTTCCTGCACTCTCTCAGTTCTCTGCTCTGGACACGAACAGCGCAACGGACACTCTTTGCTCCACTTTAACATCTTGCTTGGACAACTTTTGCCCACTGTTGTCTAGACCAGCACGCACCGCCCCATCTGCCCCCTGGCTGTCTGAGGTTCTCCGTGAACATCACTCTAAACTCAGGGCTGCAGAGAGGAAATGGCAGAAATCAAGAAACTCTACAGACCTCAGTGTGCATCAGTCTCTCCCCTCTTCCTTCTCTGCAAATGTCTTCACGGCTAAAACATCCTACTACCACAACAAAATTAACAGCTGTTGTGACGCTTGGACACTCTTCAAGACTTTCTCTTCTGTTCTTAATCCGCCGCCGCCACCTCCTCCTCCATCGACTCTTACAGCGGACGACTTCGCAGTTTTCTTCACAAATAAGACAAGATCCATCAGTGACCAATTCTCCACACCGCAGACTGAGGACAACTTCACAATGACCGACGCACACTCTTTCTCCTCCTTCTCCCCACTCTCAGAGATGGATGTCTCCAAACTTCTCCTGTCCAATCATCCTACTACTTGTCCACTTGATCCGATCCCCACTCCCCTCCTTCAAGCGATCTCTTCTTCAGTCATACCTTCGCTTACTCACGTTATCAACTCCTCTCTTCACTCTGGAACATTTCCCTTAGCATTCAAGCAGGCTCGGGTAAGCCCACTGCTCAAGAAACCATCTCTAAATCCAGCGCTTCTTGAAAACTACAGACCGGTATCCCTTCTTCCATTCATTGCAAAGACAATTGCGCGAGCTGTGTTCAAACAGTTTTCTATGTTCCTTGTACAGAACAACCTCCTGGACAGCAACCAATCTGGCTTTAAAAGAAGCCAATCAACTGAGACTGCTCTGCTCTCGGTTACTGAAGCCCTGCAACTAGCAAGAGCAGCTTCAAAATCCTCGGTACTCATCTTACTGGACCTTTCTGCTGCTTTTGACACTGTTAATCACCAGATTCTCCTGTCCACCATCAGAAAGATGGGCATCTCTGGAACAGCACTCCTGTGGGTTAAGTCCTACCTCTCTGACAGATCCTTCAGTGTGTCTTGGAGGGGTGATGTTTCAAAGTCACACCACCTTGCTACTGGGGTTCCTCAAGGCTCAGTACTTGGACCACTTCTCTTCTCCATCTACATGACATCATTAGGATCTGTCATTCAGAAGCATGGCTTTTCTTATCACTGCTACGCTGATGACACCCAACTCTACTTCTCATTCCAACCAGATGACCCGACGGTAGCTGCTTGCATTTCAGCCTGTCTGAGTGACATCTCTAGCTGGATGAATGACCATCCCCTTCAGCTTAACCTTACGAAGACAGAACTCCTGGTGATTCCAGCTAACTCCTCTTCTTTGGCCTGACGGAGCTGTCTGAGTTTTGCAGTGAACCACGGTTTGTCATTGTTGTAATTTAGTTGAGTCTTGGTAAGAATACACATATACTCACAAAAACTGATATAAGATGTTACAGTCTCTGTGAGTTCATCCAGATCGGTGGCAGCAGCTTCAAAAACACTCCAATCAGTGAGGTCAAAACAAGATTGTAAATCCTGCTCTGCTTCATTAGTCTATCTTTTTACAGTCCATAATACAGGTTTAGCTGATTTTAGTTTCTGCCTGTAGGACGGTATAAGATGAACCAGAAGGTGATCAGAACGTCCCAAAGCTGCTCGTTGAACAGAGTGAAATGCATCCTTTATTGTGGTGTAACAGTGATCCAATATATTACGGTCTCTTGTGGGACAAGTAACATGCTGTCTGTATTTTGGCAGTTCACGGGAGAGATTGGCTTTATTAAAGTCCCCGAGAATGATTAAAAGAGTCCGGGTATTGTTGTTCTGTCTCTGTGATCTGATCAGCGAGTTTCTGTAAAGCCAGGCTTACTTGCGCTTGTGGCGGAATGTAAACACTCACCAGAATGAACGAGTGAAACTCCCACGGCGAATAGAACGGCTTGCAGTTGACAAACAGCATTTCTAGATCAGGACAGTACATCTTTAACACCGTTACACCTGTACACCACCGTTCATTGATGTAAAAGCATGTCCCGCCGCCGCGCGATTTCCACGTTGATTCTGCGTCGCGATCTGCTCTAAACAGCTGAAATTCCAGCAGATGGAGAGCGCTGTCCGCTCGTCATTCAGCCAGGTTTCCGTGAAACACAGAGCAGCAGAGTGTGAGAAATCCTCATTTGTCCGAGAGAGCAGAAGGAGTTCGTCCGTTTTGATGGGTAGAGAGCGTAGATTTGCCAGATGGATGCTAGGCAACGGCGTTCGAAATCCGCGCTTCCTGAGTCTGACGAGCGCTCACGCTCGCTTTCCCCGTTTGCGCGTCCTGAAGCGTTTGATCAGCGCCGCTGCTCCTCCGATAACAACGTTCAGTAAAACGTCTGAATAACTGAAATCCAGAAAAATATCTTGTGGTGCGTTCTGCCGAATGTTCAGCAGTTCATCCCTGGTGAAACTGATTGCAGGAATATAACTAAAGACAGGGCAAACTAACAAAAACACAAAAACAACTGCAGAGCACGTGACGGAGGCAGCCATCCTGTATCGGTGCCAGGATAACATTATTGCTGCTGCCTCACAGATCTAAAATAAACATGCAATTTCCCAGCAGTTCACCTTCCAAGACATAACCGACTGTTTTTGTAGCTTGTGTTTTTGACAAACTTCTGTGTGAAAGAGAACTTAGTTTAGTACTTAGTTAGGCACATCAACCATAATTCCTTCAAAAACAGCTAGAAGCCTTGGAGTTATGATTGATGATCAGCTGACTTTCTCAGACCACATTGCTAAAACGGTCAGATCCTGCAGATTTGCTTTATTCAACATCAAGAAGATCAAACCCTTTCTTTTGGAACATGCTGCACAACTCCTTGTTCAAGCTCTTGTTCTGTCCAGGCTGGACTATTGCAATGCCCTCTTGGCAGGTCTTCCAGCCAATTCTATCAAACCTTTACAATTAATTCAGAACGCGGCAGCAAGATAAATTTTTAATGAGCCAAAAAGAATACGTCAAACAGCTTCCAATAGCTGCTCGCAAAAAATTCAAGGCATTGATGTTTGCCTACAAAACTACCACTGACTCTGCACCCATTTACCTAAATTTGTTACTTCAGACTTATGTGCCCTCTAGAAGCTTGCGTTCTGCAAGTGAACGTCGTTTGATTGTGCCATCCCAAAGAAGCACAAAGTCACTTTTACGGACTTTTAAATGAAATGTTCCCTCCTGGTGGAATGACCCTCTAACTTTAACACTAACTATTCTAATTCTATTCTTAAAAAAAAAAAATCAAACTACCTTTCTAATCTTTTTGTATTCTATTTTATTTTCATTTATTATGCAATTGTATGTGTGTGTGTGTGTGTGTGTGTGTGTGTGTAAAGATCTCTAACACTAGCTTGCTCTATTCTTTTTTTATTCTATCTGTTTTCTTTTTATTATATTATTTAAAATCCCATGCTACGTGTACTGTGTTAACCTAACTGAGACTTGTTATAGCACTTATATATCATTGCTCTTTTTGTTGTTTTTGATTGCTTCCACTGTCCTCATCTGTAAGTCGCTTTGGATAAAAGCGTCTGCTAAATGAATAAATGTAAATGTAATGTACTCTGTTCATGTGTTTCATGTTTTTATTCGATTAATCTTTTTTTTTATGACATTGATTAAATATCGTTTTCGATATTTATTTTAGAAAACATTTAAAAGAACTAATTCATGTGAATCTTTTTATTAGCCTTCTCCACTAGTTGTCACCCTCTTATTTACCTTGTGCAATGTTACAACAGAAAACCTGTCACTCATTCAGTGCTTATGGCAGAGATACTGTTGACAAGAACCAAGAATAATGTATGATTTGCAATGCTCAGGTAAAATTCTATAGTATTACTACAAATCTGAGGACGTATTTGACATCACGTGTAAAGGCGCCATAATTTCTGCAATGTTTTGTTTACACAAGCACGGACAAAACTCGCTGTGTCTGTTGTTTCACTATGATGATATGACTACACAAATTTCATCCCCAGCTGCCCTAAGAGTAACTTCATTAGCATTTTATTGTTTAATTTGCAAAACTACCGTCATATCTCATACACAGTAACTGCAAGTTCCTCACGGCAACCAATCAAAATAAGTTTATTTAACGTGAAGAAACTGTCAAAATATATATTACTATTTAGCATTCTTAAGACTCAATGCAACAACAATGGTACTACTACTACTACTAATAATAATAAATATTATTAAATATTAATAATAAAATATTAACAAATACTCTTAACAAATACTCCACATTTGTTTTCTTTTTAATTTTAACAGTAAACATCTGTTGTGCAGCACTGTGTTTGCCAAAAAATAAAAAGGGTTTTCATTTGACTAGGATAAATTAAATATTTTTATGCCTTCATCCGATTACCAGAAAAATTTAAGAAGAACATTTTATATGGCCCTATTATTGTATAAAAAAGGACCCTATAGCAAAAAAAAAAAAAAAAAAAAAAAAAAAAAAAAAAAAAAAAAAAAAGTTTAAAATTCAGGCATGTGGCTCTTAATTTCTTTTTATAATTTCACCATTTGTAAACTGATGTTTACAGGTAATTTTTTTTTATATATTTCAATAGCATTTATATTAAGACTATATTCACTGAATGTACAAAAAATTCTAAATTCTAAATAAAAAATCTATATATACAGTCGTGGCCAAAAGTTTTGAGAATTACATAAATATTAGTTTTCAAAAAGTTTGCTGCTAAACTGCTTTTAGATCTTTATTTCAGTTGTTTCTGTGATGTACTGAAATATAATTACAAGCACTTCATACGTTTCAAAGGCTTTATCGACAATTACATGACATTTATGCAAAGAGTCAATATTTGCAGTGTTGGCCCTTCTTTTTCAGGACCTCTGCAATTCGAATGGGCATGCTCTCAATCAACATCTGGGCCAAATCCTGACTGATAGCAACCCATTCTTTCATAATCACTTCTTGGAGTTTGTCAGAATTAGTGGGTTTTTGTTTGTCCACCCGCCTCTTGAGGATTGACCACAAGTTCTCAATGGGATTAAGATCTGGGGAGTTTCCAGGCCATGGACCCAAAATTTCAACATTCTGGTCCCCGAGCCACTTAGTTATCACTTTTACCTTATGGCACGGTGCTCCATCGTGCTGGAAAATGCATTGTTCTTCACCAAACTGATGTTGGATTGTTGGAAGAAGTTGCTGTTGGAGGGTGTTTTGGTACCATTCTTTAATTATGGCTGTGTTTTTGGGCAGAATTGTGAGTGAGCCCACTCCCTTGGATGAGAAGCAACCCCACACATGAATGGTGTCAGGATGCTTTACTGTTGGCATGACACAGGACTGATGGTAGCGCTCACCTTTTCTTCTCCGGACAAGCCTTTTTCCAGATGCCCCAAACAATCGGAAAGGGGCTTTATCGGAGAATATGACTTTGCCCCAGTCCTCAGCAGTCCATTCACTATACTTTCTGCAGAATATCAATCTGTCCCTGATGTTTTTTTTGGAGAGAAGTGGCTTCTTTGCTGCCCTTCCTGACACCAGGCCATCTTCCAAAAGTCTTTGCCTCACTGTGCGTGCAGATGCGCTCACACCTGCCTGCTGCCATTCCTGAGCAAGCTCTGCACTGGTGGCACTCCGATCCCGCAGCTGAATCCTCTTTAGGAGACGATCCTGGCGCTTGCTGGACTTTCTTGGACGCCCTGAAGCCTTCTTTACAAGAACTGAATCATTTTCCTTGAAGTTCTTGATGATCCTATAAATTGTTGATTTAGGTGCAATCTTAGTAGCCACAATATCCTTGCCTGTGAAGCCATTTTTATGCAACGCAATGATGGCTGCACGCGTTTCTTTGCAGGTCACCATGGTTAACAATGGAAGAACAATGATTTCAAGCATCACCCTCCTTTTAACATGTCAATGATCTCCAGCCTTGTGCTCGTCAACATTCTCACCTGAGTTAAGACGATTACTGAAACGATCTCAGCAGGTCCTTTAATGACAGCAATGAAATGCAGTGGAAAGGTTTTTTGGGGATTAAGTTAATTTTCATGGCAAAGAAGGACTATGCAATTCATCTGATCACTCTTCATAACATTCTGGAGTATATGCAAATTGCTATTATAAAAACTTAAGCAGCAACTTTTCCAATATTTATGTAATTCTCAAAACTTTTGGCCACGACTGTAGACACTCACATAAAGGATTATTAGGAACACCATACTAATACTGTGTTTGACCCCCTTTTGCTGAAAGGTGCTGAAAGCATTCTTTAGAAATGTTGGCCCATATTGATAGGATAGCATCTTGCAGTTGATGGAGATTTGTGGGATGCACATCCAGGGCACAAAGCTCTTGCTCCACCACATCCCAAAGATGCTCTATTGGGTTGAGATCTGGTGTCTGTGGAGGCCATTTTAGTACAGTGAATTCATTGTCATGTTCAAGAAACCAATTTGAAATGATTCAAGCTTTGTGACATGGTGCATTATCTTGCTGGAAGTACCCATCAGAGGATGGGTACATGGTGGTCATAAAGGGATGGACATGGTCAGAAACAATGCTCAGGTTGGCCGTGGCATTTAACCCTCTGGAGTCTAAGGTTATTTTTGGGGCCTGGAGAAGTTTTGTCATGCTCTGACATTTGTGCTTTTTTCAGTTTCTTATAAATATCTAAATGGGTAAAGTCTAATCTCACTGTAATCAGCACAAACTGGGCTATAATAATATGTGAAATGCATGCATGTACATGATTGTATTTTTGAGAAAAAAAATGTTATGCATGGTTAGTGAAAAACTAAAAATGTTAAATCATTTAAGCCATAAAACACAAAGAACAATGGTTCCCGGGATTTTTGAGAACTGGAGCTTGTAGCCTAGAATTTTTCTTTCTAAATGATGTGAAAATCATCTTGTTTACTCACTCACAGAAAACAATATATTGATTTAAATTTTCTAAGACACATTTTGTTGGTAAAAGTCATATGTGAGTAGGCGTCACCTATCATGAATATCATTGTGATTTACACCTGAGAAGACAAAGGCCCGCATAATGAGCTGCATAATGAGCCTTTCAGTCATCTGTGCCACTGAGAGGGAAGAGCTACAAGAAAGAATGTGAGAACAAAAATCTATATAATTTTATGTTTGTAGTTTATTTAGAATATATTTAATTATCCCACAACATACTTTAATATCCACTTGGGGGAGCAGTTAAACAGTTTATCAGGAACAATCAAAGCTGACTTTCAAAAAAAAAAATTTGCATCATTACTCCAGTCACACAATCCTTCAGAAATCCTTTTAACAATCTTATTTTCTACAAAAAAACATTTATTGTTGTTATTATTATCATTATTATTATTAATGCTGAAAAGAGCTGAGAATATTTTTTAGGTTTTTTAGGGGGAATAAATTGAAAGAACAGCATTGTTTTTACATTTGTTACAGTTATTTATTTGTTACATTTATATTATTTACATCAAGCTTTTGAATGGTATAGTATTGTATATTGTTATTGAAACTTCATAATGTTTCACTTGATTATTTATTTAGTCAGGAATTATAGTTTGGAAAAAGTCTTTGGAAAGTCTAACTAGTAAAATGTTTACACTATATGTGAAAACTAGTACAAGTATATAAATAAATAAAAAGAGACTTACTCATGTTTATGATCTCTGCTGAATGAAGTGCTTCATTCTTTTTTTTCTGAGGAAATCCATTTCTCAAATCCTCAACCACATCACATCTTTTTGGGGTGAATTGTCTTATTCCTCTCATCGCGAAGCAAACAGTAAAATAAAAACTTGAAGAACAGTCTCGCTGCTTTTTCTTCTGTGTGGGCGTATTTAAGCCGCGCGTTTCTGTTTGAATCTGAATAGCGCGTTCAGCGCGGGGGCGTGGTCACATTAGATATAATGAAGGGAGACATGAAAAACAGACATCGCGTTGTTTTCATATGGATTACTTTATCACAGAATATCTGTTTTCGGCGGCACTTGTTTAGTTTAAAAGTAGACATGTCAAGCTTTCTATAGATATCTCTATCATGTCTCTTCGTTGAGTATTCACGGAGTTACAGTTAATTTTAATGACGTGTTTGTAAATGAAAATCAGCGCAGACAAAGGCTGCAGACAGCACACCTTGTTTGTTATCTTTATTTTATAAGTGCACAAAGTTTTGTTGTTATGTCTGTATCCAAAAAAAAGTAGACCCTTTACAGATTCGATTGATGTATTACTCTTATCTGTACGATTAAAACTGAAAGTGTAATTTAAGTTCTTTTCGGGGTTATCAGGAGAAAATGACTCAAAACGCGTATCTGCGTTTATCGACTCCAGAGGGTTAAACGATGCCTAATTTGCATAAAGGGGCCTAAAGTGTGCCAAGAAAACATCCCCCACATCATTACACCACCACCACCAGCCTGCACAGTGGTAACAAGGCATGATGGATCCATGTTCTCATTCTGTTTACGCCAAAATCTGACTCTACCATCTAAATTTCTCAACAGAAATCGAGACTCATCAGACCAGGCAACATTTTGCCAGTCTTCAACTGTACAATTTTGGTGAGCCCATGCAAATTGTAGCCTCTTTTTTCTATTTGTAGTGGAGATGAGTGTTACCCGGTTGGGTCTTCTGCTGTTGTAGCCCATCCGCCTCAAGGCTGTGTGTGTTGTGGCTTCACAAATGCTTTGCTGCATACCTCGGTTGTAACGAGTGGTTATTTCAGTCAAAGTTGCTGTTCTATCAGCTTGAATCAGTCGCAGTCCCATTCTCCTCTGACCTCTAGCATCAACAAGGCATTTTTGCCCACAGGACTGCCGCATACTGGATGGTTTTCCCTTTCACACCATTCTTTGTAAACCCTAGAAATGGTTGTGCGTGAAAATCCCAGTAACTGAGCAGATTGTGAAATACTCAGACCGGCCCTCAAAATTCTGACATTCAGTTTGGAGCCAGGACCACACCCCTAAATGCATTGAAGCAACTGCCATGTGATTGGCTGATTAGATAATTGCATTAATGAGAAATTGAACAGGTGTTCCTAATAATCCTTTAGGTGAGTGTGTGTGTGTGTTATATATATATATATATATATATATATATATATATATATAGACACACACACACACACACACACACACATATATATACACATATACACAGAGGTGTAACTGTTCACAAAATTCATGGTTTGGTTCGATACGATACACTGGTGTCACGGTTCGGTACAGTTCGGTACGTTTTAGATACAGCAAAAAGAAAACAAATGGCAGATAAAGATTAAATTTTTTAAAAACGTTTTATTTATTAAAACTAACAAAGTATGATTTTTTTTTTACATTGAACAATGATGGAGCTATTCTTTACCCATCTTCTATGGTGTTTTCTAAGCAGCATACTGTATAAAACAAAAACAGCTCCTTTTAAAAAAAATTAAAATGTTATATTGTTGTAGTAGTTATGAACAAATACAAATATGTAACTTTTTATATGGAACTCTATAACTATGTTGAGTGTGTTTTTACTCAATTGGTTCTCTATTTGGGCTTATGTTTTTTGGAACAAAGCAGGAATTACGGTCTGGCTGAAATGGGCTCATGAAGGAATATTGTAACGGGGCTCAATTACATTAAGCATGTTTCTTAAAACCTGCGTTTTCCAATACAGAGTAAGGTCTCATATCCGCGGCTATAATGTAAATGTACCAATCACTGCGGTGATGTATTTTGCCCTGTTTGAATCCATTGGAAATGTCTGTCTTAATGCTGCGGGGATAGTTTGTTGCGTGTATGTTTCTCCTTTTTTTCGTCTTGTTCCAGATACTGACACACTAGGGTGATGTCGGCGTAAATGAGTTGACATGTTTGAAGTATTCCCGCTGGTTTACCCTATTGTCATGTAGCAGATGTGACATACCGTTGTTTTTTTTCCACCACTCTCTTGCCATCACCATTATAGCTTACAGGGAATCCAAAGTGCACCCAAACACCAGACCTGTTGGTTATTGGAGGATCTTCTATTTCTGGTCTGTTAAACGCATTCGCGATTTTGCGACGAGCCTTCAGCGCATACTGAGTGAGCGAGCGCCTGACTGAGTAGCCTAACATAAACATAAGTTGGTGGGTTTTTTTTTTTTCTTCGGGGGTGTCAGGGGCTTTGCGTGTTACGTCGTTTGGGTTATTGGGCTACCTTGTTGAACGCATAACATTATATTTCATACACTTTTTTTTTTTTTCCAAATGTAATTAATTAGTCCAACGAACCGTTCGGTACATAATGCGTACCGCGTACCGAACCGAAAGCCTCGTACCGAACGGTTAAATATGAATACGCGTATCATTACACCCCTAATATATATATATATATATATATATATATATATATATATATATATATATATATATATATATAGAGAGAGAGAGAGAGAGAAAGAGAGAGAGAAAGAGAGAGAGAGAGAATCAAATCAAATTGAGAGCTTGTGAACTGCAATCGAATCGGGACATCTGAATTGATACCCAGCCCTACTGCGGACACCACAGATTTATACTACATATTGTAAAAAAGGGGCATAATATGGCTCCTACCCGTACCTGTGGCTGCTGAAGATATATTGAGGTTTTAATCGTTTTGGCCTTGAGTCACCTATAATCTACATGGGGAGATGTCTATTCAAACAGCATTCTAATCAAAACAAAAATGCAAATGGTGCAACAAACCTGAGGAGCCAAAGGCACCGAGTGCAGATCCCAGCCCAACACCTAGAGATCCACCAGTGCTGCTGAAACCCAGAGAGGTGCTAGGAGGTGCCACGCTTGTATGAGAGAACAGCGAGCTGCTCTGGGAGCTGGGAGCCACTGAACCAGAGCCGTAGAAGGAGTTGGAGGGCAGGCCACTAGAGGGTGGGGGTGGTTGCTGCTGAGGTTGAGGCTGCTGGGGCTGTTGGCAGCCCATGGATCGATACAGAGCATTAGCAGGACCAGACATGCTGTTACCAGAGCCTGAGGCAGATGCTGCTGCAGCTAGACAGAGGATAGAAAGTAGAAAAAGAAAATAAAATGAAAAAGTAAATCAGTTTGATCAACATAATAACAACAAACAAATACATTGAATACAAAGTCCTGAAAAGGTTTTCTGTTTAAAGAGAAGGCAAAAACAAGCATATTTACCAGCTTGTGCAGCTGCTGGGTTGATGAGGAGTGGGGTTTGGACTAGTCGGACAGGTCCACCCAAGCCAGTGCGAGCTCCAGGACCCATAACCAGCGCTCCACTCGGATCATAGTAAGCAGCTGGTGCTAGAACTTGGTAACCTGAGCAAAACATAACAGATAGGGGTCCGAATCAGTGTAAATGTTTTACTTCAGGGTACCTGCTCCTTTTGACCAAGATGAATAAAATGATAAGTTGTAAATAAAGATTATAAGAGTCCAATATACTATTTTGGTGAAACCTACTAGCAATTTCTTAGTTAAAAACTGTTTTAGTGTAATGATTAAATTCAGTAAAGACATTAACAAGACATTTAAAGTTAAACTTAAAGGGTTAGTTCACCCAGATAGCAAAATTATGTAATTAATAACTTACCCTCATGTTGTTTCAAACCCGTAAGACCTCCGTTTATCTTTGGAACACAGTTTAAGATATTTTAGATTTAGTCCGAGATCTCTCAGTTCCTCCATTGAAGCTATGTGTAAGGTATACTGTCCATGTCCAGAAAGGTAAGAAAAACATCATCAAAGTAGTCCATGTGACATCAGAGGGTCAGTTAGAATTTTTTGAAGCATCGAAAATACATTTTGGTCCAAATATAGCAAAAACTACGACTTTATTCAGCATGGTCTTCTCTTCCGTGTCTGTTGTGTGAGAGAGTTCAAAACAAAGCAGTCAGGATATCCGGTTCGCGAACGAATCATTCAGTTCACCAAATCGAACTGAATCGTTTTAAACGGTTCACATCTCTAATACGCATTAATCCACAAATTACTTAAGCTGTTAACTTTTTTTTAATGTGGCTGACACTCCCTCTGAGTTCAAACAAACCAATATCCCTGAGTAATTCATGTACTTAAACAGTACACTGACTGAACTGCTGTGAAGAGAGAACTGAAGATGAACACCGAGCCGAGCCAGATAAGAACACACAGAGCGCCTGCATCGAACTGATTCTTTTGGTGATTGATTCTGAACTGATTCTGTGCTAGTGTTATGAGCGCGGGTAAACCGAAGGCTTGAATCAAGGGCAATCATCGCAAATGACGTCATTACGTCGAGCGCAAAAGAACCGGTGAACCGTTTTCTTCAACCGGTTTATTGAATCGAACTGTCCGAAAGAACTACTGGTGATCCGAAAACCGATGCAACCGGTTCTTGACTCGTGAACGAGTCAGTCTTTTGTTCGTTATCTGGCTTGGCTCGGTGTTCATCTTCAGTTCTCTCTTCACAGCAGTTCAGTCAGTGTACTGTTTGAGTGCATGCATTACTCCGGGATATTGGTTTGTTTGAACTCAGAGGGAGTGTCAGCCACATTAAAAAAAAGTTAACAGCTTAAGTCATTTGTGGATTAATGCGTATTAGAGATGCGAACCGTTTAAAATGTTTCAGTTCGATTTGGTGAACTGAATGATTCGTTCGCGAACCGGATATCCAGACTGCTTTGTTTTGAACTCTCTCACACAACAGACACGGAAGAGAAAACAATGCTGAATAAAGTCGTTGTTTTTGCTATTTTTGGACCAAAATGTACTTTCGATGCTTCAAAAAACTCTAACTGACCCTCTGATGTCACATGGACTACTTTGATGATGTTTTTCTTACCTTTCTGGACATGGACAATATACCGTACACACAGCTTCAATGGAGGGACTGAGAGCTCTCGGACTAAATCTAAAATATCTTAAACTGTGTTCCAAAGATAAACGGAGGTCTTAAGGGTTTGGAACAAGTTATTGATTACATAATTTTGCTATCTGGGTGAACTAACCCTTTAAGAACTGCCTCTGACATATCTCTCCTATTATTATATTCTCAGTCATGTATTGCAGTTAGGGCCGCACGATAAATTGCATGCCTTTATTAGGTTCATCTCTTCAGTAAAGCCGTTTCTTTGATTAATAGTAAATCTCCAGCATGTGCTTTTCAGACAAAGCGGCATTTACTAAATAACAGAACTGGCTTTACTGACGAGATTATGAAAGTAAAATAATGCCTTATGTCTTTGAAACAAAAAAGCATGTTGAATAGCACTAGCTGAAAAAATAATGCAATGCATTAACTGTGCTTGCATTTTTATGCCTTGTATTTCCAGGGCTTGCATTTTTATGTCCTGAAATCTAACATAGTTGTTTATTTAAGTTGGGAATATTTCATATCAAAACACTTCACACACATTTTCATAATTAAAAATTAAATAATTAATATTCACCTTCCAGAATTCACTTACAAAATATTCAATTCATTTAAAAAATATGATGTACCGTATTTTTCGGACTATAAGTTGCACCTGAGTATAAGTCGCATCAGTCCAAATATACGTCATGAGGAAAAAAACATGTCGCACTGGACTATAAGTCGCTTTTATTTAGAACCAAGAGAAAACATTACCGTCTACAGCCACCAGATGGCGCTCTATGCTGCTCAGTGATCCTGTAGCCTACCACTGAGCAGCATAGAGCGCAAGAGGGCGCTCTATGCTGCTCAGTGGTGGCTACAGGATCACTGAGCAGCATAGAGCGCCATCTGGTGGCTGTAGACAGTAATGTTTTCTCTTGGTTTATGTCAAATAAATTTTGATAAATAAGTCGTACTGGACTATAAGTCGCAGGACCAGCCAAACTATGAAAAAAAGTGTGACTTATAGTCCGGAAAATACGGTATTATTATTGACAGGAAAGTTCCATTTTATTTCACTTTCCAAATTCTTATCCACAAGTTCAGTGTTTAAAATTCAGCAGAAAATATGCCACTGCACATCCGGGATCTGCAGGAATAGCAGCAGCGCATCGATGCATGATCTCCAGCTGCAGTCAGTCACTCACCAGCAAAAACTGATCTGCAGAAATGGAGCAAGCGCTAAGTAGTTTTGATTAACAGGGCTAGTGTAAACTTGGAAAAGCTGATTTTTTGTGTTTAATGTTATAAAGTTACAGAAACTAAGCAACCAAAATCAATACATGTGTTCCTTAGATGTAATGTTGGTTCTGTATTTCAGCATTGGGTAAAATAGCATTATAATCTTCTTTGTGGTAGAGAATGCTGCTTACATGTATGCTACGGGAAACAGTGAAGATGTTGAATTAAACAAACAATCAGCTTTTCCACGTTTATACTGGCCCCATTAATCAAAACTACTAAGCGCTTGCTCCATTTCTGCAGATAATCTTTTGTAAATGAATGAATTAAGCCACCTGTTGCTTTAGTCTTCATCAACAGACAATAGAGATCGCTAATGTGTTGTCATCATGATGTATTCCCAGTGGTGAACGCAAATCATTTTGGGAATCCGCGGCACAAACATAACGCGCCAAACTTCTTTGCATGGAGGGAAGAATGCAGTGTTCAAGATGCCGTCTACCTGCTGTGTTATAAACTGCAATAGTCGTTCTCACGGTAGAAGTGGCACAAAGCTTAAGAACGGAATATCCTTTTATCGTTTTCCAGCGTGGAAAAATAATAGTACAAGCCATGTTTCAGAGGTGACAAAAAGGCGACAAATGGCATGGATAGCAGCGGTAAGGATGCCAAGATTACCTTCGATAACACTCCACCACACATGATGGTGTGTTCAAAGCATTTTCACAAAGGTAAGTTACAATTACTCTGGTAACTAGCTCATTTTCTAGCCATTTCATGCCAGTTAACAGTTAACATTAACAATGTACTAAAGCGTAACGTTAATCAGTTTTAAATGTCGTACATCTAGGCTACATTGCAATTTATTTGGTGACTTTGCAGGCAAACCTGCCTATGAAAGTTTGGGAGTGTGATCCTGCTTTGATTAAAGGAATAAATTAGTTTAAAATATATCAAAATAGAAAAGTAATTTTAAATTGTCATAATATTTCACAATATTACTGTTTTTATTTTTATTTTTTTATCAAATAAATGCAGCCTTGGTGAGCAGAAGATGCTTTTAAAAACTTTTAAAAATCTTACTGACCCCAAACTTTTGAACGGTAGTGTATGTTGCCCCCTGTGTATAGCTAATCTGGATTCCTTAGGAATAGAGGTTGTGATATGACACTATTTCTTTATATTGTTACTGTCAGACACTACACCTGCACCTGAGATGGAAGGTCCTGTGAATCCACCCCATCACCGGGCACTGTCCACACCACTCATGAGACTGAGCTGAAGACTTTGCTGGATAAAATTGTGGTTGTGTGCTGTGCTTTGATCAATATGTGTCCAAGTATTGTTGTGAATAGGGATGGCGAAAACTAAAAAATTTCTTGACCGACCACCGAGCCTCATTAGCTGGTTGAAACCGGTTAACCGATTAGTTTAAAATATGGTGCGCTATTTGAAATAACAGCCATTTTGAGCCGCGCCTGCAATTTCGCAACTCTGTCGCATCTCTCTGCCGCTCTGCCTCCCGCACACACACACACACACACACACTGCCACTCACGTCACTTTTTTAAAATCCCCTACAGCGCGAAACATGAGTCCCGCAAACGCGGCGCTGAAGAGCTTGTTGTATGTAATCGTAGGACAAATGGCTCCTTAGTTTCAAATGGTTTGGGTACAAGGTGATCGCTTTGAAAATAAAGGCGTTTGTCTAGGTTAGAAGCTCATTTGAAACATTGCCACGGCTCATTTAAGAAAATGACAGCTCCGAAGAGACGCCGCTTTAGTTGAGGTAGTGCTAACCATAATAAAGAAAGATGATGATCATCATCACCTTATCGGTTACCACTGAAATGTAGATGTAATGTATTTCCAAATCTAAGCCCATCTTATGCGGAATGTTGCCTAATAGACTGCAACATGATAAAACCAATGGATAAAACAGGCACCTTCAGAATGCGTAAAAGACGCACCGGCCAAGGCAGGTCTAACTCACTGTGTGCCTTCTAATAACGGACAGGACAACTCTGTTGTATAATTAATATTATTTTTTTATTTTTCAAAAAGACAAGTGTCACTTCTGTTAAGGGCAACATCTCCTAAACCATAACAGACAAAAACCTACAGCTATTCTTAAGAATAACATTAAATAAACGAAAAATTATTAGAATCTATGAATGAGAATACTGTAACCAACAAACAGCTCACAGATCGGTGTTAAGGGTGCTAATTATTAAAACATAACACAACGGTTTGGCCATTAGTTATTCTTGGAAAATAAATTAACGAAAAACAAGTTAAATAGAGAATACTGTGGCCAAAATAGACTGAATGCGTAAAAGACGCCTTAACTTATTTTTCTCAGATGTCAAGTGTTTGGCCCCAACCAATCTTACATAACAGAAAATATTGGCCTACCCCACTCCGAGTCAGTCACTTATTTTTATTCAAGAACACAAGCATGTCTACGTGCTCTGGGGTCAAGCGGGTACGCAGTCGATTAACCACAAGTCACGCAGCGGAGAAAACCCTCTCTGATGGAACATAAGTCCCGGGGATGCAAAGGTAGCGCTGCGCCAATCTTGCCAATCTGGGAAAGCGCGTCTGGTTTGCCCTCCACCAATCAAGCGGATTGCTTTCTAGTGAGGGGCGACTATCTTTCACATACGTATCCACTTCCATCTGTGGATCCGTGGCATCGGCTGCGCTGTAATCATCTCCCAGTAGCAGACTCATTGCATTCTCCTTGTGGCTGGCTCCACTGGATGGACCCTCTGTCACAGCAGCATCATCATCTCCTCCTGCAGCACCAGGCTCTTCTTCCTCACCCATGTCCTCCTCCACAATAGCTGCATGCTCCATGTCAGCACAGAGTTCCTTGAGTTTATCAAGCACTGCCTTGGTTTTTTCTCTTGATAAAAACGGTAGGTGTTTATGTCGAGGATCCAGGGCAGAGGCGATCACCGCTGGCATTGAAACCAAGCGTTCGTTGTAGTCAACCTGTGACGAACAATACAGCTGAATTATTGTCTATAATTAATTAATTAATTAATTCATAACACTTGATATTTCGAATTGTAGCCTGTATAACGCCCAATAGGCCTATAGCCTGACTATGTGTAGCCTAGTGTACTATAAGGCCATCTTTAAAAATATTTTGGTTTGCCGCAACAGCCTAAAAAAAAAAAAAAGGGTCGGTAGGTCGGTCTATATTTTTTTTGAGATTCAATGTAAAAAAAAAAAAAAGTAAAATTTTGCTCAATTTATGACCAGTTAATGCGCCAGAGAGAAATGCACATTTCATTACAATACATAAGCAGAGAGCAGTCTGTTTTCTTTCGTTTTGAATTGTTCGGTTTAAAAGTGTACATTTCATGCTTTCTATATCTATATATATGTGTGTGTCTCAGCTCTGTGAGGCAAGTATACGCCGAGTTTCGGTTGATTTAAGAGACCAGCTCCAGTTCACGCGCCGGCGACTCAGTGCTTTAGCCTACCTCTTATTAAATCCCGGAAATTTGTTGATGAAACATTGGTTAAAATTAAGATACAATTAATATAAAACGAAATTCACTTTAAAGACAGGCTTTCTACAAAAACAGACTTAATGAAGTGGTCAAAATCATCTGCCCACTCCATTTGTCTCCTGATATTTTCGGGATCATCTTATCTTATTCCTGCTTTTTCATTTTTCTTATAATCAACATGAAATTTAGAAAAATATATATTTTATTTAAACATGAATATGAAACTAAATCGTTTTTTCGTTACAACACATAAGTATTATTATAACAAGCGGCAAGTCGGTCGGAATAAAAGGGAGAAAAAAATTTGGGTCGGACGGTCGGTCCTAAATTGACAGGGTCGGCTGGGTTACGGCAAACAAGAATATTTTTAAGGATGGCCTAAATTACTCCTAAACACAAAATTATAACTTACCTCCATGCGTTCACTCAATGACTGTCGAACCTTGGCCTTGAACTCCGCTACCCGAGGCCTGCCATTGGTAGCGATGGCCATGTGTTTATTAATGATGCTGAAGGTGATGGGGTAGATGTGGGAGATCGACACGGTCTTCTCAGAAGACATGATAGTGGTTGCGCATTTGAGGGTTTCCAGGACAGGTTTAAGATCAGCCATTATTGCCCAGTATTCGTCCTTGATCTCGAGAATTCTGGCATCCTGCAGCTTTGTGACGGTGCTGTCGGACAAGACGGCTGTCACTGCCCATCGCTGTTCGAGAAGCCTCTCAAACATGTCGAACACCGAATTCCATCTAGTTTTGCAGGACTGGATGAGCTTGTGTTTGGGGAGCTGCATCTGTTCTTGTTTGGCCTCGAGGGCTTTGCAGGCTACAGTGCTGTGATTGAAATGGCGAACTAGTTTTCCGGCTGCAGATATAACTTTATACACAAACAGCTTAAATGCGTCATTGATCGCCAGTTGTAGTGTATGGGCGAAACACGCAACTGATACCCAGTCCACCCTTTCAGGAATGTTGGCAGCCACTATGTTGTTCGCGTTGTCGTGGACACATGCGACCACTTTCCCTGTCATTCCCCAGGCATCTACCGCTTCGTTTAGTGTTGCAGCCAGGTTGTCGGCGGTGTGTCTGCCTGGCATACTTTTCGTGAGGAGTACTGCTGATTTGACCTGCCAGTCCTTGTCAGTCCAGTGGCAGGTGACTGTCACATAACTCTCTGTGGTTAGTGCTGTCCAGCAGTCTGTCGTGATGGCTACACATCTGGCACGATACAGGCGCGCTTTGAGCTCATCTTTTTTCTTGACAAAGCGCTCTTCAATGCGTGTGGTTATGGTCTGTCGAGATGGGGCTGTGTAGTTGGGTTCAAGGAATTGTATAAGCTCTAGAAAGCCCTCACCGCTTACAAAGTCAAGGGGCAGCATGTCTTTTTCAACCATTCCGCATATCTTTTGGGTAATAGTCTCTGAGCGCTGTTTGTCACATTTCCTACCTGCTAGCATAGATGACACGGTAGGTTGGCTTTGGCTACCTTTCTCACCCGAAGAGGCTTGCGGGTGTCGCGTTTTCAGGTGATACATCATAGATGATGTGCTGCTACTATATTTAAGCACTGTATCACACAAGTTGCAACTTACATCTGTGTCATTCTTTTTGGTGAAATGGTCCCACACACTACTTTTCTTTGCACGCTTCATCCTGTCGTCTGCCCTAGCTCTAACCTCGAGTGTTTTAGCCTGTTGCCTTTACTTTTCGCAAACCTTGTGAGCGCGCGAACCCAAACGCTGTGACCTCGCGCCAAATGTTTTTATTGATTTATTAAGTACAAACAGGCGAGTTATGAAAAATTGAGTGTGAGGGATAATTTGTTCACTTAACACAAAAAGATGAGGAATGAGATGGCTAACTGTAGTAGCGTATAGTCCACTGTCTATAATAGCCTAATTTAGATATCACTTTTTTTTTAACCGACTACCGACAACTTTGACCGGTTAACGTTGATACGGTCAACCACCGGTCAAATGGTCATCGGTTAACATCCCTAGTTGAGAAGGCGTCATGTTAGAATTATACACCATGCTTATATCTAATATGTAAATGTTTTTTTGTTTTCCAAAAGATTTTGTAATATCTCTTCTCACATGTAATGTTTTTTAGCCATGTCTGTAAATAAAATACAAAGATTGAATGAAATTCTGCCTCCTTTATCTGTATTAAGGAAGAATTGTGCAAAATCAGTGTTCTTTGGCTACAAACACAATTACATAAGTTAAATAGTAGTAACAACCAACTTTATTTCAGTTTCTTTACATATTTAACATGTAAATACATGTAGATGAATACATTAACATTATAAAGAGTCCATAGAAATGATGAGAAACTGGAAATGTATAAGAAAGATAAGAACTGGAAATGCATAAGGTAGGTTTGTGGGTGATAAGTCAGACATCTGCAAGCATCGCATTGCCATGACTCCTCTCTGGCTGGTGCGCTGCTAAATCCCACGCGACATAAATGGAACCACTGTGTATAGGACAGTTCTGATTGTCGCAAGCAAACCTGTCATCAAGCTCTTCAGGCTGTCTGCAAAAGCACCACAACACAGCCTTTTCACATGCCCTTCTTTTGGGCAGGAGGGTGTTACCTTGACCAGTCGCTCTGCTCGTAAGGATAGAGTCCTTCGATTCTCTCTATTTTCTCGTCATATCTCATCTTTGCATTAGGATTTAGTTTTAGGCGGTATGGTCCGACAATGTTTTCTTTAGTCCGCTGCATTTTGTAGGAATATATTCTGTTTTTCACGCTAATTTTTTTCATTATTTTCATGCCAAAACACTAGCCTGCTATGCCAGACCATGTTAACTGGCCAAACATACCCATAATTCTTTGACGTTGCCGCACAGTTGGTCACATGTGTTAGCGATCTCTATTGTGCCACCTGCTTGTGAGCGACTGTCTGCAGCTGGAGATCATGCATCGGTGCTCTACTGCTATTCCTGCAGATCCCAGAAGTGCAATAGCAAATTTTCTCGCTTAAATTTTTACCACTTAATTTGTGGAAGCAAATTTGGAAAGTGAAATAAAATGGACCGAAATTTGCCTTTTGAATATTGTACATTGTGTTTTTAAACCGATTATATATTTTGGAATTGAACTCTGGAAGGTGAATATTATTTTTTTTAATCTGTAATTGTGAAAATGTGTGTGAAATATTTTGAATTGAAATATTCACAGCTTAAACAACTATAGCCCCTTTCACACTGTGATTCCGGCAAAATCACAATGCTAGTGATTACCCGGGATATGTGCATGCTTTCACACAGAACCCGTAAAGATCCCGTAACGACACGTGACATCAGGGCGTGACATGTAATGTACGAGTCGAAAACGCTAGGCATGTTATACTTTCACACAAGTTAGTAAACTGTCTTAGCGTCAACACGGAAAGTGCGGAACAAACTGATCTCTGCTTCATTATAGTTTGCACATTTTTTTGTCACGAACGTTGATCTTCCTTCCAAACAGCCGGTAAAAGAGTTGCGCGATAACGTGCATCATCACTTCGACACGGCATTAGATCTGGCTTTTGTTCACACAGCACTCGTCCCGGGACTGAACCCGGCAATGTTACTAGGTCCCCGACCCGGGTTCAATGCCGGAATCAATCCCGGGACGTGTTTCACATTTTCACATTTTTTTGTTGTGTAAATGTAGACCATGCCCAGAAAAAAAATACTCAGTTTATACAGTCACCACAGAAAACACCCTTACATGATCAGAGGAAGGCAGTGGCCTATTAGTTCTTTAGCATGAAAATCAGCTCAACGACAAGTCCATAAGAGTCTGCCTTCAACTAGTTCGAAATTGCCTGTGAATGACAGGACCATGAACTCCTCAGATTCCCAAACCACATAGACAAAGCACATATATGAACAGAAATGAAACAGAGTAGGGCTGTCCATCAACTTTCTAATGTTAATGTAAGTGTAACTACATTATAATTATTTTGTTAGCCTATCCAGTTGAAGCCATTAAATGCAGTGCTGCTGCGATGTTCTTTCAAAATATTGTGGAAAACAGAATATCAGTATGGAGAAGATCTGGTTTACATCAAAGCTGAAACCAAGCCATTCACACAATGCATATTTCGCGCATTTTCTAGAGGGACATCTTTCACCATTGCACTCGCATCTTGCACAAGAGAGCCGCATGTTCAAAAACAACTTCATCTACAGCGATATCATTGACTTGATAGTAAATAAATGCACAGACACTATTTAAACTGAACAGAGATGACATCACTGAATTCAATGATGAACTGCCTTTAACGATCATTTTGCATTATTGACACACTGTTTTCCTAATGAATGTTGTTCAGTTGCTTTGATGCAATGTATTTAGTTTAAAGCGCTATATAAATAAAGGTGACCACTAGAAATCCATGTAAAATTAAAGTTCAACATTTAAAAAACAGAGACTTTATGGTGTGTTTTTCCCCATCCCACTGCCTGTCGTGTTTTGAAATGAAAAATGTACTGTGTGATTAGCCACATTTCCACTGTCGGGCCAGTGCGAGCCAGGGCTTAAAGAGGGCCGGGCGGGGCTAATAGTCTTGGGCCAGTAGCACCGAGGCCAGATTAGCGCAGTGTTTCCACAGTGGAGCCTGAAGCTCCATATATTTTTTATGATAGGCAACGTGAGCTAAACTCTCATGACGAGGCTTGTGACAGATAATATAAGTTACTAAATAAATACAGGATTGTGATAGAGAATAAGAAGCTGACGTCTGATTTCTTCAAGCGGTCATATTTACCATGTTTACTATGGTAACATGTTTAGCGTGCATATCTTTTACATCGCTTATAAATATTTCTGCCTTGTTTACGTGATTATAATCCACATTGGATCAAGTTCATTTCAAACACTCGCTGCTAACTAAGAGTGAGTTTTTAGCTTGACTTATTTAAAAAAGTGTTTATTGCTGGTGTTATAGCTGTTATCTTTCTGAAATGATCCGCAGCGCAGACTCTATTTTTATAAAAGCTCCCGAACAAAAATCATTATATTTTGATGATATGCAATGTGGAGCTAAACTCACGAAATGAGACGACAGATAAAATGTTAATAAATACACGATTGTGATAGAGAATAAGAAGCTGACGTCTGATTTATCCAAGCGGTCATATTTACCATGTTTACTATGGTAATGTTAATTTTTTGCGTGCAGTCTTTTACATCGCTTATAAATATTTCTGCCTTGTTTAGTGATTATAATCCACATCGGATCAAGTTATTTCAAACACTTGCTGCTAACTAATAGTGAGTTTTGAGCTCAACTTATTTTAAAAAGTCTTTAATACCGGTGTTAAAGCTGTTATCTCTCTGAAATGATCTGCAGCGCTGAGCTCTCTAGACACGGAGAATCTCCGCCTTTGTTCATAACCCCTCCTCTAGCCCCAGCTGGCCCGCTTTGGCCCAAGGTTTTCGTCGGGCCAAAAAAACCTGGCAGTTGGCCCCGAGGAAGCCCCGGCGAGGCACGATCAAGCCCCGGAAGTGACAGTGGAAACGCGACTGGCCCTGGCACGCACTAGCACGGCCGGTTTAAGCTCAATAGTGGAAACGCGGCTATTGGCTTTCCACCCTTTGTATTAAACTATGCATGCATGCACACATGATGCTGTTTTGTTAATAGTTGTTTAAGCAACTTAATTATAATTGGTTTATAAACATTATTTTAAATACTATTCACTTCACAGTCATGTATTCTAATGCTTTGTACAAACTTGCATTAGTAATATTTTGCTTTATGCACCCTCTTGTGGCCTCAGGAGAGAAGCCAAAAGCTTTTCTTCACCCTAACTGAAATTATTCATTTTAAATTAGAATATAATTCGATCTTCGATAATAAGTACAAATAAGTACAAAATTCGAATTTAGTTTTTCAGTCATTTTGGCAGCCTTAAAGCAGAGCCTATGATGTAAGGAACAACCAATCCGAGAGTACCTGCACAAGTTAGAGCATAATTCACCTGTCATGCCTGTGAAGGCCAGTGCTGGGTTTGCGGCGGCTGCAGCAAGGGATTCCTGCTGACTCTGCTGGCTCTGGCCAGGGGTCAAAGGTCGCTGATTTGTCCCTGCACGTATCACCTGGATTGGGCGAGGAAAGAGTTACAATAAAGAAAAAACCTTTAAAAGCTACTTGTTTCTTTAATTCACTATTCATTTTCAGTAATATCAGAATGAGTTGAAATGCATTTTAATGTGCAGGGGATTAGCATTTCAGGAGAAGCATTTCTGAAGCCAGGCTAGATGGTGAGCAAATTTACGGGACAAATTTAATCTTGACAAACTATATATCATTATAAAGATCTAAGCCTCAAACATCAACGACAGATCACTGTTTTTCAATGGAAGGCTTATAAAGAATGTATTTGCTAAATTTGTGTAAGCAGTACACATCAAAACATGAAGAATGAAAACACAGTACATACCAGATTCGTCGTAATAACAAGTCATAACCACATCCACAGCTGTAAATCCCGGTTTAGTTAGAAATGTAATGGTCCACTGAATGAAATCTCATGGAACACGTTTAGTCCAATGAAGCAATAACGTTGTAATATGGATGATAATTCCTTTGTTTACGTTTCAGTTCTTCAGGGACAGAATTGTGTCCGTTATGGAATAACTTGCGCTCAGAAACTGCGTCTTTGGTAGTAAAAAAAAAAAAAAAACGGCATGGTTTTGTAGCGTACAGTGCCAAACAGAATGAGACGATCCACCAAAAAAAAGGGAAAGATAGGCGGAAGATTGTTTATTTGAATTCTTGCGCTCTCTCATGACGGCTCGTGATGCAACTGTCATCTGATGGAGGCGGAACTTAGAGATCGCCTTTTTCTTTATTGGTTTTATTTTTCAACAGTTTTTATATACGTGTGAGTGTGTTTTATTTTGAATGTGTCTGTATCTGGATGATTACCATCTGTTTGAGTGCAAATCAGCTCGCTATTACTGTGTAATCACGGCAATGTGAACGCCATCATATATGAATAGAGAGTGGTTTATTGACTTTATGGGGCATCATTTGTATTGTTACCATCTCTATAACTGGCCATCAGCACATCAGTACGTATTTTCATTGTAATTCATTGTAAATGCTGAATTTCTAGCAATCTCAGGATGTTCTTAATTGGCATACAAAGTTACATCTTTTTTTTTATTTTTCTTACTCAAATTATTCTTATTGTATTTTTTCTAGTGCTCAAAATAAATCAATATTATGTCTAAGTTTCTGTCTAATGTTTTATAATTGGAAAATAAATATGCAGTGGTATGTTTGAGTAAAATAGTTTTTATAACCCTTCAATACAGTTGGAATTAATTTTTAATGGTATCTTCTTCAGATTTATAATAGGTAATCATGAGACATTTGACTTTCAACCTATTACTTTTCTAGATTGCTCCATGACTGATTTTATGTATTGTTTATATAAAAAAAAAAAAAAAATTGCAGTGTGGTAAAAACATTTAAGGCACTTCAGTGTCTATAACTTTAAATATTTTTGAGCATTATCAGCTCTGGGGTGCATTTCCCAAAACCATAATTGCTAACCTGTTAGCAACTTAGATGGTTGGCAATGGGAAATTGCATTGCAACCAAAAAAGTTACTAACTTAGCAACTATAGTTTTGGGAAACACACCCCTGGTTGATAAAAAGTACAGCCCAAAGAGTATTCTTTCCAAAGACACCAAAATTATGTGTAACACACTGAAGTAAGGAACTGTTACAATTTTAAGTTAGGTAGGGCACTTTCAGCTGTGACTCCCATAATGGGGGGTGCTGGCTAACAGGTTAAATGGATACTGAACAAAAACTAAAATAGTGATTTATAAAGAAAAAAAAACAAACAAACAAGGCAAGGGGCAAACAAGGGGATTTATTATTAAAATGAAAACATGGAAGAAATGTTGTGTGATTATTCCTTTAAAAATAATGTTTGTTTTATTTTAGTAGTAGGCTATGTACATTCCACTGAAAAATAGACCAGACTTTTATTTTGACTGGTTGCCATGAATACCTTTACAGTTCTGTTTGTGATATGAGGCTAGTTTTACTCAAATCAAACAGTCAGTTCTGGAGATGTTGTTCATGTGTTTATGTCCTAATTTAGTGAGACAGCAGACCCTGAAATCACCGCAAGCATCACGCACGCTTCACTGTGTGTAACAGTAGTAGATGAAACCCTGCGTCTGTGTCATTCATTAGAGTTACACAGAACAGGCAGGATTCATATTTAAATCGACTTAAGTGTAATTAAGTGTAATGACCTACTTTTGATTAATTTAAAATTTGACCAATTCCATGACATTCCACATTAAACTCTGAATTCTATTTTTATGAATGGATTCCGTGATTACACCTCCGTTTTCACCAAACATACATGTTTACTTCAAGAATGAACAATGAGGCATAGGTAAGTTTGAAGTTGAAAGAGCAATCTATATTATAGCTCTATAAATGAAGCATACAGACTTCATTAGAGCCACAGAAAGACATGTTTCAATGAAAATACTCAATATACAATTCACTATGTACATTAACAATGATTCGGGGCGAATATAATGTAATTTAATGGAAAAGTATGTGAATTGCGCTCTGAGGTGCAGCAGGATTTTCAGTCAGCTGCCTTTAAATCTGGGTCTGAAGTTTCTTGCTATGTTCAGTGTGCAGCATCAAGTGTTTAAACAAACAGCACATGCTGTCAGTGATTTCAACCACTGGAAGCTGCTCTCGCACTATGAAAACAGATCCTTCTAAGCCACTCCAGCAACAGACGCAACCCGGAAAACTATCGGCACGGATTTTTGGCGATAACCGATTGTTGAGCAATCAACTATCGGTGCCAATTAATCTGCAAAACCGATACATAGGTCGACCTCTAGGGTTTACAGTTTGGGATTAGTATTATTTATATTAGTATTATGTTGTAATGTGTTGAATAAGTTTTTAAAAAGATACTGCAGAATGTGACATATCATAACCGCTGCATTGTCCGAAGAAATTTCATATGTTCAAAGTCTAGTGCGCAGATTTTATATGTTGAGATAATGTCACCAACCTGTTGTCCCAGACCTGGACCCTGATTGGATGCCTGCTGGTTGGCAGAATGACTGGCTGCAGCCTGTTGTTGGAAGAGGTTGGCCGGATATACACCCCACGGGACTCCATAGTACTGAGGAGGGACTACAGCTGGACCTATGGAAAAACATGATTAGCCTTATACTGAGGACTCTAAACATTTAGGATCCCAAGATTGTCTATACCATGGTTGATATTTATAAAGTGTGTACATATGTTTACCTGCAAGGGTAGCAGCTGCTGCCAAACCTGCAGCAGTGTAAGGATCTGCTCCAGGAGGAGCAGCATTGATGATGTAAGGGTTTGGCACAAACGCAGGTGCAAGTCCTACCAAAGAAACACACAGATCATTAGATTAATACACAGGTTAGATTAATTTCAGGCGCTGCCTGGATTATTGAATTTTTACTTTGTTTTCCTTTTCCCTCCTAAAACAAAATTACATTATGGTGAAAAATGGATATAAGAGAGACAAAGTCTCTGGATGAAAAGTCTGAAAGTAATAATGTTACCAAGGTGTTGCTGTTGGGCTGCAGCAAGGGCGTACTGTTGCTGCTGTGCTGCGGTCAACTGCTGAACTGTGAGATGGCTGGATCTCTGGAACAACTTAAAAAAAAAAAAAAAAAAGGCAGCATTACATTCTTTACAAAAAAACACTTTACATATGTAGCAACCAGAGATTTTACTGTAGATGTACACTACTGTATAAAAAAGAGAAAAAAGAGAAAAGAAACCTTACTGAACCCAAAAAGGCATTAAATTGATATAAAGTGACACTCAAGAAAAATTGTAATAAAAAATAAAGATTTCCATCAAGTAGAATTCTGTAATTTGAACCTTTTTATCAATCAAAAAATAAATAAATAAAATAAAATTTTCGTTAAAAAATATTAAGCATAAAAACAAATACAAACGCATATACACATACACACACAAAGGGCTCGAAATTAAGCTTTGACATGTGCTTGTCCTCCTGACAAGTAAATCAGTCATTCACTTGTCAGAGTAAAAAAAAAAGTTACTTGTACGGAAGAAAATTTGGTGCAAATATAATTTATTCTGAAGCAATAGTCTCATCAGTGCTCTATCAGATATTACTTTAATCAGCATATTTTTGATATTTGCTTTAAATTGATTGCTGTTACACTTTTTAACTTTATGAAGGAATTTTTAGGAAGGAATCTTTAGGAAGAAATTTTCCTAACCTGATTAAATGTACATTTCACCATTTTTGTCAAATTCTTAAATTTTATCAATACATTAAGTTAGAATGATAGGACCCTACAGGTGCTGGTCATATACCGTAATTCCTCAAATAAAAGCCGGGGCCTTTATTTACCTGAACTGCAGAAGGTAACAGGCTTTTATTTGAAGCAGGCTTTTATTAGAGGCAGGCCGTTATTTCTAATTCCATCTGTTTGTTAAGTAATTGTTTTAAATAACCCGTTTAAATTAAAAGCGATAGCGTTCCAGTGGACAGAGATCATAACATTAGCACAGAATCAGTTCAGAATCAATCACCAAAAGATTCAGTTCGGTTCAGACTCGCTCTGTGTCAGTCTGCTTCACGTTGAATCACGCAAGCGCAGTATCATCAGCTCCTCGGTTCTCGAATCGGACGTGTCCGACAGAAACGGTTCTCGGTTCAGTGTACTGGTGATCCGAAAACCGATGCAACCGGATCTTGACTCGAGAACGAGAAACGCTCCAGCAGTGGGCGTGTACGTTCGTTATCTAGCTCTGCTGCACAAATTTTCCCCAGGCCTTTATTTGCCTGTGTTGACCACGCCCCCGACCACTATAAGAGGCCCGGCGTTTATTTGACTACCGGTTTTTATTTGAGGAATTACGGTAATTAGAATATCAACAAGAAGTTGATTTATTTCACTAATTCCATTCAAAAAGTGAAAATTGTATATTCATTATGTCCACACAGACTGATATATTTCAAATGTTTATTTCTTTTAATTTTGATGATAACTGACAACTAAGGAAAATCCCAAATTCAGTATCTCAGAAAATTAGAATATTACTTAAGACCACTACAAAGAAAGGATTTTTAGAAATCTTGGCCAACTGAAAAGTATAAAAAAAAATTTAAAGTATGAGCATGTTCAGCACTCAATACTTAGTTGGGGCTCCTTTTGCCTGAATTACTGCAGCAATGTGGCGTGGCATGGAGTCGATCAGTCTGTGGTACTGCTCAGTTGTTATGAGAGCCCAGGTTGCTCTGATAGTGGCCTTCAGCTCTTCTGCATTCTTGGGTCTGGCATATCGCATCTTCCTCTTCACAATATCCCATAGATTTTCTATAGGGTTAAGGTCAGGCAAGTTTGCTGGCCAATTAAGAACAGGGATACCATGGTCCTTAAACCAGGTACTGGTAGCCTTGGCACTGTGTGCAGGTGCCAAGTCCTGTTGGAAAAATCTGCATCTACATAAAGTTGGTCAGCAGCAGGAAGCATGAAGTGCTCCAAAACTTCCTGGTATACGGCTGCATTGACCTTGGACCTCAGAAAACACAGTGGACCAACACCAGATGATGACATAGCACCCCAAACCATCACTGACTGTGGAAACTTTACACTGGACCTCAAGCAACATGGCTTGTGTGCCTCTCCTCTCTTCTTCCAGACTCTGGGATCCTGATTTCCAAAGGAAATCCTAAATTTACTTTCATCAGAGAATATAACTTTGGACCACTCAGCAGCAGTCTTCTGCAATGACCTTTTGTGTCTTGGCCTCCTCGTGCCAGGTGTCAATGGTCGTCTTTTGGACAACTGTCAAGTCAGCAGTTTTCCCCCATGATTGTGTAGCCTACAGAACTAGACGGAGAGACCATTTATAGGCCTTTGCAGGTGTTTTGAGTTAACTAGCTGATTAGAGTGTGGCACATTTTTAAGTAAATGCACATCTTAATTGACTTTTTTTTTTTTTTTACGAACACAGAAGAACAAGGGCAAACTCGGCAGTGTCTTACACACACAAAAAAAAATAAGGTCATAGTAAAATGTCAATTCATATCCAAAATAACAGTTACATTTTTTTCAGTTAGATATTCTCATAGCATACAATTATACTGCAATATTCTTTATCTACACTTGGTCTCACTGACTTTATAGCCCGAAACTAGTCCAAATTCTCTCAGACACTCTAACAATGCAGGAACAGAAGTCAATGGGTTAGAACTATATAGAATAACATCATCTGCATACAATGACAGTTTGAACTCTTGTGTCTCCGACAGTTACTCCTTGTACTCTATGATCTTCCCTAATCAACTCTGCCAATGGTTCTATACTATACTCACCATCAAGACTGAGAAGCATTGATGGGTCTGTTTTCTTCTTAGCTACTGTCATTATGTTTAATTTTCTCCTAATGTTATTAATTCCCAAGCGACCTGGTATTAAATCAGTTTGGTTAATACCAATTACATGTTTTATACACTCCTGTAATCTTTTGGCAAATATAGATGTTAACATTTTCATATCACAACAGAACAGACTTACTGGTCTATATGAGGAACAACTTGTTGGGTCTTTGCCTTCTTTATGAATTACGGATATTGTTGCTTGAGACCAGGATTTAGGTGGATCATTATGAGTGAGAGCATAGTTAAAGGTTCTTTGTAATAGAGGGATAATTTCATCTTTGAAACATTTATAAATCTCACCTGGATAGCCGTCTACCCCTGGGGACTTATTATTTTAAATTCTTAATGGCACCTTCGATGTCTTTTATTGAAATTGGTTTTATTAATGCTTCAGATTGGGTGTTTTTTAATGAAGGTAGATTAATATTTTCCAAGAATCTTTCAATCTTAATTGCCTTGTCAGTGGCTTCCAGTCAACAATGAGTCAAACAATGCTTCATAGTAAGTGGAGAATGCATTGGCAATATCTTTAGGATGAGATAGGATTTTTTTTGGAATTTGGATGTAGAATTTTTGCTACTGTACAACTGGCTTGTGCTTTGCGTAATTGAAAATCTAGTAATCGACTAGCTCGATTTCCTGATTCATATTATCGTTGATTGGCAAATCGTAGGGTCCCCTCTGCTTTACATGTTAACAGGTCATTAAGCTCTTGTCTGCACTTCTTTAAAGCTTGAAAGGTATTTTCTTGACCCGTCTCCTAATGCTCCTTTTCTAAGTCTAAAATAATTTTCCAATTTTTGTCGTTCCTTAATCCTTTCTTTCTTAATTTTAGATGATAATGCAATCAATTTTCCGCTTATAACCACTTTTGCTGCCTCCCATAACGTAGAGGCCGAGATCTCTCCATTATCATTGTGATCTAAATAGTCTTTCCATTCTAGCTTAATCTTTTGTACAACACTCAAATTATTAAGTTAATTATTTAAACTACAACTTTTATCTAGAACCAACGAAAGGACTAACGGAGCATGATCAGAGATGATTATTGATTCAATGTGGCAGCTGGTCGCTTTGTAAGCACCTTTTAACATACATATCTATTCTGGAGTAGCTACCATGTACTTTAGAGAAAAATGTGTAGTCTCGTTCTACTAAACCAATCTCCTCCATCATACTCCGCAGTACCCCCATTTTTCATGGCATTGGACCAGACTCAAAAGGTTGTTAATCTAATTGCTGGTTCAACACGCAATTGAAATCCCCACCCAATATGAGCAACCCCCCAGCTAGTGAAGCGAGGACAACTGAAATATCCTTGAAAAAAGAAATGTCGTCTTCGTTTGTGGCATACAAATTTAAAATGGATATTTTTATCTCTCCTATTGTTCCAACAATCAAAATGTACCGGACTGCTTTGTCCGCATACGTTTTCTCAAGGGCCCAGAGCTTTATGCAGTAATATATCAACCCCTCGCTTTCTTCCCTCTCTACATGCTGAACTGGGTAAAATGCAATTGTGCAGTGGAGACGATCTTCCAGGCAAACCTGTGGTTGAATTCAGACCGTCCTAAGGCCAAGATCAAATACCAGCCCACCCCCCCTCCCAGACAGATCCGGTCCCAATGTAATTCAGTGTGAAATTTTAAGCCTCTACCCCAGAACACAAAAAATAAAATACTAAATTGATAAATGAGCTATTCAGGACAGTCGAAAATGTTCAATTTACTCACATCCTGTCTAGCTTTATTCATCTTCCTCCATTTCACAAATAAACTCCCTTAAATCTGACGTCTTCAGGTGGTGCCGGTCCTTTTTTCATCCCGTTGGGCTGCGTTGTCCAGGCTTCACGCGCCATCTCAAGTACATCTCTGTCCTCCAAAGCTATGTCCACCCCCAAATCCTTCAGTGTAGGCTGTGCTTCCAGCAGTGTTGCAAAAACACGGGTACCTGATTCCAATAAAATCCTCAGCTGGGCAGGGTACAGTGCCTGGGCTTTGATGTTTTTCTCTTTGAGCTTTTTAAATCGCCCCCCGAACCTTTTTCCTCTTCCTCTGCACTTCAAAGAATAATCCTGGTCAAAACAGATCGTATGGCCTTCAAACTGGATATTGCGTTGTTTTCATGCTTGTTGTAACACTGTCTGCTTCACCTGAAAGTCCAAAAAGCGGACTATGATAGACCCTGGTGGAGCCGCGGCTCGGGGGTTTTAGCCCAAGGGCTCGGTGTGCTCTTTCCACTTTAAGTTCAAGACCCTCTGGTAGTTTCACCGAGCTCCTCAGAAAGTGTATCACAAAGTCAACCATGTCATCTTTCTCTGATTCCTAAGGGATCCCATATATACAAATATTGTTGTGGCGCGGTCGGTTCTCCATATCGTCGCATTTACTCGTGAGATCAGTTCCCTGTGCAACAAGTATCTTAGCACCCTCCCGTGTTTAACATGACAGTCTTCTGTGGCACTTACTATGTTCTTGGCTTCGGTCATTGTTTGTTCCAAGTCGCCCGTGCGTGTTGCTATCTCAGTCAACTTGGTCTCCATTCTGGTGAAAGAAAATTTTAAATCTCAAAATGAGTCTGTGTTTTCTTGTCGGTATTTTCGTAACTCTGCTAGCACATCGTTAGCCCCCGTGCTAGCCATGTTGTTAGCATCCCCGCTGGTTTTCAGTGGAGTAGCTTCAGCTATCGTTAGCTATTTGGGACCTGGTCTTCCCTCGTCCGTTTTACTCCCTTTTCCTACTTCTCTCTTGCTCTGGTTTTGGATCAGCATGTCCGCTAGGATTTCTCCTTCACGTATTCTTGTATTCATTTATCAATAAACTCTATCAATGGATATTTTTAATGGGTCTGTCGGAGCTGAGGAGCCTACCTACAGTTCTCGGCCATGACGTAAGCAGAAGTCCCAATATTGAACCTTTTCACAATATTCTAATTTTCTGAGATACTGAATTTGGGATTTTCCTTAGTTGTCAGTTATAATCATCAAAATTAAAAGAAATAAACATTTGAATTATATCAGTCTGTGTGTAATAAATTAATATACAAGTTCCTTTTTTTGAATGGAATTAGTGAAAAACTTTTTGATGATATTCTAATTATATGACCAGGGCCTGTATATGGTTGTTACTATTCAAATTAAACAGCATAAAAATAACTACATTTTTCCACTGCAGAGGAAACACAGAAGCTGCATCGAAAGTGCCATTTAGATGTATTTACTCAGACTGTTTAATGTTACGTAAATTAATTTTTCATTGCAAATGCATAATGTTATTAGATTAACGTTTTACTTTGAGATACAAATGAAATGTTTGAAAAATGCATGTTGCAAAACTGTTGTGTGTTGCTCAGAGATACGCAATTGTTCTCCTGTGGCTTTGCTTAGAACTATATTCGTTAGCAAAACGGAGCAAAAACGATCAATAATGTATCTAAAATGCAAGTCATTTAATATTACTTGTTTATTATTGAACTTAAGTTGTATAAAATCAATCACATCATGCTGAAAGTCAGGAAAACTTGGCAATAAATTTCTCCTGATTTGTCCTTTACCTACAAGAAAAAAAAAAAAAAAAACTTTGACTCTGATTGCAGTGCGTATGCAGTGCATTTTTTTTCTGCACCCATGTTAAAGGGGGGGATACAATGGTGTTTCATGTATTCAGAGTTGTTCAGTGTTAAAGAGATGGATTCTCATGATAAACATGGCCAAAGCTTTAAAAAATAATTTAGAAGAATGACAGAGAATTTCTGTGCTGAAAATCTTACTTCCAGGTTGGTACAAGTTTCGGCTGTTTTTTTTTCGATCGTGGATCTAATGACGTAGACAAGAGCAGAACTCCTTATATGAGCATCTCTCCCGGAAAAGCGCACCCACGCACACGTTCACCAGAAGAGAGCGAGACCGCACACATCAACGCACTTCCTCGGGAGATCGTCGGCAGTGCTGCATAGGATTTGCTTGAGAATGTCTCCAAATAACTGCGTTTTTGGATGTGAGGGAAAGTTTTCCGTGTTCAGCTTCCCATAGAACCTAGCGTTACATGAACAGTGGATGCAGTTTGTTTTTCCGGGGCAGCGACGGAGTGTGGTGCCTTTGTGTGTTCTGGTCATTTGAGTGACAAATGTTTTATAATCAAGGCCCAAGTTGACGCTGGATTTGCATCGTTTGCTATTAAAACATGGAGAGATTCCAGTGATAAAAGACCCCATTCATGTCAGTACAACTGCATCAAATGTCTGTCTTTTGTTGGAAATCAGCACATAAGTGAATATACCGTATTTTCCGGACTATAAGTCACACTTTTTTTTCATAGTTTGGCTGGTCCTGTGACTTATAGTCAGGTGTGACTTATTTATCAAAATTTATTTGACATGAACAGAGAGAAATGAACCAAGAGAAAACATTACCATCTACAGCCGCGAGAGGGCGCTCTATGCTGCTCAGTGCTCCTGTAGCCTACACTAAGCAGCATAGAGCGCCCTCTCGCGGCTGTAGACGGTAATGTTTTCTCTTGGTTCTTGGTTCTAAATAAATGTGACATAGTCCAGTGCGACTTACATATGTTTTTTTCCTCATCATGACGTATTTTTGGACTGATGCGACTTATACTCAGGTGCGACTTATAGGGATGGGACGATAACCGGTTTTATTGATAACCGTGATAAAATGCGCTGAAGGTTAGTAATATCGTTTAAAAATGAATTATCATTAAAACCGTGTTTGATTATCGGTTTTAATAACTCACTATTAAATCATGTCCAGCCAGCAACAGTCTGACGCAAGCGCAGCGCACAATGTTTTTTTTGTTTTTTTTCGAGAAGGAATGGCGAAAGTCAGTGACTTTTCTATGCTTTTCTATGCTTCTACACTTTTCATTGTAAGGAAGGAAATGCCACAGAATTTAATCTTTCTTTAAATTAAGTGCATAGAGTTGCTTGTTTTATTAGTTGTTTGTTGATTATTAAATATAAAACTTGCTGAAATGTTTTCAGTGTGAGCATCAACTATTTTTGAACACTTTCATCTCGTTTCAACAAAACCGTGATAATATTGATAATCGTGATAATTTTAGTCACTATAATCTTGATATTAAATTTTCATACCGTCCCATCCCTAGCGACTTATAGTCCGAAAAATACGGTATGTTAAATGGAAACAACACGTATTATAGCTCTGCCCACCGCACACCTCCAGAAGCTTGACTTTTTCCAGAGAGAATCGGAAAGATGTAATTTTCTTTTATAAATATGATAAAACTAAAAGACATTTTGGATATATGAAGGATGGAGTACTACTCTATAGGTACTCAAGACTGGCATGAGATTAGGTGAAACTATATGTTATGTACCCTTTAACAGATTAGAGTAGGGCTATTCAATTATCTTCATTTTAGGGAGGTAAACAGCAAAAAGTGTGCTTCTCCATAGATGGCCGCAGGCTGCAACTTGGTCCTTGGTTTCACTCTCTTCCGCCAATCTAATTTAATCACTTCAATAAATAATAAAAAAAGTCCCATCCACACATTACTACAGCTTTACATTCTGTTTCACTAAGAAATGTCACTTTAAAGAAGTAAAATGCAATGCAAATGTCATTTCATGTGGTCAAAAAACAAAGTAACTGTAAATGTTATAATTAAGTGCAGAAGAGCAGTTTTACCTGCTGTTGGGAGTTGTAGTCAAAAAGGCCGACTGGAGTACCAGATGAGTCCACCTGGATCTGGTTCCCAGCATATTCAAATTGGAGTGACTCCATGCCCGCCTGGTGCTCCATGCTGCCCATGCTCTGGGCTTCCTGGCTCTGGAAGTCCTCAGTGGGAGGTTTGTTTGTGACAGGGTTAGGTGGCTGCAGAGCATGCGGGTGGTGCTGTGCCATCATTTCCAACCCGGCCTGACCGGGCCCCAACCGTTCTACTGCCTCTGTGGGGGACGCCTGGCGACTACCTGGGGTAGGACTATAGAAAATAAAATTTTAATCAAAGTGTGGATACGGACAATGACAATGTTGTAGTTTCACTAATTTTTAAAGACCAATAAATTTATTTTAAGAAAAAAAATGTATGATTCAGCAACATTAACTGAATCCACAAAGGTATATTGTCAGATTCCGAAAGCCAAAAAAAAAAAAAAAGACGATAAAGGTTCATGGCATACATATATATCAGGTAGTTAATAACACTGATAATATCCTACCACTACTTAGGGCTGTCGCGGTTAAGAAATTTCCCCTGTGGCGTTTTTTGTTTTTTTTACATACCTAATTTATCATGATTTTGCTGCATACAAAGCTCAATCGTTGAGTTATGTAGCATATATTGTTGCTTTTTTAACTGACAGAGATACACGTTTTAAAACATTTTTGTTTATTGTTAAATGCCAAACAGCAACAAGAACATGCGTTTTCCAATATTTTTTTTAAGAAATCAAAGAGTTCTAACGTATTAGCACGCTACTTTGGACAGCAGCGGAAATCTAGACTGATTATCGCGCCACCACTGGCCCACCAGGACAGTGGATTCGCGCTGGAGTCGATGCACTCCTCATGCAGATAGAGTGTGAGTTCGTTATCTGCTCACGCTCTCTTGGGTATGGGCACTAACGCAGAGGTTGTCCGTGACTTCAGCAGGTATGCCTGTTACTTTCATGGCTGTATTTTACAGATTTCACAAAAGCCTTAGCTACTCCTAACTGTCAGCTGGTACCGGCCTCAGTTGTTCTTTTTGATGTTGCTCCGCGACCTGATGCTTGAGGGGGCAGCTGCGCTGGATGACAGGGGACACTCTAAAATGCTTACCGTGAAAAACACTTAACATGGCTTAATGTACTAAGACAGTGATATTAACAGACCAAACTCACTAAAAATCATACTAATAAAGTATAACATCTATAAAAAAAATCAGATGAGCCCTGAATATGAATGCAACTCATTTAATAACACGTTAAGCCTTTTCCTCCCATAGAAAACCGTTATAAGAAAACGCTTAATGTGGCTTAATGTACTAAGACGGTGATTTTTAAAAACCCAAACTCACTAAACTTTATAATAATAAAGTATACTATGTACAAAAATAAAAAACAGATGAGCCCTGAATATGAATGCAAGTCGTTTAATAATACGTTAAACCTAATGATGGTTTTCTATGGGAGGAAAAAGCTTAACGTGTTATTAAACGCGATGAATTCATATTCAGGGATCATCTGATTTTTTGTAGATAGTATACTTTATTAATATGATGTTTAGTGAGTTTGGTCTGTTCATATCACTGTATTAGTACATTAAACCACGTTAAGCGCTTTAGAATGTCCCGATGACCTCAAATTAGATGTATTGCCGCGTCACAGGAACCTTTTTGCCGCAAATTTTGCATATAGGCTCATCTAAATTTGCTGGCTCGCCTTTTTCATTGGGTTGAAAACCGAAATGTTCCCAAACTGGTGACATTAGGTTTTGGGACGAGATCGAGCGCCTCCCATCATTTCAGCCGGCCTATTCAAAACAAACGAAGCACCATAAAGCTACAACGGCTCACAAAAAATTACAGTCGTAACCATATTGTATCATTAATTTATTTAACATTGAATGCACAGTGACAAATTGAAAAAACAAGAAGGCCACAGCCTCATAAAAAAAAAGAAAGAAAAAAAAACTGAGCACTGTGGTTGACACTGTTTCTGCGGTTGCTATCTTTCCTCTGCGGTTTGCTTGTCAATAGCGCGGTATTACAATATTGCGGTTATCTCGACAGCCCTACTACTACTACAACTACTACTACTATTATTAATAAAAATAATAATAATCATCATCATTGTTATTATTCTACTACTAATAACAAAACGAAACACTAAGATCATATGAGCTGCTGAGTTAATAAATATTAAACTTTGTCTGCGTTTGCTCAAACGGATTCAAAACATTGAAGTTAACAGTTAACATTAGTTCCGCCTACTACCAAAGAATCCAGAAGTGGCTTCTGCTTGTTCTTAAAAAGCAGAATAAATCCAAATTAACTATTTTGACAGGAAAACAAACAAAGAAAATTATTTACATGTAGTGCATCAATTCAACATGGTAAGTAAAACTGTCTTGCTCTCCCTCTCTTTGCATGCGTGAGAGCAACACTGAGTGCTCTTAGCCAAGCGACAGCTAGTCGGGCACCATGAATTAAAATCGTGTGCCATAAAGATGAAGAGAGAAACTCAAGCGCAAAGTGTTTAAAATGAGTGAAGACAAGTGAATTATCTGTGTCAAACTTATGCTTAGCCTCTGACTCAAACACTGGCGAGTGAAATCTGACAATTCATTAGCCAATATCTAGCCTAGCATGGAAATTCAGTTGCATAAGCAAGTGATTTACTTGTATTGTAGAGGGTTGTTTAAATACTTTTTAAAAGAAAATGCAAATTTTTATGTTAATACTGTTACAAGTTGGCAAAAGAACCATCATACTTGAAGTCTTTACAGTCGCGATCCATCCCATTCAGCAATCCTCTGGAATTTGATTTTGAGGCATCCCCTTCATCTCCGACTTTCATCTCAGGATTTTTGTCTTCTTCAAATGGAGAAGCCTTTTCTTTTGAATCACCTTTCTCCCTGCCATCTAGATCTGCCTCTGCTCCACCCTAGAATCACCACAAATCAAAGTTAAACAAAGCCATCCCTGAGACCAAATTACTTTAGGTTGTGTATCAATTGCCCCAATCTAGACAAATCTAGACCCCGCTTTGCAAAATACTGAATTACTCAAATATTCATCCATGGCATTTAATAGTCTGGCTTTCATGTTTCATTTTGGTTAATTTGATGTAATGCAATGCATTTATGTTGTTAAAGGTTCAAAAAACATTATAAATTAATTTATATTAATACTATAAAGGGATATGATGTTTTTTAACATAATGCGTCAAATCCTAAAGGACCAATAATAATGATATTCTATGGATGCTGTTTCTGACTGCTCTTTTTTTGGAGTGTGTGCGTGTGTAAAAAAAAAAATAATAATAATAATTCTGTCCACCACCTAGAAACCAAGGGCTGTCCCACTCACCCGGGGTGGGACCAGTTACTCATTTCTATGGGGTAAAAATTATGTTTTTTGATATAAGTTTTTAAAATAAATCAATAATTAAACACTGCATGTATTCACTAGTGCAGGGGTGGCCAACATCAGTCCTACAGAGCTCGGCTCCAACCCTAATCAAACACACCTGAACAAGCTAACTTGTAACTAATCTGACTGGTTACTAGAAAGCAACAGGTAGCCGAGTTTGTATCAAGGTTGGAGACTCTGCAGGACCGTGACTCTCTAGGATCAACACTAGCCACTTTCAGCACTAGAGCTTCTTTCATTGCTTTTTTTTTTTTCATTGACCTTTAACCCTCTGAGGTCTAAGGGTATTTTGGGGGCCTGGAGAAGTTTTGTCATGCCCTGACATTTGTGCTTTCAGTTTCTTATAAACATCTAAATAGCTAAAGTCAAATCTCACTGTAATCAGCACAAACTGGACTATAATAATATGTGAGCAGCATGTATGTACATGATTGTGTTTGAGAAAAAAAAAATGTTATGCATGGTTATTGAAAAACTAAAAAGGTTAAAATCACTTGAAAAAGTGAAAGCAATAAAACATACAGAATATTGGTTCCCGGAACTTTTGAGAACTGGAGCTTGTAGCCTAGAATTTTTCTTTCTAAATTATGTGAAAATCATCTTGTTTACTCACAGAAAACAATATATTGATTTAAATTTTCTAAGACACTTTGTTGGTAAAAGTCACATGCCAGTAGGCATCAACTATCATGAATATCATTGTGATTTACACCTGAGAAGACAAAGGCACGCATAATGAGCTGCATAATGAGCCTTTCAGTCAGGATTGTGACAGAGGGGAAGAGTTACAAGAAAGAATGTGAAGAAAAAATAAATGTATATAATTTTGTTTGTAGTTAATTAGAATATATTTAATTATCCCACAACATAATTTAATATCCACTTGCGAGTACAGTTAAACAGTTTATTAGGAACAATCAAAGCTGACTTTCAAAGCTGAATTTTTTGCATCATTACTCCAGTCACACAATCCTTCAGAAATCCTTTTAACAATCTGATTTTCTACAACAACGAAAAAACATTTATTGTTATTATCATTATTATTAATGTTGAAAAGAGCTGAGAATATTTTTTCAGTTTTTTGAGGGGGGGATAAATTGAAAGAACAGCATTGTTTGTTACATTTGTTACATTTACAATTATTTGTTACATTTATATTATTTACATCAAGCTTTTGAATGGTAGTGTACAGTAGGTGGACAAGCTAAATGGCGTCTTTAAAAAAATATTAAAACATTTACAGTGAGTTAATTTCAAAACGTAGGATAATCTTAGCCTACATTCTACTCATCAAAAATTAAAAGACCTTTACACAAAGATTCATATACATGCTATTGTTATTAAACAGTAAATAAATATAAGGCCTATATATATATATATATATGCAGAGCAAAATGAGAACGGTCCAGCATTTAGCAATAATTATTATTAACTCTGTTATTATTCTTGATTTTTTTCAAACTACTAACACTTTGCATTTTTTAATTATGCCTTATGTGTGACCAAAAATTCAGTATTTTCTGTTTCAGCTGTTTGATCGCGCTGGTGCCTCCCGCACATATTCACTGGAAACAGCAGACGTTCACCAGACATTCAGCGTTAGCAGCAGTCAACTTACTCCACATATTGTTAATTATGATTTTTTTCCATCTATACTGTAACACGTGTGAACTTCAAAGCCTATTTTACATCATGAATAATAGTTAAGCTTCAAATGGGCAACATCACGGATATGGAAACGGATTTCTCCCGAGTGAGAGAATGAGAAAGCCCAACCTTATGCTTAGCTTTGAATTATTATTATTTGTTTGTTTATAGCTTAGCCTATATTATTATATACTGCGATTATATTTATCCATTAGAATTATATATTTTTAATTCTTGTTTTTTTCTGATATATTTGTTAAATTTAAAGGATTTGTTGTAAAGTGAAGGCAACTAAATATATCCTGTTGGTACATTATAACATTATTAGGTCAGCCGTTATTATTTCTAAATGTAATAAAATGCAACTTATACATGAATTATATAATATCAAAAACAAAAAAAAACATGCAGCAAACGAAAATAGGTGATTAATCCATTTAAATGCAACCTATACACGACTCATATTTTTTCCTCTCAGAAACTTTTTTTAGCATGTTTAAAAATAAATTAATAATGAAAAACATGCAGCAAATGAAAATAGGCGATTAATCCATTAAAATTTGTTACTCTGGGTTAACAGAAACTATAATTATTAATTAGCCTAATCTAGGCTATCCAGGAATTTTTTTTTTCATTTCATCTGAAAATGACTTTGTGCAGCATATTCACTTCACGCGCTCTGGAGCAGATCAGCCTCCCGCGATGCTCAGCTGTGGACGATTTAAAAATGTTCGATATAAAGGTTGCTGTCCCATTTTAAACAGGAGTTGTTCATTAAAAAAATTCTAATCATATTGTTAGTTCTAATTATATTGTTAACACAAGTTCATTTAGGCTATTTAACATGCACTGTGACATTTTATCCTTTTTAATTCATAAACTCCTTGAGATTTTAAAGTTAGTTTAATATTATTTAAATTCAAGTTTAAAAATAGGTTTTAACTGCTTAAATTATTTCTTTATGAATTAATAATTCTTTAAGAAAATAGGGAAAAAATAAGGGATGATCCAAATGTTTTGCATCACCTATTTATGTAGACTACAATTATTCAAAAATAAATAAATACATGTCATTAAAAAATGCCACCGGCCTGAGTAAATTTGAATTTTATAGAATTGTGTAAATTATACAATCGTGACTTTAAAGGTTAGTGATTTAGGAGGTGAAAATACTGTGGAATTACAATTGGCATTGGATTTTAGAGCATAACAGCTGAAGGTTTATGAAACGTTAGCCAATAAAGCATTTTTTTAAAACAATGGAACTTAAAGTTGTGAGCTAAAATATCATTTCAACCATACAGCATGTGAATAAATAAAATGCACACTTTTAATAACATTTCATTATTCATAAAATGCATAACATTTCTGATGTTTGGATTTGTACTTCACTATGATGAGCTCCAAGTTTAAGAATAGCCCTAAACTAGTTTCTCTCTCTCTCTCTCTCTCTCTCTCTATTTAACTCTCTTTAACAGCATTAGCTCGATGAAATATGTCTTCCGTCAGTTAGAATGAATGTTTTCCTGCCTTGCTAAATGTTGGTCTCATGGACAATAAGTTGTATTCGCCTCAATCTGATTCAGTAAAGTCAAACCGCGGACGGGTAAGCTGCTCAGTTAGCGGAGTCCCGCGCGCTGTGAGGCGGGAGCAGAAGATTCCGCTTGGTCTTAAAGCCTTCCTCAAACAACCACGATGAAAAATAACAATGATTTTCAAAAATAATTATTAAGTATGAATTAATTGGTTTCTTATAATTATGGTCTTGTGAAAATAATAATATGGGCTGCGAGAAAATAATAAATACAAAGAGTAGTGCTGCTGAGGGCAGGCATGTTTCAGCCCAGTAACACACCGTTTCTCAGAGCCAAAACATAGACCGAATTCTGTTCAGCTGGAGGGGGTTGGGTTTTTTGGGGGTAGTTGTGTATAGCTTGTGGGGGTCGAGATAAAGGTGTGAATCTCTTGCTCTTTCATATGGACAGTGTCTTAAACTTGCTGAACGGGTTTAGGACTGTTGTTTTGGTTATAGACTAAAAAATGGTCTGCCCCCACGTAAGATTTTTCTAGTTCTAGCCATTTGTTATATTCAACTAATCAGAGGTTTATATTAAATTTACATAATCAAGTCTTAATATATTCCACGCTCAAGCACACGCATTAAGTTTGCCACAAAGCACATGCAGAAGTAGCCTAATAATTGTGAAAAATGAGACATTTTAATTATTAATAAACAAATGTTTTCTTGTCGGCTGCAAGATGAAATTCACAGTGCTGGCTCTCTCCGACGAGAGAAATGCAACATTCACAGATTGTTGAATATTAATGCGCCCTGTCATTAATGCGCATTAATAATTTTTGCAAACACTTGAATATGAATATTAATTCACATTTTGTATATGCATTACAACGTAAATTATTTTTTACATGCAATTATCCAAAATAAAACCAAACAAGTTTTGTAATGAAGATAAAACAAATAAGAATAAATGCTGCATATCTACCATCAGTGCAGTGCAAATCTTGCACATATTTTACACACCTGCATTTAAAGGCAGCTGCATTTTTTTTTTTTTTAATTATATGAAAGCAAGTAGGGCTGTGTGATAAATCGATTTTATTGATTAACTCTAATTTGTCATTTACATCGGTTTGTTTGACTGAAAATAGGTTTTCTTTTTAACATCCACCGACGCACCACTCAGGCTCCCTAGTTCCAAGTGGCTCAACCCTGCCCGCGGGTCTGAGACAGAGGAGCAGAGGATGAGCGGAGCAGTGTGATTATGACTGGAGCGAGGAGAGGATATTAAGAGTCTGAGGGTCATGGTTTTCACTCGCTCCAAGAGCCTCCTCCATCACGAGTACAATTCATGCCAACAGCCCGTAATATAACTGCATATTCAGCAAGAATTCACTTTAAACATTTAGCTATGGCTTGATCAGGTTATAATGACTGCAAGAGTCGAGAGGGATGTTAAAGGCTAAGGAGTTTGTCTGTTTCTTTAACCTGTTAGCCAGCACCCCCCCATTATTGGACTCACAGCTGAAGTGCTCTACCTAATTTATAATTGTAACAGTTTCCTACTTCAGTGTGTAACAAACATAATTTTGGTGTCTTTGGAAAGAAAACCCTTTGGGCTTTACTTTTTATCAACCAGATTTGATAATGCTCAAAAATAATAAAAGTTATAGACACTGAAGTGCCTTGAAATTTTTTCTACCACTCTTAAATATTTTTTTATTTGATACAAAAATACATGAAATGAGTCTTGGAGCAATCTAGAAAAGTAATGGGTTGAAAGCCACATGTCTCATGAGTTTCTAATTCAAATCTGAATAAGATATCATGAAAAATGAGACTCCTGCAAATATTTTTCTGAGACTATGTCTAGACCCCCCACCGCTCAAATATAAGAAAATATATTTCCCAATAGTATTGAAGGCTTCTACAAACTATTTAGTCAGTAAACATACCACTGCATAGTTTTTTTCAGTTATAAAACACTAGACAGTAGGGGTGTAACGGTACGCAAAAATCACGGTTCGGTACGTACCTCGGTTTTAAAGTCACGGTTCGGTTCATTTTCGGTACAGTAAGGGAAAAAATTGCAAACATTAAACTGCAGGTTGTTTATTACTATAAACTTTTTTAACAATTTGTTTACACTTTTTTAAAATACTTTTTAATAAAATATATATAAAATAAAAAAAGAATAAGAAATAAAATACTGCTGCAAAGTTCTCCACTAAATGAAATACTCTCAGTCTCAAACCAATATCATATAATAAAATATAATGAAAAATATAAATAAATAACTATGATTACAGTGCAGCATTACCAATCCCAGCTTGTAGGCCTGCTCATATTTAAAATATATATAACTTTTCCAAAGTGTAAAATGCAGCATCAACAGTTTCAGTTTTTAGACCTGCTCAGATTTCGTTATTGCGTTGGACCGATTGGAATTAAGAGCAAAGGTCTGTTTAAATGCTGACGGGAGCTGCGTTTGAATTACAATCGTTTTTTTCCTAGTTGTAGTGATGTTCACACTCTCGTGAAGCTTTTTGAAAACCTTAGGCCGGTGACATACTGGCATATTGCACCTGTCAAACATGGTCTATTTTGCCGCCAATGCTGTTGACGGTGTCCTTTATTAGTAGGCTTTATATTTATGCTCAACATGAAGTATAGATATTGTTGTCGTGAACACAAGATCCTGGTCTGTCGGTGGTCTCCCTCTATTATGTCACCTACAGTAGCAGCAGCACGCCAGCGCTGCGTCAGGCACGATTCTGGTGTGTAAAGACACAGAAAATGTGAAGCAGCAGTCATGTAACTGCCACGCAGCAGAAACGCCACGCTCACGCCACGCAGCCAGTGTGTCACCGGCCTTAGAATCAGCTGCAGGGCGGGATTTGCTCTGAACGCAGAGACTTCCACCACTTAATATGTTCGTTTGGAAACACGAAAATGTACCAATGTTCCGCATACAAAATATTGCATTCAGTCATTCGGTACACACGTGCACCGTACCGAAACCCCTGTACCGAAACGGTCCGGTACGAATACACGTACCATTACACCCCTACTACACAGAAACTTAGACATCATATAAGTGATTTATTTGAACACTAGAAAATTACAATAAGAATAATTTGAGTAAGAAAAATAAGAAAAATAAAAAAAGATTTCACTTTGTTTGCCAATTACAGAACATCCTGAGATTGCTAGAAATGCAGTATTTACAATGAATTACGATGCAAATAAGTGCTGATGTGCTGATGGCCACTTATACAGAGGGTAATAACACAAATGTGCCATAGAGTAAATAATCCACTCTCTCTATTCATATAGACGCGTTCACTTTGATAGCCGTGATCATGCAGTAATAGCGAGCTGATTTGGGCTGATTTGCACTCAAAAAGATGGTAATCATGCAGATACATTCACATTCATGTTTGAGCTCCGTCACTATATTCTTTTTATCGACCAATTTTCTTAAAAATCAATTTTATACACCATCGTTTCCATTTATATAACTTGTGAATATATCCTCTATTGTATTCTACAACAAAAACAATCAGAGCGCCTCGTTATCACTAGTTTTATTTTGAACTCCTGGGTCCGCTATTACCTTATAGCCCGTTAGCATCAGCGGCGTGGTTGCTGCTAACTGCGCTTACATTGCTAATACTCTATTCACACACATTACCACTGCTGTACTCACTGTTACTTGCTTTAATGGCGGATGAATGTCTACCTTTGAATGCAGGCGAGGACACGTTCGAGCTGCATTCGGAGCAGCTCGAGCTCGAGGCTGTGGGGAAGCAGATTCGCGACCTGGAGGTGAGGCAGGCCCAGCTGAGAGAGCGGAGAGCCGCGCTGGAATCATCCCGGCCTGACGCTCACAAGTCCGGGGGTAAGTATACAGCGTGCTGTTAACAGTCCCACCACGTCTACTCCGTGTGTTTCTCTGCACAGGCCCGGTGCACCCAGGACGCAATCTTCCCAGATGTCCTTCACTCCGGCGCCGGGACACCACGGACCCTGGGTGCATCCACAGCGGAGGATGCGTGCCAGCCCCCGGGCAACGACTTCTCCCACTCCGGTCTTCGAGATCTCCACACGGAACCGCTTCGCTCCCCTCCACGAGACAGGACGCGACGCTGTGATCATTGGAGACTCCATTGTCCAACACGTCCGCGCTACGTTAGCCGAAGGTGAAGTGTACACTCATTGTTTCCCTGTTGCTGGTGTTCTCGATGTTTCTGCGCAGATACCCGCGATCCTGAAGGCCGACGAGAGCCCCAGAGCGGTCGTGCTTCACGCCGGGGTTAACGACACCACGTTGCGGCAGACGGAGATGCTGAAGAGGGACTTCAGTAGCCTGATCGAGACTGTTCGCAGTACGACGCCCGCGGTGACGATCATCGTGTCAGGACCACTGCCCACGTATCGACGAGGACATGAAAAGTTCAGTAGACTTTTTGCTTTAAATGAATGGTTGTTGTCATGGTGTAAAGAACAGAAACTGCTATTTGTTAATAACTGGAATCTTTTCTGGGAGCGTCCTAGGCTGTTTCGCGCTGATGGCTTGCACCCCAGCTGAGTCGGAGCGGAGCTGCTCTCTGACAACATGTCCAGGACACTTCGCTCCATGTGACTAGTAAGACAATTTTCAAATAACTATTATGATGACTTTTGTTCCACCCGCTTAAATGATAAAAGTACTTGCGCTGTACAATCTATTAAGACTGTGTCTGTTCGCCGAATAGTGAGGTCAAAATATTAATTTAATGTAGGATCTAGAAAAAATCTTATCGTGATTAAACCAGAAACATGTAAAGTAAATGAACAAAAACAATCTTTAAAGTTTGGGCTCATAAATATTAGATCACTCACAACCAAAGCAGTTATTGTAAATGAAATGATCACAGATAACAGTTTTGATGTACTCTGCTTGACTGAAACCTGGCTAAAATCAAATGATTATTTTGGTCTAAATGAGTCGACTCCACCAAACTACTGTAATAAGCATGAGCCCCGTCAGACTGGTCGTGGCGGAGGTGTTGCAACAATATATAGTGATAGTGATATTCTCAATGTTACCCAGAAAACGGGATACAGGTTTAACTCATTCGAAATACTTCTGCTTAATGTTACACTGTCAGACATGCAAAAGAAATTTAATGTATCTCTTGCTCTGGCTACTGTGTATAGACCACCAGGGCCGTATACAAAATTCCTAAAAGAATTTGCAGATTTCCTCTCAAACCTTCTGGTTACAGTTGATAAGGCGCTAATCATGGGAGATTTTAATATTCACGTTGATAATACAAATAATGCATTAGAACTTGCGTTTACTGACCTAATAAACTCTTTTGGAGTCAAGCAAAATGTCACCAGGTCCACTCATCGTTTTAATCATACACTAGATTTAATTATATCGCATGGAATCGATCTTACTGCTATAGATATCGTACCTCAATGTGATGATATTACAGACCCTTTCCATGTATCGTGCATGCTGCATATCACTGATATTAACTATATGTCTCAGCGTTACTGTCTGGGCAGAACTATTGTTCCAGTCACCAAAGACAGATTAGCAAATAACCTGCCTGATCTATCTCAACTGCTACTTGTACCCAAAAATACACATGAATTAGACGAAATGACTGACAACATGGGCACTATTTTCTCTAATACATTAGAAGCTGTTGCCCCCATCTAATTGAAAAAGGTTAGAGAAAAACGTACTGTGCCATGGTATAACAGTAATACTCACTCTCTCAAGAAAGTAACTCGTAGTCTTGAACGCAAATGGAGAAAAACTAACTTGGAAGTTTTTAGAATTGCATGGAAATACAGTATGTCCAGCTATAGGCTCTAAAAACTGCTAGGGCAGAGCATATCCACAAACTCATTGAAAATAACCAAAACAATCCAAGGTTTTTATTTAGCACAGTGGCTAAATTAACAAATTACCAGACGCCACCTGATTCAAATATTCCACCAACGTTAAATAGTAATGACTTTATGAATTTCTTCACTGATAAAATAGATAACATTAGAAATACAATAGCGAATGTAGATTCTACAGCGTCTAACACTTCAGTTTCATCCATCGCACCCAAAGATAAACTGCAGTGATTTACAAATATAGGACAGGAAGAGCTAAATAAACTTATCACTGTATCTAAACCAACAACATGTTTATTAGATCCTGTACCCACTAAATAACTGAAAGTGTTGTTACCTGTAGCCGAAGAACCGCTTCTCAATATTATTAACTCTTCGTTATCTTTAGGTCACGTCCCAAAACCATTCAAGCTGGTGGTTATTAAGCCTCTTATTAAGAAACCAAAACTAGATCATAGTGAACTGGCAAATTATAGGCCTATTTCAAATCTTCCATTTATGTCTAAAATTTTAGAAAAAGTTTTGTCTGCTCAATTGAGCACCTTCCTGCACAAAAATGCTCTGCATGAAGAATTTCAGTCAGGTTTCAGGCCCCACCATAGCACAGAAACTGCACTTGTTAAAATTACAAATGACCAAAATTATTGACCAATAATATTCTCCAATTAAATTAAGATAAGACAGAGATATTAATTATTGGACCAAAAAACACTAACACAGAATCGTGTAGATTACAATCTGCAACTAGATGGATGTACGGTTACTTCTTCTACAGTCAAAAATCTGGGTGTTATATTAGACAGCAACTTGTCTTTTGAAAATCATATTTCCCATGTTACAAAAACTGCATTCTTCCATCTTAGACAACATGTTTCGTAGCTTGGCAATGTTTCTGTTTCTGATGCAGAAAAGCTGGTTCATGCATTCATGACCTCTAGACTGGACTATTGTAATGCACTTCTAGGTGGTTGTCCTGCTTCTTCAATAAACAAGCTACAGGTAGTCCAAAATGCAGCGGCTAGAGTCCTTACCTGGTCAAGAAAATATGATCATATTACCCCAATTTTACAGTCTCTGCACTGGCTACCTATTAAGTTCCGTATCAGTTACAAATTATCATTACTTACCTATAAAGCCCTAAATGGTTTAGCTCCTGCGTACCTAACTAGCCTTCTACCACGCTATAATCCATCATGCTCCCTAAGGTCACAAAACGCTGGACTTTTGGTAGTTCCTAGGATAGCAAAGTCCACTAAAGGAGGTAGAGCTTTTTCACATTTGGCTCCCAAACTCTGGAATGGCCTTCCTGATAATGTTCGGGGGTTCAGACACACTCTCTCTGTTTAAATCTAGATAAAAACGCATCTCTTTCAACAAGCATTTGAATAATGTATCTTAAATTGTGAGTATAGTTGTATCTGATCAAATGTGCATTCTTATTCTTTAGCTAGGGTTAAACTAATTAATTTTACTTTGTTGGAACAGCAGCTATGCTAATGATGTCTCTATTTGTTTCTATGTTTTGCCACGGGATTTACATCCCATGGTAACTAGGATTTACACAAGCTCCAGTCTGGATCCAGAACACCCAAGAAGAGATGATGCTGACCCTCAGAAGACCCCAGATGATGCTAACCCTGAATCAACAACAGAACTAACAAATATTGCTACAAGTGTGACTGCATCATATAATAATTATTAATTATTAATAATATTAATAATGTTCATCATCTGGCTGACTACGACTTGTATAAATTTTTCTACAAATCCTGTCATACGTGCACAAACTGACGGTCACCATTTATAAGTTATTACTAAATATTGTAGAAACAATTTTCTGTAAAGTTGCTTTGTAACGATTTGTATTGTAAAAAGTGCTATACAAATAAACTTGAATTGAATTGAACAAAACACACTCATAAATATATAAAATATATATATAAAACATATATAAAAATATAAAAACTGTTGAAAAATAAAACAAAGAAAAAGGTGATTGCTATAAGTTCCTCCTCCATCAGCTGACATGTGCGTCAGAGCGCGTCATGAGGGAGCGCCAAAATTCAAATAAACTATCTTTCGCCTATCTTTCATTCATTCTTTTTTCCGTTGGATCGTCTCATTCTGTTTGTGACACTGTATGCTGCAAAACCATGCCGTTTTTTTACTACCAAGATGCAGTTTCCGACCGTGAGTTATTCCATAACGGACACAAACAATTCTGTCGCTGAAGAACTGAAACGTAAACAAAGGAATTATGATCCATATTACAACTTTATTGCTTCGTTGGACTAAACGTGCTCCATGAGATGTCGTTCAGTGGACCTTTACCTTTCTAACTAAACCGGGATTTACAGCTGTGGATGTGTTTATGACTCGTTATTACGACCGATCTGGTATGTACTACATTATCAGTAGGCTATCTGATTTTGAAACCTTGAAATTCAACGATTTGTTTAGATAAAATAACTGACGAAAATAACTTTCCTCACAAACAAAATTTGCACAGCAGAAAGCAGATTTAATGCTTACAATGTTATTAGTTTGGCATGTGATAGGGAAAAAGTTTACACACAATAAGCCACTTTGAAACTCTCCTATTATTTTTATTTTTTTATAGGCTGTTATGAACATAACATTTCAAACATACTGAAATACTTTATCCACGGAGTGAAGGCGGCGGTGTTTCCGGTATCAGTGCGCGCGGATCGGAAGTGATTATTAAATGCTCTGAGCGCGGAGAAATTGTTGCTGCTGCGCTCTCACAGACTCACAGACGAGTGAGAGAGATGTTTCACCTGACGAAATCAAGACGACCGCAGCAAGACAAGCAAAGCATATCCGCCAAAAATCAACCTGCAGCAATGCTCGTTGCTCGACTCGCCAAGCCTTACTTTTGTAGGTCGCATAGCAGTAAATACTATGATGATGATCATGCAGTCAATACAGATATTTAATAAAAACATTAAAAACAAGCAGGGCTGTAACATAACCCATTAAAAAACGCACAACAGGTCTACACCAGACACAAGTGCCGTGATCCGACAAAAGACAACAGAACCCAGTGATGGATACACTGGACACGATACCCATCAGTGAACTGATGCTCGTTCTGTTTATGACGAAATGTACTGATACTGCGTTCAGATGATTTGACACTGTAGTGTGATGTCATCAAGTTTAGACAGACTTTTAACGCAGTGGGGCACAGATGACAACTCTCGTGTCCGGTGTAGACACAGACAGTGACTGCTCTATTTACAAATAAGTTATATAAGGAAAAAAAAAAACCTTTGAAAAATTTATTTGTCATTTGAATATTGATTTTAAAATCGATTTAAATCATAAATTGAATTTTTTTTTAGGCCATATGCTATGGCCCAGCACTAAAAGCAAATAAAGAAGGCTCCCTTTAAAATCACTTATGTTGTCAGTTAATGAAGCTCTTTTTTACATTGTGTGCATTTTGTTGTTTATAATGAGAGAACTTGAGTTTAATCGTGAGGACGGTTTATTAATCCGTCTATTCTTTAGAGTTTCAAAGATTTAGCTAAATCGTGCAGGTTTAATTTATTCGTTTTTTGTTTTAGGCTAATTAGGCAAAAATGTGAACGACATTTCAACAATTTCAACAACAATTTCTTAATCAGTTTACAGACAAATGTCTTTTTCCCAAGAAGTTATGTCAAAATAAAGGACATATAACGAATAAGAAAAAAAGGAATGTTTTATTAAAGGAATTTTAAAATATAAATTAAAATATAGGCATAATATATGAAAATATTGACATTGCATGCATGTAGCCTACCCCCCTAAACAATTCATATAATATAAATACTACTGCACACCTTTTAAATGTATCAAATCTAAAATATGGTTAAATACCATGTAGCTTAGAGAAAATATAAGCAAAGGCTCAGGCACAGGCTTGACATTTATCCTGCTTGAATTCGTTCTAAGAAATGCACATAACTTCATAAGTACCAAACTTTCATCTGTGAATATTGCATATTAAAAATATTAAATATTTTAACTATAGTGTTTTTCTTTCATTCTCCGTGACTGAAGCCGTCAAATGTAACATCAGCGAGGCAAAACTGACGTCTATTTGCAAAAATGTTCTTCGATGCACTTGTCTGATAACTTGTGGCACCACTCAGCGGTCAAAAGCTGCAAATGCACTTTACAAACGCATTTTTTTTTTCTTACGTGCGGTGGTAAAAGAGGCGTTTTCGAAGTCTACCTACTGTATATTGTTATTGAAACTTCACAATGTTTCACTTGATTATACATTTGGTCAGGAATTATAGTTTGGAAAAAGTCTAACTAGTAAAATGTTTCCACGTTATGTGAAAACTAGTACAAGTATATAAACAAATAAAAAGAGACTTACTCATGTTTATGATCTCTGCTGAATAAAGAGCTTCATTCTTTTTTTTCTGAGGAAATCCTAATCTCAAATCCTGAGGTAATCCACATCACATCTTTTTGGGGTGAATTAGGTCTCATTCCTCTCATCACGAAGCAAACAGTAAAAATAAAAAAAACTTGAACAGTCAGTGAGACTGATTTTTTATTTTGCGTTTGTAAATGAAGATCAGCGCAGACCAAGACTGCAGGCAGCACACCTTGTTTGTTATCTTTATTTTACCTTAAGTTTTTTTGTTATGTCTGTATACAATAAAAAGTAGACCCTTTACAGATTAGATTGATGAATTGCTCTTATCTGTACGATCAAAACTGAAAGTGTAATTTAAGTTCTTTTTGGGGTTATCAGGAGAAAATGCCTCATAACTCGCACATGCGTTAATCGACTCCAGAGGGTTAACTTAAAAAATTTTGTCGCGATCTTAAAACACATTTGCCTTAAAAAGGTTTTATAAAAGATACCCAATGAGTGTAATAATATAATTGACTCACATAGCCTCCGTTTCTGTAGCGACCATCCATCTTGTCTCCAGGGGAAGAGCTGAGGACATACTCAACCATACTCACACCCAGACCACCCCCTTCTGAGCGTGGGGACAGTACTGAGCTGGCATCTCCGTTCCCATTGTAGCTCTGGCCTGGTCGTCTTTGCACCATAATGGGCTGAGAGACAGAATGATCTGGACACAGCAGAGGAAAATAATATTGATATGACAAAGCTTAACCAGAAGACAAATAAAACATTTAAATATGCATTAAGGAAATGAAGCTAATACTACTATAATGGAGATGTATGCAATATTTAATTTCTAGAATAATAACTACAATTAAAGCAGCAAGCAGCGATGAAAGGGCCCTCGCACCCGGGCTCACCACCACCTGGTGCCCATAGGAGGAACAGTGAACGTTGGGCCATATGCTTATAAAATAGTAAATATTTGTGCCACATTTCCTGCTGCCAACAGGTGGCGCTACGATTACTACTGAATATCGGCATGTTAATGTCTTCAGGCCAGGACTCTTACCAAACATGCAAAGTTTCGGGCAGATCAGACATCTCATGTTTAAGTTAGTATAAAATAAGTAATTTTCTGTTGCCAGCAGGTGGCTCTATACTTATAGTTGAATATTGGCCTTTAGTTGTGTTCAGGCCAGGACTCTTATAAAACATGTGAAGTTTGGGTCAGACTGGGAATGCAGGGTATGCATGAGTTTCATAGTATTTCATAGTATTAATAGCATCCATTAGCACATAGAAAGTGTTGCTAGCATGTTTTAGAATATTTCTAGCATGATTAGCACACAATGGAATATTTGGTTACACTTTATTTCGATAGTCCACTTTAGACATTCTACTGACTATAAGTAACTTTGTAACTACATGTCAACTACATATCACCTAAATCTCAGAAATTTGCAACTACATGTCTACTAACTCTCAGAGTAGACTGTCTGGGTAGGTTTAGGGTTAGTGTTAGGGGTAGGTTTAGGCTTAGTATAAGTTGACAATAAGTTGACAAAGAAAGTGTTAGAAGATATTAAGCAGACAGTCTACTAATACTCTACTAACTGCTAGTTGACATGTAGTTGCAAAGTTACTTACTGCTAGTAGAATGTCTAAAGTGGACTATCAAAATAAAGTGTTACCGAATATTTTAATGTGTTACAAATAGTGCATAAAAGTGTTAAACATGACACTTCTTGTTGCCAGCAGGTGGCGCTATGACTATAAACAAATACAGGCATGTTGATGTATTTAGGAAAGGACTCTTATCAAACTTGTTAAACTTGGGGAAGATTGGACACTGTATGCCTGAATTACAGTAACTTCCTTAATCACTCCAATATTATGCTGCTTTAGCATTTAGCTAAGTGTTGCTAACATGTTTTAGTATGTTTCTAGCATGCTGCCAGTGTATTTATCACTTGCTGGCACTTTTTAATATGTTGCTAGGAGTCCATAACAGTGTTACACATGACACTTCCTGTTGCCAGTAGATGGCGCTATGGCTATAACAGAATACAGGCATGTTGATGTATATAGGACAGGACTCTTGTCAAACGTTTGAAGTTTGGGGCAAATCGGACATTGCTTGCCTTAGTTACAGCAACTTTCTTTTTTCACTGCCTTAGTAGCATGCTTTAGCACTTAGCTAAGTGTTGCTAGCATGTTTTATTATGCTTCTAGAATTTTGCCGGCATATTTAACAATTTTTGACACTTAATTTGTTCCTAGGAGTCCTTAACAGTGTTAACCATGTCACTTCCTGTTACAAGCAGGTGGCGCTATGACTATAAATGAATTTGGTCATGGGTGTTTGTTCAGGACAGAACACCTATCACATGTGTGAAGTTTGGGGAAGAATGGACATTGCTTGCCTGAGTTACAGCAACTTCCTGTTTCATGGCGAAACAAAAATTTGTCTGGCCGCCATGGACACACCCCTTGACGAAAACTCAAAACCTTCGCAATTTAACATCACAAAGGTCTTATGATGACCCTCACTAAATTTGAAGACAATCTGATTAATACTGTAGGAGGAGTTCGTCAAAGTACGAGGCATGGAAATGGCAAAAACTGCACAAAAATCGTACAGGAAATTGAAAATAACTTACTTCCTGTTGGGTTTTGGATTTTGTACCAAGATACTTTTTTGTAGATAATGATGTGCTACATGTGTGTACCGATTTTCATGAATGCACGTGAAACGTAGTTCGAGGCGCACTCCGTTGAAATGTAACAGGTGGCGCTATCGAGCCATTTTGCCACACCCACTTCTGGAACCTATATCAGATGTAAATTTTCGCCAGTCCTGATGCGTGTGCAAAGTTTTGTGAGTTTTGGAGCATGTTTAGGCCCTCAAAATGCGATTCATTTCGGAGAACAAAAAGAAGAAGAATTAAAGCTGCAAGCAGCGATGAACGGGCCCTCGCACCCGGGATCACCGGCAGCGAGTGGCTTTAGTAAATAGGTGAACGCTGAGAAATATGCATTTAAACTCATAAATATAAGTGGAATATATCAAAGTTTATTCCATATATGTGCCAATCTTCCTGTTGCCAGCAGGTGGTGCTATCATTATAATGGAATATTGGCCTTCAGATGGTTCAGGGCTGCACTCTTATCGAACATGTGAAGTTTGAGGAAGATCAAACATTTTATGCCCTGAGTTACAACAACTTCTCTTGCTGTGGCGAGACATCAAATTTTGTAATTTTTGCCAGGAGTTCGTTAAAGTACAATCCCTGAAAATGGCAAAAACAACACCAATTTTGCAGGGAAAATTCAAAATAACCGACTTCCTGTTGGGATTAGGATTTCGTACCAAGCGACTTTTTTGTAGGTATTGGTGTGTTACATGTGTGTACCAATTTTTGTACATGTACGTGAAACATAGCTCGAGGTGCACTCCGTTGAAAGTGTATAGGTGGCGCTATCGAGCCATTTTGCCACACCCGATGGAATATTGGCCTTCAGATCTGTTCAGGCCAGGACTCTTATCACACATGTGAAGTTTGGGTAAGATCGGACATTTTATGCCTGAGTTATAACATCTTTTATTCCCATGGCGAGACTTTGAATTTTGTCACGGCGCCATGGACACGCCCCTTAACGAAAACTCAAGATCTTCACAATTTAACATTGCACAGGCCTTTAGATTAGACTGACCATAAAAAAGACATTGATGTCAAAAAATTTCTAGGAGTAGTCTGTCGAAGTGTAAAATATGTCACTTTCTGTTGCCTATAGGTGGCGCCGTGACTATAACTAAATAAGGGCATGTAAATATGTTCAGATCAGGAGTCTTATTAAACTTGTGAAGTTTTGGGCACATTGGACATTGTATGTCTAAGTTATAGCAAATTCATTTTTCATGGCGAATCATCGAAATTCGCCAGGCCGCCACGGACACGCCCTTTAACGAAAACTCAAAATCTTCGCAATTTAACATCGCAAAGGCCTTTAGATTAGGCATACCAACTTTGGTGTTGATCTGAATGAATCTCTAGGAGGAGTTTGTTAAAATACAACGTATGGAAATGACAAAAATGACACAAAATTTGCTCATAAAATTAAAAATAACCGACTTCCTGTTGGGTTTCGGATTTTGCTCCAAGAGACACTTTTGTAGGTATTGGAGAGATACATGTGTATACCGATTTTCATACCATGTATAGCCAACTTCCTGTTGGGCGGAGCCTATGAAATGCAGTCAGAAAGTTGTTTGGTTTGATGAGATATATATTTGTACCGAGTTTCATATGTCTACAAGCATGTATGATATATGGCCCTCAGTATTCCAGGGGGTGCTGTAGAGCCCCTGTGCCACACCCGCGTATCAGTCTCTGCCCGGCCCTAATGGCCGCAGGTTCCAAGGTGTGTGCCAATTTTCATGAGTTTTCGAGCATGTTAAGGACCCCAAAAGCCCCCGTAACTTTAGAAAAAAAAATAAAAATAATAATAATCCTAAGGAAAACAATAGGGCTCTCGCCCTCCATGCTTGAGCCCTAATAATAACAAATAATCCTAAGGAAAACAATAGGTCTCTCGCCCTTTGGGCTTGAGCCCTAATAATAAACGGAGCAATTCCAATAGGGTCCTCGCACTGCAGTGCTCAGGCCCTAATAATAAACGGAGCAATTCCAATAGGGTCCTCACACTGCAGTGCTCGGGCCCCAATTAAAAAATTATTGTAGCTGATGCTAATGAACTGATTTTTGCATTCTAGTTATTCTTTATAATGGAGCTGCTACCTATTTAGCTAATTAAGCACATGCTTTAAAAACAGTTAATCGGGCTAATTCTTAAATTATGTTTAAATGGGTGACAAAATAGAAATAATTTGTTTCATAATTCATGAACTAAAGTAATCAAGTTCAAAACATTGCTAGCAGCAGATAGCCTTATCGTGATTAAAATAAGCACAAACACAATGCAATATATCTTGAAATGCATATATCCATTGCATATCTACCACACATGCTTTATTGCTGAATCAGATTTGTTCATAATTCATGAATTTTGCAACATTGACAGTGTTACTGAACTGAAATCAATCAACACTGAATTCACTCAAGTTGAATAAGGACTTGATAGTTTGTGCTACTGAAGACTGCACTAAACGTTCACATTTAAATGAACATTACAGTTATCTGAACTAAACCAATACTGAAGAGCTACATATAACTTCATTATTGTTCTGAAACTACTGGTTTTGGAACTGACTGATAAAACACTAATCAGATAGATATAAATTTTGGTATTCCTTGATATCTACATCATCATTTGAAGACAGTTGATGTCTAAATGTCAAAATCTTAATTGCACAATGTGCAAAATACAAGATTTAATGTTAAATATTTTCCAAAAGTTAGCAGTTCTGCACTGAGTCACACCAGAGACAATTTATAAGAGACATGCCACTTTCTCAATCTTCAATACAACTACATAAGGAAAACCCATAACGGCAAAGATGAGAAAGCCAATCATCTCCTGCTGGAAAGCCAATCATCTGCTTTTAACAGTCAAGCCGGGAAACATTTAAGCCTATCGTCTGGTTCCACTGATGTATGCGAACAGTTCAGGAACCCTTGCGCATGCGTAGTAAACGTATAACCTATAGGGAAAACGGCATTTTAAACCTTATTTTGGGGCAAAGTCGTCAACTTTTTTCAGCGATTTTTATTATATTTTACTGCTGTTTCTGTACATGCAGTTTTTATGTCCCGGTGACCAGTGAAAGTGCAGTTCTGACTCTATGCCCATTCATTTAGATAGGAGCCTTATCTTGTTAGTCTGAAATAGCTGCCCGGAGGCGTTGCCAAGATGGCGGCCGAGTGGCACGACTTACCTAAAAGGACTTTGGTCACACACAGGGCGCTGTCACACAGAAAATTTACATATACATCATAGAAGTAATAGAACTTCTGACACTCTAGGATATCCCTAATATGGACAAAGCCATCCAGCTATCACTGTAGCTGAATTAAAAGACAGAAACATTTTGAATGGTGAAACATTAAGGCAATAAAAACTTGACTGCAACAATATATTTATTGTGGTTCTTCAAGCCATCTTGGGTATTTTCATGATAATTATGTATATTTATGATTTATTGCTTACTGACTACAGTATAAAATATTTTTTTCTGTGGTAAGAAGCTACATTAGATCACAAGAGTAAGTTATTTCAAACACTTGACGTTGTGAAGTAAAAGCATGTTACGATATTTTTTTTTTTTGTTGGACAGCAAGTCATTACGGCATGTGTTCTTTTTCAAATGCACGTTATTAGCAGTGAGACATTTCCTCATCTTAGAACATAGGCTTACGGACACAAAGAAACCGGATCAGTTTGTAGATGAATAAAACACACGGAAATGGAATAAATCACCCAAAAAAATAAAAAAAATGACTACTGTCTACTGACTAATGACAAACCTGTTAACCAACACACAGTGTTGGGAAGGTTACTTTGGAAATGTAATAGGTTACAGATTACAAGTTACCCTGTTTAAAATGTAATAGTAGTGTAACTTTTTAAATTACTTTACTAAAGTAATGTAACTAATTACTTTTGAGTACTTTTTGATTACTTTTCTAAATTTGTGAAAATTAAAGAATAATAAATAAAAGCATATACATCAACTTAAATACATTTATCTAATAAGCATGTGACGTATTCTGTGTAATAAACTCCTGAAACATTGGTGTTTTTTGAAACTGCTGTCTCTGTATATGATGATAGTTTTCTCAAAATAAGTAAAATGCACATGAAGTGACACAGAGCAGTTCTAGAAATTATGTTTATGTGCTCGTGTACTCCTATATTGAGAGGTTGAAAACACTGCGAGCTTCAGTAGGCCTATGTGTAGTAAATGAAACCATGTCTTTGCCATTAATTTACAGCAGGGGCGGACTGGACTAATACTCTACAATACTACAATATCTTTATAGAAAAATCCTAATACTGTACACGAGTCATGTTTTCCCTTGCAAAAAATTACCATGCTTTTATTAGTCTATATAAAAGTAAAATAACCTTGTTTTGTTTTTTGCAAATGGATTTGTATTTATTTTTAAATAAATACATTTGTAAAATAATTTTACATTATTGGTTATCACAGTTAAACAATAGTAACCATTTTCTCTGGATTTATAGTTAAATATTAAAATGTTAATTTTCGTAAGGGTTGTGTTGTTGTCTGTCGTAGCTCCCCCTAAATCTATAAAAAATTTTTAGCTTTTTCAGCTAAATTACTACTGTAACATTACAATAGATAATAATGATGTCCTTTATATAGTATTTTGAGTGATGACTGATGAGCAACGTGCTGCTGCTTGATTAAATAAATTAAAAAAACAAAGACAAAAAAGCATCTTTACAGACGAAACTGACCTGAAACCCTGAACAGTAGTTCTGCTTCTCTGCTCCAGCTGTGCGCTTCCACAGTCCACTCTATTCTCTCTCTTTCTCTCTCTCTCTCTCTCTCTCTCGCATTAATTACTCTGAGTCTGATCCAAACCGTTTGGCGGAGGCGCTGAGAGCGCGCGAGTCATGACTAACACTTCATGACTTATTAGAGATTTAATTATCAAATAGCGGATTCCAAATGATCGCTTTATTACATTCAGCAGGCAATTATACAATAATGATATTAAATAGTGGGGCAAAATCGGCTGCCAGGCCACCAGGAATTGTCCCGGTTCTCCCGGTGTCTAGTCCGCGCCTGATTTCCACAGACACGCAGAATGTGCAAGTCATATATTGCATTTTTGGGGCTTAATATTCACAGACACTAGTCGATGTCATGTTTTAATTCAAGTGTACTGACCTAGTTTTGATTTAGTCATCCAAAATGTGGCATATTCCGTCCGCGTTAGGCATTCCGTTTTTATGACTGGATTCTAAGAACCAGACTGTATTTCCGCATCCCGGAAATTATTAGGGCGGTATGTCTCAGAATAGTCAGTGCAATTTGGGAAAGAAATCAGTTAAATCTGTATGTGGATGTGTGTAAATATTCAAATGTAATCCCCTTTGTAATCGTAAAAAATTTCATAAGTAACTGTAATTTAATTACTCATTTTTTCGTAGTAACTAACTAATTACAGTTACAATAATTTTGTAATTAAATTACATAACGCCGTTACATGTAACTAGTTACTCCCCAACACTGCCAACACACCCACGGATTTTACAGCTGTGGATATGTTTATGACTCGCTATTACAATGACTCTGGTACGTACTGCGTTTTGATTATGCATGTTTTGATGTGTACTGCTTACACAAATTTAGCAAATACATTCCAAACAGCAATCGGTCCTCGATGCTTGAGGCTTAGACCTTCATAATTATACATAGTTTGCATTGATGAATTGTGTCCCGTTTCATTTAGTAAACAATGAAGTATGCAAACAAAGAGCGTTCAGTGCGTCGGCGTCCAGGTGCGGGTTAACAGGTTAAGAAATCAGACATCGGGAGTGGAAGGGGAATCGAGTGCGATTTTGTATTTCTGTCGATCTGCAGTCTCTTTTGAATGATAGTCCTTCCGCATATTTTCAATCCTCCCCATTTGCTATTTGGGGAATGAACCCAGCACTCTGTTTGTTCAAACTCTTCTACATTAGTAACTAAAATTTTAAACCGTTAAAAGAAAGGCTCAAAAACTGTTGCCCAGATATAATACACTACGCATAAATTTCTCTTTCCTTTGTGCTTTGCAATTTTTAAAAGGTGCCATAGAATGCAAAAATCACTTTTATAAGGTGTTTGAACACAGCTGTGTGGCCAGAGTATGTAAAAACAATGTTAATGTTAAAACAAATTTGTATAATGGTAAAAATGTACTCGCTCACTGGCTACGTTTACATGCACCCAAATAATCTGTTTGTAATCTGACTGACTGCTCAATCGGACTGAAAAACTTTCATATAAACACCTTAATCCGATTGAGCTCGATACGAATGAAATTTCGATCGGATTGAATGGGGTGATTTATTCTTCTAATACGATTGAGCGTGCAAGTAAACACTTGATCGGATTGAACCACGAAACTGAAAGGACTGCCCATGTGCAATGACGTAGAAATAACGTAATGATGTATGACGCACAGGACAAGCGGCTCTTCCTTTTGAATAAAGTGTTGTATAAATGTGTGTCCTGTCATTATAAAACTCTCCTTTCACTCGGCAATTGTGAAGTGAGCAGGACAACCTTGTTTTGGAGACTCATCCACAGGCAACCCGTTTTGAGCGCGGGTAAGTGCTTTTTTTTTGCATGATAAATATGAGCAGTAAAGCACAGCAGTTTATATGTATATTTATCCATAAACTGGTAAATAATATAACAAATAAAGAAACTGGGTAGGAGAGTGGTTATGTGCAAACAGTGAGAAACTCTATATTATCTATGTCACTTTCACTTTTCACTTTCACTATTTGTAGCTTGTGACATATAAACCCGCACATCAACCCGATCACTTTATTTAGCGTTCATGTAAACACTACAATCAGATTCATCAATCGTGATGAATTAAGTGCGATTGAATCAAAAAGTGTGCATGTAAATGTAACCATTGTCTCTCTTTACAAGCAGTTCCAGACTATGATGTTATAGTCGGTGAAAGTCCCGCCCATCTGTGACACTCTGCCCTGTTAGCATACAGACAGCCCTGAGTGAGAAGTTGCGGTCTGCCATTATGGTTCTCTTGCTGTAGCTGCTGAAGATACAATGTCAGCACCAAAGAGCCATTAAAAATGTTGTGTGTTGGGATGCACCAAAGAATATAGGAATCTCCATAGACTGAGGATACGGTGGTTACATTTCATTTTCAAAGGAAATTTCCAGAAAATTGCTTCTGAAAGAGGGATTGATACCAATGCTTCATGCGTAAATGTCCAGGCTCCAGACAAAGTAAGCATCACACATCTCTGTAAGGCTAATGTTGCTAAACGTGTGAACGCACCATTATAACGCACTCCCAGAGGAGCACCAGGACAAGACCACAGGAAACAGATGATTCTTCTGCACAATCTGACTTTGCTGCAGCCTGGAATTGAACTACTGGTTTCGTCCGGTCAGAGGAGAACTGGCCCCCCAACTGAGCCTGGTTTCTCCCAAGGTTTTTTTCTCCATTCTGTCACCGATGGAGTTTCGGTTCCTTGCCGCTGTCGCCTCTGGTTTGCTTAGTTGGGGTCACTTCATCTACAGCGATATCGTTGACTTGATTGCAAATAAATGCACAGACACTATTTAACTGAACAGAGATGACATAACTGAATTCAATGATGAACTGCCTTTAACTATCATTCTGCATTATTGACACACTGTTTTCCTAATGAATGTTGTTCAGTTGCTTTGACGCAATGTATTTTGTTTAAATCGCTATAGACGGTTTTATCGGGCGCATGCGCCTGGACCTAAGTTAACTTCCGGTCTGTGTTGTGTACATCGGTCTGGCTAAAGTGCCTTCTACAAATGCAGTTAAAGTCAAGGTGATGAGTAGACTGAAGTTGGGGTCAGGTGGTTGTGCTGCGGGATGTGTTTCCCATACATTTATTTATTTTTGGAGACTCGCCACAATTTTAAAACTGATCGATTTTCAATAAGGCTTCGTTGAATAAACATGAGTAATGTTACGTACTGCACGTTTAATAATAATAATTCCTTACATTTATATATTTAAATATCAAAACGAGGCACAGGTGTTTTTATATCGCTGTATTTCTGAAGGAAGACTTGCATGCTATGCCTGATAAAGCAGCGTGTGAGCGTACCAGCTCTGCTTTGTTTACAGTTGTTACCGGGGAAACCTCTATTTCTCGCGCTTTATGTCTATGCTTTAAAACATCTCCTGCTGGCAAATAATGAATTAGCATTTTCATTAAGTCCGCCTGATCTACGCGGCAAACATATTTTGTTTGTTATCAAAAAATATCTACTCTAGAGGGACTTGGCTGTTGTTATTGATTCTATTTGGAAGTCCATCGGAAGTTAAGTTAGGTCCACAAAAGCGCGCATGCGCAGTAACGTTTGTTTATGTTGTTGCCGTTGAAACAGTCTATAAAGGTGACTTTGACTTTGACTATAACTAATGACGTTGCAATATTGAAGTACACTCATTATCACAGACAAAGAACAACAGAATAATCTGCTTTCTAACTCCTAATGGCCTAAGACGATGAAGAAACCTGGTTTATATTTGTCAGATTATGAATATACTTTTTTTATATATTTATTGTTAATTTTTCTTTATAATGAACTAGTCTGTATAATTTTAGGAAAGCTGTCATTAACACCACACTACCAGATGCGAACCTCATCAATAAATACATTTTTTTTAAAGTATTTAACCAGAACACAGTGGGATCTGCATTTGCAATAATCAGATTGTCCCTGTAAAATTCACCGTCATTGAACCACTTTTTTGCAGTACGAGTAAAGGAGGGAAATGTAACCGCTTGCCTGGATCCTTCAGTTAAATTTACAGGTGCATCTCAATAAATTTGAATGTCATGTAAAAGTTCATTTATTTCAGTAATTCAACTTAAATTGTGAAACACGTGTATTAAATTCAATTGCACACAGTCTGAAGTAGTTTAAGTCCTTGGTTATTTTAATTGTGATGATTTTGGCTCACATTTAACAGAAACCCACTTAGCCAAGTGTGCGCAAGCACAAGGAATTTGTGGTGTTTTTTTTTTTTAAGAAGCTCTTGTTACATACATGCATGCATACATACCAGAGCTTGACATTAACACTTGTCATTGACATTAAGTGGATTTTGTGAAGGGGCAAGTGAAAGAAAATTTTACTTGCCCAACCGGACAAGTAACCTGATTAAAAATTTTATAAACAACTAGGGTAGCACCAAAACTCTGGCAAGAATCATTCTGATTTTATTACTTTCAGTGTAAACGGTGACTAATATCAGATAACGTATTAACAGTATCAAGGTCGGATCAGCTGAGGCTCATGCAGCCTGTCTGACTCGTGGAGAAATCAAAACTATAAGCGCAACAGCACACACAAAGAAACAATCATGAATAAACACACTGTGGTAGAAAAAATATAAATATTCTATATAATGCATGCATTATCACATGACCAGGAGTGATGTTTTCCCGACTTTCAGCTCGATTGCAAATGTGATATTTTATACAACTTCACTTAAACAAGTAATGTTAACTGACATTTTAGACACATTATGGATCGTTTTTGCTCAGTTTTGCTAATGAAGATAGTTCTAAGCAAAGCCATAGCAGAACAGTCATGCATCTCTGAGCAACACAACAGTCTTTTGTTACTAAATGGGTCAGCATTTTTGAATGAGTCAATGATTCAGTGAGCCATTTATAAAAATGGTTACTTGCTTCATTTATTGAATAACTTAACTTCATTTATTGAATAAGCCATTTGAACATATCGATTGAATCAATGATTCACTCATTAACCACGTCATAGCTCATTGCCATAAAGTTAACCTGATTTCAACTCTCCTCGTCACTCAACGGCCACTGCTCAACGCTGGCTCACATTAAAAATGATTGACTTCTGGCCACTTTGGCACTCTCGACGGCTGCGGTGTGAACGCACAGTTAGGATGTGTGCATTCAGAAAACCGTACTACATCGAAGTTTAAACTAATATGGTTTAAAAACAAGCGACAAGCTCCCTCTCTCTTGAAGCCAACAAGGAAGTGACTTAAAATGTAATTCATCGACTGGATGTTGGAGGCTGGCTGCAAAAGGGAGACAATCCCATAGACATTCCATGTTAAAATGTTAAACTTTAAAGAAAAAAAAAAAAGTTTACAGCCTGTTTCAAAAAAAATATTTTGGTCTATATAGCTAATTTTGCCCTTCATGACAACTGTAAAAATAAATTATTTTTATAATTTATTTTTTTATAACTCAATGATGCGCAGCCAGTATGGCGACGGCCGGCTCCACCCACTTTTGGCTTCAAAAACGCTCTCCAGAAACCTATGGATGATGTCATGGACATAACATCCATGATTTTATACAGTCTGTGTTTAAAACGCATGATTTCAGCGCGATAAACAATCAGAACCAAAACAGGGGCCGGATTCACGAAACATTCTTAAGAATGAAATTCTTCTTAACTGCCAATTTCTTCTTATTTTCTAACTTAAGGAAAAAAGATAAGAATATTTTGTATTCCCCAAAAAATCTTCTTAAGAATGTTCTTATCTTTTTTCTTAAGATTGTTCTTAAGACAAAACCTAAGAAGAATGCAAATTCTTGAAAAGAATCTTCTTAAAAATCCTCGTAAACAACTTCTTAAATTTAGGACAGTCCCAGACTTGTCTTAAATCCCAAACAATAATAATTATTAATTAATTAATTTATTGGGTTATTTCAAATTGTTATATTTAAGCATTACAACAACAGCTACATATAATACACAGAAGGACTAGGGATGTGCACGAGTTTTCTGAAGGGACATCGATGACTGTTAATGTAAACATGATCAGTCATGATTAGCCTGTGTGTGACGCTGCTTTTAGCCGACTTCAAAACTCATTAGCAACTCTAAAACGAGTCAGATAGGGAGCTTTAATTGAACGCGTTAATTTGAGCTTATAAATATATAATCTTTGGCAGTATTCAGCGCATATGAATGCGCAGGATGCATTTGCTGTAGAAGCGCGGACTCAAATACCGGAAGCGTTCACTCAGATGAGAGCGCAAAAACAGCACAAAATGAATTAAAGTATCGCTGCAGCTTGAGACAGATTGTTTTAAAAGGAACTTTTCAAAAACAGGCCACATTAAAAATGTGAAGCTGAGCTCCAGTCAAAGTCTCGACAAAAATATACTGTCTATGGTGCGTGCTTGCTTATGATTATTAGGGTAATCAACAGGAAGTGCATGGAGACAATAGTGTGAGTTTAGCAGCGCGTCATGTATTCATTCAAATAACGGCTGTTATTTTCTTCTTAAGAAAAAAAATTAAGATGTTCTTAAGAATGTCTTTGAGAACTTACAAATTTTTCAGGAATTGCACTTGAAACGAACTTCGTGGAATTTATCTTAAGAAATAAATTAAGAAATTTCTTAAGATTTTTGTGAATCCGGCCCCAATGTTTTTAGCAGGTACAAGCTGTAATGACGCAGCTCTATTCTGGAAAAGGGGGCGTGGAGCAGCAGCTCATTTGTATTTAAGGAGACAGGCCAGAAAAATGGCATGTTTTTGTTTCCAGTCAACATAGGCATTCTCAAAATGTTGTAATCTTTGGAGTATTTTGAGCTGAAACTTAACAGACACATTCTGGGGTTAAAGCTGACACCAGAGACTTATTGTAAAAAGTATATACTGTAAAAAGGGCATAATGTGTCACCTTTAACATTTGTAATATATGAGTTGTGAAGTCTCAACCATCCGCCAAAATGTTTGTTAATGAAATTAATATATGTAACTAATAACCAGCTGAAATTTACATGCTTAGGATGTTTGTATTTTAAGAATGTACAGGGAGACTTCAGATATAAAAACACTGTCAACATGTGAGGTTTCCACACTAAAATCTTATGATTTCCAATTAACGGAACAGAATACATGGGGAATAGCAACATGGCGGAACGATGGCTTCACTTTTTATGACATCAGTAGATCAGTGATTCTGATGCATTAGATTTTTCAGATTCAGTCCCACATTTTAATATGGTCTATCACTTGTCCTTTGCAGTGTGTGCTTAACAGCATGACAAATAAAATGTTTATTCTAATTAATAGTGGCAAAGTTTCAAACAAATAGCATGCAAAGGTCACTCACTATATAATCTATATGCTGATATCACTTCAGTTCATCCACTGTGTAAGATGAAATCTCCAATTACAATTAACATGCACAATGAATCTATTATTTAAATTGTATTTATAACTCTGGCATATTGAGCAAATTCTGAATTACAAGCCTCTGATTGGCCATAGAGTGCCCACTTTTTTCAGTGGCACTGGTTCTAGAAGTATTTTTCCCATTCATTTGTAACCTGTCCTGAGAAAAAAAAGTTGAATGCGCAAGGGCTAATTTTGAGGCAAAAAATGTGAAAAATGTCAATTATGAGTCTTCACAAAAATTTGTTAATTAAGCCCTTGTCTGGCGGAGGCTAGAGGGCATTAATTACCTTTATTTATATGTTTTCTGAAAAGAGTACCTCGTCTCCGCTCACTTCTCGCGCTGACTGTCGCGATAACCGCAATATTGTAATACCACGCTATTGACAAGCAAACCGCAGAAACCGCGGCAACCGCAGTGTTCAGTTTTGTTTTGTTTGTTTTTTTTCTTCTCATTTTGAGGCGCTCGATCTAGTCCCAAAACCTAATGTCACATCGGGAACATTTCGGCTTTCAACCCAATGAAAAGGGGGAATGCAAAATGAAATGCAAAATTTGCTGCAAAAAGGTTCCTGTGACGCGGCAATACATCTAATTTGAGGTCACCAGGACATTCTAAAACGCTTAGCTTGAAAAACACTTAACGTGGTTTAATGTACTTATACAGTGATATTAACAGACCAAACTCACTAAACATCATATTAATAAAGTATACTATCTACAAAAAATCAGATGATCCATGAATTTGAATTCAACGCGTTTAATAACACGTTAAGCCTTTTCCTCCCATAGAAAACCCTCATAAGGCTTAACGTGTTATTAAACGACTTGCATTCATATTCAGGGCTCATCTGTTTTTTGTTTTTTTGTTTTTTTTTTGTACATAGTATACTTTATTAGTATAATGTTTAGTGAGTTTGGTTTTTAAAAATCACTGTCTTAGTACTACATTAAGCCACATTAAGCGTTTTCTTATAACGGTTTTCTATGGGAGGAAAAGACTTAACGTGTTATTAAACGAGTTGCATTCATATTCAGGGCTCATCTGATTTTTTATAGATAATATACTTTATACGATTTTTAGTGAGTTTGGTCTGTTAATATCACTGTCTTAGTACATTAAGCCATGCTAAGCGTTTTTCACGGTAAGCGTTTTGGAGTGTCCCCTGTCATCCAGCGCAGCTGCCCCCTCAAGCATCAGGTCTAGAGCTGAAGCAACTAATCGATTAAAATCAATTATTACAATAGCTGTCAACTAATTTAGTCATCGATTAGTTGCTAAACAACTTTTTTTTTGCCGTAAGCGGCTCATTTTGTGCATAGTTTAAATCTGCGATGACCAAAGTGTGGCAGTAATGAGCCACCGCAGGTTTTATTCAGCCAGTACAGTAGGAGAAGTAGCGAATAGCCAATAGCTGGCCTCGTTTTATGTCACGTGCTTCCCAAACTGCGTCTGCAGCAGCGAGATGGTGGAGACAAACGGCAGTGGAGTAAGCTTGAGAAAGAAAAAGAAGAAAAGCAAAAGATAAAACTAATCGAACGAAGTCATCCAAAGTGTGGGAGAACTTTACTTTGAGCCTTCAAAAAAGAAGAGTAACCTGTAAACTTGTAAACTGTTTAAGACTTTTATTTGTGCAGATTCTCCAGTACAATGTTGTTTGCAAATGTTTAGTCGTTAAAGCTGATAACATTGCTTTTTAACAGTTAACATTTAAAGATTTACAAACATGTTCTGTGATCAGTTTGTTGTTTACCAGTTAATAATTCAGGCTTGCAGCTTAATTATGACTGAATGAGAGAGGTAAATGTTAAAATGTATTTGAAATGCACTTTTTTTCTAAGTATTCACTGCTCTTTTTCACACAGCAGGTTTTTTGTATGTCAGTTTTTTTTTTCTGGACAACCTTCTGATGGATTCTACTTTAAAATGTGAGTTCCACTCAGATTTCATGCCACTGGCACTTTATTCGAAGGATTGTTTACAATTTCACAGCATAAGCTATAAAGCTGTTTCCCAAGTATAAGTTGTGTTTTTACAGGAAAAAAATAATAAAATGCAATGTACTGCAAATTTATTCTGTTCTGGTCTTATTCTTCGTGAATAAGATTCCTTAATAAGCTTTGTTCGGGATGTTAAACTACTTTAGGAGCCCTAAGGACTGCCATGGTGAAAACATTATTTGAAATCTCCTTGTGAAATTTGCTAGAGTATGGGTCAGTGTTTTGATTGCAGAAGAGTTTGACAAAGAATTACTAACACATAATAAAACAAAACTCCAGGTATATTTTTGATAAGGATATGACAATGCAAAATGGTTAAAATCTCTAAAAGTCTATGTTGAATGATAAAGACCCTTTGTTAATAATTTAATTGGGAAAAATGGGCAAAACTAAAATATAAGTACATAAAGATTAATCGATTAATCGTAAAATTAATCGACAGATTAATCGATTATCAAAATAATCGTTAGTTGCAGCCCTAATCAGGTCGCGGAGCAATATCAAAAAGAACAGCTGAGACCAGTACCCGCCGACAGTTAGGAGTAGCTGAAGCCTTTGCGAAATCTGTAAAATACAGGCGTGAAAGTAACCAGCATACCTGCTGAAGTCACGAACAACCTCCGCGTCAGTGCCCATACCCAAGAGAGTGTGAGCAGATAACGACCTCACACACGCTATCTGCATGAGGAGTGCATCGACTCCAACGCAAATCCACTGTCCTGGTGGGCCAGTGGTGGCGCGATAATCAGTCTAGATTTCCGCTGCTGTCCAAAGTCGTGCGCAAATACATGTGTAATACATGTTAGAACTCTTTGATTTCAAAAAAAAAAAAAAAATGTATTGGAAAACGCATGTACTTGTTGCTGTTTGGCATTTAACAATAAACAGAAAATGTTTTAAAATCTGTCTCTCTGTCAGTTAAAACAGCAACAATATATGCTACATAACTCAACGATAGAGCTTTGTATGCAGCAAAATCAGGATAAATTATGTAAAAAAAAAAAAAAAAAAAAAAAAAAACCCTGGTAATACAGCATATCGCGCTATTGAGCCACCCATAATAACCGCAGAGGACATTTCTTAACCGCGCCCGCCCTACTTCGCGCAATCCCAATAAATAAACACATTTACAGTTTTTAAGTATTCAGGCAAACATAAACCGTTATGTCATTAAATTAAGTGAACGTTTGGGGAACTGTTGGGGAAAAACATCTGATATGCAACATATTAGATCTGTGCATTACAGTAGGTCTTAATATATAGGCCGCCTCAATGTTAATTTAAAAAGAGTGACTCACTCGCTGCTCTTGATTAAACTGCTTTTGTAGTTTTAATAATCAAATTATTTGTAATTACGAACTAAAGGGATTTTTACATTTGATTGTTTGTTATTCTTACTTGAATGCTTCTGTTTATATATAAAATGGAAAAAGTAATGTATGCGTTTCTTATTTGTTCTACTTTTTTGCATCTGTTCTTATGTACAATAACAAAGAAAAAATAAAATAACTATTGTGATTATTAATATAGTAATTATTATTAAGAAAAGACTTAAAAGTAGTAGACTAGACTAAGAACATTATTTGACATTTAATATATGGATTTTACTAGTATCAGTGTATCCCATTCACCTAGAGCAGTGATCCTCAAATCTGGCTCGTGAGATCCACTTTCCTACAAATAGGAGTTTAGTTATAACCTTAATCAAACACACATGAGTTTGCTAATCAATGTCTTCAGGATCAATAGAAAAATCACAGGTAGATTTGTTTGATTAGGATTGGAGCTAAACTTTGTTGGAAAGTGGGCATCGCGAGCCAGGTATGAGGATCACTGAATGAGAGAGACACACTATATGACAAAGGAGAACTCTACCATTTATATGCTGTAATTCTGAATAATTTACAATGCATACAATAATGAATAATATTAGTAATTAAATGTAGTAGTAGCCTATATAATTAAAATTAATTTCAATAAATTAAAATATTTTTAAAAACATTAAACAGGTTCTCCCCACTCAGTGATGCACCCACTGAGAAACCTGATGAAAGTGCTCTAGTTATTGGTGATTCTATTGTACGGAACGGGAATATAGAGACACCAGCCACCATAGTCAAATGTTTACCGGGAGCCAGAGCGCCTGACATCTTGGCAAATTTAAAAGTGCTGGCTAATGCTAAACGTTAATACAGTAAGATTGTTATTCATGCCGGCGCTAATGATGTTCGACTTCGCCAGTCGGAGATCACTAAAAATAACATTAAAGAGGTGTGTGAACTTGCAAGCACGATGTCAGACACTGTAATATGCTCTGGTCCCCTCCCTGCTTACCGTGGTGATGAGATGCATAGCAGATTGTCATCACTCAATGGCTGGATGTCTAAGTGGTGCCCACAGAATAACATAGGTTTCATAGACAATTGGACGAGCTTTTGGGGCAGACCTGACCTGTTTAAAAGAGATGGTCTTCATCCCTCCTGGGGTGGCGCCACTCTTCTCTCTAGAAATATGGCAAATAGTCTTAGTGTTTATACTTGACTAACTGGGGCCCAGGTCAGGAAGCAGACAGACTGGCTAAACCGACCGTCTGCTACCTGCCTCCCGTCACAGAGGTCAGTTAATTCTCAGCACATAGAGACTTTTTCACCTAGATATCACACTATAGAGACTGTGTCTGTTCCCCGAACTAGAAAAAACAAAAAACGTCCAAACCAAGTTAAGATTAACAATTTAATTGAGGTTCAACAAATAAAAAACAGAAGCAATATGGATAAACAAATGATAAAGCTTGGCTTATTGAATATCAGATCCCTTTCTACGAAAACACTTTTTGTAAATAATATGATCACTGATCATAATATAGATGTACTCTGTTTGACAGAAACCTGGCTAAAACCTGATGATTACATTGTTTTAAATGAGTCCACCCCCCAAGATTACGGTTATAAACATGAGCCACGTCTAAAAGGCAAAGGTGGAGGTGTTGCTTCAATTTATAACAACGTTTTCAGGATTTCTCAGAGGGCAGGCTACAAGTATAACTCGTTTGAAGTAATGGTACTTCATATAACATTATCCAAAGAAACAAATGTTAATGATAAATCCCCTGTTATGTGAAGTGACATTCAGCCAAGTATGGTGACCCATACTCAGAATTTGTGCTCTGCATTTAACCCATCCGAAGTGCACACACACAGAGCAGTGAACACACACACACACACACTGTGAGCACACACCCGGAGCAGTGGGCATCCATTTATGCTGCGGCGCCCGGGGAGCAGTTGGGGGTTCGATGCCTTGCTCAAGGGCACCTAAGTCGTGGTATTGAAGGTGGAGAGAGAACTGTACATGCACTCCCCCCACCCACAATTCCTGCCGGCCCGGGACTCGAACTCACAACCTTTCGATTGGGAGTCCGACTCTCTAACCATTAGGCCACGACTTCCCTTTACCTTTTGTACTGGCTACTGTATACAGGCCACCAGGGCACCATACAGACTTTATTAAAGAGTTTGGTGATTTTACATCTGAGTTAGTTCTGGCTGCAGATAAAGTTTTAATAGTTGGTGATTTTAATATCCATGTTGATAATGAAAACGATGCATTGGGATCAGCATTTATAGACATTCTGAACTCTATTGGTGTTAGACAACACGTTTCAGGACCTACTCATTGTCGAAATCATACTCTAGATTTAATACTGTCACATGGAATTGATGTTGATGGTGTTGAAATTATTCAGCCAAGTGATGATATCTCAGATCATTATTTAGTTCTTTGCAAAATTCATATAGCCAAAATTGTAAATTCTACTTCTTGTTACAAGTATGGAAGAACCATCACTTCTAACACAAAAGACTGCTTTTTAAGTTATCTTCCTGATGTATCCAAATTCCTTAGCATATCCAAAACCTCAGAACAACTTGATGATGTAACAGAAACTATGGACTCTCTCTTTTCTAGCACTTTAAATAAAGTTGCTCCTTTACGCTTAAGGAAGGTTAAGGAAAACAGTTTGACACCATGGTATAATGAGCATACTCGCACCCTAAAGAGAGCAGCCCGAAAAATGGAGCGCAGCTGGAGGAAAACAAAACTAGAGGTATTTCGTATTGCTTGGCGGGAAAGTAACATATCCTACAGAAAAGCATTAAAAACTGCTAGAGCCGATTACTTTTCTTCTCTTTTAGAAGAAAACAAACATAACCCCAGGTATTTATTCAATACAGCGGCTAAATTAACGAAACATAAAGCCTCAACAAGTGTTGACATTTCCCAACACCACAGCAGTAATGAGTTTATGAACTACTTTACTTCTAAAATCGATACTATTAGAGATAAAATTGCAACCATTCAGCCGTCAGCTACAGTATCACATCAGACAGTGCACTATAGACCCCCTGAGGAACAGTTCCACTCATTCTCTACCATAGGAGAGGAAGAATTGTATAAACTTGTTAAATCATCTAAACCAACAACATGTATGTTAGACCCTATACCATCTAAGCTCCTGAAAGAGATGCTTCCAGAAGTCATAGATCCTCTTCTGACTATTATTAATTCCTCATTGTCATTAGGACATGTCCCCAAAACCTTCAAACTGGCTGTTATTAAGCCTCTCATCAAAAAACCACAACTTGACCCCAAAGAACTAGTTAATTATAGACCAATCTCGAATCTCCCTTTTCTGTCCAAGATACTAGAAAAGGTGGTATCCACACAATTATATTCCTTCTTAGAGAAAAATGGTATATGTGAGGATTTCCAGTCAGGATTTAGACCGTATCATAGTACTGAGACTGCTCTTCTTAGAGTTACAAATGATCTGCTCCTATCATTTAATCGTGGGTTTATCTCTCTATTAGTTTTATTGGATCTTAGTGCTGCGTTTGACACAATTGACCACAACATTCTTTTGCATAGACTTGAATACTTTGTTGGCATCAGTGGAAGTGCATTAGCATGGTTTAAATCATACTTATATGACCGCCATCAGTTCGTAGCAGTGAATGAAGATGTATCCTATCGATCACAAGTGCAGTATGGAGTACCTCAAGGCTCAGTACTAGGGCCGCTACTCTTCACGCTTTATATGTTACCCTTGGGAGATATCATCAGGAAACATGGTGTTAGCTTTCACTGTTATGCTGATGATACTCAGCTCTATATTTCTTCGCAGCCCGGTGAAACACACCAATTTGAAAAACTAATGGATTGCATAGTCGATATAAAAAACTGGATGACGAGTAATTTCTTACTGCTAAATTCTGAAAAAACAGAGTTGTTAATTATAGGACCTAAAAACTCTGCTTGTAATAACCTAGAACACTGTCTAAGACTTGATGGTTGCTCTGTCAATTCTTCGTCATCAGTTAGGAACCTAGGTGTGCTACTTGATCGCAATCTTTCCTTAGAAAGCCACGTTTCTAGCATTTGTAAAACTGCATTTTTCCATCTCAAAAATATATCTAAATTACGGCTTATGCTCTCAATGTCAAATGCAGAAATGTTAATCCATGCATTTATGACCTCAAGGTTAGATTATTGTAATGCTTTATTGGGTGGTTGTTCTGCACGCTTAGTAAACAAACTACAGCTAGTCCAAAATGCAGCAGCAAAAGTTCTTACTAGAACCAGGAAGTATGACCATATTAGCCCGGTCCTGTCAACACTGCACTGGCTCCCTATCAAGCATCGCATAGATTTTAAAATATTGCTTATTACTTATAAAGCCCTGAATGGTTTAGCACCTCAGTATTTGAATGAGCTCCTTTTACATTATAATCCTCTACGTCCGCTACGTTCTCAAAACTCAGGCAATTTGATAATACCTAGAATATCAAAATCAACTGCAGGCAGCAGATCCTTTTCCTATTTGGCGCCCAAACTCTGGAATAACCTACCTAACATTGTTCGGGAGGCAGACACACTCTTGCAGTTTAAATCTAGATTAAAGACCCATCTCTTTAACCTGGCATACACATAACATACTAATATGCTTTTATTATCCAAATCCGTTAAAGGATTTTTAGGCTGCATTAATTAGGTAAACCGGAACCGGAAACACTTCTCATAACAACCTATGTACTTGCTACATCATTAGAAGAATGGCATCTACGCTAATATTTGTCTGTTTCTCTCTTGTTCCGAGGTCACCGTTGACTTGATTGCAAATAAATGCACAGACACTATTTAACTGAACAGAGATGACATAACTGAATCCAATGATGAACTGCCTTTAACTATCATTTTTGCATTATTGACACTGTTTTCCTAATGAATGTTGTTCAGTTGCTTTGACGCAATGTATTTTGTTTAAAGCGCTATATAAATAAAGGTGACATTGACATTGACATTATAAGCATGAGCCCCGTCAGACTGGTCGTGGCGGAGGTGTTGCAACAATATATAGTGATATTCTCAATGTTACCCAGAAAACAGGATACAGGTTTAACTCTTTTGAAATACTTCTGCTAAATGTTACACTGTCAGACATGCAAAAGAAGTCTAATGTATCTCTTGCTCTGGCTACTGTGTATAGACCACCAGGGCCGTATACAGAATTCCTAAAAGAATTTGCAGATTTCCTCTCAGACCTTCTAGTTACAGTTGATAAGGCGCTAATCATGGGAGATTTTAATATTCACGTTGATAATGCAAACGATACATTAGGACTTGCGTTTACTGACCTAATAAACTCCTTTGGAGTCAAGCAAAATGTCACCGGGCCCACTCATCGTTTTAATCATACACTAGATCTAATTATATCGCATGGAATCGTTCTTACTGCTATAGATATTGTACCCCAAAGTGATGATATTACAGACCATTTCCTTGTATCGTGCATGCTGCGTATAACTGATATTAACTATATGTCTCAGCGTTACAGTCTGGGCAGAACTATTGTTCCAGCCACCAAAGACAGATTCGCAAATAACCTGCCTGATCTATCTCAACTGCTATTTGTACCCAAAAATACACATGAATTAGACGAAATTACTGACAACATGGGCACTATTTTCTCTAATACATTAGAAGCTGTTGCCCCCATCAAATTGAAAAAGGTTAGAGAAAAACGTACTGTGCCATGGTATAACAGTAATACTCACTCTCTCAAGAAAGTAACTCGTAGTCTTGAACGCAAATGGAGAAAAACTAACTTGGAAGTTTTTTAAATTGCATGGAAAAACAGCATGTCCAGCTATAGACAGGCTCTAAACACTGCTAGGGCAGAGCATATCCACAAACTCATTGAAAATAACCAAAACAATCCAAGGTTTTTATTTAGCACAGTGGCTAAATTAACAAATTACCAGACGCCACCTGATTCAAATATTCCACCAACGTTAAATAGTAATGACTTTATGAATTTCTTCACTGATAAAATAGATAACATTAGAAATACAATAGCGAATGTAGATTCTACAGCGTCTAACACTTCAGTTTCATCCATCGCACCCAAAGATAAACTGCAGTGCTTTACGAATATAGGACAGGAAGAGCTAAATAAACTTATCACTGTATCTAAACCAACAACATGTTTATTAGATCCTGTACCCACTAAATTACTAAAAGAGCTGTTACCTGTAGCCGAAGAACCGCTTCTCAATATCATTAACTCGTCGTTATCTTTAGGTCACGTCCCAAAACCATTCAAGCTGGCGGTTATTAAGCCTCTTATTAAGAAACCAAAACTAGATCCTAGTGTACTGGCAAATTATAGGCCTATTTCAAATCTTCCATTTATGTCTAAAATTTTTGAAAAAGTTGTGTCTGCTCAATTGAGCACCTTCCTGCATAAAAATGATCTGTATGAAGAATTTCATACAGTGTCAGGTTTTAGGCCCCACCATAGCACAGAAACTGCACTTGTTAAAATTACAAATGACCTGCTTCTTGCGTCAGATCAAGGCTGCATCTCATTTCTAGTCTTACTTTATCTTAGTGCTGCGTTCGACACCATAGATCATGACATACTCATAGATCGATTACAAAACTATACAGGTATTCAAGGGCAGGCTCTAAGATGGTTTAGATCCTACCTGTCCGATCACTACCATTTTGTTTACACCAGGGGTTTTCAAACTGTGGGTCGCGACCCACTTGTGGGTCACAGAATGGAACAAGGTGGGTCGCACAAAGTCACTTGGCTGCAGCTAAATTTGCGTTTCAATGACACACACACACACAGTTCAGTCTAGGGCTGCACGAAAGTGACGAGTGGGAACGGTGCGAGGCCGGTGGAGTGATTGGAATTGAGCGACACCTGCTCGACTCACCAGTCTCGAGAACCACGGAGGAGATCGGAAGGATACAAAAGAGGAGCGTCCGTCTCCCCGGCAACTCACTCCAGCCCACCGCCTCGAGCATCCTCCTTCGCCCTACTCGATGGCACTGCGGATTCACCTCAGTGCCGAGGGATCTTCGGCAGCGCGTCCCTCCTTCCTCCCAGGCTTCGGCACCAGTCTAACACATTAAAAACTTCTCAATCACGGGAAGGAGGAGGCGGGAACCGGGAACCCACTCGTCACAATGATATAGCCCACCAACATTAATAAGGACTGCAATATCCTTAGTGTGATTTTCGAATTGCAATTAAGTCCGCGTGCTTTGCGTGTTTTGAAGCGCGGGCGCGCACGAGTTGTAATAACAGTGAAGGTCTCAGAGCAATGTCATTAAAAGGTTCAATCGGTCCGCATTATTAAAAGAGAAAAACTTGCTCACTTCAATACACTATATTCCGCATGAGATTGCATACACCAGAAAACAAATGTTACGAAAACGGTTTCAGGTAGGCCATGTTCATTCATTTCTATCGTCCGTTTGAGCTCTGTGCACTTTTTTCGTTCGGGAAACGGTTTGTAAAAAGCATTTCACATGTACAGGGTGAGCAGTGCACAAACGCAGGGTTAATTGTAACACTACAAGATTTAAACATTTCCACATAACAAAATGCACAAAAAAATAATGCAATACTCCTTGACGTATCATCTCTTTTTAGAGAAAAATTTGCCAAAGTTCAGAAATCTTTTGAAGATATTGCTGAACATTAATTTAACCATTGCTAAAATAAATTTCTGCCTGAACTTAATGTCATCCAGTTTTTTTTTTTTTTGTTTATTTAAAACGAGACACATGTTTATTATTATTTTTTACCTATTTCACAATTATTTTAATCTCCAAACAGTTTTAGATAGTTCTGCTTTGCTTCTTATGCTTTTTCTAAAAAAAGTGTTGGATTGTGCTCCGTTCTCACCGACACACACGGAAGGATCGTGAATGCATTTTCTGCAACAAAACACAGCAGCGCAGATTACAGTTCACTGGAGTGAGCCTGTTTAACGTTTTTATGGACACTACATATTCTAAAGTCTGTAAACAAAAATTAAAACTTAAATATTAATAGTGATTTTTTTCAGGTGTAGGCCTACTCTAAAATAAAAAGTTTTTTTTTCTTAAATACTTCATTTCTGTCATCAAACTTTTAAGTAAGATTAGGCTTAAAGTAATATCAACCTTTTTTTTCCTCAAATATTGTGGTGGGTCATGAAATAGATTACACTTGTCTAGGTGGGTCGTGGAATGGAAAAGTTTGGGAACCACTGGTTTACACTTCTAGGTGGTTGTCCTGCTTCGTCAATAAACAAGCTACAGGTAATCCAAAATGCAGCAGCTAGAGTCCTTACCAGGTCAAGAAAATATGATCATATTATCCCAATTTTACAGTCTCTGCACTGGCTACCTATTAAGTTCCATATCAGTTACAAATTATCATTACTTACCTATAAGGCCCTAAATGGTTTAGCTCCTGCGTACCTAACTAGACTTCTACCACGCTACAACCCATCACGCACCCTAAGGTCACAAAACGCTGGACTTTTGGTAGTTCCTAGGATAGCAAAGTCCACTAAAGGATGTAGAGCTTTTTCACATTTGGCTCCCAAACTCTGGAATAGCCTTCATGATAATGTTCGGGGTTCAGACACACTTTCTCTGTTTAAATCTAGATTAAAAACGCATCTCTTTCGCCAAGCATTCGAATAATGTATCTCTTAAATTGTGACTGCAGTTGCATCTGCATTTTTATTCTTTAGCTTGGGTTAAACTAATTTTACTTTGTTGGATCAGCAGCTATGCTAATGATGTCTCTATTTTGTTTCTATGTTTTGCCACAGGATGTAACTAGGATTTACACAAGCTCCAGTCTGGATCCAGAACACCTGAGAAGAGATGATGCTGACCCTGAGAGGACCCCAGATGATCCTAACCTTGACAAGACAACAAACAGAACTAACAATTATTGCTACATGTGTGACTGCATCATATAATTACTATTAATTAATAATATTGATAGTTCATCATCTAGCTGACTACGTCTTGTATTATTATTATTATTTTTATTTTTCTAAAATCCTGTCAAACGTGCACAAACTACTAAATATTGTAGATTCTGTAATTCTGTAAAGTTGCTTTGTAACAATTTGTATTGTATAAAGCGCTATACAAATAAACTTGAATTGAATTGAACTCTCCAAGGCACATGTGCTGTGGTGATGTGACAATAAAAGTGACTTGACACGCATTGTGCTCTATCGTTTATTTTATGGTGCCACAAAATACATTGTTTACAGCGATACGTTTTCATTATTTAAATGACGGCAGTCTTGCATGCATTAAACGGGGATGCAGGCAGACGCGTGAATAACAGCATACGCGCGCTCACGTCTCGTTGCTGTGCGCGGACACGAAAACAATGTTTGCATGCATTTTTAAGCAACTGATTTTAGGCCGTTGAAAAACAACAGCGCTATATGTGTGCTATCTCTGTTTCTGTGTGAGAGGAGTGCATAAGCCACGCATCAGCTGCTAATAGAGCTTGTGAGCATTTTTGCCACTTTATTGGCTTTGAACAATTGCATAAACACATATGCATCCAAATGCAAGTATCCTCATAAACAGTCATTTAGGTCTTAAGGGAATGTAAACAGTTGCGAGACAAAGCACATATATAACAGTATATTGGATCCGGACTTCGGTCTTAAAGAGGAAGCGATCCAATATTCGTCCTGTCTGCCATTCATGAAAATCTCTCACTGCTCTTGACGAAATCACTTTTGTAACTAGAATAAGAAAATAAATAAATGATGATATTTATTATTATATGAAAAATAATGCTAATGATTATGCGTATATACAATTATTTATTGTAGTTTTTTTCCTATTGCTTGTAATTAGTTTCTTGCTCTTATTTCATCACTGTTTATGTATATCCAGTGAGCCTGAGGGTTTTTTTTTTTCTTGTATTAGTTTGATATTGACATTGGTGAAAAGGATTATAAAAATTATATGGTATCAAATCTTAATATCAAAGAAAACCTTATTGAAAGAAAAAATAATTATATCAAGATATATGGTTATCGAGATATAAAATTTCTCATATCTTGATATAAGATTTTGGTCATATCACCCCCACCCCTATCTCTGATGTATAAAGTGTTTACTTACTATTTGGAGATATTTATTATTATAGGTATTATATGTATGTTTGGTACACTTTAGCAAAGAGTAAAGTAAGCCTTCTCTGAAGCTTAATTTGTCAAACTTCTCCAATTTTATCTCAGCATGAATGTTTCTTCAGTTTTATTTCATGATCAAAACATGGTAGCATTTTAGAAGAACTTACGGGAAGAACCCCAGGCATTCTCTCTCCATTCTTCACCCAGCAACATCCCTTTACGTGCATCTTTTACCAATTCATCTGATTCCCACAATTTTTTTGCAGGAAGAAGCTGCAAAAAAGGTCAATGTGGCAATCACTTTTTACAAAGTATAGGCATACAAACAACAAGAAAAAAAACCAGTGGAGTTGGCATACGTTAAAAAGTATGCAATAAGAATATTAAACTCAGATTTATAATAGCATGGCTTTTCAAAGATTCGAATAACATACCTCACCCATTCCACGAGACTCCAGAGCCAAGGCTTGAAAATCATAATTCATCTCATCCACAATGCGCACCTACACAAAGAGACATGACACTTTTTCTATCTTTGCACAGTACATATATAGCAACAAAACAATACTGCTTTAAAAAAAAATTATAATAAATAGATTAGAATGTGTCCCATTTTATTATTATTTTTTTTACTATCATACATTTTTCACGACTTACAGAAGACACTAAAGATACACCGATCGATCGTCCAAGGAGTGGAATTGGATGATTTTCCTGATTCAGTCTCACTTTATGATTTTGATCTGAATTCTTGACTGAATACATTTTATAAATTTAATGGTAAGAAGTCATTTGTATTACATTTTTACAATGAAAACTATAGAAATTAAATTTGATAATTTACTTTTGATTACTTACATTTCTGTAGTATTTCTTAGCTGAATAAAAACTTATTATTATAATAAAACTCTCTATTATTCTATTCCATTTATTTGTGCTGTTGTTTGCATTTTTTTATTATTTGTTCTTATTTTATTACCGACTTTTTACTTTAGTTTTTATATATATCTAAAAATAAATCTTCGTGTTGAAGTAGATTTTTGTTTGTATATGCTCTCAATTACCGTATTTTTCAGACTATAAGTCACACCTAATAAGTCGAATCAGTCCAAAAATACGTAATGACGAGGAAAAAAACATAAGTTGCACTGTAATTTAAAGGGTTAGTTCATCAAAAAATCTAAATTATGTTATTAATAACTCACCCTCATGTCGTTCCAAACCTGTGAGACCTCTGTTTATCTTTGGAACACGGTTTAAGATATTTTAGATTTAGTCCGAGAGCTCTCAGTCCCTCCATTGAAACTGTGTGTGTATGGTATACTGTCCATGTCCAGAAAGGTAAGAAAAACCTTTTTATTTTTCGATGAACTAACCCTTTAAGTCTCATTTATTTAGAATCAAGAACCAAGAGAAAATATTAGTGTAGACTTGCAACTTATTTATCAAAATTAATTTGACAAGAGAAAACATTATCCTCTACAGCCGCGAGAGGGCACTCTATGCTTTCAGGGGTAGACTTCAGGAGCACTGAGCAGCATGGAGCGCCCTCTCGCGATAATGTTTTCTCTTGGTTCATGTCAAATTAATTTTGATAAATAAGTCACACCTGACTATAAGTCGAAGAGCCAGCCAAACTATGTGTGTACAAAAGTTTTGGAATTGCATCCTCGGTAGGTCAGACTTGGTTCATTCGACTCGGGAGTGTGATGTCCGCGACGATGCAAAACCGGTAAACCTGCAAACAGCAGCATGCTTTCGCCTTGGCTACTGCAATTTTCCTCACTGTATATTTACAATAAAATGAAACGGTATATCAAATACCACTGCCTCCTTTTGTTTTTCATTTAAAAATAATAACAGCAGCAGAAATGTACAGTCGTGGCCAAAAGTTTTGAGAATTAAATATTAGTTTTCAAAAAGTTTGCTTTTTGTTTTGTCTTTGTTTCAGTTGTTTCTGTGATGTACTGAAATATAATTACAAGCACTTCATACATTTCAAAGGCTTTTATTGACAATTACATGACATTTATGCAAAGAGTCAGTATTTGCAGTGTTCTTTTTCAGGACCTCTGCAATTCGACTGGGCATGCTCTCAATCAATTTCTGGGCCAAATCCTGACTGATAGCAATCCATTCTTTCATAATCACTTCTTGGAGTTTGTCAGAATAAGTGGGTTTTTGTTTGTCCACCCGCCTCTTGAGGATTGACCACAAGTTCTCAATGGGATTAAGATCTGGGGAGTTTCCAGGCCATGGACCCAAAATTTCAACATTCTGGTCCCCGAGCCACTTAGTTCTCACTTTTGCCTTATGGCACGGTGCTCCATCGTGCTGGAAAATGCATTGTTCTTTACCAAACTGTTGTTGGATTGTTGGAAGAAGTTGCTGTTGGAGGGTGTTTTGGTACCATTCTTTATTCATGGCTGTGTTTTTGGGCAGAATTGTGGGTGAGCCCACTCTCTTGGATGAGAAGCAACCCCACACATGACACAGGATTGATGGTAGCGCTCACCTTTTCTTCTCCTGCTGGCCTGCTGCCATTCCTGAGCAAGCTCTGCACTGCAGAGCTCTGCAGCCTCTTTAGGAGACGATCCTGGCGCTTGCTGGACTTTTTTAGACGCCCTGAAGCCTTCTTTACAAGAATTGAACCTCTTTCCTTGAAGTTCTTGATGATCCTATAAATTGTTGATTTAGGTGCAATCTTAGTAGCCACAATATCCTTGCCTGTGAAGCCATTTTTATGCAACGCAATGATGGCTGCACGCGTTTCTTTGCAGGTCACCATGGTTAACAATGGAAGAACAATGATTTCAAGCATCACCCTCCTTTTAACATGTCAAGTCTGCCATTCTAACCCAATCAGCCTGACTTAATGATCTCCAGCCTTGTGCTCGTCAACATTCTCACCTGAGTTAACAAGACGATTACTGAAATGATCTCAGCAGGTCCTTTAATGACAGCAATGAAATGCAGTGGAAAGGTTTTTTTGGGATTAAGTTAATTTTCATGGCAAAGAAGTACTATGCAATTCATCTGATCACTCTTCATAACATTCTGGAGTATATGACTCAGGTGAACTTTAAGGCTTCGTAAGAAGGCACTGCTGTGCCTTTTTGACCAGGGTGGAGGTGTTATGGGACCATGTGAGGTCATCTGAGATGTGGATGCCAAGGAACTTAAAAACTCGACACACGCTCCACTAAAGCTCCATTGATGTAGATGGGTGTGTGTGCATGACTCCTAGTCTGTCTGAAGTCCACAATGATCTCTTTTGTCTTCTGGGTGTTTAGTTCTAGATCGTTGGTGGCACACCACACAGACAGGTGCTGCACCTCATCCCCAAATTTGATTATGGTGTTGGAGCCATAAACAGGAATGCAGTCATGGGTGAAGAATGAGTACAGGAGAGGGCTCAGTACACAGCCCGGCGGCATGCCGGTGTTCAGGGTGATGATGGAGGATGAGAGGTTATCTAACTTAACAGACTGAGGTCTGTTTGTCAGAAAATCTAGAATCCAGTTGCAGATGGGTTTGCCGTTTCCAAGCTGGCTGAGCCTAGAGATCAGCTTGGAGGGGATTACTGTATTAAATGCAGAACTGAAGTATAGAACTGCATTCTCACGTGTTTTTACTGTCCAGGTGGGTGAGGGAAAAGTGAAGTGCCGTTGAGATGGCGTCCTCTGTTGACCAACTGTGGCGATAGGCAAATTGGAATGGGTCTAGTGAAGCAGGGATGACAGGATTTTAAGTGGGTTTCAACCAGTTTCTCAAAGCACTTGGCAATGAGGGGGGTAAGTGCAACAGGACGGAAGTTGTTATGGACCGAGGCAGTGGAGTGTTTTGGTACTGGTACGATGGTGGAAGTTTTGAAGATAGTGAGGACAGTAGTTTGGGCCAGGGACAGATTGAAAATGTCTGTGAAAACCTCAGCCAGCTGCTCCGCACAGGCTTTAAGCACATGACCAAGTATTCCGTCAGGGCCAGCTGCTTTCCGTGCATTCACCTTACGCAGATAATGGTAAACATCTGATGTGGAGAGAGTGAGGCAGTTCACTGGGTTGATGCTCAGCTTTGAGTGAGATCTCGTTATCTTGATCAAAACGAGCATAAAAGTGATTGAGCTCGTCAGGGAGGGAGGCAGAGCTGGAGGGGGGCACAGAGTTAGGTGGTTTGTAGTCTGTGATAGTTTGTATGCCTTGCCACATATGGGGTCTGAAGAATTAAAGTGTTCTTCAATCTTCTGTTTATGTGTGAGTTTGGCCTGGCAGATACCCTTCCTCAGGTTGGCTCTGGCTGAGCTGTAAGCCTCCCGGTCTCCAGACCTGAAGGCTGCATCTCTTGCTTTGAGCAGGAGGCAAACCTCTCTGTTCATCCAGAGCTTCTGATTGGGGAAAATTTACATTTTTTGGTGTGTTGTCACTCTGCCTACACATCTGTTGATGTGCTCCAGGACAGAGTTGGTATAAATGTCAACGTTAATCTGAGAGTTTGTGGTGGCCTGGGTAGCAAACTAATTCCAGTCTGTGTGCTGGATTTTAACAGTCCTTATTGTAGGTTTCACACATTTGATGACCGGGGTATACTTGGGGAGCAGGAACAAAGAGAGGTGGTCAGACTGACCCAGGTGGGGGAGGGGAGTGACTTTGTAGGCATCAGTCACATTAGTATAAACGTTAGGGGTGTAACGGTACGTGTATTCGTACCAGACCGTTTCGGTACAGGGCTTTCGGTACGGTGCACGTGTGTACCGAATGACCGAATGCAATATTTTGGTTGCGGAACATATACATTTTCGTGTTTCCAAACGAACATATTAAGTGGCGGAAGTCTCCGCGTTCAGCGCAAATCGCGCCCTGCAGCTGATTCTTAGGCCGGTGACACACTAGCTGCGTGGCGTGAGCATGGCGTTTCTGCTGTTTGTCAGTTGCGTGACACCTGCTTCGCGTTTTCTGTGTCTTTACACATCAGAATGGTGCCTGACGCGCTGCTGCTACTGCAGGTGACAAAGAGGGAAACCGCTGAGGCGCCGACAGACCAGGCTCTTGTCTTCACTACAACAATATCTATACTTCATGTTGAGCATAAATATAAAGCCTACTGATAAAGGACACCGTCAACAGTATTGACAGTGTTTGACAGGTGCAATATGCCAGTGTGTCACCGGCCTAAGGTTTTCAAAAGGCATCACGCGAGTGTGAACATCCCTACAACTAGGAAAAAAACAATTGTAATTCAAACGCAGCTCCCGTCGGCATTTAAACAAACCTTTGCTCTTAATTCCGATCGGTCCACCGCTATAACAAAATCTGAGCAGGTCTAAAACTGAAACTGTTCATGCTGCACTTTACACTTTGGAAAAGTTATATATATTTTTTTAAATATGAGCAGGCCTACAAGCTGGGATTGGTAATGCTGCACTGTAATCATAGTTATTTATTTATATTTTTCATTATATTTTATTATATGATATTGGTTTGAGACTGAGAGTATTTTATTTAGTGGAGAACTTTGCAGCAGTACTTTATTTCTTATTCTTTTTTTATTTTATATATATTTTATTAAAAAGTATTTAAAAAAAAAAAAAGTGTAAACAAATTGTTAAAAAAAAGTTTATAGTAATAAACAACCTGCAGTTTAATGTTTGCATTTCTTTCCCTTACTGTACCGAAAATGAACCGAACCGTGACTTTAAAACCGAGGTACGTACCGAACTGTGATTTTTGCATACCGTTACACCCCTAATAAACGTGGTCCAATGTTTTGGATAATAATGAAACTGTATTGCTTACAGATGTGCTTTTTATTTTACTTGCCGTCTTCTAAACCACACGCCTTCTTGTTTTATTTCCTACAGTACACACAGTGCATTGCTCCATCTTGGTACCTTAACCCAGGGCCGTAGCTGGGGTTAGAGGGGCCCTGGTGCAGATTGTACAGTGGGCCCTCTTTGAAATGGTTTAATATTTACTGTATTTTGATTCTATTTATTTGTGCTATTTACACAATGTTTCCTTTTTTTTTTTTTTTTTTTAGTTTGTAGGTGTCCAGAAACTAATTTAAGATAGCACTGCATTTTTTTTTTTTTATCAATTTCACTGGTAGTCTACAGTATGAAGAATTTTTGGATATAATATTTCACAGTTTGCCATATTTAGCTATACTCACTTACACAGATAAACTAGTGTCCTGAACCCACCAGTAAAACAATATAATCAATTATATCAGATTTTTAGTTTGACTGGATAAATTCTTGTTAAAACTACAAAGTAATTCAATCAAGAGCAGTGAGTGATTTACTTTCATTTTCTTGGATTAACATTAAAGACACCGACAGCAGAGCTAGTAAATTAGGCGTGGTCACTTTAAGAGACAGTGCCTCCATTATAATGATACACATCCGATTTCTTTCCAACTCTTTACTTTCACTTAAGACATAACCACAGACTTTTCGAACACACTTCCAAGACAGTTATTTGACATATTTAGTATGTATTTGTCGGTAAAAAACCAAGAAGACTTTGAGACGTGTCTCTGTGTGCTCCCTAAAGACCAGAACACCGCGGTGCTGAATTAAGCTCTTTCGCTCTTCGCTCTTTTTTTCTGTTTTAACTGCGATTTGTATTTGTTCGTTCAGGTGCAGGAGGACGTGAACGTCCTGAAGGAAAGCTCGGTTCAGAGTTGCTGTCCGTGAGACGCGGATCTCTCGTGCGCACCGAACACTTTTTATGTAGTATGATCACTTTTTATTTTCTATATTAAGTACAGGTCAAAATAAGTATAATTTTTACATAAGTAAATTTTTTACATAAATACCATAAATACATTATGCTGAATGACGATGACACATTTCACCCATATTTAAAAAAAAAAAAAAAAAAATATTTGAAATGTTGGGCTTGCATTAAATATACTTTTATATAAAAATCAATTTTGTACATTTAATTTGGGACCAGTCTTTGACCCTTTTTAGTTATATTATTTGAAATTTAATTTTATATATAAAAGATTATTGGTTTGATATTTTCAATATGTCAGGGTAACATTTAATTAAACAGTATTCTACTTTGTGCCCATGTTTACATGCCTTTGTAGTAGGTTTAGACTGAGGTCTTTCTTACCTGGTCAGCATGGTTTCCTTCACCAGTAGGCCAGCGGTGTTTGCTTGCAGTGCAGGCACCCAACTGCTCCCCAGGCTGCCTTTGAAAAAAATAGCCCACAGTGGCATCATCTTGGGAACGACCGCTCAGTGGAGGCTGTGGGGTGCTGGGATTGGGATTTGCCATCCGGTCCATACCTGGCAGAGGGTGAGCTCCTCCAGGTCCCTGCCCAGCACCTCCCACTGTGGCTAGTGAACCCCCTGCGTGGACTCTGACCCCTCCGGTCTCTGGTGCACCATTTGTGTGCAGCATCCCGCCACAAGTCTCCTGCCAGGCCACGTCATTCATACCTAAGATGCTGCATGGAATGCTCATTCCACGGAAAAACCTACAGAAAAATTTGCTGTTTTAAGGATCAATTAAGTTAAATGCCATTTAAAAAGTTTATTTGCCTCCATGGGATCAATTAAAGATTAAATGTTCGTTTTATTTAACTATAATTGACTAAATGTATAATATTAATGCATGTCTAAGTGGTACACATATATAACTAAGCTATACAAACAAATAGACAAATAAAACTAACGTTACATAAATTGTCAAAAAGAAAGCCCGAGAATAATTTCTTATCTTCAAAAATGTGTCCAATAACAAAACCTTGCTAACTCAATATTAAAAGCACAAAATTTAAAAACATAATATTTTTAATATAGTAAAAGCATTTTAATAAAGACCTAATATTTCTAGGTTAATGTTTTGGGTGTGCAGGGATAGCAAAATGCTAACGGCTAACACACAAACGATGGACGGCGGTGAATGTGGGATTTATATTACATGTAAAATAATGATGTTTTGCCTTGGATGCTTCGAGCTCACAACTAAATTCTTAAATATTTGGTCTCAGTTTGGGTTCTATTTGATCGGTCGGTCTGTTGCATCGCAGGGCCCGTCATTCCGCCAGCTAGCACCTCGCTAACAGTCAGCGCAAGTGTGAGCTTGTTTTAAAACAAAACCTGATTTATTTATATTTAAAATTCAATAGCATCATTAAACAGATATTCGACATCGCAACTGAACAGCAAATCCAAATGTGTACAAAAAATCCTACAAGTCCGATTTCAATCTGTTTGTTTCTGCTAATGCGCGAGACGCTTTGTTGATAAAACAAAACACAGGCCTCTCACCTCTAAAAGTTCGTTTTACAACGAACGAATGCCTTAAAAACCATTTACAAATAATTATACTCTCTACACTTCGACCTCACTGTAATGAATCCAACGATGAGAATATTTCATAAGAATCCATTTATTAAGTCACATTTGTTTTGGCTGATAAACTCACAACATGACCCCATGCTTAAGCCCCTAAACAAAAGCGGCAACAATTGACGTATGCGCTTCTATATAACCATTACATTTGGTCAAATATACTCACGCGTGGTGTGTGATGATGTTCAAGTCTGATCCTTCGAGGGTATGGTGGACGTGTTGTGTTTAAGTTTAGTATCCGTGGAGATAGGGTGTGTGTGTGTGTTTTAAGGGTTGGAAGCGCTTGTGTATGAGTTTGGGAGGATTGGTGCCCTCCTCCCCGTGCGCTCTCACACACACAACGCATCCAACATCAGACCTGCAAACTAATATTTCAGATAATTCAGATTTACATTTACATTAACGTATCTTTACGCAAACCACCGTTTTCAATGTTTTCAGTTTGTATGATGTTTTATAGAATGGCATCGGTTTTATATGTTATGTAATTATAAGAGAGCTCACGTCTCTTTTTTTACACAAACACACACACACACACTCAATTTTTCTAAATTGAAATGTATACATAATGAATAAATACGATTTCCACTGATTTATGGTTCATTGGGATCAGACAATATTTGGCTGAGATACAACTATTTGAAAATTTGGAATCTGAAAGTTGTTCAAATGAATCCTTAGCAATACATATTACTAATCAAAAATTAAATTTGCTATATATATATATATATAATTGAATAAATATCGAATTGAATCAAATCTTATGGGGGGTCCCCATTAGAGGTTTTTCTTTTTTTTTTTGGTGGGAGTGGGGGTTAGTCTCGCAATATAAAATTGTAATACACAATATCATACTATGCATAACTACTATTTAATAAAAACAGGCTTACATAAAATAACATGCTTTTGTGTTGATAAGGAATAATCCATCCAATGTTCAGTTAACAAAGAGAGATAAGATACTATTCTTCTTTAAAATGGCTTATTTCAAGTAATACTGGATTTAGAGGGTGACAAAGCAGCCGACCCAAAAGGGCAACTATGGCAAATATACCAGGGGACTATAAGCCACTTGAAGATCCCTAAAATACGGTGGCCGAGAAGTGCAAAACAAATCACAATTACAAAAACAAAATAACAAATCCAAAAACACAACGACAATTCAGAAAACAAAATAACAATTCAAAAAACACAACGACAATTCAGAAAACACAACGACAATTCAGAAAACAAAATAACAATTCAGAAAACACAACGACAATTCAGAAAACACAACGACAATTCAGAAAACAAAATAACAATTCAGAAAACACAACGACAATTCAGAAAACACAACGACAATTCATACAAAACGGAAAAGATAGGTATATTTTGAGAACGACATACTTATCGCTGATTGGATGAGACACCTGTCAATCAAAAATAAATTGTGATCAACTTTGTTGAAATCTAATGTTGAATTTTGATAAAATGGAACACATTAAACGCTACTTTGAAGAAGGACATTCATATGCCGTGATTGTGGACATGCTGGCGACATACCACGACATTAAAATGAGCTTGTGCTCTTTAATCGCGTGATTCCGGTTCTGGCTTGATTGACAGGTGTCTCATCCAATCAGCGATAAGTATGTCGTTCTCAAAAGATACCTACCTTTTCCGTTTTGTATGAATTGTCGTTGTGTTTTCTGAATTGTCGTTGTGTTTTCTGAATTGTCGTTGTGTTTTCTGAATTGTTATTTTGTTTTCTGAATTGTCGTTGTGTTTTCTGAATTGTTTTCTGAATTTCTGCTCCACTCTTACATCACGTGACATTCAGCCAAGTATGGTGACCCATACTCAGAATTTGTGCTCTGCATTTAACCCACCCAAAGTGCACACACACAGAGCAATGAGCACACACACACATACACACACAAAATATAAAATAACAAAATTAATTAAAGCTGCAAGCAGCGATAAACGGGCCCTCGCACCCGGCTCACCCCAGTGAGTGGCTTTAGTAAAAAAGTGAACGGCGAGAAATATGCATTTGAAGTTGTAAATATAAGTGGAATAGGTCAAAGTCATTTATATCTGCCAATCTTCCTGCATGATGTTTCCGATTGCCAACAGGTGGCGCTATGATTATAACTGAATACTGGCCTTTAGATGTCTTCAGGCTATGACTCTTTCCAAATATCTTAAGTTTGGAGAAGATTGGATATTTTATGCATAAGTTACAACAACCTCTATTCCCATGGCGAGACATCAAATTTTGTCACAGTGCCATGGACACGCCCTTTACCAAAAACTCAAGATCTCCACAATGTAACATTGCAAAGAACTTTAGATTAGGCTGACCAAAATAAAATGTTGGTGTCATCAAATTTCTAGGAGTAGTTTTGTACAACGTAAAACATGTCACTTCCTGTTGCCAGCAGGTGGCGCTATGGCTATAACTGAATATTGGCATGTAGATCTGTTCAGGTCAGAAGTCTTATCGAACATGTGAAGTTTGGTGCAGATTGGACATTCTTTGTCGGAGTTATAGCAACTTCCTTTTTTTATGGCGAAACATCAAAATTTGTCATGCCGCCACGGACACGCCCTTAAACGAAAACTCAAGATCTTCACAATTTAACATCGCAAAGGCCTTTAGATTACACTGACTAACTTTGGTGTTTATCTGAATAAATCTCTAGGAGGAGTTATTTAAAGTACAACCCCTGAAAATGGCAAAAACGACACCAATTTTGCAGAGAAAATTCAAAATAACCAAATTCCTGTTAGGATTCGGATTTCCTACCAAGAGACTTTTTTGTAGATATTGGTGTGTTACATGTGTGTACTGATTTTCATACATGTATGTGAAACGGAGCTCGAGGTGCGCTATGTTGAAAGTGTATAGGTGGCACTATCGAGCCATTTTGCCACACCCAATGAAATATTGGCCTTCAGTTGTGTTCAGGCCAGGACTCTTATCAAACATGTGAAGTTTGGGGAAGATCAGACATTTTATGCCTGAGTTACAAATTTTATTCCCATGGCGAGACATCAAACTTTGTCACGGCGCCAAGGACACGCCCTTTATCGAAAACTCAAGATATTCACAATTCACTATCGCAAAGGCCTTTAGATTAAACTGACCAAAACACAATGTTGATTTTATTAAATTTCTAGGAGTAGTTCATTGAAGCGTAAAGCATTCACTTCCTGTTGCCAGCAGGTGGCGCTATGACTATAACTAAATTTGGGAATGTTGATCTGTTCAGGTCAGGAGTCTTATCAAACATGTGAAGTTTGGTGCAGTTTGGACATTGTATGTCTGAGTTATAGCAACTTCATTTTTCATGGCGAATAAAATCGAAATTCGCCAGGCCGCCACGGACACGCCCTTAAACGAAAACTCTAGATCTTCGTAATTTAACATCGCAAAGGCCTTAAGATTACACTGACAAACTTTGGTGTTGATCTGAATAAATCAATAGGAGGAGTTCGTTAAAGTACAACCCCTGAAAATGGCAAAAACGACAAAATGTTTGCTGAGAAAAAAAATAATAACTGACTTCCTGTTATGATTTGGATTTCGTACCAAGAGAATTTTTTGTAGATATTGGTGTGTTACATGTGTGAACCGATTTTGGTACAAGTACGTGAAACGTAGCTCAAGATGCACTTCGTTGAAAATTTATAGGTGGCGCTGTCGAGCCATTTTGCCACACCCACCTTAGCAAACCATATCATACCTAATCTTTTGCCAGTTCTGACGTGTGTGCCAAGTTTCATGACTTTTCGAGAAAGTTTCAGAAAAAAAATAATAATAATAAACAGAGCAGAAACAAGAGGGTCCTCGCACCAGCGGTGCTCTGGCCCTAATAATTCGTCTAACTCTAACGTGCTTTTTAAAACATTTTCCTTGCTCCTTTGTCCTCCTCCTCCCCCTCCTGCTTCATCTCCAATAGCTGACGACTTCGCCACATTATTCATTAATAAAATAAAAAATATCAGTGCACATTTTTCCAAACCACAATCCCTCAAGCACATATCACCAGCAAACATACACTCATTCACATCCTTCTCTTCACTCTCTGAGGCAGAAGTCTCCAAGCTCATCCTTTCTAATCATCCTACTACTTGTCCGCTTGATCCTGTTCCATCTCATCTCCTTCAAGCCATTTCTCCTGCAGTTGTACCTGGACTCACTCACATCATTAACACATCCCTCCACACTGGTAACCTAACTCTCATCATTTAGACAGGCTCGTATAATTCCACTTCTTAAGAAGCCCACCCTCAACCCATTACTTTAAGAGAACTACAGACCATTTTCCCTTCTTTCTTTCATTGCAAAAACACTTGAACGAGCTGTGTTCAACCAAGTTTCTGGCTTTCTCTCACAGAACAACCTCCTTCACAGCAACCAACCAGAATTGGACATTCAACTGAGACTGCTCTCAGTTGTTGAAGCCCTAAGGCCCTGTGTCCACCAAAGCGTTTTTCAATTCAATTCAAGTTTATTTGTATAGCGCTTTTTACAATACAAATCGTTACAAAGCAAGTAATAGCTTATAAGTGGTGACTGTCAGTTTGTGCACGTATGACAGGATTTGTAGAAAAATGTATACAAGTCGTAGTCAGCCAGATGATGAACATTATTAATATTATTAATAATAAAAAAAATTTATATGATGCAGTCACACTTGTGGCAATATTTGTTAGTTCGGTTGTTGATTCAGGGTTAGCATCATCTGGGGTCCTCTGAGGGTCAGCATCATCTCTTCTCAGGTGTTCTGGATCCAGACTGGAGCTTGTGTAAATCCTAGTTACCACGGGATTTAAATCCGTTGGCAAAACATAGAAACAAATAGAGACATCATTAGCATAGCTGCTGTTCCAGCAAAGTAAAATTAATTAGTTTAACCCAAGCTAAAGAATAAGAATGCACATTTGATCAGATACAACTATACTCACAATTTAAGATACATTATTCAAATGCTTGGCGAAAGAGATGCGTTTTTAATCTAGATTTAAACAGAGAGAGTTTTCCCCACGGCTAGCATATTTTTTCAGTTGTACTCCATGGGAGCGCCAAGTTTTTTAAAACGCCAGGAACATGCTGAGCGTCTTTTTCACGCTGAGTGCTGAGTGTTCTGGCTTTTTTGTCTCACGCCTAGAGTTGAAGAATGTTTTCTTTTTATTTATTATATTATTTAAAAGCACTTGCTACGTCTTTTGCGTTTAAGCTAACTGAGACTTGTTATAGCATTTATATATCATTGCTCTTTTGTTTTGTTTTTTATTGCTTTTATTGTCCTCATTTGTAAGTCGCTTTGGATAAAAACATCTGCTAAATGACTTAATGTAAATGTATATTGTGACACTTGTCCCGATCGCTCATCAGCATCGCCCTGGAAACTGAGCAGTCACACCTTGAGAGGGAGGTGTTGGTCATCAAGTGGGCAGTCCTGGAGCTCCGATATTAGCTCCTCAGCCGCCACTTCACCCCAATCACCGACCACGCTCCTCTGCAGTAGATGGCCCGAGCGAGCGACACGAATGCCAGGATGACTCGGTGGTTCCTCGCACTCCAGGACTTCAACTTCACCGTGAAACACCGGGCGGGGACGGCCAACGCGAACGCCGATGGTCTCTCCAGGATATGGGCAGCTTTCGCATGTCTGTCAGGGTCCACTCCCCGCCCTCCTCCAATCTCCTTGCTTCTCCACAGGAACAGGACGACACATGGGGGGGGGGGGGATCTTGACACATGTCCCGAGCTCTCATCAGCATCGCCCTGGAAACCGAGCAGTCACACCTGCACCTGCTCGTCACGGGCTGAGTGGCCACCTGCGTCCCATCAAGCACCGGCTTTATAAACCTGGCAAACTAACATAGAGGTGAGAGATATCTCCACAAGACTCGGCTAACAGTTTCCTCTATTGTTACCACAGAGAGCAGTGTGTGACCGCCAGCCCCAGCATGAAGGGAGAGCACGGACCCACACGGCACAGTGCACCACAAGAGGAGAGAGAGAGAAGCCAAGCACCTAGCACCAAAACCAATTAAATCCACCCCTCTGGGAACTTACCTGCATCCTCGTGTCGTGTGCTTCTTCACCCCGTCACACTGGTGGAGAATGCGGGCATTGCAGTGAAGAAGTCACCGACAACGACCCCTCCATATTCAGTGTCACCCCTCTTGGATTTTTTTTTCTTTGTGGGCTCACGTACCCTCTCTGTTTCACCAGGTGGCGCTCCTCCCCCAAGATGAAAGATCTGCTGAAGCGCCTCACCAAGGTGAGCATCTGCCAGCAGCAAATTATGGAGCACATGGCCTCCCAACAAGGGGAAACCGAACGCATCGCTGCTGCCCAGCGAACTCCGCTACCTGACCCCCGTGTCCAGGCGACGCAGTTGCTGCCAAAGATGACGGTGCACGATGATGTAGCAATGTATCTGCAGATGTTCAAAACCTTTGCCTCCCGGAAGGCATGGCCCAGGGATGAGTGGGTGTGGATCGTGGCACTGCTCTTGACGGGAGAGGCGCAACGGGTGTACTTTGCCCTTACACTGGAACGGAGTGCTTCCTATGAAGAATTGAGGAAGGAGATCCTGGGTCGGGTTGGGCTATTGCCGATCAGCGCCGCGTAACTCTTCCACGAATGGACCTTGAGGACGACCGCTTGAAGGGATAATTCACCCAAAAATCTTAATTATGTCATACCTCAATTTATTTTCGGAACACAGTTTAAAATATTTTAGATTTAGGCCGAGAACTCTCAGTCCCTTCATTGAAATTGTGTGTATGGTCTACTGTCCATGTCCATAAAGGTAAGAAAAACATAATCAAAGTAGTCCATGTGACATCAGAGGGTCCGTTAGAATTTTTTGAAGCATCGAAAATACATTTTTGTCCAAAAATAGCAAAAACTACGACTTTATTCAGCATTGTCTTTTCTTCCGTGTCTGTTGTGGGAGAGTTCAAAACAAAGCAGTTTGTGATATCCGGTTCGCGAAAGAAACATTCGATGTAACCGGATCTTTTTGAACCAGTTCACCAAATCGAATGGAATCGTTTATAGGGTAAGTTATTAATGAGGTAATTTAGATTTTTGGGTTACTATCCCTTAAAAGCACTGCTGGGCCCAAGTGAGAGTCGAGGAAGGGAAAGAGCTCCAGCCAGCACCCCACCCAACTCCTCACTTTATGGTGAAAAATGGCCTGCTTTACTGTGTCGCACAGGGTAGGGGGGAGGAAAAAACTCTGCTGGTCGTCCCACGCACCAAGACAGAAGCAGTGATGGAGATAGCCCATGCACACCCTATGGCGGGCCACCTAGGGGCCCAGAACGCAATCCAGCACCTCAGCGACTGTTTCCACTGGCCGGGCCTGGAGGCTGAAGTCAAGCGTTTCTGTCAGGCTTGCCCAATCTGCCAACAGACTTCGCCGCGCTCCCCTCCCCCCAGCCCGCTGATACCACTGTCCATCATTGAGGTGCCCTTCGAGCGGATCGGGATGGATCTGGTAGGGCCGCTGCCGAAGTCCGCTTGGGGCCATCCCACTCCTTAAGGCCACCACGAAAGCTATCGCCCAGGAGCTGTTTCTACTGTGTAGCTGGGTCGGCATCCCATCCCAGATACTGACTGACCAGGGCACCCCGTTTATGTCCCAGATGATGGCTGACCTGTGCAAGCTCCTAAAGGTCAAAGAGCTCAGCACCATGGTGTACCACCCCCAGACCGATGGGCTGGTCGAGCAGTTCAATCAAACCCTGAAGCAAATGCTGCGACGAGTGGCCACCGAAGACAAGCGGGACTGGGACAAGATGCTGCCATATGTATTCTTCGGTATCCGGGAGGTCCCTCAAGCATCCACTGGATTCACCCCGTTTGAACTCCTCTTTGGCCAACAGCCCCACGGCCTGCTTGACATAGCCAGAGAGGCCTGGGAGCAACAACCGGTGGTACACTGAACCACAGTAGAGCATGTGCGGGAGATGCGGATCGACGTTATGGTCCTGGTCCCCACTGCCACCTGCAAATTCCTGGCCACTTGGCAGGGGCCGTACACCATCACGGAGAAGGTCGGCCCCATCACCTACCGTGTGTGGCAGCCAGGAAGAAGAAAAGAGGACCAGCTGTATCATGTGAATCTCCTGAAGCGCTGGGTCGGGAACGGGTCAAAAACACCTCGCGTAATCCCTTTTTTCCCAACACCTCACCAACAAATATATATTTTAGGGGTGTAACGGTACGTGTATTCGTACCGGATCATTTCGGTATAGGGTTTTCGGTACTGTGCACATGCGCACCAAATGACCAAATGCAATATTTTGTGTGTGGAACATAGGTACATTTTCGTGTTTCCATACGAACATATTAAGTGGCAGAAGTCTCCGCGTTCAGCGCAAATCCCGCCCTGCAGCTGATTCTAAAGTTTTCATTGGTCATCAGTGCTTTAAGTGGGCCGGTACGCACCGGTACTCAGTACCGCCACCTCCAAATATAGCTCTTGAGCATACCGCCACCTCTCCGTGCACCCAGAATGTGCTTTTAGCGCACCGGTACCCTCATTTGGACATCTGTTTTAATAGGTTTTAATCCTTTGCCTGCACTGCCGCTTTTCAGAGCGCCCTTCACAATGCAAGCTTCCTAATTCGTCCCACCGAGAGCAGAAACTACATTACCCATACACGCTTGAGTTTTACAAGTGAAAAGCGCATTCGCGTCACTTTTTCCGCTGTCAGTGTCAACTCAACGTGGCCGGAGAGGGTGTGTGAAACGCGCACACTCGGCTCAGTAAAAATACAAATACAGTGAACAACACTTAATATGCTCTCCTGGCTTCAGACTCTGAGTACTAAAAGTGCACGATCAGAATCAGATGACTCGCTGGCTGACACCCCACCAAGCCAGAATGTGCTAGGTGCACAAGATGGCGTTTTGTTCTGAGTGTTATCTATAAGATTATAAGGTTTCTGACTGTCAAATGAGACAGACAGATATGTAATGTATGTTTTATTAACTTTATTTGATAACAGTTTATAACTGTGTACAATTTAACATAATGCTATTATGGTAGGTTTGCATAAATTAAAAGATCGCTGTTTGCATTCGTGTGTGTTTGTATCAATGTTTATCTGTTTTTTTAAATATCTGGAGCATAAATAATTTTGTCTATAAGCAGCGCATTTATTTTTTTACGAATTCTTCAGATAAAACAAATATTAAAATTAATCATGTATTAGTTGTATTATTTTACAGACCGTTTTTTTTTATTTAAAAATGTTTGATGCAAAGTGAACTATGTAAAATAATAAATAATGTTGTGAAAATGATGAAACAAACTAATGTATGTACATAATTGAGAAATGTGAAGATAAATCACAGCCCACGTCTCACAAGGTGAATGTTAGAATAATAATTAATTTAATACAAACATTTTCGAGAAATAAGTAATTTTTACATTTACATAATTAGTAAAAATAAATTATGTATCTGTGTGTACACACCATGAGTTCAATTTTTATTTCGTGAACAGTAGGGAACATTAGTGTTTTTAATTCATTCACCGGACCCAGACATACCCAAGTTTCAGATGCACTTGCTCAATTAACATTTATAGTAATAATAGCAGTGTAGATCTTATTTGCATTTGAAGTGATATTATAAATCCTGTAAACATATATAGGAGGTAATATTTGGATTTCTCCGGTTCTCTGCACTGGCGTTTAGCACAACCGGAAGTATCAAAGCACACACTCGCAAGACCGGAAATCCAAAATGACGGAGATATGCAACTAGCCCATGATTTCGCTGCAGGTCAGATGCAAGCTAAAGTAGTAATGCAGTAGCTCTTTCTAAGGTTATTTTTTCAAAATCCTTTTGCACATTTTATTTATTTTCAGTAGCTCTTTCTAACTCAAGCAAATCCACAAACTAATAAAAGGATTTACTATATTTTATAAGGTCGTCTGTTGACTGCTGTATACAAAAAACCCCTTCATTATAGTTGTTGTTACCTCAGGGGATGAGGGGAGTAATCAAAAGTAAAAAAAAAAAAAAAATATATATATATATATATATATAGGCTTTAATAGAGTACCGGCACCTCTTTTGGGCCATGTAACACTAATGAGCTGATGGTATTTCAGCCATCTGTTCCATATTAATGAATCCTAACTCTAACACATTCTGCACTCAAAGACCAGAACGTGAGTAAACAAGGACCTTTGTTTTACAACATCTTCCAACATAATTCACCGCTGCGATGTCGGCAACATCCTGCCGTGGGTGACAGTTATTACACCTATTGAGACTGTCCAGGGATATCCACGCGAGCCTCAAAGAAGAAACAAAACACCCACATTCCTAAGCACACACACACAAATGAACTTTTCTTTATGCTCTTTATGTAAGTCCTTAAAAATATGTATCTTGAATAGGTTTGCTTTGCATAAAATGGTCAATCCTTGTTATGTGAGGAGTATAAGTTGATACTTAAAATCCATCCATCCATCCATCCATCTTCTACCGCTTATCCGGGGCCGGGTCGCGGGGGCAGCAGTCTAAGCAGAAAACCCCAGACTTCCCTCTCCCTAGACACTTCCTCCAGCTCTTCTGGGGGGACACCGAGGCGTTCCCAGGCCAGCCGGGAGACATAGTCTCTCCAGCGTGTCCTAGGTCTCCCCCGGGGTCTCCTCCCAGTGGGATGTGCCCGGAATACCTTCCCGGGAAGGCGTCCAGGAGGCATCCGGAACAGATGCCCGAGCCACCTCAGCTGACCCCTCTCGATGTGGAGGAGCAGCGGCTCTACTCTGAGCTCCTCCCGGGTGACTGAGCTTCTCACCCTATCTCTAAGGGATCGCCCAGCCACCCTGCGGAGAAAGCACATTTCGGCCGCCTGTATCCGGGATCTTGTCCTTTCGGTCATGACCCAAAGCTCATGACCATAGGTGAGAGTAGGAACGTAGATTGACCGGTAAATCGAGAGCTTCGCCTTGCGGCTCAGCTCTTTCTTCACCACGACAGACCGGTACATCGACCGCATTACTGCAGAAGCTGCACCGATCCGTCTGTCAATCTCCCGTTCCATCCTTCCCTCACTCGTGAACAAGACCCCAAGATACTTAAACTCCTCCACTTGAGGCAGGAACTCTCCACCAACCTGAAGTGGGCAAGCCACCCTTTTCCGACTGAGGACCATGGCCTCGGATTTGGAGGTGCTGATTCTCATCCCAGCCGCTTCACACTCGGCTGCAAACCGTCCCAGTGCATGCTGAAGGTCCTGGCCTGATGAGGCCAACACGACAACATCATCCGCAAAGAGCAGAGACGAAATCGTGTTGTCACCAAACCTGACCCCCTCCGGCCCCTGGCTGCGCCTAGAAATTCTGTCCATAAAAATCATGAACAGAACCGGCGACAAAGGGCAGCCCTGCCGGAGTCCAACACGCACCGGGAACAAGTCTGACTTACAGCTGGCAATACGAACCAAGCTCCTGCTCCGTTCGTACAGGGACCGGATAGCCCTTAGCAAAGGGCCCCGGACCCCATACTCCCGGAGAACCCTCCACAGGCCGCCGCGAGGGACACAGTCGAATGCCTTCTCCAAATCCACAAAGCACATGTGGACTGGTTGGGCATACTCCCATGAACCCTCCAGCACCCTGTAGAGGGTATAGAGCTGGTCCAGTGTTCCACGGCCTGGACGAAAACCACACTGTTCCTCCTGAATCCGAGGTTCTACTATCGGCCGGATTCTCCTCTCCAGTACCCTGGCATAGACTTTCCCAGGGAGGCTGAGAAGTGTGATCCCCCTGTAGTTGGAACACACCCTCCGGTCCCCCTTCTTAAAAAGAGGGACCACCACCCCGGTCTGCCATCCCAGAGGCACCGTCCCCGACTGCCACGCGATGCTGCAGAGGCGTGTCAGCCAAGACAGCCCCACAACATCCAGAGACTTGAGGTACTCAGGGCGGATCTCATCCACCCCCGGTGCCTTGCCACCGAGGAGTTTCTTGACTACCTCGGTGACTTCAGCTTGGGTTATGGACGAGTCCACATCTGAGCCCTCAGCCTCTGCTTCCTCAATGGAAGACGTGACAGCGGGATTGAGGAGATCCTCGAAGTATTCCTTCCACCATCCAACGACATCCCCAGTTGAGGTCAACAGCTCCCCACCTCTACTGTAAACAGCGTTGGTAGTGCACTGCTTCCCTCTCCTGAGGCGCCGGACGGTTTGCCAGAATCTCTTCGAGGCTGACCGATAGTCCTTCTCCATGGCCTCACCGAACTCCTCCCAGGCCCGAGTTTTTGCCTCCACAACCACCCGGGCTGTAGTCCGCTTGGCCTGCCGGTACCTGTCAGCTGCCTCTGGAGTCCCACAAGCCAACCAGGCCCGATAGGAGTCCTTCTTCAGCTTGACGGCATCCCTTACTTCCGGTGTCCACCACCGGGTTCGGGGATGGCCGCCTCGACAGGCACCGGAAACCTTACGGCCACAGCTCCGAGCGGCCGCTTCGACAGTGGAGGTGGAGAACATGGTCCACTCGGACTCAATATCTCCAGCCTCCCTCGGGATCCGGCCGAAGCTCTGCCGGAGGTGGGAGTTGAAGATCTCTCTGACAGGAGACTCGGCCAAACGTTCCCAGCAGACCCTCACAGTACGTTTGGGTCTGCCGAGTCTGTCCAGCTTCCTCCCCCGCCATCGGATCCAACTCACCACCAGGTGGTGATCGGTTGACAGCTCCGCCCCTCTCTTCACCCGAGTGTCCAAGACATACGGCCGGAGGTCGGATGAAACGACCACAAAGTCGATCATCGACCTACGGCCTAGGGTGTCCTGGTGCCACGTGTACTGATGGACACCCTTATGCTTGAACATGGTGTTCGTTATGGACAAGCTGTAACTAGCACAGAAGTCCAATAACTGAACACCGCTCGGGTTCAGATCAGGGGGGCCGTTCCTCCCAATCACGCCCCTCCAGGTGTCACTGTCGTTGCCCACGTGGGCGTTGAAGTCCCCCAGTAAAACGACGGAGTCCCCAGTCGGAGCACTTTCCAGCACCCCTCCCAGAGACTCCAAGAAGGCTGGGTACTCTGCATTGCCGTTCGGCCCGTAGGCACAAACGACAGTGAGAGACCTATCCCCGACCCGAAGGCGCAGGGAAGCGACCCTCTCGTTCACCGGGGTAAACTCCAACACATGTCAGCTGAGCTGGGGGGCTATAAGCAAACCCACACCAGCCCGCCGCCTCTCACCATGGGCAACTCCAGAGTGGTGAAGAGTCCATCCTCTCTCGAGGAGTGTGGTACCAGAGCCCAAGCTGTGCGTAGAGGTGAGTCCGACTATCGCTAGTCGGAACCTCTCTACCTCACGCACAATCTCGGGCTCCTTCCCCGCCAGTGAGGTGACGTTCCACGTCCCTAGAGCTAGTTTCCGTGTCCAGGGATCGGGCTGTCGAGGCCCCCGCCTTCGACTGCCAGACTGCCACCCGATTGTCTAAGCACCGGCCCCTTACGGTCCCTCCTTTAGGTGGTGAGCCCACGGGAAGGCGGCCCCACGTCGCTCCTTCGGGCTGAGCCCGGCCGGACCCCGTGGGGGGAGGCCCGGCCACCAGGCGCTCGCATACGAGCCCCAACCCCGGGCCTGGCTCCAGGGTGGGGCCCCGGCTGCGCCATACCGGGGGACGTCACGGTCCTTTGATTTATTCTTCTCATAAGGGGTTTTGAACCGCTCTTAGTCTGACCCGTCGCCTAGGACCTGTTTGCCTTGGGAGACCCTACCAGGGGCATATAGCCCCGGACAACATAGCTCCTAGGGTCATTCGGGTACTCAAACCCCTCCACCACGTTAAGGTGGCAGTTCAAGGAGGGGGATACTTAAAATGTTTCTCCTAATTTTAATGTTCTCAAATAGAATCATGAGTTGTAACCCTACCCCCTTAGCAGCTCGTAAAACTTTATGACCTAACAAACAGGACAGGAAAGCTAACTCTTAGAAAAGAGAATAGTACCCTTTTATTTTCTCGATGTATTCTAAATGTATTAAGTATTGCTTTTTGGTGCATTAGATGTTTCCCCATATAAATTGGAGTATCTGCAGATTTATCATGTGTTAATCAAACTTTAAATGTGTGTAATTCTGCATATGAATGTAACGTCGTGTTTCTATCAGTTAGATATGTTATTTTTGGTATCAGTTTAATCGTCATGCTTTGACGGACTCACTTATATAAAGGAAATTAATCAAAAATGTATTAATCTGGAATTACGAACTTGCTAGAATATCACTGCTGAAATCTGATAAGCCAGAGCTTATTAGAGTGGGTGTTTCCCCATGGACAAAGGAACTTTTTCCCGCTTCAGATCTAGGACGTTCATTGGTTGTTCACGCGAACAGAGGCGTGAACCAGTCGAGCTATAAGGACTGACCCAGGAAGTTCCTCCCTCTCTTACTCGGACTCTTGACTCTTGGCTCTTACGCTCTCTTACTCTCATGGCTCCTTCGGGAGCTTTCATCTCCGTGTTTTCGTTTCTTTCCATTACTAAGTTTATTCACCTATTCACCTCTCCACACGAGGAAGACGAATTCTGAAACATTGCTTTGTTGAACCTTTCATATATACCGCGCGAGTCCGCAGCAGCAGCACTGGAAGACACGAAAGAACACACCTAGCTACAGGACCACGCTCACGCTGCTCACACGCACGCTGGTCTGGCAGTTGACAAAGAGACCCATCAGCCCGGAAGACACTAGAGAACATGCCCAATCACAAAGAGACCACATGCAAGTATCATTCTCTATGGAGATTTAAATGCTGCTTAAAGTTTGTCTATGATTTGATTCGTTGTTGTCTTTCAAGGGTTACTGTCTGTGAGTTTGCATAACTGAGCGCGTGATTCTGTGATCACGCCTATTCTCTCATTCATCCTCTCTCACTCATTCTCTCTCTCTCTCTCTCTCTCTCTCTCTTCCTCTCCCTCATTTGGATTCCGTTATGTCTTGTACAAAGTTTACTGTATATATTGTCGTACGCGTATTTACCCTGTGTGATTTGTAGTTTGATGTATTATTAGTTCAATTATTAAAAACCAATATATATTCATGATTGCCTCTGACTAAAACGCTCACTTCACGAGTCAATGAAATGTCTGATCTTTAGCTACGAGCTCTTTACTTTTTAGTAACCTAAATTTCATAATGATAGGATATTGTTTTCATGGCCAGAGAATATTTTTCCTAGAATTATAAGAAGTGATAACTTTATTGAAAATTGATAAGTTAATCTTACGGCCGTTTGCTGGACAAACCACTGTTTGATTTGCGGTAATTTACAGTAAGAGATATCACTATAATTGATATGAAGAATGGAATATTGACATATTAATGAGTAAATTACAGTGCCTTGTAATGAGTTGTTGATATATGCAATTGAGCTATTTTTCATCTTCAATAATTTTAATGTAACTGTCATATGAGATATATATATTAATCATATTCCTGATTAATTATTCAAATTCCCTATATATCATTTGAGTTAATTATTATGTACAACCCTTAAACCGGCCAGTGGAACCGTTCACGGAGGCGCTGGATGGTGTTCTGGACTCCTACGTGTCCTGCCATAGGATGTGCGTGGGCTATCTGGTGGGACCCCCGGCCAGTAACCAGTGCTGCGCGAGACGGGAGAGGTTGACCGCTTGAGCTCGGGCCGGCTGCCGTGGATCGAAGGCCCACTCATTGAAGAGCTGGGCAGCGCTGATCGGTGAGAGCCCCATCTGGCCCAGGATTTCCTTTTTCTACTCCTCATAAGACTCGTTGAGTGCTAGGGGAAGCGTGAAGTAAGCCAGTTGTGCCTCTCCCGTCAGCAGCGGGGCGATGATCCGGGCCCACTCCTCCTTGGGCCACGCCTCCCGGGTGGCCACGGTCTCAAACATCTGGAGGTAAGTGGTAACATCATCGTGGGACGTCATCCTCGGCAGCAGCTGTGTGGCCTGGACACGGGGGTCAGGCAGCGGAGTACGTGCGCCGGAAGCCATACGGAGCGCGGCGAGCTCCTGTTCGGTTTCCCCTTGCCGGGAGGCCATGTGCTCCATAATTTGTTGCTGGAGGATGCTCACCTCGGTGAGGTGCTTTAAGATTTCTTCCATCGCCGGGGGAGAAGCACCACCTGGGGAAACCAGAGAAGACACGTGAGCCAACAGGGCGTGGGGCAAAAGAAAAACCACAAAAAACAACCAAACCAGTCCAACTGGGGAAACACTGCGTGGGAAGGGGTCGTTGGTGTCTTCTTCACTGTCCTGCCCGCATTCTCCACCAGTGTGGCGGGGTGAAGAAGGACACGACGAGTAGGTACAGGTGAGTTCCACGAAGGGTGGATTTTATTGACAAAGAGTGGGCCCGAAGGTGGTGGCGTGAGGTGGTTTGGTGCAGGGTGCTCGGCTTCCTCTTCGGTCTGTGCGCTGTGGCAGTGTGGGTCCGTTGTGCTTTCCCGTGTGCGGTGGGGCTGGCGGTCACACACTGCTCTCTGAAAGCAAGACGGATAGTTGGGATTAGCCGAGTCTCGTGGAGACATCTCTCACCTCTGTGTTTGTTTGCTGTGCTTAAGTAGGCAGCTCTTGATGGGGCGCAGGTGTAGCCGCTCAGCCTGTGACGAGCAGGAGCAGGTGTGACTGCTCAGTTTCCAGGGCGACGCTGATGAGAGCTCGGGACACGTGTCACAATATATATTATTATATTTTATTAAAAAGTGTTTTAAAAAAGTGTAAACAAATTGTTAAAAAAAAAGTTTATAGTAATAAATGTAAGATTGATAAGGGAATTAAGATCAATATAACTCAAAGGGGATTGAATTACAGTGAATAAGAACCGAATTAGTATGCAAATTATTCAGAATTAATATTTAACACTTTATCAACTATTCATCCACCGATAAATTGAGGTTAGGGTATTGTATCAATTCTGGACAAAATATTATCCTGTGGCCTATGGTAATAATATAATAAAATTATGATAACTGATTATGAGAAAGGTAATAGAATCTACAGTTTAAGGCAGTAACTTTTAAGCACACAGCACAAGACACTAGTATGTAAAATCAAACAAGCTTTATTAACCTGTTAGCCAGCACCCCCCATTATTGGACTCACAGCTGAAAGTGCTCTACCTAACTTATAATTGTAACAGTTTCCTACTTCAGTGTGTTACAAACATAATTTTAGTGTCTTTGGAAAGAAGACCATTTGGGCTTTACTTTTTATCAACCAGATTTGATAATGATCAAAAATATTAAACACATAAATATTTTTTTATTTGATTTAAAAATACAGGAAATGAGTCCTGGAGCAATCAAGAAAAGTAATGGGTTGAAAGCCACATGTCTCATGATTTTCTATTTCAAATCTGAATAAGATGTCATGACAAATGAGACTCCTGCAAATATTTTTATGAGACTATGTCTACACCCCCCACCCCCCAAATATAAGAAAATATATTTCCCAAAGGTATTGAAGGCTTCTACAAACTATTTAGTCAGTAAACATACCACTGCATAGTTTTTTTCAATTATAAAACACTAGACAGAAACTTAGACATCATATAAGTGATTTATTTAAGCACTAGAAAAATACAATAAGAATAATTTGAGTAGGAAAAATAAGAATAATACGAAAAAAAAAAGATTTAACTTTGTTTGCCAATTACAGAAAATCCTGAGATTGCTAGAAAATGCAGCATTTACAATGAATTACGATGCAAATAAATGCTGATGTGCTGATGGCCACTTATACAAATGGTAATAACACAAATGTGCCATAAAGTAAATAATCCACTCTCTATATTCATATAGACGCGTTCACTTTGATAGCTGTGATCATCCAGTAATAGCGAGCTGATTTGGGCTGATTTGCACGGACGCAAACAATTCTGTTGCTGAAGAACTGAAACGTAAACAAAGGAATTATGATCCATATTACAACCTTATTGCTTCATTGGACTAAACGTGCTTCATGAGATGTCGTTCAGTGGACCCTTACCTTTCTAACTAAACCGGGATTTAGAGCTGTGGATGTGTTTATGACTCGTTATTATGACGGATCTGGTATGTACAGCGTTTTCATTGCTCATGTTTCTTGACCGCAGCCTGAGAGAATCAATCTACTGGCACTTTAATCTTAGTTCATTTTCTTAATAAGAGGGATTCTCTGGCGCTGATTGGCTTGCAGTCGGTCGATGATGCGTTCTGAGGGACAGCAATCGATGGTGAATGGTTGGTTGGCTTTGCCGGGTGGCGCTTCGTTCTCGAGACTTCCTGAATTGTGGGTTGCTATGCAACGGAGTTTCTCTGAGAGGGTTTTCTTGGATGAAGTTCAATGAAGGATCTTAAAGGAACACTCCACCGTTTTTTGAAATAGGGCTTATTCACATTATTTCCTACATTTAGATAGGTGGGCAAATGCATTTTTGTGTCAGTGCATGCATTGTTTTAGTTTGACTGGGTCGGCGTTAGCTTAGCTTAGCACAATGAATGGAATCCTTTGTTGCCAGCTAGCATGGCCTGAGTAAAAGTGATCAAAAAAAATAAAAAAACCCACCTAATTACTTCTTGTGGCCTGCGTATTCACAACGAGTACAAATAGCGATCCAGATTAACACTAGGCGATTTCCTAGGCAGATATTGACTTGGGACTATATTATGGGGAAGCACTGTGGGGTTCGTGGGATTTCATGTGTTGCGTGATATCTCTGCTCCGAAGTAGCAGTGCTTCGCCTAAGCAGCAGTGCTTCGCCTGTGCTTCCCCATAATATAGTCCCAAGTCAATATCTGCCTAGGAAATCGCCTAGTGCTGACCCCATTCTTAGTGCGACAGCCAATCAGATATTGTCTTGGGTGGGGCCTACGCCCCGTTCTCCGGTTCTTGCATGTAATTAGCGTAATGTCCACGTGATCGCGTCTGTCCAAACTTCTGAGAGGTTAGTTTAAACGCTTTATTAAGCAAACTTAATAGTTTAAATATGGTGCATCCTACACACATCTACTTTATATCAAAATTCTAGAAATCATTTACCCATCAAGTAGGTACCAAAATACATTTAATTCCCATAGTTGAGGTGGAAGTAAATTAGGATTTAGCCGTGATAAGTGTTGAATACACAAAATTACTTGAGTAATATAAAGCATGCATAATACAGAGAATACACATGTATGAGGCAACTTCTGGTGATTAGTTCCTATAACTGAGGTAGAAAACCCTACGAATAGGCTGTAATGAAAGTTAAACACACAGAAATAATTCCACAGGTTATATAAAACATACATGATACTTAAAATATATGTATGGTAAAAACTGGTAATCAAATTAGCTTATTGGAAGCAATTTTAAGACCGTTGTTTGTAATAAACCACAAGTGGGTTAAATTTCTATGTGGAGACAAAGTCTCTGGAATTTACAGCTGCAGCAAGGAGGTGTTCCCTGGTTTAAGGTTTTTGGTGATCCTGGGCCAAAGGAATGCCTTAGCATCCTTCCTGATTCCTGATAAGGCTGGGGATTACTTAACATTTCAAGGTTAATTAAAACATGCATTTACCATTTGGCTTGATTGGGCTGAGGACCATGGGCCCTGTCCAGTAGGGGGCCTTTCCCAATAACAATTGTTTGATTTGTTCAGTTATATGCTAGACAGAAATTAGGAGCTGCATTTCAATTGTCAAACTGGTATTTGTCATTATTATTTTACATACAACAAGGATAAGCAATGTTGGTCCTGGAGTGCTGCTGTCCTGCAGAATCCTATGAGTTAAGCTCCAACCCTGAAAAAAAAACCTCACCTGTGTTACAATACAGACACCTGCACCTTGTATGCCACACTGTCGTCTAGGATGAGTGGAAGGGGGTTTCGGCTGCGATTACGCCAGGTTCTGTGGAGAGAGGACCAGAAGGATGGTAAGGTTTCAGGAGTGACACATGGAATGTAGGGTGAATGCGATACTCAGGTGTAAGATTAATAAGGGAATTAAGATCAATATACTCATATATACAATACAATAAATTCAAAGGGGATTGAATTACAGTGGATAAGAACTGAATTAGTATGAAAATTATTCAGAATTAATATTTAACACTTTATCACTTTAACTATTCGTCCACCGATAAATTGAGATTAAGTTATTTGATCAATTCTGGACAAAATATTATCCCGTGGCCTACGGTAATAATATCATGAAATTATTATAACTGAATATGAGCAAGGTAACAGAATCTACAGTTTAAAGCAGTAACTTGTAAGCACACAGCACAAGACACTGGTATGTAAAATCAAACAATGCTTTATTGAACTACTCTAATACACACAAACTAAACTAACTTAAACACACAAACATTAATTTAAACAGTGACAGAGAAAAGTGATGTTTTAACAGAGGGTGAATGGAGTCCCTAGTGTCTAGCGTTAGACACTATTTCTTGACCGCAACCTGAGAGAATCAATCTACTAGCACTTTAATCTTAGTTCGTTTTCTTAATAAGATTTGCACCAGTTTCAGCCAGAATTAGGAGATATTGTGTACTTGCGTTTGGATGCTCCTGTGGGCGCGTGCATTCCCTTCTGTAACGAAGTTGCTGGAGAGGGAATCTCTGGCGCTGATTGGCTCTTGCTCTCTCAGAACCAGTAGTCGACAGATGGTATGTCCGAGGGCTCCCCTGACCAAGGAAATAGTGGAGGTTGGTAACCGAGTACGCACTGGAATGGTGTGAATCCGGTTGATGGTTGGCATAGGGAGTTTTGTGCATACTCAGCCCACCCCAGGTACTTTTTCCAAGAGTCCTGGTGGCCGTGACAGAAGGTATGGAGGAAGCGACCGATCTCTTGGATGATGATATCCTGATGATAGGCTGACGGACATACCTAGGAGGGAGAAGAAGGCTCTCCAAAACTGAGAGATGAATTGAGGTCCTCTGTCTGATACTATGTCCTCGGGGATGCCAAAGTAATGGAAGATGTGGTTGAACATGAGCTCAACAGTCTCCATGGTGGTAGACAGTCCCCTTAAAGGAATCAAACAACAGGATTTAAAAATATATATCAACTGTAAGGGAAACAGGTCAATTTAGCTCAAAAGGAATCATTTTAGATTTTAAAGGGAATTTGAACAGAATCACTGTTTCACGGCTGATCACTGAGATGGCCAGCGCTTCAGTGAATGAGCCGTATAACATTAAATCTGCACTGGATATTGATATCCAAACTATAGGGAAAACACTATTAATTAGCACAGTAACAAGATCGGCAGTTAAGACATTAACTTGTAAGCACAAAATACAATATACTTCTCTTTTCAATATGAATAAGGCTTTATTCGATAAATCGAAGACATATACACTAATCTAACACATAAGCACACGCACTCACACATTCACACAAGTTGCAGGAAGATAGAAAGTTAGGAAAGAATGAGTTTAAGAGAATGAAAATGTGAAATCCCAAGTTTACAGCAATACGTGAAATTGCATAGACATGAACAGCCATCAATCACTTAATTAACCCTCGCATTGAGTTCCTCAATGAGTTTAAAATTATATTAGATACACCAGTATAGATCAGAGTCTGGAGGTTACTTGCGTTGTCTGTGTAAAGGGGTTCCCTTTGTTGTCGTTGGAAAGGGGGTTTCCCAAGGTTGCTGATTGGCTGGACATTCAGTAGTGTTCAGTAGTCGTTGAAGTGAAGTCTTGGGAAGCCCGTGGTTGGGCATTGGCTGATGATGCGGAGTTGTGCGCTGGTTGAAGTTGAACGGACACTCAAGGTCAGACTTGGAGACATGGTAGTCAAATGTGTGGGTTACATATAATGAATATGGAGTTAAGCAATGGACTTTTTCAGTTCATTTTGGTGAATCTCCATCTATAAAAGACAATTTCTGTGCCATTCTCTGACATAAAGATGTTCTATGGTTCTATGGTCAAAAGGTCCCCTTAGGAATTTCAGTCTGGTTGTGCTAGGTGGGTGAAAGTCAATCCAATGATCTTGTTTACTCTCATGGCTTTACTTGTGAGGGTCAGACTGTGCATCTCTGATTACTTGCCCCAAATTTGACAATCTCTTCTCCAAACTGAAATTGTCAATAATTGTTCTATTGGTGTTAATGTTGAAAGCTGTTCTGTGAAAGAGTTGGTTGGTTGGTTATCTTGTTTCTGACTTGAGGCATTAGGAATTGGTTTACAACATCCTGTTGCCTTTCTAAGGAATTCGGCTCATGTTTCAACCGTGGTCCTGATCGACTCTTTAATTTGTCTGGTTCGGGTCTGATATGCTACACAACAACCACAAAGATACAGGTAAAGTCTTTCGAAGCCGGTAGGTCCGTAATGAAATCCACCCCTTGGTGTGACCATGGTTGGGAATGGGCAGAGGTAGGAGTTGGTAGATGATGTAAGCTCCAGATGGTAGATGATGTAAGCTCTTCAATATGGCGTATTCCTTAAATCCTTGCACGTACCTCCTGACATCAGATGCCATGTTGGGCCACCAGAAGCGTTCCTTTAGCAACAAGAGGGTTTCATTGACCCCAGGGTGGCCAGTGCCTAGTGAGGTGTGAGCAGAGTGGATGAGTGGAGTGCGTCGAGTCCTGGTGATGTACTCTAAGCCTGGTGGGCAACCTGGTGGAGTATATCGTCATTAGCGTTTTCATTCTAACCAATCGCTGTTTTCTTTTCTACTCTCCTCTCTCTCACTCCAGTTTTTCACAAGTTCATCAAACAACTATGGTTAGAATATTTCATCAAGCACGGTGAGTAATGGCCTCTCCTGCTATTATTATTTGCACCTCTAGCCACATGTACAGTTTATCCATCTCTGTCGCTGATGAGGGATTCACATGTGATAAATGCAGGGAAATAGTTAGGCTGACAGAGAAGATTTCGGAATTAGAGACATGCATCCAAACTTTAATTGAGGACAGTAAGAATGTTAGGGCTCTAGATACGGCTTTGGATGTGTCTAGCTCAGGGATTCCTGTACATGGTTCGGTTCCAGCAGCAAAGCACCTGCAGCAGGGCAACTGGGTGACAGTGAGGCAGCATAGTCATGGGTCAAAACACCGCTCTGTTCCGATCAAAACATTAAACAGGTTCTTAATGGAGATTCTATTGTACGGAACGTGAATATAGAGACACCAGCCACCATAGTCAAATGTTTACCGGGAGCCAGAGCACCTGACATCTTGGCAACTTTAAAAGTGCTTGCTAATGCTAAACATAAATACAGTAAGATTGTTATTCATGCCGGCGCTAATGATGTTCGACTTCGCCAGTCGGAGATCACTAAAAATAACATTAAAGAGGTGTGTGAACTTGCAAGCACAATGTCAGACACTGTAATATGCTCTGGTCCCCTCCCTGCTTACCGTGTTGATGAGATGCATATCAGATTGTCATCACTCAATGGATGGATGTCTAAGTGGTTCCCGCAGAATAACATAGGTTTTATAGACAATTGGACGAGCTTTTGGGGCAGACCTGACCTGTTGAAAAGAGATGGTCTTCATCCCTCCTGGAGTGGCACCACTCTTCTCTCTAGAAATATGGCAAATAGACTTAGAGTTTATCCTTGACTAACTGGGGCCCAGGTCAGGAAGCAGACAAAGTGGCTAAACCGTCTGCTAGCTGCCATAGGTCACAGAGGTCAGTTAATTCTCAGCACATAGAAACTCTTTCACCTATTTAGTTTTAGTGTGGTAACACTATAGAGACTGTGTCTGTTCCCCGAACTAGAAAATGCTAAAAATGTCCAAACCAATTTAAGAGTAACAATTTAATTGAGGTTCAACAAACAAAAAACAGATGCAATATGGATAAACAAATGATAAAGCTTGGCTTATTGAATATCAGATCCCTTTCTACGAAAACACTTTTTGTAAATAATATGATCACTGATCATAATCAAGATGTGATCTGTTTGACAGAAACCTGGCTAAAACCTGATGATTACATTATTTTAAATTAGTCCACCCACCAAGATTACTGTTATAAACATGAGCCATGTCTAAAAGGCAAAGGGGGAGGTGTTTCTTCATTTTATAACAACGTTTTCAGGATTTCTCAGAGGGCAGGCTTCAAGTATAACTCGTTTGAAGTAATGGTGCTTCATATAACATTATCCAGAGAAACAAATGTTAATGATAAATCCCCTGTGATGTTTGTACTGGCTACTGTATACAGGCCACCAGGGCACCATACAGACTTTATTAAAGAGTTTGGTGATTTTACATCCGAGTTTTTTCTGGCTGCAGATAAAGTTTTAATAGTTGGTGATTTTAATATCCATGTTGATAATGAAAAAGATGCACTGGGATCAGCATTTATAGACATTCTGCACTCTATTGGTGTTAGACAACATGTTTCAAGACCTACTCATTGTCGAAATCATACTCTATATTTAATACTGTCAGATTGAATTGATGTTGATAGTGTTGGAATTATGCAGCCAAGTGATGATATCTTAGATCATTATTTAGTTTTGTGTAAACTTCATATAGCCAAAATTGTAAATTCTACTTCTTGTTACAAGTATTGTCACAGTCCTCTGTCTTTCGTTCACTGTCTTCTGTGAGTGTTGTGTTTGTGTGGTGCCATGTGCTTTTGTCCTGTCTATTTTCTTACCCTACCTATCTTGTTACCTCATCATTGTTTTAGTTGCTACACCTGTGTTTCTCCCTTGCTCCCGGACTCATTTACCTTCACTCTGCACACCTGTCTCTCAATCACACACACAGCTGTTGCTCATTGTCATGGACTATATATTCTCGTCTCACACATCACTATGTCTGGCTGTATTATATTGTAATGTTAATCATAGTTGTGTTGGTTTATCGTGTTTTTTGGATTTCTACTGCTCTTGTTCCTGTGATTTGTTTTTTGTTTTTGGCGTGTTGGCCTTTTTGTTCTCTTTTATTAAAAAGTTATAATTTCCCAGCATTTGGACCCAGACACAGTTTCTTCCTCTGCAACATGGGTCCAGCAGGGGGGATTCTCGATGTCCACCAGGGAGATCGATCTATCGAGGATTACGCCAGGGACTTCGTGGGGGTGGCTCAGTTGTCGGCTTTGGAGAGGACCTGTCTTATGGTGTGCTTCTGGGGAGGCCTAGCCGAGCCCTTCAGGTCTCTTATGCCATTCTGGCACCCCGAAGAGACTCTGGAGGACTATATCAACCTGGCTCTGCAGGTGAGCGGCTCAGCTGTCAGGGTGGGGAAGCCTATCCAGGATGTTCCCTGCGTGGCGGCAGCAGTGGCCACTCACGAGTCCCCCGAGGTGGCGGTGGCCGCTCACGATTCCCCTGAGGTGGCGGTGGCTGTTCACGAATCCCCCGAGGCGGTGGTGTGCGCTCACGATTCCCCCGAGGCGACGGTGTCCGCTCATGATACCCCCGAGGCGGCGGTGTCCGCTCACGATGCCCCCGAGGCGCCGGTGTCCGCTCACGATTCCCAAGAGGCGACAGTGTCTGCTCCACGGTTCCCACGAGGCGGCGGTGTCCGCTTATGATTCCCACGAGGCGGCGGTGTCCGCTCAGGATGCCGACGAGCTGGCGGTGTCCGCTCAGGATTCCGACGAGGTGGCGGTGTCCGCTCATGATGCCCCCGAGGCGGCGGTGTCCGCTCAGGAATTCCATGAGGCTGCGGTGTCTGCTCATGATGCCCAGAGGCGCCGGTGTTCGCCCACGATTCCCACGAGGTGCCGGTGTCTGCCCTCGATTCCCACGAGGTGCCGGTGTACGCCCACGATTCCCACGAGGCGGCAGTGTCCACTTTGGATTCTGACGAGGCGGCGGTGTCCGCTCACGACCCTCCCGAGGCGGCAGCATCCGCTCACGACCCTCCTTGTTGACCACACTGGTTCCTGTGATTCACTTCTGTTTTTGTTTTTGCCGTGTTGGCCTTTTTGTTCTCTTTTATTAAGAAGACCCTGTTTCTTCCTTTGCGCGTCCTACCGCGCCAAGACAAGTATGGTAGAACCATCACTTCTACCACAAAAGACTGCTTTTTAAGTTATCTTTCTGATGTATCTGAATTCCTTAGCATATCCAAAACCTCAGAACAACTTGATGATGTAACAGTAACTATGGACTCTCTCTTTTCTAGCATTTTAAATACAGTTGCTCCTTTACGCTTAAGGAAGGTTAAGGAAACCAGTCTGACACCATAGTATAATGAGCATACTCGCACCCTAAAGAGAGCAGCCCAAAAAATGGAGCACAGCTGGAGGAAAACAAAACTAGAGGTATTTCGTATTGCTTGGCGGGAAAGTAACCTATCCTACAGAAAAGCATTAAAAACTGCTAGATCCGATTACTTTTCTTCTCTTTTAGAAGAAAACAAACATAACCCCAGGTATTTATTCAATACAGTGGCTAAATTAACGAAAAATAAAGCCTCAACAAGTGTTGACATTTCCCAACATCACAGCAGTAATGACTTTATGAACTACTTTACTTCTAAAATCGATACTATTAGAGATAAAATTGTAACCATTCAGCCGTTAACTATAGTATCGCATCAGACAGTGCACTATAGATCCCCCGAGGAACAGTTCCACTCATTCTCTACTATAGGAGAGGAAGAATTGTATAGACTTGTTAAATTATCTAAACCACCAACATTTATGTTAGACCCTCTACCATCTAAGCTCCTAAAAGACGTGCTTCCAGAAGTCATAGATCCTCTTCTGACTATTAATAATTCCTCATTGTCATTAAGATTTGTCCCCAAAACCTTCAAGCTGTCTGTTATTTAGCCTCTAATCAAAAAAACACAACTTGACCCCAAAGAACTAGTTAATTATAGACCGATCTTGAATCTCCCTTTTCTGTCCAAGATACTAGAAAAGGTAATATCCTCACAATTATATTCCTTCTTAGAGGAAAATGGTATATGTGAGGATTTCCAGTCAGGATTTAGACCGTATCATGGTACTGAGACTGCTTTCCTTAGAGTTACAAATGACCTGCTCTTATCATCTGATCGTGGTTGTATCTCTCTATTAGTTCTATTGGATCAATTGACCACACCATTCTTTAGCATAGACTTGAACACTTTGTTGGCATTAAGTGCATTAGCATGGTTTAAATTGTACTTACATGACCGCCATCAGTTCGTAGCAGTGAATGAAGAGATATCATATCGATCACAAGTGCAGTATGGAGTACCTCAAGGCTCAGTACTAGGGCCGCTTCTCTTCATGCTTTATATGTTACCCTTAGGAGATAACATCAGGAAACATGGTGTCACTGTTGATAATATTATATTTCTATATTCTATATTTCTTCGCAGCCCGGTGAAACAAACCAATTTGAAAAACTAATGGAATGCATAGTCGATATAAAAAAACTGGATGACGAGTAATTTCTTACTGTTAAATTCGGAAAAAACAGAGGTGTTAATTATAGGTCCTAAAAACTCTGCATGTAATAACCTAGAACACTGTCTAAGACTTGGCTGCTCTGTCAATTCTTCATGTGCTCTGAATAAACGAGTGCACGGATGGAACAACGGCACCAGATTCTTGGGAGGGGAATAAGGGTGGCTGGTAGCCTAAACAGCACTGGAAGGGAGACAAACCTGTAGATGAGACCAGGAGGGATGAGCATACTCCACCATAGTTAATCTGGAACTCCAAGATGACGGTCCTGCGGACGCCACACAATGCAAGACTCTCTCCAGATCTTGGTTAGCATGCTAAGCCTGACCGTTTGTCTACCACGTTCACCGGGAGGCCATGAATACGGAATTGTTCCTGTCACCAGTCCGAGTGAGGGCTTCTCTGGTGACCCTCCACGTACGGAGGCATCTCTGAATAAACAAGATGGAACAACGGCATCAGATTCTTGGGAGGGGAATAAGGGTGGCTGGGAGCCTAAACTCCAAGATAACAGTCCTGCGGACGCCACACAACGCAAGACTCTCTCCAGATCTTGGTTAGCATGCTCACCCTGATTGTTTGTCTACCATGTTCACCGGGAGGCCATGAATACGGAAAATGTGATCCAGGACAATAATCGCTGTCTCCCTTGCTGAGGGCAATTTGGGGAGGGGAATAAAATGTGCGGGCTTCGAGAACCTGTCCACCACAGTAAGGACTACCGTGTTGCCACTAGACGGAGGTACAGGTAGGCCTTTGATGAAGTCCATAGCTATGTGTGACCAGGGTCTCGAAGGGACAGGCAGCGGCTGGAGTAACCCTGCTGGGGGTCGATTGGAGCCCTTCCCCGCAGCACAAACAGGGCATGCCGACACAAACTGACAAGCGTCCCGCACCATGGAAGGCCACCAGAAGCGTTGCTTGATTAAACTACAGGTACGAATCGCTCCTGGGTGGCAAGCTAGTACGGACGAGTGACCCCACTGTAGGACGTTAGTTCGGAAAAAGTTCTGGCATGAACAACAGGCTCTCCGGGCAACCTGCGGGAACTGTGACGTTGCGCAGAGCTGAGCGGACTCTGGACTCCACCCCCCAGGTGACCATTGCTACTACCCGATCGGCAACGCCTTTCACCACCCCCTATTGTCAATAAAAATCCACCCTTCAGGGAACTTACCTTCATCCTTGAGTCATGTCCTACTTCACCCCAACACAATATATACATAAAAAAACCTGCATGCAGCATCTATTCATTTAGCAACTCCTAGTGAGCAACATGATTTATCACGATACAAACATTCTCCTAGTACTCACACTTTGCATTCAGTTAACAGATCCATACGAATCATGCATGAAATAGAAGTTTATAAACTCAAACGATAGCTTAATGTGCTTTACAGATGAACTTGAAGTCTTTATTTATTCGAAATGCTCAATAATAGATCATCTTTGACTCTGTAATACAAGTTCATGATCCAATTCGTGTACAGATGAATCTTTTGAGTCAATCTTTTAAACTTATTTATTTTGTTGAACGAAACCATAGTATACACTCAAAAAAATGTTTCGGTCTAAATTTGCATTTTATGTATTTCAGTTGCATAACAATTTTCCATCCTTTAAGATTACATCGTTTTAACATAAACAAATCAATAACTTTAATGTGAATCACATGCATCGGTTATACATGAATGAAACAGGTACGTTTTATGTAATAGTTCACAGCAAAGTCCCAACACTGCTCGATATTCATGTGTTTCCAAACTACAGAGTGTTAAAGTAGCATTGAAGCAGTGCTGGAGTTAAGAAGATAATTATGTGATGATCGACCATTAATGATGAACACCTGCTGTTAACAAACAGAATCACTGAAGGAAAGAGAATCACAAGAACTACAACTGACTTCAGCCACAAACGAAAATGAAATCACTGAAATACAGAAGACATTAAGTCTCTCAAGATCTGATTAAACAACTCCTAAAACAGCTTTACCAGCTTCTCATTATTAGTCAGATTGACTTTATTTCTGTCAGACTTCTAGAGAAGCTCTTATTGAGAATTAAAAGATGTTTAGATGTTATATTGTTTCATTTGAAATCACCAAGGAGACCGGTGTTTCCTTTTATTGGGCTCTTGACCCTACTTAAAAATATTCGTCTTTTACATTCTTGTGAGAGATATAAAAACTGAATTAAAGCTGCAAGCAGCGATGAAAGGGCCCTCGTACCCGGGATCACCAATATATGGTAAATATTTGTGCCAAATTTTCTGCTGCCAACAGGTGGTGCTATGATTATAACTGAATTGTTAATTCAATAATGTAGATGTCTTCAGACCAGGACTCTTACCAAACATGTGAATAGTGATGTAGATTGGACAGTGCATGTTTAAGTTAGTTTAAAACAAGTAATTTCATGTTGTCAATCAATATTGGCCTTAAGATAATTTCAGGCCAGGACTCTTATCACACATGTGAAGTTTGGGGCAGATCGGACATTGTATGTTTAAGTTAGTTTAAAACAAGTAATTTTCTGTTGCCAGCAGGTGGTGGTATGATGATTACTGAAATATTGGCCATAAGTTGTTTAGCACACAATGGCATATTTTACTGTGTTGCTAATAGTGCATAACAGTGTAAAACATGTCACTTCCTGTTGCCAGTAAGTGGCGCTTTAACTATAAACAAATATGAGCATGTAGATATCTTCAGGCCAGGACTCTGTTCAAATGTGTAGTTTGAGGCAGATTGGACATTGTATGCACAAGTTACAGTTATGTTCTGCTTCACTGCATTATTAGCATGCTTTAATACTTAGCTAAATATTGCTAGCATGTTTTAGCATGGTTCTAGCATGTTGCCAATCTATTTAACACTTTTTGACGCTTTTTAATGTATTCCTAGGACTTCATAACAGTGTTAATCATGTCACTTCCTGTTGTCAGCAGGTGGCGCTATGACTATAACTGAATTTGGGCATGTGTGTTTGTTTAGAACAGAACACCTATCAAACCTGTGAAGTGTGGGGCAGTTACAGCAACTTCCTGTTTCATAGCAAAACATCAAAATTTGTCAGGCCGCAAGGGACATGCCCCTTGATGAAAACTCAAGATCTTCACAATTTAATGTCACAAATGTTTAATGATGACCCAAAATCAAATTGTAGGAGGAGTTCGTCAAAGAACAAGGCATGGAAATGGCAAAAACTGCACAAAAATCAAACTTGTTGGGTTTTGGATTTTGTACCAAGAGACTATTTTGGTGGTAATGGTGTGTTACATGTATATATCGATTTTCATGCATGTACGTAAAACGAAGCTCGAAGCGCACTCTGTTGAAATTTTGCAGGTGGCACTATTGAGCCATTTTGCCACACCCACATCTAAAACCTATATAAGATGTACATTTCCACCAGTTCTGATGCATATACAAAGTTTTGTGAGTTTTTTAGTATGTTTGGGCCCTCAAAAATGCGACTGCTTTCCTAATTATTGTTGTTCAGTTGCTTTGATGCAATCTTTTTTGTTTAAAGCGCTATATAAATAAAGGTGAATTGACTTATTTGAAAATCTTACTTTCATATTACACCTGGCTTAACTTTTATTTATAGTACAATTAAGTTGTAAAGTCATAAAATATAAATTGTTTAGAGAAAAAAAAAGTTATACAAGAATAAATTTCAATTGTTTTAAATGTGTAAATTTTTTGTTAGTGTTAACCATCTGTATTTGTCATTTTTAATGTTTTATGTTGTAGAGTTTATTTTCGACAGTACTTTCTTAGATTTCATATTCTGTTAGATTTCCTATTTTTGCAGATGTTTTTCTAATTGAAGGGTAAATGTTTTTTAGTTTTTTAAAATATGTTACTGAATATGTTTGTTAGATAATATTTGCTAATAAACAAAAAAAATTGTTCTATAATTTCTAATTAAGATACAGGATAATTTTTTGATTAATCAGAGATGGCCCATAGCTGGACCTTAATGTCAAGAACGGTAATAAAGAAAAAAAAAAAGAAAAAAAAAAAAAACAAGCAAGTTTTGAACCACTGACTTTAAGTCTTCTTTTATATATGAGAGACATTTGTGGATGATTTGGAACACTTAACTGGGACATACCCATCCCCAGCTAAAATTGAAAACTCATTTGTAGTGCTATATTTTATGGCCAAGTGTGTCATTTTAAGTAAAGAAGTCACATCACGTACTCAGGGTATACTTAATTAGGCTAGTAGATATATGTTTCACACATGTCCATTAATAAGTTTGAATGGATTTTCACTCTTTCATCAATCTTAATAATAGTTCAAAGTAAATAGCCTACTTTATCCTCATCTGGAAGGAAGCAGTTACAGGTTTTTAAATCTTTAAAATTTTAATAAATTGGCTCAGTTTCAAAGAAAAACTGCTTTATGAATCTTTACATGAATTTGAATGAAACATTTTCATTTGAAGCACACATATAAGAATCTACATAAAAGAACAATGCAGGATCCACAAGTCTTGAGTTCTTTTAACCTTGGAAATTAATACAAAATAGTTCAAATAATTCAATTTCTTTGTAGCTAGAGCCATTGTAAAACAATTTTCTTAGATGCTGATGTGATGCTGATATATTTGAGTGGTCCAACTGATGCACATAATTTCACTTACACTGATTCATCAGCACACCTGAGGCATCAACTATTTTAAAACCTCTATAATGACAGAGACTTGGGGCCCTATTTTAACAATCTAAATGCAAAGTGTAAAGCGCACGGTGCAGGTGCACTCAGGGCATGTCCAAATTTACTCGTCAGGGCACATTTTTGGAATGGGTTGTCCCTATTCTCTTAATAGGTAATGGATGTAACTTTCAATAAACCAATCAGAGTATCATCTCCCATTCCCTTTAAGAGTGAGATGCACTCGCGCCATGGTGGATCGCTATTTACAATTTGTTGGCAGAAAAGGTGAACATTTCTCAATCGAAGAGACCGATCCTATTGCGCGCAAAGTTAAAGCGTGCGAGCAGATCATCTACGGGACAAGCAGGCATCCACCAAAGCTCCGTGCAATGAGTCAGTTAATATATATGTGTGTGTATTGTCACGATTGTTCAATTAATTGGCCAATTTCATTCATCATTATAAATAGTAATAGGCTGAATTGCAAATAGTTAGCCTAATTCTAATACACACAATGGGTGCACAAATGGGCGCAAATGCATTTGCTAATTAAACGACGTGGCGCTGGATGGGAAAATGCAAACGGCGCCGGACTGAATTGCCAAATGGGAAAAGGATCTGCTGCCCGCAGTTGATTTTGATATTCTACAATATAATTGTGAGGATACTATCTTTTCTAATATCTTGGACAGAAAAGGGAGATTTGAGATCGGGCATGTTATTAACTAGTTCTTTGGGGTCAAGTTGTGGTTTTTGATGAGAGGCTTAATAACAGGCAGACTGAAGGTTTTGGGTACATATTCTAATGACAATGAGGAATAAATAATAAGAACAATCTATGACTTCTGGAAGCACCTCTTTTAGGAGCTTAGATGGAATAGGGTCTAACATAAATGTTGTTGTTTTAGATGATTTAACAAGTTTATACAATTCTTCTCCTATAATAGAGAATGAGTGGAATTGTTCCTCAGGCGATCTACAGCACGCTATCTGATGTGATTCATTTTGATCAAATCTTTAATGTGACTCGGAAAGAATGAGTCATCTCGTGGAGTGATTCATTTATTTGCGCATACACATAAATTCTATAGGTCCTTTACTGGAATTAGTCTAGTTCACCTGTTTCAGTCAATGCAGTCTGAGCCAGAAAGAGAATTGATTAGTCAAGTCAAGTTACCTTTATTTATATAGCGCTTTAAACAAAATACATTGCATCAAAGCAACTGAACAACATTCATTAGCAAAACAGTGTGTCAATAATGGAAAATGACAGTTAAAGGCAGTTCATCATTGAATTCAGTGATCAGTTATCTCTGTTCAGTTTAAATAGTGTCTGTGCATTTATTTGCAATCAAGTCAATGATATCGCTGTAGATGAAGTGACCCCAACTAAGCAAGCCAGAGGCGACAGCGGCAAGGAACCGAAACTCCATCGGTGACAGAACGGAGAAAAAAACCTTGGGAGAAACCAGGCTCAGTTGGGGGGCCAGTTCTCCTCTGACCAGACGAAGCCAGTAGTTCAATTCCAGGCTGCAGCAAAGTCAGATTGTGCAGAAGAATCATCTGTTTCCTGTGGTCTTGTCCTGGTGGTCATCTTGAGACAAGGTCTTTACAAGGGAATTTTTATCTGGGGCTCTAGTTGTCCTGGTCTCCGCTGTCTTTCAGGGATGTAGATGTCTTTTCTAGGTGCTGATCCACCATCTGGTCTGGATACGTACTGGATCCGGTGACCTCGGAATAAGAGAGAAACAGACTAATATTAGCGTAGATGCCATTCTTCTAATGATGTAGCAAGTACATCGGGTGGTATGGGAAGTATTCCCTGTTCCGGTTTACCTAATTAATGCAGCCTAAAAATCCTTTAACGGATTTAGATATTAAAAGCATATTAGTATGTTATGTGTAAGCCAGGTTAAAGAGATGGGTCTTTAATCTAGATTTAAACTGCAAGAGTGTGTCTGCCTCCCAAACAATGTTAGGTAGGTTATTCCAGAGTTTAGGCGCCAAATAGGAAAAGGATCTGCCGCCCGCAGTTGATTTTGATATTCTAGGTATTATCAAATTGCCTGAGTTTTGAGAAACATAGCAGACGTGGAGGATTATAATGTAACAGGAGCTCATCCACCCATTCAGGGCTTTATAAGTAATAAACAATTTTTTAAACGCTATACGATGTTTGAAAGGGAGCCAGTGCAGTGTTGACAGGACCGGGCTAATATGGTCATACTTCCTGGTTCTAGTAAGAACTCTTAATGCTGCATTTTGGACTAACTGTAGTTTGTTTACTAAGCGTGCAGAACAACCACACAATGAAGCATTACAATAATCCAACCTTGAGGTCAAATATGCATGGATTAACATTTCTGCTTTTGACATTGAGAGCATAGGCCGTAATCTAGATATCCTTTTGAGATGGAAAAATGCAGTTTTAAAAAATCCTAGAAACGTGGCTTTCTAAGGAAAGATTGCTATCAAATAGCACACCTAGGTTCCTAAAAGATACAGCTCCCTAAGATATATGTAGACATAATAAAAGAAGGGAAGCAATGAATATAGTGACCTGCAAGTGATCTGTGGAAAAGACCTCACCAGACCGATACCACTTGAGGTAGGAATCTAAACTGGCTGTCCATGGAGCGCTGTAAACTTTATCATCGCAATAAATCAATGGCTAAAAATGCCTCTGTACACAAGCCCCGCCCCATGCCCTGTCAGCGAACCCAGTCCAGGGTTATGCTGATGATGTGGCCGTCGCATCTTGAGATGAAGGCATGATAAAAAACATGTTGTCATGAACTGACATATTCCTGACATGGTCTGGCCTACAAGTAAAGTACATTAAACGTGCAGTTTTATATGAGAAAAGGAGCGGTGGCAACCGTTGGTATTGATCAAGGGCAGACCAACCCCCCTCTTTTACCATCTTAGACCAGCCACTCACAGTGTATACTAGACATGAGACCTACAACAATCTGGGTCATAAGTTTAACATTCCTGGAGAATGGAGTCTGCAAGTGAATGACATGACACATCAGTTTATGACCAAACTGGATCTCATTGATGCATCACCTGTTTCAGTTACTGTAAAACTACAAGCAATAAGAGACATATCTTTTTCTAAAAATTCAACATATTTTCGCAGATGTCCATATCCCACAAAAAGTATTGTGTGAAATGGACAACAAAATGTGGCTTTAAACATGGTTAGGAAATAGCTTTGTCTCAACACACATTCCACAAGATGTTTTATCTTCCAGAAAAGACATGATGGGGGGCTTGGAGTCCCAAACTGCATGTGGGAGTACATAGCCACAAGACCTTATCAATGCTAAACTGTGATGACGTCAGCATGGGGCGAATAGCAGAGCATCCTCTCTGATGAAACTTGACTTGTAATGTGGAATCAAATAAATTATCTAAAATGTTAGACTAGATTAAGTGTTTATGTAAACTCTTAATTGTATCACACTTGAGGTTGTTCATTGTTTGCTCATAACTGCTGCTACATGGTTTGTTTAGTATTGTACAGTAAGAAAGTTATTTTCCTTAACCAGGAAATTAACATTCTTGGAACTGACACAGTTTACACTCAGATATAAGGTAAATACTTACAGCGGATCTAAATATTTAGAATTAATCATAACTAGTTATGATAAATGATTCATATTTCACCTTTAAGCTGATTCGCTGGAAGATGCGGGGCATGATAAAACAAAGGTTATGAGCTTAAAATACTGTCAACCTAAAAGTGTGTTATTGATAGTCCAGGTAAGAATAGGTCTTGACTTGAGATACTCATTTGCGTCCCTATTTGGTGGCTTGTTTAAATGCAGATAAAGTAGGGGATTGGATTGTTACCACTATTATGATTGAAAGAGTCTTTATAAAAGGTGGTATCCTCACAATTATATTCCTTCTTAGAGAAAAATGGTATATGTGAGGATTTCCAGTCAGGATTTAGACTGTATCATAGTACTGAGACTGCTCTCCTTAGTTACAAATGACCTGCTCTTATCATCTGATCGTGGTTGTATCTCTCTATTAGTTCTATTGGATCTTAGTGCTGCGTTTGACACAATTGACAACAACATTCTTTTGCATATACTTGAACACTTTGTTGGCATTAATGGAAGTGCATTAGCATGGTTTAAATCGTACTTATATGACCGCCATCAGTTCATAGCAGTGAATGAAGAGGTGTCATATTGATCACAAGTGCAGTATGGAGTACCTCAAGGCTCAGTACTAGGGCCGCTACTCTTAATGCTTTATATGTTACCCTTGGGAGATAACATCAGGAAACATGGTGTTAGCTTTCACTGTTAAGCTGATGATACTCAGCTCTATATCTCTTCGCGGCCCAGTGAAACACACCAATTTGAAAAACGAAAGGAATGCATAGTCGATATAAAAAACAGGATGACGAGTAACTTCTTATTGCCAAATTCTGAAAAAAAAACAGGTGTTAATTATAGGACCTAAAAACTCTGCATGTAATCACATAGAACACTGTCTAAGACTTGATGGCTGCACTGTCAATTCTTCGTCATCAGTAAGGAACCTAGGTGTGGTATTTGATCGCAATATTTCCTTAGAAAGCCACGTTTCTAGCATTTGTAAAACTGCATTTATCCATCTCAAAAATATATCTACATTACGGCCTATGCTCTCAATGTCAAATGCAGAAATGTTAATCCATGCATTTATGACCTCAAGGTTAGATTATTGTAATGCTTTATTGGGTGGTTGTTCTGCACGCTTAGTACTGCACGCTTAGTAAACAAACTACAGTTAGTCCAAAATGCAGCAGCTAGAGTTCTTACTAGAACCAGGAAGTATGACCATATTAGCCCGGTCCTGTCAACACTGCTCTGGCTCCCTATCAAACATTGTATAGATTTTAAAATATTGCTTATTACTAATAAAGCCCTGAATGGTTAAGCACCTCAGAATTCGAATGAGCTCCTTTTACATTATAATCCTCTACGTCCGCTACGTTCTCAAAACTCAGGCAATTTGATTATACCTAGAATATCAAAATCAACTGCGGGCAGCAGTTCCTTTTCCTATTTGGCCCCTTAACTTTGGAATAACCTACCTAACATTGTTTGGGAGGCAGACACACTATTGCAGTTTAAATCTAGATTAAAGACCCATCTCTTTAACCTGGCTTACACATAACATACTAATATGCTTTTAATATCCAAATCCGTAAAAGGATTTTTAGACTGCATTAATTAGGTAAACCGGAACCGGGAACACTTCCCATAACACCCGATGTACTTGCTACATCATTAGAAAAATGGCATCTACGCTAATATTAGTCTGTTTCTCTCTTATTCCGAGGTCACCATAGCCACCAGATCCAGTCTGTATCCAGACCAGATGGTGGATCAGCACCTAGAAAGGACCTCTACAGCCCTGAAAGACAGTGGAGACCAGGACAACTAGAGGCCCAGGTACAGATCCCCTGTAAAGACCTTGTCTAAGATAAAATCCAGGACAAGACCACAGGAAACAGATGATTCTTCTGCACGATCTGACTTTGCAGCAGCCTGGAATTGAACTTCTGGTTACGTCTGATCAGAGGAGAACTGGCCCCCCAACTGAGCCTGGTTTCTCCCAAGGTTTTTTCTCCATTCTGTCACCGATGGAGTATTGGTTCCTTGCTGTTGTTGCCTCTGGCTTACTTAGTTGGGGTCACTTCATTTACAGTGATATTATTGACTTGATTGCAAATGAAGATGATTTAAATGACACTATTTAAACTGAACTGAGATGATGACATCACTGAATTTAATGATGAACTGCCTTTAACTGTCATTTTGCATTATTGGCACACTGTTTTCCTATGTATTCCTATTAATGTTGTTCAGTTGCTTTGACGCGATGTATTGTCTTTAAAGCACTATTATAAATAAAGGTGACTTGACCTACACCTTCAGCCCTCGAGGCCTGGAGTCTGCCTCGACCCATTGCCTCCACCATGGCTCCTAGCTCCCTCCTCTCTGCCGTGGCCCGGCAGTCCACAAGTTCGGCCTGACTCCCTCATTCCTCCAGCTCTGCATTGGTCTGGCGTCGACCATCCTACGCCTCGGGGCTCCACTCCTCTGGCTTCACCTCGTCCCTCTGTCCCTCTTTCTCCATCAGACTCCTTCATCCCCTGGCTCCACCTCAGTCCTCTGTTGCTCTGGCTTTACCGCAGCCTTCCGGATCCACATCTCCAAGCTGGTCACCAGATCCATCAGTTTCGCCTAGAACCTCCAGATCCTCCCCGTCACCCTGGCTCTTCGGCTCTCCATCTCCACCTCGGGCTCCTCCACCTGCTCTGCCACGGTTGCTCGGCCCCCTGGAGTCAGTGGCCATTCCTCCTCCATGGCTCCTCCCACCGTCGGCTCCACCTTGGGATGTTATGGCTGTGGCCTGGGTCCAGTTGGACTCCTCCTGCTCCAGATCTCTCCTGTCTCCTTCATGGCTCCTCCCACCATCGGCTCCACCTTGGGCCATTATGGCTGTGGCCTGGGTCCAGCTGGACTCCTCTTGCTACAGGTCTCTCCTGTCTCCTCCCTCCTGTGGTCTCTGTCTGCTGGCCCCCTCCCGGGAGTTCGTCTTCCATTGGAACCTCCTCCCAAGTTCCCACCCATTGCCTCCCTCTGTTTATACGGTGCGAGGACGCACCTTCCGGAAGGGGGGAGTAATGTCACACCCCTGGACTTGTTTAGTGTTTTTGTCCCTGTGACCCAGTTTCTGTGTTCCCAGGTGTGTCTAGTTTCTTCCCCATGTGTTTCATATCTCTGTTAATTCAGTCATTCTACTCACCTGTATTTTCCCCAATTATCTTGCCTTGCCTAAAAAGTCCTACTCTTTTCTGTCTGTGTTTGTCGGTTCTAAGAGTTTCCATACATTTGTCTTCCTCCTGTTTCTGTTTGGATTTACCCTTTTGGTGGATTTACCCCTATGTTTGGATTAATAATGTAAGGGAAACAGGTCAATTTGGCTCAAAGGGAATCATTTAAGATTTTAAAGGGAATTTGAACAGAATCACTGTTTCACGGCTGATCACTGAGACGCCCTGCGATTCACTGAACGAGCCGTTTAACATCAATTCTGCACTGGATATTAATATCCGGACTATAGTGAAAACACTATTAATTAGCACAGTAACAAGATCGGCATTTTAAGACATTAACTTGTAAGCACAAAAAACAAGATACTTCTCTTTTCAATATGAATATGGCTTCATTAGACAAATCTAAGACATATAAACTAATCTAACACATAAGCACACGCACTCACACATTCACACAAATTGCAGGAAGAGAGAAAGAGTTTAAGAGAATGAAAACATGAAATCCCAAGTTTACAGCAATACGTGAAATTACATAGACATGAACAACCATCAATCACTTAATTAACCCTCGCATTGAGTTCCTCAATGAGGTTAAAATTATATTAGATACACCAGTATAGATCAGAGTCTGGACGAAGTTACAGGCTACGAAGTTACTTGCGTCGCCTGTGTAAAGGGATTCCCTTTGTTGTCATTAAAAGTGGGTTTCCCGAGGTTGCTGATTGGCTGGAAGTTCAGTAGTCACTGAAATGACGTCTTGGGAAGCCCGTGGTTGGGCGTTGGCTGACGATGCGGACCTGTGTGGGCTGGTTGAAGTTAAACGGGCACTCGAGGTCAGACACGGCGTTTCAAAACTTAACTCAGAAAACGAACTCTTAAACGGAAAAGAAAAGAAACTAAAGTAAAAGAACAGAAGTAAAGTTTGACGAGGCTAGGTGGTGTTTCTTCTCATCGTGGCTTAGTAGCAGCAGGCGTGCAGTCCGACGCATGCTGGAACCGCACTCAAAGAACGCTAACAGTGATGAATAAAAGCATGACTAAAAGCAAAGCGCGAAGTTAAAAGCAAACTAAAAAGCAGGCATGACTAATAGCAGAAGCAAAGCTAAAAGCTAAAAGCAAAATTTTATGGTGTCCTAAGTATTTAAACTGGCCTTTTGGCCACACCTCAAATGTTTTCTTGACCAATTAGATATCGTCTTTGCTCGGGGTAACATAAATCATATGTTATCTTATCAAGCATGTGGTCCGAATTTTCCCGCTCTTGCAGGGTCTAATTTTGGACATGATTCCTATAACAAGAATATGATACATTTGACAAATAACTGATGGTCAGGACTGTTTCAAGCTAACAGATTCAAAAATGTACATACTAAACATAAATAATTTATCCTTAAGCTATCCAATAGTTATTAAAAGATATACACAATAAGTGATTATAACATGATAGTCAAATGTGTGGGTTACATATAAATGAATATGGAGTTAAGCGATGGACTGATATTCATTTACAAGTCATTTTGAGTTCATTTTGGTCCATTTATATCTAGAAAAGATAGAACGTCATTGCGTTCTCTCTATACGTCATCATTAACCGTCAAAGTTCAATTCCAATTCTGAAGAACATAAGTACAGAGGACACATTGAAGTGCCCGGATGTGATCTTGATATAGAGGATGCATCGAGTGAAGACTAGAGAGAATCCAGCCATTAGAAATCCCAGAAAACGCTGTGGGCGGCCGGTGTACGGAAGCCTGTAAGCTTTAAAATGGTTGATGGCTCTTTGAAGTAAACATTTATAGTTTTTTTTTTTTTTTACTTCATTTTAATAAAGATATGAGACCCGGAGAAAGTCTGCAGTATTTTTATTGGCATATTAAAATGAATCTTAACATAGTCATAGTTAAACATATAACGCTGTAAAATAAAACGATATACAATTTTACGGTATGAAAACATTATCTATAATTGTTTGAAATGTTTTGATAAGTTATGACATTTGTTTCTAAAGTTATGTCATATTTATGGTTGATTGACAAGACCACGAGAACACAAGACCGTTCTTTGCATTCTTGGAATTGAGAAACAGTCAAAGTGTGCAGAGTGGGCCATAGCCATCTAGGCAGCACGTCACCGCGCATCTCTCCCAGACATTCGAAAATGGGCAAAAAGGTGGGAGCTGGTTGCTGAAGCCATGCCCACCTAGCTCAACGACAGTGTCAGCAGCGGCAATCCACCTGACATTCAAGTGGCCACACCCTGTAATGTCTGAAACCACCCTCACTGTTAATTAGCATAATATTTCAATCAGATGTTGCTGGGGACATAATTAGTGCTGCTGCGACTGGAAGTGACCCTTTTAAATTATTTCTAGGTTATAGTATTGTATGAATACTGTCCCACTGATAAATATGGTGCAAATAGTTCTGTCTCCTTGGATAAACATGAAGTGGAAATAAAAATCAATTATAGACTGAACAGTTCCATGATAATATGTCTGTAACATTTACCACTCTCGTCTTTTAAGTCAAAAGGCACTAGGTGTGTGTGTGTGACATTAATAATTAATTGTGAAAATTAATAAAGTTAAACAACGTTTAAATTTACGAATGTAAGCATATGTAGCCAACTCAGTTCACATGAAAAGAATGAGAGAAAAGAGAGACGGTATAATCAGTGAACGCACCTTACTGACAAAAATTAACAGGGTTAACGGCAAATAAAATCCCTATTTTCCATGCCTTATAATTTTATTAGTTTTATTACATACGAAATTGGTTGATGTTTCTCATCTTAGTCTTCTTTCTTGGGCTTGAGAAAGCCAACATATATTTAAACATTAATATTATTTATTATGAGAGTAATTGACACCGACTAGAACTTTATTGTTTCACTAAATTCAGCTCAGATCTTCAGACTCGTCTGACTCGCGTTGCTGTAGAACTGTTCAGACTTACCTTCCAAAAAAATCCTATTGACTTTTGTTATCGGAGCATAGAAGGCCTTAATACTTAATGTCCACTAGAGGGGGCGACATGTTTAAAAAATCCAGTCTACTGTTTTTCTGTTTACATCAGTTTAAATGACAAACAAATACATGAATTTCATGTGTACTGCCATGAATATGCCATGTCTGTGTACAAGAATAAACTTCCCATTCTGGCTTTTTCAACCTACATCCAAGTTTCTTTTAAGATATTTATTCACTTAATGTTTGTCGATCTGGAACTTTTATTCATGAGCTCTTTATTTTAAGATGTACTAGGTGTTGATAAATCACATGCACTGAATAAAGAGCTAATGTCAGGACTCAGTCCTAAGCTAAAGCAAGGTCTTCAGGATCAGTAGCAATGTCCAATCAAGTGTGTTAGAACTGGTTGGAGCTGAACTCTGAAGCAAGGTTATTATAGTGTAGCTTTTTTAAATGAGTTTTTTTTTTTTTTTTTTTTTTTATTTTAATATCCTTTTAAATTTTGCTTTAAATTCAAGTTTAGTTTTAGTTTGCTTCTTGAATGGTTTTGTTAGTTTTAGTTTAGTTTTTATTTTGCAAACACATTTCTATTTAGTTTTTATTTTATTTAGATCCATGTTATAGTTTTAGTAATTATAGTTTAGCAGTTAACAGAACACTTCCAGTGTAGACCAAAAAAAGCAAAGCAAGACTTATTTATTTTCAGCAAAATGTAATGTTTGCACAGTTTACAGTTAACTATTGATAAAAATATCAAGGGTTTGAGATGTAAAAAAGAACCAAACAAATGCACCTTAAATTCACATAATACATGATGAACATGCATATGACCAAACATACATATTAAAGATTACATCTTTTTGAGTTTGTGTGTCTGTGTTGAATATTAATTTAGCAAAAACAGACTAATACAATCTTAAAGGTTTCAAATGTGCATTTCTTTACAATGGTTGCTTTGCAAATGTAGGGTTTGTGGGATTTTTAGGTTTGTGGGATTTTTCCCCTTAATTTCAACACCACAAAGTGCATTATTCAGCGTGACAATGCATTTGTTTTTTCCTGTTTCGAGATTAAATTCGAAATTGTCCCAAACAGGGCTCTGTCGTTTCCTACCCCCTGCCATCATTCATGTCTGTCATATTTATCAGTTAACTGATGTTGCTGTCAGCCTCTGCTAACCTCATATGCATAAAGCGCCATCTACAGATAAATTTATTATACAGCCTGTTTGGTTTTAAAGGGTTAGTTCACCCAATAATCAAAATTATGTAATTAATAACACCCTCATGTCGTTCCAAACCCGTGAGACCTCCGTTTATCTTCGGAACACAGATTAAGATATTTTAGATTTACTCCGAGAGCTCTCAGTCCCTCCATTGTAACTGTGTGCACGGTATACTGTCCATGTCCAGAAAGGTAAGAAAAACATCATCAAAGTAGTTCATGTGACATCAGAGGGTCAGTTAGAATTTTTTGAAGCATCGAAAATACATTTTGGTCCAAAATTGGCAAAAACTACGACTTTATTCATCATTGTCTTCTCTTCCGTGTGTGTTGTGAGCAAGTTCAAAACACAACATTGTAGTGATATCCGGTTTGCGAACTAATCATTCGATGTAACTAGATCTTCTTGAACCAGTTCACCAAATCGAACTGAATCGTTTAAAACGGTTTGAGTCTCCAATACACATATATCCACAGATTCGCAATTGTATCTGCTAGATCTGAATCTGCTGGAGAGCATGCTAAAGCAATAACAAATACACAGAACTTTCCCGTACAGACTATGAATGTGCAAAGAAAATCAAAAGTGAATGTGCGCTGAGTCATCTAAAAATAGAACGGCTGGCGTGCACTCCACTGCTTCATTCACATCGCCTCGGATGGTGACTTCATGTATCTGCTTTCGCTACAGATCAGATAAACAAATGCAGTAGAATGTCCAGCAGCCAAGGTAATCTGTAAAAATTGCAAGAAAAAAGGACATTTTGCATGTGTCTGTAGATCGATGCAAACTCACACATTGAAGTAGTAATGCCTGAGTACAAGACTACAAGATAGGGATGTAAGCGCTAAACTCCACTGTACTGTTCAAGTCGAAGGCAGTGAGGTTCAGAGGCCGGTTACATTGATTGTTGATACTGGTGCTTCTGTATCAGTTCTGCCAAAGAGCATGTATGATGATTACTTTGAGGAAGCTGGTTTACGGTTGAACGAACAAAAGTGTCAAATTAGACATAAGAGCCTGAATTTTTTGGGACACTTGGTTACAGCACAAGGAGTTCGGCCTGATACTGAGCACTTACAGGCAATCGTACAAGCTCCAGCTCCTAAGGATGCCTCAACTCTACATTCATTCCTGGGTATGCTCTAATGGAATAATACATTTATACCAAATTATGCTACCCTAGTTGAACCCTTATGTGCATGCATCCGCAGAGAGGGATCATTTCAGTGGAGTGAGGAAACGGAGAAATGCTTTGTCACTGTGAAGCAATTGTTGGTTGCCAGTTCAGCATTGGCATTGTACGACCCTAATTTACCATCCATCATCTCTACAGATGCATTAGATTTAGGTCTTGGTGCAGTGTTTACCCAGATTCAACCAGACAACACAGAGCAGACAGTCGCTTTTCCCTCCAGATCCTTAACTCACACTGAGAGGAAGTATGCAACAGTGGAGAAAGAGGCATTGGCATGCGTGTGGGCTGGGGAAAAGTGGAGGACCTACCTTTGGGGGTGTAAGTTTACACTACGAACTGACCATCAGGCTCTAATGACACTTCTCTGTACAAAAGGAGCAGACAGGGCGGGAATGTGCATAGCTAGATGGGCTGCACACCTGTTATGCTTTCATTATGACATGGTCTATTGTGCAGGTTCGTTGAACTGTACAGCTGATTGTCTTTCAAGTCTTCCCTTGTCATCTATAGGGCCCTATGATTTCAGCGATGCAGAAAACGTGGACGGAATCGGGGAAGCCAGTCAGAAAAATGGAATTCATGGTTTAGCGCGTAATGTGATGGAATTTGTCACATTTTTTAATGAATGAATTAAAAATAGGTCAGTATATTTAAATCAAATCACGATATGGACTAGTATCGGTAACTATTATTAAACTATTTAATTAAAGAATAATCACACAACATTTCTTCCATGTTTTAATTTTAATATTAATATTGTTTACCAAAAAATAATGTTTGCTTAATTTTCAATAATTAAAAGATAAATTCATGTTTTATGCCTTCATTTGATAATTAGGAAAATGTAAAAACAGATTTTGAGGGGAAAAAAACATTTCATAAGGCTACTGTAAGAAAACATTTAATAAATTAAGTTGTTTTTATATATTTAAATAATTAGACATGCTAAAACACAAAATTAGGTAACAATAAAACATATGGTGAAGAAAAAACAAACCATTTCATAGGGCCCTAAACTTAATTGTATAAGTTTCCTGATTTTAATTAATTAGACATGCTTTTTGATTAATACAATTTAATTTAGCCATTAAAAAAAAGTTGAGAAAAATGTAAACAGAAAAAAAAACGGATTCCAGAAAAATTTAAACTGGGAAAATGGAATTTGGAAAAAAATGTAATGGAATTTGGGAAAAAATAAAACTGATTTCATGGGGCCCTACATCTACCAGAGACATGGACTCGGACTCAGACCCTGAGCTAGTTGCATTGCTGTCAATATTTCTTATGTCAGTGACTCCAAAGGAGTTTGCTTCTATGGCCTGTTCTGAGCTTTCTACCCTGCGTGCTAAGATTGAAAAGGGATGGCCAGCTTCAGCGAAAGCCCTGGATTCCTCGCTGCAAGCGTACTTCAAAAAGAGACATGAACTTTGCGTGACAAACAATCTGGTGTTCAGGGGTCCACGGTTTGTGGTTCCAGGGGCATTGCACAGAACCATGGTCACTTTAGCACATGAGAATCATCAGGGCATAGTAAGGACCAAACAGCGGTTGCGGGAGCTGTATTGGTTTCCAGGAATAGATGCTATGGTTCAAAGTTAGATTGCATATTCGTTGTGCCAGGAGCATGTTTGTTGTGCCAGGAGTCAAACAAGACGGCTAAGATAAGCGCTTCTTTATTACAGCCGGTGCCTCTTCCTAACAGTCCATGGTTGAAGTTAGGTTTGGACATAATAGGACCCCTTGAGACAGCTGCTTATGACTGTAGATATGCTATTACGCTGATCGACTATTACTCAAAATGGCCTTTACAACACCTGTAGTCCTTGGATTCCTGAATTCTCTTTTCAGTAGGCATGGAAACCCTGAATGGCTGGTAACAGATAATGGAACACAACTTATTTCTTCAGGCTTTATTGCTTTCTTGGATGAACGAAACATTGCACACACAAAAACATCCATATACCATCCTGCAGCCAATGGGTCTGTGGAAAGATTCAACAAGGTTCTTAAGGACTGTGTTAATGGCCATTTTGCTAAAGGAACCATGGAAACAAGCAGTCTTGGACTTTTTGCAAACATATCGTTCCACTCCACATGCAATGACTGGTGTTTCACCATTTGAAATGTTGTACAGTAGGAAAATGAGAACCAAACTTACTGTGTTCACATCTCACTCCAGTTACACACGAGACCAGGAGGTCAGACAATGAGTGTCAATTCGTCAACACAAAATTAAGCAATACTCTGATGTGAAACGAGGGGCTCGGGTGTCTACATTTCAGGTGGGGAATAAAGTGTGTATATGCAAACCGACGAATGTTCCCAAAGAACAAAGTTCACACGGCCAGTGGAAATAGAGAAGCAAGTGGGGCCAAGCACATACAGATTGGCAGATGGAAGACTGTAGCACTCTTCTCACTTGTCTTTGTTTCCAGAGGTCTTGAAGTAGACCTCAGATCAGTCTGCTGTTGATATTTTAGTGGGAAATGCTCCGAACACTGAACAAAGCACAGAAAGACGTTCTGTTTGACAGTGCAAACCACATTTGTGGTTGAAAGACTATGAAACTAAATAAGAGTATACAGTGGTTTGAATTACTGACTGTATGTAGGTAAAGCCAGTTGGAGATTGAATATAGTCATGTTATGATTTTGTAATTCTGTTGTAATTATGAATCAAGACGTGAAATTGAGAATTTAAAAGATGTAATTACATTTGTTTAACTACTGTAAAGGAACTTAGTTGTAATAAGGTGAAACCTTACCCTTATTTGTTCATATCAAAATTTAGAACTGTTTTGAGTTAATTGGTACTACTTGAAATTGTTTATGTAAAGGGGGAGATGTGGTTTCCTGTTATTCAGTATAATAATTACTGAGACCACTAGAGGAAGTAGGATTGAAGAGGAAAATACAAGGAGAAGAGGAGAGTAGAAAAGAAGAAATATTAGGCAGAGTTGTGTGTGTTAATGGTAAGAAATAAAGAAAACATGTAACCCGTTCCCCTGCTGTACTTGGCTTCATATTGATAACTAGAACACAACAATTATAGTCCTGAGCACCAAGTAAAAAGGATAATCTGAATAGGAATGCTCTCCTCTTCCTTTTCCCTCCCCTACTTCACTTCCTCAGAGATTGAGCCAGTTGTGAAATTAGTTAGTTCTCAGTATCAGTAAGTTTTGAGTGATAATTTGATAATAAGAAAAAAAAAGCAGCCAACGACCTGTAGTGGCAGAGAAAGGAACTGCGAGACTGCGACACAAGTGGACACCTGATACCCAGCCTGAACCACCAGGATCTGACAAGCATCATCCTCTCCTTGGCACACAGCCTCACGGGCCAATGAGTTAAATTAACTGAACTTGCATGTCACCAAGTTCTACAGGGAACTGACACATGCTAAATGAGAGAAAGCACAGAACAGATGCAAATAACCTTCCATAATGGCGCAACAAAAGAAAATCACCAATCTTGAGGAGGCTCTAACAGCTGCTGGACACCAAGCGCAGCTGGAAAAGCTTTAAGACAGGACTTGGAAAGAGAAATGTTTAACACAAAGTCACTTTTAAAAACAGCGTATGTGGAACTTAATGAGAGAGACACCAGAGCTGAGGCCTTAGAAGGCCAACTGCATGCAGTCAGAGCTGAAGTCCAAACCTTGACTCAGCACTTATGCAACATTAAAGAGGCGCTTGAGATGGTTCAGTGAGAACTAAAACAGTCCTGCAGACTACGCATGGACTCACGTGAAAGACAGCCTGCTGAACATCACACCGCGATCAGTGCAAGCCCACTCACCCCTGTACAGAGCTGTGAAGGGGGGAACCGAAGCCTTCTGCTGGACACTTCAAGTTATCTCCCTGAAAACCTTTGCAGCTGCAGAAAGAAAAAACTTAATTCAGGAAAACCGAAACAATGCCTGTGAATGCCACTTGCAAGCAGCCCAAGCTGAAATCTAAGTCCTTACTCAGCAACAGAGATCCTGAGGACATCAAAAGAACTGATCCTGAGAGTGGATTCACAAACTTCTGACTCCTTGCCTGACACAACACGTCATCAGACCCCTCCAAGGGAGGAGCATTCCTTAAAACAAGTCAACACCCCACAAGCAGCCAGACAATATTGGATGGAGCAACGGGTCCACATGCCCAACAGTGAAACCTCTACCAACAAAACTCAGACAATTTCAAGTCGGTGCTGCCACAAGCCAGGCGACACTGCAAACATCAGATTTCCAGTGACGTTCAAGCAAAACAGAGGGCTAACAACCACCTGCTGCTCTCCTGCCATCATCACTAGGTCAGTCTGAAATTCTCTGCACACTTAGAATCTCCATAGCAATTCCCTGCAATACCTGGAACCACCTCCACTCTCACCAGTGAAAGTATAACCCAACTGATCCACATCCCGGGTACCACAGATAGCCTACTGGCTAAAAACATAAACAACCATCTTACCTAGCCCAACTCACTTTAGGATGACAGGTGACACAGCCCACAACCTGCTGCATAGGCTCAAGGACCCACACCTTGCTACAGCCTACTACACCCCAGCGCACCACCTGACAGCATCCACCATGAAACCACAACCACTCCTGGAGGCACCAACAGCAAGAGAGCCACCTCCATCTCAGAATCAGATCAGAATCAGAATTAGATTTATTCGCCATGTGCGCACAAACACACAAGGGATTTGTTTTTTTTAAAGGTGCTCCTGGTACATACAAACATACATGCATACATACACATCTGACATATGAACAACAAAAATACAAATAAATTTAGCAAGACTTAGCAATAAATAATGTGACAGAATCTGGAACAGTAGATTGATTTATGTACAGATTTGTGCATTTTTACTCTTTATAGAACTGTATAAATAATAGAATTATGCATATGTATTTACATAATACTTGAAAAGGCAATAATTAAAAATGTATAATTACGGAACTGAATTACAGAACACAGGTGATGATTGATATGTTAACAGTTTAAGCTGTAGATGGCATGGTGGGAAAAAACTTTTTATGTCTAGATGTTCTAGTGCCCAGAGATCTCTAGCATTTGCCTGAGGGGAGAAGTGCAAACAGGTTGTGCCCGGGGTGAGAGGGGTCTTGTTACCTGCCCGTTTCTTCACTCTGTAGTTGTAAGTTCTGATGACTGGGCATGTGCACACCAATGATCCTTTCTGCAGTCCTAACAGTCCATTGCAGTCTTCTTAAATCTGATTTCCTGGCTGACCCAAACCAGACAGTTAGGCCATCCTTAAAAATATTCTTGTTTGCCGTAACCCGACCGACCCTGTCAATTTAGGACCGACTCAATTTATTTTTTATGCTTTTAGTCCGACTTGCCGATTGTAAATTTGCGTTAAGACCGACCAATTTTTTTTTTACTCTTCAAACAACTAATACAAAAGCAATAGAATAATATTAATTATATTTAAGTAAGTATTATAAATGTATAAATTTCCTAGGCCTACATACAAACGGAGGCTATCTTCCTTAATTAAAAAAAAGCCATTGACATCATCTATGTTTACACTATTGGTTATTGGATGTCACACTATGGCCTGTGCGTTTGCTTCATCTCATACTCTCATTCATAGTCAGAGTCAACGGTTTGCGCTTGGTAATGATGGCTGCGGCTACAGTAAACAAAATGTTTGCGGTCACTGTTCAAAGTCATACGGGTTTGGGCACCATAATACATCTAAAACATTCATTAAAACAGCTCTACACCGCTTTAACTTGGCACGAAGTTCTGGAAAAACTGTGCCCAGATCTTTTCCCATCCCTTCTACCGTCTAGACTAAAACCGTGACTGTCACTTTATGTTCGAAAATCTATTGCACGAATCGATTGGACCAACCAACACAAGTTTCGAAAACGAAAATAGGAAATTGATTTTAACGACCTTCTCTTGGAGCGCCTCCAGGATTTTTTTTTTTTTGGAGCGCGTCCAGTTTTTTATTTTTTTTTGGAACATGCATCACACAGCAACTGCAGCTTCAGACACACACGCATAACAGCAAATAATACTTCTGCACAATGTTTCTCTTTTTACAACAAAAATGTGAATTCTGCCAGTATTCAGACAGTCTCATGCATAAAGATACAGATTCGGGCTAGAATCGCCTAGGGCTGTCAACATAGCTGAAAAACTAATTTTTTTACTTAAATATGATCAAAATTCGAATTGTATTCGAATTTAAAATGCATAATTTCAGTTAGGGTGAAGAACAGCTTTTTGCTTCTCTTCTGAGGCCTCAAGATAGCGCATCGAGCTAAATTTTACTGCACGTTTATTCAAAGCATTAGAATACATGACTGAAAAAACAACATAATATTTAAAATAATTTTTATGAACCAATTATTAATTAAGTTGCTTAAAGAACTATATACAAAACAGTGTCATGTATGCATGCATTGATAAATAAATAAAAAGGGCAGAAAACCAGTCTCACAGAATATTTTTTTTTTTTTCATTTAAAAACATGAGATGCAGTGGGATGGGGAGCAAAAACCCAACATAAAGTATCGAGATATTTTTAGAAAATTAAATTAAATACATTAATTTTACATGTCTTTCTAAACATGCGGCTCTCTTGTGCGAGACGCGAGTCCAACGTTGTCCCTCTAGAAAATGCACGAAATATGCGTTCTGTGTGAACGGCTTGGTTTCAGTTTTGATGTAAACAAGATCTTCTCCACATTGATGTTGTCTTTTTTTTCTTTCTTTTTTTTGTAGTGGCTTCAACTGGATAGGCTAACACAACCTTATAATGCAATGCCACATACATCGTCATCGTATCTCGTGCTCCACTGATAAAGATCAAGTATACTTCGGCCCGACACTGTCTGCATTCGTCACCGTCATCCGTGTGTGGGCATTTTTTGAGACCGCGCTGGCGGTGTGCGTACACGAGGTGAAAGATGAGACAGCAGCTACAGCGTGTCGAGATTTTGAAAGTTGTGTAGACACGGCTGTGCGAGCGGCGAGATGGAATGGAACATGGAAGTGTGGAATGGAATGGAACACTGTGATGTACCGGGTCTCATAAGGCAGCTTCCTTAATGCACACCTAAAATTCGAATGCGAATGTGGATTTTTATTTTAAATTCTACGAATATTCGAAAAACTATTTTTTTGACAGCCCTAGAATCGCCTAAGCGATTTTTTGTTGTTGTTGACATTTCTGATCGTAAACACAGCCATGTTGAAGCCTGCAGTAAATGTTTTGCATTATGGCAGTCCACTCTGCTTATTGTTTTTCGAAAATGTTGCACTCCTGTTTGTCATTGTGTACGTAACTTCACGCCAATAAATCATCAGAAATATTGGTCTTTATATTCGTCCTGCCTGTTGTCCATGGATTTATCTATATTTGGTGTTATTTGCAGAATAAAACTTATTTAGACATGCAAAATCGATTTTACAATCGATTCAATGAACACTTGTCACTCAAATCACACAGGATTTTTTTCACAAAAGTGACTACCCAAGAAAGCAATTGTAGGTTGCATTGATACCTAGCGGTGGATGCAAGTAAAACAGTATAACAGTACCTCATTTTTTTTCTTCTCACCTGAAATTCATGCAATAAACATGTTTTTGACAAAGATTTTAATTTGTTTGTGGTCTATATAGCCTGCATCAAAATGAGGTTTGCAATTATGCGCCCGAAGGCACGGGTTGAAGACCCAGTCAGTGACCGTCACGATATGCTAAATTTTCTTTTTTTTTCACATTGAAACTTAAAAAAAAAAAAATAGACCGACGTACCGACCGTTTTTTTTTTAAATTACTGTTAATGCAAACCAAAATATTTTTAAGGATGGCCTTATAGAAGAGCACAGAACAGACTCAATAATAGCCGAGTAAAACTGTGTCATCTGTCATCTGGGAGAGCAAGGGGGTTCCTCCTGAAGTCCATGATAATTTTTGAGCGTGTTGAGCTCTAGGTTATTGAAACTGCACCAGACAGCCAGCTGCTCAACCTCTCATCTGTAAGCAGACTCGTCACCGTCCTGAATGAGGCAGATGACTGTGGTGTCATCTGCAAATTTCAGGAGCTTGACAGAGGGCTCTTTAGATGTGCAGTCATTAGTGTAAAGGGAGAAGAGCAGTGGGGACAGAACGCAGCCCTGAGGAGCTTTGGTGCTGATGTTGGAGTTGGATGTAATTTTTCCAAGCCTAATTAGCTGCTGTCTTTCTGTCAGGAAGCTGGTGATCCACTGACAGATGGAGGTGGGTACAGAGAGCTGTGTGAGTTTATTCTGAAGGGTGTCCGGGATGATGGTATTGAAAACGGAGCTGAAGTCCACAAACAAGATCCTTGCATAAGTCCCTGGTCTGTCCAGATGTTGGAGGATATAGTGCAATCCCATATTGACTGCATCATCCACAGTCCTGTTTGCTCTGTAAGCAAACTGCAGGAGGTCCAGCAAGGGTCCAGTAATATCCTTCAAGTAGCCCAGCACCAGTCTTTCAAATGACTTCATGACCACAGATGTTAAAGCAACAGGTCTGTAGTCATTAAGTCCTGTGATTTTTTGTTTCTTGGGTAAGGGGATGTTGGTGGACCATTTAAAGCAGGAGGCGACTTCACAAAGCTCCAGGGATCTGTTGAAGATCAATGTGAAGATTGATGATAGCTTGACAGCACAGGCTTTGAGTGATGTAGGATGTCATGGTGTCAGTAAGCTCAACCAGATCAGTAGCTGCAGCCTCAAAACACTCCAATCAGTAAGTTCAGAGCAGGCCTGTATATCTTGCTCTGTTTCAGCAGTCCATCTCTTTATAGTTTTTACTACAGATTTGAGTTTCTGTCTGTAGGGTGGTAGAATATGTACTAAACAGTGATCAGAGAGTCCCAGTACTGCTCGTGGGACATAGTGGTATGCATAATTGAAAACACTGTAGCAGTGGTCCAGTATATTGCTGTCTCTGGTGGGATGTGATGTTTTGTCTATATTTAGGGAGTTCACAGGTGAGATTAGTTTTATTTAAAATCACCGAGAACGATAATGAAAGAGCCCGGATAGCATTGTTCTGTGTGTGTGATCTGATTGGCCAACAGTTCTAGTACGATGCTCACATGCACATCAGGAGGAATGTATACACTCACCAGAATAAAACTCTCAGTGTGAATAAAAAGGCTTGCATTTAATAAATAAACCTTCCAAATTTGGGCAGCCAAATTTGGTTTTAAAACTGTCACATCTGTACACCAGCCTTCAGTGATATAAAAACATAATCAACCACCTCTCGTTTTCCCAGATGAAAACGTGGAAAACGATTTCATCAGCTCTAAACAGCTGGAAGCCCATTAGATGTAATGCGCCATCCGGGATTGCTCTGTTCAGCCAGTTTTCCATGAAGCAGAGCACAGCAGAGTTTAAAAAATACTTGTGCGTGTGAGGAGTTGTTCATCTGATTTATTTGCTAGGGAGGGCAGATTCGCCAGATGAATGCTCAGCAGCGCCATCCTAAATCCATCCTAAAATCCAATTGTTGGAATTTAATGTGCACGCCGGTGCGCATCCCTCACTTGCGTCACCTGGAGTGCTTGTATAGGAACGTAGCTACTCTAAATAAAATGTCCAGTAAAACATCTGAATCAAATGTCGGCAGAAAGTTATTTGGTGTGCTATTTCTGATGTCCAGTAGTTCATTCCAAGTAAAGCTGATTGGAAAAACATTCCATCCATGGTGCCAACTGGAAGTATATATAACTCTCAGCCGTGAGTGGCAGGTTCGTGTCTGATTGCTCTGCACCTTTGACGTCACTCACTGCTGTCTAATGGACAGACAACAGTATTCGAATGCGGGGAAATTATGAAGCATTTGGATCAATCAGACACATCTATTCGTTATATTAACAAATAATAATAACAAAGAGTTGTAAAACTTCCCTTAAAAAATCCCAGATCCGGCAAGAATGGATTTCACGCAGGACAGATATGGGCTGTATCTGGGCCGACACTATATTGCTGTCTGGGAATTTTAATATTTCCTTGTACATTACTATGATCACAATTATTCATTTTGTGACATGCTTTAATGTAGACACAAACTATGCCAATAAAGTACATAAAACTGAATAGAAAATCATACTTAAAACCAACAAATCATGTAACTTATTGCATTGTTTTTTCTATTTATTTTTAAAAAGAACAAATCAACCAATAAAGAGTGAGTGTATAAAGTATGCAGTATATAATAGAAATGTAACAGATAGACACATGTGACTTAATCATAAGAATTTATTACAGATGTGTCAAAGAGCAGTACCACAGTAATCCAAATGATGATGTATTGCAGTTGCAGTCCACTCTGGCATAATATAATAGTAGTGTGAGGAGCAGGGCATAATTTAAGTTGTCAAACGCTGAAAATACTATCCTGATCCACTCCGTCAAGGCGTGCGTTTCTCATTCAAAACACGCATCACCGGAAACACGGCATGTCGCAATCTCTGACGAAACTGGCGAGTGCCAATGAGCGTTTGATATCGCTTCCGTAAAACATGTTGAAAAACTTCTTAACGGCACATTTTTAAATAGTTACTATAGCTACAGAGGAAGGGTATACATATCGCCAATGAATGCGGTTTGAATTTGGATCTGTTCCTCACACAAAGCATCACATGTATACAGGATTTAAATAAAATAAAATACTTTCATGATCATTTTATTTAATGCTTTGTGCATGACAGCATACATATAAAAATTATGTGCCCCCACTCTCTATTATAGATCAGTGTGTGTCCCATAGTAAACCAAATAAATATTACATGATAACGGTTAAATACTCTCTCTATTTCTCTTTCTTTTCATGTAAGGATTCTAAGATTATTTGTACCAAGAATAATAATATAAAATTTAATAAAATTATAATTAAATGCAGTCTAATGCACTTGACTGATTTGCTTAATTTTTAAATGGTATGCATTTACCATTTTGCTTGATTGAGCTGAGGACCATGGGCCCTGTCCAGTAGGGGGCCTTTCTCAATAACATTTGTTTGATTTGTTCAGTTATATGCTGGTCAGACATTATGAGCTGCATTTCAATTGTCAAACTGGTATTTGTCATTATTATTTTACATACAACAAGGATAAGCAATGTTTGTCCTGGAGTGCTGCTGTCCTGCAGAGTCCTCTGAGTTAAGCTCCGACCCTGAAAAAAAAACCCCTCACCTGTGTTACCATACAGACACCTGCACCTTGTATGCCACACCGTCGTCTAGGATGAGTGGAAGGGGGTTTCGGCTGCGGTTACGCCAGGTTCTGTGGAGAGAGGAACAGAAGGATGGTAAGGTTTCAGGAGTGACACATGGAATGTAGGGTGAATGCGATACTCAGGTGTAAGATTAATAAGGGAATTAAGATCAATATACTCATATATACAATATAATTGAAGATGAGTGGCGCCGATACAGGATGGCTGCCTCCGTGACGTGCTCTGCAGTTTAGCTTCTAAATCTGACCTCAGAAGACTACAGAGGGTAGTCCCGACTGCTGAGCGAATTATCGGTACAACCCTCCCATCTATTCAAGAACTGAAGAGTGAGCAAAAGGGCTGTTAAAGTCACTCTGGACCCCTCACATCCAGCACACTCCCTCTTTGAACTGTTGCCATCTGGTCGACGCTACAGAGCACTGAGCACCAGAACGACCAGACACAGGAACAGTTTCTTCCCTCAGGCAATCCATCTTATGAACAGCTGATAATAACTGTGGGACACACTACACTATTTATATTTATATACACTACACTTTCTATCCAACACACATACTTAGCGTACACTTAAATCTTTTGCACATAATATACATGTACATACATGGAACACACTACACTACTTGATTTGATTTGATTTGATTTTATTTTATTTTCACAACAAAAAACATTAAAAAAAAACAAACAAACAAACAAACAAAAACAAACAAACAGTGTTATACATTTCACAAAAAGAATGTGATGGACAATTGCCGAAAAACCCTCAAGGGGCTTAATTAGTGGCAATCTCCATAGGAACAATTATATTTAACAAATTAAAAACATATTGTAAAACAATGTAAAATTGGATTTAAAGCACAAACCCATACGGAAAATTCAAACAACTTAGTAACAATAATTTTACTCTCTGTTTAAACTGTTCTTTAGAAACCTCAACAAATGATGGGGGAAGACTATTCCATACCTTTGACCCTCTGTATAATATACTAAACTGTGTTTGAGTCGTACGAGAGTAGGGAGGCCTAATAAGACGACTACTACGAGTCGGATACTGATGAAATTCATTATTAAGAATAAAAATATTACAAAAATGCTGAGGAAATAACTTTTTTATAGAGCTATAAACGAATAAAGCAATTTGAAGCTGATTCACTTGGTAAACACTAAGAATACTTGCCTGAGCAAACAGTGATTGGGAGGGGTGTCTACGATTTACACAAAATATTATTCTTAAAGCTCGCTTCTGAAGTCGAAAAATAGATTCTAGTTTAGTTGGGTGGGTACTAGCCCAAGCAACATTACAGTAATTGATATATGGATACAACATTGAATAATACAACATAATTGCAACTTTTTTGTTAATCAAATGCCGTATTTTTCCTTATATACCGACCACTTTGGCTATTTTTGTACTTATGGCACTAATTTGAGGTTTGCAAGATAAAGAGTCATCTAGTATAACGCCGAGGAAACAAGCAGATCTAACATTGTTAATGGAGATATTATCAATTTGAATTTTCATTGAAGATTTAAATGTGTTAGACTTAATACCAAACAATATGTAACTTGTTTTTTTTATGTTAAGTGACAATTTGTTGGACTTGAACCAAGTAGATAACTTGTCAAGTTCTTCATTAACTACTTTTATTAAGATTTCTGGATTTTTATGGGAATAAAATACACTTGTATCGTCTGCAAATAAAATTTTAGAAAGTTTATCTGAGACATTAGGGAGGTCATTAACATATAATAAAAATAACAAGGGACCCAAGATGGAACCCTGCGGTAAGCCGCACTGAAGGAGAAGGAAAGGGATTCTGTCCCATTATAATTAACAGATTGATATCGGTCTGAAAGATAATTGGTGAACCAGAGTAGTGACTTGTTTCGTATACCATAATGTGAAAGTTTTTTTAACAGGATGGAATGGTCAACGGTATCAAATGCCTTTGAAAGATCCAGAAAAATACCTATAGTGTTTTCATTTCTATCTTTTGCTTTATATATCTCAGTCAAAAAATGGACAAGTGCCATGTAAGTGGAATGTTGTTTCCTAAAACCATACTGGTGTGCATATAAAATATTATTTTTGTCCAGATGTTTAATTAATCTTGAGTAAACAAGTTTTTCGAGAACTTTGGACAGGGCTGGTAACACAGAAATTGGTCTATAATTGTTAAAAATAGCATGGTCATCTTCTTTATAAACTGGTGTAATTTTCGCCATTTTCAACTCTACAGGTACAATTCCTTGGTCTAGGGAAAGATTATAAATATAAAGTAATGGTTTAATGATATCGGGATAAATTGCTTTTAATATTTTACTGTCAATCATATCATGTCCTGGTGAACAGTCTTTTAAATTGATAATTATATCTCTAATCTCATCCTCGGTAACAGAAGTAAAGTTAAAATCCTCAGACACTGGAAAATTCATGTATTCTAGTGGTCCAAAATGACTAGGTGGAATTTTAGAAGCCAATGTTGGACCTACATCAGAGAAAAAGACATTAAATCTTTTGGCAGTTTGTTGCGGATCTGAAACAATAGAATCGTCAATCTTAAATTCATTTGGTAAATGCTTTTTAGAATGTGTTTTATTAAGAATACAGTTAATGGTTCTCCATAAAGAAGATGCATTATTTTTATATTCGACCAATTTCCTATTGTAATAATGGGTTTTTGCTCCTCTTATGACATGATTTAATCTGTTTCTATATTTTTTGAATTGCAATAGATGAAATGGAGTAGGACAAAGAATGTATTTTTTATATAATTTATTTTTGATTTTCATGGACTTTATGATAACTGGAGTTATCCACGGTTTGGACAATTTGCGCTTCAAAGGCACTGATTGGAGAGGAAAACACGAGTTGTAAACCTGAGTAACATTTTTTATAAACAATGAAAAGGCCTTCTGGGTATCTACTTTTTGATAAATTTCACTCCATGATATTTGCCTTACAGCGTGTCTGAAATTTATCAAATTTCTTTCACTAAAAATTCGTCTATATTTAACGTTTTGTATAGGGGGGCAATTTTCAGTCTCATCAGCAGTGATCAAAAATATGGGACAGTGATCAGCCACATCAATGCACAGGACACCGGATTTCATAGTCTTATTATACAAATTAGTAAAAATATTATCTATACGAGTTGCTGAGGTATTAGTCACTCTGGTGGGAACTGAAATCATAGGATTAAAGCTATAAGAAGACATAGTATCAGTAAATTCTTGAATTAACATATTTCCCTGACTATTTTCAATATTAATGTTAAAGTCACCCATTATGTAACAATTTTTCCTTTCATTAGAAATGATGTCCAGTACATTTGAGATGTCTGTAATAAATGCAGAGAGGTCACAATTAGGTGGTCTAAAGATACATAAAATTATTGCTAATTTAGTTTCTACTGCTACTACTTCCGAAGAAGAATTAAAAAGCTTTTCAAAGTCACATCTTTCTTTATAATGTAGACTAGAATTGATAAACAGAGAAACCCCTCCACCCACCCTTCCCTCTCTACATCTAAAAATATGTTTGTAATCTTCTAAATGAAAATTCCCAGCTGTTTTGTCAGTCAGCCATGTTTCAGTAAGCCCTATCACATTAAAGGTATAATTTAGATTTTCAAGGCAAGTGGATAAACCCTCAAAGTTTTTAGATAAACTACGAACATTAATATGAAGGAAAGAAAGATATTTTTCAGTACTAAGAGAATTTGTCAGAGTTTTGAAAGTACTTTCACAATAGTATTCAGAGGTGCCAAAATAATTCTGTTGTAGTTGGAGAATATTATTTTGGTCTGGATCAGGAGAAATCATCATGCATGTGGACTAGATCAAAATAAATTGACATGCATGTACAATGAGAGGAATTATTTGAGCTTCACTGGTAGTTGCCATCTGATGTTATTGACGGGGTTTAACTATGAGCCGATCATAGCTAATAACAGCAAAGTTTCCCCTCTCTCTGGCCTCCTTCATAGCTGGAAACAGTTCGGCCCTCTTCTTCCTAATGCGATCAGAAAAATCTTCATTAACATAGACACCAGTGTTTTTGAGATGAGCTTTCGCCTTTGTGAGAATAAGTTCTTTGTCCTTGTAACGTAGAAATTTTACAACAATTGGTCTTGGTTTTGTGGTTATTTGCTGTTTCAAGTTTCCAATACGATGAGCTCTTTCAATTTACATACATTTAAATATCAAATACATTTCGGATCAATTTTAAGCTTGTCATTAAAAAATTCCCTCACCTTCTTCTCAGAGTCTGGCCACGATTCAAATGCGTTATCCTGGGTTAAGCCATCAATTATCAGATTATTTCTGCGACTCTGGTTATCAAGGGAATCAATTTTTAAGGCAAGATCTTTCTCTTCAGAGTTAGTGCACAGTGAGGACAGTTGCTGCAATTGAGATTCAAATGAATCCACCTTCTTCTCCATTGCCCTAAGATCGTCAATTTGAGCTTGGGAGAACTGAAGGCTGGTCTTCACTTCCTGCACATCTTTAATGATCCCATCAATTCTGGTATTTACAGAATCCAGCATTGTTTTTGTAAAAGACAAGAAGCTTGATTCTTGTCTATCGAGCATATTAGTGTAAAATTTCCTTTGTTCTTCCAACATATCTTTCAAAATGTCCATAGTAACAAAGTCTTCTTCATTGTGAAGAGCTTTCTTACTGCTACTTTGTGACATGATTACCTGTTTTGTTGGATTATTGTGGATTGGAGAAAGGCCAGAGGCCTGGCCAGGTGATCCACTCAGGCAAGATCACTCAATAGGAAGAAGGCCCAGGCTGATTAGGATCCGTCAAATATCAGCTCTTTCAAAAACCATCCAGTTCTTTAAGTTCAGTAATCCTGTGTTTCAATAATCAAGGATTCAAGTGTTTCAAGAATTCAATAATCCTGTGTTTGTCGCAAAAAACTTCAGACTTCCACTTACTCTCCACACCTGACTCTGATCAGTTCACTTGGAACTGATCAGTTACTTATATTTATATTTATATACACATACACTTATTTATCCAACACACATACTTAGCGTACAGTTAAAACTTTTCCACATAATATACATGTACATACATAAATGCTCATTTTAATATACCTGCCATACATTGTCAATTTGTATATTGTCAATCCTTACCCACCTATTTGTATTTTTTTGTATTTTTATTCCTTATTGTGTTTTTTGTTCTGTCGCTGTTATGTTGCACTGCGGAGCTCTGTCACGAAAACAAATTCCTCGTATGTGTGAACATACCTGGCAATAAAGCTCATTCTGATTCTGATTCTGATAATAAACTCAAAGGGGATTGAATTACAGTGGATAAGAACTGAATTAGTATGAAAATTATTCAGAATGAATATTTAACACTTTATCACTTTAACTATTCGTCCACCGATAAATTGAGATTAAGTTATTTTATCAATTCTGGACAAAATATTATCCCGTGGCCTACGGTAATAATATCATGAAATTATTATAACTGATTATGAGCAAGGTAACAGAATCTACAGTTTAAAGCAGTAACTTGTAAGCACACAGCACAAGACACTGGTATGTAAAATCAAACAATGCTTTATTGAACTACTCTAATACACACAAACTAAACTAACTTAAACACACAAACATTAATTCAAACAGTGACAGAGAAAAGTGATGTTTTAACAGAGGGTGAATGGAGTCCCAAGTGTCTAGCGTTATACACTATTTCTTGACCGCAACCTGAGAGAATCAATCTACTAGCACTGTAATCTTCGTTTTCTTAATAAGATTTGCACCAGTTTCAGCCAGAATTAGGAGATATTGTGTACTTGCGTTTGGATGCTCCTGTGGGCGCGTGCGTTCCCTTCTGTAACGAAGTTGCTGGAGAGGGAATCTCTGGCGCTGATTGGCTCTTGCTCTCTCAGAACCAGTAGTCGACAGATGGTATGTCCAAGGGCTCCCCTGACCAAGGAAATAGTGGAGGTTGGTAACCGAGTACGCACTGGAATGGTGTGAATCCGGTTGATGGTTGGCATAGGGAGTTTTGTGCATACTCAGCCCACCCCAGGTACTTTTTCCAAGAGTCCTGGTGGCCGTGACAGAAGGTACGGAGGAAGCGACCGATCTCTTGGATCTTCCTCTCTGTCTGCCCGTTCGACTGCGGATGATATCCTGATGATAGGCTGACGGACATACCTAGGAGCGAGAAGAAGGCTCTCCAAACCTGAGGGATGAATTGAGGTCCTCTGTCTGATACTATGTCCTCGGGGATGCCAAAGCACCGGAAGATGTGGTTGAACATGAGCTCAGCAGTCTCCATGGTGGTAGGCAGTCCCCTTAAAGGAAACAAACAACAGGATTAAAAAAAAATCTATCAACTGTAAGGGAAACAGGTCAATTTAGCTCAAAAGGAATCATTTAAGATTTTTAAGGTAATTTGAACAGAATCACTGTTTCACGGCTGATCACTGAGATGGCCAGCGCTTCAGTGAATGAGCCGTATAACATCAAATCTGCACTGGATAGTGATAACCAAACTATAGTGAAAACACTATTAATTAGCACAGTAACAAGATCGGCAGTTAAGACATTAACTTGTAAGCACAAAATACAATATACTTCTCTTTTCAATATGAATAAGGCTTTATTCGATAAATCGAAGACATATACACTAATCTAACACATAAGCACATGCACTCACACATTCACACAAGTTGCAGGAAGATAGAAAGTTAGGAAAGAATGAGTTTAAGAGAATGAAAATGTGAAATCCCAAGTTTACAGCAATACGTGAAATTGCATAGACATGAACAGCCATCAATCACTTAATTAACCCTCGCATTGAGTTCCTCAATGAGGTTAAAATTATATTAGATACACCAGTATAGATCAGAGTCTGGAGGTTACTTGCATTGTCTGTGTAAAGGGGTTCCCTTTGTTGTCGTTGGAAAGGGGGTTTCCCAAGGTTGCTGATTGGCTGGACATTCAGTAGTGTTTCAGTAGTCGTTGAAGTGAAGTCTTGGGAAGCCCGTGGTTGGGCGTTGGCTGACGATGCGGAGTTGTGCGCTGGTTGAAGTTGAACGGACACTCAAGATCAGACTCGGAGACATGGTAGTCAAATGTGTGGGTTACATATAAATGAATATGGAGTTAAGCAATGGACTTTTTCAGTTCATTTTGGTGAATCTCTAAAATTCTAAAATAGAATCTATAAAAGACAATTTCTGTGCCATTCTCTGACATAAAGATGTTCTATGATTCTATGGTCAAAAGGTCCCCTTAGGAATTTCAGTCTGGTTGTGCTAGGTGGGTGAAAGTCAATCCAACGATCTTGTTTACTCTCATGGCTTTACTTGTGAGGGTCAGACTGTGCATCTCTGATTACTTGCCCCAAATTTGACAATCTCTTCTCCAAACTGAAATTGTCAATAATTGTTCTAATGGTGTTAATGTTGAAAGCTGTTCTGTGAAAGAGTTGGTCGGTTGGTTATCTTGTTTCTGACTTGAGGCATTAGGAATTGGTTTACAACATCCTGTTGCCTTTCTAAGGAATTCGGCTCATGTTTCAACCGTGGTCCTGATCGACTCTTTAATTTGTCTGGTTCGGGTCTGATACGCTACACAACAACCACAAAGATACAGGTAAAGTCTTTCGAAGCCGGTAGGTCCGTGATGAAATCCACCCCTTGGTGTGACCATGGTTGGGAATGGGCAGAGGTAGGAGTTGGTAGATGATGTAAGCTCCAGATGGTAGATGATGTAAGCTCTTCAATATGGCGTATTCCTTAAATCCTTGCACGTACCTCCTGACATCAGATGCCATGTTGGGCCACCAGAAGCGTTCCTTTAGCAACAAGAGGGTTTCATTGACCCCAGGGTGGCCAGTGCCTAGTGAGGTGTGAGCAGAGTGGATGAGTGTAGTGCGCCGAGTCCTGGTGATGTACTCTAAGCCTGGTGGGCAACCTGGTGGAGTATATCGTCATTAGCGTTTTCATTCTAACCAATCGCTGTTTTCTTTTCTACTCTCCTCTCTCTCGCTCCAGTTTTTCACACGTTCATCAAACAACTATGGTTAGAATATTTCATCAAGCACGGTGAGTAATGGCCTCTCCTGCTATTATTATTTGCACCTCTTGCCACATGTACAGTTTATCCATCTCTGTCGCTGATGAGGGATTCACATGTGATAAATGCAGGGAAATAGTTAGGCTGACAGAGAAGATTTCGGAATTAGAGACATGCATCCAAACTTTAATTGAGGACAGTAAGAATGTTAGGGCTCTAGATACGGCTTTGGATGTGTCTAGCTCAGGGATTCCTGTACATGGTTCGGTTCCAGCAGCAAAGCACCTGCAGCAGGGCAACTGGGTGACAGTGAGGCAGCATAGTCATGGGTCAGAACACCGCTCTGTTCCGATCAAAACATTAAACAGGTTCTTATTGGAGATTCTATTGTACGGAACGTGAATATAGAGACACCAGCCACCATAGTCAAATGTTTACCGGGAGCCAGAGCACCTGACATCTTGGCAACTTTAAAAGTGCTTGCTAATGCTAAACATAAATACAGTAAGATTGTTATTCATGCCGGCGCTAATGATGTTCGACTTCGCCAGTCGGAGATCACTAAAAATAACATTAAAGAGGTGTGTGAACTTGCAAGCACAATGTCAGACACTGTAATATGCTCTGGTCCCCTCCCTGCTTACCGTGTTGATGAGATGCATATCAGATTGTCATCACTCAATGGATGGATGTCTAAGTGGTTCCCGCAGAATAACATAGGTTTTATAGACAATTGGACGAGCTTTTGGGGCAGACCTGACCTGTTGAAAAGAGATGGTCTTCATCCCTCCTGGAGTGGCACCACTCTTCTCTCTAGAAATATGGCAAATAGACTTAGAGTTTATCCTTGACTAACTGGGGCCCAGGTCAGGAAGCAGACAAAGTGGCTAAACCGTCTGCTAGCTGCCATAGGTCACAGAGGTCAGTTAATTCTCAGCACATAGAAACTCTTTCACCTATTTAGTTTTAGTGTGGTAACACTATAGAGACTGTGTCTGTTCCCCGAACTAGAAAATGCTAAAAATGTCCAAACCAATTTAAGAGTAACAATTTAATTGAGGTTCAACAAACAAAAAACAGATGCAATATGGATAAACAAATGATAAAGCTTGGCTTATTGAATATCAGATCCCTTTCTACGAAAACACTTTTTGTAAATAATATGATCACTGATCATAATCAAGATGTGATCTGTTTGACAGAAACCTGGCTAAAACCTGATGATTACATTATTTTAAATTAGTCCACCCACCAAGATTACTGTTATAAACATGAGCCATGTCTAAAAGGCAAAGGGGGAGGTGTTTCTTCATTTTATAACAACGTTTTCAGGATTTCTCAGAGGGCAGGCTTCAAGTATAACTCGTTTGAAGTAATGGTGCTTCATATAACATTATCCAGAGAAACAAATGTTAATGATAAATCCCCTGTGATGTTTGTACTGGCTACTGTATACAGGCCACCAGGACACCATACAGACTTTATTAAAGAGTTTGGTGATTTTACATCCGAGTTTTTTCTGGCTGCAGATAAAGTTTTAATAGTTGGTGATTTTAATATCCATGTTGATAATGAAAAAGATGCACTGGGATCAGCATTTATAGACATTCTGCACTCTATTGGTGTTAGACAACATGTTTCAAGACCTACTCATTGTCGAAATCATACTCTATATTTAATACTGTCAGATTGAATTGATGTTGATAGTGTTGGAATTATGCAGCCAAGTGATGATATCTTAGATCATTATTTAGTTTTGTGTAAACTTCATATAGCCAAAATTGTAAATTCTACTTCTTGTTACAAGTATTGTCACAGTCCTCTGTCTTTCTGTCACTGTCTTCTGTGAGTGTTGTGTTTGTTTGGTGCCATGTGCTTTTGTCCTGTCTCTTTTCTTACCCTACCTATCTTGTTACCTCATCATTGTTTTAGTTGCTACAACTGTGTTTCTCCCTTGCTCCCGGACTCATTTACCTTCACTCTGCACACCTGTCTCTCAATCACACACACAGCTGTTGCTCATTGTCATGGACTCTATATTCTCGTCTCACACACCACTATGTCTGGCTGTATTATATTGTAATGTTAATCATAGTTGTGTTGGTTTATCGTGTTTTTTGGATTTCTACTGCTCTTGTTCCTGTGATTTGTTTTTTGTTTTTGGCGTGTTGGCCTTTTTGTTCTCTTTTATTAAAAAGTTATAATTTCCCGGCATTTGAACCCAGACCCAGTTTCTTCCTCTGCAACATGGGTCCAGCAGGGGGGATTCTCGATGTCCACCAGGGAGATCGATCTATCGAGGATTACACCAGGGACTTCGTGGGGGTGGCTCAGTTGTCGGCTTTGGAGAGGACCTGTCTTATGGTGTGCTTCTGGGGAGGCCTAGCCGAGCCCTTCAGGTCTCTTATGCTATTCTGGCACCCCGAGGAGACTCTGGAGGACTATATCAACCTGGCTCTGCAGGTGAGCGGCTCAGCTGTCAGGGTGGGGAAGCCTATCCAGGATGTTCCCTGCGTGGCGGCAGCAGTGGCCACTCACGAGTCCCCCGAGGTGGCGGTGGCCACCCACGATTCCCACGAGGTGCCGGTGTCTGCCCTCGATTCCCACGAGGCGCCGGTGTCCGCCCACGATTCCCACGAGGCAGCGGTGTCCACTCTGGATTCTGACGAGGCGGCGGTGTCTGCTCATGATGCCCCCGAGGCGGTGGTGTCCGCTCATGATGCCCCCAAGGCGGCGGTGTCCGCTCAGGAATTCCATGAGGCTGCGGTGTCTGCTCACGATGCCCCAGAGGCGGCGGTGGCCATTCAGAAGGCTCCAGAGGTGGCGGTGTCTGCTCACGATGCCCCCGAGGCGGCGGTGTCCGCTCACGACCCTCCCGAGGGTGGCAGCATCCGCTCACGACCCTCCTTGTTGCCCACACTTGTTCCTGTGATTCACTTCTGTTTTTGTTTTTGCCGTGTTGGCCTTTTTGTTCTCTTTTATTAAAAAGACCCTGTTTCTTCCTTTGCGCGTCCTACCGCGCCAAGACAAGTATGGTAGAACCATCACTTCTACCACAAAAGACTGCTTTTTAAGTTATCTTTCTGATGTACCTGAATTCCTTAGCATATCCAAAACCTCAGAACAACTTGATGATGTAACAGTAACTATGGACTCTCTCTTTTCTAGCATTTTAAATACAGTTGCTCCTTTACGCTTAAGGAAGGTTAAGGAAACCAGTCTGACACCATAGTATAATGAGCATACTCGCACCCTAAAGAGAGCAGCCCAAAAAATGGAGCGCAGCTGGAGGAAAACAAAACTAAGAGGTATTTCGTATTGCTTGGCGGGAAAGTAACCTATCCTAAAGAAAAGCATTAAAAACTGCTAGATCCGATTACTTTTCTTCTCTTTTAGAAGAAAACAAACATAACCCCAGGTATTTATTCAATACAGTGGCTAAATTAACGAAAAATAAAGCCTCAACAAGTGTTGACATTTCCCAACATCACAGCAGTAATGACTTTATGAACTACTTTACTTCTAAAATCGATACTATTAGAGATAAAATTGTAACCATTCAGCCGTTAACTATAGTATCGCATCAGACAGTGCACTATAGATCCCCCGAGGAACAGTTCCACTCATTCTCTACTATAGGAGAGGAAGAATTGTATAGACTTGTTAAATTATCTAAACCACCAACATTTATGTTAGACCCTCTACCATCTAAGCTCCTAAAAGACGTGCTTCCAGAATTCATAGATCCTCTTCTGACTATTAATAATTCCTCATTGTCATTAAGATTTGTCCCCAAAACCTTCAAGCTGCCTGTTATTTAGCCTCTAATCAAAAAAACACAACTTGACCCCAAAGAACTAGTTAATTATAGACCGATCTTGAATCTCCCTTTTCTGTCCAAGATACTAGAAAAGGTAGTATCCTCACAATTATATTCCTTCTTAGAGGAAAATGGTATATGTGAGGATTTCCAGTCAGGATTTAGACCGTATCATGGTACTGAGACTGCTTTCCTTAGAGTTACAAATGACCTGCTCTTATCATCTGATCGTGGTTGTATTTCTCTATTAGTTCTATTGAATCAATTGACCACAACATTCTTTTGCATAGACTTGAACACTTTGTTGGCATTAAGTGTATTAGCATGGTTTAAATTGTACTTACATGACCGCCATCAGTTCGTAGCAGTGAATGAAGAGGTATCATATCGATCACAAGTGCAGTATGGAGTACCTCAAGGCTCAGTACTAGGGCCGCTACTCTTCATGCTTTATATGTTACCCTTAGGAGATAACATCAGGAAACATGGTGTTAGCTTTCACTGTTGATAATATTATATTTCTATATTCTATATTTCTTCGCAGCCCGGTGAAACAAACCAATTTGAAAAACTAATGGAATGCATAGTCGATATAAAAAAACTGGATGACGAGTAATTTCTTACTGTTAAATTCTGAAAAAACAGAGGTGTTAATTATAGGTCCTAAAAACTCTGCATGTAATAACCTAGAACACTGTCTAAGACTTTATGGCTTCATGTGCTCTGAATAAACGCGTGCGCGGATGGAACAACGGCACCAGATTCTTGGGAGGGGAATAAGGGTGGCTGGTAGCCTAAACAGCACTGGAAGGGAGACAAACCTGTAGATGAGACCAGGAGGGATGAGCATACTCCACCATAGTTAATCTGGAACTCCAAGATGACGGTCCTGCGGACGCCACACAATGCAAGACTCTCTCCAGATCTTGGTTAGCATGCTAAGCCTGACCGTTTGTCTACCACGTTCACCGGGAGGCCATGAATACGGAATTGTTCCTGTCACCAGTCCGAGTGAGGGCTTCTCTGGTGACCCTCCACGTACGGAGGCATCTCTGAATAAACAAGATGGAACAACGGCATCAGATTCTTGGGAGGGGAATAAGGGTGGCTGGGAGCCTAAACTCCAAGATAACAGTCCTGCGGACGCCACACAACGCAAGACTCTCTCCAGATCTTGGTTAGCATGCTCACCCTGACTGTTTGTCTACCATGTTCACCGGGAGGCCATGAATACGGAAAATGTGATCCAGGACAATAATCGCTGTCTCCCTTGCTGAGGGCAATTTGGGGAGGGGAATAAAATGTGCGGGCTTCGAGAACCTGTCCACCACAGTAAGGACTACCGTGTTGCCACTAGACGGAGGTACAGGTAGGCCTTTGATGAAGTCCATAGCTATGTGTGACCAGGGTCTCGAAGGGACAGGCAGCGGCTGGAGTAACCCTGCTGGGGGTCGATTGGAGCCCTTCCCCGCAGCACAAACAGGACATGCTGACACAAACTGACAAGCGTCCCGCACCATGGAAGGCCACCAGAAGCGTTGCTTGATTAAACTACAGGTACGAATCGCTCCTGGGTGGCAAGCTAGTACGGACGAGTGACCCCACTGTAGGACGTTAGTTCGGAAAAAGTTCTGGCATGAACAACAGGCTCTCCGGGCAACCTGCGGGAACTGTGACGTTGCGCAGAGCTGAGCGGACTCTGGACTCCACCCCCCGGGTGACCATTGCTACTACCCGATCGGCAACGCCTTTCACCACCCCCTATTGTCAATAAAAATCCACCCTTCAGGGAACTTACCTTCATCCTTGAGTCATGTCCTACTTCACCCCAACACAATACATACATAAAAAAACCTGCATGCAGCATCTATTCATTTAGCAACTCCTAGTGAGCAACATGATTTATCACGATACAAACATTCTCCTAGTACTCACACTTTGCATTCAGTTAACAGATCCATACGAATCATGCATGAAATAGAAGTTTATAAACTCAAACGATAGCTTAATGTGCTTTACAGATGAACTTGAAGTCTTTATTTATTCGAAATGCTCAATAATAGATCATCTTTGACTCTGTAATACAAGTTCATGATCCAATTCGTGTACAGATGATTCTTTTGAGTCAATCTTTTAAACTTATCATTTATTTTGTTGAACGAAACCATAGTATACACTCAAAAAAATGTTTCGGTCTAAATTTGCATTTTATGCATTTCAGTTGCATAACAATTTTCCATCCTTTTAGATTACATCGTTTTAACATAAACAAACCAATAACTTTAATGTGAATCACATGCATCGGTTATACATGAATGAAACAGGTACGTTTTATGTAATAGTTCACAGCAAAGTCCCAACACTGCTCGATATTCATGTGTTTCCAAACTACAGAGTGTTAAAGTAGCATTGAAGCAGTGCTGGAGTTAAGAAGATAATTATGTGATGATCGACCATTAATGATGAACACCTGCTGTTAACAAACAGAATCACTGAAGGAAAGAGAATCACAAGAACTACAACTGACTTCAGCCACAAACGAAAATGAAATCACTGAAATACAGAAGACATTAAGTCTCTCAAGATCTGATTAAACAACTCCTAAAACAGCTTTACCAGCTTCTCATTATTAGTCAGATTGACTTTATTTCTGTCAGACTTCTAGAGAAGCTCTTATTAACTATTAATTAAAAGATGTTTAGATGTTATATTGTTTCATTTGAAATCACCAAGGAGACCGGTGTTTCCTTTTATTGGGGTCTTGACCCTACTTAAAAATATTCATCTTTTACATTCTTGTGAGAGATATAAAAACTGAATTAAAGCTGCAAGCAGCGATGAAAGGGCCCTCGTACCCGGGATCACCAATATATGGTAAATATTTGTGCCAAATTTTCTGCTGCCAACAGGTGGTGCTATGATTATAACTGAATTGTTAATTCAATAATGTAGATGTCTTCAGACCAGGACTCTTACCAAACATGTGAATAGTGATGTAGATTGGACAGTGCATGTTTAAGTTAGTTTAAAACAAGTAATTTCATGTTGTCAATCAATATTGGCCTTAAGATAAGTTCGGGCCAGGACTCTTATCACACATGTGAAGTTTGGGGCAGATCGGACATTGTATGTTTAAGTTAGTTTAAAACAAGTAATTTTCTGTTGCCAGCAGGTGGTGGTATGATGATTACTGAAATATTGGCCATAAGTTGTTTAGCACACAATGGCATATTTTACTGTGTTGCTAATAGTGCATAACAGTGTAAAACATGTCACTTCCTGTTGCCAGTAAGTGGCGCTATAACTATAAACAAATATGAGCATGTAGATATCTTCAGGCCAGGACTCTGTTCAAATGTGTAGTTTGAGGCAGATTGGACATTGTATGCACAAGTTACAGTTATGTTCTGCTTCACTGCATTATTAGCATGCTTTAATACTTAGCTAAATATTGCTAGCATGTTTTAGCATGGTTCTAGCATGTTGCCAATCTATTTAACACTTTTTGACGCTTTTTAATGTATTCCTAGGACTTCATAACAGTGTTAATCATGTCACTTCCTGTTGTCAGCAGGTGGCGCTATGACTATAACTGAATTTGGGCATGTGTGTTTGTTCAGAACAGAACACCTATCAAACCTGTGAAGTGTGGGGCAGTTACAGCAACTTCCTGTTTCATAGCAAAACATCAAAATTTGTCAGGCCGCAAGGGACATGCCCCTTGATGAAAACTCAAGATCTTCGCAATTTAATGTCACAAATGTTTAATGATGACCCTTACCAAATTTGAAGATGATCCAATTCAAATTGTAGGAGGAGTTCGTCAAAGAACAAGGCATGGAAATGGCAAAAACTGCACAAAAATCAAACTTGTTGGGTTTTGGATTTTGTACCAAGAGACTATTTTGGTGGTAATGGTGTGTTACATGTATATATCGATTTTCATGCATGTACGTAAAACGTAGCTCGAAGCGCACTCTGTTGAAATTTTGCAGGTGGCACTATTGAGCCATTTTGCCACACCCACATCTAAAACCTATATAAGATGTACATTTCCACCAGTACTGATGCATATACAAAGTTTTGTGAGTTTTTTAGTATGTTTGGGCCCTCAAAAATGCGACTGCTTTCCTAATTATTGTTGTTCAGTTGCTGTGATGCAATCTTTTTTGTTTAAAGCGCTATATAAATAAAGGTGAATTGACTCATTTGAAAATTTTACTTTCATATTACACCTGGCTTAACTTTTATTTATAGTACAATTAAGTTGTAAAGTCATAAAATATAAATTGTTTAAAGAAAAAAAAAGTTATACAAGAATAAATTTCAATTGTTTTAAATGTGTTAATTTTTTGTTAGTGTTAACCATCTGTATTTGTCATTTTTAATGTTTTATGTTGTAGAGTTTATTTTCGACAGTACTTTCTTAGATTTCATATTCTGTTAGATTTCCTATTTTTGCAGATGTTTTTCTAATTGAAGGGTAAATGTTTTTTAGTTTTTTAAAATATGTTACTGAATATGTTTGTTAGATAATATTTGCTAATAAACAAAAAAAAATGTTTTATAATTTCAAATTAAGATACAGGATAATTTTTTGATTAATCAGAGATGGCCCATAGCTGGACCTTAATGTCAAGAACGGTAATAAAGAAAAAAAAAGAAAAAAAAAAAAAACAAGCAAGTTTTGAACAACTGACTTTAAGTCTTCTTTTATATATGAGAGACATTTGTGGATGATTTGGAACACTTAACTGGGACATACCCATCCCCAGCTAAAATTGAAAACTCATTTGTAGTGCTATATTTTATGGGCAAGTGTGTCATTTTAAGTAAAGAAGTCACATCACGTACTCAGGGTATACTTAATTAGGCTAGTAGATATATGTTTCACACATGTCCATTAATAAGTTTGAATGGATTTTCACTCTTTCATCAATCTTAATAATAGTTCAAAGTAAATAGCCTACTTTATCCTCATCTGGAAGGAAGCAGTTACAGGTTTTTAAATCTTTAAAATTTTAATAAATTGGCTCAGTTTCAAAGAAAAACTGCTTTATGAATCTTTACATGAATTTGAATGAAACATTTTCATTTGAAGCACACATATAAGAATCTACACAAAAGAACAATGCAGGATCCACAAGTCTTGAGTTCTCTTTAACCTTGGAAATTAATACAAAATAGTTCAAATAATTCAATTTCTTTGTAGCTAGAGCCATTGTAAAACAATTTTCTTAGATGCTGATGTGATGCTGATATATTTGAGTGGTCCAACTGATGTACATAATTTCACTTACACTGATTCATCAGCACACCTGAGGCATCAACTATTTTAAAACCTCTATAATGACAGAGACTTGGGGCCCTATTTTAACAATCTAAATGCAAAGTGTAAAGCGCACGGTGCAGGTGCACTCAGGGCATGTCCAAATTTACTCGTCAGGGCACATTTTTGGAATGGGTTGTCCCTATTCTCTTAATAGGTAATGGATGTAACTTTCAATAAACCAATCAGAGTATCATCTCCCATTCCCTTTAAGAGTGAGATGCACTCGCGCCATGGTGGATCGCTATTTACAATTTGTTGGCAGAAAAGGTGAACATTTCTCAATCGAAGAGACCGATCCTATTGCGCGCAAAGTTAAAGCGTGCGAGCAGATCATCTACGGGACAAGCAGGCATCCACCAAAGCTCCGTGCAATGAGTCAGTTAATATATATGTGTGTGTATTGTCACGATTGTTCAATTAATTGGCCAATTTCATTCATCATTATAAATAGTAATAGGCTGAATTGCAAATAGTTAGCCTAATTCTAATACACACAATGGGTGCACAAATGGGCGCAAATGCATTTGCTAATTAAACGACGTGGCGCTGGACGGGAAAATGAAAACGGCGCCGGACTGAATAGCCAAATGGGAAAAGGATCTGCTGCCCGCAGTTGATTTTGATATTCTACAATATAATTGTGAGGATACTATCTTTTCTAATATTTTGGACAGAAAAGGGAGATTTGAGATCGGGCATGTTATTAACTAGTTCTTTGGGGTCAAGTTGTGGTTTTTGATGAGAGGCTTAATAACAGGCAGACTGAAGGTTTTGGGTACATATTCTAATGACAATGAGGAATAAATAATAAGAACAATCTATGACTTCTGGAAGCACCTCTTTTAGGAGCTTAGATGGAATAGGGTCTAACATAAATGTTGTTTTAGATGATTTAACAAGTTTATACAATTCTTCTCCTATAGTAGAGAATGAGTGGAATTGTTCCTCAGGCGATCTACAGCACGCTATCTGATGTGATACTATAGCTGACGGTTAAATGGTTAAAATTTTATCTTTAATAGTATCGAGCTTAGAAGTAAAGTAGTTCATCAAGTAATTATTGCTGTGCTGTTGGGAAATGTCAACACTTGTTGATGCTTTATTTTTCATTTATTTGGCCACTGTATTGAATTGAATTGAAAAGTTTTTTTTTCTTCTAAAAGATTCAAAATTTTTAGCAGTTTATAATGCTTTTCTGTAGGATAGGTTACTTTCGTGCCAGGCAATACAAAATACCTCTTGTTGTGTTTTCCTCCAGCTGCGTTCCATTTTCCGGGCTGCTCTCTTTAGGGTGCAAGTGTGCTAGTGATTGGTTGTTCTTGAACGTTTCATTCATTTTGATCAAATCTTTAATGTGACTCGGAAAGAATGAGTCATCTCGTGGAGTGATTCATTTAATTGCGCATACACATAAATTCTATAGGTCCTTTACTGGAATTAGTCTAGTTCACCTGTTTCAGTCAATGCAGTCTGAGCCAGAAAGAGAATTGATTAGTCAAGTCAAGTTACCTTTATTTATATAGCGCTTTAAACAAAATACATTGCATCAAAGCAACTGAACAACATTCATTAGCAAAACAGTGTGTCAATAATGCAAAATGACAGTTAAAGGCAGTTCATCATTGAATTCAGTGATCAGTTATCTCTGTTCAGTTTAAATAGTGTCTGTGCATTTATTTGCAATCAAGTCAATGATATCGCTGTAGATGAAGTGACCCCAACTAAGCAAGCCAGAGGCGACAGCGGCAAGGAACCGAAACTCCATCGGTGACAGAACGGAGAAAAAAACCTTGGGAGAAACCAGGCTCAGTTGGGGGGCCAGTTCTCCTCTGACCAGACGAAGCCAGTAGTTCAATTCCAGGCTGCAGCAAAGTCAGATTGTGCAGAAGAATCATCTGTTTCCTGTGGTCTTGTCCTGGTGGTCATCTTGAGACAAGGTCTTTACAGGGGATCTGTATCTGGGGCTCTAGTTGTCCTGGTCTCCGCTGTCTTTCAGGGATGTAGAGGTCTTTTCTAGGTGCTGATCCACCATCTGGATACAGACTGGATCCGGTGGCTACGGTGACCTCGGAAAAAGAGAGAAACAGACTAATATTAGCATAGATGCCATTCTTCTAATGATGTAGCAAGTACATCGGGTGGTATGGGAAGTATTCCCGGTTCCGGTTTACCTAATTAATGCAGCCTAAAAATCCTTTAACGGATTTAGATATTAAAAGCATATTAGTATGTTATGTGTAAGCCAGGTTAAAGAGATGGGTCTTTAATCTAGATTTAAACTGCAAGAGTTTGTCTGCCTCCCAAACAATGTTAGGTAGGTTATTCCAGAGTTTAGGCGCCAAATAGGAAAAGGATCTGCCGCCCGCAGTTGATTTTGATATTCTAGGTATTAGTTCATCTCATGAGTCTTTCGGGTTTGAGTCATTCCTTTATCACGTGATAGACCCATAAGCTTTGCAGTCTAATGCAGTCTGAGCTGGAAAGAGACTTAATAATAATAATAATAATAATAATAATAACCAACTATATAATAATAATTATAATGATGATGATGATGATGACTATGCACCCGTTTGTAAGGAAGCTTGTAAATTCTTTTCTCTATCCAATGCTGTCACGTCACGTGACAAAATAACAAATGATAGGTTAAAGCCTTTTTATTTTATTATAATATTATTATTATTATTATTATTATTAAACTATACAAACATTAAAACATTAAGGCAGTACACTTAAAATCATAAAGAAAATATAAATAAATTAATAATAGTAATAATATACAAACAGATTTGTTGCCAGGGTAACTCTAGTCTTTGGTCAAAGCTTATGGGTCCGTCACATGATTAATAGGTTGCATGTAATATGTTGCCAGGGTAACTCTAGTCTTTGGTCAAAGCTTATGGGTCCATCACATGATTAATAGTTTGCATGTCCTTTACGTTAATGTCATGGTACAGCACCCGAGTTTATGTAGGAACATCATAAACTATGTATGTATTATGTAGGAATGTACAGTCTCCCGAATATCGAATAAAACGAAAGGAATTCCCTCGTCCCATTCGGCAAAGATAAAGTAGGGGCTTGAATTGGTACCACTATTATATTTACATTTACATTTACATTTAGTCAGTTAGCAGACGCTTTTATCCAGAGCAACTTACAAATGAGGACAATGGAAGCAATCAAAAACAACAAAAAAGCAATGATATATAAGTGTTATAACAAGTCTCAGTTACCTTAAATGCAGTACACGTAGCAAGGGCTTTTAAATAATGTAATAAAAATATAGAATACAAATAGAATACAAAAATAATAGAAAGGTACTAAGGTTTATTTTTTATTTTTTTTATTTTTTGAATAGAATAGTGTAGAATAGTGAGTGCTAAAGCTAGAGGGACAAATAAATATGGAAGAGATTTGTTTTAAGCCGATTCTTGAAAATAGTTAAGGACTAAGGATTAAATTGGGCAGGTCATTCCACCAGGAGGGAACATTTAATTTAAAAGTCCGTAAAAATCACTTTGTGTAGGAACGTCACCACAAGTTGTAGAAAAACCACGAATGAGGGCAATCACGTCCTGTTTCTGTGACTCAGTTAACCCGGCAAGAAAGTATGAAAGATCACTCAATACCTCTGAATTTGACAAACACACGCCCGACAATGGGTCGCTGCATAACGTCAAACCATCTTCATCGATCAGTATACCAGCAGATGATGCTCCTACATGACCATTCACAGCCACCGGAGAAATCGCGGGCCCTGCAATCTCTTCCGTAGGAGATTTTACCAGCACGTCATCTCTAGAATGATACGTTTTCAGCATGTTAATATGAAAGACTTTTCACTGTCGCTTCCTGTCAGGCGTTTTAATCACATTGTAAGTTTCCCTACTTTTACCCATGATTTCATACGGTCCAGCAAAGCGTGCTGACAATGCAGACCCGGGTATAGGCAACAACACTAATACTTTGTCTCCAACAGAAAATGAACGAAGAACTGTTTTTTTTTTATCAAATCGTTTTTTTTTCATATTATTCTGAGCCTGAGCTAAAAAATCTTTAGCCAAGTCACAGGCATTCTGCACACATTCACGGAGTCTACAAACATAATCCAGCACATTAACCTTTGGACTCAAGTCACATAAAATGCCTAGCATTTGTTCCTTAAGCACTTAAGCACTTTTAACGGTCCTCTAACAGAATGTCTGAAAACCCCATCAGCTGGGCTAAACTGTAATGACTCCTGTACAGTCTCCCGAATAGCGAAAAAAACGAACACAATACTTCTTTAGCATTGATTTCAGAGTTTGGTGAAATCTCTCCAGGGCTACCTGGCTTTCGGGAGGATATGGATTTGACACACAATGGTTTATACTGAGCGAACTCAATACCTGCTTAAACAATTTTAAAAGGAAATTCATTCCCCGGTCAGTTTTGACAAATTTCGGCAATCCAAAAGTAGAAAAAAATGTAATTAGGGACTTAATTACAGCTTTAGCAGTAATTGTTTGTAAAGGTATGGCCTCTGGATATCGAGTAGCAAAACACATAATAGTGAGAACAAATTGGTTACCCAATTTTGTTTTAGGGAGCGGTCCCACACAATCCACGATTACACTATCTAACGGCTCACCCAAGGCTGGGATTGGCATGAGCGAAACCGGGGAAATAACTTGATTCAGTTTTCCCATATACTGACAAGTGTGACGTGCGACAAAAAAATTGCTAAATCCTTCTTAAGTCAATGAAACACTTTAATCCTTCTTCTGAGCCTCCACAACTTCCTCACGAGTAACTTATAAGGGTAAAAGAACATGGACCTTAGTAACTTCTGAGTCTTTTCTAACAGGATCACCCTGTGCAGAAACTTCGCCAAACTTATCAGCTACACACAAAAAGGTATCATTCAATATTACCTCATCACCTTTTTTTTAACCTGCACACGAGTGAGGACACATGCGGAAAATGTTCAGGGTACGTCTGGGCTAACCTGTCTGATTCCAGAGTCAACATAGGGTTGTCAACTACTTCTAGTGCGACAAAACTCTCCCTCCAGCCATGTCGTTTCCTAAAGTAAATTATACCCCTGGAACTAGAAGCGCAGACCGCACCCCCACATTGACAAATCCAGTGAGTAAATCAGACTTCACATATATACGATATAAAGGCACCTTCACAACTTCCATACAAACCCCCTGAACTAAAATGCTAGATCCCAAATATGACTGATCAGAAAAGGGCAATGCATCAGCACATATAAATGAGTAATCAGCTCCGGTATCACACAAGATCTGTATTTCCACCTGCTCCTCAAGCTTATCACTAAATGATACAAATACTCTCTATAAGAAAGGTTTGTAAATACCATCAGGTAACACTTCTGTCCGATCTTCAGGAACTGTGTTCACAAAAGCAACAGGCTTCTGCTGTGGCGAACTCTGATGTTTACGTTTCAGCACTAAATAATCTGCAATCACGTGACCAGCTTTATGGAAATAAAAGCACTCACGTCTCTCTTTCGATTGTTCATTCGCCATCCTCGCCTGTTCATTAGCAGGTTTCCCCTGAAATAACTGAGGCTGAGCAACAACAGTTGTGCGCTCTCTGAACAAGGGCACCAAGGGAAGATTTTCACTCACATCAAATGCAGCCGAGGCTGTAGAAGCTCGAACTGCAGTATCTTTACACACCGAGTTAGAAGTGACTGGGCCAGCAGTGACAGATGCGAGCTTCCTCCCCTCCATCTCTAACCGTCTTTCTCAGCATCTATCTCCAGTCCACGGATTTTGAGATGCAGATCAAGTTCGCCCTGATGTACTTGCGCCCTTCTACTCCGCTTCCATACGAAGCCGGGCGAGACAAACTTTCCGTTTCAAGTCCCCTCTCAAATCCGGCACGAGCGGAGAAAATGGCTCAAAAGGGTGGCAAACCTGCTCGGGCTTCGACCTCCGTCTCCGTCCCAGCAAGTTTTACAACTTCCTCCTCAGCCTTTGGACTCTCATAATTTTGCGCAGCTTCGGCGATTTGATCTGCTTCTCCCTCCGCCTCAGATAAAACCAAAATATCCATTTGTCAGCTATAACGATCAATTCATCTTTCCGACATCTTTCAAATGCCTCAAACGAAAGGATTCTCAATAAAATTTTGAACGTACGATGTTATAACGAAATTTACAAACGAACCATAGGCTACCCACTAAATCCACGAGAAAACACCCACACAATCCCTAATTCATTTTCTAATGCACTCAACAAATGTATCAATATATAAATCCTTCTTTAAAGTACTCAACAACTTGAACCAGCACCCCAACAACATCTCCAGGCTTTAAGTCCCGGGCGAGCCCCCACATTTATGTTACGTCCCCAAAATGGCTAAGGGCATGAGGTAACAAACATAAAATAATATAGATAATTTCCCAAATTAGTTAACCCTGTTAAGATGTTTAAGATGCTGGTGCAAAAGGACACAAGGACAAAAAAATTGGGTTTAAATCATGAAAATACAAAAATTTATTTATAGCACCAACATGCACAAAAGAGAGATACAAATACCGCGTCCAGGGAGTAGGAACCTGAGTGGGGCTGAATCAAAGAAATAAACAAAACAAAACCCACTATCTAACTACACCCATCCCCACTAAACTACTACAACAAGAAAAGAAAACAAAAACAAAGTCGACGGCACTCAGCACGCCCTACCTAGCCTACACTACATAAAAACCAAAACATACAATAGTAGCATCCTTACTTGATGTATTAACACGGGTCTCCCTAGGTGTTGCATAAATGGAAATCACCTGACATAATTTCCTACTTACTACTCCCTGACTGGTTAGGAAGCAATACAAAAAAAACTGTAAGAATTCAACTTCCACGTTAACCAAAAGTAACAACCACTAATAGGAAACAAAGGGTTAACTCAGAATATAACAGTAGATAACAAAAAATCAACAAGGCACGCCACCGCGTGACCCCAAAATGAAAACCAACGAAGCTCCTTCTCTCTCTCTCTCGCTTCCGGTCAGTCTTTTATATTAAGGACGCCCATTCAGGTGTATGTCGTAATGATGATGGACAGCCAATAGCACCGCCCTGAAAGGTGATAGCGGAGAGAGTGACAGTAACGTTCTTAGAATTGACAGACAGTTGACACTGAGAGGTCAAGTAAATACTTACAGTGGATCTAAATATTCATAATTAATCATAACTAGTTATGAGTGATTATTCACATTTGCCCTTTTGAGCTGATTCACTACAGTAATTGGTGGAGAATGCATGCATGATAAAAAAAAAAAAAAGATTATGAGCTTAAAACAATGCCAACTTAAAAGTGTGTGCTTGATAGTCCAGGTTAGAATAGGGCATGACATGAGATATTTATTTGTGTCTCTATTTGCTGGCTTGTTTAAATACAGATAAAGTAGGGGCTTGAATTGGTACCACTATTATATTTATATTTACATTTACATTTAGTCATTTAGCAGATGCTTTTATCCAGAGCAACTTACAAATGAGGACAATGGAAGCAATCAAAAACAAACAAAAGAGCAATGATATATAAGGTTTATAACAAGTCTCAGTTACCTTAAATGCAGTAAACGTAGCAAGAGCTTTTAAATAATATAATAAATAAAAAATATAGAATACAAATAGAATACAAAAAGATTAGAAAGGTACTTAGGTTTATTTTTTTTTATTTTTTTTTAAATAGAATAGTGTAGAATAGTGAGTGCTAAAGCTAGGGACAAATAAATATGGAAGAGATTTGTTTTAAGCCGATTCTTGAAAATAGCTAAGGACTCAGCTGCTCGGATTGAATTGGGCAGGTCATTCCACCAGGAGGGAACATTTCATTTAAAAGTCCGTAAAAATGACTTTGTGCTTTTTTGGGATGACACAATCCACACGTTCACTATTATGATTGTGTAGGGGAATTTACAGTTAAAACCCAAGGACCAGATATGTCGCAATGAAGACCAGGAGTCAAAGATGAGTTCAATTTATATTAATAATTTTACTTTACTTTACATGCTAATAATGCAGGCTGTTGGTCAACTTAAGCAGGTGCATATACTTAACATATCTGGTACTGTCTGACATTTCTTGTAATAAACACATTATTTTGTACAAAATACTTCCCATATACATTCTTACTTCCCATATACATTCATCTACTTACTTAATCCCACAATATCTGCATTTGCACTAGTCTTTCTTCACATAAAAAGTAATGTCTTTTCCAATGAATCATTCTGTGTGTCTCTCTACCTGGAAAAGTGTCCTCCATCCATATATACTTTCATCAACATACCTTTGTAAATACCTCTCTTTCTAATACAGCTACTTCACACTTACCCTCTAAAACAAAACATTTATCCAACAGCCTTAAGACTAAATTTGCATATTCATTAACCAGATTTAACAAATCATTAAAGAAAACCGCATACACAATAACCAATTCATTTTTTTGACCCTTTAGAAGGATATTTGCCTTATTTGTTTTCTTTTAACATGTCTTATACAACTATGATGAATTTTAATTAATTTGGTCATATCGTAAAATAAACTCATTACAATAAACGTATATATATTATCCTCTGGAAGCCGGGCTAAATGAATAACCACTGTTATGCATTCCTGACATATGTCAGACCCTCAGTCACCTCACAGATACCAAATACAGACATTGCTTATAACCTAAATCCCAGTAAAGATACCCTTATTTTATGAAAATCTATAATTTTCCTGATCAATGGTGCAATTAGAGGGATTGAATATCCATTATACCCTTTCACTCCAAACTTGGTGTTAAAAACACAAAAATAAACAAACCAAAAATAAGTAAGATCAATATTGAGCCATCTTTAAAAATAAAAATAAAAATAATCATTATTTCCTCGAAAACCTAGAGCAGTTCCTAGTTTATTACTTAATAGCCCTTTTATTAAGTTTTACTTTCACCACGAATCCATTTGCAGTCATCATAGTTCACATGCTGTTTAAACATACATGAACCATAAACCTAAACTTGTCATTGTTAACAACATTTGGTCAAAATTACATTTTAAGTATCGAAGTGTCTAACTTCAAAAACACAACTATCCTGTCCACTTATTGTCATGCATGTATTTTTATACCATGACATTACTGTTAATCATACTCATTGCCTTATTATTATTATTATTACTTTTTTTTATGCAAATCTTGTCAATTATCATACCATATTACTGTACTCAGACTATATTAATGACACATTCAGAAGCAAATCCTCAATACCCCGTATAAAGTCAATTTAATTCTCACTGTTTTGTCAGTTAGAAATGCTTACAGGTCAACTACCTGATCAATGTCTTAAAAACCCTTCGTTCATGTTTGTCATTTGGCAGTGATATTTATTTACTTAAAATTATTATAAACTGAAAAAGAGCAGACAGATTTCCCAATACTATTACTAAATGAACAATACTATTACTTAGTTCTAAACGGCCAAATATTTATTAAAGAGACATCCTCAGTTTCTGTAAATCTGTATTGAAACAGTATACATTATCAAAAAGCCCTGTCAGTGTTTACAATATTAATTTGATTTGACTTAACAGGTGTTCATAAGCAGCTCCATAGAGCCTATTATAATTGTGTTGTTTAAACATAATTTTTTTTGCTGTGCTATTTCAATTAATTCAAACCTCTTGTTATGATATTCCTCCATTAAGGGGCTATCCCAGGAGATCCACACGTTTTTGTCCAACTTATCTCTGTTCTACATAAACCAAACTATTGCGTCATTCAGACCTTGAGGACCCACAAAGTCTTACGGCTGCTTTTGCTTTTGCACTATATTACATAAACAGGATTCACTCCTTTGTTTTCCCACCAGGCTTCTTTATGTGAGGGTGCTCTCTGGATAATTTGGTTATTGACTTAGCCAATCTGTCACTGTTTTTCTGCCATCAAGTCTAAAATATTTACCTTTACCATTCAAACAACAAAGTGTTAACTTGTTAAAATTTAGACCCTCATTTAAATTTAGGCATGGATTTTAAACCCATTTTGGACGGCAATCTTAAATTTTACAAATCCAATCATATAAACACTCTTAAACATATTAATCCAGAGAGTGATTTAAATGAGCATTATAAAAGACAAAACTAGTCATTATTACCAGTAGCAGACAAAATGTTCGGCATTGTCTTTTCATTAGTTTCACTCAAAATTATCGACTTCTGTAAAGTAATTTCACTTAACACATCTGTAATGATAAAACACTCATTCCAGAGGTTAGTGACTCAATATACACAAAGCAGAAACAGAATTGTCCTTCAAAATATACAGTAGTCATCCTCATGTGTGCACATACTTAACATAAATATTTAACATCTCATATTCATGGTTTGCTTTTGGTGTTAAAATAAAAAAAAAAAAAAAAAAATCCTGTACATTTTACCTAGTTTGTTCCTAGTCTCTTATCTAGTATCAAAGTTTGCCTGTTCATTAATGCTTTTTATTTAGAGAAAAATCAGCTGGGTTGTTTTGGTCTTAAAATCATTGGTCTGTTTCGGTTACTCTTACTTAGCAGGCCGATAAGAGAAGCAGAGCACCATCCCTGCCTCCACTCTAGCTCTCGCTCTCTCTTACTGTGCAAAATATTATTTATTTATTTATTTGACAGTTTTCACCAAACTTAAACTTAGACTATAATATCAAATTCATTACAACATGTAACCCTTAATCATTCAAATATGTGATCAGGTCTGGAGGAGCTCACATTTTGAGGCAGATTGCTGTACTTCCTACAGTTCCCCTCTTAATGATGCTCAACTCCACTACCATCTCACATATAACACCTCCCTTCTGGGCAGGTGCCCAGTGGCGGTGACCCCCTGCCTTAGGTTGTCCCCTATTGGCCAGAAGAGGATCTTACCCGTCATTGAGAAATCACCTCATGCACACTGGTAACCACTCTTTCCCGTTGCAACATCTTCGACAGTCTTCTTCCAGAATCCAGTATTTCCTGCAGCTTAGGAAAGGTGCACTCAAGAACCATGAGAGCCATTGACAGCACCTACTAGTGTTAAAACATTGAAAAAGGTTAATCAAACTAATATTTAATCGCTATAATCAATTGGATACCTCCAAACTATCATGCTGAGATTACTCAGTGAATTTATTTTTCACACCCGTCCATTCATTGTAATTTTCTGTTGCTTCTGTAGCTGCAGCCATCAGGCCCTGTATGATGGTGGAGACTAAAAATGAGACAGATAAGTTACTGGTCATAGAACAAATAGCAATACAACTGTTTAACTATTCAAAATTATTACATCTATAGCTCAGGGTCTGTATTATGATTTTAAAGACCTCATGTCTCTTCAACAATTGCTCCTAAATTGTTATTCATTATTTTATAATCTCTTATTTCTTAAATGAATTGGGCAGTTGAACATTTAACTACCAATTGCCCTCTTAGTGCATTAAATCTGAACTCTTTTTATCATGTCCTTTAGCATCTCAGTGCCTATGATTTGACTGAAACACTGTGCTGTACTATAAATAGCTTATCACTTAACACAGGCTCAGATAACGGCATTTTAGCTTACTTTGAATGAGAGATAGAACTCTGAGGGATTCAGGACTCGTAACAATGCATTTTCATTCATTTTTAACATAATTTCATCGTACTATCATTTTACTCTAGCCCAGTTTAAAACTTGTCAGAAATTATATGCATTTTAAAAATAAACATCTTTATATTTGTATTTTTACTTTATTTTCGCAACTCAAAGTTTCTCAAAGTTCTTTGCAGTCATTGTCATTACTTTTACATCAACTTGTATTTATTCATTCACTTAATTCTGGCCATGGCTTCGGAATTTCAACATTGGTTTTAAATCGGTCAGAGGTTATCTGACCCAGGTATATTACATCGGGTCTTGATAGCATGCTGTCTTCAAAGTTACTTTGAAACCCCGTTTATGTTACTTGTTTACAACTTTATCATGTCATAAGCAAACAATAATTTTCTTTTCTCTTCTCTTCTCTTCTTTTTTTTTTTTTTTTTTTTTTTATGTTGCTGTGTGGCTACAATTTTGCAATCCAACAATAAAATTACTCTTTTGGCCAAACATCAGTAAATATAGGAATTACAAATTTTCCACTCAGAACATGTCTCTGGTATTTTTACTGCTTAAGCCAGAGTCATGGTGGGGGCCAGCATGAGATAAAAACAACTGCTTCATTGCAGTCAAAGCAATCTTATCTTTTAAAGCAAAACATAAGCTTCTAAGTTTTTCCAGAATGCTACTGCCAATTTGTGTGCCTATACAGTTTTTCTTCTTTCAACAACAAAGAATCAGATTAAATCATCACTCAATTACTTCTGGGATAATTTTTTAACAAATCAGCACACATATTTAATTTTTTTTTTTATCTCTCTGGTTCTTTCTAAGTTTAAAGCCAATCAAGTTTTTGTTTTAACATTACAATCAGAATCAAAGCTCAGACTGACCATTCTTTCAATGAATTCAGAGAATATTTTTAAAGTCAGAGCTTCAGAGCCAAACTGTTTACAGCATTTGCTCTCTTCTGTTTCATTATTTCTATCAGGGCTGAGCAAGTTACCTAATTTGTCAGTCATATTTCTATCATATCACTTGAGGCGGCGATCTTACCAACAGCACTTGACTTTTGCGTGATGAAACTGCAAAGTATATTCCATAATTTCCATATACTGGTCCAATCCAATCAGGGTCATGAAAACTAAATTTAAGATCTTCCGGGGTTGTTCCTGATGCATCCCAGATCAATCAATACTTTCCCTTTGCATATATCCCTATATTTTTATAGGTGCACATATGAATTATCACTATTTATTTATTTTTAAACACTAATTTTGGATACTCTGTTCCCTAACCACTGACCTGGCCTATTTCTAAGCTCGAGGCGCCCCCGTCTGTAATGGTGGGTGATCGAGAGTTGGAAGAGCGAGTTACGACTAGAACCCCCCGTCTAGCGTCTTACATTCTTCTCGGGATTTCCCATACCCTTACTTTGGCTTACCCGGCCGTAAATGCACTGCCCTTTACGGCCTCTCGTGCTTTTCGGCTCTCTGTGCTTGACCCAGCACTGCCTATTTACGGCCCTACGTGTCCCTTGTCCCTCGGTGCTTGACCGAGCACTGCCCTTTACGGGTTCACATGCCTGTTAAGAATGCGTTTTTGTCCTCCCCTGGACTGTGCACACCTAGAAAAAATTCACGTCTCTCTCTAAGACCTATAGGTGTGCACTTGTACCCCCTGTAACTGTACACATCTTTAAATATATCTTATCCTAAGACCTACCGATGTGCACTTGTACCCCTTTTACTTACAAGGTTACTTCATTTACTGTGTACCGTGACACCAATTTACCTACTCCACCCCGGAGCTGGTGTCTACCCCTCACGTCTGAGTGAGTCTATCGTTCCTCCTTCTCTCAACCCCCTCCACTTACAGACAGTCCCTAACCAATAATATTAAATATAAAATCTTTCCTACCTTGGTTTGATGATTGATCAGGGATGTCACCAAAGAACGATTGCCCGCATCCTCCACCATTAACTGTAGGGGAATTTACAGTTAAAACCCAAGGACCAGATATGTCGCAATGAAGACCAGGAGTCAGAGATGAGTTCAATTAATAATAGTAATTTTACTTGAAGAGAATAGTTTGCAATTTCATCAGCAGAAGTCTATCGGGCGCCGTTTGTAAAGTTGCTCATGCTGAAAATAGCAGCAACATTTTGTCACATTTAGCTTTAAACAATGTAAAAAAAACGGTATGAATTTTTTGACGGTCACATTTACAACAATTTTTGTCAACTTAGAGATATTTTAAATAGTTAAATATAAATATTAAATGTTAAACCTAAATGTTAAATGTTAAATCTAAATGCTAAATCTAAATCTAAATGTTAAATCTAAATGTTAAATATAAATGTTAAATCTAAATGTTAAATCTAAATCTAAATGTTAAATCTAAATCTAAATCTAAATTTTAAATATAAATGTTAAATATAAATGTTAAATCTAAATCTAAATGTTAAATCTAAATCTAAATGTTAAATATAAATCTAAATGCTAAATCTAAATGTTAAATCTAAATCTAAATCTAAATGTTAAATCTAAATCTAAATTTAAATATAAAATCTAAATGTTAAATCTAAATCTAAATGTTAAATCTAAATGTTAAATATAAATCTAAATGTTAAATCTAAATCTAAATGTTAAATCTAAATGTTAAATCTAAATCTAAATGTTAAATCTAAATCTAAATATAAATGTTAAATCTAAATATTAAATCTAAATGTTAAATCTAAATCTAAATGTTTCGGGTGAAACTAAATATTTAGCTTATATGCAAATTCAAAATGCCGGAAGTGCCAAAATAAAAGCTCGATGAGGTCAGTGTGTGTTTATAGCATCGTGTTAAATAAGGATTTTCCGGACTATAAGTCGTACTTTTTTCATAGTTTGGCTGGTCCAGTGACTTATCAAAATTAATTTGACATGAACCAAGAGAAAACATGACCATCGAGAGGGCGCTCTTTGCTGCTCAATGCTCCTGTAGTTTTTATATTTTTAACTCCACTAATGTGATTGTTTTTTATAGAATTAGAAATCCCCAAATCGTTATCTCTATAATATTTTTTGAATTATTTTATGTGATTTTTTTTTTCTTGTATAGGATCCCATATGATGAACACATTACATTTTTTTTTTACTGTTTTATGGCGTTATGATTGTTATTGTTAAATACACCCGTTTTACCCTGATCTTTTATGTTATAAGTTTGGCAATAATAATAAAAAGAGGTACAGGTGCACTACCACTTCACAGCATCACTAACTCCACAGTCCAGTACAGTTTCTCTCAGCGACTCTGCAATGTCTGCACACGTCGAACAGCTGCTCGAAGATCTCACCTTTGGAGAAGACTGATGATTTTATACTCTAAAAATTTAAGTATTACTACTCAAAAATTAAGATTACCCCATATTGAACTGCATCCTTTGCCCACCCCAACACTTACATGCAATAATAATGATAAATGCCAACCAATAATTATATACATTTTTTTCCTTAAAATTACATTTTAGTAAAAGAAGCAAAATTTATTTTCTGTCGTGACATAGCTATACATGAATATACACTAATGCAGTTGATGTGAATGCATCAGTTTTCAGTCAAGCAATTAATACACGAATAGATAAAATATTTACATTTTATTTACTGACAACAAGAAACATTTTTAAATGATTAAAAGAATGTATAAATGTTAGCATCACAATAAATGCATACATGTACAAGTCAACAACACATGAAACAAAGCTTCATTCAAACTTACTGTTCTAACAATCATGTATTTACAGATAGTGAACCCCACATCTTACTATCATCTCAACACAGCTGTGCCAATTCTGCTGCTGCGCTGTGCTTCACAGTCTCACTCTCCTCAACGGGGATGTCGTTGAGCAACAGGATGAGGAAAACCATGATGTCGGCTCTCTCAACCACACAACCTTGAAGCGAGAGCAGAAGAACACGTGCAGGACAATCTGACTGCTGCTGTGTCTGCTCCAAACAATTGTGTGCCTGCTCTCCATGAGCACCACTACCTTTAAAACATTTACACATAGTTTACAAGTACATTCATTAATTTATTATTTTTGTAGTGGGCTAAATCACTGAACTGGTTCAAAACCACCAGTATGTCTGTGAGCACGGCTCTTTTCTCCAGGTGGATCAGAGGATTGTAGGCCCCTGTAATAAGAGCACTGTCAATGACTTCAGATAAAAGCTCCATCACATTTTTTGATGATGCTTTTTGTAGCTTCTGAAAGTCAGCCTTCATTGTATAAACAGAAACCAGCAGAACAAACTTTACCAAAATCAAATCCTCTGTGTCTTTTGGTCTTTCTCTATATGCTCTCGCTGCTCTGGGGCCACCGATGAGGAAGAGACCACAGCAGCATCTGGTCCTGGTGAGAGCTGGAGTGATGGAGCATCTCATCCATATCTCTGGACCATTTCCGGATGCTGCAGTGGACTTCTCCATCCTCAGTGCACACACCAGTCTGCAGACATTTTCATAACCTACACAAATACACACACACAATACAAAAAGTCATTACTTTATTCTTTTGTTTCAGGTATTTCCTTCTTTCCCCTTTCCTTGCAGGTCCTGCTCCACCACAAAAGATCTGCAGCAAATGCACAGAAATCAACAATAAGAAAGTGCTGTTATAACTCTTTGAAATTACACTAATTAAAATGTTTCATTTATTTTTGTAGTGTACTTACACAAATCCTTTGATGGCAGCATTCCTTCATCAGTCACTCTACAGCAGATAAACATAATCTGTTCCTGTAACATCCAGACAAGAGTCAGTCTCCTCTGTGATTTATCTGTGATATACTGCATCTACATGTTGAGTTAGTAAATGATGTAACTCGCTTTTTATCCAACACAAATGTTCCTAAAATTATCAATATTGCAAATGGACAAATAAAATAGATAACCTGTGTTTAGTTACTGTATGTAGATTTGTTTGATTACATGACTTACACTCATCTAAAGCAGTGTTGACAACAATGAGTGAACTCAGATGCCTGTTTCATGTCTGTTAAATGTGCTCACTTGCAATACTTATCCTGTAAGATACTTATCCTAATAAGACTATCCTGTCAGATGATAGACATTTAGTAATAGTCTTCAAGATGTATATATGGTTTATGTAAATCCAATTTTGAGTCGTGTACTTGGATGGAGCTCCCCTGTTAGTTATTCATTATAAAACGTGTTTTTTTCAGCACAATCACAAATATGCTATATTATGTAAGTAACAAACAGGGTTTAGATTAAGCCAGGATCAGCCCATGGCTCAATTAGTCTTGCCTGTGAAACCAGAGGATATCGTCTTTACACCTTTTGCTTATATGTTGCTGAATTTACACCTTAGATTTAATAGATTATTAACTGCAAAATCAATACCACTGTATGAAAATAACTTGTACTCTTAAATTTAAATAATTATTTCGTGAAAAAAATAGATTCTCACCATTGTAACTCACAGCAAGCCGTCATATTCGTCTTCTTTCCAGTTTAACGGCAGTTGGCATCCAGCTTATTGGCACAATACCGCCCTCTTCTGTTCCGGAGTGTGGATCAGATAATAAAACTAAACGTACACATCACTCACATTGTTCCCTAACAGTAATATCTACATACACTAGCATACTCTTCAAATACAGTTTCTCCAAACGTGTTTATTATTTTATGTAGTCATTATCAAGATAATCCATGTCCAAGAGTCAATTTCCTCGGATGAGATGATTTTTATTCGTTCCTTATTTAACACGATGCTATAAACACACACTGACCTCATTGAGCTTTTATTTTGGCACTTCCGGCATTTTGACTTTGCATATTAGCTCAATATTTAGTTTCAACCGAAACATTTAGATTCAACATTTAGATTTAGATTTAGATTTAACATTTAGATTTTACATTTAGATTTAGCATTTAGATTTAACATTTAGATTTAGATTTAACATTTAGATTTAACATTTAGATTTAACATTTATATTTATATTTATATTTAACATTTAGATTTAACATTTAGATTTAACATTTAGATTTATATTTAACATTTATATTTAACATTTATATTTATATTTAACATTTAGATTTAGATTTAACATTTAGATTTTATATTTACATTTAGATTTAGATTTAACATTTAGATTTAAAATTTATATTTAGATTTAACATTTAGATTTAGATTTAGCATTTAGATTTAGCATTTAGATTTAACATTTAGATATAACATTTAATATTTATATTTAACTATTTAAAATATCAAATAAGTTGACAAATATTGTTGTAAATGTGTTAAAAAGTGACCGTCAAAATTTCATACCAGTTTTTTAAAAATAGTTTGAAACTAAATGTGACAAAATGTTGCTGTTATTTTCAGCATGAGCAGCTTTACAAACGGCACCCAATAGAAGTCAGCTTCAATACTCTCGACGGAGTTCGTAGGCCGCCCCATACAACTCAAAATCAACCACAGTTATACCCTGACAGAGGATACTAATTGCGTCAATACATAAGTCAACAAAATTCTGATTGGTTCCAAAACCTAGATAAATTCTCCAAAGACGTATATCTGATACGCTGGACACTGGCAGTTGATCGTTTGTCCTGGGACTGTCTGAGCTTCTCCCTGTACAGACAGATACTAACACACATACACAGAGAACTTATCTAAAATTCAAGGCTTTCTAGCACTGGCGAGTGTCTTATCATTACGGTTGGATACACACACATAATATGTGGACATTAATCTTGAGGAAAAGAAATACAGGGTAGAACAGGATTCTTTAATATCTCATAAGCGCACATAAGGTTACACATTTCACTCTTGCCATAACTTGATTAATAGTCAAACAAGGAATCATGTAATAACATAATTAATATCAGTATGAAGGATATGGCAACTCGGCATCCACTCCTTCAATTGAAAGAGTCTTTATGTATTTCATGCTTAATCTGGGGAAGTCGTGGCCTAGTGGTTACAGAATATGACTCCTAACCCTAGAGTTGTAAGTTCGAGTCGCGGGCCGGCAATACCACGACTGAGGTGCCATTGACCAAGGGACTGAATCCCAAAACTGCTCCCCGGGCACCGCAGCATAAATGGCTGCCCACTGCTCCGGGTGTGTGTTCACAGTGTGGCTGTGTGCGCATTCACTGCTGTGTGTGTGCACTTTGGATGGGTTCAATGCAGAGCAAGAATTCTGAGTATGGGTCACCACTGTATGTCACGTCACTTAATTGTATCATTGGAAGGTTAATCTGATTTTAATGAAAAAAACCCTAATTTGAGTATTAAAGTGTAAATCTGTCCTGATGAAGAAACCTCAGCTCAGCAGTCCAAACTGCACCATAATGCATTAATCCTCTTTAGTGAAGAAATCATAAAATTGCAGTATTGTTTAAACTTTCTGACAAAGAAATGTCAATACAGTGTTATAAAAAGGTAGATTTGAGTAATGCTCTTCTTTCTACAGCATCAAGGTCTTATAGATTATAATTATAATTAAGCAATTCATCTACACTTTGACTGTAGGTATGATATGTAACCAGCCCAGGTTAAATGAAATGAAATGAAATGAAATTAAATTAAATAATGGATAAGCACCTAGAAAGGACCTCTACAGCCCAAGACCACAGGAAACAGATGATTCTTCTGCACAATCCAACTTTGCTGCAGCCTGGAATTGAATTGCTGGTTTTGTCTGGTCAGAGTAGAACTGGCCCCCTGACTAAGCCTGTTTTCTCCCAAAGTTTTTTCTCTATTCTGTCACCGATGGAGTTTTGGTTCCTTGTCGCTGTCGCCTCTGGCTTGCTTAGTTGAGGACACTTCATTTACATTGATATCATTGACTTGATTGCAAATGATTGCACAGATACTATTTAAACTGAAATGAGATGATGAATTCAGTAATGAACTGCCTTTAACTGTCATTTTGCATTGTTGACACACTGTTTTGTTAATGTTGCTCAGTTGCTTTGACACAATCTTTTTAGTTTAAAGTGCTATATAAATAATGGTGACTTGAATAGACTTGACAATCCTAGCAATCTGGTGGTCATTACTGTGATTCACTCTCTGAGTGAAACTAAAGGTGTAATACTGTACTTCAGTATTCATGTGGGAGACACACATAACTACATACACGTATGTTTATACCGGCTTTAACTTACAGCAAACCATTTTTTTAAACAAGTACAAGAAGCTTATAGTGAAATTAGAGAAGCACACACAGAACTGCTTATTTAATGCAACAAGTCTTGAATAACCGAACGCATCACATTTTAAAACTATGGGCAACTTTGAAATAGGCAGACACTAAACTGCTTGAATTGGATGATTTGGTTACCATGACAACGACTTATCACAGGAAGTGCTAACATCACATAGCACACCCATCACCTGGTGGTGCCATATTGTAAACAGACCACCTTAAACTAACACAACTTAGCATTGTTTCATCTTAGGCTAAGCTACCAAATAGCTTTAAAAATTAGGGGTTAACATCCTTTACTTGAAGCTTTTAAATACAGCATGTCTGTATGCAGTGTGAAGTAATTTGAATTTAACCTAATCCCTGGTTTCTGATTTTTCACTTTATCTATTCTCTGTTTCCCTATTTTCAATACTTCTCAGCTAATGTAACAAACTTAGATGTATCCTTTCTGAATGCTATTGCTCAGTTACTACAAACTCAATTCCAAAAAAGTTGGGACACTGTACAAATTGTGAGTAAAAAAAGGAATGGAATTGAAGGAGTGGATGCCGAGTTGCCATATCCCTCATACGGATATTAATTATATTATTACATGATTTCTTGTTTGACTATTAATCAAGTTATGGCAAGAGTGAAATGTGTAACCTTATGTGCGCTTATGAGATATTAAAGAATCCTGTTCTACCCTGTATTTCTTTTCCTCAAGATTAATGTCCACATATTATGTGTGTGTATCCAACCGTAATGATAAGACACTCGCCAGTGCTAGAAAGCCTTGAATTTTAGATAAGTTCTCTGTGTATGCGTGTTAGTATCTGTCTGCACAGGGAGAAGCTCAGACAGTCCCAGGACAAACGATCAACTGCCAGTGTCCAGCGTATCAGATATACGTCTTTGGAGAGTTTATCTAGATTTTGGAACCAATCATAATTTTGTTGACTTATGTATTGACGCAATTAGTATCCTCTGTCAGGGTAAAACGTACTCGGTTACTAAACGTAACCTCGGTTCTCTCTAGAAGAGCGAACGAGTACTGCGTCTTAGCTAAGACGCTACGGGAAAAGTCTCTTTTCACGAAATACTGAAGCAAAAAATTATCCTTAATTTTGTATTTTTGTAAAGCGCATTTGCAGCAGTACACAGCCATAGGCGAGACGGCTCGTTCGCTCATTGGCTTGTTCTGCGGCAACTGCACAGCCTATCGAGCGCCGGCTGATGCAACATCAGACCAATAAGGGCGCTTCGCGCCCTTCTTGCCACTTCCCGCCGAAACGGGTGTGGCCCAACCTATAAAAGGAGCTCGAAAAGGCTGACTCACCTGATTTATTTCATCGCCGAAGCGAACCAGAGTGAATCGTGCACACGGCAGAGAACGCAGTACTCGTTCGCTCTTCTAGAGAGAACCGAGGTTACGTTTAGTAACCGAGTACGTTCTCTTACGAGAGCTCTCTCGTACTGCGTCTTAGCTAAGACGCTACGGGAACCCAATGTAAAACGCCGTGCGCGCAGGGATCACACACCAATAAACCTGAAGCAACGCCCAGGATTTACAGTGCACAGTCACCTGAGGGACTCACAGAGAGTCCAGGACAGAAAAGGGAAAAAGCCCTCCGTCCCATATCTAGCAGCATCCGTAGATGCGGCAATATGACGTCACACAGCCGAGGCCATGCCTGACCAATGTGGCAATGCGGGTCTTACGCAATACTGCCCATATAACAGTCGGCAGCGCATAGCGCTCGTGAACTCAGAATTCCCCTCAGGGCCCTGATTCGCCTATACCGACAGCAGCCTTGCTTGCAAGGTGGGAACCTCCAGGTTATAGAACCTGATAAATGTAGACGGCGAGGCCCAACCTGCCGCCATACATATATCCTGCAAGGAGATCCCAGTAGACCACGCCCACGACGAGGCGATGCCTCTTGTGGAGTGTGCTCTGACGCCCAACGGGCACTGAAGGCCCCTGGAAGCGTAAGCTAACGCTATGGCGTCAACTATCCATCTGGATAGAGTCTGTCTCGAAACAGCCATTCCCTTGGAACGCCCACCGAACGAGACAAATAGCTGCTCCGTCTGCCGAAAGGCAGCAGAGCGAGACACATAAGCTCTTAAAACCCTGACAGGGCAAAGAAGACTCGAGTCTCCATCCTCCCCTGACACCTGCAGGGCAGACAGGGCAATAACCTGAGCCCGAAACGGTGTGTTGAGGGATTTCGGCACATAACCGTGCCTAGGTTTGAGTATGACTCTTGAGTCATTGGGCCCAAACTCCAAGCACGACTGGCTCACCGAGAGCGCGTGCAAATCACCCACACGCTTCACAGAAGCGAGAGCCAACAAGAATACTGTCTTGAACGACAGATGCTGAAGGCTAATCGATTGGATAGGCTTGAAAGGGGGACCTTTCAAGGCCTCCAAAACCGCCGCGAGGTCCCACATAGGGACTGACGGAGGTCTGGGAGGATTCAGCCTCCTAGCTCCTCTGAGGAACCGGATGACTAAATCATTCCTTCCTATTGACTGACCGGACGCCGTTTCAGAAAACGCCGCGATGGCAGCCACATAAACTTTGAGCGTGGATGGGGCTCTGCCCTTATCCAACAGCTCCTGAAGGAAGGAGAGGACCTCCGTCACCTCACAACTAAGGGGTTAATAACCTCGAGCTGTGCACCAGCTGGAGAACACCGACCACTTCGAGGCATACAGACGTCGTGTCGACGGAGCTCTAGCCTGAGTGATGGTATTTAGCACTCCCACTGCGAGATCAGCGGGTAACCATTGAGTGCCCATACATAGAGGGACCACAACTCCGGTTGAGGGTGCCAAATCGAGCCCCTGGCCTGCGAGAGGAGGTCTCTCCTCAACGGTACCGGCCACGGGGCGACATCTGCTAACTGCATCAAATCTGGGAACCATGGTTGGTTCTTCCAAAGAGGTGCTACAAGCAGTATTGAACATCTCGTTTCTCTCACCCGTTCTATCACCTGCGGAAGGAGGGAGACGGGAGGGAACGCATAAAGCGGGCAACACGGCCATCTCCGTGACAGCGCGCTTTCGTTCTTGGAAAAGAACGCGGGGCAGTGAGCGTTTTCGTGGGACACAAAGAGGTCCACCTCTGCCATGCCAAATCTCTCCCACAACAGCCGGACTGTTTGCGGGTGTAGAGACCATTCGCCCGTAGGAACATTGCCTCTGGACAGCCTGTCTGGACCCAGATTCTGCAGTCCAGGCACATGCACTGCTCTCAGCGAGCGCACGTTGCGCTGAGCCCAAATCAGGAGGCGTTCCGTCAGCCTGCACAGGTTTCGGGACCCGAGACCGACCTGGCGATTTATGTAGGACACCACGGACATGTTGTCCGAACGGACTATGACGTGGTGATCCTTGATATGGGGACAAAAGCGCGTCAGCGCGTTCTCCACTGCCAGCATTTCCAGGCAGTTGATATGATGGAGCTTTTCCCGTTCTGACCATAGGCCAAAGGACGGTCTGCCTTCGAGCAGCGCTCCCCATCCCGAAGTGGAGGCGTCCGTCGACACCATTTTCACACTCGGGGAAGTCCCCAGGCTTACACCTGATCGGTACCAGCCGTTCGCTGTCCAAGGTGCTAGAGCCGCAACACAGCTCTGATCGACCTTGAAATGCAGCCGGCCAGACGCCCACGCTCTGCGCGGCACCCGAGCCTTCAGCCAGAACTGCAGGGGGCGCATGCGGAGCAGGCCCAGCCGCAGAACCGGAGATGCTGAGGCCATGAAACCCAGCATCTTTTGACAGTGTTTGAGCGCCACAGTCGCGCCACAGCGGAAAGAACTCGCTGCACGCTGAATGCCCATCGCGCGCTTTGGTGACAGCCGCGCCTTCAATAATAATTCAGCACTCGTGTGCCTCTGAGTCTAAGAGGAGCGAGCGCTGCATCCATGCACCTCGTAAACGTACGAGGAGCTACGGACAAGCCGAATGGCAGGACTGCAAACTGGTATGCCTGGCCCTCGAAGGCGAATCTCAAATATCGCCTGTGGTTTGACGCTATCTGTATTTGAAAATACGCGTCCTTCAGATCTATTGACATGAACCAGTCCCCTCTGCGAATCTGCGCGAGGAGCTTCCTGGTCGTGAGCATTTTGAAACTGCGTTTCATCAATGCCTGTTCAGCTGTCTTAGATCCAGTATGGGCCGGAGACCCCCGTCTCTCTTGGGCACCAGAAAGTATCTGCTGTACAGCCCCCCCTCGCTTTGAGACACAGGCTCTACAGCCCCTTTGCTCAACAGTTTTGATATTTCGGCCCGAAGTATGTGTGCTACTTCTGTTTTGACCGTAGTTTCGACGCGCGCTGAAAAGCACGGTGGGCGTCAAGAAAACTGTAGCGAGTAGCCTCTCTTTATAATGCCTAGCACCCAATCCGAAACCCCTGGAAGCACTGACCATGCATCTGCATGAATGGCTAAGGGCTGGATGCGAAACGCGCTCTGTTGACTGGGCAACGGCGGCGCTCGAGTGTGCTGCGCATCTGAGGCGGGGAGCGCGCTGATCACAGCGGGCAGATCGCTCTTCCTCGACCCCGTTCCGGCGCTTAACCGACTGGAGGGAGGCTGAGCGGGTCCCGTGGGACTCGATATATCTGCGAGTAACCGTGGGCTGCATGTGTGCACTTTTACCACTTTCAACTCGCTGTCTGCCTGTGCAGAATGTACGTGCACGGGCCTCGTTTTTACAGAAGCCCCGCGCCGTATGTGACATAGTGTATGTGGGCACTGGGAAGTGGGCACGTTTACTATGCGGCGCGTTCGACCGATCTGTGTCGATCTTATGTGCGCTAGCCCTGTGTGCAGGGCTGTGCTTACATGTGGAGATGGGCACTGGGTAGTGGGCATCGTCACTGCATTTATAGCACCATCGGCCGTGGCCGGACGAGCATGCACGGGTTTCGTTTTTACAGAAACCACATGACGCGTGTGACATAGTAATTGTGGGCACTGAGGGGTGGGCACGTTTACTATGCAGTGTGCGCGACCGACTTGAGTCGATATTATGGGCGCAGGCCCTGTGTGCAGTGCTGTGCTTACATGTGGAGATGGGCACTGAGGAGTGGGCATCGTCACTACATTTATAGCACCATCGGCCGTGGCCGGACGAACGTGCACGGGTTTCGTTTTTACAGAAACCACATGACGCGTGTGACATAGTGATTGTGGGCACTGAGGAGTGGGCACGTCTACTATGTAGTGCGCGTGATCGACTTGAGTCGCTTTTATAGGCGCGAGCCCTGTGTGAAGGGCTGTGCTTATATGCGGAGATGGGCACTGAGCAGTGGGCATCGTCACTACATTTATAGCACCTTCGGCCGTGGCCGGGACACCAGGAATTACACCTTTTTCTGGAAATATCTGGGTAGCTGTGATAACGGTTTTCGTGTGCAGGCAAGCGGGCAACCGTACAGGCTTGCGCATTGCAAACAACGCTGAAACAGTCACAATCTCTGGAAACTGAAACAGCGGCGCGCTTAGGTGAGAGCCCGGCCGCAGCGGAACTCGTACACCGACGCTTCGATGAAGCAGCCATCGTGTGTAGTGCCGACGCAGCGTCATGCAGCATGCGTAGATGGCTTTCCCAGGATGGCTTCGGGGCTCCCGGCCTTACCGTAATCCTCTGCCGCGGTCCCCGCGGCGCGGGGCGACGGCCAGTAGAGCGAGAACGGGGGTCTCGAGCTGCGTTGCTGAAGCTGTTGTGATAACGGCTTTTGTGTGCAGGCAAGCGGGCAACTGTGCAGGCTTGCGCATTGCAGAAAACACTGAGACAGTCACAATTCCTGGAACTGAAACAGCGGTGCGCTTGGGTGAGAGCTCGGCCACAGCGGAACTCGTACACCTGCGCTTCGATGAAGCAGCCATCGTTAGTAGTGCCGACGCAGCGTCACACAGGAGGCTTTAGATGGCAACACCGCTTTTGCCGCCGTCCAGCAGAGGGCGGACAAAGGTGCGTCGCTATCGCCTGTTCCACCGGCGGAAGTGAGTGGTAGTTCCTGTTTTTAGCATCATCAGTGTGGAGAATGCTAGTGAGACAGACGAACGAGTTCGTGCTGAATATGGAGCGTTCCAAGCCTTCGCCACCTCTTCGTGAAGCTCAGGAAGAAATGAGGCGGGCTTTGAGAAGTACGCTCATCCGAAAGGGAAATACCATCCAGCCGGGAACGAGAGGGGGGGGGCGCTGGTGCAAACCACTCGCGGCCGAGACTCATCGCGGCCAACACGAGCCTTCGCCCCGGCTCCTTCTCGATGTCAGCTCGTCTGCTGGGCTTCTGAGCAGAAGGCGCGAGATCCTCGGAGCTCGCCCAGCCCTCACTGCCCGAAGCTAGCAGAGAGCGCGTGTCCTCTTCCCCCGACGCGGCCCTGAGATCGACTTCCTCGGACGACGCGCCGGCAAACAGCGGGCGCTGCCCACCGGGAAGCGATGCAGGGGGGGCCGGTGAAGCAGGGCGAACCGGCGAGCTCGGTTGAGCTGAAGACGGTTCCAGAATCCGCTGGAAGCGATGCTTTTACGGCGCCTCAGCGCAGCGGAGAATGCAGGCTCAGAGAAAAAGGCCAGGCGAGTCCTCAGAGTCACCATGGCAACAGCTCGCAGTGGGGGCATCCGCCGTCAGCGAGCGAGCGCTGCATGATCTTCACCCAGGCAGGAGACACAGATGACGTACCGGTCTCCCTCGCTGAGTGGGGTTCTGACGAGCCGCAGGAAGGCATCTTAAAAAAGACGCGAGCTCTTTTACGAGTGTGTGTCGCAGGGCGAACACACACACACACATAAAGAACAGCTTGTATATAACAGGATTGAAAGGATATAGGCGCCGGATAGCGCAGCAGGAACGGCAATGGAAGGCGGCGATGCCAGCAGCTTCAGAATGGCTCGTCCTGCTGATGTGCTTTCTCAGACGGCGCTTGCTTCCTCCGTGATCCAGCGATGCGTGAGCTTCGCTGAAGAGATGAAAAATCAGGTGAGTCAGCCTTTTCGAGCTCCTTTTATAGGTTGGGCCACACCCGTTTCGGCGGGAAGTGGCAAGAAGGGCGCGAAGCGCCCTTATTGGTCTGATGTTGCATCAGCCCGCGCTCGATAGGCTGTGCAGTTGCCGCAGAACAAGCCAATGAGCGAACGAGCCGTCTCGCCTATGGCTGTGTACTGCTGCAAATGCGCTTTACAAAAATACAAAATTAAGGATAATTTTTTGCTTCAGTATTTCGTGAAAAGAGACTTTTCCCGTAGCGTCTTAGCTAAGACGCAGTACGAGAGAGCTCTCGTAAGAGAACTGTGGTTGATTTTGAGTTGTACAGGGGCGGCCTACAAACTCCTTCGAGAGTATTGAAGCTGACTTTTGCTGATGAAATTGCAAACTATTTTCTTCAAGTAAAATTATTATTATTAATTGAATTCATCTCTGACTCCTGGTCTTCATTGCGACATATCTGGTCCTTGGGTTTTAACTGTAAATTCCCCTACAGTTAATGGTGGAGGATGCGCGGGTAATCATTCTTTGGTGACATCCCAGATCAATCATCAAACCAAGGTAGGAAAGTTTTTATATTTAATATTATTGGTTATGGACTGTCTGTAAGTGGAGGGGGTCGAGAGAAGGAGGAATGATAGACTCACTCAGACGTGAGGGGCTAGACACCAGCTCCGGGGTGGAGTTGGTAAATTGGTGTCACGGTACACCTGTAAATGAAGTAACCTTGTGAGTAAAAGGGGTACAAGTGCACATTGGTAGGTCTTAGGATAAGATATATTTAAAGATGTGTACAGTTACAGGGGGTAAAAGTGCACACCTATGGGTCTTAGAGAGAGACGTGAAATTTTTCTAGGTGTGCACAGTCCAGGGAGGGACAAAAACTCATTCTTAACAGGCATGTGAACCCGTAAAGGGCAGTGCTGGGTCAAGCACCGAGGGACAAGGGACACGTAGGGCCGTAAATAAGCAGTGCTGGGTCAAGCACAGAGAGCCGGAAAGCACGAGAGGCCGTAAAGGGCAGTGCATTTACGGCCGGGTAAGCCAAAGTAGGGGTATGGGAAATCCCGAGAAGAATGTAAGACGCTAGACGGGGGTTCTAGTCGTAACTCGCTCTTCCAACTCTCAACCACCCACCATTACAGACGGGGGCGCCCCGAGCTTAGAAATAGGCCAGGTCAGTGGTTAGGGAACAGAGTATCCAAAATAAGTGTTTAAAAATAAATAAATAGTGATAATTCATATGTGCACCTATAAAAATATAGGGATATATGCAAAGGGAAAGTATTGATTGATCTGGGATGCATCAGGAACAACCCCGAAAGAGCAAAAATTTAGTTTTCATGACCCTGATTGGATTGGACCAGTATATGGAAATTCTGGAATATACTTTGCAGTTTCATCATGCAGAGGTCAAGTGCTGTTGGTAAGATCGCCGCCTCAATATCTTTTTGGTTTATGATAGAAATATGACTGACAAGTTAGGTAACTTGCTCAGCCCTGATAGAAATAATGAAACAGAAGAGAGCAAATGCTGTAAACAGTTTGGCTCTGAAGCTCTGACTTTAAAAATATTCTCTGAATTCATTGAAAGAATGGTCAGTCCGAGCTTTGATTCTGATTGGAAAGTTAAAACAAAAACTTGATTGGCTTTAAACAAAGAAAGAACCAGAGAGATAAAATAAATATCTAAATGTATGTGCCGATTTGCTAAAAATAATCCCAGTGGTAAATGAGTGATGATTTAATCTGAAAAATATATTAAATGATAGATAGAAGGTTTAAATGACAAAGAAGGATATCATAATATCTGTTCTAGTTCATATATAATTGTAGAAAGTCCTGACAAGGCATATTGAACAGAATTCTGGGTTGGTGAAAATACGGTAGGCAAACAAATTGGCAGTAGCGTTTTGGAAAAACTTAGAAGCTTATGTTTTGCTTTAAAAGATAAGATTGCTTTGACTGCAATGAAGCAGTTGTTTTTATCTCATGCTGGCCCCCACCATGACTTTGGCTTAAGCAGTAAAAATACCAGAGACATGTTCTGAGTGCAAAATTTGTAATTCCTATATTTACTAATGTTTGGCCAAAAGAGTAATTTTATTGTTGGACTGCAAAATTGTAGCCACGCAGCATCATAAAAAAAGAGAAGAGAAAATAAAATTATGGTTTGCTTATGAGATGATTAAGTTGTAAACAAGTAACATAAACGGGGTTTCAAAGTAACTTTGAAGACAGCATGCTAGCAAGACCCAAAGTAATATACCTGGGTCAGATAACCTCTGACAGATTTAAAACCAATGTTGAAATTCCGAAGCCATGGCCAGAATTAAGTGAATGAATAAATACAAGTTGATGTAAAAGTAATGATAATGACTGCAAAGAACTTTGAGAAACATTTGAGTTGCGAAAATAAAGTAAAAATACAAATATTAAGATGTTTATTTTTAAAATGCATATAATTTCTGACAAGTTCTAAACTGGGCTAGAGTAAAATCATAGTACGATGAAATTATGTTAAAAATGAATGAAAATGCATTGTTACGAGTCCTGAATCATTCAGAGTTCTCTCTCTCATTCAAAGTAAGCTAAAATGCCGTTATCTGAGCCTGTGTTTAAGTGATAAGCTATTTATAGTACAACACAGTGTTTCAGTCAAATCATAGGCACAGAGATGCTAAAGGACATGAAAAAAAAAGAGTTCAGATTTAATGCATTAAGAGGGCAATTGGTAGTTAAATGTTCAACTGCCCAATGCATTTAAGAAATAAGAGATTTTAAAAATAATGAATAACAATTTAGGAGTAATTGTTGAAGAGACATGAGGTCTTTAAAATCATAATACAGACCCTGAGCTATAGATGTAATAATTTTGAATAGTTAAACAGTTGTATTGCTATTTTTTCTATGGCCAGTTATCTGTCTTATTTTTAGTCTCCACCATCATACAGGGCCTGATGGCTGCAGCTACAGAAGCAACAGAAAATTACAATGAATGGACGGATGTGAAAAATAAATTCACTGAGTAATCTCAGCATGATAGTTTGGAGCTATCCAATTGATTTTAGCAATTAAATATTAGTTTGATTAACCTTTTTCAATGTTTTAACACTAGTAGGTGCTGTCAATGGCTCTCATGGTTCTTGAGTGCACCTTTCCTAAGCTGCAGGAAATAATGATTCTGGAAGAAGACTGTCGAGGATGTTGCAACGGGAAAGAGTGGTTACCACTGTGCATGAGGTGATTTCTCAATGACGGGTAAGATCCTCTTCTGGCCAATAGGGGACAACCTAAGGCAGGGGGTCACCGCCACTGGGCACCTGCCCAGAAGGGAGGTGTTATATGTGAGATGGTAGTGGAGTAGAGCGGATGCTTGATAGGCCTAGAGCATCATTAAGAGGGGAACTGTAGGAAGTACAGCAATCTGCCTCAAAAATGTGAGCTCCTCCTGACCTGATCACCAGCAACCGCATTCCTTGTTGTGACAAGCGTCCACAACTTGATGCAACAATGCCAGGGGATCAGACCCTGAGGAAAAGAGGCTCTTTATAAAATAAAGAGTTAATGGCAATGGGCTGTCAAGAACCATCTGAGACCATGTGATGACAGCCATTATTTTGAGACAAAATTTCTTATGTGGCTAGAAATGATATTGAACTAATTGTCTATATCATAGTCTTTACTCATGCAGGTCATTAGGCATGGCATACGATGATTACAAGATATGGTGGTGGCTAAAAATGAGGACTGCTTTTGCTGAATCAAGAGATGGTTTAGATAACAAAGGTTAAGGGAATTAAGCATGTAAGGTAAAAATAATTTTAAAGAAATGTTCCTAGCATTATGTATTTTAAACAGTCTAAACTGAGATTTGAGATATATAAACTTTGACATTTTTAACCTATTTGAATGATTAAGGGTTATATGTTGTAATGAATTTGATATTATAGTCTAAGTTTAAGTTTGGTGAAAACTGTCAAATAAATAAATAACTAATATTTTGCACAGTAAGAGAGAGAGAGAGTGCTTGAGTGGAGGCAGGGATGGTGCTCTGCTTCTCTTATCGGCCTGCTAAGTAAGAGTAACCAAAACAGAGCAATGATTTTAAGACCAAAACAACCCAGCTGATTTTTCTCTAAATAAAAAGCATTAATGATCAGGCAAACTTTGATACTAGATAAGAGACGAGGAACAAACTAGGTAAAACGTACAGAATTTTTAAGTTTAAATCCTTCCGATTTAACACCAAAAGCAAACCTTGAATATGAGATGTTAAATATTTATGTTAATTATGTGCATGCATGAGGATGACTACTGTATATTTTGGAGGACAATTCTGTTTCTGCTTTGTGTATATTGAGTCACTAACCTCTGGAATGAGTGTTTTATCATTACAGATGTATTAAGTGAAATTACTTTACAGAAGTCGATAATTGTGAGTGAAACTAATGAAAAGACAATGCCGCAAATGGGACGAGCTTTAAGTGGGTTGGGTATCCATCTCTGTCTGCTACTGGTAATAATAACTTCTTTTGTCATATAAATAAAAGGGCTATTAAGTAATAAACTAGGAACTGCTCTAGGTTTTCAAGGAAATAATGATTATGATTATTTTTATTTTTAAAGATGGCTCAATATTGATCTTACTTATTTTTGGTTTGTTTAGTTTTGTGTTTTTAACACCAAGTTTGGAGTGAAAGGGTATAATGGATTTTCAATCCCTCTAATTGCACCATTGATCGGGAAAATGATAAGATTTTCATAAAATAAGGGTATCTTTACTGGGATTTAGGTTATAAGCAATGTCTGTATTTGGTATCTGTGAGGTGACTGGGGGTCTGACATATGTCATGAAAGCAATAACAGTGGTTTTCTTTAATGATTTGTTAAATCTGGTTAATGAATATGCAAATTTAGTCTTAAGGCTGTTGGATAAATGTTTTGTTTTAGAGGGTAAGTGTGAAGTAGCTGTAGTAGGAAGAGAGGTATTTACAAAGGTATGTTGATGAAAGTATATATGGATGGAGGACACTTTTCCAGGTAGAGGGACACACAGAATAATTAACTGGAAAAGACATTACTTTTTATGTGAAGAAAGACTAGTGCAAGTGCAGATATTGTGGGATTAAGTAAGTAGATGAATGTATATGGGAAGTATTTTGTACAAAATAATGTGTTTATTACTAGAAATGTCAGACAGTACCAGAGATGTTAAGTATATGCCCCTGCTTAAGTTGACCAACAGCCTGCATTATTAGCATGCATCACAACTACACCTGACCTCATTTATTAGACCAGATCTGGGGTATTGGACCCCACATTGATCTAAAACGGGGGACTGAAGGAGTGGATGCCGAGTTGCCATATCCTTCATACTGATATTAATTATATTATTACATGATTTCTTGTTTGACTATTACTCAAGTTATGGCAAGAGTGAAATGTGTAACCGTATGTGCGCTTATGAGATATTAAAAGAATCCTGTTCTACATATCTGGTCCTTGGGTTTTAACTGTAAATTCCCCTACAGAATAATTTACAAATTTCATAAACTAATACAGTATTTTATTCACAATAGATAACATCAAATATTGAAATTCAGACATTTTGAAATGTCATGCCAAATATTGGCTCATTTTGGATTTCATGAGAGCTACACATTCCAAAAAAGTTGGGACAGGCAGCAATAAGAGGCCTGAAAAGTAAAATGTACATATAAGGAACAGCTGTAGGACCAATTTGCAACTTATTAGGTCAATTGGCAACATGATTGGGTATAAAAAGAGCCTCTCAGAGTGGCAGTGTCTCTCAGAAGTCAAGATGGGCAGAGGATTACCAATTCCCCCAATGCTGTGGAGAAAAATAGTGGAGCAATATCAGAAAGGAGTTTCACAGAGGAAAAATTGCAAAGAGTTTGACGTTATCATCATCTACAGTGCATAATATCACCCAAAGATTCAGAGAATCTGGAACAATCTCTGCGTAAGGATCAAGACCGGAAAACCATACTTGATGCCCGTGATCTTTGGGCCCTTAGACGGCACTGCATCACATACAGGAATGCTACTGTAATGGAAAACACAACATGTGCTCAGGAGTACTTACAGAAAACATTGTTGGTGACCACAATCCACCGTGCCATATCTAAACAATGTCCAGAAGCGCAGGCTTTTCTTCGGGCCAAGGCTCATTTAAAATGGACTGTGGCAAAGTGGAAAACTGTATAGCCAAGTTCTAGAACAACATATGCTCCTATCCAAATGTTGTATCTTTCAGGGAAGACCTTGCATTTTCCAACATGACAATGTCAGAACACATACTGCATCAATTACAACATCATGGCTGCGTAGAAGAAGGATCCGGGTACTGAAATGGCCAGCCGGCACATCATATAAAGAGGAAAATGTGACAAAGAAGAGTTAGAACATTTGATATGTCATCTATGTTGTATTCTGAATAAGATTTTGAAATTTGAAACTTCCACATCATTGCATTCTGTTTTTGTTCACAATTTGTACAGTGTCCCAATGTTTTTAGTTAATTATCCAGAGAAGAATTATTAAGTTATTGGGGGGTTTCAATAGCACAGTGAATAACACGCTACGAAGGGCGGGGCAAACACATGGTATGGTCTAAGCATTGAAGCTGAATACACAGCAGCTGGGACCAACCATGTGTGTTGCCCAACACAATTCTTATAGTTAATCACTAGTGCTACTGATTGTTTCTAATATCAGATTGATTATCATGTTTTAATAATAGCAGTCAGCTATTTTTAAATCCATTTACATTCTATACCTCCCTTTTATTCCACTTTGGTTTGATGTTCTCTCTGAACCACAAAAGGAAGCAGAGACACGTTTATTTTTGATTTGTCTATTTTCAACATGTGCCCTAATTTTATGACCCTTTTACATAAGTCATTTAGACCAATACTGGGGCATAATTATAGTCCTGAGCACCAAGTTATAAGCATAATCTGAATAGGAATGCTCTCCTTTTCCTTTTTCCTCCTCTACTTCACTTCATCAGAGATCAAGCCTGTTGTGGTCTATCAGTAAGTTCCGAGTGATAATTTGACAATAAAAATAGTCTAAGGTCATCAATTAGAACTCTGCTAATGCCCCTTTTAGCAAACATATGCTAAACCAAACCTATCTAAACATTCTGCTATCCACAGCTAAGATAATAACAGAATACTTCACAAGCTAACCAGACCTGGCAAATCTCCACATTCTGTTTGATCTTGCATTAGTCTCTCGCCTGTACGCTTAACATGAGTTTGCCAAAATGTTGCAGATGTTCTACATTTGGTCTAACTTCCAAGACCAAAAGGACCAAGAGGAACACCTGTCTACCCAGGGCTGCAGACAACCTACTGCACCAGAGCTGTAAGCAACTAGAGTCAAGTCAATTCAAACCTTTAAACAAAACAAATTGCGTCAAAGCAACTGAACAACAGTAATTAGGAAAACAGTGTGTCAATAATCCAAAATGACAGTTAAAGGCAGTTCATCATTGAATTCAGTTAATTCAGTTGAATTCCAGTTCAGTTTAAATAGTGTCTGTGCAATCATTTGCAATCAAGTCAACGATATTGCTGTAAATGAAGTGACCCCAACTAAGCAAGCCAGAGGCAACAGCGGCAAGGAACCAAAACTCCAAAACCTAGGGAGAAACCAGGCTCAGTTGGGGGGCCAGTTCTCCTCTGACCAGACGGAACCAGCAGTTCAATTCCAGGCTGCAGCAAAGTCAGATTGTGCAGAAGAATCATCTGTTTTCTGTGCTCTTGTCCTGGTGGTCATCTTAGAAAAGGTCTTTACAGGGGATCTGTATCTGGGGCTCTAGTTGTCCTGGTCTACGCTGTCTTTCAGGGCTGTAGAGGTCCTTTCTAGGTGCTGATCCAACATCTGGTCTGGATACTGACTGGATCCAGGTGACTGCAGTGACCCTCTGATCTGGATACAGACTGGATCTGGTGGCTACAGTGACCTTGGAATAAGAAAGAAACAGACTAATATTAGCGTAGATGCCATTCTTCTAATTATGTAGCAAGTACATCGGGTGTTATGGGAAGTGTTCCCAGTTCTGGTTTCCCCAATTAATGCAGCTTAAAAATCCTTTAACCCCTTTGCCTGCAAGATCGGCGAAGGCCCAAGTTTATTATTGTTTCACTTTCACAGCACGTTAAACATCACTCTCTTACTTGATTTGGACAAACTGTGCATCAATTGAAAGTTTATAGACTCTAGCTTTGATATTTGAACAATGTTTTGATTTAACATTGTTACAGTGACAGTTATTTTGTTATTTATGTCAGGAATGCAAAATAATAAATCCGTATTATGCCACATTTTGAATAGAAATTCACCACTCATTCATATTCAGTCACGTCAGCAGTGGTTTATTTGTGTCCACATAGACTCAATGTACAGCGTCAATAAGGATTTATAGACCAAAGATGCATATCCGCGGAGATACATGGATATTGTGATATGTGTCCTGAGAGCATACTTCGTGCTTCCCCCGGAAGCACCTCCTACGAGGACCTACGGAAAGAGATCCTGGGACGGATGCGGTTTTCTCCGATCAGCGCTGCCCAGTGCCCACGGCAGCCAGCCCGGGCCCAAGCCGCTAGCCTCTCCTGTCCCTTCCGCCTCCACGGGGCCCCAGCCACCTTCCAATGGCTCATGGACGTCCTCCTCCGGCCGCACCAGGCATATGTGACAGCCTACCTCGACGACATCGTGATCCACTCGGAGACCTGGGAGGAACATCTGGAGCGGCTGCAGAGGGTGCTCACGGAACTACGCCGGGCTGGCCTGAACGCCAACCCCCGGAAGTGTCATCTGGCCCTCACCAAAGCCAAGTATTTGGGGTATCAGGTGGGTCACGGCCTGATCAGACCTCAAGAGAAGAAGGTGGCAGCTATCCTCTCCGCACCGCGCACTAGCGCACTGACAAGCCAAGACGCCGAGCACCAAGCCACCTCACAGCATCGCCTTTTTGTTACCCTTCCTGTTAATAAAATCCACCCTTCGGGGAACTTACCCTCATCCCCGAGTCGTGTCCTACTTCACCCCGCCACAATATATTTACTGATGTTTACTTCATATTTCTTCAGACAGAAGCGTCTGATTTATGCGATCTTATGATAAATAGCCTCTCCCAGCGATCTGTGTGTGTGTGTGTGTTTGTGTGTGCAATCCCATGTACTCGTGCTGTGTGTCAGACAAACTCTGATTGGTCCTTCGCCTTGTCAATCTTTAGAGTGTTATAACCCGGACACCGCCACATCGTGTCACATGCTTCCTGTACACTTCCTGGTTCATATCTGCCCACAACAACACTGATATACCTCTGTACACACGAAATATCTGAATAATAAACCCACGATTACGATAGTAAAGCTTGGTATGACATTTTCTTAAGATCTGGGGCATTTTTATAAAACAATTTAAAAATGTACATCTGAAATGCTAACTTGTGCAGCGATGTAAAAGGCTATAAAAATTTTACAACAGTAAATGACCAAATTCCACCTGTGATCGCAAAAGGAAGTTATTACAAACACTCGATCGGGGTTTAAAGTGAGTATTGAATAAAAGTAATAAATAATGAATAAAAGTGTACTAATAATTTCATAAATTGTCTGATGTAGCTTGATGCTAACGTAAGCTTTAATGCTACTAATAGCAGGTGCATTTCTTCTACATAATGCATTTCTGTCACAATAATTCACGTAAGGTCGTAAGAAAATGTTTTGTTGTATTTTTATAGTAAGACTTTTGATAAATAAGGGCTAAATGCATACTGAGACTGAAGTGAGATAGCAGCTTCGTTCGTGGCTTTGTAAAGCTTGAAATACCACAACAAAGGCTAATAAAGGTGGAATAAAAGCAAAAGAATAATGATAAAAGAATAATGCGGATAATGTGTCATACCTGGCGGAGGTGTGAAAGACTCGTTTGGTGAGAACAATAGAATCATGAATGGGGGAGTTTTAAGAGACAAAAACACAGACAAAGCACACAGGAGTGTTTACATGTGAGATCTAACAGAGATGACAAGTGCCATAAATCAATCAGATTAGACTTCTCTAAAAACACACATGACATGGCCTTAGAAAATATTTCATAAAATGTACAGTTTTACAGATTAGATTATGAAATTTTCAAATTAAGCTTTGGAAGACTTGTGGCCTTAGCTACACGGTGTTTATAAAATCATATCCTATATCAACAATTTTTTCAATACATAAGAACTCTTGCTGCTGCATTTTGGACTAACTGTAGTTTGTTTACTAAGCATGCAGAACAACCACCCAATAAAGCATTACAATAATCTAACCTTGAGGTCATAAATGCATGAATTAACATTTCTGCATTTGACATTGAGAGCATAGGTTGTATTTTAGATATATTTTTGAGATGGAAAAATGCAGTTATACAAATGCTAGAAACATGGCTTTCTAAGGAAAGATTTCTATCAAATAGCACACCTAGTTCTTAACTGATGACGAAGAATTGACAGAGCAGCCATCAAGTCTCAGACAGTGTTCTAGGTTATTACATGCATAGTTTTTAGGTCCTATAATTAACACCGCTGTTTTTTCAGAATTTAGCAGTAAGAAATTACTCGTCATGCAGTCTTTTATATTGATTATGCATTGCATTCGTTTTTCATATTGGTGTGTTTCGCATGGGCCGTGAAGAAATGTAGAGCTGAGTATCATCAGCATAACAGTGAAAGCTAACACCATGTTTCCTGATGATATCTCCCAAGTGTAAAGCGTGAAGAGTAATGGCCCTAGTAATAAGCCTTGAGGTACTCCATACTGCACTTGTGATCGATATGATACCTCTACATTCACTGCTACGAATTAATGGCAGTCATATAAGTATGATTTAAATCATGCTAATGCACTTCTATTAATTCCAACAAAGTGTTCTAGCCTATGCAAAAGAATGTTGTGGTTAATAGTGTCGATCGCAGCACTAAGATCCAATAGCACTAATAGAGAGATAGAACCATGATCAGATGATAAGAGCAGGTCATTTTTAACTTTAAGGAGAGCAGTCTCAGTACTATGATATGGTCTAAATCCTGACAGAAATCCTCACAGATACCATTTTTCTCTAAGAAGGAATATAATTGTGAGAATACTACCTTTTCTATTATCTTGGACAGAAAAGGGAGATTCTAGATCGTTCTATAATTAACTAGTTCTTTGGGGTCAAGTTGTGTTTTTTTGATGAGAGGCTTAATAACAGCCGGTTTGAAGGTTTTGAGGACATATCCTAATGACAATGAGCAATTAATAATAGTCATAAGATGATCTAGAAGCACCTCTTTTAGGAACTTAGATGGAATAGGGTCTAACATACATGTTGTTGGTTTAGATGATTTAACAAGTTTATACAATTCTTCCTCTCCTATAGTAGAAAATGAGTGGAACTGTTCCTCAGGAGATCTATAGTGAACTGTCTGATGCAATACTGTAGCTGATGGCTGAATGGTTGCAATTTTATCCCTAATAGTATGTATTTTAGAAGTAAAGTAATTCATTACTGCTTTGATGTTGGTAAATGTCAACACTTGTTGATGCTTTATTTTTTGTTAATTTAACCACTGTATTGAATAAATACCTGGGGTTATGTTTGTTTTCTTCTAAAAGAGAAGAAAAGTAATCGGATGTAGCACTTTTTAACTGTAGGATAGATTACTTTCCCACCAAGCAATACAAAATATCTCTAGTTTTGTTTTCCTCCAGCTGTGCTCCATTTTCCAGGCTGCTCTCTTTAGGGTGCGAGTGTGCTCATTATACCATTGTGTCAGACTGTTTTCCTTAACCTTCCTTAAGCATAAAGAGAGAATATTTATTTATTTTTAATAAGAATAATTTATTTTATTAATATATATTTCTAGAGAGAAGAGCGGCACCACCCCAGGAGGGATGAAGTTCATCTCTTTTCAACAGGTCAGGTCTGCCCCAAAAACTCGTCCAATTGTCTATGAAACCTATGTTATTCTGTGGGCACCACTTAAACATCCAGCCATTGAGTGTTGACAATCTGCTATGCATCTCGTCACCATGGTAAGCAGGGAGGGGACCAGAGCATATTACAGTGTCTGACTTACTACTTGCAAGTTCACACACCTCTTTATTGTTATTTTTAGTGATCTCCGACTGGTGAAGTCGAACATCATTAGCACCGGCATGAATAACATTCTTATTATATTTACGTTTAGCATTAAGATGTCAGGCGCTCTGGCCTCCAGTAGACATTTGACTATGGTGGCTGGTGTGTCTATATTCACGTTCCGTACAATAGAATCGCCAATAACTAGAGCAATTTCATCAGGTTTCTCAGTGGGTGCATCACTGAGTGGGGAGAACCTGTTTAATGTTTTGATCGGAACAGAAGAGCAATGTTTTGACCCGCGTCTTTGCCACATCACTGTCACCCAGTTGCCCTGCTGCGGGGGTGCTGTTGCTGGAACCAAATAATGTACAGGACTCCCTAAGCTAAACACATCCAAAGCCATATCTAGAGCCCTCACATTCTTACTGCCCTCAATTAAAGTTTGGAATGCGTGTCTCTAATTCTGAAATCTTCTCTGTCAGCCTACCTATTTTCCTGCATTTATCACGTTAATCCCTCATCACCGACAGAGATAGATAAACTGTACATGTGGCAAGCAGTGCAAATAAAAATAGCAGGTGAAGCCATTACTCACTGTGCTTGATTAAATATTCTTACAAAAAAAAGAGAGAGTAGCGAGAGGAGAAAAGAAAACAGCGATAGGCACGAATGGAAACGCTAATGACAAGCTAACAAGTGCTAAACCAATGCAGGTGCACTGCACTCACGGATTTAAAATAAAAGTGAACGATCAAAATTAATCTAATAAGATTGATCGATAATATCAGAAATATGGTGGGAATTAAGTTATATTTTATCACTTTAAACAACAGAGTGATAGTAAGATAAAGATTCTAGAGAAAAAAAAAAGCTACACAGAGCTACGATCACAAACAGCAGCAAGGCCAGCAGGAAGCAGGAAAAAAACACAGTCCAACAGCGACACCCACAGGTAGGAGGAGAGAGAGCTAGACAACAAGGGTACTACTGACTCACGTCTCAAGCCAGAGTTATGACTATAAAGAGATCAACAAGATCATCATCTTCCTGACTAATGACCTCATGGGTCTGAAACAGGAGGTAAATGATGTCAAGCAACAGCTCACGGATTTCACAGATCCCACAAGGACCCCAGCAGAATGGAGTTACAGGAGTAAACCAACAGACTTCAAAAAGGCTCTGCCAGCCGCTGAACAACAAAGGCAGCGAGAAAGGACCTGGAAAAGGAACTTTTTCATACAAAGTTTCTGATAAATACAGCATATTCTGAGCACATACACAGAGATGCCAGAACTGATACTCTGATAAAGCAGCTAGAAAACACTCAAGACGAACTTGACCTGGTCCAGAGAGAACTCAGCTACTCTTATAGGCAAAAATATGCAAAAGGAGCCACAGTGGGAGAGATACCCTCGCTCAGCAGTGCAAATTCCATCAGGTTTTCACCTAACTATGAGGGAGCAGCCAGCACTTTCTGCTTAACAACTCAGCAGACAGAACCATAATACCTCCAGCAACCACAGAGAGGAGGGGATCCCTCCCAAGCATTCCTGCAGCCAGGGGCGTAGATTACGCGGGGGACGTGGGGGACGTGTCCCCCCAACTTTTAATATAAAGTGTGTCAAGTGTGTTCGCATAGAGGTTTTCAAGAGCTGGTGTGAATACATATAGATTTAAACTCAAAGAGACAGGATAGTCTGTGCATGACATGATATTTTATTCGGACCCAGAAGGCGAGATGAACATCACGGAGCGCTAAACTCTCATGCAGTGCAGAACTTCTCGCTCAGAAATTCATACCAGCAAACTCCTAATATGGACAAAAGTGTCCAGCTATGCTGTATGAAAACAAATCATTATTATTTGTTGTTGTCCAGCAGTTATAGATTTCTGTTACGACCCATGAGGTCTGTGGGTGTTGTGTGTGTGTGTGGGTGTGTCGCGCTCTCTCTCTCTCCTGCAGGGATCTGGAGGTTGACACGGATAATCCCGCAGCTGAAGCTGATCAGTGGAAATCAGTGAGGTTTATAAAGAGGGCTGGTGAAGTGTGGGGAGAGATCTCTTCCTTTTCTCTTGACGTCTGTGTGGATTAACGATGTGGAACCGCTGTGTGGACTATGAGATCGGCTGGGTGCCGCTGATCGAGATCTCTTTCTTTTCCCTTGAAGTCTGTGTGGATTACTAAATTGGGACTACTGTGTGACCTGCTGTGTGGACTGTAAGATCGGCTGGGTGCAGCAGATCGCGATCTTTGCCCGGCGCCGTCTGTGTGAAGCCAGCTGACGGACCAGTGTTCGTGATCAGCTGGGGAGGTGGGGTGAGCAGCGGGCTATCCTCGTGTGTATTTCATCTGCGCGGTGGGAGCCGTGGAGATTGTGTATTGTGTTGTTTATATTTTTCTAGTTAACGTTTAAGTTTTTGTTAGTTCATCAATAAATACCCAAACTTGACACCTGTTTCGAGTCATCCTTGAGTTTTTCCATCCTGGGTAGATTTATTTGTATGTCCCAGACCCCTAGACAAGCCGGGGACATAACAAAAAGTGGGGGCTCGTCCAGGATTTTTTGGAAAACTGGGATGCTTGTTTCATGTGGCATATTGTGGACCAGTTTTTTTAAAGCATGATGGTATATTTATAATTATTTATTTTTGTATTTTTGTGTGAAGATACTGTATGTTTATAACATATGTATATTTTGTTTTGGTTGTTTATGGTGATTGATGTTTCCCTGAGTAAACTTCCACTCGAACTGCTTCCTCAACTTAGCATAGGGTAGTATCCAGCTAGGCTGAGATAGCCTTTCCATCGGACACTAGTTTATTATTTTGCCTTTTTTATTTTTGGAAGCAAATCCTGGGCGGAGACTATGTTCTCCAAAGGGGGCTGGTGTTTCAGGGTTTCGACCGCTGATGTTTGCCTGTAAGTTGCCTCGAGCCCGGCACGCTTCTGAAGATAGATAGGTAAGTTTGGATAGGTAGGTGCTGAGGAGGTTTGTTTTGTGGAGGAAAGGGGGGAGGTTGATATCGGGTCACTGAGTTATATTAGGTTATTGAATTGAGTTCTCTTTTCAAGTGGTTTTGTCATGGCAGCCTTTGATTTAAATGCGTTTGTGTCTCTTCCAGATTTAAGTCAGCTGGATAAATGCAAGAAAACTGAACTTTATGATATTGCAAACTATTATGAGATTTCTGTGTCCACTTCTCTAGGGAAAGCTGAACTTAAAGCTGTGGTCGTGAACGGACTCATCAGTAAAGGGGTTATTGTATTACCGGTACCTGTGAGTGATCTTGATCCAGAGCTGAGTGTGAGGGGGGACCAGCTTGCTCTAGGGACCCCTGCTGGTAGACAGAGGATACAGACAGGTAAGCCTGTTACAATGCCCAAAAATGTGCCATCTTCAACTGAGTCATCCCCAGGATCTATGGAGGATGGCCGGTTAAAAGTTTGTTTGTTTCGGCTTCAGATAGAGAAGAAAGAGAAGGAAAGAAATTTCCAACTCCATCGAGAATTGGAATTAAAGAAACAAGACGCAGATATAGCATTTAAAATGAGACAACTTGAACTACAGGCAAATATTGATGCTGCTCGCCCTGTTACTCCTGCCAGTGTGTCTCCACAGTCTGCCAGTGGATATGATGTGAGTAAATAATCTTTTCGTGAGACTGAGGTAGAAGTTTATTTTGGGGCATTTGAACGTGTTGCTGGAGCGTTACGCTGGCCTAAAGAAGTGTGGGCCATTTTACTGCAGTGTAAATTAACTGGTAAGGCCCAGGAAGCGTGCGCAGCACTGTCAGTGGAGGATGGGTTAAATTATGACCGTGTTAAGAGTGCTATTATGAGAGCTTACGAGTTAGTACCGGAAGCATATCGACAGCGTTTTCGTAGCTTACGAAAAACTCATGATCAGACATTTACAGACTTTGCACGTGAAAAGGGAATTCTCTTTGATAGATGGTGCACAGCATGTAAAGCAGATGATGTGGCCTCTGTACGTGAACTGATTTTGCTTGAGGAGTTTAAGAACTGTTTGCCAGAATGTACTGCGGTCTATTTAGGTGAACAAAAGATTGCTTCTTTACAACAGGCAGCCATATTTGCAGATGAGTTTACACTTCTGCATAAGGCCACCTTTATGAAGCGTGATGCTCCTCTACGAGTAGGCCTTCAAAAGTCTGAACAACTAGCTCATAATTCTCCTGACAGCCGTCCCAGAATAGCTTCCATTCAAAAGGCAGACAGAGTATGTTTTTTTTGTCGAAAACCTGGACATTTAATTGCAGAGTGCAGGGCTTGGAAGGGTCAGCAACCTAGTCCAACGCAAAAACAACCAAAGGGGGTGGGGTTGATTAAAATGTCTCCTCGGCCCCAGAGGCTGGAACCAGAGATGCGTGAGACTGATGATTGTTTTAAACCTTTTATCTTTGAAGGTTTTGTTTCTCTGACAGGGAAAGTAGGGGATCAGCGACGAGTGAGGATGTTGCGGGACACAGCCTGTTCACAATCACTAATAATGTCTGGCACTCTCCCTGTGTGTGATAGTTCTGATGTAAGTGCAGTGGTGAGGGGTATAGAGATGGGTTTTGTACCAGTACCACTGCACCGGATTTTTGTCCATTCTGATCTAGTGATTGGATTTTTCATGATGGGTGTACGGGCCGAGTTTCCGATAGAGGGTATTGAGGTCATTATTGGAAATGATATAGCTGGGGGAAAAGTGTTTCCTGTCCCTAGGGTTGTTAGCAATCCTATTCCTGAGTCTGAGCAGGATGAGTTAGGGACAATCCATCCTCATATTTTTACAGCTAGCGTGACTACAAGAGCGCAATCACGTAAAAAGACTCAGGAAACTAACCTGTCTGATTCACTTTTTGCCTCCATTTTCTCTGAGGAGGGTGTATCCCATGATGATCCTTTGAGCTGCAAGGTGGATGGGGTTGGAAAGGTGGCAGACTCGGTGGGTGAGTTTGATCCTGCACATTTGACGCTCACTCCTAAGGCTTTGATAAAAGCTCAAGGAAGTGATCCCTCATTGATTAGATGTTTTGCTTCGGTGGTTAAGGAAAAAAAAAAAGTGTAACAGTAAACGACCTTCCTTCATGGATAAAGGGGTGCTGATGCGCAGGTGGGTTTCTCATACAGATGATGTAGGTTTAGAACCAGATAGTGATTGGAAAGTGGTTTATCAGGTAGTTGCACCTGCTGACTTTCGACAACAGATACTGTCATTGGCACATGAGCATTTATGGGCAGGCCATTTGGGCGTTAGTAAAACCTATGACCGTGTACTAAAACAGTTCTTTTGGCCAGGCCTAAAAACTGATGTAACTTGTTTCTGCAAAACCTGCAGGATCTGTCAACTTGTTGGCAAACCAAACCAACCTGTTCCTCCAGCCCCGTTACAGCCCATTCCCATAGTTGGTGAACCATTTGAACACGTCATGGTTGATTGTGTAGGCCCCTTACCTAAAACCAAGGCTGGTAATCAGTTTTTGCTCACCATGATGTGTGTGGGTACTCGATTTCCTGAAGCTATTCCCCTACGTAGAATTATGGCTGTGTCCGTAACAAAAGCACTAGTTAAATTTTTCACTACCTTTGGGTTGCCTAAGCTAGTACAAACTGATCAGGGAACTAATTTCCTCTCTAGGGTGTTCAAACAAACCCTCAGTTCATTAGGGATCACTCACTCAGTGTCCAGTGCCTATCATCCCGAGTCACAGGGAGCTTTGGAGAGCTGGCACCAAACGTTAAAGTCCATGCTAAAAAAATACTGCCATGAGACGTGTAAAGACTGGGATGAAGGAGTTCCTTTTGTACTGTTTGCTGCTCGTGACACAAAGCAAGAATCGTTAGGATTTAGTCCAGCTGAGCTTGTCTTTGGCCATAATGTGCGTGGCCCGTTAAAGATGCTGAGGGAAAGGATGGTGCATGATGAGCCTTCCAAAGCTGATGTGGTGGATTTTGTTTTCCGGTGCAAGGAGCGGTTACAGCGTGCTGTGAAGCTGGCAAAGGAGTCACTCTCGTCTGCTCAGATCCAAATGAAGAGGCGGTTTGACAAAAAGGCTGTTGAATGGCAGTTTAAGACGGGTGACAAGGTGTTGGTCTTGCTGCCCGTTCCTGGGTCTGTTCTTACTGCTAAATTCTCAGGACCATATGAGGTAGAAAGGAAGCTCTCAGAGACAAATTATATCATCCGTACACCTGACCGTGGACGAAAGACCCGATTATGTCATGTAAACATGTTGAAGTTCTTTCATTCTAGAGAGGGCAATCCGGAGGATCTGTTACAGTCTCAAAGCGTTGCAGTGGTGGGGATTACATCTCTTGTTAGTGAGTGGTCAGAGCCCGATTTAGCAACGCCATGTGAAGATCACATGTGTGGCAGACTGGCTAATACTGAGTTCATGGCTACTTTAACTCAACAATTGTCTTACCTATCTACTTCTCGACGGCAGGAGGTAACGGAGTTACTTCATGCTCATCCTACTATCTTAGGTAACGTGCCATCTCGCACCACGGTGCTGGAGCATGATATTGATGTGGGTGACGCTAGACCTATTAAACAGCATGCTTATCGCTCTCCAATAGCTAAACGAGAGGCAATGAAAAGGGAAGTCAGTTATCTGGTAGAAAATGGGTTAGCCAAGGCTAGCTACAGTCCATGGAGCTCACCCTGTTTGCTAACACCTAAGCCTGATGGAACGTTTCGTTTCTGTACCGATTTTAGAAAGGTCAACGCAGTTACGGTGTCCGACTCTTTCCCGCTTCCGCGCATGGACGATTTAATTGATAGGGTTGGCCCTGCTAAATGTATCACAAAGTTAGATCTACTGAAAGGATACTGGCAGGTGCCTTTGACCCAGCGTGCGTCAGACATCTCAGCCTTTGTGACACCAGATGCTTTTATGCAGTACACGGTAATGCCTTTTGGAATGAAAAATGCTCCTGCCACATTCCAACGCTTAATGCAGCTTGTACTCGGGGATGTACCAAATTGTAGCATCTATCTTGATGATGTGGTTGTATACTCTCAGGATTGGGGTAGCCACATGTCCACTTTGGAGACTGTATGTCAGCGGTTGGCAGATGCCTCTCTCACATTGAATTTGGTAAAGTGTGAATTCGGAAAAGCCACAGTTACTTATCTTGGTAAACAGGTTGGTCAGGGGCAGGTCCGGCCTTTAGATGCCAAAGTGACGGCTATATTATCTCTACCGACTCCTACCACTAGACGTGAGCTTAGGCGATTTTTAGGAATGACGGGATATTATAGATGTTTCTGCCAAAATTTCTCTGTGGTAGTTGCTCCACTCACCAGACTGTGTAGTCCTTTGGTACCTTTTAGGTGGGATGATGAGTGTGCTCAGGCCTTTGAGGCTGCCAAGTCTCTTCTTTGCAGTGCACCTGTGTTGGTGGCGCCAAATTTTTACCAACCGTTCTACTTGGAAGTTGATGCTAGTGCAGCTGGGGCTGGGGCGGTGCTGATGCAGCGAGGGGAGGGAGACATGTGTAAACCTTTGTGTTATTTTTCAACTAAGTTCAAGAAACACCAGCTGAACTATTCCACCATAGAGAAGGAGACATTGGCCATGCTCCTGGCTCTACAACACTTTGAAGTGTATGTAGGCTCAAGTTTCTTGCAGATCACTATTTATACAGATCATAACCCTCTTGTTTTTCTAGCCCGCATGTACAACAGTAACCAGCGCTTGATGCGTTGGGCCCTTTTGGCTCAAGGCTACAACTTGCATATTAAACATAAAAGAGGAGCAGACAACATCTTGGCTGATGCCCTATCCCGTGGGTAAGGCTAAAATTCTTTAACATATAAGGGAACAAACTTTTATGTGTTATGAGATACACACTATATAAGTTTGTTCTTATGGGTGGGGGTGTTACGACCCATGAGGTCTGTGGGTGTTGTGTGTGTGTGTGGGTGTGTCGCGCTCTCTCTCTCTCCTGCAGGGATCTGGAGGTTGACACGGATAATCCTGCAGCTGAAGCTGATCAGTGGAAATCAGTGAGGCGTATAAAGAGGGCTGGTGAAGTGTGGGGAGAGATCTCTTCCTTTTCTCTTGACGTCTGTGTGGATTACCGATGTGGAACCGCTGTGTGGACTATGAGATCGGCTGGGTGCCGCTGATCGAGATCTCTTTCTTTTCCCTTGAAGTCTGTGTGGATTACTAAATTGGGACTACTGTGTGACCTGCTGTGTGGACTGTAAGATCGGCTGGGTGCAGCAGATCGCGATCTTTACCCGGCGCCGTCTGTGTGAAGCCAGCTGACGGACCAGTGTTCGTGATCAGCTGGGGAGGTGGGGTGAGCAGCGGGCTATCCTCGTGTGTATTTCATCTGCGCGGTGGGAGCCGTGGAGATTGTGTATTGTGTTGTTTATATTTTTCTAGTTAACGTTTTTGTTAGTTCATCAATAAATACCCAAACTTGACACCTGTTTCGAGTCATCCTTGAGTTTTTCCATCCTGGGTAGATTTATTTGTATGTCCCAGACCCCTAGACAAGCCGGGGACATAACAATTTCTAAGCCAATTCAAAGCTTGAAATTATAGAAAGATTTAAGTTTGTCTATACACTACCAATCAAAAGTTTTTGAACAGTAAGCTTGTTAATGTTTTTTAAAGACGTCTCTTCTGTTTACCAAGCCTGCATTTATTTGATCCAAAGTATAGCAAAACAATAACATTTTTAAATATTTCTACTAGCCTATTTAAAATAACTGATTTCTATTTGAATATATTTCAAAATGTAGTTTATTGAGCTTTCAAAGCTGAATTTTTAGCATCATTACTCACACACTAACATTCACATGATCCTTCAGAAATAATTCTGATATTCTGAATTCTGAACAGCATTTATATGAAATAGAAATCTTTTGTAAAATGACGTCTTTATCATTACTTTTGATCAATTTAAAGAATCCTTGCTAAATAAAAGCATTAATTTCAATATTTTTTTTTTTTCAAAAAATAAAAATTATTCTGACTCTAGGCTTTTGAATGATATAGTGTATAGTGCTGCATAAGCTAAATACAGGTCCTTCTCAAAAAATTAACATATTGTGATAAAGTTCATTATTTTCCATAATGTAATGATAAAAATAAAACTTTCATATATTTTAGATTCATTGCACACCAACTGAAATATTTCAGGTCTTTTATTGTTTTAATACTGATGATTTTGGCATACAGCTCATGAAAACCCAAAATGCCTGTCTCAAAAAATTAGCATATCATGAAAAGGTTCTCTAAACAACTATTAACCTAATCATCTGAATCAACTAATTAACTCTAAACACCTGCAAAAGATTCCTGAGGCTTTTAAAATCTCCCAGCCTGGTTCATTACTCAAAACCGCAATCATGGGTAAGACTGCTGACCAGAAGGCCATCATTGACACCCTCAAGCAAGAGGGTAAGACACAGAAAGAAATTTCTGAACGAACAGGCTGTTCCCAGAGTGTTGTATCAAGGCACCTCAGTAGGAAGTCTGTGGGAAGGAAAAAGTGTGGCAAAAATGAGGAGAGGTGACCGGACCCTGAGGAATATTGTGGAGAAGGACCGATTCCAGACCTTGGGGGACCTGCGGAAGCAGTGGACTGAGTCTGGAGTAGAAACATGCAGAGCCACCGTGCACAGGCGTGTGCAGGAAATGGGCTACTGGTGCCGCATTCCCCAGGTCAAGCCACTTTTGAACCAGAAACAGCGGCAGAAGAACCTGACCTGGGCTACAGAGAAGCAGCACTGGACTTTTGGACAAATTTTGCATGTCATTCGGAAATCAAGGTGCCAGAGTCTGGAGGAAGACTGGGGAGAAGGAAATGTCAAAATACCTGAAGTCCAGTGTCAAGTACCCACAGTCAGTGATGGTCTGGGGTGCCATGTCAGCTGCTGGTGTTGGTCCACTGTGTTTTATCAAGGGCAGGGTCAATGCAGCTAGCTATCAGGAGATTTTGGAGCACTTCATGCTTCCATCTGCTGAAAAGCTTTATGGAGATGAAGATTTCATTTTTCAGCACGACCTGGCACCTGCTCACAGTGCCAAAAACACTGGTAAATGGTTTACTGACCATGGTATTACTGTGCTCAATTGGCCTGCCAACTCTCCTGACCTGAACCCCATAGAGAATCTGTGGGATATTGTGAAGAGAAAGTTGAGAGACGCATGACCCAACACTCTGGATGAGCTTAAGGCCGCTATCGAAGCATCCTGGGCCTCCATAACACCTCAGCAGTGCCACAGTCTGATTGCCTCCATGCCACGCCGCATTGAAGCAGTCATTCCTGCAAAAGGATTCCCGACCAAGTATTGAGTGCATAACTGAACATAATTATTTGAAGGTTGACTTTTTTTGTATTAAAAACACTTTTCTTTTATTGGTCGGATGAAATATGCAAATTTTTGGAGACAGGCATTTTGGGTTTTCATAAGCTGTATGCCAAAATCATCAGTATTAAAACAATAAAAGACCTGAAATATTTCAGTTGGTGTGCAATGAATCTAAAATATATGAAAGTTTAATTTTTATCATTACATTATGGAAAATAATGAACTTTATCACAATATGCTAATTTTTTGAGAAGGACCTGTATTTCAAATAAATGCTGATCTTTGGATCCTTCTATTCATCAAAGAATACTGAAAAAATGTACTCATATGTTTTAAATATTGATAAACAGCAAATCCGCATATTAGAATTCTGAAGGATGAGACACTGAAGACTGGAGTAATGATGCTGAAAATACAGCTTGGATCACATGAATAAATTAAATTTAAAAATATATTCAAATAGAAAACAGTGAAAAATATTTAAGGCATGGTGAGCAGATAAGACTTCTTTAAAAACATTAAAAATCTTACTGTTATAAATCTGTTGACTGGTAAGATATATAGATTACAGAATATTATATTATATTGTAATGGCAGCTAAATGTATATATATATAGAGTCATACACAGAAAATCCAACACAGAGATAAACGCTCAGAATTATGACCATAGGGAACGATAAGACTTCGCAATGAACAAAGAAAGTCTGCGCCTATAAAGGCAATAACTAATGAGATGATAAGCCACCTGAGACGGAAAAGTACTGGGTCCGTGTGAGAAAAGAGTCCGGGCGGAACTAATATTCGGGTGATGGTTCCCGCTGTGTTCGGTCAGAAAGGGCCACAGAGGCGCTATTAGTGACAGAGCCCCTCCCCTGCGAACGGCTCCCGACGTGAGCTCCTCCTCGGTGCCGAGGTCTACCACAAGGACGAGGAGCGGGTTTCTCCGAGTGTTCCCGGTGGAATGTAGCAGTAAGTTGGGGGTCGAGCATGTCCTTAGAATTGACCCAAGACCGCTCCTCGGGGCCATATCCCTCCCAGTCCACGAGATACTGGAGAACCCCGCCTCGGCGCCGAGAGTCCAAGATCTGGTTGATCTGATAAATGTTCTCCTCTGCGTCCATTAGGGGAGGAGTCTCTGCCGGAGCGGCCTCGTCCTGGTCCCCCTCTCCTCTCGGTTCCACAGCGGGCTTGAGCAGGGAAACATGAAAAGTGGGTGAGATGCGGTAATGAGATGGAAGATCTAAACGGAAAGACACAGGAGTGATTTGTCTGAGGATTTTGAACGGACCCACGTACCTTGGGCTAAGCTTTCTGCAGGGGAGTCGGAGTCTCAGGTCCCGGGTGGAGAGCCAGACCCACTGTCCGACTAGGTATGGAGGAGCGGCTCTCCGGAGGCGATTGGCTTGGCGGGTAACTCGTTGGATTGCCTGTCGTAGGTTGGTGTGTGCTATATCCCAGGTAGCTTCGCTCCTCCGTAGCCAGGTGTCCACTGCGGGGAGGTTAGTAGGCTCCCCGGACCACGGGAATAGTGGAGGTTGGAAGCCTAACACACATTGGAATGGGGTAAGTTGGGTGGAGGGCTTCCTTAGGGAATTCTGGGCGTATTCGGCCCACATGAGGTATTCGCTCCAGTCCTCCTGATGGAGGTGACAGTAAGCTCGTAGGAAGTGGGAGAGTTCCTGATTCAGCCTCTCCACTTGTCCATTGGATTGCGGGTGGTACCCTGATGTGAGGCTGACGTTGACATTTAACTGAGACCAGAGGGACCTCCACACACGGGACGTGAATTGGGGTCCCCGATCCAAGATTATGTCTTCGGGCAAACCATAAAATCTAAAGACCTGGTTGAGCAAGGCTTGAACCGTCTCCCATGCAGTGGGAAGTTTGGGAAGCGGAATGAGGCGGCATGACTTTGAGAACCAGTCAATGATGGTGAGGATCACGGTGTTGTGGTGAGAAGGGGGCAAGTCGGTCATGAAGTCGACGGCCAGGTGGGACCATGGTCTTTCTGGGATAGGGAGCGGCTGGAGCAGACCGGCAGGGCGCTGGCGTAGGGATTTGGTTTGGTTGCATGTGACACATTCCTTGAGGAAGGTTAGAATCTGTTGAGTCATGGAAGGCCACCAGAACTTATTGAGAACGAGTTCCCTGGTCGCCTGGACGCCGGGGTGGCCGGCGCTGGGATTCTCGTGGATCAGTGTCAGTACGCGATGCTGTAGGGGATCGGGGATGTAGGTCAGTCCAGGAGGGCATTCCGGAGGAGCAGGGTCTGTTTCTAGGGCCTCAGTGATCTCGGCCATGATGTCCCATTGCACGGGGGAGACGATCTGGGAGATGGGAATGATGGTAGCCGGAGAGGTGTCTGATTGGGACAAGTCGTATTGGCGGGAGAGTGCGTCCGCCTTACCGTTCTTGGACCCGGGCTGATAGGTTATAGTGAAGAGAAACCTGGAGAAGAATAACGACCATCTGGCCTGGCGGGCATTGAGACGTCTGGCGGTTCTCAAGTACTCCAAGTTTTTGTGGTCGGTTAGAATGAGAAAGGGCATGGTCGAGCCATCCAACCAGTGTCTCCATTCCTCCAGGGCCGCTTTCATGGCCAACAGTTCTCTGTCCCCGACGTCATAATTACGTTCCGTGGGATTGAGTTTGCGAGAGTAGTAGGCACACGGGGACAATTTCTCTGGGGTTCCCTGGCGTTGTGACAGTATTGCTCCGATACCTGTGCTGGAGGCGTCCACCTCCACAGTGAACTGACGTCGGGGTTTGGGTGTTTCAAGATGGGAGTCGAGGTGAAACAAGTCTTCAGATCTTGGAACACTTTCTCGCAGAGCGTAGACCATGCCAGCTTATTGGATCCACCTCCACTGCGAGTGAGAGAAGTTAGAGGAGCTGCTACTTGACTGAAACCCCGGATGAATCTTCGATAGAAGTTGGCAAACCCCAGGAAACGTTGGAGGTCCTTGACGGTTTGGGGACGAGGCCAGTGTAGCATGGCGGAAACCTTGCTGTCATCCATCGTGACTCCCTCCGCAGAGATGATGTATCCTAAGAAGGAGAGGGTGGAGAGGTGGAAGGCACACTTAGAGAGTTTGGCGTACAGCTGATTCTGGATTAATCTTTGGAGCACAGCTTGTACGTGTTGAACGTGTTCAGACAGGGTGTCGGAGTAGATCAGTATGTTGTCAATGTAGACTATGACGCACTTGTTGAGCATATCTCGGAAAATATCGTTGATAAGGGCCTGAAAGACGGAGGGACTGTTGGACAGACCGAAGGGCATGACCAGATATTCATAGTGGCCAGTCGTCGTGGAGAAGGCCGTCTTCCACTCGTCACCTGCCCGGATGCGAATGAGATTGTAGGCGCATCTCAGGTCGAGCTTGGTAAAGATACGGGCAGTGCGGAGTTGTTCCAGGGCTGAGGGTACCAAGGGTAGGGGATAACGGTACTTGGTGGTTACTTCGTTGAGGGCTCGGTGGTCGATGCAGGGACGCAAGGATCCGTCTTTTTTTTTTTACGAAGAAGAAGAGGTGGAGGGTCGGATGAACCCCTTGGCGAGTTCTTCGTCGATGTATTGCTGCATGCTCAGAGTCTCGGGTTGGGACAGGGGGTATACACGACCCTTGGGGAGCGTGGCTCCAGGTAAGAGCTCGATGGCACAATCCGTGTCCTGATGAGGTGGAAGCTGGGTGGCCCGGGATTTGCTGAATGCCGAGTGGAAATCCCAGTAAACCTCGGGAAGGTCCTGCGGGGGTTGACCTTCAGGTTGGGGAACTGGGACCACGTGATGGTTCCTCTGTGGGGATTTGAGACACCGCTGGAGACAAGATTGGGACCACTGGATGATGTCCTGATCCTTCCAGGAAATTTGTGGATTGTGGAGGGTGAGCCAGGGGTGGCCAAGAATAATGGCGTGGTGAGGTGATTGAGTGACATGGAGCTGGATGGTCTCGGTGTGCAGTGAGCTGGTGATCAGTGTGATGGCCTCAGTGATGTGGTAGATCTTTCCAGCACCTAGTGGTCTTCCATCCAGGGCTGCCACCGCCATAGGAGGGTCACATGGAACAAGAGATATGCGATGGCGATTAACAAAGTCTTGGTCAATAAAGTTACCGGCCGCGTCAATAAAGGCTTTAGTCTTGATGTGGCGGCCGTGGATGATCAAGCACACTTCCAACAAGAGAGAGGGTGACAAGGAATTGTGGCTTACCCGAGTGCTGGTGGTTCTAGGAGGACGAGCGGAACATTGAGCTCGGAAGTGACCAGACTGACCACAGTAGAGGCATAGACGATTTCTCATCCTTCTCTCGCGCTCCTCATCAGAGAGGCGGGAAAATCCCACTTGCATGGGCTCCTCCAGGGCGTGAGCCGAAGACTGGGGTGAGGCGAGAGGTAATCGTGGTTGACGGCTCCTGCGAGAGCGGAGCAGATGGTCCGGTTTGATCGCCATCTCCATATACTCCTCCAAAGTCTTGCTCTCATCCCGACAAGCGAGCTCAGCCTGCAGGTCCGTGGGAAGCCCAAGACGGAACATGGTCTTAAGGGGTTTTCCTTCCCAGCCCGCCTGGGCTGCTAGCGTGCGAAACGTGAGAGCGTAATCCGCAGCGGTGGAAGATCCCTGGCGAAGGTTTAATAGTTCCTCCTCCGCCTCCTTGCCATCCACAGCGTGGTCAAACACCTCCCGGAAAATGGTGAGAAAGTGCTGATACGACGGAAAAACCATCTGCTGGCCCTCCCACAAAGCCGTTGCCCAGCTCAAGGCCTTACCGGTGAGAAGGGTGCAGACGAGGGAAACCTTGCCATCCTCTGTCACTGAGCCCGGCGGCAGCGAGTTCACATAGATGGCACACTGCATAAGAAAGCCCCTGCACTTGCCTGGGGAGCCGTCATATTTCTCTGGAAGTGCCAAGCGGGGTGCGTGGATTCCCGTGGTGAAGACCGCGGAAGGCGGCGCGGTGGGGCCTGCAGTGAGATCTTGTGGCACAGCCTGTGGGAGCGACCGCATAGACCGCACCAATTCCTCGGTCATGGTGGTCAGCCGATCTAACTGTTGGTGATGCACAGTCAACAGGGAGGCTTGTCGTGTCAATTCAGTAACCACTCGATCTAAAGCCGCTGGATCCTGAGGTGGCGAAGTCTTCTGTAACACGGAGTCAGAGACATTCGAATCCATCCGCAAGGCTTTATTTAGAATCGTCAACAGGCAGAAATAATCACCAGAAAGCAGGAACAACGTAGGTAATCCGGAACACAGTTCAATAGATAGGCAATGGTCGCAATGGCAGGCAGCAGTAATCGTCAACGGGGTCCACAGTCCAGAGTCATACACAGAAAATCCAACACAGAGATAAACGCTCAGAATTACGACCATAGGGAACGATAGGACTTCGCAATGAACAAAGAAAGTCTGCGCCTATAAAGGCAATAACTAATGAGATGATAAGCCACAGCTGAGACGGAAAAGTACTGGGGTTGTGTGAGAAAAGAGTCCGGGCGGAACTAATATTCGGGTGATGGTTCCCGCTGTGTTCGGTCAGAAAGGGCCACAGAGGCGCTATTAGTGACACTTACAAGCAGTCGAATGTTTTCACTGCTATAATGTGTTGAAATCGTCCGATAAGAAATTAACCTGATTTTAGCAAAGAAACCCTAATTTCTGTTTTTTAGTAGACGGTATGCCTTTTCTGACGAAGAAATCTCAGATTAGCAGCCCATATAAATGGTAACAGAAATAAATCAGTCTGATCTTGGGCGAATAAATCCCCACTTTCAGCACTGTTATAGGTGATTTAAGGCCTTATTATGTGTTACGTATCATTGTATTCATGGTGACCTGCTCATCTGAAACATTTATGTCAAATTAATGGTAGTATTCTAGCGTAGCTGGAATGAATTCTATGAATTCACCATTACCTACAAAGTGAACATGCCATTTTGATATTTGAATGAGTTGCATGTCACATCATGACTGAGCACACCTCATCTGACCACATGTGAGTTTCCTATGTACGCTGACAGTGCAGATCAATCACTGCTCTGTTTGGGCTGTGATATGAGCTTGCATTGGTCTCCTAGCAACATGTGACCACGGAAGTGTGAGCAGACTCTTTTCGGGGTTAACCTGATAACAGCACTCACTTCACAGACATTTGTGTAAACCAAGAACTGCATGTAGCCAAAACTCTTTTAGCAGCCATACAGGCTAAGCTAAGCCCTTTACCTCAAGTGCTAGCTGTCAGTATCTGACTGACACTTTAGATAGGTGTGCGTGTAAAGTGTAACTTTCAAACCACTCCTCTCTCTCTCTCTCTCTCTCCTCCTCACTCCTGGTTTCCCTTCCTGTTTATGCTATCACCTTCTCTTTGATTTTATTTTCATTAATTTACCTTTGTTTAGCGTGAATGTACCAATTCAGCTAAGTAGATTTTTTATTAAATCTGAGATTTAATGAAATCAATTGGTCCATTTACCTTTCTTTTTAGTTTCCTACAGCTAGTAGGACCTTTTCCTAGCTCTGTCCAACAGCAGTCAAGTCAAGTCAAGTCACCTTTATTTATATAGCGCTTTAAACAAAATACATTGCGTCAAAGCAACTGAACAACATTCATTAGGAAAACAGTGTGTCAATAATGCAAAATGACAGTTAAAGGCAGTTCATCATTGAATTCAGTAATGTCATCTCTGTTCAGTTAAATAGTGTCTGTGCATTTATTTGCAGTCAAGTCAAAGATATTGCTGTAAATGAAGTGACCCCAACTTAGCAAGCCAGAGGCGACAGCGGCAAGGAACCAAAACTCCATCGGTGACAGAATGGAGAAAAAACCTTGGGAGAAACCAGGCTCAGTTGGGGGGCCAGTTCTCCTCTGACCAGACGGAACCAGTGGTTCAATTCCAGGCTGCAGCAAAGTCAGATTGTACAGAATAATCATCTGTTTCTTTTGGTCTTGTCCTGGTGGTCGTCTAAGACAAGGCCTTTACAGGGGATCTGCATCTGGGGCTCTAGTTGTCCTGGTCTCTGCTGTCTTTCAGGGATGTAGAGGTCCTTTCTAGGTGCTGATCCACCATCTGGTCTGGATACGTACTGGATCCGGGTGACTGCAGTGACCCTCTGAACTGGATACAGACTGGATCTGTTGGCTATGGTGACCTTGGAATAAGAGAGAAACAGACTAATATTAGCATAGATGCCATTCTTCTAATGATGTAGCAAGTACATAAGGTGTTATGGGAAGTGTTTCCGGTTCCGGTTTACCTAATTAATGCAGCCTAAAAATCCTTTAACGGATTTGGTTATTAAAAGCATATTAGTATGTTATGTGTAAGCCAGGTTAAAGAGATGGGCCTTTAATCTAGATTTAAACTGCAAGAGTGTGTCTGCCTCCCGAACAATGTTAGGTGGGTTATTCCAGAGTTTAGGCGCCAAATAGGAAAAGGATCTGCCACCCGCAGTTGATTTTGATATTCTAGGTATTATCAAATTGCCTGAGTTTTGAGAACGTAGCGGACGTAGAGGATTATAATGTAAAAGGAGCTCATTCAAATACTGAGGTGCTAAACCATTCAGGGCTTTATAAGTAATAAGCAATATTTTAAAATCTATACAATGTTTGATAGGGAGCCAGTGGAGTGTTGACAGGACCAGGCTAATATGGTCATACTTCCTGGTTCTAGTAAGAACTCTTGCTGCAGGATTTTGGACTAGCTGTAGTTTGTTTACTAAGCATGCAAAACAACCACCCAATAAAGCATTACAATAATCTAACCTTGAGGTCATAAATGCATGGATTAACATTTCTGCATTTGACATTTGTCATTTGAGTGTAGGCCGTAATTTAGATATATTTTTGAGATGGCAAAATGCAGTTATACAAATGCTAGAAACGTGGCTTTCTAAGGAAAGATTGCGATCACACCTAGGTTCCTAACTGATGACAAAGAATTGACAGAGCAGCCATCAAGTCTTAGACAGTGTTCTGCAGAGTTTTTAGGTCCTATAATTAACACCTCTGTTTTTTCAGAATTTAGCAGTAAGAAATTACTCGTCATCCAGTTGTTTATATTGACTATGCCTTCCATTACTTTTTTCAAATTGATGTGTTTCACCAGGCCACGAAGAAATATAGAGCTGAGTATCATCAGCATAACAGTGAAAGCTAACACCATGTTTCCTGATGATACCTCCCAAGGGTAACATATAAAGCGTGAAGAGTAGCGGCCCTAGTACTGAGCCTTGAGGTACTCCATACTGCAATTGTGATCGATATGATACATCTTCATGCACTGCTACGAACTGATGGCGGTCATATAAGTACGATTTAAACCATGCTAATGCACTTCCATAATGCCAACAAAGTGTTCAAGTCAATGCAAAAGAATGTTGTGGTCAATTGTGTCAAACGTAGCACTAATACCCAATAAAACTAACAGAGAGATACAACCACGATCAGATGATAAGAGCATGTCATTTGTAACTCTAAGGAGAGCAGTCTCAGTACTATGATACGGTCTAAATCCTGACTGGAAATCCTCACAGATACCATTTTTCTCTAAGAAGGAAAATAATTGTGAGGATTCCACCTTTTCTAGTATCTTGGACAGAAAAGGGAGATTTGAGATCTGTCTATAATTAACTAGTTCTTTGGGGTCAAGTTGTGTTTTTTTTTATGAGAGGCTTAATAACAGCCAATTTGAAGGTTTTGGGGACATATCCTAATGACAATGAGGAATTAATAATAGTCAGAAGAGGATCTATGACTTCTGGAAGCACCTCTTTTAGGAGCTTAGATGGTATAAGGTCTAACATACATGTTGTTGGTTTAGATGATTTAACAAGTTTATACTGTACAATTCTTCCTCTACTATGGTAGAGAATGAGTGGAACTGTTCCTCAGGGGGTCTATAGTGCACTGTCTGATGCGATTACTGTAGCTGATGGCTGACGTCGAGTTTATGAGTAGTTCATAAAGTCATTACTGCTGTGATGTTGGGAAATGTCAACACTTGTTAAGGCTTTATTTTTCATTAATTTAGCCACTGTATTGAATAAATACCTGGGGTTATGTTTGTTTTCGTCTAAAAGAGAAGAAAAGTAATCGGATCTAGCCAGTTTTAATGCTTTTCTGTAGGATAGGTTACTTTCCTGCCAAGCAATACGAAATACCTCTAGTTTTGTTTTCCTCCAGCTGCGCTCCATTTTTTGGGCTGCTCTCTTTAGGGTGCGAGTATGCTCATTATACCATAGTGTCATACTGCTTTCCATAGTTCATGTCCATAGTCCATAGTTTCTGTTACATCATCGAGTGTTCTGAAGTTTTGGATATGCTAAGGAATTCAGATACATCAGGAAGATAACTTAAAAAGCAGTCTTTTGTGGTAGAAGTGATGGTTCTTCCATACTTGTAACAAGAAGTAGAATTTACAATTTTGGCTATATGAAGTTATTCTCCCAGTGCACCACGACATCCTCCTCTACATCGTTCACACAGGTCCTGAATGGAGGCTACAGCTGGACATGCCTACTTCTGAGTTACAGGAGCTGCTAACAGAGCTCTTTGAACAAAACTCAACTGAGGAGTACTGGGAAGGACAAACGTCTGACTCCTTGCCTGACGCAAAACAGCATCAGACCCCTCCAAGGGAGGAACATCCCTTTAAACCAGTTGGCACCCCAGAGGTAGCCAGAGAAAGTTGGACTGATCAATGGGTCCACATGCCTAACAGCAAAACCTCTACCAACACAGCCAAGCCAAACAACACCGCAAACATCAGATTTCCAGTGACGTTCGAGGAAAAAAGAGGTCTAACAACCACCTGCTGCTCTCCTGCCATAATCACTAGGTCTGTCTGAAACTCTCTGCACACTACAGAATCTCTATAGCAATTCCCTGCAATCCCTGGAGCCACCTGCACTCTCACCAGTGAGAGTATAACCCGACTGTTCCACATCGCGGGTACCATAGATAGCCTACTGGCTAACAACATCGACAAACTACCATCTTACCTAGATCCAACTCACTTCAGGATGGCAGGTGACACAGCCTTGACACCTGCTGAATAGGCTTGAGGACCCACACCTTGCTACAGCCTACATCACCACAGCGCACCACCTGACAGCATCCACCATGGCACCACAACCACATCTGGAGGCATCAACAGCCAGAGAACCACCACAGTCTCAGAATCAGAATCAGAATCAGAAAGAGCTTTATTGCCAAGTATGCTTGCGCATACAAGGAATTTGTTATAGTGACATAAGCTTCCAGTACACAGAGACAACAGCACAACACAGACAAAAAAAAAAAAAAAACAAAGAAAATTGGCAAATAAATAAGTGTATAAACAATTGTGCTATAAATGATAATGGCATAGGATTGATTAAGATGCAGGGATGTACTAGGATGGAGGGGTAACAAATAAATATATGGATATTGCACATTTTTGCATAAGTGGGGAGCATTTAACTGTTCATGAGTTAGATTGCCTGGGGGAAGAAACTGTTCTTGTGCCTTGCTGTTCTGGTATTTGCGGCTCTGAGGCGCCGGCCAGATGGCAAAAGTTCAAAGATGGGATGACTTGGATGTGAGGGATCCAGAGTGATTTTCTGAGCCCTTTTCCTCACTCTGGATGTATAGAGTTCTTGAAGGGTGGGCAGGGGAGCACCAATAATCCTTTCAGCAGTCCGAACAGAAGGAAGTACAACCTCTGCAGGGCCTTTTTCACAATGGAGTCAATGTGAATGTCCCACTTTAGGTCCTGAGAGATAGTGGTACCCAGGAATCTGAATGACTCCACTGCAGTCACAGTGCTGTTCATGACGGTGAGTGGGGGGAGTGCAGAGGGGTTTCTCCTGAAGTCCACGATCATCTCCACTGTTTTGAGTGTGTTAAGCTCCAGGTTGTTGAGACTGTACCAGACAGCCAGCTGCTCAACCTCTTGTCTGTAAGCAGACTCATCACCGTCCTGGATGAGGCTGATGACTGTAGTGTCGTCTGCAAACTTCAGGAGCTTGACAGAGGGGTCTTTAGAGATGCAGTTGTTTGTGTACAGGGAGAAGAGCAGAGGGGAGAGAACACATCCCTGAGGGGCACCAGTGTTGGTGGAGCAGCTGTTTGACATGAATTTCCCCAGTCTCACTAACTGTTGCCTATCTGTCAGAAAGCTGGTGATCCACTGACAGATAGAGCTAGGAACAGAGAGCTGGGTCAGTTTGGTCTGGAGGGTTGTTGGGATGATGGTGTTGAAAGCCGAACTAAAGTCCACAAACAGGATCCTCACATAAATCCCTGTTTTGTCCAGATGTTCCAGGATGAAGTGCAATCCCATGTTAATTGCATCATCCACGGACCTGTTTGCTCGGTAAGCAAACTGCAGGGGGTCCAGTAAGGGTCCAGTGATGTCCTTCAGATAAGCCAGAACCAGTTTTTCAAAGGACTTCATGACGACAGACGTTAGAGCCACAGGTCTGTAGTCGTTAAGTCCTGTTATCTTGGGTTTCTTTGGAATGGGGATTATGGTGGAGCGTTTGAAGCAGGAAGGCACTTCACACAACTCCAGAGATCTGTTGAAGATCTGTGAAAAGATGTGGGCCAGCTGGTCAGCACAGATTTTCAGACAGGCTGGTGTAACGCCATCTGGGCCTGGTGCTTTTCTTCTTTTGTTCTTCCTGAAGACCTGGCGCACATCATCTTCGCAGATTTGAAGAGCAGGAGGTATGGAGAGGGGGATTGCAGGAGGTGTGAGTGGCAGGTGCGTGTCCAATTGTCCTGCACCTTTGGCGTCGGTGGCTGTTGTCTATTAAACAACAGCATTTGAAAGGGGGAAATTATGTAGCATTTGGACACACAACTATTTGTTATATGTTAACTGTCACCCGTCCCCTTGGTGGGACGCCTACATTCACTTATTAGAGTGATACTTACTATATTAGAATTAAATCCTATATATCGTTGGAAAGGTCAAGACTCCTAAATAGATATTTTACCAATCTTTTTTGTTAAAAATTATGTGGGAAAAGTAATAGATTAATTTATGGTAAGAGTGCAGCCCAAAAACCTACATCATAACAGGAGTTCTGACCTTTGTCAAAAAAAGGCTTCTTTGTTGCCTTTTTCTCTATCACACTTTAGAAATCATCAGAAATCATGTATCACTTGTGTAAGGGAAACAGGTCCATTTAGCTCAAAGGGAATCATTTAAGATTTTAAAGGGAATTTGAACAGAATCACTGTTTCACGGCTGATCACTGAGACGCTCTGCGATTCACTGAACGAGCCGTTTAACATCAAATCTGCACTAGATATTAATATCCAAACTATAGTGAAAACACTATTAATTAGCACAGTAACAAGATCAGCAGTTTAAGACATTAACTTGTAAGCATAAAACACAAGATACTTCTCTTTTCAATATGAATAAGGCTTCATTGGATAAATCTAAGACATATAAACAAATCTAACACGTAAGCACACACATTCACACATTCATACAAGTTGCAGGAAGATAGAAAGTTAGGGAAGAATGAGTTTAAGAGAACGAAAATATGGAATCCCAAGTTTACAGCAATACGTGAAATTGCATAGACATGAACAGCCATCAATCACTTAATTAACCCTTGCATTGAGTTACTTAATGAGGTTAAGGTAACACTTTAGAATACTGTTTCTTACTTACTACATTACTAATAAGGAATTATTGAAGAACTAAGAGGTGATTATTCATTAACACTTAACTCTCTACTGTTAACTACTAAGGAAGATGTGTTAATTGTAAGTGTAAGTGTAAGGGAAGTCGTGGCCTAATGTTTAGAGAGTCGGACTCCCAATCAAAAGGTTGTGAGTTCGAGTCCCGGGCCAGCAGGAATTGTGGGTGGGGGGAGTGCATGTACAGTTCTCTCTCCACCTTCAATACCACGACTTAGGTGCCCTTGAGCAAGGCATCGAACCCCCAACTGCTCCCTGGGTGCCGCAGCATAAATGGCTGCCCACTGCTCCGGGTTTGTGCTCACAGTGTGTGTGTGTGTGTGTGTTCACTGCTCTGTGTGTGTGCATTTCGGATGGGTTAAATGCAGAGCACAAATTCTGAATATGGGTCTGTCACAGTGTCTGGGTTGTGTTCCCTGGGTTCCCACTAGGTGTCCTCAGTTCCCATGGTGTTTATCATATTATCACTTCCTGTCTCCTTATTTGGTCACCTTCCTCCTTGTTTAGTTAATTGATTGTTCCCCACCTGTCTCCTGTTTCCCCATTATCCTTTTGTGTATTTATACCTGGTCTGTCTGAGTCTTAGTCACGGAGTCCTTGTTTAATGTGATGTTAATTCATGTCCGTTATCTTGTCGTGCTCTTGCCTTGTGTCTTTGTTTGTTTATGTTTGGTTTGGTTTTGTTTGGTATCGACCTCTGCCTGGACTGTTTACCCTTTTGGATTGCCCTTAATAAAAGACTTACTCGCAATTGGTTCTATCTCTGTGCCTCATTGGATCCCGGCCGTGACAGAAGGACTCCGTCACAGTAAGAACCAGCGGTATGTCTGCCTATGTCTCATCCCCAGCCACAGAGCGGGAGAGAGACGGTTTTGAGGGAACTCGCCTGGTGGTTTTCCGGGGGACCAGGGGAGGTCGCCGAGGAGGGAGTGGTCGAGAGGAGACTCAGCATCGCTCTCAACCATGGCCTCCCTTCGACCCGGGGCTCGTGTGGGATGGATCAGAGCCACCGTCTCACCATGGCGGACGGAGAGGGGAGAGGAAGCGCACGTCCGCCACGGTGGCGCCACTGCCCATGATTGCCGCGAGTCCTGCGCCACGGTGCAAAATGGCCGCCAGCTCAGGGCCAACGCCCAAGAAGGCCGCTGACTCATTCTTGGATTATTTCGCTACGCTGTCCAAGATCCTAGAGATTCCCAAGACGGTTAACGTCATGGCTGCTGAGCCAGCGCTTTAGCACAAGATGGCCGCCAGCCCAGAGCCACAGCACAAGATGGCTGCCAGCCCAGAGCCACAGCACAAGATGGCCGCCAGCCCAGCGCCACAGCACAAGATGGCCGCCAGCTTGGAGCCACAGCACAAGATGGCCGACTCAACGCCTGAGTCTCCAGACAAGGTGTCACCGACTCGCCATCATAGAGGGCGGAGGAGGAGGAGACAGGCGTCAACCATTCCTCAAAGCCCAGAGGACGTTCCCGAGGCGGTGCCCGATGCTGTTCTGGAGGCTGAGGCGGTGCCCGATGCTGTTCCGGAGGCCGAGACGGTGCCCAATGCTGTTCCGGAGGCCGAGACGGTGCCCAATGCTGTTCCGGAGGCCGAGGCAGTGCCCAATGCTGTTCCGGAGGCCGAGGTGGATGCCGATGCTGTTCCGGAGGCCGAGGTGGATGCCGATGCTGTTCCGGTGGCCGAGGCGGTGCCCGATGCAGTTCCGGAGGCCGATGCTGTTCCGGAGGCCGAGGCGGTGCCCGATGCAGTTCCGGAGGCCGAGGTGGTGCCCGATGCTGTTCCGGAGGCCGAGGCGGTGCCCGATGCTGTTCCCGAGGCCGAGGCGGTGCCCGATGCTGTTCCGGAGGCCGAGGCGGTGCCCGATGCTGTTCCGGAGGCCGAGGCGGTGCCCGATGCTGTTCCGGAGGCCGAGGCGGTGCCCGATGCCGAGGCGGTGCCCGATGCTGTTCCGGAGGCCAAGGCGGTGCCCGATGCAGTTCCGGAGGCCGAGGCGGTGCCCGATGCCGAGGCGGTGCCCGATGCTGTTCCAGAGGCCAAGGCGGTGCCCGTTCCCGATGCGGTGCCCGAGGCCACTCCCGATGCGGTGCCCGAGACCGGTCTAGAGTCAGGGCTAGTTCCTGTTGACCTTCCAGAGTCGAGTCAGGTTCCAGTTGACCCTCCAGAGTCAAGTCAGATGTTTGTGGACCCTCCAGAGTCAGGGTTAGTTACCGTTGACCCTCTAGAGTTAGGGCTAGCTCCTGTTGATCATCCAGAATCGAGTCATGTTCCAGTTGTTCCTCTTGAATCAAGTCGTGTTCCTGTTGACCCTCCAGAGTCGAGTCAATTTCCTGTTGACCTTCCAGAGTCGAGTAAGGTGACTGTTGAATTTTCAGAGTCGAGTGAGGTGCCGGTTGACCTTCCAGAGGCTAGTCAGGTGCTTGTGGACCCTCCAGATTCAGGGTTAGTCACCGTTGACCTTCCAGAGTCAGGGCTAGTCACCGATGACCCTCCAGAGTCAGGACTAGTCACCGATGACCTTCCAGAGTCAGGGCCAATCACAGATGACCCTCCAGAGTCAGGACTAGTCACCGATGACCTTCCAGAGTCAGGGCCAATCACAGATGACCATCCAGAGTCAGGGCCAGTCACCGATGACCTTCCAGAGCCAGGGCTAGGTACCATGGACTTTCCAGAGACAAGGCTAGTCATCGTGGACCTTTCAGAGTCAGGTCAAGTCACTGGGTGGCCTTCTGCTCCGCCCTGTTGGACTCCGGCATCGACCACAGGGGCGTGGTGGTCATCTGCTCCGCCCTGGGGGGCTTCCACTCTGACCACACGGACGTGGTTGTCTTCTGCTCCGCCCTGGGGGGCTTCTGCTCTGACCACACGGACATGGTGGTCTTCTGCTCCGCCCTGGGGGGTGCTTGCCCTGACTACACGGTTGTGGTGGTCTTCCGCTCCGCCCTGGAGGACTCTGGCCTTGACCACAAGGGTGTGGTGGTCTTCTGCTCCGCCCTGGGGGGCTTCATGTTGTTTTTTCCTTTTGTTTTTGTGTTAATGTCTGTCCGTGTTCCTTTCTGTTAGTCTGGCCCTCCGTCCCTCCCCCTGAACCTCCTCCGGTCCTCCTCCCTCCTGGTCTTTCTGTGTTGTGTTTACATTCTGGTGCCTGTTCCCCATGTTTTTCTTTTCTGGCCCTCCGTCCCTCCCCCTGTCCGCCTCCCTCCTGGTCTCTGTTTTGTGTCTGTCTTGGAGCGTCTGGGAGCCGCTCCGTAGAAGGGGGGTACTGTCACAGTGTCTGGGTTGTGTTCCCTGGGTTCCCACTAGGTGTCCTCAGTTCCCACGGTGTTTATCATATTATCACTTCCTGTCTCCTTATTTGGTCACCTTCCTCCTTGTTTAGTTAATTGATTGTTCCCCACCTGTCTCCTGTTTCTCCATTATCCTTTTGTGTATTTATACCTGGTCTGTCTGAGTCTTAGTCACGGAGTCCTTGTTTAATGTGATGTTAATTCAAGTCCGTCATCTTGTCGTGCTCTTGCCTTGTGTCTTTGTTTGTTTATGTTTGGTTTGGTTTTGTTTGGTATCGACCTCTGCCTGGACTGTTTACCCTTTTGGATTGCCCTTAATAAAAGACTTACTCGCAATTGGTTCTATCTCTGTGCCTCATTGGATCCCGGCCGTGACAGGGTCACCATACTTGGCTGAATGTCACTTCACTTCACTTCACTTCACTTAATTAATCAGTATGTAATATAATTTTATGATTATGTTAAGTAACAGTTAGCTAATCAGTAACTAATATATTCTGTGATACCTCCTGAAGAACTACTATTAATTATCTACTAGGTAAGGTTCAAGAAAAATAACTATGAAGTAACTACTAATGAACAGTTATACACAATTACATTGAATTGTGACCCTTTCATATAAATGTTATTAGCAATAGTAGTAGTAGCATGAAAATGCAATATTAATAAATGCAATACATTTTTAGTGGTTTTGCCTATGTAGTAAATTGTTTTGTGAGTGTGTTTTGTAAGAAATCAGCTTCCATTAGGAACCCCACCACGACTCCAGTGCCTTGCGATAACTTACCTTAGTTTTTATATTTTATATACAGTACTGTATGTGTGCCTCCTCAGCATATACCACATTATCATTAATTAGATTTTTGTTTGTAAGGCAAAGCCTGAGGAAAAGTGAAAATACAGGTTTCCAATTTGTAATTAATAAAGAATTATCAAATAATTATGCAGCACTTATTTTGAACCTGAAACATTAGGCCTATTCTAAAGTGGAAATGTTGAGAACCCATTAGTAATTAATAAAGAATTATTCAGCTGCAACGTGATCTCATGAGAAAACGTGTATTTATATGTTAAATGTGGTTCTACCACACATACATTTACTTACGTTTTCATGCACATAAAAACGTACAACCTTAACGTATTTTTAGCAGTAAAACGTAAAAATACTTACATGTTAGCAGCTAAAAAAATGTAAATAATCTAAAGTAAAGTGTGAATGTATATGAATTCCCATGTATTAATATTAAAATCGTGGCTTTAATGATTTAAATCTGTTGTATTTGTCATATTAATACATGTTTTTAGTGAATTTATTGAAAGCAGTTTACTCATCTACTTAATAGGAAATAACATTTCTGTGCATGCTGCAAACTCGTTTCGGGGATTACATAATGTTAAATGAGAAATATTTTGCTGTGCTATTTTCTCCTATCCAATGACTGGCATTACAACCATAGATACACAAAAGCACAGCATAAAATTACAAATCACATCCATTTTATTTGTTTGCTGTATTCCATAGCTTTAGAATCCAGATGTTTGCAAAGACCATATCCAAATTCAGCCCTTTATCAATCGATCTTCATCTTCATTCTCAGCAACAGCGACCATCACAGTCAAAGCCCGCACTAGTTATGATATGATTCGAATTTGAAAATAGCGCCAGTGCGCCACCCTCGAGAAACGTTACGACATGGTTTACGGCACTGATATCGAACTCTCATTGGTTCTCACCTTATTCGTCACAGATTGCGACATGCCGTTTTTCAGTTGATAGACATTTGAAATCAGTACTGCGCCAGTGCGCCTTCACGGAGAGAAGATTCATAATTTCACTGATTAATAAATTAAATTCTGCTCTGTACCTTATAAAAACTATTACCTCCAGAGAGGACTGTGACTGGAACTCATTATCATTTGAACTACTTTTGGTACCACTTTTGATATTTTCGCAAAGAATAAATGATTAATGTTACGTTTGTTTGTCTGTTATTTGTTTATTTATAACAGTAACGTTATGTAGTTTTAAGAAATGGTTATGGGTAGGTTTAGGGGTAGGTGTAGGATTAACGTTAGTGGCTCAAAATAACGTTTTAATGTTATTTTTACTAAAATTGTGTTTTATTATGTTTTACTCTTTTAACATTCTGTATAAAATGGGTAGGTTTAGGTTAGGGTGGGGTTTAGGGATCTTACATTTATAAAAAAAAAAATTATAAAAAGGGAAAATAGAAAAAATAGATAAATAGATAAATAGAAAAAATAATAATAATCCGATACGCATTGAAAAGCAGCTTCATGAGCTTCTTTGGATAACTGACTGGTCAGAGAAAACGTTCTATCTGTACGTATTTGAGGTTGTTTTTACGTAAATTTAGTTACGTATCGAACCTTTAATTACATCCTGAGAATACGTAAACGACACTGTAAATACGTAAAGGCACATACGTATTGGACAGTTTTAATTTACGTCTAAATATGTACGTTTTGATTGTGAGATCAGGCTGAATTATTAGATAATTCCTCAATAATTACTTAGAATCTGAAACAGTATTCTAAAGTGAAAACATAGGGAACCCATTAGTAATTAATAAAGAATTATCAAATAATTCCTGAAGAATTACTTAGAATCTGAAACAGTATTCTAAAGTGAAAACATAGGGAACCCATTAGTAATTAATAAAGAATTATCAGATAATTTTGCCTTACAGAAATTATACATTATACAAATAAATTTGACTTACAGAATTCTAAAGTAAACCTATTAGTAAATAATAATAAAATACATCATTTTGACTAAGAACAACCTATAAAAGTAATCATAAACTTTGTAAAATACTCTCATCTGTTTATTTCAGATGAGAAAATTTCTTAATACAGCATATTTTATTCCATTTTAACATGTATACTGCCCACATTTTAACTAATTTAACAAACATTTCATAATCAAAAGTTAAACATTTAGAAGCAAACAAAATGCATATTTCATTTCCATTATAGGCTAATAAGTGGACTTTAACAAAGTTGCTACTGTAGTAGTACTTTGTACTTGTCCTTTTACTCAAGTAATTTTGAAAATGAATAGACCTACTTATAATTTTACTGGAGTAATATTTTATTGAGGGATCTGTACTTTTACTCAAGTACTTGATTTGTGGGACACAGCCTGATTATTATAGTGTTTTTTTTTGCGTATAACTGTTCAGTAGTAGTTATTTCATAGTTATTTTTCTTGAACCTTAACTAGTAGATAATTAATAGTAGTTCTTCAGGAGGTATCACAGAATATATTAGTTACTGATAAGCTAACTGTTACTTAACACAATCATAAAATTATATTACATACTGATTAATTAACACATCTTTCTTGGTAGTTAACAGTAGTGAGTTAAGTGTTAATGAATAATCACCTCTTAGTTCTTCAATAATTCCTTATTAGTAATGTAGTAAGTAAGAAACAGTATTCTAAAGTGTTACCGAGGTTAAAATTATATTAGATACACCAGTGCAAATGTCTGGAGTAGTTACTTGCATCTCCTGTGTGAAGGGGGTTCCCTTTGTTGTCGTTGAATGGTGGTTTCCAGATGTCGCTGATTGGCTGGAAGTTCAGTAGTCGCTGAAGTGACGTCTTGGGAAGCCAGTGGTTGGGCGTTGGCCAGGGGCGGTAAAAGTACTCAAAAGTTATACTCAAGTAAAAGTAGATGTATTTAAATAAAAAATGACTCCAGTAAAAGTAGAAAGTCCTCCATTCAAACATCACTTGAGTAAAAGTACAAAAGTATCCAATTTGAAACATACTTAAGTACCAGAAGTAAAAAGTAAATATTCAAAATAACTGTAAATATCAATAATTAAGCAGATCAGTTGTTTTGGGAGTGATATGCAATGTTTTATTTGAAAAAAAATTATGAGATTAGATACTGCAATTAAGAATTAGTTAGATTTACAATCAAAAGAGACAATGAAGCACCTTATCGAAGTATAGGGGTTGAACTTTCAATAGACATGTTCCATAACATTATAGCTGCATCAAACAAAAGATGTGCAAGATACAAGGTAAGACTGTTTCAGAAAATCAATGAGGAAGAACCAACTCTTTAAAGGGTTAGTTCACCCAAAAATGAAAATTTTGTCGGTAATAACACTCATGTTGTTCCAACCCCGTTCATCTTCGGAACACAAATTAAGATATTTTTGATTAAATCTGAGAGCTGGATCACTCCTCCATAGGCTTCTATGGGAATGAAACTTGCTGTAATAGTGCAGCGCGTCTGTGTTGCACGTCACCTGTTTGTTGTTGGCGGCTGTACTGCATTTGAGCTCCGTCACTATATTCTTTTCATTGACTATTTTTAACCTAAAAATCAATTTTATACATCATCGTTTCCATTTATATAACGTGTGAATATATCCTCTATTGTATTCTACAACAAAAACAATCAGAGCGCCTCGCTATCACTAGTTTTATTTTGATCTCCCGGGTCCGCTATTAGCTTTTAGCCCGTTAGCATCAGCAAGCGTGGTTGCTGGTAACTGCGCTTACATTGCTAATAATACTCTATTCACACACATTACCACTGCTGTACTCACTGTTACTTGCTTTAATGGCGGATGAATGTCTCCACTCTGTGCAGCTCGAGCTCGAGACCGTGGGGATTCGCGACCTGGAGGTGAGGCAGGCCCAGCTGAGAGAGCGGAGAGCCGCACTGGAATTATCCCGGGCTGACGCTCACAAGTCCGGGGTAAGTATACAGCGTGCTGCTAACAGTCCCACCACGTCTACTCCGTGTGTTTCTCTGCACAGGCCCGGTGCACCCAGGACGCGATCTTCCCAGATGTCCTTCACTGCGACGCCGGGACACCACGGACCCTGGGTGCATCCACAGCGGAGGACGCGAGCCGGGTCCCGGGCGATGACTTCTCCCCCTCCTGCCTTCGACATCTCCATCCGGAACCGCTTCGCTCCCCTCCGCGAGACAGGACGCGACGCTGTGATCATCGGAGACTCCATCGTCCGACACGTAAGTGCTACGTTAGCCGAAGGTAAAGTGCACACTCATTGTTTGCCTGGTGCTCGTGTTCTCGATGTTTCTGCGCAGATACCCGCGATCCTGAAGGCCGACGAGAGCCCCAGAGCGGTCGTGCTTCACGCCGGGGTTAACGACACCACGCTGCGGCAGACGGAGACGCTGAAGAGGGACTTCAGCAGCCTGATCGAGACGGTTCGCAGCACGACGCCCGCGGCGACGATCGTCGTGTCAGGACCACTGCCCACGTATCGACGAGGACACAAAAGGTTCAGTAGACTTTTTGCTTTAAATGAATGGTTGTTGTCATGGTGTAAAGAACAGAAACTGCTATTTGTTAATAACTGGAATCTTTTCTGGGAGCGTCCTAGACTGTTTCGCGCTGATGGATTACACCCCAGCAGAGGCGGAGTAGAGCTGCTCTCTGACAACATCTCCAGGACACTTCGCTCCATGTGACTAGTAAGACAATTCTCAGATAACTATTATGATGAGTTTTGTTCCACCCGCTCAAATGATAAAAGTACTTGCGCTGTAAAAACTATTAAGACTGTGTCTGTTCCCTGAATAGTGAGGTCAAAATATAATGTAGGATCTAGAAAAAATCTTATCGTAATTAAACCAGAAAAATGTAAAGTAAATGAACAAAAACAATTTTTAAAGTTTGGGCTCATAAATATTAGATCACTCACACTCAAAGCAGTTATTGTAAATGAAATTATCACAGATAATAGTTTTGATGTACTCTGCTTGACTGAATCCTGGCTAAAACCAAATTATTATTTTGGTCTAAATAAAGTCTACTCCACCAAACTACTGTTATAAGCATGAGCCCCATCAGACTGGTCGTGGCGGAGGTGTTGCAACAATATATAGTGATATTCTCAATGTTACCCAGAAAACAGGATACAGGTTTAACTCTTTTGAAATACTTCTGCTAAATGTTACACTGTCAGACATGCAAAAGAAATCTAATGTATCTCTTGCTCTGGCTACTGTGTATAGACCACCAGGGCCGTATACAGAATTCCTAAAAGAATTTGCAGATTTCCTCTCAGACCTTCTAGTTACAGTTGATAAGGCGCTAATCATGGGAGATTTTAATATTCACGTTGATAATGCAAATGATGCATTAGGACTTGCGTTTACTGACCTAATAAACTCCTTTGGAGTCAAGCAAAATGTCACCGGGCCCACTCATCGTTTTAATCATACACTAGATCATACACTAATCATACTTTTCTCTAATACATTAGAAGCTGTTGCCCCCATCAAATTGAAAAAGGTTAGAGAAAAACGTACTGTACCATGGTATAACAGTAATACTCACTCTCTCAAGAAAGTAACTCGTAGTCTTGAACGCAAATGGAGAAAAACTAACTTGGAAGTTTTTAGAATTGCATGGAAAAACAGTATGTCCAGCTATAGACAAGCTCTAAAAACTGCTAGGGCAGAGCATATACACAAACTCATTGAAAATAACCAAAACAATCCAAGGTTTTTATTTAGCACAGTGGCTAAATTAACAAATTACCAGACGCCACCTGATTCAAATATTCCACCAACGTTAAATAGTAATGACTTTATGAATTTCTTCACTGATAAAATAGATAACATTAGAAATACAATAGCGAATGTAGATTCTACAGCGTCTAACACTTCAGTTTCATCCATCGCACCCAAAGATAAACTGCAGTGCTTTACAACTATAGGACAGGAAGAGCTAAATAAACTTATCACTGTATCTAAACCAACAACATGTTTATTAGATCCTGTACCCACTAAATTACTGAAAGAGCTGTTACCTGTAGCCGAAGAACCGCTTCTCAATATCATTAACTCGTCGTTATCTTTAGGTCATGTCCCAAAACCATTCAAGCTGGCGGTTATCAAGCCTCTTATTAAGAAACCAAAACTAGATCCTAGTGTACTGGCAAATTATAGGCCTATTTCAAATCTTCCATTTATGTCTAAAATTTTAGAAAAAGCTGTGTCTGCTCAATTGAGCACCTTCCTGCATAAAAATGATCTGTATGAAGAATTTCAGTCAGGTTTTAGGCCCCACCATAGCACAGAAACTGCACTTGTTAAAATTACAAATGACCTGCTCCTTGCGTCAGATCAAGGCTGCATCTCATTTCTAGTCTTACTTGATCTTAGTGCTGCATTCGACACCATAGATCATGACATACTCATAGATCGATTACAAAACTATACAGGTATTCAAGGGCAGGCTCTAAGATGGTTTAGATCCTGTCCGATCGCTACCATTTTGTTTACTTAAATGGGGTGTCATCTCATTTATTATCAGTAAAATATGGAGTGCCACAAGGATCTGTCCTAGGTCCCCTTCTATTTTCAATATACATGTTGCCCCTTGGTAATATTATTAGAAAATACGGAATTAGCTTCCACTGTTATGCTGATGTTACTCAGCTATATATCTCAACGAGACCAGATGAAACTTCCCAATTATCTAAGCTAACAGAGTGTGTTAAAAATGTAAAAAATTGGATGACAAATAATTTTCTCCAATTCAATTCGGATAAGACAGAGATATTAATTATTGGACCAAAAAACACTACACAGAATCTTGTAGATTACAATCTGCAACTAGACGGATGTACTGTTACTTCCTCTACAGTCAGAAATCTGGGTGTTATATTAGACAGCAATTTGTCTTTTGAAAATCATATTTCCAATGTTACAAAAACTGCATTCTTCCATCTTAGAAACATTGCCAAGCTACGAAACATGTTATCTGTTTCTGATGCAGAAAAGCTAGTTCATGCATTTATGACCTCTAGACTGGACTATTGTAATGCACTTCTAGGTGGTTGTCCTGCTTTGTCAATAAACAAGCTACAGGTAGTCCAAAATGCAGCAGTCAGAGTCCTTACGAGGTCAAAGTCAAAGTCAAAGTCACCTTTATTTATAGAGCGCTTTAAACAAAATACATTGCGTCAAAGCAACTGAACAACATTCATTAGGAAAACAGTGTCAATAATGCAAAAATGATAGTTAAAGGCAGTTCATCATTGGATTCAGTTATGTCATCTCTGTTCAGTTAAATAGTGTCTGTGCATTTATTTGCAATCAAGTCAACGATATCGCTGTAGATGAAGTGTCCCCAACTAAGCAAGCCAGAGGCGACAAAGGTCAAGAAAATATGATCATATTACCCCAATTTTACAGTCTCTGCACTGGCTACCTATTAAGTTCCGTATCAGTTACAAATTATCATTACTTACCTATAAGGCCCTAAATGGTTTAGCTCCTGCGTACCTAACTAGCCTTCTACCACGCTACAACTCATCACGCACCCTAAGGTCACAAAACGCTGGACTTTTGGTAGTTCCTAGGATAGCAAAGTCCACTAAAGGAGGTAGAGCTTTCTCACATTTGGCTCCCAAACTCTGCAATAGCCTTCCTGATAATGTTCGGGGTTCAGACACACTCTCTATGTTTAAATTTATATTAAAAACACATCTCTTTCGCCAAGCCCTCGAATAATGTATCTTTTAAATTGTGAGTGTAGTTGCATCTGATCTGAAATGTGCATTTTTATTCTTTAGCTTGGGTTAAACTAATTTTACTTTGTTGGATCAGCAGCTATGCTAATGATGTCTCTATTTTGTTTCTATGTTTTGCCACGGGATTTACATCCCGTGGTAACTAGGATTTACACAAGCTCCAGTCTGAATCCAGAACACCTGAGAAGAGATGATGCTGACCCTCAGAGGACCTCAGATGATCCTAACCTTGAATCAACAACAGAACTAACAATTATTGATACATGTGTGACTGCATCATATAATAACTATTAATGAATAATATTGATAGTTCATCGTCTAGCTGACTACGTCTTGTATTATTATTATTATTTTTATATTTTCTAAAATCCTGTCAAACGTGCACAAACTACTAGCTACTACTAAATATTGTAGAAACATAATTTTCTGTAAAGTTGCTTTGTAACGATTTGTATTGTAAAAAGCGCTATACAAATAAACTTGAATTGAATTGAATTGAATGTAGGCTCACTATTGGCCGACGCTGGTCATGTGTGTGATGCGTGTGACGTACAACACAGAAGCGATGCACTAAAACACTACATGAAAAAACTCAAGGCCCAAAGAGAAGGAAATGAATAGTGGAATAAAGTCGTTTTTTGGGGGGGGTTTGCTCACAAAAAGTATTCTCATTGCATGATAAACTTAAGATTGAGCCACTGTAGTCAATGGGACTATATTAACGATCTCTTTAATAATTTTTCTGGGCCAGCAAGTTTCATTCCCGTAGAAGCATATGGAGGAGTGATCCAGCTCTCAGATTTAATAGAAAATATCTTAATTTGTGTTCCGAAGATGAATGAAGGTCTTACGGGTTTGGAACAACATGAGGGTGAGTTATTACTGACAGAATTTTTATTTTTGGGTGAACTAACCCTTTAAGTTGAAATATCTTCAAAACATACCATTAAGCTACACAATATATTCAAAGTTGTAAAAGCTTCTGTTCAGCTTTAGTAAAAGCTGATTTTCAAAATTGCTAGAGTCCATCCTGGCTCTCCAAGGGGTGTGTTTAACCTGATGTACAACTTGCAGATGGAGGGAAAGGTCTTCAGCAAACTGGTGTGGTCACCACAGAATGACAGATATCCTTCAAGTTCTTTGGAGCTTTCTTGTGCATTTGACTTGATGGACGAGAAAAAGTCATCATCATCAGAAGAGGTGGCATGCAATTACTGAGGGGATGCAAGGTCTCCATCTCCAGATTGATGTAGTCCAGTCCTGAAAAACAATGCATATCCCATACATGGCATTCAGAACATTAGTTAATGATGTCAAAAATTTGGACATTTTTCATAGTTCTATTCTTAACTGTAATTGTCATTTGGCAAATAGCCATGATATCATTCTACACCGTTAACAGACATAAACCTTCCACCTCAAGGATGCATGCAACCAAAGATGTATTGTCATAGAACACATGCAACCTATCATGGAATAAAATTCCTGTCCTATTTGCATTATTGTGTGTCACTGTTAATCTATTGCATAGGTTATATTTATGTAATATTTTAATCACTCTCTTACCCTCCCTAACCTTTAATAAGAGGAATTGAGTGGGGCTACGAGCCTGGCCAGTTCTGGCCATTACATGGACATTGGTATTGGACTGGTCAAACAATTAACTGATTATTATATGGTAAGAGAATTATTACAAATAAATAATTATACCCATGATCCCCGCCCCCCTTTAATGTGAGGTTTAATGCATGAACTGCCATCAATGCACAGTAGACATCCCTATTCAGGTTTTTTAAAATAAATACAAAATATCTGTTCAAAAGAAACAGACTTTGCCTTACCCTTTTTGAGGACGGTTTCATCTTTGGTCCACAATGTCTTGAATTTTGGTAGCAAGATGGCAGCTGCAATCAGTTCTGGGTCTTCAAAAATTTCACTGAAGCGGTTCATCAAACCCAGTTGAATAGCATCAACAAGTGATCTGGTCCAGTTTTGTCTTCAGTTGAGTCAGAGTGGGAAGAAGCCATCCCATCTGTATGTTGGTTTCAGCCTGTAAAATATCGATGGCCTTGGCCACTGGACGCATGATCGCAGAGTATTCTGTTAAAAAGGCCAGTTCTGTTGGATTGAGCCTGTAACACAAAAAATGTATTTCAATCTGGGGTAGTCATAGTGAGAGTTTAATCAAATGTTAGGTAGTAGTTTTAGAATGGAATAGAATGTTCAATTAGAGATTTAGGATTAAGTGATTTATGATGTTCAGAGTGGGGCAACTGTAGTGGGTTGATTAGTGTGGGGTAGATTCATTGAATAACTGTACTGGAATAGTTAATAAGTTTAAGAGTTGGATTAGGAGTGTGAAAGTTGTAATGGGGCAATTAAGTGAGTATGTAGTAGTTACAATAAATGGGACAGTTGTAGAGAGGCTACAATAAAGTTGGTGTGGTGTGTCTAGCTTAAATAGTGTAGAAGTAGTGGCATCAGAAAACAATCCCAATAAACAAAAATACAGTATTCACATTGGAATTTTGAATGATGTGCAAACATCTCGGATGGCTCCCTCTCCTTGTTCTTTGACATTCCAGTTCCATCTGGTTGCATTGGGCCTAATTAGCTGAAGTTTGCATGCATCTTTGATGGTTTCTGCAGCTAAAGCGGATCGTACACTCTTGTTCCATAGTGTGTGGCACTTTGAAAATGCAGCTCTGGACACTTTTTTGTAGGCCTCATTTGAGTTTGCCTTTAAAGCATCTACCGTCGACACCAAATTGAGAAGGTGGCACGCGCAACGCTGATGCTTCGGTAAATGATACTCAAAGACGTCGCCTACATCAAGCACACTAGCCACTTCTTGGAAGTTAACTTCTTCCTCTTCTTGAATCTCCTCCTCATCTCCCTCACCCGAGTTGTTTAATTCCTCAGGGTAAGTCATATTGTTGTTTTCATCTTGGTCTCCATAAATGCGGAATGCTTTTAGAAAATTTGACCCATTGTCAGTCGTTGTTCTAACGATCTTATCACGGATCTGGTACTCTGCATGGATGTCGTTTAATGCAGCACTGAATGATTGAAGGCCTTCAACAACAATTTTAATCACTGCTTTGTTTGTGTTCACTTGTGACACTCGCTTGCTAGACATATCCAACTTGAGCTGCTTGCTAGCACTGGCAGGAGGATTTTCGTGACACTTTCTCTTCTGTGAGCTGTTATGACTCTGAGTCAATTTAGAGTAAATCTCTAACTGATGGGGATGCTTTCTCTGCAAGAAAGATCAAATGAATTAATAAATGTGCATTTCACTAAATATAAAACTGTTAACAACCATATAGCCTACATGTGGCTTGCCAGTTTTATTGAAACATGGTCAAAGTGATCAATGCAGTGATAGCCAAGTGTGTTTCCCAAAGGGTGTGCTGCCTCACACTGGTGTGATGCAAGAGCTGCCCAGGTGTGGCGCAGGAAAAATCCATATTCACATTTTTTAAAATGATTTTTATGACTAAAATTGTAGGCTTACCATTTCTTTAAATCAGATTTTCATGTGATTATTTCTAATAAAAAATGCATTGGCTACATAGCAACAGACAACATAGCTGCATTCAAAAGCATGGTTATCTGCTGTTATTTTGTGGCCTGTTTAATATCACGGTGGTGTACAGTGACATGTTACCATAGTAAATAGTGTGCCGTGAAAGAAAAAAGTTTGGGAAACACTGAGCTAACGTTAGTGTGGCAAACCTGACTAGTCAGCTTTTCCAAGTCTACCTCCAGCTGGATCATCCTTGACCAATTGCAGCATGCAGGGAGAATCAGCTAAGCTTACTAGCTTACGGTTTAATCACACACAACCTCAAGTCTGCCACAGTTAGGATCAATATGCGTTGGCTAACTTGACTACAAGGCACGTTTCAATATGAAATCACTTGGCTAACAATAGTAACAACATTAACGTCAACTCACCTCAATATGTTTTCTCAGATTCGAGGGTGAAGTTTTGAATGCTGAAATTTCATTCACCCGTGGCAGGCAAAGAAGACATTTCAGCCGATAAGAATCTCCCTTGACTTCAGTGAATTCGAACATATCCTTGAGATATGGCCATGGGTGATCCCTGTCGGGAATCTCGGGATCATTGCAGGCAGCAATAGCTGTCCTTTCACCTGTTTTAGCGGTCATCTTTCACCTCGAACTAACTGCTGCGTGAGCGTATGTTGGCAAAGAACTCGCGAGACTTCGCGCATTCTTTTTTTTTCAAAAGAAAACCACGTTTCTTTTCATCATGCCTAAGTAGCAGCAGGCGTGCATGCCAAAGCATGCTGGAACCGCACTCAAAGACCGCTAATAGTGATGACTAAAAGCATGACTAAAAGCAAAGCTACAAGCTAAAAGCCGGCATGACTGATAGCAAAAGCTAAACGCAAGCTAAAAGCTAAAAGCAGAATTAGATGGTGTCCTGAGTATTTAAACTGTCCTTTTGTCCACACCTCAAATGTTGTCTTGACCAATTAGATATTGTCTTTGCCCGGGTATCATAAATCATATGTTATCTTATCAAGCACGTGGTCTGAATTTTCCCGCTCTTGCAGGGTATAATTTTGGACATGATTCCTATAACAAGAATATGATACATTTGACAAAAAACTGATGGTCAGAAACATTTCAAGCAAACAGATTCAAACACATACATACTAAACATGAATATGTATCCTTAAGCTATTCTATAGTTATTAAAAGACATACACAATAAGTGATTATAAACATAATAGTCAAATGTGTGGGTTACATATAAATGAATATGGAGTTAAGCAATGGACTGATATTCATTTATAAGTCCTTTTGAGTTCATTTTGGTCCATTTATATCTAGAAAATACAGTTCCTGTGCCATTCTCTGACAAAAGATGTTCTTTGGGGACCAGAGGTTAAGAGGTCTCCTTAGGAATTTCAGTCTGGTTCTGCTAGGTGGAGGGGGAAGTCAATCCAAGGATCTTTTTATTACTCTCATGGGTTTACATGTGCTGGCCGACGTTGCATCTTGATTACTTGCCCCAAATTTGACAAGGAATATGGAATATGGAAGGAATATGGCAAAGCAACTCCTAACTCAAGCCTCTCAAAAACACATAATGCACATAAAAAGGGACTCTAATTAATTCATAGAAAACATTTATTTTAATTAATTAACATATACATATACTAATTAACATATACTTTAGGGCATTGTGTATGCTGTTCTTGTATATTGTCTTTTGTGTATTGTATATGTTTTATCCATGCTTATGATGGATCACTATTTAATATAGCCTCATCTATATGATGTTTGGTATCTATGAGTTTGTAATTTAATGTTCTAAATGAGAGTGTATATTATATGTTGATACCTATGCAACACATTAGTTTTATAAGAATCTTAATGATTCTTCTCTTGAACCCCCCAATCTAATTTCATATACAAGACACCAAACTAGAAACAAAGTTTCTCTCAACCGGTTTTACCTTCCACTGAAGCTCACATCAGGTGCACAGAGTTAAAGACTCCATGTGTGTCAGAGAAGACAGCTGTCTATACCAACCTGTCCTCCAACCAATACGCTCGTATAGGTCGTTTGTCCAAATACCCATCAGAGCATATACTACAATTGCGCCCCTATCGGCAAAAGGTCATTTTCATATTAATGTTTTGTACTCTTTTATTTGCCCTCTGATTTGCGTTTCGTGTAGCTCAGTTGGTAGATTATTGCGCTATACATTGATAGGTAATCATGCTATCATGGGTTCGATCCCAGGGAATGGACATGCATGAAAATGTATATGCTCAATAAATCATAATTTAGCATGATTTCTGTGAGGGTTAGGTTTAGGGGTGGGGTTAGGTGTGGTCATCTAGTCACCTAGTAAAATATGTAGGAAATACTGTGAGATCGGTGTAAAAAGCCCACACATTGCATTTAAATAAACGTGCGTTTTGATTGGTAATGACGTTATACGTCATTTCATGGCAACAGACGCAACGCAATACTGTCATTATTTTTACGCCCGCTAGAGGGCGTTTAACTTTAAAATGTAAATATAGGTCGTAAAAGGTGCTTGCACAAATGACCTATATGGTCGTTTTTTGTTGGAGGACAGGCTCGTCTATACCCTCACCAGTCAGTACTTAGTACACACTAAAAAGTGTTCAACACCTGTTATAGATGATGTGTAAACGCATGAATAAATCATTTACAAAGCTTTCTGAATCCCTTAATCTAAAGTGTAAACTATTTCACTTGTAAATGTGTTACATATCATTTGTATATCTTTCTTACCTGTTACAAATTATTTGTATACGTACACAAGTCATTTATAACACTTTATGCATCCCCTAATCTAAAGTGTAAACCATTCATCACTTGTAAATGTGTTACATATCACTTGCAGGCCTTTCTTACCTGTTGCTAATTATTTGTTTATGTACACAAGTCATTTATAAGACTTTCTGCATCCCCTAATCTAAAGTGAAAACTATCCATCTATTTTTTACACCATCATTTTCGTTTTTATAACATGTGAATATATACTCTATTGTATTCTACAATAAAAACAATCAGAGCGCCTTGCTACCACTATTTTTATTTTTTTTTCCCGGGTCCGCTATTTTGCCGCAAATCCCACTTGCATAGCTAATACTCTATTCACACACATTACCATATTTTTACTCACTGTTACTTGCTTTAATGGCAGATGTATGTCTACCTTTGAGTGCAGGTGAGGACACGTTCGAGCTGCATTCAATGCAGCTTTAGCTGGAGGCCGTGGAGAAGCAGATTCGTGACCTGGAGGTGAGGCAGGCTCAGCTGAGAGTCAAGTCAAGTCAAGTCACCTTTATTTATATAGCGCTTTAAACAAAATACATTGCGTCAAAGCAACTGAACTACATTCATTAGGAAAACAGTGTGTCAATAATGCAAAATGATAGTTAAAGGCAGTTCATCATTGAATTCAGTGATGTCATCTCTGTTCAGTTAAATAGTGTCTGTGCATTTATTTGCAATCAAGTCAACGATATCACTGTAGATGAAGTGACCCCAACTAAGCAAGCCAGAGGCGACAGCGGCAAGGAACCGAAACTCCATCGGTGACAGAATGGAGAAAAAAACCTTGGGAGAAACCAGGCTCAGTTGGGGGGCCAGTTCTCCTCTGACCAGACGAAACCAGTAGTTCAATTCCAGGCTGCAGCAAAGTCAGATTGTGTAGAAGAATCATCTGTTTCCTGTGGTCTTGTCCTGATGGTCCTCTGAGACAAGGTCTTTACAGGGGATCTGTATCTGGGGCTCTAGTTGTCCTGGTCTCCGCTTTCTTTCAGGGCAGTAGAGGTCCTTTCTAGGTGCTGATCCACCATCTTGTCTGGATACGAACTGGATCCGGATGACTGCAGTGACCCTCTGATCTGGATACAGGCTGGATCTGGTGGCTACAGTGACCTCGGAATAAGAGAGAAATAGACTAATATTAGCGTAAATGCCATTCTTCTAATGATGTAATAAGTACATCGGGTGTTATGGGAAGTGTTCCTGGTTCCGGTTTACCTAATTAATGCAGCCTAAAAATCCTTTAACGGATTTGGATATTAAAAGCATATTAGTATGTTATGTGTAAGCCAGGTTAAAGAGATGGGTCTTTAATCTAGATTTAAACTGCAAGAGTGTGTCTGCCTCCGGAACAATGTTTGGTATTCGAGATTGGTCTATAATTAACCAGTTCTTTGGGGTCAAGTTGTGTTTTTTTGATGAGAGGCTTAATAACAGCCCGTTTGAAGGTTTTGGGGACATATCCTAATGACAATGAGGAATTAATAATAGTCAGAAGAGGATCTATGACTTCTGGATGCACCTCTTTAAGGAGCTTAGATGGTAAAGGGTCTAACATACATGTTGTTGGTTTAGATGATTTAACAAGTTTATACAATTCTTCCTCTCCTATAGAAGAGAATGAGTGGAACTGTTCCTCAGGGGGTCTATAGTGCACTGTCTGATGCGATACTGTAGCTGACGGCTGAATGGTTGCAATTTTATCTCTAATAGTATCGATTTTAGAAGTAAATTAGTTCATAAAGTCATTACTGCTGTGGTGTTGGGAAATGTCAACACTTGTTGAGGCTTTATTTTTCATTAATTTAGCCACTGTATTGAATAAATACCTGGGATTATGTTTGTTTTCTTCTAAAAGAGAAGAAAAGTAATCGGATCTAGCAGTTTTTAATGCTTTTCTGTAGGATAGGTTACTTTCCTGCCAAGCAATACGAAATACCTCTAGTTTTGTTTTCCTCCAGCTGTGCTCCATTTTTCGGGCTACTCTCTTTAGGGTGCGAGTATGCTCATTATACCATGGTGTCAGACTGGTTTCCTTAACCTTCCTTAAGCGTAAAGGAGCAACTGTATTTAAAGTGCTAGAAAAGAGAGAGTCCATAGTTTCTGTTACATCATCAAGTTTTTCTGAGGTTTTGGATATGCTAAGGAATTTGGATACATCAGGAAGATAACTTAAAAAGCAGTCTTTTGTGGTAGAAGTGATGGTTCTTCCATACTTGTAACAAGAAGTAGAATTTACAATTTTGGCTATATGAAGTTGCACAAAACTAAATAATGATCTGAGATATCATCACTTGGCTGCATAATTTCAACACTATCAACATCAATTCCATGTGACAGTATTAAATCTAGAGTATGATTTCGACAATGAGTTGGTCCTGAAACGTGTTGTCTAACCCCAATAGAGTTCAGAATGTCTATAAATGCTGATCCCAATGCATCTTTTTCATTATCAACATGGATATTAAAATCACCAACTATTAAAACTTTATCTGCAGCCAGAACTAACTCTGATGTAAAATCACCAAACTCTTTAATACAGTCTGTATGGTGCCCTGGTGGCCTGTATACAGTAGCCAGTACAAACATAAAAGGGGATTTATCATTAACATTTGTTTCTCTGGATAATGTTATATGAAGCACCATTACTTCAAACGAGTTATACTTGAAACCTGCCCTCTGAGAAATCCTGAAAACGTTGTCATAAATTGAAGCAACACCTCCCCCTTTGTTTTTTAGATGCGGCTCATTTTTATGACAGTAATCTTCGGGAATGGACTCATTTAAAATAATGTAATCATCAGGTTTTAGCCAGGTTTCTGTCAAACACAGCACATCCATATTATGATCAGTGATCATATTTTTTACAAAAAGTGTTTTCTTAGAAAGGGATCTGATAATCAAAAAGCCAAGCTTTATCATTTGTTTATCCATATTGCATCTGTTTTTTATTTGTTGAACCTCAATTCAATTGTTAATCTCAACTTGGTTTGGACGTTTTTTGTATTTTCTAGTTCGGGGAACAGACACAGTCTCTATAGTGTATATCTAGGTGAAAGAGTCTTTATGTGCTGAGAATTAACTGACCTCTGACGTGAGGCAGCTAGCAGACGTTGGTTTAGCCTGTCTGTCTGCTTCCTGACCTGGGCCCCAGTTAGTCAAGTATAAACACTAAGACTATTTGTCATATTTCTAGAGAGAAGAGTGGCGCCACCCCAGGAGGGATGAAGACCATCTCTTTTCAACAGGTCAGGTCTGCCCCAAAAGCTTGTCCAATTGTCTATGAAACCTATGTTATTCTGTGGGCACCACTTAGACATCCAGCCATTGAGTGATGACAATCTGCTATTCATCTCGTCACCACGGTAAGCAGGGAGGGGACCAGAGCATATTACAGTGTCTGACATCGTGCTTGCAAGTTCACACACCTCTTTAATGTTATTTTTAGTGATCTCCGACTGGCGAAGTCAAACATCATTAGCGGCGGAATGAATAACAATCTTACTGTATTTACGTTTAGCATTAGCCAGCACTTTTAAATTTGCCAAGATGTCAGACGCTCTGGCTCCCGGTAAACATTTGACTATGGTGGCTGGTGTCTCTATATTCACGTTCCGTACAATAGAATCACCAATAACTAGAGCACTTTCATCAGGTTTCTCAGTGGGTGCATCACTGTGTGGGGAGAACCTGTTTAATGTTTTGATCGGAACAGAAGAGCAGTGTTTTGACCCATAACTATGCTGCCTCACTGTTACCCAGTTGCCCTGCTTCAGGGGCTCTGTTGCCGGAAACTAACAATGTACAGGAATCCCTGAGCTAGACGCATCCAAAGCCGTATCTAGAGCCCTAACATTCTTACTGTCCTCAATTAAAGTTTGGATGCGTGTCTCTAATTCTGAAATCTTCTCTGTCAGCCTAACTAATTCCCTGCATTTATCACATGTGAATCCCTCATCAGCGACAGAGATAGATAAACTGTACATGTGGCAAGAGGTGCAAATAACAATAGCAGGAGAAGCCATTAATCACCGTGCTTGATGAAATATTCTTACTGCAGTTGTTTGATGAACTTGTGAAAAACTGGAGCGAGAGAGAGGAGAGGAGAAAAGAAAACAGCGATAGGTTCGAATGAAAACGCTAATGACAACCTAATGAGGGCTAACGCTTTGCAGGTGTACCGCACTCACGGATATAAAATAAAAGTGAACAATCAAATTAATCTGAATAGATTGATTGATAATATCAGAAATATGGTGTGAATTAAGTTATATTTTAGAGTCCGGAGAGCCATGCTGGAAACCTCCTGGGCTGATGCTCACAAGTCCGGGGTAAGTATACAGCGCACTGCTCTGCACAGGCCCGGTGCACCCAGGATGCGATCATCCCAGATGTCCTTCACTCCGGCGCCGGGACACCACAGACCCTGGGTGCATCCACAGCAGGGGACGCAAGCCAGGCCCGGGCGATGACTTCTCCCACTCCGGTCTTCGAGTTCTCCACCTGGAAGCACTTCGCTCACCTCCGTGATAGGGAATGCGATGCTGTGATCGTCAGAGACTCCATCGTCTAACACGTCCATGCTACGTTGGCCGAAGGTAAGTGTATACTCAGTGTTTCCCTGGTGCTCGTGTTCTCGATGTTTCTGCGCAGATACCTGCTATCCTGAAGGCCAACAAGAGCCCCAGAGCGATTGTGCTTCATGCCGGGGTTAACGACACCACGCTTCGGCAGACAGAGAGACTGAAGAGGGACTTCAGGAGCATGATCGAGATGGTGTGCAGCACGACACCTGATCATTATGTCGGGACCACTCCCCACGTATCGATGAGGACACGAAAGGTTTAGAAGACTTGAAATGAATGGTTATTGTCATGGTGTAAAGAACAGGAAATGTTATTTGTTAATAATTGGAATCTTTTCTGAGCGCGTCCTAGGCTTTTTTGCACTGATGGCCTACACCCCAGCATAGTCGGAACGGAGCTCCTCTCGGACAACATCTTCAGGACACTTCACTCCATATGACTAATAAGCCAATTCTCAAAACACTATTATGAAGACTTTTGTTCTACCTACTTAAATGATAGAAGTACTTGCGCTTTACAATCTATTTTCCCCGAATAGTGGGGTCAAAATATAAATCTAATGTATGTGTCATGGAACGTTCTGCTACGCCCTCCTCTGGCGGCATCAGATCCCTCTCTCCTGAATTTTAGGACTGCATTTCCCAGTGTCCCTCTCCGCAATCATCCCCGTCTAACCCTGCTTTAACATCTTGATTACCTTTAGTATTATCACCTGCACCTTGTCTTCTCCCCTTTATCTGAACTGCTCTTCCCTTTGTTATTTTGTGAAGTTTTGATTTACCCCTGGTCTGTATTGCTGTTCTCCGTATTATCTCTTGACTCTGAAACCTGATTGATTATCCTTTGCTACTATGCCGGTGCCTGACTCCGTGTGCCAGATAGCCCCTCTGTTTATGCTTATCTGAGTTTTCTACGAACGTCTGCTTGAGTTCCCTTTTGATGCCAACCTGAGTTTATGTCTGCTGTTCTCTGTTTAATTACCTGTATTAATAAACTGCTGCAGATGGATTTAACTGACTCAGCCGTTTCATCACAGTATGATCTAGAATTTTTTTCTTTTGATTAAACCAGAAAAATGTAAAATAAATTAACAAAAAATATTTTTAAAGTTTAGGCTCATAAACATTAGATCACTCACACCCTAGAATTTTAGAAAATGTTGTGTCTGCTCAATTGAGTTTCTTCCTGCAAATAAATTATCTGTATGAAGAATTTCAGGTTTCAGGTCAGTTTTCAGGCCCCACCATAGCAAAGAAACTGCACTTGTTAAAATTACAAATGACTAGCTTCTTGCGTCAGATCAAGGCTGCATCTCATTGCTAGTTTTACTTGTGGTCTGTTCGACATCATAGAAGATAGGCTCTAAGAGAGTTTAGGTCCTGCCTGTAACAAAATACATTGCGTTAAAGCAACTGAACAACATTAATTAGGAAAACAGTGTGGCAATAATGCAAAATGACAGTTGAAGGCAGTTCATCACTGAATTCAGTTATGTCATCTCAGTTCAGTTTAAATAGTGTCTGTGCAATCATTTGCAATCAAGTCAATGATATCACTGTAAATGAAGTGACCCCAACTAAGCAAGCCAGAGGCGACAGTGGCAAGGAACCAAAACTCCATCGTGACAGAATGGAGAAAAAAACCTTGGGAGAAACCAGGCTCAGTTGGGGAGACAGTTCTCCCCTGACCAGATGAAACCAGCAGTTCAATTCCAGGCTGCAGCAAAGTCAGATTGTGCAGAAGAATCATCTGTTTCCTGTGGTCTTGTCCTGGTGGCCATCTGAGACCAGGTCTTTACAGGGGATCTGTATCTGGGGCTATAGTTGTCCTGGTCTCCGCTGTCTTTCAGGGCTGTAGAGGTCCTTTCTAGATGCTGATCCACCATCTGGTCTGGATACAGACTGGATCTTGTGGCTACAGGGACCTTGGAAAAACAGAAACAGACTAATATTAACGTAGATGCCATTCTTCTAATGATATAGCAAGTACATCGGTTGTTATTGAAAGTGTTCCCGTTTCTGGTTTATCTAATTAATGCAGCCTAAAAAATCCTTTAACTGATTATATTAGAAGCATATTAGAGCATGTTAGAGAGATTAGTGTTAGAGAGAGGTTAAAGAGATGGGTCTTTAATCTAGATTTAAACTGCAAGAGTGTGTCTGCCTCCCGAACAATGTTAGGTAGGTTATTCCAGAGTTCAGACGCCAAATAGGAAAAGGATCTGCCACCCGCAGTTGATTTTGATATTTTAGGTATTATCAAATTGCCTGAGTTTTGAGAACGGAGTGGACGTGGAGGATTATAATGTCAAAAGAGTTCATTCAAATACTGAGGTGCTAAACCATTCAGAGCTTTGTAAGTAATAAGTAATATTTTAAAATCTATACGATGTTGGTTGGGAGCCAGTGCAGTGTTGACAGGACCGGGCTAACATGGTCATACTTCATGGTTCTAGTAAGACCTCTTGCTGCTGCATTTTGGATTAGCTGTACTTTTTTTACTAAGCATGCAGAATAACCACCCAATAAAGCATTACAATAATCTAATCTTGAGGTCATAAATGCATGGATTAACATTTCTGCATTTGACATTGAGAGCATAGGCCATAATTAAGATATATTTTTGAGATGGAAAAATGCAGTTTTACAAATACTAGAAACATGGCTTTCATAGGAAAGATTGCTATCAAATAGCACACCTAGGTTCCTAATTGATGACGAAGAATTGACAGAGCAGCCATCAAAAGTCTTAGACAGTGTTCAGTTTTTTATATCGACTATTCATTCCATTAAGTTATCAAATTGGTGTGTTTCACCTTTTTATCTGCCGCAGGAGTTCACTTCCACCATTATATTTGCAGTCTATATTCCACCGGAAGCTAATTCCAAGCTTGCTTTGAACGAACTTCACGCAGCCATTAGTTAACAACAGACTGCTCACCCGGAGGCTGCTTTTATTGTTGCGGGTGATTTCAATCACTGCAAATTAAAGACAGTGCTCCCGAAATTCCATCAGCATGTTTCCTGCCACACCCGAGGAGACAAAACTTTGGATCATGTTTAAACAAACATTGATGGAGCCTACATCACGACCCCCCTCCCCCACCTTGGACAATCTGATTACCTTTCTTTGTTTCTCACCCCTAAGTATTCTCCCCTCATCAACCGTGTTAAACCATCAAAGTGTGGCCAACTGGAGCAGACTCTTTACTTCAGGACAGATTTCAATACACGGATTGGAGAATGTTTGCTTCTCAGGCTGCCTGTGCCTCTCACATGGACATTGATATCTTTACCTCCTCTGTACTGGATTACATCAACACCACCATTGACAGTGTCACAACAGAAAAACAGATAACAACATACCCTAATCAGAAGCCATGGATGAACAAGGAGGTGCGACTTCTGCTGAAAGCCCGCAACACTGCCTTCAGGTCTGATGCTCTGGCCTACGGGAAATCCAGGGATAACCTGAAGAGGGGCATCAAAAAGTTTAAGTACTGCTACAAGCTGAAGGTAGTGGAACACTTTTCCAACTCTGACCCCCAATGCATGTGGCAGGGCATACAGATCATCAGTGACTACAAGTCAAGCAATGTCCACACTGCATTGAGCCGGATCAACGCACGCAAGCCTGCTGGCCTGGACGGCATACCTGGACGTGTGCTTAGGGTATGTGCAGAGCAGCTGGCAGGAGTCTTCACAGACATTTTCAACCTATCCCTCACCTAAGCAAACTGTGCCAACATGTTTTAAGTCCACATCCATTGTGTCAGTGCCAAAACACTCCTCCCAAATGTGCTTAAATGACTAATGGGGTTCATTGTCTGGTTGACTACGTCTTGTATTCATTTTTCAGAAAATTCCCGTCATATGCACATAACCACTTATAAATTACTACTAAATATTGTAGAAACTTAATTTTCTGTAAAGTTACTTTGCAATGATTTGTATCGTAAAAAGCACTATACAAATAAACTTGAATTGAATTGAACTGAATTTAAGTTAGGAAATCATTCTTGGAACCTTCAGAGAACTTTCTTGAAACATTCTCGAAATGTAAATAAAACGTTCCATTGAGGTTAGGGCATGGATTTTCAAACCTCTTCATGAAGTACCCCCAGCACTGCATGTTTTGTAGGGCAAAGGGTACTCCAGGACAGGTTTGAGAACCAATGGGTTAGGGGAACGTACCCAGGAACCAAGAAGGTTTTCCGGAACATTCACCTAACCTAATTCTAAAAAATTCCTGGCTAACCAACAGGACACATTCTTGGGAACCAAATATTATTAGCTGGGGAAAAAGTAGGTGGCTGCAATAAGGGGAGGAGTGAAATAAGTGCAATCGAGATGGACAGTTCTGACCTCTGAGTATAATACCTACCTATACAAGTTCAAATTGTGTTCACTCTGTTGCTGATATAATTTCATTTATGTTGCTTTTATATGAAAACAACTATGATGAACAAGAAACTCAAATTACTCCTATTTATTCCATTCGAAAGACGTATACATCATCAATTGAGAAACTTCTCCCATCCTCTTCTCCCACCCAGACTAGCATCCCTCTGCTGCCCCGAATGACTTGGTTTCGTTCGATGGAAACATTTCATTGGTGACCTAAGATGCTGAGGAGCTGTCGGGCTCAACGAACGACCCCGTCCCCTTTACTGTCTGTTGAAGAGCAGAGTATGGAGTGGTCTCCACCAGAGGAAACCACCCACAGCTGATCTGTTCTTCCCTGAGGTCCACGATGAGCTCACCAAGTCAAGTCAAGTCACTTTTATTTATATAGTGTTTTTTAACAATACAGATTGTGTCAAAGCAACTGAACAGCATTAAATAGGAAAATAGTGTCATTAATGCAAAAAGGCAGTTCATCTTTGAATTCAGTGATGTCATCATCCAGTTCCAGTTTAAATAGTTTCTGTGTAATCAAGTCGACAATATCGCTGCAAATTAAGTGTCCCCAACTAAGCAAGCCAGTGGCTACAGTGGAAAGGACCTTGGGAGAAACTCAGTCGGAGGGCCAGTTTTCCTCTGGCCAGACAAAACCAGCAGTTCAATTCCAGGCTGCAGCAAAGTCAGATTGTGCAGAATAATCATCTGTTTCCTGTGGTCTTGTTCTGGCTGTCTTGACAGTGGATCTGTCTCTGGGGCTCATCTAGTTGTCCTGGTCTCCACTAACATTCAGGGCTGTAAATATCCTCTCTAGGTGCTGATCCACCATCTGGGCTGTATACTGTACATACTGGATCCGGGTGACTGCAGTGACTATCTGATCAGGATACCTGATGGATCTGGTGGCTTTGGTGATCTCGGAATAAGAGAGAAACAAGCTAATATTAGCATAGATGCCATTCTTGTAACGATGTAGCAAGTACATTGTGTGTCATGGGAAGTGTTCCCTGTTCCAGTTTTCCTAATTAATCCTTTAACGGATTTGAATATTAGAAATGCGTTAGTGTGTTATGTGTAAACCAGATTAAAGAGATGGGTCTTTAATCTAGATTTAAACTGACAAGAGTGTTTCTGCTTCCAGAACAATATTAGGTAGGTTATTACAGAGTTTTGGTCGCTAAATAGGAAAAGGATCTGCTGCCCGCAGTTGATTTTGATGTTCTAGGTATTATCAAATTGCCAGAGCTTTGAGAACAAAGTGGAAATTGAGGACTATAGTTCAATAAGAGCTCGTTCAAATACTGAGGTGCTAAACCATTCAGAGCTTTATAAGTAATAAGCAAGGTTTTAAATTGATTTTGATGTATAATAGTAATGTGTCGTTCTTGAACGATTCGTTCATTTTGAACGAATCTTTAATGTGACTCGAGAGTCGTCTTGGGGAGTGATTCGTTCAGTCGCACATGCGCAATATTCTATAGGTTCTGTTCTGCTAGTAGTAATTCACCGGTGTCGAGCCGGAAAGAGAAATGATTAGTTCATAGTTCGGGTCTATCAGGTTTTTGACTCGTTCCTTAATGAAGACTCATGAGATGAACTAATCAATTCTCTTTCCAGCTCGGACTGCATTGGTATAGCCGGTATAGCGTATAGGGTTGAACTTGAACCCGAACCCGAAGACTTTTCAGACAAGAGGTGAGGTGAGCTAATCACAGACTGAAGACCCAGGTAAAAAAATTAATTAATCTTTTCTGTATCTCATAGAATTTTAGTTTTGTATTGTTTGTAGTGTGATCAACGTTTGCGTAAGTACTAGATGTGTTGGGGAAGTAACATTTTAATTACGTTTTTCTAAAAATAATGAAATGAACGAAATGACTCGAGAAAAGATTAGTTCATTTTGCTGAATGAGACTCAAAAGTCGGTAAAATGATCCAAACTTCCCATCACTAATGTATAATAGGGAGCCAATGCAATGTTTACAGAACCAGGCTAATATGGTCAATCTTCCTGGTTCTAGTAAGAACTCTAGCTGTTGCATTTTTGACTAGCTGGAGTTTGTTAATTAATCCTGCAAAACAACCACCCAGTAAAGCATTACAATAATCTAACCTTGAGGTCATGAACGCATAAATTAACATTTCTGCATTTGACATTGAGAGCATAGGTATGATATTATGCACTGTAGATGATGATAACTTCAGCCTATTTGGAATTTTTTTGGGGGAAACTTCTTTCTGATATAAAAATGCTCCACTATTTTATGCCGCAGCATTGGGGCAATTGGTGATCCCTGCCCATCTTGACTTCTGAGAGGCACTGCCACTCTGAGAGGCTCTTTTTATACCCAGTCATGTTGCCAATTGACCTAATAAGTTGCAAATTGGTCCTCCAGCTGTCCCTGTTCCTAACTTTTCTGGCTTCTTATTGCTACCTGTCCCAACTTTTTTGGAATGTGTAGCTCTCATTAAATCCAAAATGAGCCAATATTTGGCATGACATTTCAAAATGTCTCACTTTCAGCATTTGATATGTTACCTATATTCTATTGTGAATAAAATGTAAGTTTGTGAGATTTGTAAATTATTCCATTACTTTTTTTACTCACAATTTGTAAATGGAGGCTATGTAACAAGGTCCCTGTCTCAATGTTCTTGATTTGTATAAGGACTTTAGTTATTAGTGTTATAATTTGTCATGTTCCCCTTTATACTTTTTCCCCTGACTGTTCTAACCAGTGTCTTATTATCTTGATTAGTCCTTGAGTTTTTAAGCATGTTTGTTTTATAGTGTTTTTTGCCAGTTCTTTTCCTTACATGTATGTTTTGTCTACATGCAGTAACCCTATTATTATTGTTGTTTAATTAAATGTAATTGGATCTTGCTGACTTTTTTCTGTTCACCCCAACATTAAAGTTGGCTCTTAACAAATATATACATATATATATATAAAAGTTGGCACTATACATAGGTATGATATTATGCACTGTAGATGATGATAACTTCAGCCTATTTGGAATTTTTTTGGGGGAAACTTCTTTCTGATATAAAAATGCTCCACTATTTTATGCCGCAGCATTGGGGCAATTGGTGATCCCTGCCCATCTTGACTTCTGAGAGGCACTGCCACTCTGAGAGGCTCTTTTTATACCCAGTCATGTTGCCAATTGACCTAATAAGTTGCAAATTGGTCCTCCAGCTGTCCCTGTTCCTAACTTTTCTGGCTTCTTATTGCTACCTGTCCCAACTTTTTTGGAATGTGTAGCTCTCATTAAATCCAAAATGAGCCAATATTTGGCATGACATTTCAAAATGTCTCACTTTCAGCATTTGATATGTTACCTATATTCTATTGTGAATAAAATGTAAGTTTGTGAGATTTGTAAATTATTCCATTACTTTTTTTACTCACAATTTGTAAATGGAGGCTATGTAACAAGGTCCCTGTCTCAATGTTCTTGATTTGTATAAGGACTTTAGTTATTAGTGTTATAATTTGTCATGTTCCCCTTTATACTTTTTCCCCTGACTGTTCTAACCAGTGTCTTATTATCTTGATTAGTCCTTGAGTTTTTAAGCATGTTTGTTTTATAGTGTTTTTTGCCAGTTCTTTTCCTTACATGTATGTTTTGTCTACATGCAGTAACCCTATTATTATTGTTGTTTAATTAAATGTAATTGGATCTTGCTGACTTTTTTCTGTTCACCCCAACATTAAAGTTGGCTCTTAAGAGAAGAGTAAGGGTATAAAGATACTGGGAGACGAAAGTGCATTTGTATTGTTAATTTTTCTGTAAGTTTATTTTTTCTGTCTGCATTGAAATTTTCTGTTTAATTATGTCAATCCTGAATCAAACCATTAACCGTAAACACAAATGTTTTTACTTTTTGTTTTTTTTCTTAAACTAAACACTTAAACTATATTTTATTAGTAGTTTTTTAATGTATTATTTCTTTATCAGATTGAGTTTATGGCCACACTATGACATATAAAATGATTATGTTAATACCAAATATTTAATAAAGAAATCAAAACATGTATATAAGTAAAAGTAATGCAAGTGTCTAAAATCTTATAGAAGACTGTTCTAAATTAGTTACAAAACAAAAAGAGGATACCAATGCAGCTTGGGAAATATTTTGTGGCAATATCATTTTAATAAGGCAATCTTAATCATTAATCTTGACAAAGTTTAGCTACATAATGTCTTGATACAGGGATGTGAAATCATTGTACTGATAAAATCCCATATGGATGGAATGGAATAGGAATGTCAATATTAATTTCTGTGTCGTTCAGTCTCACATAGGACTGACTATTCTTGGCATCCTTAAGGGTCTCAATAATTTGGTTCATTAGAACTTCCAGACGGGTCATAGTAGATTCAATCCAAGCCTGGATGTCATCAATTAGTTGTTCAAGCGTCATCTCAGCAAAAATGTCCTGGGCCTTGGCTATGACAGTTTTACAGTAGTCTTCAGTAATTCTGCTGGTCTTCTCAGCCTGCACAGCTATTTCATTCAGAATGTTGGAGTTGACCGTATCAGAGAAAACTTTACTGATCCAGGATGAGAGCTTGTCCAGATCTTTAAATTTGATAGAGTTGATGAGCTCATCTGCCTTCTCCATACTTAATTTCAGGATTTCAGGCAGTTCTTTTAGACAGTCATCAATAGTATTTTCTAGCTTCTCATACTTCTTGTAAAATGCAGTGACAAAATATGTTATTGTGTCCTTTAATGAAGCAACTTTCTTCTTCAGCCACAAAATAATTTGACTTGGGAGCTCCTTGTTCCACTGAGTCTGGAAGCTCAGTCTGTTTGAATTTTTTATTACGATGTCAACCTTCAGAATATCCAAGTAATCCTCAGACTGTAATAAAAAAAATAAAAAATAGAAAATGTCATCATCATGTCTATTTTATATTGAACACTCAAAGATATTAATTGACGTAAGATAGACTAAATATATTAAATAAATTGATTGATATGTAAAATACCTATATGCATATATGGAATATATATATAAATATATATTTAGAATACATTATATTCTAAAATAATAAAACAAAAAATCTTACTGGGTTTGCACCAAAAATTCTTCCTGTATGGTGGGATAAGCTCTTGCTCTGCAACTGAAGACCAAGAAGTCCAGCAGATGGGGAAGATACAGAGACAGTAAGACCTTCTTCTGTATTTCCAGTTAATTTGTGGTAAAGCATACATTTCACAATTGGCAGATTTACTTTGGCAGCATTTGAAATAACAGCCTTTGAGACCTCTGTGTTGGTCTCAAGAACTCCATTATAATTGTTCTCAAAATATTTATGCTCCACAACTAGATTGGTAAACAATCTCATCCCTGAATTAATGTTGAAGGTGGCAGATCCACTTGTTTTGCCATTGAATAAACCAAACTCAGAGATAACCTGAGTTTCAAACTGGGCAGTAATTTCATCCTGATTAAGGATATCAGCCTTGGTATTCATAATGATCATAGCTGTTTTCAGAGAAAAGTCATATGTCAGGTCTCCCATGGAAGGGATCATTATTGATTCCTTGCTGATCTTAGCAAAATAAGGACAGTCATATGTATCAGATGTGGTTTTTTCATTTGTGAAAATGGGTATTTTAATTTTCCTCATGATATAATTTAGGACTGGTTGCATGTTGAACATCTCAGGGTTCTTCACATACTTAAGCTTTGCATCCATATCAAAGGTCTGCTGAGGTGTGATCAAGATTGTTTTAAGGCCAGTGTCCTCCCATAAAGAAAAATTCTCTACATACGGTGTTTCTTTGTTAATGAAAGGGACAGTCAATTTAGGAATGTTAATCTGCAAGGTCAGCACATTTAAGTCAGCCTCACCATTGACTGATGCAGAAAACTGGATTTCTTTCTCACCATTAGCAATATTAAAGTAATGAGAATATTTATATTGATTGAACCTTGCAAGACTGGTCCAGCTGGCCTGCTGCACAGAGGGATTCAGAGTTAAAGCCATATCGTTCTGCAAATCAACTTTACTAGACAACCTAAAGGGAAGCATTACTTTAGTGTTTTTCTTGTTCTTGGTATCAAAGATAATTTCAAAAGGCACAGCCTTGAAGTTAACTGAGTTGGTAATTGTGCCATCAACTTTGCCAATCAGTTCAGCATCATGAGACCCACTCAGCTCAATCATAGGTTCCTTCAAACAAATCTGCCCTTTCACTGCTGCAATGCTTCTCTTGATGAAAGGAGTTTCTGTCTCTACATGCACATTAAACTTGATCTGAGTCAAACCTCTGGTCTCAGCATCAACGTTCTGCTTCATCTTGAGAAGACTGCTGTCAGTGTTACCAGCAAATGTCAGTTTTATGGACTCCATATTTATTAGAATCTCCAAGTTACTCTTGTGGGTTCCTTCATCAGAATAATCAAAGGCAGACAATTTTCCTTTGCCATTATTTCCTAAGGTGATAGTGATAATGCCAGATTCCAGCTGAGCAGCAGCTTTTTGGGTCATTGTGGCTTCACTGAAGATGCTGGCCACTGGCATGTTCACACTGTGGATGTAAGAGGTCTCCAAAGTACCTGAGAAGACATTTTCTGTGCTCAAAAATGCATAGTTCACTAAGTCAGCAGTGTATGGTTCTGTGGTTGCCTTTACTGTGGTCTTGGAAGATACATGGGCAATAGGGCCATTGATGGACATTAATCCCTCGTGATCAAGAGAGAAAGCCATGTGATTTGCCTTCACTGTCTCAGCCAGAGACAGCTCTTTCATTCTAGGGATGCTAAAGTGGGCAGTGGCATCAAACGTGTAAGCCAAGAGATCAATAGGAGTCTGGAACTGAGAAATCAGATTAGCAGTCAACTTGTTTGTTGAGTTATTAAGTTCAGCACTGGTCTTCAGAATGTGCTCTGAGGATTTGATTTCAATCTCACCATGCAGCAGTCCAAAGCAGGGGACCCTAGTGAAGTCAGTGACCATCTGCTGTACTTCATCAGCCAAGGTGTAAAAATCATAAGACAAAATTTCATTCAATGTGATATTTAATAGTTTTGTCAGCTCATTAACTTGTTCAAAAATTCTTTCAAATACTGGTTTTATGTCAAGAGAGTCTAGGTAACTTGCAGCTGATCTCATAGTCTCCCTTAGCTCATATTGTTTCAATAAATCCACAGCATCATCAATGATTTTCTCAACCAGTGCCTCAATTTCATAATCTGCCAAAACGTCATCAATTTTGTAGACAATTTCATTTATCTTGGTGATAATGCCAGTTTTTTGTCCAAAAATGTTGATCAAGTCCCTGATGGATTGCAGGTTTTTACCCATTTCCATTACTACAGCTTTCATATCGGAGACAAGAAGTCTCACATCATCAAAGAACATGTTCACATCAAAATTTTCAATTATCTGTGAAAGTTCATTTCCTTTGCTTTTAAAAGTGGCTGTAATGTCAAATTTAGTATCAATGCCATCAATCAGGTAAATGCTGCGATCTTTCAGGGTGAGCATTGCAATTTTGACCTCCTCTATGAGAACAGGCAGTTTATCAGTGAAAGGCAGGTAAATAAAATTACTATCACTGTTCTTCTCATATTTCAGAGCACTTGTGATTCCAAATTCTTGATTGTCATTGACTTTGTTCAAGAGGTTGGTGGACATGGTGCCTTTCAGTGCAATACCCATGTTATTTGGAGTGTTGAAGATTTCCAGGGAGTGGTCAAAGGCATGGTCATTTACCTTACACTCCATAACGACATTAAATTTTTGCTCCTGAGGGGTGACAGTGCTGGTTATTTTATGCTGGAAGTTAGTTTTAATGGAGTTTTCATTGTTCAGCTGGTGAGAGTTTGAGGCCTTCCATTCATACCTGTATGAGTAAGACTTAGGTTCAGCTTGAATGAGCAGCATGCTTTTCACCTGGCCACTGTGCTTTCCATACAGGTTAAGTGCTCCATCAGAGTTGAATGAGCACTCAACATTCACACTGAAAGGTTCTGCTTTCGTTAGGATGTTGCTTTGCAGTCGGAGAGAGGGAGAGTTGAAGCGCACCTCATTGCTGAACTTTGTGGAAAAGCCAACAATCTCAAACTCTGAGCTTTGAGTCATTTGGCTGCCCAAGAGTTTCCCATTGGTGCTGCACTTTGCAGTGGCTCTCTGGTCAACATATGTGATCTCATATGTATGTCTCACTTCCTCTTCACCAAATATCCCATTCAGGGTTCCAGTAACTTCCATCTTGTAGGGCCTGGCCTTCATCTGGGCCTCATTGCTAAAATGGATACCAATGACTTTAAGATCATTTTCAGCCTTCAAAGAAGCTGTAAAGTCATGAATGTCCACTGCAATGTTGTGCTTGTAGAAATTGTTCTTATTCAGGAAGCTGTCAGATTTAGAATGGATGGCCAGAGATTTGAGGGTAAGTATCAGTGAGTCTGTGTTTTCTATTTTAATCTCTTGAAGCGATGCAATCAAGTTGTTGGAAAGGGTCAGACTATCTTCATTCAACTTGAAAGTGATCATGTTTCTAGTGTTGGCACTGAAAATGTCACCCTTGTACATGCTGTTAAGGTATACCTCTGAACTTGCAAGTCTTCCTTCAACTTTGAGTTCAGCGCTGTTCTCATTGACTATACCTTTGCTGGAGACAGACACTGTAGCACCTGTAGTTGTAATTCCACCATGGAAAATGTTTTCAAAGGTCACAGAGCTGATCTGAGCACTGGTGGTACAGCTAGTGGTCAGCCCATCTTTGGTGAATGATAGCGTGCCTTTATTAGAGACATGGTTGGCAGCAAAGTTGATTGTGGCATCATTATTGAGCTCCAGTCCCTGGGTGTTTAGGGACCCAGTAAGCTGGCAGAAAGCTCGGTTTGTGCTGTCATCAGCCTGGGATTCAATCCTGATAGTGACCTCCTTCATGGATGCAGAAAAACCTACCTGGTTTTGAAGCTTGGTCTTATAAGCTCTGGTGACAGAATCAGACTTAATGGTAAATGTAGCTTCCTTGAGTTCAATGTTGAACTTGGTGGTGTGGCGGACTGGGTCATTCTCTATGTCATTGTTCAACTCAAATGAAAGTTCTCCACTGGCTGCTGTAGCTTTGATCTTGCTTAGGACTTGGAAAATGGGACAGTTTAAACTGAAAGTTGATTCAGCTCTTGCCTCTCTGGTTTTGGGTTGAAATACAAAGGTTTGTGTGGCAGTAGTTCTAGCAGATATTGATCCTACTTTTAGTGATCCATCTAAACTTCCATCCCCTGTGATTTCAGAAGAAGCTGAAGCCTGGGTTATGTATACTAGTGAAATCTGCATACCCAGAGGGCTGAAGGCCTCGATCTTGTAATTTCCTGTTGTTTTCACTTCATCTGTGATTTTGGCTGTTTCCATTAGACTGAAGTGTGCATCTATGAGTTTATGTTTCAAGGAAGAAGTTATGTCGAACTTCGCAATGTCCTCTGTAATATCAGCTATTTGTGCAGAACCTGCATGTAACAGATGTGGTAATTAATTTTAGAAATGAAAAAAATAATAATTATAATAATTCCCACCCAAATACCCATATCAGTTAATAAAACAAAATCACGTTTATACTGTATATACTGCATGTATACATATGTTTACCTTCCACAGTAAAAGCAAGAAGTTCCACAGGACTGTTAGCAACAACTTTGTAGCTTGTAATGTAACTGGGCACATTGACAGTGTTGTTGCCACCAGAGAAAACCACCTCTACATCATAAAAGTTAGTGTTCACTTTTGTTGATACCTCTAGCATTCCTAGAAGAGGCATTGAGAGATCATAGCTAGAAGGAATGGAGAAGGTTGGTAGATTGAACAGTTTAGAGGGCAGCATTACACCAATTTGTGGCATGGCTAGTTCTGGGGTGGCCATGGTGGGAGGGATTCTCAGGTCCTTAGATGTTTTTCCACCAAGAGGCAAAGGAATTGTGAAAGTGACACGATCTTTGTTGAACTTGTATTTCAACATGCTCTCTCTGCAAATAGAATAAAATTAATTTGAATAGATAAAGCACATTTGTAGTTGGATTATGTAGATTTAAAACATTAGCATTAATCTTACATGTTCATGAACACTCTTTCAGGCAAAGATGGAATAACAAGCTCTGGAATTCTCTCTCTTAGTGTCTGAAGGTAGGGCACATCATAAGCAATCTTTTCCATCCAAATGAGGTAAGCCTATAATATCAAAGAACATATTGGTACATGTCTATAATAAAAACTGTTTAAAATTTTCTACAATCATACCTCCCAGAGTTTTGCGTAAATGTGACGAAATTTTATGTCAGTCTTGACCACTTTATGTTCCATGATGTTTTCAAAAGCCTGATATAGGCGACTCTGAAGAGGTGCTGCATTAGGCATCAGCTTCTGGATCTCAGAGTCTATGTCAGAATTGATCTCAATCTTCATTTCATCTGTATCTGTTTTGAAAGCAAATTCTAACTTGTTATATTTGACATAAGACAAAATAATTTTACTTATTTAATACTTAATTTACTCAATAAAAAAAAAAAAAAAAAAATATATATATATATATATATATATATATATTATTATTATTTTTTTTTTCTTAATGAAAAAAAAAGAACACCATATGTTAAGGTAATCTTCTGCACAGTGTTGGTCTCTGGTAGTTTGATGTTACTCTTGAGTTCCAGAGTCAAATCTTCATCACAGTTCATGGTGGCAGTAATAGTGGCTTCAGTGTTAAGAGAGGGGACACTCAACTGAGTTTCCAGCAAGACATCATTCATGGCTTCAAGCCTATTATTAGAAAAAATATGTATTTTAGATGAAAGGAACCATTTGCAAGTGTTTCAAAATGTTATTTAGATCTTTACTTACTTTGCACGACCAATGAAATGAAACTGGTTAATGTTTTTGTTGGAGATATCAATGGTGAACTTCTTTCCCTTAGCAAGGTTGTCAGTGACACCAACTTTGATTCCAGCTTCAATATCATAGTCAGGAATTTCAATGCTGGTTGAGAGAATGTTCTTGTTCCTGTTGTAATTAATAGTGGCAGTTGCCTCTGTGGCCTTAGCACCTTATTGTAAGAAAAGACAAGAAAAAATTATGGGAATGGGGTTATATTATAACAGAGTGGACATAATTTCAAATTCACTGTTGTTAAGTATACATGCCTTCTGCTTTCATAAACATTTTCAGAGAATCAACTTTCTGGCGACCTTCCTTGCCCTCGTTCAAGAGTTCATAGGCAAAGGCTGCAGTGTACTCAGTAATGTCACCAGTGGGTTGGATACCCAAAACAAAACTGTGGGCACATTATCATTTTAGCGTAATGCATAGAAAAATTATTTTCTTTATTATTATTTTAAAGTTTTATTGTGATTCTTAGTAATTCTTACCTGAACACTCCATTGAGAGGAAAGTATGGAGAATTTCTCTCAGCTTTAGCGTTGATTATGGTGGTGCAATAATTGATTCCATAAATAAGGGGGCTGCAATTAACAATGCCAGTACTGTCACCTGTCTCAGGAACAAGTGTGACAGGAGTTTTGGACACCATCACTAACTTGTTGCTGTTTGTGAAAAATTACAAAAGTTTCAGATTCAGCTATTAAACAGCTGAATAGACCAGATTTGTTGAAAGCTGATGCTATTTATTTTTGTACATTTTATTTAATTGTATAAAGAAAAAGTATACATTTAAAATAAACCACTTCAAACATATAGCACAAATGCTACCTGACTCTGAAGAGTTCCATAGTGCTCTTGGGTGGGAGGATAGACAGCTTTATTTTGCCATTACCCATAGTGATCTTGGCATTGAAAGAGCTCTCATGGAACATATTAGTGTGCATTTCCACAGCAGAGACAACAAATTTGGGGATGTGGACTCCCATACGCGTAACACATTCTACTGCCATAGAGGGTGAAAAAGACAGTTCACCCTATAAAAAAAGGAATAAGGATACATTAGTAATGCAAATAAACATGACAATAAAAACATTAAATTAAAACAATTTAATAAACATTTTTCTACATAAACCATCTGGATACTGAACAAAAAAGCAATCAAGTGTAATAATCAATACCCTGCCAGGCTCTATACGCAGACCACCCTCAACACCAGGTGCAAAGGTCCCAGACAAAGCAAACTTAAGGGGAAAACCAGAGGCAGTTGGAAGGGAGAACTCATTATCCATAAAGATGTAGTGAACAAAGATGCTCTGATCTCCAGACATCAAGGCATTTGTAATCTATTGAAACAAGAATATGTATAATTTTTGCATATATAGTGCTTCAAAAAAAACCTTTTAAATTAATCCAGTGTTGTTTGATATATGAGAGAGCTAATATAGATATATTTTATGCATGTAAAATGCAGGATATTGTGTATACATACCCAAGCAGGTGAGTTTTTGAGGGCCTGAATATATGTGGCCATCCTGTCAACAATAGCTGAAAGGTCATTGGTGCTCTTGATGTATCCCAACTCATTCCCCATGATCCTTAAGTAAGCTATAGCCTCTGGAAAGTCCTGGCTGTATAGATCCTTTGCAAGCTTATTGAAGTTTCGCACCATTTCCCTTATAATGTTCTCTGGGACCTGTCGAGGATAACATTCTGATATTATCTAGCCTTGGATACATGCATGAAAAATGTAATCCTATAAATAATCACATTGTTATGTTTGGAATACATTACTTGTCTTTTAGTTTTTTCTGTTCTCAGAGGTTCAACCCACTCTTGCAGAGCTTCATTGATTTTGTTTGGCATTTTGTCCCCAAACCAGTACATTGCCTTGGAAATCGAATCAGGGAAGAAGCCATTGCTTCCAAAGAGATTCTCAACAGTTGGCTCAAATCCTTTGCCATCCATGCCAAACTTGGTGACCACAAAATAAATAAATAATATCAAAAAGTCAAACCAAATGCTCCATAAGCTTTTTTTATTATTTTTTAACACAATAACAATTAAGGAAAGGTACAAACAATAAGTAATAATTGAATCATATGGCAATTGAGGTTTACAACTAATTAAAATAAATTAAGTACATAACAAATGAAAAATCCCTACCTCCATGAAGTCAAGGTTGTAACCGAAGGCTTTCAGGGTTGTCTCAAGCATAACCTCTCTTGGCAAATGGCTGCTGGGATCAAAGATGATGCTTCCCTGCATATTGGAGCCCATTACATCCTTTCCTGGCATAAATACATCCATCTTATAGTTACGAGAGAGCTGAGTGTAGTTTGTGTGTGCAAGCACCTCATCATCATGCATGACCTTGACTATTGTTTTGCCCAACCTGGGAAGAAAAAAGTTATAGAGTTGAGGATAAAGAGCAAAATAAATGATAGACAGTAGTTGAAGTGTTTTGCATTCAGTCTAGAGAAAACTACAAGAGTTACATACTCTTTCAGTTCAGGATTTCTGGAATGAATAATGTTGTAGACATGAGAAGCCACAAAGGACTTGACTTGCACATTCTGGTCCTGGGTGAGGATCTTCCTCACAACCTCCAGGTCACTTGCCTCCGGCTTTTTCATCAAAATAAGATATGCAGCCAGTCTCTTCTGAACAGCACCTTTGGCATAAATGGCCACCCTCTGAATGTTGGAACGGACCTGAACATTAAAAAAAGAGAAAGAGAGAGAGAGAGAGAGAGAGAGAGAGAGAGAGAGAGAGATTGGAGTGTGAAGTTAGTTTTCTTAGTAGGATAATTCCATGCATAAGGCACACATTTGATTCTGAAGAAATATAAATTGTTCAAGAAATTCTGCAACACTTACATCAGGAGTCACTGACATTCGTCTGAAAGCCTGGATAGCAGACATCTGGACTGACAGGGTGGTGGCAGGCTGTCTCATACACTTAAGCAGAGTTGTCTTTATGTTGGGATCAGCTGTTTCCATTACATTGCCGATGTTTCCAATCACCTAACCAGAGCAGATTATAACACAATAAGTTGTTTTCCTAGTGTGAAAATGTCAAGTCAAGTAAAGTCACCTTTATTTGTATAACACTTTAAACAAAAAAATTGTGTCAAAGCAACTGAACAACATTAATTAGGAAAACAGTTTGTCAAGTAATGCAAAATGACATTAATTCAGTTCATCATTTTATTCAGTGATGTCATCATCTCAGTTTAGTTTAAATAGTTTAAATGTCCAGAAATATAAATGTTAAAACACAAACCCTTAAGGTCAAATAGGTCAGATCTTTCTCGCCAGCACAGTCAGCACCAAGGATGGAGGTAATGAAATTGGACACCTTAAGAATCTCAGAGGTGATCTGGCCCTCAGCTTGGAAGTGCCTGAAGAGATATGTTATAAATGCTCAGCTACAGTGGAGATATACTAACAAATACTTTATCTAAATTAATATAAGACAACTGATCACCAGCATATGTTGTGCTTTGGATTACAGTGTACTGATGATTTAAAAATTACAATTACTTTGGTGGACCAGGTTCACTAAAAAGATCATACAAATTACTTAATTAATATGAACAAGCCTGGACAGGCTTGAATATTCATGCTGTTCTGTGCTGGTGTTTTCAGCAGTAAATTGAAAAGTCTTAAGCAGTCTAGAAATAGAAAATAATTTGCATACCTCTTTACAACATTGCCAAGAGCATACATTATTGGTCTGGTCTTCTTGATCTGCGCAATCTCCAGTATGTCTTTCACCAAGAGGCCAGTAGGTCTGAGCATCATTCCTAGAGCATAGACAGCAGCATCTACCTCAATAGCATCAGTGTCGAAGGTCTTCAGAATACTGAACATGGTGCTGCCACACTCTGGGGTGCCACACTGAATCATGGCCTGCCAGGTCAAGAACTTGTCCTCCTCGACCATTTGAGTAATGATCTGTTGCAGAACCTCTTGCTCGAGTCCACGGAGCTCAGACACCAAACGCTGGAAAGTGTTGGCCCTCAGCTGCCGATCTGTTTTTTTATTCATGGATTTCAGCTCCCTGAAGTTGAACAGCAGAGCCTCAGAGGTCTGGGCCGGGGCTTTATCCTCCACTTCCTCTAGAGCCAAGTGTTTGGGGTAAGTAGAACCTGTATTTTGTACAATGGGATAATATGTGTGTGAAAGGCTACATAGTCACAACCAGGGAAAAAATGAAGTCAACATATTCTCAACAGTTCTATCATTTTTAACCAGACAAATCAAATCCAAAGTTGTGAAACTGGGAACACTCACGATATTCAAAAACTCTGTTATTAATCTTGCTGGTTCCCTCAAGAGTTAGGATTTGTTTAACAAGAGAATTGATCCCATATGTATTCCTTCAAAGAAAATGAAATACATACTGTATGAATGAATTAGAATATGATCTTCCATTTACGAACACATATCACTGAGAAATGTAGCAAGAGATAATCTCAATGTCACTCACTGGTAAGAGAAAGGAAGGAATATGTGCTTCTCTGTGCACGTCGCAGAGGTCATGTGCTTCTTCTGGTTGTCAAACTTATAGTTGCAGGTATGGGTACTGCCAATCAGCTTGGACAGAGGGTTTTGCTGTTAACAAACAAATATAAATTTAAAGGGGCTGTAAGTAGGAATTACTCCCATCTAGTGGTGAAATTGTATTTTGCATTCAAACTAATTTTGCTCTCCAGCGCCTCGCTTTTTCAAATGCGCGTTGCATCTACGGTAGGCGATATGTACCAAAAAGCTTTGACAGGATGTCTTCTAAATAGCACTTCATTTTGGCGACGATGTTTTCTTCTCCTGTGGCGCGGCATATGTATGGTCCATAATAAGAATGCAATCCAGACTTTTAAACTTGCCGGTGCAGTTTCACTCACTGCTCTGCACCTGCCTCTCACTGCTCTGCACCTGCGTTTCTGGCTCTGACCGAAAACGCGTTGTGGAAACGCGTTGGCTTAGTACTTTTTGTCCCTCTCTGCTATTATAGTTTTGCAAGATGGCAGAACTACATGGAAGCCTCCGTCGACCTACCCGTCCCATGTATATAAAGATAATAAATTCTTCATTTACGAGGATTAGTTTAAACATTGGCATAGGTATTTGTACACCATTGAGGGCATATTTATGAATAAAAATATTGATTTTAGATAATAAAATACCTAAAAAGTTACTTATTGTCCCTTTAAGTGCATTATCTGTTTCTCTAACATAATTTTTTTACCTGTTGTTGGACCAGTGTGTATGATATCCTGCTTTTGTCAGTATTGGTTAGCGTTTACTTGCTTAATCATTAGCTGTTTAATTAAATATTCTGTAATTGGTTAATTGCACTCAGGATGATAATTATTAGAACATAATTTAATTTAATTTGAAAATTAAAATAAACTAAAAAGCAATGATTGCCGGCTTCAAACAGCAGAAGGGTATGAGATATATATATATTGTGATTGTCTCACCAAACCAGTGATGATTGCAAGAGGGCTGGTGTGACTTCTTTGTGTTTTGAAAGTATCACATCCTGACAGGTCCCTAGTGAGGGTTACATCAGTGGCAATATCTTCCTTTGTGTTGACCTTGACATCAGTGGCACAGATTCCATGGACAGTAACCTAGAATAAATAAGTGAGTCATATCAATGCAAATAAAAGCTTGTGTACAGCAGTGACTGTGTAAATGGTGAGTCGTGGCCTAGTGGTTAGAGAGTTTGATTCCTTACCCTAGGGTTGTGGGTTTGAGTCTTGGGCTGGCAACACGACAACCTAGGTGCCCTTGAGCAAGGCACTGAACCCCCAAATGTGCTGCAGCATAAATGGCTTGCCCACTGCTCTGGGTGTGTGTTCATGGTTTGTGTGTGTGCACTTTGGATGGGTTAAATGCAGAGCATGAATTCTCAGTATGAGTCACCATACTTGGCAGAATGTCATGTCATTTTCACTTTTTATTTTTATTAATTTTTTTAAGTAGGAAGGGCCCACTGAGTTGCTGGGGGGTTGGGGGGTTGGGGGTGTGGTGGGGTGGTTTTTCACACAGGTTTTTCCTTTCATGTCAGAAGCAGTGCATGCTTAGAGAAGATTAGATTAGCTTTAGATGTGCCTTTATTTACATTGCACCACACATGTCTGTTGTAGACATGGTGAAAGTGAAATATTTAATTGCAAGATTTCAAATTAAAAATATCTTTAAATTTTCTGTGCAATTATTATTATTACTACATGTATCAGACACTTATATCCAAAGCATCTTACAGTGCATTCCGGATATAATTATTATTATTATTATTATTTTTACCAGTATTATTATTTTTACCAGTATTTTGTTTTCCCTGGAAATCAAACCCACAACCTTTTGTACTGCTAATGGTAATCTACCACTGAGCTACAGGAGAATATTATTATTATTATTAACTACTTATTTTCAATGAATTAGAGGATTTTACACTAGCTATGGTTTGTTATTGTACAAAATGCAGTAAATATTTTCTGATAGCATGTGCTGACATATAAACAGGAAAAAATATATATGGTTAATGGACTGCTTTTATATAGCGCTTTCAACAGACCACATGGCCATCCAAAGCGCTTTACAAGTTGCCTCACATTCACCCATTCATTCATACACCGACTGCAGTGTCAGCTGGGGTTAGATGTCTTGCTCAAGGACAGGTGGTCAGGTGGAACCAGGGATTGAACCACCAACCTTCCGGTTTGTAGACAACCGGACATATATATGTTTTACATATATATGTATGTCAGAGTTCGCACGCCTCTGGTGCAACTAAAGGTTAAGTGTCTTGCTCAGGGAACATTGGTGTCTCACAGTGGATTTGAAACCAGGTCTCTCACACCAAAGGTATGTGTCTTATCCACTGTGCCAACACCACCCCTAACAACTAACTGTTTTGAATAATTATTATTTCTCACATTTTATTTTGATTTATTAATTTACTTAGTCATATGTGGCCTATGTTGTGTGGCCAAATTATATATATATATATATATATATATATATATATATATATATATATATATATCACAATCTATTGCAATAATTGGTAACACTTTAGAATAGGTAACACTTGTTAACTATTAACTACGATATTTATCTCAATAAATTCTTAATTTGCTGCTTAGTAATAGTTAGTTAGGTAGTTGTTAGGTTTAGGTATTGGGTAAGATTAGGGATGTAGAATAAGGTCAAGTACAATAAGAGCTAATACATGGCTAATATTCTAGTAATATGCATGCTAATAAGCAACTAATATGTGTTACCTTTTCTAAAGTGTTACCAAATAATTTTATTACTACTAATAAATACAGACAAACTACTTTAAAGTCATGTAAAATAATGGTGTAATGGTAATTGGGGGCTCTGTCGGAGCAAGGGCATTTTGGATATTGATTATTCATTACATAATACTAAGCAAACATGCAAAAGATGGCCTCAGTATTTTTCAGCAAATTTAAAAAAAAATATCATGAATATCTTAAAATAGTCTCCTATCAGCTGACTACCTGAGTCAAGATTACCTTGTAGCTTAATTGGAATTTATTATTCCAGATAAGAAGATTAATATCTTAATTGCTTAGTGATTAAGTGGGTGTCCTTAACAGCATTGCTTAAATTAAACTAATCTAACAAGTTCAACATACGATAAAATGTAATTCATGTCTTTACAGATTAATGCCTAAACAAAGAAAAAAAACATGTTTATGTACCATATCTTTGCTCTCCTCCTTCTCTGTGACAGGAACAATCAGAGCAGAGATGATACCCCTCTTGAAATTCAGGATGTTGGTTTCATCACCCTCAGGATAGAGTGTCACACCTGTCTCACCCTCAATTACAAACTTCAGTACATTTCTGTAATAAGAAAATTAAAAGTTGTTTAATCACTTGTTGAAAAGTTGCAATGTAGTTACAATGTAGTTTTAGAGCTATTTTATATTTTCCATTGGATATATTAAGCAATACCGGCTGTGCTCATTTTAAATATTTGTAGACCTAACCATATTTTCTCTAAAGGGAAGAGAAACATACTTTTCTATGGCTGCTTGAAAGGCTTGGGCCTCAGCAGAAGGTGCATAGATGAGTGCCCCATTTGCATCCATTCCGACCACCTCGGTTAGGGAGCACTCACTGGTACGGAGCTCAAAGCTGCATGCTAGAGGCACATCAATTTCGACCTATGGATAGATTAGATTAGATTAGATTCAACTTTATTGTCATTAGGCAGGGTACAAGTACAGAGTTAATGAAATGCAGTTAGCATCTAACCAGAAGTGCAAGAATATAGTGTTTTATATATAAGTTCAGAGTAAGTGTGAAGCTATGATATACAGAATGTACAGTGCAGTTGCTATATACAGTATTGAGCAGAGTATATACAGAATATAAATAGGAATGCATAGAAGGATGTTAATGCATTAATGAATGAAAAAAAAAAACAGGAAAGACATATTGAAAAACATTTTCACACTTCAATTATTACATGTACCTTGCAGGAGATTTTGGGACCATTGATGAGAGGGGAGGTCCCAGTCACCCTGTTCTGGATATCAGCTTCATATCGATATGTATATTTTTTGTAGATCTTAAATCTTTTAGATACTGTAAATGAAATTCACACTTGTCAATTCAAAAATTATATTTTTTAAGGAATAATTGCACACTATTAAATGAATCATATTCTATTCTATTATATTCTATTCTCAGTACATTTATTTTTCAATTAATTTCTGGTTGTCCAATAAAAATATTTCAACAAAAATGTAGGACATACCATATATGGGATTAAAAAAAAAAATTATTTCGGCACTGGAAGATTTTTATTTATATATATATATATATATATATATATATATATATATATATTACTTTGTTTAAATTTCGTTACATAATTTAGGTTTATCTAATCAAGACAGCCAATGAAACATCTGGACTCTGACATCCTGACTCAAGCACTGTCTGTTGTTGATAAAGAGTACATGGCCACGTTAGAATGGTGATGTCATTTATTGAGGGTTCAAAGTAAGTGACAACAACAATAGGTACAGTGAGTCCAATAGGTAAAAGATAAGAATAATTTAAAACGATTATTTAACATGCCCGAGCCCTATACACCTTGAATACAACATTTTATTAAAGGATAAGAAATAAATAAAGAGAAATACTTACACTGACATTCAGGGTGAGAATTTGACCCAATTTCTTGCTCTGGTGAGATAGTAATTATGCAATTATGATTAGGAAAAATATGAAAACAAAACTAAAAATACATAAATATAAAATGCAAATCAAAGATTACATTTAAAAAATCTAATTTTAAGTGAATTCAACCTTTCACCCAACTTAATAGCCTTTACAGAATATAAAATGCTAAAAAAATAAGATAAGGATACATAGCATAAAGCAAAATAAATAAAATATTTTTCCAGTGAATGAAGCACTAATGAAATAACAATAATGCAACAGAATGTGAAGGAACACTATACTCACGGGCTATGGCATAAGAGCCAAGTAGAAGCAATATGTAAAGCTTCATATTCCCCTTGCTGGATAAGAAGAAGCTCAGTAGTCCTGAGATTACAAGCGAGTCTTCCTCTGAATGGAGACTGACTGTGATCATCTGGCTTGCATCATTTATACTCAGATCTTTTTAGTTCACTTAGGGGGTTAAACAAGAGTTGCGACAGGTCCAAAGTTCGATCAGCCAGTGTGGCAGGCCAAAGGCAAAAGCTGTTTCATAAACACCACCCAAGACTTGCCTGTCAGCAATGGAACTGATGGAACTCACTGATTGCATTAGACAACAGCAACTACAGGTTCTTAGACTAACTTGATTGATTTTCTTTTCTTTCATGTGAAATCTTACATAGGCCAAAGTTTGTTGTTTGGAAGAGAGACAAAACTAGTACCACAGTGTTCAGTGTAATGTTTTTAAAAATGGTAAAATGTAAAATAAATTGTAATAAAAGGGCTAAAGGGCACTGAATGGCTTTCAATTTATTTGGCTGTCATTATATATTTTTTATATTACTTACAGTTAAAACATGCTAAAATATTACAGACAATTTCATTACAAATGCCACAAATTGCATTATTCCATTAGTCGATATAGTTCCTGAATTGTAAGGCCTTTATATGGCCTGTCAGTGAGGTAAGATGATCAGGGTAATATTGTCATTTAGCATAGCAATCATTCAACCAATCATTCAACATCTAAGACTGTGAAAACAATAAAAATCTAAAAATAAATATAAAAACCTGACTTTAATCACATCCCAGAAGTTACTACCATTTACCCTTTTCTTTAGAGTCTTTTCCTAATCAGAGATATTTTCAAGCAACATGCATTTTCCCAGTTTACAATCCTTATCTTTAAAACCAAGTCAGTGTGCAAAGGTTCAGAGAACATTTAAACTATTAGTATCCCTAATGGACTGTGTTCTGAATTATCTATTCTAAATAATCTACAGTATTATTAGCACAGGACCTTGATATTATGGAAAGGAAATAAACAACATATGTCTCTACATGAGTTTCAAATCTTACATTTTTATTTTGTTTTATTTTATTGTGCTAAACTTTTCTTGGTTCAATCATTGTTTCATACTATCTTTAAAATCTGAATTATTCCATGCCATTACTGAATTCTGTTTTGCTCACTGGAAGCTGCATGCACATTTTTCAGTTTCTCTCATTGTATTTTATTGATTTTCAGCTTAAAGTATATTGTAAAAAGCTAAAGATGTCGAACAACATATGGGGTCTCACTTGGGAGGCCAATCATCTCTGAGATTTAGAGAAAATGCAAATGAAAATTGGCTTGTGTATTTTGGATGCTGAGCCACTCCCCGTGCCTACAGGTATATAAGGCAACAGCATGGATCCATTTATTAGGTTTTACGCTAAGAAACCAAGAACATGTCCCAGCAACAGCAAATAGTTCAAGGTTTTGGCATGGGGACATAATGTCTCCATTCCCTCCATCAGGGAAAGAGGGTTACGTATGTAACCGAGACATTCCCTATCTGTCAGTCACTACAAGTTATGTCGAACAACATATGGGAACCATGAAAAATGGCACAACCTGAACACTGTCACAACCCCATGGCGCTGCAACTGTTGACAAGCCACAGTGTGTTCACAAAAGCTATGCTACGGTCGTAACCTTCGCAAAGCCCCAGTGCAAATTCACTGACCTTGGTACCGAAGGGGACCAAAGGGTGAGTACATCACTGCCGGAGAAGGCCATGCTGCTGTTCTATCCACAAAAAAAAAAAAAAAAAGTATTTTCAACCTTCAGTGAAAGAATGCTTCAAATCTTTCCTATTTGTTATTTCAGTCTTGCAGAATGTTTGGGAAGTGAGCCTTAAGGAAAAAGGTTGCTATGGAGACCACATCCTACCTGTAGGGGGGTGACGTGGAGATATTGATATGGACTGACCAAGGGGGAAGTACTACATATGGAATGGGTCTCTGAGTAGTGAAAGAGCAACTTCCAGAAGAGATTGATAGAACGGATCTGTCAAGGGAAGATACAGGTTTACCGAGAGGGAAGAATAATGTGGAAGAATACACACATGGGATTACCTGTAGGGAATCAAGCTATATGAATACTTGTCTGACAGGAACTCCGGGCATGCTAAGACCAGTACTGCTCCACCAAGTCTGACTGCCGAGGTTGCTGGAGGATGCCCGACCAGGGTTCACCAACCTGAGAACTCTACTGGGAGAAGAATGGCACCCGCATTCCCGTGTGAGGGGGAATGGTGCAGCAAGCATGACAGTGAGCCAGTCCTTCCCGCCACTTACCTGATACCCAACACACGGGAAGAAACTGGCTCTAGATAAAGGTTGTAAAACCTTGCTAAGGTGCTGCTACAGATCTCTCTGACTAATGAACTAATGTGCTTTTTGCAATGCAGAAACAAAGTTTTTAACATGTTAGATTTTCTTTGCACATAAACTTATGTTACAGTTTCAGTGTTTAGGATTGTCAGTATAGAGCTTCTGAGAGCACTAATGTTTAGTTAGTGGTTCTGGTGAAACGATGCTAAAACAAGACATCATATGCAATACAGCTTATCTCTCAGTGAGAGAATGTAGCTTTTTACAATGTTAACTGCAAAACTTGCCAACATGAAAGATCTCTCTGACTAATGAACTAATGTGTTTTTTGCAATGAAGAAACACAGTTTTTCATGTGTTACATGTTCTACGCACATAAACTTATGTTACAGCTTCAGTGCTCAGGATTGTAAGTATAGAGCTACTGAGAGCACTAATGTTTAGTTAGTGGTTCTGGTGAAACGATGTTAAAACAAGCCCACATATGCAATACAGCTTATCTCTCAGTGAGAGAATGTAGCTTCTTACAATGTTAACTACAATACTTGCCAACATGAGAGGTCTCTCTGACTAATGAACTAATGTGTTTTTTGCAATGCAGAAAAACAGTTTGTAATGTGTTACATGTTCTATGCACATAAACTTATGTTACAGATTCAGTGCTCAGGATTGTCAGTATATAGCTTCTAAGAGCACTAATGTTTAGTTAGTGGTTCTGGTGAAACGACGCTAAAACAAGCCCACATATGCAATACAGCTTCTCTCTCAGTGAGAGAATATAGCTTTTTACAATGTTAACTACAAAACTTGCCAACATGAAAGATGTCTCTGACTAATGAACTAATGTGTTTTTTGCAATGAAGAAACACAGTTTTTAATGTGTTACATGTTCTATGCACATAAACTTATGTTACAGCTTGAGTGCTCAGGATTTTCAGTATTGAGCTACTGAGAGCACTAATATTTAGTTAGTGGTTCTGGTGAAATGACGCTAAAACAAGCCCACATATGCAATACATCCCTCAGTGAGAGAATGTAGCTTTTTACAATGTTAATTGCAAAACTTGCCAACATGAAAGATCTCTCAGACTAATGAACTAATGTGCTTTTTGCAATGAAGAAACACAGTTTTTAATGTGTTACATGTTCTATGCACATAAACTTATGTTACAGCTTCAGTGCCCTGGATTGTCAGTATAGAGCTACTGAGAGCACTAATGTTTAGTTAGTGGTTCTGGTGAAACGAAGCTAACCCTTATGAAACAAAAATATATTGCAGTATATTGGAAAATATCATGTAACATATTAGGCATATATTCTTATATATATTTATTTTTTCCAACATATTGCAATATATTGAAAGCGGCAATCGTTTGTATATTTTGCAATATATTATATAATATATGTATCATTAATATATTAATAAATGTATTCAAATATATAATATATTAGAAAATAAAAAGGGAAAATAATACATTACAATACATCACAATATATTTTAAGAAATATATTGGTAAATATATTTTCCTTTCGTGAGGGAAAACAAGCCCACATATGCAATACAGCTTATCTCTCAGTGAGAAAATATAGCTTTTTACAATGTTAACTGCAAAACTTGCCAACATGAGAGATCTCTCTGACTAATGAACTAATGTGCTTTTTGCAATGAAGAAACACAGTTTTTAATGCGTTACATGTTTTATGCACATAAACTTATGTTACAGCTTCAGTGCTCAAGATTGTCAGTATAGAGCTACTGAGAGCACTAATGTTTAGTTAGTGGTTCTGGTGAAACGATGCTAAACAAGCCCACATATGCAATACAGCTTATCTCTCAGTGAGAGAATGTAGCTTTTAACAATGTTAACTGCAAAACTTGCCAACATGAAAGATCTCTCTGACTAATGAACTAATGTGTTTTTTGCAATGAAGAAACACAGTTTTTAATGTGTTACATGTTCTATGCACATAAACTTATGTTACAGCTTCAATGCTCAGGATTGTCAGTAAAGAGCTACTAAGAGCACTAATGTTTAGTTAGTGGTTCTGGTGAAACGATGCTAAAACAAGCCCACATATGCAATACAGCTTATCTCTCAGTGAGAGAATGTAGCTTTTTACAATGTTAACTGCAAAACTTGCCAACATGAAAGATCTCTCTGACTAATGAACTAATGTGTTTTTTGCAATGCAGAAACACAGTTTTTAATGTTTTACATGTTCTACGCACATAAACTTATGTTACAGCTTCAGTGCTCAGGATTGTTAGTATAGAGCTACTGAGAGCACTAATGTTTAGTTAGTGGTTCTGGTGAAACGATGTTAAAACAAGCCCACATATGCAATACAGCTTATCTCTCAGTGAGAGAATGTAGCTTCTTACAATGTTAACTACAATACTTGCCAACATGAAAGGTCTCTCTGACTAATGAACTAATGTGTTTTTTGCAATGCAGAAAAACAGTTTTTAATGTGTTACATGTTCTATGCACATAAACTTATGTTACAGATTCAGTGCTCAGGATTGTCAGTATATAGCTTCTGAGAGCATTAATATTTAGTTAGTGGTTCTAGTGAAATGACGCTAAAACAAGCCCACATATGCAATACATCCCTCAGTGAGAGAATGTAGCTTTTTACAATGTTAACTGCAAAACTTCCCAACATGAAAGATCTCTCTGACTAATGAACTAATGTGCTTTTTGCAATGTAGAAACACAGTTTTTAATGTGTTACATGGTTTATGCACATAAACTTATGTTACAGCTTCAGTGCTCAAGATTGTCAGTATAGAGCTACTGAGAGCACCAATGTTTAGTTAGTGGTTCTGGTGAAACGAAGCTAAAACAGGCCCACATATGCAATACATCTTATCTCTCAGTAAGGGAATGTAGCTTTTTACAATGTTACTGCAAAATTTGCCAACATGAAAGATCTCTCTGACTAATGAACTAATGTGCTTTTTGCAATGTAGAAAAACAGTTTTTAATGTGTTACATGTTTTATGCACATAAACTTATGTTACAGCTTCAGTGCTCAAGATTGTCAGTATAGAGCTACTGAGAGCACTAATGTTTAGTTAGTGGTTCTGGTGAAACGATGTTAAAACAAGCCCACATATGCAATACAGCTTATCTCTCAGTGAGAGAATGTAGCTTCTTACAATGTTAACTACAATACTTGCCAACATGAAAGGTCTCTCTGACTAAAGAACTAATGTGTTTTTTGCAATGCAGAAAAACAGTTTTTAATGTGTTACATGTTCTATGCACATAAACTTATGTTACAGATTCAGTGCTCAGGATTGTCAGTATATAGCTTCTGAGAGCACTAATGTTTAGTTAGTGGTTCTGGTGAAACGAGGCTAAAACAAGCCCACATATGCAAAACACCTTCTCTCTCAGTGAGAGAATATAGCTTTTTACAATGTTAACTACAAAACTTGCCAACATGAAAGATGTCTCTGACTAATGAACTAATGTGTTTTTTGCAATGAAGAAACACAGTTTTTAATGTGTTACATGTTTTATGCACATAAACTTATGTTACAGCTTCAGTGCTCAGAATTTTCAGTATTGAGCTACTGAGAGCACTAATATTTAGTTAGTGGTTCTAGTGAAATGACGCTAAAACAAGCCCACATATGCAATACATCCCTCAGTGAGAGAATGTAGCTTTTACAATGTTAATTGCAAAACTTGCCAACATGAAAGATCTCTCAGACTAATGAACTAATGTGCTTTTTGCAATGAAGAAACACAGTTTTTAATGTGTTACATGTTCTATGCACATAAACTTATGATACAGCTTCAGTGCCCTGGATTGTCAGTATAGAGCTACTGAGAGCACTAATGTTTAGTTAGTGGTTCTGGTGAAACGAAGCTAACCCTTATGAAACAAAAATATATTGCAGTATATTGGAAAATATCATGTATAATATTAGGCATATATTTTTATATATATTTATTTTTTCCAATATATTGCAATATATTGAAAGCAGCAATCATTTATATATTTTGCAATATATTATATAATATATGTATCATTAATATATTAATAAATGTATTCAAATATATAATATATTAGAAAATAAAAAGGGAAAATAACACATTACAATACATCACAATATATTTTAAGAAATATATTGGTAAATATATTTTCCTTTCGTGAGGGAAAACAAGCCCACATATGCAATACAGCTTATCTCTCAGTGAGAAAATATAGCTTTTTACAATGTTAACTGCAAAACTTGCCAACATGAGAGATCTCTCTGACTAATGAACTAATGTGCTTTTTGCAATGAAGAAACACAGTTTTTAATGCGTTACATGTTTTATGCACATAAACTTATGTTACACCTTCAGTGCTCAGGATTGTCAGTATAGAGCTACTGAGAGCACTAATGTTTAGTTAGTGGTTCTGGTGAAACAAAGCTAAAACAAGCCCATATATGCAATACAGCTTATCTCTCAGTGAGAGAATGTAGCTTTTTACAATGTTAACTGCAAAACTTGCCAACATGAAAGATCTCTCTGACTAATGAACCAATGTGCTTTTTGCAATGTAGAAACACAGTTTTTAATGTGTTACATGGTTTATGCACATAAACTTATGTTACAGCTTCAGTGCTCAAGATTGTCAGTATAGAGCTACTGAGAGCACTAATGTTAAGTTAGTGGTTCTGGTGAAACGAAGCTAAAACAAGCCCACATATGCAATACATCTTATCTCTCAGTAAGGGAATGTAGCTTTTTATAATCATAACTGCAAAACTTGCCAACATGAAAGATCTCTCTGACTAATGAACTAATGTGTTTTTTACAATGAAGAAACCCAGTTTTTAATGTTTTACATGTTCTACGCACATAAACTTATGTTACAGCTTCAGTGCTCAGGATTGTAAGTATAGAGCTACTGAGAGCACTAATGTTTAGTTAGTGGTTCTGGTGAAACGATGTTAAAACAAGCCCACATATGCAATACAGCTTATCTCTCAGTGAGAGAATGTAGCTTCTTAAAATGTAAACTACAATACTTGCCAACATGAAAGGTCTCTCTGACTAATGAACTAATGTGTTTTTTGCAATGCAGAAAAACAGTTTTTAATGTGTTAAATGTTCTATGCACATAAACTTATGTTACAGATTCAGTGCTCAGGATTGTCAGTATATAGCTTCTGAGAGCACTAATGTTTAGTTAGTGGTTCTGGTGAAACGACGCTAAAACAAGCCCACATATGCAATACAGCTTCTCTCTCAGTGAGAGAATATAGCTTTTTACAATGTTAACTACAAAACTTGCCAACATGAAAGATGTCTCTGACTAATGAACTAATGTGTTTTTTGCAATGAAGAAACACAGTTTTTAATGTGTTACATGTTCTATGCACATAAACTTATGTTACAGCTTCAGTGCTCAGGATTTTCAGTATTGAGCTACTGAGAGCACTAATATTTAGTTAGTGGTTCTGGAGAAACGAAGCTAAAACAGGCCCACATATGCAATACATCTTATCTCTCAGTAAGGGAATGTAGCTTTTTACAATGTTAACTGCAAAACTTGCCAACATGAAAGATCTCTCTGACTAATGAACTAATGTGCTTTTTGCAATGTAGAAAAACTGTTTTTAATGTGTTACATGTTTTATGCACATAAACTTATGTTACAGCTTCAGTGCTCAAGATTGTCAGTATAGAGCTACTGAGAGCACTAATGTTTAGTTAGTGGTTCTGGTGAAACGATGCTAAACAAGCCCACATATGCAATACAGCTTATCTCTCAGTGAGAGAATGTAGCTTTTAACAATGTTAACTGCAAAACTTGCCAACATGAAAGATCTCTCTGACTAATGAACTAATGTGTTTTTTGCAATGAAGAAAAACAGTTTTTAATGTGTTACATGTTCTATGCACATAAACTTATGTTACAGCTTCAATGCTCAGGATTGTCAGTAAAGAGCTACTAAGAGCACTAATGTTTAGTTAGTGGTTCTGGTGAAACGATGCTAAAACAAGCCCACATATGCAATACAGCTTATCTCTCAGTGAGAGAATGTAGCTTTTTACAATGTTAACTGCAAAACTTGCCAACATGAAAGATCTCTCTGACTAATGAACTAATGTGTTTTTTGCAATGCAGAAACACAGTTTTTAATGTTTTACATGTTCTACGCACATAAACTTATGTTACAGCTTCAGTGCTCAGGATTGTAAGTATAGAGCTACTGAGAGCACTAATGTTTAGTTAGTGGTTCTGGTGAAACGATGTTAAAACAAGCCCACATATGCAATACAGCTTATCTCTCAGTGAGAGAATGTAGCTTCTTACAATGTTAACTACAATACTTGCCAACATGAAAGGTCTCTCTGACTAATGAACTAATGTGTTTTTTTGCAATGCAGAAAAACAGTTTTTAATGTGTTACATGTTCTACGCACATAAACTTATGTTACAGCTTCAGTGCTCAGGATTGTTAGTATAGAGCTACTGAGAGCACTAATGTTTAGTTAGTGGTTCTGGTGAAACGATGTTAAAACAAGCCCACATATGCAATACAGCTTATCTCTCAGTGAGAGAATGTAGCTTCTTACAATGTTAACTACAATACTTGCCAACATGAAAGGTCTCTCTGACTAATGAACTAATGTGTTTTTTTGCAATGCAGAAAAACAGTTTTTAATGTGTTACATGTTCTATGCACATAAACTTATGTTACAGATTCAGTGCTCAGGATTGTCAGTATATAGCTTCTGAGAGCACTAATGTTTAGTTAGTGGTTCTGGTGAAACGACGCTAAAACAAGCCCACATATGCAATACAGCTTCTCTCTCAGTGAGAGAATATAGCTTTTTACAATGTTAACTACAAAACTTGCCAACATGAAAGATGTCTCTGACTAATGAACTAATGTGTTTTTTGCAATGAAGAAACACAGTTTTTAATGTGTTACATGTTCTATGCACATAAACTTATGTTACAGCTTCAGTGCTCAGGATTTTCAGTATTGAGCTACTGAGAGCATTAATATTTAGTTAGTGGTTCTGGTGAAATGACGCTAAAACAAGCCCACATATGCAATACATCCCTCAGAGAGAGAATGTAGCTTTTTACAATGTTAACTGCAAAACTTCCCAACATGAAAGATCTCTCTGACTAATGAACTAATGTGCTTTTTGCAATGTAGAAACACAGTTTTTAATGTGTTACATGGTTTATGCACATAAACTTATGTTACAGCTTCAGTGCTCAAGATTGTCAGTATAGAGCTACTGAGAGCACTAATGTTAAGTTAGTGGTTCTGGTGAAACGAAGCTAAAACAAGCCCACATATGCAATACATCTTATCTCTCAGTAAGGGAATGTAGCTTTTTATAGTGTTAACTGCAAAACTTGCCAACATGAAAGATCTCTCTGACTAATGAACTAATGTGCTTTTTGCAATGTAGAAAAACAGTTTTTAATGTGTTACATGTTTTATGCACATAAACTTATGTTACAGCTTCAGTGCTCAGGATTTTCAGTATAGAGCTACTGAGAGCACTAATGTTTAGTTAGTGGTTCTGGTGAAACAAAGCTAAAACAAGCCCACATATGCAATACATCTTATCTCTCAGTAAGGGAATGTAGCTTTTTACAATGTTAACTGCAAAACTTGCCAACATGAAAGATCTCTCTGACTAATGAACTAATGTGCTTTTTGCAATGTAGAAACACAGTTTTTAATGTGTTACATGTTCTATGCACATAAACTTATGTTACAGCTTCAGTGCTCAGGATTGTAAGTATAGAGCTACTGAGAGCACTAATGTTTAGTTAGTGGTTCTGGTGAAACGATGCTAAACAAGCCCACATATGCAATACAGCTTATCTCTCAGTGAGAGAATGTAGCTTTTAACAATGTTAACTGCAAAACTTGCCAACATGAAAGATCTCTCTGACTAATGAACTAATGTGTTTTTTGCAATGAAGAAACACAGTTTTTAATGTGTTACATGTTCTATGCACATAAACTTATGTTACAGCTTCAGTGCTCAGGATTGTAAGTATAGAGCTACTGAGAGCACTAATGTTTAGTTAGTGGTTCTGGTGAAACGATGTTAAAACAAGCCCACATATGCAATACAGCTTATCTCTCAGTGAGAGAATGTAGCTTTTTACAATGTTAACTACAATACTTGCCAACATGAAAGGTCTCTCTGACTAATGAACTAATGTGTTTTTTGCAATGCAGAAAAACAGTTTTTAATGTGTTACATGTTCTATGCACATAAACTTATGTTACAGATTCAGTGCTCAGGATTCTCAGTATATAGCTTCTGAGAGCACTAATGTTTAGTTAGTGGTTCTGGTGAAACGAGGCTAAAACAAGCCCACATATGCAAAACACCTTCTCTCTCAGTGAGAGAATATAGCTTTTTACAATGTTAACTACAAAACTTGCCAACATGAAAGATGTCTCTGACTAATGAACTAATGTGTTTTTTGCAATGAAGAAACACAGTTTTTAATGTGTTACATGTTTTATGCACATAAACTTATGTTACAGCTTCAGTGCTCAGAATTTTCAGTATTGAGCTACTGAGAGCACTAATATTTAGTTAGTGGTTCTAGTGAAATGAGGCTAAAACAAGCCCACATATGCAATACATCCCTCAGTGAGAGAATGTAGCTTTTACAATGTTAATTGCAAAACTTGCCAACATGAAAGATCTCTCAGACTAATGAACTAATGTGCTTTTTGCAATGAAGAAACACAGTTTTTAATGTGTTACATGTTCTATGCACATAAACTTATGATACAGCTTCAGTGCCCTGGATTGTCAGTATAGAGCTACTGAGAGCACTAATGTTTAGTTAGTGGTTCTGGTGAAACGAAGCTAACCCTTATGAAACAAAAATATATTGCAGTATATTGGAAAATATCATGTATAATATTAGGCATATATTCTTATATATATTTATTTTTTCCAATATATTGCAATATATTGAAAGCAGCAATCATTTATATATTTTGCAATATTTTATATAATATATGTATCATTAATATATTAATAAATGTATTCAAATATATAATATATTAGAAAATAAAAAGGGAAAATAACACATTACAATACATCACAATATATTTTAAGAAATATATTGGTAAATATATTTTCCTTTCGTGAGGGAAAACAAGCCCACATATGCAATACAGCTTATCTCTCAGTGAGAAAATATAGAGAGAGATCTCTCTGACTAATGAACTAATGTGCTTTTTGCAATGAAGAAACACAGTTTTTAATGCGTTACATGTTTTATGCACATAAACTTATGTTACAGCTTCAGTGCTCAAGATTGTCAGTATAGAGCTACTGAGAGCACTAATGTTAAGTTAGTGGTTCTGGTGAAACGAAGCTAAAACAAGCCCACATATGCAATACATCTTATCTCTCAGTAAGGGAATGTAGCTTTTTATAATGTTAACTGCAAAACTTGCCAACATGAAAGATCTCTCTGACTAATGAACTAATGTTTTTTTTGCAATGCAGAAACACAGTTTTTAATGTTTTACATGTTCTACGCACATAAACTTATGTTACAGCTTCAGTGCTCAGGATTGTTAGTATAGAGCTACTGAGAGCACTAATGTTTAGTTAGTGGTTCTGGTGAAACGATGTTAAAACAAGCCCACATATGCAATACAGCTTATCTCTCAGTGAGAGAATGTAGCTTCTTACAATGTTAACTACAATACTTGCCAACATGAAAGGTCTCTCTGACTAATGAACTAATGTGTTTTTTTGCAATGCAGAAAAACAGTTTTTAATGTGTTACATGTTCTACGCACATAAACTTATGTTACAGCTTCAGTGCTCAGGATTGTTAGTATAGAGCTACTGAGAGCACTAATGTTTAGTTAGTGGTTCTGGTGAAACGATGTTAAAACAAGCCCACATATGCAATACAGCTTATCTCTCAGTGAGAGAATGTAGCTTCTTACAATGTTAACTACAATACTTGCCAACATGAAAGGTCTCTCTGACTAATGAACTAATGTGTTTTTTTGCAATGCAGAAAAACAGTTTTTAATGTGTTACATGTTCTATGCACATAAACTTATGTTACAGATTCAGTGCTCAGGATTGTCAGTATATAGCTTCTGAGAGCACTAATGTTTAGTTAGTGGTTCTGGTGAAACGACGCTAAAACAAGCCCACATATGCAATACAGCTTCTCTCTCAGTGAGAGAATATAGCTTTTTACAATGTTAACTACAAAACTTGCCAACATGAAAGATGTCTCTGACTAATGAACTAATGTGTTTTTTGCAATGAAGAAACACAGTTTTTAATGTGTTACATGTTCTATGCACATAAACTTATGTTACAGCTTCAGTGCTCAGGATTTTCAGTATTGAGCTACTGAGAGCATTAATATTTAGTTAGTGGTTCTGGTGAAATGACGCTAAAACAAGCCCACATATGCAATACATCCCTCAGAGAGAGAATGTAGCTTTTTACAATGTTAACTGCAAAACTTCCCAACATGAAAGATCTCTCTGACTAATGAACTAATGTGCTTTTTGCAATGTAGAAACACAGTTTTTAATGTGTTACATGGTTTATGCACATAAACTTATGTTACAGCTTCAGTGCTCAGGATTGTCAGTATAGAGCTACTGAGAGCACTAATGTTAAGTTAGTGGTTCTGGTGAAACAAAGCTAAAACAAGCCCACATATGCAATACAGCTTATCTCTCAGTGAGAGAATGTAGCTTTTTACAATGTTAACTGCAAAACTCGCAAACATGAAAAATCTCTCTGACTAATGAACTAATGTGCTTTTTGCAATGTAGAAACACAGTTTTTAATGTGTTACATGGTTTATGCACATAAACTTATGTTACAGCTTCAGTGCTCAAGATTGTCAGTATAGAGCTACTGAGAGCACTAATGTTAAGTTAGTGGTTCTGGTGAAACGAAGCTAAAACAAGCCCACATATGCAATACATCTTATCTCTCAGTAAGGGAATGTAGCTTTTTATAATGTTAACTGCAAAACTTGCCAACATGAAAGATCTCTCTGACTAATGAACTAATGTGCTTTTTGCAATGTAGAAAAACAGTTTTTAATGTGTTACATGTTTTATGCACATAAACTTATGTTACAGCTTCAGTGCTCAAGATTGTCAGTATAGAGCTACTGAGAGCACTAATGTTTAGTTAGTGGTTCTGGTGAAACGATGCTAAACAAGCCCACATATGCAATACATCTTATCTCTCAGTAAGGGAATGTAGCTTTTCATAATGTTAACTGCAAAACTTGCCAACATGAAAGATCTCTCTGACTAATGAACTAATGTGCTTTTTGCAATGTAGAAAAACAGTTTTTAATGTGTTACATGTTTTATGCACATAAACTTATGTTACAGCTTCAGTGCTCAAGATTGTCAGTATAGAGCTACTGAGAGCACTAATGTTTAGTTAGTGGTTCTGGTGAAACGAAGCTAAAACAAGCCCACATATGCAATACATCTTATCTCTCAGTAAGGGAATGTAGCTTTTTATAATGTTAACTGCAAAACTTGCCAACATAAAAGATCTCTCTGACTAATGAACTAATGTGCTTTTTGCAATGTAGAAAAACAGTTTTTAATGTGTTACATGTTTTATGCACATAAACTTATGTTACAGCTTCAGTGCTCAAGATTGTCAGTATAGAGCTACTGAGAGCACTAATGTTTAGTTAGTGGTTCTGGTGAAACGATGCTAAACAAGCCCACATATGCAATACAGCTTATCTCTCAGTGAGAGAATGTAGCATTTTACAATGTTAACTGCAAAACTTGCCAACATGAAAGATCTCTCTGACTAATGAACTAATGTGCTTTTTGCAATGAAGAAACAGTTTTTAATGTGTTACATGTTTTATGCAAATAAATTATGTTACAGCTTCAGTGCTCAGGATTGTCAGTATAGAGCTACTGAGAGCACTAATGTTTAGTTAGTGGTTCTGGTGAAACGATGCTAAACAAGCCCACATATGCAATACAGCTTATCTCTCAGTGAGAGAATGTAGCTTCTTACAATGTTAACTACAATACATGCCAACATGAAAGGTCTCTCTGACTAATGAACTAATGTGTTTTTTGCAATGCAGAAAAACAGTTTTTAATGTGTTACATGTTCTATGCACATAAACTTATGTTACAGATTCAGTGCTCAGGATTGTCAGTATATAGCTTCTGAGAGCACTAATGTTTAGTTAGTGGGTCTGGTGAAACGACGCTAAAACAAGCCCACATATGCAATACAGCTTCTCTCTCAGTGAGAGAATATAGCTTTTTACAATGTTAACTACAAAACTTGCCAACATGAAAGATGTCTCTGACTAATGAACTAATGTGTTTTTTGCAATGAAGAAACACAGTTTTAATGTGTTACATGTTCTATGCACATAAACTTATGTTACAGCTTCAGTGCTCAGGATTTTCAGTATTGAGCTACTGAGAGCATTAATATTTAGTTAGTGGTTCTAGTGAAATGACGCTAAAACAAGCCCACATATGCAATACATCCCTCAGTGAGAGAATGTAGCTTTTTACAATGTTAACTGCAAAACTTCCCAACATGAAAGATCTCTCTGACTAATGAACTAATGTGCTTTTTGCAATGTAGAAACACAGTTTTTAATGTGTTACATGGTTTATGCACATAAACTTATGTTACAGCTTCAGTGCTCAAGATTGTCAGTATAGAGCTACTGAGAGCACTAATGTTAAGTTAGTGGTTCTGGTGAAACGAAGCTAAAACAAGCCCACATATGCAATACATCTTATCTCTCAGTAAGGGAATGTAGCTTTTTATAATGTTAACTGCAAAACTTGCCAACATGAAAGATCTCTCTGACTAATGAACTAATGTGCTTTTTGCAATGTAGAAAAACAGTTTTTAATGTGTTACATGGTTTATGCACATAAACTTAGGTTACAGCTTCAGTGCTCAAGATTGTCAGTATAGAGCTACTGAGAGCACTAATGTTTAGTTAGTGGTTCTGGTGAAACGAAGCTAAAACAAGCCCACATATGCAATACATCTTATCTCTCAGTAAGGGAATGTAGCTTTTTATAATGTTAACTGCAAAACTTGCCAACATAAAAGATCTCTCTGACTAATGAACTAATGTGCTTTTTGCAATGTAGAAAAACAGTTTTTAATGTGTTACATGTTTTATGCACATAAACTTATGTTACAGCTTCAGTGCTCAAGATTGTCAGTATAGAGCTACTGAGAGCACTAATGTTTAGTTAGTGGTTCTGGTGAAACGATGCTAAACAAGCCCACATATGCAATACAGCTTATCTCTCAGTGAGAGAATGTAGCATTTTACAATGTTAACTGCAAAACTTGCCAACATGAAAGATCTCTCTGACTAATGAACTAATGTGCTTTTTGCAATGAAGAAACAGTTTTTAATGTGTTACATGTTTTATGCAAATAAATTATGTTACAGCTTCAGTGCTCAGGATTGTCAGTATAGAGCTACTGAGAGCACTAATGTTTAGTTAGTGGTTCTGGTGAAACGATGCTAAACAAGCCCACATATGCAATACAGCTTATCTCTCAGTGAGAGAATGTAGCTTCTTACAATGTTAACTACAATACATGCCAACATGAAAGGTCTCTCTGACTAATGAACTAATGTGTTTTTTGCAATGCAGAAAAACAGTTTTTAATGTGTTACATGTTCTATGCACATAAACTTATGTTACAGCTTCAGTGCTCAGGATTGTCAGTATATAGCTTCTGAGAGCACTAATGTTTAGTTAGTGGGTCTGGTGAAACGACGCTAAAACAAGCCCACATATGCAATACAGCTTCTCTCTCAGTGAGAGAATATAGCTTTTTACAATGTTAACTACAAAACTTGCCAACATGAAAGATGTCTCTGACTAATGAACTAATGTGTTTTTTGCAATGAAGAAACACAGTTTTTAATGTGTTACATGTTCTATGCACATAAACTTATGTTATAGCTTCAGTGCTCAGGATTTTCAGTATTGAGCTACTGAGAGCATTAATATTTAGTTAGTGGTTCTGGTGAAACGAAGCTAAAACAAGCCCACATATGCAATACATCCCTCAGTGAGAGAATGTAGCTTTTTACAATGTTAACTGCAAAACTTCCCAACATGAAAGATCTCTCTGACTAATGAACTAATGTGCTTTTTGCAATGTAGAAACACAGTTTTTAATGTGTTACATGGTTTATGCACATAAACTTATGTTACAGCTTCAGTGCTCAAGATTGTCAGTATAGAGCTACTGAGAGCACTAATGTTAAGTTAGTGGTTCTGGTGAAACGAAGCTAAAACAAGCCCACATATGCAATACATCTTATCTCTCAGTAAGGGAATGTAGCTTTTTATAATGTTAACTGCAAAACTTGCCAACATGAAAGATCTCTCTGACTAATGAACTAATGTGCTTTTTGCAATGTAGATAAACAGTTTTTAATGTGTTACATGTTTTATGCACATAAACTTATGTTACAGCTTCAGTGCTCAAGATTGTCAGTATAGAGCTACTGAGAGCACTAATGTTTAGTTAGTGGTTCTGGTGAAACGATGCTAAACAAGCCCACATATGCAATACATCTTATCTCTCAGTAAGGGAATGTAGCTTTTTATAATGTTAACTGCAAAACTTGCCAACATGAAAGATCTCTCTGACTAATGAACTAATGTGCTTTTTGCAATGTAGAAAAACAGTTTTTAATGTGTTACATGATTTATGCACATAAACTTATGTTACAGCTTCAGTGCTCAAGATTGTCAGTATTGGTGGTGCTAGCGCAGTGGATAAGACACATGTCTTTGGTATGAGAGACCCGGGTTCGAATCCACTGTGAGACACCAATGTGTCCCTGAGCAAGACACTTAACCCCTAGTTGCTCCAGAGGAGTGCGACCTCTGACATATGTGGCAATTGTAAGTCGCTTTGGATAAAAGCGTCAGCTAAGTGAATAAACGTAAATGTAAAATGTATAGAGCTACTGAGAGCACTAATGTTTAGTTAGTGGTTCTGGTGAAACTATGCTAAACAAGCCCACATATGCAATACAGCTTATCTCTCAGTGAGAGAATGTAGCATTTTACAATGTTAACTGCAAAACTTGCCAACATGAAAGATCTCTCTGACTAATGAACTAATGTGCTTTTTGCAATGAAGAAACAGTTTTTAATGTGTTACATGTTTTATGCAAATAAATTATGTTACAGCTTCAGTGCTCAAGATTGTCAGTATAGAGCTACTGAGAGCACTAATGTTTAGTTAGTGGTTCTGGTGAAACGATGCTAAACAAGCCCACATATGCAATACAGCTTATCTCTCAGTGAGAGAATGTAGCTTCTTACAATGTTAACTGCAAAACTTGCCAACATGAAAGATGTCTCTGACTAATGAACTAATGTGTTTTTTGCAATGCAGAAACACTGTTTTTAATGTTTTACATGTTCTATGCACATAAAATTATGTTACAGCTTCAGTGCTCAGGATTGTCAGTATACAGCTTCTGAGAGCACTAATGTTTAGTTAGTGGTTCTGGTGAAACGAAGCTAAAACAAGCCCACATATGCAATACAGCTTATCTCTCAGTGAGAGAATGTAGCTTCTTACAATGTTAACTGCAAAACTTGCCAACATGAAAGATGTCTCTGACTAATGAACTAATGTGTTTTTTGCAATGGAGAAACACAGTTTTTATTGTTTTACATGTTCTATGCACATAAACTTATGTTACTGCTTCAGTTCTCAGGATTGTCAGTATAGAGCTTCTGAGAGCACTAATTTTTAGTTAGTGGTTCTGGTGAAATGAAGCTAAAACAAGCCCACATATGCAATACAGCTTATCTCTCAGTGAATGTACCTTTATACAATGTTAACTGCAAAACTTGCCAACATGAAAGATCTCTCTGACTAATGAACTAATGTGCTTTTTGCAATGTAGAAACACAGTTTTTAATGTGTTACATGTTTTATGCACATAAACTTATGTTACAGCTTCAGTGCTCAGGATTGTCAGTATAGAGCTACTTAGAGCACTAATGTTTAGTTAGTGGTTCTGGTGAAACGATGCTAAACAAGCCCACTTATGCAATACAGCTTATCTCTCAGTGAGAAAATGTAGCTTCTTACAATGTTAACTGCAAAACTTGCCAACATGAAAGATCTCTCTGACTAATGAACTAATGTGTTTTTTGCAATGCAGAAACACAGTTTTTAATGTTTTACATGTTCTATGCACATAAACTTATGTTACAGCTTCGTGATCAGGATTGTCAGTATAGAGCTTCTGAGAGCACTAATGTTTAGTTAGTGGTTCTGGTGAAACGAAGCTAAACCAAGCCCACATATGCAATACAGCTTATCTCTCAGTGAGAGAATGTAGCTTTTTACAATGTTAACTGCAAAACTTGCCAACATTAAAGAACTCTCAGACTAATGAACTAATGTGCTTTTTGCAATGTAGAAACACATTTTTTATTGTTTTACATGTTCTATGCACATAAACTTATGTTACTGCTTCAGTTGTCAGGATTGTCAATATAGAGCTACTTTGAGCACTAATGTTTAGTTAGTGGTTCTGGTGAAACGATGCTAAACAAGCCCACATATGCAATACAGCTTCTCTCTCAGTGAGAGAATGTAGCTTCTTACAATGTTAACTGCAAAACTTGCCAACAGGAAAGATGTCTCTGACTAATGAACTAATGTGTTTTTTGCAATGCAGAAACACAGTTTTTAATGTTTTACATGTTCTATGCGCATAAACTTATGTTACAGCTTCAGTTCTCAGGATTGTCAGTATAGAGCTTCTGAGAGCACTAATTTTTAGTTAGTGGTTCTGGTGAAACGAAGCTAAAACAAGCCCAAATATGCAATACAGCTTATCTCTCAGTGAAAGAATGTAGCTTCTTACAATGTTAACTGCAAAACTTGCCAACATGAAAGATCTCTCTGACTAATGAACTAATGTGTTTTTTGCAATGAAGAAACACAGTTTTTAATGTGTTACATGTTCTATGCACATAAACTTATGTTACAGCTTCAGTGCTCAGGATTTTCAGTATTGAGCTACTGAGAGCATTAATATTTAGTTAGTGGTTCTAGTGAAATGACGCTAAAACAAGCCCACATATGCAATACATCCCTCAGTGAGAGAATGTAGCTTTTTACAATGTTAACTGCAAAACTTCCCAACATGAAAGATCTCTCTGACTAATGAACTAATGTGCTTTTTGCAATGTAGAAACACAGTTTTTAATGTGTTACATGGTTTATGCACATAAACTTATGTTACAGCTTCAGTGCTCAAGATTGTCAGTATAGAGCTACTGAGAGCACTAATGTTAAGTAAGTGGTTCTGGTGAAACGAAGCTAAAACAAGCCCACATATGCAATACATCTTATCTCTCAGTAAGGGAATGTAGCTTTTTATAATGTTAACTGCAAAACTTGCCAACATGAAAGATCTCTCTGACTAATGAACTAATGTGCTTTTTGCAATGTAGAAAAACAGTTTTTAATGTGTTACATGTTTTATGCACATAAACTTATGTTACAGCTTCAGTGCTCAAGATTGTCAGTATAGAGCTACTGAGAGCACTAATGTTTAGTTAGTGGTTCTGGTGAAACGATGCTAAACAAGCCCACATATGCAATACATCTTATCTCTCAGTAAAGGAATGTAGCTTTTTATAATGTTAACTGCAAAACTTGCCAACATGAAATATCTCTCTGACTAATGAACTAATGTGCTTTTTGCAATGTAGAAAAACAGTTTTTAATGTGTTACATGTTTTATGCACATAAACTTAGGTTACAGCTTCAGTGCTCAAGATTGTCAGTATAGAGCTACTGAGAGCTCTAATGTTTAGTTAGTGGTTCTGGTGAAACGAAGCTAAAACAAGCCCACATATGCAATACATCTTATCTCTCAGGAAGGGAATGTAGTTTTTTATAATGTTAACTGCAAAACTTGCCAACATGAAAGATCTCTCTGCAATGAACTAATGTGCTTTTTGCAATGTAGAAAAACAGTTTTTAATGTGTTACATGTTTTATGCACATAAACTTATGTTACAGCTTCAGTCCTCAAGATTGTCAGTATAGAGCTACTGAGAGCACTAATGTTTAGTTAGTGGTTCTGGTGAAACGATGCTAAACAAGCCCACATATGCAATACAGCTTATCTCTCAGTGAGAGAATGTAGCATTTTACAATGTTAACTGCAAAACTTGCCAACATGAAAGATCTCTCTGACTAATGAACTAATGTGCTTTTTGCAATGAAGAAACAGTTTTTAATGTGTTACATGTTTTATGCAAATAAATTATGTTACAGCTTCAGTGCTCAGGATTGTCAGTATAGAGCTACTGAGAGCACTAATGTTTAGTTAGTGGTTCTGGTGAAACGATGCTAAACAAGCCCACATATGCAATACAGCTTATCTCTCAGTGAGAGAATGTAGCTTCTTACAATGTTAACTACAATACATGCCAACATGAAAGGTCTCTCTGACTAATGAACTAATGTGTTTTTTGCAATGCAGAAAAACAGTTTTTAATGTGTTACATGTTCTATGCACATAAACTTATGTTACAGATTCAGTGCTCAGGATTGTCAGTATATAGCTTCTGAGAGCACTAATGTTTAGTTAGTGGGTCTGGTGAAACGACGCTAAAACAAGCCCACATATGCAATACAGCTTCTCTCTCAGTGAGAGAATATAGCTTTTTACAATGTTAACTACAAAACTTGCCAACATGAAAGATGTCTCTGACTAATGAACTAATGTGTTTTTTGCAATGAAGAAACACAGTTTTAATGTGTTACATGTTCTATGCACATAAACTTATGTTACAGCTTCAGTGCTCAGGATTTTCAGTATTGAGCTACTGAGAGCATTAATATTTAGTTAGTGGTTCTAGTGAAATGACGCTAAAACAAGCCCACATATGCAATACATCCCTCAGTGAGAGAATGTAGCTTTTTACAATGTTAACTGCAAAACTTCCCAACATGAAAGATCTCTCTGACTAATGAACTAATGTGCTTTTTGCAATGTAGAAACACAGTTTTTAATGTGTTACATGGTTTATGCACATAAACTTATGTTACAGCTTCAGTGCTCAAGATTGTCAGTATAGAGCTACTGAGAGCACTAATGTTAAGTTAGTGGTTCTGGTGAAACGAAGCTAAAACAAGCCCACATATGCAATACATCTTATCTCTCAGTAAGGGAATGTAGCTTTTTATAATGTTAACTGCAAAACTTGCCAACATGAAAGATCTCTCTGACTAATGAACTAATGTGCTTTTTGCAATGTAGAAAAACAGTTTTTAATGTGTTACATGGTTTATGCACATAAACTTAGGTTACAGCTTCAGTGCTCAAGATTGTCAGTATAGAGCTACTGAGAGCACTAATGTTTAGTTAGTGGTTCTGGTGAAACGAAGCTAAAACAAGCCCACATATGCAATACATCTTATCTCTCAGTAAGGGAATGTAGCTTTTTATAATGTTAACTGCAAAACTTGCCAACATAAAAGATCTCTCTGACTAATGAACTAATGTGCTTTTTGCAATGTAGAAAAACAGTTTTTAATGTGTTACATGTTTTATGCACATAAACTTATGTTACAGCTTCAGTGCTCAAGATTGTCAGTATAGAGCTACTGAGAGCACTAATGTTTAGTTAGTGGTTCTGGTGAAACGATGCTAAACAAGCCCACATATGCAATACAGCTTATCTCTCAGTGAGAGAATGTAGCATTTTACAATGTTAACTGCAAAACTTGCCAACATGAAAGATCTCTCTGACTAATGAACTAATGTGCTTTTTGCAATGAAGAAACAGTTTTTAATGTGTTACATGTTTTATGCAAATAAAATATGTTACAGCTTCAGTGCTCAGGATTGTCAGTATAGAGCTACTGAGAGCACTAATGTTTAGTTAGTGGTTCTGGTGAAACGATGCTAAACAAGCCCACATATGCAATACAGCTTATCTCTTAGTGAGAGAATGTAGCTTCTTACAATGTTAACTACAATACATGCCAACATGAAAGGTCTCTCTGACTAATGAACTAATGTGTTTTTTGCAATGCAGAAAAACAGTTTTTAATGTGTTACATGTTCTATGCACATAAACTTATGTTACAGATTCAGTGCTCAGGATTGTCAGTATATAGCTTCTGAGAGCACTAATGTTTAGTTAGTGGGTCTGGTGAAACGACGCTAAAACAAGCCCACATATGCAATACAGCTTCTCTCTCAGTGAGAGAATATAGCTTTTTACAATGTTAACTACAAAACTTGCCAACATGAAAGATGTCTCTGACTAATGAACTAATGTGTTTTTTGCAATGAAGAAACACAGTTCTTAATGTGTTACATGTTCTATGCACATAAACTTATGTTACAGCTTCAGTGCTCAGGATTTTCAGTATTGAGCTACTGAGAGCATTAATATTTAGTTAGTGGTTCTGGTGAAACGAAGCTAAAACAAGCCCACATATGCAATACATCCCTCAGTGAGAGAATGTAGCTTTTTACAATGTTAACTGCAAAACTTCCCAACATGAAAGATCTCTCTGACTAATGAACTAATGTGCTTTTTGCAATGTAGAAACACAGTTTTTAATGTGTTACATGGTTTATGCACATAAACTTATGTTACAGCTTCAGTGCTCAAGATTGTCAGTATAGAGCTACTGAGAGCACTAATGTTAAGTTAGTGGTTCTGGTGAAACGAAGCTAAAACAAGCCCACATATGCAATACATCTTATCTCTCAGTAAGGGAATGTAGCTTTTTATAATGTTAACTGCAAAACTTGCCAACATGAAAGATCTCTCTGACTAATGAACTAATGTGCTTTTTGCAATGTAGATAAACAGTTTTTAATGTGTTACATGTTTTATGCACATAAACTTATGTTACAGCTTCAGTGCTCAAGATTGTCAGTATAGAGCTACTGAGAGCACTAATGTTTAGTTAGTGGTTCTGGTGAAACGATGCTAAACAAGCCCACATATGCAATACATCTTATCTCTCAGTAAGGGAATGTAGCTTTTTATAATGTTAACTGCAAAACTTGCCAACATGAAAGATCTCTCTGACTAATGAACTAATGTGCTTTTTGCAATGTAGAAAAACAGTTTTTAATGTGTTACATGTTTTATGCACATAAACTTATGTTACAGCTTCAGTGCTCAAGATTGTCAGTATAGAGCTACTGAGAGCACTAATGTTTAGTTAGTGGTTCTGGTGAAACGAAGCTAAAACAAGCCCACATATGCAATACATCTTATCTCTCAGTAAGGGAATGTAGCTTTTTATAATGTTAACTGCAAAACTTGCCAACATGAAAGATCTCTCTGACTAATGAACTAATGTGCTTTTTGCAATGTAGAAAAACAGTTTTTAATGTGTTACATGATTTATGCACATAAACTTATGTTACAGCTTCAGTGCTCAAGATTGTCAGTATTGGTGGTGCTAGCGCAGTGGATAAGACACATGTCTTTGGTATGAGAGACCCGGGTTCGAATCCACTGTGAGACACCAATGTGTCCCTGAGCAAGACACTTAACCCCTAGTTGCTCCAGAGGAGTGCGACCTCTGACATATGTGGCAATTGTAAGTCGCTTTGGATAAAAGCGTCAGCTAAGTGAATAAACGTAAAATGTATAGAGCTACTGAGAGCACTAATGTTTAGTTAGTGGTTCTGGTGAAACTATGCTAAACAAGCACACATATGCAATACAGCTTATCTCTCAGTGAGAGAATGTAGCATTTTACAATGTTAACTGCAAAACTTGCCAACATGAAAGATCTCTCTGACTAATGAACTAATGTGCTTTTTGCAATGAAGAAACAGTTTTTAATGTGTTACATGTTTTATGCAAATAAATTATGTTACAGCTTCAGTGCTCAAGATTGTCAGTATAGAGCTACTGAGAGCACTAATGTTTAGTTAGTGGTTCTGGTGAAACGATGCTAAACAAGCCCACATATGCAATACAGCTTATCTCTCAGTGAGAGAATGTAGCTTCTTACAATGTTAACTGCAAAACTTGCCAACATGAAAGATGTCTCTGACTAATGAACTAATGTGTTTTTTGCAATGCAGAAACACTGTTTTTAATGTTTTACATGTTCTATGCACATAAAATTATGTTACAGCTTCAGTGCTCAGGATTGTCAGTATACAGCTTCTGAGAGCACTAATGTTTAGTTAGTGGTTCTGGTGAAACGAAGCTAAAACAAGCCCACATATGCAATACAGCTTATCTCTCAGTGAATGTACCTTTATACAATGTTAACTGCAAAACTTGCCAACATGAAAGATCTCTCTGACTAATGAACTAATGTGCTTTTTGCAATGTAGAAACACAGTTTTTAATGTGTTACATGTTTTATGCACATAAACTTATGTTACAGCTTCAGTGCTCAGGATTGTCAGTATAGAGCTACTTTGAGCACTAATGTTTAGTTAGTGGTTCTGGTGAAACGATGCTAAACAAGCCCACATATGCAATACAGCTTCTCTCTCAGTGAGAGAATGTAGCTTCTTACAATGTTAACTGCAAAACTTGCCAACAGGAAAGATGTCTCTGACTAATGAACTAATGTGTTTTTTGCAATGCAGAAACACAGTTTTTAATGTTTTACATGTTCTATGCGCATAAACTTATGTTACAGCTTCAGTTCTCAGGATTGTCAGTATAGAGCTTCTGAGAGCACTAATTTTTAGTTAGTGGTTCTGGTGAAACGAAGCTAAAACAAGCCCAAATATGCAATACAGCTTATCTCTCAGTGAAAGAATGTAGCTTCTTACAATGTTAACTGCAAAACTTGCCAACATGAAAGATCTCTCTGACTAATGAACTAATGTGCTTTTTGCAATGGAGAAACACAGTTTTTATTGTTTTACATGTTCTATGCACATAAACTTATGTTACTGCTTCAGTTCTCAGGATTGTCAGTATAGAGCTTCTGAGAGCACTAATTTTTAGTTAGTGGTTCTGGTGAAACGAAGCTAAAACAAGCCCAAATATGCAATACAGCTTCTCTCTCAGTGAGAGAATATAGCTTTTTACAATGTTAACTACAAAACTTGCCAACATGAAAGATGTCTCTGACTAATGAACTAATGTGTTTTTTGCAATGAAGAAACACAGTTTTTAATGTGTTACATGTTCTATGCACATAAACTTATGTTACAGCTTCAGTGCTCAGGATTTTCAGTATTGAGCTACTGAGAGCATTAATATTTAGTTAGTGGTTCTAGTGAAATGACGCTAAAACAAGCCCACATATGCAATACATCCCTCAGTGAGAGAATGTAGCTTTTTACAATGTTAACTGCAAAACTTCCCAACATGAAAGATCTCTCTGACTAATGAACTAATGTGCTTTTTGCAATGTAGAAACACAGTTTTTAATGTGTTACATGGTTTATGCACATAAACTTATGTTACAGCTTCAGTGCTCAAGATTGTCAGTATAGAGCTACTGAGAGCACTAATGTTAAGTAAGTGGTTCTGGTGAAACGAAGCTAAAACAAGCCCACATATGCAATACATCTTATCTCTCAGTAAGGGAATGTAGCTTTTTATAATGTTAACTGCAAAACTTGCCAACATGAAAGATCTCTCTGACTAATGAACTAATGTGCTTTTTGCAATGTAGAAAAACAGTTTTTAATGTGTTACATGTTTTATGCACATAAACTTATGTTACAGCTTCAGTGCTCAAGATTGTCAGTATAGAGCTACTGAGAGCACTAATGTTTAGTTAGTGGTTCTGGTGAAACGATGCTAAACAAGCCCACATATGCAATACATCTTATCTCTCAGTAAAGGAATGTAGCTTTTTATAATGTTAACTGCAAAACTTGCCAACATGAAATATCTCTCTGACTAATGAACTAATGTGCTTTTTGCAATGTAGAAAAACAGTTTTTAATGTGTTACATGTTTTATGCACATAAACTTAGGTTACAGCTTCAGTGCTCAAGATTGTCAGTATAGAGCTACTGAGAGCACTAATGTTTAGTTAGTGGTTCTGGTGAAACGAAGCTAAAACAAGCCCACATATGCAATACATCTTATCTCTCAGGAAGGGAATGTAGCTTTTTATAATGTTAACTGCAAAACTTGCCAACATGAAAGATCTCTCTGCAATGAACTAATGTGCTTTTTGCAATGTAGAAAAACAGTTTTTAATGTGTTACATGTTTTATGCACATAAACTTATGTTACAGCTTCAGTCCTCAAGATTGTCAGTATAGAGCTACTGAGAGCACTAATGTTTAGTTAGTGGTTCTGGTGAAACGATGCTAAACAAGCCCACATATGCAATACAGCTTATCTCTCAGTGAGAGAATGTAGCATTTTACAATGTTAACTGCAAAACTTGCCAACATGAAAGATCTCTCTGACTAATGAACTAATGTGCTTTTTGCAATGAAGAAACAGTTTTTAATGTGTTACATGTTTTATGCAAATAAATTATGTTACAGCTTCAGTGCTCAGGATTGTCAGTATAGAGCTACTGAGAGCACTAATGTTTAGTTAGTGGTTCTGGTGAAACGATGCTAAACAAGCCCACATATGCAATACAGCTTATCTCTCAGTGAGAGAATGTAGCTTCTTACAATGTTAACTACAATACATGCCAACATGAAAGGTCTCTCTGACTAATGAACTAATGTGTTTTTTGCAATGCAGAAAAACAGTTTTTAATGTGTTACATGTTCTATGCACATAAACTTATGTTACAGATTCAGTGCTCAGGATTGTCAGTATATAGCTTCTGAGAGCACTAATGTTTAGTTAGTGGGTCTGGTGAAACGACGCTAAAACAAGCCCACATATGCAATACAGCTTCTCTCTCAGTGAGAGAATATAGCTTTTTACAATGTTAACTACAAAACTTGCCAACATGAAAGATGTCTCTGACTAATGAACTAATGTGTTTTTTGCAATGAAGAAACACAGTTTTTAATGTGTTACATGTTCTATGCACATAAACTTATGTTACAGCTTCAGTGCTCAGGATTTTCAGTATTGAGCTACTGAGAGCATTAATATTTAGTTAGTGGTTCTAGTGAAATGACGCTAAAACAAGCCCACATATGCAATACATCCCTCAGTGAGAGAATGTAGCTTTTTACAATGTTAACTGCAAAACTTCCCAACATGAAAGATCTCTCTGACTAATGAACTAATGTGCTTTTTGCAATGTAGAAACACAGTTTTTAATGTGTTACATGGTTTATGCACATAAACTTATGTTACAGCTTCAGTGCTCAAGATTGTCAGTATAGAGCTACTGAGAGCACTAATGTTAAGTTAGTGGTTCTGGTGAAACGAAGCTAAAACAAGCCCACATATGCAATACATCTTATCTCTCAGTAAGGGAATGTAGCTTTTTATAATGTTAACTGCAAAACTTGCCAACATGAAAGATCTCTCTGACTAATGAACTAATGTGCTTTTTGCAATGTAGAAAAACAGTTTTTAATGTGTTACATGTTTTATGCACATAAACTTATGTTACAGCTTCAGTGCTCAAGATTGTCAGTATAGAGCTACTGAGAGCACTAATGTTTAGTTAGTGGTTCTGGTGAAACGATGCTAAACAAGCCCACATATGCAATACATCTTATCTCTCAGTAAGGGAATGTAGCTTTTTATAATGTTAACTGCAAAACTTGCCAACATGAAAGATCTCTCTGACTAATGAACTAATGTGCTTTTTGCAATGTAGAAAAACAGTTTTTAATGTGTTACATGTTTTATGCACATAAACTTATGTTACAGCTTCAGTGCTCAAGATTGTCAGTATAGAGCTACTGAGAGCACTAATGTTTAGTTAGTGGTTCTGGTGAAACGAAGCTAAAACAAGCCCACATATGCAATACATCTTATCTCTCAGTAAGGGAATGTAGCTTTTTATAATGTTAACTGCAAAACTTGCCAACATAAAAGATCTCTCTGACTAATGAACTAATGTGCTTTTTGCAATGTAGAAAAACAGTTTTTAATGTGTTACATGTTTTATGCACATAAACTTATGTTACAGCTTCAGTGCTCAAGATTGTCAGTATAGAGCTACTGAGAGCACTAATGTTTAGTTAGTGGTTCTGGTGAAACGATGCTAAACAAGCCCACATATGCAATACAGCTTATCTCTCAGTGAGAGAATGTAGCATTTTACAATGTTAACTGCAAAACTTGCCAACATGAAAGATCTCTCTGACTAATGAACTAATGTGCTTTTTGCAATGAAGAAACAGTTTTTAATGTGTTACATGTTTTATGCAAATAAATTATGTTACAGCTTCAGTGCTCAGGATTGTCAGTATAGAGCTACTGAGAGCACTAATGTTTAGTTAGTGGTTCTGGTGAAACGATGCTAAACAAGCCCACATATGCAATACAGCTTATCTCTCAGTGAGAGAATGTAGCTTCTTACAATGTTAACTACAATACATGCCAACATGAAAGGTCTCTCTGACTAATGAACTAATGTGTTTTTTGCAATGCAGAAAAACAGTTTTTAATGTGTTACATGTTCTATGCACATAAACTTATGTTACAGATTCAGTGCTCAGGATTGTCAGTATATAGCTTCTGAGAGCACTAATGTTTAGTTAGTGGGTCTGGTGAAACGACGCTAAAACAAGCCCACATATGCAATACAGCTTCTCTCTCAGTGAGAGAATATAGCTTTTTACAATGTTAACTACAAAACTTGCCAACATGAAAGATGTCTCTGACTAATGAACTAATGTGTTTTTTGCAATGAAGAAACACAGTTTTTAATGTGTTACATGTTCTATGCACATAAACTTATGTTACAGCTTCAGTGCTCAGGATTTTCAGTATTGAGCTACTGAGAGCATTAATATTTAGTTAGTGGTTCTAGTGAAATGACGCTAAAACAAGCCCACATATGCAATACATCCCTCAGTGAGAGAATGTAGCTTTTTACAATGTTAACTGCAAAACTTCCCAACATGAAAGATCTCTCTGACTAATGAACTAATGTGCTTTTTGCAATGTAGAAACACAGTTTTTAATGTGTTACATGGTTTATGCACATAAACTTATGTTACAGCTTCAGTGCTCAAGATTGTCAGTATAGAGCTACTGAGAGCACTAATGTTAAGTTAGTGGTTCTGGTGAAACGAAGCTAAAACAAGCCCACATATGCAATACATCTTATCTCTCAGTAAGGGAATGTAGCTTTTTATAATGTTAACTGCAAAACTTGCCAACATGAAAGATCTCTCTGACTAATGAACTAATGTGCTTTTTGCAATGTAGAAAAACAGTTTTTAATGTGTTACATGTTTTATGCACATAAACTTAGGTTACAGCTTCAGTGCTCAAGATTGTCAGTATAGAGCTACTGAGAGCACTAATGTTTAGTTAGTGGTTCTGGTGAAACGAAGCTAAAACAAGCCCACATATGCAATACATCTTATCTCTCAGTAAGGGAATGTAGCTTTTTATAATGTTAACTGCAAAACTTGCCAACATAAAAGATCTCTCTGACTAATGAACTAATGTGCTTTTTGCAATGTAGAAAAACAGTTTTTAATGTGTTACATGTTTTATGCACATAAACTTATGTTACAGCTTCAGTGCTCAAGATTGTCAGTATAGAGCTACTGAGAGCACTAATGTTTAGTTAGTGGTTCTGGTGAAACGATGCTAAACAAGCCCACATATGCAATACAGCTTATCTCTCAGTGAGAGAATGTAGCATTTTACAATGTTAACTGCAAAACTTGCCAACATGAAAGATCTCTCTGACTAATGAACTAATGTGCTTTTTGCAATGAAGAAACAGTTTTTAATGTGTTACATGTTTTATGCAAATAAATTATGTTACAGCTTCAGTGCTCAGGATTGTCAGTATAGAGCTACTGAGAGCACTAATGTTTAGTTAGTGGTTCTGGTGAAACGATGCTAAACAAGCCCACATATGCAATACAGCTTATCTCTCAGTGAGAGAATGTAGCTTCTTACAATGTTAACTACAATACATGCCAACATGAAAGGTCTCTCTGACTAATGAACTAATGTGTTTTTTGCAATGCAGAAAAACAGTTTTTAATGTGTTACATGTTCTATGCACATAAACTTATGTTACAGATTCAGTGCTCAGGATTGTCAGTATATAGCTTCTGAGAGCACTAATGTTTAGTTAGTGGGTCTGGTGAAACGACGCTAAAACAAGCCCACATATGCAATACAGCTTCTCTCTCAGTGAGAGAATATAGCTTTTTACAATGTTAACTACAAAACTTGCCAACATGAAAGATGTCTCTGACTAATGAACTAATGTGTTTTTTGCAATGAAGAAACACAGTTTTTAATGTGTTACATGTTCTATGCACATAAACTTATGTTACAGCTTCAGTGCTCAGGATTTTCAGTATTGAGCTACTGAGAGCATTAATATTTAGTTAGTGGTTCTAGTGAAATGACGCTAAAACAAGCCCACATATGCAATACATCCCTCAGTGAGAGAATGTAGCTTTTTACAATGTTAACTGCAAAACTTCCCAACATGAAAGATCTCTCTGACTAATGAACTAATGTGCTTTTTGCAATGTAGAAACACAGTTTTTAATGTGTTACATGGTTTATGCACATAAACTTATGTTACAGCTTCAGTGCTCAAGATTGTCAGTATAGAGCTACTGAGAGCACTAATGTTAAGTTAGTGGTTCTGGTGAAACGAAGCTAAAACAAGCCCACATATGCAATACATCTTATCTCTCAGTAAGGGAATGTAGCTTTTTATAATGTTAACTGCAAAACTTGCCAACATGAAAGATCTCTCTGACTAATGAACTAATGTGCTTTTTGCAATGTAGATAAACAGTTTTTAATGTGTTACATGTTTTATGCACATAAACTTATGTTACAGCTTCAGTGCTCAAGATTGTCAGTATAGAGCTACTGAGAGCACTAATGTTTAGTTAGTGGTTCTGGTGAAACAATGCTAAACAAGCCCACATATGCAATACATCTTATCTCTCAGTAAGGGAATGTAGCTTTTTATAATGTTAACTGCAAAACTTGCCAACATGAAAGATCTCTCTGACTAATGAACTAATGTGCTTTTTGCAATGTAGAAAAACAGTTTTTAATGTGTTACATGTTTTATGCACATAAACTTATGTTACAGCTTCAGTGCTCAAGATTGTCAGTATAGAGCTACTGAGAGCACTAATGTTTAGTTAGTGGTTCTGGTGAAACGAAGCTAAAACAAGCCCACATATGCAATACATCTTATCTCTCAGTAAGGGAATGTAGCTTTTTATAATGTTAACTGCAAAACTTGCCAACATGAAAGATCTCTCTGACTAATGAACTAATGTGCTTTTTGCAATGTAGAAAAACAGTTTTTAATGTGTTACATGATTTATGCACATAAACTTATGTTACAGCTTCAGTGCTCAAGATTGTCAGTATTGGTGGTGCTAGCGCAGTGGATAAGACACATGTCTTTGGTATGAGAGACCCGGGTTCGAATCCACTGTGAGACACCAATGTGTCCCTGAGCAAGACACTTAACCCCTAGTTGCTCCAGAGGAGTGCGACCTCTGACATATGTGGCAATTGTAAGTCGCTTTGGATAAAAGCGTCAGCTAAGTGAATAAACGTAAATGTAAAATGTATAGAGCTTCTGAGAGCACTAATTTTTAGTTAGTGGTTCTGGTGAAATGAAGCTAAAACAAGCCCACATATGCAATACAGCTTATCTCTCAGTGAATGTACCTTTATACAATGTTAACTGCAAAACTTGCCAACATGAAAGATCTCTCTGACTAATGAACTAATGTGCTTTTTGCAATGTAGAAACACAGTTTTTAATGTGTTACATGTTTTATGCACATAAACTTATGTTACAGCTTCAGTGCTCAGGATTGTCAGTATAGAGCTACTTAGAGCACTAATGTTTAGTTAGTGGTTCTGGTGAAACGATGCTAAACAAGCCCACTTATGCAATACAGCTTATCTCTCAGTGAGAAAATGTAGCTTCTTACAATGTTAACTGCAAAACTTGCCAACATGAAAGATCTCTCTGACTAATGAACTAATGTGTTTTTTGCAATGCAGAAACACAGTTTTTAATGTTTTACATGTTCTATGCACATAAACTTATGTTACAGCTTCGTGATCAGGATTGTCAGTATAGAGCTTCTGAGAGCACTAATGTTTAGTTAGTGGTTCTGGTGAAACGAAGCTAAACCAAGCCCACATATGCAATACAGCTTATCTCTCAGTGAGAGAATGTAGCTTCTTACAATGTTAACTGCAAAACTTGCCAACAGGAAAGATGTCTCTGACTAATGAACTAATGTGTTTTTTGCAATGCAGAAACACAGTTTTTAATGTTTTACATGTTCTATGCGCATAAACTTATGTTACAGCTTCAGTTCTCAGGATTGTCAGTATAGAGCTTCTGAGAGCACTAATTTTTAGTTAGTGGTTCTGGTGAAACGAAGCTAAAACAAGCCCAAATATGCAATACAGCTTATCTCTCAGTGAAAGAATGTAGCTTCTTACAATGTTAACTGCAAAACTTGCCAACATGAAAGATCTCTCTGACTAATGAACTAATGTGCTTTTTGCAATGGAGAAACACAGTTTTTATTGTTTTACATGTTCTATGCACATAAACTTATGTTACTGGTTCAGTTCTCAGGATTGTCAGTATAGAGCTTCTGAGAGCACTAATTTTTAGTTAGTGGTTCTGGTGAAACGAAGCTAAAACAAGCCCAAATATGCAATACAGCTTATCTCTCAGTAAGAGAATGTAGCTTCTTACAATGTTAACTGCAAAACTTGCCAACATGAAAGATCTCTCTGACTAATGAACTAATATGCTTTTTGCAATGGAGAAACACTGTTTTTAATGTTTTACATGTTCTATGCACATAAAATTATGTTACAGCTTCAGTGCTCAGGATTGTCAGTATACAGCTTCTGAGAGCACTAATGTTTAGTTAGTGGTTCTGGTGAAACGAAGCTAAAACAAGCCCACATATGCAATACAGCTTATCTCTCAGTGAGAGAATGTAGCTTCTTACAATGTTAACTGCAAAACTTGCCAACATGAAAGATGTCTCTGACTAATGAACTAATGTGTTTTTTGCAATGGAGAAACACAGTTTTTATTGTTTTACATGTTCTATGCACATAAACTTATGTTACTGCTTCAGTTCTCAGGATTGTCAGTATAGAGCTTCTGAGAGCACTAATTTTTAGTTAGTGGTTCTGGTGAAATGAAGCTAAAACAAGCCCACATATGCAATACAGCTTATCTCTCAGTGAATGTACCTTTATACAATGTTAACTGCAAAACTTGCCAACATGAAAGATCTCTCTGACTAATGAACTAATGTGCTTTTTGCAATGGAGAAACACAGTTCCCTTTCGAAAGGGAACTCTACACTACGTCAGAATGACGCTTTGGGGAACGCCTCAGGCGTGACAGGTGTCTGAAATCACTATCAAATCACGGCAATCATAATGACCGGCGACAGCCCGTGAATCATTAACGTGAATGATTAACGTGCGACCTGCAAGTATAAAAGGGAGCCTTGCAAACATGACAAACATCTTTTCGTCTTCAGGGACTGTCTGTTTGATATCGCTGGAATAGTCGGCAAAGAAAATGAAACGCACGGAGAAGGCTGAAAGCTTCAGGAAGTGTGCGGATCCGTGCCCAAGGTATTTGACGCCGGGTGATTCACACGAACTGTGCGTTCTCTGTCTGGGCAAAGAGCATGCACAGGCGGCTCTTGAGGGAGCTGTCTGTGCAAACTGTGAGCGTTTTGCTTTGAAAACGCTCCGCTCTCGTCTAGCCTTCTTCTCGAGTGAGGAGGGCTCACCATCTGTACCTCGTGGCTCAGGTCCCGCTCGCGCTGAGGCAGAGCGGCGACTCGCGTCATGGGGTTCCCAAAGCGATCTCGCCGATCGTCTTGAGAGGGGTGTTAACCTCTCAGATGATTCGGCGGATGACGAGGGTGAGTTGCAGGTGGATGACGAAGAGGATTTTTCTCCTACTGTTCCTGCAACAGATGCTCTTCAGGACGGGCAGGTTATGGATGAGGAGGAGGTCATTCAGGTGGACCCTGAACCCTCTCAGCCACCCTGCCCCGTGTATGCTGAGCTGCTGGATGTAATGGAACGCGCCACTGACAGGTTGCAACTGCCATGGCGGCGCGTTAGGGGAGAAGTTGTTCGTGGCAGGCTGGACGATCGATTTCTCCCCGGCCATAGACCACCAGCTCAGGCGAGCCTTCCATTTCTTCCTGATCTCCATACTGAGATCGAGAGGGCATGGAAGAACCCATATTCTGCTCGGATCCACCGACATCAGCGGGCTAGTTTCGCTGATGTTGAGGGGATCGGCGAGTATGGGTATGTGTCGATGCCGCCCATTGACGAGACGTTTGCGAACCATCTCGTGTCTGGGCGGGCGTCGACACTGAGTGCTCCAGCCCTGCCATCCAAACCGCTCAAGACCACAGCGCGTTTGAATGGCAGAGCATACACGGCAGCGGGTCAGGCCGGTGCTGCCCTGCACACTATGGCGGTGTTGCAGGCGTACCAGGCCGACCTGCTGGGGGATCTCGACCAGGGGGCAGGGCTGTCCCCTGAGGCGGTGGCTGAGCTGCGCCGCACCACAGATCTTGCTCTCCGTGCCACTAAACAGACTGCCGCTTCGATCGGTCGATCGATGGCGGCAATGGTGGCCACGGAGAGGCATCTGTGGTTGAACCTGGCTGGCATCGGGGAGAAAGAGAAGGCCTTTCTCCTTGATGCACCGGTTTCGCCCTCTGAACTTTTTGGCACCTCCGTGGAGGCGGTGGTTGGAAAGTTCAGGGAGGCGAAGGCGCGCTCAGCGGCGTTTAAGACCTGTATACCGCTGAGATCCGGATCCGAGCCCAGACAGGCGGGAGAGCCTGGCCCTTCACGACCTGAGGGCCGTAGACAGGGCCAGAGAGCTAGTGTCGCCTCTCGTGCACCCCCTCCATGTAGGAGCAGGTCACAGAGGAGGCGTGACTCCCGCAGGAAAAAGAAGGATCTGAGGGAGGTGATCCAGTACAAACGATCACAGCGTTAGTGATGGATCATCTCCTGGAGGGCTGTTACTATCCTAGCCCTCTCCTCTTTTTCCCGACTCCCCAGGCGTTTCTTACACCAGGCCTGGATCAGGTCTAGGATGAGAACAAGGTTCTGATGGCCCGCCTCGGCTTGGTTGGTGAGAGCGCCTCTTTCAGGCATGTAAAGTGATGGCCCCCAGGTTCATAGAGAACTCTCTGGCGAGTCTTCACTCTGCACGCCGCAGGTGAACTGGTTGGTTTTTAATATAATTTCTGTGTGTATACTAACACTGATTTGTATTTCTCTACAGACCATGTTCCCTGTATAGACCTAGGGAGTCATTCTTAGAGGAGCAATGAGGTAAGGTATTGGAACTTCAGGGCCCTGAAGCCCCCCCCCCAGTTTGTGGCTAGAACGATTTAGGGAGAAGCTCAAAAAAAAGATTTGACTCCCGTGCGAGTAGGTGATGGCCTTCCTGTCATGACATTTTTATGCGTGGTGGGCCACCACTCATTTCTATGTTAGCCTCAGGGCTTTAAGCCGCCTAGGGGTAGAGTAGTTGGTCTTCCTAAAAAAAAAAAAAAAAAACTTTTTTACTTTAGGTTTAGACTGACGCTGGCGCTTCAGATAGATCTTATGTCCTACCCTTCGGTTTGTGACATTGGTATCCTGAGTACTTCGCTCCCCTGGCAGTAGGTTGAGTGTTTCACAGCCTATCAATCAAGTAGGCTGTGGCTCCTCCGAGCCCTCAGGTAGATCTATGCTTGTAGGTCGGCCCTAACCCGGGCCGCCTCTGTAGCTGGCCTAGGCTATGTTTGGGATGTTGGAGGCGTTTTGCTAAGTATAGCTGCCGCATTTTATTATGTGTAGGCTTCCTCCCCGAGATTTCAGCCTCCTCCCTTAAATGGGAGTTGTTGGCCAAAGCCCGTCCCTTTCACTGCATTCAGGGGTGATAGAGTAATGCAGGGTGGTAGTTGAGGTATGATCCTTCAGGCGGGTCAGGCTGTCTTTCGCTCTGCGATGTGATAGTTTGCCAGACCCTGCCGAACAGAGCTACTTGTTTTTAGGCCTCTAGAGCTGGCTCCACTCAGCCCGTTGAGCTGAACCGCTCGGACGATGGGTGAAAGTTGGTTGGCTTGCAAGCAAGCTCCGCTCCCCCAGGCTGGGCACAGGACAAATCCCTGTCACCCTTTGGAGCCACTTGCAGGCCCGCTCCCTGTCTAACATTTCAGGGGCATATGGTGTTACTCCCCCGCTAACGCAGGGTAGTTTTGAGTAATCCATTCTCAGCTCTGTATTATCTACCTCACACCATGATGGCTCCGGTTGAGCAGGGAGTTCTAACTACATTTCATTCCGGTATTTGAACTCCGCTCCCTTGAAGCCAGAGCATTGCCATGAGCTGATGCCCTTGCATTTAGTAGGTAGGCCCTTAAAATGGGGCCTCCACTAGGCAGAGTGGCGTATGTTGTACTCCCCTGCTATGAGGGTATTGCTTTTTGCTGAGTACACTGCCTTTGGCAATGTGATTAGGTACCAGGATGCTGTAAGCGCTGTAGTAACAGTTTTTCTGCCTTGAAGGCTGCACAGTTAGGTAGTAGGCCCCAGCAGGCCTCCTTGACTGGGTAACCCCTAAGATAGGGCTCCTAGGCCAGCTCACCTTTGGTGGTTGGCCCTGGTAGTTTGGGCAGAAGACTCACTACCGAGTAGTAGGTCTTAACAGGCCTCCTCGGAGGTGGGTCACAACATTGTGGAGCATACACTAGGTCAAAACTTTAGGAAAGTTTTTTTATTAGTATGGGTCCAGCAGTGTTCATTAAAGTAGCAGAAAGACTCGCTATCAGCTAGTAGGCTCGGCCGGGCCTCCCTGTTAGGCGAGTCCCCAGCAGCAGTCCACATCCAGCTGATTAGACAGTTTCAGGAAGTAGGCCTCTTCAGGCCTCCCTGAAGATGGGCTCCCACATTTTTTGTGGAGATCAGGTAGTAGGCTTTACTAGGCCTCCCTGAGGGCTGAATCCCTCATACTGTGGTACTAAGTGGCCCTGAGGTTGAACTATCAGGTAGTAGGCCTCATAAGGCCTCCCTGAAGGCAAAGCCCCATAGACAGTCAACTGGACTGCCAGTCTGGCCCACTGTCAGCTGTGGTTTTCAGGTAGTAGGCCTCTCCAGGCCTCCCTGAAAGTAAGCTCCTTCATGTCATGGTTCTCTGGTAGTAGGCCTCACCAGGCCTCCCTGGAGTTGAGTTCCAACATACTTTGAGTTTCCACTTAATGTGGGTTTTCTGGTAATGGGTAGTAGGCCTCTCTAGGCCTCTCTGTAAGCGAACTCCTATGTACTGTGGTAGGCTTCACTAGGCCTCCCTTAAGTTGAGCTCCCAGGTTTTGTGGTTGTCATGTAGTAGGCCTCTCCAGGCCTCTCTGTAAGTGAACTCCCATGCGCTGTGGTTATCAGGTAGTAGGCCTCACTAGGCCTCCCTGAAGTTGAGCTCCCACATACTGTGGTTATCATGTAGTAGGCCTCTCCAGGCCTCCTTGGAAGGTTAGCTCCCACTTACTGTGTGTTCCACTGAGCATGGTTTTTCAGGTAGTAGGCCTCTCCAGGCCTCTCTGAAAGTGAGCTCTCACGTTTTATGGTTATCAGATAGTAGGCTGCACCAGGCCTCTCTGATGGTGAGCTCCCACATAATGTGGTTGTCAGGTAGTAGGCCTCTCCAGGTCTCCCTGAGTAGTTTCACAGTGGTGCTGGGTTTTGTAAGCTAGTGGCCGCTTACTTTCAGTTTAGCAGACCTTATCAGGCAGCTACCAAAGGTGAGCTTGCGCCCTGGCTCGACTCAAGTTTTTATTCTCTGCTACGGGTTCCCTCCTGGAACCTCTTTATCTTGCTACAGCCTGGTTGCCTACCAGGTAGATCTAATGCTCCCCTCACTGAGGGTCAGTATGAGTATGTGGTCTCCTGAGTCTGATCAGTCGGTCGTAGGCCTCTCATGAGGCCTCCCAGTTAGATCAGTCCTTAGGCCCTCACAGGCCTCCTTAGTGTTTTGAAACACAAACACTGGGTTGATCCGTGGATCGAGTAGAGAAACTCCCCTCGCTGGCAAGGGTTGTAATGCACTATGCTGAGTCATACTCTCCAGGATATCCCGTCTCTGAGATCCGGTCCGAGTGGTTCACTGCCTGCTTCGCAGTCCCTCGGGTTGGATGCCTTCCTAAAGGCAAGTGTCCAGAGGCTCTGTCTTCGGACAGACAGGAAGTGGCCAGACTATAGTGTCTTGTATGGTGACACCAGGTCAGGCCTGCCTGGTGGCATTTCAGGTGGCACGTTCCCCTGAATAGTGACTGGCTGGGGTTCCCTCAGGTTCCCTAGCCACATTCCCTAGAAGGGACCCCTTCTAAGAAGTTGAAGTGTGGTCCTAGGCCCTTGAGCAGGCCCAGGTAGACCTTTCACTAAAACTATGTTTATGGAGGTTTTTCTGTGGTATCATATAGCTTGGGCTATGACCGTAGGGAGTGCTGTCACTGACAGCCCAGTGTGACCTGAGGGTGAGTGGTTCTGGCGTTTCATTTGAATTTGCTAGTGCTGTCAGTTGTCACTGCCGCTTGGCAGGCACTCCCCTTAGCATGGTGGCGTTGGTATATCGTTCCCCAAAGCGTCATTCTGACGTAGTGTAGAGTTCCCTTTCGAAAGGGAACGTCTCAGGTTACGACTGTAACCTATGTTCCCTGAGAACAGGGAACGAGACACTACGTCTTCCTGCCATGCCTCGGGGCCTGCCTGCAACAGTCCCTTCAGACGATAGGATGTTTGTCATGTTTGCAAGGCTCCCTTTTATACTTGCAGGTCGCACGTTAATCATTCACGTTAATGATTCACGGGCTGTCGCCGGTCATTATGATTGCCGTGATTTGATAGTGATTTCAGACACCTGTCACGCCTGAGGCGTTCCCCAAAGCGTCATTCTGACGTAGTGTCTCGTTCCCTGTTCTCAGGGAACATAGGTTACAGTCGTAACCTGAGACGTTTTTAATGTGTTACATGTTTTATGCACATAAACTTATGTTACAGATTCAGTGCTCAGGATTGTCAGTATGTAGCTTCTGAGAGCACTAATGTTTAGTTAATGGTTCTGGTGAAACGAAGCTAAAACAAGCCCACATATGCAATACAGCTTATCTCTCAGTGAGAGAATGTAGCTTCTTAAAATGTTAACTGCAAAACTGGCCAACATGAAAGATGTCTCTGACTAATGAACTAATGTGTTTTTTGCAATGCAGAAACACAGTTTTTAATGTTTTACATGTTCTATGCACATAAACTTATGTTACAGATTCAGTGCTTAGGATTGTCAGTATATAGCTTCTGAGAGCACTAATGTTTAGTTAGTGGTTTTGGTGAAACGAAGCTAAAACAAGCCCACATATGCAATACAGCTTATCTCTCAGTGAGAGAATGTAGCTTCTTACAATGTTAACTGCAAAACTTGCCAACATGAAAGATATCTCTGACTAATGAAGTAATGTGCTTTTTGCAATGGAGAAACACAGTTTTTATTGTTTTACATGTTCTATGTGCATAAACTTATGTTACAGCTTCAGTTGTCAGGATTGTCAGTATAGAGCTTCTGAGAGCACTAATTTTTAGCTAGTGTTTCTGGTGAAACGAAGCTAAAACAAGCCCACATATGCAATACAGCTTATCTCTCAGTGAGAGAATGTAGCTTTTTACAATGTTAACTGCAAAACTTTCCAACATGAAAGATCTCTCTGACTAATGAACTAATGTGCTTTTTGCAATGTAGAAACACAGTTTTTAATGTGTTACATGTTTTATGCACTTAAACTTATGTTACAGCTTCAGTGCTCAGGATTGTCAGTATAGAGCTACTTTGAGCACTAATGTTTAGTTAGTGGTTCTGGTGAAACGATGCTAAACAAGCCCACATATGCAATACAGCTTATCTCTCAGTGAGAGAATGTAGCTTCTTACAATGTTAACTGCAAAACTTGCCAACATGAAAGATCTCTCTGACTAATGAACTAATGTGTTTTTTGCAATGCAGAAACACAGTTTTTAATGTTTTACATGTTCTATGCGCATAAACTTATGTTACAGCTTCAGTTCTCAGGATTGTCAGTATAGAGCTTCTGAGAGCACAAATATTTAGTTAGTGGTTCTGGTGAAACGAAGCTAAAACAAGCCCAAATATGCAATACAGCTTATCTCTCAGTGAGAGAATGTAGCTTCTTACAATGTTAACTGCAAAACTTGCCAACATGAAAGATCTCTCTGACTAATGAACTAATGTGCTTTTTGCAATGGAGAAACACAGTTTTTATTGTTTTACATGTTCTATGCACATAAACTTATGTGGTAACACTTTAGAATACTGTTTCTTACTAACTACATAAGTAAAAAGGAATTATTGAAGAACTAACAGGTGATTATTCATTAACACTTAACTCACTACTGTTAACTACTAAGAAAGATATGTTAACTAATCATTATGTAATATAATTTTATGATTGTGTTAAGTAACAGTTAGCTAATCAGTAACTAATATATTCTGTCATACCTCCAAATAATCACTATAATAATCAGGCTGTGTCCCACAAATCAAGTACTTGAGTAAAAGTACAGTTACCCCAATAAAATACTACTCCAGTAAAATTATAAGTAGGTCTATTCATTTTCAAAAATACTTGAGTAAAAGGACAAGTACAAAGTACTACTACAGTAGCAACTTTGTTACAGCCCACTTATTAGCCTATAATGGAAATGAAATATGGATTTTGTTTGCTTCTAAATGTTTAACTTTTGATTATGAAATGTTTGTTAAATTAGTTCAAATGTGGGCAGTATACATGTTAAAATGGAATAAAATATGCTGTATTAAGAAATGTTCTCATCTGAAATAAACAGATGAGAGTATTTCACAAAGTTTATGACTACTTTTATAGGTTGTTCTTAGTCAAAATGATGTAGTTTATTATTATTTACTAATAGGTTCACTTAAGAATTCTGTAAGTCCTGCAAAATTATCTGATAATTCTTTATTAATTACTAATGGGTTCCCTATGTTTTCACTTTAGAATACTGTTTCAGATTCTAAGTAATTCTTTAGGAATTATTTGATAATTCTTTATTAATTACTAATGGGTTCCCTATGTTTTCACTTTAGAATACTGTTTCAGATTCTAAGTAATTCTTCAGGAATTATTTGATAATTCTTTATTAATTACTAATGGGTTCCCTATGTTTTCACTTTAGAATACTGTTTCAGATTCTAAGTAATTCTTCAGGAATTATTTGATAATTAATTATTAATTACTAATGGGTTCCCTATGTTTTCACTTTAGAATACTGTTTCAGATTCTAAGTAATTCTTCAGGACTTATTTGAAACTCTTTATTAACTACTAATGGGTTCCCTATGTTTTCACTTTAGAATACTGCTTCAGATTCTAAGTAATTCCTGAGGAATTATCTAATAATTCAGCCTGATCTCACAATCTAAACGTACATATTTAGACGTAAATTAAAACTGTCCAATATGTATGTGCCTTTACGTATTTACAGTGTCGTTTAAGTATTATCTGGGCGTAATTACGGGTTCGATACGTAACTAAATTTACGTAAAAACAACCTCAAATACGTATAGATAGAACGTTTTCTCTGACCAGTCAGTTATCCATAGAAGCTCATGAAGCTGCTTTTCAATGGAATCGGATTATTATTGGGTTTTTTTCCCCCTTTTTATAATTTTTTTTTGATAAATGTAAGATCCCTAAACCCCACCCGAACCTAAACCTACCCATTTTATTCACAATGTTAAAAGAATAAAACATAATAAAACATAATTTTAGTAAAAAATATAACATTAAAACGTTATTTTGAGCCACTAACGTTAATCCTACACCTACCCATAAACCTACCAATAACCATTTCTTAAAACTACATAATGTTACTGTTATAAATAAACAAATAACAGACAAAAAAACATAACATTAATCATTTATTCTTTGCGAAAATATCAAAAGTGTTTGAAGGTTTTAAGGTTTCAAAGTGTAGTCTCGTTTAACATTATGTAATCCCCGAAACGAGTTTGCAGCATGCACAGAAATGTTATTTTAACGCATTCTCATCCCAAGGCGTCATATACTGACCCTCTTGACATTTCGTCAACATCCTACGCATATGGCACCCTCTAGCGTCAATATGAGACACAGATTATGGGTTAAGGTTAGGGTTAGGGTTAGACCGCTAGGAGGCGCCTTTTGGCCCATTTTTATCTGCTTCTAATTTTGACGCTAGAGGGTGCCATGTGCGTAGGATGTTGACGAAATGTCAAAAGGGTCAGTATATGACGCCTTGGGATGAGAACGGTCTGGTTATTTCCTATTAGGTAGATAAGTAAAGTGCTTTCAATAAATTCACAAAAAAACATGTATTAATATGACAAATACAACAGATTTAAATCATTAAAGCCACAATTTTAATATGAATACATGGGAATTCATATACATTCACACTTTACGTTAGATTATTTACGTTTTTTTAGCTGCTAACACGTAAGTATTTTTACGTTTTACTGCTATAAATACGTCAAGGTTTTTATGTGCATGAAAACGTAAGTAAATGTACGTGTGGTAGAACCACATTTACCATAAAATTACACACGTATTCTCATGAGATCACGTTGCAGCTGAATAATTCTTTATTAATTACTAATGGGTTCTCAAAATTTTCACTTTAGAATAGGCCTAATGTTTCAGGTTCAAAATAAGTCCTTCAGAATTATTTGATAATTAATTATTAATTACTAATGGGTTCCCTATGTTTTCACTTTAGAATACTGTTTCAGATTCTAAGTAATTCTTCAGGAATTATCTAATATTTTTTTATTAATTACTAATGGGTTCCCAACATTTCCACTTTAGAATAGGCCTAATGTTTCAGGTTCAAAATAAGTCCTGCATAATTATTTGTTCATTAATTATTAATTACTAATGGGTTGTCTATGTTTTCACTTTAGAATACTGTTTCAGATTCTAAGTAATCCTTGAGGAATTATCTGATAATTCTTTATTAATTACTAATGGGTTCCCAATATTTTCACTTTAGAATAGGTCTAATGTTTCAGGTTCAAAATAAGTCCTGCAGAATTATTTGATAAATCTTTATTAATTACAAATTGGATACCTGTATTTTCACTTTTCCTCAGGCTTTGCCTTACATACAGAAATTGAATTAATGATAATGTGGTATATGCTGAGGAGGCACACATACAGTATTGTATATAAAATATAAAAAACTAAGGTAAGTTATCGCAAGGCACTGGAGTCATGGTGGGGTTCCTACTGGAAGCTGATTTTTTTACAAAACACACTCACAAAACAATTTACTACACAGGCAAAACCTCTATAAAATGTACTGCATTTATTAATATTGCATTTTCATACTACTACTAATATTGCTAATAACATTTTTATGAAAGGGTCACAATTCAATGTAATTGTGTAAAACTGTTCATTAGTAGTTACTTCATAGTTATTTTTCTTGAACCCTAACTAGTAGATAATTAATAGTAGTTCTTCAGGAGGTATGACAAAATACATTAGTTATTGATTAGCTAACTGTTACTTAACATAATCATAAAATTATATTACATACTGATTAATTAACACATCTTCCTTAGTAGTTAACAGTAGTGAGTTAAGTGTTAATGAATAATCACCTGTTAGTTCTTCAATAATTCCTTATTAGTAATGTAGTAAGTAAGAAACAGTATTCTAAAGTGTTACCACTTATGTTACTGCTTCAGTTCTCAGGATTGTCAGTATAGAGCTTCTGAGAGCACTAATGTTTAGTTAGTGGTTTTGGTGAAACGAAGCTAAAACAAGCCCACATATGCAATACAGCTTATCTCTCAGTGAGAGAATATAGCTTTTTACAATGTTAACTGCAAAACTTGCCAACATGAAAGATCTCTCTGACTAATGGACTAATGTGCTTTTTGCAATTTAGAAACACAGTTTTTAATGTGTTACATGTTGTATGCACATAAACTTATGTTACAGCTTCAGTGCTCAGAATTGTCAGTATAGAGCTACTTAGAGCACAAATGTTAAGATAGTGGTTCTGGTGAAACGATGCTAAACAAGCCCACATATGCAATACAGCTTATCTCTCAGTGAGAGAATGTAGCTTCTTACAATGTTAACTGCAAAACTTGCCAACATGAAAGATCTCTCTGACTAATGAACTAATGTGCTTTTTGCAATGGAGAAACACAGTTTTTATTGTTTTACATGTTCTATGCACATAAACTTATGTTACTGCTTCAGTTCTCAGGATTGTCAGTATAGAGCTTCTGAGAGCACTAATTCTTAGTTAGTGGTTCTGGTGAAACGAAGCTAAAACAAGCCCAAATATGCAATACAGCTTATCTCTCAGTGAGAGAATGTAGCTTCTTACAATGTTAACTGCAAAACTTGCCAACATGAAAGATCTCTCTGACTAATGAACTAATATGCTTTTTGCAATGGAGAAACACAGTTTTTAATGTGTTACATGTTTTATGCACATAAACTTATGTTACAGATTCAGTGCTCAGGATTGTCAGTATGTAGCTTCTGAGAGCACTAATGTTTAGTTAATGGTTCTGGTGAAACGAAGCTAAAACAAGCCCACATATGCAATACAGCTTATCTCTCAGTGAGAGAATGTAGCTTCTTACAATGTTAACTGCAAAACTTGCTGTGACGTCCCTGAGTCTCCTGATCCCATTGGTCCTGGACGTGGGAGTTCCTGATTGGTCTTCCTCATCCTAATTGATAATCAGTTGTGTATAAAAGAGTGTTGTGTCTTGTTTAGAGTGTGCACTCCATGGGGATACTCTCCTCATGAGTGGCTCATTGTGTTTTGCTTACACATGTTGTCAATATTTTGTTTTCCCTTAACCCTAGACTTTTGTTTATTATTATTATTATTGTTACTGTTTGTTATATGTTTAACTCAATAAATCTTATTTTTGAATGAACATTTCCGTTTGATCCCTCTTTTGTGTTATGGCTTGAGCTGGTCGTAACACTTGCCAACATGAAAGATGTCTCTGACTAATGAACTAATGTGTTTTTTGCAATGCAGAAACACAGTTTTTAATGTTTTACATGTTCTATGCACATGAACTTATGTTTCAGATTCAGTGCTCAGGATTGTCAGTATATAGCTTCTGAGAGCACTAATGTTTAGTTAGTGGTTTTGGTGAAACGATGCTAAACAAGCCCACATATGCAATACAGCTTATCTCTCAGTGGGAGAATGTAGCTTCTTACAATGTTAACTGCAAAACTTGCCAACATGAAAGATATCTCTGACTAATGAAGTAATGTGCTTTTTGCAATGGAGAAACACAGTTTTTATTGTTTTACATGTTCTATGTGCATAAACTTATGTTACAGCTTCAGTTGTCAGGATTGTCAGTATAGAGCTTCTGAGAGCACTAATTTTTAGCTAGTGTTTCTGGTGAAACGAAGCTAAAACAAGCCCACATATGCAATACAGCTTATCTCTCAGTGAGAGAATGTAGCTTTTTACAATGTTAACTGCAAAACTTGCCAACATGAAAGATCTCTCTGACTAATGAACTAATGTGCTTTTTGCAATGTAGAAACACAGTTTTTAATGTGTTACATGTTTTATGCACTTAAACTTATGTTACAGCTTCAGTGCTCAGGATTGTCAGTATAGAGCTACTTTGAGCACTAATGTTAAGTTAGTGGTTCTGGTGAAACGATGCTAAACAAGCCCACATATGCAATACAGCTTATCTCTCAGTGAGAGAATGTAGCTTCTTACAATGTTAACTGCAAAACTTGCCAACATGAAAGATGTCTCTGACTAATGAACTAATGTGTTTTTTGCAATGCAGAAACACAGTTTTTAATGTTTTACATGTTCTATGCGCATAAACTTATGTTACAGCTTCAGTTCTCAGGATTGTCAGTATAGAGCTTCTGAGAGCACTAATTTTTAGTTAGTGGTTCTGGTGAAACGAAGCTAAAACAAGCCCAAATATGCAATACAGCTTATCTCTCAGTGAGAGAATGTAGCTTCTTACAATGTTAACTGCAAAACTTGCCAACACGAAAGATCTCTCTGACTAATGAACTAATGTGCTTTTTGCAATGGAGAAACACAGTTTTTATTGTTTTACATGTTCTATGCACATAAACTTATGTTACTGCTTCAGTTCTCAGGATTGTCAGTATAGAGCTTCTGAGAGCACTAATTTTTAGTTAGTGGTTCTGGTGAAATTAAGCTAAAACAAGCCCAAATATGCAATACAGCTTATCTCTCAGTGAGAGAATGTAGCTTCTTACAATGTTAACTGCTAAACTTGCAAACATGAAAGATCTCTCTGACTAATGAACTAATAGCTTCTGAGAGCACTAATGTTTAGTTAGTGGTTTTGGTGAAACGAAGCTAAAACAAGCCCACATATGCAATACAGCTTATCTCTCAGTGAGAGAATATAGCTTTTTACAATGTTAACTGCAAAACTTGCCAACATGAAAGATCTCTCTGACTAATGGACTAATGTGCTTTTTGCAATTTAGAAACACAGTTTTTAATGTGTTACATGTTGTATGCACATAAACTTATGTTACAGCTTCAGTGCTCAGAATTGTCAGTATAGAGCTACTTAGAGCACAAATGTTAAGATAGTGGTTCTGGTGAAACGATGCTAAACAAGCCCACATATGCAATACAGCTTATCTCTCAGTGAGAGAATGTAGCTTCTTACAATGTTAACTGCAAAACTTGCCAACATGAAAGATATCTCTGACTAATGACTAATGTGCTTTTTGCAATGAAGAAACACAGTTTTTAATGTGTTACATGTTTTATGCACATAAACTTATGTTACAGCTTCAGTGCTCAGGATTGTCAGTATAGAGCTACTGAGAGCACTAATGTTTAGTTAGTGGTTTCTGGTGAAATGAAGCTAAAACAAGCCCACATATGCAATACAGCTTATCTGTCAGTGAGAGAATGTAGCTTTTTACAATGTTAACTGCAAAACTTGCCAACATGAAAGATCTCTCTGACTAATGAACTAATGTGTTTTTTGCAATGCAGAAAAACAGTTTTTAATCTGTTACATATTCTATGCACATAAACTTATGTTACAGATTCAGTGCTCAGGATTGTCAGTATAGAGCTTCTGAGAGCACTAATGTTTAGTTAGTGGTTCTGGTGAAACGAAGCTAAAACAAGCCCACATATGCAATACAGCTTATCTCTCAGTGAGAGAATGTAGCTTTTTACAATGTTAACTGCAAAACTTGCAAACATGAAAGATCTCTCTGACTAATGAACTAATGTGCTTTTGGCAATGAAGAAACACAGTCTTTAATGTGTTACATTTTTTATGCACATAAGCTTATGTTACAGCTTCAGTGCTCAGGATTGTCAGTATAGAGCTACTGAGAGCATTAATGTTTAGTTAGAGCTTCAATGCTCAAGATTGTCAGTTTACAGGTTTCTGGGACCACTAATGTTCAAATAGTGCTTCTGTTCAAATGAACTGCAAACTAGCCCAAATCTGCTTAAAACCTTCTCTCTTAACTAGAGAAAGCTGCTTCATTCACAATGTTCAGTGCAAAACTTGCCAAACTGAAAGATGCTTATGTCTAATGAAATAAAATGTTTTTTTTTTGCAATGCAGTGATACAGTTTCTAATGTGTTAGAAGTTATATGCACAAAATCTTAAGTTAGAGCTTCAATGCTCAAGATTGTCAGTTTACAGGTTTCTGGGACCACTAATGTTCAAATAGTGCTTCTGTTCAAATGAACAGCAAACTAGCCCAAATCTGCTTAAAACGTACTCGGTTACTAAACGGCGCTACGGGAAAAGTCTCTTTTCACGAAATACTGAAGCAAAAAATTATCCTTAATTTTGTATTTTTGTAAAGCGCATTTGCAGCAGTACACAGCCATAGGCGAGACGGCTCGTTCGCTCATTGGCTTGTTCTGCGGCAACTGCACAGCCTATCGAGCGGAGGCTGATGCAACATCATACCAATAAGGGCGCTTCGCGCCCTTCTTGCCACTTCCCGCCGAAACGGGTGTGGCCCAACCTATAAATGGAGCTCGAAAAGGCTGACTCACCTGATTTATTTCATCGCCGAAGCGAACCAGAGTGAATCGTACGCACGGCAGAGAACGCAGTACTCGTTCGCTCTTCTAGAGAGAACCGAGGTTACGTTTAGTAACCGAGTACGTTCTCTTACGAGAGCTCTCACGTACTGCGTCTTAGCTAAGACGCTACGGGAACCCAATGTAAAACGCCGTGCACACAGGGATCACACACCAATAAACCTGAAGCAACGCCCAGGATTTACAGTGCACAGTCACCTGAGGGACTCCCAGAGAGTCCAGGACAGAAAAGGGGGAAAGCCCTCCGTCCCATATCTAGCAGCATCCGTAGATGCGGCAATATGACATCACACAGTCGAGGCAAGGCCTGACCAATGTGGCAATGCGGGTCTTACGCAATACTGCCCATATAACAGTCGGCAGCGCATAGCGCTCGTGAACTCAGAATTCCCCTCAGGGCCCTGATTCGACTATACCGACAGCAGCCTTGCTTGCAAGGCGGGAACCTCCAGGTTATAGAACCTGATAAATGTAGACGGCGAGGCCCAACCTGCCGCCATACATATATCCTGCAAGGAGATCCCAGTAGACCACGCCCACGACGAGGCGACGCCTTTTGTGGAGTGTGCTCTGATGCCCAACGGGCACTGAAGGCCCCTGGAAGCGTAAGCTAACGCTATGGCGTCAACTATCCATCTGGATAGAGTCTGTCTCGAAACAGCCATTCCCTTGGAACGTCCACCGAACGAGACAAACAGCTACTCCGTCTGCCGAAAGGCAGCAGAGCGAGACACATAAGCTCTTAAAACCCTGACAGGGCAAAGAAGACTCGAGTCTCCATCCTCCCCTGACACCTGCAGGGCAGACAGGGCAATAACCTGAGCCCGAAATGGTGTGTTGAGGGATTTCGGCACATAACCGTGCCTAGGTTTGAGTATGACTCTTGAGTCATTGGGCCCAAACTCCAAGCACGACTGGCTCACCGAGAGCGCGTGCAAATCACCCACACGCTTCACAGAAGCGAGAGCCAACAAGAATACTGTCTTGAACGACAGATGCTGAAGACTAACCGATTCGATAGGCTCAAAAGGGGGACCCTTCAAGGCCTCCAAAACCGCCGCGAGGTCCCACATAGGGACTCACGGAGGTCTGGGAGGATTCAGCCTCCTAGCTCCTCTGAGGAACCGGATGACTAAATCGTTCCTTCCTATTGACTGACCGGACGCCGTTTCAGAAAACGCCGCGATGGCCGCCACATAAACTTTGAGCGTGGATGGGGCTCTGCCCTTATCCAACAGCTCCTGTAGGAAGGAGAGGACCTCCGTCACCTCACAACTAAGGGGTGAATAACCTCGAGCTGTGCACCAGCTGGAGAACACCGACCACTTCGAGGCATACAGACGTCGTGTCGACGGAGCTCTAGCCTGAGTGATGGTATTTAGCACTCCCACTGCGAGATCAGCGGGTAACCGTTGAGTGCCCACACATGGAGGGACCACAACTCCGGTTGAGGGTGCCAAATCGAGCCCCTGGCCTGCGAGAGGAGGTCCCTCCTCAACAGTACCGGCCACGGGGCGACATCTGCTAACTGCATCAAATCTGGGAACCATGGTTGGTTCTTCCAAAGAGGTGCTACAAGCAGTATTGAACATCTCGTTTCTCTCACCCGTTCTATCACCTGCGGAAGGAGGGAGACGGGAGGGAACGCATAAAGCGGGCAGCACGGCCATCTCCGTGACAGCGCGCTTTCGTTCTTGGAAAAGAACGCGGGGCAGTGAGCATTTTCGTGGGACGCAAAGAGGTCCACCTCCGCCATGCCAAATCTCTCCCACAACAGCCGGACTGTTTGCGGGTGTAGAGACCATTCGCCCGTAGGAACATTGCCTCTGGACAGCCTGTCTGGACCCAGATTCTGCAGTCCAGGCACATGCACTGCTCTCAGCGAGCGCACGTTGCGCTGAGCCCAAACCAGGAGGCGTTCCGTCAGCCTGTACAGGTTTCGGGACCTGAGACCGCCCTGACGATTTATGTAGGACACCACAGACATGTTGTCCGAACGGACTACGACGTGGTGATCCTGGATATGGGGACAAAAGCGCGTCAGCGCGTTCTCCACTGCCAGCATTTCCAGGCAGTTGATATGATGGAGCTTTCCCGTTCTGACCATAGACCAAAGGACGGTCTGCCTTCGAGCAGCGCTCCCCATCCCGAAGTGGAGGCGTCCGTCCACACCATTTTCACACCCGGGGAAGTCCCCAGGCTTACACCTGATCGGTACCAGCTGTTCGCTGTCCAAGGTGCTAGAGCCGCAACACAGCTCTGATCGACCTTGAAATGCAGCCGGCCAGACGCCCACGCTCTGCGCGGCACCCGAGCCTTCAGCCAAAAGTGCAGGGGGCGCATGCGGAGCAGGCCCAGCCGCAGAACCGGAGATGCTGAGGCCATGAGACCCAGCATCTTTTGACAGTGTTTGAGCGACACGGTCGCGCCGCAGCGGAAAGAACTCGCTGCGTGCTGAATGCCCATCGCGTGCTGTGGTGACAGCCGCGCCGTCATGGAACACGAGTTCAGAACTATACCCAGAAACAGGATCATCTGACTGGTGTTCAGCGAACTCTTCGCCCAATTGACACTGAGGCCGAGCTTCTCGAGGTGATCGAGTAAAACGGCTCCGCTCGTGATCGGGCCAGAACAAGCCAGTCGTCCAAATAATTCAGCACTCGTATGCCTCTGAGTCTGAGAGGAGCGAGCGCTGCATCCATGCACCTCGTAAACGTACGAGGAGCTACGGACAAGCCGAATGGCAGGACTGTAAACTGGTATGCCTGGCCCTCGAAGGCGAATCTCAAATATCGCCTGTGGTTTGACGCTATCTGTATTTGAAAATACGCGTCCTTCAGATCTATTGACATGAACCAGTCCCCTCTGCGAATCTGCGCGAGGAGCTTCCTGGTCGTGAGCATTTTGAAACTGCGTTTCATCAATGCTTTGTTCAGCTGTCTTAGATCCAGTATGGGCCTGAGACCCCCGTCTCTCTTGGGCACCAGAAAGTATCTGCTGTACAGCCCCCCCTCGCTTTGAGCTTGAGACACAGGCTCTACAGCCCCTTTGCTCAACAGTTTTGATATTTCGGCCCGAAGTATGTGTGCTACTTCTGTTTTGACCATAGTTTCGACGCGCGCTGAAAAGCGCGGTGGGCGTCGAGAAAACTGTAGTGAGTAGCCTCTCTTTATAATGCCTAGCACCCAATCCGAAACCCCTGGAAGCGCTGACCATGCATCTGCATGAATGGCTAAGGGCTGGATGCGAAACGCGCTCTGTTGACTGGGCAACGGCGGCGCTCGAGTGTGCTGCACATCTGAGGCGGGGAGCGCGCTGATCACAGCGGGCAGATTGCTCTTCCTCGACCCCGTTCCAGTGCTTAACCGACTGGGGGGAGGCTGAGCGGGTCCCATGGGACTCGATATATCTGCGAGTAACCGTGGGCTGCATGTGTGCACTTTTACCACTTTCAACTCGCTGTCTGCCTGTGCAGAATGTACGTGCACGGGCCTCGTTTTTACAGAAGCCCCGCGCCGTATGCGACATAGTGTATGTGGACACTGGGAAGTGGGCACGTTTACTATGCGGCGCGCTCGACCGATCCGTGTCGATCTTATGTGCGCTAGCCCTGTGTGCAGGGCTGTGCTTACATGTGGAGATGGGCACTGGGTAGTGGGCATCGTCACTGCATTTATAGCACCATCGGCCATGGCCGGACGAGCGTGCACGGGTTTCGTTTTTACAGAAACCACATGACGCATGTGACATAGTAATTGTGGGCACTGAGGGGTGGGCACGTTTACTATGCAGTGTGCGCGACCGACTTGAGTCGACATTATGGGTGCAGGCCCTGCGTGCAGGGCTGTGCTTACATGTGGAGAAGGGCACTGAGCAGTGGGCATCATCACAACATTTATAGCACCATCGGCCGTGGCCGGAACACCAGAAAAAACACTCTTTTTGTGAAACATCTGGGTAGCTGTGATAACGGCTTTTGTGTGCAGGCAAGCGGGCACTCGTGCAGGCTTGCGCATTGCAGAAGACACTGAGGCAGTCACAACTCTTGGAACTGCAACAGCGGCGCGCTTGGGTGAGAGCTCGGCCGCAGCGGAACTCGAACACCGGCGCTTTCCCAGCAGTGCTAGGATGCTTTCGGGGCTTCTGGCTTCACCGCAATCCGAAGCGAACCAGAGTGAATCGTACGCACGGCAGAGAACGCAGTACTCGTTCGCTCTTCTAGAGAGAACCGAGGTTACGTTTAGTAACCGAGTACGTTCTCTTACGAGAGCTCTCTCGTACTGCGTCTTAGCTAAGATGCTACGGGAACCCAATGTAAAACGCCGTGCGCGCAGGGATCACACACCAATAAACCTGAAGCAACGCCCAGGATTTACAGTGCACAGTCACCTGAGGGACTCCCAGAGAGTCCAGGACAGAAAAGGGGGAAAGCCCTCCGTCCCATATCTAGCAGCATCCGTAGATGCGGCAATATGACATCACACAGTCGAGGCAAGGCCTGACCAATGTGGCAATGCGGGTCTTACGCAATACTGCCCATATAACAGTCGGCAGCGCATAGCGCTCGTGAACTCAGAATTCCCCTCAGGGCCCTGATTCGACTATACCGACAGCAGCCTTGCTTGCAAGGCGGGAACCTCCAGGTTAAAGAACCTGATAAATGTAGACGGCGAGGCCCAACCCGCCGCCATACATATATCCTGCAAGGAGATCCCAGTAGACCACGCCCACGACGAGGCGACGCCTCTTGTGGAGTGTGCTCTGACGCCCAACGGGCACTGAAGGCCCCTGGAAGCGTAAGCTAACGCTATGGCGTCAACTATCCATCTGGATAGAGTCTGTCTCGAAACAGCCATTCCCTTGGAACGTCCACTGAACGAGACAAACTGCTGCTCCGTCTGCCGAAAGGCAGCAGAGCGAGACACATAAGCTCTTAAAACCCTGACAGGGCAAAGAAGACTCGAGTCTCCATCCTCCCCTGACACCGGCAGGGCAGACAGGGCAATAACCTGAGCCCGAAATGGTGTGTTGAGGGATTTTTGCACATAACCGTGCCTAGGTTTGAGTATGACTCTTGAGTCATTGGGCCCAAACTCCAAGCACGACTGGCTCACAGAGAGTGCGTGCAAATCACCCACACGCTTCACAGAAGCGAGAGCCAACAAGAATACTGTCTTGAACGACAGATGCTGAAGGCTAACCGATTGGATAGGCTCAAAAGGGGGACCCTTCAAGGCCTCCAAAACCGCCGCGAGGTCCCACATAGGGACTCACGGAGGTCTGGGAGGATTCAGCCTCCTAGCTCCTCTGAGGAACCGGATGACTAAATCGTTCCTTCCTATTGACTGACCGGACGCCGTTTCAGAAAACGCCGCGATGGCCGCCACATAAACTTTGAGCGTGGATGGGGCTCTGCCCTTATCCAACAGCTCCTGTAGGAAGGAGAGGACCTCCGTCACCTCACAACTAAGGGGTGAATAACCTCGAGCTGTGCACCAGCTGGAGAACACCGACCACTTCGAGGCATACAGACGTTGTGTCGACGGAGCTCTAGCCTGAGTGATGGTATTTAGCACTCCCACTGCGAGATCAGCGGGTAACCGTTGAGTGCCCACACATGGAGGGACCACAACTCCGGTTGAGGGTGCCAAATCGAGCCCCTGGCCTGCGAGAGGAGGTCCCTCCTCAACAGTACCGGCCACGGGGCGACATCTGCTAACTGCATCAAATCTGGGAACCATGGTTGGTTCTTCCACAGAGGTGCTACAAGCAGTATTGAACATCTCATTTCTCTCACCCGTTCTATCACCTGCGGAAGGAGGGAGACGGGAGGGAACGCATAAAGCGGTTAGCACGGCCATCTCCGTGACAGCGCGCTTTCGTTCTTGGAAAAGAACGCGGGGCAGTGAGCGTTTTCGTGGGACGCAAAGAGGTCCACCTCCGCCATGCCAAATCTCTCCCACAACAGCCGGACTGTTTGCGGGTGTAGAGACCATTCGCCCGTAGGAACATTGCCTCTGGACAGCCTGTCTGGACCCAGATTCTGCAGTCCAGGCACATGCACTGCTCTCAGCGAGCGCACGTTGCGCTGAGCCCAAACCAGGAGGCGTTCCGTCAGCCTGTACAGGTTTCGGGACCCGAGACCGCCCTGGCGATTTATGTAGGACACCACGGACATGTTGTCCGAACGGACTACGACGTGGTGATCCTTGATATGGGGACAGAAGCGCGTCAGCGCGTTCTCCACTGCCAGCATTTCCAGGCAGTTGATATGATGGAGCTTTTCCCGTTCTGACCATAGGCCAAAGGACGGTCTGCCTTCGAGCAGCGCTCCCCATCCCGAAGTGGAGGCGTCCGTCGACACCATTTTCACACCCGGGGAAGTCCCCAGGCTTACACCTGATCGGTACCAGCCGTTCGCTGTCCAAGGTGCTAGAGCCGCAACACAGCTCTGATCGACCTTGAAATGCAGCCGGCCAGACGCCCACGCTCTGTGCGGCACCCGAGCCTTCAGCCAAAACTGCAGGGGGCGCATGCGGAGCAGGCCCAGCCGCAGAACCGGAGATGCTGAGGCCATGAGACCCAGCATCTTTTGACAGTGTTTGAGCGACACGGTCGCGCCGCAGCGGAAAGAACTCGCTGCGCGCTGAATGCCCATCGCGCGCTGTGGTGACAGCCGCGCCGTCATGGAACACGAGTTCAGAACTATACCCAGAAACAGGATTATCTGACTGGGGTTCAGCGAACTCTTCGCCCAATTGACACTGAAGCCAAGCTTCTCGAGGTGATCGAGTAAAACGGCCCTGTGGTCCACGAGCTCCGCTCGCGATCGGGCCAGAACCAGCCAGTCATCCAAATAATTCAGCACTCGTATGCCTCTGAGTCTGAGAGGAGCGAGCGCTGCATCCATGCACCTCGTAAACGTTCGAGGAGCTATGGACAAGCCGAATGGCAGGACTGTAAACTGGTATGCCTGGCCCTCGAAGGCGAATCTCAAATATCGCCTGTGGTTTGACGCTATCTGTATTTGAAAATACGCGTCCTTCAGATCTATTGACATGAACCAGTCCCCACTGCGAACCTGCGCGAGGAGCTTCCTGGTCGTGAGCATTTTGAAACTGCGTTTCATCAATGCCTTGTTCAGCTGTCTTAGATCCAGTATGGGCCTGAGACCCCCGTCTCTCTTGGGCACCAGAAAGTATCTGCTGTACAGCCCCCCCTCGCTTTGAGCTTGAGACACAGGCTCTACAGCCCCTTTGCTCAACAGTTTTGATATTTCGGCCCGAAGTATGTGTGCTACTTCTGTTTTGACCATAGTTTCGACGCGCGCTGAAAAGCGCGGTGGGCGTCGAGAAAACTGTAGTGAGTAGCCTCTCTTTATAATGCCTAGCACCCAATCCGAACACATACACGATATAACAGAATAAGGATGTAAAGGATATGGGCGCCGGATAGCGCAGCAGGAACGGCAGTGGAAGGCGGCGATGCCAGAGGCTTCAGGATGGCTCGTCCTGCTGATATGCTCTTCCAGACGGCGCTTGCTTCCTCGTGCTCCAGCGATGCGTGAGCTTCGATGAAGAGATGAAAAATCAGGTGAGTCAGCCTTTTCCACACCCGTTTCGGTGGGAAGTGGCAAGAAGGGCGCGAAGCGCCCTTATTGGTCTGATGTTGCATCAGCCTCCGCTCGATAGGCTGTGCAGTTGCCGCAGAACAAGCCAATGAGCGAACGAGCCGCCTCGCCTATGGCTGTGTACTGCTGCAAATGCGCTTTACAAAAATAAAAAATTAAGGATAATTTTTTGCTTCAGTATTTCGTGAAAAGAGACTTTTCCCGTAGCGTCTTAGCTAAGACGCAGTACGAGAGAGCTCTCGTAAGAGAACCTTCTCTCTCAATGAGAGAAAGCTGCTACATTCAATGTTTAGTGCAAAACTTGCCAAACTGAAAGATGCTTATGTCTTATCAAATATAATGTTTTTTGCAATGCAGTGAGACAGATTCTAATGTGTTAGAAGTTATATGCACAAAATCTTATGTTAGAGCTTCAATGCTCAAGATTGTCAGTTTACAGGTTTCTGAGACCACTAATGTTCAAATAGTGCTTCTGTTCAAATGAACTGCAAACTAGCCCAAATCTGCTTAAAACCTTCTCTCTCAATGAGAGAAAGCTGCTTCAATTCAATGTTTAGTGCAAGACTTGCCAAACTGAAAGATGCTTATGTCTAAAGAAATAAAATGTTTTTTGCAATGCAGTGAGACAGTTTCTAATGTGTTAGAAGTTATATGCACAAAATCTTATGTTAGACCTTCAATGCTCAAGATTGTCAGTTTACAGGTTTCTGGGACCACTAATGTTCAAATAGTGCTTCTGTTCAAATGAACTGCAAACTAGCCCAAATCTGCTTAAAAACTTCTCTCTCAATTAGAGAAAGCTGCTTCATTCAATGTTCAGTGCAAAACTTGCCAAACTGAAAGATGCTTATGTCATATCAAATATAATGTTTTTACAATGCAGTAAAACAGTTTATAAACAAGTTATATGCGCAAAATCTTATGTTAGACGTTCTATGCACAAAAACTTATGTTAGGACTTCAATGCTCAAGATTGTCAGATTACAGGTTTCTGAGACCAGTAATGTTGAAATACTGCTTCTGTTCAAATGAAGTGAAATCCAGCCCAAATCTGCTCAAAAGCTTATCTCTCTGTTAGATAGAGCTGCATCATTCAATGTTCAGTGCAAATCTTGCCAAACTAAAAGATGCTTATGTCTTATGAAATAAAATGATTTCTGCAATGCAGTGAGACAGTTTTTAATGTGTTAGAAGTTATATGCACAAAAACATATGTTAGGACTTCAATGCTCAAGATTTTCAGTTTAGAGGTTTCTGAGACCAGTAATGTTAAAATAGTGCTTCTGTTGAAATGAAGTGAAATCTAGCCCAAATCTGCTCAAAAGCTTGTCTCTCTAAGAGAGAAAGCTGCTTCATTCAATATTCAATGCAAATCTTGCCAAACTGAAAGATGCTTATGCCTTATGAAATACAATGTTTTTGCAATGCTGTAAGACAGTTTTTAATGTGTTAGAAGTTATATGCACAAAACCTTATGTTAGGACTTCAATTGCTCAAGATTGTCAGTTTACAGGTTTCTGAGACCAGTAATGTTGAAATAGTGCTTCTGTTCAAATGAAGTGAAATCTAGCCCAAATCTGCACAAAAGCTTGTGTCTCTGTGAGATAGAGCTGTTTCATTCAATATTCAGTGCAAATCTTGCCAAACTGAAAGATGCTTATGCCTTATGAAATAAAATTATTTCTGCAATGCTGTAAGACAGTTTTTAATGTGTTAGCCGTTATATGCACAAAAACTTATGTTAGGATTTCAATGCTCAAGATTGTCAGTTTACAGTTTTCTGAGACCAGTAATGTTAAAATACTGCTTCTGTTCAAATGAAGTGAAATCTAGCCCAAATCTGCTCAAAAGCTTATCTCTCTGTGAGATAGAGCTGTTTCATTCAATATTCAGTGCAAATCTTGCCAAACTGAAAGATGCTTAGGCCTTATGAAATACAATGTTTTTGCAATGCTGTAAGACAGTTTTTAATGTGTTAGACGTTATATGCACAAAAACTTATGTTAGGACTTCAATGCTCAAGATTGTCAGTTTACAGGTTTCTGAGACCAGTAATGTTGAAATACTGCTTCTGTTCAAATGAAGTGAAATCCAGCCCAAATCTGCTCAAAAGCTTATCTCTCTGTGAGATAGAGCTGTTTCATTCAATATTCAGTGCAAATCTTGCCAAACTGAAAGATGCTTATGCCTTATGTAATACAATGTTTTTGCAATGCTGTAAGACAGTTTTTAATGTGTTAGAATTTATATGCACAAAAACTTATGTTAGGACTTCAATGCTCAAGATGGTCAGTTTACAGGGTTCTGAGACCAGTAATGTTAAAATAGTGCTTCTGTTGAAATGATGTGAAATCTAGCCCAAATCTGCTCAAAAGCTTGTCTCTCTATGAGAGAAAGCTGCTTCATTCAATATTCAGTGCAAATCTTGCCAAACTGAAAGATGCTTATGCCTTATGAAATACAATGTTTTTGCAATGCTGTAAGACAGTTTTTAATGTGTTAGAAGTTATATGCACAAAACCTTATGTTAGGACTTCAATTGCTCAAGATTGTCAGTTTACAGGTTTCTGAGACCAGTAATGTTGAAATAGTGCTTCTGTTCAAATGAAGTGAAATCTAGCCCAAATCTGCACAAAAGCTTGTGTCTCTGTGAGATAGAGCTGTTTCATTCAATATTCAGTGCAAATCTTGCCAAACTGAAAGATGCTTATGCCTTATGAAATAAAATTATTTCTGCAATGCTGTAAGACAGTTTTTAATGTGTTAGCCGTTATATGCACAAAAACTTATGTTAGGACTTCAATGCTCAAGATTGTCAGTTTACAGTTTTCTGAGACCAGTAATGTTAAAATACTGCTTCTGTTCAAATGAAGTGAAATCTAGCCCAAATCTGCTCAAAAGCTTATCTCTCTGTGAGATAGAGCTGTTTCATTCAATATTCAGTGCAAATCTTGCCAAACTGAAAGATGCTTATGCCTTATGAAATACAATGTTTTTGCAATGCTGTAAGACAGTTTTTAATGTTATAGAAGTTATATGCACAAAAACTTATGTTAGGACTTCAATGCTGAAGATTGTCAGTTTACAGGTTTCTGAGACCAGTAATGTTGAAATACTGCTTCTGTTCAAATGAAGTGAAATCTAGCCCAAATCTGCTCAAAACCTTGTCTCTCTGTGAGATAGAGCTGCTTCATTCAATATTCAGTGCAAATCTTGCCAAACTGAAAGATGCTTTTGTCTTACGAAATAAAATTATTTCTGCAATGCTGTGAGACAGTTTTTAATGTGTTAGAAGTTATATGCACAAAAACTTATGTTAGGACTTCAATGCTCAAGATTGTCAGTTTACAGGTTTCTGAGACCAGTAATGTTGAAATAGTGCTTCTGTTCAAATGAAGTGAAATCTAGCCCAAATCTGCACAAAAGCTTGTGTCTCTGTGAGATAGAGCTGTTTCATTCAATATTCAGTGCAAATCTTGCCAAACTGAAAGATGCTTATGCCTTATGAAATAAAATTATTTCTGCAATGCTGTAAGACAGTTTTTAATGTGTTAGCCGTTATATGCACAAAAACTTATGTTAGGACTTCAATGCTCAAGATTGTCAGTTTACAGTTTTCCGAGACCAGTAATGTTAAAATACTGCTTCTGTTCAAATGAAGTGAAATCTAGCCCAAATCTGCTCAAAAGCTTATCTCTCTGTGAGATAGAGCTGTTTCATTCAATATTCAGTGCAAATCTTGCCAAACTGAAAGATGCTTATGCCTTATGAAATACAATGTTTTTGCAATGCTGTAAGACAGTTTTTAATGTGTTAGAAGTTATATGCACAAAAACTTATGTTAGGACTTCAATGCTGAAGATTGTCAGTTTACAGGTTTCTGAGACCAGTAATGTTGAAATACTGCTTCTGTTCAAATGAAGTGAAATCTAGCCCAAATCTGCTCAAAACCTTGTCTCTCTGTGAGATAGAGCTGCTTCATTCAATATTCAGTGCAAATCTTGCCAAACTGAAAGATGCTTTTGTCTTACGAAATAAAATTATTTCTGCAATGCTGTGAGACAGTTTTTAATGTGTTAGAAGTTATATGCACAAAAACTTATGTTAGGACTTCAATGCTCAAGATTGTCAGTTTACAGGTTTCTGAGACCAGTAATGTTAAAATAGTGCTTCTGTTGAAATGAAGTGAAATCTAGCCCAAATCTGCTCAAAAGCTTGTCTCTCTATGAGAGAAAGCTGCTTCATTCAATATTCAGTGCAAATCTTGCCAAACTGAAAGATGCTTATGCCTTATCAAATACAATGTTTTTGCAATGCTGTAAGACAGTTTTTAATGTGTTAGCCGTTATATGCACAAAAACTTATGTTAGGACTTCAATGCTCAAGATTGTCAGTTTACAGGTTTCTGAGACCAGTAATGTTGAAATACTGCTTCTGTTCAAATGAAGTGAAATCTAGCCCAAATCTGCTCAAAAGCTTATCTCTCTGTGAGATAGAGCTGTTTCATTCAATATTCAGTGCAAATCTTGCCAAACTGAAAGATGCTTATGCCTTATGTAATACAATGTTTTTGCAATGCTGTAAGACAGTTTTTAATGTGTTAGAAGTTATTTGCACAAAAACTTATGTTAGGACTTCAATGCTCAAGATTTTCAGTTTAGAGGTTTCTGAGACCAGTAATGTTAAAATAGTGCTTCTGTTGAAATGAAGTGAAATCTAGCCCAAATCTGCTCAAAAGCTTGTCTCTCTAAGAGAGAAAGCTGCTTCATTCAATATTCAATGCAAATCTTGCCAAACTGAAAGATGCTTATGCCTTATGAAATACAATGTTTTTGCAATGCTGTAAGACAGTTTTTAATGTGTTAGAAGTTATATGCACAAAACCTTATGTTAGGACTTCAATTGCTCAAGATTGTCAGTTTACAGGTTTCTGAGACCAGTAATGTTGAAATAGTGCTTCTGTTCAAATGAAGTGAAATCTAGCCCAAATCTGCACAAAAGCTTGTGTCTCTGTGAGATAGAGCTGTTTAATTCAATATTCAGTGCAAATCTTGCCAAACTGAAAGATGCTTATGCCTTATGAAATAAAATTATTTCTGCAATGCTGTAAGACAGTTTTTAATGTGTTAGCCGTTATATGCACAAAAACTTATGTTAGGACTTCAATGCTCAAGATTGTCAGTTTACAGTTTTCTGAGACCAGTAATGTTAAAATACTGCTTCTGTTCAAATGAAGTGAAATCTAGCCCAAATCTGCTCAAAAGCTTATCTCTCTGTGAGATAGAGCTGTTTCATTCAATATTCAGTGCAAATCTTGCCAAACTGAAAGATGCTTAGGCCTTATGAAATACAATGTTTTTGCAATGCTGTAAGACAGTTTTTAATGTGTTAGACGTTATATGCACAAAAACTTATGTTAGGACTTCAATGCTCAAGAATGTCAGTTTACAGGTTTCTGAGACCAGTAATGTTGAAATACTGCTTCTGTTCAAATGAAGTGAAATCCAGCCCAAATCTGCTCAAAAGCTTATCTCTCTGTGAGATAGAGCTGTTTCATTCAATATTCAGTGCAAATCTTGCCAAACTGAAAGATGCTTATGCCTTATGTAATACAATGTTTTTGCAATGCTGTAAGACAGTTTTTAATGTGTTAGAATTTATATGCACAAAAACTTATGTTAGGACTTCAATGCTCAAGATGGTCAGTTTACAGGGTTCTGAGACCAGTAATGTTAAAATAGTGCTTCTGTTGAAATGATGTGAAATCTAGCCCAAATCTGCTCAAAAGCTTGTCTCTCTATGAGAGAAAGCTGCTTCATTCAATATTCAGTGCAAATCTTGCCAAACTGAAAGATGCTTATGCCTTAATGAAATACAATGTTTTTGCAATGCTGTAAGACAGTTTTTAATGTGTTAGAAGTTATATGCACAAAACCTTATGTTAGGTCTTCAATGCTGAAGATTGTAAGTTTATAGGTTTCTGAGACCAGTAATGTTAAAATAGTGCTTTTGTTCAAATGAAGTTAAATCTAGCCCAAATCTGCTCAAAAGCTTGTCTCTCTATGAGAGAAAGCTGCTTCATTCAATATTCAGTGCAAATCTTGCCAAACTGAAAGATGCATATGCCTTATGAAATACAATGTTTTTGCAATGCTGTAAGACAGTTTTTAATATGTTAGAAGTTATATGCACAAAACCTTATGATCGGACTTCAATGCTCAAGATTGTCAGTTTACAGGTTTCTGAGACCAGTAAAGTTGAAATACTGCTTCTGTTCAAATGAAGTGAAATCTTGCCCAAATCTGCTCAAAAGCTTGTCTCTCTGTGAGATAGAGCTGCTTCATTCAATATTCAGTGCAAATCTTGCCAAACTGAAAGATGCTTATGCCTTATCAAATACAATGTTTTTGCAATGCTGTAAGACAGTTTTTAATGTGTTAGCCGTTATATGCACAAAAACTTATGTTAGGACTTCAATGCTCAAGATTGTCAGTTTACAGGTTTCTGAGACCAGTAATGTTGAAATAGTGCTTCTGTTCAAATGAAGTGAAATCTAGCCCAAATCTGCTCAAAAGCTTATCTCTCTGTGAGATAGAGCTGCTTCATTCAATATTCAGTGCAAATCTTGCCAAACTGAAAGATGCATATGCCTTATGAAATACAATGTTTTTGCAATGCTGTAAGACAGTTTTTAATGTGTTAGAAGTTATATGCACAAAAACTTATGTTAGGACTTCAATGCTCAAGATTGTCAGTTTACAGGTTTCTGAGACCAGTAATGTTGAAATACTGCTTCTGTTCAAATGAAGTGAAATCTAGCCCAAATCTGCTCAAAAGCTTATCTCTCTGTGAGATAGAGCTGTTTCATTCAATATTCAGTGCAAATCTTGCCAAACTGAAAGATGCTTATGCCTTATGTAATACAATGTTTTTGCAATGCTGTAAGACAGTTTTTAATGTGTTAGAAGTTATTTGCACAAAACCTTATGTTAGGACTTCAATTGCTCAAGATTGTCAGTTTACAGGTTTCTGAGACCAGTAATGTTGAAATAGTGCTTCTGTTCAAATGAAGTGAAATCTAGCCCAAATCTGCACAAAAGCTTGTGTCTCTGTGAGATAGAGCTGTTTCATTCAATATTCAGTGCAAATCTTGCCAAACTGAAAGATGCGTATGCCTTATGAAATAAAATTATTTCTGCAATGCTGTAAGACAGTTTTTAATGTGTTAGCCGTTATATGCACAAAAACTTATGTAAGGATTTCAATGCTCAAGATTGTCAGTTTACAGTTTTCTGAGACCAGTAATGTTAAAATACTGCTTCTGTTCAAATGAAGTGAAATCTAGCCCAAATCTGCTCAAAAGCTTATCTCTCTGTGAGATAGAGCTGTTTCATTCAATATTCAGTGCAAATCTTGCCAAACTGAAAGATGCTTAGGCCTTATGAAATACAATGTTTTTGCAATGCTGTAAGACAGTTTTTAATGTGTTAGACGTTATATGCACAAAAACTTATGTTAGGACTTCAATGCTCAAGATTGTCAGTTTACAGGTTTCTGAGACCAGTAATGTTGAAATACTGCTTCTGTTCAAATGAAGTGAAATCCAGCCCAAATCTGCTCAAAAGCTTATCTCTCTGTGAGATAGAGCTGTTTCATTCAATATTCAGTGCAAATCTTGCCAAACTGAAAGATGCTTATGCCTTATGTAATACAATGTTTTTGCAATGCTGTAAGACAGTTTTTAATGTGTTAGAATTTATATGCACAAAAACTTATGTTAGGACTTCAATGCTCAAGATGGTCAGTTTACAGGGTTCTGAGACCAGTAATGTTAAAATAGTGCTTCTGTTGAAATGATGTGAAATCTAGCCCAAATCTGCTCAAAAGCTTGTCTCTCTATGAGAGAAAGCTGCTTCATTCAATATTCAGTGCAAATCTTGCCAAACTGAAAGATGCTTATGCCTTATGAAATACAATGTTTTTGCAATGCTGTAAGACAGTTTTTAATGTGTTAGAAGTTATATGCACAAAACCTTATGTTAGGACTTCAATTGCTCAAGATTGTCAGTTTACAGGTTTCTGAGACCAGTAATGTTGAAATAGTGCTTCTGTTCAAATGAAGTGAAATCTAGCCCAAATCTGCACAAAAGCTTGTGTCTCTGTGAGATAGAGCTGTTTCATTCAATATTCAGTGCAAATCTTGCCAAACTGAAAGATGCTTATGCCTTATGAAATAAAATTATTTCTGCAATGCTGTAAGACAGTTTTTAATGTGTTAGCCGTTATATGCACAAAAACTTATGTTAGGACTTCAATGCTCAAGATTGTCAGTTTACAGTTTTCTGAGACCAGTAATGTTAAAATACTGCTTCTGTTCAAATGAAGTGAAATCTAGCCCAAATCTGCTCAAAAGCTTATCTCTCTGTGAGATAGAGCTGTTTCATTCAATATTCAGTGCAAATCTTGCCAAACTGAAAGATGCTTATGCCTTATGAAATACAATGTTTTTGCAATGCTGTAAGACAGTTTTTAATGTTATAGAAGTTATATGCACAAAAACTTATGTTAGGACTTCAATGCTGAAGATTGTCAGTTTACAGGTTTCTGAGACCAGTAATGTTGAAATACTGCTTCTGTTCAAATGAAGTGAAATCTAGCCCAAATCTGCTCAAAACCTTGTCTCTCTGTGAGATAGAGCTGCTTCATTCAATATTCAGTGCAAATCTTGCCAAACTGAAAGATGCTTTTGTCTTACGAAATAAAATTATTTCTGCAATGCTGTGAGACAGTTTTTAATGTGTTAGAAGTTATATGCACAAAAACTTATGTTAGGACTTCAATGCTCAAGATTGTCAGTTTACAGGTTTCTGAGACCAGTAATGTTGAAATAGTGCTTCTGTTCAAATGAAGTGAAATCTAGCCCAAATCTGCACAAAAGCTTGTGTCTCTGTGAGATAGAGCTGTTTCATTCAATATTCAGTGCAAATCTTGCCAAACTGAAAGATGCTTATGCCTTATGAAATAAAATTATTTCTGCAATGCTGTAAGACAGTTTTTAATGTGTTAGCCGTTATATGCACAAAAACTTATGTTAGGACTTCAATGCTCAAGATTGTCAGTTTACAGTTTTCTGAGACCAGTAATGTTAAAATACTGCTTCTGTTCAAATGAAGTGAAATCTAGCCCAAATCTGCTCAAAAGCTTATCTCTCTGTGAGATAGAGCTGTTTCATTCAATATTCAGTGCAAATCTTGCCAAACTGAAAGATGCTTATGCCTTATGAAATACAATGTTTTTGCAATGCTGTAAGACAGTTTTTAATGTGTTAGAAGTTATATGCACAAAAACTTATGTTAGGACTTCAATGCTGAAGATTGTCAGTTTACAGGTTTCTGAGACCAGTAATGTTGAAATACTGCTTCTGTTCAAATGAAGTGAAATCTAGCCCAAATCTGCTCAAAACCTTGTCTCTCTGTGAGATAGAGCTGCTTCATTCAATATTCAGTGCAAATCTTGCCAAACTGAAAGATGCTTTTGTCTTACGAAATAAAATTATTTCTGCAATGCTGTGAGACAGTTTTTAATGTGTTAGAAGTTATATGCACAAAAACTTATGTTAGGACTTCAATGCTCAAGATTGTCAGTTTACAGGTTTCTGAGACCAGTAATGTTAAAATAGTGCTTCTGTTGAAATGAAGTGAAATCTAGCCCAAATCTGCTCAAAAGCTTGTCTCTCTATGAGAGAAAGCTGCTTCATTCAATATTCAGTGCAAATCTTGCCAAACTGAAAGATGCTTATGCCTTATCAAATACAATGTTTTTGCAATGCTGTAAGACAGTTTTTAATGTGTTAGCCGTTATATGCACAAAAACTTATGTTAGGACTTCAATGCTCAAGATTGTCAGTTTACAGGTTTCTGAGACCAGTAATGTTGAAATACTGCTTCTGTTCAAATGAAGTGAAATCTAGCCCAAATCTGCTCAAAAGCTTATCTCTCTGTGAGATAGAGCTGTTTCATTCAATATTCAGTGCAAATCTTGCCAAACTGAAAGATGCTTATGCCTTATGTAATACAATGTTTTTGCAATGCTGTAAGACAGTTTTTAATGTGTTAGAAGTTATTTGCACAAAAACTTATGTTAGGACTTCAATGCTCAAGATTTTCAGTTTAGAGGTTTCTGAGACCAGTAATGTTAAAATAGTGCTTCTGTTGAAATGAAGTGAAATCTAGCCCAAATCTGCTCAAAAGCTTGTCTCTCTAAGAGAGAAAGCTGCTTCATTCAATATTCAATGCAAATCTTGCCAAACTGAAAGATGCTTATGCCTTATGAAATACAATGTTTTTGCAATGCTGTAAGACAGTTTTTAATGTGTTAGAAGTTATATGCACAAAACCTTATGTTAGGACTTCAATTGCTCAAGATTGTCAGTTTACAGGTTTCTGAGACCAGTAATGTTGAAATAGTGCTTCTGTTCAAATGAAGTGAAATCTAGCCCAAATCTGCACAAAAGCTTGTGTCTCTGTGAGATAGAGCTGTTTAATTCAATATTCAGTGCAAATCTTGCCAAACTGAAAGATGCTTATGCCTTATGAAATAAAATTATTTCTGCAATGCTGTAAGACAGTTTTTAATGTGTTAGCCGTTATATGCACAAAAACTTATGTTAGGACTTCAATGCTCAAGATTGTCAGTTTACAGTTTTCTGAGACCAGTAATGTTAAAATACTGCTTCTGTTCAAATGAAGTGAAATCTAGCCCAAATCTGCTCAAAAGCTTATCTCTCTGTGAGATAGAGCTGTTTCATTCAATATTCAGTGCAAATCTTGCCAAACTGAAAGATGCTTAGGCCTTATGAAATACAATGTTTTTGCAATGCTGTAAGACAGTTTTTAATGTGTTAGACGTTATATGCACAAAAACTTATGTTAGGACTTCAATGCTCAAGAATGTCAGTTTACAGGTTTCTGAGACCAGTAATGTTGAAATACTGCTTCTGTTCAAATGAAGTGAAATCCAGCCCAAATCTGCTCAAAAGCTTATCTCTCTGTGAGATAGAGCTGTTTCATTCAATATTCAGTGCAAATCTTGCCAAACTGAAAGATGCTTATGCCTTATGTAATACAATGTTTTTGCAATGCTGTAAGACAGTTTTTAATGTGTTAGAATTTATATGCACAAAAACTTATGTTAGGACTTCAATGCTCAAGATGGTCAGTTTACAGGGTTCTGAGACCAGTAATGTTAAAATAGTGCTTCTGTTGAAATGATGTGAAATCTAGCCCAAATCTGCTCAAAAGCTTGTCTCTCTATGAGAGAAAGCTGCTTCATTCAATATTCAGTGCAAATCTTGCCAAACTGAAAGATGCTTATGCCTTAATGAAATACAATGTTTTTGCAATGCTGTAAGACAGTTTTTAATGTGTTAGAAGTTATATGCACAAAACCTTATGTTAGGTCTTCAATGCTGAAGATTGTAAGTTTATAGGTTTCTGAGACCAGTAATGTTAAAATAGTGCTTTTGTTCAAATGAAGTTAAATCTAGCCCAAATCTGCTCAAAAGCTTGTCTCTCTATGAGAGAAAGCTGCTTCATTCAATATTCAGTGCAAATCTTGCCAAACTGAAAGATGCATATGCCTTATGAAATACAATGTTTTTGCAATGCTGTAAGACAGTTTTTAATATGTTAGAAGTTATATGCACAAAACCTTATGATCGGACTTCAATGCTCAAGATTGTCAGTTTACAGGTTTCTGAGACCAGTAAAGTTGAAATACTGCTTCTGTTCAAATGAAGTGAAATCTTGCCCAAATCTGCTCAAAAGCTTGTCTCTCTGTGAGATAGAGCTGCTTCATTCAATATTCAGTGCAAATCTTGCCAAACTGAAAGATGCTTATGCCTTATCAAATACAATGTTTTTGCAATGCTGTAAGACAGTTTTTAATGTGTTAGCCGTTATATGCACAAAAACTTATGTTAGGACTTCAATGCTCAAGATTGTCAGTTTACAGGTTTCTGAGACCAGTAATGTTGAAATACTGCTTCTGTTCAAATGAAGTGAAATCTAGCCCAAATCTGCTCAAAAGCTTATCTCTCTTTGAGATAGAGCTGTTTCATTCAATATTCAGTGCAAATCTTGCCAAACTGAAAGATGCTTATGCCTTATGTAATACAATGTTTTTGCAATGCTGTAAGACAGTTTTTAATGTGTTAGAAGTTATATGCACAAAAACTTATGTTAGGACTTCAATGCTCAAGATTGTCAGTTTACAGGTTTCTGAGACCAGTAATGTTAAAATAGTGCTTCTGTTGAAATGAAGTGAAATCTAGCCCAAATCTGCTCAAAAGCTTGTCTCTCTATGAGAGAAAGCTGCTTCATTCAATATTCAGTGCAAATCTTGCCAAACTGAAAGATGCTTATGCCTTATGAAATACAATGTTTTTGCAATGCTGTAAGACAGTTTTTAATGTGTTAGAAGTTATATGCACAAAACCTTATGTTAGGTCTTCAATGCTGAAGATTGTCAGTTTACAGGTTTCTGAGACAAGTAATGTTAAAATAGTGCTTCTGTTCAAATGAAGTGAAATCTAGCCCAAATCTGCTCAAAAGCTTGTCTCTCTATGAGACAAAGCTGCTTCATTCAATATTCAGTGCAAATCTTGCCAAACTAAAAGATGCTTATGCCTTATGAAATACAATGTTTTTGCAATGCTGTAAGACAGTTTTTAATGTGTTAGAAGTTATATGCACAAAAACTTATGTTAGGACTTCAATGCTCAAGATTGTCAGTTTACAGGTTTCTGAGACCAGTAATGTTGAAATACTGCTTCTGTTCAAATGAAGTGAAATCTAGCCCAAATCTGCTCAAAAGCTTGTCTATCTGTGAGATAGAGCTGCTTCATTCAATATTCAGTGCAAATCTTGCCAAACGGAAAGATGCTTATGCCTTATGAAATACAATGTTTTTGCAATGCTGTAAGACAGTTTTTAATGTGTTAGACGTTATATGCACAAAATCTTATGTTAGGACTTCAATGCTGAAGATTGTCAGTTTACAGGTTTCTGAGACCAGTAATGTTAAAATAGTGCTTCTGTTCAAATGAAGTGAAATCTAGCCCAAATCTGCTCAAAAGCTTGTCTCTCTATGAGACAAAGCTGCTTCATTCAATATTCAGTGCAAATCTTGCCAAACTGAAAGATGCTTATGCCTTATGAAATACAATGTTTTTGCAATGCTGTAAGACAGTTTTTAATGTGTTAGACGTTATATGCACAAAAACTTATGTTAGGACTTCAATGCTGAAGATTGTCAGTTTACAGGTTTCTGAGACCAGTAATGTTGAAATACTGCTTCTGTTCAAATCAAGTGAAATCTAGCCCAAATCTGCTCAAAAGCTTGTCTCTCTGTGAGATAGAGCTGCTTCATTCAATATTCAGTGCAAATCTTGCCAAACTGAAAGATGCTTATGCCTTATGAAATACAATGTTTTTGCAATGCTGTAAGACAGTTTTTATAGTGTTAGAAGTTATATGCACAAAAACTTATGTTAGGACTTCAATGCTGAAGATTGTCAGTTTACAGGTTTCTGAGACCAGTAATGTTGAAATACTGCTTCTGTTCAAATCAAGTGAAATCTAGCCCAAATCTGCTCAAAACCTTGTCTCTCTGTGAGATAGAGCTGCTTCATTCAATATTCAGTGCAAATCTTGCCAAACTGAAAGATGCTTTTGTCTTACGAAATAAAATTATTTCTGCAATGCTGTGAGACAGTTTTTAATGTGTTCGAAGTTATATGCACAAAAACTTATGTTAGGACTTCAATGCTCAAGATTGTCAGTTTACAGGTTTCTGAGACCAGTAATGTTGAAATACTGCTTCTGTTCAAATGAAGTGAAATCTAGCCCAAATCTGCTCAAAAGCTTATCTCGCTGTGAGATAGAGCTGTTTCTTTCAATATTCAGTGCAAATCTTGCCAAACTGAAAGATGCTTATGCCTTATGTAATACAATGTTTTTGCAATGCTGTAAGACAGTTTTTAATGTGTTAGAATTTATATGCACAAAAACTTATGTTAGGACTTCAATGCTCAAGATGGTCAGTTTACAGGGTTCTGAGACCAGTAATGTTAAAATAGTGCTTCTGTTGAAATGATGTAAAATCTAGCCCAAATCTGCTCAAAAGCTTGTCTCTCTATGAGAGAAAGCTGCTTCATTCAATATTCAGTGCAAATCTTGCCAAACTGAAAGATGCTTATGCCTTATGAAATACAATGTTTTTGCAATGCTGTAAGACAGTTTTTAATGTGTTAGAAGTTATATGCACAAAACCTTATGTTAGGTCTTCAATGCTGAAGATTGTAAGTTTATAGGTTTCTGAGACCAGTAATGTTAAAATAGTGCTTTTGTTCAAATGAAGTTAAATCTAGCCCAAATCTGCTCAAAAGCTTGTCTCTCTATGAGAGAAAGCTGCTTCATTCAATATTCAGTGCAAATCTTGCCAAACTAAAAGATGCTTATGCCTTATGAAATACAATGTTTTTGCAATGCTGTAAGACAGTTTTTAATGTGTTAGAAGTTATATGCACAAAACCTTATGTTAGGACTTCAATTGCTCAAGATTGTCAGTTTACAGGTTTCTGAGACCAGTAATGTTGAAATAGTGCTTCTGTTCAAATGAAGTGAAATCTAGCCCAAATCTGCACAAAAGCTTGTGTCTCTGTGAGATAGAGCTGTTTCATTCAATATTCAGTGCAAATCTTGCCAAACTGAAAGATGCTTATGCCTTATGAAATAAAATTATTTCTGCAATGCTGTAAGACAGTTTTTAATGTGTTAGCCGTTATATGCACAAAAACTTATGTTAGGACTTCAATGCTCAAGATTGTCAGTTTACAGTTTTCTGAGACCAGTAATGTTAAAATACTGCTTCTGTTCAAATGAAGTGAAATCTAGCCCAAATCTGCTCAAAAGCTTATCTCTCTGTGAGATAGAGCTGTTTCATTCAATATTCAGTGCAAATCTTGCCAAACTGAAAGATGCTTAGGCCTTATGAAATACAATGTTTTTGCAATGCTGTAAGACAGTTTTTAATGTGTTAGACGTTATATGCACAAAAACTTATGTTAGGACTTCAATGCTCAAGATTGTCAGTTTACAGGTTTCTGAGACCAGTAATGTTGAAATACTGCTTCTGTTCAAATCAAGTGAAATCTAGCCCAAATCTGCTCAAAAGCTTGTCTCTCTATGAGAGAAAGCTGCTTCATTCAATATTCAGTGCAAATCTTGCCAAACTGAAAGATGCTTATGCCTTATGAAATACATTGTTTTTGCAATGCTGTAAAGAAAGTTTTTAATGTGTTAGAAGTTATATGCACAAAAACTTATGTTAGGACTTCAATGCTGAAGATTGTCAGTTTACAGGTTTCTGAGACCAGTAATGTTGAAATACTGCTTCTGTTCAAATCAAGTGAAATCTAGCCCAAATCTGCTCAAAACCTTGTCTCTCTGTGAGATAGAGCTGCTTCATTCAATATTCAGTGCAAATCTTGCCAAACTGAAAGATGCTTTTGTCTTACGAAATAAAATTATTTCTGCAATGCTGTGAGACAGTTTTTAATGTGTTCGAAGTTATATGCACAAAAACTTATGTTAGGACTTCAATGCTCAAGATTGTCAGTTTACAGGTTTCTGAGACCAGTAATGTTGAAATACTGCTTCTGTTCAAATGAAGTGAAATCTAGCCCAAATCTGCTCAAAAGCTTATCTCTCTGTGAGATAGAGCTGTTTCATTCAATATTCAGTGCAAATCTTGCCAAACTGAAAGATGCTTATGCCTTATGTAATACAATGTTTTTGCAATGCTGTAAGACAGTTTTTAATGTGTTAGAAGTTATATGCACAAAAACTTATGTTAGGACTTCAATGCTCAAGATTGTCAGTTTACAGGTTTCTGAGACCAGTAATGTTAAAATAGTGCTTCTGTTGAAATGAAGTGAAATCTAGCCCAAATCTGCTCAAAAGCTTGTCTTCTCTATGAGAGAAAGCTGCTTCATTCAATATTCAGTGCAAATCTTGCCAAACTGAAAGATGCTTATGCCTTATCAAATACAATGTTTTTGCAATGCTGTAAGACAGTTTTTAATGTGTTAGCCGTTATATGCACAAAAACTTATGTTAGGACTTCAATGCTCAAGATTGTCAGTTTACAGGTTTCTGAGACCAGTAATGTTGAAATACTGCTTCTGTTCAAATGAAGTGAAATCTAGCCCAAATCTGCTCAAAAGCTTATCTCTCTGTGAGATAGAGCTCTTTCATTCAATATTCAGTGCAAATCTTGCCAAACTGAAAGATGCTTATGCCTTGTGAAATACAATGTTTTTGCAATGCTGTAAGACAGTTTTTAATGTGTTAGAAGTTATATGCACAAAACCTTATGTTAGGACTTCAATTGCTCAAGATTGTCAGTTTACAGGTTTCTGAGACCAGTAATGTTGAAATAGTGCTTCTGTTCAAATGAAGTGAAATCTAGCCCAAATCTGCACAAAAGCTTGTGTCTCTGTGAGATAGAGCTGTTTCATTCAATATTCAGTGCAAATCTTGCCAAACTGAAAGATGCTTATGCCTTATGAAATAAAATTATTTCTGCAATGCTGTAAGACAGTTTTTAATGTGTTAGCCGTTATATGCACAAAACCTTATGTTAGGACTTCAATGCTCAAGATTGTCAGTTTACAGTTTTCTGAGACCAGTAATGTTAAAATACTGCTTCTGTTCAAATGAAGTGAAATCTAGCCCAAATCTGCTCAAAGGCTTATCTCTCTGTGAGATAGAGCTGTTTCATTCAATATTCAGTGCAAATCTTGCCAAACTGAAAGATGCTTAGGCCTTATGAAATACAATGTTTTTGCAATGCTGTAAGACAGTTTTTAATGTGTTAGACGTTATATGCACAAAAACTTATGTTAGGACTTCAATGCTCAAGATTGTCAGTTTACAGGTTTCTGAGACCAGTAATGTTGAAATACTGCTTCTGTTCAAATGAAGTGAAATCCAGCCCAAATCTGCTCAAAAGCTTATCTCTCTGTGAGATAGAGCTGTTTCATTCAATATTCAGTGCAAATCTTGCCAAACTGAAAGATGCTTATGCCTTATGTAATACAATGTTTTTGCAATGCTGTAAGACAGTTTTTAATGTGTTAGAATTTATATGCACAAAAACTTATGTTAGGACTTCAATGCTCAAGATGGTCAGTTTACAGGGTTCTGAGACCAGTAATGTTAAAATAGTGCTTCTGTTGAAATGATGTAAAATCTAGCCCAAATTTGCTCAAAAGCTTGTCTCTCTATGAGAGAAAGCTGCTTCATTCAATATTCAGTGCAAATCTTGCCAAACTGAAAGATGCTTATGCCTTATGTAATACAATGTTTTTGCAATGCTGTAAGACAGTTTTTAATGTGTTAGAATTTATATGCACAAAAACTTATGTTAGGACTTCAATGCTCAAGATGGTCAGTTTACAGGGTTCTGAGACCAGTAATGTTAAAATAGTGCTTCTGTTGAAATGATGTAAAATCTAGCCCAAATTTGCTCAAAAGCTTGTCTCTCTATGAGAGAAAGCTGCTTCATTCAATATTCAGTGCAAATCTTGCCAAACTGAAAGATGCTTATGCCTTATGAAATACAATGTTTTTGCAATGCTGTAAGACAGTTTTTAATGTGTTAGAAGTTATATGCACAAAACCTTATGTTAGGTCTTCAATGCTGAAGATTGTAAGTTTATAGGTTTCTGAGACCAGTAATGTTAAAATAGTGCTTTTGTTCAAATGAAGTTAAATCTAGCCCAAATCTGCTCAAAAGCTTGTCTCTCTGTGAGATAGAGCTGCTTCATTCAATATTCAGTGCAAATCTTGCCAAACTGAAAGATGCTTATGCCTTATCAAATACAATGTTTTTGCAATGCTGTAAGACAGTTTTTAATGTGTTAGCCGTTATATGCACAAAAACTTATGTTAGGACTTCAATGCTCAAGATTGTCAGTTTACAGGTTTCTGAGACCAGTAATGTTGAAATACTGCTTCTGTTCAAATGAAGTGAAATCTAGCCCAAATCTGCTCAAAAGCTTATCTCTCTTTGAGATAGAGCTGTTTCATTCAATATTCAGTGCAAATCTTGCCAAACTGAAAGATGCTTATGCCTTATGTAATACAATGTTTTTGCAATGCTGTAAGACAGTTTTTAATGTGTTAGAAGTTATATGCACAAAAACTTATGTTAGGACTTCAATGCTCAAGATTGTCAGTTTACAGGTTTCTGAGACCAGTAATGTTAAAATAGTGCTTCTTTTGAAATGAAGTGAAATCTAGCCCAAATCTGCTCAAAAGCTTGTCTCTCTATGAGAGAAAGCTGCTTCATTCAATATTCAGTGCAAATCTTGCCAAACTGAAAGATGCTTATGCCTTATGAAATACAATGTTTTTGCAATGCTGTAAGACAGTTTTTAATGTGTTAGAAGTTATATGCACAAAACCTTATGTTAGGTCTTCAATGCTCAAGATTGTCAGTTTATAGGTTTCTGAGACCAGTAATGTTGAAATACTGCTTCTGTTCAAATGAAGTGAAATCTAGCCCAAATCTGCTCAAAAGCTTGTCTCTCTGTGAGATAGAGCTGCTTCATTCAATATTCAGTGCAAATCTTGCCAAAATGAAAGATGCTTATGCCTTATGAAATACAATGTTTTTGCAATGCTGTAAGACAGTTTTTAATGTGTTAGACGTTATATGCACAAAAACTTATGTTAGGACTTCATTGCTCAAGATTGTCAGTTTACAGGTTTCTGAGACCAGTAATGTTGAAATACTGCTTCTGTTCAAATGAAGTGAAATCCAGCCCAAATCTGCTCAAAAGCTTATCTCTCTGTGAGATAGAGCTGTTTCATTCAATATTCAGTGCAAATCTTGCCAAACGGAAAGATGCTTATGCCTTATGAAATACAATGTTTTTGCAATGCTGTAAGACAGTTTTTAATGTGTTAGACGTTATATGCACAAAATCTTATGTTAGGACTTCAATGCTGAAGATTGTCAGTTTACAGGTTTCTGAGACCAGTAATGTTAAAATAGTGCTTCTGTTCAAATGAAGTGAAATCTAGCCCAAATCTGCTCAAAAGCTTGTCTCTCTGTGAGATAGAGCTGCTTCATTCAATATTCAGTGCAAATCTTGCCAAACTGAAAGATGCTTATGCCTTATGAAATACAATGTTTTTGCAATGCTGTAAGACAGTTTTTAATGTGTTAGACGTTATATGCACAAAAACTTATGTTAGGACTTTATTGCTCAAGATTTTCAGTTTACAGGTTTCTGAGACCAGTAATGTTGAAATACTGCTTCTGTTCAAATGAAGTGAAATCCAGCCCAAATCTGCTCAAAAGCTTATCTCTCTGTGAGATAGAGCTGTTTCATTCAATATTCAGTGCAAATCTTGCCAAACGGAAAGATGCTTATGCCTTATGAAATACAATGTTTTTGCAATGCTGTAAGACAGTTTTTAATGTGTTAGACGTTATATGCACAAAATCTTATGTTAGGACTTCAATGCTGAAGATTGTCAGTTTACAGGTTTCTGAGACCAGTAATGTTAAAATAGTGCTTCTGTTCAAATGAAGTGAAATCTAGCCCAAATCTGCTCAAAAGCTTGTCTCTCTATGAGACAAAGCTGCTTCATTCAATATTCAGTGCAAATCTTGCCAAACTGAAAGATGCTTATGCCTTATGAAATACAATGTTTTTGCAATGCTGTAAGACAGTTTTTAATGTGTTAGAAGTTATATGCACAAAACCTTATGTTAGGTCTTCAATGCTCAAGATTGTCAGTTTACAGGTTTCTGAGACCAGTAATGTTAAAAAATAGTGCTTCTGTTCAAATGAAGTGAAATCTACCCCAAATCTGCTCAAAAGCTTGTCTCTCTGTGAGATAGAGCTGCTTCATTCAATATTCAGTGCAAATCTTGCCAAACTGATAGATGCTTATGCCTTATGAAATACAATGTTTTTGCAATGCTGTAAGACAGTTTTTAATGTGTTAGACGTTTATATGCACAAAAACTTATGTTAGGACTTCAATGCTCAAGATTGTCAGTTTACAGGTTTCTGAGACCAGTAATGTTGAAATACTGCTTCTGTTCAAATGAAGTGAAATCCAGCCCAAATCTGCTCAAAAGCTTATCTCTCTGTGAGATAGAGCTGTTTCATTCAATATTCAGTGCAAATCTTGCCAAACTGAAAGATGCTTATGCCTTATGAAATACAATGTTTTTGCAATGCTGTAAGACAGTTTTTAATGTGTTAGACGTTATATGCACAAAAACTTATGTTAGGACTTCAATGCTGAAGATTGTCAGTTTACAGGTTTCTGAGACCAGTAATGTTGAAATACTGCTTCTGTTCAAATCAAGTGAAATCTAGCCCAAATCTGCTCAAAAGCTTGTCTCTCTGTGAGATAGAGCTGCTTCATTCAATATTCAGTGCAAATCTTGCCAAACTGAAAGATGCTTATGCCTTATGAAATACAATGTTTTTGCAATGCTGTAAGACAGTTTTTAATGTGTTAGACGTTATATGCACAAAAACTTATGTTAGGACTTCAATGCTGAAGATTGTCAGTTTACAGGTTTTTGAGACCAGTAATGTTGAAATACTGCTTCTGTTCAAATCAAGTGAAATCTAGCCCAAATCTGCTCAAAACCTTGTCTCTCTGTGAGATAGAGCTGCTTCATTCAATATTCAGTGCAAATCTTGCCAAACTGAAAGATGCTTTTGTCTTACGAAATAAAATTATTTCTGCAATGCTGTGAGACAGTTTTTAATGTGTTCGAAGTTATATGCACAAAAACTTATGTTAGGACTTCAATGCTCAAGATTGTCAGTTTACAGGTTTCTGAGACCAGTAATGTTAAAATAGTGCTTCTGTTGAAATGAAGTGAAATCTAGCCCAAATCTGCTCAAAAGCTTGTCTCTCTATGAGAGAAAGCTGCTTCATTCAATATTCAGTGCAAATCTTGCCAAACTGAAAGATGCTTATGCCTTATCAAATACAATGTTTTTGCAATGCTGTAAGACAGTTTTTAATGTGTTAGCCGTTATATGCACAAAAACTTATGTTAGGACTTCAATGCTCAAGATTGTCAGTTTACAGGTTTCTGAGACCAGTAATGTTGAAATACTGCTTCTGTTCAAATGAAGTGAAATCTAGCCCAAATCTGCTCAAAAGCTTATCTCTCTGTGAGATAGAGCTGTTTCATTCAATATTCAGTGCAAATCTTGCCAAACTGAAAGATGCTTATGCCTTATGTAATACAATGTTTTTGCAATGCTGTAAGACAGTTTTTAATGTGTTAGAAGTTATATGCACAAAAACTTATGTTAGGACTTCAATGCTCAAGATTTTCAGTTTACAGGTTTCTGAGACCAGTAATGTTAAAATAGTGCTTCTGTTGAAATGAAGTGAAATCTAGCCCAAATCTGCTCAAAAGTTTGTCTCTCTATGAGAGAAAGCTGCTTCATTCAATATTCAGTGCAAATCTTGCCAAACTGAAAGATGCTTATGCCTTATGAAATACAATGTTTTTGCAATGCTGTAAGACAGTTTTTAATGTGTTAGAAGTTATATGCACAAAACCTTATGTTAGGACTTCAATTGCTCAAGATTGTCAGTTTACAGGTTTCTGAGACCAGTAATGTTGAAATAGTGCTTCTGTTCAAATGAAGTGAAATCTAGCCCAAATCTGCACAAAAGCTTGTGTCTCTGTGAGATAGAGCTGTTTCATTCAATATTCAGTGCAAATCTTGCCAAACTGAAAGATGCTTATGCCTTATGAAATAAAATTATTTCTGCAATGCTGTAAGACAGTTTTTAATGTGTTAGCCGTTATATGCACAAAAACTTATGTTAGGACTTCAATGCTCAAGATTGTCAGTTTACAGGTTTCTGAGACCAGTAATGTTAAAATAGTGCTTCTGTTGAAATGAAGTGAAATCTAGCCCAAATCTGCTCAAAAGCTTGTCTCTCTATGAGAGAAAGCTGCTTCATTCAATATTCAGTGCAAATCTTGCCAAACTGAAAGATGCTTATGCCTTATGAAATACAATGTTTTTGCAATGCTGTAAGACAGTTTTTAATGTGTTAGAAGTTATATGCACAAAACCTTATGTTAGGTCTTCAATGCTGAAGATTGTCAGTTTACAGGTTTCTGAGACAAGTAATGTTAAAATAGTGCTTCTGTTCAAATGAAGTGAAATCTAGCCCAAATCTGCTCAAAAGCTTGTCTCTCTATGAGACAAAGCTGCTTCATTCAATATTCAGTGCAAATCTTGCCAAACTAAAAGATGCTTATGCCTTATGAAATACAATGTTTTTGCAATGCTGTAAGACAGTTTTTAATGTGTTAGAAGTTATATGCACAAAAACTTATGTTAGGACTTCAATGCTCAAGATTGTCAGTTTATAGGTTTCTGAGACCAGTAATGTTGAAATACTGCTTCTGTTCAAATGAAGTGAAATCTAGCCCAAATCTGCTCAAAAGCTTGTCTCTCTGTGAGATAGAGCTGCTTCATTCAATATTCAGTGCAAATCTTGCCAAAATGAAAGATGCTTATGCCTTATGAAATACAATGTTTTTGCAATGCTGTAAGACAGTTTTTAATGTGTTAGACGTTATATGCACAAAAACTTATGTTAGGACTTCATTGCTCAAGATTGTCAGTTTACAGGTTTCTGAGACCAGTAATGTTGAAATACTGCTTCTGTTCAAATGAAGTGAAATCCAGCCCAAATCTGCTCAAAAGCTTATCTCTCTGTGAGATAGAGCTGTTTCATTCAATATTCAGTGCAAATCTTGCCAAACGGAAAGATGCTTATGCCTTATGAAATACAATGTTTTTGCAATGCTGTAAGACAGTTTTTAATGTGTTAGACGTTATATGCACAAAATCTTATGTTAGGACTTCAATGCTGAAGATTGTCAGTTTACAGGTTTCTGAGACCAGTAATGTTAAAATAGTGCTTCTGTTCAAATGAAGTGAAATCTAGCCCAAATCTGCTCAAAAGCTTGTCTCTCTGTGAGATAGAGCTGCTTCATTCAATATTCAGTGCAAATCTTGCCAAACTGAAAGATGCTTATGCCTTATGAAATACAATGTTTTTGCAATGCTGTAAGACAGTTTTTAATGTGTTAGACGTTATATGCACAAAAACTTATGTTAGGACTTCATTGCTCAAGATTGTCAGTTTACAGGTTTCTGAGACCAGTAATGTTGAAATACTGCTTCTGTTCAAATGAAGTGAAATCCAGCCCAAATCTGCTCAAAAGCTTATCTCTCTGTGAGATAGAGCTGTTTCATTCAATATTCAGTGCAAATCTTGCCAAACGGAAAGATGCTTATGCCTTATGAAATACAATGTTTTTGCAATGCTGTAAGACAGTTTTTAATGTGTTAGACGTTATATGCACAAAATCTTATGTTAGGACTTCAATGCTGAAGATTGTCAGTTTACAGGTTTCTGAGACCAGTAATGTTAAAATAGTGCTTCTGTTCAAATGAAGTGAAATCTAGCCCAAATCTGCTCAAAAGCTTGTCTCTCTATGAGACAAAGCTGCTTCATTCAATATTCAGTGCAAATCTTGCCAAACTGAAAGATGCTTATGCCTTATGAAATACAATGTTTTTGCAATGCTGTAAGACAGTTTTTAATGTGTTAGAAGTTATATGCACAAAACCTTATGTTAGGTCTTCAATGCTCAAGATTGTCAGTTTACAGGTTTCTGAGACCAGTAATGTTAAAAAATAGTGCTTCTGTTCAAATGAAGTGAAATCTACCCCAAATCTGCTCAAAAGCTTGTCTCTCTGTGAGATAGAGCTGCTTCATTCAATATTCAGTGCAAATCTTGCCAAACTGATAGATGCTTATGCCTTATGAAATACAATGTTTTTGCAATGCTGTAAGACAGTTTTTAATGTGTTAGACGTTTATATGCACAAAAACTTATGTTAGGACTTCAATGCTCAAGATTGTCAGTTTACAGGTTTCTGAGACCAGTAATGTTGAAATACTGCTTCTGTTCAAATGAAGTGAAATCCAGCCCAAATCTGCTCAAAAGCTTATCTCTCTGTGAGATAGAGCTGTTTCATTCAATATTCAGTGCAAATCTTGCCAAACTGAAAGATGCTTATGCCTTATGAAATACAATGTTTTTGCAATGCTGTAAGACAGTTTTTAATGTGTTAGACGTTATATGCACAAAAACTTATGTTAGGACTTCAATGCTGAAGATTGTCAGTTTACAGGTTTCTGAGACCAGTAATGTTGAAATACTGCTTCTGTTCAAATCAAGTGAAATCTAGCCCAAATCTGCTCAAAAGCTTGTCTCTCTGTGAGATAGAGCTGCTTCATTCAATATTCAGTGCAAATCTTGCCAAACTGAAAGATGCTTATGCCTTATGAAATACAATGTTTTTGCAATGCTGTAAGACAGTTTTTAATGTGTTAGACGTTATATGCACAAAAACTTATGTTAGGACTTCAATGCTGAAGATTGTCAGTTTACAGGTTTTTGAGACCAGTAATGTTGAAATACTGCTTCTGTTCAAATCAAGTGAAATCTAGCCCAAATCTGCTCAAAACCTTGTCTCTCTGTGAGATAGAGCTGCTTCATTCAATATTCAGTGCAAATCTTGCCAAACTGAAAGATGCTTTTGTCTTACGAAATAAAATTATTTCTGCAATGCTGTGAGACAGTTTTTAATGTGTTCGAAGTTATATGCACAAAAACTTATGTTAGGACTTCAATGCTCAAGATTGTCAGTTTACAGGTTTCTGAGACCAGTAATGTTGAAATACTGCTTCTGTTCAAATGAAGTGAAATCTAGCCCAAATCTGCTCAAAAGCTTATCTCTCTGTGAGATAGAGCTGTTTCATTCAATATTCAGTGCAAATCTTGCCAAACTGAAAGATGCTTATGCCTTATGTAATACAATGTTTTTGCAATGCTGTAAGACAGTTTTTAATGTGTTAGAAGTTATATGCACAAAAACTTATGTTAGGACTTCAATGCTCAAGATTGTCAGTTTACAGGTTTCTGAGACCAGTAATGTTAAAATAGTGCTTCTGTTGAAATGAAGTGAAATCTAGCCCAAATCTGCTCAAAAGCTTGTCTCTCTGTGAGATAGAGCTGTTTCATTCAATATTCAGTGCAAATCTTGCCAAACTGAAAGATGCTTATGCCTTATGTAATACAATGTTTTTGCAATGCTGTAAGACAGTTTTTAATGTGTTAGAAGTTATATGCACAAAAACTTATGTTAGGACTTCAATGCTCAAGATTTTCAGTTTACAGGTTTCTGAGACCAGTAATGTTAAAATAGTGCTTCTGTTGAAATGAAGTGAAATCTAGCCCAAATCTGCTCAAAAGTTTGTCTCTCTATGAGAGAAAGCTGCTTCATTCAATATTCAGTGCAAATCTTGCCAAACTGAAAGATGCTTATGCCTTATGAAATACAATGTTTTTGCAATGCTGTAAGACAGTTTTTAATGTGTTAGAAGTTATATGCACAAAACCTTATGTTAGGACTTCAATTGCTCAAGATTGTCAGTTTACAGGTTTCTGAGACCAGTAATGTTGAAATAGTGCTTCTGTTCAAATGAAGTGAAATCTAGCCCAAATCTGCACAAAAGCTTGTGTCTCTGTGAGATAGAGCTGTTTCATTCAATATTCAGTGCAAATCTTGCCAAACTGAAAGATGCTTATGCCTTATGAAATAAAATTATTTCTGCAATGCTGTAAGACAGTTTTTAATGTGTTAGCCGTTATATGCACAAAAACTTATGTTAGGACTTCAATGCTCAAGATTGTCAGTTTACAGGTTTCTGAGACCAGTAATGTTAAAATAGTGCTTCTGTTGAAATGAAGTGAAATCTAGCCCAAATCTGCTCAAAAGCTTGTCTCTCTATGAGAGAAAGCTGCTTCATTCAATATTCAGTGCAAATCTTGCCAAACTGAAAGATGCTTATGCCTTATGAAATACAATGTTTTTGCAATGCTGTAAGACAGTTTTTAATGTGTTAGAAGTTATATGCACAAAACCTTATGTTAGGTCTTCAATGCTGAAGATTGTCAGTTTACAGGTTTCTGAGACAAGTAATGTTAAAATAGTGCTTCTGTTCAAATGAAGTGAAATCTAGCCCAAATCTGCTCAAAAGCTTGTCTCTCTATGAGACAAAGCTGCTTCATTCAATATTCAGTGCAAATCTTGCCAAACTAAAAGATGCTTATGCCTTATGAAATACAATGTTTTTGCAATGCTGTAAGACAGTTTTTAATGTGTTAGAAGTTATATGCACAAAAACTTATGTTAGGACTTCAATGCTCAAGATTGTCAGTTTATAGGTTTCTGAGACCAGTAATGTTGAAATACTGCTTCTGTTCAAATGAAGTGAAATCTAGCCCAAATCTGCTCAAAAGCTTGTCTCTCTGTGAGATAGAGCTGCTTCATTCAATATTCAGTGCAAATCTTGCCAAAATGAAAGATGCTTATGCCTTATGAAATACAATGTTTTTGCAATGCTGTAAGACAGTTTTTAATGTGTTAGACGTTATATGCACAAAAACTTATGTTAGGACTTCATTGCTCAAGATTGTCAGTTTACAGGTTTCTGAGACCAGTAATGTTGAAATACTGCTTCTGTTCAAATGAAGTGAAATCCAGCCCAAATCTGCTCAAAAGCTTATCTCTCTGTGAGATAGAGCTGTTTCATTCAATATTCAGTGCAAATCTTGCCAAACGGAAAGATGCTTATGCCTTATGAAATACAATGTTTTTGCAATGCTGTAAGACAGTTTTTAATGTGTTAGACGTTATATGCACAAAATCTTATGTTAGGACTTCAACGCTGAAGATTGTCAGTTTACAGGTTTCTGAGACCAGTAATGTTAAAATAGTGCTTCTGTTCAAATGAAGTGAAATCTAGCCCAAATCTGCTCAAAAGCTTGTCTCTCTGTGAGATAGAGCTGCTTCATTCAATATTCAGTGCAAATCTTGCCAAACTGAAAGATGCTTATGCCTTATGAAATACAATGTTTTTGCAATGCTGTAAGACAGTTTTTAATGTGTTAGACGTTATATGCACAAAAACTTATGTTAGGACTTCATTGCTCAAGATTGTCAGTTTACAGGTTTCTGAGACCAGTAATGTTGAAATACTGCTTCTGTTCAAATGAAGTGAAATCCAGCCCAAATCTGCTCAAAAGCTTATCTCTCTGTGAGATAGAGCTGTTTCATTCAATATTCAGTGCAAATCTTGCCAAACGGAAAGATGCTTATGCCTTATGAAATACAATGTTTTTGCAATGCTGTAAGACAGTTTTTAATGTGTTAGACGTTATATGCACAAAATCTTATGTTAGGACTTCAATGCTGAAGATTGTCAGTTTACAGGTTTCTGAGACCAGTAATGTTAAAATAGTGCTTCTGTTCAAATGAAGTGAAATCTAGCCCAAATCTGCTCAAAAGCTTGTCTCTCTATGAGACAAAGCTGCTTCATTCAATATTCAGTGCAAATCTTGCCAAACTGAAAGATGCTTATGCCTTATGAAATACAATGTTTTTGCAATGCTGTAAGACAGTTTTTAATGTGTTAGAAGTTATATGCACAAAACCTTATGTTAGGTCTTCAATGCTCAAGATTGTCAGTTTACAGGTTTCTGAGACCAGTAATGTTAAAAAATAGTGCTTCTGTTCAAATGAAGTGAAATCTACCCCAAATCTGCTCAAAAGCTTGTCTCTCTGTGAGATAGAGCTGCTTCATTCAATATTCAGTGCAAATCTTGCCAAACTGATAGATGCTTATGCCTTATGAAATACAATGTTTTTGCAATGCTGTAAGACAGTTTTTAATGTGTTAGACGTTTATATGCACAAAAACTTATGTTAGGACTTCAATGCTCAAGATTGTCAGTTTACAGGTTTCTGAGACCAGTAATGTTGAAATACTGCTTCTGTTCAAATGAAGTGAAATCCAGCCCAAATCTGCTCAAAAGCTTATCTCTCTGTGAGATAGAGCTGTTTCATTCAATATTCAGTGCAAATCTTGCCAAACTGAAAGATGCTTATGCCTTATGAAATACAATGTTTTTGCAATGCTGTAAGACAGTTTTTAATGTGTTAGACGTTATATGCACAAAAACTTATGTTAGGACTTCAATGCTGAAGATTGTCAGTTTACAGGTTTCTGAGACCAGTAATGTTGAAATACTGCTTCTGTTCAAATCAAGTGAAATCTAGCCCAAATCTGCTCAAAAGCTTGTCTCTCTGTGAGATAGAGCTGCTTCATTCAATATTCAGTGCAAATCTTGCCAAACTGAAAGATGCTTATGCCTTATGAAATACAATGTTTTTGCAATGCTGTAAGACAGTTTTTAATGTGTTAGACGTTATATGCACAAAAACTTATGTTAGGACTTCAATGCTGAAGATTGTCAGTTTACAGGTTTTTGAGACCAGTAATGTTGAAATACTGCTTCTGTTCAAATCAAGTGAAATCTAGCCCAAATCTGCTCAAAACCTTGTCTCTCTGTGAGATAGAGCTGCTTCATTCAATATTCAGTGCAAATCTTGCCAAACTGAAAGATGCTTTTGTCTTACGAAATAAAATTATTTCTGCAATGCTGTGAGACAGTTTTTAATGTGTTCGAAGTTATATGCACAAAAACTTATGTTAGGACTTCAATGCTCAAGATTGTCAGTTTACAGGTTTCTGAGACCAGTAATGTTGAAATACTGCTTCTGTTCAAATGAAGTGAAATCTAGCCCAAATCTGCTCAAAAGCTTATCTCTCTGTGAGATAGAGCTGTTTCATTCAATATTCAGTGCAAATCTTGCCAAACTGAAAGATGCTTATGCCTTATGTAATACAATGTTTTTGCAATGCTGTAAGACAGTTTTTAATGTGTTAGAAGTTATATGCACAAAAACTTATGTTAGGACTTCAATGCTCAAGATTGTCAGTTTACAGGTTTCTGAGACCAGTAATGTTAAAATAGTGCTTCTGTTGAAATGAAGTGAAATCTAGCCCAAATCTGCTCAAAAGCTTGTCTCTCTATGAGAGAAAGCTGCTTCATTCAATATTCAGTGCAAATCTTGCCAAACTGAAAGATGCTTATGCCTTATCAAATACAATGTTTTTGCAATGCTGTAAGACAGTTTTTAATGTGTTAGCCGTTATATGCACAAAAACTTATGTTAGGACTTCAATGCTCAAGATTGTCAGTTTACAGGTTTCTGAGACCAGTAATGTTGAAATACTGCTTCTGTTCAAATGAAGTGAAATCTAGCCCAAATCTGCTCAAAAGCTTATCTCTCTGTGAGATAGAGCTGTTTCATTCAATATTCAGTGCAAATCTTGCCAAACTGAAAGATGCTTATGCCTTATGTAATACAATGTTTTTGCAATGCTGTAAGACAGTTTTTAATGTGTTAGAAGTTATATGCACAAAAACTTATGTTAGGACTTCAATGCTCAAGATTTTCAGTTTACAGGTTTCTGAGACCAGTAATGTTAAAATAGTGCTTCTGTTGAAATGAAGTGAAATCTAGCCCAAATCTGCTCAAAAGTTTGTCTCTCTATGAGAGAAAGCTGCTTCATTCAATATTCAGTGCAAATCTTGCCAAACTGAAAGATGCTTATGCCTTATGAAATACAATGTTTTTGCAATGCTGTAAGACAGTTTTTAATGTGTTAGAAGTTATATGCACAAAACCTTATGTTAGGACTTCAATTGCTCAAGATTGTCAGTTTACAGGTTTCTGAGACCAGTAATGTTGAAATAGTGCTTCTGTTCAAATGAAGTGAAATCTAGCCCAAATCTGCACAAAAGCTTGTGTCTCTGTGAGATAGAGCTGTTTCATTCAATATTCAGTGCAAATCTTGCCAAACTGAAAGATGCTTATGCCTTATGAAATAAAATTATTTCTGCAATGCTGTAAGACAGTTTTTAATGTGTTAGCCGTTATATGCACAAAAACTTATGTTAGGACTTCAATGCTCAAGATTGTCAGTTTACAGTTTTCTGAGACCAGTAATGTTAAAATACTGCTTCTGTTCAAATGAAGTGAAATCTAGCCCAAATCTGCTCAAAAGCTTATCTCTCTGTGAGATAGAGCTGTTTCATTTAATATTCAGTGCAAATCTTGCCAAACTGAAAGATGCTTAGGCCTTATGAAATACAATGTTTTTGCAATGCTGTAAGACAGTTTTTAATGTGTTAGACGTTATATGCACAAAAACTTATGTTAGGACTTCAATGCTCAAGAATGTCAGTTTACAGGTTTCTGAGACCAGTAATGTTGAAATACTGCTTCTGTTCAAAATGAAGTGAAATCTAGCCCAAATCTGCTCAAAAGCTTATCTCTCTGTGAGATAGAGCTGTTTCATTCAATATTCAGTGCAAATCTTGCCAAACTGAAAGATGCTTATGCCTTATGTAATACAATGTTTTTGCAATGCTGTAAGACAGTTTTTAATATGTTAGAAGTTATATGCACAAAACCTTATGATCGGACTTCAATGCTCAAGATTGTCAGTTTACAGGTTTCTGAGACCAGTAAAGTTGAAATACTGCTTCTGTTCAAATGAAGTGAAATCTAGCCCAAATCTGCTCAAAAGCTTGTCTCTCTGTGAGATAGAGCTGCTTCATTCAATATTCAGTGCAAATCTTGCCAAACTGAAAGATGCTTATGCCTTATGAAATACAATGTTTTTGCAATGCTGTAAGACAGTTTTTAATGTGTTAGCCGTTATATGCACAAAAACTTATGTTAGGACTTCAATGCTCAAGATTGTCAGTTTACAGGTTTCTGAGACCAGTAATGTTGAAATACTGCTTCTGTTCAAAATGAAGTGAAATCTAGCCCAAATCTGCTCAAAAGCTTATCTCTCTGTGAGATAGTGCTGTTTCGTTCAATATTCAGTGCAAATCTTGCCAAACTGAAAGATGCTTATGCCTTATGTAATACAATGTTTTTGCAATGCTGTGAGACAGTTTTTAATGTGTTTAGAAGTTATATGCACAAAAACTTATGTTAGGACTTCAATGCTCAAGATTGTCAGTTTACAGGTTTCTGAGACCAGTAATGTTAAAATAGTTCTTCTGTTGAAATGAAGTGAATTCTAGCCCAAATCTGCTCAAAAGCTTGTCTCTCTATGAGAGAAAGCTGCTTCATTCAATATTCAGTGCAAATCTTGCCAAACTGAAAGATGCTTATGCCTTATGAAAGACAATGTTTTTGCAATGCTGTAAGACAGTTTTTAATATGTTAGAAGTTATATGCACAAAACCTTATATTAGGTCTTCAATGCTGAAGATTGTCAGTTTACAGGTTTCTGAGACCAGTAATGTTAAAATAGTGCTTCTGTTCAAATGAAGTGAAATCTAGCCCAAATCTGCTCAAAAGCTTGTCTCTCTATGAGACAAAGCTGCTTCATTCAATATTCAGTGCAAATCTTGCCAAACTGAAAGATGCTTATGCCTTATGAAATACAATGTTTTTGCAATGCTGTAAGACAGTTTTTAATGTGTTAGAAGTTATATGCACAAAAACTTATGTTAGGACTTCAATGCTCAAGATTGTCAGTTTACAGGTTTCTGAGACCAGTAATGTTGAAATACTGCTTCTGTTCAAATGAAGTGAAATCTAGCCCAAATCTGCTCAAAAGCTTGTCTCTCTGTGAGATAGAGCTGCTTCATTCAATATTCAGTGCAAATCTTGCCAAAATGAAAGATGCTTATGCCTTATGAAATACAATGTTTTTGCAATGCTGTAAGACAGTTTTTAATGTGTTAGACGTTATATGCACAAAAACTTATGTTAGGACTTCATTGCTCAAGATTGTCAGTTTACAGGTTTCTGAGACCAGTAATGTTGAAATACTGCTTCTGTTCAAATGAAGTGAAATCCAGCCCAAATCTGCTCAAAAGCTTATCTCTCTGTGAGATAGAGCTGTTTCATTCAATATTCAGTGCAAATCTTGCCAAACTGAAAGATGCTTATGCCTTATGAAATACAATGTTTTTGCAATGCTGTAAGACAGTTTTTAATGTGTTAGACGTTATATGCACAAAAACTTATGTTAGGACTTCAATGCTGAAGATTGTCAGTTTACAGGTTTCTGAGACCAGTAATGTTAAAATAGTGCTTCTGTTCAAATGAAGTGAAATCTAGCCCAAATCTGCTCAAAAGCTTGTCTCTCTATGAGACAAAGCTGCTTCATTCAGTGCAAATCTTGCCAAACTGAAAGATGCTTATGCCTTATGAAATACAATGTTTTTGCAATGCTGTAAGACAGTTTTTAATGTGTTCGAAGTTATATGCACAAAAACTTATGTTAGGACTTCAATGCTCAAGATTGTCAGTTTACAGGTTTCTGAGACCAGTAATGTTGAAATACTGCTTCTGTTCAAATGAAGTGAAATCTAGCCCAAATCTGCTCAAAAGCTTATCTCTCTGTGAGATAGAGCTGTTTCATTCAATATTCAGTGCAAATCTTGCCAAACTGAAAGATGCTTATGCCTTATGTAATACAATGTTTTTGCAATGCTGTAAGACAGTTTTTAATGTGTTAGAAGTTATATGCACAAAAACTTATGTTAGGACTTCAATGCTCAAGATTGTCAGTTTACAGGTTTCTGAGACCAGTAATGTTAAAATAGTGCTTCTGTTGAAATGAAGTGAAATCTAGCCCAAATCTGCTCAAAAGCTTGTCTCTCTATGAGAGAAAGCTGCTTCATTCAATATTCAGTGCAAATCTTGCCAAACTGAAAGATGCTTATGCCTTATCAAATACAATGTTTTTGCAATGCTGTAAGACAGTTTTTAATGTGTTAGCCGTTATATGCACAAAAACTTATGTTAGGACTTCAATGCTCAAGATTGTCAGTTTACAGGTTTCTGAGACCAGTAATGTTGAAATACTGCTTCTGTTCAAATGAAGTGAAATCTAGCCCAAATCTGCTCAAAAGCTTATCTCTCTGTGAGATAGAGCTGTTTCATTCAATATTCAGTGCAAATCTTGCCAAACTGAAAGATGCTTATGCCTTATGTAATACAATGTTTTTGCAATGCTGTAAGACAGTTTTTAATGTGTTACAATTTATATGCACAAAAACTTATATTAGGACTTCAATGCTCAAGATGGTCAGTTTACAGGGTTCTGAGACCAGTAATGTTAAAATAGTGCTTCTGTTGAAATGATGTGAAATCTAGCCCAAATCTGCTCAAAAGCTTGTCTCTCTATGAGAGAAAGCTGCTTCATTCAATATTCAGTGCAAATCTTGCCAAACTGAAAGATGCTTATGCCTTATGAAATACAATGTTTTTGCAATGCTGTAAGACCGTTTTTAATGTGTTAGAAGTTATATGCACAAAACCTTATGTTAGGTCTTCAATGCTGAAGATTGTAAGTTTATAGGTTTCTGAGACCAGTAATGTTAAAATAGTGCTTTTGTTCAAATGAAGTTAAATCTAGCCCAAATCTGCTCAAAAGCTTGTCTCTCTATGAGAGAAAGCTGCTTCATTCAATATTCAGTGCAAATCTTGCCAAACTGAAAGATGCTTATGCCTTATGAAATACAATGTTTTTGCAATGCTGTAAGACAGTTTTTAATATGTTAGAAGTTATATGCACAAAACCTTATGATCGGACTTCAATGCTCAAGATTGTCAGTTTACAGGTTTCTGAGACCAGTAAAGTTGAAATACTGCTTCTGTTCAAATGAAGTGAAATCTAGCCCAAATCTGCTCAAAAGCTTGTCTCTCTGTGAGATAGAGCTGCTTCATTCAATATTCAGTGCAAATCTTGCCAAACTGAAAGATGCTTATGCCTTATGAAATACAATGTTTTTGCAATGCTGTAAGACAGTTTTTAATGTGTTAGCCGTTATATGCACAAAAACTTATGTTAGGACTTCAATGCTCAAGATTGTCAGTTTACAGGTTTCTGAGACCAGTAATGTTGAAATACTGCTTCTGTTCAAAATGAAGTGAAATCTAGCCCAAATCTGCTCAAAAGCTTATCTCTCTGTGAGATAGTGCTGTTTCGTTCAATATTCAGTGCAAATCTTGCCAAACTGAAAGATGCTTATGCCTTATGTAATACAATGTTTTTGCAATGCTGTGAGACAGTTTTTAATGTGTTTAGAAGTTATATGCACAAAAACTTATGTTAGGACTTCAATGCTCAAGATTGTCAGTTTACAGGTTTCTGAGACCAGTAATGTTAAAATAGTTCTTCTGTTGAAATGAAGTGAATTCTAGCCCAAATCTGCTCAAAAGCTTGTCCTCTCTATGAGAGAAAGCTGCTTCATTCAATATTCAGTGCAAATCTTGCCAAACTGAAAGATGCTTATGCCTTATGAAAGACAATGTTTTTGCAATGCTGTAAGACAGTTTTTAATATGTTAGAAGTTATATGCACAAAACCTTATATTAGGTCTTCAATGCTGAAGATTGTCAGTTTACAGGTTTCTGAGACCAGTAATGTTAAAATAGTGCTTCTGTTCAAATGAAGTGAAATCTAGCCCAAATCTGCTCAAAAGCTTGTCTCTCTATGAGACAAAGCTGCTTCATTCAATATTCAGTGCAAATCTTGCCAAACTGAAAGATGCTTATGCCTTATGAAATACAATGTTTTTGCAATGCTGTAAGACAGTTTTTAATGTGTTAGAAGTTATATGCACAAAAACTTATGTTAGGACTTCAATGCTCAAGATTGTCAGTTTACAGGTTTCTGAGACCAGTAATGTTGAAATACTGCTTCTGTTCAAATGAAGTGAAATCTAGCCCAAATCTGCTCAAAAGCTTGTCTCTCTGTGAGATAGAGCTGCTTCATTCAATATTCAGTGCAAATCTTGCCAAAATGAAAGATGCTTATGCCTTATGAAATACAATGTTTTTGCAATGCTGTAAGACAGTTTTTAATGTGTTAGAAGTTATATGCACAAAAACTTATGTTAGGACTTCAATGCTCAAGATTGTCAGTTTACAGGTTTCTGAGACCAGTAATGTTGAAATACTGCTTCTGTTGAAATGAAGTGAAATCTAGCCCAAATCTGCTCAAAAGCTTGTCTCTCTATGAGACAAAGCTGCTTCATTCAATATTCAGTGCAAATCTTGCCAAACTGAAAGATGCTTATGCCTTATGAAATACAATGTTTTTGCAATGCTGTAAAGACAGTTTTTAATGTATTAGAAGTTATATGCACAAAAACTTATGTTAGGACTTCAATTGCTCAAGATTGACAGTTTACAGGTTTCTGAGACCAGTAATGTTGAAATAGTGCTTCTGTTCAAATGAAGTGAAATCTAGCCCAAATCTGCACAAAAGCTTGTCTCTCTGTGAGATAGAGCTGCTTCCTTCAATGTTCATTGCAAATCTTGCCAAACTGAAAGATGCTTTTGTCTTACGAAATAAAATTATTTCTGCAATGCTGTGAGACAGTTTTTAATGTGTTCGAAGTTATATGCACAAAAACTTATGTTAGGACTTCAATGCTCAAGATTGTCAGTTTACAGGTTTCTGAGACCAGTTATGTTGAAATAGTGCTTCTGTTCAAATTAAGTGAAATCTAGCCCAAATCTGCTCAAAAGCTTGTCTCTCTATGAGAGAAAGCTGCTTCATTCAATATTCAGTGCAAATCTTGCCAAACTGAAAGATGCTTATGCCTTATGAAATACAATGTTTTTGCAATGCTGTAAGACAGCTTTTAATGTGTTAGAAGTTATATGCACAAAACCTTATGTTAGGTCTTCAATGCTGAAGATTGTCAGTTTACAGGTTTCTGAGACAAGTAATGTTAAAATAGTGCTTCTGTTCAAATGAAGTGAAATCTAGCCCAAATCTGCTCAAAAGCTTATCTCTCTGTGAGATAAGAGCTGTTTTATTCAATATTCAGTGCAAATCTTGCCAAACGGAAAGATGCTTATGCCTTATGAAATACAATGTTTTTGCAATGCTGTAAGACAATTTTTAATGTGTTAGACGTTATATGCACAAAATCTTATGTTAGGACTTCAATGCTGAAGATTGTCAGTTTACAGGTTTCTGAGACCAGTAATGTTAAAATAGTGCTTCTGTTCAAATGAAGTGAAATCTAGCCCAAATCTGCACAAAAGCTTGTCTCTCTGTGAGATAGAGCTGCTTCATTCAATGTTCAGTGCAAATCTTGCCAAACTGAAAGATGCTTATGTCTAACGAAATAAAATTATTTCTGCAATGCTGTGAGACAGTTTTTAATGTGTTCGAAGTTATATGCACAAAAACTTATGTTAGGACTTCAATGCTCAAGATTGTCAGTTTACAGGTTTCTGAGACCAGTTATGTTGAAATAGTGCTTCTGTTCAAATGAAGTGAAATCTAGCCCAAATCTGCTCAAAAGCTTGTCTCTCTGTGAGATAGAGCTGCTTCATTCAATATTCAGTGCAAATCTTGCCAAACTGAAAGATGCTTATGCCTTATGAAATACAATGTTTTTGCAATGCTGTAAGACAGTTTTTAATGTGTTAGCCGTTATATGCACAAAAACTTATGTTAGGACTTCAATGCTCAAGATTGTCAGTTTACAGTTTTCTGAGACCAGTAATGTTAAAATACTGCTTCTGTTCAAATGAAGTGAAATCTAGCCCAAATCTGCTCAAAATCTTATCTCTCTGTGAGATAGAGCTGTTTCATTCAATATTCAGTGCAAATCTTGCCAAACTGAAAGATGCTTAGGCCTTATGAAATACAATGTTTTTGCAATGCTGTAAGACAGTTTTTAATGTGTTAGACGTTATATGCACAAAAACTTATGTTAGGACTTCAATGCTCAAGATTGTCAGTTTACAGGTTTCTGAGACCAGTAAAGTTGAAATACTGCTTCTGTTCAAATGAAGTGAAATCTAGCCCAAATCTGCTCAAAAGCTTGTCTCTCTGTGAGATAGAGCTGCTTCATTCAATATTCAGTGCAAATCTTGCCAAACTGAAAGATGCTTATGCCTTATGAAATACAATGTTTTTGCAATGCTGTAAGACAGTTTTTAATGTGTTAGCCGTTATATGCACAAAAACTTATGTTAGGACTTCAATGCTCAAGATTGTAGGTTTACAGGTTTCTGAGACCAGTAATGTTGAAATACTGCTTCTGTTCAAAATGAAGTGAAATCTAGCCCAAATCTGCTCAAAAGCTTATCTCTCTGTGAGATAGTGCTGTTTCGTTCAATATTCAGTGCAAATCTTGCCAAACTGAAAGATGCTTATGCCTTATGTAATACAATGTTTTTGCAATGCTGTGAGACAGTTTTTAATGTGTTTAGAAGTTATATGCACAAAAACTTATGTTAGGACTTCAATGCTCAAGATTGTCAGTTTACAGGTTTCTGAGACCAGTAATGTTAAAATAGTTCTTCTGTTGAAATGAAGTGAATTCTAGCCCAAATCTGCTCAAAAGCTTGTCTCTCTATGAGAGAAAGCTGCTTCATTCAATATTCAGTGCAAATCTTGCCAAACTGAAAGATGCTTATGCCTTATGAAAGACAATGTTTTTGCAATGCTGTAAGACAGTTTTTAATATGTTAGAAGTTATATGCACAAAACCTTATATTAGGTCTTCAATGCTGAAGATTGTCAGTTTACAGGTTTCTGAGACCAGTAATGTTAAAATAGTGCTTCTGTTCAAATGAAGTGAAACCTAGCCCAAATCTGCTCAAAAGCTTGTCTCTCTATGAGACAAAGCTGCTTCATTCAATATTCAGTGCAAATCTTGCCAAACTGAAAGATGCTTATGCCTTATGAAATACAATGTTTTTGCAATGCTGTAAGACAGTTTTTAATGTGTTAGAAGTTATATGCACAAAAACTTATGTTAGGACTTCAATGCTCAAGATTGTCAGTTTACAGGTTTCTGAGACCAGTAATGTTGAAATACTGCTTCTGTTCAAATGAAGTGAAATCTAGCCCAAATCTGCTCAAAAGCTTGTCTCTCTGTGAGATAGAGCTGCTTCATTCAATATTCAGTGCAAATCTTGCCAAAATGAAAGATGCTTATGCCTTATGTAATACAATGTTTTTGCAATGCTGTAAGACAGTTTTTAATGTGTTAGAAGTTATATGCACAAAAACTTATGTTAGGACTTCAATGCTCAAGATTGTCAGTTTACAGGTTTCTGAGACCAGTTATGTTGAAATAGTGCTTCTGTTGAAATGAAGTGAAATCTAGCCCAAATCTGCTCAAAAGCTTGTCTCTCTATGAGAGAAAGCTGCTTCATTCAATATTCAGTGCAAATCTTGCCAAACTGAAAGATGCTTATGCCTTATGAAATACAATGTTTTTGCAATGCTGTAAGACAGTTTTTAATGTGTTAGCCGTTATATGCACAAAAACTTATGTTAGGACTTCAATGCTCAAGATTGTCAGTTTACAGGTTTCTGAGACCAGTAATGTTGAAATACTGCTTCTGTTCAAATGAAGTGAAATCCAGCCCAAATCTGCTCAAAAGCTTATCTCTCTGTGAGATAGAGCTGTTTCATTCAATATTCAGTGCAAATCTTGCCAAACTGAAAGATGCTTATGCCTTATGAAATACAATGTTTTTGCAATGCTGTAAAGACAGTTTTTAATGTATTAGAAGTTATATGCACAAAAACTTATGTTAGGACTTCAATTGCTCAAGATTGTCAGTTTACAGGTTTCTGAGACCAGTAATGTTGAAATAGTGCTTCTGTTCAAATGAAGTGAAATCTAGCCCAAATCTGCACAAAAGCTTGTCTCTCTGTGAGATAGAGCTGCTTCCTTCAATGTTCATTGCAAATCTTGCCAAACTGAAAGATGCTTTTGTCTTACGAAATAAAATTATTTCTGCAATGCTGTGAGACAGTTTTTAATGTGTTCGAAGTTATATGCACAAAAACTTATGTTAGGACTTCAATGCTCAAGATTGTCAGTTTACAGGTTTCTGAGACCAGTTATGTTGAAATAGTGCTTCTGTTCAAATTAAGTGAAATCTAGCCCAAATCTGCTCAAAAGCTTGTCTCTCTGTGAGATAGAGCTGCTTCATTCAATATTCAGTGCAAATCTTGCAAAACTGAAAGATGCTTATGCCTTATCAAATACAATGTTTTTGCAATGCTGTAAGACAGTTTTTAATGTGTTAGCCGTTATATGCACAAAAACTTATGTTAGGACTTCAATGCTCAAGATTGTCAGTTTACAGGTTTCTGAGACCAGTAATGTTAAAATAGTGCTTCTGTTGAAATGAAGTGAAATCTAGCCCAAATCTGCTCAAAAGCTTGTCTCTCTATGAGAGAAAGCTGCTTCATTCAATATTCAGTGCAAATCTTGCCAAACTGAAAGATGCTTATGCCTTATGAAATACAATGTTTTTGCAATGCTGTAAGACAGTTTTTAATGTGTTAGAAGTTATATGCACAAAACCTTATGTTAGGTCTTCAATGCTGAAGATTGTCAGTTTACAGGTTTCTGAGACCAGTAATGTTAAAATAGTGCTTCTGTTCAAATGAAGTGAAATCTAGCCCAAATCTGCTCAAAAGCTTGTCTCTCTATGAGACAAAGCTGCTTCATTCAATATTCACTGCAAATCTTGCCAAACTGAAAGATGCTTATGCCTTATGAAATACAATGTTTTTGCAATGCTGTAAGACAGTTTTTAAAGTGTTAGACGTTATATGCACAAAAACTTATGTTAGGACTTCAATGCTCAAGATTGTCAGTTTACAGGTTTCTGAGACCAGTAATGTTGAAATACTGCTTCTGTTCAAATGAAGTGAAATCCAGCCCAAATCTGCTCAAAAGCTTATCTCTCTGTGAGATAGAGCTGTTTCATTCAATATTCAGTGCAAATCTTGCCAAACTGAAAGATGCTTATGCCTTATGAAATACAATGTTTTTGCAATGCTGTAGGACAGTTTTTAATGTGTTAGACGTTATATGCACAAAAACTTATGTTAGGACTTCAATGCTGAAGATTGTCAGTTTACAGGTGTCTGAGACCAGTTATGTTGAAATAGTGCTTCTGTTCAAATGAAGTGAAATCTAGCCCAAATCTGCTCAAAAGCTTGTCTCTCTGTGAGATAGAGCTGCTTCATTCAATATTCAGTGCAAATCTTGCCAAACTGAAAGATGCTTATGCCTTATGAAATACAATGTTTTTGCAATGCTGTAAGACAGTTTTTAATGTGTTAGACGTTATATGCACAAAAACTTATGTTAGGACTTCATTGCTCAAGATTGTCAGTTTACAGGTTTCTGAGACCAGTAATGTTGAAATACTGCTTCTGTTCAAATGAAGTGAAATCCAGCCCAAATCTACTCAAAAGCTTATCTCTCTGTGAGATAGAGCTGTTTCATTCAATATTCAGTGCAAATCTTGCCAAACTGAAAGATGCTTATGCCTTATGAAATACAATGTTTTTGCAATGCTGTAAGACAGTTTTTAATGTGTTAGACGTTATATGCACAAAAACTTATGTTAGGACTTCAATGCTGAAGATTGTCAGTTTACAGGTTTCTGAGACCAGTAATGTTAAAATAGTGCTTCTGTTTAAAATGAAGTGAAATCTAGCCCAAATCTGCTCAAAAGCTTGTCTCTCTATGAGACAAAGCTGCTTCATTCAGTGCAAATCTTGCCAAACTGAAAGATGCTTATGCCTTATGAAATACAATGTTTTTGCAATGCTGTAAGACAGTTTTTAATGTGTTAGAAGTTATATGCACAAAAACTTATGTTAGGACTTCAATGCTCAAGATTGTCAGTTTACAGGTTTCTGAGACCAGTAATGTTGAAATAGTGCTTCTGTTCAAATGAAGTGAAATCTAGCCCAAATCTGCTCAAAAGCTTGTCTCTCTGTGAGATAGAGCTGCTTCATTCAATATTCAGTGCAAATCTTGCCAAACTGAAAGATGCTTATGCCTTATGAAATACAATGTTTTTGCAATGCTGTAAGACAGTGTTTAATGTGTTAGAAGTTATATGCACAAAACCTTATGATCGGACTTCAATGCTCAAGATTGTCAGTTTACAGGTTTCTGAGACCAGTAATGTTAAAATAGTGCTTCTGTTCAAATGAAGTGAAATCTAGCCCAAATCTGCTCAAAAGCTTGTCTCTCTATGAGACAAAGCTGCTTCATTCAATATTCAGTGCAAATCTTGCCAAACTGAAAGATGCTTATGCCTTATGAAATACAATGTTTTTGCAATGCTGTAAGACAGTTTTTAATGTGTTAGACGTTATATGCACAAAAACTTATGTTAGGACTTCAATGCTCAAGATTGTCAGTTTACAGGTTTCTGAGACCAGTAATGTTAAAATAGTGCTTCTGTTCAAATGAAGTGAAATCTAGCCCAAATCTGTTTAAAAGCTTGTCTCTCTATTAGAGAAATCTGCTTCATTCACTGTTCAGTGCAAATCTTGCCAAAGTGAAAGATGCTTATGTCTTACGAAATAAAATTATTTCTGCAATGCTGTGAGACAGTTTTTAATGTGTTCGAAGTTATATGCACAAAAACTTATGTTAGGACTTCAATGCTCAAGATTGTCAGTTTACAGGTTTCTGAGACCAGTTATGTTGAAAAAGTGCTTCTGTTCAAATGAAGTGAAATCTAGCCCAAATCTGCTCAAAAGCTTGTCTCTCTGTGAGATAGAGCTGCTTCATTCAATATTCAGTGCAAATCTAGCCAAACTGAAAGATGCTTATGCCTTATCAAATACAATGTTTTTGCAATGCTGTAAGACAGTTTTTAATGTGTTAGCCGTTATATGCACAAAAACTTATGTTAGGACTTCAATGCTCAAGATTGTCAGTTTACAGGTTTCTGAGACCAGTAATGTTGAAATACTGCTTCTTTTCAAATGAAGTGAAATCTAGCCCAAATCTGCTCAAAAGCTTATCTCTCTGTGAGATAGAGCTGTTTCATTCAATATTCAGTGCAAATCTTGCCAAACTGAAAGATGCTTATGCCTTATGTAATACAATGTTTTTGCAATGCTGTAAGACAGTTTTTAATGTGTTAGAAGTTATATGCACAAAAACTTATGTTAGGACTTCAATGCTCAAGATTGTCAGTTTACAGGTTTCTGAGACCAGTTATGTTGAAATAGTGCTTCTGTTGAAATGAAGTGAAATCTAGCCCAAATCTGCTCAAAAGCTTGTCTCTCTATGAGAGAAAGCTGCTTCATTCAATATTCAGTGCAAATCTTGCCAAACTGAAAGATGCTTATGCCTTATGAAATACAATGTTTTTGCAATGCTGAAAGACAGTTTTTAATGTGTTAGAAGTTATATGCACAAAACCTTATGTTAGGACTTCAATTGCTCAAGATTGTCAGTTTACAGGTTTCTGAGACCAGTAATGTTGAAATAGTGCTTCTGTTCAAATGAAGTGAAATCTAGCCCAAATCTGCACAAAAGCTTGTGTCTCTGTGAGATAGAGCTGCTTCATTCAATGTTCAGTGCAAATCTTGCCAAACTGAAAGATGATTATGTCTAACGAAATAAAATTATTTCTGCAATGCTGTGAGACAGTTTTTAATGTGTTCGAAGTTATATGCACAAAAACTTATGTTAGGACTTCAATGCTCAAGATTGTCAGTTTACAGGTTTCTGGGACCAGTAATGTTGAAATACTGCTTCTGTTCAAATGAAGTGAAATCTAGCCCAAATCTGCTCAAAAGCTTGTCTCTCTGTGAGATAGAGCTGCTTCATTCAATATTCAGTGCAAATCTTGCCAAACTGAAAGATGCTTATGCCTTATCAAATACAATGTTTTTGCAATGCTGTAAGACAGTTTTTAATGTGTTAGCCGTTATATGCACAAAAACTTATGTTAGGACTTCAATGTTCAAGATTGTCAGTTTACAGGTTTCTGAGACCAGTAATGTTGAAATACTGCTTCTGTTCAAATGAAGTGAAATCTAGCCCAAATCTGCTCAAAAGCTTGTCTCTCTGTGAGATAGAGCTGTTTCATTCAATATTCAGTGCAAATCTTGCCAAACTGAAAGATGCTTATGCCTTATGTAATACAATGTTTTTGCAATGCTGTAAGACAGTTTTTAATGTGTTAGAAGTTATATGCACAAAAACTTATGTTAGGACTTCAATGCTCAAGATTTTCAGTTTACAGGTTTCTGAGACCAGTAATGTTAAAATAGTGCTTCTGTTGAAATGAAGTGAAATCTAGCCCAAATCTGCTCAAAAGCTTGTCTCTCTATGAGATAGAGCTGCTTCATTCAATATTCAGTGCAAATCATGCCAAACTGAAAGATGCTTATGCCTTATGTAATACAATGTTTTTGCAATGCTGTAAGACAGTTTTTAATGTGTTAGCCGTTATATGCACAAAAACTTATGTTAGGACTTCAATGCTCAAGATTGTCAGTTTACAGGTTTCTGAGACCAGTAATGTTGAAATACTGCTTCTGTTCAAATGAAGTGAAATCTAGCCCAAATCTGCTCAAAAGCTTATCTCTCTGTGAGATAGAGCTGTTTCATTCAATATTCAGTGCAAATCTTGCCAAACTGAAAGATGCTTATGCCTTATGTAATACAATGTTTTTTGCAATGCTGTAAGACAGTTTTTAATGTGTTAGCCGTTATATGCACAAAAACTTATGTTAGGACTTTAATGCTCAAGATTGTCAGTTTACAGGTTTCTGAGACCAGTAATGTTGAAATACTGCTTCTGTTCAAATGAAGTGAAATCTAGCCCAAATCTGCTCAAAAGCTTATCTCTCTGTGAGATAGAGCTGTTTCATTCAATATTCAGTGCAAATCTTGCCAAACTGAAAGATGCTTATGCCTTATGTAATACAATGTTTTTGCAATGCTGTAAGACAGTTTTTAATGTGTTAGAAGTTATATGCACAAAAACTTATGTTAGGACTTCAATGCTCAAGATTTTCAGTTTACAGGTTTCTGAGACCAGTAATGTTAAAATAGTGCTTCTGTTGAAATGAAGTGAAATCTAGCCCAAATCTGCTCAAAAGCTTGTCTCTCTATGAGAGAAAGCTGCTTCATTCAATATTCAGTGCAAATCTTGCCAAACTGAAAGATGCTTATGCCTTATGAAATACAATGTTTTTGCAATGCTGTAAGACAGTTTTTAATGTGTTAGAAGTTATATGCACAAAACCTTATGTTAGGACTTCAATTGCTCAAGATTGTCAGTTTACAGGTTTCTGAGACCAGTAATGTTGAAATAGTGCTTCTGTTCAAATGAAGTGAAATCTAGCCCAAATCTGCACAAAAGCTTGTGTCTCTGTGAGATAGAGCTGCTTCATTCAATGTTCAGTGCAAATCTTGCCAAACTGAAAGATGATTATGTCTAACGAAATAAAATTATTTCTGCAATGCTGTGAGACAGTTTTTAATGTGTTCGAAGTTATATGCACAAAAACTTATGTTAGGACTTCAATGCTCAAGATTGTCAGTTTACAGGTTTCTGAGACCAGTAATGTTGAAATACTGCTTCTGTTCAAATGAAGTGAAATCTAGCCCAAATCTGCTCAAAAGCTTGTCTCTCTGTGAGATAGAGCTGCTTCCTTCAATATTCAGTGCAAATCTTGCCAAACTGAAAGATGCTTATGCCTTATCAAATACAATGTTTTTGCAATGCTGTAAGACAGTTTTTAATGTGTTAGCCGTTATATGCACAAAAACTTATGTTAGGACTTCAATGTTCAAGATTGTCAGTTTACAGGTTTCTGAGACCAGTAATGTTGAAATACTGCTTCTGTTCAAATGAAGTGAAATCTAGCCCAAATCTGCTCAAAAGTTTGTCTCTCTGTGAGATAGAGCTGTTTCATTCAATATTCAGTGCAAATCTTGCCAAACTGAAAGATGCTTATGCCTTATGTAATACAATGTTTTTGCAATGCTGTAAGACAGTTTTTAATGTGTTAGAAGTTATATGCACAAAAACTTATGTTAGGACTTCAATGCTCAAGATTTTCAGTTTACAGGTTTCTGAGACCAGTAATGTTAAAATAGTGCTTCTGTTGAAATGAAGTGAAATCTAGCCCAAATCTGCTCAAAAGCTTGTCTCTCTATGAGATAGAGCTGCTTCATTCAATATTCAGTGCAAATCATGCCAAACTGAAAGATGCTTATGCCTTATGTAATACAATGTTTTTGCAATGCTGTAAGACAGTTTTTAATGTGTTAGCCGTTATATGCACAAAAACTTATGTTAGGACTTCAATGCTCAAGATTGTCAGTTTACAGGTTTCTGAGACCAGTAATGTTGAAATACTGCTTCTGTTCAAATGAAGTGAAATCTAGCCCAAATCTGCTCAAAAGCTTATCTCTCTGTGAGATAGAGCTGTTTCATTCAATATTCAGTGCAAATCTTGCCAAACTGAAAGATGCTTATGCCTTATGTAATACAATGTTTTTTGCAATGCTGTAAGACAGTTTTTAATGTGTTAGCCGTTATATGCACAAAAACTTATGTTAGGACTTTAATGCTCAAGATTGTCAGTTTACAGGTTTCTGAGACCAGTAATGTTGAAATACTGCTTCTGTTCAAATGAAGTGAAATCTAGCCCAAATCTGCTCAAAAGCTTATCTCTCTGTGAGATAGAGCTGTTTCATTCAATATTCAGTGCAAATCTTGCCAAACTGAAAGATGCTTATGCCTTATGTAATACAATGTTTTTGCAATGCTGTAAGACAGTTTTTAATGTGTTAGAAGTTATATGCACAAAAACTTATGTTAGGACTTCAATGCTCAAGATTTTCAGTTTACAGGTTTCTGAGACCAGTAATGTTAAAATAGTGCTTCTGTTGAAATGAAGTGAAATCTAGCCCAAATCTGCTCAAAAGCTTGTCTCTCTATGAGAGAAAGCTGCTTCATTCAATATTCAGTGCAAATCTTGCCAAACTGAAAGATGCTTATGCCTTATGAAATACAATCATTTTGCAATGCTGTAAGACAGTTTTTAATGTGTTAGAAGTTATATGCACAAAACCTTATGTTAGGACTTCAATTGCTCAAGATTGTCAGTTTACAGGTTTCTGAGACCAGTAATGTTGAAATAGTGCTTCTGTTCAAATGAAGTGAAATCTAGCCCAAATCTGCACAAAAGCTTGTGTCTCTGTGAGATAGAGCTGCTTCATTCAATGTTCAGTGCAAATCTTGCCAAACTGAAAGATGATTATGTCTAACGAAATAAAATTATTTCTGCAATGCTGTGAGACAGTTTTTAATGTGTTCGAAGTTATATGCACAAAAACTTATGTTAGGACTTCAATGCTCAAGATTGTCAGTTTACAGGTTTCTGAGACCAGTAATGTTGAAATACTGCTTCTGTTCAAATGAAGTGAAATCTAAGCCCAAATCTGCTCAAAAGCTTATCTCTCTGTGAGATAGAGCTGTTTCATTCAATATTCAGTGCAAATCTTGCCAAACTGAAAGATGCTTATGCCTTATGTAATACAATGTTTTTGCAATGCTGTAAGACAGTTTTTAATGTGTTAGAAGTTATATGCACAAAAACTTATGTTAGGACTTCAATGCTCAAGATTGTCAGTTTACAGGTTTCTGAGACCATTAATGTTAAAATAGTGCTTCTGTTGAAATGAAGTGAAATCTAGCCCAAATCTGCTCAAAAGCTTGTCTCTCTATGAGAGAAAGCTGCTTCATTCAATATTCAGTGCAAATCTTGCCAAACTGAAAGATGCTTATGCCTTATGAAATACAATGTTTTTGCAATGCTGTAAGACAGTTTTTAATGTGTTAGAAGTTATATGCACAAAACCTTATGTTAGGTCTTCAATGCTGAAGATTGTCAGTTTACAGGTTTCTGAGACAAGTAATGTTAAAATAGTGCTTCTGTTCAAATGAAGTGAAATCTAGCCCAAATCTGCTCAAAAGCTTGTCTCTCTGTGAGATAGAGCTGCTTCATTCAATATTCAGTGCAAATCTTGCCAAACTGAAAGATGCTTATGCCTTATCAAATACAATGTTTTTGCAATGCTGTAAGACAGTTTTTAATGTGTTAGCCGTTATATGCACAAAAACTTATGTTAGGACTTCAATGTTCAAGATTGTCAGTTTACAGGTTTCTGAGACCAGTAATGTTGAAATACTGCTTCTGTTCAAATGAAGTGAAATCTAGCCCAAATCTGCTCAAAAGCTTGTCTCTCTGTGAGATAGAGCTGTTTCATTCAATATTCAGTGCAAATCTTGCCAAACTGAAAGATGCTTATGCCTTATGTAATACAATGTTTTTGCAATGCTGTAAGACAGTTTTTAATGTGTTAGCCGTTATATGCACAAAAACTTATGTTAGGACTTCAATGTTCAAGATTGTCAGTTTACAGGTTTCTGAGACCAGTTATGTTGAAATAGTGCTTCTGTTCAAATGAAGTGAAATCTAGCCCAAATCTGCTCAAAAGCTTGTCTCTCTGTGAGATAGAGCTGCTTCATTCAATATTCAGTGCAAATCTTGCCAAACTGAAAGATGCTTATGCCTTATCAAATACAATGTTTTTGCAATGCTGTAAGACAGTTTTTAATGTGTTAGCCGTTATATGCACAAAAACTTATGTTAGGACTTCAATGTTCAAGATTGTCAGTTTACAGGTTTCTGAGACCAGTAATGTTGAAATACTGCTTCTGTTCAAATGAAGTGAAATCTAGCCCAAATCTGCTCAAAAGCTTGTCTCTCTGTGAGATAGAGCTGTTTCATTCAATATTCAGTGCAAATCTTGCCAAACTGAAAGATGCTTATGCCTTATGTAATACAATGTTTTTGCAATGCTGTAAGACAGTTTTTAATGTGTTAGAAGTTATATGCACAAAAACTTATGTTAGGACTTCAATGCTCAAGATTTTCAGTTTACAGGTTTCTGAGACCAGTAATGTTAAAATAGTGCTTCTGTTGAAATGAAGTGAAATCTAGCCCAAATCTGCTCAAAAGCTTATCTCTCTGTGAGATAGAGCTGTTTCATTCAATATTCAGTGCAAATCTTGCCAAACTGAAAGATGCTTATGCCTTATGTAATACAATGTTTTTTGCAATGCTGTAAGACAGTTTTTAATGTGTTAGCCGTTATATGCACAAAAACTTATGTTAGGACTTCAATGTTCAAGATTGTCAGTTTACAGGTTTCTGAGACCAGTAATGTTGAAATACTGCTTCTGTTCAAATCAAGTGAAATCTAGCCCAAATCTGCTCAAAAGCTTATCTCTCTGTGAGATAGAGCTGTTTCATTCAATATTCAGTGCAAATCTTGCCAAACTGAAAGATGCTTATGCCTTATGTAATACAATGTTTTTGCAATGCTGTAAGACAGTTTTTAATGTGTTAGAAGTTATATGCACAAAAACTTATGTTAGGACTTCAATGCTCAAGATTTTCAGTTTACAGGTTTCTGAGACCAGTAATGTTAAAATAGTGCTTCTGTTGAAATGAAGTGAAATCTAGCCCAAATCTGCTCAAAAGCTTGTCTCTCTATGAGATAGAGCTGCTTCATTCAATATTCAGTGCAAATCTTGCCAAACTGAAAGATGCTTATGCCTTATGTAATACAATGTTTTTGCAATGCTGTAAGACAGTTTTTAATGTGTTAGAAGTTATATGCACAAAAACTTATGTTAGGACTTCAATGCTCAAGATTTTCAGTTTACAGGTTTCTGAGACCAGTAATGTTAAAATAGTGCTTCTGTTGAAATGAAGTGAAATCTAGCCCAAATCTGCTCAAAAGCTTGTCTCTCTATGAGAGAAAGCTGCTTCATTCAATATTCAGTGCAAATCTTGCCAAACTGAAAGATGCTTATGCCTTATGAAATACAATGTTTTTGCAATGCTGTAAGACAGTTTTTAATGTGTTAGAAGTTATATGCACAAAACCTTATGTTAGGACTTCAATTGCTCAAGATTGTCAGTTTACAGGTTTCTGAGACCAGTAATGTTGAAATAGTGCTTCTGTTCAAATGAAGTGAAATCTAGCCCAAATCTGCACAAAAGCTTGTGTCTCTGTGAGATAGAGCTGCTTCATTCAATGTTCAGTGCAAATCTTGCCAAACTGAAAGATGCTTATGTCTAACGAAATAAAATTATTTCTGCAATGCTGTGAGACAGTTTTTAATGTGTTCGAAGTTATATGCACAAAAACTTATGTTAGGACTTCAATGTTCAAGATTGTCAGTTTACAGGTTTCTGAGACCAGTAATGTTGAAATACTGCTTCTGTTCAAATGAAGTGAAATCTAAGCCCAAATCTGCTCAAAAGCTTATCTCTCTGTGAGATAGAGCTGTTTCATTCAATATTCAGTGCAAATCTTGCCAAACTGAAAGATGCTTATGCCTTATGTAATACAATGTTTTTGCAATGCTGTAAGACAGTTTTTAATGTGTTAGAAGTTATATGCACAAAAACTTATGTTAGGACTTCAATGCTCAAGATTGTCAGTTTACAGGTTTCTGAGACCATTAATGTTAAAATAGTGCTTCTGTTGAAATGAAGTGAAATCTAGCCCAAATCTGCTCAAAAGCTTGTCTCTCTATGAGAGAAAGCTGCTTCATTCAATATTCAGTGCAAATCTTGCCAAACTGAAAGATGCTTATGCCTTATGAAATACAATGTTTTTGCAATGCTGTAAGACAGTTTTTAATGTGTTAGAAGTTATATGCACAAAACCTTATGTTAGGTCTTCAATGCTGAAGATTGTCAGTTTACAGGTTTCTGAGACAAGTAATGTTAAAATAGTGCTTCTGTTCAAATGAAGTGAAATCTAGCCCAAATCTGCTCAAAAGCTTGTCTCTCTGTGAGATAGAGCTGCTTCATTCAATATTCAGTGCAAATCTTGCCAAACTGAAAGATGCTTATGCCTTATCAAATACAATGTTTTTGCAATGCTGTAAGACAGTTTTTAATGTGTTAGCCGTTATATGCACAAAAACTTATGTTAGGACTTCAATGTTCAAGATTGTCAGTTTACAGGTTTCTGAGACCAGTAATGTTGAAATACTGCTTCTGTTCAAATGAAGTGAAATCTAGCCCAAATCTGCTCAAAAGCTTGTCTCTCTGTGAGATAGAGCTGTTTCATTCAATATTCAGTGCAAATCTTGCCAAACTGAAAGATGCTTATGCCTTATGTAATACAATGTTTTTGCAATGCTGTAAGACAGTTTTTAATGTGTTAGCCGTTATATGCACAAAAACTTATGTTAGGACTTCAATGTTCAAGATTGTCAGTTTACAGGTTTCTGAGACCAGTTATGTTGAAATAGTGCTTCTGTTCAAATGAAGTGAAATCTAGCCCAAATCTGCTCAAAAGCTTGTCTCTCTGTGAGATAGAGCTGCTTCATTCAATATTCAGTGCAAATCTTGCCAAACTGAAAGATGCTTATGCCTTATCAAATACAATGTTTTTGCAATGCTGTAAGACAGTTTTTAATGTGTTAGCCGTTATATGCACAAAAACTTATGTTAGGACTTCAATGTTCAAGATTGTCAGTTTACAGGTTTCTGAGACCAGTAATGTTGAAATACTGCTTCTGTTCAAATGAAGTGAAATCTAGCCCAAATCTGCTCAAAAGCTTGTCTCTCTGTGAGATAGAGCTGTTTCATTCAATTTTCAGTGCAAATCTTGCCAAACTGAAAGATGCTTATGCCTTATGTAATACAATGTTTTTGCAATGCTGTAAGACAGTTTTTAATGTGTTAGAAGTTATATGCACAAAAACTTATGTTAGGACTTCAATGCTCAAGATTTTCAGTTTACAGGTTTCTGAGACCAGTAATGTTAAAATAGTGCTTCTGTTGAAATGAAGTGAAATCTAGCCCAAATCTGCTCAAAAGCTTGTCTCTCTATGAGATAGAACTGCTTCATTCAATATTCAGTGCAAATCTTGCCAAACTGAAAGATGCTTATGCCTTATGTAATACAATGTTTTTGCAATGCTGTAAGACAGTTTTTAATGTGTTAGAAGTTATATGCACAAAAACTTATGTTAGGACTTCAATGCTCAAGATTTTCAGTTTACAGGTTTCTGAGACCAGTAATGTTAAAATAGTGCTTCTGTTGAAATGAAGTGAAATCTAGCCCAAATCTGCTCAAAAGCTTGTCTCTCTATGAGAGAAAGCTGCTTCATTCAATATTCAGTGCAAATCTTGCCAAACTGAAAGATGCTTATGCCTTATGAAATACAATGTTTTTGCAATGCTGTAAGACAGTTTTTAATGTGTTAGAAGTTATATGCACAAAACCTTATGTTAGGACTTCAATTGCTCAAGATTGTCAGTTTACAGGTTTCTGAGACCAGTAATGTTGAAATAGTGCTTCTGTTCAAATGAAGTGAAATCTAGCCCAAATCTGCACAAAAGCTTGTGTCTCTGTGAGATAGAGCTGCTTCATTCAATGTTCAGTGCAAATCTTGCCAAACTGAAAGATGCTTATGTCTAACGAAATAAAATTATTTCTGCAATGCTGTGAGACAGTTTTTAATGTGTTCGAAGTTATATGCACAAAAACTTATGTTAGGACTTCAATGCTCAAGATTGTCAGTTTACAGGTTTCTGAGACCAGTAATGTTGAAATACTGCTTCTGTTCAAATGAAGTGAAATCTAGCCCAAATCTGCTCAAAAGCTTATCTCTCTGTGAGATAGAGCTGTTTCATTCAATATTCAGTGCAAATCTTGCCAAACTGAAAGATGCTTATGCCTTATGTAATACAATGTTTTTGCAATGCTGTAAGACAGTTTTTAATGTGTTAGAAGTTATATGCACAAAAACTTATGTTAGGACTTCAATGCTCAAGATTGTCAGTTTACAGGTTTCTGAGACCATTAATGTTAAAATAGTGCTTCTGTTGAAATGAAGTGAAATCTAGCCCAAATCTGCTCAAAAGCTTGTCTCTCTATGAGAGAAAGCTGCTTCATTCAATATTCAGTGCAAATCTTGCCAAACTGAAAGATGCTTATGCCTTATGAAATACAATGTTTTTGCAATGCTGTAAGACAGTTTTTAATGTGTTAGAAGTTATATGCACAAAACCTTATGTTAGGTCTTCAATGCTGAAGATTGTCAGTTTACAGGTTTCTGAGACAAGTAATGTTAAAATAGTGCTTCTGTTCAAATGAAGTGAAATCTAGCCCAAATCTGCTCAAAAGCTTGTCTCTCTGTGAGATAGAGCTGCTTCATTCAATATTCAGTGCAAATCTTGCCAAACTGAAAGATGCTTATGCCTTATCAAATACAATGTTTTTGCAATGCTGTAAGACAGTTTTTAATGTGTTAGCCGTTATATGCACAAAAACTTATGTTAGGACTTCAATGTTCAAGATTGTCAGTTTACAGGTTTCTGAGACCAGTAATGTTGAAATACTGCTTCTGTTCAAATGAAGTGAAATCTAGCCCAAATCTGCTCAAAAGCTTGTCTCTCTGTGAGATAGAGCTGTTTCATTCAATATTCAGTGCAAATCTTGCCAAACTGAAAGATGCTTATGCCTTATGTAATACAATGTTTTTGCAATGCTGTAAGACAGTTTTTAATGTGTTAGCCGTTATATGCACAAAAACTTATGTTAGGACTTTAATGTTCAAGATTGTCAGTTTACAGGTTTCTGAGACCAGTTATGTTGAAATAGTGCTTCTGTTCAAATGAAGTGAAATCTAGCCCAAATCTGCTCAAAAGCTTGTCTCTCTGTGAGATAGAGCTGCTTCATTGAATATTCAGTGCAAATCTTGCCAAACTGAAAGATGCTTATGCCTTATCAAATACAATGTTTTTGCAATGCTGTAAGACAGTTTTTAATGTGTTAGCCGTTATATGCACAAAAACTTATGTTAGGACTTCAATGTTCAAGATTGTCAGTTTACAGGTTTCTGAGACCAGTAATGTTGAAATACTGCTTCTGTTCAAATGAAGTGAAATCTAGCCCAAATCTGCTCAAAAGCTTGTCTCTCTGTGAGATAGAGCTGCTTCATTCAATGTTCAGTGCAAATCTTGCCAAACTGAAAGATGCTTATGTCTAACGAAATAAAATTATTTCTGCAATGCTGTGAGACAGTTTTTAATGTGTTCGAAGTTATATGCACAAAAATTTATGTTAGGACTTCAATGCTCAAGATTGTCAGTTTACAGGTTTCTGAGACCAGTAATGTTGAAATACTGCTTCTGTTCAAATGAAGTGAAATCTAGCCCAAATCTGCTCAAAAGCTTATCTCTCTGTGAGATAGAGCTGTTTCATTCAATATTCAGTGCAAATCTTGCCAAACTGAAAGATGCTTATGCCTTATGTAATACAATGTTTTTGCAATGCTGTAAGACAGTTTTTAATGTGTTAGCCGTTATATGCACAAAAACTTATGTTAGGACTTCAATGTTCAAGATTGTCAGTTTACAGGTTTCTGAGACCAGTTATGTTGAAATACTGCTTCTGTTCAAATGAAGTGAAATCTAGCCCAAATCTGCTCAAAAGCTTGTCTCTCTGTGAGATAGAGCTGTTTCATTCAATATTCAGTGCAAATCTTGCCAAACTGAAAGATGCTTATGCCTTATGTAATACAATGTTTTTGCAATGCTGTAAGACAGTTTTTAATGTGTTAGCCGTTATATGCACAAAAACTTATGTTAGGACTTCAATGTTCAAGATTGTCAGTTTACAGGTTTCTGAGACCAGTTATGTTGAAATAGTGCTTCTGTTCAAATGAAGTGAAATCTAGCCCAAATCTGCTCAAAAGCTTGTCTCTCTGTGAGATAGAGCTGCTTCATTCAATATTCAGTGCAAATCTTGCCAAACTGAAAGATGCTTATGCCTTATCAAATACAATGTTTTTGCAATGCTGTAAGACAGTTTTTAATGTGTTAGCCGTTATATGCACAAAAACTTATGTTAGGACTTCAATGTTCAAGATTGTCAGTTTACAGGTTTCTGAGACCAGTAATGTTGAAATACTGCTTCTGTTCAAATGAAGTGAAATCTAGCCCAAATCTGCTCAAAAGCTTGTCTCTCTGTGAGATAGAGCTGTTTCATTCAATTTTCAGTGCAAATCTTGCCAAACTGAAAGATGCTTATGCCTTATGTAATACAATGTTTTTGCAATGCTGTAAGACAGTTTTTAATGTGTTAGAAGTTATATGCACAAAAACTTATGTTAGGACTTCAATGCTCAAGATTTTCAGTTTACAGGTTTCTGAGACCAGTAATGTTAAAATAGTGCTTCTGTTGAAATGAAGTGAAATCTAGCCCAAATCTGCTCAAAAGCTTGTCTCTCTATGAGATAGAGCTGCTTCATTCAATATTCAGTGCAAATCTTGCCAAACTGAAAGATGCTTATGCCTTATGTAATACAATGTTTTTGCAATGCTGTAAGACAGTTTTTAATGTGTTAGAAGTTATATGCACAAAAACTTATGTTAGGACTTCAATGCTCAAGATTTTCAGTTTACAGGTTTCTGAGACCAGTAATGTTAAAATAGTGCTTCTGTTGAAATGAAGTGAAATCTAGCCCAAATCTGCTCAAAAGCTTGTCTCTCTATGAGAGAAAGCTGCTTCATTCAATATTCAGTGCAAATCTTGCCAAACTGAAAGATGCTTATGCCTTATGAAATACAATGTTTTTGCAATGCTGTAAGACAGTTTTTAATGTGTTAGAAGTTATATGCACAAAACCTTATGTTAGGACTTCAATTGCTCAAGATTGTCAGTTTACAGGTTTCTGAGACCAGTAATGTTGAAATAGTGCTTCTGTTCAAATGAAGTGAAATCTAGCCCAAATCTGCACAAAAGCTTGTGTCTCTGTGAGATAGAGCTGCTTCATTCAATGTTCAGTGCAAATCTTGCCAAACTGAAAGATGCTTATGTCTAACGAAATAAAATTATTTCTGCAATGCTGTGAGACAGTTTTTAATGTGTTCGAAGTTATATGCACAAAAACTTATGTTAGGACTTCAATGCTCAAGATTGTCAGTTTACAGGTTTCTGAGACCAGTAATGTTGAAATACTGCTTCTGTTCAAATGAAGTGAAATCTAGCCCAAATCTGCTCAAAAGCTTATCTCTCTGTGAGATAGAGCTGTTTCATTCAATATTCAGTGCAAATCTTGCCAAACTGAAAGATGCTTATGCCTTATGTAATACAATGTTTTTGCAATGCTGTAAGACAGTTTTTAATGTGTTAGAAGTTATATGCACAAAAACTTATGTTAGGACTTCAATGCTCAAGATTGTCAGTTTACAGGTTTCTGAGACCATTAATGTTAAAATAGTGCTTCTGTTGAAATGAAGTGAAATCTAGCCCAAATCTGCTCAAAAGCTTGTCTCTCTATGAGAGAAAGCTGCTTCATTCAATATTCAGTGCAAATCTTGCCAAACTGAAAGATGCTTATGCCTTATGAAATACAATGTTTTTGCAATGCTGTAAGACAGTTTTTAATGTGTTAGAAGTTATATGCACAAAACCTTATGTTAGGTCTTCAATGCTGAAGATTGTCAGTTTACAGGTTTCTGAGACAAGTAATGTTAAAATAGTGCTTCTGTTCAAATGAAGTGAAATCTAGCCCAAATCTGCTCAAAAGCTTGTCTCTCTGTGAGATAGAGCTGCTTCATTCAATATTCAGTGCAAATCTTGCCAAACTGAAAGATGCTTATGCCTTATCAAATACAATGTTTTTGCAATGCTGTAAGACAGTTTTTAATGTGTTAGCCGTTATATGCACAAAAACTTATGTTAGGACTTCAATGTTCAAGATTGTCAGTTTACAGGTTTCTGAGACCAGTAATGTTGAAATACTGCTTCTGTTCAAATGAAGTGAAATCTAGCCCAAATCTGCTCAAAAGCTTGTCTCTCTGTGAGATAGAGCTGTTTCATTCAATATTCAGTGCAAATCTTGCCAAACTGAAAGATGCTTATGCCTTATGTAATACAATGTTTTTGCAATGCTGTAAGACAGTTTTTAATGTGTTAGCCGTTATATGCACAAAAACTTATGTTAGGACTTCAATGTTCAAGATTGTCAGTTTACAGGTTTCTGAGACCAGTTATGTTGAAATAGTGCTTCTGTTCAAATGAAGTGAAATCTAGCCCAAATCTGCTCAAAAGCTTGTCTCTCTGTGAGATAGAGCTGCTTCATTGAATATTCAGTGCAAATCTTGCCAAACTGAAAGATGCTTATGCCTTATCAAATACAATGTTTTTGCAATGCTGTAAGACAGTTTTTAATGTGTTAGCCGTTATATGCACAAAAACTTATGTTAGGACTTCAATGTTCAAGATTGTCAGTTTACAGGTTTCTGAGACCAGTAATGTTGAAATACTGCTTCTGTTCAAATGAAGTGAAATCTAGCCCAAATCTGCTCAAAAGCTTGTCTCTCTGTGAGATAGAGCTGCTTCATTCAATGTTCAGTGCAAATCTTGCCAAACTGAAAGATGCTTATGTCTAACGAAATAAAATTATTTCTGCAATGCTGTGAGACAGTTTTTAATGTGTTCGAAGTTATATGCACAAAAATTTATGTTAGGACTTCAATGCTCAAGATTGTCAGTTTACAGGTTTCTGAGACCAGTAATGTTGAAATACTGCTTCTGTTCAAATGAAGTGAAATCTAGCCCAAATCTGCTCAAAAGCTTATCTCTCTGTGAGATAGAGCTGTTTCATTCAATATTCAGTGCAAATCTTGCCAAACTGAAAGATGCTTATGCCTTATGTAATACAATGTTTTTGCAATGCTGTAAGACAGTTTTTAATGTGTTAGAAGTTATATGCACAAAAACTTATGTTAGGACTTCAATGCTCAAGATTGTCAGTTTACAGGTTTCTGAGACCATTAATGTTAAAATAGTGCTTCTGTTGAAATGAAGTGAAATCTAGCCCAAATCTGCTCAAAAGCTTGTCTCTCTATGAGAGAAAGCTGCTTCATTCAATATTCAGTGCAAATCTTGCCAAACTGAAAGATGCTTATGCCTTATGAAATACAATGTTTTTGCAATGCTGTAAGACAGTTTTAATGTGTTAGAAGTTATATGCACAAAACCTTATGTTAGGTCTTCAATGCTGAAGATTGTCAGTTTACAGGTTTCTGAGACAAGTAATGTTAAAATAGTGCTTCTGTTCAAATGAAGTGAAATCTAGCCCAAATCTGCTCAAAAGCTTGTCTCTCTGTGAGATAGAGCTGCTTCATTCAATATTCAGTGCAAATCTTGCCAAACTGAAAGATGCTTATGCCTTATCAAATACAATGTTTTTGCAATGCTGTAAGACAGTTTTTAATGTGTTAGCCGTTATATGCACAAAAACTTATGTTAGGACTTCAATGTTCAAGATTGTCAGTTTACAGGTTTCTGAGACCAGTAATGTTGAAATACTGCTTCTGTTCAAATGAAGTGAAATCTAGCCCAAATCTGCTCAAAAGCTTGTCTCTCTGTGAGATAGAGCTGTTTCATTCAATATTCAGTGCAAATCTTGCCAAACTGAAAGATGCTTATGCCTTATGTAATACAATGTTTTTGCAATGCTGTAAGACAGTTTTTAATGTGTTAGCCGTTATATGCACAAAAACTTATGTTAGGACTTCAATGTTCAAGATTGTCAGTTTACAGGTTTCTGAGACCAGTAATGTTGAAATACTGCTTCTGTTCAAATGAAGTGAAATCTAGCCCAAATCTGCTCAAAAGCTTGTCTCTCTGTGAGATAGAGCTGTTTCATTCAATATTCAGTGCAAATCTTGCCAAACTGAAAGATGCTTATGCCTTATGTAATACAATGTTTTTGCAATGCTGTAAGACAGTTTTTAATGTGTTAGCCGTTATATGCACAAAAACTTATGTTAGGACTTCAATGTTCAAGATTGTCAGTTTACAGGTTTCTGAGACCAGTTATGTTGAAATAGTGCTTCTGTTCAAATGAAGTGAAATCTAGCCCAAATCTGCTCAAAAGCTTGTCTCTCTGTGAGATAGAGCTGCTTCATTGAATATTCAGTGCAAATCTTGCCAAACTGAAAGATGCTTATGCCTTATCAAATACAATGTTTTTGCAATGCTGTAAGACAGTTTTTAATGTGTTAGCCGTTATATGCACAAAAACTTATGTTAGGACTTCAATGTTCAAGATTGTCAGTTTACAGGTTTCTGAGACCAGTAATGTTGAAATACTGCTTCTGTTCAAATGAAGTGAAATCTAGCCCAAATCTGCTCAAAAGCTTGTCTCTCTGTGAGATAGAGCTGCTTCATTCAATGTTCAGTGCAAATCTTGCCAAACTGAAAGATGCTTATGTCTAACGAAATAAAATTATTTCTGCAATGCTGTGAGACAGTTTTTAATGTGTTCGAAGTTATATGCACAAAAATTTATGTTAGGACTTCAATGCTCAAGATTTTCAGTTTACAGGTTTCTGAGACCAGTAATGTTAAAATAGTGCTTCTGTTGAAATGAAGTGAAATCTAGCCCAAATCTGCTCAAAAGCTTGTCTCTCTATGAGATAGAACTGCTTCATTCAATATTCAGTGCAAATCTTGCCAAACTGAAAGATGCTTATGCCTTATGTAATACAATGTTTTTGCAATGCTGTAAGACAGTTTTTAATGTGTTAGAAGTTATATGCACAAAAACTTATGTTAGGACTTCAATGCTCAAGATTTTCAGTTTACAGGTTTCTGAGACCAGTAATGTTAAAATAGTGCTTCTGTTGAAATGAAGTGAAATCTAGCCCAAATCTGCTCAAAAGCTTGTCTCTCTATGAGAGAAAGCTGCTTCATTCAATATTCAGTGCAAATCTTGCCAAACTGAAAGATGCTTATGCCTTATGAAATACAATGTTTTTGCAATGCTGTAAGACAGTTTTTAATGTGTTAGAAGTTATATGCACAAAACCTTATGTTAGGACTTCAATTGCTCAAGATTGTCAGTTTACAGGTTTCTGAGACCAGTAATGTTGAAATAGTGCTTCTGTTCAAATGAAGTGAAATCTAGCCCAAATCTGCACAAAAGCTTGTGTCTCTGTGAGATAGAGCTGCTTCATTCAATGTTCAGTGCAAATCTTGCCAAACTGAAAGATGCTTATGTCTAACGAAATAAAATTATTTCTGCAATGCTGTGAGACAGTTTTTAATGTGTTCGAAGTTATATGCACAAAAACTTATGTTAGGACTTCAATGCTCAAGATTGTCAGTTTACAGGTTTCTGAGACCAGTAATGTTGAAATACTGCTTCTGTTCAAATGAAGTGAAATCTAGCCCAAATCTGCTCAAAAGCTTATCTCTCTGTGAGATAGAGCTGTTTCATTCAATATTCAGTGCAAATCTTGCCAAACTGAAAGATGCTTATGCCTTATGTAATACAATGTTTTTGCAATGCTGTAAGACAGTTTTTAATGTGTTAGAAGTTATATGCACAAAAACTTATGTTAGGACTTCAATGCTCAAGATTGTCAGTTTACAGGTTTCTGAGACCATTAATGTTAAAATAGTGCTTCTGTTGAAATGAAGTGAAATCTAGCCCAAATCTGCTCAAAAGCTTGTCTCTCTATGAGAGAAAGCTGCTTCATTCAATATTCAGTGCAAATCTTGCCAAACTGAAAGATGCTTATGCCTTATGAAATACAATGTTTTTGCAATGCTGTAAGACAGTTTTTAATGTGTTAGAAGTTATATGCACAAAACCTTATGTTAGGTCTTCAATGCTGAAGATTGTCAGTTTACAGGTTTCTGAGACAAGTAATGTTAAAATAGTGCTTCTGTTCAAATGAAGTGAAATCTAGCCCAAATCTGCTCAAAAGCTTGTCTCTCTGTGAGATAGAGCTGCTTCATTCAATATTCAGTGCAAATCTTGCCAAACTGAAAGATGCTTATGCCTTATCAAATACAATGTTTTTGCAATGCTGTAAGACAGTTTTTAATGTGTTAGCCGTTATATGCACAAAAACTTATGTTAGGACTTCAATGTTCAAGATTGTCAGTTTACAGGTTTCTGAGACCAGTAATGTTGAAATACTGCTTCTGTTCAAATGAAGTGAAATCTAGCCCAAATCTGCTCAAAAGCTTGTCTCTCTGTGAGATAGAGCTGTTTCATTCAATATTCAGTGCAAATCTTGCCAAACTGAAAGATGCTTATGCCTTATGTAATACAATGTTTTTGCAATGCTGTAAGACAGTTTTTAATGTGTTAGCCGTTATATGCACAAAAACTTATGTTAGGACTTCAATGTTCAAGATTGTCAGTTTACAGGTTTCTGAGACCAGTTATGTTGAAATAGTGCTTCTGTTCAAATGAAGTGAAATCTAGCCCAAATCTGCTCAAAAGCTTGTCTCTCTGTGAGATAGAGCTGCTTCATTGAATATTCAGTGCAAATCTTGCCAAACTGAAAGATGCTTATGCCTTATCAAATACAATGTTTTTGCAATGCTGTAAGACAGTTTTTAATGTGTTAGCCGTTATATGCACAAAAACTTATGTTAGGACTTCAATGTTCAAGATTGTCAGTTTACAGGTTTCTGAGACCAGTAATGTTGAAATACTGCTTCTGTTCAAATGAAGTGAAATCTAGCCCAAATCTGCTCAAAAGCTTGTCTCTCTGTGAGATAGAGCTGCTTCATTCAATGTTCAGTGCAAATCTTGCCAAACTGAAAGATGCTTATGTCTAACGAAATAAAATTATTTCTGCAATGCTGTGAGACAGTTTTTAATGTGTTCGAAGTTATATGCACAAAAATTTATGTTAGGACTTCAATGCTCAAGATTGTCAGTTTACAGGTTTCTGAGACCAGTAATGTTGAAATACTGCTTCTGTTCAAATGAAGTGAAATCTAGCCCAAATCTGCTCAAAAGCTTATCTCTCTGTGAGATAGAGCTGTTTCATTCAATATTCAGTGCAAATCTTGCCAAACTGAAAGATGCTTATGCCTTATGTAATACAATGTTTTTGCAATGCTGTAAGACAGTTTTTAATGTGTTAGAAGTTATATGCACAAAACCTTATGTTAGGTCTTCAATGCTGAAGATTGTCAGTTTACAGGTTTCTGAGACCAGTAATGTTGAAATACTGCTTCTGTTCAAATGAAGTGAAATCTAGCCCAAATCTGCTCAAAAGCTTGTCTCTCTGTGAGATAGAGCTGCTTCATTCAATATTCAGTGCAAATCTTGCCAAACTGAAAGATGCTTATGCCTTATCAAATACAATGTTTTTGCAATGCTGTAAGACAGTTTTTAATGTGTTAGCCGTTATATGCACAAAAACTTATGTTAGGACTTCAATGTTCAAGATTGTCAGTTTACAGGTTTCTGAGACCAGTAATGTTGAAATACTGCTTCTGTTCAAATGAAGTGAAATCTAGCCCAAATCTGCTCAAAAGCTTGTCTCTCTGTGAGATAGAGCTGTTTCATTCAATATTCAGTGCAAATCTTGCCAAACTGAAAGATGCTTATGCCTTATGTAATACAATGTTTTTGCAATGCTGTAAGACAGTTTTTAATGTGTTAGCCGTTATATGCACAAAAACTTATGTTAGGACTTCAATGTTCAAGATTCTCAGTTTACAGGTTTCTGAGACCAGTTATGTTGAAATAGTGCTTCTGTTCAAATGAAGTGAAATCTAGCCCAAATCTGCTCAAAAGCTTGTCTCTCTGTGAGATAGAGCTGTTTCATTCAATATTCAGTGCAAATCTTGCCAAACTGAAAGATGCTTATGCCTTATGTAATACAATGTTTTTGCAATGCTGTAAGACAGTTTTTAATGTGTTAGAAGTTATATGCACAAAAACTTATGTTAGGACTTCAATGCTCAAGATTGTCAGTTTACAGGTTTCTGAGACCATTAATGTTAAAATAGTGCTTCTGTTGAAATGAAGTGAAATCTAGCCCAAATCTGCTCAAAAGCTTGTCTCTCTATGAGAGAAAGCTGCTTCATTCAATATTCAGTGCAAATCTTGCCAAACTGAAAGATGCTTATGCCTTATGAAATACAATAATTTTGCAATGCTGTAAGACAGTTTTTAATGTGTTAGAAGTTATATGCACAAAACCTTATGTTAGGTCTTCAATGCTGAAGATTGTCAGTTTACAGGTTTCTGAGACAAGTAATGTTAAAATAGTGCTTCTGTTCAAATGAAGTGAAATCTAGCCCAAATCTGCTCAAAAGCTTGTCTCTCTGTGAGATAGAGCTGCTTCATTCAATATTCAGTGCAAATCTTGCCAAACTGAAAGATGCTTATGCCTTATGTAATACAATGTTTTTGCAATGCTGTAAGACAGTTTTTAATGTGTTAGCCGTTATATGCACAAAAACTTATGTTAGGACTTCAATGCTCAAGATTGTCAGTTTACAGGTTTCTGAGACCAGTAATGTTGAAATACTGCTTCTGTTCAAATGAAGTGAAATCTAGCCCAAATCTGCTCAAAAGCTTATCTCTCTGTGAGATAGAGCTGTTTCATTCAATATTCAGTGCAAATCTTGCCAAACTGAAAGATGCTTATGCCTTATGTAATACAATGTTTTTGCAATGCTGTAAGACAGTTTTTAATGTGTTAGCCGTTATATGCACAAAAACTTATGTTAGGACTTCAATGCTCAAGATTGTCAGTTTACAGGTTTCTGAGACCAGTAATGTTGAAATACTGCTTCTGTTCAAATGAAGTGAAATCTAGCCCAAATCTGCTCAAAAGCTTATCTCTCTGTGAGATAGAGCTGTTTCATTCAATTTTCAGTGCAAATCTTGCCAAACTGAAAGATGCTTATGCCTTATGTAATACAATGTTTTTGCAATGCTGTAAGACAGTTTTTAATGTGTTAGAAGTTATATGCACAAAAACTTATGTTAGGACTTCAATGCTCAAGATTTTCAGTTTACAGGTTTCTGAGACCAGTAATGTTAAAATAGTGCTTCTGTTGAAATGAAGTGAAATCTAGCCCAAATCTGCTCAAAAGCTTGTCTCTCTATGAGAGAAAGCTGCTTCATTCAATATTCAGTGCAAATCTTGCCAAACTGAAAGATGCTTATGCCTTATGAAATACAATGTTTTTGCAATGCTGTAAGACAGTTTTTAATGTGTTAGAAGTTATATGCACAAAACCTTATGTTAGGACTTCAATTGCTCAAGATTGTCAGTTTACAGGTTTCTGAGACCAGTAATGTTGAAATAGTGCTTCTGTTCAAATGAAGTGAAATCTAGCCCAAATCTGCACAAAAGCTTGTGTCTCTGTGAGATAGAGCTGCTTCATTCAATGTTCAGTGCAAATCTTGCCAAACTGAAAGATGCTTATGTCTAACGAAATAAAATTATTTCTGCAATGCTGTGAGACAGTTTTTAATGTGTTCGAAGTTATATGCACAAAAACTTATGTTAGGACTTCAATGCTCAAGATTGTCAGTTTACAGGTTTCTGAGACCAGTAATGTTGAAATACTGCTTCTGTTCAAATGAAGTGAAATCTAGCCCAAATCTGCTCAAAAGCTTATCTCTCTGTGAGATAGAGCTGTTTCATTCAATATTCAGTGCAAATCTTGCCAAACTGAAAGATGCTTATGCCTTATGTAATACAATGTTTTTGCAATGCTGTAAGACAGTTTTTAATGTGTTAGAAGTTATATGCACAAAAACTTATGTTAGGACTTCAATGCTCAAGATTGTCAGTTTACAGGTTTCTGAGACAAGTAATGTTAAAATAGTGCTTCTGTTCAAATGAAGTGAAATCTAACCCAAATCTGCTCAAAAGCTTGTCTCTCTGTGAGATAGAGCTGCTTCATTCAATATTCAGTGCAAATCTTGCCAAACTGAAAGATGCTTATGCCTTATCAAATACAATGTTTTTGCAATGCTGTAAGACAGTTTTTAATGTGTTAGCCGTTATATGCACAAAAACTTATGTTAGTACTTCAATGTTCAAGATTGTCAGTTTACAGGTTTCTGAGACCAGTAATGTTGAAATACTGCTTTTGTTCAAATGAAGTGAAATCTAGCCCAAATCTGCTCAAAAGCTTGTCTCTCTGTGAGATAGAGCTGTTTCATTCAATATTCAGTGCAAATCTAGCCAAACTGAAAGATGCTTATGCCTTATGTAATACAATGTTTTTGCAATGCTGTAAGACAGTTTTTAATGTGTTAGCCGTTATATGCACAAAAACTTATGTTAGGACTTCAATGTTCAAGATTGTCAGTTTACAGGTTTCTGAGACCAGTTATGTTGAAATAGTGCTTCTGTTCAAATGAAGTGAAATCTAGCCCAAATCTGCTCAAAAGCTTGTCTCTCTGTGAGATAGAGCTGCTTCATTCAATATTCAGTGCAAATCTTGCCAAACTGAAAGATGCTTATGCCTTATCAAATACAATGTTTTTGCAATGCTGTAAGACAGTTTTTAATGTGTTAGCCGTTATATGCACAAAAACTTATGTTAGGACTTCAATGTTCAAGATTGTCAGTTTACAGGTTTCTGAGACCAGTAATGTTGAAATACTGCTTCTGTTCAAATGAAGTGAAATCTAGCCCAAATCTGCTCAAAAGCTTGTCTCTCTGTGAGATAGAGCTGCTTCATTCAATATTCAGTGCAAATCTTGCCAAACTGAAAGATGCTTATGCCTTATGAAATACAATGTTTTTGCAATGCTGTAAGACAGTTTTTAATGTGTTAGAAGTTATATGCACAAAAACTTATGTTAGGACTTCAATGCTCAAGATTTTCAGTTTACAGGTTTCTGAGACCAGTAATGTTAAAATAGTGCTTCTGTTGAAATGAAGTGAAATCTAGCCCAAATCTGCTCAAAAGCTTGTCTCTCTATGAGAGAAAGCTGCTTCATTCAATATTCAGTGCAAATCTTGCCAAACTGAAAGATGCTTATGCCTTATGAAATACAATGTTTTTGCAATGCTGTAAGACAGTTTTTAATGTGTTAGAAGTTATATGCACAAAACCTTATGTTAGGTCTTCAATGCTGAAGATTGTCAGTTTACAGGTTTCTGAGACAAGTAATGTTAAAATAGTGCTTCTGTTCAAATGAAGTGAAATCTAGCCCAAATCTGCTCAAAAGCTTGTCTCTCTGTGAGATAGAGCTGCTTCATTCAATATTCAGTGCAAATCTTGCCAAACTGAAAGATGCTTATGCCTTATCAAATACAATGTTTTTGCAATGCTGTAAGACAGTTTTTAATGTGTTAGCCGTTATATGCACAAAAACTTATGTTAGGACTTCAATGTTCAAGATTGTCAGTTTACAGGTTTCTGAGACCAGTAATGTTGAAATACTGCTTCTGTTCAAATGAAGTGAAATCTAGCCCAAATCTGCTCAAAAGCTTGTCTCTCTGTGAGATAGAGCTGTTTCATTCAATATTCAGTGCAAATCTTGCCAAACTGAAAGATGCTTATGCCTTATGTAATACAATGTTTTTGCAATGCTGTAAGACAGTTTTTAATGTGTTAGCCGTTATATGCACAAAAACTTATGTTAGGACTTCAATGTTCAAGATTGTCAGTTTACAGGTTTCTGAGACCAGTTATGTTGAAATAGTGCTTCTGTTCAAATGAAGTGAAATCTAGCCCAAATCTGCTCAAAAGCTTGTCTCTCTGTGAGATAGAACTGCTTCATTGAATATTCAGTGCAAATCTTGCCAAACTGAAAGATGCTTATGCCTTATCAAATACAATGTTTTTGCAATGCTGTAAGACAGTTTTTAATGTGTTAGCCGTTATATGCACAAAAACTTATGTTAGGACTTCAATGTTCAAGATTGTCAGTTTACAGGTTTCTGAGACCAGTAATGTTGAAATACTGCTTCTGTTCAAATGAAGTGAAATCTAGCCCAAATCTGCTCAAAAGCTTGTCTCTCTGTGAGATAGAGCTGCTTCATTCAATGTTCAGTGCAAATCTTGCCAAACTGAAAGATGCTTATGTCTAACGAAATAAAATTATTTCTGCAATGCTGTAAGACAGTTTTTAATGTGTTAGAAGTTATATGCACAAAAACTTATGTTAGGACTTCAATGCTCAAGATTTTCAGTTTACAGGTTTCTGAGACCAGTAATGTTAAAATAGTGCTTCTGTTGAAATGAAGTGAAATCTAGCCCAAATCTGCTCAAAAGCTTGTCTCTCTATGAGAGAAAGCTGCTTCATTCAATATTCAGTGCAAATCTTGCCAAACTGAAAGATGCTTATGCCTTATGAAATACAATGTTTTTGCAATGCTGTAAGACAGTTTTTAATGTGTTAGAAGTTATATGCACAAAACCTTATGTTAGGACTTCAATTGCTCAAGATTGTCAGTTTACAGGTTTCTGAGACCAGTAATGTTGAAATAGTGCTTCTGTTCAAATGAAGTGAAATCTAGCCCAAATCTGCACAAAAGCTTGTGTCTCTGTGAGATAGAGCTGCTTCATTCAATGTTCAGTGCAAATCTTGCCAAACTGAAAGATGCTTATGTCTAACGAAATAAAATTATTTCTGCAATGCTGTGAGACAGTTTTTAATGTGTTCGAAGTTATATGCACAAAACCTTATGTTAGGACTTCAATTGCTCAAGATTGTCAGTTTACAGGTTTCTGAGACCAGTAATGTTGAAATACTGCTTCTGTTCAAATGAAGTGAAATCTAGCCCAAATCTGCTCAAAAGCTTGTCTCTCTGTGAGATAGAGCTGTTTCATTCAATATTCAGTGCAAATCTTGCCAAACTGAAAGATGCTTATGCCTTATGTAATACAATGTTTTTGCAATGCTGTAAGACAGTTTTTAATGTGTTAGAAGTTATATGCACAAAAACTTATGTTAGGACTTCAATGCTCAAGATTTTCAGTTTACAGGTTTCTGAGACCAGTAATGTTAAAATAGTGCTTCTGTTGAAATGAAGTGAAATCTAGCCCAAATCTGCTCAAAAGCTTGTCTCTCTATGAGATAGAGCTGCTTCATTCAATATTCAGTGCAAATCTTGCCAAACTGAAAGATGCTTATGCCTTATGTAATACAATGTTTTTGCAATGCTGTAAGACAGTTTTTAATGTGTTAGCCGTTATATGCACAAAAACTTATGTTAGGACTTCAATGCTCAAGATTGTCAGTTTACAGGTTTCTGAGACCAGTAATGTTGAAATACTGCTTCTGTTCAAATGAAGTGAAATCTAGCCCAAATCTGCTCAAAAGCTTATCTCTCTGTGAGATAGAGCTGTTTCATTCAATATTCAGTGCAAATCTTGCCAAACTGAAAGATGCTTATGCCTTATGTAATACAATGTTTTTGCAATGCTGTAAGACAGTTTTTAATGTGTTAGAAGTTATATGCACAAAAATTTATGTTAGGACTTCAATGCTCAAGATTTTCAGTTTACAGGTTTCTGAGACCAGTAATGTTGAAATACTGCTTCTGTTCAAATGAAGTGAAATCTAGCCCAAATCTGCTCAAAAGCTTATCTCTCTGTGAGATAGAGCTGTTTCATTCAATATTCAGTGCAAATCTTGCCAAACTGAAAGATGCTTATGCCTTATGTAATACAATGTTTTTGCAATGCTGTAAGACAGTTTTTAATGTGTTAGAAGTTATATGCACAAAAACTTATGTTAGGACTTCAATGCTCAAGATTGTCAGTTTACAGGTTTCTGAGACCATTAATGTTAAAATAGTGCTTCTGTTGAAATGAAGTGAAATCTAGCCCAAATCTGCTCAAAAGCTTGTCTCTCTATGAGAGAAAGCTGCTTCATTCAATATTCAGTGCAAATCTTGCCAAACTGAAAGATGCTTATGCCTTATGAAATACAATGTTTTTGCAATGCTGTAAGACAGTTTTAATGTGTTAGAAGTTATATGCACAAAACCTTATGTTAGGTCTTCAATGCTGAAGATTGTCAGTTTACAGGTTTCTGAGACAAGTAATGTTAAAATAGTGCTTCTGTTCAAATGAAGTGAAATCTAGCCCAAATCTGCTCAAAAGCTTGTCTCTCTGTGAGATAGAGCTGCTTCATTCAATATTCAGTGCAAATCTTGCCAAACTGAAAGATGCTTATGCCTTATCAAATACAATGTTTTTGCAATGCTGTAAGACAGTTTTTAATGTGTTAGAAGTTATATGCACAAAAACTTATGTTAGGACTTCAATGCTCAAGATTTTCAGTTTACAGGTTTCTGAGACCAGTAATGTTAAAATAGTGCTTCTGTTGAAATGAAGTGAAATCTAGCCCAAATCTGCTCAAAAGCTTGTCTCTCTATGAGAGAAAGCTGCTTCATTCAATATTCAGTGCAAATCTTGCCAAACTGAAAGATGCTTATCCCTTATGAAATACAATGTTTTTGCAATGCTGTAAGACAGTTTTTAATGTGTTAGAAGTTATATGCACAAAACCTTATGTTAGGACTTCAATTGCTCAAGATTGTCAGTTTACAGGTTTCTGAGACCAGTAATGTTGAAATAGTGCTTCTGTTCAAATGAAGTGAAATCTAGCCCAAATCTGCACAAAAGCTTGTGTCTCTGTGAGATAGAGCTGCTTCATTCAATGTTCAGTGCAAATCTTGCCAAACTGAAAGATGCTTATGTCTAACGAAATAAAATTATTTCTGCAATGCTGTGAGACAGTTTTTAATGTGTTCGAAGTTATATGCACAAAAACTTATGTTAGGACTTCAATGCTCAAGATTGTCAGTTTACAGGTTTCTGAGACCAGTAATGTTGAAATACTGCTTCTGTTCAAATGAAGTGAAATCTAGCCCAAATCTGCTCAAAAGCTTATCTCTCTGTGAGATAGAGCTGTTTCATTCAATATTCAGTGCAAATCTTGCCAAACTGAAAGATGCTTATGCCTTATGTAATACAATGTTTTTGCAATGCTGTAAGACAGTTTTTAATGTGTTAGAAGTTATATGCACAAAAACTTATGTTAGGACTTCAATGCTCAAGATTGTCAGTTTACAGGTTTCTGAGACAAGTAATGTTAAAATAGTGCTTCTGTTCAAATGAAGTGAAATCTAACCCAAATCTGCTCAAAAGCTTGTCTCTCTGTGAGATAGAGCTGCTTCATTCAATATTCAGTGCAAATCTTGCCAAACTGAAAGATGCTTATGCCTTATCAAATACAATGTTTTTGCAATGCTGTAAGACAGTTTTTAATGTGTTAGCCGTTATATGCACAAAAACTTATGTTAGTACTTCAATGTTCAAGATTGTCAGTTTACAGGTTTCTGAGACCAGTAATGTTGAAATACTGCTTTTGTTCAAATGAAGTGAAATCTAGCCCAAATCTGCTCAAAAGCTTGTCTCTCTGTGAGATAGAGCTGTTTCATTCAATATTCAGTGCAAATCTAGCCAAACTGAAAGATGCTTATGCCTTATGTAATACAATGTTTTTGCAATGCTGTAAGACAGTTTTTAATGTGTTAGCCGTTATATGCACAAAAACTTATGTTAGGACTTCAATGTTCAAGATTGTCAGTTTACAGGTTTCTGAGACCAGTTATGTTGAAATAGTGCTTCTGTTCAAATGAAGTGAAATCTAGCCCAAATCTGCTCAAAAGCTTGTCTCTCTGTGAGATAGAGCTGCTTCATTCAATATTCAGTGCAAATCTTGCCAAACTGAAAGATGCTTATGCCTTATCAAATACAATGTTTTTGCAATGCTGTAAGACAGTTTTTAATGTGTTAGCCGTTATATGCACAAAAACTTATGTTAGGACTTCAATGTTCAAGATTGTCAGTTTACAGGTTTCTGAGACCAGTAATGTTGAAATACTGCTTCTGTTCAAATGAAGTGAAATCTAGCCCAAATCTGCTCAAAAGCTTGTCTCTCTGTGAGATAGAGCTGCTTCATTCAATATTCAGTGCAAATCTTGCCAAACTGAAAGATGCTTATGCCTTATGAAATACAATGTTTTTGCAATGCTGTAAGACAGTTTTTAATGTGTTAGAAGTTATATGCACAAAAACTTATGTTAGGACTTCAATGCTCAAGATTTTCAGTTTACAGGTTTCTGAGACCAGTAATGTTAAAATAGTGCTTCTGTTGAAATGAAGTGAAATCTAGCCCAAATCTGCTCAAAAGCTTGTCTCTCTATGAGAGAAAGCTGCTTCATTCAATATTCAGTGCAAATCTTGCCAAACTGAAAGATGCTTATGCCTTATGAAATACAATGTTTTTGCAATGCTGTAAGACAGTTTTTAATGTGTTAGAAGTTATATGCACAAAACCTTATGTTAGGTCTTCAATGCTGAAGATTGTCAGTTTACAGGTTTCTGAGACAAGTAATGTTAAAATAGTGCTTCTGTTCAAATGAAGTGAAATCTAGCCCAAATCTGCTCAAAAGCTTGTCTCTCTGTGAGATAGAGCTGCTTCATTCAATATTCAGTGCAAATCTTGCCAAACTGAAAGATGCTTATGCCTTATCAAATACAATGTTTTTGCAATGCTGTAAGACAGTTTTTAATGTGTTAGCCGTTATATGCACAAAAACTTATGTTAGGACTTCAATGTTCAAGATTGTCAGTTTACAGGTTTCTGAGACCAGTAATGTTGAAATACTGCTTCTGTTCAAATGAAGTGAAATCTAGCCCAAATCTGCTCAAAAGCTTGTCTCTCTGTGAGATAGAGCTGTTTCATTCAATATTCAGTGCAAATCTTGCCAAACTGAAAGATGCTTATGCCTTATGTAATACAATGTTTTTGCAATGCTGTAAGACAGTTTTTAATGTGTTAGCCGTTATATGCACAAAAACTTATGTTAGGACTTCAATGTTCAAGATTGTCAGTTTACAGGTTTCTGAGACCAGTTATGTTGAAATAGTGCTTCTGTTCAAATGAAGTGAAATCTAGCCCAAATCTGCTCAAAAGCTTGTCTCTCTGTGAGATAGAACTGCTTCATTGAATATTCAGTGCAAATCTTGCCAAACTGAAAGATGCTTATGCCTTATCAAATACAATGTTTTTGCAATGCTGTAAGACAGTTTTTAATGTGTTAGCCGTTATATGCACAAAAACTTATGTTAGGACTTCAATGTTCAAGATTGTCAGTTTACAGGTTTCTGAGACCAGTAATGTTGAAATACTGCTTCTGTTCAAATGAAGTGAAATCTAGCCCAAATCTGCTCAAAAGCTTGTCTCTCTGTGAGATAGAGCTGCTTCATTCAATGTTCAGTGCAAATCTTGCCAAACTGAAAGATGCTTATGTCTAACGAAATAAAATTATTTCTGCAATGCTGTAAGACAGTTTTTAATGTGTTAGAAGTTATATGCACAAAAATTTATGTTAGGACTTCAATGCTCAAGATTTTCAGTTTACAGGTTTCTGAGACCAGTAATGTTGAAATACTGCTTCTGTTCAAATGAAGTGAAATCTAGCCCAAATCTGCTCAAAAGCTTATCTCTCTGTGAGATAGAGCTGTTTCATTCAATATTCAGTGCAAATCTTGCCAAACTGAAAGATGCTTATGCCTTATGTAATACAATGTTTTTGCAATGCTGTAAGACAGTTTTTAATGTGTTAGAAGTTATATGCACAAAAACTTATGTTAGGACTTCAATGCTCAAGATTGTCAGTTTACAGGTTTCTGAGACCATTAATGTTAAAATAGTGCTTCTGTTGAAATGAAGTGAAATCTAGCCCAAATCTGCTCAAAAGCTTGTCTCTCTATGAGAGAAAGCTGCTTCATTCAATATTCAGTGCAAATCTTGCCAAACTGAAAGATGCTTATGCCTTATGAAATACAATGTTTTTGCAATGCTGTAAGACAGTTTTAATGTGTTAGAAGTTATATGCACAAAACCTTATGTTAGGTCTTCAATGCTGAAGATTGTCAGTTTACAGGTTTCTGAGACAAGTAATGTTAAAATAGTGCTTCTGTTCAAATGAAGTGAAATCTAGCCCAAATCTGCTCAAAAGCTTGTCTCTCTGTGAGATAGAGCTGCTTCATTCAATATTCAGTGCAAATCTTGCCAAACTGAAAGATGCTTATGCCTTATCAAATACAATGTTTTTGCAATGCTGTAAGACAGTTTTTAATGTGTTAGCCGTTATATGCACAAAAACTTATGTTAGGACTTCAATGTTCAAGATTGTCAGTTTACAGGTTTCTGAGACCAGTAATGTTGAAATACTGCTTCTGTTCAAATGAAGTGAAATCTAGCCCAAATCTGCTCAAAAGCTTGTCTCTCTGTGAGATAGAGCTGTTTCATTCAATATTCAGTGCAAATCTTGCCAAACTGAAAGATGCTTATGCCTTATGTAATACAATGTTTTTGCAATGCTGTAAGACAGTTTTTAATGTGTTAGCCGTTATATGCACAAAAACTTATGTTAGGACTTCAATGTTCAAGATTGTCAGTTTACAGGTTTCTGAGACCAGTTATGTTGAAATAGTGCTTCTGTTCAAATGAAGTGAAATCTAGCCCAAATCTGCTCAAAAGCTTGTCTCTCTGTGAGATAGAGCTGCTTCATTCAATATTCAGTGCAAATCTTGCCAAACTGAAAGATGCTTATGCCTTATGTAATACAATGTTTTTGCAATGCTGTAAGACAGTTTTTAATGTGTTAGAAGTTATATGCACAAAAACTTATGTTAGGACTTCAATGCTCAAGATTTTCAGTTTACAGGTTTCTGAGACCAGTAATGTTAAAATAGTGCTTCTGTTGAAATGAAGTGAAATCTAGCCCAAATCTGCTCAAAAGCTTGTCTCTCTATGAGATAGAGCTGCTTCATTCAATATTCAGTGCAAATCTTGCCAAACTGAAAGATGCTTATGCCTTATGTAATACAATGTTTTTGCAATGCTGTAAGACAGTTTTTAATGTGTTAGCCTTTATATGCACAAAAACTTATGTTAGGACTTCAATGTTCAAGATTGTCAGTTTACAGGTTTCTGAGACCAGTAATGTTGAAATACTGCTTCTGTTCAAATGAAGTGAAATCTAGCCCAAATCTGCTCAAAAGCTTGTCTCTCTGTGAGATAGAGCTGCTTCATTCAATATTCAGTGCAAATCTTGCCAAACTGAAAGATGCTTATGCCTTATCAAATACAATGTTTTTGCAATGCTGTAAGACAGTTTTTAATGTGTTAGCCGTTATATGCACAAAAACTTATGTTAGGACTTCAATGTTCAAGATTGTCAGTTTACAGGTTTCTGAGACCAGTAATGTTAAAATAGTGCTTCTGTTGAAATGAAGTGAAATCTAGCCCAAATCTGCTCAAAAGCTTGTCTCTCTATGAGATAGAGCTGCTTCATTCAATATTCAGTGCAAATCTTGCCAAACTGAAAGATGCTTATGCCTTATGTAATACAATGTTTTTGCAATGCTGTAAGACAGTTTTTAATGTGTTAGCCGTTATATGCACAAAAACTTATGTTAGGACTTCAATGCTCAAGATTGTCAGTTTACAGGTTTCTGAGACCAGTAATGTTGAAATACTGCTTCTGTTCAAATGAAGTGAAATCTAGCCCAAATCTGCTCAAAAGCTTATCTATCTGTGAGATAGAGCTGTTTCATTCAATATTCAGTGCAAATCTTGCCAAACTGAAAGATGCTTATGCCTTATGTAATACAATGTTTTTGCAATGCTGTAAGACAGTTTTTAATGTGTTAGCCGTTATATGCACAAAAACTTATGTTAGGACTTCAATGCTCAAGATTGTCAGTTTACAGGTTTCTGAGACCAGTAATGTTGAAATACTGCTTCTGTTCAAATGAAGTGAAATCTAGCCCAAATCTGCTCAAAAGCTTATCTCTCTGTGAGATAGAGCTGTTTCATTCAATATTCAGTGCAAATCTTGCCAAACTGAAAGATGCTTATGCCTTATGTAATACAATGTTTTTGCAATGCTGTAAGACAGTTTTTAATGTGTTAGAAGTTATATGCACAAAAACTTATGTTAGGACTTCAATGCTCAAGATTTTCAGTTTACAGGTTTCTGAGACCAGTAATGTTAAAATAGTGCTTCTGTTGAAATGAAGTGAAATCTAGCCCAAATCTGCTCAAAAGCTTGTCTCTCTGTGAGATAGAGCTGCTTCATTCAATATTCAGTGCAAATCTTGCCAAACTGAAAGATGCTTATGCCTTATCAAATACAATGTTTTTGCAATGCTGTAAGACAGTTTTTAATGTGTTAGCCGTTATATGCACAAAAACTTATGTTAGGACTTCAATGTTCAAGATTGTCAGTTTACAGGTTTCTGAGACCAGTAATGTTGAAATACTGCTTCTGTTCAAATGAAGTGAAATCTAGCCCAAATCTGCTCAAAAGCTTGTCTCTCTGTGAGATAGAGCTGTTTCATTCAATATTCAGTGCAAATCTTGCCAAACTGAAAGATGCTTATGCCTTATGTAATACAATGTTTTTGCAATGCTGTAAGACAGTTTTTAATGTGTTAGCCGTTATATGCACAAAAACTTATGTTAGGACTTCAATGTTCAAGATTGTCAGTTTACAGGTTTCTGAGACCAGTTATGTTGAAATAGTGCTTCTGTTCAAATGAAGTGAAATCTAGCCCAAATCTGCTCAAAAGCTTGTCTCTCTGTGAGATAGAGCTGTTTCATTCAATATTCAGTGCAAATCTTGCCAAACTGAAAGATGCTTATGCCTTATGTAATACAATGTTTTTGCAATGCTGTAAGACAGTTTTTAATGTGTTAGCCGTTATATGCACAAAAACTTATGTTAGGACTTCAATGTTCAAGATTGTCAGTTTACAGGTTTCTGAGACCAGTAATGTTGAAATACTGCTTCTGTTCAAATGAAGTGAAATCTAGCCCAAATCTGCTCAAAAGCTTGTCTCTCTGTGAGATAGAGCTGCTTCATTCAATGTTCAGTGCAAATCTTGCCAAACTGAAAGATGCTTATGTCTAACGAAATAAAATTATTTCTGCAATGCTGTGAGACAGTTTTTAATGTGTTCGAAGTTATATGCACAAAAATTTATGTTAGGACTTCAATGCTCAAGATTGTCAGTTTACAGGTTTCTGAGACCAGTAATGTTGAAATACTGCTTCTGTTCAAATGAAGTGAAATCTAGCCCAAATCTGCTCAAAAGCTTATCTCTCTGTGAGATAGAGCTGTTTCATTCAATATTCAGTGCAAATCTTGCCAAACTGAAAGATGCTTATGCCTTATGTAATACAATGTTTTTGCAATGCTGTAAGACAGTTTTTAATGTGTTAAAAGTTATATGCACAAAAACTTATGTTAGGACTTCAATGCTCAAGATTTTCAGTTTACAGGTTTCTGAGACCAGTAATGTTAAAATAGTGCTTCTGTTGAAATGAAGTGAAATCTAGCCCAAATCTGCTCAAAAGCTTGTCTCTCTATGAGAGAAAGCTGCTTCATTCAATATTCAGTGCAAATCTTGCCAAACTGAAAGATGCTTATGCCTTATGAAATACAATGTTTTTGCAATGCTGTAAGACAGTTTTTAATGTGTTAGAAGTTATATGCACAAAACCTTATGTTAGGACTTCAATTGCTCAAGATTGTCAGTTTACAGGTTTCTGAGACCAGTAATGTTGAAATACTGCTTCTGTTCAAATGAAGTGAAATCTAGCCCAAATCTGCACAAAAGCTTGTGTCTCTTTGAGATAGAGCTGCTTCATTCAATGTTCAGTGCAAATCTTGCCAAACTGAAAGATGCTTATGTCTAACGAAATAAAATTATTTCTGCAATGCTGTGAGACAGTTTTTAATGTGTTCGAAGTTATATGCACAAAACCTTATGTTAGGACTTCAATTGCTCAAGATTGTCAGTTTACAGGTTTCTGAGACCAGTAATGTTGAAATACTGCTTCTGTTCAAATGAAGTGAAATCTAGCCCAAATCTGCTCAAAAGCTTGTCTCTCTGTGAGATAGAGCTGTTTCATTCAATATTCAGTGCAAATCTTGCCAAACTGAAAGATGCTTATGCCTTATGTAATACAATGTTTTTGCAATGCTGTAAGACAGTTTTTAATGTGTTAGAAGTTATATGCACAAAAACTTATGTTAGGACTTCAATGCTCAAGATTTTCAGTTTACAGGTTTCTGAGACCAGTAATGTTAAAATAGTGCTTCTGTTGAAATGAAGTGAAATCTAGCCCAAATCTGCTCAAAAGCTTGTCTCTCTATGAGATAGAGCTGTTTCATTCAATATTCAGTGCAAATCTTGCCAAACTGAAAGATGCTTATGCCTTATGTAATACAATGTTTTTGCAATGCTGTAAGACAGTTTTTAATGTGTTAGCCGTTATATGCACAAAAACTTATGTTAGGACTTCAATGCTCAAGATTGTCAGTTTACAGGTTTCTGAGACCAGTAATGTTGAAATACTGCTTCTGTTCAAATGAAGTGAAATCTAGCCCAAATCTGCTCAAAAGCTTATCTCTCTGTGAGATAGAGCTGTTTCATTCAATATTCAGTGCAAATCTTGCCAAACTGAAAGATGCTTATGCCTTATGTAATACAATGTTTTTGCAATGCTGTAAGACAGTTTTTAATGTGTTAGAAGTTATATGCACAAAAACTTATGTTAGGACTTCAATGCTCAAGATTTTCAGTTTACAGGTTTCTGAGACCAGTAATGTTGAAATACTGCTTCTGTTCAAATGAAGTGAAATCTAGCCCAAATCTGCTCAAAAGCTTATCTCTCTGTGAGATAGAGCTGTTTCATTCAATATTCAGTGCAAATCTTGCCAAACTGAAAGATGCTTATGCCTTATGTAATACAATGTTTTTGCAATGCTGTAAGACAGTTTTTAATGTGTTAGAAGTTATATGCACAAAAACTTATGTTAGGACTTCAATGCTCAAGATTGTCAGTTTACAGGTTTCTGAGACCATTAATGTTAAAATAGTGCTTCTGTTGAAATGAAGTGAAATCTAGCCCAAATCTGCTCAAAAGCTTGTCTCTCTATGAGAGAAAGCTGCTTCATTCAATATTCAGTGCAAATCTTGCCAAACTGAAAGATGCTTATGCCTTATGAAATACAATGTTTTTGCAATGCTGTAAGACACTTTTAATGTGTTAGAAGTTATATGCACAAAACCTTATGTTAGGTCTTCAATGCTGAAGATTGTCAGTTTACAGGTTTCTGAGACAAGTAATGTTAAAATAGTGCTTCTGTTCAAATGAAGTGAAATCTAGCCCAAATCTGCTCAAAAGCTTGTCTCTCTGTGAGATAGAGCTGCTTCATTCAATATTCAGTGCAAATCTTGCCAAACTGAAAGATGCTTATGCCTTATCAAATACAATGTTTTTGCAATGCTGTAAGACCGTTTTTAATGTGTTAGCCGTTATATGCACAAAAACTTATGTTAGGACTTCAATGTTCAAGATTGTCAGTTTACAGGTTTCTGAGACCAGTAATGTTGAAATACTGCTTCTGTTCAAATGAAGTGAAATCTAGCCCAAATCTGCTCAAAAGCTTGTCTCTCTGTGAGATAGAGCTGTTTCATTCAATATTCAGTGCAAATCTTGCCAAACTGAAAGATGCTTATGCCTTATGTAATACAATGTTTTTGCAATGCTGTAAGACAGTTTTTAATGTGTTAGCCGTTATATGCACAAAAACTTATGTTAGGACTTCAATGTTCAAGATTGTCAGTTTACAGGTTTCTGAGACCAGTTATGTTGAAATAGTGCTTCTGTTCAAATGAAGTGAAATCTAGCCCAAATCTGCTCAAAAGCTTGTCTCTCTGTGAGATAGAGCTGCTTCATTCAATATTCAGTGCAAATCTTGCCAAACTGAAAGATGCTTATGCCTTATGTAATACAATGTTTTTGCAATGCTGTAAGACAGTTTTTAATGTGTTAGAAGTTATATGCACAAAAACTTATGTTAGGACTTCAATGCTCAAGATTTTCAGTTTACAGGTTTCTGAGACCAGTAATGTTAAAATAGTGCTTCTGTTGAAATGAAGTGAAATCTAGCCCAAATCTGCTCAAAAGCTTGTCTCTCTATGAGATAGAGCTGCTTCATTCAATATTCAGTGCAAATCTTGCCAAACTGAAAGATGCTTATGCCTTATGTAATACAATGTTTTTGCAATGCTGTAAGACAGTTTTTAATGTGTTAGCCTTTATATGCACAAAACCTTATGTTAGGACTTCAATGTTCAAGATTGTCAGTTTACAGGTTTCTGAGACCAGTAATGTTGAAATACTGCTTCTGTTCAAATGAAGTGAAATCTAGCCCAAATCTGCTCAAAAGCTTGTCTCTCTGTGAGATAGAGCTGCTTCATTCAATGTTCAGTGCAAATCTTGCCAAACTGAAAGATGCTTATGTCTAACGAAATAAAATTATTTCTGCAATGCTGTGAGACAGTTTTTAATGTGTTCGAAGTTATATGCACAAAAATTTATGTTAGGACTTCAATGCTCAAGATTGTCAGTTTACAGGTTTCTGAGACCAGTAATGTTGAAATACTGCTTCTGTTCAAATGAAGTGAAATCTAGCCCAAATCTGCTCAAAAGCTTATCTCTCTGTGAGATAGAGCTGTTTCATTCAATATTCAGTGCAAATCTTGCCAAACTGAAAGATGCTTATGCCTTATGTAATACAATGTTTTTGCAATGCTGTAAGACAGTTTTTAATGTGTTAAAAGTTATATGCACAAAAACTTATGTTAGGACTTCAATGCTCAAGATTTTCAGTTTACAGGTTTCTGAGACCAGTAATGTTAAAATAGTGCTTCTGTTGAAATGAAGTGAAATCTAGCCCAAATCTGCTCAAAAGCTTGTCTCTCTATGAGAGAAAGCTGCTTCATTCAATATTCAGTGCAAATCTTGCCAAACTGAAAGATGCTTATGCCTTATGAAATACAATGTTTTTGCAATGCTGTAAGACAGTTTTTAATGTGTTAGAAGTTATATGCACAAAAACTTATGTTAGGACTTCAATTGCTCAAGATTGTCAGTTTACAGGTTTCTGAGACCAGTAATGTTGAAATACTGCTTCTGTTCAAATGAAGTGAAATCTAGCCCAAATCTGCTCAAAAGCTTATCTCTCTGTGAGATAGAGCTGTTTCATTCAATATTCAGTGCAAATCTTGCCAAACTGAAAGATGCTTATGCCTTATGTAATACAATGTTTTTGCAATGCTGTAAGACAGTTTTTAATGTGTTAGAAGTTATATGCACAAAAACTTATGTTAGGACTTCAATGCTCAAGATTTTCAGTTTACAGGTTTCTGAGACCAGTAATGTTGAAATACTGCTTCTGTTCAAATGAAGTGAAATCTAGCCCAAATCTGCTCAAAAGCTTATCTCTCTGTGAGATAGAGCTGTTTCATTCAATATTCAGTGCAAATCTTGCCAAACTGAAAGATGCTTATGCCTTATGTAATACAATGTTTTTGCAATGCTGTAAGACAGTTTTTAATGTGTTAGAAGTTATATGCACAAAAACTTATGTTAGGACTTCAATGCTCAAGATTGTCAGTTTACAGGTTTCTGAGACCATTAATGTTAAAATAGTGCTTCTGTTGAAATGAAGTGAAATCTAGCCCAAATCTGCTCAAAAGCTTGTCTCTCTATGAGAGAAAGCTGCTTCATTCAATATTCAGTGCAAATCTTGCCAAACTGAAAGATGCTTATGCCTTATGAAATACAATGTTTTTGCAATGCTGTAAGACACTTTTAATGTGTTAGAAGTTATATGCACAAAACCTTATGTTAGGTCTTCAATGCTGAAGATTGTCAGTTTACAGGTTTCTGAGACAAGTAATGTTAAAATAGTGCTTCTGTTCAAATGAAGTGAAATCTAGCCCAAATCTGCTCAAAAGCTTGTCTCTCTGTGAGATAGAGCTGCTTCATTCAATATTCAGTGCAAATCTTGCCAAACTGAAAGATGCTTATGCCTTATCAAATACAATGTTTTTGCAATGCTGTAAGACCGTTTTTAATGTGTTAGCCGTTATATGCACAAAAACTTATGTTAGGACTTCAATGTTCAAGATTGTCAGTTTACAGGTTTCTGAGACCAGTAATGTTGAAATACTGCTTCTGTTCAAATGAAGTGAAATCTAGCCCAAATCTGCTCAAAAGCTTGTCTCTCTGTGAGATAGAGCTGTTTCATTCAATATTCAGTGCAAATCTTGCCAAACTGAAAGATGCTTATGCCTTATGTAATACAATGTTTTTGCAATGCTGTAAGACAGTTTTTAATGTGTTAGCCGTTATATGCACAAAAACTTATGTTAGGACTTCAATGTTCAAGATTGTCAGTTTACAGGTTTCTGAGACCAGTTATGTTGAAATAGTGCTTCTGTTCAAATGAAGTGAAATCTAGCCCAAATCTGCTCAAAAGCTTGTCTCTCTGTGAGATAGAGCTGCTTCATTCAATATTCAGTGCAAATCTTGCCAAACTGAAAGATGCTTATGCCTTATGTAATACAATGTTTTTGCAATGCTGTAAGACAGTTTTTAATGTGTTAGAAGTTATATGCACAAAAACTTATGTTAGGACTTCAATGCTCAAGATTTTCAGTTTACAGGTTTCTGAGACCAGTAATGTTAAAATAGTGCTTCTGTTGAAATGAAGTGAAATCTAGCCCAAATCTGCTCAAAAGCTTGTCTCTCTATGAGATAGAGCTGCTTCATTCAATATTCAGTGCAAATCTTGCCAAACTGAAAGATGCTTATGCCTTATGTAATACAATGTTTTTGCAATGCTGTAAGACAGTTTTTAATGTGTTAGCCTTTATATGCACAAAACCTTATGTTAGGACTTCAATGTTCAAGATTGTCAGTTTACAGGTTTCTGAGACCAGTAATGTTGAAATACTGCTTCTGTTCAAATGAAGTGAAATCTAGCCCAAATCTGCTCAAAAGCTTGTCTCTCTGTGAGATAGAGCTGTTTCATTCAATATTCAGTGCAAATCTTGCCAAACTGAAAGATGCTTATGCCTTATGTAATACAATGTTTTTGCAATGCTGTAAGACAGTTTTTAATGTGTTAGAAGTTATATGCACAAAAACTTATGTTAGGACTTCAATGCTCAAGATTTTCAGTTTACAGGTTTCTGAGACCAGTAATGTTAAAATAGTGCTTCTGTTGAAATGAAGTGAAATCTAGCCCAAATCTGCTCAAAAGCTTGTCTCTCTATGAGATAGAGCTGCTTCATTCAATATTCAGTGCATATCTTGCCAAACTGAAAGATGCTTATGCCTTATGTAATACAATGTTTTTGCAATGCTGTAAGACAGTTTTTAATGTGTTAGCCGTTATATGCACAAAAACTTATGTTAGGACTTCAATGCTCAAGATTGTCAGTTTACAGGTTTCTGAGACCAGTAATGTTGAAATACTGCTTCTGTTCAAATGAAGTGAAATCTAGCCCAAATCTGCTCAAAAGCTTATCTCTCTGTGAGATAGAGCTGTTTCATTCAATATTCAGTGCAAATCTTGCCAAACTGAAAGATGCTTATGCCTTATGTAATACAATGTTTTTGCAATGCTGTAAGACAGTTTTTAATGTGTTAGAAGTTATATGCACAAAAACTTATGTTAGGACTTCAATGCTCAAGATTGTCAGTTTACAGGTTTCTGAGACCAGTAATGTTGAAATACTGCTTCTGTTCAAATGAAGTGAAATCTAGCCCAAATCTGCTCAAAAGCTTGTCTCTCTGTGAGATAGAGCTGCTTCATTCAATGTTCAGTGCAAATCTTGCCAAACTGAAAGATGCTTATGTCTAACGAAATAAAATTATTTCTGCAATGCTGTGAGACAGTTTTTAATGTGTTCGAAGTTATATGCACAAAAATTTATGTTAGACTTCAATGCTCAAGATTGTCAGTTTACAGGTTTCTGAGACCAGTAATGTTGAAATACTGCTTCTGTTCAAATGAAGTGAAATCTAGCCCAAATCTGCTCAAAAGCTTATCTCTCTGTGAGATAGAGCTGTTTCATTCAATATTCAGTGCAAATCTTGCCAAACTGAAAGATGCTTATGCCTTATGTAATACAATGTTTTTGCAATGCTGTAAGACAGTTTTTAATGTGTTAGAAGTTATATGCACAAAAACTTATGTTAGGACTTCAATGCTCAAGATTGTCAGTTTACAGGTTTCTGAGACCATTAATGTTAAAATAGTGCTTCTGTTCAAATGAAGTTAAATCTAGCCCAAATCTGCTCAAAAGCTTGTCTCTCTGTGAGATAGAGCTGCTTCATTCAATATTCAGTGCAAATCTTGCCAAACTGAAAGATGCTTATGCCTTATGAAATACAATGTTTTTGCAATGCTGTAAGACAGTTTTTAATGTGTTAGCCGTTATATGCACAAAAACTTATGTTAGGACTTCAATGCTCAAGATTTTCAGTTTACAGGTTTCTGAGACCAGTAATGTTAAAATAGTGCTTCTGTTGAAATGAAGTTAAATCTAGCCCAAATCTGCTCAAAAGCTTGTCTCTCTATGAGATAGAGCTGCTTCATTCAATATTCAGTGCAAATCTTGCCAAACTGAAAGATGCTTATGCCTTATGTAATACAATGTTTTTGCAATGCTGTAAGACAGTTTTTAATGTGTTAGCCGTTATATGCACAAAAACTTATGTTAGGACTTCAATGCTCAAGATTGTCAGTTTACAGGTTTCTGAGACCAGTAATGTTGAAATACTGCTTCTGTTCAAATGAAGTGAAATCTAGCCCAACTCTGCTCAAAAGCTTATCTCTCTGTGAGATAGAGCTGTTTCATTCAATATTCAGTGCAAATCTTGCCAAACTGAAAGATGCTTATGCCTTATGTAATACAATGTTTTTGCAATGCTGTAAGACAGTTTTTAATGTGTTAGCCGTTATATGCACAAAAACTTATGTTAGGACTTCAATGCTCAAGATTGTCAGTTTACAGGTTTCTGAGACCAGTAATGTTGAAATACTGCTTCTGTTCAAATGAAGTGAAATCTAGCCCAAATCTGCTCAAAAGCTTATCTCTCTGTGAGATAGAGCTGTTTCATTCAATATTCAGTGCAAATCTTGCCAAACTGAAAGATGCTTATGCCTTATGTAATACAATGTTTTTGCAATGCTGTAAGACAGTTTTTAATGTGTTAGAAGTTATATGCACAAAAACTTATGTTAGGACTTCAATGCTCAAGATTTTCAGTTTACAGGTTTCTGAGACCAGTAATGTTGAAATACTGCTTCTGTTCAAATGAAGTGAAATCTAGCCCAAATCTGCTCAAAAGCTTATCTCTCTGTGAGATAGAGCTGTTTCATTCAATATTCAGTGCAAATCTTGCCAAACTGAAAGATGCTTATGCCTTATGTAATACAATGTTTTTGCAATGCTGTAAGACAGTTTTTAATGTGTTAGAAGTTATATGCACAAAAACTTATGTTAGGACTTCAATGCTCAAGATTGTCAGTTTACAGGTTTCTGAGACCATTAATGTTAAAATAGTGCTTCTGTTGAAATGAAGTGAAATCTAGCCCAAATCTGCTCAAAAGCTTGTCTCTCTATGAGAGAAAGCTGCTTCATTCAATATTCAGTGCAAATCTTGCCAAACTGAAAGATGCTTATGCCTTATGAAATACAATGTTTTTGCAATGCTGTAAGACAGTTTTAATGTGTTAGAAGTTATATGCACAAAACCTTATGTTAGGTCTTCAATGCTGAAGATTGTCAGTTTACAGGTTTCTGAGACAAGTAATGTTAAAATAGTGCTTCTGTTCAAATGAAGTGAAATCTAGCCCAAATCTGCTCAAAAGCTTGTCTCTCTGTGAGATAGAGCTGCTTCATTCAATATTCAGTGCAAATCTTGCCAAACTGAAAGATGCTTATGCCTTATCAAATACAATGTTTTTGCAATGCTGTAAGACCGTTTTTAATGTGTTAGCCGTTATATGCACAAAAACTTATGTTAGGACTTCAATGTTCAAGATTGTCAGTTTACAGGTTTCTGAGACCAGTAATGTTGAAATACTGCTTCTGTTCAAATGAAGTGAAATCTAGCCCAAATCTGCTCAAAAGCTTGTCTCTCTGTGAGATAGAGCTGTTTCATTCAATATTCAGTGCAAATCTTGCCAAACTGAAAGATGCTTATGCCTTATGTAATACAATGTTTTTGCAATGCTGTAAGACAGTTTTTAATGTGTTAGCCGTTATATGCACAAAAACTTATGTTAGGACTTCAATGTTCAAGATTGTCAGTTTACAGGTTTCTGAGACCAGTTATGTTGAAATAGTGCTTCTGTTCAAATGAAGTGAAATCTAGCCCAAATCTGCTCAAAAGCTTGTCTCTCTGTGAGATAGAGCTGCTTCATTCAATATTCAGTGCAAATCTTGCCAAACTGAAAGATGCTTATGCCTTATGTAATACAATGTTTTTGCAATGCTGTAAGACAGTTTTTAATGTGTTAGAAGTTATATGCACAAAAACTTATGTTAGGACTTCAATGCTCAAGATTTTCAGTTTACAGGTTTCTGAGACCAGTAATGTTAAAATAGTGCTTCTGTTGAAATGAAGTGAAATCTAGCCCAAATCTGCTCAAAAGCTTGTCTCTCTATGAGATAGAGCTGCTTCATTCAATATTCAGTGCAAATCTTGCCAAACTGAAAGATGCTTATGCCTTATGTAATACAATGTTTTTGCAATGCTGTAAGACAGTTTTTAATGTGTTAGCCTTTATATGCACAAAAACTTATGTTAGGACTTCAATGTTCAAGATTGTCAGTTTACAGGTTTCTGAGACCAGTAATGTTGAAATACTGCTTCTGTTCAAATGAAGTGAAATCTAGCCCAAATCTGCTCAAAAGCTTGTCTCTCTGTGAGATAGAGCTGTTTCATTCAATATTCAGTGCAAATCTTGCCAAACTGAAAGATGCTTATGCCTTATGTAATACAATGTTTTTGCAATGCTGTAAGACAGTTTTTAATGTGTTAGCCTTTATATGCACAAAAACTTATGTTAGGACTTCAATGTTCAAGATTTTCAGTTTACAGGTTTCTGAGACCAGTAATGTTGAAATACTGCTTCTGTTCAAATGAAGTGAAATCTAGCCCAAATCTGCTCAAAAGCTTGTCTCTCTGTGAGATAGAGCTGCTTCATTCAATATTCAGTGCAAATCTTGCCAAACTGAAAGATGCTTATGCCTTATCAAATACAATGTTTTTGCAATGCTGTAAGACAGTTTTTAATGTGTTAGCCGTTATATGCACAAAAACTTATGTTAGGACTTCAATGTTCAAGATTGTCAGTTTACAGGTTTCTGAGACCAGTAATGTTGAAATACTGCTTCTGTTCAAATGAAGTGAAATCTAGCCCAAATCTGCTCAAAAGCTTGTCTCTCTGTGAGATAGAGCTGCTTCATTCAATATTCAGTGCAAATCTTGCCAAACTGAAAGATGCTTATGCCTTATCAAATACAATGTTTTTGCAATGCTGTAAGACAGTTTTTAATGTGTTAGCCGTTATATGCACAAAAACTTATGTTAGGACTTCAATGTTCAAGATTGTCAGTTTACAGGTTTCTGAGACCAGTAATGTTGAAATACTGCTTCTGTTCAAATGAAGTGAAATCTAGCCCAAATCTGCTCAAAAGCTTGTCTCTCTGTGAGATAGAGCTGTTTCATTCAATATTCAGTGCAAATCTTGCCAAACTGAAAGATGCTTATGCCTTATGTAATACAATGTTTTTGCAATGCTGTAAGACAGTTTTTAATGTGTTACAAGTTATATGCACAAAAACTTATGTTAGGACTTCAATGCTCAAGATTTTCAGTTTACAGGTTTCTGAGACCAGTAATGTTAAAATAGTGCTTCTGTTGAAATGAAGTGAAATCTAGCCCAAATCTGCTCAAAAGCTTGTCTCTCTGTGAGATAGAGCTGCTTCATTCAATATTCAGTGCAAATCTTGCCAAACTGAAAGATGCTTATGCCTTATGTAATACAATGTTTTTGCAATGCTGTAAGACAGTTTTTAATGTGTTAGAAGTTATATGCACAAAAACTTATGTTAGGACTTCAATGCTCAAGATTTTCAGTTTACAGGTTTCTGAGACCAGTAATGTTGAAATACTGCTTCTGTTCAAATGAAGTGAAATCTAGCCCAAATCTGCTCAAAAGCTTATCTCTCTGTGAGATAGAGCTGTTTCATTCAATATTCAGTGCAAATCTTGCCAAACTGAAAGATGCTTATGCCTTATGTAATACAATGTTTTTGCAATGCTGTAAGACAGTTTTTAATGTGTTAGAAGTTATATGCACAAAAACTTATGTTAGGACTTCAATGCTCAAGATTGTCAGTTTACAGGTTTCTGAGACCATTAATGTTAAAATAGTGCTTCTGTTGAAATGAAGTGAAATCTAGCCCAAATCTGCTCAAAAGCTTGTCTCTCTATGAGAGAAAGCTGCTTCATTCAATATTCAGTGCAAATCTTGCCAAACTGAAAGATGCTTATGCCTTATGAAATACAATGTTTTTGCAATGCTGTAAGACAGTTTTAATGTGTTAGAAGTTATATGCACAAAACCTTATGTTAGGTCTTCAATGCTGAAGATTGTCAGTTTACAGGTTTCTGAGACAAGTAATGTTAAAATAGTGCTTCTGTTCAAATGAAGTGAAATCTAGCCCAAATCTGCTCAAAAGCTTGTCTCTCTGTGAGATAGAGCTGCTTCATTCAATATTCAGTGCAAATCTTGCCAAACTGAAAGATGCTTATGCCTTATCAAATACAATGTTTTTGCAATGCTGTAAGACCGTTTTTAATGTGTTAGCCGTTATATGCACAAAAACTTATGTTAGGACTTCAATGTTCAAGATTGTCAGTTTACAGGTTTCTGAGACCAGTAATGTTGAAATACTGCTTCTGTTCAAATGAAGTGAAATCTAGCCCAAATCTGCTCAAAAGCTTGTCTCTCTGTGAGATAGAGCTGTTTCATTCAATATTCAGTGCAAATCTTGCCAAACTGAAAGATGCTTATGCCTTATGTAATACAATGTTTTTGCAATGCTGTAAGACAGTTTTTAATGTGTTAGCCGTTATATGCACAAAAACTTATGTTAGGACTTCAATGTTCAAGATTGTCAGTTTACAGGTTTCTGAGACCAGTTATGTTGAAATAGTGCTTCTGTTCAAATGAAGTGAAATCTAGCCCAAATCTGCTCAAAAGCTTGTCTCTCTGTGAGATAGAGCTGCTTCATTCAATATTCAGTGCAAATCTTGCCAAACTGAAAGATGCTTATGCCTTATGTAATACAATGTTTTTGCAATGCTGTAAGACAGTTTTTAATGTGTTAGAAGTTATATGCACAAAAACTTATGTTAGGACTTCAATGCTCAAGATTTTCAGTTTACAGGTTTCTGAGACCAGTAATGTTAAAATAGTGCTTCTGTTGAAATGAAGTGAAATCTAGCCCAAATCTGCTCAAAAGCTTGTCTCTCTATGAGATAGAGCTGCTTCATTCAATATTCAGTGCAAATCTTGCCAAACTGAAAGATGCTTATGCCTTATGTAATACAATGTTTTTGCAATGCTGTAAGACAGTTTTTAATGTGTTAGCCTTTATATGCACAAAAACTTATGTTAGGACTTCAATGTTCAAGATTGTCAGTTTACAGGTTTCTGAGACCAGTAATGTTGAAATACTGCTTCTGTTCAAATGAAGTGAAATCTAGCCCAAATCTGCTCAAAAGCTTGTCTCTCTGTGAGATAGAGCTGTTTCATTCAATATTCAGTGCAAATCTTGCCAAACTGAAAGATGCTTATGCCTTATGTAATACAATGTTTTTGCAATGCTGTAAGACAGTTTTTAATGTGTTAGCCTTTATATGCACAAAAACTTATGTTAGGACTTCAATGTTCAAGATTTTCAGTTTACAGGTTTCTGAGACCAGTAATGTTGAAATACTGCTTCTGTTCAAATGAAGTGAAATCTAGCCCAAATCTGCTCAAAAGCTTGTCTCTCTGTGAGATAGAGCTGCTTCATTCAATATTCAGTGCAAATCTTGCCAAACTGAAAGATGCTTATGCCTTATCAAATACAATGTTTTTGCAATGCTGTAAGACAGTTTTTAATGTGTTAGCCGTTATATGCACAAAAACTTATGTTAGGACTTCAATGTTCAAGATTGTCAGTTTACAGGTTTCTGAGACCAGTAATGTTGAAATACTGCTTCTGTTCAAATGAAGTGAAATCTAGCCCAAATCTGCTCAAAAGCTTGTCTCTCTGTGAGATAGAGCTGCTTCATTCAATATTCAGTGCAAATCTTGCCAAACTGAAAGATGCTTATGCCTTATCAAATACAATGTTTTTGCAATGCTGTAAGACAGTTTTTAATGTGTTAGCCGTTATATGCACAAAAACTTATGTTAGGACTTCAATGTTCAAGATTGTCAGTTTACAGGTTTCTGAGACCAGTAATGTTGAAATACTGCTTCTGTTCAAATGAAGTGAAATCTAGCCCAAATCTGCTCAAAAGCTTGTCTCTCTGTGAGATAGAGCTGTTTCATTCAATATTCAGTGCAAATCTTGCCAAACTGAAAGATGCTTATGCCTTATGTAATACAATGTTTTTGCAATGCTGTAAGACAGTTTTTAATGTGTTACAAGTTATATGCACAAAAACTTATGTTAGGACTTCAATGCTCAAGATTTTCAGTTTACAGGTTTCTGAGACCAGTAATGTTAAAATAGTGCTTCTGTTGAAATGAAGTGAAATCTAGCCCAAATCTGCTCAAAAGCTTGTCTCTCTGTGAGATAGAGCTGCTTCATTCAATATTCAGTGCAAATCTTGCCAAACTGAAAGATGCTTATGCCTTATGTAATACAATGTTTTTGCAATGCTGTAAGACAGTTTTTAATGTGTTAGAAGTTATATGCACAAAAACTTATGTTAGGACTTCAATGCTCAAGATTTTCAGTTTACAGGTTTCTGAGACCAGTAATGTTAAAATAGTGCTTCTGTTGAAATGAAGTGAAATCTAGCCCAAATCTGCTCAAAAGCTTGTCTCTCTATGAGATAGAGCTGCTTCATTCAATATTCAGTGCAAATCTTGCCAAACTGAAAGATGCTTATGCCTTATGTAATACAATGTTTTTGCAATGCTGTAAGACAGTTTTTAATGTGTTAGCCGTTATATGCACAAAAACTTATGTTAGGACTTCAATGCTCAAGATTGTCAGTTTACAGGTTTCTGAGACCAGTAATGTTGAAATACTGCTTCTGTTCAAATGAAGTGAAATCTAGCCCAAATCTGCTCAAAAGCTTATCTCTCTGTGAGATAGAGCTGTTTCATTCAATATTCAGTGCAAATCTTGCCAAACTGAAAGATGCTTATGCCTTATGTAATACAATGTTTTTGCAATGCTGTAAGACAGTTTTTAATGTGTTAGAAGTTATATGCACAAAAACTTATGTTAGGACTTCAATGCTCAAGATTTTCAGTTTACAGGTTTCTGAGACCAGTAATGTTGAAATACTGCTTCTGTTCAAATGAAGTGAAATCTAGCCCAAATCTGCTCAAAAGCTTATCTCTCTGTGAGATAGAGCTGTTTCATTCAATATTCAGTGCAAATCTTGCCAAACTGAAAGATGCTTATGCCTTATGTAATACAATGTTTTTGCAATGCTGTAAGACAGTTTTTAATGTGTTAGAAGTTATATGCACAAAAACTTATGTTAGGACTTCAATGCTCAAGATTGTCAGTTTACAGGTTTCTGAGACCATTAATGTTAAAATAGTGCTTCTGTTGAAATGAAGTGAAATCTAGCCCAAATCTGCTCAAAAGCTTGTCTCTCTATGAGAGAAAGCTGCTTCATTCAATATTCAGTGCAAATCTTGCCAAACTGAAAGATGCTTATGCCTTATGAAATACAATGTTTTTGCAATGCTGTAAGACAGTTTTAATGTGTTAGAAGTTATATGCACAAAACCTTATGTTAGGTCTTCAATGCTGAAGATTGTCAGTTTACAGGTTTCTGAGACAAGTAATGTTAAAATAGTGCTTCTGTTCAAATGAAGTGAAATCTAGCCCAAATCTGCTCAAAAGCTTGTCTCTCTGTGAGATAGAGCTGCTTCATTCAATATTCAGTGCAAATCTTGCCAAACTGAAAGATGCTTATGCCTTATCAAATACAATGTTTTTGCAATGCTGTAAGACCGTTTTTAATGTGTTAGCCGTTATATGCACAAAAACTTATGTTAGGACTTCAATGTTCAAGATTGTCAGTTTACAGGTTTCTGAGACCAGTAATGTTGAAATACTGCTTCTGTTCAAATGAAGTGAAATCTAGCCCAAATCTGCTCAAAAGCTTGTCTCTCTGTGAGATAGAGCTGTTTCATTCAATATTCAGTGCAAATCTTGCCAAACTGAAAGATGCTTATGCCTTATGTAATACAATGTTTTTGCAATGCTGTAAGACAGTTTTTAATGTGTTAGCCGTTATATGCACAAAAACTTATGTTAGGACTTCAATGTTCAAGATTGTCAGTTTACAGGTTTCTGAGACCAGTTATGTTGAAATAGTGCTTCTGTTCAAATGAAGTGAAATCTAGCCCAAATCTGCTCAAAAGCTTGTCTCTCTGTGAGATAGAGCTGCTTCATTCAATATTCAGTGCAAATCTTGCCAAACTGAAAGATGCTTATGCCTTATGTAATACAATGTTTTTGCAATGCTGTAAGACAGTTTTTAATGTGTTAGAAGTTATATGCACAAAAACTTATGTTAGGACTTCAATGCTCAAGATTTTCAGTTTACAGGTTTCTGAGACCAGTAATGTTAAAATAGTGCTTCTGTTGAAATGAAGTGAAATCTAGCCCAAATCTGCTCAAAAGCTTGTCTCTCTATGAGATAGAGCTGCTTCATTCAATATTCAGTGCAAATCTTGCCAAACTGAAAGATGCTTATGCCTTATGTAATACAATGTTTTTGCAATGCTGTAAGACAGTTTTTAATGTGTTAGCCTTTATATGCACAAAAACTTATGTTAGGACTTCAATGTTCAAGATTGTCAGTTTACAGGTTTCTGAGACCAGTAATGTTGAAATACTGCTTCTGTTCAAATGAAGTGAAATCTAGCCCAAATCTGCTCAAAAGCTTGTCTCTCTGTGAGATAGAGCTGTTTCATTCAATATTCAGTGCAAATCTTGCCAAACTGAAAGATGCTTATGCCTTATGTAATACAATGTTTTTGCAATGCTGTAAGACAGTTTTTAATGTGTTAGAAGTTATATGCACAAAAACTTATGTTAGGACTTCAATGCTCAAGATTTTCAGTTTACAGGTTTCTGAGACCAGTAATGTTAAAATAGTGCTTCTGTTGAAATGAAGTGAAATCTAGCCCAAATCTGCTCAAAAGCTTGTCTCTCTATGAGATAGAGCTGCTTCATTCAATATTCAGTGCATATCTTGCCAAACTGAAAGATGCTTATGCCTTATGTAATACAATGTTTTTGCAATGCTGTAAGACAGTTTTTAATGTGTTAGCCGTTATATGCACAAAAACTTATGTTAGGACTTCAATGCTCAAGATTGTCAGTTTACAGGTTTCTGAGACCAGTAATGTTGAAATACTGCTTCTGTTCAAATGAAGTGAAATCTAGCCCAAATCTGCTCAAAAGCTTATCTCTCTGTGAGATAGAGCTGTTTCATTCAATATTCAGTGCAAATCTTGCCAAACTGAAAGATGCTTATGCCTTATGTAATACAATGTTTTTGCAATGCTGTAAGACAGTTTTTAATGTGTTAGAAGTTATATGCACAAAAACTTATGTTAGGACTTCAATGCTCAAGATTGTCAGTTTACAGGTTTCTGAGACCAGTAATGTTGAAATACTGCTTCTGTTCAAATGAAGTGAAATCTAGCCCAAATCTGCTCAAAAGCTTGTCTCTCTGTGAGATAGAGCTGCTTCATTCAATGTTCAGTGCAAATCTTGCCAAACTGAAAGATGCTTATGTCTTACGAAATAAAATTATTTCTGCAATGCTGTGAGACAGTTTTTAATGTGTTCGAAGTTATATGCACAAAAACTTATGTTAGGACTTCAATGCTCAAGATTGTCAGTTTACAGGTTTCTGAGACCAGTTATGTTGAAATAGTGCTTCTGTTCAAATGAAGTGAAATCTAGCCCAAATCTGCTCAAAAGCTTGTCTCTCTGTGAGATAGAGCTGCTTCATTCAATATTCAGTGCAAATCTTGCCAAACTGAAAGATGCTTATGCCTTATGTAATACAATGTTTTTGCAATGCTGTAAGACAGTTTTTAATGTGTTAGAAGTTATATGCACAAAAACTTATGTTAGGACTTCAATGCTCAAGATTGTCAGTTTACAGGTTTCTGAGACCATTAATGTTAAAATAGTGCTTCTGTTGAAATGAAGTGAAATCTAGCCCAAATCTGCTCAAAAGCTTGTCTCTCTATGAGAGAAAGCTGCTTCATTCAATATTCAGTGCAAATCTTGCCAAACTGAAAGATGCTTATGCCTTATGAAATACAATGTTTTTGCAATGCTGTAAGACAGTTTTAATGTGTTAGAAGTTATATGCACAAAACCTTATGTTAGGTCTTCAATGCTGAAGATTGTCAGTTTACAGGTTTCTGAGACAAGTAATGTTAAAATAGTGCTTCTGTTCAAATGAAGTTAAATCTAGCCCAAATCTGCTCAAAAGCTTGTCTCTCTGTGAGATAGAGCTGCTTCATTCAATATTCAGTGCAAATCTTGCCAAACTGAAAGATGCTTATGCCTTATCAAATACAATGTTTTTGCAATGCTGTAAGACAGTTTTTAATGTGTTAGCCGTTATATGCACAAAAACTTATGTTAGGACTTCAATGCTCAAGATTTTCAGTTTACAGGTTTCTGAGACCAGTAATGTTAAAATAGTGCTTCTGTTGAAATGAAGTGAAATCTAGCCCAAATCTGCTCAAAAGCTTGTCTCTCTATGAGATAGAGCTGCTTCATTCAATATTCAGTGCAAATCTTGCCAAACTGAAAGATGCTTATGCCTTATGTAATACAATGTTTTTGCAATGCTGTAAGACAGTTTTTAATGTGTTAGCCTTTATATGCACAAAAACTTATGTTAGGACTTCAATGTTCAAGATTGTCAGTTTACAGGTTTCTGAGACCAGTAATGTTGAAATACTGCTTCTGTTCAAATGAAGTGAAATCTAGCCCAAATCTGCTCAAAAGCTTGTCTCTCTGTGAGATAGAGCTGTTTCATTCAATATTCAGTGCAAATCTTGCCAAACTGAAAGATGCTTATGCCTTATGTAATACAATGTTTTTGCAATGCTGTAAGACAGTTTTTAATGTGTTAGAAGTTATATGCACAAAAACTTATGTTAGGACTTCAATGCTCAAGATTTTCAGTTTACAGGTTTCTGAGACCAGTAATGTTAAAATAGTGCTTCTGTTGAAATGAAGTGAAATCTAGCCCAAATCTGCTCAAAAGCTTGTCTCTCTATGAGATAGAGCTGCTTCATTCAATATTCAGTGCATATCTTGCCAAACTGAAAGATGCTTATGCCTTATGTAATACAATGTTTTTGCAATGCTGTAAGACAGTTTTTAATGTGTTAGCCGTTATATGCACAAAAACTTATGTTAGGACTTCAATGCTCAAGATTGTCAGTTTACAGGTTTCTGAGACCAGTAATGTTGAAATACTGCTTCTGTTCAAATGAAGTGAAATCTAGCCCAAATCTGCTCAAAAGCTTATCTCTCTGTGAGATAGAGCTGTTTCATTCAATATTCAGTGCAAATCTTGCCAAACTGAAAGATGCTTATGCCTTATGTAATACAATGTTTTTGCAATGCTGTAAGACAGTTTTTAATGTGTTAGAAGTTATATGCACAAAAACTTATGTTAGGACTTCAATGCTCAAGATTGTCAGTTTACAGGTTTCTGAGACCAGTAATGTTGAAATACTGCTTCTGTTCAAATGAAGTGAAATCTAGCCCAAATCTGCTCAAAAGCTTGTCTCTCTATGAGATAGAGCTGCTTCATTCAATATTCAGTGCAAATCTTGCCAAACTGAAAGATGCTTATGCCTTATGTAATACAATGTTTTTGCAATGCTGTAAGACAGTTTTTAATGTGTTAGAAGTTATATGCACAAAAACTTATGTTAGGACTTCAATGCTCAAGATTGTCAGTTTACAGGTTTCTGAGACCATTAATGTTAAAATAGTGCTTCTGTTGAAATGAAGTGAAATCTAGCCCAAATCTGCTCAAAAGCTTGTCTCTCTATGAGAGAAAGCTGCTTCATTCAATATTCAGTGCAAATCTTGCCAAACTGAAAGATGCTTATGCCTTATGAAATACAATGTTTTTGCAATGCTGTAAGACAGTTTTAATGTGTTAGAAGTTATATGCACAAAACCTTATGTTAGGTCTTCAATGCTGAAGATTGTCAGTTTACAGGTTTCTGAGACAAGTAATGTTAAAATAGTGCTTCTGTTCAAATGAAGTTAAATCTAGCCCAAATCTGCTCAAAAGCTTGTCTCTCTGTGAGATAGAGCTGCTTCATTCAATATTCAGTGCAAATCTTGCCAAACTGAAAGATGCTTATGCCTTATCAAATACAATGTTTTTGCAATGCTGTAAGACAGTTTTTAATGTGTTAGCCGTTATATGCACAAAAACTTATGTTAGGACTTCAATGCTCAAGATTTTCAGTTTACAGGTTTCTGAGACCAGTAATGTTAAAATAGTGCTTCTGTTGAAATGAAGTGAAATCTAGCCCAAATCTGCTCAAAAGCTTGTCTCTCTATGAGATAGAGCTGCTTCATTCAATATTCAGTGCAAATCTTGCCAAACTGAAAGATGCTTATGCCTTATGTAATACAATGTTTTTGCAATGCTGTAAGACAGTTTTTAATGTGTTAGCCGTTATATGCACAAAAACTTATGTTAGGACTTCAATGCTCAAGATTGTCAGTTTACAGGTTTCTGAGACCAGTAATGTTGAAATACTGCTTCTGTTCAAATGAAGTGAAATCTAGCCCAAATCTGCTCAAAAGCTTATCTCTCTGTGAGATAGAGCTGTTTCATTCAATATTCAGTGCAAATCTTGCCAAACTGAAAGATGCTTATGCCTTATGTAATACAATGTTTTTGCAATGCTGTAAGACAGTTTTTAATGTGTTAGCCGTTATATGCACAAAAACTTATGTTAGGACTTCAATGCTCAAGATTGTCAGTTTACAGGTTTCTGAGACCAGTAATGTTGAAATACTGCTTCTGTTCAAATGAAGTGAAATCTAGCCCAAATCTGCTCAAAAGCTTATCTCTCTGTGAGATAGAGCTGTTTCATTCAATATTCAGTGCAAATCTTGCCAAACTGAAAGATGCTTATGCCTTATGTAATACAATGTTTTTGCAATGCTGTAAGACAGTTTTTAATGTGTTAGAAGTTATATGCACAAAAACTTATGTTAGGACTTCAATGCTCAAGATTTTCAGTTTACAGGTTTCTGAGACCAGTAATGTTAAAATAGTGCTTCTGTTGAAATGAAGTGAAATCTAGCCCAAATCTGCTCAAAAGCTTGTCTCTCTATGAGAGAAAGCTGCTTCATTCAATATTCAGTGCAAATCTTGCCAAACTGAAAGATGCTTATGCCTTATGAAATACAATGTTTTTGCAATGCTGTAAGACAGTTTTTAATGTGTTAGAAGTTATATGCACAAAACCTTATGTTAGGACTTCAATTGCTCAAGATTGTCAGTTTACAGGTTTCTGAGACCAGTAATGTTGAAATACTGCTTCTGTTCAAATGAAGTGAAATCTAGCCCAAATCTGCTGGGCTAGATAGAGCTGCTTCATTCAATATTCAGTGCAAATCTTGCCAAACTGAAAGATGCTTATGCCTTATGTAATACAATGTTTTTGCAATGCTGTAAGACAGTTTTTAATGTGTTAGAAGTTATATGCACAAAAACTTATGTTAGGACTTCAATGCTCAAGATTTTCAGTTTACAGGTTTCTGAGACCAGTAATGTTAAAATAGTGCTTCTGTTGAAATGAAGTGAAATCTAGCCCAAATCTGCTCAAAAGCTTGTCTCTCTATGAGATAGAGCTGCTTCATTCAATATTCAGTGCAAATCTTGCCAAACTGAAAGATGCTTATGCCTTATGTAATACAATGTTTTTGCAATGCTGTAAGACAGTTTTTAATGTGTTAGAAGTTATATGCACAAAAACTTATGTTAGGACTTCAATGCTCAAGATTTTCAGTTTACAGGTTTCTGAGACCAGTAATGTTGAAATACTGCTTCTGTTCAAATGAAGTGAAATCTAGCCCAAATCTGCTCAAAAGCTTATCTCTCTGTGAGATAGAGCTGTTTCATTCAATATTCAGTGCAAATCTTGCCAAACTGAAAGATGCTTATGCCTTATGTAATACAATGTTTTTGCAATGCTGTAAGACAGTTTTTAATGTGTTAGAAGTTATATGCACAAAAACTTATGTTAGGACTTCAATGCTCAAGATTGTCAGTTTACAGGTTTCTGAGACCATTAATGTTAAAATAGTGCTTCTGTTGAAATGAAGTGAAATCTAGCCCAAATCTGCTCAAAAGCTTGTCTCTCTATGAGAGAAAGCTGCTTCATTCAATATTCAGTGCAAATCTTGCCAAACTGAAAGATGCTTATGCCTTATGAAATACAATGTTTTTGCAATGCTGTAAGACAGTTTTAATGTGTTAGAAGTTATATGCACAAAACCTTATGTTAGGTCTTCAATGCTGAAGATTGTCAGTTTACAGGTTTCTGAGACAAGTAATGTTAAAATAGTGCTTCTGTTCAAATGAAGTGAAATCTAGCCCAAATCTGCTCAAAAGCTTGTCTCTCTGTGAGATAGAGCTGCTTCATTCAATATTCAGTGCAAATCTTGCCAAACTGAAAGATGCTTATGCCTTATCAAATACAATGTTTTTGCAATGCTGTAAGACCGTTTTTAATGTGTTAGCCGTTATATGCACAAAAACTTATGTTAGGACTTCAATGTTCAAGATTGTCAGTTTACAGGTTTCTGAGACCAGTAATGTTGAAATACTGCTTCTGTTCAAATGAAGTGAAATCTAGCCCAAATCTGCTCAAAAGCTTGTCTCTCTGTGAGATAGAGCTGTTTCATTCAATATTCAGTGCAAATCTTGCCAAACTGAAAGATGCTTATGCCTTATGTAATACAATGTTTTTGCAATGCTGTAAGACAGTTTTTAATGTGTTAGCCGTTATATGCACAAAAACTTATGTTAGGACTTCAATGTTCAAGATTGTCAGTTTACAGGTTTCTGAGACCAGTTATGTTGAAATAGTGCTTCTGTTCAAATGAAGTGAAATCTAGCCCAAATCTGCTCAAAAGCTTGTCTCTCTGTGAGATAGAGCTGCTTCATTCAATATTCAGTGCAAATCTTGCCAAACTGAAAGATGCTTATGCCTTATGTAATACAATGTTTTTGCAATGCTGTAAGACAGTTTTTAATGTGTTAGAAGTTATATGCACAAAAACTTATGTTAGGACTTCAATGCTCAAGATTTCAGTTTACAGGTTTCTGAGACCAGTAATGTTAAAATAGTGCTTCTGTTGAAATGAAGTGAAATCTAGCCCAAATCTGCTCAAAAGCTTGTCTCTCTATGAGATAGAGCTGCTTCATTCAATATTCAGTGCAAATCTTGCCAAACTGAAAGATGCTTATGCCTTATGTAATACAATGTTTTTGCAATGCTGTAAGACAGTTTTTAATGTGTTAGCCTTTATATGCACAAAACTTATGTTAGGACTTCAATGTTCAAGATTGTCAGTTTACAGGTTTCTGAGACCAGTAATGTTGAAATACTGCTTCTGTTCAAATGAAGTGAAATCTAGCCCAAATCTGCTCAAAAGCTTGTCTCTCTGTGAGATAGAGCTGTTTCATTCAATATTCAGTGCAAATCTTGCCAAACTGAAAGATGCTTATGCCTTATGTAATACAATGTTTTTGCAATGCTGTAAGACAGTTTTTAATGTGTTAGAAGTTATATGCACAAAAACTTATGTTAGGACTTCAATGCTCAAGATTTTCAGTTTACAGGTTTCTGAGACCAGTAATGTTAAAATAGTGCTTCTGTTGAAATGAAGTGAAATCTAGCCCAAATCTGCTCAAAAGCTTGTCTCTCTATGAGATAGAGCTGCTTCATTCAATATTCAGTGCATATCTTGCCAAACTGAAAGATGCTTATGCCTTATGTAATACAATGTTTTTGCAATGCTGTAAGACAGTTTTTAATGTGTTAGCCGTTATATGCACAAAAACTTATGTTAGGACTTCAATGCTCAAGATTGTCAGTTTACAGGTTTCTGAGACCAGTAATGTTGAAATACTGCTTCTGTTCAAATGAAGTGAAATCTAGCCCAAATCTGCTCAAAAGCTTATCTCTCTGTGAGATAGAGCTGTTTCATTCAATATTCAGTGCAAATCTTGCCAAACTGAAAGATGCTTATGCCTTATGTAATACAATGTTTTTGCAATGCTGTAAGACAGTTTTTAATGTGTTAGAAGTTATATGCACAAAAACTTATGTTAGGACTTCAATGCTCAAGATTGTCAGTTTACAGGTTTCTGAGACCAGTAATGTTGAAATACTGCTTCTGTTCAAATGAAGTGAAATCTAGCCCAAATCTGCTCAAAAGCTTATCTATCTGTGAGATAGAGCTGTTTCATTCAATATTCAGTGCAAATCTTGCCAAACTGAAAGATGCTTATGCCTTATGTAATACAATGTTTTTGCAATGCTGTAAGACAGTTTTTAATGTGTTAGCCGTTATATGCACAAAAACTTATGTTAGGACTTCAATGCTCAAGATTGTCAGTTTACAGGTTTCTGAGACCAGTAATGTTGAAATACTGCTTCTGTTCAAATGAAGTGAAATCTAGCCCAAATCTGCTCAAAAGCTTATCTCTCTGTGAGATAGAGCTGTTTCATTCAATATTCAGTGCAAATCTTGCCAAACTGAAAGATGCTTATGCCTTATGTAATACAATGTTTTTGCAATGCTGTAAGACAGTTTTTAATGTGTTAGAAGTTATATGCACAAAAACTTATGTTAGGACTTCATTGCTCAAGATTGTCAGTTTACAGGTTTCTGAGACCAATAATGTTGAAATAGTGCTTCTGTTCAAATGAAGTGAAATCTAGCCCAAATCTGCACAAAAGCTTGTGTCTCTGTGAGATAGAGCTGCTTCATTCAATGTTCAGTGCAAATCTTGCCAAACTGAAAGATGCTTATGTCTAACGAAATAAAATTATTTCTGCAATGCTGTGAGACAGTTTTTAATGTGTTCGAAGTTATATGCACAAAACCTTATGTTAGGACTTCAATTGCTCAAGATTGTCAGTTTACAGGTTTCTGAGACCAGTAATGTTGAAATACTGCTTCTGTTCAAATGAAGTGAAATCTAGCCCAAATCTGCTCAAAAGCTTGTCTCTCTGTGAGATAGAGCTGTTTCATTCAATATTCAGTGCAAATCTTGCCAAACTGAAAGATGCTTATGCCTTATGTAATACAATGTTTTTGCAATGCTGTAAGACAGTTTTTAATGTGTTAGAAGTTATATGCACAAAAACTTATGTTAGGACTTCAATGCTCAAGATTTTCAGTTTACCGGTTTCTGAGACCAGTAATGTTAAAATAGTGCTTCTGTTGAAATGAAGTGAAATCTAGCCCAAATCTGCTCAAAAGCTTGTCTCTCTATGAGATAGAGCTGCTTCATTCAATATTCAGTGCAAATCTTGCCAAACTGAAAGATGCTTATGCCTTATGTAATACAATGTTTTTGCAATGCTGTAAGACAGTTTTTAATGTGTTAGCCGTTATATGCACAAAAACTTATGTTAGGACTTCAATGCTCAAGATTTTCAGTTTACAGGTTTCTGAGACCAGTAATGTTGAAATACTGCTTCTGTTCAAATGAAGTGAAATCTAGCCCAAATCTGCTCAAAAGCTTATCTCTCTGTGAGATAGAGCTGTTTCATTCAATATTCAGTGCAAATCTTGCCAAACTGAAAGATGCTTATGCCTTATGTAATACAATGTTTTTGCAATGCTGTAAGACAGTTTTTAATGTGTTAGAAGTTATATGCACAAAAACTTATGTTAGGACTTCAATGCTCAAGATTGTCAGTTTACAGGTTTCTGAGACCATTAATGTTAAAATAGTGCTTCTGTTGAAATGAAGTGAAATCTAGCCCAAATCTGCTCAAAAGCTTGTCTCTCTATGAGAGAAAGCTGCTTCATTCAATATTCAGTGCAAATCTTGCCAAACTGAAAGATGCTTATGCCTTATGAAATACAATGTTTTTGCAATGCTGTAAGACAGTTTTAATGTGTTAGAAGTTATATGCACAAAACCTTATGTTAGGTCTTCAATGCTGAAGATTGTCAGTTTACAGGTTTCTGAGACAAGTAATGTTAAAATAGTGCTTCTGTTCAAATGAAGTGAAATCTAGCCCAAATCTGCTCAAAAGCTTGTCTCTCTGTGAGATAGAGCTGCTTCATTCAATATTCAGTGCAAATCTTGCCAAACTGAAAGATGCTTATGCCTTATCAAATACAATGTTTTTGCAATGCTGTAAGACCGTTTTTAATGTGTTAGCCGTTATATGCACAAAAACTTATGTTAGGACTTCAATGTTCAAGATTGTCAGTTTACAGGTTTCTGAGACCAGTAATGTTGAAATACTGCTTCTGTTCAAATGAAGTGAAATCTAGCCCAAATCTGCTCAAAAGCTTGTCTCTCTGTGAGATAGAGCTGTTTCATTCAATATTCAGTGCAAATCTTGCCAAACTGAAAGATGCTTATGCCTTATGTAATACAATGTTTTTGCAATGCTGTAAGACAGTTTTTAATGTGTTAGCCGTTATATGCACAAAAACTTATGTTAGGACTTCAATGTTCAAGATTGTCAGTTTACAGGTTTCTGAGACCAGTTATGTTGAAATAGTGCTTCTGTTCAAATGAAGTGAAATCTAGCCCAAATCTGCTCAAAAGCTTGTCTCTCTGTGAGATAGAGCTGCTTCATTCAATATTCAGTGCAAATCTTGCCAAACTGAAAGATGCTTATGCCTTATGTAATACAATGTTTTTGCAATGCTGTAAGACAGTTTTTAATGTGTTAGCCGTTATATGCACAAAAACTTATGTTAGGACTTCAATGCTCAAGATTGTCAGTTTACAGGTTTCTGAGACCAGTAATGTTGAAATACTGCTTCTGTTCAAATGAAGTGAAATCTAGCCCAAATCTGCTCAAAAGCTTATCTCTCTGTGAGATAGAGCTGTTTCATTCAATATTCAGTGCAAATCTTGCCAAACTGAAAGATGCTTATGCCTTATGTAATACAATGTTTTTGCAATGCTGTAAGACAGTTTTTAATGTGTTAGAAGTTATATGCACAAAAACTTATGTTAGGACTTCAATGCTCAAGATTGTCAGTTTACAGGTTTCTGAGACCAGTAATGTTGAAATACTGCTTCTGTTCAAATGAAGTGAAATCTAGCCCAAATCTGCTCAAAAGCTTGTCTCTCTGTGAGATAGAGCTGCTTCATTCAATGTTCAGTGCAAATCTTGCCAAACTGAAAGATGCTTATGTCTAACGAAATAAAATTATTTCTGCAATGCTGTGAGACAGTTTTTAATGTGTTCGAAGTTATATGCACAAAAATTTATGTTAGGACTTCAATGCTCAAGATTGTCAGTTTACAGGTTTCTGAGACCAGTAATGTTGAAATACTGCTTCTGTTCAAATGAAGTGAAATCTAGCCCAAATCTGCTCAAAAGCTTATCTCTCTGTGAGATAGAGCTGTTTCATTCAATATTCAGTGCAAATCTTGCCAAACTGAAAGATGCTTATGCCTTATGTAATACAATGTTTTTGCAATGCTGTAAGACAGTTTTTAATGTGTTAGAAGTTATATGCACAAAAACTTATGTTAGGACTTCAATGCTCAAGATTGTCAGTTTACAGGTTTCTGAGACCATTAATGTTAAAATAGTGCTTCTGTTGAAATGAAGTGAAATCTAGCCCAAATCTGCTCAAAAGCTTGTCTCTCTATGAGAGAAAGCTGCTTCATTCAATATTCAGTGCAAATCTTGCCAAACTGAAAGATGCTTATGCCTTATGAAATACAATGTTTTTGCAATGCTGTAAGACAGTTTTAATGTGTTAGAAGTTATATGCACAAAACCTTATGTTAGGTCTTCAATGCTGAAGATTGTCAGTTTACAGGTTTCTGAGACAAGTAATGTTAAAATAGTGCTTCTGTTCAAATGAAGTGAAATCTAGCCCAAATCTGCTCAAAAGCTTGTCTCTCTGTGAGATAGAGCTGCTTCATTCAATATTCAGTGCAAATCTTGCCAAACTGAAAGATGCTTATGCCTTATCAAATACAATGTTTTTGCAATGCTGTAAGACCGTTTTTAATGTGTTAGCCGTTATATGCACAAAAACTTATGTTAGGACTTCAATGTTCAAGATTGTCAGTTTACAGGTTTCTGAGACCAGTAATGTTGAAATACTGCTTCTGTTCAAATGAAGTGAAATCTAGCCCAAATCTGCTCAAAAGCTTGTCTCTCTGTGAGATAGAGCTGTTTCATTCAATATTCAGTGCAAATCTTGCCAAACTGAAAGATGCTTATGCCTTATGTAATACAATGTTTTTGCAATGCTGTAAGACAGTTTTTAATGTGTTAGCCGTTATATGCACAAAAACTTATGTTAGGACTTCAATGTTCAAGATTGTCAGTTTACAGGTTTCTGAGACCAGTTATGTTGAAATAGTGCTTCTGTTCAAATGAAGTGAAATCTAGCCCAAATCTGCTCAAAAGCTTGTCTCTCTGTGAGATAGAGCTGCTTCATTCAATATTCAGTGCAAATCTTGCCAAACTGAAAGATGCTTATGCCTTATGTAATACAATGTTTTTGCAATGCTGTAAGACAGTTTTTAATGTGTTAGAAGTTATATGCACAAAAACTTATGTTAGGACTTCAATGCTCAAGATTTTCAGTTTACAGGTTTCTGAGACCAGTAATGTTAAAATAGTGCTTCTGTTGAAATGAAGTGAAATCTAGCCCAAATCTGCTCAAAAGCTTGTCTCTCTATGAGATAGAGCTGCTTCATTCAATATTCAGTGCAAATCTTGCCAAACTGAAAGATGCTTATGCCTTATGTAATACAATGTTTTTGCAATGCTGTAAGACAGTTTTTAATGTGTTAGCCTTTATATGCACAAAAACTTATGTTAGGACTTCAATGTTCAAGATTGTCAGTTTACAGGTTTCTGAGACCAGTAATGTTGAAATACTGCTTCTGTTCAAATGAAGTGAAATCTAGCCCAAATCTGCTCAAAAGCTTGTCTCTCTGTGAGATAGAGCTGTTTCATTCAATATTCAGTGCAAATCTTGCCAAACTGAAAGATGCTTATGCCTTATGTAATACAATGTTTTTGCAATGCTGTAAGACAGTTTTTAATGTGTTAGAAGTTATATGCACAAAAACTTATGTTAGGACTTCAATGCTCAAGATTTTCAGTTTACAGGTTTCTGAGACCAGTAATGTTAAAATAGTGCTTCTGTTGAAATGAAGTGAAATCTAGCCCAAATCTGCTCAAAAGCTTGTCTCTCTATGAGATAGAGCTGCTTCATTCAATATTCAGTGCATATCTTGCCAAACTGAAAGATGCTTATGCCTTATGTAATACAATGTTTTTGCAATGCTGTAAGACAGTTTTTAATGTGTTAGCCGTTATATGCACAAAAACTTATGTTAGGACTTCAATGCTCAAGATTGTCAGTTTACAGGTTTCTGAGACCAGTAATGTTGAAATACTGCTTCTGTTCAAATGAAGTGAAATCTAGCCCAAATCTGCTCAAAAGCTTATCTCTCTGTGAGATAGAGCTGTTTCATTCAATATTCAGTGCAAATCTTGCCAAACTGAAAGATGCTTATGCCTTATGTAATACAATGTTTTTGCAATGCTGTAAGACAGTTTTTAATGTGTTAGAAGTTATATGCACAAAAACTTATGTTAGGACTTCAATGCTCAAGATTGTCAGTTTACAGGTTTCTGAGACCAGTAATGTTGAAATACTGCTTCTGTTCAAATGAAGTGAAATCTAGCCCAAATCTGCTCAAAAGCTTGTCTCTCTGTGAGATAGAGCTGCTTCATTCAATGTTCAGTGCAAATCTTGCCAAACTGAAAGATGCTTATGTCTAACGAAATAAAATTATTTCTGCAATGCTGTGAGACAGTTTTTAATGTGTTCGAAGTTATATGCACAAAAATTTATGTTAGGACTTCAATGCTCAAGATTGTCAGTTTACAGGTTTCTGAGACCAGTAATGTTGAAATACTGCTTCTGTTCAAATGAAGTGAAATCTAGCCCAAATCTGCTCAAAAGCTTATCTCTCTGTGAGATAGAGCTGTTTCATTCAATATTCAGTGCAAATCTTGCCAAACTGAAAGATGCTTATGCCTTATGTAATACAATGTTTTTGCAATGCTGTAAGACAGTTTTTAATGTGTTAGAAGTTATATGCACAAAAACTTATGTTAGGACTTCAATGCTCAAGATTGTCAGTTTACAGGTTTCTGAGACCATTAATGTTAAAATAGTGCTTCTGTTGAAATGAAGTGAAATCTAGCCCAAATCTGCTCAAAAGCTTGTCTCTCTATGAGAGAAAGCTGCTTCATTCAATATTCAGTGCAAATCTTGCCAAACTGAAAGATGCTTATGCCTTATGAAATACAATGTTTTTGCAATGCTGTAAGACAGTTTTAATGTGTTAGAAGTTATATGCACAAAACCTTATGTTAGGTCTTCAATGCTGAAGATTGTCAGTTTACAGGTTTCTGAGACAAGTAATGTTAAAATAGTGCTTCTGTTCAAATGAAGTTAAATCTAGCCCAAATCTGCTCAAAAGCTTGTCTCTCTGTGAGATAGAGCTGCTTCATTCAATATTCAGTGCAAATCTTGCCAAACTGAAAGATGCTTATGCCTTATCAAATACAATGTTTTTGCAATGCCGTAAGACAGTTTTTAATGTGTTAGCCGTTATATGCACAAAAACTTATGTTAGGACTTCAATGCTCAAGATTTTCAGTTTACAGGTTTCTGAGACCAGTAATGTTAAAATAGTGCTTCTGTTGAAATTAAGTGAAATCTAGCCCAAATCTGCTCAAAAGCTTGTCTCTCTATGAGATAGAGCTGCTTCATTCAATATTCAGTGCAAATCTTGCCAAACTGAAAGATGCTTATGCCTTATGTAATACAATGTTTTTGCAATGCTGTAAGACAGTTTTTAATGTGTTAGCCGTTATATGCACAAAAACTTATGTTAGGACTTCAATGCTCAAGATTGTCAGTTTACAGGTTCCTGAGACCAGTAATGTTGAAATACTGCTTCTGTTCAAATGAAGTGAAATCTAGCCCAAATCTGCTCAAAAGCTTATCTCTCTGTGAGATAGAGCTGTTTCATTCAATATTCAGTGCAAATCTTGCCAAACTGAAAGATGCTTATGCCTTATGTAATACAATGTTTTTGCAATGCTGTAAGACAGTTTTTAATGTGTTAGCCGTTATATGCACAAAAACTTATGTTAGGACTTCAATGCTCAAGATTGTCAGTTTACAGGTTTCTGAGACCAGTAATGTTGAAATACTGCTTCTGTTCAAATGAAGTGAAATCTAGCCCAAATCTGCTCAAAAGCTTATCTCTCTGTGAGATAGAGCTGTTTCATTCAATATTCAGTGCAAATCTTGCCAAACTGAAAGATGCTTATGCCTTATGTAATACAATGTTTTTGCAATGCTGTAAGACAGTTTTTAATGTGTTAGAAGTTATATGCACAAAAACTTATGTTAGGACTTCAATGCTCAAGATTTTCAGTTTACAGGTTTCTGAGACCAGTAATGTTAAAATAGTGCTTCTGTTGAAATGAAGTGAAATCTAGCCCAAATCTGCTCAAAAGCTTGTCTCTCTATGAGAGAAAGCTGCTTCATTCAATATTCAGTGCAAATCTTGCCAAACTGAAAGATGCTTATGCCTTATGAAATACAATGTTTTTGCAATGCTGTAAGACAGTTTTTAATGTGCTAGAAGTTATATGCACAAAACCTTATGTTAGGACTTCAATTGCTCAAGATTATCAGTTTACAGGTTTCTGAGACCAGTAATGTTGAAATACTGCTTCTGTTCAAATGAAGTGAAATCTAGCCCAAATCTGCACAAAAGCTTGTGTCTCTGTGAGATAGAGCTGCTTCATTCAATGTTCAGTGCAAATCTTGCCAAACTGAAAGATGCTTATGTCTAACGAAATAAAATTATTTCTGCAATGCTGTGAGACAGTTTTTAATGTGTTCGAAGTTATATGCACAAAACCTTATGTTAGGACTTCAATTGCTCAAGATTGTCAGTTTACAGGTTTCTGAGACCAGTAATGTTGAAATACTGCTTCTGTTCAAATGAAGTGAAATCTAGCCCAAATCTGCTCAAAAGCTTGTCTCTCTGTGAGATAGAGCTGTTTCATTCAATATTCAGTGCAAATCTTGCCAAACTGAAAGATGCTTATGCCTTATGTAATACAATGTTTTTGCAATGCTGTAAGACCGTTTTTAATGTGTTAGAAGTTATATGCACAAAAACTTATGTTAGGACTTCAATGCTCAAGATTTTCAGTTTACAGGTTTCTGAGACCAGTAATGTTAAAATAGTGCTTCTGTTGAAATGAAGTGAAATCTAGCCCAAATCTGCTCAAAAGCTTGTCTCTCTATGAGATAGAGCTGCTTCATTCAATATTCAGTGCAAATCTTGCCAAACTGAAAGATGCTTATGCCTTATGTAATACAATGTTTTTGCAATGCTGTAAGACAGTTTTTAATGTGTTAGCCGTTATATGCACAAAAACTTATGTTAGGACTTCAATGCTCAAGATTGTCAGTTTACAGGTTTCTGAGACCAGTAATGTTGAAATACTGCTTCTGTTCAAATGAAGTGAAATCTAGCCCAAATCTGCTCAAAAGCTTATCTCTCTGTGAGATAGAGCTGTTTCATTCAATATTCAGTGCAAATCTTGCCAAACTGAAAGATGCTTATGCCTTATGTAATACAATGTTTTTGCAATGCTGTAAGACAGTTTTTAATGTGTTAGAAGTTATATGCACAAAAACTTATGTTAGGACTTCAATGCTCAAGATTTTCAGTTTACAGGTTTCTGAGACCAGTAATGTTGAAATACTGCTTCTGTTCAAATGAAGTGAAATCTAGCCCAAATCTGCTCAAAAGCTTATCTCTCTGTGAGATAGAGCTGTTTCATTCAATATTCAGTGCAAATCTTGCCAAACTGAAAGATGCTTATGCCTTATGTAATACAATGTTTTTGCAATGCTGTAAGACAGTTTTTAATGTGTTAGAAGTTATATGCACAAAAACTTATGTTAGGACTTCAATGCTCAAGATTGTCAGTTTACAGGTTTCTGAGACCATTAATGTTAAAATAGTGCTTCTGTTGAAATGAAGTGAAATCTAGCCCAAATCTGCTCAAAAGCTTGTCTCTCTATGAGAGAAAGCTGCTTCATTCAATATTCAGTGCAAATCTTGCCAAACTGAAAGATGCTTATGCCTTATGAAATACAATGTTTTTGCAATGCTGTAAGACAGTTTTAATGTGTTAGAAGTTATATGCACAAAACCTTATGTTAGGTCTTCAATGCTGAAGATTGTCAGTTTACAGGTTTCTGAGACAAGTAATGTTAAAATAGTGCTTCTGTTCAAATGAAGTGAAATCTAGCCCAAATCTGCTCAAAAGCTTGTCTCTCTGTGAGATAGAGCTGCTTCATTCAATATTCAGTGCAAATCTTGCCAAACTGAAAGATGCTTATGCCTTATCAAATACAATGTTTTTGCAATGCTGTAAGACCGTTTTTAATGTGTTAGCCGTTATATGCACAAAAACTTATGTTAGGACTTCAATGTTCAAGATTGTCAGTTTACAGGTTTCTGAGACCAGTAATGTTGAAATACTGCTTCTGTTCAAATGAAGTGAAATCTAGCCCAAATCTGCTCAAAAGCTTGTCTCTCTGTGAGATAGAGCTGTTTCATTCAATATTCAGTGCAAATCTTGCCAAACTGAAAGATGCTTATGCCTTATGTAATACAATGTTTTTGCAATGCTGTAAGACAGTTTTTAATGTGTTAGCCGTTATATGCACAAAAACTTATGTTAGGACTTCAATGTTCAAGATTGTCAGTTTACAGGTTTCTGAGACCAGTTATGTTGAAATAGTGCTTCTGTTCAAATGAAGTGAAATCTAGCCCAAATCTGCTCAAAAGCTTGTCTCTCTGTGAGATAGAGCTGCTTCATTCAATATTCAGTGCAAATCTTGCCAAACTGAAAGATGCTTATGCCTTATGTAATACAATGTTTTTGCAATGCTGTAAGACAGTTTTTAATGTGTTAGAAGTTATATGCACAAAAACTTATGTTAGGACTTCAATGCTCAAGATTTTCAGTTTACAGGTTTCTGAGACCAGTAATGTTAAAATAGTGCTTCTGTTGAAATGAAGTGAAATCAAGCCCAAATCTGCTCAAAAGCTTGTCTCTCTATGAGATAGAGCTGCTTCATTCAATATTCAGTGCAAATCTTGCCAAACTGAAAGATGCTTATGCCTTATGTAATACAATGTTTTTGCAATGCTGTAAGACAGTTTTTAATGTGTTAGCCTTTATATGCACAAAAACTTATGTTAGGACTTCAATGCTCAAGATTGTCAGTTTACAGGTTTCTGAGACCAGTAATGTTGAAATACTGCTTCTGTTCAAATGAAGTGAAATCTAGCCCAAATCTGCTCAAAAGCTTGTCTCTCTGTGAGATAGAGCTGTTTCATTCAATATTCAGTGCAAATCTTGCCAAACTGAAAGATGCTTATGCCTTATGTAATACAATGTTTTTGCAATGCTGTAAGACAGTTTTTAATGTGTTAGAAGTTATATGCACAAAAACTTATGTTAGGACTTCAATGCTCAAGATTTTCAGTTTACAGGTTTCTGAGACCAGTAATGTTAAAATAGTGCTTCTGTTGAAATGAAGTGAAATCTAGCCCAAATCTGCTCAAAAGCTTGTCTCTCTATGAGATAGAGCTGCTTCATTCAATATTCAGTGCATATCTTGCCAAACTGAAAGATGCTTATGCCTTATGTAATACAATGTTTTTGCAATGCTGTAAGACAGTTTTTAATGTGTTAGCCGTTATATGCACAAAAACTTATGTTAGGACTTCAATGCTCAAGATTGTCAGTTTACAGGTTTCTGAGACCAGTAATGTTGAAATACTGCTTCTGTTCAAATGAAGTGAAATCTAGCCCAAATCTGCTCAAAAGCTTATCTCTCTGTGAGATAGAGCTGTTTCATTCAATATTCAGTGCAAATCTTGCCAAACTGAAAGATGCTTATGCCTTATGTAATACAATGTTTTTGCAATGCTGTAAGACAGTTTTTAATGTGTTAGAAGTTATATGCACAAAAACTTATGTTAGGACTTCAATGCTCAAGATTGTCAGTTTACAGGTTTCTGAGACCAGTAATGTTGAAATACTGCTTCTGTTCAAATGAAGTGAAATCTAGCCCAAATCTGCTCAAAAGCTTATCTATCTGTGAGATAGAGCTGTTTCATTCAATATTCAGTGCAAATCTTGCCAAACTGAAAGATGCTTATGCCTTATGTAATACAATGTTTTTGCAATGCTGTAAGACAGTTTTTAATGTGTTAGCCGTTATATGCACAAAAACTTATGTTAGGACTTCAATGCTCAAGATTGTCAGTTTACAGGTTTCTGAGACCAGTAATGTTGAAATAGTGCTTCTGTTCAAATGAAGTGAAATCTAGCCCAAATCTGCACAAAAGCTTGTGTCTCTGTGAGATAGAGCTGCTTCATTCAATGTTCAGTGCAAATCTTGCCAAACTGAAAGATGCTTATGTCTAACGAAATAAAATTATTTCTGCAATGCTGTGAGACAGTTTTTAATGTGTTCGAAGTTATATGCACAAAACCTTATGTTAGGACTTCAATTGCTCAAGATTGTCAGTTTACAGGTTTCTGAGACCAGTAATGTTGAAATACTGCTTCTGTTCAAATGAAGTGAAATCTAGCCCAAATCTGCTCAAAAGCTTGTCTCTCTGTGAGATAGAGCTGTTTCATTCAATATTCAGTGCAAATCTTGCCAAACTGAAAGATGCTTATGCCTTATGTAATACAATGTTTTTGCAATGCTGTAAGACAGTTTTTAATGTGTTAGAAGTTATATGCACAAAAACTTATGTTAGGACTTCAATGCTCAAGATTTTCAGTTTACAGGTTTCTGAGACCAGTAATGTTAAAATAGTGCTTCTGTTGAAATGAAGTGAAATCTAGCCCAAATCTGCTCAAAAGCTTGTCTCTCTATGAGATAGAGCTGCTTCATTCAATATTCAGTGCAAATCTTGCCAAACTGAAAGATGCTTATGCCTTATGTAATACAATGTTTTTGCAATGCTGTAAGACAGTTTTTAATGTGTTAGCCGTTATATGCACAAAAACTTATGTTAGGACTTCAATGCTCAAGATTGTCAGTTTACAGGTTTCTGAGACCAGTAATGTTGAAATAGTGCTTCTGTTCAAATGAAGTGAAATCTAGCCCAAATCTGCACAAAAGCTTGTGTCTCTGTGAGATAGAGCTGCTTCATTCAATGTTCAGTGCAAATCTTGCCAAACTGAAAGATGCTTATGTCTAACGAAATAAAATTATTTCTGCAATGCTGTGAGACAGTTTTTAATGTGTTCGAAGTTATATGCACAAAACCTTATGTTAGGACTTCAATTGCTCAAGATTGTCAGTTTACAGGTTTCTGAGACCAGTAATGTTGAAATACTGCTTCTGTTCAAATGAAGTGAAATCTAGCCCAAATCTGCTCAAAAGCTTGTCTCTCTGTGAGATAGAGCTGTTTCATTCAATATTCAGTGCAAATCTTGCCAAACTGAAAGATGCTTATGCCTTATGTAATACAATGTTTTTGCAATGCTGTAAGACAGTTTTTAATGTGTTAGAAGTTATATGCACAAAAACTTATGTTAGGACTTCAATGCTCAAGATTTTCAGTTTACAGGTTTCTGAGACCAGTAATGTTAAAATAGTGCTTCTGTTGAAATGAAGTGAAATCTAGCCCAAATCTGCTCAAAAGCTTGTCTCTCTATGAGATAGAGCTGCTTCATTCAATATTCAGTGCAAATCTTGCCAAACTGAAAGATGCTTATGCCTTATGTAATACAATGTTTTTGCAATGCTGTAAGACAGTTTTTAATGTGTTAGCCGTTATATGCACAAAAACTTATGTTAGGACTTCAATGCTCAAGATTGTCAGTTTACAGGTTTCTGAGACCAGTAATGTTGAAATACTGCTTCTGTTCAAATGAAGTGAAATCTAGCCCAAATCTGCTCAAAAGCTTATCTCTCTGTGAGATAGAGCTGTTTCATTCAATATTCAGTGCAAATCTTGCCAAACTGAAAGATGCTTATGCCTTATGTAATACAATGTTTTTGCAATGCTGTAAGACAGTTTTTAATGTGTTAGAAGTTATATGCACAAAAACTTATGTTAGGACTTCAATGCTCAAGATTTTCAGTTTACAGGTTTCTGAGACCAGTAATGTTGAAATACTGCTTCTGTTCAAATGAAGTGAAATCTAGCCCAAATCTGCTCAAAAGCTTATCTCTCTGTGAGATAGAGCTGTTTCATTCAATATTCAGTGCAAATCTTGCCAAACTGAAAGATGCTTATGCCTTATGTAATACAATGTTTTTGCAATGCTGTAAGACAGTTTTTGATGTGTTAGAAGTTATATGCACAAAAACTTATGTTAGGACTTCAATGCTCAAGATTGTCAGTTTACAGGTTTCTGAGACCATTAATGTTAAAATAGTGCTTCTGTTGAAATGAAGTGAAATCTAGCCCAAATCTGCTCAAAAGCTTGTCTCTCTATGAGAGAAAGCTGCTTCATTCAATATTCAGTGCAAATCTTGCCAAACTGAAAGATGCTTATGCCTTATGAAATACAATGTTTTTGCAATGCTGTAAGACAGTTTTAATGTGTTAGAAGTTATATGCACAAAACCTTATGTTAGGTCTTCAATGCTGAAGATTGTCAGTTTACAGGTTTCTGAGACAAGTAATGTTAAAATAGTGCTTCTGTTCAAATGAAGTGAAATCTAGCCCAAATCTGCTCAAAAGCTTGTCTCTCTGTGAGATAGAGCTGCTTCATTCAATATTCAGTGCAAATCTTGCCAAACTGAAAGATGCTTATGCCTTATCAAATACAATGTTTTTGCAATGCTGTAAGACAGTTTTTAATGTGTTAGCCGTTATATGCACAAAAACTTATGTTAGGACTTCAATGTTCAAGATTGTCAGTTTACAGGTTTCTGAGACCAGTAATGTTGAAATACTGCTTCTGTTCAAATGAAGTGAAATCTAGCCCAAATCTGCTCAAAAGCTTGTCTCTCTGTGAGATAGAGCTGTTTCATTCAATATTCAGTGCAAATCTTGCCAAACTGAAAGATGCTTATGCCTTATGTAATACAATGTTTTTGCAATGCTGTAAGACAGTTTTTAATGTGTTAGCCGTTATATGCACAAAAACTTATGTTAGGACTTCAATGTTCAAGATTGTCAGTTTACAGGTTTCTGAGACCAGTTATGTTGAAATAGTGCTTCTGTTCAAATGAAGTGAAATCTAGCCCAAATCTGCTCAAAAGCTTGTCTCTCTGTGAGATAGAGCTGCTTCATTCAATATTCAGTGCAAATCTTGCCAAACTGAAAGATGCTTATGCCTTATGTAATACAATGTTTTTGCAATGCTGTAAGACAGTTTTTAATGTGTTAGAAGTTATATGCACAAAAACTTATGTTAGGACTTCAATGCTCAAGATTTTCAGTTTACAGGTTTCTGAGACCAGTAATGTTAAAATAGTGCTTCTGTTGAAATGAAGTGAAATCTAGCCCAAATCTGCTCAAAAGCTTGTCTCTCTATGAGATAGAGCTGCTTCAATCAATATTCAGTGCAAATCTTGCCAAACTGAAAGATGCTTATGCCTTATGTAATACAATGTTTTTGCAATGCTGTAAGACAGTTTTTAATGTGTTAGCCTTTATATGCACAAAAACTTATGTTAGGACTTCAATGTTCAAGATTGTCAGTTTACAGGTTTCTGAGACCAGTAATGTTGAAATACTGCTTCTGTTCAAATGAAGTGAAATCTAGCCCAAATCTGCTCAAAAGCTTGTCTCTCTGTGAGATAGAGCTGTTTCATTCAATATTCAGTGCAAATCTTGCCAAACTGAAAGATGCTTATGCCTTATGTAATACAATGTTTTTGCAATGCTGTAAGACAGTTTTTAATGTGTTAGAAGTTATATGCACAAAAACTTATGTTAGGACTTCAATGCTCAAGATTTTCAGTTTACAGGTTTCTGAGACCAGTAATGTTAAAATAGTGCTTCTGTTGAAATGAAGTGAAATCTAGCCCAAATCTGCTCAAAAGCTTGTCTCTCTATGAGATAGAGCTGCTTCATTCAATATTCAGTGCATATCTTGCCAAACTGAAAGATGCTTATGCCTTATGTAATACAATGTTTTTGCAATGCTGTAAGACAGTTTTTAATGTGTTAGCCGTTATATGCACAAAAACTTATGTTAGGACTTCAATGCTCAAGATTGTCAGTTTACAGGTTTCTGAGACCAGTAATGTTGAAATACTGCTTCTGTTCAAATGAAGTGAAATCTAGCCCAAATCTGCTCAAAAGCTTATCTCTCTGTGAGATAGAGCTGTTTCATTCAATATTCAGTGCAAATCTTGCCAAACTGAAAGATGCTTATGCCTTATGTAATACAATGTTTTTGCAATGCTGTAAGACAGTTTTTAATGTGTTAGAAGTTATATGCACAAAAACTTATGTTAGGACTTCAATGCTCAAGATTGTCAGTTTACAGGTTTCTGAGACCAGTAATGTTGAAATACTGCTTCTGTTCAAATGAAGTGAAATCTAGCCCAAATCTGCTCAAAAGCTTATCTATCTGTGAGATAGAGCTGTTTCATTCAATATTCAGTGCAAATCTTGCCAAACTGAAAGATGCTTATGCCTTATGTAATACAATGTTTTTGCAATGCTGTAAGACAGTTTTTAATGTGTTAGCCGTTATATGCACAAAAACTTATGTTAGGACTTCAATGCTCAAGATTGTCAGTTTACAGGTTTCTGAGACCAGTAATGTTGAAATAGTGCTTCTGTTCAAATGAAGTGAAATCTAGCCCAAATCTGCACAAAAGCTTGTGTCTCTGTGAGATAGAGCTGCTTCATTCAATGTTCAGTGCAAATCTTGCCAAACTGAAAGATGCTTATGTCTAACGAAATAAAATTATTTCTGCAATGCTGTGAGACAGTTTTTAATGTGTTCGAAGTTATATGCACAAAACCTTATGTTAGGACTTCAATTGCTCAAGATTGTCAGTTTACAGGTTTCTGAGACCAGTAATGTTGAAATACTGCTTCTGTTCAAATGAAGTGAAATCTAGCCCAAATCTGCTCAAAAGCTTGTCTCTCTGTGAGATAGAGCTGTTTCATTCAATATTCAGTGCAAATCTTGCCAAACTGAAAGATGCTTATGCCTTATGTAATACAATGTTTTTGCAATGCTGTAAGACAGTTTTTAATGTGTTAGAAGTTATATGCACAAAAACTTATGTTAGGACTTCAATGCTCAAGATTTTCAGTTTACAGGTTTCTGAGACCAGTAATGTTAAAATAGTGCTTCTGTTGAAATGAAGTGAAATCTAGCCCAAATCTGCTCAAAAGCTTGTCTCTCTATGAGATAGAGCTGCTTCATTCAATATTCAGTGCAAATCTTGCCAAACTGAAAGATGCTTATGCCTTATGTAATACAATGTTTTTGCAATGCTGTAAGACAGTTTTTAATGTGTTAGCCGTTATATGCACAAAAACTTATGTTAGGACTTCAATGCTCAAGATTGTCAGTTTACAGGTTTCTGAGACCAGTAATGTTGAAATACTGCTTCTGTTCAAATGAAGTGAAATCTAGCCCAAATCTGCTCAAAAGCTTATCTCTCTGTGAGATAGAGCTGTTTCATTCAATATTCAGTGCAAATCTTGCCAAACTGAAAGATGCTTATGCCTTATGTAATACAATGTTTTTGCAATGCTGTAAGACAGTTTTTAATGTGTTAGAAGTTATATGCACAAAAACTTATGTTAGGACTTCAATGCTCAAGATTTTCAGTTTACAGGTTTCTGAGACCAGTAATGTTGAAATACTGCTTCTGTTCAAATGAAGTGAAATCTAGCCCAAATCTGCTCAAAAGCTTATCTCTCTGTGAGATAGAGCTGTTTCATTCAATATTCAGTGCAAATCTTGCCAAACTGAAAGATGCTTATGCCTTATGTAATACAATGTTTTTGCAATGCTGTAAGACAGTTTTTGATGTGTTAGAAGTTATATGCACAAAAACTTATGTTAGGACTTCAATGCTCAAGATTGTCAGTTTACAGGTTTCTGAGACCATTAATGTTAAAATAGTGCTTCTGTTGAAATGAAGTGAAATCTAGCCCAAATCTGCTCAAAAGCTTGTCTCTCTATGAGAGAAAGCTGCTTCATTCAATATTCAGTGCAAATCTTGCCAAACTGAAAGATGCTTATGCCTTATGAAATACAATGTTTTTGCAATGCTGTAAGACAGTTTTAATGTGTTAGAAGTTATATGCACAAAACCTTATGTTAGGTCTTCAATGCTGAAGATTGTCAGTTTACAGGTTTCTGAGACAAGTAATGTTAAAATAGTGCTTCTGTTCAAATGAAGTGAAATCTAGCCCAAATCTGCTCAAAAGCTTGTCTCTCTGTGAGATAGAGCTGCTTCATTCAATATTCAGTGCAAATCTTGCCAAACTGAAAGATGCTTATGCCTTATCAAATACAATGTTTTTGCAATGCTGTAAGACAGTTTTTAATGTGTTAGCCGTTATATGCAAAAAAACTTATGTTAGGACTTCAATGTTCAAGATTGTCAGTTTACAGGTTTCTGAGACCAGTAATGTTGAAATACTGCTTCTGTTCAAATGAAGTGAAATCTAGCCCAAATCTGCTCAAAAGCTTGTCTCTCTGTGAGATAGAGCTGTTTCATTCAATATTCAGTGCAAATCTTGCCAAACTGAAAGATGCTTATGCCTTATGTAATACAATGTTTTTGCAATGCTGTAAGACAGTTTTTAATGTGTTAGCCGTTATATGCACAAAAACTTATGTTAGGACTTCAATGTTCAAGATTGTCAGTTTACAGGTTTCTGAGACCAGTTATGTTGAAATAGTGCTTCTGTTCAAATGAAGTGAAATCTAGCCCAAATCTGCTCAAAAGCTTGTCTCTCTGTGAGATAGAGCTGCTTCATTCAATATTCAGTGCAAATCTTGCCAAACTGAAAGATGCTTATGCCTTATGTAATACAATGTTTTTGCAATGCTGTAAGACAGTTTTTAATGTGTTAGAAGTTATATGCACAAAAACTTATGTTAGGACTTCAATGCTCAAGATTTTCAGTTTACAGGTTTCTGAGACCAGTAATGTTAAAATAGTGCTTCTGTTGAAATGAAGTGAAATCTAGCCCAAATCTGCTCAAAAGCTTGTCTCTCTATGAGATAGAGCTGCTTCATTCAATATTCAGTGCAAATCTTGCCAAACTGAAAGATGCTTATGCCTTATGTAATACAATGTTTTTGCAATGCTGTAAGACAGTTTTTAATGTGTTAGCCTTTATATGCACAAAAACTTATGTTAGGACTTCAATGTTCAAGATTGTCAGTTTACAGGTGTCTGAGACCAGTAATGTTGAAATACTGCTTCTGTTCAAATGAAGTGAAATCTAGCCCAAATCTGCTCAAAAGCTTGTCTCTCTGTGAGATAGAGCTGTTTCATTCAATATTCAGTGCAAATCTTGCCAAACTGAAAGATGCTTATGCCTTATGTAATACAATGTTTTTGCAATGCTGTAAGACAGTTTTTAATGTGTTAGAAGTTATATGCACAAAAACTTATGTTAGGACTTCAATGCTCAAGATTTTCAGTTTACAGGTTTCTGAGACCAGTAATGTTAAAATAGTGCTTCTGTTGAAATGAAGTGAAATCTAGCCCAAATCTGCTCAAAAGCTTGTCTCTCTATGAGATAGAGCTGCTTCATTCAATATTCAGTGCAAATCTTGCCAAACTGAAAGATGCTTATGCCTTATGTAATACAATGTTTTTGCAATGCTGTAAGACAGTTTTTAATGTGTTAGCCGTTATATGCACAAAAACTTATGTTAGGACTTCAATGCTCAAGATTGTCAGTTTACAGGTTTCTGAGACCAGTAATGTTGAAATACTGCTTCTGTTCAAATGAAGTGAAATCTAGCCCAAATCTGCTCAAAAGCTTATCTCTCTGTGAGATAGAGCTGTTTCATTCAATATTCAGTGCAAATCTTGCCAAACTGAAAGATGCTTATGCCTTATGTAATACAATGTTTTTGCAATGCTGTAAGACAGTTTTTAATGTGTTAGAAGTTATATGCACAAAAACTTATGTTAGGACTTCAATGCTCAAGATTTTCAGTTTACAGGTTTCTGAGACCAGTAATGTTGAAATACTGCTTCTGTTCAAATGAAGTGAAATCTAGCCCAAATCTGCTCAAAAGCTTATCTCTCTGTGAGATAGAGCTGTTTCATTCAATATTTAGTGCAAATCTTGCCAAACTGAAAGATGCTTATGCCTTATGTAATACAATGTTTTTGCAATGCTGTAAGACAGTTTTTAATGTGTTAGAAGTTATATGCACAAAAACTTATGTTAGGACTTCAATGCTCAAGATTGTCAGTTTACAGGTTTCTGAGACCATTAATGTTAAAATAGTGCTTCTGTTGAAATGAAGTGAAATCTAGCCCAAATCTGCTCAAAAGCTTGTCTCTCTATGAGAGAAAGCTGCTTCATTCAATATTCAGTGCAAATCATGCCAAACTGAAAGATGCTTATGCCTTATGAAATACAATGTTTTTGCAATGCTGTAAGACAGTTTTAATGTGTTAGAAGTTATATGCACAAAACCTTATGTTAGGTCTTCAATGCTGAAGATTGTCAGTTTACAGGTTTCTGAGACAAGTAATGTTAAAATAGTGCTTCTGTTCAAATGAAGTGAAATCTAGCCCAAATCTGCTCAAAAGCTTGTCTCTCTGTGAGATAGAGCTGCTTCATTCAATATTCAGTGCAAATCTTGCCAAACTGAAAGATGCTTATGCCTTATCAAATACAATGTTTTTGCAATGCTGTAAGACAGTTTTTAATGTGTTAGCCGTTATATGCACAAAAACTTATGTTAGGACTTCAATGTTCAAGATTGTCAGTTTACAGGTTTCTGAGACCAGTTATGTTGAAATAGTGCTTCTGTTCAAATGAAGTGAAATCTAGCCCAAATCTGCTCAAAAGCTTGTCTCTCTGTGAGATAGAGCTGCTTCATTCAATATTCAGTGCAAATCTTGCCAAACTGAAAGATGCTTATGCCTTATGTAATACAATGTTTTTGCAATGCTGTAAGACAGTTTTTAATGTGTTAGAAGTTATATGCACAAAAACTTATGTTAGGTCTTCAATGCTCAAGATTTTCAGTTTACAGGTTTCTGAGACCAGTAATGTTAAAATAGTGCTTCTGTTGAAATGAAGTGAAATCTAGCCCAAATCTGCTCAAAAGCTTGTCTCTCTATGAGATAGAGCTGCTTCATTCAATATTCAGTGCAAATCTTGCCAAACTGAAAGATGCTTATGCCTTATGTAATACAATGTTTTTGCAATGCTGTAAGACAGTTTTTAATGTGTTAGAAGTTATATGCACAAAAACTTATGTTAGGACTTCAATGCTCAAGATTTTCAGTTTACAGGTTTCTGAGACCAGTAATGTTAAAATAGTGCTTCTGTTGAAATGAAGTGAAATCTAGCCCAAATCTGCTCAAAAGCTTGTCTCTCTATGAGATAGAGCTGCTTCATTCAATATTCAGTGCAAATCTTGCCAAACTGAAAGATGCTTATGCCTTATGTAATACAATGTTTTTGCAATGCTGTAAGACAGTTTTTAATGTGTTAGCCGTTATATGCACAAAAACTTATGTTAGGACTTCAATGCTCAAGATTGTCAGTTTACAGGTTTCTGAGACCAGTAATGTTGAAATACTGCTTCTGTTCAAATGAAGTGAAATCTAGCCCAAATCTGCTCAAAAGCTTATCTCTCTGTGAGATAGAGCTGTTTCATTCAATATTCAGTGCAAATCTTGCCAAACTGAAAGATGCTTATGCCTTATGTAATACAATGTTTTTGCAATGCTGTAAGACAGTTTTTAATGTGTTAGAAGTTATATGCACAAAAACTTATGTTAGGACTTCAATGCTCAAGATTTTCAGTTTACAGGTTTCTGAGACCAGTAATGTTAAAATAGTGCTTCTGTTGAAATGAAGTGAAATCTAGCCCAAATCTGCTCAAAAGCTTGTCTCTCTATGAGATAGAGCTGCTTCATTCAATATTCAGTGCAAATCTTGCCAAACTGAAAGATGCTTATGCCTTATGTAATACAATGTTTTTGCAATGCTGTAAGACAGTTTTTAATGTGTTAGCCGTTATATGCACAAAAACTTATGTTAGGACTTCAATGCTCAAGATTGTCAGTTTACAGGTTTCTGAGACCAGTAATGTTGAAATACTGCTTCTGTTCAAATGAAGTGAAATCTAGCCCAAATCTGCTCAAAAGCTTATCTCTCTGTGAGATAGAGCTGTTTCATTCAATATTCAGTGCAAATCTTGCCAAACTGAAAGATGCTTATGCCTTATGTAATACAATGTTTTTGCAATGCTGTAAGACAGTTTTTAATGTGTTAGAAGTTATATGCACAAAAACTTATGTTAGGACTTCAATGCTCAAGATTTTCAGTTTACAGGTTTCTGAGACCAGTAATGTTGAAATACTGCTTCTGTTCAAATGAAGTGAAATCTAGCCCAAATCTGCTCAAAAGCTTATCTCTCTGTGAGATAGAGCTGTTTCATTCAATATTCAGTGCAAATCTTGCCAAACTGAAAGATGCTTATGCCTTATGTAATACAATGTTTTTGCAATGCTGTAAGACAGTTTTTGATGTGTTAGAAGTTATATGCACAAAAACTTATGTTAGGACTTCAATGCTCAAGATTGTCAGTTTACAGGTTTCTGAGACCATTAATGTTAAAATAGTGCTTCTGTTGAAATGAAGTGAAATCTAGCCCAAATCTGCTCAAAAGCTTGTCTCTCTATGAGAGAAAGCTGCTTCATTCAATATTCAGTGCAAATCTTGCCAAACTGAAAGATGCTTATGCCTTATGAAATACAATGTTTTTGCAATGCTGTAAGACAGTTTTAATGTGTTAGAAGTTATATGCACAAAACCTTATGTTAGGTCTTCAATGCTGAAGATTGTCAGTTTACAGGTTTCTGAGACAAGTAATGTTAAAATAGTGCTTCTGTTCAAATGAAGTGAAATCTAGCCCAAATCTGCTCAAAAGCTTGTCTCTCTGTGAGATAGAGCTGCTTCATTCAATATTCAGTGCAAATCTTGCCAAACTGAAAGATGCTTATGCCTTATCAAATACAATGTTTTTGCAATGCTGTAAGACAGTTTTTAATGTGTTAGCCGTTATATGCACAAAAACTTATGTTAGGACTTCAATGTTCAAGATTGTCAGTTTACAGGTTTCTGAGACCAGTAATGTTGAAATACTGCTTCTGTTCAAATGAAGTGAAATCTAGCCCAAATCTGCTCAAAAGCTTGTCTCTCTGTGAGATAGAGCTGTTTCATTCAATATTCAGTGCAAATCTTGCCAAACTGAAAGATGCTTATGCCTTATGTAATACAATGTTTTTGCAATGCTGTAAGACAGTTTTTAATGTGTTAGCCGTTATATGCACAAAACCTTATGTTAGGACTTCAATGTTCAAGATTGTCAGTTTACAGGTTTCTGAGACCAGTTATGTTGAAATAGTGCTTCTGTTCAAATGAAGTGAAATCTAGCCCAAATCTGCTCAAAAGCTTGTCTCTCTGTGAGATAGAGCTGCTTCATTCAATATTCAGTGCAAATCTTGCCAAACTGAAAGATGCTTATGCCTTATGTAATACAATGTTTTTGCAATGCTGTAAGACAGTTTTTAATGTGTTAGAAGTTATATGCACAAAAACTTATGTTAGGACTTCAATGCTCAAGATTTTCAGTTTACAGGTTTCTGAGACCAGTAATGTTAAAATAGTGCTTCTGTTGAAATGAAGTGAAATCTAGCCCAAATCTGCTCAAAAGCTTGTCTCTCTATGAGATAGAGCTGCTTCATTCAATATTCAGTGCAAATCTTGCCAAACTGAAAGATGCTTATGCCTTATGTAATACAATGTTTTTGCAATGCTGTAAGACAGTTTTTAATGTGTTAGCCTTTATATGCACAAAAACTTATGTTAGGACTTCAATGTTCAAGATTGTCAGTTTACAGGTGTCTGAGACCAGTAATGTTGAAATACTGCTTCTGTTCAAATGAAGTGAAATCTAGCCCAAATCTGCTCAAAAGCTTGTCTCTCTGTGAGATAGAGCTGTTTCATTCAATATTCAGTGCAAATCTTGCCAAACTGAAAGATGCTTATGCCTTATGTAATACAATGTTTTTGCAATGCTGTAAGACAGTTTTTAATGTGTTAGAAGTTATATGCACAAAAACTTATGTTAGGACTTCAATGCTCAAGATTTTCAGTTTACAGGTTTCTGAGACCAGTAATGTTAAAATAGTGCTTCTGTTGAAATGAAGTGAAATCTAGCCCAAATCTGCTCAAAAGCTTGTCTCTCTATGAGATAGAGCTGCTTCATTCAATATTCAGTGCAAATCTTGCCAAACTGAAAGATGCTTATGCCTTATGTAATACAATGTTTTTGCAATGCTGTAAGACAGTTTTTAATGTGTTAGCCGTTATATGCACAAAAACTTATGTTAGGACTTCAATGCTCAAGATTGTCAGTTTACAGGTTTCTGAGACCAGTAATGTTGAAATACTGCTTCTGTTCAAATGAAGTGAAATCTAGCCCAAATCTGCTCAAAAGCTTATCTCTCTGTGAGATAGAGCTGTTTCATTCAATATTCAGTGCAAATCTTGCCAAACTGAAAGATGCTTATGCCTTATGTAATACAATGTTTTTGCAATGCTGTAAGACAGTTTTTAATGTTTTAGAAGTTATATGCACAAAAACTTATGTTAGGACTTCAATGCTCAAGATTTTCAGTTTACAGGTTTCTGAGACCAGTAATGTTGAAATACTGCTTCTGTTCAAATGAAGTGAAATCTAGCCCAAATCTGCTCAAAAGCTTATCTCTCTGTGAGATAGAGCTGTTTCATTCAATATTTAGTGCAAATCTTGCCAAACTGAAAGATGCTTATGCCTTATGTAATACAATGTTTTTGCAATGCTGTAAGACAGTTTTTAATGTGTTAGAAGTTATATGCACAAAAACTTATGTTAGGACTTCAATGCTCAAGATTGTCAGTTTACAGGTTTCTGAGACCATTAATGTTAAAATAGTGCTTCTGTTGAAATGAAGTGAAATCTAGCCCAAATCTGCTCAAAAGCTTGTCTCTCTATGAGAGAAAGCTGCTTCATTCAATATTCAGTGCAAATCATGCCAAACTGAAAGATGCTTATGCCTTATGAAATACAATGTTTTTGCAATGCTGTAAGACAGTTTTAATGTGTTAGAAGTTATATGCACAAAACCTTATGTTAGGTCTTCAATGCTGAAGATTGTCAGTTTACAGGTTTCTGAGACAAGTAATGTTAAAATAGTGCTTCTGTTCAAATGAAGTGAAATCTAGCCCAAATCTGCTCAAAAGCTTGTCTCTCTGTGAGATAGAGCTGCTTCATTCAATATTCAGTGCAAATCTTGCCAAACTGAAAGATGCTTATGCCTTATCAAATACAATGTTTTTGCAATGCTGTAAGACAGTTTTTAATGTGTTAGCCGTTATATGCACAAAAACTTATGTTAGGACTTCAATGTTCAAGATTGTCAGTTTACAGGTTTCTGAGACCAGTTATGTTGAAATAGTGCTTCTGTTCAAATGAAGTGAAATCTAGCCCAAATCTGCTCAAAAGCTTGTCTCTCTGTGAGATAGAGCTGCTTCATTCAATATTCAGTGCAAATCTTGCCAAACTGAAAGATGCTTATGCCTTATGTAATACAATGTTTTTGCAATGCTGTAAGACAGTTTTTAATGTGTTAGAAGTTATATGCACAAAAACTTATGTTAGGTCTTCAATGCTCAAGATTTTCAGTTTACAGGTTTCTGAGACCAGTAATGTTAAAATAGTGCTTCTGTTGAAATGAAGTGAAATCTAGCCCAAATCTGCTCAAAAGCTTGTCTCTCTATGAGATAGAGCTGCTTCATTCAATATTCAGTGCAAATCTTGCCAAACTGAAAGATGCTTATGCCTTATGTAATACAATGTTTTTGCAATGCTGTAAGACAGTTTTTAATGTGTTAGAAGTTATATGCACAAAAACTTATGTTAGGACTTCAATGCTCAAGATTTTCAGTTTACAGGTTTCTGAGACCAGTAATGTTAAAATAGTGCTTCTGTTGAAATGAAGTGAAATCTAGCCCAAATCTGCTCAAAAGCTTGTCTCTCTATGAGATAGAGCTGCTTCATTCAATATTCAGTGCAAATCTTGCCAAACTGAAAGATGCTTATGCCTTATGTAATACAATGTTTTTGCAATGCTGTAAGACAGTTTTTAATGTGTTAGCCGTTATATGCACAAAAACTTATGTTAGGACTTCAATGCTCAAGATTGTCAGTTTACAGGTTTCTGAGACCAGTAATGTTGAAATACTGCTTCTGTTCAAATGAAGTGAAATCTAGCCCAAATCTGCTCAAAAGCTTATCTCTCTGTGAGATAGAGCTGTTTCATTCAATATTCAGTGCAAATCTTGCCAAACTGAAAGATGCTTATGCCTTATGTAATACAATGTTTTTGCAATGCTGTAAGACAGTTTTTAATGTGTTAGAAGTTATATGCACAAAAACTTATGTTAGGACTTCAATGCTCAAGATTTTCAGTTTACAGGTTTCTGAGACCAGTAATGTTAAAATAGTGCTTCTGTTGAAATGAAGTGAAATCTAGCCCAAATCTGCTCAAAAGCTTGTCTCTCTATGAGAGAAAGCTGCTTCATTCAATATTCAATGCAAATCTTGCCAAACTGAAAGATGCTTATGCCTTATGAAATACAATGTTTTTGCAATGCTGTAAGACAGTTTTTAATGTGTTAGAAGTTATATGCACAAAACCTTATGTTAGGACTTCAATTGCTCAAGATTGTCAGTTTACAGGTTTCTGAGACCAGTAATGTTGAAATAGTGCTTCTGTTCAAATGAAGTGAAATCTAGCCCAAATCTGCACAAAAGCTTGTGTCTCTGTGAGATAGAGCTGCTTCATTCAATGTTCAGTGCAAATCTTGCCAAACTGAAAGATGCTTATGTCTAACGAAATAAAATTATTTCTGCAATGCTGTGAGACAGTTTTTAATGTGTTCGAAGTTATATGCACAAAACCTTATGTTAGGACTTCAATTGCTCAAGATTGTCAGTTTACAGGTTTCTGAGACCAGTAATGTTGAAATACTGCTTCTGTTCAAATGAAGTGAAATCTAGCCCAAATCTGCTCAAAAGCTTGTCTCTCTGTGAGATAGAGCTGTTTCATTCAATATTCAGTGCAAATCTTGCCAAACTGAAAGATGCTTATGCCTTGTGTAATACAATGTTTTTGCAATGCTGTAAGACAGTTTTTAATGTGTTAGCCGTTATATGCACAAAAACTTATGTTAGGACTTCAATGCTCAAGATTGTCAGTTTACAGGTTTCTGAGACCAGTAATTTTGAAATACTGCTTCTGTTCAAATGAAGTGAAATCTAGCCCAAATCTGCTCAAAAGCTTATCTCTCTGTGAGATAGAGCTGTTTCATTCAATATTCAGTGCAAATCTTGCCAAACTGAAAGATGCTTATGCCTTATGTAATACAATGTTTTTGCAATGCTGTAAGACAGTTTTTAATGTGTTAGCCGTTATATGCACAAAAACTTATGTTAGGACTTCAATGCTCAAGATTGTCAGTTTACAGGTTTCTGAGACCAGTAATGTTGAAATACTGCTTCTGTTCAAATGAAGTGAAATCTAGCCCAAATCTGCTCAAAAGCTTATCTCTCTGTGAGATAGAGCTGTTTCATTCAATATTCAGTGCAAATCTTGCCAAACTGAAAGATGCTTATGCCTTATGTAATACAATGTTTTTGCAATGCTGTAAGACAGTTTTTAATGTGTTAGAAGTTATATGCACAAAAACTTATGTTAGGACTTCAATGCTCAAGATTTTCAGTTTACAGGTTTCTGAGACCAGTAATGTTAAAATAGTGCTTCTGTTGAAATGAAGTGAAATCTAGCCCAAATCTGCTCAAAAGCTTGTCTCTCTATGAGAGAAAGCTGCTTCATTCAATATTCAGTGCAAATCTTGCCAAACTGAAAGATGCTTATCCCTTATGAAATACAATGTTTTTGCAATGCTGTAAGACAGTTTTTAATGTGTTAGAAGTTATATGCACAAAACCTTATGTTAGGACTTCAATTGCTCAAGATTGTCAGTTTACAGGTTTCTGAGACCAGTAATGTTGAAATAGTGCTTCTGTTCAAATGAAGTGAAATCTAGCCCAAATCTGCACAAAAGCTTGTGTCTCTGTGAGATAGAGCTGCTTCATTCAATGTTCAGTGCAAATCTTGCCAAACTGAAAGATGCTTATGTCTAACGAAATAAAATTATTTCTGCAATGCTTTGAGACAGTTTTTAATGTGTTCGAAGTTATATGCACAAAAACTTATGTTAGGACTTCAATGCTCAAGATTGTCAGTTTACAGGTTTCTGAGACCAGTAATGTTGAAATACTGCTTCTGTTCAAATGAAGTGAAATCTAGCCCAAATCTGCTCAAAAGCTTATCTCTCTGTGAGATAGAGCTGTTTCATTCAATATTCAGTGCAAATCTTGCCAAACTGAAAGATGCTTATGCCTTATGTAATACAATGTTTTTGCAATGCTGTAAGACAGTTTTTAATGTGTTAGAAGTTATATGCACAAAAACTTATGTTAGGACTTCAATGCTCAAGATTGTCAGTTTACAGGTTTCTGAGACCATTAATGTTAAAATAGTGCTTTTGTTGAAATGAAGTGAAATCTAGCCCAAATCTGCTCAAAAGCTTGTCTCTCTATGAGAGAAAGCTGCTTCATTCAATATTCAGTGCAAATCTTGCCAAACTGAAAGACGCTTATGCCTTATGAAATACAATGTTTTTGCAATGCTGTAAGACAGTTTTTAATGTGTTAGAAGTTATATGCACAAAACCTTATGTTAGGTCTTCAATGCTGAAGATTGTCAGTTTACAGGTTTCCGAGACAAGTAATGTTAAAATAGTGCTTCTGTTCAAATGAAGTGAAATCTAGCCCAAATCTGCTCAAAAGCTTGTCTCTCTATGAAACAAAGCTGCTTCATTCAATATTCAGTGCAAATCTTGCCAAACTGAAAGATGCTTATGCCTTATGAAATACAATGTTTTTGCAATGCTGTAAGACAGTTTTTAATGTGTTAGAAGTTATATGCACAAAACCTTATGTTAGGTCTTCAATGCTGAAGATTGTCAGTTTACAGGTTTCTGAGACCAGTAATGTTAAAATAGTGCTTCTGTTCAAATGAAGTGAAATCTAGCCCAAATCTGCTCAAAAGCTTGTCTCTCTGTGAGATAGAGCTGCTTCATTCAATATTCAGTGCAAATCTTGCCAAAATGAAAGATGCTTATGCCTTATGAAATACAATGTTTTTGCAATGCTGTAAGACAGTTTTTAATGTGTTAGACGTTATATGCACAAAAACTTATGTTAGGACTTCATTGCTCAAGATTGTCAGTTTACAGGTTTCTGAGACCAGTAATGTTGAAATACTGCTTCTGTTCAAATGAAGTGAAATCCAGCCCAAATCTGCTCAAAAGCTTATCTCTCTGTGACATAGAGCTGTTTCCTTTAATATTCAGTGCAAATCTTGCCAAACTGAAAGATGCTTATGCCTTATGAAATACAATGTTTTTGCAATGCTGTAAGACAGTTTTTAATGTGTTAGACGTTATATGCACAAAATCTTATGTTAGGACTTCAATGCTGAAGATTGTCAGTTTACAGGTTTCTGAGACCAGTAATGTTGAAATACTTCTTCTGTTCAAATGAAGTGAAATCTAGCCCAAATCTGCACAAAAGCTTGTCTCTCTGTGAGATAGAGCTGCTTCATTCAATGTTCAGTGCAAATCTTGCCAAACTGAAAGATGCTTATGTCTTACGAAATAAAATTATTTCTGCAATGCTGTGAGACAGTTTTTAATGTGTTCGAAGTTATATGCACAAAAACTTATGTTAGGACTTCAATGCTCAGGATTGTCAGTTTACAGGTTTCTGAGACCAGTTATGTTGAAATAGTGCTTCTGTTCAAATGAAGTGAAATCTAGCCCAAATCTGCTCAAAAGCTTGTCTCTCTGTGAGATAGAGCTGCTTCATTCAATATTCAGTGCAAATCTTGCCAAACTGAAAGATGCTTATGCCTTATCAAATACAATGTTTTTGCAGTGCTGTAAGACAGTTTTTAACGTGTTAGCCGTTATATGCACAAAAACTTATGTTAGGACTTCAATGTTCAAGATTGTCAGTTTACAGGTTTCTGAGACCAGTAATGTTGAAATACTGCTTCTGTTCAAATGAAGTGAAATCTAGCCCAAATCTGCTCAAAAGCTTGTCTCTCTGTGAGATAGAGCTGTTTCATTCAATATTCAGTGCAAATCTTGCCAAACTGAAAGATGCTTATGCCTTATGTAATACAATGTTTTTGCAATGCTGTTAGACAGTTTTTAATGTGTTAGAAGTTATATGCACAAAAACTTATGTTAGGACTTCAATGCTCAAGATTTTCAGTTTACAGGTTTCTGAGACCAGTAATGTTAAAATAGTGCTTCTGTTGAAATGAAGTGAAATCTAGCCCAAATCTGCTCAAAAGCTTGTCTCTCTATGAGAGAAAGCTGCTTCATTCAATATTCAGTGCAAATCTTGCCAAACTGAAAGATGCTTATCCCTTATGAAATACAATGTTTTTGCAATGCTTTAAGACAGTTTTTAATGTGTTAGAAGTTATATGCACAAAACCTTATGTTAGGACTTCAATTGCTCAAGATTGTCAGTTTACAGGTTTCTGAGACCAGTAATGTTGAAATAGTGCTTCTGTTCAAATGAAGTGAAATCTAGCCCAAATCTGCACAAAAGCTTGTGTCTCTTTGAGATAGAGCTGCTTCATTCAATGTTCAGTGCAAATCTTGCCAAACTGAAAGATTCTTATGTCTAACGAAATAAAATTATTTCTGCAATGCTGTGAGACAGTTTTTAATGTGTTCGAAGTTATATGCACAAAAACTTATGTTAGGACTTCAATGCTCAAGATTGTCAGTTTACAGGTTTCTGAGACCAGTAATGTTGAAATACTGCTTCTGTTCAAATGAAGTGAAATCTAGCCCAAATCTGCTCAAAAGCTTATCTCTCTGTGAGATAGAGCTGTTTCATTCAATATTCAGTGCAAATCTTGCCAAACTGAAAGATGCTTATGCCTTATGTAATACAATGTTTTTGCAATGCTGTAAGACAGTTTTTAATGTGTTAGAAGTTATATGCACAAAAACTTATGTTAGGACTTCAATGCTCAAGATTGTCAGTTTACAGGTTTCTGAGACCATTAATGTTAAAATAGTGCTTCTGTTGAAATGAAGTGAAATCTAGCCCAAATCTGCTCAAAAGCTTGTCTCTCTATGAGAGAAAGCTGCTTCATTCAATATTCAGTGCAAATCTTGCCAAACTGAAAGATGCTTATGCCTTATGAAATACAATGTTTTTGCAATGCTGTAAGACAGTTTTTAATGTGTTAGAAGTTATATGCACAAAACCTTATGTTAGGTCTTCAATGCTGAAGATTGTCAGTTTACAGGTTTCTGAGACAAGTAATGTTAAAATAGTGCTTCTGTTCAAATGAAGTGAAATCCAGCCCAAATCTGCTCAAAAGCTTATCTCTCTGTGACATAGAGCTGTTTCATTTAATATTCAGTGCAAATCTTGCCAAACTGAAAGATGCTTATGCCTTATGAAATACAATGTTTTTGCAATGCTGTAAGACAGTTTTTAATGTGTTAGACGTTATATGCACAAAATCTTATGTTAGGACTTCAATGCTGAAGATTGTCAGTTTACAGGTTTCTGAGACCAGTAATGTTGAAATACTTCTTCTGTTCAAATGAAGTGAAATCTAGCCCAAATCTGCACAAAAGCTTGTCTCTCTGTGAGATAGAGCTGCTTCATTCAATGTTCAGTGCAAATCTTGCCAAACTGAAAGATGCTTATGTCTTACGAAATAAAATTATTTCTGCAATGCTGTGAGACAATTTTTAATGTGTTCGAAGTTATATGCACAAAAACTTATGTTAGGACTTCAATGCTCAAGATTGTCAGTTTACAGGTTTCTGAGACCAGTTATGTTGAAATAGTGCTTCTGTTCAAATGAAGTGAAATCTAGCCCAAATCTGCTCAAAAGCTTATCTCTCTGTGAGATAGAGCTGTTTCATTCAATATTCAGTGCAAATCTTGCCAAACTGAAAGATGCTTATGCCTTATGTAATACAATGTTTTTGCAATGCTGTAAGACAGTTTTTAATGTGTTAGCCGTTATATGCACAAAAACTTATGTTAGGACTTCAATGCTCAAGATTGTCAGTTTACAGGTTTCTGAGACCAGTAATGTTGAAATACTGCTTCTGTTCAAATGAAGTGAAATCTAGCCCAAATCTGCTCAAAAGCTTATCTCTCTGTGAGATAGAGCTGTTTCATTCAATATTCAGTGCAAATCTTGCCAAACTGAAAGATGCTTATGCCTTATCAAATACAATGTTTTTGCAATGCTGTAAGACAGTTTTTAATGTGTTAGACGTTATATGCACAAAAACTTATGTTAGGACTTCAATGCTCAAGATTTTCAGTTTACAGGTTTCTGAGACCAGTAATGTTAAAATAGTGCTTCTGTTGAAATGAAGTGAAATCTAGCCCAAATCTGCTCAAAAGCTTGTCTCTCTATGAGAGAAAGCTGCTTCATTCAATATTCAGTGCAAATCTTGCCAAACTGAAAGATGCTTATGCCTTATGAAATACAACGTTTTTGCAATGCTGTAAGACAGTTTTTAATGTGTTAGAAGTTATATGCACAAAACCTTATGTTAGGACTTCAATTGCTCAAGATTGTCAGTTTACAGGTTTCTGAGACCAGTAATGTTGAAATAGTGCTTCTGTTCAAATGAAGTGAAATCTAGCCCAAATCTGCACAAAAGCTTGTGTCTCTGTGAGATAGAGCTGCTTCATTCAATGTTCAGTGCAAATCTTGCCAAACTGAAAGATGCTTATGTCTAACGAAATAAAATTATTTCTGCAATGCTGTGAGACAGTTTTTAATGTGTTCGAAGTTATATGCACAAAAACTTATGTTAGGACTTCAATGCTCAAGATTGTCAGTTTACAGGTTTCTGAGACCAGTAATGTTGAAATAGTGCTTCTGTTCAAATGAAGTGAAATCTAGCCCAAATCTGCTCAAAAGCTTATCTCTCTGTGAGATAGAGCTGTTTCATTCAATATTCAGTGCAAATCTTGCCAAACTGAAAGATGCTTATGCCTTATGTAATACAATGTTTTTGCAATGCTGTAAGACAGTTTTTAATGTGTTAGAAGTTATATGCACAACAACTTATGTTAGGACTTCAATGCTCAAGATTGTCAGTTTACAGGTTTCTGAGACCATTAATGTTAAAATAGTGCTTCTGTTGAAATGAAGTGAAATCTAGCCCAAATCTGCTCAAAAGCTTGTCTCTCTATGAGAGAAAGCTGCTTCATTCAATATTCAGTGCAAATCTTGCCAAACTGAAAGATGCTTATGCCTTATGAAATACAATGTTTTTGCAATGCTGTAAGACAGTTTTTAATGTGTTAGAAGTTATATGCACAAAACCTTATGATAGGTCTTCAATGCTGAAGATTGTCAGTTTACAGGTTTCTGAGACAAGTAATGTTAAAATAGTGCTTCTGTTCAAATGAAGTGAAATCTAGCCCAAATCTGCACAAAAGCTTGTCTCTCTGTGAGATAGAGCTGCTTCATTCAATGTTCAGTGCAAATCTTGCCAAACTGAAAGATGCTTATGTCTTACGAAATAAAATTATTTCTGCAATGCTGTGAGACAATTTTTAATGTGTTCGAAGTTATATGCACAAAAACTTATGTTAGGACTTCAATGCTCAAGATTGTCAGTTTACAGGTTTCTGAGACCAGTTATGTTGAAATAGTGCTTCTGTTCAAATGAAGTGAAATCTAGCCCAAATCTGCTCAAAAGCTTATCTCTCTGTGAGATAGAGCTGTTTCATTCAATATTCAGTGCAAATCTTGCCAAACTGAAAGATGCTTATGCCTTATGTAATACAATGTTTTTGCAATGCTGTAAGACAGTTTTTAATGTGTTAGCCGTTATATGCACAAAGACTTATGTTAGGACTTCAATGCTCAAGATTGTCAGTTTACAGGTATCTGAGACCAGTAATGTTGAAATACTGCTTCTGTTCAAATGAAGTGAAATCTAGCCCAAATCTGCTCAAAAGCTTATCTCTCTGTGAGATAGAGCTGTTTCATTCAATATTCAGTGCAAATCTTGCCAAACTGAAAGATGCTTATGCCTTATCAAATACAATGTTTTTGCAATGCTGTAAGACAGTTTTTAATGTGTTAGACGTTATATGCACAAAAACTTATGTTAGGACTTCAATGCTCAAGATTTTCAGTTTACAGGTTTCTGAGACCAGTAATGTTAAAATAGTGCTTCTGTTGAAATGAAGTGAAATCTAGCCCAAATCTGCTCAAAAGCTTGTCTCTCTATGAGAGAAAGCTGCTTCATTCAATATTCAGTGCAAATCTTGCCAAACTGAAAGATGCTTATGCCTTATGAAATACAACGTTTTTGCAATGCTGTAAGACAGTTTTTAATGTGTTAGAAGTTATATGCACAAAACCTTATGTTAGGACTTCAATTGCTCAAGATTGTCAGTTTACAGGTTTCTGAGACCAGTAATGTTGAAATAGTGCTTCTGTTCAAATGAAGTGAAATCTAGCCCAAATCTGCACAAAAGCTTGTGTCTCTGTGAGATAGAGCTGCTTCATTCAATGTTCAGTGCAAATCTTGCCAAACTGAAAGATGCTTATGTCTAACGAAATAAAATTATTTCTGCAATGCTGTGAGACAGTTTTTAATGTGTTCGAAGTTATATGCACAAAAACTTATGTTAGGACTTCAATGCTCAAGATTGTCAGTTTACAGGTTTCTGAGACCAGTAATGTTGAAATAGTGCTTCTGTTCAAATGAAGTGAAATCTAGCCCAAATCTGCTCAAAAGCTTATCTCTCTGTGAGATAGAGCTGTTTCATTCAATATTCAGTGCAAATCTTGCCAAACTGAAAGATGCTTATGCCTTATGTAATACAATGTTTTTGCAATGCTGTAAGACAGTTTTTAATGTGTTAGAAGTTATATGCACAACAACTTATGTTAGGACTTCAATGCTCAAGATTGTCAGTTTACAGGTTTCTGAGACCATTAATGTTAAAATAGTGCTTCTGTTGAAATGAAGTGAAATCTAGCCCAAATCTGCTCAAAAGCTTGTCTCTCTATGAGAGAAAGCTGCTTCATTCAATATTCAGTGCAAATCTTGCCAAACTGAAAGATGCTTATGCCTTATGAAATACAATGTTTTTGCAATGCTGTAAGACAGTTTTTAATGTGTTAGAAGTTATATGCACAAAACCTTATGTTAGGTCTTCAATGCTGAAGATTGTCAGTTTACAGGTTTCTGAGACAAGTAATGTTAAAATAGTGCTTCTGTTCAAATGAAGTGAAATCTAGCCCAAATCTGCTCAAAAGCTTGTCTCTCTGTGAGATAGAGCTGCTTCATTCAATATTCAGTGCAAATCTTGCCAAACTGAAAGATGCTTATGCCTTATCAAATACAATGTTTTTGCAATGCTGTAAGACAGTTTTTAATGTGTTAGCCGTTATATGCACAAAAACTTATGTTAGGACTTCAATGTTCAAGATTGTCAGTTTACAGGTTTCTGAGACCAGTAATGTTGAAATACTGCTTCTGTTCAAATGAAGTGAAATCTAGCCCAAATCTGCTCAAAAGCTTGTCTCTCTGTGAGATAGAGCTGTTTCATTCAATATTCAGTGCAAATCTTGCCAAACTGAAAAATGCTTATGCCTTATGTAATACAATGTTTTTGCAATGCTGTAAGACAGTTTTTAATGTGTTAGCCGTTATATGCACAAAAACTTATGTTAGGACTTCAATGTTCAAGATTGTCAGTTTACAGGTTTCTGAGACCAGTTATGTTGAAATAGTGCTTCTGTTCAAATGAAGTGAAATCTACCCCAAATCTGCTCAAAAGCTTGTCTCTCTGTGAGATAGAGCTGCTTCATTCAATATTCAGTGCAAATCTTGCCAAACTGAAAGATGCTTATGCCTTATCAAATACAATGTTTTTGCAATGCTGTAAGACAGTTTTTAATGTGTTAGCCGTTATATGCACAAAAACTTATGTTAGGACTTCAATGCTCAAGATTTTCAGTTTACAGGTTTCTGAGACCAGTAATGTTAAAATAGTGCTTCTATTCAAATGAAGTGAAATCTAGCCCAAATCTGCTCAAAAGCTTGTCTCTCTGTGAGATAGAGCTGCTTCATTCAATATTCAGTGCAAATCTTGCCAAAATGAAAGATGCTTATGCCTTATGAAATACAATGTTTTTGCAATGCTGTAAGACAGTTTTTAATGTGTTAGACGTTATATGCACAAAAACTTATGTTAGGACTTCATTGCTCAAGATTGTCAGTTTACAGGTTTCTGAGACCAGTAATGTTGAAATACTGCTTCTGTTCAAATGAAGTGAAATCCAGCCCAAATCTGCTCAAAAGCTTATCTCTCTGTGACATAGAGCTGTTTCATTTAATATTAAGTGCAAATCTTGCCAAACTGAAAGATGCTTATGCCTTATGAAATACAATGTTTTTGCAATGCTGTAAGACAGTTTTTAATGTGTTAGACGTTATATGCACAAAATCTTATGTTAGGACTTCAATGCTGAAGATTGTCAGTTTACAGGTTTCTGAGACCAGTAATGTTGAAATACTTCTTCTGTTCAAATGAAGTGAAATCTAGCCCAAATCTGCACAAAAGCTTGTCTCTCTGTGAGATAGAGCTGCTTCATTCAATGTTCAGTGCAAATCTTGCCAAACTGAAAGATGCTTATGTCTTACGAAATAAAATTATTTCTGCAATGCTGTGAGACAGTTTTTAATGTGTTCGAAGTTATATGCACAAAAACTTATGTTAGGACTTCAATGCTCAAGATTGTCAGTTTACAGGTTTCTGAGACCAGTTATGTTGAAATAGTGCTTCTGTTCAAATGAAGTGAAATCTAGCCCAAATCTGCTCAAAAGCTTGTCTCTCTGTGAGATAGAGCTGCTTCATTCAATATTCAGTGCAAATCTTGCCAAACTGAAAGATGCTTATGCCTTATCAAATACAATGTTTTTGCAGTGCTGTAAGACAGTTTTTAACGTGTTAGCCGTTATATGCACAAAAACTTATGTTAGGACTTCAATGTTCAAGATTGTCAGTTTACAGGTTTCTGAGACCAGTAATGTTGAAATACTGCTTCTGTTCAAATGAAGTGAAATCTAGCCCAAATCTGCTCAAAAGCTTGTCTCTCTATGAGAGAAAGCTGCTTCATTCAATATTCAGTGCAAATCTTGCCAAACTGAAAGATGCTTATGCCTTATGAAATACAATGTTTTTGCAATGCTGTAAGACAGTTTTTAATGTGTTTAGAAGTTATATGCCCAAAACCTTATGTTAGGACTTCAATGCTCAAGATTGTCAGTTTACAGGTTTCTGAGACCAGTAATGTTGAAATAGTGCTTCTGTTCAAATGAAGTGAAATCTAGCCCAAATCTGCTCAAAACCTTCTCTCTCTGTGAGATAGAGCTGCTTCATTCAATGTTCAGTGCAAATCTTGCCAAACTGAAAGATGCTTATGTCTTATGAAATAAAAAGATTTCTGCAATGCAGTGAGACAGTTTTTAATGTGCTAGAAGTTATATGCATAAAAACATATGTTAGGACTTCAATGCTCAAGATTGTCAGTTTACAGGTTTCTGAGACCAGTAATGTTGAAATAGTGCTTCTGTTCAAATGAAGTGAAATCTAGCCCAAATCCGCTCAAAAGCTTGTCTCTCTATGAGAGAAAGCTGCTTCATTCTATATTCAGTGCAAATCTTGCCAAACTGAAAGATGCTTATGCCTTATGAAATACAATGTTTTTGCAATGCTGTAAGACAGTTTTTAATGTGTTAGAAGTTATATGCACAAAAACTTATGTTAGGACTTCAATTGCTCAAGATTGTCAGTTTACAGGTTTCTGAGACCAGTAATGTTGAAATACTGCTTCTGTTCAAATGAAGTGAAATCTAGCCCAAATCTGCTCAAAAGCTTGTCTCTCTGTGAGAAATAGCTGCTTCATTCAATATTCAGTGCAAATCTTGCCAAACTGAAAGATGCTTATGCCTTATGAAATACAATGTTTTTGCAATGCTGTAAGACAGTTTTTAATGTGTTAGAAGTTATATGCACAAAAACTTATGTTAGGACTTCAATGCTCAAGATTGTCAGTTTACAGGTTTCTGAGACCAGTAATGTTAAAATAGTGCTTCTGTTCAAATGAAGTGAAATCTAGCCCAAATCTGCTCAAAAGCTTGTCTCTCTATGAGAGAAAGCTGCTTCATTCAATATTCAGTGCAAGTCTTGCCAAACTGAAAGATGCTTATGCCTCATGAAATAAAATGTTTTTGCAATGCTGTAAGACAGTTTTTAATGTATTAGACGTTATATGCACAAAAACTTATGTTAGGACTCCAATGCTCAAGATTGTCAGTTTACAGGTTTCTGAGACCAGTAATGTTGAAATACTGCTTCTGTTCAAATGAAGTGAAATCTAGCCCAAATCTGCTCAAAAGCTTGTCTATGAGAGAAAGCTGCTTCATTCAATATTCAGTGCAAATCTTGCCAAACTGAAAGATGCTTATGCCTTATGAAATACAATGTTTTTGCAATGCTGTAAGACAGTTTTTAATGTGTTAGAAGTTATATGCACAAAAACTTATGTTAGGACTTCAATTGCTCAAGATTGTCAGTTTACAGGTTTCTGAGACCAGTAATGTTGAAATACTGCTTCTGTTCAAATGAAGTGAAATCTAGCCCAAATCTGCTGAAAAGCTTGTCTCTCTGTGAGAAATAGCTGCTTCATTCAATATTCAGTGCAAATCTTGCCAAACTGAAAGATGCTTATGCCTTATGAAATACAATGTTTTTGCAATGCTGTAAGACAGTTTTTAATGTGTTAGAAGTTATATGCACAAAAACTTATGTTAGGACTTCAATGCTCAAGATTGTCAGTTTACAGGTTTCTGAGACCAGTAATGTTAAAATAGTGCTTCTGTTCAAATGAAGTGAAATCTAGCCCAAATCTGCTCAAAAGCTTGTCTCTCTATGAGAGAAAGCTGCTTCATTCAATATTCAGTGCAAGTCTTGCCAAACTGAAAGATGCTTATGCCTTATGAAATAAAATGTTTTTGCAATGCTGTAAGACAGTTTTTAATGTATTAGACGTTATATGCACAAAAACTTATGTTAGGACTCCAATGCTCAAGATTGTCAGTTTACAGGTTTCTGAGACCAGTAATGTTGAAATACTGCTTCTGTTCAAATGAAGTGAAATCTAGCCCAAATCTGCTCAAAAGCTTGTCTATGAGAGAAAGCTGCTTCATTCAATATTCAGTGCAAATCTTGCCAAACTGAAAGATGCTTATGCCTTATGAAATACAATGTTTTTGCAATGCTGTAAGACAGTTTTTAATGTGTTAGAAGTTATATGCACAAAAACTTATGTTAGGACTTCAATTGCTCAAGATTGTCAGTTTACAGGTTTCTGAGACCAGTAATGTTGAAATACTGCTTCTGTTCAAATGAAGTGAAATCTAGCCCAAATCTGCTCAAAAGCTTGTCTCTCTGTGAGAAATAGCTGCTTCATTCAATATTCAGTGCAAATCTTGCCAAACTGAAAGATGCTTATGCCTTATGAAATACAATGTTTTTGCAATGCTGTAAGACAGTTTTTAATGTGTTAGAAGTTATATGCACAAAACCTTATGTTAGGTCTTCAATGCTGAAGATTCTCAGTTTACAGGTTTCTGAGACCAGTAATGTTAAAATAGTGCTTCTGCTCAAATGAAGTGAAATCTAGCCCAAATCTGCACAAAAGCTTGTGTCTCTGTGAGATAGAGCTGCTTCATTCAATGTTCAGTGCAAATCTTGCCAAACTGAAAGATGCTTATGTCTAACGAAATAAAATTATTTCTGCAATGCTGTGAGACAGTTTTTAATGTGTTCGAAGTTATATGCACAAAAACTTATGTTAGGACTTCAATGCTCAAGATTGTCAGTTTACAGGTTTCTGAGACCAGTAATGTTGAAATACTGCTTCTGTTCAAATGAAGTGAAATCTAGCCCAAATCTGCTCAAAAGCTTATCTCTCTGTGAGATAGAGCTGTTTCATTCAATATTCAGTGCAAATCTTGCCAAACTGAAAGATGCTTATGCCTTATGTAATACAATGTTTTTGCAATGCTGTAAGACAGTTTTTAATGTGTTAGAAGTTATATGCACAAAAACGTATGTTAGGACTTCAATGCTCAAGATTGTCAGTTTACAGGTTTCTGAGACCATTAATGTTAAAATAGTGCTTCTGTTGAAATGAAGTGAAATCTAGCCCAAATCTGCTCAAAAGCTTGTCTCTCTATGAGAGAAAGCTGCTTCATTCAATATTCAGTGCAAATCTTGCCAAACTGAAAGATGCTTATGCCTTATGAAATACAATGTTTTTGCAATGCTGTAAGACAGTTTTTAATGTGTTAGAAGTTATATGCACAAAACCTTATGTTAGGTCTTCAATGCTGAAGATTGTCAGTTTACAGGTTTCTGAGACAAGTAATGTTAAAATAGTGCTTCTGTTCAAATGAAGTGAAATCTAGCCCAAATCTGCTCAAAAGCTTGTCTCTCTGTGAGATAGAGCTGTTTCATTCAATATTCAGTGCAAATCTTGCCAAACTGAAAAATGCTTATGCCTTATGTAATACAATGTTTTTGCAATGCTGTAAGACAGTTTTTAATGTGTTAGCCGTTATATGCACAAAAACTTATGTTAGGACTTCAATGTTCAAGATTGTCAGTTTACAGGTTTCTGAGACCAGTTATGTTGAAATAGTGCTTCTGTTCAAATGAAGTGAAATCTACCCCAAATCTGCTCAAAAGCTTGTCTCTCTGTGAGATAGAGCTGCTTCATTCAATATTCAGTGCAAATCTTGCCAAACTGAAAGATGCTTATGCCTTATTAAATACAATGTTTTTGCAATGCTGTAAGACAGTTTTTAATGTGTTAGCCGTTATATGCACAAAAACTTATGTTAGGACTTCAATGCTCAAGATTTTCAGTTTACAGGTTTCTGAGACCAGTAATGTTAAAATAGTGCTTCTGTTCAAATGAAGTGAAATCTAGCCCAAATCTGCTCAAAAGCTTGTCTCTCTGTGAGATAGAGCTGCTTCATTCAATATTCAGTGCAAATCTTGCCAAAATGAAAGATGCTTATGCCTTATGAAATACAATGTTTTTGCAATGCTGTAAGACAGTTTTTAATGTGTTAGACGTTATATGCACAAAAACTTATGTTAGGACTTCATTGCTCAAGATTGTCAGTTTACAGGTTTCTGAGACCAGTAATGTTGAAATACTGCTTCTGTTCAAATGAAGTGAAATCCAGCCCAAATCTGCTCAAAAGCTTATCTCTCTGTGACATAGAGCTGTTTCATTTAATATTCAGTGCAAATCTTGCCAAACTGAAAGATGCTTATGCCTTATGAAATACAATGTTTTTGCAATGCTGTAAGACAGTTTTTAATGTGTTAGACGTTATATGCACAAAATCTTATGTTAGGACTTCAATGCTGAAGATTGTCAGTTTACAGGTTTCTGAGACCAGTAATGTTGAAATACTTCTTCTGTTCAAATGAAGTGAAATCTAGCCCAAATCTGCACAAAAGCTTGTCTCTCTGTGAGATAGAGCTGCTTCATTCAATGTTCAGTGCAAATCTTGCCAAACTGAAAGATGCTTATGTCTTACGAAATAAAATTATTTCTGCAATGCTGTGAGACAGTTTTTAATGTGTTCGAAGTTATATGCACAAAAACTTATGTTAGGACTTCAATGCTCAAGATTGTCAGTTTACAGGTTTCTGAGACCAGTTATGTTGAAATAGTGCTTCTGTTCAAATGAAGTGAAATCTAGCCCAAATCTGCTCAAAAGCTTGTCTCTCTGTGAGATAGAGCTGCTTCATTCAATATTCAGTGCAAATCTTGCCAAACTGAAAGATGCTTATGCCTTATCAAATACAATGTTTTTGCAGTGCTGTAAGACAGTTTTTAACGTGTTAGCCGTTATATGCACAAAAACTTATGTTAGGACTTCAATGTTCAAGATTGTCAGTTTACAGGTTTCTGAGACCAGTAATGTTGAAATACTGCTTCTGTTCAAATGAAGTGAAATCTAGCCCAAATCTGCTCAAAAGCTTGTCTCTCTTTGAGAGAAAGCTGCTTCATTCAATATTCAGTGCAAATCTTGCCAAACTGAAAGATGCTTATGCCTTATGTAATACAATGTTTTTGCAATGCTGTAAGACAGTTTTTAATGTGTTAGAAGTTATATGCACAAAAACTTATGTTAGGACTTCAATGCTCAAGATTTTCAGTTTACAGGTTTCTGAGACCAGTAATGTTAAAATAGTGCTTCTGTTGAAATGAAGTGAAATCTAGCCCAAATCTGCTCAAAAGCTTGTCTCTCTATGAGATAGAGCTGCTTCATTCAATATTCAGTGCAAATCTTGCCAAACTGAAAGATGCTTATGCCTTATGTAATACAATGTTTTTGCAATGCTGTAAGACAGTTTTTAATGTGTTAGCCGTTATATGCACAAAAACTTATGTTAGGACTTCAATGCTCAAGATTGTCAGTTTACAGGTTTCTGAGACCAGTAATGTTGAAATACTGCTTCTGTTCAAATGAAGTGAAATCTAGCCCAAATCTGCTCAAAAGCTTATCTCTCTGTGAGATAGAGCTGTTTCATTCAATATTCAGTGCAAATCTTGCCAAACTGAAAGATGCTTATGCCTTATGTAATACAATGTTTTTGCAATGCTGTAAGACAGTTTTTAATGTGTTAGCCGTTATATGCACAAAAACTTATGTTAGGACTTCAATGCTCAAGATTGTCAGTTTACAGGTTTCTGAGACCAGTAATGTTGAAATACTGCTTCTGTTCAAATGAAGTGAAATCTAGCCCAAATCTGCTTAAAAGCTTATCTCTCTGTGAGATAGAGCTGTTTCATTCAATATTCAGTGCAAATCTTGCCAAACTGAAAGATGCTTATGCCTTATCAAATACAATGTTTTTGCAATGCTGTAAGACAGTTTTTAATGTGTTAGACGTTATATGCACAAAAACTTATGTTAGGACTTCAATGCTCAAGATTTTCAGTTTACAGGTTTCTGAGACCAGTAATGTTAAAATAGTGCTTCTGTTGAAATGAAGTGAAATCTAGCCCAAATCTGCTCAAAAGCTTGTCTCTCTATGAGAGAAAGCTGCTTCATTCAATATTCAGTGCAAATCTTGCCAAACTGAAAGATGCTTATGCCTTATGAAATACAACGTTTTTGCAATGCTGTAAGACAGTTTTTAATGTGTTAGAAGTTATATGCACAAAACCTTATGTTAGGACTTCAATTGCTCAAGATTGTCAGTTTACAGGTTTCTGAGACCAGTAATGTTGAAATAGTGCTTCTGTTCAAATGAAGTGAAATCTAGCCCAAATCTGCACAAAAGCTTGTGTCTCTGTGAGATAGAGCTGCTTCATTCAATGTTCAGTGCAAATCTTGCCAAACTGAAAGATGCTTATGTCTAACGAAATAAAATTATTTCTGCAATGCTGTGAGACAGTTTTTAATGTGTTCGAAGTTATATGCACAAAAACTTATGTTAGGACTTCAATGCTCAAGATTGTCAGTTTACAGGTTTCTGAGACCAGTAATGTTGAAATACTGCTTCTGTTCAAATGAAGTGAAATCTAGCCCAAATCTGCTCAAAAGCTTATCTCTCTGTGAGATAGAGCTGTTTCATTCAATATTCAGTGCAAATCTTGCCAAACTGAAAGATGCTTATGCCTTATGTAATACAATGTTTTTGCAATGCTGTAAGACAGTTTTTAATGTGTTAGAAGTTATATGCACAAAAACTTATGTTAGGACTTCAATGCTCAAGATTGTCAGTTTACAGGTTTCTGAGACCATTAATGTTAAAATAGTGCTTCTGTTGAAATGAAGTGAAATCTAGCCCAAATCTGCTCAAAAGCTTGTCTCTCTATGAGAGAAAGCGGCTTCATTCAATATTCAGTGCAAATCTTGCCAAACTGAAAGATGCTTATGCCTTATGAAATACAATGTTTTTGCAATGCTGTAAGACAGTTTTTAATGTGTTAGAAGTTATATGCACAAAACCTTATGTTAGGTCTTCAATGCTGAAGATTGTCAGTTTACAGGTTTCTGAGACAAGTAATGTTAAAATAGTGCTTCTGTTCAAATGAAGTGAAATCTAGCCCAAATCTGCTCAAAAGCTTGTCTCTCTGTGAGATAGAGCTGCTTCATTCAATATTCAGTGCAAATCTTGCCAAACTGAAAGATGCTTATGCCTTATCAAATACAATGTTTTTGCAATGCTGTAAGACAGTTTTTAATGTGTTAGCCGTTATATGCACAAAAACTTATGTTAGGACTTCAATGTTCAAGATTGTCAGTTTACAGGTTTCTGAGACCAGTAATGTTGAAATACTGCTTCTGTTCAAATGAAGTGAAATCTAGCCCAAATCTGCTCAAAAGCTTGTCTCTCTGTGAGATAGAGCTGTTTCATTCAATATTCAGTGCAAATCTTGCCAAACTGAAAAATGCTTATGCCTTATGTAATACAATGTTTTTGCAATGCTGTAAGACAGTTTTTAATGTGTTAGCCGTTATATGCACAAAAACTTATGTTAGGACTTCAATGCTCAAGATTTTCAGTTTACAGGTTTCTGAGACCAGTTATGTTGAAATAGTGCTTCTGTTCAAATGAAGTGAAATCTACCCCAAATCTGCTCAAAAGCTTGTCTCTCTGTGAGATAGAGCTGCTTCATTCAATATTCAGTGCAAATCTTGCCAAACTGAAAGATGCTTATGCCTTATCAAATACAATGTTTTTGCAATGCTGTAAGACAGTTTTTAATGTGTTAGCCGTTATATGCACAAAAACTTATGTTAGGACTTCAATGCTCAAGATTTTCAGTTTACAGGTTTCTGAGACCAGTAATGTTAAAATAGTGCTTCTATTCAAATGAAGTGAAATCTAGCCCAAATCTGCTCAAAAGCTTGTCTCTCTGTGAGATAGAGCTGCTTCATTCAATATTCAGTGCAAATCTTGCCAAAATGAAAGATGCTTATGCCTTATGAAATACAATGTTTTTGCAATGCTGTAAGACAGTTTTTAATGTGTTAGACGTTATATGCACAAAAACTTATGTTAGGACTTCATTGCTCAAGATTGTCAGTTTACAGGTTTCTGAGACCAGTAATGTTGAAATACTGCTTCTGTTCAAATGAAGTGAAATCCAGCCCAAATCTGCTCAAAAGCTTATCTCTCTGTGACATAGAGCTGTTTCATTTAATATTAAGTGCAAATCTTGCCAAACTGAAAGATGCTTATGCCTTATGAAATACAATGTTTTTGCAATGCTGTAAGACAGTTTTTAATGTGTTAGACGTTATATGCACAAAATCTTATGTTAGGACTTCAATGCTGAAGATTGTCAGTTTACAGGTTTCTGAGACCAGTAATGTTGAAATACTTCTTCTGTTCAAATGAAGTGAAATCTAGCCCAAATCTGCACAAAAGCTTGTCTCTCTGTGAGATAGAGCTGCTTCATTCAATGTTCAGTGCAAATCTTGCCAAACTGAAAGATGCTTATGTCTTACGAAATAAAATTATTTCTGCAATGCTGTGAGACAGTTTTTAATGTGTTCGAAGTTATATGCACAAAAACTTATGTTAGGACTTCAATGCTCAAGATTGTCAGTTTACAGGTTTCTGAGACCAGTTATGTTGAAATAGTGCTTCTGTTCAAATGAAGTGAAATCTAGCCCAAATCTGCTCAAAAGCTTGTCTCTCTGTGAGATAGAGCTGCTTCATTCAATATTCAGTGCAAATCTTGCCAAACTGAAAGATGCTTATGCCTTATCAAATACAATGTTTTTGCAGTGCTGTAAGACAGTTTTTAACGTGTTAGCCGTTATATGCACAAAAACTTATGTTAGGACTTCAATGCTCAAGATTTTCAGTTTACAGGTTTCTGAGACCAGTAATGTTAAAATAGTGCTTCTGTTGAAATGAAGTGAAATCTAGCCCAAATCTGCTCAAAAGCTTGTCTCTCTATGAGAGAAAGCTGCTTCATTCAATATTCAGTGCAAATCTTGCCAAACTAAAAGATGCTTATGCCTTATGAAATACAACGTTTTTGCAATGCTGTAAGACAGTTTTTAATGTGTTAGAAGTTATATGCACAAAACCTTATGTTAGGACTTCAATTGCTCAAGATTGTCAGTTTACAGGTTTCTGAGACCAGTAATGTTGAAATAGTGCTTCTGTTCAAATGAAGTGAAATCTAGCCCAAATCTGCACAAAAGCTTGTGTCTCTGTGAGATAGAGCTGCTTCATTCAATGTTCAGTGCAAATCTTGCCAAACTGAAAGATGCTTATGTCTAACGAAATAAAATTATTTCTGCAATGCTGTGAGACAGTTTTTAATGTGTTCGAAGTTATATGCACAAAAACTTATGTTAGGACTTCAATGCTCAAGATTGTCAGTTTACAGGTTTCTGAGACCAGTAATGTTGAAATACTGCTTCTGTTCAAATGAAGTGAAATCTAGCCCAAATCTGCTCAAAAGCTTATCTCTCTGTGAGATAGAGCTGTTTCATTCAATATTCAGTGCAAATCTTGCCAAACTGAAAGATGCTTATGCCTTATGTAATACAATGTTTTTGCAATGCTGTAAGACAGTTTTTAATGTGTTAGAAGTTATATGCACAAAAACTTATGTTAGGACTACAATGCTCAAGATTGTCAGTTTACAGGTTTCTGAGACCAGTAATGTTGAAATAGTGCTTCTGTTCAAATGAAGTGAAATCTAGCCCAAATCTGCTCAAAAGCTTGTCTCTCTATGAGAGAAAGCGGCTTCATTCAATATTCAGTGCAAATCTTGCCAAACTGAAAGATGCTTATGCCTTATCAAATACAATGTTTTTGCAATGCTGTAAGACAGTTTTTAATGTGTTAGCCGTTATATGCACAAAAACTTATGTTAGGACTTCAATGCTCAAGATTTTCAGTTTACAGGTTTCTGAGACCAGTAATGTTAAAATAGTGCTTCTATTCAAATGAAGTGAAATCTAGCCCAAATCTGCTCAAAAGCTTGTCTCTCTGTGAGATAGAGCTGCTTCATTCAATATTCAGTGCAAATCTTGCCAAAATGAAAGATGCTTATGCCTTATGAAATACAATGTTTTTGCAATGCTGTAAGACAGTTTTTAATGTGTTAGCCGTTATATGCACAAAAACTTATGTTAGGACTTCATTGCTCAAGATTGTCAGTTTACAGGTTTCTGAGACCAGTAATGTTGAAATACTGCTTCTGTTCAAATGAAGTGAAATCCAGCCCAAATCTGCTCAAAAGCTTATCTCTCTGTGACATAGAGCTGTTTCATTTAATATTAAGTGCAAATCTTGCCAAACTGAAAGATGCTTATGCCTTATGAAATACAATGTTTTTGCAATGCTGTAAGACAGTTTTTAATGTGTTAGACGTTATATGCACAAAATCTTATGTTAGGACTTCAATGCTGAAGATTGTCAGTTTACAGGTTTCTGAGACCAGTAATGTTGAAATACTTCTTCTGTTCAAATGAAGTGAAATCTAGCCCAAATCTGCACAAAAGCTGGTCTCTCTGTGAGATAGAGCTGCTTCATTCAATGTTCAGTGCAAATCTTGCCAAACTGAAAGATGCTTATGTCTTACGAAATAAAATTATTTCTGCAATGCTGTGAGACAGTTTTTAATGTGTTCGAAGTTATATGCACAAAAACTTATGTTAGGACTTCAATGCTCAAGATTGTCAGTTTACAGGTTTCTGAGACCAGTTATGTTGAAATAGTGCTTCTGTTCAAATGAAGTGAAATCTAGCCCAAATCTGCTCAAAAGCTTGTCTCTCTGTGAGATAGAGCTGCTTCATTCAATATTCAGTGCAAATCTTGCCAAACTGAAAGATGCTTATGCCTTATCAAATACAATGTTTTTGCAGTGCTGTAAGACAGTTTTTAACGTGTTAGCCGTTATATGCACAAAAACTTATGTTAGGACTTCAATGCTCAAGATTTTCAGTTTACAGGTTTCTGAGACCAGTAATGTTAAAATAGTGCTTCTGTTGAAATGAAGTGAAATCTAGCCCAAATCTGCTCAAAAGCTTGTCTCTCTATGAGAGAAAGCTGCTTCATTCAATATTCAGTGCAAATCTTGCCAAACTAAAAGATGCTTATGCCTTATGAAATACAACGTTTTTGCAATGCTGTAAGACAGTTTTTAATGTGTTAGAAGTTATATGCACAAAACCTTATGTTAGGACTTCAATTGCTCAAGATTGTCAGTTTACAGGTTTCTGAGACCAGTAATGTTGAAATAGTGCTTCTGTTCAAATGAAGTGAAATCTAGCCCAAATCTGCACAAAAGCTTGTGTCTCTGTGAGATAGAGCTGCTTCATTCAATGTTCAGTGCAAATCTTGCCAAACTGAAAGATGCTTATGTCTAACGAAATAAAATTATTTCTGCAATGCTGTGAGACAGTTTTTAATGTGTTCGAAGTTATATGCACAAAAACTTATGTTAGGACTTCAATGCTCAAGATTGTCAGTTTACAGGTTTCTGAGACCAGTAATGTTGAAATACTGCTTCTGTTCAAATGAAGTGAAATCTAGCCCAAATCTGCTCAAAAGCTTATCTCTCTGTGAGATAGAGCTGTTTCATTCAATATTCAGTGCAAATCTTGCCAAACTGAAAGATGCTTATGCCTTATGTAATACAATGTTTTTGCAATGCTGTAAGACAGTTTTTAATGTGTTAGAAGTTATATGCACAAAAACTTATGTTAGGACTACAATGCTCAAGATTGTCAGTTTACAGGTTTCTGAGACCAGTAATGTTGAAATAGTGCTTCTGTTCAAATGAAGTGAAATCTAGCCCAAATCTGCTCAAAAGCTTCTCTCTCTGTGAGATAGAGCTGCTTCATGCAATGTTCAGTGCAAATCTTGCCAAACTAAAAGATGCTTATGTCTTATGAAATAAAATGATTTCTGCAATGCAGTGAGACAGTTTTTAATGTGTTCGAAGTTATATGCACAAAACCTTATGTTAGGACTTCAATCCTCTAGATTGTCAGTTTACAGGTTTCTGAGACCAGTAATGTTGAAATAGTGCTTCTGTTCAAATGAAGTGAAATCTAGCCCAAATCTGCTCAAAAGCTTGTCTCTCTGTGAGATAGAGCTGCTTCATTCAATATTCAGTGCAAATCTTGCCAAACTGAAAGATGCTTATGCCTTATCAAATACAATGTTTTTGCAATGCTGTAAGACAGTTTTTAATGTGTTAGCCGTTATATGCACAAAAACTTATGTTAGGACTTCAATGCTCAAGATTTTCAGTTTACAGGTTTCTGAGACCAGTAATGTTAAAATAGTGCTTCTATTCAAATGAAGTGAAATCTAGCCCAAATCTGCTCAAAAGCTTGTCTCTCTGTGAGATAGAGCTGCTTCATTCAATATTCAGTGCAAATCTTGCCAAAATGAAAGATGCTTATGCCTTATGAAATACAATGTTTTTGCAATGCTGTAAGACAGTTTTTAATGTGTTAGACGTTATATGCACAAAAACTTATGTTAGGACTTCATTGCTCAAGATTGTCAGTTTACAGGTTTCTGAGACCAGTAATGTTGAAATACTGCTTCTGTTCAAATGAAGTGAAATCCAGCCCAAATCTGCTCAAAAGCTTATCTCTCTGTGACATAGAGCTGTTTCATTTAATATTAAGTGCAAATCTTGCCAAACTGAAAGATGCTTATGCCTTATGAAATACAATGTTTTTGCAATGCTGTAAGACAGTTTTTAATGTGTTAGACGTTATATGCACAAAATCTTATGTTAGGACTTCAATGCTGAAGATTGTCAGTTTACAGGTTTCTGAGACCAGTAATGTTGAAATACTTCTTCTGTTCAAATGAAGTGAAATCTAGCCCAAATCTGCACAAAAGCTTGTCTCTCTGTGAGATAGAGCTGCTTCATTCAATGTTCAGTGCAAATCTTGCCAAACTGAAAGATGCTTATGTCTTACGAAATAAAATTATTTCTGCAATGCTGTGAGACAGTTTTTAATGTGTTCGAAGTTATATGCACAAAAACTTATGTTAGGACTTCAATGCTCAAGATTGTCAGTTTACAGGTTTCTGAGACCAGTTATGTTGAAATAGTGCTTCTGTTCAAATGAAGTGAAATCTAGCCCAAATCTGCTCAAAAGCTTGTCTCTCTGTGAGATAGAGCTGCTTCATTCAATATTCAGTGCAAATCTTGCCAAACTGAAAGATGCTTATGCCTTATCAAATACAATGTTTTTGCAGTGCTGTAAGACAGTTTTTAACGTGTTAGCCGTTATATGCACAAAAACTTATGTTAGGACTTCAATGCTCAAGATTTTCAGTTTACAGGTTTCTGAGACCAGTAATGTTAAAATAGTGCTTCTGTTGAAATGAAGTGAAATCTAGCCCAAATCTGCTCAAAAGCTTGTCTCTCTATGAGAGAAAGCTGCTTCATTCAATATTCAGTGCAAATCTTGCCAAACTAAAAGATGCTTATGCCTTATGAAATACAACGTTTTTGCAATGCTGTAAGACAGTTTTTAATGTGTTAGAAGTTATATGCACAAAACCTTATGTTAGGACTTCAATTGCTCAAGATTGTCAGTTTACAGGTTTCTGAGACCAGTAATGTTGAAATAGTGCTTCTGTTCAAATGAAGTGAAATCTAGCCCAAATCTGCACAAAAGCTTGTGTCTCTGTGAGATAGAGCTGCTTCATTCAATGTTCAGTGCAAATCTTGCCAAACTGAAAGATGCTTATGTCTAACGAAATAAAATTATTTCTGCAATGCTGTGAGACAGTTTTTAATGTGTTCGAAGTTATATGCACAAAAACTTATGTTAGGACTTCAATGCTCAAGATTGTCAGTTTACAGGTTTCTGAGACCAGTAATGTTGAAATACTGCTTCTGTTCAAATGAAGTGAAATCTAGCCCAAATCTGCTCAAAAGCTTATCTCTCTGTGAGATAGAGCTGTTTCATTCAATATTCAGTGCAAATCTTGCCAAACTGAAAGATGCTTATGCCTTATGTAATACAATGTTTTTGCAATGCTGTAAGACAGTTTTTAATGTGTTAGAAGTTATATGCACAAAAACTTATGTTAGGACTACAATGCTCAAGATTGTCAGTTTACAGGTTTCTGAGACCAGTAATGTTGAAATAGTGCTTCTGTTCAAATGAAGTGAAATCTAGCCCAAATCTGCTCAAAAGCTTCTCTCTCTGTGAGATAGAGCTGCTTCATTCAATGTTCAGTGCAAATCTTGCCAAACTAAAAGATGCTTATGTCTTATGAAATAAAATGATTTCTGCAATGCAGTGAGACAGTTTTTAATGTGTTCGAAGTTATATGCACAAAACCTTATGTTAGGACTTCAATCCTCTAGATTGTCAGTTTACAGGTTTCTGAGACCAGTAATGTTGAAATAGTGCTTCTGTTCAAATGAAGTGAAATCTAGCCCAAATCTGCTCAAAAGTTTCTCTCTCTGTGGGATAGAGCTGCTTCATTCAATTTTCATTGCAAATCTTGCCAAACTGAAAGATGCTTAAGTCTTATGAAATACAATGATTTTGCAATGCTGTAAGACCGTTTTTAATGTGTTAGAAGTTTATATGCACAAAAACTTATGTTAGGACTTCAATGCTCAAGATTGTCAGTTTACAGGTTTCTGAGACCAGTAATGTTGAAATAGTGCTTCTGTTCAAATGAAGTGAAATCTAGCCCAAATCTGCTCAAAAGCTTGTCTCTCTATGAGAGAAAGCGGCTTCATTCAATATTCAGTGCAAATCTTGCCAAACTGAAAGATGCTTATGCCTTATGAAATACAATGTTTTTGCAATGCTGTAAGACAGTTTTTAATGTGTTAGAAGTTATATGCACAAAAACTTATGTTAGGACTTCAATGCTGAAGATTGTCAGTTTACAGGTTTCTGAGACCAGTAATGTTGAAATAGTGCTTCTGTTCAAATGAAGTGAAATCTAGCCCAAATCTGCTCAAAAGCTTCTCTCTCTGTAAGATAGAGCTGCTTCATTCAATGTTCATTGCAAATCTTGCCAAACTGAAAGATGCTTATGTCTTATGAAATAAAATGATTTCTGCAATGCAATGAGACAGTTATTAATGCGTAAGAAGTTATATGCACAAAACCTTATGTTAGCATTTCAATGCTTAAGATTGTCAGTTTACAGGTTTCTGAGACCAGTAATGTTGAAATAGTGCTTCTGTTCAAATGAAGTGAAATCTAGCCCAAATCTGCTCAAAAGCTTGTCTCTCTATGAGAGAAAGCGGCTTCATTCAATATTCAGTGCAAATCTTGCCAAACTGAAAGATGCTTATGCCTTATGAAATACAATGTTTTTGCAATGCTGTAAGACAGTTTTTAATGTGTTAGAAGTTATATGCACAAAAACTTATGTTAGGACTTCAATGCTGAAGATTGTCAGTTTACAGGTTTCTGAGACCAGTAATGTTGAAATAGTGCTTCTGTTCAAATGAAGTGAAATCTAGCCCAAATCTGCTCAAAAGCTTCTCTCTCTGTAAGATAGAGCTGCTTCATTCAATGTTCATTGCAAATCTTGCCAAACTGAAAGATGCTTATGTCTTATGAAATAAAATGATTTCTGCAATGCAATGAGACAGTTATTAATGCGTAAGAAGTTATATGCACAAAACCTTATGTTAGCATTTCAATGCTTAAGATTGTCAGTTTACAGGTTTCTGAGACCAGTAATGTTGAAATAGTGCTTCTGTTCAAATGAAGTGAAATCTAGCCCAAATCTGCTCAAAAGTCTGACTCTCTATGAGAGAAAGCTGCTTCATTCAATATTCAGTGCAAATCTTGCCAAACTGAAAGATGCTTTTATGCCTTATGAAATACAATGTTTTTGCAATGCTGTAAGACAGTTTTTAATGTGTTAGAAGTTATATGCACAAAAACTTATGTTAGAGCTTCAATGCTCAAGATTGTCAGTATACAGGTTTCTGAGACCACTAATGTTCTGTCATGTCCGCTGTCTGATCACCCCGTTCTTCGGTGTGTGCGTGTGTTTCTGTATATGTCTGCATCTCGTGTGCACATGGTGTTTTGTTTTGGTTTTGATCGTTCGTCTTGCAACTATCTGTTGGTTCCTCCCTCCCCCTCATCACTACTGTTTCTGCTTCTAATTGTTTGACTCCGCTCACTTGAATTCAATGTCTGTTCATCTCTTGCTCTATTTATTCTCGTCTGTCGCACCTATCGGTGCCAGATCGTTGTTCATCAATAGTCCCGGTGTAGACTTTCTGTCTGATCCTGTCAAGCCTTGTTCTGTCGTGCCATTGTTTGCTGTTTCTGGTTTTGTTTAGTTTTTTTCTATTTTTTCCCCTCCCTCATCTCCTACACCGGGCACCGGCATACTTCTGAAGAGTTTTATTTGCTCCGTCACTGGCTCTCTCGTGGCTTCCTCCCCTCACCGCTCTCTATGCGGCCGCGCCGTTGGGCGCCCCCTGCCGGGCATTTTTGCAAGGACATTGAAGTCTCTTATTTTTTGTTGGACCTTTTTTCCTCATTTCCCGGCCTGTTTTTGTTCGTTGGAGGTAGCTTTTCTTTTGACTTTTTGAATAAATTGGTCTCGCACTGTAACCTGCATCTGTGTCCAGTTGTGTTCCTGACATGTTCAAATAGTGCTTCTGTTCAAATGAACTGCAAACGAGCCCAAATCTGCTTAAAACCTTCTCTCTCAATGAGAGAAAGCTGCTTCATTCAATGTTTAGTGCAAAACTTGCCAAAATGAAAGATGCTTATGTCTAATGAAATAAAATGTGTTTTGCAATGCAGTGAGACAGTTTCTAATGTGTTAGAAGTTATATTCAGAAAATCTTATGTTAGAGCTTCAATGCTCAAGATTGTCAGTTTACAGGTTTCTGGGACCACTAATGTTCAAATAGTGCTTCTGTTCAAATGAACTGCAAACTAGCCCAAATATGCTTAAAATCTTCTCTCTCAACTTAGAGAAAGCTGCTTCATTCAATGTTCAGTGCAAAACTTGCCAAACTGAAAGATGCTAATGTCTTATCAAATATAATGTATTTACAATGTAGTAAAACAGTTTTTAATGTGTTCGAAGTTATATGCACAAAATCTTATGTTAGAGCTTCAATGCTCAAGATTGTCAGTTTACAGGTTTCTGAGACCACTAATGTTCAATTAGTTCTTCTGTTCAAATGAACTGCAAACTAGCCCAAATCTGCTTAAAACCTTCTCTCTCAATGAGAGAAAGCTGCTTCATTCAATGTTTAGTGCAAAACTTGCCAAACTGAAAGATGCTTATGTTTAATGAAATAAAATGTATTTTGCAATGCAGTGAGACAGTTTTTAATGTGTTAGAAGTTAAATGCACAAAAACTTATGTAGAGCTTCAATGCTCAAGATTGTCAATTTACAGGTTTCTGGGACCACTAATGTTCAAATAGTGCTTCTGTTCAAATGAACTGCAAACTAGCCCAAATCTGCTTAAAATCTTCTCTCTCAACTTAGAGAAAGCTGCTTCATTCAATGTTCAGTGCAAAACTTGCCAAACTGAAAGATGCTAATGTCTTATCAAATATAATGTTTTTACAATGTAGTAAAACAGTTTTTAATGTGTTAGAAGTTATATGCACAAAATCTTATGTTAGAGCTTCAATGCTCAAGATTGTCAGTTTACAGGTTTCTGAGACCACTAATGTTCAAATAGTGCTTCTGTTCAAATGAACTGCAAACTAGCCAAAATCTGCTTAAAACCTTCTCTCCCAATGAGCGAAAGCTGCTTCATTCAATGTTTAGTGCAAAACTTGCCAAACTGAAAGATGCTTATGCCTTATGAAATACAATGTTTTTGCAATGCTGTAAGACAGTTTTTAATGTGTTAGAAGTTACATGCACAAAACCTTATGTTAGGTCTTCAATGCTGAAGATTGTCAGTTTACATGTTTCTGAGACCAGTAATGTTAAAATAGTGCTTCTGTTCAAATGAAGTGAAATCTAGCCCAAATCTGCTCAAAAGCTTGTCTCTCTATGAGACAAAGCTGCTTCATTCAATATTCAGTGCAAATCTTGCCAAACTGAAAGATGCTTATGCCTTATGAAATACAATGTTTTTGCAATGCTGTAAAGACAGTTTTTAATGTGTTAGAATTTATATGCACAAAAACATCTCAGGTTACGAATGTTCCCGAAGCATGGCAGGGAAACTAGAGGACGCAGTGTCTCGTTCCCTCTCAGGGAACCATGGTTACATTCGTAACCTGAGACGTTCCCTTTCAAGGGAACTTCGAACTGCGTCCTCTGAGGGGACACTATGGGGAACAGTATACCCACGCCGGCCATGCTGAGGGGAGTGCAGACCAGAATCATGGCAAACACTAAGTACCAACTCTACCGCTTTTCTCTTCAGCGGGAGTCGCCCCTGGGACGGTCTGACGGCTGCCTTATGACATTATCCCTTACGGCCAAAGGCCTAAGCTAATACCCAACTTATCCTGTAGGACCCTGGCCCGGGGTAGAGCTAAAGGCTTGGAATCACAGAGATTCCTTTAAAGGGATACGGCTAAGAGTCTGGCACTTTCCTCTACCAAGTCTTTGCCTGTCACACAGGGGCTACTGCTAGCTTTCGCAAAAACCTGCCGAAAGGGCTGTCCCCACAGCACTCTAGATATGTATCCGAGGATACCTAGGTGGAGTGGTGCCCAAGATGAACGGGGCTTAAACCAACTCAAGAAAGGGCACGAAGCAGCAGCGCGAAGCCCTTACCATCTAGGGATTTTAGAAAGAACGCAGAGACTAGCGTGCGAACTTACCACAATGTGGATTTTAGAAAGTGCGCAAAGACTCCCGTGCACACTTACCATAACATGGATTTAAAATACTGTTCTAAGGAGGGGTTCTCGTGGGACTCTGTCAGAGCAGCTCGTAGAAGAATGGCCCGGGAGCAGAGCAATTGGAGGCCTCAGCCCCTGCCTCAGCAGGATGCCTGCTCTCACAGAGCGTCTCAAACAGTATGTGGTACTGGAGCGCTCTGAAGAACCGGGAATCAGTCTCCCAAGAGAGGAAGACTCCGAGCTCCGAGCAGCATGCTCATAGGTGACCCTTTCAGAAAAGGGGAGCGCTGCTGAACTACCCGAGAATTGCCCACACAGCCCCCCCAAGTTGAGGGGGCTTGGGGTGTACAATAAGTACACACCGGTTGGATGAAGCCCAAGGAACACCGGGGCGAATCATCCCGAGAAAGGGAGCGAAGCGGAGCGCGTAACCCTTACCATACAGGATTTTAGAAAGTGCGCAGAGTTTTGTGTGCACACTTACCACTTTATGTGGATTTCAGAAAGTGCGCAGAGTCTTGCGTGCACACATACCACTTTACGTGGATTTCAGACAGTGCGCAAAGCGTTAACGTGCACACTGACCACCATGTGGATTTGAGAAAGTACACAGGCAAGCGTGTGTACTGAAAGGTTACCTGACAACCACAGTATGTGGGAGCTCACATTCAGAGAGGCCTGTGAAGCCTACTACCTGGCAACCACAGTATGTGGGAGCTCGTCTTCAGAGAGACCTGATGAAGCCTACTATCTGAAAACCACAATGTGCTATTTAGTGGAACGCACAATATGTGGGAGCTAAATCTCCAGGGAGGCCTGGTGAGGCCTACTACCTGGCAACCACAGTATGTGGGAGCTCGTCTTCAGAGAGACCTGATGAAGCCTACTATCTGAAAACCACAATGTGCTATTTAGTGGAACGCACAATATGTGGGAGCTAAATCTCCAGGGAGGCCTGGTGAGGCCTACTACCTGGCAACCACAGTATGTGGGAGCTCGTCTTCAGAGAGACCTGATGAAGCCTACTATCTGAAAACCACAATGTGCTATTCCGTAGAAACGCATAGTATGTGGGAGCTAAATCTCCAGGGAGGCCTGGAGAGGCCTACTACCTGGCAACCACAGTATGTGGGAGCTCGTCTTCAGAGAGACCTGGTGAAGCCTACTATCTGAAAAAGCCACAATATGCTATTCCGTGGAAACGCATAGTATGTGGGAGCTAAATCTCCAGGGAGGCCTGGTGAGGCCTACTACCTGGCAACCACAGTATGTGGGAGCTCGTCTTCAGAGAGACCTGGTGAAGCCTACTGTCTGAAAAAGCCACAACATGCTATTCCGTGGAAACGCATAGTATGTGGGAGCTAAATCTCCAGGGAGGCCTGGTGAGGCCTACTACCTGGCGACCACCGAACGTGGGAGCTCACCTTCAGAGAGACCTGGTGAAGCCTACTATCTGAAAACCACAATATGCTATTTAGTGGAGACGCACCGTATGTGGGAGCTAAATCTCCAGGGAGGCCTGGTGAGGCCTACTACCTGGCAACCACAGTATGTGGGAGCTCGTCTTCAGAGAGACCTGGTGAAGCCTACTGTCTGAAAAAGCCACAAAATGCTATTCCGTGGAAACGCATAGTATGTGGGAGCTAAATCTCCAGGGAGGCCTGGTGAGGCCTACTACCTGGCGACCACCGAACGTGGGAGCTCACCTTCAGAGAGACCTGGTGAAGCCTACTATCTGAAAACCACAATATGCTATTTAGTGGAGACGCACCGTATGTGGGAGCTAAATCTCCAGGGAGGCCTGGTGAGGCCTACTACCTGGCAACCACAGTATGTGGGAGCTCACCATCAGGGAGGCCTGATGAAGCCTACCACCTGATAACCACAATATGTGGGAGTCCACCCAGCCCCTCATGTTAAGGGAAGCGATGCTTGAGGTGTATAACAAATACACACTGGTTGAATGAAGCCCATGGAACCCAGAGCTAATCATCACAAGAAAGGGAACGAAGCGAAGCGCGTAACCCCTACCGTACAGGATTTTAGAAAGTGTGCAAAGTCATGCGTGCACACTTACCACTTTACGTGGATTTCAGAAAGTGCGCAGCGTCTTGCGTGCACACTTACCACTTTACGTGGATTTCAGACAGTGCGCAAAGCGTCAACGTGCACACTGACCACTATGTGGTTTTGAGAAAGTACACAGGCAAGCGTGTGTACAGAGAGGTTCCCAAGCATCGCGGAGGCGCTGGATCTTACGGGAGCGGTGAGCTCCAACCCTCTTTTCTAGGCGAGGGGAGCATCACCTGAGGCAGTAAATACAGAGCTTCTTGCCGTAACCACCACCTCCCCGGATGCGCCAAGCGGCCAGGCGGCCCCTCAGGGTGACCTGGCCGGACATCTATGGAATTCCCTGCAGTGCTGTGCCAATTCTTTGGCCACCTAGCTACTGTAAAGGAAACTCACAGAGATTGTTAGTAGACATATAACCACCAGCAACATACCGTCCATAAACAGGTAGAGCAAGGGTTACGTACTCACCCACCCTCCTGTACTGGAGTCCCGCTTGCGGGGCGCCCCCTTCTGGTCCGGACCGTCAATAAGGTGGTTGCTATGAACATAGACCCAACCAAAAAACATCATCGGTCCAGGTAGGAGACTGTTATGTGAGAGACTGTCTACCTAACCTCGATCAGGTGGAAAGCTGGTGGCTACAGGGGAATTAGGCAGGGGAGGACAAAAAACAGAGGTTGAAACAGAGGTTAAAACATCCGGAGCTACCAGGTCTTCCTACCGCTCTGACCCGGGCGAGGACGCAGCCTCGTCTGAATCACGTCGCTCAGACCCTGCTTACCACACTGTGACCCGCGGTTCCTCTTGCCCCTGCCCGTAGGCGGGGGAGGAGCGCGAGCCGCAACACTAGCCTTCTGCGCCCATCTAAGATCCTCAGATCAAGATGGGCCAGGACCCCTGTGTTGTTCGGGCTCGGACCTGGACTCCTTTCTTTCGACGGTATCCAGGTCCTTCAGCAGGCCAGCCTGGTAAGCCTGAAGCACTGCCATCGTGTGCAACGAAGCCACCGCCTGACCTGCTGCTGCGTATGTTTTGCCATTTAAGCGGGATCTAAAAAAGGGGGAATTGAGAGAGGACGTTTCCCCCACAGAGAGATAGCTAGCCAGCATCTCCCTACAGGGGGCATCCTCTCATAGCCGCTTTCGTGCATGCCCCCGATCTCAGCATAACTTGTATGCTGAAACCGATGGATGTGAGAGAAAAACGGCCTCTTCCATTCCCTTTCGACTTCTGCAGCTAACAGCTCCCCATACACAGGGCAGGAGGATTGAGAAAGGCTCAGCCTCAGCTTCTTATCCACTCTCAGACATCTCCTGCTCTTCCTGGGAAAAAACCCAGCAGAGCACTAACTTCAGTACAAGAAAGGGTTAATGACAACGCATCTTCCTCCCGAAGTTCACTCTCTACACTCCTCAGCGAGATCCACCTGTAATCCCCCCGAACTCATCCTCCTCCGTGCCTCGGCAACGGTGGGTCCTGAGCCGCGGGATCCAGATGGCTGTCCCTCCTTCCTCGAAAAGAGAGGCAAACGAGAGAGGAGCTTTTTCACAGAAAAACGCTCGCAGTGCACGCAGATTGCCCCCTCGAGGACATCACGCGCGTGCTCTCCGCCCAAACAAGAGACGCAAAGAGTGTGTGTGCCACATAACACTGACACGGATGAACACACTGTTTAAACGCCTGCTAGTGGATGCCATGACAGCAATAATAGATCGCTCTTACCGTTTTGGTCGTTTCTCAGATGCACGCTTCAAACAAAACAGTCAATGAAGACGAAAAAGATAGTGACGGGTCCTACGGGCGCGTATTTATAGTCGCGCTGGTAGTGACGTCAGAGGCTGTCGCCGGCCAACACGTTGGCGTTTTTAAAAGTATGCTTCAGACACGGGTCACGACGAGGTGTTCCCCATAGTGTCCCCTCAGAGGACGCAGTTCGAAGTTCCCTTGAAAGAGAACTTATGTTAGGACTTCAATTGCTCAAGATTGTCAGTTTACAGGTTTCTGAGACCAGTAATGTTGAAATAGTGCTTCTGTTCAAATGAAGTGAAATCTAGCCCAAATCTGCTTAAAAGCTTGTCTCTCTGTGAGATAGAGCTGCTTCATTCAATGTTCAGTGCAAATCTGGCCAAACTGAAAGATGCTTATGTCTTATGAAATACAATTATTTCTGCAATGCTGTGAGACAGTTTTTAATGTGTTCGAATTTATATGCACAAAAACTTATGTTAGGACTTCAATGCTCAAGATTATCAGTTTACAGGTTTCTGAGACCAGTAATGTTGAAATAGTGCTTCTGTTCAAATGAAGTGAAATCTAGCCCAAATCTGCTCAAAAGCTTGTCTCTCTGTGAGATAGAGCTGCTTCATTCAATGTTCAGTGCAAATCTTGCCAAACTAAAAGATGCTTATGTCTTATGAAATAAAATGATTTCTGCAATGCAGTGAGACAGTTTTTAATGTCTTAAAAGTTATATGCACAAAAACATATGTTAGGACTTCAATGCTCAAGATTGTCAGTTTACAGGTTTCTGAGACCAGTAATGTTGAAATAGTGCTTCTGTTCAAATGAAGTGAAATCTAGCCCAAATCTGCTCAAAAGCTTGTCTCTCTGTGAGAGAAAGCGGCTTCATTCAATATTCAGTGCAAATCTTGCCAAACTGAAAGATGCTTATGCCTTATGAAATACAATGTTTTTGCAATGCTGTAAGACAGTTTTTAATGTGTTAGAAGTTATATGCACAAAAACTTATGTTAGGACTTCAATTGCTTAAAATTGTCAGTTTACAGGTTTCTGAGACCAGTAATGTTGAAATAGTGCTTCTGTTCAAATGAAGTGAAATCTAGCCCAAATCTGCTCAAAAGCTTCTCTCTCTGTGAGATAGAGCTGCTTCATTCAATATTCCGTGCAAATCTTGCCAAACTGAAAGATGCTTATGCCTTATGAAATACAATGTTTTTGCAATGCTGTAAGACAGTTTTTAATGTGTTAGAGGTTATATGCACACAAACTTATGTTAGAACTTCAATGCTCAAGATTGTCAGTTTACAGGTTTCTGAGACCAGTAATGTTGAAATAGTGCTTCTGTTCAAATGAAGTGAAATCTAGCCCAAATCTGCTCAAAGGATTGACTCTCTATGAGAGAAAGCTGCTTCATTCAATATTCAGTACAAATCTTGCCAAACTGAAAGATGCTTATGCCTTATGAAATACAATGTTTTTGCAATGCTGTAAGACAGTTTTTAATGTGTTAGAAGTTATATGCACAAAAACATATGTTAGGACTTTAATGCTCAAGATTGTCAGTTTACAGGTTTTTGAGACCACTAATGTTAAAATAAGTGCTTCTGTTCAAATAAAGTGAAATCTAGCCCAAATCTGCTCAAAAGCTTGTCTCTCTATGAGAGAAAGCTGCTTCATTTAATATTCAGTGCAAATCTTGCCAAATTGAAAGATGCTTATGCCTTATGAAATACAATGTTTTTGCAATGCTGTAAGACAGTTTTTAATGTGTTAGAAGTTATATGCACAAAAACTTATGTTAGGACTTCAATGCTCAAGATTGTCAGGCAAGCGTGTGTACTGAAAGGTTACCTGACAACCACAGTATGTGGGAGCTCACATTCAGAGAGGCCTGTGAAGCCTGCTACCTGATAACCACAATATGTGGGAGTTCACCTACAGAGAGGCCTAGAGAGGCCTACTATCTGTTACCAGATAACCACCTCAGTGGAAACTGAAAGCAATATGGAACTCAACTCCAGGGAGGCCTGGTGAGGCCTACTACCTGACAACCACAAATCGCGGGAGCTCGCTTTTTAGGAAGCGCACAGTATGTGGGAGCTAAATCTCCAGGGAGGCCTGGTGAGGCCTACTACCTGGCAACCACAGTATGTGGGAGCTCGTCTTCAGAGAGACCTGATGAAGCCTACTATCTGAAAACCACAATGTGCTATTTAGTGGAACGCACAATATGTGGGAGCTAAATCTCCAGGGAGGCCTGGTGAGGCCTACTACCTGGCAACCACAGTATGTGGGAGCTCGTCTTCAGAGAGACCTGATGAAGCCTACTATCTGAAAACCACAATGTGCTATTTAGTGGAACGCACAATATGTGGGAGCTAAATCTCCAGGGAGGCCTGGTGAGGCCTACTACCTGGCAACCACAGTATGTGGGAGCTCGTCTTCAGAGAGACCTGATGAAGCCTACTATCTGAAAACCACAATGTGCTATTCCGTAGAAACGCATAGTATGTGGGAGCTAAATCTCCAGGGAGGCCTGGTGAGGCCTACTACCTGGCAACCACAGTATGTGGGAGCTCGTCTTCAGAGAGACCTGGTGAAGCCTACTATCTGAAAAAGCCACAATATGCTATTCCGTGGAAACGCATAGTATGTGGGAGCTAAATCTCCAGGGAGGCCTGGTGAGGCCTACTACCTGGCAACCACAGTATGTGGGAGCTCGTCTTCAGAGAGACCTGGTGAAGCCTACTGTCTGAAAAAGCCACAACATGCTATTCCGTGGAAACGCATAGTATGTGGGAGCTAAATCTCCAGGGAGGCCTGGTGAGGCCTACTACCTGGCGACCACCGAACGTGGGAGCTCACCTTCAGAGAGACCTGGTGAAGCCTACTATCTGAAAACCACAATATGCTATTTAGTGGAGACGCACCGTATGTGGGAGCTAAATCTCCAGGGAGGCCTGGTGAGGCCTACTACCTGGCAACCACAGTATGTGGGAGCTCGTCTTCAGAGAGACCTGGTGAAGCCTACTGTCTGAAAAAGCCACAACATGCTATTCCGTGGAAACGCATAGTATGTGGGAGCTAAATCTCCAGGGAGGCCTGGTGAGGCCTACTACCTGGCGACCACCGAACGTGGGAGCTCACCTTCAGAGAGACCTGGTGAAGCCTACTATCTGAAAACCACAATATGCTATTTAGTGGAGACGCACCGTATGTGGGAGCTAAATCTCCAGGGAGGCCTGGTGAGGCCTACTACCTGGCAACCACAGTATGTGGGAGCTCACCATCAGGGAGGCCTGATGAAGCCTACCACCTGATAACCACAATATGTGGGAGTCCACCCAGCCCCTCATGTTAAGGGAAGCGATGCTTGAGGTGTATAACAAATACACACTGGTTGAATGAAGCCCATGGAACCCAGAGCTAATCATCACAAGAAAGGGAACGAAGCGAAGCGCGTAACCCCTACCGTACAGGATTTTAGAAAGTGTGCAAAGTCATGCGTGCACACTTACCACTTTACGTGGATTTCAGAAAGTGCGCAGCGTCTTGCGTGCACACTTACCACTTTACGTGGATTTCAGACAGTGCGCAAAGCGTCAACGTGCACACTGACCACTATGTGGTTTTGAGAAAGTACACAGGCAAGCGTGTGTACAGAGAGGTTCCCAAGCATCGCAGAGGCGCTGGATCGTACGGGAGCGGTGAGCTCCAACCCTCTTTTCTAGGCGAGGGGAGCATCACCTGAGGCAGTAAATACAGAGCTTCTTGCCGTAACCACCACCTCCCCGGATGCGCCAAGCGGCCAGGCGGCCCCTCAGGGTGACCTGGCCGGACATCTATGGAATTCCCTGCAGTGCTGTGCCAATTCTTTGGCCACCTAGCTACTGTAAAGGAAACTCACAGAGATTGTTAGTAGACATATAACCACCAGCAACATACCGTCCATAAACAGGTAGAGCAAGGGTTACGTACTCACCCACCCTCCTGTACTGGAGTCCCGCTTGCGGGGCGCCCCCTTCTGGTCCGGACCGTCAATAAGGTGGTTGCTATGAACATAGACCCAACCAAAAAACATCATCGGTCCAGGTAGGAGACTGTTATGTGAGAGACTGTCTACCTAACCTCGATCAGGTGGAAAGCTGGTGGCTACAGGGGAATTAGGCAGGGGAGGACAAAAAACAGAGGTTGAAACAGAGGTTAAAACATCCGGAGCTACCAGGTCTTCCTACCGCTCTGACCCGGGCGAGGACGCAGCCTCGTCTGAATCACGTCGCTCAGACCCTGCTTACCACACTGTGACCCGCGGTTCCTCTTGCCCCTGCCCGTAGGCGGGGGAGGAGCGCGAGCCGCAACACTAGCCTTCTGCGCCCATCTAAGATCCTCAGATCAAGATGGGCCAGGACCCCTGTGTTGTTCGGGCTCGGACCTGGACTCCTTTCTTTCGACGGTATCCAGGTCCTTCAGCAGGCCAGCCTGGTAAGCCTGAAGCACTGCCATCGTGTGCAACGAAGCCACCGCCTGACCTGCTGCTGCGTATGTTTTGCCATTTAAGCGGGATCTAAAAAAGGGGGAATTGAGAGAGGACGTTTCCCCCACAGAGAGATAGCTAGCCAGCATCTCCCTAGAGGGGGCATCCTCTCATAGCCGCTTTCGTGCATGCCCCCGATCTCAGCATAACTTGTATGCTGAAACCGATGGATGTGAGAGAAAAACGGCCTCTTCCATTCCCTTTCGACTTCTGCAGCTAACAGCTCCCCATACACAGGGCAGGAGGATTGAGAAAGGCTCAGCCTCAGCTTCTTATCCACTCTCAGACATCTCCTGCTCTTCCTGGGAAAAAACCCAGCAGAGCACTAACTTCAGTACAAGAAAGGGTTAATGACAACGCATCTTCCTCCCGAAGTTCACTCTCTACACTCCTCAGCGAGATCCACCTGTAATCCCCCCGAGCTCATCCTCCTCCGTGCCTCGGCAACGGTGGGTCCTGAGCCGCGGGATCCAGATGGCTGTCCCTCCTTCCTCGAAAAGAGAGGCAAACGAGAGAGGAGCTTTTTCACCGAAAAACGCTCGCAGTGCACGCAGATTGCCCCCTCGAGGACATCACGCGCGTGCTCTCCGCCCAAACAAGAGACGCAAAGAGTGTGTGTGCCATATAACACTGACACGGATGAACACACTGTTTAAACACCTGCTAGTGGATGCCATGACAGCAATAATAGATCGCTCTTACCGTTTTGGTCGTTTCTCAGATGCACGCTTCAAACAAAACAGTCAATGAAGACGAAAAAGATAGTGACGGGTCCTATGGGCGCGTATTTATAGTCGCGCTGGTAGTGACGTCAGAGGCTGTCGCCGGCCAACACGTTGGCGTTTTTAAAAGTATGCTTCAGACACGGGTCACGACGAGGTGTTCCCCATAGTGTCCCCTCAGAGGACGCAGTTCGAAGTTCCCTTGAAAGGGAACTTATGTTAGGACTTCAATTGCTCAAGATTGTCAGTTTACAGGTTTCTGAGACCAGTAATGTTGAAATAGTGCTTCTGTTCAAATGAAGTGAAATCTAGCCCAAATCTGCTTAAAAGCTTGTCTCTCTGTGAGATAGAGCTGCTTCATTCAATGTTCAGTGCAAATCTGGCCAAACTGAAAGATGCTTATGTCTTATGAAATACAATTATTTCTGCAATGCTGTGAGACAGTTTTTAATGTGTTCGAATTTATATGCACAAAAACTTATGTTAGGACTTCAATGCTCAAGATTATCAGTTTACAGGTTTCTGAGACCAGTAATGTTGAAATAGTGCTTCTGTTCAAATGAAGTGAAATCTAGCCCAAATCTGCTCAAAAGCTTGTCTCTCTGTGAGATAGAGCTGCTTCATTCAATGTTCAGTGCAAATCTTGCCAAACTAAAAGATGCTTATGTCTTATGAAATAAAATGATTTCTGCAATGCAGTGAGACAGTTTTTAATGTCTTAAAAGTTATATGCACAAAAACATATGTTAGGACTTCAATGCTCAAGATTGTCAGTTTACAGGTTTCTGAGACCAGTAATGTTGAAATAGTGCTTCTGTTCAAATGAAGTGAAATCTAGCCCAAATCTGCTCAAAAGCTTGTCTCTCTGTGAGAGAAAGCGGCTTCATTCAATATTCAGTGCAAATCTTGCCAAACTGAAAGATGCTTATGCCTTATGAAATACAATGTTTTTGCAATGCTGTAAGACAGTTTTTAATGTGTTAGAAGTTATATGCACAAAAACTTATGTTAGGACTTCAATTGCTTAAAATTGTCAGTTTACAGGTTTCTGAGACCAGTAATGTTGAAATAGTGCTTCTGTTCAAATGAAGTGAAATCTAGCCCAAATCTGCTCAAAAGCTTCTCTCTCTGTGAGATAGAGCTGCTTCATTCAATATTCCGTGCAAATCTTGCCAAACTGAAAGATGCTTATGCCTTATGAAATACAATGTTTTTGCAATGCTGTAAGACAGTTTTTAATGTGTTAGAGGTTATATGCACACAAACTTATGTTAGAACTTCAATGCTCAAGATTGTCAGTTTACAGGTTTCTGAGACCAGTAATGTTGAAATAGTGCTTCTGTTCAAATGAAGTGAAATCTAGCCCAAATCTGCTCAAAGGATTGACTTTCTATGAGAGAAAGCTGCTTCATTCAATATTCAGTACAAATCTTGCCAAACTGAAAGATGCTTATGCCTTATGAAATACAATGTTTTTGCAATGCTGTAAGACAGTTTTTAATGTGTTAGAAGTTATATGCACAAAAACATATGTTAGGACTTTAATGCTCAAGATTGTCAGTTTACAGGTTTTTGAGACCACTAATGTTAAAATAAGTGCTTCTGTTCAAATAAAGTGAAATCTAGCCCAAATCTGCTCAAAAGCTTGTCTCTCTATGAGAGAAAGCTGCTTAATTTAATATTCAGTGCAAATCTTGCCAAATTGAAAGATGCTTATGCCTTATGAAATACAATGTTTTTGCAATGCTGTAAGACAGTTTTTAATGTGTTAGAAGTTATATGCACAAAAACTTATGTTAGGACTTCAATGCTCAAGATTGTCAGTTTACAGGTTTCTGAGACCAGTAATGTTGAAATAGTGCTTCTGTTCAAATGAAGTGAAATCTAGCCCAAATCTGCTCAAAAGATTGACTCTCTATGAGAGAAAGCTGCTTCATTCAATATTCAGTGCAAATCTTGCCAAACTGAAAGATGCTTATGCCTTATGAAATACAATGTTTTTGCAATGCTGTAAGACAGTTTTTAATGTGTTAGAAGTTATATGCACAAAAACATATGTTAGGACATTAATGCTCAAGATTGTCAGTTTACAGGTTTTTGAGACCAGTAATGTTAAAATAAGTGCTTCTGTTCAAATGAAGTGAAATCTAGCCCAAATCTGCTCAAAAGCTTGTCTCTCTATGAGACAAAGCTGCTTCATTCAATATTTAGTGCAAATCTTGCCAAACTGAAATATGCTTATGCCTTATGAAATACAATGTTTTTGCAATGCTGTAAGACAGTTTTTAATGTGTTAGAAGTTATATGCACAAAAACTTATGTTAGGACTTCAATGCTCAAGATTGTCAGTTTACAGGTTTCTGAGACCAGTAATGTTGAAATAGTGCTTCTGTTCAAATGAAGTGAAATCTAGCCCAAATCTGCTCAAAAGATTGACTCTCTATGAGAGAAAGCTGCTTCATTCAATATTCAGTGCAAATCTTGCCAAACTGAAAGATGCTTATGCCTTATGAAATACAATGTTTTTGCAATGCTGTAAGACAGTTTTTAATGTGTTAGAAGTTATATGCACAAAGACATATGTTAGGACTTTAATGCTCAAGATTGTCAGTTTACAGGTTTTTGAGACCAGTAATGTTAAAATAAGTGCTTCTGTTCAAATGAAGTGAAATCTAGCCCAAATCTGCTCAAAAGCTTGTCTCTCTATGAGACAAAGCTGCTTCATTCAATGTTCAGTTCAAATCTTGCCAAACTAAAAGATGCTTATGTCTTATGAAATAAAATTATTTCTGCAATGCAGTGAGACAGTTTTTAATGTGTTAGAAGTTATATGCACAAAACCTTATGTTAGGACTTCAATGCTCAAGATTGTCAGTTTACAGGTTTCTGAGACCAGTAATGTTGAAATAGTGCTTCTGTTCAAATGAAGTGAAATCTAGCCCAAATCTGTTCAAAAGCTTTTCTCTCTATGAGAGAAAGCGGCTTCATTCAATATTCAGTGCAAATCTTGCCAAACTGAAAGATGCTTATGCCTTATGAAATACAATGTTTTTGCAATGCTGTAAGACAGTTTTTAATGTGTTAGAAGTTATATGCACAAAAACTTATGTTAGGACTTCAATGCTGAAGATTGTCAGTTTACAGGTTTCTGAGACCAGTAATGTTGAAATAGTGCTTCTGTTCAAATGAAGTGAAATCTAGCCCAAATCTGCTCAAAAGCTTCTCTCTCTGTAAGATAGAGCTGCTTCATTCAATGTTCAGTGCAAATCTTGCCAAACTGAAAGATGCTTATGTCTTATGAAATAAAATGATTTCTGCAATGCAATGAGACAGTTATTAATGCGTTAGAAGTTATATGCACAAAACCTTATGTTAGCATTTCAATGCTTAAGATTGTCAGTTTACAGGTTTCTGAGACCAGTAATGTTGAAATAGTGCTTCTGTTCAAATGAAGTGAAATCCAGCCCAAATCTGCTCAAAAGTCTGACTCTCTATGAGAGAAAGCTGCTTCATTCAATATTCAGTGCAAATCTTGCCAAACTGAAAGAAGCTTATGCCTTATGAAATACAATGTTTTTGCAATGCTGTAAGACAGTTTTTAATGTGTTAGAAGTTATATGCACAAAAACTTATGTTAGAGCTTCAATGCTCAAGATTGTCAGTTTACAGGTTTCTGAGACCACTAATGTTCAAATAGTGCTTCTGTTCAAATGAACTGCAAACTAGCCAAAATCTGCTTAAAACCTTCTCTCTCAATGAGAGAAAGCTGCTTCATTCAATGTTTAGTGCAAAACTTGCCAAACTGAAAGATGCTTATGTCTAATGAAATAAAATGTTTTTTTGCAATGCAGTGAGACAGTTTTTAATGTGTTAAAAGGTAAATGCACAAAAACTTATGTTAGAGCTTCAATGCTCAAGATTGTCAGTATACAGGTTTCTGAGACCACTAATGTTCTGTCATGTCCGCTGTCTGATCACCCCGTTCTTCGGTGTGTGCGTGTTTCTGTATATGTCTGCATCTCGTGTGCACATGGTGTTTTGTTTTGGTTTTGATCGTTCGTCTTGCACCTATCTGTTGGTTCCTCCCTCCCCCTCATCACTACTGTTTCTGCTTCTAATTGTTTGACTCCGCTCACTTGAATTCAATGTCTGTTCATCTCTTGCTCTATTTATTCTCGTCTGTCGCACCTATCGGTGCCAGATCGTTGTTCATCAATAGTCCCGGTGTAGTCTTTCTGTCTGATCCTGTCAAGCCTTGTTCTGTCGTGCCATTGTTTGCTGTTTCTGGTTTTGTTTTGTTTTTTTCTATTTTTTCCCCTCCCTCATCTCCTACACCGGGCACCGGCATACTTCTGAAGAGTTTTATTTGCTCCGTCACTGGCTCTCTCGTGGCTTCCTCCCCTCACCGCTCTCTACGCGGCCGCGCCGTTGGGAGCCCCCTGCCGGGCATTTTTGCAAGGACATTGAAGTCTCTTATTTTTTGTTGGACCTTTTTTCCTCATTTCCCGGCCTGTTTTTGTTCGTTGGAGGTAGCTTTTCTTTTGACTTTTTGAATAAATTGGTCTCGCACTGTAACCTGCATCTGTGTTCAGTTGTGTTCCTGACATGTTCAAATAGTGCTTCTGTTCAAATGAACTGCAAACTAGCCCAAATCTGCTTAAAACCTTCTCTCTCAATGAGAGAAAGCTGCTTCATTCAATGTTTAGTGCAAAACTTGCCAAAATGAAAGATGCTTATGTCTAATGAAATAAAATGTGTTTTGCAATGCAGTGAGACAGTTTCTAATGTGTTAGAAGTTATATTCAGAAAATCTTATGTTAGAGCTTCAATGCTCAAGATTGTCAGTTTACAGGTTTCTGGGACCACTAATGTTCAAATAGTGCTTCTGTTCAAATGAACTGCAAACTAGCCCAAATCTGCTTAAAATCTTCTCTCTCAACTTAGAGAAAGCTGCTTCATTCAATGTTCAGTGCAAAACTTGCCAAACTGAAAGATGCTAATGTCTTATCAAATATAATGTATTTACAATGTAGTAAAACAGTTTTTAATGTGTTCGAAGTTATATGCACAAAATCTTATGTTAGAGCTTCAATGCTCAAGATTGTCAGTTTACAGGTTTCTGAGACCACTAATGTTCAATTAGTGCTTCTGTTCAAATGAACTGCAAACTAGCCCAAATCTGCTTAAAACCTTCTCTCTCAATGAGAGAAAGCTGCTTCATTCAATGTTTAGTGCAAAACTTTCCAAACTGAAAGATGCTTATGTTTAATGAAATAAAATGTTTTTTGCAATGCAGTGAGACAGTTTTTAATGTGTTAGAAGTTAAATGCACAAAAACTTATGTAGAGCTTCAATGCTCAAGATTGTCAATTTACAGGTTTCTGGGACCACTAATGTTCAAATAGTGCTTCTGTTCAAATGAACTGCAAACTAGCCCAAATCTGCTTAAAATCTTCTCTCTCAACTTAGAGAAAGCTGCTTCATTCAATGTTCAGTGCAAAACTTGCCAAACTGAAAGATGCTAATGTCTTATCAAATATAATGTTTTTACAATGTAGTAAAACAGTTTTTAATGTGTTAGAAGTTATATGCACAAAATCTTATGTTAGAGCTTCAATGCTCAAGATTTTCAGTTTACAGGTTTCTGAGACCACTAATGTTCAAATAGTGCTTCTGTTCAAATGAACTGCAAACTAGCCAAAATCTGCTTAAAACCTTCTCTCTCAATGAGCGAAAGCTGCTTCATTCAATGTTTAGTGCAAAACTTGCCAAACTGAAAGATGCTTATGTCTAATGAAATAAAATGTTTTTTTGCAATGCAGTGAGACAGTTTTTAATGTGTTAGAAGTTAAATGCACAAAAACTTATGTTAGAGCTTCAATGCTCAAGATTGTCAGTATACAGGTTTCTGAGACCACTAATGTTCTGTCATGTCCGCTGTCTGATCACCCCGTTCTTCGGTGTGTGCGTGTTTTTCTGTATATGTCTGCATCTCGTGTGCACATGGTGTTTTGTTTTGGTTTTGATCGTTCGTTTTGCACCTATCTGTGGCGTTCCTCCCTCCCCCTCATCACTACTGTTTCCGCTTCTAATTGTTTGACTCCGCTCACCTGAATTCAATGTCTGTTCATCTCTTGCTCTATTTATTCTCGTCTGTCGCGCCTATCGGTGCCAGATCATTGTCCGTCAATAGTCCCGGTGTAGTCTTTCTGTCTGATCCTGTCAAGCCTTGTTCTGTCGTGCCATTGTTTGCTGCTACTGGTTTTGTTTTGTTTTTTTTCTATTTTTTCCCCTCCCTCATCTCCTAGACCGGGCACCGGCATACTTCTGAAGAATTTTGTTTGCTCCGTCACTGGCTCTCTCGTGGCTTCCTCCCCTCACCGCTCTCTACGCGGCCGCGCCGTTGGGCGCCCCCTGCTGGGCATTTTTGCAAGGACATTGAAGTCTCTTATTTTTTGTTGGACCTTTTTTCCTCATTTCCCGGCCTGTTTTTGTTCGTTGGAGGGAGCTTTTCTTTTGTTTTTTTGAATAAATTGGTCTCGCAATGTAACCTGCATCTGTGTCCAGTTGTGTTCCTGACATGTTCAAATAGTGCTTCTTTTAAAATGAACTGCAAACTAGCCCAAATCTGCTTAAAACCTTCTCTCTCAATGAGAGAAAGCTGCTTCATTCAATGTTTAGTGCAAAACTTGCCAAAATGAAAGATGCTTATGTCTAATGAAATAAAATGTTTTTTTGCAATGCAATGAGACAGTTTCTAATGTGTTAGAAGTTATATTCAGAAAATCTTATGTTAGAGCTTCAATGCTCAAGATTGTCAGTTTACAGGTTTCTGGGACCACTAATGTTCAAATAGTGCTTCTGTTCAAATGAACTGCAAACTACCCCAAATCTGCTTAAAACCTTCTCTCTCAACTTAGAGAAAGCTGCTTCATTCAATGTTCAGTGCAAAACTTGCCAAACTGAAAGATGCTAATGTCTTATCAAATATAATGTATTTACAATGTAGTAAAACAGTTTTTAATGTGTTAGAAGTTATATGCACAAAATCTTATGTTAGAGCTTCAATGCTCAAGATTGTCAGTTTACAGGTTTCTGAGACCACTAATGTTCAAATAGTGCTTCTGTTCAAATGAACTGCAAACTTGTCCAAATCTGCTTAAAACCTTCTCTCTCAACTAGAGAAAGCTGCTTCATTCAATGTTCAGTGCAAAACTTGCCAAACTGAAAGATGCTTATGTCTTATCAAATATAATGTTTTTACAATGCAGTAAAACAGTTTTTAATGTGTTAGAAGTTATATGCACAAAATCTTATGTTAGAGCTTCAATGCTCAAGATTGTCAGTTTACAGGTTTCTGAGACGATTAATGTTCAAATAGTGCTTCTGTTCAAATGAACTGCAAACTAGCCAAAATCTGCTTAAAACCTTCTCTCTCAATGAGAGAAAGCTGCTTCATTCAATGTTCAGTGCAAAACTTGCCAAACTGAAAGATGCTTATGTCTTATTAAATATAATGTTTTTACAATGCAGTAAAACTGTTTTTAATGTGTTAGAAGTTATATGCACAAAATCTTATGTTAGAGCCTCAATGCTCAATATTGTCAGTTTATAGGTTTCTGAGACCACTAATGTTCAAATAGTGCTTCTGTTCAAATGAACTGCAAACTAGTCCAAATCTGCTTAAAAACTTCTCTCTCAACTAGAGAAAGCTGCTTCATTCAATGTTCAGTGCAAAACTTGCCAAACTGAAACATGCTTATGTCTTATCAAATATAATGTTCTTACAATGCAGTAAAACAGTTTTTAATGTGCTAGAAGTTATATGCACAAAATCTTATGTTATGGCTTCAATGCTCAAGATTGTCAGTTTACAGGTTTCTGAGACCACTAATGTTCAAATAGTGCTTCTGTTCAAATGAACTGCAAACTAGCCAAAATCTGCTTAAAACCTTCTCTCTCAATGAGAGAAAGCTGCTTCATTCAATGTTCAGTGCAAAACTTGCCAAACTGAAAGATGCTTATGTCTTATCAAATATAATGTTTTTACAATGTAGTAAAACAGTTTTAAATCTGTGAGAAGTTATATGCACAAAATCTTATGTTAGAGCTTCAATGCTCAAGATTGTCAGTTTACATGTTTCTGAGACCACTAATGTTAATTTATTGCTTCTGTTCAAATGAACTGCAAACTTGCCCAAATCTGCTTAAAACCTTCTCTCTCAACTAGAGAAAGCTGCTTCATTCAATGTTCAGTGCAAAACTTGCCAAACTGAAAGATGCTTATGTCTTATCAAATATAATGGTTTTACAATGCAGTAAAACAGTTTCTAATGTGTTAGAAGTTATATGCACAAAATCTTATGTTAGAGCTTCAATGCTCAAGATTGTCAGTTTACAGGTTTCTGGGACCACTAATGTTCAAATGGTGCTTCTGTTCAAATGAACTGCAAACTAGCCCAAAACTGCTTAAAACCTTCTCTCTCAATGAGAGAAAGCTGCTTCATTCATTGTTTAGTGCAAAACTTGCCAAACTGAAAGATGCTTATGTCTATTGAAATAAAATGTTTTTTTGCAATGCAGTGAGACAGTTTTTAATGTGTTAGAAGTTATATGCACAAAATCTTATGGTAGAGCTTCAATGCTCAAGATTGTCAGTTTACAGGTTTCTGAGACAACTAATGTTCAAATAGTGCTTATGTTCAAATGAACTGCAAACTAGCCCAAATCTGGTTAAAACGTACTCGGTTACTAACGTAACCTCGGTTCTCTCTAGAAGAGGGAACGAGTACTGCGTCTTAGCTAAGACGCTACGGGAAAAGTCTCTTTTCACGAAATACTGAAGCAAAAAATTATCCTTAATTTTGAATTTTTGTAAAGCGCATTTGCAGCAGCACACAGCCATAGGCGAGACGGCTCGCTCGCTCATTGGCTGCTCTGCGGCAACTGCACAGCCTATCGAGCACAGGCTGATGCAACATCAGACCAATAAGGCTTCGCGCCCTTCATGCCACTTCCCGCCGAAACGGGTGTGGCCCAACCCTATAAAAGGAGCTCGAAAAGGCTGACTCACCTGATTTATTTCATCGCCGACGCGAACCAGAGTGAATCGTACGCACGGCAGAGAACGCAGTACTCGTTCCCTCTTCTAGAGAGAACCGAGGTTACGTAAGTAACCGAGTACGTTCTCTTACGAGAGTTCTCTCGTACTGCGTCTTAGCTAAGATGCTACGGGAACCCCATGTAAAGCGCCGTGCGCGCAGGGATCACACACCAATAAACCTGGAAGCAACGCCCAGGATTTACAGTGCACAGTCACCCGAGGGACTCACAGAGATTCCAGGACAGGAGGGGGGGGGGACCCTCCGTCCCATATCTAGCAGCACCCGTAGATGCGGCAATATGACATCACACAGTTGAGGCAAGGCCTGACCAATGTGGCAATGCAGGTCTTATGCAATACTGCCCATATAACAGTCGGCAGCGCATAACGCTCGCGATCTCAGAGTTCCAATCAGGGCCCCGATTCGACTATACCGACAGCAGCCTTGCTGATAAATGTAGACGGCGAGGCCCAACCTGCCGCCATACATATATCCTGCAAGGAGATCCCCGTAGACCACGCCCACGACGAGGCGACGCCCCTTGTGGAGTGTGCTCTGACGCCCATGGGCACTGAAGTCCCCTGGAAGCATAAGCTAACGCTATGGCGTCAACTATCCATCTGGATAGAGTCTGTCTCGAAACAGCCATTCCCTTGGAACGTCCACTGAACGAGACAAACAGCTGCTCAGTCTGTCTAAAGACAGCGGAGCGAGACACATAAGCTCTTAAAGCCCTAACAGGGCAAAGAAAACTCGAGCCTCCATCCTCTCCTGACACCGACAGGGCAGACAGGGCAATAACCTGAGCCCGAAACGGTGTGTTGAGGGATTTCGGCACATTACCGTGCCTAGGTTTGAGTATGACCCTTGAGTCATTAGGCCCAAACTCCAAGCACGACTGGCTCACCGATAGCGCGAGTAGGTCACCCACACGCTTCACTTAAGCGAGAGCCAACAAGAACACTGTCTTGAACGACAGATGCTGGAGGCTAATCGTTTGGATAGGCTCAAAAGGGGGACCCTTCATGGCCTCCAAAACCGTCGCGAGGTCCCATATAGGGACTGACGGGGGTCTGGGAGGATTCAGCCTCCTAGCTCCTCCAAGGAAGCGGATGACCAAATCGTTCCTTCCTATTGACTGACCGAGCGCTGTCTCAGAAAACGCTGCAATGGCCGCCACATAAACTTTGAGCGTGGATGGGGCTCTGCCCTCATCCAACAGCTCCTGTAGGAAGGAGAGAACCTCCGTCACCTCACAACTAAGGGGTGAACATCCCCGAACTGTGCACCAGCTGGAGAACACCAACCATTTCGAGGCATACAGCCGTCGTGTCGACGGAGCTCTAGCCTGAGTGATGGTATTTAGCACTCCAACTGAGAGATCAGCGGGTAACCGTTGAGCGCCCACACATGGAGGGACCACAACTCCGGTTGAGGGTGCCAAATCGAGCCCCTGGCCTGCGAGAGGAGGTCCCTCCTCAACGGCACTGGCCACGGGGCGGTGTCTGCTAACTGCATCAAATCTGGGAACCATGGTTGGTTCTTCCAAAATGATGCTACAAGCAGTATTGAACATCTCGTTTCTCTCACCCGTTCTATCACCTGCGGAAGGAGGGAGACGGGGGGGAAAGCATAAATTGGGCAGCACGACCATCTCCGTGACAGCGCGCTTTCGTTCTTGGAAAAGAACGCGGGGCAGTGAGCTTTTTCGTGGGACGCAAAGAGGTCCACCTCCGCCCTGCCAAATCTCTCCCACAACAGCCGGACTGTTTGCGGGTGTAGAGACCATTCGCCCGTGGGAATGTTGTTTCTGGACAGCCTGTCTGGACCCAGATTCTGTAGCCCAGGTACATGAACTGCCCTCAGCGAGCGCAAGTTGCGCTGAGCCCAAACCAGGAGGCGTTCCGCCAACCTGCACAGGTTTCGGGACCCGAGACCACAGACATGTTATGTAGGACACCACAGACATGTTGTCTGAACGGACTAAGACGTGGTGGCCCTTGATTCGGGGACAAAAGCGCGTCAGCGCGTTCTCCACTGCCAGCATTTCCAGACAGTTGATATGTTGGAGCTTTTCCCGTTCTGACCACAGGCCAAAGGACGGTCTGCCCTCGAGCAGCGCTCCCCATCCCGAAGTGGAGGCGTCCGTCGACACCATCTTCACTTTCGAGGAAGTCCCCAGGCTTACACCTGATTGGTACCAGTCGTTCGCTGTCCAGGGTTTCAGGGCTGTTACGCAACTCTGATTGACCCTGAGACGCAGCCGACCAGATACCCGCGCTTTCAGCCAGAATTGCAGGGGGCGCATGCGGAGCAGGCCCAACTGAAGAACTGGAGATGCTGAGGCCATGAGACCCAGCATCCTCTGAAATTCTCTGAGCGAAACGGTCGCGCCGCAGCGGAGAGAACTCGCTGCACGCTGAAAGCCCAACGCGCGCTGTGGTGACAGCCGCACCGTCATGGAATGTGAGTCCAAAGCTATACCCAAAAACAGTATCGTCTGACTGGGGTTCAGCGAACTCTTCGTCCAGTTGACACTGAGACCGAGTTTCTCGAGGTGATCGAGTAAAATGGCCCCGTGTTCCACGAGCTCCGCTCGTGATTGAGCCAGAATCAGCCAGTCGTCCAAATAGTTCAGCACTCGCATGTCTCTGAGTCTGAGAGGAGCGAGCGCTGCGTCCATGCACCTCGTAAACATATGAGGAGCTACGGACAAGCCGAACGGAAGGACTGTAAACTGGTATGCCTGGCCCTCGAAGGCGAATCTCAAATATCGCCTGTGACTTGATGCTATCTGTATTTAAAAATACGCGTCCTTCAGATCTATTGACATGAACCAGTCTCCTCTGCGAATATGCGTGAGGAGTTTCCTGGTCGTAAGCATTCTGAAACTGTGTTTCACCAATGCCTTGTTAGAAAGTATCTGCTGTATAGCCCCCCCCCCTCGCTTTGAGCTTGAGACACAGGCTCTACAGCCCCTTTGCTCAACAGTTTTGGTATTTCGGCCCGAAGTATGTGTGCTACTTCTGTTTTGACCGCAGTTTCAACGCGCGCTACAAAGCGCGGAGGGCGTCGAAAAAACTGTAGCGAGTAGCCTCCCTTTATAATGTCTAGCGCCCAATCCGGAACCCCTGACCATGCATCTGCATGAACGGCTAGGGGTTGGATGCGAAGCGCTCTGTTGCTGGGAAACGGCAGCGCTTCGATGCGCTCTAACATGGGCGTTAAGCCTGTGACATTTGAGGCGGGGAGCGCGCTGATCACAGCGGGCAGATCGCTCGGCCTCGACCCCCCCGAGTGGGTCGAGTGAGGGAGGGCTGAGCGGGTCCCGTGGGACTCGTGCTGTCTGTGAGTAATTGTGGGCTGTAAGCGTGCACATTTACTGCTTTAGACTCGCTGTCTGCCTGGGCAGAACGAACGTGCACGGGTTTCGTTTTTACAGAAACCACATGACGCGTGTGACATAGTGTTTGTGGGCACTGAGGAGTGGGCACGTTTACTATGCAGTGCGCGCGATCGACTTGAGTCGCTTTTATGGGAGCGAGCCCTGTGTGAAGGGCTGTGCTTATATGTGGAGATGGGCACTGAGCAGTGAGCATCGTCACTACATTTATAGCACCATCGGCCGTGGCCGGGACACCAGAAATTATACCCTTTTCGGGAAATATCTGGGTAGCCGTGATAACGGTTTTTGTGTGCAGGCAAGCGGGCAACCGTACAGGCTTGCGCATTGCAAAAGATGCTGAAACAGTCACAATCCCTGGAACTGAAACAGCGGCGCGCTTGGGTGAGAGTTCGGCCGCGGCGACTCGTACACCGAAGCTTTCCTAGGATGGCTAGGATGTTAGAGCTTCAATGCTCAAGATTGTCAGTTTACAGGTTTCTGAGACCACTAATGTTGAAATAGTGCTTCTGTTCAAAAGAGCTGCAAATTAGCCCAAATCTGCTTAAAACCTTCTCTCTCAATGAGAGAAAGCTGCTTCATTCAATTTTTAGTGCAAAACTTACCAGATTGAAAGATGATTATGTCTAATGAAATAAAATATTTTTTGCAATGCAGTAAGTTTTTAATGTGTTAGAAGTTAAATGCACAAAAACTTATGTTAGAGCTTCAATGCTCAAGATTGTCAGTTTACAGGTTTCTGAGACCACTAATGTTGAAATAGTGCTTCTGTTCAAATGAGCTGCAAATTAGCCCAAATCTGCTTAAAACCTTCTCTCTCAATGAGAGAAAGCTGCTTCATTCATTGTTTAGTGCAAAATTTGCCAAACTGAAAGATGCTTATATCTAATGAAATAAAATGTTTTTTTTTTTTTTGCAATGCAGTGAGACAGTTTCTAAAGTGTTAGAAGTTATATGCACAAAATCTTATGTTAGAGCTCAATGCTCAAGATTGTCAGTTTACTGGTTTCTGAGACCACTAATGTTGAAATAGTGCTTCTGTTCAAATGAGCTGCAAATTAGCCCAAATCTGCTTAAAACCTTCTCTCTCAATGAGAGAAAGCTGCTTCATTCATTGTTTAGTGCAAAACTTGCCAAACTGAAAGATGCTTATGTCTAATGAAATAAAATGTTTTTGCAATGCAGTGAGACAGTTTTTAATGTGTTAGAAGTTATATGCACAAAATCTTATGTTAGAGCTTCAATGCTCAAGATTGTCAGTTTACAGGTTTCTGAGACCACTAATGTTCAAACAGTGCTTCTGTTCAAATGAACTGCAAACTAGCCCAAATCTGGTTAAAACCTTCTCTCTCAATGAGAGAAAGCTGCTACATTCAATGTTTAGTGCAAAACTTGCCAAACTGAAAGATGCTTATGTCTAATGAAATAAAAGTTTTTGCAATGCAGTAAAACTGTTTTTAATATGTTACAAGTTATATGCACAAAATCTTATGTTAGAGCTTCAATGCTCAAGATTGTCAGTTTACAGGTTTCTAAGACCACTAATGTTCAAATAGTGCTTCTGTTCAAATGAACTGCAAACTAGCCAAAATCTGCTTAAAACCTTCTCTCTCAACTAGATAAAGCTGCTTCATTCAATGTTCAGTGCAAAACTTGCCAAACTGAAAGATGCTTATGTCTTATCAAATATAATGTTTTTACAATGCAGTAAAACAGTTTTTAATGTGTGAGAAGTTATATGCACAAAATCGTCTCGGGCTACTTGACTGTAACCCTGTTCCCTGAAAAAGCGGGAACGAGATGCTGCGCTCAATAGCTCTAATGAGAACATTCTTTGTTCGACCGGTTGTGAAGCACGTGTGTCAAACACGCCAAGAATTGACTTAACCTCGGCAGGTGACGTCACTGATAACGTGCACCTGCAGGTTATAAATAGACGTGAAACGGAAACATCCTCAGGTTACCCCTTTGTCTGAAGAGACGTCCGGACACGTCGACAGTGCGGCATTGAGGCGCAGCATCTCGTTCCCGCTTTTTCAGGGAACAGGGTTACAGTCAAGTAACCCGAGACGTTCCCTTTCAAAAGCTACTCTCGATGCTGCGCTCAATAACGCTAATGGGAACGAGAATACCAACGCCGCCGCACTGTAAGTGTCTGGACCCCAAGGTTGTGTAGTGTGTGTGCACAAACATCGAAGAGGTCTCAGACATGACTCATGTGGATGTGGACTCAAGGGCATGGAAGCCCGGAGTAGCATTGACATCCAAACTTTAGAATCTGACAAATGTCTGCGGAAAGGGCCAACCTGCCGCATCACACACTTGCTGCAAGGGCGCACCTTTTGCTCAAGCCATTGAAGATGCAACCCAACTGGTTGAATGGGCACTAACTCCTAGAGGCGAAGTTTGACCATGCGCCTCGTAGGCTAGGGCAATAGCAACCATCACCCAATGTGACACTGTTTGCCTGGTGGCAGCCGCATCCCTGACTGCGGCCCCCATGGCATATGAAAAGCTGCTCTGACTTATGCCACTGGCTAGTGCGGTGGAAGTAAATCTGAAGAGCACATACTGGACACAGTAAGTGAAGTCTCTTCTGCTCCGGTGTTGTAAATGGCGGAGGACAGAAGACTTTGGAAATTAGTAGGATGGACATCCAAACTATAGAACCTGACAAATGTGTGCGGAGAGGACCAACCTGCCGCATCACACACTTGAGCAGGAACATCCCTCACCCAATGTGAAACTGTTTGCCTGGAGGCAGCCGCCCCCCCCGTTTGGGGCCCCCATGGCATATGAAAAGTTGCTCTGACTTATGCTACTGGCTAGTGCGGTGGACGTAAGTCTGAAGAGCACGTACTGGACACAGTAAGTGAAGTCTTTGCTGCTCCGGTGTCGTGAATGGCGGAGGACAGAAAGCTTCGAGAATGACCGGATGTATGGTCGAGAAAGGAACTTTTGGAAGATAGTTAGGGTGAGGATGCAAAATAGCTTTGACTCGCCTAGGGGCAAAATCCGAACAAGATGGCAGGACTGACAAAGCCTGTAAATCCTGAATTCTCCTTAGAGAGGTAATGCCCATAAGAAAAACCATCTTTAGAGTCAGAAGACTGGCAGGCGCTGATTCTAATGGTTCGAAAGGGGTGCCAGCCAGCCCCTCGAGCACTACGGCTAAATCCCCTGAAGGGGCCGTAGCTCTAGTGGGTGCCTCAACCTCTGAGCCCCATGGATGAAGTGGGCGACTAGAGGGTGCTTTCCCACAGAAACCCAGTCAATCATAACATGGCAAGCCAAACTAGCGGCCATGTAAGTTCTGAGAGTACTAGGGCATGTGCCTGAGGACAATTTCTCTTGCAGGAACTCCAGTACTGAAACAATTTGGCAGTGAGCTAGGTCTGCATGGTGTGTCATGCACCAGCCCTCAAAAACACTCCATATGAGGGCATAAGTTCTTTTAGTGGAGGGAGTCCTAGCACTTAGAATAGTCTCTACTGTGGCTGGAAGGCCAGCATCTCTAGTTGGTCCCCCTCAGGGGCCAGACGTGAAGGTTCCAGAGCTCAGGCCGGGGATGAAGTACTGTCCCCTGTGCCTGAGAGAAGATCTCTCCTGACTGGAATCGCCCATGGCGAGCCATCGAGGAGGGATATTAGATCTGAGAACCAAACTCCGGTCGGCCAACGGGGCACTATCAGTAATAGGCGAGACCCCTGCCGACGGAGCTTGGCCAGGACTCCCGGGAGCAGAGCAATCGGAGGAAAGGCGTAAAGTCTGGGCCACGCATGGGCCATAGCGTCCAGACCCAGGGGAGCTGGATGAGTCAGAGAGATGTAGAGGGGACATTGTGCCATCTCTTGTGAAGCACAGAGGTCCACTTCTGCTACTTGAAATCTTTCCCAGATTTGACTGCTTAGGGGTGGAGTTTCCATTTCCCGCCTTTCAAAGCTTGTCTGGACAGCAAGTCTGCTCCCACATTCATGTGCCCAGGAATGTAAATCGCCCTGAGGGACAGGAACTTGTCCTGTGCCCAAAGCAGAACCTGGTGCGCTAACTCGTTCGAGCGGCGCGACTGCAGTCCGCTCTGGCGATTTATTTAAGAGACTACAGATGTGTTGTCCACCCGCACTAGGGCATGGTAGCCTCTCAACTGCTGGAGGAAGTATTTCAGGGCCAGAAATACAGTCTTCATTTCGAGGCAATTGATGTGCCAATTCGAGAAGATGACCTCTCCAGATCCCTTGGGCTGGACAGCCAACTAAGGCCGCTCCCCAGCCCATGAGGGAAACGTCTGTCATTAGCATCTTGCGATGACAACACGGACCTAGAGTGGGACCCAAAGTCAGAGACCGGGGTCTGAACCACATAGATAGGGTACGAAGCCCCTGGCGCGTAACCCTTAATTGCCACTGGGGATTGGCCCTTGGATGAAATCCCCTGGCTCTGAGTCACAACTGAAACCATCTCATGTGCAGGAGGCCCAAAGGTATCACCGTGGATGCAGCTGCCATGAGACCTAAAACCTTCTGAAAGTGATGAACAGTGACTTTCTGGCCTAGCTTGATGTTCTTTAGGGTGTTTAGAATAAATTTGATGCATGCAGGAGACAGCTGTGCCTGCATTATGATCGAGTTCCATACCACACCCAAATACGTTGTCCTCTGAGCCGGAGAGACAACGTTTTTCTTGCCTTTGAGTCTCAACCCCAGAGATTCGAGATGAGCTAGGACAACATGCTGATGTCGAAGCGCAAGCTCTTGATACTGGGTAAGATTCAGCCAGTCGTTTATATACATTTTAAATGTGGATGCCCTGGAGTCGTAGAGGAGCCAGAGCTGCATCCATGAATTTCGTATAAGTGCGGGATAACAAAGCTAGGCCGAATGGAAGAACCTGACACTGGTAAGCTTCGCCTCCGAAAGCGAACCTCAGGAACCTCCTGAGTTGTGGCAATATTTCAAAATGAAAATACACGTCCATAGATCTGTGATTGGACGCAGCCCCCCGTCTTTCTTGGGAATCAAGAAATACAGCCTGTAGTAGTCTGACTCTCTGTCTGGCAGGGGAACACATTCTATGGCCCCTTTGACCAGCAGAGTCTGCGATTCCTGTGTCAACAGATATGCACGTGCCGGTTTCACAGAGGTGGAGACCACGCTGTTGAAACGCAGAAGACAATGTGCAAACTGAATCCTGTAGCCCTTCACTACAGTTCTTTCGACTCATGGGGAGATATTTGGCAGTAGCTTCCACGCTGCCAGCTTCTCCAAAAAGAGCACTTAATTGTGACACTTTGTTTGTTGTGTGTGGGGGGGGGATTAAGATATCTGGTGTCCTGAAACGTGGCAGGAAGCAACAGAGCATGTATCATTTTACTGGAGGCCACTGCCCCCCGAAACACCGGTGGTGGCGGAGGTTGTTCAGTGATCCCCTAAGGGTGCCAGGGAGGAGCCTTATACTTCTGATAGAATTTTCCAGGGCCCTCCCTGAGGGGACACACCCTTTGTCCTGGGCACAGCTTAAGGCCCTTGCTTTGGTCGTCATGACCGTACTTTAGTCCAGCTCCATCAGCAGCTGCCAAGTGTTACAAGCTACTCCCCAGTCTTATGAGGGGGCGCACAACTCGCCACACTCTCTGTTTGAACCTACTACCCCAGAGGAGCTGGATCGAGTCGGGACTGTTTATTTATTTACTTTTTGACAGCCCCGACACTTGAGCACAGTGAGTGAGAAACATATTAAAAGTCTCCTCCTGGCACTCAGACTTATTTATTTATTTTTTAATCAGCCTGATACCCCTGCAGAACCTATGGTGTGCAGGGCAGTACTAGTCTGACCCACAGCATGAAATGTGTTCCATCCTTGGCAGGAAACAATTGCTGTCCTTTCATATATATATATTTTATATATATTTTTATTCATCATCATAATCATCATCATTTTCATCATCATTTATTCATATTTTTATTTAAATAATGTTGCTCCAATAGGGGAGAGATAGCAGCTAGCGTCTCTCGCACCTTTGAAATCATAATATACAAAATCTAATTTTAAGGCTTAAATCTGGTCACTGCTCGAGTCACCACCTAGTAACTCCTCATGTGCTTATAATCGCGAGAGGAGCGCTAGGAGAGCACTCTCAATGTCCATTTCAACAGAAGCTAGAACTACAGCAGCCTCTGCCCAATCCGAAGAAGTGCTTGGGCACGCTTCGGAGCTGGGCGCGAGAACCGTCTGATCCTCGTGAGAGCAAAGAGCATTGCGCGGATAGGAAGTGAACCGCGGTGCTTACAACTGCCACTCTAGAATGCAAAAGCAGCCTTTTTTTTTAAACAAGAAACATGCGATTTGTTTTCAGAGATCGGCCATGGAGAGCGAGGCACACATCTCATATGGAATCAGCAAGAATAGTAGACCTTTCTTTCTCCCTTTTTTCTTTTTATAACTCTCAAAATACTTTCTTTTAAACTAATACTTTCATCAGCGTGACACACACACACACAATGCGGTCTCTGAAGACAAAGAAACCTGAGGATGTTTCCGTTTCACGTCTATTTATAACCTGCAGGTGCACGTTATCAGTGACGTCACAACTGGTCGAACAAAGAATGTTCTCATTAGCGCTATTGAGCGCAGCACCGAGAGTAGCTTTTGAAAGGGAACTTATGTTAGAGCTTCAATGCTCAAGATTGTCAGTTTACAGGTTTCTGAGACCACTAATGTTAAAAATAGTGCTTCTGTTCAAATGAACAGCAAACTAGCCCAAATCTGCTTAAAACCTTCTCTCTCAATGAGAGAAAGCTGCTTCATTCAATGTTTAGTGCAAAACTTGCCAAACTGAAAGATGCTTATGTCTTATCAAATATAATGTTTTTACAATGCAGTAAAACAGTTTTTAATGTGTTAGAAGTTGCACACATATGCACAAAATCTTATGTTAGTGGTTCTGGTGAAAAGAATCTAAAACAAGCCCACATATGCAGTTTTGCAGTTAACATTGTAAAATGCTAAATTCTCTTAATGAGAGAGAAGCTGTGTTGCATATGTGGGCTTATATTAGCTTTGTTTCACCAGAACCACTAACTAAACATTCGTGCTCTCAGTAGCTCTATACTGACAATCCTGAGCACTGAAGTTGTCACATAAGTTTATGTGCATAGAACCACTAACTAAACAGTAGTGCTCTCAAAAGCTCTATACTGACAATCCTGAGCACTGAAGCTGTAACATAAGTTTATGTGCATAGAACATGTAACACATTAAAAACTGTTTTTCTGCATTGCAAAAAACACATTAAGCTGTATTGCATATGTGGGCTTGTTTTAGCATCATTTCACGAGAACCACTAACTAAACAGTAGTGCTTTCAGTAGCTCTATACTGACAATCCTGAGCACTGAAGCTGTAACATAAGTTTATGTGCATAGAACATGTAACACATTAAAAACTGTTTTTCTGCATTGCAAAAAACACATTAAGCTGTATTGCATATGTGGGCTTGTTTTAGCATCATTTCACGAGAACCACTAACTAAACAGTAGTGCTTTCAGTAGCTCTATACTGACAATCCTGAGCATTGAAGCTGTAACATAAGTTTATGTGCATAGAACATGTAACACATTATAAACTGTGTTTCTTCATTGCAAAAAGCACATTAGTTCATTAGTCAGAGAGATCTTTCATGTTGGAAAGTTTTGTTGTTAACATTGTAAAAAGTTACACTCTCTCACTGAGAAATAAGCTGTATTGCATATGTGGGCTTGTTTTAGCATCGTTTCACCAGAACCACTAACTAAATATTAGTGCTCTCAGTAGCTCTATACTGACAATCCTGAGCACTGAAGCTGTAACATAAGTTTATGTGCATAGAACATGTAACACAATAAAATTGTGTTTCTTCATTGCAAAAAGCACATTAGTTCATTAGTCAGAGAGATCTTTCACGTTGGCAAGTTTTGCAGCTAACATTGTAAAAAGCTACATGCTCTCACTGCAATATAAGCTGTATTGCATATGTTGGCTTGTTTTAGCATCGTTTCACCAGAACCACTAACTAAACAGTAGTGCTCGCAGTAGCTCTATAATGACAATCCTGAGCACTGAAGTTGTAACATAAGTTTATTTGCATAGAACATGTAACACATTAAAAACTGTGTTTCTTCATTGCAAAAAGCACATTAGTTCATTAGTCAGAGAGATCTTTCATGTTGGCATGTTTTGCAGTTAACATTGTAAAAAGCTACATTCTCTCACTGAGAGATAAGCTGTATTGCATATGTGGGCTTGTTTTAGCATCGTTTCACCAGAACCACTAACTAAACATTAGTGCTCTCAGTAGCTCTATACTGACAATCCTGAGCACTGAAGCTGTAACATAAGTTCATGTGCATAGAACATGTAACACATTAAAAACTGTTCCTTTTCAGGAACTCGAGCTGCGTCGAGCACTTTGGGGAACGTCCCTGACCAGACCGACTCTGAATATCGTGTGCAATCTTTCCATCGGAAAGGCGTGACGTCACGGGCGGGGTGACGTAGCGATCAGGAAGCTATAAAAGCACGTGCCATGCAGCTGGCTTCAGCTTCGCGTCTGTCAGCAAGCGCTCTGTGTGTGCATGTCAAAAGTCTGTCCCGTTGGTCCTATTTATTGTTGTCTGTCCCTTAGCCATTAAAAGATCGCTAAAACAGCTCAATATGCCTAAAGTAAAGCAAAAGACCAAACATATTAAGGGCGATTCCAAGCCACGTTATAGATTGTGTGTTCCTCCCTGCCCTCGCTACATCACGAGTTGGGATACACACAGATTATGCGTGGCTTGCTTGGGATCGAAGCAGGCTGAGTCGGCTCTCGAGGGGGCCGACTGCCCGCATTGTGAACGATTGCCAATGCGTACACTTCGGTCCCGGAGGGCTCTCTTCGAGGAGGGAGCCTTCACCAGCGTTCCCCGCGGTGCTGGCCCCGCTTCTGCCGAGGCAGAACGGCTGCTGCACTCGTGGGGTTCGCAGGTGGATCTGTCAGAGGGAATGGAGACGGGCCAGTCCTTATCTCCTTCCTCATCTGCCAGATCCGGCGCCCAAACCCTGGGTTCGGAAGCACGCTCATCGGTTTCTTCCCCCCAGGGTGAGGGATCAACTCTTTACCTCTCTTCCTCCGAGTAGGTCGATGTGGAGACAGTTGCTGGGGATTCGCCACCCCTGTCGCCCCAGTATGAGGAGCTTTTGGAGGTGGTTACATGTGCAGTAGATAAATTAAAAATCGAATGGCCTGCTAAAAAACATTCTGAGCCGCAGAGAAGCAAACTAGATGAACGCTTTCTGCGGCCGAGGCAACCACCTCCACGTCGGAGCCTACCTTATTTTCCCGATCTCCACGATGAGATATCGAGATCGTGGAATCATCCCTATTCGACCCGCCTCTTTGGCCCTGATTCACTTTATTATGGCAACGTGATGGGGCTGGGAGAGCGGGGTTATAGAGCGATGCCACGGGTGGAACAGATGCTCGCGGGCTATCTGTCGCCCGGCTCGGCATCGTCTCTAAAGGCTCTGACATTGCCCACTAAGCCTCTTCGAGTTACATCATCGCTAGTGGGCAAAGGTTATGTGGCAGCAGATCAGGCTGGGGCTTGCTTTCATACTATGGCAGTCCTACAAGCGTATCAAGCTGACCTGCTGGGAGATATCGATGAGGGAGAGGGGATTAAGTCTGAAGATGTTGAAGAACTTAGAATTTCCTCATACCGGGAAGCGCAGAGACAGAGTGTCGCCGCTCGTGCTCCCCCACGATGGGACCGAGGGCCTCAGCGACGCTCTGAGTCGGGGGCTTCCAGGGCTAAGCCCGTTTTAAGATCTGTTATCGAAGCCCGGAAGTCCTCGACAAAAAGATCCTGATGCCAGGATCCAGAGGGTAGCCCCTACTGGGGTAGAGCGCGGTCCACCTCATTATACGGTGCCCGCCTCACCTCAGTGCCCTCAGGAGGTCGGTCTGCCAACCCTGCCAGAGTTTCAGGGCGCAGTGGCCTCCAGCGAGCGCTGCTCCCAGTTACTTCCACCCGCGAGCGTAGCGGAGCTGGGATGCTCGCCGCCCCTTTGGGGGCCTCTTACACCAGAGGTCAGAGATTCCCTTAGTAGATTATTTAGCAGCGTGGAAACTACTGCCAAATGTATCTCATTGGGTCCTGCGTACAATAGAAAAAGGCTACTGCATTCAGTTCGGTCATCCACCACCAAAATTCAACGGGGTTACACCGACAGTAGTCGGCCACCGCCAGGCTCTGGTTTTGGAACAAGAAGTGAATACCCTATTAAGGAAGGAGGCCATCGAGGTGGTCCCTCCTCTAGACAGGGAATCCGGGTTTTGAAGCCAGTATTTCATAGTTCCAAAGAAGGATGGGGGGCTGCGTCCGATCTTAGACTTACGTCACCTGAACCGCTCAGTTATGCCACTGAAGTTCAAAATGCTCACTGTCAAGCAGGTTGTAGCTCAAATCCGATCCGAGGACTGGTTTGTCACAATAGATCTCAAAGACGCATACTTCCACATATCCATCCTTCCACAACACAGGAAGTTTCTGAGGTTCGCTTTCGGGGGCAAAGCTTATCAATATCGAGTACTTCCCTTTGGCCTCGCACTCTCACCCCGCACATTCACGAAATGTGTAGATGCGGCTCTGGTATCCCTCCGAATTCAGGGCATCCGCATTCTAAATTATATCGACGATTTGTTGATCCTAGCTCAATCAGAGCAGATGGCGGTTCGACATCGAGATGTCATTCTCGCACACATGGGGGAGCTGGGTTTGAGACTAAACGCCAAGAAGAGTGTACTTTCTCCAGTTCAGAGAACCATCTATCTAGGCGTAGTGTGGAATTCGACCCCGATGCAGGCACGTTTGTCTCCTGCTCGGATCGAGTCGATCCTCACATCAGTCGAGAGAGTCAAAGAAGGCCAGTCACTCACTGTCAAACAATTCCAGAGATTGTTAGGGCTGATGGCAGCTGCGTCCAATGTGATACCTTTTGGCCTGCTGCACATGAGACCCCTATAGTGGTGGCTCAAGTCCAAGGGCTTTTCCCCGAGGGGAAATCCACTTCGAGTTATCAAGGTCACGCGGCGATGCCTTCATGCCTTAGACATGTGGAAGAAACCTTGGTTCTTGAATCAGGGCCCGGTGCTGGGAGCTCCTTGTCGGCGTGTAATGCTAGCGACAGACGGGTCCCTCACCAGTTGGGGTGCGGTCATGAGTGGCCACCCTGCCCGTGGTTTGTGGAGTGGTCGCCATCTGACATGGCACATCAATTGCCTAGAGATGCTAGCAGTCTATCGAGCATTGAAATATTTCCTCCCAGACCTGAGAGGTCACCATGTGTTGGTGCGCACCGACAACACATCAGTGGTCTCTTATATCAATCACCAGGGGGGTCTGCATTCACGCCCCTTGTACAAGCTGGCACACCAGATCCTTCTGTGGTCCCAGGGCAAACTCCTCTCGCTCAGAGTAGTGTATATTCCTGGGAGATTGAATGTGGGAGCAGACATACTGTCGAGGCAGGGGCCGAGGCCCGGGGAATGGATGCTTCACCCCGAGGTGGTGAAGCAGATATGGAGAGTATTTGGCACAGCCCAGGTGGACCTCTTTGCGACTCAGGAGACATCGCAATGTCCCCTCTGGTTCTCTCTAGTTCATCCAGCTCCTCTGGGACTGGACGCTATGGTACAGACCTGGCCGAGGCTTCGTCTGTACGCATTTCCCCCTATCGCTCTGCTCCCGGGAGTTCTGGCGAGAGTACGACGGGACGGGGTCCGTCTGTTATTAGTAGCCCCGTTCTGGCCGGGCTGAGTATGGTTCGCAGATCTAGTCTCGCTCCTCGATGGCTCTCCGTGGGAGATACCGATCAGGACAGACCTACTCTCACATGCGCAGGGCACGATAATTCACCCTCGCCCGAGGTTGTGGAAGCTGTGGGTGTGGCCCCTGGGGGGGCAGAACTGTTAGCAGCTGGTCTCTCAACCGAGTTTGTTGAGACCCTCCTCCAATCCAGAGCTCCCTCTACGAGGAAACTGTACGCCCTTAAGTGGAAACTCTTCACTTCATGGTGCAGAGACCGCCAGCTTGACCCTGTTAACTGCCCAGTTGGTACAGTTCTGGAGTTTCTACAAGCCAGGCTCTCTGAGGGGTTAACCCACTCCACCTTAAAGGTGTACGTGGCGGCCATAGCTGCTTTCCATGTCCCCTTCAATGATTAGTCAGTGGGTAGACACCCCCTAGTTACACGTTTCCTCCGCGGTGCGCTGAGGCTGAGACCTCCAGTACAATCCCGTGTTCCCCCCTGGGATTTGGTTGTGGTTCTAGAGGCTCTTTGTAAAGCTCCCTTCGAGCCAATACAAGATATCTCAGATAGACATCTGACACTTGTTACTGGCTATCACCTCTCTAAAGAGAGTTGGAGATCTTCAGACCCTTTCGGTGGCCCCTACCTACCTAGACTTTGCCCCTGGTATGGCCAAAGCATTTTTATACCCTCGAGCGGGTTATGTTCCGAAGGTTCCCTCTGTTACACCACAACCTATCGTACTGCAGGCCTTTTGTCCTCCTCCCTTTCGGGAGCCAGACCAGGAAAAGCTAAATTGTATGTGTCCAGTGCGAGCACTAGACGCATACGTCCACAGAGCTGCCCAGTGGAGAAAATCCGACCAATTGCTTGTTTGCTACGGTCCTTCTAAAAAGGGTTCTCCTGCCACCAAGCAGACCCTAGGCTCACTCAACTCGGGGTGTGGCGGCCTCTAAGGCCTTTTCAGCAGGTGTGTCCCTCTTGGACATCTGCAACGCTGCGGGGTGGTCCACGCCCTCTACATTTGTCAGATTCTACAACCTTGATATGCGAGCCACTCCGGGCTCTTCTGTTCTCTCACCTTAGCTGTGCTCTTCGGATACACACTAGGCAGGGATTTGGAAGTCTGGCAGCGTGGGCACATCGTTCCCCCAAAGTGCTCGACGCAGCTCAAGTTCCTGAAAAGGAACGTCTCAAGGTTACGTATGTAACCCTAGTTCCTTGAAGGAACGAGACGCTGCTTCGCAGAGCCATACTCCCGGCACCCCTGCCGGCGCTTGCTTCCCTACTCGAAGTTGAAGCCAGCTGCAAGGCACGTGCTTTTATAGCTTCCTGGTCGCTACGTCACCCCGCCCGTGACGTCAAGCCTTTCCGATGGACAGATTGCACACGATATTCAGAGTCGTTCTCGTCAGGGACGTTCCCCAAAGCGCTCGATGCAGCGTCTCGTTCCTTCAAGGAACTAGGGTTACATACGTAACCTTGAGACGTTTTTTTGCATTGCAAAAAACACATTAGTTCATTAGTCAGAGAGATCTTTCATGTTGGCAAGTTTTGCAGTTAACACTATAAAAAGCTACATTCTCTCACTGAGATATAAGCTAAATTGCTTATGTGGGCTTGTTTTAGCATCATTTCACCAGAACCACTAACTAAACATTAGTGCTCTCAGTAGCTCTATAATGACAATCCTGGGCACTGTAGCTGTAACATAAGTTTAAGGGCATAGAACATGTAACACATTATAAACAGTTTTCTGCATTGCAAAAAACACATTAGTTCATTAGTCAGAGAGATCTTTCATGTTGGCAAGTTTTGCAGTTAACATTGTAAAAAGCTACATTATCTAACTGTGATACAAGCTGTATTGCATATGTGGGCTTGTTTTAGCATCGTTTCACCAGAACCACTAACTAAACATTAGTGCTCCCAGTAGCTCTATACTGACAATCCTGAGCACTGAAGCTGTAACATAAGTTTATGTGCATAGAACATGTAACATATTAAAAACTGTGTTTCTTCATTGCAAAAAGCACATTAGTTAATTAGTCAGAGAGATCTTTCATGTTGGCAAGTTTTGCAGTTAACATTGTAAAAAGCTACATTCTCTCACTGAGAGATAAGCTGTATTGCATATGTGGACTTGTTTTAGCATCGTTTCACCAGAACCACTAACTAAATATTAGTGCTCCCAGTAGCTCTATACTGACAATCCTGAGCACTGAAGCTGTAACATAAGTTTATGTGCATAGAACATGTAACATATTAAAAACTGTGTTTCTTCATTGCAAAAAGCACATTAGTTAATTAGTCAGAGAGATCTTTCATGTTGGCAAGTTTTGCAGTTAACATTGTTAAAAGCTACATTCTCTCACTGAGAGATAAGCTGTATTGTATATGTGGGCTTGTTTTAGCTTCGTTTCACCAGAACCACTAACTAAACATTAGTGCTCTCAGAAGCTCTATACTGACAATCCTGAGCACTGAAGCTGTAACATAAGTTTATGTGCATAGAACATGTAACACATTAAAAACTGTTTTTCTGCATTGCAAAAAACACATTAGTTCATTAGTCAGAGAGATCTTTCATGTTGGCAAGTTTTGCAGTTAACATTGTAAAAAGCTACATTCTCTCGCTGAGAGATAGGCTGTATTGCATATGTGGGCTTGTTTGAGTATCGTTTCACCAGAACCACTAACTAAACATTAGTGCTTTCAGTAGCTCTATACTGACAATCCTGAGCACTGAAGCTGTAACATAAGTTTATGTGCATAGAACATGTAACACATTAAAAACTGTATTTATGCATTGCAAAAAACACATTAGTTCTTTAGTAAGAGAGATCTTTCATGTTGGCAAGTTTTGCAGTTAACATTGTAAAAAGCTACATTCTCTCACTGAGAGATAAGCCTTATTGCATATGTGGGCTTGTTTTAGCATCATTTCACCAGAACCACTAACTAAACATTAGTGCTCTCAGTAGCTCTATACTGACAATCCTGAGCACTGAAGCTGTAACATAAGTTTATGTGCTTAGAACATGTAACACATTAAAAACAGTTTTTCTGCATTGCAAAAAACACATTACTTCTTAAGTCAGAGAGATCTGGCACCCGATTGTTGTGGCGAATCAAAGTGCCATGTCGGCGGAGGTCCAGGATCGGGCGATGGGTAAGGTGGTCTGGACAGGCAGCCGAGACAGTGCTAGGAGGGCTGTGTCGATTGGGGTGATGTCAATCATCTGACCCCCCCCTTCTCAATGCTCAGTTCCAATTCAGGTTCCAGAGTGAGATTGTGGTCCTTGAAGAAAGCTGGAATTTCTTCCTCTGATTGGTACTCTTCACTTGAAAGGTGGTACAGCGCCAGGTCCCCGAGGTGGTGGATGGCATCTTTGGGCACCTGATTCCACATACTCTGGTTGGACAGTCTGACACGGGTGGCAGTGTCATGCTGGTCATAGGTCAGTGTGGCAGTACGGATGGGCGTTTTGACAAGCCACTGATTTCCCACAATCTCTGCTTGAGTTTCTGTTACTTGTGTGCGAGGCTTGGCCTCAGCCGGGAAGAGTGTCTCACTCTGTATGGGTTGTAACCCGCAGATTCCTTCAGTGTTGTCTCGGAGGAAGGGCTTGCTGTGGCAGAGATAATGAATGTCTTTGGTCAGGGTACACATACGCGGATTTGGGGCCAGGTATAACGGTGGGTTACTGTCGTGGTAGGCTGCCACAACTGCCACACCCGATCTGGGCACACCGTGCCTCAACATTGCATTCTTAAAGAGCCATTGACCATGTGGCTTTGGGGCGTTGGTCCTCTGTACGGATGCGTTGGCTGTTGGGGGCCATTAAAGATTAGAGGCACATCTCTGTGATCACTTTCCAGGTTCTGTTGTGACTGGAGAATCGCTGGATGGTTCAGGAAGTGCAGAAAAGGCTCTTTTTGAGCCTTCAGATGAAACTCCTTGGGATGAGGGTAAATCAGCCATGGCAAAAAATGCAGATGCCATGTAAGGTGGTCTTGAGTCAGTCCACATAGTTAGCATTAGCTATGCATCATTGTCTCTTGTGAAGAGCAGCTTTAGCATTGGCAGTTGTCTTTCAGAAAAGAGGGTGTTGCTCAAAGTTGGGCTGGCTTCCCTCCATTCCCTTGAAGGTGTGTGGTTGAGGGTTTGGTCACGCTGTCTGTTGAGCTGAACAGCGACCCCTTTTTGTATATGCTGGGACTGCAGTCTCATATAATCACAATAGTTGACAGAGCTTCTGAAGGGGGTTGCGATGTCTGCAAGAAACAGGAAGTAGCAGGCTGAGCTTTGGTTATTTCACTTCAGGTTAAAACACAGGTGTCCTTGACAGTCACCATGGTTGACAACAAGACCTCATAGGGAAGCTCAAGCACTTGCTTGTGAATGCAGGTCTAGGTGTTTGATGCCTGCTTTGAAGGGTGTGAGGCTCAAGGCCATATTCTCATGGCTGGCTGTGAGATTTTCTTGTGACCTCTGTGACCTGACAGTCTGTCTGGTGAACTTTTTGGCTGAAGTGGCAGGGATTTTCCACTTCAGCCTTGAGTTTCAGCTGTCTCAAGTTCAGCAAAAGGTCAATGTGATCCAGCAGCTCTTTATCAATGAGAAGGTGGTATGCGTGTATGACATGTTCAGTGCACACCTTTGGGGCCTTAAGAGTTCAGTTCTGTTTCTGAGCTTCATTGTGGGGTTTATCAAAGAGTTAGAGGTGACATAAAAGTTGGGTTTACTTCAGTGTCACCAGGGCTCCAAGTCTCGTCTTGTTTTCCAACATTATTTTTCCTGGTTAACCCCCTTTTCGATTGGGTTCCACAGGAGTCTTACCAGATACCAGGTTTGTGTGGTGAGCGGTATGCTGACAGGTGTTGGATTAGCCTGGATGTGCAGCCATCAGCTGAAGTGGCTGGGTGATGCAATTACTTGATGATGGAATGGCTGGCCCTGTGGTCAGTGGCAGGTTAGCAAGGATCTGGGTCGTGGGCTGGCCTGACCTTGAGACTGAGTTCTTGTGACCAGCTGAGATGTCAAGCCTGATCTTTGTGACCTGTCAGTGCACTTCAGATGAGTTAGGTGGCTGGAAAGGTGACATTCCCACACTTGAGCCCAATTCTATGAATGCTCAAAGTCCAGTTGGTTTGTGTACACAGGGTGTACAGTCTCATGGAGCTGATGGTAAGATGCAGTGGAGTTGGCCATGTGTGTATTTTGGCCTGTAGTGGGTGGTCAGCCGTCTGCTGATGTGCTGAGTGGGTGCCATGGCCGTTTGGCTTTATGATTGATGTCTCTGTGGTGAGAGACTGTTGGCTGAGATCTTGGCATTTCTCTTAGTAGGAGGGAATTTTGGTAGGTTGTTTGGTTGGTTTGTTGTAGTAGACTCATAGTTGTAGTTTTTGTAATCCGCTTTGACAGTTTCAGTCTGCTGGTACAGGATGTTGTATGCCTCAAGGCTGGGGGTGATCCTGAGCAGATACTCTGTCTTGTGTGGTCACAATGGCAGAGTTCAAACATAAAAGTCCCTGTTTTGCAAGTAGGCAAGTGTTGTGGCCTTTTGCAATATTTAGGTCGACAGATGTAATGTCTCTGGCCAGCTTGTTTGGGTATGTGGGTCCACATGCTGTGTGTGTCTGCAGTGATCCTCTGGAAGGGAGCCTGTCCCACCTCCCTGTGGTTGCTGGCTGGGGATGTACAGTCGTGGCCAAAAGTTTTGAGAATTACATAAATATTGGAAATTGGAAAAGTTGCTGCTTAAGTTTTTATAATAGCAATTTGCATATACTCCAGAATGTTATGAAGAGTGATCAGATGAATTGCATAGTCCTTCTTTGCCATGAAAATTAACTTAATCCCAAAAAAACCTTTCCACTGCATTTCATTGCTGTCATTAAAGGACCTGCTGAGATCATTTCAGTAATCGTCTTGTTAACTCGCACTCGAATGTTGACGAGCACAAGGCTGGAGATCATTATGTCAGGCTGATTGGGTTAGAATGGCAGACTTGACATGTTAAAAGGAGGGTGATGCTTGAAATCATTGTTCTTCCATTGTTAACCATGGTGACCTGCAAAGAAACGCGTGCAGCCATCATTGCGTTGCATAAAAATGGCTTCACAGGCAAGGATATTGTGGCTACTAAGATTGCACCTAAAATCAACAATTTATAGGATCATCAAGAACTTCAAGGAAAGAGGTTCAATTCTTGTAAAGAAGGCTTCAGGGCGTCCAAGAAAGTCCAGCAAGCGCCAGGATCGTCTCCTAAAGAGGATTCAGCTGCGAGATCGGAGTGCCACCAGTGCAGAGCTTGCTCAGGAATGGCAGCAGGCAGGTGTGAGCGCATCTGCACGCACAGTGAGGCCAAGACTTTTGGAAGATGGCCTGGTGTCAAGAAGGGCAGCAAAGAAGCCACTTCTCTCCAAAAAAAAACATCAGGGACAGATTAATCTTCTGCAGAAAGTATAGTGAATGGGCTGCTGAGGACTGGGGCAAAGTCATATTCTCCAATGAAGCCCCTTTCCGATTGTTTGGGGCATCTGGAAAAAGGCTTGTCCGGAGAAGAAAAGGTGAGCGCTACCATCAGTCCTGTGTCATGCCAACAGTAAAGCATCCTGACACCATTCATGTGTGGGGTTGCTTCTCATCCAAGGGAGTGGGCTCACTCACAATTCTGCCCAAAAACACAGCCATGAATAAAGAATGGTACCAAAACACCCTCCAACAGCAACTTCTTCCAACAATCCAACAACAGTTTGGTGAAGAACAATGCATTTTCCAGCACGATGGAGCACCGTGCCATAAGGCAAAAGTGATAACTAAGTGGCTCGGGGACCAGAATGTTGAAATTTTGGGTCCATGGCCTGGAAACTCCCCAGATCTTAATCCCATTGAGAACTTGTGGTCAATCCTCAAGAGGCGGGTGGACAAACAAAAACCCACTAATTCTGACAAACTCCAAGAAGTGATTATGAAAGAATGGGTTGCTATCAGTCAGGATTTGGCCCAGAAGTTGATTGAGAGCATGTCCAGCCGAATTGCAGAGGTCCTGAAAAAGAAGGGCCAACACTGCAAATACTGACTCTTTGCATGTCATGTAATTGTCGATAAAAGCCTTTGAAACGTATGAAGTGCTTGTAATTATATTTCAGTACATCACAGAAACAACTGAAACAAAGATCTAAAAGCAGTTTAGCAGCAAACTTTTTGAAAACTAATATTTATGTAATTCTCAAAACTTTTGGCCACGACTGTATGAAGTGTGAACAGTGGGCTCTCGCCCCCCCTTGCAGGTTTGGACTCTTGGCTGGGGGGCCTGGTTCTGCTTGTGAGGGAAAATTTGAGGTCACCTTGGCTTTGTTTGACTTTACCCGATTGGTGTTTGGGTTGTCTTGTTACTGAGCCAAAGACTTGGGTTTCAGCTTGGGCTGCTTGCAGGTGGCATTCACAGGGGTTGTTTCGATTCACCAGGGCCATTACTTGTCGTCCAGCCGTTTCGCTCAGGTGCCGCAAATCAGGAGTAGTCCCAGACCGGGGGTGGCGTCCTTTGCAGCGCTTAGTCCGAGGTTGCTGGCTGATCAGGTGGGTGGCAGGGCTGGATGATCTGGACACAGGTGTAAGACAGGTGCAGAGGGAAAAACACAGAAAGCCAATGCAAGTATGCACCGATTTAGCCAAGTCAAGTCACCTTTATTTATAAATAAATCTATATATAGCGCTTTAAACAAAATACATTGCGTCAAAGCAACTGAACAACATTCATTAGGAAAACAGTGTGTCAATAATGCAAAATGACAGTTAAAGGCAGTTCATCATTGAATTCAGTAATGTCATCTCTGTTCAGTTTAAATAGTGTCTGTGCATTTATTTGCAATCAAGTCAACGAAGTCAATGCCAGAGGCGATGGCGGCAAGGAACCGAAACTCCATCGGTGACAGAATGGAGAAAAAAAACCTTGGGAGAAACCAGGCTCAGTTGGGGGGCCAGTTCTCCTCTGACCAGACGAAACCAGCAGTTCAATTCCAGGCTGCAGCAAAGTCAGAATGTGCAGAAGAATCATCTGTTTCTTGTGGTCTTGTCCTGGTTGTCGTCTGAGACAAGGTCTTAACAGGGGATCTGTATCTGGGGATTTAGTGAGCTAAAATGTTTGGCTATGTGTTGCATGGTTAACTAGTGTGATCAGTTAGTGACGCACACCAAACGCGTAGATATTGTGGCTGATAAGGTGGGAGTGGATGATTGGTCTGAGTGAGCACCTGAAAATTATGAGTAACACTGTTGATGGGTGATAACCTAGGTGGTCATTTAATGACTTAGACTATTCGGTTTATCAACATTATTACAAGTATTCTCTGATGGTTCAGACAGGTTCAATCACTATGAAGGTATCAACTAAACAAACTGAAATGAAATCAGGAAGAGACAGAGGGAGGGCTTTTCTTATTTAGTTTAGGAGATATGATTAAGCAGTTATCACTTGTTAAAGTAATGCAGCATGGTCATAAAACCTAGGAAAAAATGTTAGCTGTGCTAGCAGGGACATATCAAACACCTCAAGGTAATAAACAGAAACAATAGGAAGTGTTTCTGGTCTGCTCAGGGGCATGGTGTAAGGAAATTAGGCTCCTAAAACCTGTATTCATTTGAGGGACACAGTTGCTAGAACTGCTCTAACCTATACCCAGAGGGAAGATGGTGATGGTCAAATAACTAAAATAAGGTACATTTAAAATGAAAATGTCCTAATAGCTTTAGGAGACTAAAGGAAATAAAAAGACTAAATAAAATAAAATAAATTGATTTAATTAAATCAAAGATTTAATTAAAATCAACTTAGCTTAATCTGTACCTTCAAGCTAAAAAAAAAAAGATAGAACCAATGTATGTGAGAAGGGGCAAACCTAACTGAGTCTATACTGAAGGTTATAGTATAAACAAGAAGTGAAACAAGGAGTGAGTGAGAGAGAGAGAGAGAGAGAGAGAGAGAGAGAGAGGAGTGGTTCACACTTTAGACTCTCACAGTATCAGTTAGTCGGATACTAACAGCTAACAGTTAAGTTAGCTTTGGCTACACTCAGTTGTTTGTTTACACAAGGGTCTGTGACGTGGGTGCTGTTATCAGATTGAACCAGAAGAGGCTACTCTCAACTTCCGGAATCAGAAGTTGCTAAGAGACCGATGCAAGATTACAACACTTGCATGTGGAGCAGAACTTGCACTGCTGTAAATCTGCATGGGAAACTCACGCGCCGTCACTTATGACGTATCGCATATAACTTAATTCACAAATCAAAACAGCACATTCACTTCACAGACAATGGCAAGTTACTAGTTAGCCAGACTAGAATTAAACCATTACTTCGCTGTTCAATTGCATCACTTCAATGACCACAATGATATGCGATGGTTAAAGGAAAGCCTTAATTTAGGGAGATGAGGAACATCGCTCAAATCACTAATAAAAGCAAATATACTGCAGTGAGATTTCTTCGTCGCCCAGTTTTAATATCACTGCCAGTGGGATTTCTTCGCCATGCAGTTTAATTCATGCAGCTAATCTTAGGTTTCTTCTTCAGACTTAAGTCATATGCATTTAAAACTGAAAGTGGGGGTTTCTGCACCCAATATCAGATACATTTTGTATAAAACTATTTATACATGCTGCCTCTGGGATTTCTTCACCAGATAAATGGGACTTATGCAGTTGTTGCAACAATTTTGATTGATATTTTAAGACTCCCGGTTATCATTAATCCAATAATGACCTGCAGTATTCTAAGATTAATTTTGCTCTGTGAACGGGCAAGAGGGGACACATTAGTTAGCTATGCTAATGGTTAAACCCAAGGGAGTTATAGTCTAGTTGTATGGCATCAATCTAGCTATACATAACTTAAGGCCTTAATTTTAAGATACGCGAGGACATCGATCGCTATCTTCTTCACACTTTTATCACGGGTTTCTTCGCTCACTTTAGGGTGGTTAAAATTACATTGAGACACACTATAAAAGATTTAGCCGTTTTACAGTGTCAAATGTTCTAAACTGAAGTTAGCTTAAGTCATTAACAGAGGCTGGTTTCTCAGTGAGGAACTCGAGAACTGTAAAGGCTTGGAGCGTGGGCGTGTACAGCCTACACATTCATTCACAAAAACACACATTTGGATAGTAGTCTTGGTATGAATGAACACACATAAGAAACACACCATGGTTACTGAGTCTGTTCACAGAACTAGGTTTAAAACGTTGCCCTAAATTCTTCACCAATAATGTAACAAATTAGCTCAAAGTAAGATGTACATAATCAATCATAACGGGTTATTATTAACTACATTCATCTTCAGGAATTACTTGTAGCATCATATCATTAATAGTACAATACAATGATTTGTTCATCCGCAGGGTGGACAGTGTTAATCGTTTATTGACTCTAAGTAAAATTATTTCTCTGTCCACAAAAAGTTATTTTACTACTAATACATTGCTCCCAGAGCATGTAACGAAAACAGAACGTTAAAGTGAGCTCGTCCTGTGAGCAGCGAACACAGACAACCAGGTGTGAATACATATGGATGTTTATTAAACTACACTACAGGGGAACATAGAACATCTGACTAAACACAAACATACACACATCAAACATAGATGCCAACGCGAGGAAGGCATGGATAGAGAGAGAGAGAGAGAGAGAGAGAGAGAGAGAGAGAGAGAGCGCTCATGCGCAAGACAGTGGAGAGTCATGGCAGTATTTACTCATAAACCAAGTCACAGCCTGTTAAGAACCATCAAAGAATCTCATCACCTTAATTAAAAGGGGTCAAAGCCTAGAAGCGCATCTTAATAGTTAACAAGAGTATACTTGCATTGGTTCTGTAAAGTGTCCCGGTGCATGTAGAATGCGTAGATTCCAGTTGAATCCTGTTAGGAGTGAAACTGTCATCATTTCATCCATGGGTTGACTGCTTCGAAGTGAATCAACAAAGTTGCTGAAAACTGTCAGAAGATCGGATTCCCCCCAGAAGGGGAATCGCGAGGTGCCCAAGGTGATGGGTGTCTCCAGGGAACCGCAAGTTAAGAGAAGAGCTCACTTTTTCGGTGAGAAAGAGGTTTTATCTGGTTTCCTGGTAACACCCCTTTTGGTTGTATTGACCAATAACAAGGCAAATAGTTTCAGCAGGAAAGTGTTTCTTTGTCTCAATGACACCTGATTTACATATTTTATGAATGGAATGATCTGATAAACCAAACTATTGTACAAATAGTATGATGCATTTTAGGATCACGTAGTGTACATAATTGTTTGAGGAATAAAAAGCAGATCATTTCTATACCAAGGATGAAACGTGTGGAAGATCTTAAAGCAAAAATACACTAATTTACCTAAATAGAAGCATTGAGAGTCTAACTAATACAATTCAAGTATTGGAACTAGGCTACTATAATAGTGAAACACACAAACAATACATGCCTACACTAGATACATTTGTAACTGATTAATTATAGTCTAAATAAATAAAATGTGTGTGTGTGTTGTGAGAATGTGAGTTGGCTAGTCAAGCACATTTGATGTCTGGCATCAAGGGCTATCTAGTTATCTCGGAATGTGTTTGAAGTTGGATGGGGAGACCCGAGAGTTGGTCTGCTCAGTATCTCCCAGATAATGGGGGTAAACTTTGTCCAAATGGATTGTCGTCCAAAAGGGATTACATAAAGCCCAAACGATCGTACATGATCCTAAACAGATGTTACACAATATAACATTTCTGTAATCTACAGTCGTGGTCAAAAGTTTTGAGAATCACATAAATATCGGAAATTGGAAGAGTTGCTGCTTAAGTTTTTATATTAGCAATGTGCATATACTCCAGAATGTTATGAAGAGTGATCAGATGAATTGCATAGTCCTTCTTTGCCATGAAAATTAACTTAATCCAAAAAAAACATTTCCACTGCATTTCATTGCTGTCATTAAAGGACCTGCTGAGATCATTTCAGTAATCGTCTTGTTAACTCAGGTGAGAATGTTGACGAGCACAAGGCTGGAGATCATTATGTCAGGCTGATTGGGTTAGAATGGCAGACTTGACATGTTAAAAGGAGGGTGATGCTTGAAATCATTGTTCTTCCATTGTTAACCATGGTGACCTGCAAAGAAACGCATGCAGCCATCATTGCGTTGCATAAAAATGGCTTCACAGGCAAGGATATTGTGGCTACTAAGATTGCACCTAAATCAACAATTTATAGGATCATCAAGAGGGATCGTCTCCTAAAGAGGATTCAGCTGCGAGATCGGAGTGCCACCAGTGCAGAGCTTGCTCAGGAATGGCAGCAGGCAGGTGTGAGCGCATCTGCACGCACAGTGAGGCCAAGACTTTTGGAAGATGGCCTGGTGTCAAGAAGGGCAGCAAAGAAACCACTTCTCTCCAAAAAAAAACATCAGGGACAGATTGATCTTCTGCAGAAAGTATAGTGAATGGACTGCTGAGGACTGGGGCAAAGTCATATTCTCCGATGAAGCCCCTTTCCGATTGTTTGGGGCATCTGGAAAAAGGCTTGTCCGGAGAAGAAAAGGTGAGCGCTACCATCAGTCCTGTGTCATGCCAACAGTAAAGCATCCTGACACCATTCATGTGTGGGGTTGCTTCTCATCCAAGGGAGTGGGCTCACTCACAATTCTGCCCAAAAACACAGCCATGAATAAAGAATGGTACCAAAACACCCTCCAACAGCAACTTCTTCCAACAATCCAACAACAGTTTGGTGAAGATCAATGCATTTTCCAGCACGATGGAGCACCGTGCCATAAGGCAAAAGTGATAACTAAGTGGCTCGGGGACCAGAATGTTGAAATTTTGGGTCCATGGCCTGGAAACTCCCCAGATCTTAATCCCATTGAGAACTTGTGGTCAATCCTCAAGAGGCGGGTGGACAAACAAAAACCCACTAATTCTGGCAAACTCCAAGAAGTGATTCTGAAAGAATGGTTTGCTATCAGTCAGGATTTGGCCCAGAAGTTGATTGAGAGCATGCCCAGTCGAATTGCAGAGGTCCTGAAAAAGAAGGGCCAACACTGCAAATACTGACTCTTTGCATAAATGTCATGTAATTGTCGATAAAAGCCTTTGAAACGTATGAAGTGCTTGTAATTATATTTCAGTACATCACAGAAACAACTGAAACAAAGATCTAAAAGCAGTTTAGCAGCAAACTTTTTGAAAACTAATATTTATGTAATTCTCAAAACTTTTGGCCACTACTGTATATGGCCTACCAGTCAAGTTTTTGAACAGTAAGATTTTTAATGTTTTTAAATAAGTCTCTTCTGTTCACCAAGCCAACATTATTTGATCCAAAGTACAGAAAAAGCAGTAATATTGTTAAATATTTTTAGTAAAACTGTTTTCTATTTGAATGTATTTTAAAATGTAATTTATTCCTGTGATCAAAGGTGAATTTTCAACTTCAGTACTTTAGTCTTCAGTGTCACATCATTCAGAAATCATCAATTTTCTGTACTGTATATATAAATTATATATACAGTACAGACCAAAAGTTTGGAAACATTACTATTTTTAATGTTTTTGAAAGAAGTTTCTTCTGCTCATCAAGCCTGCATTTATTTGATCAAAAATACAGAAATAACAGTAATATTGGGAAATATTATTACAACTTAAAATAATAGTTTTCTATTTGAATATACTTTAACATGTAACATCCAGTCTATCACATGATCATTTAGAAATCATTCTAATATTCTGATTTATTATGAGTGTTGGAAACAGTTCTGCTGTCTAATATATTTGATGAATAAAAGGTTAAAAAGAACTGCATTTATTCAAAATAAAAAAAAATCTAATAATATATATATTCTAATAATATATTTTCTTTACTATCACTTTACATCAATTTAACACATCCTTGCTGAATAAAAGTATTGATTTTATTTAAAAAAAGAAAGAAAAAAAATTACTGACCCCAAATTACTGACCAGTAGTGTATATTGTTATTACAAAATATTTATATTTTAAATTTATATTTATTTATTTATTTTTTACTTTTTATTCATCAAAGTATCCTAAAAAAGTATCACATGTTCTGAAAAAATATTAAGCAGCAGAACTGTTTCCAACTTTGATAATGAATCATCATATTAGAATGATTTCTAAAGGATCATGTGATAATGATCCTAAAAATTCAGCTTTGCATCACAGAAATGAATGATAATTTAAAGTATAATAAATTTAAAAACAATTATTTTAAATTGTAATAATATATCACAATATTACTTTTTTTCTGTATTTTTGATCAAATAAATGCAGGCTTGATGAGCAGAATAAACTTCTTTCAAAAACATTAAAAATAGTAATGTTTCCAAACCTTTGGTCTGTACTGTACATCAAAAGTCAAAAGTGATGATAAAGACATCATAATAAATTACATTTTGAAATATATTCAAATAGAAAACAGTTATTTTAAATAGGCTAGTAAAAATATTTCAAAAGTTTACTGTTTTGCTGTACCATATATTGTTGCAATCTAATGTTTAATGTGGTCGTGTTTCCAAAAGTTTAAAAAGTTTTTTCTGTCAAAACAACTGTTTTCATACAGCTATAGCTGGGCACTTTTGTCCGTATTAGGAATTTCCTGGTATGACTTTCTGCGCGAGAGCGCCCTCCGGCTTTGAGTATGAATGAAACACACACTGCATGCGGTGAGCGTGATTTCACCAAGTACAACATGTTCCTGGATCAACATCCTTGTCGATCCTGGAACAACATTCCAATCAACCAATCAGAATTGAGATTTAACTTTTCAAGAAATATCAGTTTTAGGCTTAAAATCAGGGTTAGGTGCTTCTACACTCTTGTTAATCAGCCATCATTTCCCACTGATTTTAGGAATAAATTATAGGTAGGGTTAGGGGCAGGGATTGGGTTAAATTTAAATGTTTGGACAATAATGTTCCAGGATCCAGGATCATCAAAAGATGTTGATCCAGGAACATGTCTTACTTGGCAAAATCATGGCGACCCACTGCATGCAGTGTTTAGCACTCCGTGATGTTCATCTCGCCTTCTGGGTCCGAATAAAATATCAGGTCATGCGCAGAGTATCCTATCTCTTTGAGTTTAAATCTATATTTATTCACACCAGCTCTTGAAAACCTCTTTTCCACACTTGACCGGAAAAGTGTGGGGGACGTAATCTACACCCATGAATGTAATACAAATTGTATGAAACGTGTTGTAAATTTGACACAATAAACTATATTGGTGATATTGTTAAACTTAACAGAACATGAATATAACACTGAATATAGATGAAACATTCAATGCTGGCAATGTAAATACAGGCCTTGTACTGTGGGTTACAAAGAAAATTGTAGAGTAAATGTAGGAATACATAAGGAGAGCATAAGCACTCCAGCACAAAACATACAATTGCACCTTGTGTGCAATTACTAGGCGTTATACATTTTAGTTGTTCATCAACAACTGCTGCAGTTCCGTTATATAAGTTGACACGCAAACAGCTGTACACAAATCATAGCTTTGGCTGCACCTACATTACATTTGGCACACATGCAATAATTCCAAAATAATTATCTCATCTGCAGTTGATAAATACATTAAACCATCCCTAACACACAGCCAAAACTAAAGCAAACTGTTTGATGGTGAGCTGTTGAAACATAAAACGAATTATGCTGTATACAATAATTTCTTAGTGCAGATATTTAAAACATGTATTCCGAGATTTACTTCAACACCAGGACTGCAAATACTTTTTTGCATTAAATGGTAAACAAACAAATAAAAAAATATATGTATTGTAATGGAAGATTACAATTACAGACACAAAACAAATACAATCCTAGCATGTCATTTACTAAATAATTGAATGTGTCAATCGCACCCTGGTAGACACAAAAATGTTTTTGTATGTAGTTTGTATAGTTCACTGCACATTCACATTGTTGTAATTAGAAGGTCCTGGATGTCAATTATTCTATATTGGCCAGTCTCAAGATAAAATAGTTAGGATAGCATGGATAAGATGACAACTTTAAGAACAATTTGCATTTTGCTACATTATACAGCATAAGAATATTTACATATTTCGTTGCCCATATTTTGAAGATATGCCATTACAGCAACACTATAAATTCAAACTGAATGATTTCACTCAGTTAGCTGTCAGGTTTTAATGAAAAGCAAAGATCTCTGAACTGTACATCTAAGTCATGGAATTATTAAATATATATCCACGTATTAAATTAAAAACACTAATAACAACATGCTCCTCTGGGTCAATTGTGGGAGGGGCATCTTTTTCCAAAACTATAATTTATGTATTCTAATTTTAAGAAGAGCAATAAAGATGGGGGTCATCTTGCCTCAAGGGGTATCTTACCCCGTTTTACCCTGATAATATATGATTTAATATTAACTATTACTGGGACGTCTTATAAAATTATATTTTAATATCATTTTGATTTGATCATTTTTAAAACATTCAAAATCACAAATAAACACTTAAGGAATACATGGCTAACGCAAACATATAGCCTGTTACATCCAGATGCTTTTTGTTCGATTCGATGATAGTTTTCCTCAATTAAAAACAATAATTTTGTTACATACAATCATAAAAGCATATAATATATTGGGGCAGGGTGAAGATAACCCGTTTTTCAAGTTTTCACCTTTAACACACAGCAATGACACTTCACAGCATCACACATGATTCTACATATTTTAGCTTACACATAAACAAACACCACGACACCTCGAAGTGTGGTGTAGTTGCAAAAAAGATAAACAAAAATGAAACTTAATGTATGCTAAAGGCTGCTCACTTTTAACAACATTTTAACTTGCTATGTCTGAGAATTCAACAGTAGCCACATTCTTAAAAGCACCAATATTTGATTTTTATCTTTGATAGCATTATGTTAAAACAGCTGATGAAACTTTTTCTGCAAAACAAGCTAATGGCTATGCCATTCAAGCCAATGCCATTCAAGGCTATGTCTTTCAAGGCAAGCACTTATTAATTATTGTGTTTTCACACATTTTTTCATGCTGTAGCAGCCAAGTGCACTAGATGATTGACAATGAAGATGGAGTGAATGCTACATGGCTTTCTCATGGTTTTCAACAAATGAGACCACAACAGACATAGTATACAGTGACACCCCGCCCCCCCCACATTCACTCAATCATGAATGACATATGATAAAGACAATCATTAAAACAAGCCACAGAGTACAACTGTTGGAAAGAACAATGTTTACACCTGCTTTAGCTTTTAAAGTGTGTTTTGAAGTGCATGTGCCGCATATTTCCACAACACATAGTCTTACAATTCTTTTACAAATGTGCCACAAATATGGCAGTTCCCAAAGTGATGTGCAGTAAAAGATTGACATGATTGTTTTATTTTTCTTCTACTTTTTGCAAAGCTAATGGCAAGCTTATACTACAATGGCAAGCTTATAGGCTGAAGGCAAGCTTATACTACATATCGGCCTCCCTCAGGCCCCCTGGGACATCGCTTTACATTTGCATTGGCATTAGAAGAAGTGGGGCTGGTAAACTCCTTGGAAGCAGATTTGGTCTTTCCACCGGGAGAAGCTCCCTTTAAGTGAATGTTGAGGATTCCTCCAGGTTCAACAATAGTGTTGATCACTGAGGTACAACAAAGATAAAACAACAATGGATATAGGGAAAGCCCAGAATGTGTAGTATACAAGGTCAAAGTAAAAAAATCTAATGCTAATAAACTCACCCTCAAGTTGTCTCTGAACTTGTCGCAATTCTTGGAGAATAGATGAGATTTCCTGCTTGCGATGTAAGGAAAATTATTACAAAATAAAGAACATCTCTGAAATTAATGTTTGGTCTTTGTACATTACACTGGAAGGAATGTACCTTATTAGATGTTTTAAGAATGGGAACCTCATTTTCAGCATTCATTTTTGCCTCTATTTCCTCCCAAACCTCTGTCTTGTTATGAAACAGAGCTCTAAAAGAGACATAATATTTGTGGAATTAAACAGACAAAACAACTATACAGTATTGCCAGTTCTTTGTTTTAAAGATCTTAATAGAATCAAAAGGCATTGTGTGCCTAGGTCTATTAGGTATATTTGCCGAACTATCTACTGTATATGCTAGTGTAAAATTAACCTTTAGCAGATACATGCACTTAAAATATATAGTCTCTGTTGTGGGAAAAACAGACCAAAAAACTGATGACATCCTGGTCTACAAAGATTTTCCTCTGTTCTCTAGGATGAGAATCTCCATTCCCCTAAACCATTAGCAAGTAGTTTGTAGACATGATGTAACTATAGCCTACTGATCTTTTTTAAGAAAAAGAAGATGAAGAAATAATAATAATAAGAAAGAACGATCCCTTTTTGTTGTCCCACCCACAGTTTGTTTTTAAGTACAAAATATTTTATTCATACTTCATTTTCTCTGCTAGTTGCTCCGTGTTCTCTCTGATAGCCTGGGAGAGCTGAGAGACTGGGTTTAACATAAGATTGTCCAGAATAACCTGTGATAAAAAAGAAAAAAAAAAAAGAAAAAAAAAATTATAAAAATAATAATAAATCTAAGATTAAAATTAGAAATAATGTAATTGCAATTCATCTATACGGTTTCTTAGAGGTACTGCCATTAGCTATGCAGGCTATAACAACCTGAGTAAATTACTAATGGATCAGTATCTTAGCGTAATGAGCAAAGGATTTGACCTCTTCACGGTTCCAGGGACGCTGTCTGGAACTGTCATGGTCGTTCATATTTGAGTCCTGGTCTATTGTTATAGTTGAGCCTGGAGGAACCTTTTGATAGTTCAGACTTGCCTCAGGTATATGCTGTACCAGCTTCAGATTAATCAGGGATGGGAAAGCACCAGTAAGAACACATGGACATGACAATGGCAGGTTAAATTTGATGAGACAGATAACAATGGAAGCATCTGGGAGTAAATCTCTGGGAAGATATCTGTATGGTCATGCTAATTCAGTTGTGAATAGAAAAGGGTTCTATGTTCACAGTCAATTACACAGTAACTTTGATCCTTGTTTCTTAAAGATACATTTGGAAAACATTTTGAATGTGAACATAACCTGTTTTGTGAACATACAGCCTTAGGAGTGAATTTGCAAGTGAGTTAGGGGATTCCCTCATGCATATAAAAGGCAGAAGTTTAAACTACAGGTTTCGAAGCTGGACATTGGACAGTTGTTAGTACAGCGATACTTGTTCACAGAGATAGTAATTTAATTTTGGTCACCACTTGGTGATAATGAATGATGAATTCAGCATCTGAGGTGTACCTTTGTAATGATGCATATGGTTTCTGCACAAAAGAGAAAATCTACAACAAAACGTATGCAAAAATAAATCAATAAAAAAAATTAACCTTAGTCTTAGTCCTTTTTGGGACACAATATAATTATCCTGAGGTGTACCTTGGTATAGCAACCCAAGACTCCAAATCTACTAGGCTACCTTCGACTTTAGTATTTTATCTACAATTTATTTTCCTCTGTGTGCTAATAAGAAGAATATAAAGATTTGCAGCATGTCCTGCTGTATATTAAAAAAGTAATGGAATGGGTTAATGTATATAATGGGATGTAATTTAACCAAGCAATGAAATGTTAGCTGTACCTCCTCTCTGGTCGAGATAGTGGATGCAGGGGTATTGGGCATGGAGCCTGGGGAAGTGGCAGCTCCTATTGCTGACGATGTCTGGGAGTCACCATCCCCTGCAACATCATGGATTTCATGTGCAAGAATGGCAAGATCTTTGGCTAGGTCTTGACTAAGTAAGTATAAATGTAAAATATAAAAATTAATCAATCACAAACTAGCTAATGCATTAACAACAACAAAAAGTTTAATAACCTGGCAATCTCTGCACTATGAGTAGACCAGTTCTGGAAGTGTGCATTCTGAGTTTCATCCTCTTCCACTTCTAAAGAGCCACAATTTAGCCTAATTTGAATGGTCTTCTGTGGTGTCTGTGTCTGAGTTGAAGCTGAGGCAAGGGAGCGTTTATGTTTAGAGTTGGAATTGGTCTCAAACTCCTCAAAGTCAAAGTCACCTTTATTTATATAGCGCTTTAAACAAAATAAATTGCGTCAAAGCAACTGAACAACATTCATTAGGAAAACAGTGTCAATAATGCAAAAATGATAGTTAAAGGCAGTTCATCATTGGATTCAGTTATGTCATCTCTGTTCAGTTAAATAGTGTCTGTGCATTTATTTGCAATCAAGTCAACGATATCGCTGTTGATGAAGTGTTCCCAACTAAGCAAGCCAGAGGCGACAGCGGCAAGGAACCGAAACTCCATCGGTGACAGAATGGAGAAAAAAACCTTGGGAGAAACCAGGCTCAGTTGGGGGGCCAGTTCTCTTCTGACCAGACGAAACCAGTAGTTCAATTCCAGGCTGCAGCAAAGTCAGATTGTGCAGAAGAATCATCTGTTTCCTGTGGTCTTGTCCTGGTGCTCCTCTGAGACAAGGTCTTTACAGGGGATCTGTATCTGGGGCTCTAGTTGTCCTGGTCTCCGCTGTCTTTCAGGGATGTAGAGGTCCTTTCTAGGTGCTGATCCAGCATCTGGTCTGGATACGTACTGGATCCGGGTGACTGCAGTGACCCTCTGATCTGGACACAGACTGGATCTGGTGGCCACGGTGACCTCGGAACAAGAGAGAAATAGACAAATATTAGCGTAGATGCCATTCTTCTAATGATGTAGCAAGTACATAGGTTGTTATGGGAAGTGTTTCCGGTTCCGGTTTACCTAATTAATGCAGCCTAAAAATCCTTTAACGGATTTGGATAATAAAAGCATATTAGTATGTTATGTGTATGCCAGGTTAAAGAGATGGGTCTTTAATCTAGATTTAAACTGCAAGAGTGTATCTGCCTCCCGAACAATGTTAGGTAGGTTATTCCAGAGTTTGGGCGCCAAATAGGAAAAGGATCTGCCGCCCGCAGTTGATTTTGATATTCTAGGTATTATCAAATTGCCTGTGTTTTGAGAACGTAGCGGACGTAGAGGATTATAATGTAAAAGGAGCTCATTCAAATACTGAGGTGCTAAACCATTCAGGGCTTTATAAGTAATAAGCAATATTTTAAAATCTATGCGATGCTTGATAGGGAGCCAGTGCAGTGTTGACAGGACCGGGCTAATATGGTCATACTTCCTGGTTCTAGTAAGAACTCTTGCTGCTGCATTTTGGACTAGCTGTAGTTTGTTTACTAAGCGTGCAGAACGACCACCCAATAAAGCATTAAAATAATCTAACCTTGAGGTCATAAATGCATGGATTAACATTTCTGCATTTGACATTGAGAGCATAGGCCGTAATTTAGATATATTTTTGAGATGGAAAAATGCAGTTTTACAAATGCTAGAAACGTGGCTTTCTAAGGAAAGATTGCGATCAAATAGCACACCTAGGTTCCTAACTGATGACGAAGAATTGACAGAGCAACCATCAAGTCTTAGACAGTGTTCTAGGTTATTACAAGCGGAGTTTTTAGGTCCTATAATTAACACCTCTGTTTTTTCAGAATTTAGCAGTAAGAAATGACTCGTCATCCAGTTTTTTATATCGACTATGCAATCCATTAGTTTTTCAAGTTGTTTGTTTCACCGGGCTGCGAAGAAATATAGAGCTGAGTATCATCAGCATAACATTGAAAGCTAACACCATGTTTCCTGATGATATCTCCCAAGGGTTACATATAAAGCGTGAAGAGTAGCGGCCCTAGTACTGAGCCTTGAGGTACTCCATACTGCACTTGTGATCGATAGGATACATCTTCATTCACTGCTACGAACTGATGGCGGTCATATAAGTATGATTTAAACCATGCTAATGCACTTCCACTGATGCCAACAAAGTGTTCAAGTCTATGCAAAAGAATGTTGTGGTCAATTGTGTCAAACGCAGCACTAAGATCCAATAAAACTAATAGAGAGATATACCCACGATCAGATGATAAGAGCAGATCATTTGTAACTCTAAGGAGAGCAGTCTCAGTACTATGATACGGTCTAAATCCTGACTGGAAATCCTCACATATACCATTTTACTCTAAGAAGGAATATAATTGTGTGGATACCACCTTTTCTAGTATCTTGGACAGAAAAGGGAGATTCGAGATTGGTCTATAATTAACTAGTTCTTTGGGGTCAAGTTGTGGTTTTTTGATGAGAGGCTTAATAACAGCCAGTTTGAAGGTTTTGGGGACATATCCTAATGACAATGAGGAATTAATAATAGTCAGAAGAGGATCTATGACTTCTGGAAGCACCTCTTTTAGGAGCTTAGATGGTATAGGGTCTAACATACATGTTGTTGGTTTAGATGATTTAACAAGTTTATACAATTCTTCCTCTCCTATGGTAGAGAATGAGTGGAACTGTTCCTCAGGGGGTCTATAGTGCACTGTCTGATGTGATACTGTAGCTGACGGCTGAATGGTTGCAATTTTATCTCTAATAGTATCGATTTTAGAAGTAAAGTAGTTCATAAAGTCATTACTGCTGTGGTGTTGGGAAATGTCAACACTTGTTGAGGCTTTATTTTTCGTTAATTTAGCCACTGTATTGAATAAATACCTGGGGTTATGTTTGTTTTCTTCTAAAAGAGAAGAAAAGTAATCGGATCTAGCAGTTTTTAATGCTTTTCTGTAGAATATGTTACTTTCCCGCCAAGCAATACGAAATACCTCTAGTTTTGTTTTTCTCCAGCTGCGCTCCATTTTTCGGGGCTGCTCTCTTTAGGGTGCGAGTATGCTCATTATACCATGGTGTCAAACTGTTTTCCTTAACCTTCCTTAAGCGTAAAGGAGCAACTTTATTTAAAGTGCTAGAAAAGAGAGAGTCCATAGTTTCTGTTACATCATCAAGTTGTTCTGAGGTTTTGTATATGTTAAGGAATTTGGATACATCAGGAAGATAACTTAAAAAGCAGTCTTTTGTGTTAGAAGTGATGGTTCTTCCATACTTGTAACAAGAAGTAGAATTTACAATTTTGGCTATATGAATTTTGCAAAGAACTAAATAATGATCTGAGATATCATCACTTGACTGAATAATTTCAACACCATCAACATCAATTCAATGTGACAGTATTAAATCTAGAGTATGATTTCGACAATGAGTAGGTCCTGAAACGTGTTGTCTAACACCAATAGAGTTCAGAATGTCTATAAATGCTGATCCCAATGCATCGTTTTCATTATCAACATGGATATTAAAATCACCAATTATTAAAACTTTATCTGCAGCCAGAACTAACTCGGATGTAAAATCACCAAACTCTTTAATAAAGTCTGTATGCTGCCCTGGTGGCCTGTATACAGTAGCCAGTACAAACATAACAGGGGATTTATCATTAACATTTGTTTCTCTGGATAATGTTATATGAAGCACCATTACTTCAAACGAGTTATACTTGTAGCCTGCCCTCTGAGAAATCCTGAAAACGTTGTTATAAATTGAAGCAACACCTCCACCTTTGCCTTTTAGACGTGGCTCATGTTTATAACAGTAATCTTGGGGGGTGGACTCATTTAAAATAATGTAATCATCAGGTTTTAGCCAGGTTTCTGTCAAACAGAGTACATCTATATTATGATCAGTGATCATATTATTTACAAAAAGTGTTTTCGTAGAAAGGGATCTGATATTCAATAAGCCAAGCTTTATCATTTGTTTATCCATATTGCTTCTGTTTTTTATTTGTTGAACCTCAATTAAATTGTTAATCTTAACTTGGTTTGGACGTTTTTTGTTTTTTCTAGTTCGGGGAACAGACACAGTCTCTATAGTGTGATATCTAGGTGAAAAAGTCTCTATGTGCTGAGAATTAACTGACCTCTGTGACGGGAGGCAGCTAGCAGACGGTCGGTTTAGCCAGTCTGTCTTGCTTCCTGACCTGGGCCCCAGTTAGTCAAGTATAAACACTAAGACTATTTGCCATATTTCTAGAGAGAAGAGTGGCGCCACCCCAGGAGGGATGAAGACCATCTCTTTTAAACAGGTCAGGTGTGCCCCAAAAGCTCGTCCAATTGTCTATGAAACCTATGTTATTCTGTGGGCACCACTTAGACATCCAGCCATTGAGTGATGACAATCTGCTATGCATCTCGTCACCACGGTAAGCAGGGAGGGGACCAGAGCATATTACAGTGTCTGACATCGTGCTTGCAAGTTCACACACCTCTTTAATGTTATTTTTAGTGATCTCCGACTGGCGAAGTCGAACATCATTAGCGCCGGCATGAATAACAATCTTACTGTATTTACGTTTAGCATTAGCCAGCACTTTTAAATTTGCCAAGATGTCAGGCGCTCTGGCTCCCGGTAAACATTTGACTATGGTGGCTGGTGTCTCTATATTCACATTCCGTACAATAGAATCACCAATAACTAGAGCACTTTCATCAGGTTTCTCAGTGGATGCATCACTGAGTGGGGAGAACCTGTTTAATGTTTTGATCGGAATAGAAGAGCGGTGTTTTGACCCACGACTACGCTGCCTCACCGTCACCCAGTTGCCCTGCTGCAGGGGCTCTGTTTCCGGAACTGAACAATGTACAGGAATCCCTGAGCTAGATGCATCCAAAGCCGTATCTAGAGCCCTAACATTCTTACTGTCCTCAATTAAAGTTTGGATGCGTGTCTCTAATTCTGAAATCTTCTCTGTCAGCCTAACTATTTCCCTGCATTTATCACATGTGAATCCCTCATCAGCGACAGAGATAGATAAACTGTACATGTGGCAAGAGGTGCAAGTAACAATGACGGGAGAAGCCATTACTCACCGTGCTTGATGAAATATTCTTACTGCGGTTGTTTGATGAACTTGTGAAAAACTGGAGCGAGGGAGAGGACAAAAGAAAACAGCGATAGGTTCGAATGAAAACGCTAATGACAAGCTAACGAGTGCTAACGCTTTGCAGGTGTACTGCACTCACGGATATAAAATAAAAGTGAACGATCAAAGTTAATCTGATAAGATTGATCGATAATATCAGAAATATGGTGTGAATTAAGTTATATTTTACCACTTTAAAAAACAGAGAGTGATAGTAAGATAAAGATTCTAGAGAAAAAATAAAATAAAAACAGCTACACGGAGCTACAATTTGCTACAGAAGGCCAACAGGAAGTAGAGAAAACACTGTCCAACAGTGACACCCGCAGGACAATTAACCACAATTAACCTCCTCTGAGGTAGAGGAATAGTCTGAATCCCTTTGTCTGCAGTGGGAACCTCATATTATAAACAAAATGGGAAATTAACATTTCTAAACAAAGTATAATGTTTGAAATTAAAAACTTCAAACTACAATTTTGTCAGTAGTATTGAAAAAGGACAATGTTATGCAATTCAAGTGGTCTTGTTTAGAGGAACTGTAGATAAAGAACATCTCTGAGTTTTAAGATAAATAAACAGAGAGACACTCACCAGATGTGCTACTGTGTTTAACTTGGTTAGATCGGGTACGAGTGGTGGAGTGCTTCCCTACTGATGCAACCCCTTTGTTGGTACCCTGCCTACCTTCACTTGAAGCCTTCCTCACACTGCTATTTGTCTCTGTAGGATGGTTAGAAATGCCATGCGTGCTTGAGGTGGACTCACTGTCACTTGGAACAGTGAAGGACCCAGTATGTTTCCGGGGCATGGCAAGAATGTCTAGTCTTGACAGTTTCTTTCTTTCGGCAGGAATCTTACTGTGATCAGAGCTCTGAGATGCACGGTCTGTTTCTGCACCCTCATTGTCTGAGGCCTCACCAAGTCGAGCTTGGCGGAGCATTGAGGCACGGGTTGGTCTTGGGGCTGAAAGGCTATTGGATCGGCTCAGGACCTGATGGTTTCCTTTGGTTAACTTACTGAGGTCCTCCTTCTGCATGGATGTAATGAGTTTTTTTCAGTTGTTGGGTCGTGAAATTGATTCATGGTCAGAAGCCGCAGCTTCAGGCCACAGCTGTTGACCATGCTTATATTCCGAAAAGTCTAAAGAACCACGGTTACCAGCACTGCGACGAAGCTGTAGCCGACGAATTAGTTCAGCTTTACAGTTATTATCAGCAGAGCCGTGATTTCTGCATTTTTCTGATAGACGTTCACGAGCTGTAGGTTGTCGTGCTTTGTCTTGTAAACCGGAAGATGACTTTTCTTTACGCAGATTAGGTGCAGATATGTGCTTCTTATTTGCACTGACAGGAGCAATTTTTTTTTTGCTGACCATGCATACAGTACTGACGGTATCAACATCTGAATCACCAGACAAGGAGTCCTCTTGTGCAGGACAGATCCCTGTTTTTGACTGTTGACTAAATCCAGGTAACTTTTCTTCTGGTGATGTCAAAGATTTCTCTGCCTCTTTAGGATATGGATATGTATCCTGAACAGCTTCCTCAGTACCCAAGCTTCTCAAAGCAGGATGACTTGAGATATGTGGCAGTTTCTTGAATTGAATGTTATCACTTGGCCTATCTTTGGTAAAACTCTCCTGTCGAACAAATGGGGTTGAGGTATCTTTGGTGGGCACCACATCCCTGTTATGCATCTGCTGAAGATTTGGGGCTGATGAGTTAGCCTTCACTGTATGCCTAGACTCATGGCCATTCAAATGTCGTTTCAAGATAGTTGTTGGAGGTATCTTGGAAGAAGAGTCTCTCTCTGGCTGTGAAAGAACTGGACTTTTGGACACATCTAACTTGCATGAACCATCCTCAGAACCAATATAAAATAAGGTGGGTTTAGGAGTGGGTGTTGGCAACTCTCTTAACCCATTGGAATGGTTTGCATTTTCAGAAGGTGAATATGTAGTTCCTCTCTTTCCTTGGCTCCTTCCACTGCTATCAAGGATAGAACTGTCATCTGAACGGCTAGTATCACTCAGACTGTCTGGGTCTACATCGTCTTGGACACATAGCCTCTGAGTGCAGTCCTGCTGCCGTAGTGCACTGGAACCTTTCTCTGGTGGCTCATGGTCCATGTTTATTTCATGCCGAATCAACATACTGGGGGTATTGTTCTCCAGTTTTTCTCCAGGTGGAACCTGAGGAAGTAGTCGTCTGGACCTGGAAACTTGACTGCCCTCTGACTCCAATATATCCAAGCTTTGACTAATCACTGATGCCACACTGTCATCTTCAAAATGAAAAGAGTGAAAATATTTATTAATTTGCTGGACTATTCAGAAAACCAAAAATTTTATTGAAATGCTTAATTGCTCAAATACAACTAGTGGTTTTCAACCACTAGTGGTTACCTTTGTCTGCAGGTCCATTTTGGGGTGGAATTACCATTGATCCTTGAGTAGCCACAGGATCACTGTAAGTGTCTGCTAGGCTGGCCCAGTGTGAGACCCATATAGGCCCTCCTACATCAGGATGTACCTAAAACCAAAAGAGTAACGTCTAACAATCATAATTATTAATTTATTGTTCATTATTTTACATAGTTGGGGCAGTATTTCAGTAATGAAGGAGAGCACTGTTGTCTGAGCAATATGTAATTGCAATACCTGCAGCGAGATGACTTGGTCTCTACCATGGCCATGTGATAATGTTGACATTACATCAGCTACCATACCATGGCTGTGACTCAAGAATAGTTGCTCATCTTTACCATCATCAATCCCAGGCCTATAAACTCCAAGAGTCTGACCACTGTATTCTGGTGCATCTAAAACACCAAACACCTGTGAAATATGAAAAAAAAATGATGTATCATGTATCTCAAAAAACCACTGTCTTCCATTGTTCAGACCAAATAGGTCAAACAGTTGGTGCCAACCCAAACTTGTACCAGCAGTTAAAACAGAATATGACATTTCAGACCACTCAAACAAACAGCACAATGCTTTGAAAGTGCCAAAGAGCAACAATTTTCCACTCCTCAAGTTTGACTTATTGTATAGTAAACCGAATAGGAAATAGTATCCAAAGCGACTTACAGTGCATCCAGGCTATATTTTTTTTACCAATATGTGTGTTCCCTCAGAATCGAACCCACAACCTTTTGGGCTGCTAACACAATGCATTACCAATGAGCCACAGTAAAGCCTGCTATAGTGTTAAAGTCAAGTGGTATATACCAATGGTAATACAGTATGTATCTTTTTCCAAGATAAAGACAGAAGGGTTTATCACCTGATCAATCATACTTCTAGCTTCCTCCACTTCCTTATCTTGTGACTCTGTATCAATTGTGTAGGTACCAGCATCACTCAGACTGTCCTCCTCCTCGGTTCGCGTCACCTTCGAGCACTTAGTTTCAACACCACTAACTAACAATGGTGAAAACTGTGGTACAGGTGACCCAGCTGAGCAGAGTGGGGAGGCACTACAAACTGGACACCTTCCTGGGTCTTGGGAAGGGATAGAGACAGGGGAGGTTGCTGAAAGGAAAGAATGGGATAATGCAGGTAGTTGGGATGGAAAGGAAGGGTATGATACAGATGAGGGTCCAGATGGCTCTACTGGGGAGGGTAAAAGAGTGTGTGATGGAGACATCATCAAAGGAGGGGCAGACATGGGAGGTGGGGAAGTCTTGTCCATATCCTTCAAGAACTCTGCAAGAAATTCCTGAGATAATTTAGACCTCTTGCCGACACTCCCAAAAGGCTTAATGGTGATAGTTGGTGAAGAGCGAGACGAGGTCCCTAATAGAGATGTGCTGGTCACACTGTCTTCTGTCTTCTCTCTCTTCAGTGAGCTTGATCGCTGTGAACTTCCATGGCTTGAACCTTTCAGTGGAACAGTGATTTGCTGTGTTGGAGGAACATGCCCATGCACAGAGACGGGGCTTTCACCATGAGCCAGACCTTTTCCGTTTCTCTAGTTTGGCCTTCAATGCAGAGTAGGAGTCAGCATGCGTAGTATTGTGGGTAAAGGACTGTGACCGTTTCTTTCTGGGATTATCATCAAAGAACTCAATAATGAAGGCCTGCTGGGAGTGAGGCTCAGGGTGAATAGGCTTAACCTCTGTCTGGGGAGGAAAAGAGGCTTCTTGAACAGGATGAACATTGCTTTCATCAAGTTCTCCTTGATGGTGTTTGTGTGGAGAAACTGACTGAGGATGATGAAACTTTTGCATTGAGACAGACTCTTGGGACAGAACTGATTCAGGTGGTTCGGATGTCCTTGATTGAGCGGACTGGTGTGATTGTACTGATGATTGCGATTGCATGGAATGATGTGATTTGCTGCATTGTCCTTTCATTTCAGGGTCTTCTGAATCACTCTGGGTTCCATCTTCATGATGGTGTCCTATTAAGTTTACAGATAAATTTTAGGTAACACTTTAGAATACTGTTTCTTACTTACTACATAACTAATAAGGAATTATTGAAGAACTAACAGGTGATTATTCATTAACACTTAACTCACTACTGTTAACTACTAAGGAAGATGTGTTAATTAATCAGTATGTAATATAATTTTATGATTATGTTAAGTAACAGTTAGCTAATCAATAACTAATGTATTCTGTCGTACCTCCTTAAGAACTACTATTAATTATCTACTAGTTAGGGTTCAAGAAAAATAACTATGAAGTAACTACTAATGAACAGTTTTACACAATTACATTGAATTGTGACCCTTTCATATAAATGTTATTAGCAATATTAGTAGTAGTATGAAAATGCAATTTATTGAAAGTTTGCAGTTTACTCATCTACTTAATAGGAAATAACATTTCTGTGCATGCTGCAAACTCGTTTCGGGGATTACATAATGTTAAACGAGACTACACTTTGAAACCTTAAAATGAATACAATTTATGTAATTGTTTAACCATTTTGTAATATTTTGCTGTGCGATTTTCTCCTATCCAATGACTGGCATTACAACCATAGATACACAAAAGCACAGCATAAAATTACAAATCACATCCATTTTATTTGTTTGCTGTACTCCATATCTTTAGAATCCAGATGTTTGCAAGGAACATATCCAAATTCAGCCCTTTATCAATCGATCTTCATCTTCATTCTCAGCAACAGCGACCGTCACAGTCCAAGCCCGCGCTCGTTATGATATGATTCGAATTTGAAAATAGTGCCAGTGCGCCACCCTCGAGAAACGTTACGACATGGTTTACGGCACTGATATCGAACTCTCATTGGTTCTCAACTTATTCGTCACAGATTGCGACATGCCGTGTTTCAGTAGATAGACATTTGAAATCAGTACTGCGCCAGTGCGCCTTCATGGAGAGAAGATTCATAATTTCACGGATTAATAAATTAAATTCTGCTCTGTTCCTTATAAAAACTATTACCTCCAGAGAGGACTGCGACTGGAACTCATTATCATTTGAACTACTTTTGGTACCACTTTTGATATTTTTGCAAAGAATAAATGATTAATGTTACATTTGTTTGTCTGTTATTTGTTTATTTATAACAGTAACGTTATGTAGTTTTAAGAAATGGTTATGGGTAGGTTTAGGGGTAGGTGTAGGATTAACGTTAGTGGCTCAAAATAACGTTTTAATGTTATATTTTTACTAAAATTGTGTTTTATTATGTTTTATTCTTTTAACATTCTGAATAAAATGGGTAGGCTTATGTTCGGGTGGGGTTTAGGGATCTTACATTTATCAAAAAAAAATATAAAAAGGGAAAAAACAAATAATAATCCGATACGCATTGAAAAGCAGCTTCATGAGCTTCTATGGATAACTGACTGGTAAGAAAAAACGTTCTATCTGTACGCATTTGAGGTTGTTTTTACATAAATTTAGTTACGTATCGAACCTGTAATTACGTCCAGATAATACGTAAACGACACAGTAAATACGTAAAGGCACATACGTATTGGACAGTTTTAATTTACGTCTAAATATGTACGTTTTGATTGTGAGATCAGGCTGAATTATTAGATAATTCCTGAAGAATTACTTAGAATCTGAAACAGTATTCTAAAGTGAAAACATAGGCAACCCATTAGTAATGAATAAATAGTTATCAAATAATTCCTGAAGAATTACTTAGAATCTGAAACAGTATTCTAAAATAAAATGAAAACATAGGGAACCCATTAGTAATTAATAAAGAATTATCAAATAATTCCTGAAGAATTACTTAGAATCTGAAACAGTATTCTAAAGTGAAAACATAGGGAACCCATTAGTAATAAATAAAGAATTATCAGATAATTTTGCAGGATTTACAGAATTCTAAAGTGAACCTATTAGTAAATAATAATAAACTACATCATTTTGACTAAGAACAACCTATAAAAGTAATCATAAACTTTGTAAAATACTCTCATCTGTTTATTTCAGATGAGAACATTTCTTAATACAGCATATTTTATTCCATTTTAACATGTATACTGCCCACATTTGAACTAATTTAACAAACCTTTCATAATCAAAAGTTAAACATTTAGAAGCAAACAAATTCCATATTTCATTTCCATTATAGGCTAATAAGTGGGCTGTAACAAAGTTGCTACTGTAGTAGTACTTTGTACTTGTCCTTTTACTCAAGTAATTTTGAAAATGAATAGACCTACTTATAATTTTACTGGAGTAATATTTTATTGGGAATCTGTACTTTTACTCAAGTACTTGATTTGTGGGACACAGCCTGATTATTATAGTGTTTTTTTGTGTATAACTGTTCAGTAGTAGTTTTTTTTAATAGTTATTTTTCTTGAACCTTAACTAGTAGATAATTAATAGTAGTTCTCCAGGAGGTATGACAGAATATATTAGTTACTGATTAGCTAACTGTTACTTAACACAATCATAAAATTATATTACATACTGATTAGTTAACACATCATCCTTAGTAGTTAACAGTAGTGAGTTAAGTGTTAATGAATAATCACCTGTTAGTTCTTCAATAATTCCTTATTAGTAATGTAGTAAGAAACAGTATTCTAAAGTGTTACCAAATTTTATATTATGGCACATATATTTTATAGTTTATATTATGGCTGCCATTCTAATGTATTAATTTAAAGCAAATTAAAATAATCATTTTAAAGAAAATAATGTGATGTGAAATGAATCTATAATAAGGAATTCTGCTAAAATCAGGACACAACATCAAAAACACAATTGAGTAGAGGCATGTTAATTATTTTCTGAAGATTAGCACATACACATTAAGCAACTAAGAATGCATTCAGGCTAGACATTTTTTTATTTATTTTTTATCAGTATGTGCATTCCCTGGGAATTGAACCAATAACCTTTTGTGCTTCTGACACAATGCTCTACCACTAAGCCACAGGAGCACATTTAGCTATATAAACATTATTTTTTTGCCATTAATTGTAATAATCCAGTGAAAGGTTTTAATGCACAAGGAGTCTGACATCAGCCAGTATGCTCAACACAGAGATCTGATCTAACCACAAAACAGTCTGTCTGGAATTTCATGAAAACAAAAAAACAAAAAAAAAACAATGGAGTAAATCCAGAGCTGTGGCAACATCTCCATGACACTTAAAGAAACCTATCTGCAAAGCTACAGTACTGTGAAAAGTTTTAGGCAGTTTAAGTGAACATACATTCAAAAATATTGTGATAAATAGATTTTTATGATTTATTTTTATTTATTTTTTTTGCCTTTATTTAGCCAGGACCTTTATCACCTTGACGACCATCGTCACAAGACCAGAGTAACGAAACAGGTCCTCTGCACCTGTGTTGCAGCCCGGAATTAAACCACACCATGCTGCTTTGGTCTGGCCAGAGGAGAACTATATAACTATACAATTATACATATAACCAACAACAATACAACACACAATAAAATATCATTAAATCTAATATATATATATATATATATATATATATATATATATAATTATTTATCAATTAACTTTTATTAACTACATTAAATCAACATTTGGTGTGATGACACTTTGCTTTCAAAACAGCTTTTTTGTCCTAGGTATCCTTGCACATTGTTTTTTCATGTAGCTTTACAGGTAGGTTTCTTGAAGCGTGGTGGAGATGTTGCCACAGTTTTTCTGGATTTAGTTTGTCTTAGTTTTTTTTCTGATTCTTCATATATATATATATATATATATATATATATATATATATATATATATCAATCTGAGTCTCACAGAAAGGGCATTTTCATAATAGTGCAAGATTTCTCTTACCTTTGAGAGTCCGAATATGCATCGCCAAGTCACTCTTTGTGCTGTACACATCCTCACAGGTTGGCCGCCTGCACATAATCCTGACATCACTCTTCACAAGCCAATCTGCCACCTTGCTCTCAGCTGATAGAATCTCTGTGGGTGTGGCTGTCACAGAATTACTGGCCTGCTGCTGCTGCTTGCTACGTTGACGAGAGGAGAACTTGGTCACATGATCCTTGATTTTAATTTTGCCTGGCATGCAGTCATCAAACTCGATAGTAAAAGAAGCATGACTTTGGACAACTGGAGGTGTAGAAATTAGAGGAATATTGGTATCTTTGGTTGGTATATCGATTAAATCTGTTGTTGGAGACTTGGGTTGCTCATGGAACTCCTTTGTTGGAATTTCAAAATAACTGGGCTCTGTGGTACGGGTAGGCTGACTTGGCCTGGCCGTCACGGATATCCTGAACAGTGATGTTATATGCATCCTCAGCTATTTGGGCTTCATTTGTGATGTCTGTAAAGAGACCCCAATACCAAACTGTAAATATGGTAAGACAAATATCCATATCGATAACACACAAAAAGTGGCTGTAAGAGAGGACAAGTGCTTACCTGAATTACTCTCACCTGACCTTCGTACTTCATTGTGTGCTTCCCTGTTCTCAGAGTCCTCCTCACCCCACCATGATGGCTGGCCATACAATGGTGTGGGCCGAGGTACAGGTGACTCTAAAGAGGAACAATTACACATGTAAAAAAGGAATAAAGAGAGATGAAAGTACTGGTTACCATCCTAAGCACAATTTATCAAACAAGCAATTCTTCAAGTGATCAAAGAGTACAGTCCAAGATGGCGCCAGGATGTTTGCCGGCCTGCCACGGTTTGTCCTTGTCTTTTTTGTTTGTATTGTTTTTTGTTTGTTTTATCACGTGCTCTGTTGTTTTATCACGTGCTCTGTTTAAAATGTGCTACCTGCCGGGATGTCTGTGCATGTGGAGGAAACGGCGAAGGAAGCGTGGGAAGCGTGCTGGAATCCTTGTGAGATCGAAAAGGATCGGAAAGTTTCCAGTCATCGAACCAGTTTCTTTGATGGCGGAGGCCGTGATCGTGAACTTGAGATTTTCATACATTGTGCCTGTCTTTCCGTCTTCGGTGCTGATGCCTCAGTCCTCGCGGATGGTGTACGTGAAGCGACAGTCTGCAGATCGAGGAGTTAATCATCGGAATCTTCGCTATTTACGTGACAGTGGGCCGGTACATTCTATGATTCCTCTCTGCGATCCTCTTCTTATGCCACTCCCACTCCAGTGACAATGGCATTGGATAAATGCGAGATCTCTGGCAAATAAGACCTTCATCCTGAACGATCTTTTTCTTTCTCATGAAATTGATTTTTTTATTTATAACTGAGACTTGGCTTAATGCTGGTGAAATGACTTCTCTTTCTGAACTTTCTCCTCCTGGCTGCAGTTTTTTCAGTACCCCTAGGTCTGTTGGTCGTGGCGGTGGTTTTGCAGTTGTTTTTAAAGACAAGTTTAAGTGTAGACTTTCACCTTCTTCGTCTTTTAGCTCTTTTGAATCTCAGTTAATTATGGTGAATTCTTTTAAATCTGTGTTATGCGTTTTGATTTATAGACCCCCAAACTCTCATGGGGATTTTATACAGGAGTTTTCTGAATTTTTATCTTTTATTGTCCCTTCTTTTGACAGTATTTTAATGTTGGGGGATTTTAATATACATGTGTGCTGTCCTTCAAAGCCCTCGTCAAAGAATTTTTTAATTTATTAGAGTCGTTTGATTTTTTGCAATGTGTTTCGGGTCCAACTCATGAACGTGGTCATACACTTGACCTTGTATTATCTTTGGGATTTTCTATTGATAGCGTGAAGATTGTTGATACAGTTTTTTCTGACCACAAGACTGTTATTTTAAATTCTAACTTTCCTTGTGTTGCGCCGGGTAATACTGTTTCTGCCTCGATTTCGTCTCGCATACTTAATCCATGTACAGCGAGTAGTTTTTCAGCTGTTTTTAATGTCTCTCCTTTATTTTCATTGATCGAGTCACACTCTCCCTGTATGGGTTTAGAAGAGTTGGTCGATCAGTTTAACTCTTCTTGCTTAGAGATTTTAGATGTTGTGGCTCCTGTCAAAGTCAGGGAAGAAAAGTCAAATCACAGCCCTGGTTGAACAGTACTACCCGTGCTCTTAGGCAGGAGTGTAGGAGGGCTGAACGCAAATGGGATAAATTAAAGATAAATTACAAGTCTCTTATGAGATTTTGAAGAACCGTTTGAATGATTATCCAAGAGCTGTTAAATTGGCTAGATAAAATCATTTCTCTGTCATCATCTCCGGAAACTGTAATAATTCTGGAGTACTTTTCTCTACTGTAAATGCTGTTCTTCATCCTACTGCTACTCCTGCATTCACTCCTTCTGCTGACATGTGTGAAGAGTTTTTAAACTTTTTTATTGGTAAGGTTGATGGAATTAGATCTCTAATTTCATCTGTTGGCAATGATTTTATTGTTTCTGTTGCCCCTCAGAACCAACTGACCAGTTTCATGCCTGTTTCTTTGCAGGAGCTTAAGGATATAACTGCTAATATGAAGTCCACCAGGTCTCCTGGTGATGTGCTCCCTTCTTCTGTTTAAGCAGGTACTTGATTCAATTGGCCCAAGTATTCTGTCTATTATAAATATTAGCTTGTCATCTGGTGTTGTTCCAGTTAGTTTTAAGCACGCAGTTATTCAGCCCCTTTTAAAAAAAACCCCAGCTTAGATCCATTTGACATGAGTATTTTTCGTCCAATTTCAAAATTGCCTTTTATTTCAAAGATACTAGAAAAAATTGTGCACGCACATCTTAATGACTTTTTAATTAGGAATAACATCTGTGATAGATTCCAGTCAGGTTTTAGAGTTGGTCATAGTACAGAATCGGCTCTTTTGAGGGTGTCTAATGATATCCTACGAGGTGTTGATTCTGGAAACCACGTTGTCTTGTTGTTGTTACATCTTACAGCGGCATTTGATACAGTTGATCATAACATTCTCATTGATCGTCTTAGGGATCAGGTTGGTATTCAGGGCTTAGCCCTGAAATGGTTCTCTTCCTATTTGAAGGATAGGACTCTTTCAGTCAGTTTAGGGGATTATTTTTCTTCCATTGCTCCCCTTGTGTGTGGGGTTCCACAGGGCTTAATACTGGGACCAATTTTATTTTCCCTTTATATGCTCCCTATAGGTTCTATTTTTGAAAAATTTTGGATTCAGTATCATCTTTATGCAGATGATTCTCAAATTTATGTACCACTGAAACATGGGCATAAAAGTGCCATTCAGTCTCTTCATGCATGTTTGGCAGAAGTTAAGTGCTGGCTTGCAAATAACTTTCTCCAATTAATCGAGGATAAGACTGAGCTCATTTTATTTGGAAATAAGGGGTGTGTGATGACTGCTTGGGGTTGTTTCCTGGGAAAAAACTGTCTAGCATGAGGAACCTTGGAGTCATTTTTGACTTAAATTTGAGCATCAAATTAATGTTGTTGTTAAGAATAGTTTCTTCCATCTTAGATCAATATCTAAATTGAAATCTATTCTTACTTTTAATGATATGGAGAAAGTTGTTCATGCCTTTGTGTCTTCACGTTTGGATTATTATAATGTATTGTGAGTCAGGCTTCTCTCTCCCGTTTGCAGCTCGTTCAGAACTCAGCTGCCAGACTTTTGACGGGGACTAAGAAGAGTGAACACATTACTCCGGTTTTAATTAAACTACATTGGTTACCCATACGTTACAGAATTCAATACAAAGCGCTTGTGTACGTTTTTAAATGTTACTGATTTAATCAGCCGCTGTCAATCCAGCAGATCTCTGCGCTCGAATGATCAGTTGCTTCTTGTAGTTCCACGAACGCGTTTAAAATGTAAAGGCAATAGGGCGTTTTCTGTTGCAGCTCCTAGGCTTTGGAATGACCTTCCTCTGTCGGTTAAAACTTGTCCTTCATTGGGTATTTTTCAGAGTGCGCTTAAAACTTATTTGTTTTCTTTAGCTTTAAAAGTGAAGTGACATTCAGCCAAGTATGGTGACCCATACTCGGAATTTGTGCTCTGCGTTTAACCCATCCAAAGTGCACACACACAGAGCAGTGAACACACACACACACTGTGAGCACACACCCGGAGCAGTGGGCAGCCATTTATGCTGCGGCGCCCGGGGAGAAGTTGGGGGTTCGATGCCTTGCTCAAGGGCACCTAAGTCATGTTATTGAAGGTGGAGAGAGAACTGTACATGCACATTTTGACAATGCTTTGTAAGTGTGTATGTCATATGTCTGTAGGGATGGGAACCGAAAACCGGTTCTTATTCAGAACCAGTTTTGTTCTTTGAAAAGAACTGGAACCGTGAGCAATTTCTAAGTTTCGGTTCCGAAAACGGTTCTGGTGCAACACGTAACCAAGCGCTGTGAGCAGCCTTGTGCCGGTGTTCTGAATATTCGGCGTTTCCCGTAAAGCAGCGGTTCTCAATAGCAGTCCTCGCGCCGCACTGCTCTGCACATTTTGAACGTTTCTCTTGGCGCTTCAGACATTTGTTCTATTCGAACATAAGTGCCCTGCGAAGTGGACATCACAGGATATTCAGCCATGATTCCAGTTCGAAGCGAACGTAGCTATATGTTCCAATCAAGTGCATTGAAGTGTGCACGACGTGAATTTAAATTGTATTGATTTACAGAGGTATATGATGTCACAGTTGTCCATGTTTAAAGACGCTGCACAGCACAAATCAGTGAATGAATGTTTCGATGTGAGGTAAACTTCAACAGATTTCCCCTGCTCAGGGAGTACCCAGATAGCAAGCAGACGTTGATTCAATGTCGATTTTTGGTTGTAAAGGTCAGTATCGGTCGTCTATCAAATTTCGATGTTGAATCAACGTTCACTATTTGGAACATCAGAACGTTATTTAGTGGAAAATAAAGCATTGATTCAACGTCAAAATCACGTTGACTCATCAACCGACACAGCCGACGCATCTGATAGAAATCATGACGTCGGATCTATGTTGAAACTTGATCAGAGGAATTGGAGATCTGCGAGTGCACTCTCAGAGAAAAAAAAAGATCGAGGAACTCCATCTGCCACTGAATATTATAGTTACTTAAAGTCTGAAGTGGATTTTTTTTTTTTTTTTACTTTTTTGAAGGAAACGAGCGGTGAGAAAACAAATAGAGAGTGCAAGTGTTAGAGGGTCAAGTAAACTATTAGATAGGTCTCATAGTATGCACACACACAAGCAGATCTTGTAATGGGCTGAATCGGGGGTTGCGTGTTTAAGTATATTCTGCGTGTTTTAATGAGCACGCGCTGAACATCGAAGTAGCGTTCATTCAGATTCAAACACTGGAGCGGAGGGAGTTGCCATGCAAACGGGGCGATCGACAACACTGGCCAGCTGCACGCTCCGTGTCTGGCTGCTGTTTTCACTGATTTCGGTAAGTTTAGTAAATTAAAATTGCACAAATATCATATGCCACTGTTATTGACATCTCTCTTGCTTGTATTTGACCCGCATCTGTTGAATTTACTTCATAGAAATGGTTTAGTGCTTTCGGACAAGTCCGTTAGAATCTTAACCGTTATCAGAGGAGGTAATGTATGCTAACCCAATAGACTGAGCTTTTATGAAGAGTTTGGGATTTTAATAACACATTTATGTGTAGATGAGAGGCACTGACAGTTCTGTAAAAGATTTGCTGGTCATTTTTCAATGGATGATTGAAAATAGGCTTTTTTATTTAACCTAAATATACACTACCGTTACCGTTAATCTGTGACGTCATTACATCAGCGTCACAGTTCACACTCATTTTGATCTCTTCTAATGATAAACAAATATTGATAAAAACTGTTCAGGATATTTATTAAATACATATTCTTTCTCTTTTCTACATTTCTAGTAGCTTGGTTCCTTGTGATAAAACTTTCATTGTATTCTGAATATTGTTGGCTCTGTGACAGATTGCTTGTTATATTTCTAGATTCTTCTAGTGCTTGATGGCCTTCTGCATCGCAGAGTCTGAGCAAGCATCCTGTCCAACAACACCTCCAAGGTACACTGAACCACATGACTAGCAGGTTAACACCAAACATACACTAATACTATCCTTACCAATTTCTGAAATAATATTACAATTTAAAATAGCAGTTTTCTGTAAAATGTAATTTATTTCTGTGATGTGCAGCTGTATTTTCATCATCATTACTCCAGTCTTCAGTGTCACATGATCTTCAGAAATCATTCTAATATGATAATTTACTGCTCAGAAACATTTCTGATTATCATCAATGTTGAAAACAGTTGTGCTGCTCAATATATGAATGTGTTAGAATTCTTTGATAAATAGAAATTTCTTCTTGACACTCACTTTTGATTAATTTCATGCGTCCTTGCTGAATAAAAATATGAATTTCTTTTAAAAAAATGTAGTGTACATTACCCTTTAATGGTTTGTGGTCTAAATAACAATGAAGCTTTAAAATAAATAAATGAACTCTATGCTGTTATAAACGGTTTACACAAAAATATAAAACAGAGCTGTTTTTTTTTAACATTCATATTTATCAGAAGTGTTTCTTTGGCAAAAAGTAGCATATTATAATGATTTCTGGAGGATCATATGACACTAAAGACTGAAGTAATGATGCTGAAAAATCAGCTTTGATCATAGCAATCAATTGACCCTTCGCAAAACAACCCACCTTCCTTAAATACTGTTGCTATGTCTGACAAGCCATGCTGCTCTCACAGTACACACCTTGTTCTCACACAGCAAAAAATACATCGTGGACCAAAGAGGAAACTGACAACACAGAGACAGAAGAAGACAGAGAAGGTCACTTCTGGTATGAAACAAGTTCTCAACTTTCAAATTTGCCCCCCCCCCTTTTTTTAAAAAAGAAATTCAAACAATAAATAGTGTTTTGTGCTGTTTTAATGTGTTACAGATCGCTCTAGTGCCTCATTTCAACTTTAGTTGAACTTTATCCTACTATTTAACAATACACTCACATTATTTTTTAATCAATCTTCTCCCACAAATCCATCTAAGTCCTCATCTTCTGTGTCTGAATTGAACAGCTGGGCAACAGCTTTTGAACAGCTTTCGTCATCAAACATGCCGGGTTCCCTCTCATCATGGTTGTTCGCTGCCAGCGTACGTAGTGTACTTATTACGTTCCTGTGTCAGCGGGAAATGGTCCGACAGTCAGTCAAGCTCAGTGTACACATAAGGTGCACCGAATTATCAGGTGCATGTCGGGCTTTTGAGAAAATGTAAGGCTTTTAGGTGCGCCTTATAGTAAGGAAATTATGGTACTTTGTTTGTCAAGCAAGATGGCAGTAATGGCATTATGATAGGTCAGAACACCTGTCAATCAAGCTCACTGTGAACGTTCAATTACATTTTAACATGTATTCACAAAGAAAACATCTCATAATGTTTCACTTCTGTTAAATGTGATGAAATAAATCATCTTTTGTGTGAAATATTAACAGCTATGCTAATCTTTCTCCTTTTGTTTTCCTGTTTCTCCAGCCTCGCGCGTGGAGACTTCAGAAGATGCCAGACCTCACAAAGATTTCTGATGATGGAAACTATGATGAACATGCAAGCTGCTAAATAATCCTTATATTGTAATCATTGCCCTAAAAGGTAAGTTTGCGGGCTGATTTAAGGTGTGCTCCTACATTTTCTGCTTGTACTCCTATGTATTTATGATACAAATGTAATATTTATGATACAAATGTAAATGACTGTAAATGAACATAAAAAGATGTTGCATGCCTTTCTCATAAGCACTCACCTGTTAGCAATGCGAATTTTTAACAATTTAACAATGTTTATTTTGTTAACAATGTTTATACAATGTTAATATTTAACAATGTTATTACTGAGATCATTAAAAAAGTAATTGTGACGAGTGGGGCGGGGCTGAGAGCCTTGGGAACAGAGCGAGGCTGGTGGAGTGATTGGAAATGAACGACACCTGCTCGACCCACCTCTCTCGAGTCCCACGGAGGAGATCAGAAGGATATAAAAGAGGAGCGACGACAGTGAAGGACGAGAGAGGACCAGGCCTGGGCTTTATTTTGTGTTTTAGTTTTGTTTGTACGCAGAGGGGCTGGCGCGATGCTTTGTCTTTATTTTATTATTAAAGCTTTGTTTGATTGTCCGCCGGTTCCCACCTCCCCCTTTCTGAGATTGTGAAGTTTGTATGCTGTTACAGTAATATTGTGACTTTATTAAACGATCCTCTACGAAAATACAGTTTCACTGTGTTATCGATGTACTTTCAGGGAGGATCTTGTCAGCAAATCTATTTCACAGCACGTCAGTGAAAGCAGTTGACAGTAACAAACGTGTGTGTTGGATCAGTGTCAGATCTGAATTCTGCAGGTAGGTAGATCTCCAGGAACAGGATTGTACAGCCCTGTTATATTGGTAATGTATGATGGATTTTGTTTTTATTAAGGGTTTCCTGGGATGACCGTTAAAGAGATCAGCACATCAGATGTTGGCCTGGACAGCTGTACCTACAGTACACCACACTGACTTCTTTGCATGGATAGCTGACTACTACTATTATGTTCTGTGAAGGTATTATTATAGCAAACCTGAGCACCTGTGACAGAGGAAATGTAATGAATAGTCACACAGGCATATTTGTAAATTTAAAGTCACAGATACATTTTTTTAGTACTAACAATATGTTTTCTTTTTTTACTAATTCTCTCCAGCAAAAACAGCACAACAGTTACACCATTTCATATTCTGAGGTGCACAAATCCTATTCTACAAATAAGAGAACAACAGTATACAATTGCTCAGTTTAGCCCCTTTCACACTGAGATTCTAGATAATATACGGGTAATGTGTCCTGGCAATTGTTCCCAGATCGTTAGATTTTGGTTCATTTTGCGTTCACACGCAATACATAAAGATCCCATAAAGACACATGACATTACCATGTGACGTGTTTGTTTCACTTAAGCTGGCGAACGATGTCAGCTTCAGAACGGATACTGATCTCTGCTTCATTACAGTTTGCACATATTTTTTCATCACAAACATTGATCTGCCTTTAAAACACCCGGCAATTTTTTGGGACCACTGTGCATTGTGAAAGGGGCTTTAGTCTAGCACAATACACATAAGTTATTTATTTATTATTATTTTATTTTTTTACAAATTAGAGCAAATTGAATAGAAATGAACTGAATAGAAAAGGTAAGTGCTTTTGGAAAATGGCTGAAGACTCAGCTGCTCAAATTGAGAAAGGCAGGTCATTCTACCATGATCTTGTCTACAGATACTACTATTCTCATAAAGTCTTTAAATATGTCTAGTTCTAATAAACACATTTCAGGAAAAAAAATATTCAATAATATGAGCAAAATGAAATGCAGCCCTGCATAAATATGGTATAACTGAGGCTGTGGATTTGTTAATTTGTAGAATAGGATTCATGCACCTGTAATATAGATTTTGAGAAGGTTTTGTTGTGTTTGTGAGAGAGAAAGAAACAAAATACAAGCTTGCAACTCCAAAAACATTTTCTTGATGATTGAAATATTCTCTACAAATACAAATTCCAGTCACAAGTGCTCAATTTTGTTATAATAATGTACAAAGTGTCTCAAATGTACAGTAGATGTACTGTATGCAAATATAACAAAGGGACATTAACAACTGAATATTCAGGGGATGCAAACTTGTCACCTTTAAGTAAAAATTGACATTTTGAATCCAAAAATCATTTTCATGTTTTGTGTAGATCCAAAGAGTTTTTAAAAGTGAATTAGTTAAATAGCACATGCTAAATAACACAAGGCATTTTGTTTACATTTTATAAACGTAATAAAAAGAAAAGAAATACATGTTTTACATCAAATGTTGCCATTTTATATGAAAATATACAAAAGATAATATTTTTAAGGCACATGATAAAAGAAATTACCCCCAAACTTTAGATAAACGTAATCATGGAGTCATAGGACATATATATATATACATCAACTAAAAATTAACTTTATTTTCTAATTGTGGCCTACATGATCAAACCTGACCTGATTAGGTCACATCCCTGATATTACAAACAACTCAAGTTTTGATTGCAAATGAAAACTGATTGATCTACTGTGTACCTCTGTCTCCTTTATAAATCATCATCTCACTCATTGTGGAACACAAAAGCAAAGAGTGACAGCCTCAGTCACCATTATTTATTATATATATATATATATATATATAATTTTTTAATATATATTTTTTAGAAAAGTTATGATTATCTGAATCAGGTGTGTTAACAAAGAGAAACGTGCAAAATATGCAGAGCAGTGGGGCGCTAGGACTGGAATTGAGAAGCGCTGCCGTAAAGGATGTCACGAACCGAATAACAGACACGCCTCCCTGCCTCTTTAATTACTGAGCACATTGATTCCAACGACGCGCATCCACAGACTCGTTGCGTTGTCCCGTCTTTAATTGCCGAACACATTGTTTCTCACGACTGTATGTGCACTCGCGCCTTTGATAACTGTGCAAATCGTTTTGTACATCTAACGGCAGCGCGCTGCACCTGCCACCACTAAATGACATTATATTTGTCCCATATTGTCATTAATATACATACTGGCTTCAACTTGGACCACTAAATAAATAGACTGCTATTGTTATGCAAGTTTGAGGGTTAGATTATTTAGTGTACAGGTCATTTCAAGAGTGATAAGCAAAGTGATAGAAAATATTTATTTTAATTCATTTTAAATGTTTAAAAATGTGGAAACCACTCATTGCATCACACCATCTCCTGACTGCATTATTATTTGTAAAATAGGGACTTTATGGAGAGTGTGTATACAGTTCAACAGTTTATATTTCATTAATTAAGGGAAATTAACAAGTGTCTCAGCCCTCAAGGGACTATTTGGCCAACAAGCTTATTCCTGCTTGAAAAGCAAAACATTATTGATAGTGTAAAAAACATCAACTTTGAAACACATGCTGATTGATGGACTAGCATTACTCAGCATTACTTACTTCCTTCCAGCAACGCTACATTCAGTGAAGGTAAAATAGTAAAAAACATAGTTCATTTAAATGAAACCAGAAGCCAAACCAGAAAATTAAAAAAAATACCCCACCCTACTTATGAAGATCTGTACACTGTAATATATGTTGCATTTTGACATTGCCAACCTTTAAATTAAGTTGACAGTAAGTAATAAACAGTATTGAGCATTGAGTAGTTGAGTATTGTGCATTTTTCCTTACCACTATTTCTTAATAATTGTTTAATGATTTTAATGGAACTGGAATCAGAACCGGAACCGTTAGGTGGAACCGGAATCGGAAATTTTTTTACGATTCCCAAATCTATATGTCTGTTTTTCTTTTTATGTTTCTCTTTCATACTTTCTGTACAGCACTTTGGTTCCACTTGTGGGGTTGAAAGTGCTTTATAAATAAAGCTGAGTTGAGTTGATCAGAATGTTTGAGCAGATCTTATATCCATTTACTGTAAAGCAAAATATATAGACTATCCTCCTGATTCCAAATATCCAGTATACTGGATGAATTTGTATTATTTTTCCACTTTAGAAAATGTGAATTAGATTTTCTGAAGTGTTATCCATATGATCAATCAATAAATGGCAGAAAATGGCATATTACTCAATTGTTCTAACTATAATAACAAAAACGTATCTATTATTATTACTTCCTCATGTCTTTATTCAATTTCTAGTTTTCTTCCAAATTACAATTTATAATTGTAATTGAATTCAGACTTTCAGACACCACTGTATGTACATGGATTTAATGAGCTTTTCAGCATTTGACTTTCCAGGTTGAGAGGTCCATGAGCTATGTTGTGCATGGTAACAGACTGCTCATGGATGGACATGTCAGTGCAGTGCCAGCAGCTTGACTGAGGTGTAAGGATTCTCTTTAGGATCTGTCACTTGACCAAAAGCTCAACTGGGAGGGGTTTACAAAAAAAAAAACAGGCCACTGTACTGCAGCATTACAGATAAACAGATATTAACAAAGGCTGTGATAACAGACAGAATTTTACTGTCAGATACTTTGTACTCCATGTTACAAAAAAAAATTTGATCACTTCTTGATCACTCTCACCTGTGAGACTCTTGTGTTCTGAGCGCTCTAATTTGGACCTTTCTTCCTGCAAGGTCTGATGCTTGCTTTCTGTAGATTTTATGCCCATTTGCAGTTGACTGGTGTACTTCTCGTGCTGACACAGCAGGGGGCAGTCAACCAAAAATATTAGATATATTAATATATATTACATAAAACATAAAATAGACACATACACACAAACAGATAAAACCATACCTTGAGGGCCTCTTCAGGGACTTTATGTTGACTCTTCTCAAGAATATACACATGTGAATGTGCTATTAGTGTTAAGTGAATAGATTATTACTTAAATGTATACAAATCTTAATGAATACAATTTCACAAACAAGAAGATCTTAAGAAACACCTCAAGGTTATGCCAAAGAACCTATGACAGCTAACCAGGGAAAAGGATATCATATCCAAAACGAACAATGTCTGACACCTTGAGAGTTATGTATGTTTGGTCTGGAATTCTCATGTCATTCACAAAGGTCTGAAATGGGAGAAGAAAAACAAATTAAGATGTATATATGCTTAAGATTTAGGAATGCCAGAGATAATATGCTTTTATCTAAAGTAGAAAATGAGAAAATGTTCCTTAGAAATACGGAACATCACAGGAAATGTGTTAAGAGATGACAACATACAGATTACAGAATCTACTTCTGTGTTTCGCAGAGGAAGGAAATGCATACAATTCCAGAACAATATGAGGTGAAAATGTGATGACAGACTTTTTGAGTGAACTATCCTTTTGAGAAAGTTTCCTATCCTAACCATAAAACATTTGTAATTGTCACTTGTCTGATTTAAGGGTTTATTGATCGTATCTTTACTGTAGTGAGGGCACCTGCAACAGCATCCCAATGGCATACAGTAGGGGAGAGCATGGGCGAAAGTACCATTTTTCAGAAAAACATCATTTTAAAAGATAATGTTGTAGACAGAGATATATTTCTGCTGTGGTCAATAACTCATAAGTGTGGTCTATCAATATCAGGTGGTATTTTGTAGAAATGTAGAAAGGCTTCAGTATAATTTCAATTTGAACATAAGTTGCACATTGTTACTTTTGACCCCATCAGTTGGGACGAAAGTAACACACAGGTGGGTTAAAAGTAACACAACAATATAAGCTAGATTTATTTTCTGTTACTCTTATTTTTATTAAGTATACCTGACTATGACCTTGTTAATATGTAACTGCAAACATATTCTGTCTTTTATTTTTGCAAAAAAAAAAATTTAATTACATATTTTATTTTAAATTTAAGTAACATCAAATGTCTCAAAACCTGACTGTACAAATTTTATTTTTTATTTTTGTATTTTTTTATTTCAGTGTATTTTTATAAAACATTTTTTCAACAGAATGAACAATATAATAATTAAATTACATTGGCATAATATAAATTCTAAACATAATGTAACAGTAGGCCTATTCATGTTTCCATCCAGTTATTTTTTTCTATGTCCAGAAACGCTCTCTCATAAACATCTGGATAAAACCAGACCACTGTTTGTCTTTCTGACCCTCACTCAGACATATTCTTTTGGTGTAATATGACATAAACATTTAAATAAATGATGCAAGAGACAGAAATTCACAGAATAGCATGTACCGGAACAAAATAAATACTTCTTGTCACTGTAGCGGGACAAAAGTAACTGTTACTTTCGTCCCGACAGGAACTCCTGGCATTTAAACCTGATTTACTTTTATACTAAAAAACTTTGATAATGCAAACTTTAGGATGTGTTAAAGCACTAAATAACCTGTAGATTGATCATTACTGTGACACATGAAACAAAAAAAACAACACAACTAATAAAAAAAAATTACAACTACAATCATTTACTTTTTGTACTCGAAAACAGTTTTACCGACCTAACTGCGGGAAATGATGAGGAAATCACGTGATATTTCTCAGCTCCATCAAGGATTGAATGCTGAATATACTGTCATAGCTGGGAATGCAAATGCAGTAATAGGCTCTGAGAAAATCGCTTTGTTACTTTCGTCCCACGTTACTTTCGACCCCGTGCTCCCCTATGTCTGTTACCTTTGTCCAATAACTTTCTGAACCAAGGGGAGAGATCATCCAGTCTTTCCCAGATTACATCACAGTAGTCTGTAAATGCAGTAATGTTCTCATGCCTATATTCTGAGCTTCAGTCACATTTGCTTTCTGCTTACCCCATTTAAACTTCCAAGATCCTTGACAAGGTGTTCATCTGTGGCAGGGTTATAGTTGATAACAGCATGCTGTTTATGCACACTACGAGACTAAAAGAAGAAAAACATGTTTACATTCAACATCTTGCTTATTCTTGAACCTAACTCCATTGGAAATGGTATTGTTAGCATTGGTAGGATATTTACAATCGTTAAACAAATCCCACACTTCTGCTTCACGAATCTTACCTGTGTGTGGCTTGAAAGCACTGTGTGTAATCATTTGGCCTCACAGGGTTACCACTAAAGTAACACAGTCTCCTCATAATGTTTACATAGTTCTTTGCATTTCCTCATCATCAGAATCCTCAACTTGTTCACTTGGTATCCCATATGAAAAGACTCTTATGAGCCAAGCTCAACTAAATCTTAAGTAAATAGTACATCCTAATCTTCTGTGGCTCTCAGCGAAGGCGGACGCATTTTCTCCCTCTCCTCCCCATACCTTCCCTGCTTGCTCTCTCATCTCGTCTATTGTCTAATACATGAGAGACTCTCTCTGCACTGCTCTCCAAACTGAAGAATCATGGATCTGATCAACTGGTCTCTCAACGCAAGTGACACCATCTTCTCAACGAGAAGCTTGGGTTTGGGGGGAACCTGACTGCCCCGCCGGAACGTTCACAGCTGGCTACACAATGGACGCGTGGGAGAGGTGGCCATTCCTGTGTCTGGCGGCTCTTTCCGTGGAGGACATTGAACACATCTATCTATTCGGAACCATGATAACAGGTCTTCTGCTGATTGGATTAGGCTTTGCCCTGGGTTATCGAATAATTCAGAAAATGGGAACAGCTGTCCAAAACCTCATAAGGCTGCCCATCATGACTGAAGCAGTGGGCAGAGCGGTCAGCACTGAGACTGAGACTATATGGATACCATCACAGAGAAGCTCACGGCTTTGCAAAGTAAAATGGATGGATTTGGAGACCAGAAAGGACAAAGACAGTGACCAGTTTGCTTTTAATATCCAAATCCATTTTTAGGCTGCATTAATTAGGTAAACCGGAACCGGGAACACATCCTATACCACCGGATGTACTTGCTACATCATTAGAGGAATGGCATCTACGCTAATATTAGTCTGTTTCTCTCTTATTCAGAGGTCACCGTTGCAACCAGATCCAGTCTGTATCCAGATCAGAGGGTTACTGCAGTCACCCGGATCCAGTACGTATCCAGACCAGATGGTGGATCAGCACCTAGAAAGGACCTCTACATTCCTGAAAGACAGCAGAGACCAGGACAACTAGAGCCCCAGATACAGATCCCCTGTAAAGACCATAGGCCTGTTGCACAAAAGTAGAATTAAGACATCCGGGATAAATGACTCAGCTGAGCTCAATAAAGCCAAAACATGTGCGTCCAGGCTTAATTGGTTGCACAAAGACCAAGCCAGGATGAGCAGACATGGATTCATTAAGCCAGGTGAAACCAATCCTGGATAGGTGTGCGCTCACGGCTCACTCAAATAGACCCCGCCACAGATCACAGATTAAATGATTTACCATGGAAACTAGAGCCGCGTACTTTTCCCCGTCGGAAGCACAAATCCTCATGGAGGCATACGAGGAGGTAAAAGATATAATTAAGAAGAAAGGCAACACCGCCACAGTGATAAAGCAAAGAGAAAAAGCGTGGCAAAGTATTGCAGACCGCCTGAATGCATAAGTAGTGCACAATTACACACTCACCGCTCCGCTGAAACATCACAATTACAATTCAAATATTTAATTCACATCTCCAAAAACGCAGTTGTACTGTAATTATGAAACGGTTAAATTTTTAATTGAAATGCACTGCAGATATGAGTGAAATTGTCTAAAGTAACTCCATCACACTGTATAAAGCTATGATAAATTATTATTAAAGCCTTACATTATTATTTAACGTTACTACGCTCAGTACGGTTTAATCTTAGCCGTTGTACTCTGCTTCTTATGTTGTCCACCGTTTTTTTTGTGTTTCTCCTGCTTTTATTAATGTAAAGCTGCTTTGACAGAATGAAACAATTGTGAAAAGTGCTATATAAATAAAATTTAATTGAATAAATAGATGAGCTATAATAATAATCACTTTAATTTATATAGCGCCTTTCAAAGGACCCAAGGTCGGTTGCTCACTGCACTGCAAAAATGTCTTTCTTACTTAGTATTTTTGTCTTGTTTTCATTAAAAAAAAAATATCTAAAAAAAATCTTAAATATTTTCTTGAGCAAAATTACCTAGGAAAATAAGCAAAAAAATCTGCCAGTGAAACAAGAGAACTTTTCTAAAATTAAGTGTTTATGGAAAAAGTAAACTTATTTCAAGAGAATTTTTCTTATTATATTGACAGATTTTTTATTTTTTTGCTTGTTTTAAGCACACATTTACTTAAAGTTTATATTTTTTGTCTAAACTATACTTATTTTGCTAGGTCATTTAGCAAATCAAGAAAATACATCTTTATTTAAGATTTTTTTTTTTTTGATATTTTTACTGAAAACAAGACAAAAATACCAAGTCATTTTTTGCAGTGTGACTCCATTAAATGTTCTTGTGATAAAGAATGTGTGTGTGTGTGTGTGTGTGTGCATGTGATGTAGATTAAACATGAACGGGCCAAAACGGACATGGCAGCAGGTCAAAATCAAATACAAGAACATTCTGCAGAATGGTATGGTCCCTGACTAATATTTAACAAAGCACAAGCATATATTGTACCCAGAAGGTGCCTGCTCACACATTGTCTGTACTGTTTTAGCAGTGAAAAAGAATACCCACAGACAAGGCACGGGTGGTGGGTCACCAAAGGCTGACCTTACCCCAGCAGAGGACATGGCCTTGGAGCTAAATAAAGGCAGGCCCGTCTTAGAGGGGATCCCTGGGGGGAAAGAGACGAGCATAGGTTCCTCCCAAGATGCCACCCGCTTCATTCAAGGTATGTCCTTCCATCTCTACATGGGATATAACCACATTCATATTGAATCAATTTGGACTGTCTGACTTTGGTTTACCTATTGCCTTGCAGTGTCTGGCAGCACTGTGTTCCTGTTAGAGCCACCAGCACAAGCACCAGACGATGCTGATCCAGTGAGTACTCCATCAAAGGCATACTGTAGGCCTGGCATGTCTTGTCTACTAGCTTCAATATGAATCCGATTAAATGTGATAGGGTGAAAGCCCCAGTGCAGCAGCAACAGCACATGATGGAGACGATGATGAGGAGGAGACCATCTCTCTGGATTCCAGAAGGCATGAGGTATCATGTTAAGACTGTGAAAGTACTATTTACTCTACAATGGTGAGGAGTCCTCATCAAAATCAAAAAATCTAATTTCTTTTACAGGACCCAGATGCTATACAGTGGGAAAACCAGCCTGGCAACATAGTGCGTATTAATAAAAGGACACCACATCCTGCCAAATTCCAGCTGCGCTAATTGTGTTGTGTTCACAGAGCTCACAAGCTATCAGAAAGTTGTATGGCAACCACCTCCGGCGCCAAATAGAACTGGCAGACATAGACATTCAGTACAAGAAGAAAAAGATGGAAAATCTTGCACTGGAGTCCGAAATAAAAAAGAGGACAATTAGGAAACTGGACCTTGAAATAAAAAAACTTGAGAGGGAGGTGAGATATGCCTTCAATGTACACTGTATGCTAACTGTAACACAAATGTATTAATCTTTATTTTTCTTTCCTCCCCCAGCTCCAAGAAGATGACACAGCTCAAAATAAAAATTAGGTATATTCTCGTAAAGTCAAGTGAGCCATGACATATGAGCTCTTATTGTGAGCACACAGGACGGTGGCATCGTTCTAAGGTTTTTTTTATTTTCCCAGCAATCAGTACAACCAAGTCATCGTTATAAGGCACCGGTGACCATCTATATGAAAGATACAGGTTTTCTGCAGATGGCATCAGGTATCTATGCAGACTACTGGGTCCCAGGATTAAGCACCGCACTGCACGGAGCCATGCACTGAGTGTGGAGCAAATGGTTTGTGTGGCCTTGCGCTTTTTTGCTAGTGGAGCCTTCCTGTACTCAGTGGGGGATGCAGAACAGCTGAACAAGGCCACAATTTGCTGCACAATAAGGAGTGTGTGTCTGGCTATCAAAGCATTAGCAGATGTCTTCATCTCCTTCCCTGGCCACAGAAGACTCTGTGACATCAAAGAGGAGTTCTATAGGATTGCAGGTAAGAGGATCTACAAATTACAGGACAACTGTTAACACATAGTAGGATACTCATTACTTTGTGTGACAGGTTTCCCCAATGTCATTGGTGCAGTGGACTGCACACACATAAGGATAAAAGCCCCCTCAGGTGCCCATGTGGCCGATTTTGTGAATAGGAAATCCTTTCACAGCATTAATGTTCAGGTGAACATAACTTTTTGATATTGTCCATTGACGAACACTCTGCATTGCCAGTGATGTGCATTGATTGGTGTAATATTCCTCATCTTATGATTTCAGATGGTCTGCAATGCTGACTGTGTGATCAGCAATGTTGTGGCAAAATGGCCTGGCTCAGTCCATGACTCCAGAATCTTTCGGGCCTCTGAAATCTATGAGTGCCTATCACAAGGTAAGCCACACAACCCCTATTTATAACCATCATGGCTGTGTCAAGAATATCACTGTGTTTATGAGGTAGTAATGATGAGATTTTGTGTTGACAGGTGAATTCTCTGGTGTGTTGCTGGGAGACAGGGGGTATGGCACCTTTCACAGACCCCCAGGAAGCACAGCAGGCCTACAACCATGCCCATGCCAGGACCAGGGCCAGAGTTGAAATGACCTTTGGCCTCCTGAAGGCACGCTTTCACTGCCTTCACAAATTAAGGGTCAGCCCTGTTAGGGCATGTGATATTACTGTGGCTTGTGCTGTCCTCCACAATGTGGCCTGCCTGAGGAAGGAGAGGGCCCCCAGAGTGCCACCAGCCATGGACTGGGACAATCCGGCAATCTTCCCTGATGACGACAGTGGTCGGCTGCTGAGGGACCAATATGTGTTGAATTATTTTAGTTAGTATGTGTGCTTTCAATTTTGGTTAAATATGTCCTGCGGTGGCAGAGGAATTTGTTTTTTTTTTGGGTTCGTTTTTTACGAATTTGGCCTCTTATGATGTTTGTGCGGTATACTGTGTGTAATACAAGGCTGCAGGGAGGCTACTGCATCCATTCATTTGTCTGTTCAGTTGATGTGTATTGTCCTGCATTTATTTTAGTGTGCAGACATGCAGGGTGTGTTATATACAGACCTTTGAATGTGTATGTATCATTTTGTATAATATGCTTTGATTCTGTGCTTTCCATCTTGTAGAGTCACTGTGACTTCAGTTTCGAAAGGAGCTGATGGTTTACCTGCTTTGTTTTGTCCTTATTCAATAAAGGAACATAATGTTACACATTGTGTTTTTATATTCATATGGAATGTGTATTTGTGTATTTGTTTATATGACAGAGTACTAGGGCTACACTCATAAATTTATGAGGCTGGTTCTTTCTTCAGAAAAGCTACATATTCTTTTTACAGTTTTGATACTTATGACAATGTGATACTTAATATTCTGGCACATTAGCATGTCTTTGTTTATGAAACCATACTGAAGTACAATTTCACGAAATGCCCCACATCTGTCATTTTAACAACTGTCCTCCTTTAAAACAACTGGTTACAATATTATGACTTGTCTTTTTTTCCCTCTGTGGCCCTAATATTCTATCATTTTATATATAGCCTTATAGTCTATGGGAAACTGTAAATTATCTAATGATAGCAACATCATCTAAAAATCATTATTTATCCAAAATGATTGAAATTAATGATCACAAACGTTTAAATAATGACAGTGGGTCTAGTTATATGTGATAACAATGTATAGTGAGCAGTGAAATAACTATTGGTTTCCATTTGTGGTGACTGCTGACTGACATTAGGGATGAGATTAAATAGATCCTGGAATTTAGCCTGGTCTGGAGCAGGCTAGCTCCACAGAATAAATCTCCATGGTAATTTATACCATAACATATCCTCCTGCCCCCTATCCAGCTTTAGTGCAACCGGATTATGGATCAATTGAGCCTGGATCACCAAGATATCCTGGCTTAATCCCTTATCCTAGTTTTGTGCAACAGGCCCCATGTCTCAGATGACCTTGAGGACAAGACCATAGGAAACAGATGATTCTTCTGCACAATCTGACTTTGCTGCAGCCTGGAATTGAACTACTGGTTTCGTCTGGTCAGAGGAGAACTGGCCCCCGAACTGAGCCTGGTTTCTCCCAAGGTTTTTTTCTCCATTCTGTCACCGATGGAGTTTCGGTTCCTTGCCGCTGTCGCCTCTGGCTTGCTTAGTTGGGGTCACTTCATCTACAGCGATATCGTTGACTTGATTGCAAATAAATGCACAGACACTATTTAAACTGAACAGAGATGACATCACTGAATTCAATGATGAACTGCATTTAACTGTCATTTTGCATTATTGACACACTGTTTTGCTGATGAATGTTGTTCAGTTGCTTTGACGCAATGTATATTGTTTAAAGTGCTATATAAATAAAGGTGACTTGACTTGACTTGACTTGACTTGACCAGTAAATTAGAATGCAGCTACTTGCCCCAAGACCAAACATTCGCAATCTTATCTTCTTTCAGCTCCCCTCTACCAGCACTGGCCTTGGCCAAGGCCAATGTTGGGAACAACAACTCCCCTGGAAGAGCACTGCAGCGAGACGCTCTTGCGTTCCTCCCCCCACTTCCACAGACACCTGCTGACTGTTGACTCTGTCTGGGACCTGATCAAGTCTCCATGGCAACTTGCTGTGTCGCTATCACAATCTGCTGACTGAGGCACTAGATTTGAATGCCAGCTCTCCAGGCCTACAAATACACAAACTCTTACATACACACACACACACACACACACACACACACACACACACACACACACACATATGCACATATATACAGATATGCATTCAACCCCTCCAGCTTCCATCCCTCGCCTTCGCTGCTTTGTACCGCCAGATCTTACTGATACTACGGTCTTTCATAATTTAGCCCCAGGGCCATTTTAATACCGGGTTTCGGTACCCATCCCTAGTTGCAAAGTCATGTGGTTATGCTGTATTGATTATGTGCTTTTGTTGCTGAGGTGTTTTTCCTGTTCACACACTGTACTCACAAAGGAGCATAGTCTAGGTGTTTTGTTTTTTTCTCCTCGCTTCCCTAATGTTGTAATGTATTTCTTCCTCAATTCCCTGTCTTCCTGTTCTGTCTACCCCCTTGTCATATCGCATGTATGTTGTGTATATATATGTATGGACAGGTTGATGGCTAATTTCACTGGTATTTGTGACTAGTGACAATAAAGGGCTACTACTACTACTACATTAATAAACAGAGTAATTAATGGGAGTGATCATGTTAAATGACATCGATCATCCTGGCTACACTGTGGATTGTGCAGTTCAAGGGTCTGTATGGTGAAAACCATTGTGTGTTGTAGGTTGTGAACTACAAAAACTCTGCAGCTACCTCTGAAGGGCTGTACCACAAATACAATCAAACTATTCCCTCTTTTGGAAGGGTGCCCTATAAGGAAGACTGGCTGACCAAAAATGACAACAAATTAGAACAACCCTGACTATGATGGGAACCACTGCACTAGGTGGTTGCTTCCCCCAATGCCGAAACATAATGCCAAACCCAATGGTAGATGACTGTCTATGGGACCTAGAGAAAGTATTTTGTCAAAAGACTGAGAAACTGTCATAGTATGGCATAGGATGCTGTATTTATTTATTTATTTACAGTATAAACAGTATACCGTGTTGTGTGTTCATATTGATTTCTTTGTTATTTGAACTATTTAAATCTTTTTAAGTGCATTTCATCCGCTGTAATATCTCTTTTCAGTAGCGTAATGAAAGTAAATGTTTCCTAAAGTTGGAGAATTTAACTGTATTTGCACCCCTCTATTTATGCTGCATACTGCAATAGACATTGTCTTGCAAAATGATTCCTGGTTCCCAAAAGAAGGCTTTTGTAACAGTTTTTTTTTTTTTTTTTTGATCTCGCTAGTTTTCTCTTGGCAGTGAAGTAGTCTGTGTATTTGTAAGGTTTGTGTGTCATCTAAGGCCAAAGTTTGATTCCAAATAAAAAACACTAAAATATTAGATTCTGACCTGGAAGTTTGAGGTTTGTAGAAGTTGGTTTATGAAATGTGTGTATAGTTGTGAGGAAATGGTGAGTTGTTTCACAAATTTTGAGTTAACAATGGAGAAAAACTGTAAAATGGCATGCCTGTCAGGCACTTTTACAAATACTTGTGTGCGTCCTCAGTGCAAAAAACTTTTAGTTAACGGCCATATCTTTATCTGTAAATGTCACAAATTAACGCAAGTCTTTCCATTTTTGCTGCTCTCACCTCTGACTTGCTTAGTTGGGGACACTTCATTTACAGCTATATTGTTGGCTTGATTGCAAATGATTGCACAGGTACTACTTAAACTGAGCTGAATGATGACATCACTGAATTAAATGATGAACTGCCTTTAACTGTCATTTTGGATTATTGACACAATGTTTTCCTAATTAATGTTGTTCAGTTGCTTTGACACAATCTTTTCTTGTTTAATGCGCTATATAAATAAAGGTGACTTGACAACAACAAATGAAGAAGAAAACTATGCTATTTGTACTGAAAAATATCTTAAACACATGAAACTAAAACAACTTCTATAAAAGTCACTTATTGCCTTTATATTAACCAGTATTTAATATATGTATCCTATACTAATAGTGACATTAATAATACATACCATAATTCCATATTTACATAGTGTTAGTAGCTGTTAGTCTCATGTGTTGAATTCAAATGGTTAAAGCATTGGTTATCACTTTAATACAGCAGCTAAAGCAGCAAGCTCGTCAGCATTGTCGGGGTGAAACCAGTCCAGTCCAGCTGTTCTCACAGAATGCGTGGGTTAATCAGATAGCACGGTTTCATTGGCTTTGGTGTTTGTTTCCCATGTGCTTCAGTAAAGCTGTGGCAATTAAAAGATACCCGCAAGACTAGGTGTGGGTATATATACAGGGTAAAGCACAACTGGGAAAAGTTTGGGTACTCCCAATGGCCAATCAATCAAGGTCTACTTTTCCTTTCCTCCATAGCCAATCACGGGCCCCCTCCATCTTCGGGCCCTATTGTTAATTCGGCCGTGAACAATAGTACTTTAACATGACACAACACAAAGTACTATAGCTGTAGTGCAAGCTTTGTAGACTATTTTGTCTGTTTCCTACAGAAGATGAGGTTTATATTCAATATTTAACATTATTTGCAGAAATATTTGTACTTATACTTGCTAGGCCACAGTTTCTGGTGCATTCATAAATGTGGTTTAAGACATGCTTTTTTTTTTTACATTTCAATGCAAGGGCAAATGAAACTCCTACCTGCAGCATTAGCTCGCAGTCTTCCCGGCCAACAAAGATCATTTCCCGTGGCAGACGGTGACAAGTACCAGAGCTGCTGACCAGGAACCATGATGTCATGCTCATCTTTGTTTCTCAGAGAAACCCCTTTGCATTCTGTGACATAAAACATAAAAACAAGACATGGAAGACTGTGTTATTTAATACTTTATTATATATCATAGGGAGAACACAGTCTACTCTTTAGTCATTTCAAATTACATGAGCTTGTGATATCATATTATATTAGTATGAATTAAAGACTAATAGGTTAAAGGATAGGACTGTGTTAATTAATTTTTATTTACCAGGAAATTTAATTTAGCTTATTGTGTTAATACCTATAAGGAAGTATTTCACATTATTCTGTTTTTGAGAAAACTTATTTTATATAAAATTGGACCCAATCAAAATGTACCACAGTTCATTATAAAACAGAAGTTTAGTTCAGTGAGGCTCAATTATTAGCCAAAACCATGTATTAACACCCTTAATTATAAATCTTTTTGACCCATACCCAACCAGAAATCAGAGTGCATTCTATAGTACGTGAAAAGCTATGACAGTTTTTATTAATTTGATGAAAGTATTCAAATAAAATCCAACCTCATCTGTAATAAACTGGGAATTAAACATCATATCCCCATGTTCCATTATACCAGTGAATGACAAAAGAATTGTGGGAAATGAAAGATAGATTTTTTGCAATTTTATACAGCCCAGAGTGATCTGGTAGACAGAAATCTGCCACATGTAATCCAGTTAAGGCGTTAAGAATTTACTGTGAGCATATAGTCATTATTTATTTAATTTTCACAATTGTGCGGGACTTAATGTACCCCGAGAAAGCTACAGAGATAATGCGTTCATGTTTTAACTGTTCAATTTGAGCAGATGTTCTCCACAAAATGGATACTTAACTGTTGCATATTTGCAGGTTATTAGATAAGACAACTGTTTAGACATGTTACATCTGAATAATATTTTTAAGAGGATTTTTCTTGAAACAGTACCTGCTTTATAATAATGAGAGAAGGGGAAAGCTTACAATTCAGATATAAACTGCATTTCTCTCTCACTCTATATATACTATTATATGCCAAATACGTACATTCTAAGAAGCATAGTTTACAGATGAATTTGGACAGAACACACTTAGATATTTCAGCAGGCCTGCACAGATAACTCATCTTTCATCTGTTCCATCTCAAAGAGACTACAAAACCGTAGAATTAATAATTATTGTCATTTTCATTGTTAGTGGACAATTGGATTCAGCATGCAAGTATAGTTTTGTGCATTTTGTCACATTTGGTTTCACATTTGGCCTAATGTCCACCTCATACGATCATCATAATTGACTGAACAGCAGTGAGCAGCAATGGTTTGGTGATGGAGTGACCAACTGCTGTCGCACCAGCACAGAGACGCATTCTGCTGTCTTTCTCTCTCTCTCTCTTTATTTACATGGATCTATATCAATGTGATATCAGTAGCCTATGCATGAACCAAATCCACGAATTCATAGATATTTAGTCATATTGATTATTATGGCTGAATTAAGACTTAAATCATACGCGTAATTTAACCACATATGAAACTGCTCAGTATTCTGTACAAGACGTTATGACACGTTAACCCTTCTATGCTGTGAAATGTGATAGATCTAGTGCGAATCTGGCTTTCTATCTTTAGCGCCTGGTGATGGTGAATATCCTCCGACCTTACCTACAATACTCCAGATGCACTGATCTCTCCCAGATAAACAAAAGAAATGTCCCCTTCCGCAATACGATAGGCGCTTTCCCGAATAAATGATGTTATTTTGCGAAATCCAAAAGATCTGAAAAATAGAATTGCAAAATTAAAAGATCTTAGATTCTCATCAGTGTTGTGGTTCTGTGTAGACTACATCCTCTCCCGTTTTAGACACAGATCATGCTGTCATGGCATCTGCGTCCAGCGCCGCCATCGGTGCATTTCTATAGAAGAATATACTGCAACACCTGAACCACCAAACATCCAAATCGGTGTCCAGTATGAAGATACTGGATTTTTCATTGGACCCAGAGGGAGGAGTAAAATAAATGTATGTATGTATCTATTTATATGCTGGGGGAAAATGTATTGTCTAGCCCAGTCATTCCCAAAGGCGGGGTCCCGACCTCGACACAAGTGGGTCGCGGGAGATTTTGTATGGGTCGCCAAGTCGAGCACTATTTTTCAGTCTGCTATATACTCTTGATTAAAAATTTATATGTGTAGTTCACCAATTAGCCGCACGAGGGAGCTCGTCGTTTTCTTCCGTTTTTTTTTTTTTTTTTTTTAGCTGCGCTCTGCACTCGGCAACCAGCCATAAAAATGACATTATCATCATTTTGGGTAAGCATTTCATCTGAATACCCTGTCTTAAGCAAGGCAAGCATACTGTTGCTTATTCCTTTTACAACTACATACAAATGTGAAGTTGGGTTCTCAGTTCTCACAAAAATAAAGACAAAATACAGGAATAGACTGAATGCTGCACCTGATATGCGTGTTGCACTCTCCTCATGTACAAAAAAATGAGAGCCTGTCATACTGTGCACTTTATAAAATGTGTATATTACAGTGGGTGGTAGTGTTTAGTTATTGACACAGCACTGACAATTTTAAAGTAAATACATTATTTTGCATTCATTTTATTGTTAACTTCATATTTGTCTTCAACCTATTTTTTTCATATTTTTAGATTTATTTGCATATTTCAATGTGAACTTGACCTTTTAATAGATTTTTATTACGATTTCAGTTTATGTTTTTGCATGCCATGCATTGGAGATACTTTAATAAACATCATTCCATTATATAATGCTTAAGAGTTGGTTTGCTAATACTGCATATTCATACACATTCAAATACTACTTTGACTCATACAGTACAATGCGCTGTAAAATGTAAAAAGTAGTTATATAGTTATATAGTTCTTTGGACCTGCAAAACTGTAAGCACATCTGCTTTATGCTCAGTTTGCAGTTGAAAACGTACTCGGTTACTAAACGTAACCTCGGTTCTCTCTAGAAGAGCGAACGAGTACTGCGTCTTAGCTAAGACGCTACGGGAAAAGTCTCTTTTCACGAAATACTGAAGCAAAAAATTATCCTCAATTTTGTATTTTTGTAAAGCGCATTTGCAGCAGTACACAGCCATAGGTGAGACGGCTCGTTCGCTCATTGGCTTGTTCTGCGGCAACTGCACAGCCTATCGAGTGCGGGCTGATGCAACATCAGACCAATAAGGGCGCTTCGCGCACTTCTTGCCACTTCCCGCCGAAACGGGTGTGGCCCAACCTATAAAAGGAGCTTGAAAAGGCTGACTCACCTTATTTATTTCATCGCCGAAGCGAACCAGAGTGAATCGTGCGCACGGCAGTGAACGCAGTACTCGTTCGCTCTTCTAGAGAGAACCGAGGTTACGTTTAGTAACCGAGTACGTTCTCTTACGAGAGCTCTCTCGTACTGCGTCTTAGCTAAGACGCTACGGGAACCCAATGTAAAACGCCGTGCGCGCAGGGATCACACACCAATAAACCTGAAGCAACGCCCAGGATTTACAGTGCACAGTCACCTGAGGGACTCACAGAGAGTCCAGGACAGAAAAGGGAAAAAGCCCTCCGTCCTATATCTAGCAGCATCCGTAGATGCGGCAATATGACATCACACAGCCGAGGCAAGGCCTGACCAATGTGGCAATGCGGGTCTTACGCAATACTGCCCATATAACAGTCGGCAGCGCATAGCCCTCGTGAACTCAGAATTCCCCTCAGGGCCCTGATTAGACTATACCGACAACAGCCTTGCTTGCAAGGCGGGGACCTCCAGGTTATAGAACCTGATTAATGTAGATGGCAAAGGCCCAACCTGCCGCCATACATATATCCTGCAAGGAGATCCCAGTAGACCACGCCCACAATGAGGCGACGCCTCTTGTGGAGTGTGCTCTGACGCCCAACGGGCACTGAAGGCCCCTGGAAGCGTAAGCTAACGCTATGGCGTCAACTATCCATCTGGATAGAGTCTGTCTCGAAACAGCCATTCCCTTGGAACGTCCACCGAACGAGACAAACAGCTGCTCCGTCTGCTGAAAGGCAGCAGAGCAAGACACATAAGCTCTTAAAACCCTGACAGGGCAAAGAAGACTCGAGTCTCCATCCTCCCCTGACACCGGCAGGGCAGACAGGGCAATAACCTGAGCCCGAAACGGTGTGTTGAGGGATTTCGGCACATAACCGTGCCTAGGTTTGAGTATGACCCTTGAGTCATTGGGCCCAAACTCCAAGCACGACTGGCTCACCGAGAGCGCGTGCAAATCACCCACACGCTTCACAGAAGCGAGAGCCAACAAGAATACTGTCTTGAACGACAGATGCTGAAGGCTAACCGATTGGATAGGCTCAAAAGGGGGACCCTTCAAGGCCTCCAAAACCGCCGCGAGGTCCCACATAGGGACTGACGGAGGTCTGGGAGGATTCAGCCTCCTAGCTCCTCTGAGGAACCGGATGACTAAATCGTTCCTTCCTATTTACTGACCGGACGCCGTTTCAGAAATCGCCGCGATGGCCGCCACATAAACTTTGAGCATGGATGGGGCTCTGCCCTTATCCAACAGCTCCTGTAGGAAGGAGAGGACCTCCGTCACCTCACAACTAAGGGGTGAATAACCTCGAGCTGTGCACCAGCTGGAGAACACCGACCACTTCGAGGCATACAGACGTCGTGTCGACGGAGCTCTAGCCTGAGTGATGGTATTTAGCACTCCCAGTGCGAGATCAGCGGGTAACCGTTGAGCGCCCACACATGGAGGGACCACAACTCCGGTTGAGGGTGCCAAATCGAGCCCCTGGCCTGCGAGAGGAGGTCCCTCCTCAACGGTACCGGCCACGGGGCGACATCTGCTAACTGCATCAAATCTGGGAACCATGGTTGGTTCTTCCAAAGAGGTGCTACAATTAGTATTGAACATCTCGTTTCTCTCACCCGTTCTATCACCTGCGGAAGGAGGGAGACGGGAGGGAACGCATAAAGCGGGCAGCACAGCCATCTCCGTGACAGCGCGCTTTCGTTCTTGGAAAAGAACGCGGGGCAGTGAGCGTTTTCGTGGGACGCAAAGAGGTCCACCTCCGCCATGCCAAATCTCTCCCACAACAGCCGGACTGTTTGTGGGTGTAGAGACCATTCGCCCGTAGGAACATTGCCTCTGGACAGCCTGTCTGGACCCAGATTCTGCAGTCCAGGCACATGCACTGCTCTCAGCGAGCGCACGTTGCGCTGAGCCCAAACCAGGAGGCGTTCCGTCAGCCTGCACAGGTTTCGGGACCCGAGACCGCCCTGGCGATTTATGTAGGACACCACGGACATGTTGTCCGCACGGACTACGACGTGGTGATCCTTGATATGGGGACAAAAGCGCGTCAGCGCGTTCTCCACTGCCAGCATTTCCAGGCAGTTGATATGATGGAGCTTTTCCCGTTCTGACCATAGGCCAAAGGACGGTCTGCCTTCGAGCAGCGCTCCCCATCCCGAAGTGGAGGCGTCCGTCGACACCATTTTCACACTCGGGGAAGTCCCCAGGCTTACACCTGATCGGTACCAGCCATTCGCTGTCCAAGGTGCTAGAGCCGCAACACAGCTCTGATCGACCTTGAAATGCAGGCGGCCAGACGCCCACGCTCTGCGCGGCACCCGAGCCTTCAGCCAGAACTGCAGGGGGCGCATGCGGAGCAGGCCCAGCCGCAGAACCGGAGATGCTGAGGCCATGAGACCCAGCATCTTTTGACAGTGTTTGAGCGACACGGTCGCGCCGCAGCGGAAAGAACTCGCTGCGCGCTGAATGCCCATCGCGTACTGTAGTGACAGCCGCGCCGTCATGGAACACGAGTTCAGAACTATACCCAGAAACAGGATCGTCTGACTGGGGTTCAGCGAACTCTTTCCCCAATTGACACTGAGGCCGAGCTTCTCAAGGTGATCGAGTAAAACGGCCCTGTGGTCCACGAGCTCCGCTCGTGATCGGGCCAGAACCAGCCAGTCGTCCAAATAATTCAGCACTCGTATGCCTCTGAGTCTGAGAGGAGCGAGCGCTGCATCCATGCACCTCGTAAACCTCGCTTTGAGCTTGAGACACAGGCTCTACAGCCCCTTTGCTCAACAGTTTTGATATTTCGGCCCGAAGTATGTGTGCTACTTCTGTTTTGACCGTAGTTTCGACGCGCGCTGAAAAGCGCGGAGGGCGTCGAAAAAAACTGTAGCGAGTAGCCTCTCTTTATAATGCCTAGCACCCAATCCGAAACCCCTGGAATCGCTGACCATGCATCTGCATGAATGGCTAAGGGCTGGATGGGAAGCGCGCTCTGTTGACCGGGCAACGGCGGCGCTCGGGTGTGCTGCGCATTTGAGGCGGGGATCCTCCTCGACCCCGTCCCGGCGCTTAACTGACTGGGGGAAGGCTGAGCAGGTCCTGTCGGACTCGATATGTCTGCGAGTAACTGTGGGCTGCATATGTGCACATTTACCACTTTCAACTCGCTGTCTGCCTGTGCAGAGCGTACGTGCACGGGCCTCGTTTTTACAGAAGCCACGCGCCGTATGTGACATAGTGTATGTGGGCACTGGGGAGTGGGCACGTTTAATATGCGGCGCGCTCGACCGATCTGTGTCGATCTTATGTGCGCGAGCCCTGTGTGCAGGGCTGTGCTTACATGTGGAGATGGGCACTGAGGAGTGGGCATCATCACTGCATTTATAGCACCATCGGCCGTGGCCGGACGAGCGTGCACAGGTTTTTTTTTTTTTTTTTTTTTTTTACAGAAACCACATGATGCGTGTGACATAGTAATTTTGGGCACTGAGGGGTGGGCACGCTTACTATGCAGTGTGCGCGATCGACTTGAGTCGCTTTTATGGGCGCAGGCCCTGTGTGCAGGGCTGTGCTTACATGTGGAGATGGGCACTGAGGAGTGGGCATCGTCACTACATTTATAGCACCATCGGCCGTGGCCGGACGAACGTGCACGGGTTTCGTTTTTACAGAAACCACATGACGCGTGTGACATAGTGATTGTGGGCACTGAGGAGTGGGCACGTCTACTATGTAGTGCGCGTGATCGACTTGAGTCGCTTTTATGGGCGCGAGCCCTGTGTGAAGGGCTGTGCTTATATGTGGAGATGGGCACTGAGCAGTGGGCATCGTCACTACATTTATAGCACCATCGGCCGTGGCCGGGACACCAGAAATTACACCTTTTTCGGGAAATATCTGGGTAGCCGTGATAACGGTTTTTGTGTGCAGGCAAGCGGGCAACCGTACAGGCTTGCGCATTGCAAAAAACGCTGAAACAGTCACAATCTCTGGAACTGAAACAGCGGCGCACTTAGGTGAGAGCCCGGCCACAACGGAACTCGTACACCGGCGCTTCGATGAAGCAGCCATCTTATGTAGTGCCGACGCAGCGTCATGCAGCATGCGTAGATGGCTTTCCTAGGATGGCGTGGGGCTCCCGGCCTCACCGTAATCCTCTGCTGCGGTCCCCGCGGCGCGGGGCGACGGCCGGTAGAGCGAGAACGGGGGTCTCGAGATGCGTTGCTGAAGCTGTTGTGATAACGGCTTTTGTGTGCAGGCAAGCGGGCAACTGTGCAGGCTTACGCATTGCAGAAAACGCTGAGACAGTCACAATTCCTGGAACTGAAACAGCGGCGCGCTTGGGTGAGAGCTCGGCCACAGCGGAACTCGTACACCTGCGCTTCGATGAAGCAGCCATCGTTAGTAGTGCCGACGCAGCGTCACACAGCAGGCTTTAGATGGCAACACCGCTTTTGCCGCCGTCCAGCAGAGGGCGGACAAAGGTGCGTCGCTATCGCCTGTTCCACCGGCGAAAGTGAGTGGTAGTTCCTGTTTTTAGCATCATCAGTGTGGAGAATGCTAGTGAGACAGACGAACGAGTTCGCGCTGAATATGGAGCGTTCCAAGCCTTCGCCACCTCTTCGTGAAGCTCAAGAAGAAATGAGGCGGGCTTTGAGAAGTACGCTCATCCAAAAGGGAAATACCATCCAGCCGGGAACGAGAGGGGGGGCGCTGGTGCAAACCACTCGCGGCCGAGACTCATCGCGGCCAACACGAGCATTCGCCCCGGCTCCTTCTCGATGTCAGTTCGTCTGCTGGGCTTCTGAGCAGAAGGCGCGAGATCCTCGGAGCTCGCCCAGCCCTCACTGCCCGAAGCTAGCAGAGAGCGCGTGTCCTCTTCCCCCGACGCAGCCCTGAGATCGACTTCCTCGGACGACGCGCCGGCAAACAGCGGGCGCTGCCCACCGGGAAGCGATGCAGGGGGGGGCCGGTGAAGCAGGGCGAACCGGCGAGCTCGGTTGAGCTGAAGACGGTTCCGGAATCCGCTGGAAGCGATGCTTTTACGGCGCCTCAGCGCAGCGGAGAATGCAGGCTCAGAGAAAAAGGCCAGGCGAGTCCTCAGAGTCACGATGGCAATAGCTCGCAGTGGGGGCATCCGCCGTCAGCGAGCGCGAGCGCTGCATGATCTTCAACCAGGCAGGAGACACAGATGACGTACCGGTCTCCCTCGCTGAGTGGGGCTCTGACGAACCGCAGGAAGGCATCTTAAAAAAGACGCGAGCTCTTTTACGAGTGCGTGTCGCAGGGCGAACACACACACACACATAAAGAACAGCTTGGATATAACAGAATTGAAAGGATATAGGCGCCGGATAGTGCAGCAGGAACGGCAGTGGAAGGCGGCGATGCCAGCAGCTTCAGAATGGCTCGTCCTGCTGATGTGCTTTCTCAGACGGCGCTTGCTTCCTCCGTGATCCAGCGATGCGTGAGCTTCGCTGAAGAGATGAAAAATCAGGTGAGTCAGCCTTTTCGAGCTCCTTTTATAGGTTGGGCCACACCCGTTTCGGCGGGAAGTGGCAAGAAGGGCGCGAAGCGCCCTTATTGGTCTGATGTTGCATCAGCCCGCGCTCGATAGGCTGTGCAGTTGCCGCAGAACAAGCCAATGAGCGAACGAGCCGTCTCGCCTATGGCTGTGTACTGCTGCAAATGCGCTTTACAAAAATACAAAATTAAGGATAATTTTTTGCTTCAGTATTTCGTGAAAAGAGACTTTTCCCGTAGCGTCTTAGCTAAGACGCAGTACGAGAGAGCTCTCGTAAGAGAAACCAACTTTTTGCAAAACTAAACACAGTTCTTTAGATTAGACAGAGCTCTGGGAAACACTGCCACTGAAATGCCATACTTATTTACTGCTAACCCACAGCCAATGATCATGTGGGAAAATATTTATACATTACTTGTTCATTTACAAATCAAAACTCATTGTTTAGAAGAAGAATAAATTCTTTCTTTTTTTACCCCCTTTCATTTCTTATTACAGTGTAAATTTACCTAATTTGATTACTTAGGAATCAAAACTATGTAGTGTAATTCTAAATGAAGATGCATACAAGTTACAATGGCACCTTTATTTTAATCGTTTTATACAATTCAGATTGTTTCAAAAGCAGTAGTAATTCAAATTTAGCTGTAAAGCAGCTCTAACAACCCAAGAGTGTCATCTCAAATCAGTTCAGTGTTGATTCAGTTCAGTTCAATGTAAAGTTTATCAGTTGTGCATGCACTTTGTACAAACAGTTTATTTTTGTATGTGTGAGTGCTATGACAAACACCTGTGAACTCCACTGCATAATGAACAAGCAAAGTCAAAATTGTTGTGGACAGACAAAGGAACTGTATAAAGGCCACAATGCTTTGATTCATGTAGTCTATGTGTCTTAAAACTCTTTTATGAGATTAATTTAATTAACCAAATTAGATACTTACAAATTAATTATTAAAATGAGTCAAATAGGAAAAATAAAAAATGTAAACATATATATATATGTATACAGTACAGACCAAAAGTTTGGACACACCAAAGTGATTTTTTGTTATGTATATAATTCCATATATAATTCCACATGTGTTAATTCATAGTTTTGATGCCTTCAGTGTGAATCTACAATTTTCATAGTCATGAAAATAAAGAAAACTCTTTGAATGAGAAGGTGTGTCCAAACTTTTGGTCTGTACTGTATATATATATATATATATATATATATATATATATATATATATATATATATATTTCTTTGAGAAAAAAAAACTATGCTAATGAATACTATAAAATGTATGACAGACCAGTAGCTGGTGATCAAGAAACACCGCACAAAAACGTAACTTAACGTAAACATTTAATCCTCTAACCTGAATCTTTTGGTGAATTAACTTAATTATATCTGTCTTAGTTCATATGTTTAACCAGTAATAATAATTAAACATGGGGTTAATAGACTTTTGATCTCGTTGATCTCTATTCAAGTCAGCAATTATCATTTTTCACATACATTTTTTATAGCTCCTAGAATGAGCAAAGTATCAGTGCATAATTTCTGGAATTTGGCCACAAAATGACTGAATATGGTGAGCACTGACACCTGCACCTATATTCACCAAAACTATTTTTCTTATGGATTTAAGGACAGTTTCTGATTTTCTGAAGGAGGATGAAGTCAGTTGACGGAGAAATGAAGATCGAGACATGTTGTATATGAAGACTTCAGATGCAAAAGCCTTTAAGTTCTATCTGAAATGTTCTTCTAAGAAGAATTTTAGAAGAAAATTTTAATACATTACTGATTTGTTATGACTGCTTGTATTATGTTCTACTTATACAGAAAGACTCATCAAGAGGTAGAAGGAAAGCTGGTACTGAAAACATTTGTCTTCACTCACATGGTCCAGACTAAAGAGAAGTTGGTCTGAGGCAAGAGATGGAGGAGTCTTTGTTGACAGTGTATTCAATGGCCACCAAGTGCAGCACTGCAGTCTGAAACTGTGAAGACTGCATTCCCAAACAGCTCTGTGACAGCACAGATGTTACGGCCCATAAAAGAAACTTCACAACTGAGAGCCCATACCTCCAACAATCTTCAACAGGAACAAATGATATGTACATTACAACAATTCTAAATAATAAAATTATATAATGTTTAATGATTTACAACACCCAAAATTATTTTGTCTCTCCAGGACATCTACGCAAGTGTTTTTTTTTTTTTTTTTTTTTGAGGAAAGCAGGAAGGACCGTCAGAGACTCTAGCCACACAAGCCATGGATTGCTCTCACCATTACCATCAGGCAGACGTTATCGCACACACACACACCAGCAGCCTCATATGCACTGCACTCTATCAGTTATGCTGACTGGACTCTGACTCACTATTATTCTGCTCCCTGACATTCTGTATGCACTAATTCATACCGTACTGCACTGCAAAGGTATACAGTATACAGTGATTGTTTATTATTGTTTTCATTTTGTGCTCTCTGTATTGCATAGCATGGCACTATATGTTATTTTCTACCTGTATTGAAGACTTATGTATACTGTTTATATCGTTAATACTGTATATGTGTTGCAAATATGTTCAATACTTGTCATACTGTCATGCTGCAGGCAGAGTTTGCACATAAGCATTTCACCACCTGTATACTGTAAAATTGCAGGGCTGCTTAGTGCTTGAGACCCTCCCTGACTGCGGGTGTCGCAGTTGGACAGTGTTTTCTTTACTTCCTGCTGGCCTTGCTGTAGCTAATCGTAGCTTTATCTTACTACCACTCTCTGTTTTTTAAAGTGATAAAATATAACTTAATTCACACCATATTTCTGATATTATCGATCAATATTATCAGATTAATTTTGATCGTTTACTTTTATTTTATATCCGTGAGTGCAGTACACCTGCATTGCATTGTTTGTCATTAGCGTTTTCATTCGTACCTATCGCTGTTTTCTTTTCTCCTCTCCTCTCTCTCGCTCCAGTTTTTCACAAGTTCATCAAACAACTGTGGTAAGAATATTTCATCAAGCACGGTGAGTAATGGCTTCTCCTGCTATTGTTATTTGCACCTCGTCACATGTACAGTTTATCTATCTCTGTCGCAGATGTTTCCTGTTACCGACCCTGTTTGATCTCCTCTACGTACCTTTGCTGCCTACCTACCGACCCTTGCTTGTTTACTGGATTTTGATTCTCTGTTCTCCCTAAGTTGCTGATATTGCTGGTATTGACCATTGCCTGTACAACTACGTGTTTCTGCAATAAAGCCTGCATATGGATCTCATGTCGAGTTCTGGATCATTACAGAAGACTTCGCCAACACGAGATCCAGCGGCTTATGAAGGTCTGCATACCACCATGGCGGCTCAAGCCAGTCAGATCGCTGCTAATCAGTTTCAGCTGAATCGACTGACGTCTATCACCGAGGAACTCGTCAAAGTCGTTCAGAGTCTCCATACAGCTCCCGCGGCCACACCAACACCGGAAGCGTCTGGCATTGCCCACGCTGCAGGGACGCCGCCCCAGGTGAATCCCCGTCTCGATTTCCCGGAGAAATTCAACGGTGACGCCAACAAGTGTAAGGGCTTTCTATTACAATGCTCATTGTTTGTGGAACAGCAACTCACGCTGTATACTACTGATACTGGGAAGATCGCCTTTGTTTGTTCACTGCTAACTGAGAAAGCCCTGGAATGGATTACTGCTGTATGGGGCTCCGATGGATCTGCATTCTCTTCCTTTCATGATTTCCTACAACAGTTTAGAGCAGTGTTCGATCATCCTAAGGAGCGAAAGGGAGCTGGAGAACGCTTATTGGAGTTATCGCAAGGCAGAATGACGGCGGCTGATTATGCCCTATGATTTCGCACTCTGGCTGCAAAAACCAACTGGGTGAATGACACATTAAAGGTACTCTTCCGCAAGGGTCTGAATTATGATCTTCAAGCTGAGCTAGCATGCAGAGACGAGGGCAGAGATCTTAATAGCTTCATTGAACTTAGCATCTCCATTGACAATCTGCAACGTGCCCGACGAACCAGTTCTCGTCGCACTGACCACCCAGTTTTCTTGCCGTCTAATGAACCTACTGAACCCATGCAGATCAACACTTACCATCTGTCTGTTGAGGAGAGAGATCGACGCATCTATAACAGACTATGCATGTACTGTGGCTTACCTGGCCATCAACGGAACAACTGCCCCACTCGTGCATCTACCTCCTCACAACGCTTGGTGAGTACTCCTCTCACTTCCATGTGTGATACCCAGTGTGTAAGCATTCCCGTTGAATTATGGATAAACGACAAACAAGTTATTACCTCTGCTTTACTTGATTATGGGGCTGCTGCAACTTCATTTCTGAAGAGTTCGCTAAGAGATATGACATTCAACTGATTCCATGCTCTACCTCTCTCTCAGTGGAGACAATAGATGGTCGACCATTGGGTTCTGGATCCATTACTCACCTCACTCACAAAATCTTGATGGCAGCTGGTTTATTTCACAAGGAGAGGATTCAATTCTACGTTCTCCCCACATCTCACACTCCCGTGATTCTTGGATTACCCTGGTTACGTCTGCATAATCCACAGATTTCCTGGAGAGAGGGCTAAGTTGTGAAATGGAGCACTCATTGTCAACAGAACTGTCTTTCTCAAGTCAAACCCATTCCTGTCTGTTCCATGTCACTCTCTCCAGCACGAGAGTCCATTCTCGACCTTCCAGAGGAATATGCTGATCTTATGGAGGCTTTCAGTAAGGAGCAAGCCAACACCTTACCTCCTCACCGTAAATATGACTGTGCAATCGATCTTCTGCCAGGGCATTCTCCCCCAAAGGGTCGCATCTTCCCATTGTCTCAACCTGAGTCCGAAGCCATGAAGGATTACATCAATGAAGAACTCCAGAAAGGTTTCATCAGACCGTCCACATCCCCTGCTTCGTCCGGGTTCTTCTTCGTGAAAAAGAAGGATGGTGGTCTTCGTCCTTGCATTGATTATCGTGGACTAAACGAAATGACTGTGAAATTCAGATACCCACTTCCGTTGGTTCCTTCAGCCCTCGAACAGCTTCACACTGCCCAGTACTACACCAAACTGGATCTGAGGTGTGCATACAATCTCATTCGCATTAGAGAGGGAGATAAATGGAAGACCGCCTTCTCCACCACCACTGGGCACTATGAATATCTTGTGATGCCGTTCGGACTGGTCAATAGTCCATCGGTGTTTCAGTCATTTATTAACGAGGTCTTCAGAGACATGCTGAACATATCTGTGATCGTGTATATTGATGACATACTGATCTACTCCAACACACTTCCTGAACATGTACAACACGTCTGAGCAGTTCTTCAACGCCTCATCAAATACCAGTTATACGCCAAGGCTGAGAAATGCGAATTCCACACGACCTCCACCACATTCCTAGGGTAACTAATCAGTCCCGGAGGGGTGGCCATGGACGAGAAGAAGGTCAACGCCGTTCTTAACTGGCCTGAACCCACAACCCTCAAGGAATTACAGCGATTTCTAGGATTCGCAAACTTCTACAGGAGATTCATTAGGAACTTCAGTACGGTGGTTGCTCCACTCACCTCAATGGTCAAGAGAGGAACTCACTGACTACAATGGTCAGAATCCACTCACAAAGCATTTCAGACCCTGAAGCAACGATTCAGCAACGCGCCCATCCTCTGTCACCCTGACCCCTCATTACCCTTCATTGTCGAGGTTGACGCATCAAACACAGGTATCGGCGCTATCCTGTCCCAACGTCCAGACCCCGCTGCTAAACTTCATCCCTGTGCCTTTTATTCAAGGAAGCTCAACTCAGCAGAACGTAACTACAGTGTCGGGGACCGGGAACTCCTTGCCATGAAGGCAGCCTTCGAGGAGTGGAGGCACTGGCTAGAGGGAGCTACACACCTGTTTACAGTACTGACAGATCACAAGAACCTAGAATACTTATGCACCGCCAAACGCCTTAATCCTCGTCAAGCTAGATGGTCCTTGTTCTTCACTCGATTCGACTTCTCAGTAACTTATCGACCCGGCTCCAAGAACACCAAGGCGGATGCTCTCTCACGTCAACTCGAGGAGGAGGACATTCCACTAGATCCAGAACCCATTCTGCCGTTTCATGTAGTAGTTGCCCCCATTCAATGGGACATCATGACTCTGCTTCAACAATACAGGGAGCAGAATGAAACCCCAGTGGCCTGCCCAGTCGACAGAATCTTCGTCCCTTAACTTCTTCGTGACCAGGTCATAAGTCAAGTTCACTGCCATCCATCATCCGGTCACCCAGGTATCACAGCCACCATTAATCAGCTGGAGAACCGCTATATACCAGTATATAAGCTGGACTATTACAACAGTTCTACGCGAAGTCTTGATTTGCTGTGTCTGTCATTTCTGAGCGTTACTACCCGTGTTTGTTTTCCTGTTCCTTTGCTGCCTACCTACCGACCCTTGCTGGTTTACTGGATTTTGATTCTCTGTTCTCCCTATGTTGCTGAAATTGCTGGTATTGACCATTGCCTGTACAACTACGTGTTTCTGCAATAAAGCCTGCATATGGATCCCATGTCGAGTTCTGGATCATTACAGCACCCTAAAGAGAGCAGCCCGAGAAATGGAGTGCAGCTGGAGGAAAACAAAACTAGAGGTATTTTTCTTATTGCTTGGCGGGAAAGTAACCATCCAACAGAAAAGCATAAAAAAACTGCTAGATCTGATTAGTTTTCATCTCTTTTAGAAGAAAACAAACATAACCCCAGGTATTTATTCAACACAGTGGCTAAATTAACGAAAAATAAAGCCTCAACAAGTGTTGACATTTCCCAATATCACAGCAGTAATGACTTTATGAACTACTTTACTTTTAAAATCTATAATATTAGAGATAAAATTGTAACCATTCAGCCGTCAGCTACAGTATTGCATCAGACAGTGCACTATAGACCCCCTGAGGAACAGTTCCACTCATTCTCTACTATAGGAGAGGAAGAATTGTAAAAACTTGTTAAATCATCTAAACCAACAACATGTATGTAAGACCCTATACCATCTAAGCTCCTAAAAGAGGTGCTTCCAGAAGTCATAGATCCTCTTCTGTCTATTATTAATTCCTCATTGTCATTAGGATATGTCCCCAAAACCTTCAAAAAACTGGCTGTTATTAAGCCTCTCATCAAAAAACCACAACTTGACCCCAAAGAACTAGTTAATTATAGACCAATCTTGAATCTGTCCAAGATACTAGAAAAGGTGGTATCCTCACCATTATATTCCTTCTTAGAGAAAAATGGTATATGTGAGGATTTCTGGTCAGGATTTAGACTGTATAATAGTACTGAGACTGCTCTCCTTAGAGTTACAAATGACCTGCATCTGATCATGGTTGTATCTCTCTATTAGTTTTATTGGATCTTAGTGCTGCGTTTGACACAACTGACCACAACATTCTTTTGCATAGACTTGAACTCTTTGTTGGCATTAATGGAAGTGCATTAGCATGGTTTAAATCGTACTTATATGACTGCCATCAGTTCGTAGCAGTGAATGAAGATGTATCATATCGTTATCAAGTGCAGTATGTAGTACCTCAAGGCTCAGTACTAGGGCCGCTACTCTTCATGCTTTATATGTTACCCTTGGGAGATATCATCAGGAAACATGGTGTTAGCTTTCACTGTTATGCTGATGATACTCAGCTCTATATTTCTTCGTGGCCCGGTGAAACACACCAATTTGAAAAACTAATGGAATGCATAGTCGATATAAAAAACTGGATGACGAGTAATTTCTTAATGCTAAATTCTGAAAAAACAGAGGTTTTAATTATAGGACCTAAAAACTCTGCTTGTAATAACCTAGAACACTGTCTAAGACTTGATGGTTGCTCTGTCAATTCTTCGTCATCAGTTAGGAACCTAGGTGTGCTATTTGATCGCAATCTTTCCTTAGAAAACCACGTTTCTAGCATTTGTAAAACTGCATTTTTCCATCTCAAAAATATATCTAAATTACGGCCTATGCTCTCAATGTCAAATGCAGAAATGTTAATCCATGCATTTATGACCTCAAGGTTAGATTATTGTAATGCTTTATTGGGTGGTTGTTCTGCACGCTTAGTAAACAAACTTCAGCTAGTCCAAAATGCAGCAGCAAGAGTTCTTACTAGAACCAGGAAGTATGACCATATTAGCCCGGTCCTGTCATTAATTAGGTAAACCAGAACCGGGAACACTTCCCATAACACCCTATGTACTTGCTACATCATTAGAAGAATGGCATCTACACTAATATTTGTCTGTTTCTCTTTTTTTCCAAGGTCACCGTAGCCACCAGATCCAGTCTGTATTCAGATCAGAGGGTCACTGCAGTCACCCGGATCCACTACGTGTCCAGACCAGATGGTGGATCAGCACCTAGAAAGGACCTCTACATCCCTGAAAGACAGCTGTAAAGACCTTGTCTCAGATGACCACCAGGACAAGACCACAGGAAACAGATGATTCTTCTGCACAATCTGACTTTGCTGCAGCCTGGAATTGAACTACTGGTTTCGTCTGGCTTGCTTAGTTGGGGTCACTTCATCTACAGCGATATCGTTGACTTGATTGCAAATAAATGCACAGACACTATTTAACTGAACAGAGATGACATCACTGAATTCAATGATGAACTTCCTTTAACTATCATTTTGCATTATTGACACACTGTTTTCCTAATGAATGTTGTTCAGCTGCTTTGACGCAATGTATTTTGTTTAAAGCGCTATATAAATAAAGGTGACTTGACTTGACTTGACTTAAGACCAATATTTCACATTATTACCTCTAAAACTATCTTCTGTTATCACGGATCACTTCTGTTGTGAAACAATGCAAGACAAACTAAAACTGATAATAACAATTTTTATAAAACTTTTTCAGCCGAAAAATGCATTTCTATCATTAAATGACCTTAAAGGTTTCAAACACACACACACACACACACACACACACACACACACACACACACACAAATATATACAGTACAGACCAAAAGTTTGGAAACATTACTATTTTTAATGTTTTTGAAATTAGTTTCTTCTGCTCATCAAGCCTGCATTTATTTGATCAAAAATACAGAAAAAAAATTTAATATTGTGATATATTATTACAATTTAAAATAATTGTTTTTACATTTATTATACTTTAAATTATCATTTATTTCTGTGATGCAAAGCTGAATTTTTTGGATCATTATCACATGATCCTTTAGAAATTATTCTAATATGATTCATTATCAAAGTTGTAAACAGTTCTGCTGCTTAATATTTTTTCAGAACATGTGATACTTTTTTAGGATACTTTGATGAATAAAAAAATTTTTTTTTTTAAATGTTTTTAAAATATAAATATTTACACTACTGGTCAGTAATTTGGGGTCAGTAATTTTTTTTCTTTCTTTTTTTTAAAATAAAATCAATACTTTTATTCAGCAAAGTTGTGTTAAATTGATAAAAAGTGATAGTAAAGAAAATATATTATAAGAATATATATTATTAGATTTTTTTTTATTTTGAATAAATGCAGTTCCTTTTAACCTTTTATTCATCAAATATATTAGACAGCAGAACTGTTTCCAAACATTTATAATAAATCAGAATATTAGAATGATTTCTAAATGATCATGTGATAGACTGGATGTTACATGTGACACTGAAGGCTGGAGTAATGATGCTGAAAATTCAGCTTTGCATCACAGGAATATTTTTTTTTTTTTTAAAGTATATTCAAATAGAAAACTATTATTTTAAGTTGTAATAATATTTCACAATATAACTGTTTTTTCTGTATTTTTGATCATATAAATGCAGGCTTGATGAACAGAAGAAACTTCTTTCAAAAACATTAAAAATAGTAATGTTTCCAAACTTTTGGGCTGTACTGTATATATAAAAAACATACTATGCGAGAGGGGGATTCTGACGAATGGGCAGCCCAGGATCTCCATACACCGTGCCCAGGCTATGCGTCCTGGAGAGGCCACTCCAGTATCGCTGCTCACAGTGATAAAAAACAACACGGGAGGCAGCAGTTACGAGTGATAAGTCCAGAGTAAATTGGCGTACGCTCAGACGCTACGGGTTGTCTCTGACGGTGGGAGGGATTATTGAAATCCTACTGGTCAGCTAACGCCCGCCTCAAGCTGGGCAGCCCCCAGCCAGTAAGGTGCTGACCCGCCACAGTCTGCCTGCTTCACTGGGTGCTTGGAGCTAAGGGAACAGACCGACAAGCAGACTGAAAACCTCGCACCAGGCAAAGAAATAAAAAAGCATAAACCACCAATCTTGCGACTAGCAAGCTGGAATGTCAGGACTATGTGCCCTGGCTTTTCCATAGACCTTGATCAGGTTGATGACTTCAGAAAAACAGCAATCATCAACCGTGAGCTCTTGAGGCTGGACATTGACATCGCTGCACTACAGGAGACCAGACTCCCCTCAAATGGCAGCATCAGGGAACAGGAGTATACTTTTTTCTGTCAGGGAAAGGAACCAGACGAACCAAGACTGCATGGTGTTGGGTTTGCAGTCAGAAACTCTCTGCTATCGTCAGTCGAACCGCCAGCAAAAGGTACAGCCCGTATCCTCTCCCTTCGCCTCTCAACCTCCACAGGCCTAGTGAACATCCTGAGCGTCTATGCTCCTACACTCAGCTCCCCAGCCGAGGCCAAGGAAGAATTCTACGAGGAACTTGTGACCATCATTAAAGGAATTTCCCCCAACGAACAACTGTACGTGCTTGGGGACTTCAACGCCCGGGTGGGAAATGACTGTGACTCCTGGCCTCGCAGTATTGGTCATTTCGGCATTGGCAGAATGAATGAAAACGGACAGAGACTGCTTGAGCTATGCTCCTACCATGATCTCTGCATAACTAACACATTCTTCTCCACCAAGCCCAACCATAGAGTATCCTGGCGACACCCAAGATCCCATCACTGGCATCAGCTGGACCTCATTATCACCAGAAGAGACTCACTGAACTGTGTTCTCATTACACGCTGCTATCACAGTGCTGATTGTGACACCGATCATTCACTGGTTTGCAGCAAGGTGCACCTTCAACCGAAGCAGATCCACCGATCAAAGCAGAAAGGACGCCCACTTATCAATACAGCAAGGACGACAATCCCTGTTCTGTGTGAGCGATTCGCTGCCTCCATCACAGAGGCCCTCAGAAATTGCCCAATGGGCAGCGCAGAAGAAAGATGGAATCATATCCGCGACGCTATCTTAAATTCTGCCATGGACACCTTCGGTAAGAAAGAGAGGCAGAACCCAGATTGGTTTGAAGCAGGAATCATGGAACTTGAGCCAGTCATCACAGCTAAGAGAGCAGCTCTGATTAGCCAAAAAAGGGAGCCATCTGAGAGGACGCTCACAGCTCTCAGGAAAGCCAGAAATGATGCCAAAAGGATTGCTCGACGTTGTGCCAACAACTACTGGTTGAATCTTTGTCAGTGCATCCAACTCTCAGCTGACTGTGGTAACATCCGTGCCATGTATGATGGCATGAAGAAGGCTTTCGGCCCAAGCGTTACCAAGGTCACACCCCTAAAGTCCTCCTCGGGAGACATTATAACAGATCGGGGTAAACAAATGGAGAGATGGGTGTTCATCGCCTTTATCGACTTGTTTAAGGTGTTCGATCTGGTCAGCCGTAAAGGCCTCTTCACTCTACTGCAAAGGATAGGATGCCCCCACAAGCTTTTGAGGATTATCATCTCTTTTCATGATGATATGCAAGGCATTGTTCAGTACGATGGCTCTTCCTCAGACCCATTCCCTATCAGAGGTGGAGTGAAGCAGGGCTGCGTACTCGCTCCAGCGCTCTTCGGCATCTTCTTTTCCTTGCTGCTGACCCATGCCTTTAGTAAATCAGAAGAAGGCATATACCTCCACACTCGAACCGATGGAAACCTGTTAAACACAGCACGCCTCAGAGCAAAAACTAAGGTGCGAAAGGTTCTGATACGGGAGATGCTTTACGCAGATGACGCTGCCTTGACTGCACACTCCGAAGAAGCTCTACAACAACTTATCAACCGTTTTGCGGATGCTTGCAGAGATTTTGGCCATGTCAGTCGCATGCAGGATGGTCGTATACCCAAAGATCTACTCTACAGCGAGCTTGCTACAGGCTCCAGACCAGCAGGAAGGCCTGTTCTTCGCTACAAAGACATTTGTAAACGAGACTTGAAGGCAGGCAACATCAATCCAGCAGTCTGGGAAGCAGCAGCTGCAGATCGCTGCAGATGGAGGCAGGTTGTCGAAGCAGGCATCAAAGTGTTGGAGAAGAAAAAAGAGGACGAGTGGGAAGAGCGGAGAAAGCGCAGACAGAGGGTTGTATCCGCAGATATAGCACCGATAGATCCAGACCCAGGCACATATTACACCTGCAGCAACTGCAACAGAGCCTGCCGCTCCAAAATTGGACTCTACAGTCACAGCAGGCGCTGCATACTAACCAAAGAGACTCTTTGACGCATATTCCATTGTCTCCAGAGACAGACGGATGCCAACAACAACAACTATGCAATTCAATAACATTAAGTTGATGCAATTAATGAAATAATGTTAAAAATAAATAAAATATGATAATATTTACATTACCATTTTGAATTAGTTGGCCTGTAGAATACAGTAGGTGGGATGGTGATGGTGACAGGAGTGTTCACAGTACAGATGGGAGTGTTGACTAGAGGAGAAATAATACAAGTAGACATGCTAAGCTATTGTGCTATTGTGGAGAGCTGATGGAGAAGGACTAAGTAATCTCTGAGAATTCCTGCAAGACAGGAAAAAAGAGAATTTATCACATGATGAACAAATAAAACATTGACAACAAATAAAAATGTGATGAGACATACAGCCAAGTATGGTGACCCATACTCAGACTTCGTGCTCTGCATTTAACCCATCCAAAGTGCGCACAGCAGTGAACACACACACCGTGCAGTGGGCATCATTTATGCTGAGGCACCCAGGGAGCAGCTGGGGGTTCAGTGCCTTGCTCAAGGCAGTAATTGCTCAGTAATGTTATTGCCGGCCCGAGACTCAAAACCACAACCTTAGGGTTAGGAGTCATACTCCCTAACCACTAGGCCACAACTACCCCCAGGTAGTGGCCTAGTGGTTAGAGACAACATAACTGCATCGTGTATAACAATAAACAAAACTTTATCATTTGTTGGTACTGACGCAAAAATAGTTATTATAGTTATTGTTCTTGTTGTAAACACCTTTAAGTGATTTAATTAATTAAAAACCTGGGGCCGGTTGCATAGACTGATTAGACTAGTCTTAAAAAGATAGCCATCTAATTTTTTTTTCCTCTAGACTGGTCATAACTGTTTTAAGTCAGTTACAAAAACATAGATTGGCCCAATTTAAACAAGAAAAATTAGTCTGATTATCTCTTGGTTAACTGCTAGTTGGTCAACTAGTTCTTAAGACACTTTCTTAACATAATGGCTATGTTTATGCATACCGGCCCCTGATGTGTCACATGACAAGTTAAACTAGCATTTTCAGACTTGCTTTTAGACAGATGTGTTCAATTAAAATCAACATGGAAATAAAGGCAGACTTTGAGATGTGGACAGATATCATGCTGCTAGAACCGAAAGAGACGACGCTGGGGTCGTGGTGTATGTAAAAAGGTAAAAAACAAACAAACAGAAAAAACATCAAATTTGCTGCAAAATGTAACTGCAGTAAAGTTCTATCAGGGTGCTCAGACCAAAATTGAAGTACCATTGGAAATGTTTGCCGTTTCAGCTTTTGGTCGTCTCCATAAACGCACAAGATGGTCAAATTCATCCCTCTCCACAAACAAGACGGGTTTGACAAGAGTTTGACAGGCCTTCCAAGTTCCCTGTTAATACTAGCAGCTTTCTGACAGAACTGATCAAAATTTGTTTCTGAGCTTTGAAAATACAGGTCCTTCTCAAAAAAATAGCATATTGTGATAAAGTTAATTATTTTCCATAATGTAATGATAAAAATTTAACTTTCATATATTTTAGATTCATTGCACACCAACTGAAATATTTCAGGTCTTTTATTGTTTTAATACTGGTGATTTTGGCATACAGCTCATGAAAACCCCAAATTCCTGTCTCAAAAAATTTGCATATCATGAAAAGGTTCTCTAAACGAGCTATTAACCTAATCATCTGAATCAACTAATTAACTCTAAACACCTGCAAAAGATTCCTGAGGCTTTTAAAAACTCCCAGCCTGGTTCATTACTCAAAACCGCAATCATGGGTAAGACTGCCGACCTGACTGCTGTCCAGAAGGCAATAATTGACACCCTCAAGCGAGAGGTTAAGACACAGAAAAAATTTTCTGAATGAATAGGCTGTTCCCAGAGTGCTGTATCAAGGCACGTCATTGGGAAGTGTGTGGGAAGGAAAAAGTGTGGCAAAAAACGCTGCACAACGAGAAGAGGTGATCGGACCCTGAGGAAGATTGTGGAGAAGGACCGATTCCAGATCTTGGGGGACCTGCGGAAGCAGTGGACTGAGTCTGGAGTAGAAACATCCAGAGCCACCGTGCACAGGCGTGTGCAGGAAATGGGCTACAGGTGCTGCATTCCCCAGGTCAAGCCACTTTGGGCTACAGAGAAGCAGCACTGGACTGTTGCTCAGTGGTCCAAAGTACTTTTTTCGGATGAAAGCAAATTTTGCATGTCATTCGGACATCAAGGTGCCAGAATCTGGATGAAGACTTGGGAGAAGGAAATGCCAAAATGCCAGTCAAGTCCAGTGTCAAGTAACCACAGTCAGTGATGGTTTGGGGTGCCATGTCAGCTGCTGGTGTTGGTCCACTGTGTTTTATCAAGGGCAGGGTCAATGCAGCTAGTTATCAGGAGATTTTGGAGCACTTCATGCTTCCATCTGCAGAAAAGCTTTATGGAGATGAAGATTTCATTCTTCAGCACGACCTGGCACCTGCTCACAGTGCCAAAACCACTGGTAAATGGTTTACTGACCATGGTATTACTGTGCTCAATTGGCCTGCCAACTCTCCTGACCTGAACCCCATAGAGAATCTGTGGGATATTGTGAAGAGAAAGTTGAGAGACGCAAGACCCAACACTCTGGATGAGCTTAAGGCTGCTATCGAAGCATCCTGGGCCTCTATAACACCCCAGCAGTGCGACAGGCTGATTGCCTCCATGCCACGCCGCATTGAAGCAGTCATTTCTGCAAAAGGATTCCCGACCAAGTATTGAGTGCATAACTGAACATAATTATTTGAAGGTTGACTTTTTTTGTATTAAAAACACTTTTCTTTTATTGGCCTGATGAAATATGCTAATTTTTTGAGATAGGAATTTTGGGTTTTCATGAGCTGTATGCCAAAATCATCAGTATTAAAACAATAAAAGACCTGAAATATTTCAGTTGGTGTGCAATGAATCTAAAATATATGAAAGTTAAATTTTTATCATTACATTATGGAAAATAATGAACTTTATCACAATATGCTAATTTTTTGAGAAGGACCTGTATGTCACGATGAACAAGTGAAAAGAAGAAAGAAAAATATGTGTGACTGAATTATGAATAACAGTTCAGAAAAATAGGAAAGGAAAATTAGAGAGAGAGAGAGTGAGAGAGAGCTTCATAAAGAGCTGCTGGACACTGAATGTTGTTGTAGGAGCTAGAGCTAGAGCTCTGTCCCAGACAGCAAGCAGTTTTGGCTTAGAACCGGCCAACATCTGGCCCGCATGGATTTCACGTCTGGGCGTGTGACGTGAAGAAACTGCAAAACAGAAAAAAAAAACACACAGAATTACTATTATATTACAAAAAGGTATTAAAGGCATGTCATTATGGTTATTTTGTTTTAACTACATATACCACAGTAAAACAGTTATCATGGAGAAAAAAATATGGTAAGTGTTGTGGTCACTGGGCATTTCACATTTGTTGCGATTGCCACACATTCGTTCACTGGCATTCGCAACAGAATTGTAAAGAAAACATCAAACTGCACTTACTTTCACATTAATTGAAGAGAATCAGAACAGTACCTTAAAAAACAAACCATACAATAATATAGTTTACACACCTAGACAACAACGATGAGTGAACTGTTGGGTCACTCCTCCTTTTTGTGAGTGGTAACGATGGTAACAACAGTCAAAGGTCATTTGATGACGACACACCCGACAAACGAGACTGTCATAATAAGACTGCTAGAGGGCGCTTGATTTTAAAACGTAATAATAGGTCGTAATAGACTGCTCGCACAAACAACCTATGTGGTCGTTTTTAAGAGGACAGTCTCCACAGATTATATAATTAACAAGTTCACACTTACATATACAGTGATGAGCCATTGTGATCACCTATCTAATAACCTGCAGGATCTCCTTTAGCCCACAAAACATGACTATGTACGTGACTATGTCTTAATTTTAATGAAGTAGTGGGGTGCAGGTCATGTAGCGTGAACCCACTTTTTCAAGTCAAACCACAAATGTTTGACTGAGTGAATTTGTAGTCCAAGGCATTTACAGAAATTCACAATCATGTTCCTCGAACCACTCCTTTACAGTTCTGGCAGTGTAGCATGATGCATTATCCATATTACACTGCTCTGTGGAATACTTGATTCTGATTGGTCAGTCACAACATTCCGAGGTATGCTATTCACAGATAACAACCGCCAAATTGAATAACACACCGCTCATCCGGGTACTACAAGTTATTTTGACCGGTACTACTATATGGTATATGCTTAACGAGTCACTCCGACTGTCTGGTGCCATCCTGTGACTGAAAACATTAATCACTGCCTGTTAAAATGGAAGACTTTAGCATTAATGTTTTGATAAACCCATCTTTTCATCACAATTTCACCATCAAGTTAGGCACATCAACAATAACTCCTTCAATAACAGCCAGAAGCCATGGAGTTATGATTGATGATCAGCTGATTTTCTCAGACCACATTGCTAAAACTGTCTGATCCTGCAGATTTGCTTTATTCAGCATCCAGAAGATCAGACCCTTTTTTTCGGAACATGCTGCACAACTCCTTGTTCAAGCTCTTGTTCTGTCCAGGCTGGACTATTGCAATGCTCTCTTGGCAGGTCTTCCAGCCAGATCTATCAAACCTTTACAATTAATCCAGAACGCGGCAGCAAGATTGATTTTTAATGAGCCAAAAAGAATACACGTCACACCAATAGCTGCTCGCATAAAATTTAAGGCATTGATGTTTGCCTACAAAACTACCACTGGCTCTGCACCCATTTACCTAAATGTATTTGTAATGATAAAAACTTCCTAATCATCGGGAAGAAGGAGGCGGGAACCGGCGGACAATCAAACAACATTTTAATAATACAAAATAAACACAAAACAGCGCACCAGCCCCTCATGGACAACTTGTGCGCGCAAATAAAAACCAAAACACAACTAAAAGCCCAGGCCTGGTCCTCTCTCGTCCTTCACTGTCGTCGCTCCAGTTTTATATCTTTCCATCTCCTACGTGGGACTCGAGACCGGCAGTGGGCCGCAGGTGCCACTGATTTGCCCAATCACTGCCGGCCTCACTCGTGTTCCCACGTCCCTCGGCCCCGCCCCACTCGCCACATACCCCCATCGCCCCTCGCAGGCCGGGGGGTACCCACAAGACTGCGCTCTACTCCCCCCCCTCCCTCCGGGGGGGACCGCTCACGGGAACCTGCGGGAACCTGGGGGTAGGACAGACGAGGCGAGAGAAAAGGAGATGGAAGGAGGAGCGACAGAGACGAGAGAGGGGAGAGAGAAAAAAAATAAATAAATAAAAATTCCGGTTCCCAGACGCACTGCTGCTCGGCCCTCCACCGGCTGGGCGATCCCCTCCGCGGTGCCTGGCGGTGGCACTGGACGGCCCTCGGCGGTCACGGATGACTGGTGCGCGCAAATAAAAACCAAAACACAACTAAAAGCCCAGGGGCCTCATTTATAAAGCGTGCGTACGCACAAAACGGGGCTGGAAACGTACGTACGCCAGTTCCCACGCAAAGGTTGTGATCTATAAAAAACAAACTTGACGGGAGAATGTGCGCACCTTTAAGCAAACTTTGAGCCGTGCGTACGCACATTCTGGAGACAAAGGGAATTGGCGACACCGATGGTGAGGACGTGAACTGAAGTTAGATTGTAGAAAATAAATGTGAGAAGAACGATTATAAGAATGAATGACATTTAATTTTCACTCCATTTCATACGTTATATCCACATTATCATGAAGATTAAATCCAACAGTGTTATTTGTGCCGATTGTTTTAGGCTATATACATCTAGTAAAATCCAAACGTAATTCAAAATGTATTAAAAGTAAAATAAAATAATAATCAGCGCTGCCTTACAGTCACATTGTCCACAACGGGAGCACAGGAGGACATGGCGCGATACATGTGATAGCCTACAGAATAGCATGAAATACCCTTTTATTAGAGAACTGCAGAACACAGTGTAAAAAGGAAATATTTTCCTTAATGTACATAGCCTATATCATAAAATGTCAAAGTCTGCAAATACAGTCATGAAGCACAATCGCTACTCATCATCGGTCCTAACTATTACGGTGTTCATTACAAAACCGTCAAGAAGCATGTGTTCACTATAACATTTTCGTCTTAAATTTTCGCCCACAAATTAATTAAGTGATTTTGTCAAGGTGTTAACGATCAGTCTATTTGCTAGAAACATATAAATTCTCCGGTGACCCGGGTATGTAATGCTTCATGATGGCACTCCTGGCACTGTTGGAGGATTACGCTAATGGCAGAATAAGGAGAGAACGAGTTTTCAGGGACCATGATGATTTCCTGGCCCATGATGATGACTGGCTAATAAGCCGATTTAGATTCCCTAGAGCTGTGCTCTTGGATCTATGTGCTGAATTGGGTCCAGTATTAGAGAGGGCAACACGCCGGAACCATGCCATCCCAGTCCAAATACAAGTCCTCACCACTCTGGGGTTCTTGGCAACCGGCTGTTTCCAGCGGGAATTGGCAGACAGGTAAATTAATAATATAAAAAAACTATAAGTAATCCTCAAATTTGTCTCTAAGACCTTTTTGTATATGAAATAATTCTATTGGAATCTATCATCTCACCCTATAGGTCTGGTATATCACAGCCGTCCCTGAGTGCCATAATATCTGTCGTTTTAAATGGTATACTTAATATGGTTAGTCGATACATCAGGTTCCCCTACACTGTGCGAGAACAGGCCGAAATTAAAACGCAATTTGCAGCAATGTCTGGTTTCCCAAATGTAATCGGCGCAATTGACTGCACTCATGTTGCTATAAGGGCACCATCTGAAAATGAATTTGCTTATGTTAATAGAAAGCATGTGCATTCTATTAATGTGCAAATCATATGTGACTCCAACATGACCCTCACAAACATTGTGGCACGCTGGCCTGGTTCAACACATGATTCCTTTATCTTGACACATAGCAGTGTAGGGAACAGACTAAATGCAGGCGCAGTACGTGATGGCTGGCTTCTTGGTGAGTTTAACAATATTAAAAAGTAGAAACTGTAACAATTTTGTTTTTAATATAATTATAACCTGCAGGCGACAGTGGCTACCCCCTGAGACGCTGGCTCCTCACCCCATTTTTAAACCCGCAGAGCGCAGAGGAAACTCATTATAACGAGGTCCACTCTCGTGCCCGCGCAGTTGTGGAGCGTGCCATCGGCATCCTGAAATGCAGATGGCGTGCTCTGGATGCCTCGGGTGGCAGACTTTTATACCATCCAGCAAAAGTGTGCAAGATTGTCAGGGCGTGTGGTGTTTTGCACAATATAGCACTGAGAAACGGTATTCCTCTCCCTCCTGATCTCCCTCTACCCCAGCATTACGACCCCGAGCCACAGCCCCCTGGCCGACAAGAGGGATATCAACGAGGTGCAAGAATCCGTGAGGATGTCATGCGGCGTTTGTAAAGAAAGACAAAACTCAAGGTTCATGTTTTAACTGCATCTTTTAATGATTGTGCAATTTCTTGCATCACTTCTCTCATCTGCCGTAGCTCATCTGCAACCCTGTTGACAGCGTTTATTGTCTCTCGCTGTAACTGCAGGACTGCGTCAGTGAGTACCCGACCACTTTTGGACGTGCCAGACGCAGAAGGGGCACTGCTTTGAGCCGGACGCTGTGCATCTGCATCTGAGAACCCCTCACCCTGAACCTCCTGTTCATTTACAGCTTCAGACTCCGGAAGGACTGGAGGACAAACAATTGGCAACATTTATCCATTTATCACCCCACACACTCAAATGTACAGCGTTAATGATTAAAAATCGGTTTAACCTTGCTCCTCTGTGGTTTCAGTCACGTCAGTGTCTCCCTCCTTTTCCGACACAATACCACACACGCTGACCTCCCCAATTATAGCCGCGATTTTGCTGTCCACTGATGTGAGATCAGCTGTACATGGGCCCCCACCAGTTGCAGCCACGCTCTGGCGGTGGGAGGACAGTTTTCTCTTTGCCTCCACCTTGAATGAATGAGAATCTTTATTTCACATATTTTGCATACTGTAAGCACATGTAAATAAAACTTTTTGAAAATCAATATTGCTATTTATATAGGTATATAGCCTAATAAAACACAAATGTAATGTGCAGTTTTCCAGGTATATATGGGATTCCACTCTCATTTACATGCTGATCAGCAATCATGAGGTGATTTGCATTGACTATTTATGGTTAAAAATGGGCGTGTACAGGGCGGGATATGAGGCTGGTTCACGTACGCACATCTGCGGGTGATCTGTGATTTATAAAGGGAACATTGCTTACAGGTGTGCGTACGCACGGTTTTATAAATCGGAATATTTTTTGGCGTACGCCATTTTTGGCTTTTGGGCGCACGTAAACTTTTAGTAAAGATCCTACGCATAGTTTTATAAATGAGACCCCTGGCCTGGTCCTCTCTCGTCCTTCACTGTCGTCGCTCCAGTTTTATATCCTTCCATCTCCTACGTGGGACTCGAGACCGACGGTGGGCCGCAGGTGCCACTGATTTGCCCAATCACTGCCGGCCTCACTCGTGTTCCCACGTCCCTCGGCCCCGCCCCACTCGCCACAGTATTACTTCAGACTTATGTTCCCTCTAGAAGCTTGCGTTCTGCAAGTGAACGTCGCTTGATTGTGCCATCCCAAAGAAGCACAAAGACTTTTACGGACTTTTAAATTAAATGTTCCCTCCTGGTGGAATGACCTCCCCAACTCAATCCGAGCAGCTGAGTCCTTAGTCATCTTTAAGAATCACTTAAAACCCAACTCTTCCATCTTTATTTGACTCTAACTTTAGCACTCACTATTCTAATTCAATTTTTTTTTTAAAAATCATATATTTTCTTTTCATTTATAATGCAATTATGTGTGTGTGGGTGTGTATATATATATATATATATATATATATATATATACATATATATATATATATATATATTTATATATATATATATATATATATATATATATATATATATATATATATATATACAGTACAGACCAAAAGTTTGGACATACCTTCTCTTTCAAAGAGTTTTCTTTATTTTCATGACTATGAAAATTGTAGAGTCACACTGAATGCATCAAGGGCTATTTTACCAAGAAAGAGAGTGATGGGGTGCTAAGCCAGATGACCTGGCCTCCACAGTCACCGGACCTGAACCCAATCGAGATGGTTTAGGGGTGAGCTGGACCGCAGACAGAAGGCAAAAGGGCCAACAAGTGCTAAGCATCTCTCGGGGAAAAGCAGAGCAGTGTGTGCAAAGCAGTAATCAAAACAAAAGGTGGCTACTTTGAAGAACCTAGAATATGACATATTTTCAGTTGTTTCACACTTTTTTGTTATGTATATAATTCCATATATAATTCCACATGTGTTAATTCATAGTTTTGATGCCTTCAGTGTGAATCTAAAATTTTCATAGTCATGAAAATAAAGAAAACTCTTTGAATGAGAAGGTGTGTCCAAACTTTTGTGTGTATATATATATATATATATATATATATATATATATATATATATATATATATATATACACACATATATTTTGACACTTGTCCTGAGCTCTCATTAGCGTCACCCTGGAAACCGAGCAGTCACACAGGCACCTGCTCGTCATGGGCTGTGCGGCCACACCTGCGCCCCATCAACCTCTGGTTACATAAACCCACCAAACATACGCAGAGGTGAGAGATGTTTCCACAAGACTCGGCTAACCCCTTGTTCTATTGTTTCCGCAGAGAGCAGTGTGTGACCGCCAGCCCCACAGCACACGGGATAGCACGGATCCACACCACACAAGTGCACCGATTGAAGAGGACGCTGAGCACCGAGCACCAAACCGCCTCACCCCAACCCCCTTTCACCACCTTACCCTTTTAAATCCACCCTTCGGGAATTTACCTGCATGACTCGTGGCTCCTCGCGCTCCAGGACTTCAACTTCAACAGACTCTCCAGTACATGGGCAGCTTTCGCAGGTCTGTCAGGGTCCACTCCCCGCCCTCCCCCAATCTTCCCGCTTCTCCACAGGAACGGGACAACGTTTGGGGTGGGGTCGGGGGGAGTGTGACACGTGTCCCGAGCTATATATATATATATATATAAGACCTCTAACACTAGCTTGCTCTATTATTTTTCTATTCTATGTGTTTTCTTTTTATTTATTATATTATTTAAAAGCCCTTGCTGCGTGTACTGTGTTAAGCTAACTGAGACTTGTTATAGCACTTGTGTATCATTGCTCTTTTTGTTGTTTTTGATTGCTTCCACTGTCCTCATTTGTAAGTCGCTTTGGATAAAAGCATCTGCTAAATGAATAAATGTAAATGTAATGTAAATCTGTTCAAAATTCAAACAGCCAGACTTATTCGGTAGCCAGCTATATGTCTATCATGGCTGGTGTCGCCAGATATTTTAAAAAGTTTGACATCCTAAAGAGTACTACCTTTAACTCCAGCAATGCCGTTTTTAAAGCTAACATTAAACAAATTCACAAAATTGATAAAGACATTAGTCAGCATCATCCTCTGATCTCAACAGCAGACATGGACCTAATAAGAAATTTGGTCATACTGTCACCAGGCACAGCCACTGGTTTGTTCAGAAAGTTTGGTTTGATGAACATCTACACCTGGCAAACGAGGCAGAGAAGGAAACTGACACCTGAGAAGGGACTCAACGGTACCAAGTACATTACTCTATCCCATAATGCAGAGACCAATAACCATAAAGACCCGAAAGACCCATGTAAAGAAGATTACAGGGGATTCATCTTTGCTGAACCCAACAACCCCCAGTGTCCCGTTGCTAGTTTCAAAAAATACCTAAGCCTCTGTCCTTTGGACACCTTTTAACTCCATCCACTAGAACAAAACCAGGATTTACTGAAAAGAACAGTGTCGTACAGGCAAGGGCGTAGATTTGGTTTGAACATTGGGGGGGTTGAACGTTGTATGCTGCCCGTTATTTTTTTCAAAAAAAATTTTTTTATGTGTATTGTTATTGGATAATTTATTTCTTCCTATCTATCTATCTATCTATCTATCTATCTATCTATCTATCTATCTACCTATCTATCTATCTATCTATCTATCTATCTATCTATCTATCTATCTATCTATCTACCTATCTATCTATCTATCTATCTATCTATCTATCTGGCAACATGCTTTAACTGATTACAAATTCAACATATAGAAATATGAAAGAGACAACATTTAGACATTTATTTTAAGATTTTTACATTCCACCTTAATGCATTTTAATTTTTTTTTCTAAAGGGAAACACATCTTTAAAGCATTAAAGGCATTAATGTATAGCCTAACTTTACAAAACTGCTGTTTTTCTATACTGTTTCCTATTTTATTTTATTTTATTGATTGAATGGCATCTTCTTTACCTGATCACCTGCTCCTCCTCTCCCAGACTTTTCTACCCTGCAGCTATATTTACCTCGAATCTGTTATAAAAACATGTTAAGAGATTATACACCTCATAACGTTATGAAATTTGTGTATAATCATCATTCATAAAATTCTAACATAGCAGAGATTATCAAAAGAAAGAAATTAAGTATGGAAACCGCCAGTAGGCGGCAGTGTTTCACTGTTTTAATGAGTTAGCCACTTAAATCGTTAATTCATCCAATTCGTTCAAAAGTCGGATTAATTTAGTAAGAAAACAAACACCGATGTGAATACTTTTGTCGTTGATAATTACACTATTGACACTATTGAAAAATATACTAGCAAAACAGACAGCTGCTTTGGTAACTTGTTATACTGATAGTTATAGCTAAATACATTGCAATGGATTAGCTAGCTAAAATATATGTGGTGTGTACTAACTATTACACAATATTCTCATACCTCATTCTCAATATGCTTTTTTTTTTTTTGCATCCCTCTCTGACCAGCAGTTAAATATAGTCCGCTGTGCAGAGCTTCTCTTCATTTTTGGCGTTAACATTAACCGTGTGCTCTCCCATTCAAACACCTCTCGCTTGTTTTGGTGAAAGTGCGACTCATTGGTTGGGCGTTACCAATCGGTTCAATGGAGGGGGAGTATTTTTTGTCTGATTTATTATGACATACTCATATTTGATAAGGAACAAAATTATTTTTACAAGATAAATGAATTCTAGTTTTTCATATTATATTTTTCATTTGATCTACTGTGATTTTCATGTTGAAATAATGGGGGGGTTGTAACTGATGGATTTGAATATTGGGGGGTTACCCCTTTCAGGTTTTAGTGAGTATAAATGATAAAAATAGACAAGAATCTAAAAGTTCAATAGTACAGAAATATTTAGATCAGAAATATATGTCAGAAACTCGTATATATACAGATGGATCTAAAGATCCTGAAACAGGACACACAGCAGCAGCAATATATGTTCCAAAGTTCAGGTATAGAATATCAAAAATAACATCTAATCATCTGTCAGTTTATACCACAGAAATGATTGCCATATTTTTGGCTCTTCGGTGGGTTGAAGACATTAATATACCGGAAGTAGTAATATATTCAGACTCGTTTTCAGCACTGTCAAGTTTAAAGAGCGGAAAATCCTCAACTAGACAAGACATTTTACAAATTTTATTCAGAATACAATCAAAAACAATTATTTATTTTGTATGGATACCTGCACATATAGGTATAGAAGGTAATGAAGTGGTGGATCAGATAGCGAAAAAAAAACATTAAAACGTCCAGACATAGAATTTAATAGTCCAATGAGTAAATTAGAAATAAAAGGGCTAATTAAAAAAGCATTAAAAGATATATGGCAAATTAAATGGGATGGTGAGAATAAAGGACGGCATTTATACAATATTCAAAGAACAGTTGGAAATGAGAGGAGAATTCGTGGGAATAGAAAAGAAGACAGCATAATATCTCGCCTTAGAATTGGACACACTGCACTTAACCAATCTTTATTTATAATAGGTAAACATGAGTCTGGACTTTGTGTAAAATGTGATCTTCCCGAAACAGTTGAACATATTTTAATAAAATGTAAAGGATATTCCTTCTGATGTGTTCAGGCCAAGACTCTTATCGAACATTTGAAGTTTGGGGAAGATCGAACATTTTATGCCTGAGTTACAACAACTTCTCTTCCTATGGCGAGACATCAAATTTTGTCATGGCGCCATGGACACGCCCTTTAACAAAAACTCAAGATAGACTGACCACAAAAAAGACATTAATGTCAAAACATTTCTAGGAGTAGTTTGTCGCAGCGTAAAATAGACACTTCCTGTTGCCAATAGGGGGCACTATATATCTTTGTTGTTCTGTCCTTTCATCTGTTAAGGGTGATTTACAATGACAGGGCTGCTCACTGCATTTGTTAACTGTGTCTTACAAGCGGTTTTTAAAAGTAAAAATTACTTCCATTTCAGTCTCTTTCAATATAAGTGTTTATATAAATGTTAATTAAAGCTTAGTTAAAATATTTTAATCCATTATTAATAATAATTTTTTTATTTACAGTTTTATTTTAAGATTAGTTTATATACTGTGAAATAACAAACAATAATATTTTTAATGATAGGAATAACTAACATAAAAAAAGATTAATAAATGATCTGAAAAATAGATTGTTGATTGTTAGTTCATGTAAGTTAATGCATTAACTAATGTGAACCCAAGAGAGCTTATTATAAATTGTTGCAAAACACTTTTCATGATCTATAACCATTTTTAAAAATACTTTTATCGATCTATAAACATTTCTGAAATTATTATATAAAACTATATTACCAGTAAAATTCATTAGCTTTTTAAAATACATATTATTTTTATTTGAAAGATTTTTATAAATGATTAAAATTCTCTATACACGTTTCCAAAACAATAATTTAAAAGTAATCCTATAGCTACTCTGGTGGTGGCCATGAATATCTAGCGCATAAGCATAGAGAGAGTTGTGAGTGCACAGGACACAGTTTTAAGTGCACGCACACTCTCCGAGCGAAAGCTGGTTTTGTGACAAAGTAAAGGAAATGTGCATGCAAGCGGAGAGATTCATGCTCGCGCATTATTTTAATGTGTTTTTGCGTTACAATAACGTGCTCCACCACATACACATACTGTATACACTCTGCAAACAGTGAACCTGTATAATGTATAACAAATCTATTTCAACACCTGAAGCATCGCTATAATGAGGTCTATGACCAATGCATGACAAGAAGACATGCCTAAAAATTCAGCACTCCTGAATATGAGTTTTTCACTTCCAGCCTTCGAGGACAATTATATATATCACTCATAAATCATGAAATACCAAATCTATAGTATTTATTAAGATTGATGTGATTTGAAATTGGTAAAATGTGCTTGAAAAAAAACGTCATCAGAATATCAACGTGCCTTATTATTATGCACTCTGTGAAAAAAGCATTTTTAACGATTTTATTGATCTATAAGCATTTGTAAAATATTTTTGCCTGCATTACAGCTTAGTCTATATTTGTGAGCTGAACTGTTTTACTGTTACATCAGCAAGATTGTGTAAATTCAGATAAATGTCATGTCACAGAATGTCTGTCATAGGTCAGTATCAAATAAGTTTAAAATTATTATCAGAATAAAAAAATATATACAAGTCAACGTGTATTTATTTTTAAAATCTTTTTTTATGTTGCAATTAACATAATTCTTAACCTAATTATATAAAATCATGTTGTCTGAGCCCTACAAATTGTACTAGGTTTTTTTTTCGTCCCTAAAACTGACAGAAAATGATAAGGTCTAAGTGTCACGGTTCATGAATTCACTGCCTCTCTTTTGTCTTGCGTGCTGTTGTGTGTGTGTGTGTGGGCGTGGTCACTGATCAGCGATGATCAGCAGCGCCAGCTGGTTTCAATTGTTTGTCCCTATTTAAGTTCAGTAACTGGTGTCTCATGTTGTCAGATCGTTGTTTTCTCCCCGGTGTGCTCCCATGCTGTTCCTGTGTCCTTGTACCTGCCTAGACTTCCTGTCTTCGTAGTTCGTTCCTGGATCGTCACGCTACATTCGATTACCACTTCTTCACGCAGATTACTCACTCACCGGGATACAAGGGATCATCACTGGATCGAGCACCACCACCAGCTGTCCACCGAAGTCCCTGCGTCAACCACCATCAGCCTTGTGTCCGCCGCCTGTGTCTCCTGCTATTGTGAACTGTGATTCTGACTATCTTGCTGTTTATCAATAAATACACCTTGCGTTTACATCCTGTGTCTGTCATACGTTACAGAACGATCTGACCCATTATGGATGTAGCAGGCGCTTCTACATGGGACGAGTTTGCGGCTCGAAGTATCGCTAGAATGGACTTTCAGGAGGAGAACATCTCTCTCACAGGGCGGGCGGTCCAAGCGCTAGTGACGCAGGTGTCCGAGCTCACCCAGCAGATCCAACAGCTCCGTGTCTCCACTGCGCCACCCACACCGCCGACTCCACCCCCTCCTCCAGAGTCGCAGCCGCGGCGCGAACCGAGACTACCCACACCCGAAGGTGAACCAGAGTTTTGCAGAACTTTTCTGACCCGATGTTCTATGCACTTTGCATTACAACCTCTTACGTTCAACCAAGAGCGATCAAAGGTTGCGTTTGTGTTAACGCTACTCTCCGGCCGGGCGGCTCTCTGGGGAACGGCGGTGTGGGAGAAATAAAGACCCATGCTGCGCCTCGTTCCAGGCACTCTCCGAGGAGATGAGGAGGGTTTTCGATCGGGCGGCGGTGGGTAGGGAGGCGGCCAGACTACTCGCCGATCTTCGCAAGGTCACGGTTCGGTGTCGGAGTACTCCATCCAGTTCCGCACCCTGGCTGCAGAGTGTCGTTGGAACGAGGAGGCGCAGTGGGACAGATTCCTGCATGGGTTGGCTGACCGTATTCAGAGAGAAATCTACATGCTGGACCTTCCCACGTCTCAATGGGCTCGTCGAATTAGCTCTTCGAGTAGATGCTCGGCTGAACTGTATGGGCCGTTTCCAGCAGGATCATCCAGTTCGTAGCATGGAGAATCGACGTCTTGAAGTTCCGGATACGGTCAGCCCCCCTTACGACCCGGAACCCATGCAGGTGGGTAGAGCTCGGCTTTCCCGGGAGGAGAAGGAACGGTGGAGATCCCATGGACTGTGACCTTTATTGCGGGAGGACGGACCACTTCATCCACTCATGCCCGGTAAAGGACCAAGCCCGATAGTGACTATGAGGCTCCTATCGGGCGGGATCTCCACCGGGAAGACCTCATCCACCACATCATCAGCTACTCTCCTTCCGGTAAGACTAAGGTGGGCAACCAGCACTCACGACACCCAAGCATTATTGGATTCAGGGGCCGAGGGTAATTTTATGGACATTAAACTGGCTAATCATCTACACATTTCCACTACCCCCCTTGCTCACACCATCACTGTCCAGGCTCTCAGCGGACAACAGCTCCCCAACATTACTCATGCCTCCGAACCCATCACTCTCATCACATCCGGCAACCACACTGAGACTATAACCTTCCTCCTCATAAGTTCACCTCTGGCACCCATCGTTCTTGGTCACCCTTGGTTCACTCAACACAATCCCAGAGTCAATTGGGGGCACAACACCATTTCCATGTGGAGTAATAAGTGTTATGAGTCATGTCTGGTGTCTGCTTGTTCGTCTGTACCTGTGTCTGTTTTCCAGAAGGAGGTGGTGAATTTATCTAACGTGCCCGAGGAGTACCAGGACCTGAGAGAAGTGTTCAGTAAGTCTCGTGCTGCTTCTCTTCCTCCACATCGTCCCTATGACTGTGCTATAGATTCAGTACCAGGTGGGTCTCCGCCCAAGGGCAAGTTATATTCACTTTCTGTTCCAGAGAGGGAGGCTATGGAGAAATATATTTCTGATTCTCTAGCATCCAAATTCGTTAGACCTTCCTCATCTCCAGCGGGGCCGGGATTCTTTTTTGTGGGGAAGAAGGATGGGACTCTGCGACCGTGCATTGATTATCGAGGGTTGAACAACATCACGGTAAAGCATACTTATCCTTTGCCGTTGATGTCTTCAGCTTTCGAACGATTGCAGGGAGCATCTATCTTTACAAAATTGGATTTACGAAACGCTTATCATTTGGTTCGCATAAGGAAGGGAGATGAATGGAAGACCGCATTTAATACCCCTAGAGGGCACTTTGAATACTTGGTTATGCCCTTTGGGCTCTCCAACTCGCCCGCGGTCTTCCAGGCACTCGTCAATGACGTGTTAAGAGATATGGTCGATCAATTCATATATGTTTACCTGGATGACATATTGATCTTTTCCTCTTCTCTCCAGGAACACGTTCAGCATGTCAGACGAGTGCTTCAGAGGTTGCTAGAGAATGGGCTTTTTGTCAAGGCGGAGAAATGCGTATTTCATGCACAGTCCGTCCCCTTTTTAGGGTACATCGTCTCGTCTGAGGGAGTGCGTATGGATCCTGATAAGATTAAGGCTGTGATAGATTGGCCAAGTCCAGATTCCCATAAGGTCCTACAGAGGTTTCTGGGATTCGCCAATTTTTATCGATGTTTTATTCGTAACTTCAGCCAACTAGTCGCTCCTCTGACCGCCTTGACCACCCCCAGAACGACGTTCAGGTGGTCCGATACAGCGGAGGCTGTATTTGCCAAACTCAAGAGCCGCTTAGTTTCGGCTCCCATCCTCGTTGCCCCTGATCCATCACGGAAGTCCGTGGTGGAGGTCGACGCGTCAGAGGTGGGGGTAGGAGCAGTTCTTTCTCAACGTTCTGCCACAGACGATAAGGTTCACCCTTGTGCGTTTTTTTCTCATCGTTTATCACCTGCCGAACGTATTTATGACATTGGTAACCGGGAGTTGTTGGCAGTCAAGTTAGCACTGGAGGAATGGCGGCACTGGCTAGAAGGTTCTGGGGTACCTTTTATTGTTTGGACCGATCAAAAGAACCTAGAATACATTAGAACTGCTAAAAGACTCAACTGGGGGGGGGGGGGGGGGTGCGCTCGTGCGCAGTAATGGAGTAGACGTGTTTTCGGAGTGCTCCGTGACATCTCCTTAATTTGACTTTCATATTATTGCACTTTAACTCTATTTTACGCTGATTTGCCCTTAAAACTTTGCTGTAACCTGTCGGGAGTGGTTTTATGCCGACATGCCTAAGAAAGACGATAGTCGTCGGCCGCTAGCAACGATGCGATACTAGCTGGTATTGCTAGCCATGGGGCTGAGCTCGCGAAAATCACCTCTCTCATGGATGCCCTAAAGAAATCTCTGGAGGGCCGTCTCGACGCAATTGAAGTAACGCTATCATCGCTTCAGAAAAAAACCCAGGAAACCGAGCGCCGCTTTGATGACTTCGACGAAGCCTTGTCAGCCAGTGACAGCCGCATAACAGCTCTGGATGCTACGTGCAGCGAGCTACAGGTGGCTAACGGTCTCCTCAGGGCGAAAGTGAATGACTTGGAGGGCCGCTCCCGCAGACTCAATGTCAGGATTGTGGGCATTAAAGAAGGGGAAGAGAAAGGCAGCCCTACTGACTTTGTTTCTAAGTTGATTCCAGAGTTACTCGGTCACGATAACTTTAGCAGACCTGTAAAAATAGACCGCGCCCACCGTAGCCTGAGACCGAAGCCTCAACCTAATGAGCGGCCACGGATCATCATCGCCAAGGTCCATAACGATCGGGATGTGCTCGACATACTGCGACTCAGCCGTCAACAAGCACCCCTGTACTATCACGGTGAGAGAGTCTCTATTTTCCCTGACTACACGGCGGAGGTCTCGGCACAGCGGCAAGCCTATACAAGCGTGAGGAAGCGGTTAACCGAAGCTGGTGCTAAATGTTCCCTGCGTTTTCCAGCCAAGCTCCACGTCGACTACAATAACACAACGAAGATGTTTGTGTCACCTGCTGATGCTGAACGGTTTGCCAACTCGTTAGGCCCAGCGAATGACTCTTAAATCCTATATATCATAGGCTATTATTATTGTGTATAGTATATATGTATATCTATCGTTATACATAGATTATATGCACATATATATTTTCTTTTGCTCTGGATATTTTCTTATTCCACGTTTTGATAAAGGTTCAGGTTTAACTTTTACTTTCAGTTGGTTGTTGATGCAGCATAGTAACGTCATGTATTTAAATAGCGTTTCACACAGTGTCTTTTTCGGGTACACAAATTTATATCTGGGAGTCTGGGACAATTTCATTCTTTTTTATTTATTTATTTTTTTTAATTTTTTATCATGATTTATAAATTTTTTAATATTGTTACTATAATTTTATTTTTATTTTTTTACCTTCGATTTTACTGATTGACACTCCCAGCTATGTTTATTAATTTATGCGCTTATCTTTTCATATATATACACTTCTCAGTGTTATTTTCTTCTTATTTTCTTAAGTTTGATGTTCTTTGCTGCACCGTTTATACCCTTCCTCTTGTTATTTTCATCTCACCAAGCGTGTGTTCTGAATATCGCTTACTGAGTACTGTTTGTGGGTGCAATTTAACCATTTGTTAATGTGTTGGAGATGCGCACGGGGCCCCGTGGTAAGTGGGCCTTTTTTGGTGTGTAAGTTGGCGGGCTCTGTTACCCGGCTGCCTCCTTGTTAGCTAGTGGGATGTACCGCTTAGTTCTTTTAGCGGGTTTGGGTCTTTTGGGGTTTTTATTTGTTTTTCTTTATCTGTCTTTTTTTATTATGTTTTGTTTTGCCAGCCCTTTGTATGTCACGTGTCCAACTTCATCCTATGTCCCTCCACATAGATATATGTCATATATTCACTTAGATCAGGGATGAGTCACATCACTTTTACCACTTGGAATTGTAGGGGTATGGGCAGGGCTCTTAAACGAGGTAAAGTATTTTCACATTTGAAGTCCCTGTCGTCTGATATTGTATTTTTACAGGAGACCCATATTCAGCCTTCAGAGCAGAGGCGCTTAAGATCTGCGTGGGTGTCACAGGTGTACCAGTCCACCTTTTCCTCCAAGGCGAAGGGGGTGGCCATTCTTGTTCGCAGAACCATCCCATTTGTATTCAAATCCCAGACTACCGATCCAGGTGGGAGGTTCATACTTGTTACGGGTACGGTTAACTTAGTCCCTTTAGTCCTCTTAAACATTTATGCCCCAAATTTCGATAACCCCGATTTTTTCTGTAAAATATTCAACCTTGTCACAGAATACAATGATTTCAACATAATTATCGGCGGCGACTTTAATTGCTATTTTGATCCGCTATTGGATAGGTTCTCCTCATCCGTGGCCCCATTATTGAAATCGGTCTCTGTTCTCAATAACCTTGCCAATTCTTTAGATTTGGTTGACATATGGAGACACCAGCACCCCCTAGAAAAGAAATTTTCTTTTTTCTCCCCCGTGCATGGCAGTTTCACTAGAATTGATTATATGCTGGTTGACTCCAGACTTATTTCAAATGTAATAAGCTCAACTTACCACAGTATCTTAATTTCCGACCATGCGCCCCTTTCATTGGTGATTGACTTTAAACTTTATGCCCCTCAATATAGCTGGAAATTCAACCCTTCTCTATATCTGGATGACACGTTCAGGGCCTATATATCAACCAAAATTGTTGATTTTATGCTCACTAATGACAACGGCGCTGTCTCTGATTCTACTTTGTACAAGACACACATAGACGTTATTGCCCCACTCCTACTGCGGATGGTCAATTGCTCAGTGAAAAAGGGTACTTTCCCCCATACTCTCTACGACGCCCACATCTGTGTCCTATTAAAAAAGGACAGAGACGAAACAAATGTCTCTTCGTATCGTCCCCTATCCCTTCTTAACTCCGACCAAAAAATTATAGCTAAAGTCCTGTCCAACCGGTTAAAAAAATACATTGCCACTTTAATTCATCCTGATCAATCAGGTTTCATTCCCGATAGATTTTCCTTTTCAAACACAAGGTGTTTGCTTAATTTAATGTATTCAACTAAACTGCCCCACTCTGCTGTGATCTCTCTTGATGCCCAGCAGGCCTTTGATCAGGTGGAATGGAAATATATGTTCGCTGCACTTGACAAATTTGGATTTGGGTCGAAATTTATGAATTTATTAAAAATGCTTTATGCTGCTCCCCAATCTTCTGTTCTAACCAACCATGAAAGATCTCCACCGTTCCCATTACACCGTGGCACCAGGCAGGGCTGCTGCCTCTCTCCAATGCTCTTTGCTTTAGCTCTTGAGCTGCTGGCCATTGCCATTAGAGTCAACCCCCAAATTTCCGGCATAAGGTGCGGCACATCCGAGTGCACCATTGGTCTATACGCAGATGATATAATTCTGACCCTTTCAGATGTAAAAACATCCCTTTCACCCCTTCTTAATCTGATAGATGGCTTTGGACGACTCTCTGGATTTACTATAAACTGGGAGAAATCTGTTCTTATGCCTTTATCTAATGGTCTTGATTCCATTTTTCTTCATAATCTGCCCTTTAGAGTATCCCATGAACATTTTTCTTACCTGGGGATTAACATCCCCAGAAATCCAAAACTTCTCTTTAAACTTAATTATATGGATCTGATTGGCAGGCTTAAGTGTATGATAGATAAGTGGAAACTTCTCCCCCTCTCATTGATTGGCCGTGTCAACATTGTTAAAATGGTTGTGCTCCCAAAATTTACTTATTTATTTCAGAATGTGCCCATCTTCCTCACTTCTTCCTTTTTCAAGACGTTTGACTCTATTATCATGCCCTTCGTCTGGGCCTCCAAGCCTGCCCGTATTTCAAAGGCCCACTTACAGAAGTCCACGGAGGAGGGTGGTTTAGGCTTGCCTGTCTTTCGGCATTACTACTGGGCCTGTAACACCAGAGCATGGGTTTTCTGGGTTCACTCCATGGCTGTGGGGTCAGAGGTGTGCGGTCCCGGCCCTAGATGGCCTGAGATTGAGCTTAGTAATGCTGTGTCACTTACTGGTGCCTCCTTGTCAGCCATTTTATTCTCAAAACCTGATATTAAAATTAAATCGTTATGGAATAATTTCTTACTCTGCAACTCTATAAAAATTTTAAAGCAAATCAAGGTAATTCTGAACCTCCCCGAAAAGTCAATTCATGCCCCCCTATGTCAGAACCCCTGTTTCAAGCCTGGTATGATGGATGCTGGTTTTATGCAGTGGTCATATAAAGGTATAATCTCTATCAGAGATCTCTACATTGATAATCACTTTGCTTCTTTTGCCCAACTCCAGGCTAAATTTAAACTCTCTACTAATCAATTTTTTCGTTATCTACAAATTAGGAATTTTGTCAAGCATACTTCTTCTCCTCTAAATGCGACCCCCATGCAACATGACTTTTTTGATATAATGACCACCCCTCCCACCTCCAAACATTTGGTCTCTCGGTTGGTTAATCTCTTCGTTGTGGCAACCCCATCTCTCCATATTAAAGAGGCGTGGATCAAGGACACTGGCGAAGCTATATCTGATGAGTTATCGGCGATAGGTTTAAACAGGATAAAATCATGCTCTATTAATGCTCGACTTCAGCTTATCCAGTTTAAAGTAGTTCATAGGTTGCACTATTCCAAGACTAGACTGAATAAATTTTTTCCTGCTGTTTCCCCAACTTGTGATAAATGCAACTCAGCGGAGGGAACTCTTGGGCATCTTTTCTGGTCCTGCTCTAAGCTCACTAGATTCTGGGTTGACATTTTCAGTTTGTACAGTGCTGTTTATAATAGACAACTGGCTCCTGACTGTCTCTTAGTGATATTGGGCTGCTCCAACGATTCTTTGGCTCTTCCTTCTGCTTTACAACAAGCCCTCATGTTTGGTATGACCATCGCAAAACGAGTTATCCTAAAGGAGTGGAAATCAGCTTCCCCTCCTTGTTTCAAGTGGTGGCTCAATGATATGGTTTCCTGTTTATACCTTGAAGAAATACGGTTTTCTATGTCTAACTCTCTAGATAAATTCAAGAAGATCTGGGGCCCTTTCATAGATTACATCAGGAAGAAGAGCCCACAAACTGGGACCTAATTTATTCTTTTTTATATATATTTTTTTATTCTATTTATTTTTTATCCTCACTGAGTCCCTCACTCCCCTCAGGTACAGGCTTCCTTGACTTAATCGGTGGACGTTTTAGGGCATCTGCTCAGTGAATGGACACGTATATGTATACCTTTTCCTTTTTATATTATGTGCGATTGCTGGCTGTTTGTGTTCGTTTATTTTTGTATTGTTTGTATTATGTATGTAAAAAATCTGCATAAATAAAATAATAAAAAAAAAAAAAAAAAAAAGACTCAACTCTAGGCAGGCTCGGTGGGCACTTTTTTTTTTTCGGCCGTTTTGATTTTTCTATTTCGTACCGCCCGGGTTCCAAAAACATCAAACCCGATTCTTTATCTCATATTTTTGACCATTCCGATCGCCCGTCTACTCCCGAGTGTATTTTACCCGAGACATTAGTGGTCTCCACTCTCAGATGGGAGGTCGAATCGAGGGTCATGAAGGCCTTAGAAGGGGTAACGCCTCCGCCCGATTGCCCACCGAACCGGTTATTCGTGCCTGAGGAGTATCGGTCTGAAGTCATTCAGTGGGGTCATTGCTCCAGTATAGCTTGTCATCCAGAAGTCAATCGTACCAGTTTTTTGGTTAAGCAACGATTCTGGTGGCCGTTAATGGCTCGTGATATCCGTGATTTTGTTTTGGCTTGCTCTGTTTGTGCCACTGATAAGACGTCCAACCGACCCCCTGATGGGTTACTACAACCGCTGTCAGTCCCTTCAAGGCTTGTCTTGCGTGCTGTTGTGTGTGTGTGTGTGTGTGTGTGTGTGGGCGTGGTCACTGATCAGCGATGATCAGAAGCGCCAGCTGGTTTCAATTGTTTGTCCCTATTTAAGTTCAGTAACTGGTGTCTCATGTTGTCAGATCGTTGTTTTCTCCCCAGTGTGCTCCCGTGCTGTTCCTGTGTCCTTGTACCTGCCTAGTCTTCCTGTCTTCGTCGTTCGTTCCTGGATCGTCACGCTACATTGGATTACCACTTCTTCACGCGGATTACTCACTCACCGGGATACAAGGGATCATCACTGGATCGAGCACCACCACCAGCTGTCCACCGAAGTCCCTGCGTCAACCACCATCAGCCTTGTGTCCGCCGCCTGTGTCTCTTGCTATTGTGAACTGTGATTCTGACTATCTTGCTGTTTATCAATAAATACGCCTTGCGTTTACATCCTGTGTCTGTCATACGTTACACTAAGAGATTTCTTAAGCTATAATGATGAAAAAAATCAACAAACAATTACTGTTTTTTTTCTGGTGATTAAAGAGATGTAAACTCTCTCTCTCTCTCTCTCTCTCTCTCTCTCTCTCTCTCTCTGTCAGGCAGGCCCTCAATAACCCCACCCCCTCTCCCTCCCTTCCCTCACACAGAGAGAATGCCTCAGAGTGAGATCAGATGTCTGACAGTTTTTTAATTTTCTTTTAATCATACAGTGTTGTAAAGTCGTGAAACTATGCATATTTCCTCAAAATGAAAAATGGTTTTGAAATGTTTGGAAGCTGCAATTTAAAAATACAAGACAATTAATATTTCCCTTTTTAATGTTATTTCAAAAAATCACCGAGGCAAAACCATTCAAGCTATCCAAAATCCATTCGCAATTTAAGTTCCTCAATGTTTTTGCATCATGTAGACAAAGTTTGGTGTGTATAGTGTATTTCCCCTGTGAGGAGTATGCATTAATTCACAGCTGAATTTTCCCAAAAATACATATTCAAATCAAAATAGCTGACTTCCTGTTGGTCGTAGCTTATGACTGTGAAGTAGAAAGTTGTCCGTCTTGATAAGTACAATTTATGTATGTTTGGTGTCTGTAGCTAAAACTAACCCCCCCCCTCCCAATTTTGACAAAAGGTGGCGCTATAGAGTGCCTCCTTCATGCCCTTTTATGAGATTTTGCCATTGGCTATATATTATTAGTACTGATATGTGTTTTGAGTTTCAGGTAATTCTAAAATTGTTATCTGCCTCAAACTCACCAGAAAAGAATATTCAAATTTAACACGTTGCCATGGCAACACTATATTAGATATCAATATCACCACAGCAGATTTATATCGGCTGTGTTTTAGCATTATTCTGATGAAGTTTGAAGCTAATCGAGTAAAAATAAGATGCTGCATTCAAGGCATTTTGAAAATGACACACTTCCTGCTGCCAGTTGGTGGCGCTATAACTTTGACTCCGAATAGTCACATATATGCAACTATTTCAACGCCTCGCCACGAGCAAACCGTTCGAGATATCAAAAATCCCCTGCCAATTTTTTATCACCAATGTCTTGAGATCATGTTGACGGAGTTTGGGGGCAATCGGGTAAAAAACCTATGACAAGTATATCAAATTCCAGAGCATGCACTTTTTACATAACTCTAAATAGCTGACTTCCTGTTGGGCTGAGCCTATTACATGCAATACGAAAGTTGTTCGGCACAATGAGATCTATATGTGTCCTGAGTTTCATATTAATACGTGCAAGTATGTGTGAGCTATACATCAACATTTCTGACTGTGTTCCAGGGGGCGCTGTAGAGCCCCTGTGGCACGCCCGGGTCCCAGCCTCTGCGACCTCCTAAAGGCCACAGATTCCAAGGTGTGCGCAAATTTTCAAGAGTTTTTGAGCATGTTAAGGACCCCAAAAGCCCCCAAAACTTTGACCACAAATATGAATATTAAACCCAAAATAGCCAACTTCCTGTTGGGCGGAGCCTATGATATGCAATATGAAAGTTGTTTGGATTTTACATCCGAGTTAGTTCTGGCTGCAGATAAAGTTTTAATAGTTGGTGATTTTAATATCCATGTTGATAATGAAAACGATGCATTGGGATCAGCATTTATAGACATTCTGAACTCTATTGGTGTTAGACAACACGTTTCAGGAGCTACTCATTGTCGAAATCATACTCTAGATTTAATACTGTCACATGGAATTGATGTTGATGGTGTTGAAATTATTCAGCCAAGTGATGATATCTCAGATCATTATTTAGTTCTTTGCAAAATTCATATAGCCAAAATTGTAAATTCTACTTCTTGTTACAAGTATGGAAGAACCATCACTTCTAACACAAAAGACTGCTTTTTAAGTTATCTTCCTGATGTATCCAAATTCCTTAGCATATCCAAAACCTCAGAACAACTTGATGATGTAACAGAAACTATGGACTCTCTCTTTTCTAGCACTTTAAATAAAGTTAATCCTTTACGCTTAAGGAAGGTTAAGGAAAACAGTTTGACACCATGGTATAATGAGCATACTCGCACCCTAAAGAGAGCAGCCCGAAAAATGGAGCGCAGCTGGAGGAAAACAAAACTAGAGGTATTTCGTATTGCTTGGTGGGAAAGTAACATATCCTACAGAAAAGCATTAAAAACTGCTAGATTCGATTACTTTTCTTCTCTTTTAGAAGAAAACAAACATAACCCCAGGTATTTATTCAATACAGTGGCTAAATTAACGAAAAATAAAGCCTCAACAAGTGTTGACATTTCCCAACACCACAGCAGTAATGACTTTATGAACTACTTTACTTCTAAAATCGATACTATTAGACATAAAATTGCAACCATTCAGCCGTCAGCTACAGTATCACATCAGACAGTGCACTATAGACCCCCTGAGGAACAGTTCCACTCATTCTATACCATAGGAGAGGAAGAATTGTATAAACTTGTTAAATCATCTAAACCAACAACATGTATGTTAGACCCTATACCATCTAAGCTCCTAAAAGAGGTGCTTCCAGAAGTCATAGATCCTCTTCTGACTATTATTAATTCCTCATTGTCATTAGGATATGTCCCCAAAACCTTCAAACTGGCTGTTATTAAGCCTCTCATCAAAAAACCACAACTTGACCCCAAAGAACTAGTTAATTATAGACCAATCTCGAAATCTCCCTTTTCTGTCCAAGATACTAGAAAAGGCGGTATCCACACAATTATATTCCTTCTTAGAGAAAAATGGTATATGTGAGGATTTCCAGTCAGGACTTAGACCGTATCATAGTACTGAGACTGCTCTCCTTAGAGTTACAAATGATCTGCTCTTATCATCTGATCGTGGGTGTATCTCTCTATTAGTTTTATTGGATCTTAGTGCTGGGTTTGACACAATTGACCACAACATTCTTTTGCATAGACTTGAACACTTTGTTGGCATCAGTGGAAGTGCATTAGCATGGTTTAAATCGTACTTATATGACCGCCATCAGTTCGTAGCAGTGAATGAAGATGTATCCTATCGATCACAAGTGCAGTATGGAGTACCTCAAGGCTCAGTACTAGGGTCGCTACTCTTCACGCTTTATATGTTACCCTTGGGAGATATCATCAGGAAACATGGTGTTAGCTTTCACTGTTATGCTGATGATACTCAGCTCTATATTTCTTCGCAGCCCGGTGAAACACACCAATTTGAAAAAACTAATGGATTGCATAGTCGATATAAAAAACTGGATGATGAGTAATTTCTTACTGCTAAATTCTGAAAAAACAGAGGTGTTAATTATAGGACCTAAAAACTCTGCTTGTAATAACCTAGAACACTGTCTAAGACTTGATGGTTGCTCTGTCAATTCTTCGTCATCAGTTAGGAACCTAGGTGTGCTATTTGATCGCAATCTTTCCTTAGAAAGCCACGTTTCTAGCATTTGTAAAACTGCATTTTTCCATCTCAAAAATATATCTAAATTACGGCCTAAGCTCTCAATGTCAAATGCAGAAATGTTAATCCATGCATTTATGACCTCAAGGTTAGATTATTGTAATGCTTTATTGGGTGGTTGTTCTGCACACTTAGTAAACAAACTACAGCTAGTCCAAAATGCAGCAGCAAGAGTTCTTACTAGAACCAGGAAGTATGACCATATTAGCCCGGTCCTGTCAACACTGCACTGGCTCCCTATCAAGCATTGCATAGATTTTAAAATATTGCTTATTACTTATAAAGCCCTGAATGGTTTAGCACCTCAGTATTTGAATGAGCTCCTTTTACATTATAATCCTCTACGTCCGCTACGTTTTCAAAACTCAGGCAATTTGATAATACCTAGAATATCAAAATCAACTGCAGGCGGCAGATCCTTTTCCTATTTGGCGCCCAAACTCTGGAATAACCTACCTAACATTGTTCGGGAGGCAGACACACTCTTGCAGTTTAAATCTAGATTAAAGACCCATCTCTTTAACCTTGCATACACATAACATACTAATATGCTTTTATTATCCAAATCCGTTAAAGGATTTTTAGGCTGCATTAATTAGGTAAACCGGAACCGGAAACACTTCCCATAACACCCTATGTACTTGCTACATCATTAGAAGAATGGCATCTACGCTAATATTTGTCTTTTTCTCTCTTGTTCCGAGGTCACCGTGGCCACCAGATCCAGTCTGTATCCAGATCAGAGGGTCACTGCAGTCACCCGGATCCAGTACGTATCCAGACCAGATGCTGGATCAGCACCTAGAAAGGACCTCTACATCCCTGAAAGACAGTGGAGACCAGGACAACTAGAGCCCCAGATACAGATCCCCTGTAAAGACCTTGTCTCAGAGGAGCACCAGGACAAGACCACAGGAAACAGATGATTCTTCTGCACAATCTGACTTTGCTGCAGCCTGGAATTGAACTACTGGTTTTGTCTGGTCAGAGGAGAACTGGCCCCCAAACTGAGCCTGGTTTCTCCCAAGGTTTTTTTCTCCATTCTGTCACCGATGGAGTTTCGGTTCCTTGCCGCTGTCGCCTCTGGCTTGCTTAGTTGGGGACACTTCATCTACAGCGATATCATTGACTTGATTGCAAATAAATGCACAGACACTATTTAACTGAACAGAGATGACATAACTGAATCCAATGATGAACTGCCTTTAACTATCATTTTTGCATTATTGACACTGTTTTCCTAATGAATGTTGTTCAGTTGCTTTGACGCAATGTATTTTGTTTAAATCGCTATATAAATAAAGGTGACTTTGACTTTGACTTTGACTTTGATGAGATCTATATGTGTACCGAGTTTCGTACGTCTACGTGCAAGTACGTATGATATATGGCCCTCCATATTCCAGGGGGTGCTGTAGAGTCCCTGTGCCACGCCCGTGTATCAGTCTCTGCCCAGGTCTAATGGCCGCAGATTCCAAGGTGGGTGCCAATTTTCAAGAATTTTCGAGCATGTTAAGGGCCCCAAAAGCCCCCTAGACATTGGAAAAAAATAATAAGAATAATAAGAATAAGAATAAGAATAAAAAATAATCCTAAGGAAAACAATAGGCCTCTCGCCCTTTGGGCTTGAGCCCTAATAATAATAATAAGAATAATCCTTAGGGGAACAAGAGGGCCCTGCGCCCATTGGCTCGGGCCCTAAAAAGAGCATGTAACAGGTGTATGGTTTCGATCCTATAAGAAGGAGCACGATTATTTTCATTAACACTTTCTTTCTACCAGGAGGAAGTTATAACAACAATAAGACGCGGAATTAAGAGATTCCAGGTACCTTTCAATTTGATCTTCATTTAAATATCTCTATTGAATTATTTATTTTGTGCCAACATGTCTCTCACAGATAATCCCATCACCCACTGAGCAGACTTAGAGAACTGGTTAAGTGCCGTGACATGCAGCCTCGTGCCCAAAGCTGCCAACAGCCTACGACAGAGTGGGCTGGTCGCTGTTGGACAGTGTTTTCTCTACTTCCTATTGGCCTTCTGTAGCAAATTGTAGCTCCGTGTAGCTGTTTTTATTTTATTTTTTTCTCTAGAATCTTTATCTTACTATCACTCTCTGTTTTTTAAAGTGGTAAAATATAACTTAATTCACACCATATTTCTGATATTATCGATCAATCTTATCAGATTAACTTTGATCGTTCACTTTTATTTTATTTCCGTGAGTGCAGTACACCTGCAAAGCGTTAGCACTCGTTAGCTTGTCATTAGCGTCTTCATTCGAACCTATCGCTGTTTTCTTTTCTCCTCTCCCTCGCTCCAGTTTTTCACAAGTTCATCAAACAACCGCAGTAAGAAGTTTCATCAAGCACGGTGAGTAATGGCTTCTCCCGTCATTGTTTCTTGCACCTCTTGCCACATGTACAGTTTATCTATCTCTGTCGCTGATGAGGGATTCACATGTGATAAATGCAGGGAAATAGTTAGGCTGACAGAGAAGATTTCAGAATTAGAGACACGCATCCAAACTTTAATTGAGGACAGTAAGAATGTTAGGGCTCTAGATACGGCTTTGGATGCGTCTAGCTCAGGGATTCCTGTACATTGTTCGGTTCCGGAAACAGAGCCCCAGCAGCAGGGCAACTGGGTGACGGTGAGGCAGCGTAGTCGTGGGTCAAAACACCGCTCTTCTGTTCCGATCAAAACATTAAACAGGTTCTCCCCACTCAGTGATGCACCCACTGAGAAACCTGATGAAAGTGCTCTAGTTATTGGTGATTCTATTGTACGGAACGTGAATATAGAGACACCAGCCACCATAGTCAAATGTTTACCGGGAGCCAGAGCGCCTGACATCTTGGCAAATTTAAAAGTGCTGGCTAATGCTAAACGTAAATACAGTAAGATTGTTATTCATGCCGGCGCTAATGATGTTCGACTTCGCCAGTCGGAGATCACTAAAAATAACATTAAAGAGGTGTGTGAACTTGCAAGCACGATGTCAGACACTGTAATATGCTCTGGTCCCCTCCCTGCTTACCGTGGTGATGAGATGCATAGCAGATTGTCATCACTCAATGGCTGGATGTCTAAGTGGTGCCCACAGAATAACATAGGTTTCATAGACAATTGGACGAGCTTTTGGGGCAGACCTGACCTGTTTAAAAGAGATGGTCTTCATCCCTCCTGGGGTGGCGCCACTCTTCTCTCTAGAAATATGGCAAATAGTCTTAGTGTTTATACTTGACTAACTGGGGCCCAGGTCAGGAAGCAGACAGACTGGCTAAACCGACCGTCTGCTAGCCGCCTCCCGTCACAGAGGTCAGTTAATTCTCAGCACATAGAGACTTTTTCACCTAGATATCACACTATAGAGACTGTGTCTGTTCCCCGAACTAGAAAAAACAAAAAACGTCCAAACCAAGTTAAGATTAACAATTTAATTGAGGTTCAACAAATAAAAAACAGAAGCAATATGGATAAACAAATGATAAAGCTTGGCTTATTGAATATCAGATCCCTTTCTACGAAAACACTTTTTGTAAATAATATGATCACTGATCATAATATAGATGTACTCTGTTTGACAGAAACCTGGCTAAAACCTGATGATAACATTATTTTAAATGAGTCCACCCCCCAAGATTACTGTTATAAACATGAGCCACGTCTAAAAGGCAAAGGTGGAGGTGTTGCTTCAATTTATAACAACGTTTTCAGGATTTCTCAGAGGGCAGGCTACAAGTATAACTCGTTTGAAGTAATGGTACTTCATATAACATTATCCAGAGAAACAAATGTTAATGATAAATCCCCTGTTATGTTTGTACTGGCTACTGTATACAGGCCACCAGGGCACCATACAGACTTTATTAAAGAGTTTGGTGATTTTACATCCGAGTTAGTTCTGGCTGCAGATAAAGTTTTAATAGTTGGTGATTTTAATATCCATGTTGATAATGAAAACGATGCATTGGGATCAGCATTTATAGACATTCTGAACTCTATTGGTGTTAGACAACACGTTTCAGGACCTACTCATTGTCGAAATCATACTCTAGATTTAATACTGTCACATGGAATTGATGTTGATGGTGTTGAAATTATTCAGCCAAGTGATGATATCTCAGATCATTATTTAGTTCTTTGCAAAATTCATATAGCCAAAATTGTAAATTCTATTTCTTGTTACAAGTATGGAAGAACCATCACTTCTAACACAAAAGACTGCTTTTTAAGTTATCTTCCTGATGTATCCAAATTCCTTAGCATATCCAAAACCTCAGAACAACTTGATGATGTAACAGAAACTATGGACTCTCTCTTTTCTAGCACTTTAAATAAAGTTGCTCCTTTACGCTTAAGGAAGGTTAAGGAAAACAGTTTGACACCATGGTATAATGAGCATACTCGCACCCTAAAGAGAGCAGCCCGAAAAATGGAGCGCAGCTGGAGGAAAACAAAACTAGAGGTATTTCATATTGCTTGGCGGGAAAGTAACATATCCTACAGAAAAGCATTAAAAACTGCTAGATCCGATTACTTTTCTTCTCTTTTAGAAGAAAACAAACATAACCCCAGGTATTTATTCAATACAGTGGCTAAATTAACGAAAAATAAAGCCTCAACAAGTGTTGACATTTCCCAACACCACAGCAGTAATGAGTTTATGAACTACTTTACTTCTAAAATCGATACTATTAGAGATAAAATTGCAACCATTCAGCCGTCAGCTACAGTATCACATCAGACAGTGCACTATAGACCCCCTGAGGAACAGTTCCACTCATTCTCTACTATAGGAGAGGAAGAATTGCATAAACTTGTTAAATCATCTAAACCAACAACATGTATGTTAGACCCTATACCATCTAAGCTCCTGAAAGAGGTGCTTCCAGAAGTCATAGATCCTCTTCTGACTATTATTAATTCCTCATTGTCATTAGGATATGTCCCCAAAACCTTCAAACTGGCTGTTATTAAGCCTCTCATCAAAAAACCACAACTTGACCCCAAAGAACTAGTTAATTATAGACCAATCTCGAATCTCCCTTTTCTGTCCAACATACTAGAAAAGGTGGTATCCACACAATTATATTCCTTCTTAGAGAAAAATGGTATATGTGAGGATTTCCAGTCAGGATTTAGACCGTATCATAGTACTGAGACTGCTCTTCTTAGAGTTACAAATGATCTGCTCTTATCATCTGATCGTGGGTGTATCTCTCTATTAGTTTTATTGGATCTTAGTGCTGCGTTTGACACAATTGACCACAACATTCTTTTGCATAGACTTGAATACTTTGTTGGCATCAGTGGAAGTGCATTAGCTTGGTTTAAATCGTACTTATATGACCGCCATCAGTTCGTAGCAGTGAATGAAGATGTATCCTATCGATCACAAGTGCAGTATGGAGTACCTCAAGGCTCAGTACTAGGGCCGCTACTCTTCACGCTTTATATATTACCCTTGGGAGATATCATCAGGAAACATGGTGTTAGCTTTCACTGTTATGCTGATGATACTCAGCTCTATATTTCTTCGCAGCCCGGTGAAACACACCAATTTGAAAAACTAATGGATTGCATAGTCGATATAAAAAACTGGATGACGAGTAATTTCTTACTGCTAAATTCTGAAAAAAACAGAGGTGTTAATTATAGGACCTAAAAACTCTGCTTGTAATAACCTAGAACACTGTCTAAGACTTGATGGTTGCTCTCTCAATTCTTCACCATCAGTTAGGAACCTAGGTGTGCTACTTGATCGCAATCTTTCCTTAGAAAGCCACGTTTCTAGCATTTGTAAAACTGCATTTTTCCATCTCAAAAATATATCTAAATTACGGCCTATGCTCTCAATGTCAAATGCAAAAATGTTAATCCATGCATTTATGACCTCAAGGTTAGATTATTGTAATGCTTTATTGGGTGGTTGTTCTGCACGCTTAGTAAACAAACTACAGCTAGTCCAAAATGCAGCAGCAAGAGTTCTTACTAGAACCAGGAAGTATGACCATATTAGCCCGGTCCTGTCAACACTGCACTGGCTCCCTATCAAGCATCGCATAGATTTTAAAATATTGCTTATTACTTATAAAGCCCTGAATGGTTTAGCACCTCAGTATTTGAATGAGCTCCTTTTACATTATAATCCTCTACGTCCGCTACGTTCTCAAAACTCAGGCAATTTGATAATACCTAGAATATCAAAATCAACTGCAGGCGGCAGATCCTTTTCCTATTTGGCGCCCAAACTCTGGAATAACCTATCTAACATTGTTCGGGAGGCAGACACACTCTTGCAGTTTAAATCTAGATTAAAGACCCATCTCTTTAACCTGGCATACACATAACATACTAATATGCTTTTATTATCCAAATCCGTTAAAAGATTTTTAGGCTGCATTAATTAGGTAAACCGGAACCGGAAACACTTCCCATAACAACCTATGTACTTGCTACATCATTAGAAGAATGGCATCTACGCTAATATTTGTCTGTTTCTCTCTTGTTCCGAGGTCACCGTGGCCACCAGATCCAGTCTGTGTCCAGATCAGAGGGTCACTGCAGTCACCCGGATCCAGTACGTATCCAGACCAGATGCTGGATCAGCACCTAGAAAGGACCTCTACATCCCTGAAAGACAGCGGAGACCAGGACAACTAGAGCCCCAGATACAGATCCCCTGTAAAGACCTTGTCTCAGAGGAGCACCAGGACAAGACCACAGGAAACAGATGATTCTTCTGCACAATCTGACTTTGCTGCAGCCTGGAATTGAACTACTGGTTTCGTCTGGTCAGAGGAGAACTGGCCCCCCAACTGAGCCTGGTTTCTCCCAAGGTTTTTTTCTCCATTCTGTCACCGATGGAGTTTCGGTTCCTTGCCGCTGTCGCCTCTGGCTTGCTTAGTTGGGGACACTTCATCTACAGCGATATCGTTGACTTGATTGCAAATAAATGCACAGACACTATTTAACTGAACAGAGATGACATAACTGAATCCAATGATGAACTGCCTTTAACTATCATTTTTGCATTATTGACACTGTTTTCCTAATGAATGTTGTTCAGTTGCTTTGACGCAATGTATTTTGTTTAAAGCGCTATATAAATAAAGGTGACATTGACATTGACATTGACAGCACATGCAAGAACAACTGGATGCCAACATCTCTGACATCATGACACAGGATCCATACCACAGCTACAACCACAAAGAGATTGCAAAGATCACTAGCTCCCTGAGTCACATGCTGATAGCCTCACTCAAACTAAGCGATGAGCAAGAAGCTCACCTCCAGGAGGAGCTAACTCACGCAAAACAACGCATCAACCAGTTAAAACTGGAAGCACGGGACCAACAAGAAGGGGCCGATGAGGTGGAGCCTGGCGCCAAAGAGGAAATTGAAAGGCTTCAAGAAACATTGACAACCACCAGCCGAGAATTAGAACAAGCTAAGGCTGCCCAAGATGATCTGGCCAACAAGTAACAGTATGCAGAGCAGCTACTGGAAAAAGCCAAGGCTGACTTCAGAGACAAGAACAGCTGAATAAAGGCCCTTGAAAACCATCATGAAAGGTCACGAAATCAGATCAGCGGCTTGACTCAACAGCTTGACTATGTAAAAGAAGAATCTGACTCAATCAGAGAGGAACTCAAGCATGCTTATGATCTGCACCCTGAGCCAACCAGGACAAGGCGTCCTCAGGTCTCACCCCTGCCCAGCAGAGCTGTGTCCCCTATGCTGGGATTGCCACGTCAAAGAGAAGGTGAAGAATCACCACCAAAGCCCTATTCAGCTGTCATGGAGGAGCGCTACACTGCTGACAAGAGAAGGGGGCCTCTCCGAACCGACTATGAAGCTGCACATGGCCTGGAACTCAAAGACCTTGACAAACTGGCCAGGAACATCAACAAATTCACCACAAATGTGGCAGGAAGTCAAGATGTCCAGGCCTACCTGCAAGATATTGACTTCCACTTGGAAATGAGACCCAACGTGACAGACAGACACAGACTCTATTTGCTTCAAACAACATCCAATCCTGAGGTGCGAAGGTTTTTTGGATAGACAGCCTACACACACCAAGTCATTTAGACCGTATCATAGTACTGAGACTGCTCTCCTTAGAGTTACAAATGACCTGCTCTTATCATCTGATCGTGGTTGTATCTCTCTATTAGTTTTATTGGATCTTAGTGCTGCGTTTGACACAGTTGACCACAACATTCTTTTGCATAGACTTGAACACTTTGTTGGCATTAATGGAAGTGCATTAGCATGGTTTAAATCATACTTATATGACCGCCATCAGTTCGTAGCAGTGAATGAAGATGTATCATATCGATCACAAGTGCAGTATGTAGTACCTCAAGGCTCAGTACTAGGGCCGCTACTCTTCATGCTTTATATGTTACCCTTGGGAGATATCATCAGGAAACATGGTGTTAGCTTTCACTGTTATGCTGATGATACTCAGCTCTATATTTGGTGAAACACACCAATTTGAAAAAATAATGGAATGCATAGTCGATATAAAAAACTGGATGACGCGTAATTTCTTACTGCTAAATTCTGAAAAACAGATGTGTTAATTATAGGACCTAAAAACTCTGCATGTAATAACCTAGAACACTGTCTAAGACTTGATGGCTGCTCTGTCAATTCTTCGTCAATAGTTAGGAACCTAGGTGTGCTAAACCAAATCTTTCCTTAGAAAGCCACGTTTCTAGCATTTGTAAAACTGCATTTTTCCATCTCAAAAATATATCAAAATTACGGCCTATTCTCTCAATGTCAAATGCAGGAATGTTAACCCATGCATTTATGACCTCAAGGTTAGATTATTGTAATGCTTTATTGGGTGGTTGTTCTGCACGCTTTGTAAACAAACTACACCTAGTCCAAAATGCAGCAGCAAGAGTTCTTACTAAAAAACAGGAAGTATGACAATATTAGCCAGGTCCTGTCAACACTGCACTGGCTCCCTATCAAACATCGTATAGATTTTAAAAAATTGCTTATTACTTATAAAGCCCTGAATGGTTTAGCACCTCAGTATTTGAATGAGCTCCTTTTACATTATAACCCTTTAAGTCTGCTACGTTCTCAAAACTCAGGCAAATTGATAATACCTAGAATATCAAAATCAACTGTGTGCGGCAGATCCTTTTCCTATTTGGCGCCTAAACTCTGGAATAACCTACCTAACATTGTTCGGGAGGCAGACACACTCTTGCAGTTTAAATCTAGATTTAAGACCCATCTCTTTAACCTGGCTTACACATAACAAACTAATATGCTTTTAATATCCAAATCCGTTAAAATTTTTTTTAGGCTGCATTAATTAGGTAAACAAGAACCGGGAACTCTTCCCATACTACCCGATGTACTTGCTACATCATTAGAAGAATGGCATCTACGCTAATATTTGTCTGTTTCTCTCTTATTCCGAGGTCACCGTAGCCACCAGATCCAGTCTGTATCCAGATCGGAGGGTCACTGCAGTCACCCGGATCCAGTACGTATCCAGACCAGATGGTGGATCAGCACCTAGAAAGGACCTCTACATCCCTGAAAGACAGCTGAGACCAGGACAACTAGAGCCCCAGATACAGATCCCCTGTCTCAGATGACCAACAGGACAAGACCACAGGAAACAGATGAATCTTCTGCACAATCTGACTTTGCTGTAGCCTGGAATTGGACTACTGGTTTCGTCTGGTTAGAGGAGAACTGGCCCCCCAACTGAGCCTGGTTTCTCCCAAGGTTTTTTTCTCCATTCTGTCGCTGTTGCCTCTGGCTTGCTTAGTTGGGGACACCTCAACTACAGCGACATTGTTGACTTGATTGCAAATAAATGCACAGACACTATTTAACTGAACAGAGATGACATCACTGAATTCAATGATGAACTACCTTTAACTGTCATTTTGCATTATTGATATACTGTTTTCCTAATGAATGTTGTTCAGTTGCTTTGATGCAATGTATTTTGTTTAAAGCGGTATATAAATAAAGGTGACTTGACTTGATTAAAGTCCCCAAGAATGATTAAAACAGAGTCCGGTGTTGTTGTTCTGTCTCTGTGATCTGATCAGCGAGTTTCTGTAAAGCCAGGCTTACGTGCGCTTGTGGAGGAATGTAAACACTCACCAGAACGAACGAGTGAAACTCCCGTGTCGAATAGACCGGCTTGCAGTTGAAAAACAACATTTCTAGATCAGGAAATCACATCTTTTTAAACATAGTTACATCTGTACACCACCGTTCATTGATGTAAAAGCATGTCCCGCTGCCACGCGATTTCCGCATTGATTCTGCGTCACGATCCGCTCTAAACAGCTGAAAGTCCGGCAGATGTAGCGCGCTGTCCAGTATGGCATCATTCAGCCAGGTTTCTGTGAAACACAGAGCAGCGGAGTGTGAGAAATCCTTATTTGTCTGAGAGAGCAGAAGGAGTTCATCCGTTTTGTTGGGTAGAGAGCGGAGATTTGCCAGATGGATGCTAGGCAACGGCGTTTGAAATCCGTGCTTCCTGAGTCTGACGAGCGCTCCCGCCCGCTTTCCCCGTTTGCGCATCCTGAAGCGTTTGATCAGCGCCGCTGCTCCTCCGATAACAATGTTCAGTAAAACATCTGAATAATCCGGAAAAATCCGGAAAAATATATTGTGGTGTGTTCTGCCGAATGTTCAGCAGTTCATCCCCGGTGAAACTGATTGCAGGAATATAACTAAAGACAGGACAAACTAACAAAAACACAAAAACAACTGCAGAGCACGTCACGGAGGCAGCCATCCTGTATCGGCGCCAATGATTAAGGAAATGGTATGGAAGTATTTTCCTCTTGAGTATGGAAACTCAAGAGGAAAAGGTTCATGGGAGGCCAACTGGACGTCTAAAGGAAAGCGATACATGCCCCCAGGAACAACTAGCCCAAGGGGTCGACGACGAAATCCACACAGGCATCAATCAGACCAACCCCACACTGAGTCCACAAAAGAACAACACACTGCAACAGGTATCAGTCCACAAGAAATGATGCAGATGTTCATGAAAGAATTCTTCAAACACAATGAAGGGGACAGGAAATGGGAAAAGAAAGACAAGTTAGATTTAACACGTCTAGAGGCGAAGCAAGGGAACAGCGACCACCTGGTACACATCAACCAGAGCAATAACCACCTCTCTCACACTCACCACCCTCAAAACACGAGAAGTAATGCTGCCATAACACCATTGTCAAGGAAACAAGAGACTGAACCTGAATGCCTAGCAACAGATTCAGAACCTGATCCGACACATCAACTCATACCACGGAAACCTCCAACAACCAGAGGAGGATGGAACCAGTCAAGTACCAGAAAGCGCCATCTTGGTTGTCTGTCACCCCTGCAAGCAACAGCAAACAAACCACAACACTCTACCTGTCTCAAAACCCAAACTCCAGTTCCTCAACTTCTGGGTGACCTCATCGAGAAAGTTGTGGAAAGGAAGTTCTTTCTCTCCATCACGCTAGAACACCATGTCAAACTAGAGGCCCTAGTAGACACGGGAGCAGACATCACCCTAATGTCCACTAAGCTCTTAGAAGAAATTCAAGAAAGAACCAGTGGAACCCTCAGACTCCAAAAGTGTGCACTCAACGTTCAAGCCTATTCCCACACAGGACTGCGGTTGGAGAAGGTGGCCCCAATCCATCTGACCATCAGACCAATGAGCCTTGTACATCCTGTGTACATCTCGCAGTTGGACACATACCCCCTTCTCATCGGCAAATACCTGCTGAATCGCTTTGAGCCCTTAATAGACTTTAAGCACCTAAAGAAATGGGCCCAAAGTAGTACTTATACTTTAGCTTCTGTCATAATGATTTATGACTTTGACCTTTGACCTTTTGACAGGTTGAACTTCCAGTGACCTTATGATGGATAGGTTGAACTTCCGGAATGAGTTCAAGGGTTAGTTTGTGCCAGTTATACGGTTATGTGTGTGTGTGTGTGTGTGTGTGTGGTTATATGGCTTCTCCCCCCTCCCATTAAATTCCTGAGCAGTGTATAAATGGGATCGGTGTGTTCTTTGTTTATATATAAAACATCCTATAATTTATATGATATAATTAATTATCATGCTAAGGTTGAAAAACATTTCAGTTATTTCACATTCATATATAAAACATTATATAGTTTATATAATATAATAATTATCATGCTAAAGTTGAAAACATTTTAGTTATTTCATATATGTGACATTCAGTTATTTCACATTTATATATATATAAAACATTATATAATTTATATAATCTAAAACAATTAAAGGTTTAAAAACATTCTATAATTTATATAATATAATTATCATGCTAAAGCTGAAAAAGAAAAAAAACATTTGAGTTAATTCATATATGTGACATTCAGTTATTTCACATTCATATATAAAACATATAATTTATATAATCTAAACCAATTTAACTAAGGTTGAAAAAACATTCTGTTCTTTTAAAAAATATACTGAAACCGACTGTTTCAGATAAAACAAGATCCATCTCCAACATTTTTTTTTTTTAGAGAGCTGAAGGAGCTGTTTTCACATCAGCTTTGATCCTGACCCACAGTGCTCCCAGCGTCTGCGTTTGCACGCTACAGTGCACACTCGTCGGAATTTACTAACCAATCATAATATCTTCAAAGACATTGTTAATTAAAACTAACGTAACTCACGCGGGAGTACCATGTTTTTGACAGTTTTTCTGACGGGTGCATCTATGAATTACGACGCTCACGACGTCTACCATCTCTTGCATCCCCCCCCCCCTCTCTCTCCCTCTCCCTCTCTCTCTCATTCATTAATTCGTCTCCAAGTCTTATTTTCTTCTTTTAATGAATATAAACACATTATATATTCGCAAACAATATAAAACAAAACATTTACATTAGTTTTAGTCATCACTAAAAATATACATTTTACCAGGATCGGGGAAAAAAATATATAATTGAACACAATGAAGAATATGGTCTATTGAGGAACCCGGACGTGTCATTGACACAATTCAGTTAAATTCATTTCACATTAATCATTGCAAAACATTTTCAATATTATATTTAAAACCTTTTATATTCATCTTTATATCGTGTCTTTTTCAAAAATCTGTTTAATTATTTATTTTAACCGTACACCTACAGTACCACCACACACTAAAATGCTGCATGCACGTACATTTTTAATTAAATTTAGTTTTTAAGCGATCTGAATTATGACTACCCTATAAATTTAATCATAAACCACACGTACCTTGTTATATCACTATAATATCCATTCCACTATACAAATTTGTATTCTGATAAACCATATAAACAAGTGGACATACGCATGAACATATCAAGTTAAAAAGAGACTTATCTCTATTTTAAAAAATAAATAAATACAATTATATATGACAATGTGTTAATAAAGCGGAACATACGTTTTAAACAAGTATTCATCATGTTTATCAAACTTATAAAACACATCGCAGTAACAGACATGTTACTAAACCAAACCAAATCATTTATCATACATTTTTAATCATGTATTCAACATATACTTATACAACATATACAAACACGTTTTAAACATATTTTAAACAAAAACTAATCATAAACGCCGCCTTCTCAAAATTACAGACATGTACAATCATGCTGATCACATATTATGGATATTCAGACTTTTAGCCATTAATACGTTTTAGGATAATGAAAAACACCAACGTCTGGGGGCTGCCAAAATATCTCCAGTCCCCCAAAACCCACTCAGACTCCAGGGGTTAAAGAATATGGAAATAAATAATTATATAATGACATCATCATCCTAAAGCAATTCATTAAACAAAAAAAGTATAACTTAAAAAAAAGATAACTTATTTTAAATGTGATAGCATAGTATATGAAATAAACATTTCTGATGATACATATAAAAAAATATCCCTTACATTTTTTTAGACCGGTGAGAGATGTCCAAACATGAATGAAATATCCCCAAAATAAAATAATACGACTTAAAAAATAAAGTAAAATGTTTAAATCATAAACAGAATCTCACAGGTCCTAGTCCGGGTATTCTCCTGTATGTGAGACCTGAGGGGGTGCTTCACACACCCTGCGCGCGGCGAGGGTGGAGTTCCAGACCGCATGATCTAAGCCAGAGGGGTACATTATTTCAAAGCTAACATTAATGTAATGTTTGAATAATCAGTACCCTCACTACATCTGATGTCATTCCTTACATCTGTTTAAATGTTTCTTAATTCAACAAAATGATGATATATATTACCTAAAATATTTATATTTTTATATAATATTATATAATAAATAATTATTTATATCATATCATATATATATAATTATATTATATTAGATGCGTTATGCATTAATCACTTTAGATTCTTTAAAGTTCTTATTTTTGGCACGATCTTCAAAGTTTTTAATACCATCTTTCTCTCTCCCTCTCCCTCTCCCTCTCTCTCACACGCACACACACACACACACACACACACACACACACACACACACACACAGACAATGAAACATGATTCCAAAGTCTTTCTGTATGTTTTAAAAATAAAGCTAAAAATATTGATTTTGCTTTAAATGTATGCTACATTTGTTTGTCACAGCATAGACTGTGAAGTTTAGATGAAGTTGATTTATCTTTTAGAAGAATTCTTTCAGAGAAAGACCCTCGATCGTATTCAGCCATTAAAGATGGTTCAGGACAGATGCGGGTTTGCGGACCCGCGCATCCTAGAGATGTAATTTATGCGCGTTGCTACGGTCGTAAACCTTTCACATATCTACGGTACTTTCAGACACAGAACAGGAAAGACATTTGCAGGGCCTCTGTTTAACCGTTCCAAAATACCTCCATTTAAAAGCAAAATTAAAATATAAAAATGACCGCCTGTACATCTAATGGCTGTAGTTCTATTTTATATTAAAAGTATCCTTACTATCCATATTATATTCTTTATTTAAAACAATATATTTAACCGGCAGTATCCCCCCAACGTGTGTTTTCCATCAGTTGTTTGGCCTTCGGGCTTTTTACGTAGTGCTTTTCAGTTACTGTAAGATCGCTTTACACTAGTGTAATGAATGTTAACTTTTCTTAAAGTTTATAGTTGTATTTTACTGTATCCGCATCCTTCTATCCTGTAGATTGTATGCGTACTGTAAAATAACAAATATACATTTTGCTTAAAGTCAGTTAAATAATTACACCTACAATTTTAAACATGTTTAAACACATTGTGTGTCACTAAACCATGGCACGCCGTCTATCGTCTTATTTTTTTTTAAATAACCTGATGAGCAGCATTGTTTCTGCATATATTTTATGCACCTGAGTGCTTTTCTCACACGAGTAGAAAACCCTTTCTCTTTGGATGTGTTTGGCAGAAACATAATTTCTACATCAGAAATTTTTTGTAAATGTACGACTGAACTTCTCTCATTCGACAGAAATACTATTTTCAAATTATTTACCCGGCCTATGACACTCGGTGTAAATGTTCTTACCTAGAACAGAAAACAAACGCTTTGACTATTTTGTAGGCATTGTGTAATGTTAAATGGTTTACTAAAAAAATTAAAGCACCGGCAGCTGTGATTTTCAAAATGAAAGAAATGTACGAGCTAAGGATGTGTCAACTATTATCATCATTTCCTTTTGACCCAGATAAACCGGTAATTCATTTTCTATGCGAGTGACACAATATACAGTTCTCATACTATTGGTGCTAAAACATTTATGACTATTTTGCACGTCAACAGATCATGTCAAGGGTGTTTCACATCTAAGAATCACAATGTTTTGTAAATGACATTTTTCTTACACCTTGAGATTTAACCGTATCAAGATTTTGGACGACCGTTCGCAATTTGTTTTTCGGACCGTATGTTTTTAGGCGATCTTTGTGCGGCGTCATCGTAATAGAAATAAATGAAAATTAAGAAATTAAGTTACAGTTTTTCTCTTTGAGATATTTCTTTTAGCGCAACTTTGTGTCTGTCCAAAAAGTGTGATCGCATGAAGCATCGACGCAAAAATGAAGTCTAGCTGTTTACACTTAAAACTATTACAACATCAAACGTTACACTCGTTTAAGTTTCCACACTTTTGTTGAGATACATTTTTTATCCATAACCTTTCGTGTATTTGAGCGACCAAATCGCTAAGAAAGACAGTATAGCAAGAAAACTAACGTTTACAAAGTCAAAGTCAAAGTCACCTTTATTTATATAGCGCTTTAAACAAAATACATTGCGTCAAAGCAACTGAACAACATTCATTAGGAAAACAGTGTCAATAATGAAAAAATGATAGTTAAAGGCAGTTCATCATTGAATTCAGTTATGTCATCTCCGTTCAATTAAATAGTGTCTGTGCATTTATTTGCAATCAAGTCAACGATATCGCTGTAGATGAAGTGTCCCCAACTAAGCAAGCCAGAGGCGACAGCGGCAAGGAACCGAAACTCCATCAGTGACAAAATGGAGAAAAAAACCTTGGGAGAAACCAGGCTCAGTTGGGGGGCCAGTTCTCCTCTGACCAGACGAAACCAGTAGTTCAATTCCAGGCTGCAGCAAAGTCAGACAATGCATATAGAATTCAGAATACAAATGTTAAAGTTTTTTTTTTTTTTTTTGATTTGTAAATGATATTTTTATTACTCCGTTAGATTTAGTCATCGTGTTCGGAGAGCAGATGACACAATTCACATTTTGTTTTAAGACTCCTGTAAGTTCATGCTAACTCTCGCGTGGGAAAGAGAGCAGGGTGAGCGCATTCTATTCATTTAAGAAAAATTATTAAACATTTGCCTGAACTTTTTTATTATTTTGACAAAACACAACACGACGACATTAAAGAATGTTATCAGTTCCTACGGCCATCTTCTTTGATTCAAATAAAGCAACATCTCTGGTGTACGTGTGTATGTGCTAAACATCTTTGCTTCTCCACTTCTGACAGATTTGTTAGATGGGCTACCGTTGTAATACAAACACATTTGAGAACTACAATGTTCTCACTTTTGTAATGGTTATAGAAAAATGCCGTACACACTTTTGCATTTCATAATTCAGTGATTTTAGCTGTCATGAGCACATGAGACAAAAATTGTCAATGTGTGACTCGTAAACATGAATAATTTTATTTATTTATTTATTTTTACCAGAGATAGTGGACCGATCTGTTGACACGTTGTTTTGCAGTTTTCTGATGAAGAGTTTTCTCTGACTGCTGTCAAACATACACTGCGTGTTCATAGGAATTTTACAGCATAAAAATGTCGCCCCTACATCTAGAGCTCTTGTTCATATAGCCGATGACGACATTCACATTTTACTAATCGTACTTGTTTCAACATTTCCGCTTGACATTAAAGAGTAGACCTATGCGTACTCCCCTTCGGTCGCAAGCATTATCATTTACCGTGTGCTGAGATTTTTCTGCTTTGTCCACTTTTGACGGATTTGCTAGAGGGACTATGTCACCTTGTTGTAACGTGATTACGTTTAAGATCCATAAGACTGCACTACATTCACTTGAAAAGGTTATAGACATACTCTTTTATACAGGAAACGTGTATAAGAATAACAAATACCTTATAGTGAAATCCAGTATTCTAAACTATTGTGAAAGTTTTAATGCAACTCTGTAAATAGTTTTTTTTTTTTTCTACTACGGTATACATTATTGTTTGGTTGACTTTGTACAGTATTTCAGTAAATAAACCGGTGTTGATAAGTCGTTCATTTAAGTGAGAGGCGGGATGATTTTGACTTGAGGTCTGATCGGGAAACCGCGCTACGACTGGAACTGCGCTTTGTCACGTCTAAATAACCCGTTGTTCTTTAAGAAAACACGAGGCGAGCAGTTTCTGACATCTATTAATTCACTTCATTTTTTCACAACCGCAAATGTTTTGTTTAGCATACATATTAGTTTTAGTCAGTTACATAGGCGTCACGCATGAAGTTTATAGTTATTTTAAATAATTATGATAGAGTTACAGGTTTAGGTTAGTGGGGTGCCTGTAAGCGGTGAAAACTTCAAGCATCGTAGACGACGGTGTTACTCAAACAGCCCATAGCATTATCTTTTAACAAACTATTGTATTGCGCGTTACTAAGACAAAATCTGTAACAGTGTTCATTAATATGTTGAAATGAAAATAAACATACAAAACTTTATAATGACCGTGAGTTCAATGTAGCCTAACACCGCATTGACAAATGTTTGTTCTAACTCTTTCGCCCTAAAATTGCGAGATTTCTTGAATTTGCCGTGATCTCATTGCACCATAGCGAACTGTAAACCACACACTTTCTCATCTCATTACGCTAAGAAACAGCACATGATTAAAGCTATTACACCATAAACTGTCTAAATTTGTTAATGTACAAGCACAGTAAACTATTTCTACAAAAAATATCATCGCACTTCGCACATCGCACTCAACAATACTTTTGCACACTCATTCGACTGTATTTATTACCGCCATTCTCACGTTCCTGCTGTTCATAATGTATATATAATCCTTCATTGCTCTGTTCATAATGTACATACAATCCCTACATTGCATTCATATTTATATTCTGTATATACTCTGATCAATATTGTACGTATATAGCAACTCCACTGTATATTCAGTGTATATCTCCATTGTATATCACAGCTTTACTTACTCTGCACTTTTATGTATATAAAACACTATATTCTTGCACTTCTGGTTAGATGCTAACTGCATTTCATTAGCTCTGTACTTGTACTCTGCATAATGACAATAAAGTTGAATCTAATCTAATCTAAACAAGTACAATCATACGCTTCCGGGACTTTGCTCATTCTTTCTGTTTAAATTTGTTTAAACGGACTTTCACATTCTTATCTTCTTTTCACCAACTAAGTGTAATTCCTAGGCCTCGCGGATTGTTTTCTAGTTTTGGCCGTCAACCTCTTTGTTCATTTCATAAAATATTTTATCTCTTACGTTATATCATTATACTATCCTAGTTTATATCAGATACAAGTTTGTTTCTTCATATTTCTCTTACATCTATTCTCGTCCATTCTACCCCCCGTATCCACGACTTCTATGGTTCTGTCATACTCATTGTAGGTCACTTTGGATAAAGACGTACAACCCGAATTCCGGAAAAGTTGGGACGTTTTATAAATTTTTATAAAATGAAAACTAAAGGAATTTCAAATCACATGAGCCAATATTTTATTCACAATAGAACATAGATAACGTAGCAAATGTTTAAACTGAGAAATTTTACACTTTAATCCACTTAATTAGCTCATTTAAAAATTAATGCCTGCTACAGGTCTCAAAAAAGTTGGCACGGGGGCAACAAATGGCTAAAAAAGCAAGCAGTTTTGGAAAGATTCAGCTGGGAGAACATCTAGTGATTAATTAAGTTAATTGATATCAGGTCTGTAACATGATTAGCTATAAAAGCTTTGTCTTAGAGAAGCAGAGTCTCTCAGAAGTAAAGATGGGCAGAGGCTCTCCAATCTGTGAAAGACTGCGTAAAAAAATTGTGGAAAACTTTAAAAACAATGTTCCTCAACGTCAAATTGCAAAGGCTTTGCAAATCTCATCATCCACAGTGCATAACATCATCAAAAGATTCAGAGAAACTGGAGAAATCTCTGTGCGTAAGGGACAAGGTTGGAGACCTTTATTGGATGCCCGTGGTCTTCGGGCTCTCAGACGACACTGCATCACTCATCGGCATGATTGTGTCAATGACATTACTAAATGGGCCCAGGAATACTTTCAGAAACCACTGTCGGTAAACACAATCCGCCGTGCCATCAGCAGATGCCAACTAAAGCTCTATCATGCAAAAAGGAAGCCATATGTGAACATGGTCCAGAAGCGCCGTCGTGTCCTGTGGGCCAAGGCTCATTTAAAATTGACTATTTCAAAGTGGAATAGTGTTTTATGGTCAGACGAGTCCAAATTTGACATTCTTGTTGGAAATCACGGACGCCGTGTCCTCCGGGCTAAAGAGGAGGGAGACCTTCCAGCATGTTATCAGCATTCAGTTCAAAAGCCAGCATCTCTGATGGTATGGGGGTGCATAAGTGCATACGGTATGGGCAGCTTGCATGTTTTGGAAGGCTCTGTGAATGCTGAAAGGTATATAAAGGTTTTAGAGCAACATATGCTTCCCTCCAAACAATGTCTATTTCAGGGAAGGCCTTGTTTATTTCAGCAGGACAATGCAAAACCACATACTGCAGCTATAACAACAGCATGGCTTCGTCGTAGAAGAGTCCGGGTGCTAACCTGGCCTGCCTGCAGTCCAGATCTTTCACCTATAGAGAACATGAGAACAAGAGAACAAGAGAACTCATAGCCTCAATGCCCAGACGTCTTCAAACTGTTTTGAAAAGAAAAGGAGATGCTACACCATGGTAAACATGCCCCGTCCCAACTATTTTGAGACCTGTAGCAGAAATCAAAATTGAAATGAGCTCATTTTGTGCATAAAATTGTAAACTTTCTCAGTTTAAACATTTGCTATGTTATCTATGTTCTATTGTGAATAAAATATTGGCTCATGTGATTTGAAAGTCTTTTAGTTTTCATTTTATTAAAATTTAAAAAACGTCCCAACTTTTCCGGAATTCGGGTTGTATGCTAAATCATTAAAATCCAAAAAAAAAAGGACTCTGAGAAAGAATATCTAGTGAAGGGATTCAAACTTTTATTTCAACAAAACAGTGTTGAATTTACATGCATACAATGAAGTAATGAAGAAAGTGATCAAATTGTTATTACAAACAATAGTGATGACATCACAAGTTATCTAACCAGAAAAGAAAATCTCGGCAGGCCCTCAAGTTTTGTTCTATTATGAAATTGACGACGGTTTCAATAATTTCATGTATCGCGAAACCATAATGTTTAGCGACTAACATCACACACAAATCCATTTTGCATGTACACAGACAGAGAGTCTCGTTAATGTACATCTCGTCGCTACATTCGGCCGTCACATACAGAATTTTTCTGGTCGTTACACAAATCGGCGCCTTGCTGGTCGTATACAAGCTCGTCATATCGGGCCATGGATTATTTTTCAGGCTTCTTACAACGTCCATTTCTTTCTTGAGATTTGTTACGCGCTTGGAATCCGTCGTACAATCATGATTCAGATCAGACGCACCGTCTATGATTTTACGCATCAGATTTGCTGTCTGTAACATTGTTTAAACATAGAGTCTATGTTGGCTTTTACAGGACACATCTTTTCTTCGGCACAGCCGCACTCCACTCGCTCATCCGCAGCAGCCCTGGTAGTGGCAGACATCCTTTACAGAATTTGTTCCAAGACGTAAACCGAGTGTTTTTAAAATCCACGACGATCCGGTGTTTTTAAAATCCACGACGATCCGGGCCTTGCGCAGTTTCAATTTCTGAAAATTTGAAAAATTAGAGAGTGTGTCAGTTTCAGACAAATTTGATCGTTGAAGCCGATTCTGTCAGTCTATGTAGATAATGTTTTGATTGACAAGATGTTGCAGTAGCTCCGTCGACCATGCTGTAAAACCCTTGTTCGCGGATCATAAGAAATCCTGCGATAACTGCAGAGTTTATGAGGTCAGCCGCTCACAAGGGATAAAGACTAGCCATAGTCACGAGGAAGTAGTGGCGGAACTTCTGTACATTCGAAAAAAAAAAAAATAATGGGTTAGAGGCATTGCACTCAAAAAGCAGAGGAGGGTGAAGGGCCCTGGTTAGGGTTTGACCTGCGAGAAATATGAAGAAACAAACTTGTATCTGATATAAACTAGGATAGTATAATGATATAACGTAAGAGATAAAATATTTTATGAAATGAACAAAGAGGTTGACGGCCAAAACTAGAAAACAATCCGCGAGGCCTAGGAATTACACTTAGTTGGTGAAAATAAGATAAGAATGTGAAAGTCCGTTTAAACAAATTAAAAAAAAAGAATGAGCAAAGTCCCGGAAGCGTATGATTGTACTTGTTTAGATTAGATTAGATTCAACTTTATTGTCATTATGCAGAGTACAAGTACAGAGCTAATGAAATGCAGTTAACATCTAACCAGAAGTGCAAGAATATAGTGTTTTATATACATAAAAGTGCAGAGTAAGTAAAGCTATGATATACAGAATATACAGTGGAGTTGCTATATACGTACAATATCGATCAGAGTATATACAGAATATAAATATGAATGCAATGTAGGGATTGTATGTACATTATGAACAGAGCAATGGAGGATTATATATACATTATGAACAGCAGGAACGTGAGAACGGCGGTAATAAATACAGTCGAATGAGTGTGCAAAAGTATTGTTGAGCGATGTATCATACGCAAAAAAAAAAAAACAGTAGTGCGATGATATTTTTTGTAGAAATTGTTTACTGTGCTTGTACATTAACAACTTTAGACAGTTTATGGTGTAATAGCTTTAACCATGTGCTGTTTCTTAGCGTAATGCGATGAGAAAGTGTGTGGTTTACAGTTCGCTACGGCGCGATGAGATCTAGAGTCCGTTAAACACGGCAAAGTCAAGAAATCTCGCAATTTTAGGGTGAAAGAGTTAGAACAAACATTTGTCTATGTGGTGTTAGGCTATATTGAACTCATGGTCATTATAAAGTTTTGTATGTTTATTTTCATTTCAACATATTAATGAACACTGTTACAGATTTTGTCTTAGTAACGCGCAATACAATAGTTTGTTAAAAGATAACGCTATGGGCTGTTTGAGTAACACCGTCGTCTAAGATGCTTGAAGTTTTCAGCGCTTACAGGCACCCCACTAACCTAAACCTGTAACTCTATCATAATTATTTAAAATAACTATAAACTTCATGCGTGACGCCTATGTAACTTGCTAAAACTAATATGTATGCTAAACAAAACATTTGCGGTTGTGAAAAAATGAAGTGAATTAATAGATGTCAGAAACTGCTCGCCTCATGTTTTCTTAAAGAACAACGGGTTATTTAGACGTGACAAAGCGCAGTTCCAGTCGTAGCGCGGTTTCCGGATCAGACCATAAGCACGATGAATGACTAAAACAGTCAAAATCATCCCGCCTCTCACTTAAATGAACGACTTATCAACACCGGTTTATTTATTGAAATACTGTACAAAGACAACCAAACAATAATGTATACAGTAGTAGAAAAAAAAACTATTTACAGAGTTGCATTAAAACTTTCACAATAGTTTAGAATACTGGATTTCACTATTAGGTATTTGTTATTCTGATACACGTTTCCTGTATAAAAGAGTATGTCTATAACCTTTTCAGGTGAATGTAGTGCAATCTTATGGATCTTAAAAGTAAACACGTTACAACAAGGTGACATAGTCCCTCTAGCAAATCCGTCAAAAGTGGACAAAGCAGAAAAATCTCAGCACACGGTAGATGATAATGCTTGCGACCGAAGGGGAGTACGCATAGGTCTACTCTTTAATGTCAAGCGGAAATGTTGAAACAAGTACGACGAGTAAAATGTGAATGTCGTCATCGGCTATATGAACAAGAGCTCTAGATGTAGGGGCCATATTTTTATGCTGTAAAATTCCTATGAACAGGCAGTGTATGTTTGACTGCAGTCAGAGAAAACTATTCATCAGAAAACTGCAAAACAATGTGTCAACAGATCGGTCGACTATCTCTGGTAAAAATAAATAAATAAATAAATAAATAAAATTATTCATGTTTACGAGTCACACATTGACAATTTTTGTCTCATGTGCTCATTACAGCTAAAATCACTGAATTATGAAATGCAAAAGTGTGTACGGCATTTTTCTATAACCGTTACAAAAGTGAGAACATCGTATTTCTCAAATGTGTTTGTATTACAACGGTAGCCCATCAACAAATCTGTCAGAAGTGGAGAAGCAAAGTTGTTTAGCACATACACACGTACACCAGAGATGTTGCTTTATTTGAATCAAAGAAGATGGCCGTAGGAACTGATAACGTTCTTTAATGTCGTTGTGTTGTGTTTTGTCAAAATAATAAAAAAGTTTGGGCAAATGTTTAATAATTTTTCTTAAATGAATAGAATGCACTCACCCCGCTCTCTTTCCCACGCGAGAGTTAGCATGAACTTACAGGAGTCTTAAAACAAAATGTGAATTGTGTCATCTGCTATCCGAACAAAATGACTAAATCTAACGGAGTAATAAAAATATCATTTACAAATCAAAAAAAAAAAAAAAAAACTTTAACAATTGTATTCTGAATTCTATATGCGTTGTAAACATTAGTTTTCTTGCTATACTGTCTTTCTTAGCGATTTGGTCGCTCGAATACACGAAAGGTTATGGATAATAAATGTATCTCAACAAGAGTGTGTAAACTTAAACGAGTGTAACGTTTGATGTTGTAATAGTTTTAAGTGTAAACATCTAGACTTCATTTTTGCGTCGATGCTTCATGCGATCACACTTTTTGGACAGACACAAAGTTGCGCTAAAAGAAATATCTCAAAGAGAAAAACTGTAACTTAATTTCTTAATTTTCATTTCATTTAGTGGGAAGTCGTGGCCTAATGGTTAGAGAGTCGGACTCCCAATCGAAAGGTTGTGAGTTCGAGTCCCGGGCCGGCAGGAATTGTGGGTGGGGGGAGTGCATGTACAGTTCTCTCTCCACCTTCAATACCACGACTTAGGTGCCCTTGAGCAAGGCATCGAACCCCCAACTGCTCCCCGGGCGCTGCAGCATAAATGGCTGCCCACTGCTCCGGGTGTGTGCTCACAGTGTGTGTGTGTGTGTGTTCACTGCTCTGTGTGTGTGCATTTCGGATGGGTTAAATGCAGAGCACAAATTCTGAGTATGGGTCACCGTACTTGGCTGAATGTCACTTCACTTCACTTTCACTTTCACTTTATTTCTATTACGATGACGCCGCACAAAGATCGCCTAAAAACATACGGTCCGAAAAACAAATTGCGAACGGTCGTCCAAAATCTTGATACGGTTAAATCTCAAGGTGTAAGAAAAATGTCATTTACAAAACATTGTGATTCTTAGATGTGAAACACCCTTGACATGATCTGTTGACGTGCAAAATAGTCATAAATGTTTTAGCACGGCTATTTACACCAATAGTATGAGAACTGTATATTGTGTCACTCGCATAGAAAATTAATTACTGGTTTATCTGGGTCAAAAGGAAATGATGATAATAGTTGACACATCCTTAGCTCGTACATTTCTTTCATTTTGAAAATCACAGCTGCCGGTGCTTTAATTTTTTTAGTAAACCATTTAACATTACACAATGCCTACAAAATAGTCAAAGCGTATGTTTTCTGTTCTAGGTAAGAACATTTACACCGAGTGTCATAGGCCGGGTAAATAATTTGAAAATAGTATTTCTGTCGAATGAGATTTTTTCTGATGTAGAAATTATGTTTCTGCCAAACACATCCAAAGAGAAAGGGTTTTCTACTCCTGTGAGAAAAGCACTCGGGTGCATAAATTATATGCAGAAACAATGCTGCTCATCAGGTTATTTAAAAAAAAATAAGACGATAGACGGCGTGCCTTGGTTTAGTGACACACAATGTGTTTAAACATGTTTAAAATTGTAGGTGTAATTATTTTACTGACTTTAAGCAAAATGTATATTTGTTATTTTACAGTACGCATACAATCTACAGGATAGAAGGATGCGGATACAGTAAAATACAACTATAAACTTTAAAAAAAAGTTAACTTTCATTACACTAGTGTAAAGCGATCTTACAGTAACTGAAAAGCACTACGTAAAAAGCCCGAAGGCCAAACAACTGATGGAAAACACACGTTGGGGGGATACTGCCGGTTAAATATATTGTTTTAAATAAAGAATATAATATGGATAGTAAGGATACTTTTAATATAAAATAGAACTACAGCCGTTAGATGTACAGGCGGTCATTTTTATATTTTAATTTTGCTTTTAAATGGAGGTATTTTGGAACGGCTAAACAGAGGCCCTGCAAATGTCTTTCCTGTTCTGTGTCTGAAAGTACCGTAGGTATGTGAAAGGTTTACGACCGTAGCAACGCACATAAATTACATCTCTATGATGCGTGGGTCCGCAAACCCCCATCTGTCCTGAACCATCTTTAATGGCTGAATACAATCGAGGGTCTTTCTCTGAAAGAATTCTTCTAAAAGATAATTCAACTTCATCTAAACTTCACAGTCTATGCTGTGACAAACAAATGTAGCATACATTTAAAGCAAAATTAATATTTTTAGCTTATTTTTAAAACATACAGAAAGACTTTGGCATCATGTTTCATTGTCTGTGTGTGTGTGTGTGTGTGTGTGCGTATGAGAGAGAGGGAGAGGGAGAGAGAGAGAGAGAGAGAGAGAGAGAGAGAGAGAGAGAGAAAGATGGTATTAAAAACTTTGAAGATCGTGCAAAAAATAAGAACTTTAAATAATCTAAAGTGATTAATGCATAACGCATCTAATATAATATAATTATATATATGATATGATATAAATAATTATATATTATATAATATAATATAAAAATATAAATATTTTAGGTAATATATATCATCATTTTGTTGAATTAAGAAACATTTAAACAGATGTAATGAATTACATCAGATGTAGTGAGGGTACTGATTCGCCGCGCGCAGGGTGTGTGAAGCACCCCCTCAGGTCTCACATACAGGAGAATACCCGGACTAGGACCTGTGAGATTCTGTTTATGATTTAAACATTTTACTTTATTTTTTAAGTCGTATTATTTTATTTTGGGGATATTTCATTCATGTTTGGACATCTCTCACCGGTCTAAAAAAGTGTAAGGGATATTTTTTTATATGTATCATCAGAAATGTTTATTTCATATACTATGCTATCACATTTAAAATAAGTTATCTTTTTTTTAAGTTATACTTTTTTTTGTTTAATCAATTGCTTTAGGATGATGATGTCATTATATAATTATTTATTTCCATATTCTTTAACCGCTGGAGTCTGAGTGGGTTTTGGGGGACTGGAGATATTTTGGCAGCCCCCAGACGTTGGTGTTTTTCATTATCCTAAAACGTATTAATGGCTAAAAGTCTGAATATCCATAATATGTGATCAGCATGATTGTACATGTCTGTAATTTTGAGAAGGCGCGTTTATGATTAGTTTTTGTTTAAAATATGTTTAAAACGTGTTTGTATATGTTGTATAAGTGTATGTTGAATACATGATTAAAAATGTATGATAAATGATTTGGTTTGGTTTAGTAACATGTCTGTTACTGCGATGTGTTTTATAAGTTTGATAAACACAATTAATACTTTTTTAAAACATATGTTCCGCTTTATTAACACGTTGTCATATATAATTGTATTTATTTATTTTTTAAAATAGAGATAAGTCTCTTTTTAACTTGATATGTTCATGCGTATGTCCGCTTGTTTATATGGTTTATCAGAATACAAATTTGTATAGTGGAATGGATATTATAGTGATATAACAAGGTACGTGTGGTTTATGATTAAATTTATAGGGTAGTCATAATTCAGATCGCTTAAAAACTAAATGTAATTAAAAATGTACGTGCATGCAGCATTTTGGTACTGTAGGTGTACGTACGGTTAAAATAAATAATTAAACAGCTTTTTGAAAAAGATATGATATAAAGATGGATATATATATGATTGTCTTTTTAGGAGATCTAAATTGGAATTGGCTTTTGCCAATGTCTGACCATTTTAAATCATTTTGTAATTCTTTTAATCTTTTTCAGATTGTGAATAACCCCACCAGACCAAACCTAAAACATCCAGAAAAATCATCATTAATTGATCTCATTCTTACAAATGCCCCTCACAAATATTCTTATGCCTCTGTTTTTGCAAATGATATAAGTGATCATTGCCTTATAGCATCTGTAAGGAACACAAAAATTCCTAAAACAAGGCCATGCATAATTTTTAAGAGGGCAATGAAACAGTTTTCAATGCAGGGCTTTTTACATGATCTGTATGATTTTGATTGAGGAAGAATTAGTCTTATTGATGATGTTGAAAATGCTTGGACATTTTTTTATGATGGTTTCACAGACCTGGGGCCTCATTTATAAAGCGTGCGTACGCACAAAACGGGGCTGGAAACGTACGTACGCCAGTTCCCACGCAAAGGTTGTGATCTATAAAAAACAAACTTGACGGGAGAATGTGCGCACCTTTAAGCAAACTTTGAGCCGTGCGTACGCACATTCTGGAGACAAAGGGAATTGGCGACACCGATGGTGAGGTCGTGAACTGAAGTTAGATTGTAGAAAATAAATGTGAGAAGAACGATTATAAGAATGAATGACATTTAATTTTCACTCCATTTCATACGTTATATCCACATTATCATGAAGATTAAATCCAACAGTGTTATTTGTGCCGATTGTTTTAGGCTATATACATCTAGTAAAATCCAAACGTAATTCAAAATGTATTAAAAGTAAAATAAAATAATAATCAGCGCTGCCTTACAGTCACATTGTCCACAACGGGAGCACAGGAGGACATGGCGCGATACATGTGATAGCCTACAGAATAGCATGAAATACCCTTTTATTAGAGAACTGCAGAACACAGTGTAAAAAGGAAATATTTTCCTTAATGTACATAGCCTATATCATAAAATGTCAAAGTCTGCAAATACAGTCATGAAGCACAATCGCTACTCATCATCGGTCCTAACTATTACGGTGTTCATTACAAAACCGTCAAGAAGCATGTGTTCACTATAACATTTTCGTCTTAAATTTTCGCCCACAAATTAATTAAGTGATTTTGTCAAGGTGTTAACGATCAGTCTATTTGCTAGAAACATATAAATTCTCCGGTGACCCGGGTATGTAATGCTTCATGATGGCACTCCTGGCACTGTTGGAGGATTACGCTAATGGCAGAATAAGGAGAGAACGAGTTTTCAGGGACCATGATGATTTCCTGGCCCATGATGATGACTGGCTAATAAGCCGATTTAGATTCCCTAGAGCTGTGCTCTTGGATCTATGTGCTGAATTGGGTCCAGTATTAGAGAGGGCAACACGCCGGAACCATGCCATCCCAGTCCAAATACAAGTCCTCACCACTCTGGGGTTCTTGGCAACCGGCTGTTTCCAGCGGGAATTGGCAGACAGGTAAATTAATAATATAAAAAAACTATAAGTAATCCTCAAATTTGTCTCTAAGACCTTTTTGTATATGAAATAATTCTATTGGAATCTATCATCTCACCCTATAGGTCTGGTATATCACAGCCGTCCCTGAGTGCCATAATATCTGTCGTTTTAAATGGTATACTTAATATGGTTAGTCGATACATCAGGTTCCCCTACACTGTGCGAGAACAGGCCGAAATTAAAACGCAATTTGCAGCAATGTCTGGTTTCCCAAATGTAATCGGCGCAATTGACTGCACTCATGTTGCTATAAGGGCACCATCTGAAAATGAATTTGCTTATGTTAATAGAAAGCATGTGCATTCTATTAATGTGCAAATCATATGTGACTCCAACATGACCCTCACAAACATTGTGGCACGCTGGCCTGGTTCAACACATGATTCCTTTATCTTGACACATAGCAGTGTAGGGAACAGACTAAATGCAGGCGCAGTACGTGATGGCTGGCTTCTTGGTGAGTTTAACAATATTAAAAAGTAGAAACTGTAACAATTTTGTTTTTAATATAATTATAACCTGCAGGCGACAGTGGCTACCCCCTGAGACGCTGGCTCCTCACCCCATTTTTAAACCCGCAGAGCGCAGAGGAAACTCATTATAACGAGGTCCACTCTCGTGCCCGCGCAGTTGTGGAGCGTGCCATCGGCATCCTGAAATGCAGATGGCGTGCTCTGGATGCCTCGGGTGGCAGACTTTTATACCATCCAGCAAAAGTGTGCAAGATTGTCAGGGCGTGTGGTGTTTTGCACAATATAGCACTGAGAAACGGTATTCCTCTCCCTCCTGATCTCCCTCTACCCCAGCATTACGACCCCGAGCCACAGCCCCCTGGCCGACAAGAGGGATATCAACGAGGTGCAAGAATCCGTGAGGATGTCATGCGGCGTTTGTAAAGAAAGACAAAACTCAAGGTTCATGTTTTAACTGCATCTTTTAATGATTGTGCAATTTCTTGCATCACTTCTCTCATCTGCCGTAGCTCATCTGCAACCCTGTTGACAGCGTTTATTGTCTCTCGCTGTAACTGCAGGACTGCGTCAGTGAGTACCCGACCACTTTTGGACGTGCCAGACGCAGAAGGGGCACTGCTTTGAGCCGGACGCTGTGCATCTGCATCTGAGAACCCCTCACCCTGAACCTCCTGTTCATTTACAGCTTCAGACTCCGGAAGGACTGGAGGACAAACAATTGGCAACATTTATCCATTTATCACCCCACACACTCAAATGTACAGCGTTAATGATTAAAAATCGGTTTAACCTTGCTCCTCTGTGGTTTCAGTCACGTCAGTGTCTCCCTCCTTTTCCGACACAATACCACACACGCTGACCTCCCCAATTATAGCCGCGATTTTGCTGTCCACTGATGTGAGATCAGCTGTACATGGGCCCCCACCAGTTGCAGCCACGCTCTGGCGGTGGGAGGACAGTTTTCTCTTTGCCTCCACCTTGAATGAATGAGAATCTTTATTTCACATATTTTGCATACTGTAAGCACATGTAAATAAAACTTTTTGAAAATCAATATTGCTATTTATATAGGTATATAGCCTAATAAAACACAAATGTAATATGTTGGTAAAAAAAAAATTTGTATACCTTCAGGTCGGACCATTTTTTCTTTAATTCTGCAACTGTCCGTTCTGTCCCACTGACACAATTGACGGCAGAAGCAATACTTTGCCACTCGCACTGCTTCTTTTTATTAGTGACCCCACTGCTGTGGCCACCAAATAACACAGTTTTCCGAGCCTCCACCTCCCCTACAAGTGTTTCAATCTCAGTATCTGAGAAATTACGTTTTTTTCCTCTTTTCTCACCTGTCGCCATTATTAAAATTAGGCTAACAGAAATGCACGTTTTCACTTTCTTGGATTAATTAATTGGCGGGTCGCATGCCAGTTTTCCAGGTATATATGGGATTCCACTCTCATTTACATGCTGATCAGCAATCATGAGGTGATTTGCATTGACTATTTATGGTTAAAAATGGGCGTGTACAGGGCGGGATATGAGGCTGGTTCACGTACGCACATCTGCGGGTGATCTGTGATTTATAAAGGGAACATTGCTTACAGGTGTGCGTACGCACGGTTTTATAAATCGGAATATTTTTTGGCGTACGCCATTTTTGGCTTTTGGGCGCACGTAAACTTTTAGTAAAGATCCTACGCATAGTTTTATAAATGAGACCCCTGGTAAATAAGCATGCCCCACTCAAAAGACATAGAGTGAAAGGGCGAAATAATGTTTGGTTTAGCAATGATTTGTCTGACCTTCTACTAGAGCGAAATCAAGCCTGGGCTCAAGCTAGAAAGTCAAAGCTTGAGTATGACTGGTTGAATTTTCGGTGTATACGTAATTTATGTACTGTAAAAATCCGTAATGCCAAATCCGCCTATTTCCTTTCTGAAACATCGAAAAATTTAAACAACCCTCTTAAGTTCTGGAAAACAATTAAATTATTAACGGGAGCAAAAACAGATACAGAAGTACCACCTTGTATTGTTGTTGATGACAAAAAAATCATTGGCAAAAACGAAATCTTAAATAGTTTTAATACTAATTTCATTACTGCTGGTTCCCTTTATGAAACGCAACGTAATCCAGTTTCAGGTTCTCCCACTGCATGTCCTGTTGATCAGTTACTGTCAGTTCAACCATTTCATTTCAAGACAGTAACCGTACCAGAAGTAAGAAAGGCCCTGAAAGATCTAGATCCAAAAAAATCATCAGGTCCAGACAAATTGGAACCATATTTTCTAAAAATAGCTGCTGATTTGATAGCAAATCCAGTTACATATTTAATAAACCTTTCTTTAGACACAAATCAAGTACCAGCCATCTGGAAATCTGCCAATGTTCTCCCCCTTCACAAAGGTGGTGATCCTGCAGACATAAATAACTATAGGCCTATTTCCAAATTGTCAGTATTAGCTAAATTGATGGAATCAGTCATCAGTCATCAGCATGCAATTAAAAGACTATCTAATTAATAACAATATTTTGAATGAATTTCAATCTGGTTTTAGGAAACAACAAAGTACAATAACAGCTGTTTCAAAGGTTGTAAATGATCAGAACAAAATCTTAGACAATAAGCAGCACTGTGCAGCACTGTTTATTGATTTGTCAAAAGCTTTTGACACAGTGGATCATAAAATACTTCTTCAAAGACTCACCTCTATTGGAATATCAGAACAAGCAGTGGGATGGTTCAGCAGTTACCTATCTGGGAGAACACAATGTGTGCAAGTAGATGGCCTCACTTCTGCCTCCCTAAATATTTTAAAAGGGGTGCCTCAAGGCTCAATCCTTGGGCCACTTCTTTTTAGCATTTATATAAACAACCTCTGCAATAATATAAATAATACAAACTACCATTACTATGCTGATGATACTGTTCTCTACTGTTCTGGGTCCACATTAGGTCAAGCAATCACAAATTTACACAAATCTGCTTTTAACATCTTGCAACATAATCTGGCTACTTTAAAGTTGGTTCTAAATTCAAAAAAAACTAAAGTCATGACTTTCACTCGGGGAAGATCAACAAAAAACAATGTCCCAACTATTTGTACACTTTCAGGTACAGAAATCGAAGAAGTGTCAAATTACAAATACTTGGGCATTACCATTGATCAGTCACTGTCTTTTACATTGCATGCCCAAGATTTGGTTAAAAAACTGAAGTTGAGGTTGGGTTTCTTCTTTAGAATCAAGTCTTGTTTATCTTTTGAAGCAAAAAACAACTTGTAAATGCAACATTCTTGTCTGTTTTGGACTATGGTGACATTTTATATATGCATTCAACCTCCCAGTGTCTTCATACTTTGGACTCGGTGTTTCATGGAGCCTTAAGATTCATCACAAACTTAAAATCTCACACTCATCACTGTCTGCTGTACTCTTGGGTCGGGTGGTTCTCCCTCTCCATTAGGCGTTGGATGCACTGGCATCTTTTTATTTATAAAGCAGTATTGGGAATACTTCCTCCTTATCTTACATCCTCCCGAGGTCTGCAGGGGCATATCACTTGCGTTCACAGGATCTGTTTTTATTGACAGTCCCTAAAGCCCGCACTGACTTTGGCAAATTAGCTTTTAATGTTGCAGCACCATCTGCATGGAATCAGCTTCAGAAGGAACTACAGTTGAAAGAGTTGGTCTCATTTAATTCTTTTAAAGGCTTTTTAAAGGACCTTGCAGAAAGCCAGTCTGTCTGTCATTGTTTTTAAATAGATTTAGGACCCAGGTTTTTTTTTTTTTTTTTTTTTTTTTTTTTTGATGACATTGTTGTTTAAATATGATGAGTAAAAGTGTGTTTATGTACTTACTTGTTATTGTCTATGTATTTATTTGAAACTACGTTGCTGCCACTTGCCAGGACACTCTTGTTAAAGAGATTTTTAATCTCAAGGAGTTTTTTATCCTGGTTAAATAAAGGTTTGAATGACAAAAAATGAATAAAAGGTTTTAAATATAATATAGAAAATGTTTTGCAACGATTAATGTGAAATGAATTTAACTGAATTGTGTCAATGACACGTCCGGGTTCCTCAATAGACCATATTCTTCATTGTGTTCAATTATCAATATTTTTTTCCCCGATCCTGGTAAAATGTATATTTTTAGTGATGACTAAAACTAATGTAAATGTTTTGTTTTATATTGTTTGTGAATGTATAATGTGTTTATATTCATTAAAAGAAGAAAATAAGACTTGGAGACGAATGAATGAATGAGAGGGAGAGGGAGAGAGAGAGAGAGAGAGAGAGGGGGTTCATAGATGCACCCGTCAGAAAAACTGTCAAAAACATGGTACTCCCGCGTGAGATACGTTAGTTTTAATTAACAATGTCTTTGAAGATATTATGATTGGTTAGTAAATTCCGACGAGTGTGCACTGTAGCGTGCAGACGCAGACGCAGGGAGCACTGTGGGTCAGGATCAAAGCTGATGTGGAAACAGCTCCTTCAGCTCTCTAAAAAAAAAAAAAAAATGTTGGAGATGGATCTTGTTTTATCTGAAACAGTAGGTTTCAGTATATTTTTTAAAAGAACAGAATGTTTTTTCAACCTTAGTTAAATTGGTTTAGATTATATAAATTATATAATGTTTTATATATGAATGTGAAATAACTGAATGTCACATATATGAATTAACTAAAATGTTTTTTCTTTTTCAGCTTTAACATGATAATTATATTATATAAATTATAGAATGTTTTTAAACCTTTAATTGTTTTAGATTATATAAATTATATAATGTTTTATATATATATATATATATATATATATAAAAATGTGAAATAACTGAATGTCACATATATGAAATAACTAAAAAAATGTTTTTTCAACTTTAGCATGATAATTAATTATATTATATAAATTATATAAATTATAGAATGTTTTATATATGAATGTGAAATAACTAAAATGTTTTTTTCAACCTTTAATTGTTTTAGATTATATAAATTATATAATGTTTTATATATAAATGTGAAATAACCTAAATGTTTTTTTAACCTTTAATTGTTTTAGATTATGTATATTATATAAATTATGGAATGTTTTATATATGAAATGTTTTTAAACCTTTAATTGTTTTAGATTATATCAATTATATAATGTTATATATATATATATATATATATATATATATATATATATATATATATATATATATATATATATATAAATGTGAAATAACTGGATGTCACATATATGAAATAACTAAAATGTTTTCAACTTTAGCATGATAATTATTATATTATATAAATTATATAATGTTTTATATATGAATGTGAAATAACTGAAATGTTTTTCAACCTTAGCATGATAATTAATTATATCATATAAATTATATACTCAGGAATGTAATGGGAGGGGGGAGAAGCCATATAACCACACACACACACACACACACACACATAACCGTATAACTAGCACAAACTTCAAACAAGCTAACTGGCACAAACTTCAAACAGCGTAGGGGAGGGTTTCCTAAAACCATGATTTAGAACTAACTAGGTCAATAGGGTAAAAGCTTCTGTCAAAACCACATGATCGATGCGTGGGGAGTGTTTCCTATACCGTAAAAACTACCCGTCAAAAAAATATAATTTAGAACTAACTAGGTCAATAGGGTAAAACTTTCTGTCAAAACCACATGATCGATGCGTGGGAAAGGGTCATAGGTTAACCCTTGAACTCATTCCGGAAGTTTAACCCATCCATCACAAGATCACCGGAAGTTCAACCTGTCAAAAGGTCAAAGGTCAAAGTCATAAATCATCATGACTGAAGCTATAGTATAAGTACTACTGCCCAAGTTCGGGAGACCCTTTCCTTTCACTCACAATGCTCCACAGAAGCGCAGTGTCAAGTCACAGACACTGGTTCCAGCTCACTGAGCGGAAACTCAAGCCCAAGACCAAAGCAAGTCTCAAACTTGGTGCCACATGGCAAGAGTCAAACTTATCTTCTGTGCGCATTCAAAACCACAGAACCAGGCTCAAATGGCTTTCAACTGATGACAGCTATAGACATTCAAGGCCCTATGGGCCGAAAACTCAGCCATCATCCTGAAGCTCTTCAGAGCCTTAAAGATAGACAAGCCTGAACTGCCACATGCCACCAAGCATAACTGCTTCCCTCTGAATCCATACTCCTTAACCATGATTACCTCTAAGACTGTCTGTGCCTTAGACATGTGCTGGAACGACAGACACCTAAGTCACTACTTCCTCATTGTCCCCGACCTGCCACACGATATCTACATCGGAGCAGACATTATGGTCAGAATCTTATTTATCTGGACGATGTATTCATGAAGAGTACCAATATCGCTGATCATCTGAAGGAGATAGATCATGTTCTGAACCAACTAACAAATGCAGGAGCTAAGATTGCTCTCCACAAAGGTCAGTGGTGTAAAACCAAAGTAAACTATGTGGGCTTGCGCATCGGACCTCAAGGTATCGAGCCAACGCATCCAGCGTGACGTCTCTGAATAATGTGTATAATCAGTCCAAAGGAAGGGCGAGACGTCATAGGCGGGTGACGTCAGAGACCAGGAAGCATAAAGCATGAGCAGCAAAGCCGGACGTCAGCCTCAAAGGATGAAGCAAGCGCCAGCCAGAGATGCCGGAAGTGTGGCACTGCGACGCAGCGTCTCGTTCCTTCGAGGAACCAGGGTTACATACGTAACCTTAGACGTTCCTCTTCAGGAACTCGAGCTGCGTCGAGGATGTTTGGGGAACGAGAATGCCCACGCCGCCAGACTTTCAAATCTCTGCCTAGTGTGGAAGAGCACAGCTAAAGCAAGAGAAGGAGCCTGACAGAATTCGGGGACAACCCGTCCAATGGCCAAACTTCAGAAGAAGTGAGTCTTGACCCCCAGGAGAGGGGAGATCAGAGGACTCGAGTCTTAGGATAACGTCCTGATAACCGCTTAGCATAAGCTTCTACTGGCTGGAGGCCTCAGCCTCAGCGCACCATGGAGGAAACATGTAACCAGGGGGTTTCTGCCCACTGACTGGCCACCGAGAGGGGCGCGGTAGGCCACCATGGCCGCCACATGGACCTTCATGGTGGAGTGGGTCAACCCTGCGGAGAGCCTGCAGGAAGTCCAGCACTGTACCATACGGGCAGTTAACTGGGTCGAGCTGGCGGTCTCCGCAGCAAGAAGTGAAAAGCTTCCACTTCAAGGCATACAGTTTTCCTCAATGAGGGCGCTCTGGATTGGAGAGCGGTCTTACAACCTTGGTTGAGAGACCGGAAGCTAAGAGCTGTGCCTCCTCAGAGACAGCACCTACAGCCTCTAAGCTCCATGCGGGGGCGCACCCTCCGCCTGCGAGAGGAGATCTCTCCTGACGGGAACCTCCCATGGAGTGCCGTCAAAAAGAGAAATCAGGCCCAGGAACCAGACCCGTCTTGTCCAGAACGGGGCTACTAACAGCAGCCGGACTCCGTCCCGGCGCACTCTCTCCAGTACTCCCGAGAGCAGAGCAATCGGGGGAAAAATGTACAGATGAAGCCTCGGCCATGTCTGTACCATGGCGTCCAGCCCCAGTGGAGCTGGATGAGTCAGAGGAAGCCAGAGGGGACAGTGCGATGTGTCTCGAGTCGCAAACAGATCCACCCGAGTCTGGCCCAACTCTCCAACTCTGCTTCAACACCTTGGTGTGAAGCCGCCATTCCCCGGGCCTTGGCCCCTGCTTCAACAGGATGTCTGCTCCCATATTAAGATGCCCAGGAATGTGGACTGCTCTGAGCGAGAGGAATTCGTCCTGGGCCCACACAAGGATCTGGTACGCTATTTGTATAAATGGCATGAGTGCAGACCTCCTTAGTGGTTGATGTACGAGACCACCACTGTGTTGTCGGTGTGCACCAACACATGGTGACCTCTTAGGTCTGGGAGAAAATAACGAAGTGCATGAAGCACGGCCAGCATCTCCAGGCAGTTGATGTGCCATGTCAGATGGCGACCACTCCACAGACCGCGTGCAGGGTGGCCACTCATGACCGCACCGCAACCGGTGAGGGACGCGTCTGTCGCTAGCATCCCGCGGCGACAAGGAGCTCCCAGCACCGGGCCCTGAGACAAGAACCAAGGCTTCCTCCACATATCCAAGGCACGTAGGCAGCGCCGCGTGACCTTTAGCATGCGAAGCGGGTTTCCCTTCAGGGAGAACCCCTTGGTCTCGAGCCACCACTGTAGGGGTCTCATGTACAGCAGGCCAATAGTATTCACGTTGGACGCAGCTGCCATCAGGCCCAGCAATCTCCGTGACTGCTTGACAGTGAGTGACCGGCCTTCTCTCACTTTCGCGACTGCAGTGAGGATTGACTCGATCCGGGCAGGTGACATACGTGCCTGCATCGTGGTTGAATCCCACACCATGCCCAGATAAGTGGTTCTCTGAACTGGAGAAAGCACACTTTCTTGGCGTTAAGTCTTAACCCCAGCTCTTTCATGTGAGCGAGAACGACATCTCGGTGCAGAACCGTCATCTGCCCAGATTGAGCTGATATCAACCAATCGTCAATGTGGTTGAGTCGTGAAAGTGTGGGGTGAGAGTGCAAGGCCAGAGGAAGATCCGTATTGGTAGGCTTTTGCCCCCAAAAGCAAACCTCAGGATCTTCCGATGAGAAGGATGGAGATAAGTGCATCTTTTGATAGATCGTGACACACCAATCCTTGGGCTTGGCCTGTGCAGGCGTGCTAAACTTCAGTCCCCTGACTAAGAGGTTCAAAAAGCACAGATCTAGAAAAGGACACAACACCTCATCCTTCCTTGGAACAGTGAAGTACTGGCTGTAGGACCGGACTCTGCAACCCAAGGAGGGACCACATCGATGGTCTCCGTCCTCAGAGAGAGTCTACTTCTGTTCCATTACCAGAGCCTGCTTGGGGCCCACCAGAACTGGATTCTGTGGCCTCTCACTACAGTGTGCAGAACCCACTGAGACAGCCAAGCTAGCTGCTCTGGAAACCTCCCAGGAGGTCACGAGCCTCTTAGCACCGCTACGTTTCCGGGCGGTAACTGAGAGAAGCGCTCGCTGGAGACCGCTGCGCCCTGGAACACCGGCAGGGTTGGCAGATCGATCTCCTGAGGGCACTGAGGAGAGACGGGCACCGTGTAATGTGGTGTATACCGCTCTTCCCCAGAGGGGCCTGCCCTCCGAGGTCCTGAGCCGCAGCCTCAGGACTCTCGTAGCTGAAGTCTCCTAAAAACTACGTGCCTCAGACCCACGTCGTCTGCTAGGAAGACTAGACCAGAGCCTTTTCGGGGCAGGACCCCGTGAAGTACACTTGGCAGGGGCTCCCACACTGCCATGTGACCTCCTAAGGGAACCAGTCTCGCGAGACTGGCCTCTGGTGTGCCTAGAGTCACTAGCTCGGTGTCCTGAAGCGGCGGACCAGCAGGGGGACGACCATACTAGCTGCTCTAGATACCTCCGTAGAGGTAGCGAGCCTCTCAGCACCGCTACGTTTCCGGGTGGTAACTGAGAGAAGCGCTCGCTGGAGACCGCTGCGCCCTGGAACACCGGCAGGGTTGGCAGATCGATCTCCTGAGGGCACTGAGGAGAGACGGGCACCGTGTAATGCGGTGTATACCGCTCTTCCCCAGAGGGGCCTGCCCTCCGAGGTCCTGAGCCGCAGCCTCAGGACTCTCGTAGCTGAAGTCTCCTAAAAACGACGTGCCTCAGACCCACGTCGTCTGCTAGGAAGACTAGACCAGAGCCTGCTCGGGGCAGGACCCCGTGAAGTACACTTGGCAGGGGCTCCCACACTGCCATGTGACCTCCTAAGGGAACCAGTCTCGCGAGACTGGCCTCTGGTGTGCCTAGAGTCACTAGCTCGGTGTCCTGAAGCGGCGGACCAGCAGGGGACGACCATACTAGCTGCTCTAGATACCTCCGTAGAGGTAGCGAGCCTCTCAGCACCGCTACGTTTCCGGGCGGTAACTGAGAGAAGCGCTCGCTGGAGACCGCTGCGCCCTGGAACACCGGCAGGGTTGGCAGATCGATCTCCTGAGGGCACCGAGGAGAGACGGGCACCGTGTAATGCGGTGTACACCACTATTCCCCAGAGGGAGCTGGCCCTCAAAACGTCCTAGGCCTTACGCGTCAGGACGTTATGATGAAGGCTATCCAGCGAAAACAACGGTCCGTAGAACTGCTTTCCACTAGAAGCCTTCGGCCTGGGAACGCCACTCTGACTCTAGCGTCTGCGGAGTACAAAAGTGACACCCCCGGCACGAGGGGCTGGAACATGGTTGGGACTGCTCCGCCCAGCAGCCCCTGACCGCCTCAACCTCCTCAGAGGAAGAGCGGTACACAGGTATTCTCAATTAAGAAATTACATCCCTAGAGCCCCTGCTCATCTAACTTCACATAGTCAGATAAATATTAATATATAGTAGTCAACAACCAGACGAGTCAACACTGTCTGGTGTACATAAAGATGAAACAATGTAATACACGCATTGCCTCGGCAGCGTGCATGTTCTATTTATATATATATATATATATATATATATATATATATATATATATATGCTACTCAGTCACACAGACAGCATCAATCTCCTCAGAGAAAGACGAATGCTGCAGCGAGCTCTGCCTCCGAGGACGAAGAAACCACAGCACGGGTTTTCAAGCCTCGAGACCGAGCTCCATCAGCCCCAGCGCGACCGCAAGATCGCATGCACGGATACACTCCTCATAGCGTGCCCGACGAGAGAGCATGCAGGAGCAGCAGCAGCGAGCTGTCTCAGAGGGCGAAAAACCGCAGCGCTGGTTTCCAAGCCTCGCTGGTTTTCCAAGCCTCGAGAACGAGCTCTAGATCTAGTAAACACGGGTGGAGATAGGACGAGCCGTCTCCAACCCGTTCACCAGATCATGTGTGACTGGTGTTTGAACAACTGGCGAGCTCATCGACGCCTTTCCATATCAATCTCCTCTGAGAAAGACAGGCAGTGCGTCGCGCCCTCTCATCGGGGAGAAAGTACCGCAAACGCGGGCTTCCGAACCCCCGAGAGTGGGTGCCGGATCTGGTGGCCAAGAAAGAGGATAGGGACTTGAAAAGACCCGTCTTACATTCCTTCCAGCAGATCCGAAAGCGAATCCCGCGAGCACAACCACCGCTCCATTTTTTCCTCGACAAAAGCGGGGCTGGCACCGGGAGAAATGCCAGTGAAAGCTCTCTCCTCAAAGAGAGCCTTCTGAGAGTGAATTAAAGGCTCGCATCACAGCCGTCAACTCCCTCGAGAGCTGACACTGCGCGCTTCACTCTCAAGCAGACAACACACGAGCTGCGTGTGTCCTTACCTTTTTTTTTTTTTGGCAGGGAAAACACACAGCCTGAACGCTGCCTGCTCTCGCCCAAAACTTCTCTTGATTGTTTATCAGTGGACAAACGACAATAAATAAGACCCACAAACAGATAGTGACTGACACACACACAGAGCGCTTGCTGAACAAGGCTGACTTCCGGCTTTGCCGCTCATGCTTTATGCTTCCTGGTCTCTGACGTCACCCGCCTATGACGTCTCGGCCTTCCTTTGGACTGATTATACACATTATTCAGAGACGTCATGCTGGACGCGTTCCCCAAACGTCCTCGACGCAGCTCGAGTTCCTGAAGAGGAACTCCGTTGCATAGCAACCCGCGCAATCCAGGAAGTCTCGCGAACGAAGCGCCACCCGCCAAAGCCAACCAACCATTACCATCGAGTGCTGTCCCTCAGAACGCATCATCGACCGACTGGCAGCCAATCAGCACCAGATATTCTCTCTCCAGCAACTTCGTTACAGAAGGGAACACATCCAAAGCCACAAGGAGCATCCAAACGCAAGTACACAATATTTCCTAATTCTGGCTGAAACTGGTGCAAATCTTATTAAGAAAACGAACTAAGTTTAAAGTGCTAGTAGATTGATTCTCTCAGGTTGCGGTCAAGAAATAGTGTCTAACGCTAGACACTTGGGACTCCATTCACCCTCCGTTAATAACATAACTTTCTCTGTCACTGTTTTTAATGAATGTTTGTGTGTTTTTGTTAGTTTAGTTTGTATGTATTAGAGTAGTTCAATAAAGCTTTGTTTGATTTTACATACCAGTGTCTTGTGCTGTGTGCTTACAAGTTACTGCCTTAAACTGTAGATTGTTACTTTGCTCATAATCAGTTGTCATAATTTTATGATCCTATTACCGTAGGCCACGGGATAATATTTTGTCCAGAATTGATAAAATACCCTAATCTCAATTTATCTATGGACGAATAGTTGATAAAGTGTTAAATATCAATTCTTAATAATTTGCATACTAATTCGGTACTTATTCACTGTAATTCAATCCCCTTTGAGTTATATTGATTTTAATTCCCTTATTAATCTTACACTGTCTATTGACCCTGAACTTGTTCAAAGTCAGGTCATCAGTACATCCTAACATTGATGTGTGCTGCGACACAATATCCTGAGGCTGTCCCGATACTTACTCTTAAAGCAAAGGTAGTTGTTAAGGAGCTTGTAAAATTTTGCTCTACATTTGGATTGCCTAAGATTATCCAATCTGATAGAGGTACCAATTTTACCTCTCATGTGTTCAGGCAGGTATTACGAGAACTGGGGGTGAAACATCAACTGTCGAGTGCCTATCACCCTGAGTCTCAGGGGGCACTTGAAAGGTTTCACCAAACCTTAAAGTCCATGCTTCGTGCATACTGTCTTGATACAGGAAAAAACTGGGGAGAGGGATTGCCTTTATTCATTTTTTGCAATTAAAGAGACTTTAGAGAGATTAGAGAGTTCAAGCCTTGAAAAAAAAATTGTAACATATTGATTTTTTTTTTATTTGATATAAAAATACATATAATCAGTCCTTGAACAAATGGGTTGAAAGTCACATGCCTCATGAGTTTCTTTTTCAAAACTGAAGAAGATACCGTGAAAAATTGGATTCCTGCAAGAATTTTTCTGATACCATGACTAGCCCCCCCCTCAATATATATATAATTAACCAACTGTATTGAAGGGTTCTACAATCTATCTGTCATTAAACATACCACTGCATAGTTTTTCAATTATAAAACAATAGACATAGTCTTATACATCATATATATATATATATATATATATTATTTGAGCACTAGAAAAATACAAGAATAATAATTTGAGTAATAAAAATAAATAAGAAAAATAAAAAAAAATTTAACTATGTATGCCAATTACATTACATCCTGAGATTGCTAGAAATACATTTACACTGATTTCTGTTCATATAGTCAATTATCATGTGCTGACCAGTTATAGAGATGGTAATCATACAAATGCGCCATAAAGTCAATAAGCAGACTCTACTTATATACATTAGTGATGTGTCATTCTTGAACGATTCGTTCATTTTAAACAAATCTTTAATGTGACTCGTGGAGAACGAGTCGTCTCGGGGGGTGATTCGCTCAGTCGCGTATGCACAATATTCTATAGGTTCTGTTCCGCTAGTAGTAATTCACCTGTGTCAGTCAATGCAGTATTGAGCCAGAAAGAGAATCGATTAGTTCATCTTTCTGGTCTTCGTGTTGTTCGTTCGTTCTTTTGTCACGTGACGTGACATCATTGGCTAGAGTAATTAGTTAATTTACAACCTTCCTTACAATGGGTGCATAGTACTTATTATTATTTTTTAAAATAATTATTGGTTATGCTTTAAATGTTGTCCATATGATGGTGAAATCACTTTGATGAAGTGATGTTTTTTCAGTTTTTTTGTTTTTGTGTTTTTTTTTTACAGTGGATTCTAATCTTCAGAAATGACCTTGTTGTATGATTTATGTCTTTTGAGTTCACCCTTCAGATTAGACTATAGAACTGTAGTGTTACTTGTTTAGGATTCAAAATGTTATTTGCTTTTAATTTATGTCATTATGTCCTTTTTGAGCAATCTTCTTGTACAAATATTAGACCAAAATGTCAAGTTTGATTAGGAAAAGTAATTATTATACCAGCAAACTCAAAATTGGATTAAAAATGAACAAACTAGGCTATAAATACTTTGTATTGTAGGCTTGGATTATTTTATTATTATATAGCCTAGTGTTTATTTACTGCTAGACAGTCAAAAAGACAAATTAATCAATATTTTATTTATAACAGGGTTTTATTTATTTATAAAATAATAACACACCACAGTTTCACAAATACATTTTTACAAAAGTTACCTACTTCAGCTTCAAGGAATGACTTGAACCCGAAGACTTGTCAGACAAGAGGTGAGGTGAGCTAATCACAGAATGAAGACACAGGTGAAAAATAAATTAATCTTTTCTGTATCTTATAGTGTTATGGAAATTTTTAGTTTTGTTTATTAGGCATTGATTGCATTAATCTCATTTAAGTATCTTTTTAAACATACAATGAATAAGGTAGTATATTTAGTCCATAGGGACATTGAGTTATTTTATGTAACTTGTGCACATAACTGCTTTAGGTTGAAAAACAACATTTGAGGGGAAACTGTGTACCAGGGAGGTGCAGTTTTGAGAGTAACCAGGCATCTACGATGTAATGTGCATGAGATGTGCATGTGTTATGGGGTGATGTGCACTGAGCAACATGTTTGGCTCAGAGGTCCTAACCTGTCCTTCAATGTATATTTTAACATACTATAAAAAGTGGGCTGTGAGTCTGTGTGTTATCTCTTTGCACGCAGACTCAAGCTGTGTGTAAACCAGATCATTCTCTTCAGAGAATTAAAAGCAATAGAAAAACAAAACTCTGTTTGGTTTTTCATTCTCAGTCTCTACAAATTTTTATTGAATTAGAATTTCCACAACAAACTTGGTGACGAGTGCATCATTTGATGCTGATCTGTAGTTAGTTTTAGGTTGTGGCATTAACTAACCAAAATCCAACATCAAGACAACGTCTCAAGCCAACGTCAGATTGACATCAAATACTGATATTTAGTCGTCAGGTGTGGCAACCAAAATCAAACATCTTCAAGACGTCATAATGGTAACGTCCAAACAATGTCAAATTATAACGTCATTTGACTTTGATCTTTAGTATGTTTTTAGGTTGTGACATTAACTGGCCTAAACCCAATGTCGAGCCAATGTCTAAGGCCAACGTCACATTGACATCAAATACTGATATTTAGTCGTCAGGTATGGCAACCATAATCCAACGTTGTCTAGACGTCATAATGGCAACGTCCACACAACGTCAAATTTTACCTTAATTTGATGTTAATCTATAGTTAGTTTTAGGTTGTGGCATTAACTAACCAAAATCCAGCATCAAGAAAACGTCTCAAGCCAACGTCAGATTGACATTAAAAATACTGATATTTAGTCGTCAGGTATGGCAAACAAAATCCAAAGTCTTCTAGACGTCATTATGGCAATGTCCACACAATGTCAAATTAAAACATAATTTGATGTTGATCTGTAGTTAGTTTTAGGATGTGGCATTAACTAACCAAAATCCAATGTCTAGCCAACGTCTCAAACCAACGTCACATTGACATCAAAAACTGATATTAAGTCGTCAGGTATGGCAACCAAAATCCAACGTTTTCTAGATGTCATAATGGCAACGTCCACACAACGTCAAATTAAAACATCATTTGATGTTGATCTGTAGTTAGTTTTAGGTTGTGGCATTAACTAACCAAAATCCAACATCAAGACAATGTCTCAAGCCAACGTCAGATTGACATCAAATGCTGATATTTAGTCGTCAGGTATGGCAACCAAAATCCAACGTCTTCAAGATGTCATAGTGGTAATGTCCAAACAACGTCAAATTATAACGTCATTTGACTTTGATCTTTAGTTTGTTTTAGGTTGTGGCATTAACTAACCAAAATCCAACATCAAGACAACGTCTCAAGCCAACGTCACATTGACATCAAATACTGATATTTAGTCGTCAGGTATGGCAACCAACATCCAACATCTTCAAGACATCATAATGTTAACATCAAACAACGTCAAATTATAACGTCATTTGACTTTGATCTTTAGTTTGTTTTTAGGTTGTGACATTAACTGGCCTAAACCCAACGTCGAGCCAACGTCTTAGGCCAACGTCACATTGACATCAAATACTGATATTTTGTCGTTAGGTATGGCAACCAAAATCCAACACTTTCTAGACATCAGAATGGCAACGTCCACACAACGTCAAATTAAAACATAATTTGTTGTCGATCTGTAGTTAGTTTTAGGTTGTGGCATTAACTAACCAAAACACAATGTCGAGCCAACGTCTCAAGCCAACATCACATTGACATCAAATACTGATATTTAGTCGTCAGGTATGGCAACCAAAATCCAACGTCTTCAAGACGTCATACTGGTAACGTCCAAACAACATCACATTATAACGTCATTTGACTTTGATCTTTAGTTTGTTTTAGGTTGTGACATTAACTAACCTAAACCCAATGTCTAGCCAATGTCTCAAGCCAATGTCACATTGACATCAAATACTGATATTTAGTTGTCAGGTATGGCAACCAAAATCCAACATCTTCAAGACGTCATAATGGTAACGTCCAAACATTGTCAAATTATAACGTCATTTGACTTTGATCTTTAGTTTGTTTTTAGGTTGTGACATTAACTAAGCAGAATCCAACGTCGAGTCAACCTCTTAAGCCAACGTCAGATTGACATCAAATACTGATATTTAGTCATCAGGTATGGCAACCATAATCCAATGTCTTCAAGGTGTCATAATGGTAACATCCAAACAAAGCCAATTATAACATCAATTTATTGTTTTTTTTAGTCCCTTTTGAAATTTATGTTGTTGCATTGTTGCACCTACAGTCGTGGCCAAAAATATCAGCACCCTTGGTAAATATGATCAAAGAAGGCTGTGACATCAATTTAACTGCTTTAATCGTTTTGAACTTTTATATAAACTTTTATATAAACTTTTATATAAACTTTTATATAACTTTTATATTGTTTTGAATTTTTTATATAACTTTTATATAAAAAATTCACAAAAATGTATCCTTTCATTGGATAATAATAATTTAAAACAGGGGGAAATATCATTATGAAATAAATGTTTTTCTCTAATACACATTGGCCACAATTAATGGCACCCTTTTATTCATTACTTTTTGAAACCTCCATTGGCCAGATTAACAGGTCAAATTTTTTTTCCTATAATGCCTGATGAGGTTAGAGAACACCTAACAAGAGATCAGAGACCATTCCTTCATCCAGAATCACTCCAGACCCTTTTGATTCCCAGCTCCATGTTGGTGCTTCTTCAGTTCACTCCTCTCATGTTCCGTAGGGTTCAGGTCAGAGGACTGGAATGGCTATAGCAGAAGCTTGGTTTTGAGCTCAGTGACCCATTTCCGTGTTGTTTTCGAGGTTTGTGTTTGGATTATTCTACGGTTGAAAGATCCAAAATGGACCATTATAAGATTTCTAACAGTCACTTACTGATTTTTTATCTGTTGGTATTTGATAGAATCCATGATGTCATGTGTCTAAACAAGATGTCTAGGGCCTCAATCAGAAATATAGGCCCAGAAAATAAAAAAAAACATACAGCAGTATATTTCATTGTACACATGGGTTACTTTTGTCTCTCTGTGTTCACCAAACCCATCTTGAGTGTTTGCTGCTAAAAAGCTCATTTATTAGTTTCATCTGATCATAGAAGCCATTACCATTTAAAGTTCCAGTCTTGGCTGATAACTGAATATGCTTTAGTTTGTTTTTGAATGAGCTAGGATAATTTTTCTTGTAACCCTTCCAAACAACATGTGTTGATGTAGGTTCTGTTTGACATTTTTTTAAAGGTTTTCTGAACCAGAGACTCTGCTATTTTCTGCAATTCTCCAGCTGTGACCTTTGGAGAGTCTTTAGCTACTCAAACTCTCCTTCTCACCACACATTAGGACGGTATAGACAAGTCCTCTTCCAAGCAGTTTTGTAACATTTTATGTTGATTGGAGATTCTTAATTATTGCCCTGATGGTGGAAATGGGAATTTTCACTGCTCTAGCTCTTTTCTTAAAGCCACTTCACCAATTTGTGAAGCTCAATTATCTTTTGCTGCACATCAGAAAAAACATTCTTTGGTTTTTCTCATTGTGATGAATGATTAAGGGAATTTGGGCTTTGTTTTACCTCCTCTTTATATTTCTGTGAAACAGGTAGCCATGGCTGGATAATTTCATGTTTATAATCAAGCCTGAGTGCTCAAAATTGTGAATTTGAATGGGAATATACTTCAGAGATATTTTACTCATAAGAATTTCTAGGGGGGGGCAATAATTGTGTCCAATGAGCATTTGAGAAAAAACGTTTTCATTTCTTATTTTCCAATGAAAGTGTCACTGGTGACAAAAACGCATAGACAGTAAAAGAAATGGACACAGCGACCCCATTGGAACTCAATTGAGACAAGTGAAGCCCATTTTTAGCGATTTTTAGCACTTCCGTTTCTGACGCGCAGACTCAAACTAAGCTTGATGACGTCAGCAACCTGCCTGACAGATGTAAATCTTCTAGTAGCTGTGCGTGCAAACTGCCATCTTTAATCTTGCAGAGACGGCGAGCTTGAGCTGGGAGTGAGCAGGAGTAAGTATTCTGATTAATTATTTTGTATAGTATTTTAAAATGTAACGCCAGGTAGAGTCCTGCACGGGTTCGGGAATTTGGCTGAAATGGGTGAAAAATATCCAACTGTGTCGGTTACGGGTGCGGGTCGGGTCGTACACGGGGGAAACACGGGTCTAAAAACGGGTTCAAAACAGCCACGTGCAAACGTAAAAATAAGTGCATATTTTTTTAAGAACACATCTACAAAACTATGTCTGTATTTAAAGCCCTCCCAGGAGTCTCTAGGCCAACGTTCCACTTTTAAAAAATCACAATCGTGAGAACTGCTACATGAGTCGACGAGATGGATCCTGAGGAGTTGAAAAAAAAATAGCTAGAGGAGATTGTAAAGTTGTCGACAATACTTCATCAAAACTCAAGTCCAGTGTGTGGGAGAAATTTGGAGTCATCTCAGATGAAGAAAGCAATATTGTAAAAGGCTTTGCTGCATGCAAAACCTGCCTTAAAGTTTTCAAATATAGTTGCGGCCCTGCGTACAGTGACCAAATTGAGCTGCGCTGCCCATATTTTAAATACTGTCCTCTACACTACATTCAAACCATCCCAGGAGGATATGTATGGAGAAGAAGTAACTGCATTGATTGACTCAGCCAAGTCACTGGTAACATATTTCAAGCAGACCAACCTCCAGGTTCGCCTGAAAAAGACTCTTAAAAACTCTGTAGAGACACGTTGGAATTCCTTGCATACAATGCTAGAGTCTATCAGCAGTCAATATGAAGACATCCGCGCACTTCTGGAAGAGCGAGGGGGGAAGTTGACCGCCTCACAAACTTGGATGAAAAGGCCCTCTCCGACTTTGTTGCATTCCTGGAGCGATTTATGGAAGCCACTAAAGCGTTAGAGGCATCTAAAACCCCAACCCTTCATCTAACCATTTTTTATTAAAAAAACTGTATAAACTGAACACCAAAGAACAATATTAACTATTAAGTGATGGTGACGCGTTCATGAAAAATGTCACAAAGAACCGGCAAAAGTAGCCTAAAGATTATGAATAGCCTATGTCAAAAATTGCCAGGAGACATTTCAATTGTTTATTAATAAACAAGTGTTTCTGTGTTGGCTGCAAAGATGAAGTTGACGATGCTGACTCGATCTTCGCAGTAGTGAACACGGTAGAGAGAAATGCACATTTCATACAGATTGCATAAACAGAGAGCAGTGTTTTATTTCGTTTTGAATCATTTTGTTTAAAAGTACACATTTCAAGCTTTCTATATATTTCTCAGGTCTGTGAGGCATGTAGCTTATACACCGAGTGTCGGTTAATTTATGAGACTAGCTCCAGTTCACGCGCAGGTGCCTCCGCTCTGTGTCCTTATTATATTGCTTGCTATATTTGCTTCTTATTTATTAAATCCAGGCACCTGCTTGATAAAACATTGATTAAAATTAAGATACAATTAATACAAAACGAAATTCACTTTAAAGAAAGGCTTTATACAATTGCGTAACTTATGATCTTACTCTTTTCACTTCTCACATAATCAACATAGATGGAATATATATATATATATATATATATATATATATATATATATATATATATATATATATATAATACATAATTGTGAAAATCGTTTTCTTTAATAACTAGGCTACGTAGGCCTAGCCTACAGTAGAGAAAAATGTAATGTCGCGGAATTTGAGCGAACGAAAAATGTTTTGCCTTTTTGTGTCACATAGGTGTGTGAATTGTGTATTTCATTCATATTAAATATAAAACGCATGTGAATACTGATATTTTTCTAATGTCTGGACTTCTTTATTAAGGGAGTATATAAACAGACGTTTCAATATATTGGTATTAAATGCATTTTCTGAGAATTTATATTTCGAGTTTTGACTGCAAATGTCACGTCCATAAAATTATTGCACTACAATGTTTGTTTACATTTATTATAGAACTTAATGATAAGCATGGAAGTCCTGAGGAGCAGTGCCGCCACCCCCCACCGGAGAAGCAAGTTCGAGTGTCGGCGGAAACTTTATCAGACGTAGAAGATTCCAGTGATGAGGCTCCGCAGTATCAGGACGAAGTGGCTGCTTACATAGAACACAAAACGCCAAAAGATTACAATTTTGACATTTTGTCATGGTGGCAAGACCATGCTCACCTTTTCCCTAATATTGCCCAGATTGCGAGGTCTATTCTCGCCATCCCTGCATCCAGCGCTGCAAGTGAGCGAGACTTCTCTTGTGCTGGATACGTTATCCAAGAGCGGAGGAGTCAGCTGAAACCGTAAACAGTGGACGATGTGCTTTTTTTACACAGTAATTTAAAACACCACATCACAAATAGGATCTGATACCAAGGTAGAGCCAAAACTGCCCCCATTAGATCTTAGATTCATAAACGGGACAGTTTACCTATAGTTAACTAGCATAATTCACAGGCCGGTGTATGTAGCGTTTGTTAGGATTCGCATACAACTGGACTTTTCTTTGATTTAAAAGTAGCCTATTACATAGCCTACTGTTGTTATTGTTTAATTTAACACTGTTAAGTAGCCTATGTGTGGTGTGCAGGGCGTGTTTGAACCCAAAATTGTCTGATGTAGACGAAATTGCGTTAGTTTAGTGGTATACGTTAACCATGTTCTCTATGTACCGGATTTTTGACAGTTTCGGCTGAGGTTGTCCTTAGTCCAAAGGCCATGTAATAACATCTGTATGACCTGGCAATAAAATTTGAAAAAAGTGTTTCTATAATGTGATTGGCTAAACTGATTTGATTTCGGCTGCGGGTCGGTTGTCGGTTCTATTTTAAGCGTGTCGGGTCGCGTGCGGATTTTAATTAGTGCTGCTGTCGGAAAACGGGTCGGATGTGGTTTTAAGCACTGCGGGCACGGGCGGGTGCGGATTTACAAAATCGGACCCGTGCAGCTCTCTGACGCCAGGGCTTGTATCTATGGGCTTCTCTCTTGACATCTCCCCGCTTGCCTACGAGCTTCTCCTCCTGTCTGTACGGTAATTTCTCTACTGTGCGACAGAGAGTCGAGTGTTTATGACGCAATCGTTAGCCTATTTTTACAAAAACTGTTTCTACGGGGCCATAATGTAACATAGAAGGTAATGGAGCCCTTTATACATTGTCGTGTATCTTTAGAAATAAATAATGGACAAATGGAGTCTTTAAACGCCTCAGATGTAAAGTTATTCGCTGTCAAAGTGACGCCAAAATGAATGGGAGTCAATGGGATGCTAACGCAAGTGAAGTTCTGCTACAAGATGGCGGCCCGCGGCCGACTTCAACTTCCGGTCGACTTCCTTCCCACCTGCAAAAACACTTAGCGAGCGAAACCTTCATGACGAGTCAGAGAAGTTTTGGCATTGGGTTTTTGTGGAGCAGTGTTGGGCACAAGCTTGCTCTGGGAAGTTATTTGGGTTGGAAGGTTTCCTGTTGAAGTCTCCGGGGAAAAGGTTCTTTATTGAAGTTGTCTGCATTAGGAGTGTACTTGGCTGTGGTGAAGCATCGTTGAAAGCTGCCCATTGAAGTCTGCTGGAACAGAGTGTGTCTGTGGGAATCTGCTGGACTGATTTATCGATTGGATCTGCACTGTGAAGGGAGAGAGAAAGATAAGTGAATTGATTTCATCTTACAAACATTCGAAAAGCTTGAAGAGGATGCAGTGAATGCAAATCTGACTGCTGGGGAAGCTATGTGTTTCAGAGTGTGCTGAAGAGGAATTGAGGATTGAATATCCCCCACAGGAGTGTAACGAATGGATTGAGACCTCTGATCAGCCTTACCGTGTGATTGAATTGCAGTGCTTTTGCCTTATTGTTACACATTGATTCATGGCTGTGGATTTGTGGTAAAACACGAGTGTGGTGTGCTTTTGCTGAGAAGCGGTCCCAACCCCTGCTTACACATCTGTGAAAAGTTATGATACCTGCTCCCCATTAGAATCCCAGAGTGATACAGCTGAGCTGGTGAGGTATCTTCTTGTGTTATCCTCTGTTGGACTGTCTGAGCTCTGAGTACTATACTGCCTTGCTGAAATCTCCTCTTAAACCACTCTCTCTGTTTGTGAGCTCTAGGAAGGAACATATTGTTGTGGTGAAATCCTTGCCTTCTTACTCGCCGTTTGAGTCCTGGAAGTATGCAGCATCGCCGGTGAAGTAAGCTTTTAAACCACTGTCTCATTTAGGTGACACAAGTGACACAAGTATCCTGTACTGAGAAGACTTCTTACCTCCCTGCTGACCGTCTGAGTCTGGAAGCATGCAGCATCGCTGGTGAAGTAAGCTTTTAAATCACTCTTTCTCTAATGTGCCCCGACGAAAGTATTCTGTACTGCGAAGAATCCTTACCTGTCTACTCCCCGTCGGAGTCCCAAAGGATGCAGTACTGCTGCCCTAGGAAGGAACATATTGCTGTGGGGAAATTCTTGCCTTCTAACTTACCGTCGGAGTCTGGAAGTATGCAGCATTGCTGAGGAAGCAAGCTTTTAAATCCCTCTTTCTGTAATGTGCCCTGACGAAAGTATTCTGTACTGCGAAGAATCCTTACCTGTCTATTCACTGTCGGAGTCCTGAAGAATGCAGCATTGCTGAGGAAGTAAGCTTTTAAACCACTGTCTCACTACTGTGAAATAAAGGATACATTTTTGTGAATTAAAAAAAAAAAAAAGATCAAAAGGATTAACAATGCAGAAGAATTTTCACAGCCTTCTTTGATCATATTTACCAAGGGTGCCAATATTTTGGGCCACGACTGTAGATACCTGCTCTCATTAGAGTGTTAGAATAATTTGATGTACTTGCAAAGTTACTTGTATAGTCAGTCAAACATATTTTGGGAGAGCATCATAATTAGAAATTAAGCAGACAGTCTATTAATACTGTAATGTGAGTTAGTTGACATGTAAGTGCAATACTTATATTGTCAATAGAATATTCAAAAGGGACTATGAAAATAAAGTGTTATGACTTTAATTTGACCCATTCATGAACCATAACAGTTTATATAAATTGATATCCAATCTTGTTTGCAATATAATGCAATTCAAACACTCTCAAACCTGTTAAGACATATTTAGGAGGATCAAAACAGTATTGCTTACTCGATTCTCGGCTGGAAACATTGCTTATAACAAAAACTTGTTGAATTGTGTTGGAAAGTAAAGTGAGTGTATGCAGACAATGCAAGCATTAGGTTACTGTTTATTGTACAGTCTTATAATTATGCAATATAACTGTCTAATTCCATACATTCCTGCATTTTTTCATATTAAAATGACAAATCATTTCATATTTAAATGTTGATCTCATCCATCAATGATGAATATGCTTCAACTTTTTCTGTGTATGGATTTTGTGGATAAGCACTAATGTACAGAATAATAAAAGTTAAAGTATATTATTGCTTATTTTATTTAAATTATTATTATTTATTATTATTATTATTTTATTTTTTTATTATTTTATTTTTATTTTTTTGCCAACCCCCCATAACCCAATGCTCAAACATAATGCAGCGCGGTGACATCGCGCTATTGCGCCATTCTGCGATTACTTGGCGGTCTTTTTTGGATCGGCATAAGTTTATCAGGTGGCCTGCAGTGCACTTACAGCTCAAACTGTGGTGAGTATATCTGGAAATTAGATCATGTATAATGTAAAAGTGTTTATGCTCCCCTATAAAATGATATTACAGTCCGTGTACGTTTTGATAGTTTGTTTTTTCGTTTGAAACACAAAACAAAATAATGAGAAACCACCTGTTTTTCGTTTGTCGTTTCAAACCAAAAACAAAGAAACTGTAAAAAAAGAGCCGTTCACCCGTTTCGGCGGGAAGTGGCCTAGCCCTATAAAGGGAGCTCGAAAAGGCTGACTCACCTGATTTTTTATCTCTTCAGCAAAGCTCACGCATCGTTGGATCACGAGAGAAGCAAGCGCCGTCAGATAGCATCTCAATGGGACGAGCTATTCCTGAAGCCTTCCACTGCCGTTCCTGCTGCGCGTTCCGGCGCCCATATCCTTTCAATTCTATTATATCCAACTGTTCTTTATGCATGTGTGTGTTCGCCCTGTGACACACACTCGTAAAAGAGCTTGCATCTTTTTTAAGATGCCTTCTTGCGGCTCGTGCAGAGCCCCACTCAGCGAGGGAGACCGTTACGTCATCTGTGTCTCCTGCCTGGATGAAGATCATGCAGCGCTCGCGCTCGCTGACGGCAGATGCCCTCACTGCGAGCTGTTGCCAATGGTGACTCTGAGAACTCGCTTGGCTTTTTTCTCTGAGCCTGCATTCTCCGCTGCACTGCGGCGCCGTAAAAAGCGCCATTTCCAGCGGATTCCGGAACCGCCTCCAGCTCAACCGAGCTCGCCGGTTCGCCCTGCTTCACGGGCCTCCCCTGCATCGCTTCCCGATGGTCAGCGCCCGCTCTCTGATGCCGCGTCTTCCGAGGAAGTCGATCTCAGGGCCGCGTCGGGGGAAGAGGACACGTGCTCTCTGCTAGCTTCGGGCAGTGAGGGCTGGGCGAGCTCCGGGGATCTCGCGCCTTCTGCTCAGAAGCCCAGCAAATGAGCTGACATCGAGAAGGAGCCGATGCGAGTGCTCATGCTGGCCGTGACGAGCCTCGGCCTCGAGTGGTCTGCACCAGCGCCCCTCCTCTCGTTCCCGGCTGGATGGTAGTTTCCTTTCGGATGAGCGTACTTCTCCGAACTCAAAGCCCGCCTCATTTCTTCCTGAGCTTCACGAAGAGGTGGCAAAGGCTTAGAACGCTCCATATTCAGCGCGAACTCGTTCGTCTTTCTCACTAGCATTCTCCACACTGGATGATGCTAAAAACAGGAACTACCAGTCACTTCCGCCGGTGGAACAGGCGATAGCGACGCACCTTTGCCCGCCTTCTGCTGGAGGGCGGACGAAAGTGGTGTTGCCATCTAAAGCCTGCCGCATGACGTCATCTCTGCTCGCGCGAAGCTTTCTGCTGCTGGGCAGGCTGCGTCTGCACTACAGATGGGACCTGAGGCTATCTGTCTCGCGGATTTTAGGAGTGCTTCGCTACTAAATCTGCTGCACAGGCCATGGGACGAGTTATGGGTGACGCTCTCAGACATGGCAAGCGCTCCGGTTCTGCAGCAGGATTCAGTTCCAGGGATTGTGACTGTCTCAGCGTCTTTTGCAATGCGCAAGCCTGTACAGTTGCCCGCTTGCCTGCACACAAAAAACCGTTATCACGGCTACCCAGATATTTCCCGAAAAAGGTGTAATTTCTGGTGTCCCCGCCACGGCCGATGGTGCTATAAATATAGTGACGATGCCCACTGCTCAGTGCCCATCTCCACATATAAGCACAGCCCTTCACACAGGGCTCGCGCCCATAAAAGCGACTCAAGTCGATCGCGCGCACTACATAGTAAACGTGCCCACTCCTCAGTGCCCACAAACACTATGTCACACACGTCATGTGGTTTCTGTAAAAACGAAACCTGTGCACGTTCGTTCTGCCCAGGCAGACAGCGAGTCTAAAGCAGTAAATGTGCAAGCTTACAGCCCACAATTACTCAAAGACAGCACGAGTCCCACGGGACCCGCTCAGCCCTCCCTCACTCGGTTAAGCACCGTGGAGGGGTCGAGGACGAGCGATTTGCCCGCTGTGATCAGCATGCTCCCCGCCTCAAATGTCACAGGCTTAACGCCCATGTTAGAGCACATCGAAACGCTGCCGTTGCCCAGCCAACAGAGCGCGCTTCGCATCCAACCCCTAGCCATTCATGCAGACGCATGGTCAGCGCTTCCAGGGGTTTCGGATTGGGTGCTAGACATTATAAAGGGAGGCTACTCGCTACAGTTTTTTCGACGCCCTCCGCGCTATTTAGCGCATCGAAACCACGGTCAAAACTGAAGTAGCACACCTACTTCGAGCCGAAATATCAAAACTGTTGAGCAGAGGGGCTGTGGAGCCTGTATCTCAAGCTCAAAGCGAAGGGGGGCTGTACAGCAAATACTTTCTAGTGCCAAAGAAAGTCGGGGGTCTCAGACCCATACTGGATCTAAGACAGCTGAACAAAGCATTGGCGAAACGCAGTTTCAAAATGCTTACAACCAGGAGACTCCTCGCGCATATTCGCAGAGGAGACTGGTTCATGTCGATAGATCTGAAGGACGCATATTTTCAAATACAGATAGCGTCACATTTCAGGCGATACTTGAGATTCGCCTTCGAGGGCCAGACATACCAGTATACAGTCCTGCCATTCGGCTCGTCCATGGCTCCTCGTTTACGAAGTGCATGGACGCAGCGCTCGCTCCTCTCAGACTCAGAGGCATGCGAGTGCTGAACTATTTGGACGACTGTCTGGTTCTGGCTCAGTCACGATCAGAGCTCGTGGAGCACAGGGCCATTTTACTCGATCACCTCGAGAAACTTGGTCTCAATGTCAACTGGACGAAGGGTTCGCTGAACCCCAGTCAGACGATACTGGTTTTGGATATAGCTCTGGACTCACGCTTCATGACGGCGCGGCTGTCACCACAGCGCGCGTTGGGCATTCAGCGCGCAGCGAGCTCTCTCCGCTGCGGCGCGACATTCTCGCTCAGAGAATTTCAGAAGATGCTGGGTCTCATGGCCTCAGCCTCACCAGTTCTTCAGTTGGGCCTGCTCCGCATGCGCCCCTTGCAGTTCTGGCTGAAAGCGCGAGTACCGTGCAGAGCGTGGATATCCGGTCAGTTGCGTCTCATGGTCAATCAGAGCTGTGTTACAGCCTTGAAACCCTGGACAGCGAACGACTGGTACCGATCAGGTGTAAGCCTGGGGACTTCCTCGAAAGTGAAAATGGTGTCGACGGATGCCTCCACTTCGGGATGGGGAGCGCTGCTGGAAGGCAGACCGTTCTTTGGCCTGTGGGCAGAACGGGAAAATCTCCAACATATCAACAGGGCGTTCTCAGGTCCCGAAACCTGTACAGGTTGGCGGAACGCCTCCTGGTTTGGGCTCAGCGCAACTTGCGCTCGCTGACAGCAGTTCATGTGCCTGAGCTACAGAATCTGGGTCCAGACAGACTGTCCAGAAACAACAGTCCCACGGGCGAATGGTCTCTACACCCACAGACAGTCCAGTTGCTGTGGGGGAGATTTGGCAGGGCGGATGTGGACCTCTTCGCGTCCCACGAAAACGCTCACTGCCCCGCGTTCTTTTCCGAAAGCGAAAGGGCGCGGCCGCGCTGCCCGCTCTATGCTTTTCCCCCCGTCTCCCTCCTTCCGCAGGTGATGGAACGGGTAAGGGAAACAAGATGCTCAGTACTGCTTGTAGCACCACTTTGGAAGAACCAACCATGGTTTCCAGATTTGATGCAGTTAGCAGACACTGCCCTGTGGCCAGTGCCGTTGAGGAGGGACCTCCTCTCGAAGGCCAGGGGCTCGATTTGGCACCCTCAACCGGGGTTGTGGTCCCTCCATGTGTGGGCGCTCATCGGTTACCCGCTGATCTCTCAGTGGGAGTGCTAAATACTATCACTCAGGCTAGAGCTCCGTCGACTCGACGGCTATATGCCTCAAAGTGGTCAGTATTCTCCAGCTGGTGCACAGCTCGGGGATGTTCACCCCTTAGTTGTGAGGTGACGGAGGTTCTCTCCTTCCTACAGGAGCTGTTGGATAAGGGCGGAGCCCCCTCCACGCTCAAACTTTGCGTGGCGGCTATCGTAGCGTTTTCTGAGACAACGCTCGGTCAGTCAATAGGAAGGAACGATTTGGTCATCCGCTTTCTTAGAGGAGCTAGGAGGCTGAATCCTCCCAGACCTCCGTCAGTCCCTGTATGGGACCTCTCGACGGTTTTTGGAGGCCATGAAAGGTTCCCCTTTCGAGCCTATCCGAACGATTAGCCTCAAACATCTGTCATTCAAGACAGTGTTCTTGTTGGCTCTCGCTTCAGTGAAGTGTGTGGGTGACCTGCACGCGCTCTCGGTGAGCCCGGCGTGCTCGGAGTTTGGGCCTAATGACTCAAGGGTCATACTCACGGTTATGTGCCGAAATCCCTCAACACGCCGTTTCGGGCTCGGGTTATTTCCCTTCTTGCCCTGTCGGTGTCAGGAGAGGATGGAGACTCGAGTCTTCTTTGCCCCGTTAAGGGCTTTAAGAGCTTATGTGTCTCGCTCTGCTGTCTTTAGACAGACTGAGCAGCTGTTTGTCTCGTTCAGTGGACGTTCCAAGGGAATGGCTGTTTCGAGACAGAGCCTATCCAGATGGATAGTTGACGCCATAGAGTTAGCTTACGCTTCCAGGGGCCTTCAGTGCCCACTGGGCGTCAGAGCACACTCCACAAGAGGCGTCGCCTCGTCGTGGGCGTGGTCTAGTGGGATCTCCGTACAGGATATATGTATGGCGGCAGGATGGGCCTCGCCGTCTGCATTTATCAGGTTCTATAACCTGGAGGTTCCTGCCCTGCAGGCAAAGCTGCTGTCGGTATAGTTGAATCAGGGTCCTGATTGGAACTCTGAGATCGCAAGCGCTATGCGCTGCCGACTGTTATATGGGCAGTATTGCGTAAGACCCGCGTTTCCACATTGGTCAGGCCTTGCCTTGACTGTGTGATGTCATATTGCCGTACCTACGGACGCTGCTAGATATGGGATGGAGGGTCCCCCCCCTCCTGTTCTGGACTCTCTGTGAGTCCCTCTGGTGACTGTGCACTGTAAATCCTGGGCGTTGCTTCCAGGTTTATTGGTGTGTGATCCCTGCGCGCACGGCGCTTTACATGGGGTTCCCGTAGCGTCTTAGCTAAGACGCAGTACGAGAGAACTCTCGTAAGAGAACGTACTCGGTTACTAACGTAACCTCGGTTCTCTCTAGAAGAGGGAACGAGTACTGCGTTCTCTGCAGAGCAGCCAATGAGCGAGCGAGCCGTCTCGCCTATGTTTGCGTGTAGCTGCAAATGCGCTTTACAACAATTCAAAATTAAGGATAATTTTTTGCTTCAGTATTTCGTGAAAAGAGACTTTTCCCGTAGCGTCTTAGCTAAGACGCAGTACTCGTTCCCTCCTCTAGAGAGAACCGAGGTTACGTTATTAACCGAGTACGTTTCCTCACATGAGCTGCTTGCTTCCTCATCCTTCCACAACATTTCAATCATTTTGAGGTCATAACTTTTGACTCTGCCTTTCCAAAACATTCACTTTATTCTTCTTTAAGGTATGGGTATATTTTGTCACAATATAATATATATAATAAAGTAAAAATTGAGTTTGTTACTCCCTTCTGGTACATAGCAGACATTATCAGGCTAATATAGAAGCAATTATAAAAATGGTAAACAGAAATAAACTATGATCAGTGGAGCAGTGCTGAGGATGAACTATAGTTTAAGAGTCTGATAGCTTGGGGTGAAAAGTTGCTCTGCAGTCTGTTGGTGCGGTAGCAGAAACTTCTATATCTCTTCCCAGAAGGCAGCAGGATGAACAGGCTGTGGCTGGGTGGGTACTGTCCTTTTGTATCCTTTTGGCTCTGGGTACCAGTGATCTTCTGAGCAGTTTAAATCTCCTGCTGCAGAGCCCTCCAGTCCTGGGCCGTGCACATCCCATGGCAATTTGTGATGTTTCCAGTCAGGTGATCACCACCATTTGCTGATGTACCGTGTCACACTGATGATGTATAATCCTCAAGGCTCTCCTTGGTGGTGACCTCATCTGTCCATGCTTTGAATGTCCTTACTTATGCAGCACTATCTTTATATTTCAATGTTAACATAAAAATGTTTTAGAATGGCATAAAATTAAGAAATTAGAATGTGTCTGTACACCTAGCCTGTGTGTCTTAATCAGCATAAGCATTCAACTTTTGTTTGCTTTCAGTCCCTCTGACTTTCATCTCAATATATCATTTGGACTGTGCAATGACAGATATCACAATAGATGATGGAGAAGTGAACTGTGCATCACTATGCTTACATGAACTTTATCTGAAAAATGTATGTAAAAGTAGAATTCCATAAATTATATTCCATAAATATTATCAAAACTTTAGGTGTTCTCATAGTGTGGTCTTGTATCAAATAATTTCAAGGTACACATTTAAAAGAAGACTATTATACGTGAATGAATATGAGGTACTAGAAAAACAAAATTCATCAGGCGGTATCCAATGATAGACCCACCATGGGCACAAACTTTTCTGTAGCTTTTCCATAGACAGCTTTTCAAAGCTGCCTCAGTATAATAGCCTACCGCTGTCACGCAATCTCTATGCGCAATCTGTGCTTCGGAGAAGTGCGGTCGCGCCCATGGTCGCACCATCTACGCTTAAAAATATAGCCTATTGCGCATCTATATCAGCTTAAGCGCGAATGCATGTTTAAAATACATACATGTAAAGAATGATTTTCATGACAACTAAATATTTTTTGCTATGGTATAAATATTAAAGAATGCTCTGTGCAAAACAACACTATTTAATTATTATTTACCGTATATATTTTGTTTTGACAATATAGTAGATGTCCTACATTATCAGATACGGTCAGGAATTTACGTCAATTTAAAAATATTTTTTAATGTTATTATTGCTCATTAAAACCATGCTTGATTTAACCTAAGCCGAGTCATTTCCAGAAGTGGTCCAGATCCGGAGCCGGTTTTTATGGTGATGCCCAGTACTTTACAGCCATGACAAAAATGCATGTGCTAGAGCGAGCTAGTAACGTTATTAGGCCTACGCATGACGTCACGTGGGAATTCACGTTGAATCGCTGTCAGTTCGCTGTCCATTTGGACCGTTTAAAACGATTCAGTTCGATTTGGTGAACTGAATGATTCGTTCGCGAACCGGATATCCAGACTGCTTTGATTTGAACTCTCTCTCACAACAGACACGGAAGAGAAGACAATGCTGAATAAAGTCGTCGTTTTTGCTATTTTTGGACCAAAATGTATTTTTGATGCTTCAAAAAATTCTAACTGACCCTCTGATGTCACATGGACTACTTTGATGATGTTTTTCTTACCTTTCTGGACATGGACAGTATACCGTACACACAGCTTCAATGGAGGGACTGAGAGCTCTCGGACTAAATCTAAATTATCTTAAACTGTGTTCCAAAGATAAACGGAGGTCTTACGGGTTTGAAACAACATGAGGGTGAGTTATTAATTACATAAATTTGCTATCTGGGTGAACTAACCCTTTAAGTGGTCTAAATGTATACTGTGGAAGGCAAAGAAATAGTTAATGATTAAATTTAGTGATTACTTTAGTGCATCATATCCTATACTTACACATTTTCTTATTCAAATATTTCTTACAGAGAGTGTCCAGAAAACATCAAAAGAGACGGGGCAAATATTGTAGCGGCCACCGCCTTTTGTTTAAAATATGCGCTAGCAGAGCCGTCGCAACGAGGCCCTGTGCAAAGTTGATGTGTGCGGCCCTCTACAATTTTGCGTGTGTGCGTGCGTGTGTGTGTGTGGTGGGGGAGGTTGCTGTAGTAAGGCAAGGCAAGTTTATTTATATAGCAGATTTCATACACAATGGTAATTCAAAGTGCTTTACATAAAATTAAGTAAAATAATCATGAAGAACAAAACTAAAACAAGCTATTTTAAAACTTTGGAAATTATTTAAAAATTGACTTAAATTTAAAACAGTTAGAAATAGAAAATGATTTTACATAAAATACAGTGAATACATAAAATACAGTGCAATCAGGTCGGACATCGCACAGTGCTCATTCAATAAATGGACAGCTAAACAGATGAGTTTTGAGTCTAGATTTAAATGTGACTAGTGTTTTAGCACATCTGATCTCCTCTGGAAGCTGATTCTGTAAGCAATGTATTTTGGTCCTAGGTCATTGAGTGACTTCTAGATGAGTAAAAGTACTTTAAAATCAATCTTAAATGTAACTGGAAGCCAGTGTAAGGACCTGAGAACTGGTGTGATGTGCTCAGATGTTCTGGTTCTAGTCAGAATCCTGGCAGCAGCGTTCTGGATGAGCTGCAGCTGTCTAATGGTCTTTTTGGGAAGGCCGGTGTGGAGCCTATTACAATAGTCCACCCTGCTGGTGATAAAGCATGAACAAGTTTCTCCGAGTCTTGGCTGGAAACAAAACTAAACTAAGGTCTGTCTCCAGAATCACAGCACGTTTCCTGTCTTGATTTTTAGTTGTTAGACCCCTAGAGTCAAAGTACCGTATTTTCCGGACTATAAGTCGCACTTTTTTTTTTACATAGTTTGGCTGGTCCTGCGACTTATAGTCAGGTGCAACTTGTTTATCAAAATTAATTTGACATAAACCGAGAGAAATGAATCAAGAGAAAACATTACCGTCTACAGCCGTGAGAGGGTGCTCTATGCAGCTCAGTGCTCCTGTAGTCTACACTGAGCAGCATAGAGCACCCTCTCGCGGCTGGAGACGGTAATGTTTTCTCGTGGTTCTAAATAAATGCGACTTATAGTCCAGTGCAACTTAAATGTGTTTTTTCCCTCGTCATGACGTATTTTTGGACTGATGCGACTTATACTTGGGTGCGACTTATAGTCCGAAAAATACGGTATGCATTCACCTTGAAAACTTCATTTTTGTTTCCAAATGCAATGACTTCAGTTTTTTCCTTGTTTAACTGAAGAAAGTTCAGGCACATTCAACTATTAATTTCATCAATGCATTGGCAGAGGGAGACAATGGGGCTGTAGTCATTTGGAGATAAGGCTAGGTAAATCTGGTTATCATTAGCATAGCTGTAATAGGCAATTAGGTTCTTTCTCATTATTTTACTTAGTGGAAGCATATACAGGCTAAACAACAGCGGTGCAAGAATTGAGCCTTGTGGGTCTCCGCATGTCATGGATGTCTACTTTGACTTATGCTCTCCTAGACTCACATAATGATCTCTCCCTTCTAAGTATGACCTGAACCATTTGAGTACCGTTATCATTTCTTTTGTAGTTTTGTTTTCTGCATTGTCTATGTGAATATTAAAATACCCTGCAATAGCAAAACAGTCAAACTCTGAGGAAATCATTGATAACGTTTCTGTGACCTCAACAAATGCTGGAGAGTATTTTGGAGGCCTGTAAATAATAATAAAAAGAATGTGTGGAGCACCTTTTAGCACAATCCCTAGATATTCAAAAGACAAGTCATGACCAAATGACACTTGCTTGCATTAATAGACATCTTTAAATAGAGCAGCTACACCTCCACAACTCCTACAGTCCTGCAGACCATCAGGAAAGTGAAGTTAGGAGGGACTGCTTCATTGAGGACTGTTGAACTGCAGCTGTCGTCTAGCCATGTTTCATTTAGAAACATAAAATCCAGATTGTTTGTGGCTATAATGTCATTGATTAGAAAATGATATATTTTTTAGTGAGCGAATGTTTAAAGATGCTAACTTGATGGCAGTACTTTATGTCATTACATCAATTAAAGTTTGATGCATAATAGGTTGCATATTAGATGAGTTTGCCCTTCGGCTTGAGATGGCCTTAAACTTTCTGCCACATGATAAAACTGAAATAGAGAAAGCTACAGGCACACTGGGTTCCCGCTTGTTCTTTAAACATTTGTGAATGTTGCTGTTATTATAGCGGGGACCCGACACATATCACTGAGAGCTTCTATTAGTTGTTTTTGGTTCACCTTTAACAGATTGAGGGTTTGGGGCCTGCTGTTGTGGCAGCGGTCGGAGAGCTCTCACAGGAGCAGGGCCCACAGGCTTTGGTGTTTGGGGGGCCCGCTGTTTTCTTGTTGATATTTGCGGGCTTGCAGCGAATGAGTGAGAGAGTTTAGTCCCAGCATACACCAATTCTACCATTTTCTGTGAAAAGAACAGAAGTGGAGATGCTGGAGAGAGGAATAATGTGCCTGGTGAGATGGGCTGTGTCTCTGGTGTTTCCTGTGGCTGTGATATGTTGTCTTGGCTTCCCCGGCTGTCTTCCAGAAAGACATCCTTGAGTGCTGAGTCTTGTGTTTTGATACATCACAGTCTGTCTGTGAGGAGCTCTGAGGGCAGGTCTCTTCCGGGATGGTGTCCATCAGCAGTGCTTGTTGTGGCTGCATGGTGTTATCAGTTGGGAGTGGTCCACTGATGAACGACTGAACTTTGAGTCTTCAAAGTGTTTGAAAGAGTTCACTGAAGTCCTTCTTAAGGAGTTCTGACTGCTCTTTCAGAGTATCATTCTTCCCCACATGGATGATAATTAGATTTGTAGTCTTGTGCATCATCAGAATATTCTGAAGTTCCTTGTTCACATCAGAGACCGTTGCTTGAGGAAGGCAGCATGTTGTTGTAATAATGTAAACCTGATGATTACATTATTTTAAATGAGTCCACCCCCCAAGATTACTGTTATAAACATGAGCCGCGTCTAAAAGGCAAAGGTGGAGGTGTTGCTTCAATTTATAACAACGTTTTCAGGATTTCTCAGAGGGCAGGCTTCAAGTATAACTCGTTTGAAGTAATGGTGCTTCATATAACATTATCCAGAGAAACAAATGTTAATGATAAATCCCCTGTTATGTTTGTACTGGCTACTGTATACAGGCCACCAGGGCACCATACAGACTTTATTAAAGAGTTTGGTAATTTTAATATCCATGTTGATAATGAAAAAGATGCATTGGGATCAGCATTTATAGACATTCTGAACTCTATTGGTGTTAGACAACACGTTTCAGGACCTACTCATTGTCGAAATCATACTCTAGATTTAATACTGTCACAAGGAATTGATGTTGATAGTGTTGAAATTATTCAGCCAAGTGATGATATCTCAGATCATTATTTAGTTCTGTGCATACTTCATATAGCCAAAATTGTAAATTCTACTTCTTGTTACAAGTATGGAAGAACCATCACTTCTACCACAAAAGACTGCTTTTTAAGTTATCTTCCTGATGTATCCAAATTCCTTAGCATATCCAAAACCTCAGAACAACTTGATGATGTAACAAAAACTATGGACTCTCTCTTTTCTAGCACTTTCCTTTACGCTTAAGGAAGGTTAAGGAAAACAGTGTGACACCATGGTATAATGAGCATACTCGCACCCTAAAGAGAGCAGCCCGAAAAATGGAGCGCAGCTGGAGGAAAACCAAACTAGAGGTATTTCGTATTGCTTGGCGGGAAAGTAACCTATCCTACAGAAAAGCATTAAAATCTGCTAGATCCGATTACTTTTCTTCTCTTTTAGAAGAAAACAAACATAACCCCAGGTATTTATTCAATACAGTGGCTAAATTAACGAAAAATAAAGCCTCAACAAGTGTTGATATTTCCCAACACCACAGCAGTAATGACTTTATGAACTACTTTACTTCTAAAATCGATACTATTAGAGATAAAATTGCAACCATTCAGCCGTCAGCTACAGTATCACATCAGACAGTGCACTATAGACCCCCTGAGGAACAGTTCCACTCATTCTCTACTATAGGAGAGGAAGAATTGTATAAACTTGTTAAATCATCTAAACCAACAACATGTATGTTAGACCCTATACCATCTAAGCTCCTAAAAGAGGTGCTTCCAGAAGTCATAGATCCTCTTCTGACTATTATTAATTCCTCATTGTCATTAGGATATGTCCCCAAAACCTTCAAACTGGCTGTTATTAAGCCTCTCATCAAAAAACCACAACTTGACCCCAAAGAACTAGTTAATTATAGACCAATCTCGAATCTCCCTTTTCTGTCCAAGATACTAGAAAAGGTGGTATCCTCACAATTATATTCCTTCTTAGAGAAAAATGGTATATGTGAGGATTTCCAGTCAGGATTTAGACCGTATCATAGTACTGAGTCTGCTCTTCTTAGAGTTACAAATGATCTGCTCTTATCATCTGATCGTGGGATGTATCTCTCTATTAGTTTTATTGGATCTCAGTGCTGCGTTTGACACAATTGACCACAACATTCTTTTGCATAGACTTGAACACTTTGTTGGCATCAGTGGAAGTGCATTAGCATGGTTTAAATCGTACTTATATGACCGCCATCAGTTTGTAGCAGTGAATGAAGATGTATCATATCGATCACAAGTGCAGTATGGAGTACCTCAAGGCTCAGTACTAGGGCCACTACTCTTCATGCTTTATATGTTACCCTTGGGAGATATCATCAGGAAAAATGGTGTTAGCTTTCACTGTTATGCTGATGATACTCAGCTCTATATTTCTTCGCGGCCCGGTGAAACACACCAATTTGAAAAACTAATGGAATGCATAGTCGATATAAAAAACTGGATGACGAGTAATTTCTTACTGCTAAATTCTGAAAAAACAGAGGTGTTAATTATAGGACCTAAAAACTCCGCTTGTAATAACCTAGAACACTGTCTAAGACTTGATGGTTGCTCTGTCAATTCTTCGTCATCAGTTAGGAACCTAGGTGTGCTATTTGATTGCAATCTTTCCTTAGAAAGCCACGTTTCTAGCATTTGTAAAACTGCAATTTTCCATCTCAAAAATATATCTAAATTACGGCCTATGCTCTCAATGTCAAATGCAGAAATGTTAATCCATGCATTTATGACCTCAAGGTTAGATTATTGTAATGCTTTATTGGGTGGTTGTTCTGCACGCTTAGTAAACAAACTACAGCTAGTCCAGAATGCAGCAGCAAGAGTTCTTACTAGAACCAGGAAGTATGACCATATTAGCCCGGTCCTGTCAACACTGCACTGGCTCCCTATCAAACATCGTATAGATTTTAAAATATTGCTTATTACTTATAAAGCCCTGAATGGTTTAGCACCTCAGTATTTGAATGAGCTCCTTTTACATTATAATCCTCTACGTCCCCTACGTTCTCAAAACTCAGACACATTGATAATACCTAGAATATCAAAATCAACTGCGGGCGGCAGATCCTTTTCCTATTTGGCGCCTAAACTCTTGAATAACCTACCTTACATTGTTCGGGAGGCAGACACACTCTTGCAGTTTAAATCTAGATTAAAGACCCATCTCTTTAACCTGGCTTACACATAACATACTAATATGCTTTTAATATCCAAATCCGTTAAAGGATTTTTAGGCTGCATTAATTAGGTAAACCGGAACCGAAAACACTTCCCATAACACCCTATGTACTTGCTACATCATTAGAAGAATGGCATCTACGCTAATATATGTCTGTTTCTCTCTTATTCCGAGGTCACTGTAGCCACCAGATCCAGTCTGTATCCAGATCAGAGGGTCACTGCAGTCACCCGGATCCAGTACGTATCCAGACCAGATGGTGGATCAGCACCTAGAAAGGACCTCTATTGCCCTGAAAGACAGCGGAGACCAGGACAACTAGAGCCCCAGATACAGATCCCCTGTAAAGACCTTGTCTCAGAGGACCACCAGGACAAGACCACAGGAAACAGATGTTTCTTCTGCACAATCTGACTTTGCTGCAGCCTGGAATTGAACTACTGGTTTCGTCTGGTCAGAGGAAAACTGGCCCCCCAACTGAGCCTGGTTTCTCCCAAGGTTTTTTTCTCCATTCTGTCACCGATGGAGTTTCGGTTCCTTGCCGCTGTCGCCTCTGGCTTGCTTAGTTGGGGTCGCTTCATCTACAGCGATATCGTTGACTTTATTGCAAATAAATGCACAGACACTATTTAACTATACTTGACTTGTTGTAGTCCTGCTACGGATGTTTCAGATAATAGAGTCACCCACTATCAGAGTCCTGGGCTCGCCTGCACTCTGAGCTGAATGCCGCTGTCTGCTCGACCTTGAGCGCCTGTTAGTAGCGGTGTTTGCTGCTGGCAGATCCAATCCATGTTTAATCACATTTGGGGATTCCTCACCAACATTCATTAATTCTTCAAATCTGTTTTCATGATGTATAGGGGGAGGTAGATTACTGGTATTTACAAGCCTTGTCATAGTCGAATCTGGGGTAGAGGAAGCTACGGCAGCAATACGAGAAACTCATGACAATCTGATGTCTCGTCTTCCTTTGGGTCTCGCTCCCTGTTTGTGCCATCGATAAGTGTGATGATCAGTTTCGGCTTGTTCCTCTACACTTAGTACAAACTGTTGAGATTCAGAAGATTCATGGGACTCACCGGCTGTATGCTGAGGGGTTCCATGACGACAGTCTGCTGAGTGTTCCAAAGTAAACATTGGCTCAAGCTCAAATCAGCCTAAGATATGACACAGTGTGTCTTTACTCATCAGTATCATCCCCATCACTATCATCAGACTCATCATCCCATGTAGCTCTTTCCTCTGTTTCTTGGGAAACATTTGCACAATTTTGGCACCGACATAAATCAGTACAAGACAGTCTTGCAGACATACAGGAACATCTTCCAGTCTCACATTTGCCTTGCTTGCAACTGCAGTGGACTACCTGCAATACACTTTCAGGGGCAGGATTTCTAGTCATCCAGGTCACTGTTAACTCCCCATCCTCGCGGTGCCATCCATAGCCAACGGGTGAAAGGGCACACATTATACCTTTCAGAGAATGTCTCATTATGGCTGCTTGGTAGTTTGCCCTTTTGCAGTGTTGGTACAGGGCGTCACTTGTCGGGGGCATGGATAGTTCTGGCAAAGCTGACGATGCCATGCAGAATGCTTTGTATCTTGCATCGTTCACATTTTTGGCAGATGACTGGCCGTAGAGGTGGCACACATATTTGCAAAGTGGTTCAAAGGTAGACTGGTCCAGGTTAAAACTGCTACCCAGATTTGTAAATGCAGTCATGTACTCCTCTTTCTCGCAAGCAACAGAAAATGCCTTTCTTTTGCCTTTGCCATAAAAGGCGTTTGTAGAGTCACAACCTGAGAAGGTATGGATTCCAATAAGTGCCAAACACACATTGGTGCCAAGAGCTGATGAGACCTTAGCTAAGTCAATGATCCTTGTTTTGTTGCCAACCCCCGTGAAAAATATAACCTACATGGTAAATCTGGCTGCAGACTTAAAGCAATCACTGCCACATCAGTATCAGGGCTCTTGATGACTACGGTTTGATGTTCCTGCGCAGCATGTTGTGCATGTAAAAAGACTCTGGTGTCACATTCCTCATGATCACATGTCAGATCTTCTACAGCACTGAGAGTTTGTAGTCCCTCCATTACAGTCATGCAGTGACACAGGTGACCATGTGCTATGTACAAGCTTAAGTTCTTGCACACAGTGGTAAGATTAGCATCTCGCCACATAACATAGAGGAATTCTGCCAGAGCCTCTTTGTTTGTTCCATCTGACAGAAACTTTTTCCATTGTGTTGGCATTTTCTGTAGTATTGATAGAGGCCATTGAACCTGGTCTTTGGCCAGCTTTTGTACTTGCCGTGTTTTCACCATCACTTTGGCTAGTTACCTCAGTTGACTCAGTTGTTTCTGTAGGGAAAGGACTATTGCCGACTTTTAGGCCATAAGGTGAAGCCGTTTTCGTTTAATCCCGTTCCCATAATAGGGCACTAAATTCTTTTCATCCCAATAAAAACACCTATTTGTATTGAGCATGAAAATGAAAGTTCTCCATGAGTAATCCTGCAGTTTATTTTTTATTAGTGTTTAAAGTCGGCAATAGTTCTTTCCTCGCGTAATCATATTTTTATCAGGAGTGATGAGGCAATCATCACGTGCTTCCCGCTAGACCAATAAGGTGGCCGCTTTTTGGAACGACATGTAAACATGAATCCCAGATGTCTGCGCCCTTGTCGTCAATATCGAGTAGCGAAGACGAAGAAATTATGGTCAGACCTCCTTCAAAACTCCGCAATAAGTATTCTAAACAATGCTATATGCATCTCACGTCCATACATAAAGAAGAAATACAGGATTTTTCACGCACACGATGGGATACATTCAGAAACAGCGCCAAACGGTGGCTTGGCTTGCAGGGTGAGAGTCAGAGAATAGCAGAAACATACAAACATTGTCTAGAAATTGAATTTGACAATGTTCCCGAAAGACGCTGGGTTTCACCCCACTTGCTACAGGCGTTTCATTGACAAAAAGCGCTTGGATGCGGCCGAGAAACGGGTCACTCAGCATCCTGAAGCTCAAGATGCTCAGTCTGTGCCATCAGGTAGTAGTACCTCAACAATTGAATGTCCGACAAAGAAACTTCGATCCAGGACGGGCCTGCCAGTAGCTTGTGCAGGTCCTGTGCTTCCTGCCTTGTGCATAATTTGTAAGAAAACGGACAAGTACATTACGGTTGCAGGCAAACGCCAGAAGGACCATCTTTCACAGGCAGAAACGTTGTCAGCAGGTAGGTAAAAAGTACACACACACACACACACGTTTGAAGTTTTATGTCGTATGCTGGGTACCATGGCTAACTTTCAATTACATAGATTTGCATTATTTTGCATACAGCTACAGTCAGAACACTCAATATTGTTTAACTGTTATAACACAGTTTGGTAACACTTTACAATAAGGTTCATTAATGTATTGACTAACATGAATTAACCATGAGCAATACATTTGTTACTCTATTTGTTAATCTTTGTTAATGTTAGTTAATAGAAATAGAGCTGTTCATTGTTTGTTCATGTTAGTTCACAGTGCATGAACTAATGTTAACAAGATTTTAATAAAGTATTAGTAAATGTTGAAATTAACATGAACAAATATTAATAAATGCTGTATATGTGCAGTTCATGATAACTAATGTAGTTAACTAATGTTAACTAACGAACCTTATTGTAAAGAGTTAAACCACAGTTTTTACTTAATGTTTTAATTTACAAATTAATTTAAATATAGTCTGCTTATATTTAAATTAAGTTACTGTTTTCAGTAACAGGCCAGTTACTGAAAGCTGCTGAGATTAAGGAAGACACTAGCATTCTTGTGCATATTCGAGACAAAGACTGTGTGTCTCTGGAGGTGTGATACCACAAGTCCTGTTACAGACAGTACACCAGGTTCCTGACAAAGTCTACTGCAACAGTTACTGGGACCTCAGATGAACAGTAAGTTATTATATTGTATTATCAAATAATAATGAGCAATTCCCTCACATTATTGCATATTTCTAAAGTAAAGCATTGACCACCTACTTAGACTGTATATTGCCATTTTGTCTGTAAACACAGTTTTGACTGCACAATCTCGGCACAGTAATTCAATATGATAAAATGTGTAGTGGTTTGTGAAGGAAATTATATATTATATATAATTTATTTATTACCATGTATTTTCTTTCTGAAAAATAAATGTAAAAAAACTTCTCAAATCGCTTGGTCAATTGCTTTTAATTTGCTACTATTTATACTATATTTAAAATGGAAGCAATTGTGAAATAGTTATGGCACATAAAATATTTACTTTGCTGTTTTTAATGTGTTTTCTTTTCAGAAATGAGCCAACGTTCGATGCCAGCTACAAGATCTTCTGTGAGCGGATCATCCGCCATAGAATAATTGTAAACCAAGAGGTGCTGACAATGACGCAGCTCAGAAGAAACTTTTTAAATCTTGTGAAAAAACATGAAGATCTTGATGCTTCAAACTACAGGTAATTTAAATACCATGAGTTTCTTTTGCAGCGTTGTAAAAAAAATTTGTGCAACATTTAATTTTTTCTCACAAAAATGCAATTCATAATAATGAAATATTTATATTATTATATTTATATTACATATTACATAAAATAATTATATTTTATGATGTGTAGAAGCTGATACACAGTGTATTTCAACTAAATAGTTTTCAGTGTGAATATATCTTTTTTTACATACTGTTGTGATTATCTGTCACTGTATCTTTGTTTCAGGCAGGATAAATTGAAGAGGAGGTTGACCCGTGATTTCCCCCAGCTGGTGTTTCACTCCCCCAACAAGCACAACATCAGTGAGCTGGTTTTTGTTGAGACACTGTCTGCTGATAAGCTGATAGACAGGCTACCTCATCCATCAGGTACAGAAACAACTGAGTCAACTGAGGTAACTAGCCAAAGTGATGGTGAAAACACGGCAAGTACAAAAGCTGGTCCGCAAATACCAGGTTCAATGGCCTCTATCAATACTACAGAAAATGCCAACACAATGGAAAAAGTTTCTGTCAGATGGAACAAACAAAGAGGCTCTGGCAGAATTCCTCTATGTTATGTGGCGAGATGCTAATCTTACCACTGTGGGCAAGAACTTAAGCTTGTACATAGCACATGGTCACCTGTGTCACTGCGTGACTGTAATGGAGGGACTACAAACTCTCAGTGCTGTAGAAGATCTGACATGTGATCATGAGGAATGTGACACCAGAGTGTTTTTACATGCACAACATGCTGCGCAGGAACATCAAACCGTAGTCATCAAGAGCCCTGATACTGATGTGGCAGTGATTGCTTTAAGTCTGCAGCCAGATTTACCATGTAGGTTATATTTTTTCATGGGGGTTGGCAACAAAACAAGGATCATTGACTTAGCTAAGGTCTCATCAGCTCTTGGCACCAATGTGTGTTTGGCACTTATTGGAATCCATACCTTCTCAGGTGACTCTACAAGCGCCTTTTATGGCAAAGGCAAAAGAAAGGCATTTTCTGTTGCTTGCGAGAAAGAGGAGTACATGACTGCATTTACAAATCTGGGTAGCAGTTTTAACCTGGACCAGTCTACCTTTGAAGTCAAAGTCAAAGTCACCTTTATTTATATAGCGCTTTAAACAAAATACATTGCGTCAAAGCAACTGAACAACATTCATTAGGAAAACAGTGTCAATAATGAAAAAATGATAGTTAAAGGCAGTTCATTATTGAATTCAGTTATGTCATCTCTGTTCAATTAAATAGTGTCTGTGCATTTATTTGCAATCAAGTCGACGATATCGCTGTAGATGAAGTGTCCCCAACTAAGCAAGCCAGAGGCGACAGCGGCAAGGAACCGAAACTCCATCGGTGACAGAATGGAGAAAAAAACCTTGGGAGAAACCAGGCTCAGTTGGGGGGCCAGTTCTCCTCTGACCAGACGAAACCAGTAGTTCAATTCAAGGCTGCAGCAAAGTCAGATTGTGCAGAAGAATCATCTGTTTCCTGTGGTCTTGTCCTGGTGCTCCTTTGAGACAAGGTCTTTACAGGGGATCTGTATCTGGGGCTCTAGTTGTCCTGGTCTCCGCTGTCTTTCAGGGATGTAGAGGTCCTTTCTAGGTGCTGATCCAGCATCTGGTCTGGATACATACTGGATCCGGGTGACTGCAGTGACCCTCTGATCTGGACACAGACTGGATCTGGTGGCCACGGTGACCTCGGAACAAAAGAGAAACAGACAAATATTAGCGTAGATGCCATTCTTCTAATGATGTAGCAAGTACATAGGGTGTTATGGGAAGTGTTTCCGGTTCCGGTTTACCTAATTAATGCAGCCTAAAAATCCTTTAACGGATTTGGATAATAAAAGCATATTAGTATGTTATGTGTATGCCAGGTTAAAGAGATGGGTCTTTAATCTAGATTTAAACTGCAAGAGTGTGTCTGCCTCCCGAACAATGTTAGGTAGGTTAGTCCAGAGTTTAGGCGCCAAATAGGAAAAGGATCTGCCGCCCGCAGTTGATTTTGATATTCTAGGTATTATCAAATTGCCTGAGATTTGAGAACGTAGCGGACGTAGAGGATTATAATGTAAAAGGAGCTCATTCATATACTGAGGTGCTAAACCATTCAGGGCTTTATAGGTAATAAGCAATATTTTAAAATCTATACGATGCTTGATAGGGAGCCAGTGCAGTGTTGACAGGACCAGGCTAATATGGTCATACTTCCTGGTTCTAGTAAGAACTCTTGCTGCTGCATTTGGACTAGCTGTAGTTTGTTTACTAAGCGTGCAGAACAACCACCCAATAAAGCATTACAATAATCTAACCTTGAGGTCATAAAAGCATGGATTAACATTTCTGCATTTGACATTGAGAGCATAGGCCGTAATTTAGATATATTTTTGAGATGGAAAAATGCAGTTTTACAAATGCTAGAAACGTGGCTTTCTAAGGAAAGATTGCGATCAAATAGCACACCTAGGTTCCTAACTGATGACGAAGAATTGACAGAGCAACCATCAAGTCTTAGACAGTGTTCTAGGTTATTACAAGCGGAGTTTTTAGGTCCTATAATTAACACCTCTGTTTTTTCAGAATTTAGCAGTAAGAAATTACTTGTCATCCAGTTTTTTATATCGACTAAGCAATCCATTAGTTTTTCAAATTGGTGTGTTTCACCGGGCTGCGAAGAAATATAGAGTTGAGTATCATCAGCATAACAGTGAAAGCTAACACCATGTTTCCTGATGATATCTCCCAAGGGTAACATATAGAGCGTGAAGAGTAGCGGCCCTAGTACTGAGCCTTGAGGTACTCCATACTGCACTTGTGATCGATAGGATACATCTTCATTCGAACTGATGGCGGTCATATAAGTACGATTTAAACCATGCTAATGCACTTCCACTGATGCCAACAAAGTGTTCAAGTCTATGCAAAAGAATTTTGTGGTCAATTGTGTCAAACGCAGCACTAAGATCCAATAAAACTAATAGAGAGATACACCCACGATCAGATGATAAGAGCAGATCATTTGTAACTCTAAGGAGAGCAGTCTCAGTACTATGATACGGTCTAAATCCTGACTGGAAATCCTCACATATACCATTTTTCTCTAAGAAGGAATATAATTGTGAGGATACCACCTTTTCTAGTATCTTGGACAGAAAAGGGAGATTCGAGATTGGTCTATAATTAACTAGTTCTTTGGGGTCAAGCTGTGGTTTTTTGATGAGAGGCTTAATAACAGCCAGTTTGAAGGTTTTGGGGACATATCCTAATGACAATGAGGAATTAATAATAGTCAGAGGAGGATCTATGACTTGAACCACTTTGCAAATATGTGTGCCACCTGTACGGCCAGTCATCTGCCAAAAATGTGAACGCGACAAGATACAAAGCATTCTGCATGGCATCGTCAGCTTTGCCAGAACTATCCATGCCCCCGACAAGTGACGCCCTGTACCAACACTGCAAAAGGGCAAACTACCAAGCAGCCATAATGAGACATTCTCTGAAAGGTATAATGTGTGCCCCTTCGCCCGTTGGCTATGGATGGCACCTCGAGTATGGGGAGTTAACAGTGACCTGGATGACTAGAAATCCTGCCCCTGAAAGTGTGTTGCAGGTAGTCCACTGCAGTTGCAAGCAAGGCAAATGTGAGACTGGAAGATGTTCCTGTATGTCTGCAAGACTGTCTTGTACTGATTTATGTCGGTGCCAAAATTGTGCAAATGTTTCCCAAGAAACAGAGGAAAGAGCTACATGGGATGATGAGTCTGATGATAGTGATGGGGATGATACTGATGAGTAAAGACACACTGTGTCATATCTTAGGCTGATTTTGAGCTTGGGCCAACGTTTACTTTGTTTTTATCTTTCTGTGATTACACAGGACCTATTGAAAAATGTGATGTATAAAACATCACAGTTTGGCTAAATTTACAATGTGTATGTTTAATTTTGATTGTTGCAAATTTTTAAGTACAAGTGTACTTTCTTCAAACGTGTTATATTTAATGGTTTACATTCACACTTTAGTATACTAATGCACCAATACCTGTCTCAGATGTTTAGTTACGTGTATAAATGTCAGTTTGAGACATATTTTGTGTTGCTAAAATTAATATAAATAAAGATACAAGCAAAAACAACAGCATACAATTTGCGTTATTTTTCTATTACCAATTTTATACATTTATGGATCGTGACAAAAAACTGCAGGATATTTTGCGGAGAACTTTTAACATAAAGTCCAAATGGGTGTTGTCAATGCAAAAATGATTTAAAAAAGTAGTGCCCAGGTGTGGGAATGAAAATCACTTTCTAGCCACTTTTTCCTAGTTCACCTTATGGCCTATTTAAACACTAATAAAAAATAAACTGCAGGATTACTCATGGAGAACTTTCATTTTCGCGCTCAATACAAATAGGTGTTTTTATTGGGATGAAAATAATTTAGTGCCCTATTATGGGAATGGGATTAAACGAAAACGGCTTCACCTTATGGCCTATTAGTATTATTCCAGTCCCAAAGTTTTTAGTTTTAGCGTTTGTGCCAAAAATCTTTTGTTTGAGCACTGTGCTGATCTGCTGAAGTAAAAAATCTTAGAAAAATCTGAGAAAAGTACAGAAATAAGAAGCAAAGCGCAGAACAGTAAGCTAGAACGTCCGAACGGTAGCAAAGCTGGAACCGTAACAAATTCAATTTTAACATGCATCTGTTCGATTGTGATGTCTTGCTCACTGACATGCTTGCGCACAAATCACGGCCACGCACTAGCTCATAAGGATCTACAATCATAATGATAATAATAATAAGTTAATAAAAATGCTTAAATTAGATCTAGGCTTGTAGACAGTTATATATGAAGATTTCAGATGGAAAAGCCTCTAAGTGCGATCCAACATTTTCTTCTAAAATAATTATTTTCTCATCTTCCTATGTTTATGTTCAGTATTTCACTTTAATGGGAAAGAAAAGAAACTGTTCATTGCTTTTAAAGTGAAATTACTGAACCTACACGTGGGAGCCTGATAAAAATGTAATTTTTTAGAAGAAAACTTCAAACGGTACTAGGTTTTTGCAGCTGAACTTTTCATCTAAAATCAATTTGCACTATTTGAAAATAATGTTTTCTTTTAACATGTGCACTCTCACTCTTATTCGTATGTTTAATAGTCGAAAACGCAAATGTCTATTGTCACATTTATTTTATGTTTTACATGAATCATTAACCTATCGCATATTTTCAATTCAAAAGGGTGGAATTTCATAAAAGATAGTCTATTAATGTCGGTCGCTGAACATTTCTATCATAAAACAGCTCTCTAATACCGTAGGCTACTGCTTACATTTTTCCACAAACTCTAGTTGTGTTATGATAGTAAGACCTGCATTCTTTGATATGATTGGCCATCTCGACCACTGAAGCAGACCAGTCTAGAGCCCTGCACGGGCCTCAAATTTAAGCCCTATCCCGATACGCTCAGGCCTTAGACCTAGATTTTTATTTTATTTTTTATGACCAAGCGGCCAGTGCCAGACAGTTAACCTATGGATCAGTTTAGCCTTCTTAAATCATCACGATTTGCCTAAAATAAAATCTATAGATATAAAACAGTTCAAGCATGTTTAAACATTAAACCTAGATAAATGTGCGTTATATCCAATAGTTTGTGCGGAGAGTGCAATTTTTGCTAATAAAGGTAAGAGTAATGCATCATTCGTAACTGTAAAGTCTACTTTTATTTGTGTTCAATCACATTATCAACAAATCGTTGTGCTTTTATAAAAAAAAGACAATAGTCATGATGCGCTTTCTATCGTCTCGTCTTGAACAGGAGCGCTTCACAAAAATGAACCAAAGCTCAGTGAATACATGGCTCATAGACGTGACAAATATATCTATAGAAAGCTTTAAATGACTACTTAATGAAATACAACAAATCAGAAACAAAAACTCATTCATTATAATCATAATCTGTAATGATGAACTTTTCTCTGAAGGCTCGTAAAATGAATAGGTGGCGAGTCAGGATTGGCAACATCATCCTTGCGACACCAAATCAGAAAACACTATTTATTAGTAAATAATTCAAATATCTCATTCCTATTTCCCCCATGACTCATTTATGGTAATAATTTTTTGCAGATGCTTTATGTCAAGCTTAAGCCTATTGCGTGCATTTGAAAGCAGAACACTGCGATGCTGCGGGACACTTAACACTGTTAAGCCGCTATAAGCCGTTAAGCCTTAAACAGGCCTGAGGCCGGCCCGCATCTGAACTATGATGTGAAAATTGGCCGAAGCCCGGCCCGAGGTGTAAAAAAAGTCAGGGTGAAATGCAGGGCTCTAGACCAGCCTAAAAGTTAAACTTTATAACTTTTTATCATCCTAACAACAAACAGCTTTACTCATTCTTATACTCAGTCTTATACTGTCTATCCGCTATGACTATTTTAGTCTACCAAAGGACAAGATGGGTGGAAAAAACAGTAATAAAAATGAGATATAAACGACATAAAATCCAGGCCAGGAGCAAGGCCCTCTAGAGGTGCGAGGCCCTATGAAGTTGCACACTTGGCACAGCCCTTGCGACGGTACTGTGCACCAGACAGGGTGGGTGGAGGTGGCAGGAAAATTTTAATAAAATGTATGTTAATGTTTTCAAAACTATTCAGTTCCAGTAATGTTGATTTTAAAATGTAATTTTTTAAAAAATGTTCTGTTCCATGTTAAATGTAAATGATAGAACAAACGAATAAATAAATCATATTTGTTATAATCCAGTTCATCTCTTTTTCTGTCATTTTTCTGATAAAACCACAAAACATTTGTGTATTCCATTTTCAGATTAAGTAAAACTATTCTTTTTGCTAAGGTCTTAAATGGTTAGTTCACCCAAAAATGAAAATTGTCATTAATGACTCACCCTCATGTCGTTCCAAACCCGTAAGACCTCGGTTCATCTTCGGAACACAGTTTAAGATATTTTAGATTTAGTCCGAGAGCTTTCTATCCCTCCATTGAAAGTGTATGTGTGGTATACTGTCCATGGTTAGAAAGGTAATAAAAACATCATCAAAGTTGCTGACATATGATGCTGCTGACGTATGATGCTGCGGATGTGTTTTCTGGTGCACCCAATAAACACATCAGCAGCATCACTGCAGTGTTGTGAATGCGCTCACAACAGACGGGAAGAGAAGACCATGCTGAATAAAGTCGCAATTTTTGTACCAAAATGTATTTCCGATGCTTTAACAAATTCTAACTGACCCTTTGATGTCACATGGACTACTTTGATGATGTTTTTCTTACCTTTCTGTCATTAATGACATAATTGTCAGTTTTGGGTGAACTAACCCTTTAAATTTTAAACATTTAGTGTTGTCTCACATTGAATCTTGAACTCTATCTGATCTTATGTTATACTTTCTCTGTATGTTTTTATTTTTCTTCTCTCTCTCTCTCTCTCTCTCTCTCTGTATGTTGATTTTTATTTTACAACAAAATTATTGTCTCTGTTAAAGGTTTGATGTCATGTTAACAAGATCAATACTAGCCATATCTTTCTTTAAAGTTTGAATTTGACAGTTTGACAATTTTGACAGTTGTTGGTTTGTGACAGATAATGATTTTAATTTAATTTTCCAACAAAATGCAATGTGTGTTAGATGAAAGAGATATTTCACGTTCGGGGTTACAGATAACACAGGAGAGGGAACCAATTGCAGGTATGATGTTTATTTGAAGGGTAATCCAAAGGGGTAAACAGTCCAGGCAGGGTCAAAACCAGAATATCCAAACATAACATAAACAAGACACGAGGACAAGGTAAGGCAAGGCAAGGCAAGGCAAGAAGCGACGGACATGAATAACTCTAAACATTAAACAAGGACTGCGTCCACAGACTCAGACAGACCGGGTATAAATACACAGAAGGATAATGAGGGAACAGGAGACAGGTGGGGAACAATCAATTACTCAACAGGAGGAAGGTGACCAAATAAGGGAAACAGGAAGTGATAAGGTGACAGACACCGTGAGAAAGGAGGACACCTAGTGGAAACCCAGGGAACACAACCCAGACACTGTGACAGTACCCCCCCTCTACGGAGCGGCTCCCAGACGCTCCACGACAGACATAAAACAGAGACCAGGAGGGAGGCGGACAGGTGGAGGCTCATGGGGAGGGACGGAGGGCCAGAAACGAAAAACATGGGGAACAGGCACCAGAATGTAAACACAAAACAGGGAGACCAGGAGGGAGGAGGACTGGAGGAGGTTCAGGGGGAGGGACGGAGGGCCAGACTAACAGAGAGGAACAGGGACAGGGGTGAACACAAAAACAAAAAGGCAAAAAAAACAACATGAAGCCCCCCAGGGTGGAGCAGAAGACCACCATATCCTTGGGGTCGAGGCCAGAGTCCTCCAGGGCGGGGCAGAAGACCACCACAACCGTGAGGTCAGGGCGGAAGCCCCCCAGGGTGGAGCAGAAGACCACCACAACCGTGTGGTCAGGACGGAAGCCCCCCAGGGCGGAGCAGAAAACCACCACGTCCTTGTGGACGAAGCCAGATTCCTCCAGGGTGGAGCGGAAGTCCACCACACCCGTGTGGTCAGGGCGGAAGGCCCCCAGGGCGGAGCGGAAGACCACCACAGCCATGTGGTCAGGACCAGAGCCCCCCAAGGCGGAGCAGACCTCCGTGCGGCTGGATCAACGGGACGACGAAACTCTGGTAATCCCCTGGTGTCCTTACTGGACTCCAGAAGATTGGTGACTAGCCCTGACTCTGGAGGGTCATCGGTGACTAGCCCTGACTCTGGAGAGTCCACTGGGACCTGACTCAACTCTGGAGAGTCCACTGGGACCTGACTCGACTCTGGAGAGTCCACTGGGACCTGACTCGACTCTAGAGAGTCCACTGGGACCTGACTCGACTCTAGAGAGTCCACTGGGACCTGACTCGACTCTGGAGAGTCCACTGGGACCTGACTCGACTCTGGAGAGTCCACTGGGACCTGACTCGACTCTGGAGAGTCCACTGGGACCTGACTCATCTCTGGAGGGTCCACTGGCACCTGACTCGGCTCTGGAGAGTTCACTGGCACCTGACTCGGCTCTGGAGAGTTCACTGGCACCTGACTCGGCTCTGGAGGGTCAACTGGAACCTGACTCAACTCCAGAGGGTCAGCTGTGACTCTCATCCTGTGCAGCGGCGCTGGGCAAGCAGCCATCTTGGGCCGTGACTCTGGACAGGCGGCCATCTTATACTGTGGTGCTGGGCTGGTGGCCATCTTGGGTTGTGGCGCTGGACTGGCGGCCATCTTGTACTGTGGTGCTGGACCGGTGGCCAATTTGGGCTGTGGCGCTGAACCGGTGGCCAATTTGGGCATTGGCGCTGGGCTGGCGGCCATCTTGGGCTGTGGCGCTGGAACGGTGGCCAATTTGGGCATTGGCGCTGGGTTAGGGGGCATCTTGTGCTGTGGCGCTTGGCTGTTAGCCATCCTGGGCAGTGATGCTGGACTGGTGGCCATCTTGGGTTGTGGTGCTTGGCTGGTTGCAATCCTGGGCAGTGGTGCTGGGCTGACGACCACCCCGCCGGAAGAGACAGAAGTGGCTGGGGCATCCCACCGAAGCCGATGGTAGCGCACGAATTCCCAGAATTCCAGTGTCTCTAACTGCGCCATCTCCTCATGAGACACTGGATCATCCAGCCCACCATTGAAATAGTCCTTGAGGGCCACATCGTTGTAGCCCATGCCCTCGGCCAGGGACCAGAACACCTGAGCCAGGGCACCCACTTCATTGCCCTCTTGGCGGAGGGCGGTCAACCGAAGGTACTTGGTTCGCCGCTCCGCCATCTTGGCTGGGGAACGGAAAAATTACATACCGCTGGTTCCTACTGTGACGGAGTCCTTCTGTCACGTTCGGGGTTACAGATAACACAGGAGAGGGAACCAATTGCAGGTATGATGTTTATTTGAAGGGTAATCCAAAGGGGTAAACAGTCCAGGCAGGGTCAAAACCAGAATATCCAAACATAACATAAACAAGACACGAAGACAAGGTAAGGCAAGGCAAGGCAAGAAGCGACGGACATGAATAACTCTAAACATTAAACAAAGACTCCGTCCACAGACTCAGACAGACAGGGTATAAATACACAGAAGGATAATGAGGGAACAGGAGACAGGTGGGGAACAATCAATTAGTCAACAGGAGGAAGGTGACCAAATAAGGGAAATAGGAAGTGATAAGGTGACAAACACCGTGAGAAAGGAGGACACCTAGTGGAAACCCAGGGAACACAACCCAGACACTGTGACAGATTGATGTTAGTCTGACGTTGGGTTCTAACATCGACCCGATTTTCATTTTCATCAAAAATGCAACGTCTGACCGATGTTGGAGATTGACGTCAGTCTAACGTTAGATTCTGACGTCAACAAGATTTTCATTTTCATCCAAATTGCAACGTCTGACCAACGTAGCAGACTGACGACAGTCTGACGTTGGGTTCTGACATCAACCAGATTTTCATTTTCATCCAAAATGCAACATCTGACCAACGTTGGAGATTGACGTCAGTCTGACATTGGGTTCTGACGTCAACCAGATTTTCACTTTCATCCAAAATGCAACGTCTGACCAATGTTGGAGATTGACGTCAGTCTGACATTGGGTTCTTATGTCAACCAGACTCTCAGACTGACGTCAATCTCCAACATTGGTCAGACGTTGCATTTTGGATGAAAGTGAAAATCTGGTTGACGTCAGAACCCAATGTCAGACTGACGTCAATCTCCAACGTTGGTCAGATGTTGCATTTTGGATGAAAATAAAAATCTGGTTGACGTCAGTCTGACTTTGGGTTCTGACGTCAACAAGATTTTCATTTTCATCCAAAATGCAACATCTGACCAACGTTGGAGATTGACGTCATTCTGACGTTGGGTTCTGACGTCAACTAGATTTTCATTTCCATCCAAAATGCAATGTCTGACCAACTTTGGAGATTGACATCAGTCTGACGTTGGGTTCTGTCGTCAACCCGATTTTCATTTTCAACCAAATTACAACATCTGACCAACGTTGGGATCCAATGTCAGTATGACGTTATATTGACGTCCGGTGCCTGCTGGGTAACATATGATTTATGATACCCCCGAGCCAAGACAATATTTGATTGGTCAAGACAACATTTGAGGTGTGGCCAACAGGCCAGTTTAAACACCACCTAGTCTCGTCAAACTTTACTTCTTTTTTTTTTCGTTTGAGAGTTTCGTGTTCTGAGTTAAGTTTTGTAACGCCGGTCTCCAAGTCTGACCTCAACTGCCCGCTCAACTTCAACCAGCCCACACAACTCTGCATCGTCAGCCAACCCCCAACCACGGGCTTCCCAAGAGTCACTTCAGCAACTACTGAACTTCTAGCCAATCAGCGACATCGGGAAACCCCCTTTCAACGACAACAAAGGAGACTCCCTTTAGACAGGAGACACAAGTAATTTTCCCTCCAGACTCTGATCTTTACTGGTGTATCTAATATAATTTTAACCTCATTGAGGAACTCAAAGCGAGGGCTAATTAAGTGATTGATGGTTGTTCATGTCTATGCAATTTAACGTATTGCTGTAAACTTGGGATTCCACATTTCCATTCTCTTAAACTCATCTTTCCCTGACTTTCGATCTTCCTGCAACTTGTGTGAATGTGTGAGTGCATGCGTTTATGTGTTAGATTAGTTTATCTGTCTTAGATTTATCTAATAAAGCCTTATTCATATTGAAAAGAGAAGTATCTTGTGTTTTGTGCTTACAAGTTAATGTCTTAAACTGCCGATCTTGTTACTGTGCTAATGATAGTGTTTTCGCTATAGTTTGGATATTAATATCCAGCACAGATTTGATGTTAAACGGCTCATTCAGTGAATCTCAGGGCGTCTCTGTGATCAGCCGTGAAACAGTGATTCTGTTCAAATTCCCTTTAAAATCTTAAATGATTCCCTTTGAGCTAAATTTACCTGTTTCCCTCACATGTGAAAAGCTTGTCAAGGCTGCAAAAGACAGTTCACCTGATTCTGAATTATGCCATTCTCTGACTGACATTGCTCAGCACATATATCATTTGGAAAAGATTAAAATTTTTGACAAAAATGATTTCATGTATAGAAACAACAGACCTGAAATGGTTAATCGAGACATAAAATAGATGCGCTGTTTCTGTTGATTTGAGAAATGAACAGCAAATGTAGTTTGATGTTGTTTGATTCTCTTCCACATGTTTCATTGTCCAAAAAGAACAATGACCATAGGGAAGACATTGGTTTATTTGTAAAAATATGTATTTTTCATGTGAATTGGGTGCAGACAGCAGAGGAAAAGGTTGAATACAATCCAACACTGTCTGCATACCAAATGTGTTTGCACGGGCCTGCTGTAAAAGCTGTACGTACAGTCTGTGTGATTGATGACATAATGACAACATTTCTCGCAGCAGAGGAAGTAGACTCACCCAGTGCTCAAAGAATTCCCTAAAACACTTTGGGCTTTATCTAAATTTGACTTGGCTGGTTAAAAATTGCGAACCAGTTCAAGTCACTCCAAAGTCTGATTACAGACTCTGTGAACACAGTTTTTGAATCATTGAGAGCAGCTGGGGTAATTGTGCTCTGTGAAAATTCTCCTGTGCATACACCTTTTTTCCCTGTTAAAAAGATAAAGAAACATACAAACAAGACACTGTAAAACTTTAAGAACTTTTGGCTGCTGAGGGTCATAAGCCAGTTTGTCAAAACTGCAGTTTGTAAAAAGGGAGGTGACATTTTTAGGTCATCACCACTAAAAATGGCAAATCTTCATCTGAGAAACTAAAAGGGCAATTCAAAAGATTCTAAAGCTTATCATGAAAAAGCAACTAATGTCATTTTTGGGCTTGTGTTCGTATTGTCGAACGTTCATTCCAAATTATGTTATCAAAGAATCGCCCCTGAGCACTTTGGCTCATGGGAAGGGCTTGCAACCCCGTGACAAACTGACCTGGATTCCAGAAGCAGAGAAAGCATTTAAGAATACATTATTGCTACAAACATCACCAACACTGGGGCTCCCAGACCCAGAGCGAAATTTTGTACAAACTGTTGATGAGAGAATGGATTTCCGACTTCTGTTCTGTTACAGGATCATGGGGGAGACCTGTGGACTATTTTTTGAATAAGCTTGATCCGGTAGCGGCAGGCATGCCAAAAATGCCTGAGAGCTGTTTCATCTTCAGAAAAAGCTATTTTAGCTTCAAGAGAAATTGTGGGGTACTCTGATGTGACTTTGCTCATGCCACGCACTGTCTCTGTGATCCTGTTGGAACAGAAAAAATCCCATTTGTCATCGGCCAGGTGGCTCAGGTACAATGCAATTCTATTAGAAATGCCAAACATCACAATTAAAAGATGCACAGTGTTAAATCCAGCTACACTGCTCCCTACAAAGCAGGATGGGGAAGAACACTATTGTGTTGCCACACTTGAACAGGTCGGTACACCAAGACCAGATTTAAAAGAAAAACCCTTAGAAAATGCTGACTTAATTCTATTAATTGATGGTTCAGCATCTAGAGACCCAAACAATTGGCAAAAACAGAGCAAGTTAAGCTGTAACCACTGCATATGCAACAAAAACATCTGGAGCGCTCCACGCGCATTGCTCTGCGCAAGCGGCTGAATTGGTAGCATTGATGGAAGTTTGCAAAATTGCTGATGGACAAACAGTTACCATTTTTAAAAAATTCTTGTCATGATTTTGGGGCATTGTGGAAACACAGGAAATTTCTAAAGTCTAATGGTAAGCCTGATTTTAACCATGATAAAATGGGAGCATTGTTTGAAGCAATTTTGCTACCAAACAGCACACCGAATTCCAAATCAGGGATTTGATAATATATTGTACGAGTGATAATAGCACAGCTTTTGCAAATGAAAATATCAGTAAGGTGTGACATTAAAGAACAAATTAATGAAGTGCTGTGAGCAGACAGGACTGTCTTGGGTAAAAGCACTCCCCATTGTGTTAATGCATATGGGAATGACAAAAAGAACAGTAACTGGAGTCCATTTGAAATTTTGTTTGACAGGCCAACTTCCAATGGAGTTGGACCAGAACCACAACCACTGTCCTCTACAGCCTTGTGTGAAGATGACATGCTAAAGTGTAGTAGAAAGTTGTCTCTTGTTTTCTCTCAGATATCTTAGCAGGTCAAGGATGCTCTGCCCAAGCCAGCGGAATGAGTCTTGCATGATATCAGGTCTTGCTGATAACACACACAACTGAGGTGAAAGTGGTAGAGAGAGCTACGTGGGTACATGCAAGTTACTGCAGGAAGGTTCGAGCGCCACCAGAGGGCAACCACAACATTCTTTTGCATAGACTTGAACACTTTGTTGGCATTAATGGAAGTGCATTAGCATGGTTTATATCGTACTTATATGACCGCCATCAGTTCGTAGCAGTGAATGAAGATGTATCATATCAATCACAAGTGCAGTATGGAGTACCTCAAGGCTCAGTACTAGGGCCGCTACTCTTCACGCTTTATATGTTACCCTTGGGAGATATCATCAGGAAACCTGTTAGCTTTCACTGTTATGCTGATGATACTCAGCTCTATATTCCTTCGCGGCCCTGTGAAACACACCAATTTGAAAACTAATGGAATGCATTGTCGATATAAAAAACTGGATGACGAGTAATTTCTTACTGCTAAATTCTGAAAAAAAACAGAGGTGTTAACTATAGGACCTAAAAACTGCTTGTAATAACCTAGAACACTGTCTAAGACTTGATGGTTGCTCTGTCAATTCTTCGTCATCAGTAAGGAACCTAGGTATGCTATTTGATAGCAATCTTTCCTTAGAAAGCCACGTTTCTAGCATTTGTAAAACTGCATTTTTCCATCTCAAAAATATATCTAAATTACGGCCTATGCTCTCAATGTCAAATGCAGAAATGTTTATCCATGCATTTATGACCTCAAGGATGGATTATTGTAATGCTTTATTGGGTGGTTGTTCTGCACGCTTAGTAAACAAACTACAGCTAGTCCAAAATGCAGCAGCAAGAGTTCTTACTAGAACCAGGAAGTATGACCATATTAGCCCGGTCCTGTCAACACTGCACTGGCTCCCTATCAAACATCGTATAGATTTTAAAATATTGCTTATTACTTATAAAGCCCTGAATGGTTTAGCACCTCAGTATTTGAATTAGCTCCTTTTACATTATAATCCTCTATGTCCGCTACGTTCTCAAAACTCAGGCAATTTGATAATACCTAGAATATCAAAATCAACTGCGGACGGCAGATCCTTTTCCTATTTGGTGCCTAAACTCTGGAATAACCTACCTAACATTGTTCGGGAGGCAGACACACTCTTGCAGTTTAAATCTAGATTAAAGAACCATCTCTTTAACCTGGCTTACACATAACATACTAATATGCTTTTAATATCCAAATCCGTTAAAGGATTTTTTTAGGCTGCATTAATTAGGTAAACCGAAACCGGGAACCATATGTACTTGCTACATCATTAGAAGAATGGCATCTACGCTAATATTTGTCTGTTTCTCTCTTATTCCGAGGTCACCGTAGTCACCAGATCCAGTCTGTATCCAGATCAGAGGGTCACTGCAGTCGACCGGATCCAGTACGTATCCAGACCAGATGGTGGAACAGTACCTAGAAAGGACCTCTACTGCCCTGAAAGACAGCCGAGAAATACAGAATGTATTTTGTTTAAAGCGCTATATAAATAAAGGTGACTTGACTGCCAATGATGCCAATGATGATTGGGAATGGAATTGGTTTAAGGGTTTATGGCAAAAATAAGATACATTGGGTTAATTGACATCTCAGCACTGGCCAAGCGGAGCTCGTGGAGCACAGGACCGTTTTACTCGATCACCTCGAGAGACTCGGTCTCAGTGTCAACTGGGCGAAGAGTTCGCTGAACCCCAGTCAGACGATACTGTTTTTGGGTGTAGCTCTGGACTCTCGTTCCATGACGGCGCGGCTGTCACCACAGCGCACGTTGAGCATGCAGCGCGCGGCGAGTTCTCTCCGCTGCGGCGTGACTGTTTTGCTCAGAGAATGTCAGAGGATGCTGGGTCTCATGGCCTCAGCATCTCCGGTTCTGCAGCTGGGCCTGCCCCGCATGCGCCCCCTGCAGTTCTGGCTGAAAGCGCGGGTACCGCTCGGAGCGTGGGTATCTGGTCGACTGCGTCTCAAGGTCAATCAAGGCTGCGTTACAGCCCTGAAACCCTGGACAGCAAACGACTGGTACCATTTAGGTGTAAGCCTGGGGACTTCCTCGAAAGTGAAGATGGTGTCGACGGACGCCTCCACTTCGGGATGGGGAGCGCTGCTCGAGGGCAGACCGTTCTTTGGCCTGTGGTCAGAACGGGAAAAGCTTCAACATATCAACTGTCTGGAAATGCTGGCAGTGGAGAACGCGCTGACGCGCTTTTGTCCCCGAATCAAGGGCCACCACGTCTTAGTCCGTTCGGACAACATGTCTGTGGTGTCCTACATAAATCGCCAGGGCGGTCTCGGGTCCCGAAACCTGTACAGGCTGACGGAACGCCTCCTGGTTTGGGCTCAGTGCAACTTGCGCTCGCTGAGGGCAGTTCATGTGCCTGGGCTACAGAATCTGGCTCCAGACAGGCTGTCCAGAAACAACATTCCCACGGGCGAATGGTCTCTACACCCGCAAACAGTCCGGCTGTTGTGGGAGAGATTTGGCAGGGCGGAGGTGGACCTCTTCGCGTCCCACGAAAACGCTCACTGCCCCGCGTTCTTTTCCAAGAACGAAAGCGCGCTGTCACGGAGATGGCCGTGCTGGCCGCTTTATGCTTTCCCTCCCGTGAAAGAAACGAGATGTTCAATACTGCTTGTAGCACCTTTTTGGAAGAACCAACCATGGTTCCCAGATTTGATGCGGTTAGCAGACATCGCCCCGTGGCCAGTGCCGTGGAGGAGGGACCTCCTCTCGCAGGCCAGGGGCTCGATTTGGCACCCTCAACCGGAGTTGTGGTCCCTCCATGTGTGGGCGCTCAACGGTTACCCACTGATCTCTCAGTGGGAGTGCTAAATACCATCACTCAGGCTAGGGCTCCGTTGACGCGACGACTGTATGCCTCGAAGTGGTCGGTGTTCTCCAGCTGGTGTACAGCTCGGGGATGTTCACCCCTTAGTTGTGAGGTGACGGAGGTTCTCTCCTTCCTGCAAGAGCTGTTGGATAAGGGCAGAGCCCCATCCACGCTCAAAGTTTATGTGGCGGCCATCGCAGCGTTTTCTGAAACAGCGCTCGGTCAGTCAATAGGAAGGAACGATTTGGTCATCCGCTTCCTTAGAGGAGCTAGGAGGCTGAATCCTCCCAGACCTCCGTCAGTCCCTATATGGGACCTCGCAACGGTTTTGGAGGCCATGAAGGGTCCCCCTTTTGAGCCTATCCAATCGATTAGCCTCCAGCATCTGTCATTCAAGACGGTATTCTTGTTGGCTCTCGCTTCAGTGAACCGTGTGGGTGACCTGCACGTGCTCTCGGTGAGCCAGTCGTGTTTGGAGTTTCAAACCTAGGCACGGTTATGTGCCAAAGTCCCTCAACACGCCGTTTCGGGCTCAGGTTATTGCCCTGTCTGCCCTGTCGGTGTCAGGAAAGGATGGAGACTCGAGTCTTCTTTGCCCTGTTAGGGTTTTAAGAGCTTATGTGTCTCGCTCCGCTGTCTTTCGACAGACTGAGCAGCTGTTTGTCTTGTTCAGTGGACGTTCCAAGGGAATGGCTGTTTCGAGACAGACTCTATCCAGATGGATAGTTGACGCCATAGAGTTAGCTTACGCTTCCAAGGGCCTTCAGTGCCCACTGGGCATCAGAGCACACTCCACAAGAGGCGTCGCCTCGTCGTGGGCGTGGTCTACTGGGATCTCCTTGCAGGATATATGTATGGCAGCAGGTTGGGCTTCGCCGTCTACATTTATCAGGTTTTATAAGGAGGTCTCTTCTAGAGAGAACCGAGGTTACGTTAGTAACCGAGTACGTTTTGTATTGTTTGTAATGTGATCGACGTTTGCGTAAGTACTAGATGTGTTGGGGAAATAACACATAACATTTTAATTACATTTTGCTAAAATGAATGAAATGACTCAAAAAAAGATTCGTTCATTTTGCTGAACGAGACTCAAAAGTCCAAGTCTGTAAAATAATCTGAACTTCCCATCACTAATATAGATGGCATCAGTAGTACTTATACTGCACTTTGTGTCAAGATGATTTACGACTTTGACCTTTTGACAGGTTGAACTTCCGGTAACCTTATGATGGATGGGTTGAACTTTCCGAATGAGTTCATGGCTTAACCTATGGACCCCTTCCCACGCATCGATCATGTGGTTTTGACAGAAGCTTTTACCCTATTGACCTAGTTAGTTCTAAATCATAGTTTTTGACGGGTAGTTTTGCGGTATATGAACCCTCCCATGCATCGATCATGTGGTTTTGACAGATGTTTTTTGCCGGTTGTTTGAACTTTGTCCCAGTTGGGTTGTTTGAACTTTGTCCCAGTTAGGTTGTTTGAACTTTGTCCCGGTTATATGGGTTATGTGTGTGCGTGTGTGGTTATATGGCTTGTGTCACAGGCCTGCGCCCTCCTGAGCAGTATATAAATGGGATCGGTTATTTCATATATGTGACATTCAGTATAATTTATATAATCTAAAACAATTAAAGGTTGAAAAAACATTTTAGTTATTTCACATTTATATATAAAACATCCTATAATTTATATAATCTAAAACAATTAAAGGTTGAAAAAACATTTCAGTTATTTCACATTTATATATAAAACATCTTATAATTTATATAATCTAAAACAATTAAAGGTTGAAAAAAGATTTCAGTTATTTTACATATATATATAAAACATTCTATAATTTATATAATCTAAAACAATTAAAGGTTGAAAAAAACATTTCAGTTATTTCACATTTATATATAAAACATCCTATAATTTATATAATCTAAAACAATTAAAGGTTGAAAAAACATTTCAGTTATTTCACATTTATATATAAAACATTCTATAATTTATATAATCTAAAACAATTAAAGGTTGAAAAAAACATTTCAGTTATTTCACATTTATATATAAAACATCCTATCCTTTATATAATATATATAAATTATCATGCTAAAGTTGAAAACACACCGTTCTTTATATTCTACCCTTTATATAATATACATAATCTAAAGCAATTTAACTAAGGTTGAAAAACATTCTGTTCTTTTAAAAGGTTGTAAATGAAACGGTTAGTTTAGACAGAAGCTTCAGCTTGTGAAACGGGGCTCGCAGCTCCGTCTGTCGGACTCTCTCTGAATGAGCTTACCCGTCTCAAAAACACAATTCTCACTGTCTGACATACCCACCCCTCCTTTTTTCATGCCTCAGTACAGCAGAGCTAAAGTTGAAAAACATGCCATTCTTTGTATTCTATCCTTTATATAATATACATAATCTAAAGCAATTTAACTAAGGTTGAAAAACATTCTGTTCTTTAAAAGGTTATAAATGAAACGGTTATACTTGTAAAAAATATACTGAAACCGACTGTTTCAGATAAACAAAATCCATTCTACATTTTTTTGAGAGCAGAAAGGAGTTGTTTTCACCTTTTCTGAGCCTGCACTGCTCCCTGTGTCTGTGTTTGAATGCCACAGTTCGCACTCGTCTGAATTTACTACAAAATCATAATATCTTTAAAGACGTTGTTAATTAAAACTATTGTATCTCATGCAGGAGTAGCATGTTTTTGACAGTTTTCTGACGGTTCCATCTATGAATTACGGTTGGTCCGCGGCTAGCATCTCTTGTGCCCTCAAATTTATTGTGACACGCGTGACCCTGCTCAGCTTTCCACGTATTGAACAGATCCATTCATACAAGGATGACACCTAGCGGTCACTCAACACCGATTTCTTTCACACGGTCGCCTTTATAAATGCAATTTGACACGTTCAAACCATCACTTGAACCAAAAAACTTTCTCGGGCGAGTCTCCAAGACAATTGCATCCCACAAAAACTTTCCGGACGACTCTCCAACACAATGGATAAAAGTGAGCATTTTATCATATCATGTTATCTGATGGTAGTGATTTCTAAATACTATTAATTGATCAAACTATGTTATGCTATTTTTTTACAGTCTATGATGTTATGGTGTCTTTAAACCATATTACTGTAATAAAACATGCATCTGTATTTTATCTGCTGTTTTATTTCATCTGCTGATAGACATATTCATAAACGTATGATATGCTGTTTTATTGTATCCGCTGATAGAGATATTTTAACACTATATTAATTGATCAAATTATGTTTAGCTATTTTTTACAGTCTGATGTTATGGTGTCTTTAAACCATATTACATTTCATTCCTGTAATAAAACATGCATCGGTATTTTATCTGCTGATAGAGATATTTTAACACTATATTCATAAAGTATGTTTTATTTGACTTAATATCGACGCATCTATTGTCCCAATCATCGCCAGACTGTTTTGTATGAAAAACACTTTTATTTTGAAAAGACGGTGACATCCTGTTGAAAATACTTTTATTTTGAAAAGACCATGACATCCTGTTGACATGTGCTTAGCTTCCCAGTGCTACAATTCAGTTTGCTATGTATAGGATTTCAGAAAAACAATTCTGGGTCCGTTAAATCGACATTTTCCCACCGCGTTATCCATTTGTCATCTATGAACACGACACCGTGCGCGGGCTGTAAGCGCTCCCGGTTAGGAATGCACAGATTGTAGCTTAGCACCATTTTCCCGGTTGCTAGCTGCTCTTAGTGAAACGGCTTCCTCTGGTGAAATGACTCCCTCTGGTGAGACTGGGGTGAAACGACACACTGTTATAGTGAAAATTGCGCTATCTGCTGGCGGTTTAATGTTGTGACATCATGGTTTCTTTGTCACAGTCTGTCTCTCTGTGTGTGTGTGTGTGTGTGTGTGTGTGTGATGTCAGGTGCATGTAAGAGGCTTTTCCTTAATCCAGGTGTTTGTGTGTGTGTGTGTGATCCATTAAACAAGCATATAAAAACCCTCTCCATGTGTTTTAAATCATAACAGGGTTTTCAGGTTATTTTAACAGGTTATTTTTTTATCTCAGGTTCAAATATTGAGCAGCAACCCTTTGACGCTATTAATACATGTAAGTACTCATTAACTATTCTTTTTATATATTAAAACGAACGTATTTTAATTTTGTCTTTTTATAAATGTAAATCTTTTTATTTAATTTAAATCTTTTTTATTTACTTTTTTATTTTTATTTTTTATTTATTTATTTATTTATTTATTTATTTATTAATTCACAGTAGCCACGATTGATCCCTATATCATTCTGACTACGATACATGGCTGTAAGAGCGGCGATTCTTGTGAAAGATCAGCAAACCATACGGTTGGATAAAATACATGTTGCAACAGCTTCATCAATGTAATTATCCCTAAAATCGAAATTGCATAAGACCTGGACCATCGTGGATTAAAACAGTCGATCCAGATTCAAAGCTATCCTCAATTTATTCAGTTTACGTCTTGGAACAGATTCTGAAAACGATGTCTGACGCTACACAAAAGCTGATGGAGCGTGACTGGAGTTCTGACGCCGGTGAGCAAGTGGAGTGCGGCTGTGCCGAAGGAAAGATGTGTCCTGTAAAAGCCAACATAGACTCTACGTTTAAACAATGTTACAGAGAGCAAATGATTGATCTGATGCGTAAAATCATAGACGATGCGTCCGATCCAAATCATGATTGTACGGTGGATTCCAAGCGCGTAACAAATCTCAAGAAAGAAATGGACATTGTAAGACGCCTGAAAAATAATCCGTGGCCCGATTTGACGAGCTTGTATACGACCAGCAAAGCACCTATTTGTGTAACGACCAGAAAAATTCTGTATGTGACGGCTGAATGTAGCGACGAGATGTACATTAACGAGATTGTCTGTCTTTGTACGTGCATAACGGATTTGTGTGTGATGTTAGTCACTAAACATTATGGTTTCGCGATACATTAAATTATTGAAACCGTTGTCAATTTCAAACTAGAACGTGACATGAGGGCCTGCCGAGATTTTCTTTTCTGGCTAGATAACTTGTGATGTCATCACTATTGTTTGTAGCGGCAATTTGATCCTATTTATCCCTACTTCAATGTAAGAATGTAAATTGAACAATATATGGTTGAAATAGAAAATGTTGAATCCCTTCACTGGATATTCTTTCTCAGAGTTCATTTTTTTATTTTAATGATTTAGCATACGTTTTTTTTATCCAAAGTGACCTACAACGAGTAGCAGAACAGAAGCATAAAAGTCGTGGATACTCTAACGGGGGTCGAATGGACGGAACTAGACGTAAGAGAAATATTAAGAAACAAACTTGTATCTGATATAAACTAGGATAGTATAATAATATAACGCAAAAGATAAAATATTTTATGAAATCAAGCAAATTCAGAGATATTGCGGCGTATGAACAAAGAGGTTGACGGCAAAACTAGGAAACAATCCGCGAGGCCTAGGAATTACACTTAGTTGGTGAAAATAAGATAAGAATGTGAAAGTCCATTTAAACAAATTTAAGAAGAAAGAATGAGCAAAGTCCTGGAAGCATACGATTGTACTTGTTTCTTAGTGTAATGCGATGAGAAAGTTTGTGGTTTACAGTTCACTACGGCGTGATGAGATCTAGTGTCCATTAAACACAGTGAAGTCAAGAAATCTCGCAATTTTAGGGCGAAAGAGTTAGAACAAACATTTCTCAATGGGGTTGTTGGGCTATATTGTTCTCATGGTCATTATAAACTTTTGTATGTTTATTTTCATTGCAACATATTAATGAACACTGTTACAGATTTTGTCTTAGTAACGTGCAATACAATAGTTTGTTAAAAGATAACGCTATGGGCTGTTTGAGTAACACCGTCCTCTCCGATGCTTGAAGTTTTCACCGCTTACTGGCACCCCGCTAACCTAAACCTGTAACTCTATCATAATTATTTAAAATAACTATAAACTTCATGCATGACACCTATGTAGCTGACAGTGTTGGGGAAAGTTACTTTTAAAAGTAATGCATTACAATATTTAGTTACTCCCCAAAAAAGTAACTAATTGCGTTACTTAGTTACTTTTTATGGAAAGTAATGTTACGTTACTTTTGCGTTACTTTTCAGTTACTTTTTCTTACCTGGCTGAGGCTTGATCTCTCTCAGGTCTTACAGGTGTTTTTTTTTTGACTGAGAAGTTATTGTACTAGTGTTTAAAGCCGTAATATATTCAACAACAGCCTATACAAGTCAAGCACCTTCATTTTCTTTTAAAAACACATAGGCTATATATTGAATAATAATATAGAATAATATTATATTCGGAGAACTTCCTGATCCCATAGCTATGCATGCTATATAAAAGATCAATAAACATTACAGATTATGGAAAGTAATGTGTTTTTTACTTTTGTACTTATTGTGTGGGTAAACTATATAAAGTGAATTCACTATCCATTGTAATAATAAGGAGTGTAATACTTGTTGCCATTATGAAATAAGTTATATCAGGGTAAAAGACATATCTTAAACATTTAAAATGTTTTATTAACTTATTATAGGACAATAAGATGATACTTGAGAACAAACATCACCACCAATTAAACAGATCTGTCACTGTCAGCTTTCTATTGTGTCCTCAAAACAAAATTATTTTATGCAAAAAAAAGTCCAGATCACTTCTGCAATACAATGCAAAAATGTATTGTCAATGTAATGTTAGAGCATTATCTTAATAAGAGTTCACTACTTCATCTGGGTTTTATTTTCAAAGTAACGATTGTAGCGCAGCTGGAGTAGTTTCTCAAAACGCTGGTCTGTGAGACGGTTTCATTAACTTATTAGAGAACAATAAGATGATACTAATGAACAAACAACATCACCAATTAAACAGATCTGTCAGCTTTCTATTAAGTGTCCTCAAAACAAAATTATTTTATGCAAAAAAAAAAGTCCAGATCACTTCTACAATACAATACAAAAAATGTATTGTCAATGTAATGTTAGAGTATTATCTTAATAAGAGTTCACTGCTTCATCTGGGTTTTATTTTCAAAGTAACGATTGTAGCGCAGCAGGAGTAGTTTCTCAAAACGCTGGTCTGTGAGACGGTTCCTTTTTGGGGTGAGGATGAGACTTCTAATACTAAACAGCCTCTCAACTGGTGCACTGGAAGGTGTTGCTGTGTTGGCTTTTAAGAATTTCTTCAAAATCCTGGGGAAATCATGTAAATTTTCCATATTTGCTGATTTCAGGGATTCACATATCTCCACGTCCACAGTAATTGCTTGGTCGTCATGTTGATTCTCCTCTTCAGGAAATGCAAAGAAGTCATTTTCATGGTCTCTGCTTTCAGGAGACTGCAGTGGCTCTTTCTGTGGTATCTCAATAGTGAGAGCACGACACTGTGCTGCCAGAATCATCTTGATGTTGTCTTTTCTTGTTTCATCCCTCAGCCACTGCAGCTTGAATTTTGGCAGGGTTACCGCAGCAATCAAAGCTTCATCGCTGTCAAGGATGGAGCTAAACCGTGTCTTGATAGCCTGCAAGAGAATTTTAGATAGGTTACACAGTTAATACACTAATAGACATGAATTCATACCAGAATAATACAATTTATGTCAGGAAAAAATAGAGTTAAAAGTAGAATTAAACTTAACAACACGCAAACATATTGACTTGAAAGCACTGACACACACTATTCTATGAGAACTGAACTGAGCTGAATGATGACATCACTGTTTTTTCCAGAACTGCTTTATAGCTACAGTATATTGAACTCAGTTCATAGTTGATGAACTACACTATTATACTGAACCAAACAAAATAAACACTGAACTGATTTGAACTGTCTAATGACTGTTTACTATTTTCTTTTTAGAGCTGCTTTGCAGCTAAATTGATTTCTGTTTGCATTATTGAATCATTATTTTCCTGTTATCCCTGTGAATCTGCTTTGAATCTATATTGTATAAAGTGCTATACAAATAAAAGTGACTTGACATCAAATAAAACTACAATAAATAATAATAATAATAATAATAATAATAAGACCATATTGAACAGAATTACCTGAACTATGAGGTCTGGGAGGTCAGCCTATGACCTATGAGGTCAGGGCTTCGCGCCCTTCTTGCCACTTCCCGCCGAAACGGGTGTTGCCCAACCTATAAAAGGAGCTCGAAAAGGCTGACTCACCTGATTTTTCATCTCTTCAGCGAAGCTCACGCATCGCTGGATCACGGAGAAAGCAAGCGCCGTCTGAGAAAGCACATCAGCAGGACGAGCCATTCTGAAGCTGCTGGCATCGCCGCCTTCCACTGCCGTTCCTGCTGCGCTATCCGGCGCCTATATCCTTTCCATTCTGTTATATCCAAGCTGTTCTTTATGTGTGTGTGTGTGTGTTCGCCCTGCGACACACACTCGTTAAAGAGCTTGCGTCTTTTTTAAGATGCCTTCCTGCGGCTCGTCAGAGCCCCACTCAGCTAAGGGGGGACCGGTACGTCATCTGTGTCTCCTGCCTGGGTGAAGATCATGCAGCGCTTGCGCTCGCTGACGGCGGATCCCCCCACTGCGAGCTGTTGCCATGGTGACTCTGAGGACTCGCCTGGCCTTTTTCTCTGAGCCTGCATTCTCCGCTGCGCTGAGGCGCCGTAAAAGCATCGCTTCCAGCGGATTCCGGAACCGCCTTCAGCTCAACCGAGCTCGCCGGTTCGCCCTGCTTCACCGGCCCCCCCTGCATCGCTTCCCGGTGGGCAGCGCCCGCTGTTTGCCGGCGCGTCGTCCAAGGAAGTCGATCTCAGGGCCGCGTCGGGGGAAGAGGACACGCGCTCTCTGCTAGCTTCACAATTACTATGTCACACGCGTCATGTGGTTTCTGTAAAAAACAAAACCCGTGCACACTCGTCCGGCCACGGCCGATGGTGCTATAAATGCAGTGACTATGCCCACTCCTCAGTGCCCATCTCCACATGTAAGCACAGCCCTGCACACAGGGCTCGCGCACATAAGATCGACACAGATCGGTCGAGCGCGCCGCATAGTAAACGTGCACTATGTCACATACGGCGCGTGGCTTCTGTAAAAACAAGGCCCGTGCACGTACGCTCTGCACAGGCAGACAGCGAGTTGAAAGTGGTAAATGTGCACATATGCAGCCCACAGTTACTCGCAGACATATCGAGTCCCACGGGACCTGCTCAGCCTTCCCCCAGTCGGTTAAGCGCCGGGACGGGGTCGAGGAGGAGCGATCTGTCCGCTGTGATCAGCGCGCTCCCTGCCTCAAATGAGCAGCACACCCGAGCCAACACAGTCAACAGAGCGCGCTTCGCATCCAGCCCTTAGCCATTCATGCAGATGCATGGTCAGCGCTTCCAGGGGTTTCGGATTGGGTGCTAGGCATTATAAAGAGAGGCTACTCGCTACAGTTTTTTTCGACGCTCTCCGCGCTTTTCAGCGCACGTCGAAACTACGGTCAAAACAGAAGTAGCACACATACTTCGGGCCGAAATATCAAAACTGTTGAGCAAAGGGGCTGTAGAGCCTGTGTCTCAAGTTCAAAGTGAGGGGGGGGGGGGGCTGTACAGCAGATACTTTCTGGTGCCCAAGAGAGACGGGGGTCTCAGGCCCATACTGGATCTAAGACAGCTGAACAAGGCATTGATGAAACGCAGTTTCAAAATGCTTACGACCAGGAAACTCCTCGCGCAGGTTCGCAGAGGGGACTGGTTCATGTCAATAGATCTGAGGGACGCGTATTTTCAAATACAGATAGCGTCAAACCACAGGCGATATTTGAGATTCGCCTTCGAGGGCCAGGCATACCAGTTTACAGTCCTCTGTGGCTCCTCGTACGTTTACGAGGTGCATGGATGCAGCGCTCGCTCCTCTCAGACTCAGAGGCATACGAGTGCTGAATTATTTGGACTACTGGCTGGTTCTGGCCCGATCACGAGCGGAGCTCGTGGAATACAGGGCCGTTTTACTCGATCACCTCGAGAAGCTCGGCCTCAGTGTCAATTGGGCGAAAAGTTCGCTGAACCCCAGTCAGACGATCCTGTTTCTGGGTATAGTTCTGAACTCGTGTTCCATGACGGCGCGGCTGTAACCACAGCGCGCGATGGGCATTCAGCGCGTAGCGAGTTCTTTCCGCTGCGGCGCGACCGTGTCCCTCAAACACTGTCAAAAGATGCTGGGTCTCATGGCCTCAGCATCTCCGGTTCTGCGGCTGGGCCTGCTCCGCATGTGCCCCCTGCAGTTCTGGCTGAAGGCTCGGGTGCCGCGCAGAGCGTGGGCGTCTGGCCGGCTGCATTTCAAGGTCGATCAGAGCTGTGTTGCGGCTCTAGCACCTTGGACAGCGAACGGCTGGTACCGATCAGGTGTAAGCCTGGGGACTTCCCCGAGTGTGAAAATGGTGTCGACGGACGCCTCCACTTCGGGATGGGGAGCGCTGCTCGAAGGCAGACCGTCCTTTGGCCTATGGTCAGAAAAGGAAAAGCTCCATCATATCAACTGCCTGGAAATGCTGGCAGTGGAGAACGCGCTGACGCGCTTTTGTCCCCATATCAAGGATCACCACGTCGTAGTCCGTGCAGACAACATGTCCGTGGTGTCCTACATATATCACCAGGGCGGTCTCGGGTCCCGAAACCTGTGCAGGCTGACGGAACGCCTCCTGGTTTGGGCTCAGCGCAACGTGCGCTCGATGAGAGCAGTGCATGTGCCTGGACTGCAGAATCTGGGTCCAGACAGGCTGTCCAGAGGCAATGTTCCTATGGGCGAATGGTCTCTACACCCGCAAACAGTCCGGCTGTTGTGGGAGAGATTTGGCATGGCGGAGGTGGACCTCTTTGCGTCCCACGAAAACGCTCACTGCCCCGCGTTCTTTTCCAAGAACAAAAGCGCGCTGTCACGGAGATGGCCGTTCTTTAGTTCGGTCTCCATTTCCATATATGCATTATCCAAAAAGCTTGCAAAGGTTTTACGATCGGGCAGCACGCCTCCCAGCCTTTTCCCAGTCACAGAGATTTTGCTGATGATATTTCTAAATGTGGGCGCCTCCACAGTGGACAGCGGCTGCATCTCCTCAACAATAAAAGCAGCAACCAATTTGTTGAGTTCAGTGGAACTAATTGTTTTACCTGGTGATGATGAACTGAAATCAAGCTTTTGTTGTTTAGTTTGAGGTGGGGTGGAGGTATCATTCGGGGCTCTCTCTTCCAATTCTGTAGTGCTGTGCTTTGCATGCAGATGTTTTTTTACATTTGAGGTGGTGAAGTTGCAGTTGACAAGAGCTTTTCACCAACACATAATTTACACTTAACGATTATTCCCTTCTCCTTTTCTTCGATGATTTCAAAATAATGAGAATACTTCCATCGCAGTAATGTAACGCTCTGGCCTGCCATCTCCGTTCCTGACTAGAGTTCGTTCCCGCGCAGGGCGCGCACGTATCAGTGTTCTATGTGAATACGTTCATTTTAATTCAGTACTTTTTTCTTCTTTTTTTATGCAAATTAATTAAACTGAAAAGTAACTCGCATTACATTTTTTTTTAAAGTAACTCAAATATTAATGTGTAAATTTATAAAGTAATGCATTACTTTACTCGTTACTCCAGAAAAGTAATATTATTATGTAACGCGTTACCCCCAACACTGGTAGCTGACTAAAACTAATATGTATGCTAAACAAACATTTGCAGTTGTGAAAAAATGAAGTGAATTAATAGATGCCAGAAACTGCTCACCTCATGTTTTCTTAAAGAAGAACAGGTTATTTAGACACGACAAAGCGCAGTTACAGTTGTAGTGCGGTTTCTGGATCAGACCTTAAGCACGATGAATGACTAAAACAGTCAAAATCATCCCGCCTCTCACTTAAATGAACAACTTATCAACAGAGGTTTATTTATTGAAGTACTGTTTAGAGATGCATACAATGAAAATACCACATCCATGACATCCACGACTTGTAATGTGTCATTTTATACGTAATAGTTGTAACAGAGACTCACTTTTCATGTTGAAGCCTAGTGTCTCGCCGGCAATCATTAATTCATGTAAACACACATTGCATGTTTAAAGACTGTACAAAGACAACCAAACAATAATGTATACAGTAGTAGAAAAAAGCTATTTACAGAGTTGCATTAAAACTTTCACAATAGTTTAGAAGAGTGGATTTCGGCATACTGATACCTATTTCTGATGGCTAGACATAGTTCCTCTATAAAAGAGTATATCTATAATCTTTTCAGGTGAATGTAGTGTAGTGTTATGGTTCTTAATCGCGATCACGTTACAACAAGATGACATAGTCCGTCTACCAAATCCGTCAAAAGTGTACAAACAGGAAAATGTACCGCTCGGTAGATGCTAATACTTATGACCGATGGGGTGTACACATAGACCTATGCTTTAATGTCAAGCGGGAATGTCGAATGAAACGAATACGACGAGTAAAATGTGACAATTTGGGTATATTCTTATAAAAGTAACGTTCTTTTTTTTTTTTTTTCTTACGCCACTAGATTTAGACCCATTGTTCAGATAGCTGATGACAATGTTCACATTTTACTCGTCGTATTCGTTTCATCAATCAACTTTAGCATGATAATTTATATTATATATATATTATATAAAGCCTAACAACCCCATTGAGAAATTTTTGTTCCAACTCTTTCGCCCTAAAATTGCGAGATTTCTTGACTTCACTGTGTTTTATGGACGCTAGATCTCATCACGCCGTAGTGAACTGTAAACCACAAACTTTCTCATCGCATTACACTAAGAAACAAGTACAATCGTATGCTTCCAGAACTTTGCTCATTCTTTCTGCTTAAATTTGTTTAAACGGACTTTCACATTCTTATCTTATTTTCATCAAAGTGTAATTCCTAGGCCTCGTGGATTGTTTCCTAGTTTTGCCGTCAACCTCTTTGTTCATACGCCGAAATATCTCTGTGAATTTGCTTGATTTCATAAAATATTTTATCTTTTACGTTATATTATTATACTATCCTAGTTTATATCAAATACAAGTTTGTTTCTTAATATTTCTCTTACGTCTACTCCCGTCCATTCTACCCCCGTTAGAGTATCCACGACTTTTATGCTTCTGTTCTGCTACTCGTTGTAGGTCACTTTGGATAAAGACGTATGCTAAATCATTAAAATCAAAAAAATGAACTCTGAGAAAGAATATCCAGTGAAGGGATTCAAAAATTTTTATTTCAACAATATATTGTTCAATTTACATTCTTACATTGAAGTAGGGATAAATATGATCAAATTGCCGCTACAAACAATAGTGATGACATCACAAGTTATCTAGCCAGAAAAGAAAATCTCGGCAGGCCCTCATGTCACGTTCTAGTATGAAATTGACAACGGTTTCAATAATTTCATGTATCGCGAAACCATAATGTTTAGTGACTAACATCACACACAAATCCGTTATGCACGTACACAGACAGACAATCTCGTTAATGTACATCTCGTCGCTACATTCAGCCGTCACATACAGAATTTTTCTGGTCGTTACACAAATAGGTGCCTTGCTGGTCATATACAAGCTCGTCAAATCGGGCCATGGATTATTTTTCAGGCGTCTTACAACGTCCATTTCTTTCTTGAGATTTGTTACGCACTTGGAATCCACCGTACAATCATGATTTGGATCGGACGCATCGTCTATGATTTTACGCATCAGATGAATCTTTTGCTCTCTGTAACATTGTTTAAACGTAGAGTCTATGTTGGCTTTTACAGGAGACATCTTTCCTTCGGCACAGCCGCACTCCACTTGCTCACCGGCGTCAGAACTCCAGTAACGCTCCATCAGCTTTTGTGTAGCGTCAGACATCGTTTTCAGAATTTGTTCCAAGACGTAAACTGAATCAATTGAGGATAGCTTTGAATCTAGATCGACTGTTTTAATCCACGATGGTCCAGGTCTTATGCAATTTCGATTTTAGGGATAATTACATTGATGAAACTGTTGCAACATGTATTTTATCCAACCGTATGGTTCGCTGATCTTTCACGAGAATGACCGCTCTTACAGCCATGTATCGTAGTCAGAATGATATAGGGATCAATCGTGGCCACTGTGAATTAAAAAAATAAATAAAAAAATAAATAAAAAATAAAAATAAAAAAGATTTAAATTTATAAAAAGACAAAATTAAAATATGTTCGTTTTAATTTATAAAAAGAATAGTTAATACGTACTTACATGTATTAATAGTGTCAAACGGTTGCTGCTCAATATTTGAACCTGAGATAAAAAAATAAAAAACCCTGTTATGATTTAAAACACATGGAGAGGGTTTTTATATGCTTGTTTAATGGATCACACACACACACACACACACACACAGAGACAGACTGTGACAAAGAAACCATGATGTCATAACATTAAACCGCCATCAGATGGCGCAATTTTCACTATAACAGTGTGTCGTTTCACCCCAGTCTCACCAGAGGGAGTCATTTCACCAGAGGAAGCCGTTTCACTAAGAGCAGCTAGCAACCGGGAAAATGGTGCTAAGCTACAATCTGTGCATTCCTAACCGGGAGCGCTTACAGCCCGCGCGCGGTGTCGTGTTCATAGATGACAAATGGATAACGCGGTGGAAAAACGTCGATTTAACGGACCCAGAATTGTTTTTCTGAAATCCTATACATAGCAAACTGAATTGTAGCACTGGGAAGCTAAGCACATGTCAACAAGATGTCGTGGTCTTTTCAAAATAAAAGTATTTTCAACAGGATGTCATCGTCTTTTCAAAATAAAAGTGTTTTTCATACAAAACAGTCTGGCGATGATTGGGACAATAGATCCGTCGATATTAAGTCAAATAAAACATACTTTATGAATATAGTGTTAAAATATCTCTATCAGCAGATAAAATACCAATGCATGTTTTATTACAGGAATGAAATGTAATATGGTTTAAAGACACCATAACATCATAGACTGTAAAAAATAGCATAACATAATTTGATCAATTAATATAGTGTTAAAATATCTCTATCAGCGGATAAAATAAAACAGTATATCATAAGTTTATGAATATCTCTATCAGCAGATGAAATAAAACAGCAGATAAAATACCGATGCATTTTTTATTACAGTAATATGGTTTAAAGACACCATAAAATCATAGAATGTAAAAAAATAGCATAACATAGTTTGATCAATTAATAGTATTTAGAAATCACTACCATCAGATAACATGATATGATAAAATGCTCACTTTTATCCATTGTGTTGGAGAGTCATCCGGAAAGTTTTTGTGGGATGCAATTGTCTTGGAGACTCGCCCGAGAAAGTTTTTTGGTTCAAGTGATGGTTTGAACGTGTCAAATTGCATTTATAAAGGCGACCGTGTGAATGAAATCAGTGTTGAGTGACCGCTAGGTGTCATCCTTGTTCTATGAATGGATCTGTTCAATACGTGGAAAGCTGAGCAGGATCACACGTGTCACCATAAATTCGAGGGCACAAGAGATGCTAGCCGCGGACCAACCGTAATTCATAGATGGAACCATCAGAAAACTGTCAAAAACATGCTACTCCTGCATGAGATACGATGGTTTTAATTAACAACGTCTTTAAAGATATTTAGATTTTGTAGTAAATTCAGATGAGAGCGAATTGTGGCGTTCAAACACAGACACAGGGAGCAGTGCAGGGTCAGAAAAGGTGAAAACAACTCCTTTCTGCTCTCAAAAAAATGTAGAATGGATTTTGTTTATCTGAAACAGTCGGTTTCAGTATATTTTTTATAACCGTTTCATTTATAACCTTTTAAAGAACATAATGTTTTTCAACCTTAGTTAAATTGCTTTAGATTATGTATATTATATAAAGGATATGTAGCCGAAATGACTCGAACCAGACAAATTAAAAAGTCGATCAGGGCTGTGTTTGAAACACGAGCCGAATTCCTCAGGAGTCATAAAACATTCTGTGCCACAAGTCCCAAGCAATATAACCAACCAATCAAAGCTTTCACAGAACAGCTTTCAACATTAACACCACTAGAACAATTATTGACAATTTCAATTCGGAGAAGAGATTTGTCAAATTTGTTGTTCGTAATTGAAATGCAACGCTGGACATCACATGTAAACCCATGAGAGTTAAAACACTTCCATTGACTTCCCCCCACCTAACAGAACCAGACTGAAATTCCTAAGGGGGAAGGGGCTTTGAACCTCCGGTCTCTCCACAGAAGTCTTTGTGAAGAGAATGGCAAATAAACTGTCTTTTGTACATATATATGGACCAGAATGAACTCAAAAAGACTTATAAATGAATCAGTCCATCGCTTAACTCCATATTCATTTATATGTAACCCACACATTTGACTATCATCTTATATTCACTTATTGTGTATGTTTTTATTAATAACTATGGGATAGCTTAAGGATACATAGTCATGTCTAGTATCTATGTAATTGAAACTGCTTGCTTTAAATAGGCCTGACAATCAAATATTTATCAAATGTATCATATTCGTGTTATAGGAATCATGTCCAAAATTATACCCTGCAAGAGCGGGAAAATTCGGACCACATGCTTGGTAAGATAAACACATGATTTATGATACCCCCGAGCCAAGACTATATCTGATTGGTCAAGACAACTTTTGAGGTGTGGCCAACAGGCCAGTTTAAATACCCAAAACACCATAAAACTATGCTTTTTAGTCTCTAGCTAGCTAGGCTTTTAGTCTGTAGCTATGCTTCTGCTATTAGTCATGTCTGCTTTTAGCTTTTAGCTTGGCTTCTTAGCTTTAGCTTTTAGCCATGCTGTTTGTCATCACTGTTCTTTGAGCGCGGTCCCAGCGTGCTTCAGCCTGCACGCTGGTTGCTACTTAGCCACGATGAGAAGAAACACCAGCTATAGTCTCATCAAACTTTACTTCTTTTCTTTTCCGTTTGAGAGTTTCGTGTTCTGAGTTAAGTTTTGTAACGTCGAGTTCAACTTCAGCCAGCTACACACAACTCTCTGCATCTTCAGCCAACACCCAACACACCACGGGCCTTCTCAAGATGTCACTTCAAGGACTACTGAACTTCCAGCCAATCAGCGACAACTTTACACAGGCAGTGTACCTTCAGACATTTGTGCTGGTGTATCTAATATAATTTTAACCTCATTGAGGAACTCAATGCGAGGGTTAATTAAGTGATTGATGGTTGTTCATGTTTATGCAATTTAACGTATTGCTGTAAACTTGGGATTCCACATTTCCATTCTCTTAAACTCATCTTTCCCTAACTTTCGATCTTCCTGCAACTTGTGTGAATGTGTGAGTGCGTGCGTTTATGTGTTGGATTAGTTTATATGTCTTAGATTTATCTAATAAAACCTTATTCATATTGAAAAGAGAAGTATCTTGTGTTTTGTGCTTACAAGTTAATGTCTTAAACTGCCGATCTTGTTACTGTGCTAATTGATAGTGTTTTCACTATACTTTGGATATTAATTTCCAGCGCAGATTTGATGTTAAACGGCTCGTTCACTGAATCGCAGGGCGTCTCAGTGATCAGCCGTGAAACAGTGATTCTGTTCAAATTCCCTTTAAAATCTTAAATGATTCCCTTTGAGCTAAATTTACCTGTTTCCTTTACAGATAGAATATAAAGAACGGCATGTTTTTCAACTTTAGCTCTACTGTACTGAGGCATGAAAAAGGAGGGGTGGGTATGTCAGACAGTGAGAACGCGTGCGTGCAGGCACGAGCGCGGGTCAACTGTGTTTTTGAGACAGGGGTAAGCTCATTCAGAGAGAGTCCGACAGATGGAGCTGCGAGCCCCGTTTCACAAGCTGAAGCTTCTGTCTAAAATAACCGTTTCATTTATAACCTTTTAAAAGAACAGAATGTTTTTCAACCTTAGTTAAATTGCTTTAGATTATGTATATTATATAAAGGATAGAATATAAAGAATGGTGTGTTTTCAACTTTAGCATGATAATTTATATTATATATATTATATAAAGGATAGGATGTTTTATATATAAATGTGAAATAACTGAAATGTTTTTTCAACCTTTAATTGTTTTAGATTATATAAATTATAGGATGTTTTATATATAAATGTGAAATAACTGAAATGTTTTTTTCAACCTTTAATTGTTTTAGATTATATAAATTATAAAATGTTTTATATATAAATGTGAAATAACTGAAATGTTTTTTCAACCTTTAATTGTTTTAGATTATATAAATTATAGGATGTTTTATATATAAATGTGAAATAACTGAAATGTTTTTTCAACCTTTAATTGTTTTAGATTATATAAATTATAGAATGTTTTATATATAAATGTGAAATAAGTGAAATGTTTTTTCAACCTTTAATTATTTTAGATTATATAAATTATAGGATGTTTTATATATAAATGTGAAATAACTGAAATGTTTTTTTCAACCTTTAATTGTTTTAGATTATATAAATTATAAAATGTTTTATATATAAATGTGAAATAACTGAAATGTTTTTTCAACCTTTAATTGTTTTAGATTATATAAATTATAGGATGTTTTATATATAAATGTGAAATAACTGAAATGTTTTTTCAACCTTTAATTGTTTTAGATTATATAAATTATAGGATGTTTTATATATAAATGTGAAATAACTAAAATGTTTTTTCAACCTTTAATTGTTTTAGTTTATATAAATTATACTGAATGTCACATATATGAAATAACCGATCCCATTTATATACTGCTCAGGCGGGCACAGGCCTGTGACACAAGCCATATAACCACACATGCACACACATAACCCATATAACTGGGACAAAGTTCAAACAATCTAACTGGGACAAAGTTCAAACAACCGGCAAAAAACATCTGTCAAAACCACATGATCGATGCATGGGAGGGTTCATATACCGCAAAACTACCCGTCAAAAACTATGATTTAGAACTAACTAGGTCAATAGGGTAAAAGCTTCTGTCAAAACCACATGATCGATGCGTGGGAAGGGGTCCATAGGTTAACCCTTGAACTCATTCGGAAAGTTCAACCCATCCATCATAAGGTCACCGGAAGTTCAACCTGTCAAAAGGTCAAAGGTCAAAGTCGTAAATCATCTTGGCACAAAGTGCAGTATAAGTACTACTGGCATTCACAGTGATAGCTGTGTTTACACAGTAACAGCATGCTGATTTGTGTTCAAACAGATGGTAATCATGCAGATACAGCCACATTCCCCATAAAACACACTCAACCATATATAAAAAATGTTGAAAAAGAAAAAAAAGAAAAAGAAATATAGCTGCAAGCAGCGATGGCAGGCTCAAGCCATCAGTGTAAATGCCACCCCGGTGACATCAGGTAAACTGTGCCCAGCGGGCACATGCATTTACAATAACCATCTGGCAGTCGGTTTTTAAGGGATACAGCAGTTAAAGGGTTAATCAGAACCATCTGGACTTTGAAATCACATACACAGAACAATATACAGGTCCTTCTCAAAAAATTTGAATATTGTGATAAAGTTCATTATTTTCCATAATGTAATGATAAAAATTAAACTTTCATATATTTTAGAGTCATTGCACACCAACTGAAATATTTCAGGTCTTTTATTGTTTTAATACTGATGATTTTGGCATACAGTTCATGAAAGCTCAAGTAGAAACATCCAGAGCCACCGTGCACAGGCGTGTGCAGGAAATGGGCTACAGGTGCCGCATTCCCCAGGTCAAGCCACTTTTGAACCAGAAACAGCGGCAGAAGCACCTGACCTGGGCTACAGAGAAGCAGCACTGGACTTTTGGACAAATTTTGCATGTCATTCGGAAATCAAGGTGCCAGAGTCTGGAGGAAGACTGGGGAGAAGGAAATGCCAAAATACCTGAAGTCCAGTGTCAAGTACCCACAGTCAGTGATGGTCTGGGGTGCCATGTCAGCTGCTGGTGTTGGTCCACTGTGTTTTATCAAGGGCAGGGTCAATGCAGCTAGCTATCAGGAGATTTTGGAGCACTTCATGCTTCCATCTGCTGAAAAGCTTTATGGAGATGAAGATTTCGTTTTTCAGCACGACCTGGCACCTGCTCACAGTGCCAAAACCACTGGTAAATGGTTTACTGACCATGGTATTACTGTGCTCAATTGGCCTGCCAACTCTCCTGACCTGAACCCCATAGAGAATCTGTGGGATATTGTGAAGAGAAAGTTGAGAGATGCAAGACCCAACACTCTGGATGAGCTTAAGGCCGCTATCGAAGCATCCTGGGCCTCCATAACACCTCAGCAGTGCCACAGGCTGATTGCCTTCATGCCACGCCGCATTGAAGCAGTCATTTCTGCAAAAGGATTCCCGACCAAGTATTGAGTGCATAACTGAACATAATTATTTGAAGGTTGACTTTTTTTTGTATTAAAAACACTTTTCTTTTATTGGTTGGATGAAATATGCTAATTTTTTGAGACAGGCATTTTGGGTTTTCATGAGCTGTATGCCAAAATCATCAGTATTAAAACAATAAAAGACCTGAAATATTTCAGTTGGTGTGCAATGAATCTAAAATATATGAAAGTTTAATTTTTATCATTACATTATGGAAAATAATGAACTTTATCACAATATGCAATTTTTTTTAGAAGGACCTGTATATAACTTTAGTAACACTTTACAATAAGGTTTCATTTATTAACATTAACTATGTTAACATGAACAATAATTATATAGCATTCATTAATGTCAGTTAACCCTCTGGAGTCAATTTAACGTGTATACATATATTTATATATATATATATATATACCTGATAACCCTGAAAATAACTTAAATTCCAGAGCATGCTTTTTTTTAAACATCCCTGAATCCAGAAGAAACAGCCGAGCAACAGATAAGGACAGCAGTTTGTAAGTGTTTTGCCTCGTTTTCTCATTAGACTAGACTGTGACTGTGACTAGATCGTCATTGCTTGGAAGGTTTGGTTTAATTACTGTGTCTTACCCTGGTAAATACATGCTGAAAGTGGCGCTTGGTTTTGCGTGGACTTGGTTCGCGGGACTGCCCAGTTTTGGTCTGCTAAATAGTGAGGCATGGCCAGCTGCCTTCAATCACAGGTAATCAGGCAAATATAAAAGTGGTAGTTTTCACTGCAGCAGCAGTCGCGGCAGCCCTCGTGTGAAAACCGATGAGTGTAAAGACCATCGACTCTACCTGCGCGTAGGGTGACCACCCGTCCCGCGTAGCGCGTGTGCGCACAGCGTTTGAAGCCCAATTCATGCGTCCCGCAAATTGAGACTGTGTCACGCAAAATTAATGCTTGCTCAAAAAAGGTTGATGGCTCTATATCCTCGAGCCCCAGGCAGCCAAACGAACATTACTTGACAGTTCAGCACGCTACTGCGAGAGCGGGAGCGAGCGAGTTTGAATGAGAGATGAAGTTTACATCTTTATTATTTCTGTTTTAATGTTTTTCCTACATTATTTATATTAAAATATGTCATGTAGGCAATAACTCAGTTTACTATTTGACTAATTTACTGAGGTGGCATCGTTGTTAACTTACAAAAATGATAATTTGGTGGATAATTTACATTTTTCCGTTAATAACAGGTAGTGTATTCCGATGTAAAATTAACAGTCGCCTGTGGACGCTCAACAACCATCTTATCTGAGCTCTAAATGCTGCTTGAGCAAGTGTCAAGATACTAAAAGTAATAAATACATAATTATGAACGTTTATGTGTGTTTATTTTTGTTCTCAGTACGTTATTTTAATAGCAATTAATGATTGTGAACATAAAAGCATTACAATATATATATATATATATATATATATATATATTATTATTATTATTAGGCTATTATTACTATATACTATCGATGAAACCACAAAGCTGACGCGGGAGGTATGTATAACTGCAATATAAAGTAATTTTGAGTATTATTGCTATTAGTATTATTTTCTAAAATTAGGTAGATGTAATATAAAAGTACACATGGCAATGTTTTTGCAACAGCTCCAAGTCTCACGCGCAGTGTAGGTTATACGTCACTGTCCGAATCCGTTCACTTATTTATTTATTCACTCCTTCCTGATATAGTGAACTCAATGCCATACACTATATAGGGATTAGTGAATGAGTGAATTCCCTTCCCTTGAGTTGTGATGTCAGACTTTTTTTTTTACTTTTCCTGTGGTGTTGAGCAACTACAATTCATTTTAATTCTATAATTTTATATTATAATTTATTTAAAGTGAATAAATTGTAATGAAAAATTAATAAAATAGCTAAAGTAAATCGTAAGTGGAAGTGCATCTGTCAATTCTGTCATGAGCATACATCAGCAATTACACATGTTTAGGGGAATAGGGCATTATTAATATAAGGTGGTATGTGCTAGAAATGGGTAAACCACTATCAGTGAGTCTGCCCATGGGGTGTCCCACATTGTCCCTCAGAAACGTACCCCTTGTCCCCCCTTGGGCTTATTAGCAGGTGGTCACCCTACCTGCGCGACTCTACCAAGCAAGGACACCGACAAGGCACTTGAGTATTGCTTTTTTCCCCTTTCTTCAGGTACCTTCAGGTAGCTTGTTCTCAAATATTTATTTCTGTCACTTGTAGTCACTATGTGCTTTCAGATCTCTACAATCACTACTAACACTCAGAGAGCACGCAATGTACGTCGCAGGAAGGCCTAAACGACAAATCTGTCCCTCTGACCAAAACTACTTTGCTCTCTATTCCAGTTGGTCTCTCGAACTGCCAGTCTGCTGTTAACAAAGCTCTCAACCTCATGGCACTGACTGAGACTTGGATCAGACTTGAAGACACTGCCACCCCTGCAGCCCTCTCCACTTATTTCACTTTTTCCCACACTCCTCGTATGACTGGGAGGGGTGGAGGTACTGGTCTCCTTATATCAAAAGAATGGAAATTTGATATTCAGCCATAACCTACAGGTAACAGTTCATTTGAATGACATGCCATTACTGTAACCCTCCCTGTTAAAATCCACTTTGTGGTCATTTATCGTCTCCCAGGTCAATTGGGAAACTTCTTGGAGGAGTTGGATGTGCTGCTATCAAACTTTCCTAAAGATTGTACTGCTTGGTGACTTCAACATCCACCTAGATAAACCCCAGGCTGCTGACTTCAACACTCTGCCCGCCTCATTAGGTCTCAAGCGAGTGTCTACTACAGCTACTCACAAATCAGGCAACCATCATGACCTCATCTACACGCGCTGTTGCTCCATGGACAACTCTTCAGTTGCTTCACTGCACACCTCAGACCACTTTCTCATTACTGCCAACCTAGCACTTACTCATGAAGTGGCACACATGACTCCCAACACAGGTCACCTTTCGACGGAACCTACGTTCACTCTCTCCATCTCGTCTATCTTTTGTGGTTTCATCCTCGCTTCCTGCACTCTCTCAGTTTTCAGCTCTGGAAACTAACAGTGCTACGGACACTCTTTGCTCCACTCTAACCTCTTACTTGGACAACTTTAGCCCACTGTCGTCTAGACCAGCACGCACCACCCCATCTGCCCCCTGGCTGTTCGAGGTTCTCCGTAAACATTGCTCTAAACTCAGGGCTGCAGAGAGGAAATGGCATAAATCAAGAAACTCTACCAACCTCAGTGTGTATCAGTCTCTCCTCTCTTCCTTCTCTGCAAATGTCTTCACTGCTAAAACATCCTACTACCACAACAAAATTAACAGCTGTTGTGACGCTCGGACACTCTTCAAACTTTCTTTCTTTTTAATCCTCCTCCACCTATGTGCCCTCCAGAAGTTTGCGCTCTGCAAGTGAACAATGCCTTGTGGTGCCATCCCAAAGAAGTTCAAAATCACTCTCAAGGACCTTTTCCTGTACTGTGCCCAACTGGTGGAATGGCCTCCCAATCTCAATTCATACATTCATAAGTCTTTACTCATTTTCAAGAAACATCTAAAGACTCGTCTTTTCGCCAGAACTTAACCAACTAACACTAGCACTTTTCCTTCTTTTCTTGTCTTTCATATTAAAAAAAAAAAATAACACCCTGGCTATGCATTCGATACTAGACTAAATGAGACTAACTGAGACTTCCAGAGTTTGGGAGCCAAATGTGAAAAAGCTCTACCTCCTTTAGTGGACTTTGCTATCCTAGGAGCTACCAAAAGTCCAGCATTTTGTGACCTTAGGGAGCGTGATGGATTGTAACGTGGTAGAAGGCTAATTAGGTATGCAAGAGCTAAACCATTTAGGGCCTTATAGGTAAGTAATGATAATTTGTAACTGATACGGAACTTAATAGGTAGCCAGTGCAGAGACTGTAAAATTGGGGTAATATGATCATATTTTCTTGACCTGGTAAGGACTCTAGCTGCTGCATTTTGGACTACCTGTAGCTTGTTTATTGAAGAAGCAGGACAACCACCAAGAAGTGCATTACAATAGTCCAGTCTAGAGGTCATGAATGCATGAACTAGCTTTTCTGCATCAGAAACAGATAACATGTTTCGTAGCTTGGCAATGTTTCTAAGATGGAAGAATGCAGTTTTTGTAAAATGGGAAATATGATTTTCAAAAGACAAGTTGCTGTCTAATATAACACCCAGATTCTTGACTGTAGAGGAAGTAACAGTACATCCGTCTAGTTGCAGATTGTAATCTACAAGATTCTGTGTAGTGTTTTTTGGTCCAATAATTAATATCTCCGTCTTATCCAAATTTAATTGGAGAAAATTATTTAGCATCTAATCTTTTACATTTTTAACACACTCTGTTAGCTTAGATAATTTAGAAATTTCATCTGGTCTCATTGAGATATATAGCTGAGTATCATCAGCATAACAGTTGAAGCTAATTCCGTATTTTCTAATAATATTACCAAGGGGCAACATGTATATTGAAGATAGAAGGGGACCTAGGACGGATTCTTGTGGCACTCCATATTTTACTGATGATAAATGAGATGACTCCCCATTTAAGTAAACAAAATGGTAGCAACCGGACAGGTAGGATCTAAACCATCTTAGAGCCTGCCCTTGAATACCTGTATAGTTTTGTAATTGATCTATGAGTATGTCATGATCTATGGTGTCGAACGCAGCACTTAGATCAAGTAAGACTAGAAATGAGATGCAGATCTGTCGCAAGAAGCAGGTCATTTGTAATTTTAACAAGTGCAGTTTCTGTGCTATGGTGGGGCCTGAAACCTGACTGAAATTCTTCATACGGATCATTTTTGTGCAGGAAGGTGCTCAATTGAGCAGACACAACTTTTTCTAAAATGTTAGACATAAAGGAAGATTTGAAATAGGCCTATAATTTGCCAGTTCACTAGGATCTAGTTTTGGTTTCTTAATAAGAGGCTTAATAACCGCCAGCTTGAATGATTTTGGGACGTGACCTAAAGATAACGACGAGTTAATGATATTGAGAAGCAGTTCTTCGGCTACAGGTAACAACTCTTTCAGTAATTTAGTGGGTACAGGATCTATTAAACATGTTGTTGGTTTAGATACAGTGATAAGTTTATTTAGCTCTTGCTGTCCTATATTTGCAAAGCACTGCAGTTTATCTTTGGGTGCGATGGATGAAACTGAAGTGTTAGACGCTGTAGAATCTACATTCGCTATTTTATTTCTAATGTTATCTATTTTATCAATGTCAATGTCAATGTCAATGTCACCTTTATTTATATAGCGCTTTAAACAAAATACATTGCGTCAAAGCAACTGAACAACATTCATTAGGAAAACAGTGTCAATAATGCAAAAATGATAGTTAAAGGCAGTTCATCATTGGATTCAGTTATGTCATCTCTGTTCAGTTAAATAGTGTCTGTGCATTTATTTGCAATCAAGTCAACGATATCGCTGTAGATGAAGTGTCCCCAACTAAGCAAGCCAGAGGCGACAGCGGCAAGGAACCGAAACTCCATCGGTGACAGAATGGAGAAAAAAACCTTGGGAGAAACCAGGCTCAGTTGGGGGGCCAGTTCTCCTCTGACCAGACGAATCCAGTATTTCAATTCCAGGCTGCAGCAAAGTCAGATTGTGCAGAAGAATCATCTGTTTCCTATGGTCTTGTCCTGGTGCTCCTCTGAGACAAGGTCTTTACAAGGGATCTGTATCTGGGGCTCTAGTTGTCCTGGTCTCCGCTGTCTTTCAGGGATGTAGAGGTCCTTTCTAGGTGCTGATCCACCATCTGGTCTGGATACGTACTGGATCCGGGTGACTGCAGTGACCCTCTGATCTGGACACAGACTGGATCTGGTGGCCACGGTGACCTCGGAACAAGAGAGAAACAGACAAATATTAGCGTAGATGCCATTCTTCTAATGATGTAGCAAGTACATAGGTTGTTATGGGAAGTGTTTCCGGTTCCGGTTTACCTAATTAATGCAGCCTAAAAATCCTTTAACGGATTTGGATAATAAAAGCATATTAGTATGTTATGTGTATGCCAGGTTAAAGAGATGGGTCTTTAATCTAGATTTAAACTGCAAGAGTGTGTCTGCCTCCCGAACAATGTTAGGTAGGTTATTCCAGAGTTTGGGCGCCAAATAGGAAAAGGATCTGCCGCCTGCAGTTGATTTTGATATTCTAGGTATTATCAAATTGCCTGAGTTTTGAGAACGTAGCGGACGTAGAGGATTATAATGTAAAAGGAGCTCATTCAAATACTGAGGTGCTAAACCATTCAGGGCTTTATAAGTAATAAGCAATATTTTAAAATCTATGCGATGCTTGATAGGGAGCCAGTGCAGTGTTGACAGGACCGGGCTAATATGGTCATACTTCCTGGTTCTAGTAAGAACTCTTGCTGCTGCATTTTGGACTAGCTGTAGTTTGTTTACTAAGCGTGCAGAACAACCACCCAATAAAGCATTACAATAATCTTACCTTGAGGTCATAAATGCATGGATTAACATTTCTGCATTTGACATTGAGAGCATAGGCCGTAATTTAGATATATTTTTGAGATGGAAAAATGCAGTTTTACAAATGCTAGAAACGTGGCTTTCTAAGGAAAGATTGCGATCAAATAGCACACCTAGGTTCCTAACTGATGACGAAGAATTGACAGAGCAACCATCAAGTCTTAGACAGTGTTCTAGGTTATTACAAGCAGAGTTTTTAGGTCCTATAATTAACACCTCTGTTTTTTCAGAATTTAGCAGTAAGAAATTACTCGTCATCCAGTTTTTTATATCGACTATGCAATCCATTAGTTTTTCAAATTGGTGTGTTTCACCGGGCTGCGAAGAAATATAGAGCTGAGTATCATCAGCATAACAGTGAAAGCTAACACCATGTTTCCTGATGATATCTCCCAAGGGTAACATATAAAGCGTGAAGAGTAGCGGCCCTAGTACTGAGCCTTGAGGTACTCCATACTGCACTTGTGATCGATAGGATACATCTTCATTCACTGCTACGAACTGATGGCGGTCATATAAGTACGATTTAAACCATGCTAATGCACTTCCACTGATGCCAACAAAGTATTCAAGTCTATGCAAAAGAATGTTGTGGTCAATTGTGTCAAACGCAGCACTAAGATCCAATAAAACTAATAGAGAGATACACCCACGATCAGATGATAAGAGCAGATCATTTGTAACTCTAAGAAGAGCAGTCTCAGTACTATGATACGGTCTAAATCCTGACTGGAAATCCTCACATATACCATTTTTCTCTAAGAAGTCATTCTATCAGTGAAGAAGTCATTACTATTAAACGTTGGTGGAATATTTGAATCAGGTGGCATCTGGTAATTTGTTAATTTAGCCACTGTGCTAAATAAAAACCTTGGATTGTTTTGGTTATTTTCTATAAGTTTGTGTATATGCTCTGCCTTAGCAGTTTTTAGAGCCTGTCTATAGCTGGACATACTGTTTTTCCATGCAATTCTAAAAACTTCCAAGTTAGTTTTTCTCCATTTGCGTTCAAGACTACGAGTTACTTTCTTGAGAGAGTGAGTATTACTGTTATACCAGTGCACAGTACGTTTTTCTCTAACCTTTTCCAATTTGATGGGGGCAACAGCTTCTAATGTATTAGAGAAAATAGTGCCCATGTTGTCAGTCATATCGTCTAGTTCATGTGTATTTTGGGGTACAAATAGCAGTTGAGATAGATCAGGCAGGTTATTTGCGAATCTGTCTTTGGTGGCTGGAACAATAGTTCTGCCCAGATGGTAACGCTGAGACATATAGCTAATATAAGTGATACGCAGCTTGCACGATACAAGGAAATGATTTGTAACATTATCACTTTGAGGTACGATATCTATAGCAGTAAGATTGATTCCATGCGATAAAATTAAATCTAGTGTATGATTAAAACGATGAGTGGGCCCGGTGACATTTTGCTTGACTCCAAAAGAGTTTATTAGGTCAGTAAACGCAAGTCATAATGCATCATTTGTATTATCAACGTGAATATTAAAATCTCCCATGATTAGCACCTTATCAACTGTAACCAGAAGGTGTAAAATGTAAAGTGTAAATGTAAAAATGAAAAATATAAATGTAAATTACATTTTCAGTTTTGATTGTACAGATAAGAGCAATACATCAATCGAATCTGTAAAGGGTCTACTTTTTTGTGTACATACATAATAACAACAAAACTTGTGCATTTATAAAATAAAGATAACAAACAAGGTGTGCTGTCTGCAGCATTTGTCTGCGGTGATCTTCATTTTGACACACGCCATTAAAATGAACTGTAACTCAGCGAATATTCAACGTAGAGACATGAGAGATATATCTATAGAAAGCTTGACGTGTCTACCTTTAAACTAAACAAGTAGACACGTTTGCTGCCGAAAACAAATATTCTGTGATGAAGTAATCCATATGAAAACAACGCGATGTCCGTTTTTCACGTCTCCCTTCATTATCTGATAATGCAACCACGCCCCCGCGCTGAACGCGCTATTTAGATTATAATGTTCCACTGAAGCGCGCGGCTTTAATACGCCCACACAACAAAAGACAAAGCAGTGAGACTGTTCTTCAAGATTTTTTATTTTACTGTTTGCTTGTGTGCATGAGAGGAATAAGACATAATTCAGCCCAAAAAGATGTGATTTGAGATTTGGATTTCCTCAAAAAAAAAAAGAAAAAAGAATGAAGCACCTTATTCAGCAGGTCTCTTTATATATATATATATATATATATATATATATATATATATATATATATATATATATATATATATATATAATCAAGTGAAACATTATGAAGTTTTAATAACAATATACACAGAGGTGGGTAGAGTACCCAAAAACTGTACTCAAGTAAAAGTAAAAGTACTTATAGAAATATTTACTCAAGTAAAAGTAAAAGTACCAGTCTGAATAGTTACTTGAGTAAGAGTAAAAAAGTATCGGATAAAAAATCTACTCAAGTAGTTAGTTACTTGTTACTTTGGGTCATATATACTGAGTCTATTTTTATTTAGATATATAGATAAAATGTATGTAATGTATGTGTGTGTGTGTATACATATATATACATATATATATATATTTCATCAGCCTTTACTCCAGTCTTCAATGTCACATAATCCTTCAGAAATCATTCCAATATGTTGATTTACTATCAATGATGTTCTTTTTATCTTTCTATTCATCAAATAATCCTAAACAAAATCTCACAGGTTCCAAAAAAATATTAAGCAGCAAAACGGTTTCCAGCACTGATAATAAATCAATATATTAGATTTATATTTTGAAGGATCATAACTCTGAAAAATGGAGTAACAGCTGATGAAAATGTATTTGCATCACAAAATAAATTATATGTATGTATTATATATGTATAAATAACCTCTGACACAAAGAAGAGTGAAAACTCCTTACATAACCGCTAAGTTACTGAACATCTGAACATAACGAACCAAATGCACATTGACGGATCTTCTTTCATCTGTTCTGCAAAATGTAAACAAATGTATAATTCTGCAAGCATCAATATTGTGGAAATATCATTATTAATTGTGTCTAGGCAGGGGGGGGGGTCGTCATGTGACACACAGCAGCCACAGCATATTGGCAAATTTTTATTAAGCATTATTATTATTTATTTATTTATTCATTTTTATTAGAAACATTCCCAGAAGCATGAACTATATAATGAAATATATGGAATCTCACTTTTTTCATAAATTGTGGTAAGGATGGTCTTAGTTGTAGCTAGGCAGGCAGCAAAAAGAAATAAAACTCTGAAGTCTATTAAAGATGATTTAATTTCCTTGTCAGGACATGCTCCAACAGTGTAACAGGGTTCCATCCACCAAAATTTCAACACAGGAAAAAATAAAGTACAAACAAATAAAAGGGGAAAAAAACAATAACAAACTAATATCTACATAAAGAACATCAAAAACGTTGGCTACTGGCCCAACAGTCACCTTTTTTCTTCAGTCCAAACAATTAGACTCTTTATAGTTGAGGCTCCTCCCCTCAAATTCAAACATACCAATGGCAAGGATATCTCAATTGCAATATACATAAGATTATTTATGAGCCCAGATTTAACCTCAACATTCAAAAATTAATATTAGCATCTTCTTTATCAAGCTCCATTTTCATCATGAAAACCAACGAGAATCTTAAAAGACATGCATTCAATGTAATAACATTTCACATTCTCAATATTTGAACTCCTCCTCCTTTGGGAAGGTATAAATCAGGCTTCCTGTTCGCGAGCCCCTCCTATTAGGATGTTCCAGGAAGAAGGTAAGACAAGAGGTTCACCATTAACAAACAAATCATTATTTGTATAAATTTACATTCACCTTTTGCTATTTCCAGGCACAAAAGGCTAAGACAGACACAACATGAGTCGCACTGGAATGTGCACCTTCCACTTGACACGTGTGGGACAAACCGTAAATAAAATCATCTTGAACACTCAACCCATTGTTTGGTTCTTTGAAGTGAAAGTTACAAACCTCATTTTATCACATAAATTGTTAATAATTATAATATGCGATGGTCAAAATAGCCTAATTATGTAATTTATTATAAAAACTTGTCTGTTTACTTAAGTAATATAGGTGTCATGCCATAACATATTTTTAATACGCGTTTGGAATAAACTGAAGCATTTGTAACATTTATTGCATTAAGACAAAGTAACGAGAGGAGCGTGGCCCACAGTAACGAAGTAAAAGTACAGATTTTTACCAAAAAAATTACTCAAGTAAGAGTAAAAGTACCTTATCTTTAAATATACTCCAAAAAGTATTAGTTACCCAAAGAATTTACTCAAGTAAATGTAACATAGTAAATGTAACTCGTTACTACCCACCTCTGAATATACACTACCATTCAAAAGCTTGATGTAAATAATATAAATGTAACAGATAAATGTAACTGTAACAAATGTAACATACAATGCTGTCCTTTCAATTTACCCCCCCCCCCCCCCCCCAAAAAAAATATTCTCAGCTCTTTTCAACATTAATAATAATAATAATTATTATTATTTATTTTCTTTTTCTTTTTAGAAAATCAGATTGTTAAAAGGATTTCTGAAGGATTGTGTGACTGGAGTAATGATGCAAAAATTCATTTTTGAAAGTCAGCTTTGATTGTTCCTAATAAACTGTTTAACTGCACTCGCAAGTGAATATTAAATTATGTTGTGGGATAATTAAATATATTCTAAATAGACTACAAAGATAAAATTATATACATTTATTTTGTCCTCACATTTTTTCTTGTAACTCTTCCCCTCTCAGTCACAAACCTGACTGAAAGGCTTATTATGCAGCTCATTATGCAGGTCTTTGTCTTCTCAGGTGTAAAACACAATGAAATTCATGATAGTTGACGCCTACTCGCATATGACTTTTACCAACAAAAAGTGTCTTCGGAAATTTAAATCAATATATTGTTTTCTGTGAGTGAGTAAACAAGATGTTTTTCACATAATTCAGAAAGAAAAATTCTAGGCTACAAGCTCCAGTTCTCCAAAGTCCCGGGAACCAATGTTCCTTATGTGTTTTATGGCCTTATTCAAGTGATTTAACATTTTTAGTTTTGAACTAACCATGCATAACATTTTTTCTCTCAAAAACAGAATCATGTACATACATGCTGCTCACGCACACATTTCCTATCATGTATGCCTATGAAACACGATCGATCCAATCAGGATAGGTATGGGGTGGGTTAACGTGCAACCCCATCTCTATATGCAGGCTGCAGCCGGGTGCATCTCGTTTTGTCCAACAAAACCAATATTTTTGTATACATTTGACTTATTTTTTCATGTTATTTTACTCATTTTGAATGATTGCTTGAAAGCATCTCATTTGATTAATTCTAATGTGTTACATTTAATTAATAATATTGCTAGTATATATTGCTTCGTGATCAGTTAGGAACCTAGGTGTGCCATTTGATAGCAATCTTTCCTTAGAAAGCCAAGTTTCTAGCATTTGTACAACTGCATTTTCCATCTCAAAATATATCTAAATTATGGCCTATGCTCTCAATGTCAAATGCAGAAATGTTAATCCATGCATTTATGATCATAAGGTTAGATTATTGTAATGCTTTATTGGGTGGTTGTTCTGCACGGTTGGTAAACAAACTCCAGGTAGTCCAAAATGCAGCAGCTAGAGTTCTTAATAGAACCAGGAAGTATGACCATATTAGCCCTGTTCTTTCCACATTGCACTGGCTCCCTATTAAATATTGTTTAGATTTTAAAATATTGCTTATTACTTATAAAGCCCTGAATGGTTTAGCACCTCAGTACTTGAATAAGCTCTTGTTACATTATTATCCCCCAAGTCCGCTGCATTCTCAAATCTCAGGCAATTTCATAATACCTAGAATATCAAAATTAACTGCGGGCAGCAGATTCTTTTCTTATTTGGTGCCTTAACTCTGTAATAACCTACCTAACATTGTTCGAGAGACAGGCACACTCTTGCAGTTTAAATCTAGATTAAAGACCCATCTCTATAACCTGGCTTACACATAACACACAGCTGACTGCGGGTGTCGCTGTTGGACAGTGTTTTCTCTACTTCCTGTTGGCCTTCTGTAGCTAATCGTAGCTCTGTGTAGCTGTTTTTATTTTAATTAATTTTTTTCTCTAGAATCTTTATCTTACTATCACTCTCTGTTTTTTAAAGTGATAAAATATAACTTAATTCACACCATATTTCTGATATTATCGATCAGTCTTATCAGATTAATTTTGATCATTCACTTTTATTTTATATCCGTGAGTGCAGTACACCTGCAAAGTGTTAGCACTCGTTAGCTTGTCATTAGCGTTTTCATTCGAACCTATCGCTGTTTTCTCCTCTCCTCTCCTCTCTCTCGCTCCAGTTTTTCACAAGTTCATCAAACGACCGCAGTAAGAATATTTCATCAAGCACGGTGAGTAATGGCTTCTCCTGCTATTGTTATTTGCACCTCTTGCCACATGTACAGTTTATCTATCTCTGTCGCAGATGAGGGATTCACATGTGATAAATGCAGGGAAATAGTTAGGCGGACAGAGAAGATTTCAGAATTCGAGACACGCATCCAAACTTTAATTGAGGACAGTAAGAATGTTAGGGCTCTAGATACGGCTTTGGATGCGTCTAGCTCAGGGATTCCTGTACATTGTTCGGTTCCGGCAACAGAGCCCCTGCAGCAGGGCAACTGGGTGACAGTGAGGCAGCGTAGTCGTGGGTCAAAATACCGCTCTTCTGTTCCGATCAAAACATTAAACAGGTTCTCCCCACTCAGTGATGCACCCACTGAGAAACCTGATGAAAGTGCTCTAGTTATTGGTGATTCTATTGTACGGAACGTGAATATAGAGACATCAGCCACCATAGTCAAATGTTTACCGGGTGCCAGAGCGCCTGACATCTTGGCAAATTTAAAAGTGCTGGCTAATGCTAAACGTAAATACAGTAAGATCGTTATACATGCCGGCGCTAATGATGTTCGACTTCGCCAGTCGGAGAACACTAAAAGTAAAATTAAAGAGGTGTGTGAACTTGCAAGCACGATGTCAGACACTGTAATATGCTCTGGTCGCCTCCCTGCTTACCGTGGTAACGAGATGCATAGCAGAGTGTCGTCACTCAGTGGCTGGATGTCTAAGTGGTGCCCACAGAATAACATAGGTTTCATAGACAATTGGACGAGCTTTTGGGGCAGACCTGACCTGTTGAAAAGAGATGGTCTTCATCCCTCCTGGGGTGGCGCCACTCTTCTCTCTAAAAATATAGCAAATAATCTTAGTGTTTATACTTGACTAACTGGGGCCCAGGTCAGGAAGCAGACAGACTGTCTAAACCGACCGTCTGCTAGCTGCCTCACGTCACAGAGGTCAGCTAATTCTCAGCACATAGAGACTCTTTCACCTAGATATCACACTATAGAGACTGTGTCTGTTCCCCGAACTAGAAAATACAAAAAACGTCCAAACCAAGTTAAGATTAACAATTTAATTGAGGTTCAACAAATAAAAAACAGATGCAATATGGATAAACAAATGATAAAGCTTGGCTTATTGAATATCAGATCCCTTTCTACAAAAACACTTTTTGTAAATAATATGATATCTGATCATAATATGGATGTGCTCTGTTTGACAAAAACCTGGCTAAAACCTGATGATTACATTATTTTAAATGAGTCCACCCCCCAAGAATACTGTTATAAACATGAGCCGCGTCTAAAAGGCAAAGGGGGAGGTGTTGCTTCAATTTATAACAACGTTTTCAGGATTTCTCAGAGGACAGGCTTCAAGTATAACTCGTTTGAAGTAATGGTGCTTCATATAACATTATCCAGAGAAACAAATGTTAATGATAAATCCCGTTATGTTTGTACTGGCTACTGTATACAGGCCACCAGGGCACCATACAGACTTTATTAAAGAGTTTGGTGATTTTACATCCGAGTTAGTTTTGGCTGCAGATAAAGTTTTAATAGTTGGTGATTTTAATATCCATGTTGATAATGAAAAAGATGCATTGGGATCAGCATTTATAGACATTCTGAACTCTATTGGGGTTAGACAACACGTTTCAGGACCTACTCATTGTCGAAATCATACTCTAGATTTAATACTGTCACATGGAATTGATGTTGATAGTGTTGAAATTATGCAGCCAAGTGATGAGATCTCAGATCATTATTTAGTTTTTTGCAAACTTCATATAGCCAAAATTGTAAATTCTACTTCTTGTTACAAGTATGGGAGAACCATCACTTCTACCACAAAATACTGCTTTTTAAGTTATCTTCCTGATGTATCCAAATTCCTTAGCATATCCAAAACCTCAGAACAACTTAATGATGTAACAGAAACTATGGACTCTCTCTTTTCTAGCACTTTAAATACAGTTGCTCCTCTACGCTTAAGGAAGGTTAAGGAAAACAGTTTGACACCATGGTATAATGAGCATACTCGCACCCTAAAGAGAGCAGCCCGAAAAATGGAGCGCAGCTGGAGGAAAACAAAACTAGAGGTATTTCGTATTGCTTGGCGGGAAAGTAACCCATCCTACAGAAAAGGATTAAAAACTGCTAGATCCGAATACTTTTCTTCTCTTTTAGAAGAAAACAAACATAACCCCAGGTATTTATTCAATACAGTGGCTAAATTAACGAAAAATAAAGCCTCAACAAGTGTTGACATTTCCCAGCACCACAGCAGTAATGACTTTATGAACTACTTTACTTCTAAAATCGATACTATTAGAGATAAAATTGCAACCATTCAGCCGTCAGCTACAGTATCACATCAGACAGTGTACTATAGACCCCCTGAGGAACAGTTCAACTCATTCTCTACTATGGGGGAAGTAGAACTTGTTAAATCATCTAAACCAACAGCATGTATGTTAGACCCTATACCATCTAAGCTCCTAAAAGAGGTGCTTCCAGAAGTCATAGATCTTCTTCTGACTATTATTAATTCCTCATTGTTATTAGGATATGTCCCCAAAACCTTCAAACTGGCTGTTATTAAGCCTCTCATCAAAAAACCACAACTTGACCCCAAAGAACTAGTTAATTATAGACCAATCTTGAATCTCCCTTTTCTGTCCAAGATACTGGAAAAGGTGGTATTCTCACAATTATATTCCTTCTTAGAGAAAAATGGTATATGTGAGGATTTCCAGTCAGGATTTAGACCATGTCATAGTACTTAGACTGCTCTCCTTAGAGTTACAAATGACATGCTGTTATCATCTGATCGTGGGTGTATTTCTTTATTAGTTTAATTGGATCTTAGTGCTGCGTTTGACACAATTATCCACAACATTCTTTTGCATAGACTTGAACACTTTGTTGGCATTAATGGAAGTGCATTAGCATGGTTTAAATCGTACTTATATGACCACCATCAGTTCGTAGCAGTGAATGAAGATGTATCATATCGATCACAAGTGAAGTATGGAGTACCTCAAGGCTTAGTACTAGGGCCACTACTCTTCAGGCTTTATATCTTACCCTTGGGAGATATCATCAGGAAACATGGTGTTAGCTTTCACTGTTATGCTGATGATACTCAGCTCTATATTTCTTCACGGCCCGGTGAAACACACCAATTTGAAAAACTAATGGAATGCATAGTCGATATAAAAAACTGGATGACGAGTAATTTCTTACTGCTAAATTCTGAAAAAAAACAGGTGTTAATTATAGGACCTAATAATATAATAACCTAGAACACTGTCTAAAACTTGATGGTTGCTCTGTCAATTCTTCGTCATCAGTTAGGAACCTAGGTGTGCTATTTGATAGCAATCTTTCCTTAGAAAGCCACGTTTCTAGCATTTGTAAAACTGCATTTTTCCATCTCAAAAATATATCTAAATTACGGCCTATGCTCTCAATGTCAAATGCAGAAATGTTAATCCATGCATTTATGACCTCAAGGTTAGATTATTGTAATGCCTTATTGGGTGGTTGTTCTGCACGCTTAGTAAACAAACTACAGCTAGTCCAAAATGCAGCAGCAAGAGTTCTTACTAGAACCAGGAAGTATGACCATATTAGCCCGGTCCTGTCAACACTGGCTCCCTATCAAACATCGTATAGATTTTAAAATCTTGCTTATTACTTATAAAGCCCTGAATGGTTTAGCACCTCAGTATTTGAATGAGCTCCTTTTACATTATAATCCTCTACGTCCACTACGTTCTCAAAACTCAGGCAATTTGATAATACCTAGAATGTCAAAATCAACTGCGGGCGGCAGATCCTTTTCCCATTTGCTATCTAAACTTTGGAATAACCTACCTAACCTTGTTCGGGAGGCAGACACACTCTTGCAGTTTAAATCTAGATTAAAGACACATCTCTTTAACCTGGCTTACACATAACATACTAATATGCTTTTAATATCCAAATCCGTTAAAGGATTTTTGACTTGATTGCAAATAAATGCACAGACACTATTTAACTGAACAGGGATGACATCACTGAATTCAATGATGAACTGCCATTAACTATTATTTTGCATTATTGACACACTGTTTTCCTAATGAATGTTGTTCAGTTGCTTTGACGCAATGTATTTTGTTTAAAGCGCTATATAAATAAAGGTGACTTGACTATACTTTTTAATATCCAAATCCGTTAAAGGATTTTAAGTCTGCATTAATTAGGTAAACCAGAACCGGGAACACTTCCCATAACACCCAATGTACTTGCTACATCATTAGAAGAATGGCATCTATGCTAATTTTTTGTCTCTTTCTCTCTTATTCCGAGGTCACCATAGCCACCAGATCCAGTCTGTATCCAAGTCAGAGGGTCACTGTAGCCACCCGGATCCAGTACGTATCCAGACCAGATGTTGGATCAGCACCTAGAAAGAACCTCTACAGCCCTGAAAGACAGCGGAGACCAGGACAACTAGAGCCCCAGATACAGATCCCCTGTAAAGACCTTGTCTCAGACGACCACCAGGACAAGACCACAGGAAACAGATGATTCTTCTGCCAATTTGACTTTGCTGCAACCTGGAATTGAAATGCTGGTTTCGTTTGGTCAGAGGAGAACTGGCCCCCCAACTGAGCCTGGTTTCTCCCAAGGTTTTTTCTCCATTTTGTCACAGATGGAGTTTTGGTTCCCTGTCGCTGTCGCCTCTGGCTTGCTTAGCTGGGGTCACTTCATTTACAGCGATATTGTTGACTTGATTGCAAATGATTGCACAGCTACTATTTAAACTGAACTAAGATGATGATGTCACTGAATTCAATGATGAACTGCCTTTAACTGTCACTTTGCATTATTGACACACTGTTTTCTTAATTAATGTTGTTCAGTTGCTTTGACACAATCCTTTTTTGTTTAAAGTGCCATATAAATAAAGGTGACTTGACTTGACTAGTAATCTGTTGGCACAATTTTGAGTAAATATAGACATTTTACAGTATATATATATATATATATATATATATATATATATATATATATATATATATATATATATATATATACTCTCTCTCTCTCTTTCCAATTTTCCTTTCCTATTTTTCTGAACTGTTATTCATAATTCAGTCATCCATATTTTTCTTTCTTCCTTTCTCTTGTGCATCATGGCATATTTTCAAAGCTCAGAAACAGTAATAATTCATACAATTTCAGCAAATTCATATGATATTGTACAAGCGTACTCTACAGCTTTTACTCCTGCTGACATTGACCATTGCTTCAACTGTCATGCAGACTGTGCCCATTGCAAGTAGTCAGAGCATTTATATCCTAAAGTTTATATTGAGTCTACTGTATTCTTTATTAGCACGTCTCTTCAACAGTATATGATATATGTCCACACTGTAAAAAATGATTCTCTATATTTACTTAATAAAATTGTGGCAACAGATTACAAGCAATATTATTAATTAAATTGAACACATAAGAATTCATTAGAATTAATCAAATGAGATGCTTAGGAATTAACCATTCAAAATGAGTCAAATAGCACAAAAAAAGTAAAGTAAAAAAAAAAACATTTATTTGAGAAAGAAAAACAAAACACTATGCTAATGAAAACTATGTTATGCATACCAGGCCAGTAGTTGGCGACTAAGAAACACAGCGCAAAAATGTAATTCACAAATTTTTGTTTTTGTTGATTACATTGAGATGATACAGGCATCTTGTTCAAAAGCGTATGTTTTCAAGCCCCCCAAACAGAGTTATTGAAGACATCTGATGTTAACAAACAGAATTACTGAAGGAGAATAATCTAAATTTTGGTTACCATTATGGTGGTCAGTGTTTGCGTTAGTTAGGCTCTTGACCCTTAAACAGTTTTTTTTTTTGGTTGCTGTAATTGTGATATAGCAGCTAGACAAGCCAATAAAGAATAAAATCAGGTGGTGTTGTTTGTTTTGACATCATTTGATCTGGATTTCTGAGTTGGTTGTGTCTTATCAATAACAGGCATCCTGTAGTTGTTCTGGTTCTTGATGTCAGAAAATTCCAGGTCGTCTACTATTATTGAATGACTTAGGCTGCTATAAAGAATGTTTATTTAACTCGGAGAACAGGCTCTATTTATAACACACAGCCCAAACAATGATTATGTAAAATCATAACCAACAACACCTGAACATCTTTTCTCTTAGCAAGTCTAGCTGTTATAACTCAGTTACAACAGCCATACAAAACGTAATATTAAAAAGTCAAGGGTAAAGAGCCCAACTAAAGCAAACACTGACCACTATAATGGTAACCAATAATTTACCATTTTCTCCTTCAGTGATTCTGTTTGTGAACTTTATGTGTCTTCAATAACTCTGTTTTGGGAGACTGAAGACACAAATATGATACAGGCATCATGTTCAGAAGTTTATGTAAGCAACAAAAATGTGAAATTGTAAAAAAGTTGATGTCATATGACCTGTTACATTATATTCCCCAATATGAGTCTCCTTATTATAACGAAGACATCTTCTCAACACTACAGTAAGAGATTAATTACTTCTAGTTTATAGGTTCAGTTCTATTAATAGGGGATGTAACAGATATGCAGGTCATCGAGTCATGGGTTCTGAACTAATGAATCACGGTTCGTTGAATCTAAAACAATGCAAACCCAAAGCTTGTAGATTTTGAATTCAGGCATATAAACCCAACTGGTTAAAATGGTTAATCCTTGTTAGGCGAGGATTATAAATTGCTGATTTGTAAATGGGAAATGTTTCTCCTAATTTTAATGTTGTCAAATAGAATCATGAGTTGTAACCCTACCCCCTTAGCAGGTCGTAAAACTAACAAACAGGACAGGAAAAAGCCAGCTCACTGGCACCTTTTCTCAATGTATTCTAAATGTATTAAGTATTGCTTTTTGGTGCATTAGATGTTTTCCATAATCAAAAATTGGAGTATCTACAATTTTATCGTGTGTCAATCTTTAAATGTGTGTAATTCTGTATATGAATGTAGCGTCGTGTTTCTATCAGTTATATATGTAATATTTGGTATCTTTGGAATTGTCATGTTGTGACCCAACTATCCACCTATATGAAAGGTGTGTAAAATGTATTAATCTGGAATTACGAACTTGCTAGAATATCACTGCTGAAATCTGATAAGCCAGAACTTATTAGAGTGGGTGTTTCCCCAGAGACAAAGGAACTTTTTCCCGCTTCAGATCGCGGACGTTCATTGGTTGTTAACGCGAACAGAGGCGTGAACCAGTCGAGCTATAAGGACTGACCCAGGAAGTTCCTCCCTCTCTTGCGCTCGGACTCTTACGCTTTTCTTACGCCTTTCTCGTCTCTTATTGTCCCTGTCTGGTCCCTCTCAGCACGGCGGCTGAGAGAACAACCATTCTCATGGCTCCTTCGGGAACTTTCATCTCCGTTGTTTCATTTCTTTTCATTACTAAGTTTATTCACCTATTTGCCTCTCCACACGAGGAAGACGAATTCTGAAACAGGCTTTGATTTGTAGTTTGATGTATTATTAGTTCAATTATTAAAAACCAATATATATTCATGATTGCCTCTGTCTAAGCCTCACATTACGAGTCAATGAAATGTCTGATCTTTAGCTACAAGCTTTCACTTTTAGTAATGAAATTTCATAATGATAGGATAATGTTTTCATGGCCAGAGAATATTTTTCCTTGAATAGTAAGAAGTGATAACTTTATTGAAAATTGATAAGTTAATCTTACGGCCGTTTGCTGGACAAACCACTGTTTGATTTGCGGTAATTTACAGTAAGAGATATCACTATAATTGATATGAAGAATGGAATATTGACATATTAATGAGTAAATTACAGTGCCTTGTAATGAGTTATTGATATATGCAATTGAGCTATTTTTCACCGTAAATCATTTTAATGTAACTGTCATATGAGATATATATATTAATCATATTCCTGATTAATTATTCAAATTCCCTATATATCATTTGAGTTAATTATTATGTACAACCCAGTGCGGCTACAGGGATCTGAACGCCAGAACGGGGAAGGAAGTGGACTAGATCAGCTCTGATGGGGACACATATATAAACAATTGACTTCATCATCAGCAAAAAGGTTTTACCTAAACACGCCAGAATTATGACAACACAATTAACAGACATGGAAAACAAGTCCTGCAGCTCTGCAAAAGCCTGGGCCTATACATAGTTAATGCACTGAAAACCCTAATAAGTTGACTGAACTAAATTGATTGAGTAAACTCGTTGCCTCAATTTAATTGAGTAATGGAGTCTCCCAAAACGTACATATTTAAGTTTATTTAACTTGACACTTTTGTAGACTCTACCTAAATCACTCCGAGGTTTTAAATGTTGATACTTGATTCATTTGAAGTCACCATTGTGGTGGTAAGTGTTTGGTTTAGTTGGGATCTTGGTCCAGTTGCTGCTGGGTTGGTGTATTTTAAAACGCTGTTTTTGTGGTGAAAAAAGACAAATTTAAATGAGCTCAGGTGTTATCAGGTGTTTTTTGTTGATGAGAAAGTCATCACATATTACGTCTTTGAGATCATAAAATAAGTTTTGTTATATATTTTTAACAGGCACCAAGAGCAAAATACTTATTTTGAAGATGGACAAAATGAATGCATTTGAAATATTTTGAGTAAAAGAATCAAGTACTCACACACACCGACTTCTAGATTTAGCATATGCATCACAACAACGGTGACAAACAAAAGAGCTCCATAGCACAAACTCATCCTTATTTTACAGCCTTTTTTGTTCTGATTGTCACCATTGATGTGATGCATATCCAAAATCTTGATGTCTGTTTGTGAATAAAAGTGAATCCACAGTTGCAGCAATACATTTTATTTTAACTTGTCACCATTACAAGCAAGATGTGCATGTCTGATCTCAACTCTCATTGCCACAATAACAGTGTTTTACAACACACAAGTTACAGCAGCAAGAGACAAGCTAACACCAATAAAGAGCTGATGACACCTGAGCTCATTTAAGTTTGTCTTTCTTCGCCACAAAACAGTGTTTTAAAATACACTGTTACAGCAGCAAAAGACAAGCTTACACAAGAAATAACTGGACCAAGATCCCAACTAAACCAAACACTTTCCACCACAATGGTGACTTCAAATGTATAAAGTATCAACATTTAAACCTCTGTTAATTCTCAATAAGAGCTTCTCTAGATGTCTGACAGAAATAAAGTCACAGAAAACCTTGTAAGGAGGATCTGTGAACGTCTATATCGGACGTACAGAAGACGTAAAAAACATTTTAAAAAAGACATCATAAAACATTCTGCCTCCTCAGTGGACATCTTTTCAACGTCTGCAAAGACACAAAAAGATGTCCACTGGACGTAACTTTGCCCAATGGATTAGGTTGATGTTAAAATACGCAAACATAGTAATTTTTTGTTAAGTTTACTCAAAAAAGCACTAGCGATAAGTTGCCTTATTTTTTTAAGTTGACAACTTTTTTTTTTACAGTGCAGTATAGGGTTTACTGTATTTTCATAAATATTGTGACATTTTGTCAAAAGGTCAAAGTTTAAATATGCTGTTATTTGTTTTACTTCAGTGTGCAAAAAGTGTGCGGTCAAAAATAAGAACATAATTTTCTGTTAAATTTACATGTTGAGTTAACTTAAATATATAAGTACACTTGAAATTAATACCAAGTTAAGTGAACATAATCGTTTAAGTACATTAAATAAGCACCAAGTTTGGTGAACTGAGTGATTTAAGTACAATCTACAAAACCGTCAAGTTAAATAAACTTAAATATGTAAGTTTTGGGAAACTCCATTACTCAATTAAATTGAGGCAACGAGTTTACTCAATCAATTTAGTTCAGTCAACTTATTAGGGTTTTCTACAAAAGCGTCTAGTTAAATAAACTTAAATATGTAAGTTTTGGGAGACTCCATTACTCAATTAAATTGAGGCAACGAGTTTACTCAATCAATTTAGTTCAGTCAACTTATTAGGGTTTCCAGTGTATTGGTTTAACGAGTTAAGCAGTAACGTTAGCTGCCATGTTCTTTCTCTCAAAGGAAAACGATTGGGCCACTTCATCAAATACTATAAGTTGTCGTTTCAATAATCATACCATATCAAAATCACGTACCACAAGGATAACATATTTCACTAGTAGAAATCATGCAAAACAACTTTATATCTACATAACTTTACTCACCTAACATAATACACTAAAAAAAAAAAACGTCATCTTGAAATGTAGTTCAGCAAAAAAAAAAAAAAATTATTCAGTTCATAATTAATGACATACAATCCAAGAACACAAGATTTTAAAGGACATATACAACGGGAACAAATGCTATGGCAAGATCAACGACAGACGAACTGATTATTTCAGTCAGGACAAAGGAGTGCGTCATGGCTGCAGCCTCAGCCCAACTCTATTTAATATCTATATTAATGAACTGACATCAGCACTTGAGAAGTCCTCTTGTCTTTGTCTGACCCTCGAGGACAAAGAAATCAAATGTCTCCTGTACGCTGACGATCTTCTGCTCTTGTCACCTCATGAAGAGGGGCTACACCAAAGCCTCTCGGTTTTAGAAAATTACAGAGACTGGGCCTTACCAATAAACAAGGAGAAATAAAAAATTATCATCTTCCAGAAAAAGCCTCGCCTTACTGAAAAATATAGTTATATAGTTTTACAATTGGGGGAACACTTCTTAATCATGTCACGTGTTATAATTATTTGGGTCTCACTCTCTCAGCTTCTGGTCAATTTGATCTGGCAATAAAACATCTGACTGATAAGGCACGCAGGGCTTATTACGCTATTAGAAAATCTTTGTTCAAATTCAACCCATCTATTAAATTATGGCTAAAAATCTTTGACAGCTTCATCAAACCCATCCTTCTATATGGTTGTGAGATCTGGGGACCAAAATTTAAATGAAACTACACATCTTGGGATAAAATACCCACTGAAATGTTCCACCTGGAGTTCTGCAAGAACATCCTGGGAATCCAGAGAAACGCCCCTAGTCTCGGCTGCAGGGCAGAACTGGGCAGATTCCCTCTTCTAGCAGAAGTCCAGAAGAGAACAGCCAAGTTCTGGTTCCATCTATCAGACACACTAACAGATGATTACCATCACTGCACTCTTACTTGCAGGACAGGACACCCAGAGAGTGACCCCATGCACTATTTAGTGGAAAAACACCTACTTAGCTCAACAATTCAATTAAGATACGCAAAAGTTAAGGAAATTGGAAAACTAACCCAGGAAGAATACATCCATGATTGGCAGATCAAAGTAGAACAAATTAATAAATTAAAGTACACTGCAGCAAATATAAACACATTAGAGACAAGTACTTTACCCAAATAGCACAAATCGTGCCTGAATTCAGGTAAGCGAGCAACATAGACAAACTCAGTTATATTTTGGGAGAGAAAGAGAAGTGTATCCAGCTAGCAACGCAGTATATGTCCTCCTGTCACATCATGAGAGACAAAGACTAAACCCCTGTTACCTTGTATTCACTATTTTTTTTTTTTGTGTGTGTTATGTTTTTTTTATTATTATAAAAAAAACATATATTATACATAGCCTCCCCCCCCCCAAAGGAGCGACTTCCAGAAGCTCAAAAGAATCTAGGAGGGCGGTGGAGCGGAGGCTGAACAGGGGAGGGAAGGAGGGCCAGGTCCATGTGGAAGTGCAGTGGCCGGGGGAGAGCAGGTGGAACTGGGCCTAACATGGAGATCAGGAGCCCCTCCTGGACCTGACATGGGAAACAGAAGCCTTTCCTGGGCCTAACATGGGAAACGTCTCGGGTTACTTGACTGTAACCCTGTTCCCTGAAAAAGCAGGAACGAGATGCTGCGCTCAATAGCGCTAATGAGAACATTCTTTGTTTGACCGGTTGTGAAGCATGTGTGTCAAACACGCCAATAATTGGCTTAATTAACCTCGGCAGGTGACGTCACTGATAACGTGCACCTGCAGGTTATAAATAGACGTAAAACGGAAACATCCTCAGGTTACCCTTTTGTCTGAAGAGACGTCCGGACACGTCGACAGTGCGGCATTGAGGCGCAGCATCTCGTTCCCGCTTTTTCAGGGAACAGGGTTACAGTCAAGTAACCCGAGACGTTCCCTTTCAAAAGCTACTCTCGATGCTGCGCTCAATAGCGCTAATGGGAACGAGAATACCAACGCCGCCGCACTGTAAGTGTCTGGACCCCCAAGGTTGTGTAGTGTGCGCACAAACATCGAAGAGGTCTCAGACATGACTCTGGGATGTGGACTCAAGGGCATGTGAGCCCGGAGTAGCATCGACATCCAAACTATAGAATCTGACAAATGTGTGCGGAAAGGACCAACCTGCCGCATCACACACTTGCTGCAAGGGCGCACCTCTTGCTCAAGCCATTGAAGATGCAACCCAACTGGTTGAATGGGCACTAACTCCTAGAGGCGAAGTTTGACCACGCGCCTCGTAGGCTAGGGCAGTAGCAACCCTCACCCAATATGAAACTGTTTGCCTGGTGGCAGCCGCACCCCTGACTGCTGCCCCCACAGCATATGAAAAAGCTGCTCTGACTTACGCCACTGGCTAGTGCGGTGGAAGTAAATCTGAAGAGCACATACTGGACACAGTAAGTGAAGTCTTTCCTGCTCCGGTGTTGTACATGGCGGAGGACAGAAGTCTTTGGAAATGAGTAGGATGGACATCCAAACTATAGAACCTGACAAATGTGTGCGGAGAGGACCAACCTGCCGCATCACACACTTGAGCAGGAGCATCCCTCACCCAATGTGAAACTGTTTGCCTGGAGGATACCCCCCCCCCCCCCCCCCGCCCCGGTTGCGGTGCGGCCCCCATGGCATATGAAAAGCTGCTCTGACTTATGCCACTGGCTAGTGCGGTGGAGGTAAGTCTGAAGAGCACGTACTGGATACAGTAAGGAACATTCGGAAGATAATTAGGGTGAGGAAGCAAAAAAGCTTTGACTCGCCTAGGGGCAAAATCGGAACAGGATGGTAGGACTGACAAAGCCTGTAAATCCCCAATTCTCCTTAGAGAGGTAATGGCCATAAGAAAAACCATCTTTAGAGTCAGAAGCCTGGCAGGCGCTGATTCTAATGGTTCGAAAGGGGTGCCAGCCAGCCCCTCGAGCACTACGGCTAAATCCCCTGAAGGGGCCGTAGCTCTAGTGCCATGAGCCCCAAGAATGAAGCGGGCGACTAGAGGGTGCTTCCCTACAGAAACCCAGTCAATCAAAACATGGCAAGCCAAACTAGCGGCCATGTAAGTTCTGAGAGTACTAGGGCATGTGCCTGAGGACAATTTCTCTTGCAGGAACTCCAGTACTGAAACAATTTGGCAGTGAGCTGGGTCTGCATGGTGTGTCATGCACCAGCCCTCAAAACACTCCATATGAGGGCATAAGTTCTTCTAGTGGAGGGAGTCCTAGCACTTAGAATAGTCTCTATCACTGTGGCTGGAAGGCCAGCATCTGTGGTTGGTCCCCTCAGGGGCCAGACGTGAAGGTTCCAGAGCTCAGGCCGGGGATTAAATACTGTCCCCTGTGCCTGAGAGCGAAGATCTCTCCTGACTGGAATCGCCCAGGGCGAGCCATCGAGGAGGGATATTAGATCTGAGAACCAAACAACGGGACGCTATCAGTAAGAGGCAAGACCCCTGTCGACGGACCTTGGCCAGGACTCCCGGGAGCAGAACAATTGGAGAAAAGGCGTAAAGACGCAGTCTTGGCCACGCATGGGCCATAGCGTCCAGACCCAGGGCAGCTGGATGAGTCAAAGAGATGTAGAGGGGACATTGTGCCATCTCCTGTGAAGCACAGAGGTCCACTTCTGCTACTTGAAATCTTTCCCAGATTTGACTACTTAGGGGTGGACGTCCATTAGATCTTTGATTGGACGCTGCCCCCTGTATTTCTTGGGAATCAAGAAATACCGACTGTAATAGCCTGACTCTCTGTCTGGCAGGGGAACACATTCTATGGCCCCTTTGACCAGCAGAGTCTGTGATTCTTGTGTCAACAGACATGCACGTGCCGGTTTCACAGAGGTGGAGACCACGCTGTTGAAATGCAGAAGACGATGTGCAAACTGAATCCTGTAGCCCTTCACTACAGTTCTTTCGACTCGTGGGGAGATATTTGGCAGTAGCTTCCACGCTGCCAGCTTCTCCAAAAGGGGCACTAATTGTGACACTTTGTTTGTTGTGGGGGGGGGGGGTTAGATGTCTGGTGTCCTGAAACGTGGCAGGAAGCAACAGAGCATGTATCATTTCACTGGAGACCACTGCCCCCCGAAACACCGGTGGTGGCGGAGGTTGTTCAGTGACCCTAAGGGTGCCAGGAAGGAGCCTTACACTTCTGATGGAATTTTCCAGGGCCCTCCCTGAGGGGACACACCCTTTGTCCTGGGCACAGCTTAAGGCCCTTGATTTGGTCGTGATGACCGTACTTTAGTCCAGCTCCATCTGCGGCTGCCAAGTGTTACAAGCTGCTCCCCAGTCTTATGAGGGGGCGCAATCATCCAATCATCTCTGAGTTTAAGAGAAAACGCCAATGAAAATTGGCTAGTGGACTTAACATACCTGAGCCACTCCCCATGCCAACGGGTATAAATAGGTGCGACAGGTGCATCCACTCATTAGGTTTTACGCTGAGGAGCCGAGAACGTGTCCCGGCAACAGCGACCGGTTCAAGGTTGTGGCATGGGGACATAACGTCTCCGTTCCCTCCATCAGGGAACGAGGGTTACGTACGTAACCGAGACGTTCTCTATCTGTCGGTCACTACGAGTTATGTCGAACGACATATGGGGTCCTATGGAAAACGCCACAACCTGAACACCGTCACAACCCTGTGGCGCTGCAATTGTCGACAAGCCCTGGCGTGCCACAAAAGCTATGCTTAAACTCGTAACCTTCCCAAAGCCCCAGCGCAAATTCACTGACCTTGGTACCGAAGGGGCCAAAGGGAGAGTACATAGCTGCTGGAGAAGGCCACGCTGCTGTTCCGGCCACACAAAGTTAGTTTGGAAGGGATTTCAACCTTCGGAGAAAGATTGCTTCAAATCTTCCCTATTTGTTCTTACAGCTTGGCAAGACAATGGGGAAGCGAGCCTTAGGAAAAAGGTCGCTACGGAGACCACATCCTACACGTTGGGAGGTGGCATGTGGAGATACTGATATGGACTGACCCAGGGGGCAGTACTACATATGGAAGGGGTCTCTGAGGCAGGTCCTACCTTAGAGTAGAGGATGGCTTGGCTGCCAGAAGAGACTGACAGAACGGGTCTGTCAAGAGGGAAACCTTACCGTGGAAGAATACACATATGGGATTACCCGTAGGGAACCAAGCCATATGAACACCTAGCCCAGTACAGGGGCTGACCGGAACTCCGGGCATGCTAACACCAGTACTGGGCCTGGCGACAGACTGCTCCACCAAGTCTGACTGCCGAGGGTGCTGGAGGATGCTCGACCAGGGTACACCAACCGGGGAACTCTACTGGGAGAAGAAAGGCGCTCACATCCCCGTGTTAGGGGGAATGGCGCAGCAAGCTCGACACCGAGCCAGCCCTTCCCGCCAATTACCTGTTACCCAACACACGGGAAGAAACTGGCTCTACACGGAGGTTGTAAAACCTCACAAAGGTGTTGGGTGTCGCCCAGCCCACAGCTCGACAGATGTCTGCCAGAGAGGCGCCGTGCGCCAGCGCAAAGGAGGAGGCCACACTCCGTGTGGAATGGGCCCTCACCCCCAGGGGGCACGGCTCGCCTTGGGAATGGTATGCCAAGGCGACCGCATCCACTATCCAGTGGGCCAACCTCTGTTTGGAGACAGCCTTCCCCTTCTGCTGACCTCCAAAGCAGAGCAGGAGCTGCTCAGAGCTTCTGAAGCTCTGGGTGTGGTCCACATATATGCGAGGCGCTCTTACGGGACACAGCAACGGCAAGGCTGGATCTGCCTCCTCCAGAGGCAGCGCTTGCAGGTTCACCACCTGGTCTTGGAAGGGAGTGGTGGGAACCTTGGGCACGTATCCCGGCCGGGGTCTCAGGACAACGTGAGAGTAGGCCGGCCCGAACACAAGGCACTCTTCACTTACCGAAAATGCTTGGAGGTCCCCGACCCTCTTGATGGAAGTGAGCGCGATCAGGAGTGCTGTCTTGAGAGACAGGAACTTAAGCTCGACTGAATCCAGCGGCTCAAAGGGTCCCCTCTGAAGTCCCGTCAGGACAATAGAGAGGTCCCAGGAGGGAATCAGGGGTGTCCTAGGAGGATGTAACCTTCTGGCACCCCTCAGGAACCTAACGATCAGGTCATGCCTCTCCAGGGACCGGCCGTCCACCGCATCGTGATGGGCTGCAATGGCAGCCACATACACTTTCAGGGTGGAGGGTGACAGCCCACGCTCCAACCCCTCTTGCAGGAAAGAAAGCACGCATACTTGCGTAGAGCCCGAGGCCAGCTGTGTGCCAGTGCATCCGTGCCAAGGGGGGCCTGGGACAGGGAATAGTACAGCTGGCAGTGGGAGGACTCGTGGAAAGCAAACAGGTCTACCTAGGCTTCCCCAAATCGACTCCAGATCAGCTGGACTGTCTGGGGATGGAGTCGCCATTCCCCGGGAAAGCATGTCGCACCCCAGCCCGTGTTGGAGGCATCTGTTGTGACAACAACATGCCGGGACACTTGTTCTAAAGGCACGCCGGCCTGTAGAAAGGCAAGGTCCGACCAGGGGCTGAATCGGCGGCGACACATCGGTGTGATGGTGACACAGCCCCTGACAGCGTCGCCACACAGGACAGCCTGGGAGATGGGAACGTCGAGAATTTGTGCAATTTGTCAACGTCTCTCATACAGACCAGGCTGAACCAGAAACGGCACTACTGGACCACCAGAGTGGACATCGCCTTCCCGAGGGACTGCGTCGTGACTTCCGTCACCCAGAAGGGTGAGGTCAGTCGCCATGCGCAGCTCCTGCATCAACCTCGGGTTGGTTCTACCCTCGTGCATTTGTTAAAGCCTTGGCTTGGTGAGTTTGCAGGATAGCCATGGCATGCAGAGCAGAGGCAGCTTGGCCCGCCGCACGGCGGACAGCTTACAGGCCTTGGGTGAGAGGCGCGGACTATTCCTCCCAGTGGCGGCGTTTTGCGGACACAAGTGCACCGCAATCGCACTCTCCTGCTGGGGAATGTCAACGCACCCCTAGCTGCCCCGCCATCGAGGATAGTGAGGATGGAGGAACGAAATGAGCTGTTTCTGGCCGTAAAAAGGGGCCATCCACGACTACATCACTTCCCCATGCACATCCGGGAAGAAAGGAACCAGAGCAAAACGCGGTTGTGAGCCGCGCTCTAAACCGAGAACCAATCAAACAGCCATGAGCACTCAGGGCTGGGTGGCCACCTCCATCCTGATGCTCACAGCTGCCCGGGCAAGCACGGCTGTCAACTCTGGGTCCAATTCGGCAGTGGCGACAACACCCGAGGGGGGCAGCCCCGCCGAATCTTCATCCACAGAGGTCAACAGCCCATCCCCGATGCTGCAATCGACATCTGATCCCCGGCGGCAAACTGAATGACCCATTGGGACTGCCATAAGACAGCCCAGCAAAATCACCCAGCAGCCGCACAGGACAAACACTGCGGAAGGGGTAAGAGGTCCTTGGGGCATGGCCCGGCAGAGAAGCTCTCACTGTCACCTTCAAATCTCCCAGAGCACTAGCCGGCGATCCTCTGCTCGTGGCAGAGAAACCGGAACGGGTAGTGACAGAGGGGTCTGCTCCTTTCCCTTTAAGAAAGGGGAGACGCGATCACAGCGTTGCCATGGTCACACACGCAGTGCGTGCATGAACCATCCACGAACGCGCCTTCAATGCCCAGACACAGAAGACAACGATCGTGGCCGTTGTCAGAGAACAGGAAACGACCGCATCCAGAAGGACAAGGACGAAACGGCGTCTTTAAAAAGACGTGAATCGTCCGTTATTTGCTCTTTTAGGAAATCTGCTCTCTTAGTTGAAGCTCCCAGGGGAATCGCTGAAAGGGACACCACTGTTTGCACCGTACCGCCAACCAGAACAGCTTCTCGACACAGCAGATGAATGGCTTTGTGGAGTATAACAGCTTTCATACAACCACTCGGCTCCGAAGCAAAAATCTAATGAGTGGATGCACCTGTCGCCCTATTTATACCCGTTGGCACGGGGTGTGGCTCAGGTATGTTAAATCAACTAGCCAATTTTCATTGCCGTTTTCTCTTAAACTCAGAGATGATTGGCCTCCCAAGTGAGACCTCATATGTGACTGTGACATGTGACATACCTCGTAGTGACTGACAGATAGGGAACTACGCATTCGTGAGGTAATCTGCTCTTTCAGTGGAAATTTATACCAGTGCCCCAAATTTACATAACGTTACTCCTACAACCAACCTTTAATCCTTATGCGTTGTTGGGGACGTATTTGTCCACTATGGGGTAAAGTTGATTCTTATTTTGGCCACAACTTTCTCTGTGTTTGAGCTAATGGAATGATTTTTGGTGACAAATCTTATTTTGAAATTTTTGAAATTTTCAAAAATTTAACGGTACACTCTGGGCAAATTCACTACCCTTTCGTTATGTTCGTGGATGAAAACATCCACTAAATTAAACTGCTGTAAAAATGTATCAGATAAATATTTTTTTCAAATTTTTTTGCATTAATCTATTAATCAACCTCAGTCCTGATCAAAACTACCAAATGTTTAAAAAAAATCCAAGATTTTAACTCTTTAATTACCAAGTTCATAAATGATGTCACTGATTTGGGAAAAAAACACACAAAATTACATATTTTCAATTTAAAAAGTGATTTTGGACTAGATTTTTTTTTTTACCTTTTATTACAGTCTTGGGCATGTCAAAGATTAGTAACAAGATTGGCTTTGATGCATTGTTAGCTTTTGTGCAGCATTAGATTTACATTTTTTCTTCCTAATTTGTTGTTGGTGGCTGTTTTTGCCCCATTGACTTCCATTATAACTACATTTTTTGATTGCAAAGCCATGACACCATATAATCATGCATTCTTGATTGTTTGTGGTTTTCCCTTTTGGGAAGAGGTAAAATTTGTTATTTTTACAGTTGATCACTAGGTGGGACCGTTAACACTTTAGATTGGCCTGTGCAAAAAAAGGCTTAGTTTCTGGCCTGTATATGGAGTTATATAGAGTATAACAGCAAATTATAGTGTTTGTGTATGTGTGTGTGAGAGAGAAAGAGAGGGCGTGAGAGAGACCTTTGTGCACTTACCTTGATGTATCTGAAAAAATCCAAATATGCACCTCAGCTCTCAGGAGTAAACAATAAAAAATTAAGTGTGTTTATGCACCTGCTACCTTTTGATGGTGAAAAGTACGGATGGTCTATGTGTGAAATGCTCGTATTTTCTTGATGGTAAAGCCAGTTTAAAACCTTAAAATCCTGTAAAAAAATCTACTTTGCATCAAATTTATGAACATAATGTATTATGAACCAAAATGCAATACCAAATTCAAATAAGCTACAACTCGATGGAAGGGTCAGGCTGCATAATCATTTGTAATACTTCAGTACAAGCCCTTTCTCGTGTTGCTTGCTGCTCTTCTCACCATTAAATGATCAGCACGATGGCATGCAAGTGTTTAAATCCACGTACTTTGCTTTTGTTTAGTCTATACTTATCACCACCATCAAAAGGCAGCAGGTGCATAAATACACTTTAGTTTACTCCATGTAGTTCTGAGAGCTGAGGTGTACATTTTGATTTTCTCAAATACATCAAGGTAAGTGGGCAAAGGTCTCTCTCTCTTTCTCACACACACACACACACACATACACACACACACAATAAAATATGCTGTTATACTCCATATAGCTTCATATACAAGTCAGAAACTAAGCTTTATTTGCACAGGCCTATCTAAAGGGTTAATGGTCCCACCTAGTGATCAACTGTAAAAATAACAAATGTTACCTCTTCCCAACAGCAAAAACCACCAACAATCAAGAATCTCACACACACACAAACACTATAATTTGCTGTTATACTCCATATAACTCCATAAACAAGACAGAAACTAAGCCTTTTTTTGCACAGGCCTATCTAAAGTGTTAACGGTCCCACCTAGTGATCAACTGTAAAAATAAATTTTTTTACTTCTTCCCAAAAGGGAAAACCACAAACAATCAAGAATGCATGATTATATGGTGTCATGGCTTTGCAATCAAAAAATGTCGTTATAATGGAAGTCAATGGGGCAAAAACAGCCACCAACAACAAATTAGGGAGAAAAAATTTAAATCTAATGCTGCACAAAAACTAAAAATGCATCAAAGCCAATGTTGCTACTAATCTTTGACATGCCCAAGACTGTTATAAAAAGTAAAAAAAAAAACAAGCCACAATTACTTTTATATTGAAAATAAGTCATTTTGTGTGTTTTTCCCCCCAAATCAGTGACATCATTTATGAACTTGGCAATTAAAGAGTTAAAATCTTAGATTTTTTTAAAAACATTTGGTAGTTTTGATCAGGACTGAAGTTGATTAACAGATTTATGCAAAAAAAATTGAGAAAAAATATGAATCTGACACATTTTTACAGCAGTTTAATTGAGTGGATGTTTTCATCCCGAACATAACGAAAGGGTAGTGAATTTGAACAGTGCACAAGGGTTAAGAGGGGAGCGTAAAACAGAAGCCATATTCGTCTTAGCGCACCAGCACTAATTAATTCTACAGTAAAAGTGTTTTTATGGTTTATTCATATTGAATATTGTTATGCATCTATTAGAATACCCTATAATTACAGCAATTTATCTTATGAAGCTAGATTGATTGACATGTTTTCTGTAAATGTGTTGTACTAAATGTGTTTATACTTATGTTTTAGACAATGGACTTTTTGTGAAGGAAAAATTGCTAACATTTAATTTGAAACATTTCAAGGTAAGTAACCTATTTAAATTAATGATACATAAGTTTTACATTTTACTTAGACCAAGACTTACAAACAATATGAAAAAAGACAAATGAGGTGAAATAAGTGTATTGCCGCATTCCGTCCAACAAAGCTTCCTTTCATTTACAGTGTACTTTTGTTCCTCCCTACAAGTCCAAATCAGTTAAAGGGTAAAGGGTTGTAAAATTTACTCACATAAGCTGCAGATATCGCCACAAATTTTCTGGAGGGAGTGAAAACTGGTTTAGTCTGTCTCTTAGTACAAATGATAGTAGATCCCCGCAAAGACTGTAAAAATGTAAATTGTAAGCTTAGTTTTTTTTTTTTTTTACTTGTGCTTTCTCTGTACTTTTGTCATTTAAAGGCCTTCGTGCAGAAATTGTCTTTAAAACCCTTCCTGCCATCTGCACCATACCACACAACTGGACAAATGGTGTGCACATAATACACGGAAATGAAGCGGTCCTTCATTGACATTCAACCTGTAAGTAAAAGCAACACTTAAAATTACATTGGCCTGTGTAGTTAAGTCACCTTTATTTCTTTTGTGTAAGACATTGTGTAAGTCGTTCCAAAAATATATTTTGAAAAAAAAATTGACTTTTAATTTTTGGGTGAATTATCACTTTAACCAATTTTAATTCGATATAGCTTTTAACTCATTTAATTCACTCATTTGTAAAGTGAGTGTATCAATGAAATTTCATCGCAATGCATGTTAACTGAACTTTTTTTTAAATTCTTTTAAGGTTGGCACTAATTAGTGCTGCACTTGAATCACGAGACAAGCCAGAATCCACATGTCCTGGTGCTTGGTGACAAGGAAAACTCCTCCCAAGTTTTTATTTTAAATGGGGAGGCAATGAAACAGAAGTCGATACTACAAGCACTATATTTTTTATTATGATAACTTGATTTTATGATTATTTTTTGTTTTATTATTATATGTTATGTTCATTTTATTTGAAAAGTCGTAATATTTGCCAAGTATGGTAACCCATATTCGAAAGTGGTGCTCTGCATTTAACCCATCCAAGTGCACACACACAGCAGTGAGAAGTGATCACACACCCGGAGCGACTCAGGGTTCAGTGCCTTGCTCAAGGACACTTCAGCCATGGGTATTGAGGGTGGAAGAGAGCATTGTTCATTCACTCCCTCCCACCTACAACTCCTGCCAGCACCGAGACTCAAACCTGCGACCCTCAGGTTACAGGTCCAACTCTCTAATCATTAGGCCAGCGACACACTGGATGCGTGGCGCAAGCGTCTCAGCTGCATGGCGTGTCTGTTTTTAATTCGGCTCCCATGTTAACAGGTTAGAGCTTGCAGACTGCCTGCGTGAGACGTGCAGAAAACGCGTGCATGCTAGAAATAGAACCAATGCCTATTTTTCACGCGACACGAAGCGTGTTGGAAGCGTTTCCAGGCAAAATATGATAGGAAAATATGTTTATATGTCATTTTGTACGCAAATATACATTAATTCATGACATTTTGATGTTTGAAAGTCTATAGGTTGACATAAATTCAGATATAAATGTAATTTAAAAAATAATTATACATTTTCAAATATTGCACCTGTCAAACATAGTCTATTTTGCCTTCAATACTGTTGACGGTGTCCTTTATCAGTAGGCGTAGGTGTGTAAAAAAAAGTTGATATTGTTGTCATTAAGACAAGAGCCTGGTCTGTCGGCGGCCTCCCTCTACAGCAGCAGCAGCGCGCCAGCGCCGCGTCAGGCACGGTTCTGGTGTGTTAAGACACAGAAAACGCAAGGCAGCCGCCATGCTACTGACACGCAGCAGAAACGCCACGCAGCCAGTGTGTCACCAGCCTTAGGCCATAGCTGTGAACTGTATTTGCAAATATGTGTGTTTTGATATGAATATGAATTGACACATTTGTACATCTTGAAAATGTCAGTTGTATTTTAACACATTCTTTGTTCATTTAAATAAAATATTTTAAAATATATTTGTAAATGTGTTATTTGCATATTAAAATAAAATCTGTAATTTACAACAAAGTAGTTTCAAAATATGGTTGTATTTTTTAGTGTGAGGATAGTGACAAACGACCTATACGGTCATATGGGACTTGTTGAATCTGTATATTTAAGCCCTGATATGATCATCGTTTGGTCTCGTTTATGGTAATGTGTAGTTTGTTGTTTTGTTTTCTGTGTTTATGAAATCTCCTTGTAAACCACCTTCTTTGTGTGCTTTATTTACATTGTACTACACAGAAACATGACAAACCTTAATAAGTGCAAGCTCCACTATTTTTACTGCATATGTAAACTAATTCTGACTTGTAAAGAACCTTTAAAGCATATGTGTGATTTCTTTCATTTATTTTCCCGCTTAAACTTACAAACATTCTGTTGCTGTGCATAGAAGCTCTAACATACAGTATACCTAATACACTATACTTAAAACCACTAAAACATTAGAATTGTCCTTCTGCATTGCAAATACTAACACAATATAATTGTTTTCCTGCATTGCAAATAAGAACTGTATTTAAAAAGAGAGAACCATATTAATAAGTTCAAGCTCAAGCCTTAACATTGCATATACTGTACAAAGTAACTACAGCTGGCAAAGGAGCTTTACAGTATATGAATGCTTGCTTTCAATGTATTCACCTGAATTGCACAACAAATATGGCTGAGAAATTACTCGCAAAAGAAATTTAAATTTCATTATTGTGTTAAATGAGAAAAGCATATCAAATAGACATTACAAAAAAATAGCTTTTTTTCAGAAGCTGCATATGAGTTGGTATTGAGATTAATTTACAGATCATTTATTGCGGTTTCAAAAGAGTTTACAACAATTACTTGTAGTTTCTGAGAAGTGTTTCTAGAGTATTTATGCAGTGGGATAATAGGTAAATCTTACAAGCAATTACATTTTATCCCAAAATCAAATGAAAGAAATAGAAATAAAATAAAATAATCAGTTACAAGAAATCACTATTGGAAATAAATAAATTATATATATATCAGTATATATCAGTGATGCACAGGTTGATCCAAAATGAGCGGGTGCCTTCGGTCATCCGTGGTTACCTGCGGTTACGAGTTATCCAAAAATATTTTTAATGATATTCGGGTCGTGGTCGCTCGGGTCGTTTGAAATAAAGATGCCAAATAAACCTTTGTAATATAGTACTAGACACAATTTTTAAATACATAGGCCTACACTTTATTGGCTGAATAACTGGCGCGAAGATGATGCACAAGCTCAGTCTGCAGGTAGAGATAGAGGCAGCAAGAGAAAAGGTGAAGACTGGGGAGCAACGACACTGTTTTTGGTAAAACATGATTTTGACAACTTCATTAAGTTTAGTTTTATAGAAAACTTTTTAAAAATATTTTCATTTTGTATAAATTGTATCTTAATTTTGATCAACATTTACATTTAGCAGATGCTTTTATCCAAAGTGACTTACAACTTAGGACAATGGAAGCAATCAAAAAGTCTCAGTTAGCAAGGGCAAGGGCTTTTAAATAATATAATAAATAAAAAGAAAACAGATAGAATAGTAAAAGAATAGAGCAAGCTAGTGTTAGAGGTTTTTTTTAATAATTGTATAATAAATGAAAAAAAATAGAATACAAAAAGATAAGATTTTTTATTTATTTTTTTTAGAATAGAATAGTGTAGAATAGCGAGTGCTAAAGTTAGAGGGTCAAATAAAGATGGAAGAGATGGGTTTTAAGCCAATTCTTGAAGCTGCTCGGATTGAGTTGGGCAGGTCATTCCACCAGGAGGGAACATTTAATTTAAAAGTCCGTAAAAGTGACTTTGTGCTTCTTTGGGATGGCACAATCAAGCGATGTTCACTTGCAGAACTCAAGCTTCTAGAAGGCACATAAGTCTGAAGTAATACATTTAGGTAAATGGGTTCAGAAAAAAAAAAAAAAAAAATATATATATATATATATATATATATATATATATATATAATTTTTAATTTATTTTATTACTTTTTTTTTTTTTCATTTTCTTTTATTTTCTTTTTTTTTGCACAGTGTTCATACTTCTCATTTAAAAAATAAAAATAAAATCAAGAAATTATGGTCCTAAAAGAAAGCTAAATATATCCTTAAACAAAATATCATGTTCTTATCATTTCTTTAGATTTTGAGGTGAAATGTGTACTACACATGATGTCTCGAGATTCACTTTTACAGGGGTTTGATAGTGAGCATCAGGTCTTTGCCCAGAGGAGGGACAATGTATTTTTCCTCTCTGAGTAAACGCAGTAACATGTCCTTAGCATCCTCAGGCCACCGGTACAGACGAGTGCTCTGTAGCCACAGTGGGACATGACTCTGCCAGAGAAAGCAACAGATTTTAAACTCATGGTATTTATCATAGATACATGTTTATGCATTTAATTATTTCCTTACTACACATATCTCCCATCTCATGCCCTCAACATTTGAGTTTTCTTCAAATTTTTGATGACTTACTTGGTTAGCACTGGGAAACAGCACTGGTACCAATCTGAAGTTTAGACATCTCTGAAGAATGAATTCATTTTGGATCTGAAAAAAAGGAAACAATATAAAACATAACCCAAAGGAGATGTAGATCTATACACACCGAGTATCAAAATCTAAAGTACCCTTGTGTTGCCATTAAGGCAAAATGTTAGGGACTTTTAATTTGATAGAGACTTTTATTTTGATTTGATGTAGACCTGGAGTTTGGGGTTAGAGGTTATTTCCTGTACAGAAGTAAGGAAGATGACAGAATGTGAGCACATGTAATCCATTTGTTGTTAGCACTAGAGGCAATGTCGTAAGTACAAAATTCATTTTTATGTTAATAAGTTTATGTTACTATACTGTTTAAAAAGAAAAGATTACACATAGTTAAAATATTTATTTACATGTATTTACAGGTATATTTCATTAGACAAGATTTATGTTAAAACAGTCGAACTTTATTTCTTTGTTACAGTTTTCACTCTGTCATGTAAGATGATGTTGAAGCCACAGTAAACAGCAAGAAATCGATCACTACGACTTGTCGTCATTTTGCATCAGAGTTAGCTGGTTGTATAGCTACAGTTGGTACACTGCAGTGAGGACAACACAGTGAAAAGACAGAGAAAAGTTAGTGTTGAACATCGTGGCAAGATGGAAGGGAAACGTGCTAAGTCTTCCGTAGCAAGTGGAAGTTCTCACTCATCTGCATCATCAAGGAGTGCAGTAATCCGTGCACGGGCTAAAGCTGCAGCTGCTAAAGTACGTGCTGAATATGCAGAAAAAGAGGCTAAAGCTAAAATAGAAAAGGCAATTAAAGAAGCTGAATCACAGTTGGAGAAGGTAAAAAGAGAGACTGAGCTGGAAACACTCGCCATGTGTCGTGAAGCAGCGGCTGCTGAAGCTGAAGCAGCCGTTTGGGAATCGGCTGACTCAATTGCGAAGTGTATTGTGTTGGATGAAACAGGCTCATCAGGTGAAGATAAAATGGAGCGGACGAGCGAATACGTCCAAACTCATTTTGGCCCAACTAGCTCCCCAAAGCGAGAAGCTATGAATGCTTGCTCTCAGGCTTTTCAGCCTGCTACAGATGGCACTCTCATTTTCAGTCCGAACAATCCCTTCTCTTCATACCAGCAGGTCCGGTTTCTTCACATGAGCCACGACAGGCTAATAACAAAGGTAATGGGAATTTATCAGAGGATGATCTAGGCGATGCTTATGTTCCACCGGCAGCCGAACTGTCATATGGTCAGACTTTTTATGACAGAGAGGATGCTCGAGTCGATTCAAAGAAGTTTCATACTGACTTGAATATTTCTGCTCCGTGCTATTATCCCCAGCTAAAAACTGATCAGAGCATGTCTGCAACTGAACATCTTGCGCAATATTTAGCGCGACGTGACCTGGTGAGCGCAAGCTTGTATGAGTTTGATGACAAACCAGAAAATTATCGTGCTTGGCAGTCTTCATATAAAAATGCTACACAAGGGCTGGGTCTCACTGCTACTGAGGAGCTAGACTTAATGACTCGATGGCTTGGCAAAGAATCCAGCAACCAAGTGAAACGCCTGCGTTCAGTGCACGTAGCAAGTCCAGACATAGCACTCAGAAAAGCCTGGGAACGTCTTCAGGAATGTTACGCAGCGCCAGAGATAGTTGAAAAGGCCCTCTTCACTCGACTTGACAAGTTCCCCAAGGTTTTAGCGAAAGAAAATCTGAAGCTAAGGGAGTTAGCAGATCTGCTGATGGAAGTGCAGTGTGCTAAGGAAGATGGCTACTTTCCAGGTTTGTCCTACCTGGATACTGCACGAGGCATTGAACCTATAGTAGCCAAGCTGCCTTATGGACTTCAGGAAAAATGGATTTCTGCGGGTTCAAAGTATAAAGAAGAAAATGGAGGACGGTTTCCACCATTTGAATTCTTTACCAGATTCATGTGCTATGAGGCAAAGAAAAGGAATGATCCCAGTTTTGCCCTTTTAAATGCTAGCGGATCTGCTGTAAAGGCTGAAAGTCCCCAATTTAAAAGCACCAAGAACCCCATTGCAGTTCATAAGACCAATGTCTTCCCAGCAGAGTCGAGCACTTCCAGTGATCCAAATAAGAGCTGCCCTATACATGCAAAGCCACATCCACTGAAGAAGTGCAAAGCCTTTAGAGCCAAAGATCTTCAAGACAGGAAAGTCTTTCTGAAGGAGAGAGGATTCTGCTTCAAATGCTGTGGCTCAAATAGTCATGTGGCGAAGGACTGCACTGCAGTAGTGAAATATTCTGAGTGTGACAGCACCAAGCATGTCTCAGCTATGCATCCGGGCCCTCCACCAAAGATCACTGCTCCTGTTACCTCACTACAGAATGGCGGGGAGGAAGAAGAGGGTAACGACAGCAGGGAAGTCGTCAGCTCAAGCTGCACTGAAGTATGTGGTGCAGGACAAGTTGGGAGGTCATGTTCCAAGATATGCCTAGCAAAGGTGTATCACAAGGGCTGTCCAGATAAAGCCATCAAGGCATATATCGTTTTAGATGACCAAAGCAACCGGTCATTGGCGAGGTCCAGTTTCTTTGACCTTTTCGACATTCAGAGTAAGCCATATCCGTACTTACTGAGAACGTGCTCCGGCACAAAGGAAACATTTGGCAGAAGGGCTGAAGACTTTATGGTCAAAGCACTTGATGGGAAAGTGACAATCCCTCTTCCTCCGCTTATTGAATGTAACGACTTACCTGACAACCGGGCTGAGATTCCCACGCCGAATGCCGCTCTTCATCAACCTCACCTTGTCAAGGTAGCAGAGCACATTCCCGAGTTGGACCCTACTGCGGAGATCCTCCTGCTGCTTGGTAGAGATGTAATTAGAGTGCACAAGGTAAGGGAACAAGTAAATGGCCCTCCCAACGCCCCTTTTGCTCAACGTCTTGACCTGGGTTGGGTGGTGGTTGGAGAGGTCTGCCTAGGGAATGCACACAAGCCAAATGTCAGCATTTACAGGACAACAGTGCTTGATTGTCAACGGCCCTCGCTCCTCCAACCATGCACAAGTGTTATGCATGTCAGGGATAAGGCAATGGGCAAACTGCTGGAAAATGATCATGCTGAGGTGGCACCAGAACTAAGGGAAGATGAAGAGTGTTGGTACTTACCAAGCTTTGCAGTGTTTCACCCACAAAAACCAGGTCAAATCAGGGTGGTGTTTGATTCGAGCGCCCAACACTCCGGAATCTCCTTAAATAATGTGCTATTGACTGGCCCTGATCTTAACAACTCCCTTCTGGGAGTACTTATGCGGTTCCGAAAGGAAAAGGTGGCTGTTATGGCAGACATATAGCAGATGTTTTACTGCTTCCTTTTAGAAGAAAAACATAGGAACTATTTGAGATTCCTATGGTTCAAGAACAATGATGTGGCAAGTGAAGTCGTAGAATACAGGATGAAGGTCCATGTGTTTGGGAACAGCCCGTCTCCAGCAGTGGCAATTTATGGGCTTAGAAGAGCTGTCAGAAAGGGTGCGCAAAGATATGGACAAGACACCGTCAACTTTGTCGAGGGCCACTTTTATGTTGATGACGGTCTTTGTTCTGTCCCTACTGATGCTGAAGCCATTGACTTGCTGCGTAGGACTCAGGCTTCATTGGCTGAGTCCAACCTTAGGCTCCACAAGTTTGCATCGAACAGTCCGGCTGTCTTGGCAGCCTTCCCAAGTGAGGACTGTGTGGCAGCTGGAAAAGAGGTAGACCTCTGTGGGAAGGAATCGCCCACCCAACGCAGCTTAGGCCTCTTGTGGGAGGTAGCTAGGGACACATTCACCTTCTCTGTGTCAACTGACGTAAAACCGTTTACCCGCCGTGGAGTTCTCTCCATGGTGAACAGTGTTTTTGATCCCTTGGGTTTTTTGGCTCCGGTTGTAATCCAAGGAAGAGCCCTTCTCAGAGAGCTGAATTCTGAGGCTTCAGAGTGGGACACTCCATTACCTGAAGATAAATTAGGCAAGTGGGAGGCTTGGCAAAACTCACTTCAAGAGTTGAAGCACTTCCATATACCAAGGATGTACACAGGCATCTCTCTAACCAAGGCAGAACGAGTGGAACTCTGTGTGTTCTGTGATGCTTCTACAATGGCCATTGGGGCTGTAGCCTATTTGAAGACCATCCAAGAAGGCATTGCTGACATTGGATTTGTCATGGGGAAGTCAAAACCCTGCTCCTCAATCTGAGCCAACCATACCGAGACTGGAGCTGTGTGCTGCGGTTTTGGCTGTGGAAATGGCCGAACTGATTCAGGAAGAACTGGACTTGAAGTTGAATTCCATTAAATTCTACATGGATAGCAGAGTGGTCCTTGGATACATTCATAACCAATCCAGACGGTTTTATGTATATGTCCACAATCGAGTCCAGCGTATTCGCCAGACCACAAATCCTGAACAATGGCACTACGTACGCACAGAGGACAATCCGGCTGATATTGCATCAAGGTCTGTTCCAGCATCACGTCTCGCACAAACAATGTGGTTCAGCGGACCTACCTTTTTGTGTAAGCCTTCCATTCAACCAGAGCCTATTCAGTCATTCAGCTTAGTCTCACCAGAATTGGATGCAGAGATTCGTCCAAATGTGAAGACTTATGCCACCCAGCTTCACGAGAAAGGTCTCAGCACAAAGCGTTTTGAGAGGTTCTCCACCTTTGACACACTCCAGCGAGCTGTGGCACTCTTAATTCACATTGCAAGATCTTTCAAGTCCCCTAACATCATAGACAAGTGTAGGGGATGGCATACATGTGAGCTGCCTCGCTCTCCGGATGAGCTTTCCCAAGCCAGAGAAGTCATCATTAGAGCCGTTCAGAGGAAAGCATTTGGAAAGGAATTTGAAGCTCTAGAAAGAGACAAGCCAATTCCTCTAAACAGCTGTCTACGTCGTCTCAACCCTATCTTGCAGAATGACCTCATCTGCATTGGTGGCCGTCTGAAAAACGCAGACGTAGAGATTGAGCAAAAGAACCCTTTAATTCACCCAAAAGACAACCATGTTTCCTTACTGTTCATCAGACACCATCATACCCAAGTGAAACATCAGGGCCGCCATTTAACAGAAGGCGCTGTGAGAGCTGCAGGACTCTGGATCTTGGGAGGTAAAAGGCTCATTAACTCAATTCTTCACAAATGCGTGACCTGTCGTAGACTCAGAGGTTGGATGCAGGAGCAACTAATGGCGGATTTGCCACCTGAGCGCCTCAAGGCCTGCCCTCCTTTCACGTATGTAGGGCTAGTCGTCTTCGGACCATGGCACATCACTACCAGACGTACAAGAGGAGTTCAGCCTGAGAGCAAACGGTGGGCCATATTGTTCTGTTGTATGAGCTCCAGGGCGGTTCACATTGAGGTGATTTCTTCAATGGACACTTCAAGCTGTGTCAATGCCTTAAGGCGTTTCTTTTCCATAAGAGGACCAGCCAAACAACTGAGGTCAGATTGTTGCACGAATTTCATTGGGGCCTGCAGAGAACTTGGGATGAGCGCAGAACAACCAGACACCACTGTGCAGAGGTACCTACACCAACAAGGATGCTCCTGGGTGTTTAACCCACCTCATGCTTCGCACATGGGTGGTTCATGGGAACGCCTCATTGGATCCTGGAGTCAATGCTTCTTGAACATGGCACTCGCCTGACTCATGATGTCTTGTGCACTCTAATGGCAGAGGTGGCAGCAATTATGAATGCAAGGCCTCTGGTTTCAGTTTCAAATGATCCAGAGGATCCATTCATTCTCACACCATCTATGCTGTTAATTCAGAAAGTCGGCACCCCACCTCCTCCAGGAGACTTTACGGACAGAGACCTCTTAACCAAGCAGTGGAGACAAGTTCAAGCCTTGTCCAACATGTTCTGGCGCCGTTGGAGACAAGTGTACTTGTCAACTTTACAAGTCCGAAAGAAATGGACCAAGTCCCAACAAAACCTACAAGAAGGAGATGTCGTCCTCCTCAAGGACAACCAAGCTGTCCGCAACAGCTGGCCTATGGCGATAGTCACAAAGGCTATTCCTGGAAAAGACTGGAAGGTCCGTAAGGTGGAATTGAAGACCACAGATCAAGGACATTCAAAAAAGTACCTTAGACCAGTGACAGAACTTGTTTTGCTTCTGAGTAGAGAGTGATGTTCGTCTGGTTAGTTAACACATAACTTGTTTGTGTAGTGACCTCACAGATGTCAGGCGGGGAGTGTGTTGCCATTAAGGCAAAATGTTAGAGACTTTTAATTTGATAGAGACTTTTATTTTGATTTGATGTAGACCTGGAGTTTGGGGTTAGAGGTTATTTCCTGTACAGAAGTAAGGAAGATGACAGAATGTGAGCACATGTAATCCATTTGTTGTTAGCACTAGAGGCAATGTCGTAAGTACATAATTCATTTTTATGTTAATAAGTTTATGTTACTATACTGTTTAAAAAGAAAAGATTACACATAGTTAAAATATTTATTTACATTTATTTACAGGTATATTTCATTAGACAAGATTTATGTTAAAACAGTCGAACTTTATTTCTTTGTTACAGTTTTCACTCTGTCATGTAAGATGATGTTGAAGCCACAGTAAACAGCAAGAAATCGCTCACTACGACTTGTTGTCATTTTGCATCAGAGTTAGCTGGTTGTATAGCTACAGTTGCTACACTGCAGTGAGGACAACACAACCCTTTTAAAATTGCCATTTTTGAGTTAAGTTTTAATATACATAATACATTTGAAGTGTGTTAGAGATACCTCAGAATAATTAAAACAATGTGATGTAGTTATAACTTCAACAACAGCATTCCCTGATGGATAAAATGTTCTATCTTATTAGATATGCCTTATCAAAACATTCAAAGAAGCTTTTACAAAGACTTCTAGAAGGATGAGAAGAGACAGCTATCAGCAGGTCTCACCTGAGTGTGGATGTACTTGGTGTGTAGTCCATGTTGATCAGATCCATCTCCCTCAACATCTGTCTTATACTTTGGACTGATCACTACAATTATTAACACTGACTTCTGCAAAACAAATTAATCAGATTCAAGTAGAAGGCACAGAATCGAAATACAAAAATGAACCAGTCAGTTTTGCCTAAAAAGTACCCGTTTATACAATGGATATCTACAGACAATTACACCTGTGATCATTTTCACAATAGCATTCCTGCACATGATATTGCTCAGTTTTTACTTTCAGCTCACGACTGTGAAATCTATAGTCAGTGTTGTTCAATTTCAAATAATATTGTCATGGTCAGTTGCAGTGAAGGAGAAATGTAACTCAGTTTATTAAAACTCAGCAGTTTTATCCTCTGTTCATCTCAATAAGAACTTTTGTAAATGTATGACAGAAATAGATTTAATCTGATTTATAATAAGTGAAGTTGGAAATACTGTTTTTGGAGATATTTTATGAAGTTGGAAAAGGGTGGATTTGTACTTTCAACCAAAATTTGACGTCTGAGCAACATTTAAGTCCACAGTCATTATCCAATGGAAAGTTTCCCACTTAAATCTTAATTATAATGTTAGGGAATAATTTTCTAATAATGTTATTAATAAACATTTTTAGAATGTCTTTAGAGAATGTTATCCTAACTTTTAGGAGAACATTCTGGGAACTAAAATAAAACTTGCAGCTGAAAACATTCCAAGAATATATAACGTTCTCTGAACATTCTTAGAACAATAACATTCCTAGCTGGGTTATGGGGAAGAATACTTTTTGTAAACAATTTGGTTGCTTCGCTTTTATGGCACGGACTGTTTTGTATTTACCCTCCTGTGAAATTGATGGCAGAGATTCAAACAGTTTTTGTTGACATTTTCTGGGACAAGCTTCATTGGATTCCACAGAGTGTTTTATTATTACCCAAGGAGGAAGCGGGACAGGGGTTGATTCCTCTGCAGAGTAGGATTGTACATTCCGGTTGCATTTTTTACAAAGACTTCTTGATGGACCAATGTAAGCTGGAGGGCGATCATGTTCATTCTATTTTTTGGCTGTTGAATGATCTTTGATTCTAAAAGCAAGACTGGATATATCTCCATCTAATTTTTTACCAGGATTCATGAAGACTACTCATAGCCGTTTTCGCGCATCACCTCGATGTCGGCACAACTCTTATGACGAAACCGATGGATGCGAGGAGAAAACAGCCTCTTTCATTTCTTTTTGATCTCTGTATGGAGATCAGGCAGAAATGGAAGGCTCACCCGAGCTGGAGGGCTATGGTTCAGAAAGATAATGCTCATCAAGGTGGCCTCACGGCGTCACCTTGCTAGCGCACTTTCATGGCAAGTCCAACTTTGCTGTGGTGCGATCCATAACCTCCACAACAGCTCTATATACGCAGTGCAGGAGAATCGAAAAGGCTCAGCCTCAGCTTCTTCACCATCCCCAAATATCTCCTGATTTTCCTGGGTAAAAACTCAGCAGAGCACTACCCTCAGTCAGTGTTGTGCCTGAACGCGTTCATTGAACGATAGTTCATGAACTCGTTCATATTTTGGGTGAACGTGAACTGAACGTGCTGTATTAATGCCTGATGAACATTACTGTGAACTCGTTCATTCTGGTGTCTGTGAACGGCACGCTCTCTCAGGTTAACTTCGTTCAATAGGGTGCCAGATTTCTATAGAGCCTTCCATGCGAAAATCCGGCTAAAACACACCGTAAACCGCTCTTAATATGTAGCGGAAAAACACCCAATCTGGCAACACCAGCCATCAATGTCGCACCGCCGTCCGCCGCATGCGTGACGCGTCATCAAAAAAAAAAAACAGCAAACGACAGCAGCATGTAGCAAGAAGTTGTATGATCATTTAAAATAATTTTATGATGTTTTTGACAAGGTCGGTGAGAATGGGAGAAAAAGCATTAAAGCAACAATGGGGAAATGCTGTCCCCTCAATGCTAATGTAAACCCTGGTTGGATAAGGATTCAAAATTGGATATGAAGATGAAATCTTAAGCATAGCTTCATTGTTAAAACTGATAAAATAATTGCTGTCTGTGATTCTATGTGGGCTGTGGCAATAATTTTCAAAAAATAATTGCTCGCAGCAACGTATGGAAAAAAAGAACTATGAACTAGTTCATTTTTGGAACTGTGAACTTTAGTTCAAAATTTTGTAGTTTGAACTATGAACTGAACTAGTTCATTTTAAAATTTGTGAATTGAACTTTGAACTAGTTCATGTAGAAAGTGAACTTTCCCAACACTGCCCTCAGTATCAGAAAGTGTTAAAGATATAACATCATCCTCACGAAGCTCTCTCTCGTCAGCCGTCATTACGAGCGCGAAAGGGAAAAAGTCCCTCTCTAAACCATTCAGACAGAGCCATCTGAAATTCTCACAAGCTCATTCTCCTCCGTGCCTCAGGAGCGGCGCGTGGGTCCTGAACTGCGGGAAGCAGATGGCTGCCTTTTTTTTCTTTTTTTTTTCTCAGAAAAAAAGGGACGAACAAGAGCGGAGCTTTTTTATTGAAAAAACCCTCACAATGCATGCAGATTGCCTCCTCAAAGACATTGCGTACGTGCTCTTCACCCAAACAAATGACGTAAAGACTGTGTGTGTCATCAGGTGTCAAATAACCCTGACACGGATGCACACATTGTCTAAGGGGCTGTTTACACCTGGCCACTTCATGCGTTTTCTCAGATCTGATAGCTATCTGATTTATCAAAACGGTTCCATTTACACCTGGTCACATGAATGTGTTTTTGCAAAACGGATTTAAATCCGATCTTCAATTCCCATGCTATATGCAGATTTAATGGAGTGCACGTCACCGAAAGCAACAGATATGAGCTGCATTTTATTGATCATCAGCTAAAATTTCAAAATCAAAGACCGCAATAAGAGAGCGCGGCAACAGCACTGGTAAGATCATTTTGTTTCTCTACTATTAATGATGATGATTGTGTGTTAAGCGTTCGCGACTTTCACTTTGATTTGGGATAGTTTCCACGTTGGTTTAATGAATATATGCTCAGCTTCTCATCTGGTGGTGCGTGTTCCAGTAGCGTCGTCATATCTGACTATAACATTACATATAGCCTATAACACGCCCTCACACGTTTATTTTTTTAGCATTTTGAGGAGGAGTACAATTTACATATGTGGTTTTAACAACCAGATGCATTTACACTTGTCCAGTTTCGTCTGGAATGCGGCCCAGACCACCTCCTGAAGTGGTTTGAGCGATCGGATTCAAATCTGTCTCAAATGCGTTTCAGAGGGCATTTACACCTGGTCTTTTCACGATCGGATAGCTATCCGATCTGAGAAAACGCATAAAGTGGCCAGCTGTAAACGGCCCCTAAACGTTTGCTAGTAGTCGCCATGATAGACAGAGAAAGATGCACGCTTCAAACAGAACAGTCAGTGAAGACGAAGAAGAGAATGACGTGTTCTCCCGGTGCCTGTTTATAGTCACGCCGGTAGTGGCTTCAGAGGCTGTTGCCGGCCAACTCATTGGTGTTTTTTCAAAATATTCTTCATACACGGGTCACGATGAGGTGTTTCCCATAGAGCCCCCTAGAGGATGCAGTTCGAAGTTCCCTTGAAAGGGAACTGGGTTTTACATCTGTTCGTTCAATTACTCGTTTTTGATAAGGTTAAAATAAGTTTTCACATATTTATTTTGGAGGATTTATTTTTTGGGACTAGTGTCCCTGACAGTGAAGATCCTTTTCCTTGTTTGTTAATTTACTTCTGTTGTTTTTTTTTTTTATGTGTGGAGAAAGATCTGTATAAAATGTATGTTTTCATTCTTAACAAGAAGATGCTTGATGAGAGAGTTGACATTCCCTGGCATTCGGTTTGAAAATTAGGTGGAGAGTATTGTACAAGCCATCATTATCATAAAGAACTGGAGATTTGCAGTGGAGAAACCTTCATTGAGCTATTGCGGTTAATTCTTTTGTTTCAATTTTGGATTCTAAGAATGACTTTTGTTTTCAAAAGGAGACTATTTCATGCTTTTATGCAATGTTTCAGGATTGCACCAGTTTGCAATGGTGCAAGTAATGTGTAACATGTTTATCGAATGTTTTAATCCTGAAACATTTATTGTTGGTTTTAAATATGTGCAAAAAAGTGTGTTAACCTGTAAACCTTCAAACTGGCTGTTATTAAGCCTCTCATCAAAAAAAAAAAAACTTGACCCAAAAGAACTAGTTAATTATAGACCAATCTTGAATCTCCCTTTTTTGTCCAAGATACTAGAAAAGGTGGTATCCTCACAATTATATTCCTTCTAGAGAAAAATGGTCTATGTGAGGATATCCAGTCAGGATTTAGACCGTATCATAGCATAGTACTAGCATAGTACTGAGACTGCTGTCCTTAGAGTTACAAATGACCTGCTCTTATCATCTGATCGTGGTTGTACCTCTCTATAAGTTCTATTGGATCTTAGTGCTGTGTTTGACACAATTGACCACAACATTCTTTTGCATAGACTTGAACACTTTGTTGGCATTAATGGAAGTGCATTAGCATGGTTTAAATCGTACTTATAAGACCGCCATCAGTTCGTAGCAGTGAATGAAGAGGGACCCTATCGATCACAAGTGCAGTGTGGAGTACATCAAGGCTCAGTACTAGGGCCGCTACTCTTCACGCTTTATATCTTACCCTTGGAAGATATCATCAGGAAACATGGTGTTAGCTTTCACTGTTATGCTGATGATACTCAGCTCTATATTTATTGTGCTATTTGATCGCAATCTTTCCTTAGAAAGCCACGTTTCTAGCATTTGTAAAACTGCATTTTTCCATCACAAAAATAAATCTAAATTACAGCCTATGCTCTCAATGTCAAATGCAGAAATGTTAATCCATGCATTTATGACCTCAAGGTTAGATTATTGTAATGCTTTATTGGGTGGTTGTTCTGCATGCTTAGTAAACAAACTACAGCTAGTCCAAAATTCTTTGTCCAAGATACTAGAAAAAAAGGTTCTTACTAGAAAGGTTCTTACTAGAACCAAAAGGTTCTTACTAGAACCAGGAAGTATGACCATATTAGCCCGGTCCTGTCAACACTGCACTGGCTCCCTATCAAACATCGTATAGATTTTAAAATATAGCTTATTACTTATAAAGCCCTGAATGGTTTAGCACCTCAGTATTTGAATGAGCTCCTTATGCATTATAATCCTCTACGTCCGCTACGTTCTCAAAACTCAGGCAATTTGATAATACCTAGAATACCAAAATCAACTGCGGGCAGCAGATCCTTTTCCTATTTGGCGCCTAAACTCTGGAATAACCTACCTAACATTGTGCGAGAGGCAGACACTCTTGCAGTTTAAATCTAGATTAAAGACCCATCTCTTTAACCTGGCTTACACATAACATACTAATATGCTTTTAATATCCATATCCGTTAAAGGATTTTTAGGCTGCATTAATTAGGTAAACCGGAACAAGGAACACTTCCCATAACACCCGATGTACTTGCTACATCACTAGAAGAATGGCATTTACATCAATATGAGTCTGTTTCTCTCTTATTCCAAGGTCACTGTAGCCACCAGATCCAGTCTATATCCAGATCAGAGGGTCACTGCAGTCACCCGGATCCAGTTAGTATGCAGACCAGATCGTGGATCGGCACCTAGAAAGGACCTCTACATCCCTGAAAGATAGCAGAGACCAGGACAACTAGAGCCCCAGATACAGATCCCCTGTAATGACCTTGTCTAATACGACCACCAGGACAAGACCATAAGAAACAGATGATTCTTGTGCACAATCTGACTTTGCTGCAGCCTGGAATTGAACTGCTGGTTTTGTCTGGCCAGAGGAGAACTGGCCCCCCAACTGAGCCTGGTTTCTCCCAAGGTTTTTTTCTCCATTGTGTCACCGATGGAGTATCGGTTCCTTGCCGCCGTCACCTCTGGCTTGCTTAGTTGGGGTCACTTCATCTACAGCGATATCATTGACTTGATTGCAAATAAATGCACAGACACTATTTAAACTGAACAAAGATGGCATCACTGAATTCAATGATGAACTGCCTTTAACTGTCATTTTGCATTATTGATACAGTGTTTTCCTAATGAATGTTGTTCAGTTGCTTTGACTTTGAATATATTTTGTTTAAAGCGCTATATAAATAAAGGTGACTTGACTTGACTTGTTAAGTTTCAATTATTACATTTTATTCTTGGGCAAGCAAAACTGGCAATTTACATGAGTAGGCAAAGCAAAATGGAACAGAGAGATGATATTATTGTTGTCTTTAAGGTTTAATTAAAATTAAGGTAAGTTTAAAAGTTTAATATTAAGGGGGAAAAATTTGATTGACTAGATTTTACAAAGCTATGAGTGATCTTTCTATTTTTGATTTGAAATGGTGTAGTCATGATGGTTTGTGTACAAATGATGAAGAGGAATTATATTTTTGTTTTTAGAAAAAAACTAAATTCAAATAAATTGTGGTGTGTTTTTGTGAAATAATGTATTGTTATTTGTAAACAAGTTTTCTTTTCTCCATATTGACGATAACAGAAGATGTCTGTCTCCCTCTTGCACACTGTTTAGGCATGTTTTGTTCAGTTTATCGCCGTCTTCATCCTTAATAAATAAAACATGTATTCATGCCTGGGTGTCAGCTGTGAATCCAGTAGAGAGAAATCCCCCACAACAAAATGGAAACTTGGATTCAGACCTGCCTCCATTTTGTTTGCAAAGCCCCAGCTTCCAGTGATCCAATCAATTCCCAAAGGATGAAATAAGGTCCCGCCCTCTTATTTCAGATGCCATTTCACTCAGATATGTGTCATAGCAGAGAAGACAATTGCAACTTCCGTTTGATGGTGACTTAAAAATAAACTAAACTAAAAAGAAAAACAAAACAAACAAAAAAAACGCACCCTTTTTCTGCTTTGTTACAACAATAATACATACATTTTCTTACATTTTTTAAAAAACTGTCCATCCATTTGTTGACGTCCATTTGTCTAACTCTGTCTTCAAATATATCAATCTGTAAAAAAAAAAAGAGGAGAGATTTGTTTAATATATCTATTATACACATGACAAACAATAAATGTTTTATGAAAAGTAGGCATTCTTACAGCCGGTCTGAATCCCTGATTAATTAAAAAATTCACAAAGGGCATCAACTCTGCTGCAGTGTCCACAGAATATGTTATGAAAATGTTTCCTGAAAATCATAAAAATTATAAGTTGTGTGAGTTTCATGATGATCTGAAAAACTGATTTTGAAGCATCACTCACTGCAGTCATCAGGAAGACTGATGTTGCGCCTCAATGTTTGAGGGTGGCCGACAGAAGCTGGTTGGGAAGGCTGGACACACACTTCTGATATAAGCTCTCTCACAGAGGCTGTACTCTGACGGGATGTGACTTGAGGGGGCCTCACAACTGCCACTTGTCTAGAGATGGTCCTCCAAAGGGGAAGCAAAGCGTGGATATGATAATCAATACAACTTTTGCGTAAAAAAAAAAGTATTACTTTAAGCATATTTAAAGTCTAGCACTCTCTATACTAATTCTAAGAACAAAAAAACACTTGACCCCTTAACACTTGCTCTCTATTATTTTTCTATTCCTACTAGTCATTTTCTTTGTAAAAAAAAGAAAGAAAAGAGCCTCTAACACGATAGCGGTCTCCATTCTATCTTCTTGTTTTCTTTTTATATATTATAAAAAAATGGCTCTCTGACACTAGCATTTTCTATTATTTTGACTTATTTTATTTATATTAAAAAACGACCCTCTTACACTAGCATCCCCTATTCTTTTTCTAATCTATTTACTTGTTTTCTTTTTTTATTTATTATAAAAAAAATAAAAAAATAAAAAAAAAAAACACTTGTGTACTGCGTTAGGCTAACAGACACTTGTCACAGCACTCACATATTATTGCCCTTTTGTTGGATTCGTTTGCTTCTATTGTCCTCATTTGTAAGTCTGTAACATCTTAACACTAGTCTTTAAATAGCATAAGTACATTCAATAAATCTTTGTATTTTTTCCATATGTTTATTACTGTATTGTAATAAGAATTTATTTATTTTCAAATATTGTTATTATTCTACTTTGGGTTTCATAAACTTTACATGTTTATAAAACTTCTCTGATTTCTTGTGTGGTGATGATCACAAGACCACTAAAGTATGGGACATTTGAGGATCTAGTTAACCTACATCTACAGCCAACTCATTCAATTTTATTGCAATTAAAACCATTCTGAGGCAGGGCTATGGTTCAGAACTACCACGTTCAAGGCCCGAAAAGATAATAAGGAGTTCATGTGTTAATAGTCCATGTGACATCAGTGGTTCAATCGTAATTTTCAGAGGTGGAAAGAGTACAAAAATATTCTACTCAAGTAAAAGTACCATTACATTAATGAAATTTTACTTAAGTACAAGTAAAAGTACCAGTCTAAAAATCTACTCAAGTAAAAGTAAAAAGTAGCTCATTTAAACTTTACTCAGAGTAAAAATTACTTAGTTACATTTTAACAGTGGGAGGGAGTCAAAATGGGACAGGCCAAGGGTGTCAAACTCAGTTCCTGGAGGGCCACAGTCCTGCACAGTTTAGATTTAACCCTAATTAAACACACCTGATCCAGCTAATCTAATCATTTAGGTTTATTTGAAAACTACATGATATGTGTGCTGGAGCAGGGTTAGAACTAAACTCTGCAGGGCTACGGCCCTCCAGGAACTGAGTTTGACACCCCTGGGATAGGTCTATTAATCTCAAACTAGTTGTTTTTACTTAAAGGAATCAGTTATTTAGAATATTAAAACATTTGGGCTGTTACCAGGCAAATCAGTATCAACAAACTCATCTTTTAATGCAGAGGAAATGCAGAAGATTCATTGGAAGTGGCATTTAGATGTATTACACTGTTTAGTGCAGGACAAGAATGCACCTGCAGTTACAAATGCATGAATAATGTTTTGATATACAAGACATAAAATGTTGAATACTCATTTGAAATGATAAGAAATTAATTATTTAAAAAAATCAAAAGATACTTTAAATGTGAAATTAAAATGGCCAGTATGTGTCAGCAAGTCACTGTTAATAAGTGAGTCATTGCGATTGAACCGAATCATTTAAACTGTTGATTCATTCAGGAACAAAACACTGTCACGTTGCTCAGAAATGCAAAACTGTGCTTTGGTGGCTGTGTTTGGAATTATTTTCTGTTGTAGAAATAGAGCTAAAAAGGCAATATGGTGTCTAAAACGCAAGTCTCTTATATAACTTGTTTACTGAACTGTTATATATATATATGTATGTATGTATATATTCATAATGATTTTTGGAGGAAACGATGGCATTCTTTGTGTGATTTTGATTTAATATATGAAATTATATAAATATGTGAATTTTCTGCCCCTATATCTTCAATTTTGTGATCATTCTAAATGCATTTTAGGAGACTGAATCACACAGTGAAAGAACGCACTATAAATGCGCGCGCACATCATTAAAACAAAAATAGCACACTCCTCACCACGGTCTTTTTGGCTAATTTGTGCAAAGCCTCTTGCTAAAATGTCAAAGCTTCATTTTAACCACCAATGCAACGATGCAATTACTTAGCTTACCTCTACATTCTTGCGAAGGGTTGATGTCTTGTCGAGATTTTATAAGCTGCTAGTTTGGTCTACCTAGTTACAGCTTACACTGCATAATAGAGCATACATATGGCCAGGGGTTCACTTCATTTCCTTCGAGTTCAACTTCAGAATATGACGGGGTTTCGTTTTCAGCGGTGTCTGCACCACTAACGCCTGTTTTGTCCGTCTGCATCTTTCTTGTGATTTTAGCGCCAGTTTGCCCTCCTGCCCATTATGCCGTAGTTTCCAGGGAGCGATTTATTTATTTATTTTTATTTATTTTTTTTTACTCAGTAATTAATGTGTTTTAAAATGTAGCGAAGTACAATACTTCAAACAAAATATACTTAAGTAAAAGTAAAATTACAGATTTAAAAAATTACTTTAAAAAGTATTAGTACACAAAAAAGCTACTCAATTACAGTAACGCGAGTAAATGTAATTCGTTACTTTCCACCTCTGGTAATTTTATGAAGATACGAGAATGCGCTTTGTGTACAAAGAAAACAAAAATAACAACTTTATTCAACAATTCTTCTCTTCCGTGTCAGTCTCAGCATGATAGTACCCCGACGCATGCATGTGGTGCTGATAATGCAAAAGCTAGCATTCAGACATAAAACCCGGATATGCAGCAGCTTGTTTGCAAGCATAGGAATGTACACGCATGCATCATGTTACTGTTGTGAACGCGTGGAGTCTGAAGTGGAAGAGAAAAAAAAAAGTTAAATAAAGACATTGTTGTTTTCTTTGTACACAAAAAGTATTCTTGCAACTTTATTCAATAAGATTAAACTACTGATGTCACATGGACTATTTTAACGATGTACTTAAAATATTTCTGGCCCTTGGACATGGTAGTTCCGTTGCTGTCTATGAAGGGTCAGAAAGCTTTCAGATTTTATCAAAAATATCTTAATTTGTGTTACAAAGACAAACAAAGGTCTAACGGATTTGGAACGACATGAGAGTGAGTAATTAATAACAATTTTAATTTTTGGGTTACTATTATTCATTCCTCATTGTCATTAGGATATGTCCCCAAAACTTTCAAACTGGCTGTTATTAAGCCTCTCATCAAAAAAACACAACTTGACCCCAAAGAACTAGTTAATTATAGACCGATCTTGAATCTCCCTTTTCTGTCCAAGATACTAGAAAAGGTGGTATCCTCACAATTATATTCCTTCTTAGAGAAAAATGGTATATGTGAGGATTTCCAGTCAGGATTTAGACTGTATCATAGTACTGAGACAGCTCTCCTTAGAGTTACAAATGACCTGCTCTTATCATCTGATCGTGGTTGTATCTCTCTATTAGTTCTATTGGATCTTAGTGCTGCGTTTGACACAATTGACCACAACATTCTTTTGCATAGACTTGAACACTTTGTTGGTATCAATGGAAGTGCATTAGCATGGTTTAAATCGTACTTATATGACCGCCATCAGTTCGTAGCTGTAAATGAAGAGGTATCATATCTATCACAAGTGCAGTATGGAGTACCTCATGGCTCAGTACTAGGGCCACTACTCTTCACGCATTATATGTTACCCTTGGGAGATATCATCAGGAAACATGGAGTTAGCTTTCACTGTTATGCTGATGATACTCAGCTTTGTACTTCTTTGCGGCCTGGCGAAACACACCAATTTGAAAAAACTAATGGAATGCATATTCGAAAATAAAAAACAGGATGACGAGTAATTTCTTACTGCTAAATTCTGAAAAAACAGAGGTGTTAATTATAGGACCTAAAAACTCTGCATGTAATAACCTAGAACACTGTCTAAGACTTGATGGCTGCTCTAACAATTCTTCGTCATCAGTTAGGAACCTAGGTGTGCTATTTGATCGCAATCTTTCCTTAGAAAGCCACGTTTCTAGCATTTGTAAAACTGCATTTTTCAATCTAAAAATATGTCTAAATTACGGCCTATCACTGATCATAATATAGATGTACTCTGTTTGACAGAAACCTGGCTAAAACCTGATGATTACATTATTTTAAATAAGTCCACCCCCCAAGATTACTGTTATAAACATGAGCCGCGTCTAAAAGGCAAAGATGGAGGTGTTGCTTCAATTTATAACAACGTTTTCAGGATTTCTCAGAGGGCAGGCTTCAAGTATAACTCGTTTGAAGTAATGGTGCTTCATTTAACATTATCCAGAGAAAGAAATGTTAATGATAAATCCCCTGTTATGTTTGTACTGGCTACTGTATACAGGCCACCAGGGCACCATACAGACTTTATTAAAGAGTTTGGTGATTTTACATCTGAGTTAGTTCTGGCTGCAGATAAAGTTTTAATAGTTGGTGATTTTAATATCCATGTTGATAATGAAAAAGATGCATTGGGATCAGCATTTATAGACATTCTGAACTCTATTGGGGTTAGACAACACATTTCAGGACCTACTCATAGTCGAAATCATACTCTAGATTTAATACTGTCACATGGAATTGATGTTGATAGTGTTGAAATAATTCAGCCAAGTGATGATATCTCAGATCATTATTTAGTTCTGTGCAAACTTCATATAGCCAAAATTGTAAATTCTACTTCTTGTTACAAGTATGGAAGAACCATCACTTCTACCACAAAAGACTGCTTTTTAAGTTATCTTCCTGATGTATCCAAATTCCTTAGCAAATCCAAAACCTCAGATCAATTTGATGATGTAACAAAAACTATGGACTCTCTCTTTTTTAGCACTTTATTTAAAGTTGCTCCTTTACGCTTAAGAAATGTTAAGAAAAACAGTTTGACACCATGGTATAATGAGCATACTTGCACCCTAAAGAAAGCAGCCCGAAAAATGGAGCGCAGCTGGAGGAAAACCAAACTAGAGGTATTTCGTATTGCTTGGCGGGAAAGTAACCTATCCTATAGAAAAGCATTAAAAACTGGTAGATCTGATTACTTTTCTTCTCTTTTAGAAGAAAACAAACATAACCCCTGGTATTTATTCAATACAGTCGCTAAACTAACGAAAAATAAAGCCTCAACAAGTGTTGACTTTTCCAAACACCACAGCAGTAATGACTTTATGAACTACTTTACTTCTAAAATTGATACTATTAGAGATAAAATTGCAACCATTCAGCCGTCAGCTACAGTTTCACATCAGACAGTGCACTATAGACCCCCTGAGGAACAGTTCCACTCATTCTCTACTATAGGATAGGAAGAATTGTATAAACTTGTTAAATCATCTAAACCAACAACATCTATGTTAGACCCTATACCATCTAAGCTCCTAAAAGAGGTGCTTCCAGAAGTCATAGATCCTCTTCTGACTATTATTAATTCCTCATTGTCATTAGGATATGTCCCCCAAACCTTCAAACTGGCTGTTATTAAGCCTCTCATCATAAAACCACAACTTGACCCAAAAGAACTAGTTAATTATAGACCAATCTCGAATCTCCCTTTTCTGTCCAAGATACTAGAAAAGGTGGTATCCTCACAATTATATTCCTTCTTAGAGAAAAATGGTATATGTGAGGATTTCCAGTCAGGATTTAGACCGTATCATAGTACTGAGACTGCTCTTCTTAGAGTTACAAATGATCTGCTCTAATCATCTGATCGTGGGTGTATCTCTCTATTAGTTTTATTGGATCTTAGTGCTGCGTTTGACACAATTGACCACAAAATTCTTTTGCATAGACTTGAACACTTTGTTGGCATCAGTGGAAGTGCATTAGCATGGTTTAAATCGTACTTCTATGACCGCCATCAGTTTGTAGCAGTGAATGAAGATGTATCATATCGATCACAAGTGCAGTATGGAGTACCTCAAGGCTCAGTACTAGGGCCGCTACTCTTCACGCTTTATATGTTACCCTTGGGAGATATCATCAGGAAACATGGTGTTAGCTTTCACTGTTATGCTGATGATACTCAGCTTTATATTACTTCACGGCCCGGTGAAACACACCAATTTGGAAAACGAATGGAATGCATTGTCGATATAAAGAACTGGATGACGAGTAATTTCTTACTGCTAAATTTGGAAGAAACAGAGGTGTTAATTATAGGACCTAAAAACTCCGCTTGTAATAACCTAGAACACTGTCTAAGACTTGATGGTTGCTCTGTCAATTCTTCGTCATCAGTTAGGAACCTAGGTGTGCTATTTGATCACAATCTTTCCTTAGAAAGCCACGTTTCTAGCATTTGTAAAACTGCATTTTTCCATCTCAAAAATATATCTAAATTACGGCCTATGCTCTCAATGTCAAATGCAGAAATGTTAATCCATGCATTTATGACCTCAAGGTTAGATTATTGTAATGCTTTATTGTGTGGTTGTTCTGCACGCTTAGTAAAAAAACTATAGCTAGTCCAAAATTAGTCCAAGAGGTAGTCCAAGAGTTCTTACTAGAACCAGGAAGTATGACCATATTAGCCCGGTCCTCTCAACACTGCACTGGCTCCCTATCAAACATTGTATAGATTTTAAAATATTGCTTATTACTTATAAAGCCCTGAATGGTTTAGCACCTCAGTATTTGAATGAGCTCCTTTTACATTATAATCCTCTACGTCCGCTACGTTCTCAAAACTCAGGCAATTTGATAATACCTAGAATATCAAAATCAACTGCGGGCGGCAGATCCTTTTCCTATTTGGCGCCTAAACTCTGGAATAACCTACCTAACATTGTTCGGGAGGCAGACACACTCTTGCAGTTTAAATCTAGATTAAAGACCCATCTCTTTAACCTGGCTTACACATAACATACTAATATGCTTTTAATATCCAAATCCGTTAAAGGATTTTTAGGCTGCATTAATTACGGAACCGGAAACAATTCCCATAACATAATGTACTTGCTACATTATTAGAAGAATGGCACCTACGCTAATATTTGTCTGTTTCTCTCTTATTCCGAGGTCACCGTAGCCACCAGATCCAGTCTGTATCCAGATCAGAGGGTCACTGCAGTCACCCGGATCCAGTACGTATCCAGACCAGATGGTGGATCAGCACCTAGAAAGGACCTCCATTGCCCTGAAAGACAGCGGAGACCAGGACAACTAGAGCCCCAGATACAAATCCCCTTCAAAGACCTTGTCTCAGAGGACCACCAGGACAAGACCACAGGAAACAGATGATTCTTCTGCACAATCTGACTTTGCTGCAGCCTGGAATTGAACTACTGGTTTTGTCTGGTCAGAGGAGAACTGGCCCCCCAACTGAGCCTGGTTTCTCCCAAGGTTTTTTTCTCCATTCTGTCACCGATGGAGTTTCGGTTCCTTGCCGCTGTCGCCTCTGGCTTGCTTAGTTGGGGTCACTTCATCTACAGCGATATCGTTGACTTGATTGCAAATAAATGCACAGACACTATTTAACTGAACAGAGATGACATCACTGAATTCAATGATGAACTGCCTTTAACTATCATTTTGCATTATTGACACACTGTTTTCCTAATGAATGTTGTTCAGTTGCTTTGACGCAATGTATTTTGTTTAAAGCGCTATATAAATAAAGGTGACTTGACTTGAATTGAATATCAAAATCAACTGCGGGTGGCAGATCCTTTTGCTATTTGGCGCCTAAACTCTGGAATAACCTATCTAACATTGTTCGGGAGGCAGACACACTCTTGCAGTTTAAATCTAGATTAAAGACCCATCTTTTTAACCTGGCTTACACACATAACATACTAATATGCTTTTAATATCCAAATCCCTTAAAGGATTTTAAGGCAGCATTAATTAGGTAAACCGGAACCATCTACGCTAATATTAGTCTGTTTCTCTCTTATTCCGAGGTCACCGTAGCCACCAATTCCAGTCTGTATCCAGATCAGAGGGTCACTGCAGTCACCCGGATCCAGTACGTATCCAGACCAGATGGTGGATCAGCACCTAGAAAGGACCTCTACATCCCTGAAAGACAGGCGAGACCAGGACAACTAGAGCCCCAGATACAGATCCCCTGTAAAGACCTTGTCTCAGACGACCACCAGGACAAGACCACAGTAACCGATGATTCTTCTGAACAATCTCACTTTGCTGCAGCCTGGAATTGAACTGCTGGTTTCGTCTGGTCAGAGGAGAACTGCCCCCCGAACTGAGCCTGGCTTCTCCCAAGGTTTTTTTTCTCCATTCTGTCACCGATGGAGTTTTGTTTCCTTGCCGCTGTCGCCTCTGGCTTGCCTAGTTGGGGTCACTTCATCTACAGCGATATCGTTGACTTGATTGCAAATGAATGCACAGACACTATTTAAACTTAACAGAGATGACATCATTGAGTTCAATGATGAACTGCCTTTAACTGTCATTTTGCATTATTTACACACTGTTTTCCTATTGAATGTTGTTCAGTTGCTTTGATGCAATGTATTTTGTTTAAAGCGCTATATAAATAAAGGTGACTTGACTTGGGTGAAATAATGTTTCACAGAATTAAAAAATATTATGAGTGAATCATAAAATCAAAGACAATTGATGACAAAATGTTCAATTTCCTACAGTAATTATTTTTTCTCCTCACAGTGACAGTCTGAGCACATTTACATGCACGTTCTTAAGCCGATTATACTTAAGCCGAAAACCCGTTTTCTTTTATCGGAGTAAGCTCATAAACGGCGTAAGCATAAACCGGTCACAACAGTTACTTTGTTTACCTCTTACTCTGATTTCGCATAGCATATAAACGCAATTACCCACTTTCTTTTAGCATATTGAAATGCGCATGTGTTATACGTTACAAGAACACATCGTTAGTGCAGATTTAAGCGCATCTTGACTGAGCAAATGTCTTGCAGTAAAGAAAGAAGGAAATATATCACAAAAGCAGACTTTTTCAATACTCAGATGATAAAAATGTGTTCTCATCTCGTGCAGCAGAAGTAGAAGTGGTTTAGTCACAATGCTGCATTTATAAATGCATGAGAGGATAATATAGAAGCTGTAAGTTTTCTGACATGTTGCAAGTTGACATGTTACATGCTATGTTGCGCATGTTACATGCTGATATGCTAGCTTAATTTAACATCACAACTGATGAATTATGAGCAGCTAGAGAAAAATGTGAAGACCTTGGTAGGTTTGTGGATAAATATATCTAGATCTACTTATTATTCAGAATGCATATTTGGAAGATAAATATATTTATAGGAACATTTCAGCAGGATGATGTTAACAATTATGTTCAACGCAGACAATATGACTAATTGTGTAAAAAAAATTAAAGTGCACTAAACGCTAATCAAACTCCCCGAGCTGTACTGCGTAGAACACGGAAGTAGTTGTGCAAGTATTCCATTAATCAATATGGGGAGTGATGTCACTACTATGCAGCCTTGGCTTCCCTGACCTTTTTAAAGATATGTCTATGTCTCTGTTGTCCCTGTGAGTTATGCATTATGGCCTAGAGAGTTATGTTTTTTTTTTGCACACTTAACTACACAGTGTGAACGCAGTGGTCACAAAATTGTGCATTTAACATGCTTGTGTAGTACAAAATCTAAATATGTGCAAACAATTGTCTAACATTTTTTTTTAACTCCACCAACTTCTTATGGTTTACAGTATGCTTCTCCCAGTGGTCGTGTGTTCAGGTCAAGCCACATTTCTTTATACAGTGCCTTATACATCACAGATTGTTTCTAAGCAAATTCACAGTAATAAACAGGAAAATAATTTATGTTTGAAAAAAATGTATCAATTACGAAATGGTTTTTAACTGGAAAGCAGCTCTACAGAAGGCAATAGTTTCATTATTTAGCCCAATTTAGTTTAATGTTAATTCAGTTCAGTTTAATAACTGTCATTGTTGAAAAGTTAATCAATTATTAAACAAGGCAACTCTGCAGAAGATGATAATGACAAGACTTTCATTATCCAGCTCAGTTTAGTTCATAGTTTTGTTTTCAGCCGATAGTGTCATTCAAATGAGTCAAATTGGTAACATCTGTGATTTTGAATTGTCTTTTTAAATCGCATCTGTCTGACATCAAATATTGTAACTTTCCAAGTTGTTTTTTCAGCTGTATTATTATTATGACAAGTTATTGGGCCCTATTTTAACGATCTAAATGCAAAGTGTAAAGCGCACGGCGCTGGTGCACTCAGACGTATGTCAATGTCAATGTCACCTTTATTTATATAGCGCTTTAAACAAAATACATTGCGTCAAAGCAACTGAACAACATTCATTAGGAAAACAGTGTCAATAATGCAAAAATTATAGTTAAAGGCAGTTCATCATTGGATTCAGTTATGTCATCTCTGTTCAGTTAAATAGTGTCTGTGCATTTATTTGCAATCAAGTCAACGATATCGCTGTAGATGAAGTGTCCCCAACTAAGCAAGCCAGAGGCGACAGCGGCAAGGAACCGAAACTCCATCGGTGACAGAATGGAGAAAAAAACCTTGGGAGAAACCAGGCTCAGTTGGGGGGCCAGTTCTCCTCTGACCAGACGAAACCAGTAGTTCAATTCCAGGCTGCAGCAAAGTCAGATTGTGCAGAAGAATCATCTGTTTCCTGTGGTCTTGTCCTGGTGCTCCTCTGAGACAAGGTCTTTACAGGGGATCTGTATCTGGGGCTCTAGCTGTCCTGGTCTCCGCTGTCTTTCAGGGATGTAGAGGTCCTTTCTAGGTGCTGATCCACCATCTGGTCTGGATACATACTGGATCCGGGTGACTGCAGTGACCCTCTGATCTGGACACAGACTGGATCTGGTGGCCACGGTGACCTCGGAACAAGAGAGAAACAGACAAATATTAGCGTAGATGCCATTCTTCTAATGATGTAGCAAGTACATAGGTTGTTATGGGAAGTGTTTCCGGTTCCGGTTTACCTAATTAATGCAGCCTAAAAATCCTTTAACGGATTTGGAAAATAAAAGCATATTAGTATGTTATGTGTATGCCAGGTTAAAGAGATGGGTCTTTAATCTAGATTTAAACTGCAAGAGTGTGTCTGCCTCCCGAACAATGTTAGGTAGGTTATTCCAGAGTTTGGGCGCCAAATAGGAAAAGGATCTGCCGCCTGCAGTTGATTTTGATATTCTAGGTATTATCAAATTGCCTGAGTTTTGAGAACGTAGCGGACGTAGAGGATTATAATGTAAAAGGAGCTCATTCAAATACTGAGGTGCTAAACCATTCAGGGCTTTATAAGTAATAAGCAATATTTTAAAATCTATGCAATGCTTGATAGGGAGCCAGTGCAGTGTTGACAGGACCGGGCTAATATGGTCATACTTCCTGGTTCTAGTAAGAACTCTTGCTGCTGCATTTTCGACTAGCTGTAGTTTGTTTACTAAGCGTGCAGAACAACCACCCAATAAAGCATTACAATAATCTAACCTTGAGGTCATAAATGCATGGATTAACATTTCTGCATTTGACATTGAGAGCATAGGCCGTATTTTAGATATATTTTTGAGATGGAAAAATGCAGTTTTACAAATGCTAGAAACGTGGCTTTCTAAGGAAAGATTGCGATCAAGTAGCACACCTAGGTTCCTAACTGATGACGAAGAATTGACAGAGCAACCATCAAGTCTTAGACAGTGTTCTAGGTTATTACAAGCAGAGTTTTTAGGTCCTATAATTAACACCTCTGTTTTTTCAGAATTTAGCAGTAAGAAATTACTCGTCATCCAGTTTTTTATATCGACTATGCAATCCATTCGTTTTTCAAATTGGTGTGTTTCACCGGGCTGCGAAGAAATATAGAGCTGAGTATCATCAGCATAACAGTGAAAGCTAACACCATGTTTCCTGATGATATCTCCCAAGGGTAACATATAAAGCGTGAAGAGTAGCGGCCCTAGTACTGAGCCTTGAGGTACTCCATACTGCACTTGTGATCGATAGGATACATCTTCATTCACTGCTACGAACTGATGGCGGTCATATAAGTACGATTTAAACCATGCTAATGCACTTCCACTGATGCCAACAAAGTATTCAAGTCTATGCAAAAGAATGTTGTGGTCAATTGTGTCAAACGCAGCACTAAGATCCAATAAAACTAATAGAGAGATACACCCACGATCAGATGATAAGAGCAGATCATTTGTAACTCTAAGAAGAGCAGTCTCAGTACTATGATACGGTCTAAATCCTGACTGGAAATCCTCACATATACCATTTTTCTCTAAGAAGGAATATAATTGTGTGGATACCACCTTTTCTAGTATCTTGGACAGAAAAGGGAGATTCGAGATTGGTCTATAATTAACTAGTTCTTTGGGGTCAAGTTGTGGTTTTTTGATGAGAGGCTTAATAACAGCCAGTTTGAAGGTTTTGGGGACATGTCCTAATGACAATGAGGAATTAATAATAGTAGAAAATAGAATAATAGAAAAGAGAGAGTCCATAGTTTCTGTTACATCATCAAGTTGTTCTGAGGTTTTGGATATGCTAAGGAATTTGGATACATCAGGAAGATAACTTAAAAAGCAGTCTTTTGTGTTAGAAGTGATGGTTCTTCCATACTTGTAACAAGAAGTAGAATTTACAATTTTGGCTATATGAATTTTGCAAAGAACTAAATAATGATCTGAGATATCATCACTTGGCTGAATAATTTCAACACCATCAACATCAATTCCATGTGACAGTATTAAATCTAGAGTATGATTTCGACAATGAGTAGGTCCTGAAACGTGTTGTCTAACACCAATAGAGTTCAGAATGTCTATAAATGCTGATCCCAATGCATCGTTTTCATTATCAACATGGATATTAAAATCACCAACTATTAAAACTTTATCTGCAGCCAGAACTAACTCGGATGTAAAATAACCAAACTCTTTAATAAAGTCTGTATGGTGCCCTGGTGGCCTGTATACAGTAGCCAGTACAAACATAACAGGGGATTTATCATTAACATTTCTTTCTCTGGATAATGTTATATGAAGCACCATTACTTCAAACGAGTTATACTTGAAGCCTGCCCTCTGAGAAATCCTGAAAACGTTGTTATAAATTGAAGCAACACCTCCATCTTTGCCTTTTAGACGCGGCTCATGTTTATAACAGTAATCTTGGGGGGTGGACTTATTTAAAATAATGTAATCATCAGGTTTTAGCCAGGTTTCTGTCAAACAGAGTACATCTATATTATGATCAGTGATCATATTATTTACAAAAAGTGTTTTCGTAGAAAGGGATCTGATATTCAATAAGCCAAGCTTTATCATTTGTTTATCCATATTGCTTCTGTTTTTTATTTGTTGAACCTCAATTAAATTGTTAATCTTAACTTGGTTTGGACGTTTTTTGTATTTTCTAGTTCGGGGAACAGAGACAGTCTCTATAGTGTGATATCTAGGTGAAAAAGTCTCTATGTGCTGAGAATTAACTGACCTCTGTGACGGGAGGCAGCTAGCAGACGGTCGGTTTAGCCAGTCTGTCTGCTTCCTGACCTGGGCCCCAGTTAGTCAAGTATAAACACTAAGACTATTTGCCATATTTCTAGAGAGAAGAGTGGCGCCACCCCAGGAGGGATGAAGACCATCTCTTTTAAACAGGTCAGGTCTGCCCCAAAAGCTCGTCCAATTGTCTATGAAACCTATGTTATTCTGTGGGCACCACTTAGACATCCAGCCATTGAGTGATGACAATCTGCTATGCATCTCATCACCACGGTAAGCAGGGAGGGGACCAGAGCATATTACAGTGTCTGACATCGTGCTTGCAAGTTCACACACCTCTTTAATGTTATTTTTAGTGATCTCCGACTGGCGAAGTCGAACATCATTAGCGCCGGCATGAATAACAATCTTACTGTATTTACGTTTAGCATTAGCCAGCACTTTTAAATTTGCCAAGATGTCAGGCGCTCTGGCTCCCGGTAAACATTTGACTATGGTGGCTGGTGTCTCTATATTCACGTTCCGTACAATAGAATCACCAATAACTAGAGCACTTTCATCAGGTTTCTCAGTGGGTGCATCACTGAGTGGGGAGAACCTGTTTAATGTTTTGATCGGAACAGAAGAGCGGTGTTTTGACCCACGACTACGCTGCCTCACCGTCACCCAGTTGCCCTGCTGCTGGGGCTCTGTTTCCGGAACCGAACAATGTACAGGAATCCCTGAGCTAGACGCATCCAAAGCCGTATCTAGAGCCCTAACATTTTTACTATCCTCAATTAAAGTTTGGATGCGTGTCTCTAATTCTGAAATCTTCTCTGTCAGCCTAACTATTTCCCTGCATTTATCACATGTGAATCCCTCATCAGCGACAGAGATAGATAAACTGTACATGTGGCAAGAGGTGCAAGAAACAATGATAGGAGAAGCCATTTCTCACCGTGCTTGATGAAAATTCTTACTGCGGTTGTTTGATGAACTTGTGAAAAACTGGAGCGAGGGAGAGGAGAAAAGAAAACAGCGATAGGTTCGAATGAAGACGCTAATGACAAGCTAACGAGTGCTAACGCTTTGCAGGTGTACTGCACTCACGGAAATAAAATAAAAGTGAACGATCAAAGTTAATCTGATAAGATTGATCGATAATATCAGAAATATGGTGTGAATTAAGTTATATTTTACCACTTTAAAAAACAGAGAGTGATAGTAAGATAAAGATTCTAGAGAAAAAAATAAAATAAAAACAGCTACACGGAGCTACAATTTGCTACAGAAGGCCAACAGGAAGTAGAGAAAACACTGTCCAACAGCGACACCCGCAGGCAGGAGTCAGTGAACCTAGAGCTGAGTATCATCAGCATAACAGTGAAAGCTAACACCATGTTTCCTGATGATATCTCCCAAGGGTAACATATAAAGCGTGAAGAGTAGCGGCCCTAGTACTGAGCCTTGAGGTACTCCATACTGCACTTGTGATCGATAGGATACATCTTCATTCACTGCTACGAACTGATGGCGGTCATATAAGTACGATTTAAACCATGCTAATGCACTTCCACTGATGCCAACAAAGTATTCAAGTCTATGCAAAAGAATGTTGTGGTCAATTGTGTCAAACGCAGCACTAAGATCCAATAAAATTAATAGAGAGATACACCCACGATCAGATGATAAGAGCAGATCATTTGTAACTAAGAAGAGCAGTCTCAGTACTATGATACGGTCTAAATCCTGACTGGAAATCCTCACATATACCATTTTTCTCTAAGAAGGAATATAATTGTGTGGATACCACCTTTTCTAGTATCTTGGACAGAAAAAGGGAGATTCGAGATTGGTCTATAATTAACTAGTTCTTTGGGGTCAAGTTGTGGTTTTTTGATGAGAGGCTTAATAACAGCCAGTTTGAAGGTTTTGGGGACATGTCCTAATGACAATGAGGAATTAATAATAGTCAGAAGAGGATCTATGACTTCTGGAAGCACCTCTTTCAGGAGCTTAGATGGTATAGGGTCTAACATACATGTTGTTGGTTTAGATGATTTAACAAGTTTATACAATTCTTCCTCTCCTATGGTAGAGAATGAGTGGAACTGTTCCTCAGGGGGTCTATAGTGCACTGTCTGATGTGATACTGTAGCTGACGGCTGAATGGTTGCAATTTTATCTCTAATAGTATCGATTTTAGAAGTAAAGTAGTTCATAAACTCATTACTGCTGTGGTGTTGGGAAATGTCAACACTTGTTGAGGCTTTATTTTTCGTTAATTTAGCCACTGTATTGAATAAATACCTGGGGTTATGTTTGTTTTCTTCTAAAAGAGAAGAAAAGTAATCGGATCTAGCAGTTTTTAATGCTTTTCTGTAGGATATGTTACTTTCCCGCCAAGCAATACGAAATACCTCTAGTTTTGTTTTCCTCCAGCTGCGCTCCATTTTTCGGGCTGCTCTCTTTAGGGTGCGAGTATGCTCATTATACCATGGTGTCAAACTGTTTTCCTTAACCTTCCTTAAGCGTAAAGGAGCAACAATATTTAAAGTGCTAGAAAAGAGAGAGTCCATAGTTTCTGTTACATCATCAAGTTGTTCTGAGGTTTTGGATATGCTAAGGAATTTGGATACATCAGGAAGATAACTTAAAAAGCAGTCTTTTGTTTTAGAAGTGATGGTTCTTCCATACTTGTAACAAGAAGTAGAATTTACAATTTTGGCTATATGAATTTTGCAAAGAACTAAATAATGATCTGAGATATCATCACTTGGCTGAATAATTTCAACACCATCAACATCAATTCCATGTGACAGTATTAAATCTAGAGTATGATTTCGACAATGAGTAGGTCCTGAAACGTGTTGTCTAACACCAATAGAGTTCAGAATGTCTATAAATGCTGATCCCAATGCATCGTTTTCATTATCAACATGGATATTAAAATCACCAACTATTAAAACTTTATCTGCAGCCAGAACTAACTCGGATGTAAAATCACCAAACTCTTTAATAAAGTCTGTATGGTGCCCTGGTGGCCTGTATACAGTAGCCAGTACAAACATAACAGGGGATTTATCATTAACATTTGTTTCTTTGGATAATGTTATATGAAGTACCATTACTTCAAACGAGTTATACTTGTAGCCTGCCCTCTGAGAAATCCTGAAAACGTTGTTATAAATTGAAGCAACACCTCCACCTTTGCTTTTTAGACGTGGCTCATGTTTATAACAGTAATCTTGGGGGGTGGACTCATTTAAAATAATGTAATCATCAGGTTTTAGCCAGGTTTCTGTCAAACAGAGTACATCTATATTATGATCAGTGATCATATTATTTACAAAAAGTGTTTTCGTAGAAAGGGATCTGATATTCAATAAGCCAAGCTTTATCATTGGTTTATCCATATTGCTTCTGTTTTTTATTTGTTGAACCTCAATTAAATTGTTAATCTTAACTTGGTTTGGACGTTTTTTGTATTTTCTAGTTCGGGGAACAGACACAGTCTCTATAGTGTGATATCTAGGTGAAAGAGTCTCTATGTGCTGAGAATTAACTGACCTCTGTGACGTGAGGGAGCTAGCAGACGGTCGGTTTAGCCAGTCTGTCCATATCCAAATTCACTTTTGCTATTTTAACGACGGAAAAACGGTCTGTGCGCCGGGGTGCATTTTTGGAATGGGTTGTCTCTATTCTCTTATAAAGTAATAGGCGTAACATTCAATAAACCAATCAGAGTGTCATCCAGTGGCGACGCCAGGGGGGGGTCTTGGGGGGTCTCAAGACCCTGCAAAAAACGCCTTGACCCCCCATTTGACCCCCCACCCTCTTCCTGATAAAAAAAAAATATATATCCGGGATAAAGATTAAAAAAATACTTCTCTTCAAACAACGCAGAACAATAATAATAATAATTTCGACATTTATTCGTACACTGAATCGAGAACCTATCAGACGTGTCCGATTCGAGAACCGAGGAGCTGATGATACTGTGCATGCGTGATTCAGCGTGAAGCAGACCGACACACAGAGCGTCTGAACCGAACTGATTCTTTTGGTGATTCATTCTGAACTGATTCTGTGCTAATGTTATAAGCGCGGGTAAACCGAAGGCTAGAATGAAGGGCAGTCATCACCAATGACATTACCGGGAGCGCAAAAGAATCGGTGAACCGTTTTTTTTCCAACTGGTTTATTTGATCGAATTGTCCGAAAGAACCGGTTTACTTGAGCATCTGCTCCTTTGCCCCTTAAGTGCCCTTTTGTGAATGCCTGCCCACGCCCATTCATAATATTAGTACAATTTATTAATAATAATTTAGCCGTAAATAAAATGACCAACATGATGACCTTTCACCTGACGACGATGACCTCATCCGACAGGGACGATTCCTCACTCCGCACGCGCATTTTTTAATTGCTAGAGGATATTTTCAACACCGTGGCAGCTGGTAAGTGGTGTTTCATTCTCAGCGAAGTGATTTTGATGTTTATTTACTTAATATTATTTTACAAGAACGATGTGATGTGAGAACATGCAGATATGTTGTTTATATTGCTGTGTGTAGCCTGTAGTGTAGAAGTAACACTAGCATGCTGTTTGAGGGAGAAAAGTTTCACAGGCATCGAGGGGGCTGGTCTTTTTTATGTTATTTGACTAAACTATTATTATATTACAGTACTTATTTATTTTTTAACACGTAGAGTGTCTTAAAAATAATTATCACAACACTGATAAGACTTATTCAGATTTTCTCATTCTCTGAATTATCATTATAAAAATAAAAACAATTCAGAAATGAATTAAAATATATTTTAAATGTGACGCAAATATTTTTTTTTCTACAATAGCAACAGTGTTTACAACAGCAACACCACTTTAGTCATTAAACTCAATAATATCTCTCTGGAAATAAATGTAAAAATATCAATGTCAATAAAAAATGCATAATATACCTGGCATCAAAGTGCAGTGTGTAGGATATGAATAACAAATGTAGCCTGTCATTTGTTTACATTGCAAAGGTGTTCAATTTTAGACAACTACAACAGTAATAATAATATTAATCACTATATTCCAGTGTATCAGTTTTTTTATGTTTTGTATCAATATTTAAGGTGGACTTATTGATTAGGTGCAAGAGTAGTAGTGATGGTTGAAATAATAGATTAATGCTGAAATAGTAAATTGAGCCTTGTTCCTAGATGGACAGAGAGTGGAAAGTAATAGATCAAATGAGGAGATGGAGATAGAGGAAGAAAAAGAGGGAAATGTAGATGCACAAGTGACAGAAAGAGAGCAGGGAACAGCAAGCCAGGAGACAGAGGCTGGTGAGAAAGAGGAACATGTAGAGGCACAAGTGTTTTCTATAGTTTTTACTATAACCGCTGTTCTTAATTATTCTGTAGAACAGAGAAGAAAAAGCCATCAGGCTGGGAGAATTTAAGACATTTCAGTTTCTAATCCCAGAGCTATTATTATTTTAAACTTAAAATTGTCTTCTCTATTGTTCCTTTTTCAAAACTGCATCAAAGCATTTGCTGCTGTATCAATACATAATTATCCATATCGATACGCGGATCAGCAAGGAATGCATCTCAATATAATGAGATAATTAAAGCCTTGTTCCATGTGCCCCTTTTATACTTTGAGCACTTGCCCCTCCAAAGGTCTCTGCACGGCCCTGTTCAGAGGGAGTGTCAGCCACGTTAAAAAAGTTAACCACTTAAGTCATTTGTGGATTAATGCTTATTGGAGATGCGAACCATTTCAAACAATTCAGTTTGATTTGGTGAACTGGTTCAAGAAGATCCGGTTACATCGAATGATTCATTCGTGAACCAGAGAACACAAACTGCAGTGTTTTGAAATCTCACACAACAGACATGGAAGAGAAGACAATGCTGAATAAAGTCGTAATTTTTGCTATTTTTGGACCAAAATGTATTTTTGATGCAGCAATATGCAGTTATTAGCCATGTCCACTGTATTTTTTGTTGGTTTTCATGAGATCCCCCTTGAAATGACCAGGACCCCCCATTGCCCCCCAATCAACAGGCCACCTCTGTTGCTGCAGTCACCACCAACCAATTCATGTGTCCACCAGACTGCTAAACTCTTTGCCTCTTTCAGTTGTTTGAATTGGGTTATACTTAAAAAATAAATCAAAATCCTTAGACTGTGGACGGGCAAAATAATCTAATGAAGTATCAAGAAGTATCAAGGCATTCACTGTCTCTATCATCTTTCCCTTAATCCCCCTCTCTCTCACTCTGCACATTGAGTTTCTCTGCAATATGAAATAAGCACTTTTTTAATAATCTATATTGATTATGCAGCCATCAATCGTATGTCCCAATGATCACAGTCCTACTATTCATGACCTTATAAATCATAAAAGCACATATTTTCTAAGAGTATAGCCAGCATGTTTAGTTTTGCTAATAGCTTACACTTTACTTGAAAGTTCCTGCTCTGACTCAAAAGCTGAAATGTCCACCCTCTCTTGTTCAACAGCAGGAGCACTAGCAGCACTAGTGCTACTGTTGCTTCCTTCGTCACCTTCAAAATAAATAAGCATTGTACACTAGGCTACATATTGTAGGTTAGAAATGGAAAATCAATTTCTGGTCAATTTTGGCACTAAAAAAATACTGTATCCCCATATGTAAAACAGTGTGCTAGTTTGTCATTAAGATGCTCTTTTAAAACATCTATCATTATATACATTTGTATATATATATATTAGTGTTGTCACAATACCAAAATTATTGTTTCGATACCGATACCTAGTCAAGAATTGTGATTTCGATACTTTTTCGATACTTTTCCTGAAAAGGGAAAATACACTCTCAAATATAATTGCTGTGCTTTATTTTAAAACCGAGACAACATTCTAATCATATAACACACTCATAAATGAACATATGAACAGCAGATATATTAAACATTTGAACAAAATATGAAATATCAAAGTATAAAAAATAAATTAGAGCAATGACATTCAAGGTAAAGAAAGAATAAATTTAGCAGCATTATCATAAGAAACATAAGAGTAATAAATTTATCTTGATTCTGAACTTTGAATAAAAATATGAACAGCGATTATATTAAACAATGTTTCTGAACTCAGAAGATTTAATGTCAAAAGATAAACAATATCAATTTAAGCAATGGCATTCAAGTAAAAAAAAATTTAGCAGCAATATCTCAGATATTGTAACTTATTCTGTCAGTTGTGCAATCTTTTCTTTCAGAGGAGAAAACTCAGCTAGTGAGCTTTAATGAGCGTCATCTTTTTCTACCAGTCGCGGACTGGTGGCCACAGTATCACTTGTGCTCGCACATGCAGCCTAGTGATGTCCCGCTTTTATGAAATTATTTGGCCCGCCCCAGCCCGCAAAGAAAGTAACATTTATTTTACCACCGCGACCCGCGCATCTGGGACATCACGGAAGATACGTTTCTACTTAGACCTTCGTATTGTAACCTTATCAAAGAACCTAATAAAATATGAAAATATATATTCCAAATATTTAATATAGGCTATATGAAATTGCACTAGTGATTGTTCGTCCGTGAACGAATCGTTCTCGTTCAGGTAAAACACTGATTCATATTTCTCATTCACTTAAGTTCCTCTCTCCACAGCAGCGCCATATCGGCAAAACCGATATGGTGTACCACGGCAGCACAAATGCGATGCACGAGCACATCAGAGGAAAACATCCTGGCGCTCTCCGGTGTTACGGTTTAACTGGTTACTGTGTGATCTGGTGACCAACTTCCTGGTTCAAGTCTCTGCTGCAGATGTGATGGAACGACCGCAGCAGATTCGGCGATTCTAAAAGCACAAACTGATGTGATATTATTACGTGTCTAATAAACGCAGACTTGCTCATGGCATGATTCTGATATTCTTGTAAAGATTACAAGTTATTGGTATGATCACCCGTAGCGGTTGAAGTAAGGATAAAATAAAAAATAAAGTAACTCTGTGTTGGCGCTGTGTAGTCGCGCCGCTTTCTCCTTCTTTCCAAAGCGCTCGGGCAGTTGCACCTCTGGTGTGCCTTTTCGTGTGCGCGTCGCGACCGTGTCGCTACCATTATGAGCGTGCATACCGTGCGCCTACATTGGAAATAACGAACTTGTGAATATGTGAACGGCCCCTTAAAAGACAGCGCGCCGCGAGACAACCGTCACAAACCACCGAGCTACCCCGAATCAGCTCCAGATCTCTGGAAACCATGCTAAACCATAGCAGAACCCTGACTACATTTTATGGTTTGTGATGCTAAAGAACATTTCATGATGTCTCAGACAACTGTAGATTTGTGGCTACTGTGGTTTAATTATAAACGCTATCGTAAACTCATATTTACCATAGTAAAATAATTTTCTTTGCCTCTTTATTTTTGTATACTGTAAAAACTTCAACCACATTGGTTGAAAATGAATAAAGGTTGAAATATTATATTAGAAGTTGTACTTATATTTTTTTGTAAAGTTATCCAAAGGATTCATTAGCTAATCAAAAAAAGAACATTAGATTAATTATTTATTGTAATAAAAATAATTGTTAGAGTAGTCGACTAATCGAAAAAATAATCCTTAGATTAGTCGACAGAAAAAATAATCGTTAGTTGCAGCTCTAATATATATATATATATTATCTAGGTTTTAGAGTCACGGTTTCGGTATCGTTGCATGTGCTATGTTTATGGAAAAATGTATATGTATATATATGTAATGTGTATGTATATATTATATATATATATATATATATATATATATATATATATATATATATATATATATATATATATATATATATATATATATATATATATACATATATACACACACACACACACACATATATATATATATATATATATATATATATATATATATAAATATACACATACATATATACATATATATATTATCATATTATTAAGAATATTGTAACTACAAGCAACAGCACAAATAAATACAATAGAGTAAAGATACAAATTAAAATTAACTGACTTTCAGTTTTTTTTTCTTGCATTAGTTTTTAGGTACAGAAATTAAAGTAATCAAATGTAAAACAGCATTGCATTTTGGACTATAAATTAAAGATTCTTCTTTAATAAAGTAAAAAAAGCTTTTTAATCAAGAGCAGTGAGTGATTTCTTTGCTGTTGCTGTTCGATTAATATAAAGACTGTCACTTTAAGAGAATGCACTGATAGTGTTCGTATTAGCATTGAACAAGAGTGAATGATTTGTAGAGGTTTTCTTTCATCGCTGTTGTTGTAATGTCTGGGAATCCAGAACGCGCATCCATCAACAGAAACATATATTATCTGAACTCTGTTTGTTTTACGTGTTATTTATAGTAAACCATATTACAGATGCTTTGTCAGATTTAAGTTGAACAGCGGTCCCAGCGCGTGCCGAACCATATGTGGTGAACTGAACGGTTCGTATTTTTCAGTGAACCATAGTAAATATAAATGTAATTCTGACCGACCTGCTCCCTTACTGGCGAACATGGCTGGGATTTTGCAGCAACTTGCTGCGTCTGTGGCCTGGGCTTTTCTCCTTTCTGTCTCTGCTCCTCCTTTGCATTTACTCTCCATTTTTTTTGCGCAATTTTCTAAGATAAAGCCTGCCTCTGGATATAGCCAATTAAGGAGTGCTTCGCTGATGTTTGGTCATGTGGTGGTGTCATTTTGACTCCGCGATCGCCTGATTCGTACATTCATAAGACCGTCAATTAATTCGCAGTAGCATACCAGCCTATTAGCCTTTCGCCGGCCCCTCCCCCAAAACGGCCATTGTCCAATCACACATCATAGCAACCGTTACTATGTGAGGCAGTTACGACAAACTTTGACTCCAAGCAAGATGGTGAAGCGGTGTGCCCACGACGTTTGTAAGTCGGACACTAGATTATAGAGCTGTAATCAGGCCTTAAAAGTTAGGCCCGACAGGACCGACAGATTTCGGCCCGAGCCCGACAAGTACATTTTGATTGACAGCTTTTTTAAAGCCCGAACCCGTTTACAGCCCAACATTATTCAAATGTGCGCACGCATGCAGCTCTTTTGCCTTTTGTCAAGAATGAGTCATTTATACAGGTTTTAACATAACTTATACATGACTAACGTAATAGACCACTTGGAAGTTTGAACAAAGAAATAAAGTAAGTCCTCTGTAACATCATAACATCTCAGCACTCTAAATACCCCTAGGTATAGGCTCATTTAGCATATAAATAGGCCAACACACCAATAAAAACAAGTCTTTCTTAAAAAAAAAGTATTACGATAAATTTTAAATTAAGATGGGTATTTGGCAATAATGAAATTAAGATAAAGGCTCTGCCGGATTTGCTTCGCCAGCAGCTGAAATTTAATAAAAGAATAATGCCAACATTAGCCTATATAGCCTACTCTGTCTACACTATGCATTTAAGACTCAATTAATATTTAGTTATCATTTGAAAAGCCATTACTCACAGAGATTAGGCTAAGCAGACATGTTTTTGTGGAGGAAAATGATTGAATCCACTGTAGATGTCTTCAGCGCGTTCCTGCGCTCACTGATGGTGCATCCAGCATTATAACCCACTGGCTCATTATTCTCATTATAAACATGGTCAAGACTTTTCCACACCTCAGACTTGGCTTTAGTTGCTGGTGCGACCAAAACGTAATTGACAGAGGCAAGCCTCCGTTTCAACTCCTCAGCATCTATTTTCGCATCTTTCTCGCGCTGATCGAAACACATCCCATGACCGCTCATTTACCGCGCAAGCCCGAGCCCGTGTAAAATGATATAAATTAAGCCCAGTCCCGTCGGGTTCGGGCAAAGATCTTCAGCTCTACACTAAATACCCCGAGAGATTGTCTGGAGGAGTTGTCACTGCATACTGTAACCCCTTTTGCCTCGATCTGGAGGATTTCTCTGAGGTGTTGCTCCAAAAAAGGTCACTGACATGCACGGGTATACCTCTTCCCGTCATGGCAATCTGTCGCGCTGGTCGTGTTTGACCATTTGTTTGTCGGAAGTAGCAACAGTAACTAAGGGGGGCGGGGCTCGGTGAAAGGCTAATTGCTCGTCAGCCTGATCGACTGAACATTGGCAGCCGGCAGGCCAGAATGACCGTCAGGCCATCTGGGAAATGTCCCGGTGCTCCCGATGGCCAGTCCGCCCCGTGGTGTGTGTATTGGCACGATTGTTCAATTAATTAGCCAATTTTATTCATCATGACAATAGTAGGCTGAACTGCAAATAGGTAGCCTAATTCTAATACATGCAATGACTATCCATCATTACATTTCTATATTTACGTTGCCTACACAATAATATTCTTTTAAACTGTAATCCTTTTGTTTTTTATATTTGTCATGTTTTTTGTGATGCGCATCCCTGTGTGTAATAAGCAAAGTCAACACGCACTGTGGACCCGCCCAGAGGCGCATTTTCTAACAACGCACTCTTCAAATAACAAAAAAATATTGCACCATTGACTTTAGATTTTAGACCAGGTTTGAGCTGGTCTATGGCGCAGTCTATTTTCAGCTCCTTAAATAAGCAATGCGCCAGCAATGCACATGAACACATCTCTTTTTTAGACCATGGGTGCACAACTGGGCAAAAATGCATTTGCTAATTAAATGACATGGCGCTGGATGGGAAAATGCGAACAGCGCCGGACTGAAACTAGTAAACACACTTGCGGTGCGCCTTGCGTTGCATTGCGCCGGGTGTATGATAGGGCCCTAAATTTGATTGGGTAGGAAGTTTCAAAAGGTCCCAAGTTTTCTGCCTACAGTGTGTTTTCATAGTACATTAAGAAAAAAAAAATAGTTTTGTCAAGATACATTATGACTGCTTTAATTTAAAATGTAAAGTATAAATTTAAGATTGGTAGTTGGCAAATTGCAAAAAAAAATTTAATAATAATAAGGTATATAAATATATATATATATATATATATATATATATATATTGTTTATCAGTTTACACTTGCTACCAATAGCTGCTCGCATAAAATTCAACCCCGAAAATAACTTAAATTACACTTTCAGTTTTGATCGTACAGATAAGAGCAATACATCAATCGAATCTGTAAAGGGTCTACTTTTTTTTGAATACAGACATAATAACAACATAACTTTGTGCACTTATAAAATAAAGATAACAAACAAGGTGTGCTGTCTGCAGCCTTTGTCTTCGCTGATCTTCATTTACAAACACGTCATTAAAATGAACTGTAACTCCGTGAATACTCAACGAAGAGACATGAGAGAGAGATCTATAGAAAGCTTGACATGTCTGCTTTTAAACTAAACAAGTGCCACCGAAAACATTATATACAAATATTCTGTGATGAAGTAATCCATATGAAAACAACGCGATGTCCATTTTTCACGTCTCCCTTCATTATATCTAATGTGACCACGCTATTCAGATTCAAACTGAAGCACGCGTCTTGAATACGCCCACACAGAAGAAAAAGCAGCGAGACTGTTCTTCAAGTATTTTTATTTTACTGTTTGCTTCGCGATGAGAGGAATAAGACATAATTCACCCCAAAAAGATGTGATGTGGTTGAGGATTTGAGATTTGGATTTCCTCAGAAAAAAGGATTAAGTGCTTTAGATCATAAACATAAGTAAGTCTCTTTTTATTTATTTATATACTTGTACTAGTTTTCACATAACGTCTAAACATTTTACTAGTTAGACTTTTTCCAAAGACTTTTTCCAAACTATAATTCCTGACTAAATGTATAATCAAGTGAAACATTATGAAGTTTCAGTAACAATATACAATATTATACAATTTGAAAGCTTGATGTAAATAATATAAATGTAACAAATAAATGAAACTGTAACAAATGTAATAAACAATGCTGTTCTTTCAATTTATCCCCCCTAATAAACCTGAAAAAATATTCTCAGCTCTTTTCAACATTAATAATAATAATAATGATAATGATGATAATAATAACAATAAATGTTTTTTTGTAGAAAATCAGATTGTTAAAAGGATTTCTGAAGGATTGTGTGACTGGAGTAATGATGCAAAAAATTCAGTTTGAAAGTCAGCTTTGATTGTTCCTAATAAACTGTTTAACTTCTCCCCCAAGTGGATATTAAATTATGTCGTGGGATATTTAAATATATTCTAAATAAACTACAAACATAAAATTATATACATTTATTTTGTCCTCACATTCTTTCTTGTAACTCCTCCCTCTCAGTGACACAGATGACTGAAATGCTCATTATGCAGCTCATTATGCAGGCCTTTGTCTTCTCAGGTGTAAATCACAATGATATTCATGATAGTTGACGCCTACTTGCATATAACTTTTACCAACAAAAAGTGTCTTAGAAAATGTAAATCAATATATTGTTTTCTGTAATTGAGTAAACAAGAGGATTTTCACATAGTTTAGAAAGAAAAATTCTAGGCTACAAGCTCCAGTTCTCAAAAATCCCGGGAACCATTGTTCTTTATGTGTTTTATGGCCTTATTCAATTGATTTACCATTTTTAGTTTTTCACTAACCACGCATAACATTTTTTTTCTCAAAAACACAATCATGTACATTCATGCTGCACACATATTATTATAGCCAATTATGTGCTGATTACAGTGAGATTAGACTTTAGCCATTTAGGTATTTATAAGAAACTGAAAAAAGCACAAATGTCAGGGCATGACAAAACTTCTCCAGGCCCCAAAAATAGACTCCAGAGGGTTAAATTAAAATGTTCCCTCCTGGTGGAATGACCTGTCCAACTCAATCCGAGCAGCTGAGTCCTTAGCCAGATTAAGAATCAGCTTAAAACACATCTCTTCTATCTTTATTTGACCCTCTAACTTTAGCATTCACTATTCTAATTAAATTCTTATATAAAAAAAAATTCTAACTACCTTTCTAATCTTTATGTATTCTATCCATTTATTATAAAATTATAAAAAAGACCTATAACACTAGCTTGCTATATTCTTTTTCTATTCAATGTTTTCTTTTTATTTATTATATTACTTAAAAGCCTGTGCTTCATGTTCTGCTTTTAAGCTAACTGAGACTTGTTATAGCACTTATATATCATTGCTCTTTTGTTGTTTTTGATTGCTTCCATTGCCCTCATTTGTAAGATGCTTTGGATAAATGACAAATGACAATGTAAATACACACACACACACACACACACACACACACATACATATATATATATATATATATAAAAAGTTATGTGTTATGGAAATAATACCTTGCATCAGGTAGGGGATGATAAAGTGGATAGTTGGGCTGTGGATAATTTGCAGGCTGCTTCTGCCAGTGATACAAACCCTCTCGTGGGTACTCATCTATAAAGATACATATTAACGTATGATGTTAAACACAGAATTAAATTTGTGCATAGTTCAGTTATGGCTGCATTATCTGCAAAGGCAACTAATTCAGGCCCACACGGAATCAGATCCGCACAGAGCCCTGCAGATTTATGCATAATTGGAACCCCCATTTTCATGGGAGACATTTCATTTTTGAGTCAGGGGCAAGAAAATAATCTGCACATCATAAATCTACATACAATGAAAAATCTTTACCAATAGAAGTATCAGAACAATGACTAGTATTTGGACCAATCAGACACACCATTTTCCATTAGATTTAACAAATCAATTATTCATTAGATTAAGAAATATTCAGAGACCTCTTGCTGAATTAACATACTGGGTGCCAGGATGTCTATGAATGACACCACAGACACACATATTTTGACAGTTAAGATTTAACCTCGGAGAAAAACTTTAAGATTATTCCATCTTGGAGTATCACTCTTGGTCTTGAATAACATATTATTAAAATTGGTTCTGTCTTTATCTATGGTAAAACCCAAACAGGTGAAATAATCTTTAATAGGAATGAATGAGGGGATAGGAGAGTTGACCTTCACATTGTTAACTGGCATTAAACCAGATTTGGTCACATATTATCGGACATATTATCAATAAAACCAGTTTGGTCCTCTTTGATTAAACTATGGATTACTTTCTCCATGCGAGAGGTAAGAGTTTTAGCATAAACTTTTAGATTGTATGGGATAAGTCATACTGGTCTGTAGTTAGAGCAATCTAACGGATCTTGATCCTTTTGAAGCAGTGACATCAAACATGTTTTTTGGTATCTATGAAATGTACCATGCTGAATAGCGAAATTAAATGAATCAAGCATGAGAGTCCCTAGCACATTCCATATTTCTAATTATAATTCAGGAGGGATGCCATCTAAGCCTGCTGACTTGCCCTTCTGAAGGCTTTTTAGTGCTTTATGGAGCTCCTCCAAATTTAACGGGGCCTCCAAGGAGTCTTTATCCATCTGTATTATCTGAGGCACTTCTAATTTAGTACTCTCTACAAACTGACTCATCAGAATCGTTTTCGGTTTTATACAGATGTGTAAAAACCTTTAAATACAGGTGCATCTCAATAAATTAGAATGTTGTGGAAAAGTTCATTTATTTCAGTAATTTAACTCAAATTGTGAAACCTGTGTATTAAATAAATTTGCCTCATGCAAAGCCTTATGAGGATTGTCAAGCAAAATCGATTCAAGAATTTGAGAGAACTTCACAAGGAATGGACTGAGGCTGCGATCAAGAGCCACCAAAGAATTTGTCTAAATTTGTCGTATTCCTCTTGTTTAGCCACTCCTGAGAAGGGCTGTGCGATATAGCGAATATTAGCGATAATATTGGAATAATTTTGACAACTATGTAAAATGTGAAAATATCGGGAATATCAAATATTTCAAATTCAAGCATACTTTACCAAAAGAAGTTGCCGAAAGTGCAAAAAAGGAACATGTAACTGCAGACTGCTCTACGTGCCTCTACTAGTAGGAGCGTTTTTATGAGAGCAGTTGCCAGAAAACAAGAGTTTAAATCCCCGAATCAGTGCTTCGCTGTTAAAAGGATACATTTTCTGCCCGGTGTTTGCCTATTTTAAGCAATCTGGAAACCATGTGCACGTGCTTAAACCTCATTGCGGAAGCACCACCAACGATGATTTGAAAACACAAGCTGGATTTTAGTTATCTAATGAAAGCGTCGTTCAGTGGGGTCTGTGTTCTGTCCAGTGGTGGATCTAGAGATTTTTTTCCTGGGGTGGCATTAGGTTTCAGGAGGGGGGCCATGGACATTATCCATAATTTAAAATGCTACGGTTTTCATTGAATGTGTTTTGTTCTCTTCACTACATTTAACGGAGTGGGAGTCAAATCAGAGATGTAGCTTGGTTTTTGGATGGTGTGGGTCTTAATTTGTGAATGGTGGACCCTTTCTCTGTGTAATCAGTGAGCTAGACTAACGGTAGACCCTTATCTGACCTGACAATCATATAAAAATTTGATGAGACATATTGCGGATGTAAATAACGTAACAATGTGGTTGTTGCAGGGTTAACTTTCTGCTTATGGACTTTTTCGACTTGGTGTCAAACTTACATCTAAACTCACTGCTAACTGAATATCAACCTCTCTTCTCCAAGACACTGCATACTGCAGACAGATGCACGGATGCCCTACTGCCACTGATGGGTGAAATTTCATGGAGGTCACTGCAGTGCTGGTGATGGGTGAGACCATTGTGACTGTTAGGGGGAGGGGATTCTAAATCAGAGATTTCCATTTGAGAGGAGTTTGGTGTGGGTCTCCTTGGCCTTCAACGTGTAGGCTATGAACATAAAATATACTTAAAAAATATTATCTGATTTATAAATGGGGTGGCAAGAGGGGTGGTAAAGCTGCCACTCCGTAGATCCGCCTCTGGTTCTGTCATGAGATCTCAACAGATTTGTCTGCGATTGTGATCGCTGAATAAACTTACCTGATGTTTGAATAGAGAAACATAGACTATGGCCATTTGGAATACTAGTAGGGAATTTCACCATTATATTTACCAGTTTTCATAATATAGACAGAGAGAGTGCAAAAGTCTTTGGTATTAATTTATATATATATTTATTTATGTGCTTCAACAACTAGCTCCCCATCTAAGAGGGTTTTTATAGTCAGTAGGAACATAGTTTTTTGCCACAGAGCTTCTCTTAAAAAAAAAAGCAAACAGTTGACAGGCTTGTGTTTTTAGCTAAAAAAAAAAGTTTTTTTTTTTTTTTTTTTATAAAATACTTATCCCAGTTGCATAGTTTAAATTGTGAATTTCATGCACTAAAAAGTTGACAGAATGCACTTACTGTACTTGTTTTGCACTACTTCAGTTACATATAGGCCTACATGTGTTCATTTAATAAAAAGTGGTAAGTGATCACATTGTATTTCATTTGGAATCCAAGGTCCTAGAGTCTGGAGACTGAAAGGTGAAGAAGCTCATAGCCCAAGTTGCTTGAAGTCCGGTGTTAAGTTTCCAAAGTCTGTGATGATTTTGGGGTGCAATGTCATCTGCTGGTGTTGGTCCATTGTGTTTTTTGAAAACCAAAGGCACTGCAACTGCTTACCAAGAAATTTTGGAGCACTTAATTTTGGAGCGCTTCCTTCTGCTGACCAGCTATTTGAAGATGCCGATTTTATTTTCCAACAGGATCTGGGACCTGCCCACACTGCCAAAAGCACCAAAAGTTGGTTAAATGACCATGGTGTTGGTGTGCTTGACTGGCCAGCAAACTCACCAGACCTGAACCCCAGAGAGAATCTATGGGGTACTGTCAAGAGGAAAATGAGAATCAAGAGACCAAAAAATGCAGATGAGCTGAAGGCCACTGTCAAAGAAATGTCTCTGTTATGTACGTAACCCTCATTTTCTGATGGAGGGAACGGAGACGTTATGTCAAATGACATATGGGGTCTCACTTGGGAGACCAATCATCTCTGAGTTTAAGAGAAAACGGCAATGAAAATTGGCTAGTGGATTTAACATACCCGAGCCACTTCCCATGCCCACGGGTATAAATAGGTGACAGGTGCATCCACTCATTCAGGTTTTATGCTGAGGAGCCGAGAACGTGTCCCAGCAACAGCGAATGGTTCAAGGTTGTGGCATGGGGACATAACGTCTCCATTCCCTCCATCAGGGAACGAGGGTTACGTATGTAACCTAGATGTTCCCTATCTGTCGGTCACTATGAGTTATGTTGAATGACATATGGGGTCCTACGGAAAACGCCGCAACCTGAACACCGTCACAACCCTGTGACGCTGCAATTGTCAACAAGTCGTGGTGTGTCACAAAAGCTACGCTTAAGGTAGTAACCTTCATCCTTCTACCCATAGGGAGGTGACATGTGGAGATACTGATATGGACTGACCCGGGGGCAGTACTGCATTATGGAATGGGTCTCTGAGGCAGGTCCTACCTTAGAGTAGAGATGGAAGCTGCCAGAAGAGACTGACAGAGCAGGTCTTTCAAGCGAAGACACAGGTTTACCAAGAGGGAAAACGTATCGTGGAAGAATACACATATGGGATTATCCATAGGGAATCAAGCCATATGGACACCTAGCCGCATGCTAACACCAGTACTGGGCCTGGTAACAGACTGCCTCTCCAAGTCTGAACGCTGAGGGTGCTGGAGGACGCTCAACCAAGGAACGCCAACCAGGGAGAAGAAAGGCGCTCGCATCCCTGTGTTAGGGTCCCTGTGTTATCCCTCTGTGCGGAGTGAGCCCTCACCCCCAGAGGGCACGGCTCGCCTTGGGATTGGTATGCCAAGGCGATCGCATCCACTATACAGTGGGCCAACCTCTGCTTGGATACGGTCTTCCCCTTCTGCTGAAGAGAGTGGTGGGAAACTTGGGCATGTATCCAGGCCGGGGACACAGGACAACGTGAGAGTACGCCGGCCCGAACACAAGGCACTCTTCACTTACCAAAAATGCTTTGAGGTCCCCGACCCTCTTGATGGAAGGGAGCGCGATAAGGAGCGCTGTCTTGAGAGACAGGAACTTAAGCTCGACTGAATCCAGCAGCTAAAAGGGACCCCTCTGAAGTCCAGCCAGAACAATAGAGAGGTCCCGGGAGGGTATCGGGGTGTCCAAGGAGGATTGCTGAGAGTTCTTCAAGGCCTGTGCGTTGAGCCCCGCAATCGACATCTGATCCCCGGCGGCAAACCGAATGACTCTTTGGGACTGCCGTAAGACAGCACAGCAGAATCACCCAGCAGCTGCACAGAACAAGCACTGCAGAAGGGGTAAGAGGTCCGTGGGGTGTGGCCTGGCGGAGAAGCTCTCACTGTCATCTTCAAATCTCCCAGAGCACTAGCCGGCGTTCCTCTGCTCATGGCAGAGAAAACGGAACATGGTAGGACAGAGGGGTCTCCTCCTTTCCCTTTAAGAAAGGAGAAACGCGATTGCAACATTGCCATGGTCACACATGCAGTGCGGGCATGAACCATCCACAAACGCGTCTTCAGCGTGCTGAATGCCCAGACACGGAAGACAGCGCTTTTGGCTGTTGTCAGAGGACAGGAAACGACCGCATCCAGAAGGACACAGATGAAACAGTGTCTTTAAAAAGACGCTAATCATCCATGATTTGCTCTTTAAGGAAATCTGCTCGCCCTGGGGAATCACGGAAAGAGACACAGCTGTTCGCACCGTACCGCCAACCAGAACCGCTTCTCGACACACAGCAGATGAATGGCTTTGTGGAGTATAACAGCTTTCATACAACCAATCGGCTACGAAGCAAAAATCTGAATGAGTGGATGCACCTGTCTCCTATTTATACCTGTTGGCACGGGGAGTGGATCAGGTATGTCAAATACACTAGCCAATTTTCATTGCGGTTTTTTTGTAATTGCAATTATTTATATACATTTTCCATTTGAGCCAATTCACTATATGACCTACCTTAAGCCAGACATACACAGAGATTGTTGAGCATACAATAGCATACAATATTTGATGTTCAATTCATAGTAATTGCTAAATATAACACATTAAAGCTGAATGAGAGGACTGTCCAGGACTGTCTCAGTTACGTCAGACAATTCAAACAGGTTGGGCTGAACTTCAAAAGTATGTCTCCAGTGATTTACGTCCATACTTCCTGATCAGACATGAACTGGCTGTTGAATGTCCATTGATATTCAGGGGGAATCGTTTGATTGTTTCTATTGCACTGCAGGAACGCCTCATCCACCTGGCGCACGAGGGACATCAAGGGCTGGTTCGAACTAAACCACATCTGAAAGAGCTGTATTGGTGGCCGTGAATGGAGGATCTTGTTCACATGATCCTGTCCACATGTGTGACCTGCCAGGCCAGTGATAAATCGGCCAAAACATTTACAGCACCAATGCAGCCAGTGGAGTTCCCAAAAGGCCCATTTCAACATGTTGCTATTGATATAGTTGGACCTTTCAAAAAGGGAGCTACTTATTCTAAGTTTGCAATAACACTGATTGACTATTTCAGCAAATGGCTAGAAGTTGGTTTTGCTTCATCAGTAACAGCAGAGACTGTTTTGAAATTTCTGACCACTATCTTTGCTCGATAAGTGTCACGCTGTCTAGTCTCTGTTTCCCTGGGTGTTCACTAGTGGGCTCACTTCCCCTTAGGCACTTCACCATAGGCACTAGAATTCCTCTAGTCTGGTCCTGTCTTCACAGTAATTGCACTCCAGTTAATTGCACCAGATGCAGGCAATCTATTTGTCATTAGACTCCTTATAAATACCAGTCTTTCCCTGTTGTTTGTATGGAGTCCTTACACTTCTGTTACCAGCGTTCTCGTCTCCCGAGATTTACCCTTGCCTTCTCGTTCCCCGAGTTCCCGTTCCATTCCTTCCTGTACCCTCTTTTGTTTTGTTGGTTTTCCTGGACGGTTTATGTGGATACCCTTATTTGATTAATAAATCTTACCTGCAATTGGATCTCTCCCTCTCCCTGTGGACTCCATCCCAAAAGATCCAGCGGTATGTCTAATCATATTTCCTCCCCAGTCACTGAGCGGATGAGCAATGCTTTTGAGGGTACCCACCTGGTCGTGTTCCGTGGAACCAGGGGAGGTCGCTCAGGAGCAAGTGGTCGAGAGGAGGCCCGGCAGCGATCTCCACTGTGGCCTCCCGTCGACTCGGGGTTTGGATGGGAACCGCCGTCTCCCCATTGTGGACAGAGGGAAGAGAGGAGGCGCAAATCGGCTGAGCCAGCGCCTCTGCGCAAGATGGCCGCCAACCCAGCACCACGAGGCAAGATGGAAGCCAGCCCCACACCACAGCACAAGATGGCCGCCAGCTCAGCGCCACGAGGCAGGATGGCCGCCAGCCCAGCGCCACAGCACAAGATGGCCGCCAACCCAGCGCCACGATGGCAAGATGGAACCCAGCACAGCGCCACAGCACAGGGTGGTCACCAGTCCAGCACCACGGTGCAAGATGGCCACCAGCTCAGCACCAACGCCCAAGTCAGGTGCCCGTTGACTTTCCAGAGTTGAGTCAGGTTCCGGTTGACCCTCCAGAGTCGAGTCAGGTGTTCATGGACCCTCCAGAGTCAGGGTTAGTCACCGTTGACCTTCCAGAGTCAAGGTTAGTTACCGTTGACCCTCCAGAGTCAGGGCTAGTTCCTGTTGACCTTCCAGAGTCGAGTCAAATTCCAGTTGACTATCCGGAGTCAAGTCAGGCTCCTGTTGACCATCCAGAGTCGAGTCACGTTCCAGTTGATCCTCCTTAATCAAGTCAGATTCCTGTTGACCTTCCAGAGTCGAGTCAGATGCCCGTTGACTTTTCAGAGTTGAGTCAGGTTCCGGTTGACCCTCCAGAGTCGAGTCAGGTGCTCATGGACCCTCCAGAGTTGAGTCAGGTGCTAAAGGACCCTCCAGAGTCAGGGTTAGTCACCGTCGACCTTCCAGAGTCAGGGTTAGTCACCGACGACCTTCCCGAGTTAGGGTTAGTCACCATTGACCTTCCAGAGTCAGGACTAGTTCCTGTTGACCTTCCAGAGTCGAGTCAGGTACCCGTTGAATTTTCAGAGTTGAGTCAGGTTCTGGTTGACCCTCCAGAGTCGAGTAAGGTGCTCATGGACCCTCCAGAGTTGAGTCAGGTGCTAAAGGACCCTCTAGAGTCAGGGTTAGTCACCGTCGACCTTCCAGAGTCAGGGTTAGTCACCGTCGACCTTCCCGAGTTAGGGTTAGTCACCATTGACCTTCCAGAGTCAGGGCTAGTTCCTGTTGACCTTCCAGAGTCGAGGCCAGGAGGCCCGGCAGCGATCTCCACTGTGGCCTCCCGTCGACTCGGGGTTTGGATGGGAACCGCCGTCTCCCCATTGTGGACAGAGAGGGGAGAGGAGGCGCAAATCGGCTGAGCCAGCGCCTCTGCGCAAGATGGCCGCCAACCCAGCACAGTTGAATTTTCAGAGTTGAGTCAGGTTCTGGTTGACCCTCCAGAGTCGAGTCAGGTGCTCATGGACCCTCCAGAGTTGAGTCAGGTGCTTATGGACCCTCCAGAGTCAGGGTTAGTCACCGTTGACCTTCCAGAGTCAGGGTTAGACACTGTCGACCTTCCAGAGTCCGGGTTAGTCACCGTTGACCCTCCAGCGTCAGGGTTAGTCACCTTTGACCTTCCAGAGTCAGGGCTAGTTACCATGGACTCTCCAGAGTCAAGGCTAGTCACTGTTGACCTTCCAGAGTCAAGTCAAGTCACTGGTGATCTTCAAGGACAGAGTCAAGTCACCGGGGATCTTCAAGGACTGAGTCAAGTCACCGGGGATCTCCATGAACAAAGGCAAGTCGCCAGGGATCTTCGTGAACAAATACAAGTCACCAATGATCTTCGTGAACAAATGCAAGTAACCAATAATCTTCATGAGCAGAGTCAAGTCAGCACCGATCTTCTGGAATCCAGTATAAACACCATGGGATTACCAGAGTTTCGTCCTCCCGTTGGTCCGGCCGCACAGATGTGGTGGTCTTCTGCTCTGCCCTGGGGGCTTTCTGCCTCGACCACAAGGATGTGGTGGTCGTCTGCTCTGCCCTGGGGGGCGTCTGGTTTCGACCACATGGACGTGGTGGTCTTCTGCTCCGCCCTGGGGGGCTTCGGCCTTGACCACAAGGATGTGGTGGTCTTCTGCTCCACCCTGGGGGGCTTCTGCCCTGACCACACGGTTGTGGTGGTCCTCTGCTCCGCCCTGGGGGGCTTCTGCCCTGACCACACGGTTGTGGTGGTCCTCTGCTCCGCCCTGGGGGGCTTCCGCCCTGACCACATGGTTGTGGTGGTCTTCTGCTCCGCCCTGGGGGACTCCGGCCTCGACCACAAGGACGTGGTGGTCTTCTGTTCCACCCTGGGGGGCATCCGTCCCGACCACACGGAGGTGGTGGTCTTCTGCTTCGCCCTGGGGGGCTTCCGCCCTGACCACACGGTTGTGGTGGTCTTCTGCTCCGCCCTGGGGGGCTTCCGCCTTGACCACATGGTTGTGGTGGTCTTCTGGTCCCCCCTGGGGGACTCTGGCCTCGACCACAAGGATGTGGTGGTCTTCTGCTCCGCCCTGGGGGGCTTCCGACCTGACCACACGGTTGTGATGGTCTTCTGCTCCGCCCTGGTGGGTGTCACGTGATGTCCTTCATGGACTTATGTTTTTGTGGGTTTTTTTTCTGTCTGTTTCCTCCTATGGACCTGGCCCTCCGTCCCTCCCCCTGATCCTCCGCCGGTCCACCTCCCTCCTGGGTTTCTAGTCTGTCTGTCGTTCCATTTCCCTCTAGGGCCCTCCGTCCCTCCCTCTGATCCTCTGCCGGTCCACCACCCTCCTGGACTCCTTGTTTTGTGTTGCACTTCTCTTGTCTCTGTTTCCCCATTTTACCTGGTTGTCTTGTCTCCGTTTCCCCATTCTACCTGGTCCTCTTGTCTCGGTTTTACCTTGTCATCTGGCCCTCCGTCCCTCCCCCTAGTCCTCCACCGCTCCACCTCCCTCCTTGTCTCTTTGTCTGTTGGTTTTCCCTTGGTTTCGGGTGGAGCATCTGGCAGCTGCTCCGTGGAGGAGGGGGTAATGTCACGCTGTCTAGTCTCTGTTTCCCTGGGTGTTCACTAGTGGGCTCACTTCCCCTTAGGCACTTCACCATAGGCACTAGAATTCCTCTAGTCTGGTCCGGTCTTCACAGTAATTGCACTCCAGTTAATTGCACCAGGTGCAGGCAATCTATTTGTCATTAGACTCCTTATAAATACCAGTCTTTCCCTGTTTTTTTGTATGGAGTCCTTACCCTTCGTGTTACCAGCGTTCTCTTCTCCCGAGATTTACCCTTGCCTTCTCGTTCCCAGAGTTCCCGTTCCATTCCTTTCTGTACCCCCTTTTGTTTTGTTTGTTTTCCTGGACTGTTTATTTGGATACCCTTATTTGATTAATAAATCTTACCTGCAATTGGATCTCTCCCTCTCCCTGTGTCTCTCTGGTGCACGATCGTCACAATAAGGAAACCCCTGCACCATCTCAACAGACAATCACTTCAATTCACTTCGTCTGCATTTGATGATTTTGTGAAAACACAGGGAATAAAGCACACAAAGGCCCGTGTTTATCACACTCAGGATAATTGGGCCATCAAATGGTTCAACAGGGTGCTTAAAGAGTGTCTTCAAGCAGCTGAAGTGGTGCATTAGCCCTGGAAATCTGCAGTCCTGACCATGCTGAAGAGCTATCAACACCCCATGCTGCAATGGGTGAGACCCTTTTCTGCTATTGAGAGGCCGACCTATGAGAACAAATTTGAATGTTCTTCTGCCTGTGGATACCCCTGATCAATTTGCTCAGGTCAGAGCTTGTGTGACACAAAGACAAAACAAAAGAAAACAGTACACAGATCGTAAAAGAGGATCTACATTTCTTAATGTTGTGGTTGGAGAAAAGGTGAGAGTGAGAGAGCCTTTTCATGTGAAAAAGGAAAAGCCCAGTTTACTGATCCGTTGTCATTACAACAACAAACAGGTCCGAGTTTTTTCATCTTAAGTGATGGGAAAAGATGGAATTTAGAGTTGAGTTCAGACAGGGGCTTGATAGAGATGCCCACCTTTGTGGCCTGAAGACTATGTGTTGGAGTAATGTGTCTGAAGAGAAAGAAATAAGTCAGACCAAGAAGATATGTAAAGGGTGTAGGCGGATCGCTGCCCTATTTAAAAAATAATAATAATGTGAATATACACTGAATCCTGAAATGTTTGATGAATGTTATTCTGTGTTATGTTAAAAGGAAAAAAAAGTGTGCTAGAATCTTTCATTATGCTCCGCTGAAATAGACTGTTGCTTGAATGCATAAGAGGTCATTTGAGTATGCTTATTTGAGATAAGTTGTTGTTTGAGTAAAGACTTGAATAAGTTAACAATTATAAAATAGTAATTCTGTTTGACTAACGGGGGAAATGCTGTGTTGAGAAGCATACAATATTTGATGTTGAATTCATAGTAATTACTAAATTTAAAACATTAATGTGGAACTGCACCACTAGGGGCTCTAGTGAGGAATTTTGTTTAGTAATGTGATGAAGAAGAATAAAGTTGAGAATGTGAGTTGTACATTGCGTGGAGTATGTTCTTTTAAAGTGTGAAAACACCACACAATCAACCAATCAGAAGGGATAACTTTTCAGAAAATATCTGTTTTAGGCTTATGATCGAGGTTAGGTGCTTCTACACCCTTGTTAATCAGCTATCATTTCACACTGATTTTCGGAATACATTATGGGTAGGGTTAGGTTTTGGGGTAAGGATGGTGTCTGTATTTTTGAACAGTAATGTTGATCCAGGACCAACAAAACATCTTGGCAAAATCACAGCGACCGTCGTAATGCAGGGTTAAGTTTTAGAACAATCATTACAGAAAGTACAGTTAATATTGATAACTTTTAAATGTCTATGAATAATGATTTGCTAGATAAAATCTGTTTAAAAGATTTCTGAACAGCCAATAATATCTCATCCACCACCAAACACTGATACAACATGTTTAGTCACCCAACCGACAAGAATCAACTAGTGCTCATGTTTAAAAAACACACTGCATAAACTAGGCTGACAGATTCTCACTGATGGCTTGGTGTGTCACAGCCATAATTCAAGACTCCAAAACAGACATTATTGAGGACGAATATAGCTCAGAATTAATTTATTATGTGTGTGGTTTTCACTCAGTGTGTCTCATTAACACAAGCTCCATAACATCATTGACTCAGATTAAACCTGGTTTATTTTTTTCTGTGCATACAGCACATGCAACTTCATCCTCGTCAAAGTTTATGTTATCAGATTTTATGTTGGCAGATGATTTCTGCCAAGTTTTGGTACATCACTAATGACTTATCTAAAGAAACTTCTGTTTTGTGTTGCTGTGTGGATCAGCACTGACAGAAATGCATTCTCACTGGTTGCATGTACTGTATGCCAACCACTGATGAAAGTCAACATTGTGTAATCGTATATGCAGAATATCCCACTACATTTATTTGTTGCATAGGTTATACAGGCTAATACTAATGCAATCAGTTTGAATCAGAACAGACCCCTGCATGCATTACACTTCCAGTTACCATTAAGATTTTAGTACTTTCAGCTTAGTTTAATGCATATTTTCATACGGAAATCTATTCAGCACAGTACATATATTATTTAATCTAGGCCTAATATATGCTGAGATTTAATTCTAATGAAATGGGGGGATATTGTAATTTAAGTGGGACTGTCAATGTAACAACACAGACAACTTGCAGAAGGGCTACGGAAGTGGGTAAGGTAAAGAAGGCATTAATGTGTTGTTGTAGAGGTGTATACCACAGTGTGACAAAAAAAAAAAATTAATAATAATAATAATAGCATCATGGTTTCTTCTGCTATTTATGGAGCTAGGGAGAAATTTTGAGGTCTGAAACGTAAATGCAATTTTTACGTCAAAAGATCAAAAACTTTGAATCCTCATATCATAACCCTTTTAATCATACTAATAACAGGCATACCGTAAAATCCTGGCTGTTTTGCTGGAGTATATCTGCAGGAATTCTCTCCCAGGTCAGAGCGAAGAGGACTAGGCTTTTCTAGACTCTCCTCATCCTCACTCACAGGGTTCTGCGGATAAATGTCAGGGGAAATGCAGCAATTTTCAAGTCTGATGTCTGAAATACCTTCTCTCAGATCTTCAATGTGGGCTCTACAGTCTGTCTGAAAGTGTCTTCCTGAACTCCGAGGCAAGTAGAGACTGGGCAAGCCAACAGGGCTCTCTCTGTGTTGGGAATCACTTATGGAAAGTTTGGTGAGGGGACTGCCCCTTAAATCTTTAGGAGTATACCCATGGCAACCATCTAGGTAATCCAATCTACTTACATCAGGAACACACATCTTTTGGCTGAATATATCATTTTTTCCTCTTTCTTTAAGGGCGTGTGTTTGGCACTGCTGGCACACAGGCCAGACCAGATTGAGAGAGGACAATGTCATAGACTCATCAGTCTCTACAGGCATACTACGATGTGGACAGCAGTCTGAGAAAACAAAACAAGAGAGAGGTTTGTGGTTGGTGCATTATGGACAAACAATAATGATGTCTATACCATTAGATTGATTCAGTGAAAGGGGTCATATGATGTTGATAAAAATAACATTATTTTGTGTATTTGGTTTAATGTGATGGGTTTATGCGGTTTAATGTAAAAAAACAAATGTTCCACATACTGTACATTACTGTACAGTATGCTATGCCCTACCTTTCTGAAACGCTGCGATTTTTAAAAAGCTGGTCTGAAAATCTGTCTGAAAAGCGAGGTGTACGCTGATTGGCCAGCTATCCAGTGCACTGTGATCAGCTGAATACCTCAAGCGTGTGATGGAAATTACCATACCTTACAATACTGTGACGCAGTGTCCCGGTGCAATGACACAAGGCATTTGTTGCATGCAGTGGGGACATAATTACTGATTGTAATAACTTATACTGTCTTTTTACGAATTGTGTTGCGTATCCCGCAGCATAAAAAAATAAAAATATGTCTGCATTTGTGATTGGAGAAACAACACGTTCTACTCTACACTGCTCAAAACTCGTATTTGAATCAATGGCAAATTTTTAAAATATGAACATGTTCTTACAGACTGTGAGTCAGAATCTAGGCTATCCTTGCAAAGTTGGAGTTGCCACACTTCATAGTTACACAGACGACATTGTAGGCTACTCTCCCAGGAAACAGTCCTCCATAAAATGTACTGCACACACTCAAATATTTGGGTTAAACTGATCCGGAACAGTGTTGTAATTACAACTTAACCACTGATTTCTAGTTGTGTCCTCTTTTGGAAGGTCAAACAAAGTAGTTTCAGCCTCTAAGCTCCATGCGGGGGCACACCCTCCAAATGAGAGAGGAGATCTCTCCTGACGGGAACCTCCCATTGAGTGCCGTCAAAAAGATGAAATGCCATGTCGGATGGTGGCCACTTCACAGACCCCGGGCTAGGTGGCCACTCATGACCGCACCCCAGCCGGTGAGGGATGTGTCTGTCGCTAGCATTACACAGTGACAAGGAGCTCCCAGCACCAGGCCCTGAGAAAAGAACCAAGGTTTTCTCCACATGTCTAAAGGCACGTAGGCACCGCCGCGTGACCTTTAGCATGTCAAATGGGTTTCCCCTCAGGGAGAACCCCTTCGGTCTTGAGCCACCACTGTAGGGGTCTCATGTACAGCAGGCCAATAGTATTCACATTGGACGCATCTGCCATTAGACCCAGCAATCTCAGAGACTGCTTGACAGTGAGTGACCGGCCTTCTCTCACTCTTGCGACTGCATTGAGGATCGACTTGATCCGAGCAGGTGACATACCTGCCTGCATCGTGTTCGAATCCCAAACCACACCCAGATAAGTGGTTCTCTGTACTGGAGAAAGCACACTTTTCTTGGCGTTAAGTCTTAACCCCAGCTCTTTCATGTGAGCGAGAACGACACCTAGATGCCGAACTGTCATCTGCTCTGATTGAGCTAATATCAACCAATCGTCAATGTGGTTGAGTCGTGAAAGTGTGGGGTGAGAATGCAAGGCCAGTGGAAGATCAGCAAACCTCAGGAACTTCCAATGAAGAAGGATGGAGATAAGTGCATATTTTTGATAGATTGTGACATACCAGTCCTCGAACTTGGCCTGTGCAAGCGTGCTGATCTTCAGTCCCCTGACTGAGCGCTTCAAAAAGCACAGATCTAAAAAAGAACACAACACCTCATCCTTCCTCGGAAAAGTGAAGTACCAGCTGTAGGACCTGGACTCTGCAACCCAAGGAGGGACCACCTTGATGGCCTCCGTCCTCAGAGAGAGTCTACTTCTGTTCCATTACCAAGAGCCTGCTTGGGGCCCACCAGAACTGAGAGCAACTAGCTCGGTGCCCTAAAGCAGCGGACCGGCAGGGGACGACCATACTAGCTGCACTAGAGACCTCCGTAGAGGTAGCGAGCCTCTAAGCACCGCTACTTTTCCGGGCGGTAACTGAGAAAAGCGCTCACTGGAGATTGCTGCGCCCTGGAACACCGGCAGGGTTGGCAGAACGATCTCCTGTGGGCACTAAGGAGAGACGGGCACCGTGTAATGCGGTGTACACTACTCTTTCCCAGAGGGAGCTTTTAAAAAATAAACAATGCTAGCTGAATATGGACAAAGCCCAGACAAAGTCAGGAATAAGTGGAGGGACTTTGCAAGTGACAAAACAGAGGGCTGTGGCACGTAAGAGGGAAGCAAACAAGACTGATGGGGTATTAGTTCAGTTCCTCCTGTCCCTACAGAGGAAGAGACAGTTTTAGCCATCATGGGGCCTGTTGCAATGGAAGGATCTTTGGAGATATGGATACATGTGCATCAACCAGGCCTTTGCCTTCAAAGTCCAGCCCTCCAACATTAGGCGCTCTCCAGTCTGGCCCTTCAACATCAGGCTTCACATCTTCAGAGGGCAATAAGAAGTAATAATGCTTTAAATTCAGTTGTTAGCTACACTGCATTATTATGCTGTTGGAAATGTATGGAGGTGGTGGGTGATGGCCTGATGGATGGGTGATGGAAGCACACATGACTCTTTTGTGTGGGCCACTTCTGCAGTTTGCAGGTGGCTGAAGAGGGTGCATGGCTTTGGTGATCGCTGGCTCCTGGAGACATGTCCTCTTCGCCCATACGTCCTGTCACCTGTGCAGCAGCCACCACTGCAGTTTAAACCATTTGTTTAATCTGACATAATTTCTGTTAAATATTTGGTTTCTTTGCTGATATTTATTAAATGAACAATTAAAAACATAAAAAAAACTTTTGCAAACAGTGTATACCATCTCTCTCTCTCTCTCTCTCTCTCTCTCTCTCTATATATATATATATATATATATATATATATATATATATATTCACACACAAACACATTTGTAGAGAGTATTCTATATTCTAATTCTGTAAAAACAACAAAATTACTCACTTATTTATACATTTTTTTGTTACTTTATTTAGGTACATTCATTTAAAATTAAAAATTAATTTACTATAAAAATAGGCCTACAGTTATTTGAGTGTTAACATTTTATATAAGTGAAAACCTCTAACACACTGTTTTACCAATATTGTTAAATGAGACATATGTATTTTGGAATGTTTTTAAATTAAAATTAAACAAAGATAACTTGACAAACTCACCGTTTCTTCGCACAAACGAAACAATGACTGCGTTCTAGTCGGCATGATTAATGCTTTCAGGGGGCACTTCGAAGGGAGAATAATCGCGAGGGCCACGCTGCTATATAGTTTCAAACTGAATTTGTAATAATAATAAAAAGGCGATTTATGTGATAAACTTAAACCACAACTTTAAGTCTTTTAAATCACTCAAAGTGGATGGTGAAATCTTCTAGAGGAACAGGGCATAGGGTCGATAACTCTGAATAGAACACAGTCCAGGTGCGGCGCAATCAGTGACGTCGACACAGCAAACTAACAACGAAATATGCCTCTAACCACAAGTGGAGAGCTGTCGTTCCAACGACACAAGTTTGCGATGCAGTTTGCGAATGTTCGTTTCAACTATGGTTTCGGGAAACACCGAATCGTTGAACTATGTTGGTAACGACAGAACTTGCGACCATAGTTGGCTAACGATGTTTTTGGGAAACGCACCCCAGGTGTAGAAAACTCACATAAAAACGCAACAATGTAATACACGCGTTGCATGTCTTTTTTATTTTATTATTATTACTTTTTGCTACTCAGTCACACAAACAACAACAGAGAAAGATGAATGCTGCAGCGAGCTGCGCCCCCGGGGATGAAGAAACCGCAGCGCGGGTTTCCAAGCCTCGAGGATGAACTCTAGATCTAGTGAACACGTGTGGAGATTGGACGAGCCGTCTCCAACCCATTCGCCAGATCATGTGCGATTCCCACTATCACGGTCGCCGTCCGTGCCTCAGCAGATCGCATGCACGGACACACTCCTCGGAGCGTGCCCAGCGAGAGCGGAGCACTTAACAGCGTGAAAAGCACAATCAGCCCCCCCAAGAGCCGACTGCGCAAGCTCCACTCCTCATTAATGCTGCTTATTATAATATTAGGCATAATATGCTTGTGTAACTGATGTTTGTGCAACTGGTGCTTGTGCAACTGGCGAGCTCAGCGACGCCTTCCACATCAATCTCTTTAGAGAAAGACAGGCAGTGCATTGCGCCCTCTCACCGGGGAGAAAGTACCGCAAACGCAGGCTTCCAAACCCCCGAGAGTGGGCGCCGGATCTGGTGGTAAAGGAAGAAGATAGGGACTTGCCCGTCTACATTTCTTCCAGCGGATCCGAAAGCGAAACCCGCGAGCACAACCACCGCTCCGCCATGGTGAAAGCGGGGCTGGCACCACGAGAAACGCCAGTGAAAGCTCCCTCCTCAAAGAGAGCCTTCTAAGAGTGAAGCAAAACGCTTGCATCGCAGCCGTCAACTCCCTCGAGAGCTGACACTGCGTGCTTCACTCTCAAGCAGACAACACACGAGCTGCGTGTGTCCCTACCCTTTTTAATTTTTTATTTTTTTGCTGGCAGGGAAACCACACAGCATGAACGCTAACTGCACTTGCCCGAAAACTTCTCTTGACTGAAGCTTGACGAATGGAGTTTATCAGTGGACAAACGACACTAAATAAGACTCACAAACAGATAGCAACTGACACACACAGAGAGCGATTGCTGAAAACAGAAGGCTGATTATCGGCTTCTCGGCTCATGCTTTCATGCTTTCTGGTCTCTGACATGACCCGCCTATGACGTCTCGCCCTTCCATTGGACTGATTACACATGTTATTCAGAGACGTCACGCTGGAGGCATTTCCCCAAACGTTCTCGACGCCGCTCGAGTTCCTGAAGAGGAACACACAGCCTCTCCACGACATGACAGCGGCAGCTAAATTAATACAGAAAGAACAAAAGTAATGCCTTCTTTATTTGGGTAAACATTTGGGTGGTGTTAATCAAATTATCCCCAATAGTGCCATAGACATGTGGGAGCATGTTTAAACAAGGTGTTTTAGGAAGGCGTGGGCGAATCTTACCTTTTTTAATATATTTTTAGGTTTGAGACTTTAGTCTTTGCAACTTTAGGGATCTTATCTATGCACAAACAGCTTGTAAGAGTCCAAAGAGAAAGGAAAACTTGAAATCACGTCACATGACCCCTTTAAATACCTTTTAGAGGCATTAACGTAATAGTAGTACTGCTATATAGTGCTATAACGATGTACCCTGAACTGGGTGAAAATCAATAAAAGTATGTGATGATTCAGGTCGGTTGAGATGTTGAACGAATCATAATACAGTTGGGGTGGGGTTATATTAATGTATTTCTGAAGTGAACTGTCGGTCTACAGAAAAGTTTTGATTTTTTTTTTCAGCTTGCATATTAATGTAGTATTTATAGACCAATTTAGGTGTTTGCAAATGGTGATACATTTTTTGTGGGTGGAACCTATCTGGTGGCAGAAAATGACAGCCATGGAATAAAATAAAGATAATCTTTTTTAATTCTTAAATTTTTCTCACAATTCCAAGTTTATATTTCACAGTTCTGATCAGAACTCGTCATTCCTTTTTTTTCTCCCTTGACTCAGAACCATGAGTTTACGTATATTCCAAACTTCTGCCTTTTTTACCCCTTATAATTGAAAAACTCACAATTGCTGAGTTAAATTCAGTTTCTAAATAGGAGATATAAACTTGCATTTGCAAGAATTTTGCTTCTCTGCTTGTGAATAGATCATTTTAAGCTGTTCTGGGAAAGTTTTCAGTCCAGTGATCCAGGAAGCGAATGCATTCAAACAATCCAACCAAAACAGTGCTAATCAGGGTTTCCACAGAGTCTTCAAAAGTCTTAAATTTAGTTGTATCAAATTTAAGGCCTTAAAAAGTCTTAAATTGTACAAGAAATCTTAAGTATGATTTCAAGAGGTCTTAAATTTTGGGACAGAAAGACCAGAATTGCGATATGGCTGAATGCGACGATTAAACTTCAAAAGGCTAAAGTTATGATTTCATTGAATAAACATGAGTGCTGCACATTCAAAGTCATATGCTGCTGCTTTGTGTTCTGCCATTACTGGGGAAACGGTTATATTTCTACCAAACGCTCCACCTGCTGGCAGAGAATTAATGAGCATTTACAATAAAACTGTTGTTTTGTTCAGAGTTCAGGATAATGCGAAAATCGACCCATGTTTTTACCCTGCAAACATGCAGAGCTTTAAATGTGACCTGGTGGATCGATAAGAAGACAATACATTATAAAAATTTAAACAGGGTTGTGAAATATTTATAGTCTGTGATAATACTGTAATTGTAGTTTTAATGATGTGCGATTTGATATTATGAGTAGCCTAAATCGTGTAAAGCACTAGGTTAGACTAGTGTACGTTCGCGCATTTAGAGTGCGTTCTTTCACTGCATGCATTAATCAATCTATTAAAATGCGTTTAGAATTATCACAATTTAAAATAGGTGGAAGAACATTATTTATATAATTTCATGTAGTTAATATCACATGAAGGGGACGTTTTTTTTTTCTCCAAAAGCAAGCATGATTACAAATGATATATTGGATTTATACAGCAGTTAAATAAACAAGTAGTTAATATTAAGAGATTATGTTTTAGACACCATATTTCCTGTTTTTGCTCTATTTTTCTCCAACAAAAAAAATCATTTCAAAAACAGCCACAGCGCTGTTTTATGTCTCTGAACAACAGGATGCTGTTTTTTTCCCGAATTAACCGTTAAATGATTCGGTTCAATCGACTCACTTATTAACAGTGACTTATTGCCACCTACTGGCAGTTTTAATTTCACACTTCAGGTATCTTTTCATTCTTCTGTTGCATTTTTAAATACATAAGAGATTTAAACCAACTATAAAATGTTGCACGAGGCAAAACTTTGGAATTGGACGACATCCTATTACAAAGCCCAGTTGAGGGTGAGGGCAAAGACATTGACACTTATTCAGATGTTGATATATTACACCGGATGCGGATGGAATGCGGGCAAGTCCATCAAAGCTCAGAAGCCATCAGGACATCCACAGCTGCTGAGTTATTCCAGTCAGTATGGCCCAGCAGCAACTAGACAGTTTTGAGTAATAAACTGCTATCTATTAACAATGGAATTATGTCCAAATTAATCATAATATTTCCAGATATCATGAGAGCAGAAATTCACAATAGCCATCAAGGTTTAAAAAAAAAAGTGTATAGGGAGTGAGCTAAGACATATGTGTAAGATGTAAGGAGAAAGATACAGTGGAGAAACAATAAACATTCCCGGTGCTAATATGAATGATCTAAAGGCCTCTTGTCCACTAATATTCGAAGACCATATTTAACTGTCATATAAACGTGTATACAGCACAAATGACTTTACCCCTCTGAATCCTCAATTCTTCAGTTTTACTGGAATGTTTTTCTTATCTTCCCACAAACTGTAGTGTAAATATATTTATTCTATAAGCATAATTTAAATCAAAGCCATTCAATACAGTGTATTAAATGTATTAATTGGCTTTGATTTGATTTATTTACTATATATATATATATATATATATATATATATATATATATATATATATATATATATATATTTGCCTTTCGTTTCTTGCACAATGAACGATGGATTATTCTACCTTTGATCAAATGTCTTTAATTCTCCTGTACTTTTCTCAACCGGTTTTATAGTTGCAATCATTATTATTTGGAAGGCAGGGTGGTATTTTTTAAGTTACGTTTATGGAGAGAATATCATTTCTTATCTTATCATAGTATGTATGCAGAGCAGACAAGCTTATAGTATAGTATGTCCTATTTAATAAGTCTAAAGATTAGTGACGCTCCTGTTTGGTGATGTGCAGTGGCGGAGCTAGAGTTCTATACATGGAGTGGCCAGAGGGTGGCCAAAGCTAATTCAGGGGGTCCATAGACCATGACAAAAAAATCAGTGTATAACTCCAACATGGCATGAAAAAAGCATGAATAAATCCTACGAATGCTGATTTCCATTACCCCACATTAGCTGTACATTTATGCCATAACTTTAAAATGTTAGTATATTGAAATGTATTATATTATATCATTAACCAGTGGTTGGAGCAAAATATCTATAATTAACTTGTAGACTACAGTGAATTCTGTAAATGTTGTTAAGGGAGCATAAAACTTCAAATTACTTCAAACAGGGCTGCCAGCTTTTGAGTTCAGCCTGGAGTGAGAATTAATCAGGAATAATTACCAAGCCTGCGATTAAATACACTATCAGCAAAAGTTTTGAACAGTAGATTTTTTATGTTTTTTTTTTAAAGATTACTCTTCTGCTCACCGAGCCTGCATTTTTTTGATCCAAAATACAGTAAAAGCTGTAATAATTTGAAACTGGTCTATTTTTACAACTTCAAATAACTGCATTGTATTTGAATATATTTTAAAATGTAATTTATTCCTGTGATTTCAAAGCTGATTTTTTTTTTTGCATCATTAATCCAGTCACATGATCCTCAGGCAACATTTTATTATTATTATTATTATTATTATTATTATTTAAAAGGTTTTTTTTCAGTATTCTTTTAATAAATAAAGAGATCCAAAGATCAGTATTTATCTGAGCTTTTGTAACATGATTCACCATAGCATTTAAAAGCTTGGAGTGAGTATTTTTATTTTATATATTTTTTTAATCATACATTTTTAATTATAAATTAATACGTTTATTTAACAAGGACGTTTTAATTTAAATTGATCAAAATTGATGATAAAGACATTGCTGCGTGTCTTCCCGCGGTTGAAACACTGCTTGAGTGATTACATGACACTATACATTCAGTAAGCTGTCGTGTATGTTAAAACATGGATCTGATGTTCTTGATTTTATGCTAATAAAAATGCACTCCTGCTTTGCTTGAACTTGAGGCAAAGCGGGAGTGCGCATGATCCGTCAGTCTACTAAATTCTTAATACATTTTAATTTGAATGTAGAGACTTTGTTTCCTACTCTGTTGTGGCCGTCAGCTCGTTGTCTGTGTCCTCTCTGCTCTGCGACTTTTTTTACTCCGTAGAAAATGAACCTGTGTCGCGAGAGCGCTTACACAAGAGGCTGGAATTAGCCCGATGCGGAACACCAGACCAGACGCGTCGCATCCTTGAGTTCGCAGCTAAAATAAACGCTTCTTTCAGTACGATTCAACAAAGAAAGTATGATTCAACAAAGATAACGAAATTGTAGCATAGTAATTATTGGGGTGGCACACCTGGCTCCAATGTAAATGTGACAACTGAATAAAAGCAAAATCAGTTGAGAAACACTGCATGCAGGTATTATTGCTCCCCAAACCAAAATGTATGTTTTTCAATTGTAAAATTGAGCCCACTTTAACCATAATTTCCCCAAACCTGGAACATTTTCTTTACCTGGAAATGATTCCATCGCTTTTCCTGTATTCCCAGATTCAAATTGCGATATCTGATGGAAATAACACAAAATAACTCAACACCTCAGGAAGTTAGAGAGAAAACAACAAGGTGTTTTAAGAAGACGAAGAACAAAAAGACGAAGTAGATAACATATGAGGCCTTTTGTGAGGCCGTTCACCTTTCTTTACGAAACATTCCCACTCATCAAAGCAAGCAAAATACAGTAGCCTAATCTTAAGTTCCATGCAGCAGCAACAACAACAATAACAAAACTTTTAAAGAGATTAAATGTTTTAAGTTTAAACATAAGCATACAGGTTTATTTCTGTTCCTTACCTGTTCTGAGCCTGTCTCTTCCTGTAAAGCTGTAAACAGCGGCACACCTGCTTTCGGTTTGTTCAGGAAACATTCTGTCCTGTGCAAATAAGGGAAAGTCCACGTTCTCTTTATGCAAATAATGCGGAGCGTAAAAGTCTGAGCCATCCAATCAAGATATAGAACAACGGGATCTGTTATGTAATCTGTGACAAACTGTTCCAGTGAGTGGAGTAAACATGAAAACTAATTTTAACACATTTGATGTTTTTATTTGTATAATATTAATTTTTAATAATCTATATATATATATATATATATATATATATATATATATAATTAAATATATATTATGATTATAATAATAATAATAATGTTGTCACTAGGTAAATTCTTTGTCCTTAAATGTAAGTGAGAATTAGACGCTGTGTACTAGCCAAGTCACCTTTATTTATATAGTGCTTTAAACAAAATACATTGCGTCAAAGCAACTGAACAACAATCATTAGGAAAACAGTGTGTCAATAATGCAAAATTACAGTTAAAGGCAGTTCATCATTGAATTCAGTGATGTCATCTCTGTTCAGTTTAAATAGTGTCTGTGCATTTATTTGCAATCAAGTCAATGATATCGCTGTAGATGAAGTGACCCCAACTAAGCAAGCCAGAGGCGACAGCAGCAAGGAACCGAAACTCCATCGGTGACAGAATGGAGAAAAAAACCTTGGGAGAAAACAGGCTCAGTTGTGGGGCCAGTTCTCCTCTGACCAGACAAAACCAGCAGTTCAATTCCAGGCTGCAGCAAAGTCAGATTGTGCAGAAGAATCATCTGTTTCTTGTGGTCTTGTCCTGGTGGTCGTACTATGCACTGTACCGCCTATTGTATGAATTTCAGAAGGGTAGTAATGCTTGATGGCATACAGTAAAAACTACTGGACATGCGCACATCAATATAACACACTTTTTCTCACAATATACAATAATAACTATTTTTCCATTATTGTTAGGGGTATGTTTAGGGTTGGGATGGGTGTAGACATTAATAAAACAAAATCTAATAGGTAGAAAATTAAATTTATTGTTAGCTTCCAGTTTTTGCTGTATCCCTTCTAACCACAACTGGTAGCAGTAGAGTCCCAAATGAAACCTTGACGTTTTATTATTATTATTTTCATCATCATCATCATCATCATCATACAGGCATATTAGACCTTACAATAAAGAAACTAAACAATATAATTATCCTGTAGTTAGATGACGTAACACTCATCACACTCGTCTGGTTTCGTCTGGTCAGAGGAGAACTGGCCCCCCAACTGAGCCTGGTTTCTCCCAAGGTTTTTTTTCTCCATTCTGTCACCGATGGAGTTTCGGTACATATAGTAGTTATTTTAATTGGTATATTAAAGGGCACCTAATATGCAAAATACAAGGGGTTTGGACAGAAATGTGTCAAGTCAAGTCACCTTTATTTATATAGCGCTTAAAACAAAATACATTGCGTCAAAGAGAGAAACAGACAAATGTTAGCGTAGATGCCATTTCTTCTAATGATGTAGCAAGTACATAGGGTGTTATGGGAAGTGTTCCCGGTTCCGGTTTACCTAATTAATGCAGCCTAAAAATCTTTTAACAGATTTGGATATTAAAAGCATATTAGTATGTTATGTGTAAACCAGGTTAAAGAGATGGGTCTTTAATCTAGATTTAAACTGCAAGAGTGTGTCTGCCTCCCGAACAATGTTAGGTAGGTTATTCCAGAGTTTAGGCGCCAAATAGGAAAAGGATCTGCCGCCCACAGTTGATTTTGATATTCTAGGTATTTTCAAATTGCCTGAGTTTTGAGAACGTAGCGGACGTGAGGATTATAATGTAAAAGGAGCTCATTCAAATACTGAGGTGATTCAGTGCTTTATAAGTAATAAGCAATATTTTAAAAGCTATACAATGTTTGATAGGGAGCCAGTGCAGTGTTGACAGGACCGGGCTAATATGGTCATACTTCCTGGTTCTAGTAAGAACTCTTGCTGCTGCATTTTGGACTAGTTGTAGTTTGTTTACTAAGTGTGCAGAACAATAATCTAACCTTGAGGTCATAAATGCATGGATTAACATTTCTGCATTTGACATTGAGAGCATAGGCCGTAATTTAGATATATTTTTGAGATGGAAAAATGCAGTTTTACAAATGCTAGACAGGTGGCTTTCTAAGGAAAGTTTGCGATCAAATAGCACACCTAGGTTCCTAACTGATGACGAAGAATTGACAGAGCAACCATCAAGTCTTAGACAGTGTTCTAGGTTATTACAAGCAGAGTTTTTAGGTCCTATAATTAACACCTCTGTCTTTTCAGAATTTAGCAGTAAGAAATTACTCGTCATCCAGTTTTTTATATCGACTATGCATTCCATTCGTTTTTCAAATTGGTGTGTTTCACCGGGCCGCGAAGAAATATAGAGCTGAGTATCATCAGCATAACAGTGAAAGCTAACACCATGTTTCCTGATGATATTTCCCAAGGATAACATATAAAGCGTGAAGAGTAGCGGCCCTAGTACTGAGCCTTGAGGTACTCCATACTGCACTTGTGATCGATAGGATACATCTTCATTCACTGCTATGAACTGATGGCGGTCATATAAGTATGATTTAAACCATGCTAATGCACTTCCATTAATGCCAACAAAGTGTTCAAATCTATGCAAAAGAATGTTGTGGTCAATTGTGTCAAACGCAGCACTAAGATCCAATAAAACTAATAGAGAGATACACCCACGATCAGATGATAAGGGCAGATCATTTGTAACTCTAAGGAGAGCAGTCTCAGTACTTTGATACGGTCTAAATCCTGACTGGAAATCCTCATATATACCATTTTTCTCTAAGAAGGAATATAATTGTAAAGATACCACCTTTTCTAGTATCTTCTAGTATCTTGGACAGAAAAGGGAGATTCGAGATTGGTCTATAATTAACTAGTTCATTGGGGTCATGTTGTGGTTTTTTGATGAGAGGCTTAATAACAGCCAGTTTGAAGGTTTTGGGGACATATCCTAATGACAATGAGGAATTAATAATAGTGAGAAGAGGATTTATGACTTCTGGAAGCACCTCTTTTAGGAGCTTAGATGGTATAGGGTCTAACATACATGTTGTTGGTTTAGATGATTTAACAAGTTTATACAATTCTTCCTCTCCTATAGTAGAGAATGTGTGGAACTGTTCCTCAGGGGGTCTATAGTGCACTGTCTGATGCGATACTGTAGCTGACGGCTGAATGGTTGCAATTTTATCTCTAATAGTATCGATTTTAGAAGTCAAAGTCAAAGTCAAAAATAATAATATAAATGTATAATAATAATAATAATGTTGTCACTAGGTAAATTCTTTGTCCTTAAATGTAAGTGAGCATTAGACGCTGTGTACTAGTCAAGTCACCTTTATTTATATAGTGCTTTAAACAAAATACATCGCGTCAAAGCAACTGAACAACATTCATTAGGAAAACAGTGTGTCAATAATGCAAAATTACAGTTAAAGGCAGTTCATCATTGAATTCAGTGATGTCATCTCTGTTCAGTTTAAATAGTGTCTGTGCATTTATTTGCAATCAAGTCAATGATATCGCTGTAGATGAAGTGACCCCAACTAAGCAAGCCAGAGGCGACAGCAGCAAGGAACCGAAACTCCATCGGTGACAGAATGGAGAAAAAAACCTTGGGAGAAAACAGGCTCAGTTGTGGGGCCAGTTCTCCTCTGACCAGACAAAACCAGCAGTTCAATTCCAGGCTGCAGCAAAGTCAGATTGTGCAGAAGAATCATCTGTTTCTTGTGGTCTTGTCCTGGTGGTCGTACTATGCACTGTACCTCCTATTGTATGAATTTCAGAAGGGTAGAAATGCTTGATGGCATACAGTAAAAACTACTGGACATGCGCACATCAATATAACACACTTTTTCTCACAATATACAATAATAACTATTTTTCCATTATTGTTAGGGGTATGTTTAGGGTTGGGATAGGTGTAGACATTAATAAAACACAATCTAATAGGTAGAAAATTAAATTTATTGTTAGCTTCCAGTTTTTGCTGTATCCCTTCTAGCCACAACTGGTAGCAGTAGAGTCCCAAATGAAACCTTGACGTTTTATTATTATTATTTTCATCATCATCATACAGGCATATTAGACCTTACAATAAAGAAACTAAACAATATAATTATCCTGTAGTTAGATGACGTAACACTCATCACACTCGTCTGGTTTCGTCTGGTCAGAGGAGAACTGGCCCCCCAACTGAGCCTGGTTTCTCCCAAGGTTTTTTTTCTCCATTCTGTCACCGATGGAGTTTCGGTTCATATAGTAGTTATTTTAATTGGTATATTAAAGGGCACCTAATATGCAAAATACAAGGGGTTTGGACAGAAATGTGTCAAGTCAAGTCACCTTTATTTATATAGCGCTTTAAACTAAATACATTGCGTCAAAGAGAGAAACAGACAAATATTAGCGTAGATGCCATTTCTTCTAATGATGTAGCAAGTACATAGGGTGTTATGGGAAGTGTTCCCGGTTCCGGTTTACCTAATTAATGCAGCCTAAAAATCTTTTAACAGATTTGGATATTAAAAGCATATAAGTATGTTATGTGTAAACCAGGTTAAAGAGATGGGTCTTTAATCTAGATTTAAACTGCAAGAGTGTGTCTGCCTCCCGAACAATGTTAGGTAGGTTATTCCAGAGTTTAGGCGCCAAATAGGAAAAGGATCTGCTGCCCACAGTTGATTTTGATATTCTAGGTATTTTCAAATTGCCTGAGTTTTGAGAACGTAGCGGACGTGAGGATTATAATGTAAAAGGAGCTCATTCAAATACTGAGGTGATTCAGGGCTTTATAAGTAATAAGCAATATTTTAAAAGCTATACAATGTTTGATAGGGAGCCAGTGCAGTGTTGACAGGACCGGGCTAATATGGTCATACTTCCTGGTTCTAGTAAGAACTCTTGCTGCTGCATTTTGGACTAGTTGTAGTTTGTTTACTAAGTGTGCAGAACAACCACCCAATAAGGCATTACAATATTCTAACCTTGAGGTCTTAAATGCATGGATTAACATTTCTGCATTTGACATTGAGAGCATAGGCCGTAATTTAGATATATTTTTGAGATGGAAAAATGCAGTTTTACAAATGCTAGAAAGGTGGCTTTCTAAGGAAAGTTTGCGATCAAATAGCACACCTAGGTTCCTAACTGATGACGAAGAATTGACAGAGCAACCATCAAGTCTTAGACAGTGTTCTAGGTTATTACAAGCAGAGTTTTTTGGTCCTATAATTAACACCTCTGTCTTTTCAGAATTTAGCAGTAAGAAATTACTCTTCATCCAGTTTTTTATATCGACTATGCATTCCATTAGTTTTTCAAATTGGTGTGTTTCACCGGGCCGCGAAGAAATATAGAGCTGAGTATCATCAGCATAACAGTGAAAGCTAACACCATGTTTCCTGATGATATTTCCCAAGGGTAACATATAAAGCGTGAAGAGTAGCGGACCTAGTACTGAGCCTTGAGGTACTCCATACTGCACTTGTGATCGATAGGATACATCTTCATTCACTGCTACGAACTGATGGCGGTCATATAAGTATGATTTAAACCATGCTAATGCACTTCCATTAATGCCAACAAAGTGTTCAAATCTATGCAAAAGAATGTTGTGGTCAATTGTGTCAAACGCAGCACTAAGATCCAATAAAACTAATAGAGAGATACACCCACGATCAGATGATAAGGGCAGATAATTTGTAACTCTAAGGAGAGCAGTCTCAGTACTTTGATACGGTCTAAATCCTGACTGGAAATCCTCATATATACCATTTTTCTCTAAGAAGGAATATAATTGTAAAGATACCACCTTTTCTAGTATCTTCTAGTATCTTGGACAGAAAAGGGAGATTCGAGATTGGTCTATAATTAACTAGTTCTTTGGGGTCAAGTTGTGGTTTTTTGATGAGAGGCTTAATAACAGACAGTTTGAAGGTTTTGGGGACATATCCTAATGACAATGAGGAATTAATAATAGTGAGAAGAGGATTTATGACTTCTGGAAGCACCTCTTTTAGGAGCTTAGATGGTATAGGGTCTAACATACATGTTGTTGGTTTAGATGATTTAACAAGTTTATACAATTCTTCGTCTCCTATAGTAGAGAATGTGTGGAACTGTTCCTCAGGGGGTCTATAGTGCACTGTCTGATGCGATACTGTAGCTGACGGCTGAATGGTTGCAATTTTATCTCTAATAGTATCGATTTAAGAAGTAAAGTAGTTCATAAAGTCATTACTGCTGTGTTGTTGGGAAATGTCAACACTTGTTGAGGCTTTATTTTTCGTTAATTTAGCCACTGTATTGAATAAATACCTGGGGTTATGTTTGTTTTCTTTTAAAAGAGAAAAAAAGTAATCTGATCTAGCAGTTTTTAATGCTTTTCTGTAGGATAGGTTACTTTCCCGCCAAGCAATACAAAATATCTTTAGTTTTGTTTTCCTCCAGCTGCGCTCAATGTTTCGGGCTGCTCTCTTTAGGGTGCGAGTATGCTCATTATACCATGGTGTCAAACTGTTTTCCTTAACCTTCCTTAAGTGTAAAGGAGCAACTGTATTTAAAGTGCTAGAAAAGAGAGAGTCCATAGTTTCTGTTACATTATCAAGTTGTTCTGAGGTTTTGGATATGCTAAGGAATTTGGATACATCAGGAAGATAACTTAAAAATAGTCTTTTGTGGTAGAAGTGATGGTTCTTCCATACTTGTAACAAGAAGTAGAATTTACAATTTTGGCTATATGAAGTTTGCACAAAACTAAATAATGATCTGAGATATCATCACTTGGCTGCATAATTTCAACACTATCAACATCAATTCCATGTGACAGTATTAAATCTAGAGTATGATTTCGACAATGAGTAGGTCCTGAAACGTGTTGTCTAACCCCAATAGAGTTCAGAATGTCTATAAATGCTAATCCCAATGCATTTTTTTTCATTATCAACATGGATATTAAAATCACCAACTATTAAAACTTTATCTGCAGCCAGAACTAACTCGGATGTAATATCACCAAACTCTTTAATAAAGTCTGTATGGTGCCCTGGTGGCCTGTATACAGTAGCCAGTACAAACATAACAGGGGATTTTTCATTAACATTTCTTTCTCTGGATAATGTTATATGAAACACCATTACTTCAAATGAGTTATACTTAAAGCCTGCCCTCTGAGAAATCCTGAAAACGTTGTTATAAATTGAAGCAACACCTCCCCCTTTGCCTTTTAGATGTGGCTCATGATAATAACAGTAATCTTGGGGGGTGGACTCATTCAAATTAATGTAATCATCAGGTTTTAGCCAGGTTTCTGTCAAACAGCACATTTATATTATGATCAGTGATAATATTATTTACAAAAAGTGTTTTCGTAGAAAGGGATCTGATATTCAATAAGCCAAGCTTTATCATTTGTTTATCCATATTGCATCTATTTTTTATTTGTTCAACCTCAATTAAATTGTTAATCTTAACTTGGTTTGGACGTTTTTTGTATTTTCTAGTTCGGGGAACAGACACAGTCTCTATAGTGTGATATCTAGGTGAAAAAGTCTCTTTGTGCTGAGAATTAACTGACCTCTGTGATGGGAGGCAGCTAGCAGACAGTCGGTTTAGCCAGTCTGTCTGCTTCCTGACCTGGGCCCCAGTTAGTCAAGTATAAACACTAAGACTATTTGCCATATTTCTAGAGAGAAGAGTGGCGCCACCCCAGGAGGGATGAAGACCATGTCTTTTCAACAGGTCAGGTCTGCCCCAAAAGCTCGTCCAATTTTCTATGAAACCTATGTTATTCTGTGGGCACCACTTAGACATCCAGCCATTGAGTGATGAGAATCTGCTATGCATCTCATCACCACGGTAAGCAGGGAGGGGACCAGAGCATATTACAGTGTCTGACATCGTGCTTGCAAGTTCACACACCTCTTTAATGTTATTTTTAGTGATCTCCGACTGGCGAAGTCGAACATCATTAGCGCCGGCATGAATAACAATCTTACTGTATTTACGTTTAGCATTAGCCAGCACTTTTTAATTTGCCAAGATGTCAGGCGCTCTGGCTCCCGGTAAACATTTGACTATGGTGGCTGGTGTCTCTATATTCACGTTCCGTACAATAGAATCAACAATAACTAGAGCACTTTCATCAGGTTTCTCAGTGGGTGCATCACTGAGTGGGGAGAACCTGTTTAATGTTTTGATCGGAACAGAAGAGCGGTGTTTTGACCCAAGACTACGCTGCCTCACCGTCACCCAGTTGCCCTGCTGCAGGGGCTGTGTTTCCGGAACCGAACAATGTACAGGAATCCCTGAGCTAGACGCATCCAAAGCCGTATCTAGAGCCCTAACATTCTTACTGTCCTCAATTAAAGTTTGGATGCGTGTCTCTAATTCTGAAATTTTCTCTGTCAGCCTATTTCCCTGCATTTATCACATGTGAATCCCTCATCAGCGACAGAGATAGATAAACTGTACATGTGGCAAGAGGTGCAAATAACAATAACAGGAGAAGCCATTACTCACAGTGCTTGATGAAATATTCTTACTGCGGTTGTTTGATGAACTTGTGAAAAACTGGAGCGAGAGAGAGGAGAGGAGAAAAGAAAAACAGCGATAGGTTCGAATGAAAATGCTAATGACAAGCTAACGAGTGCTAACGCTTTGCAGGTGTACTGCACTCACGGATATAAAATAAAAGTGAACGATCAAAGTTAATCTGATAAGATTGATCGATAATATCAGAAATATGGTGTGAATTAAGTTATATTTTACCACTTTAAAAAACAGAGAGTGATAGTAAGATAAAGATTCTAGAGAAAAAATAAAATAAAAACAGCTACACGGAGCTACGATTTGCTACAGAAGGCCAACAGGAAGTAGAGAAAACACTGTCCAACAGCGACACCCGCAGGCAGGAGTACAGCCCCTGTTGTCAGAGAGCAGCTCCGCTCTGACTCGGTTGGGGTGCAGGTCATCAGCGCGAAAAAGCCTAGGACGCTCCCAGAAAAGATTCCAATTATTAACAAATCAGTTTCTGTTCTTTACACAATGACAACAACCATTCATTTAAAGCAACAAGTCTACTGTACCTTTTGGGTCCTCATCGATACGTGGGCAGTGGTCCTGATACGATGACCGTCGCCGTGGGCGTCGTGCTGCGAACCGTTTTGATCAGGCTCCTGAAGTCCTTCTTCAGCGTCTCCATCTGCTGCAGCATGGTGTCGTTAACCCCAGCGTGACCACTCTGGGGCTCTCATCGGCCTTCAGGACCGCAGTTATCTGCGCAGAAACATCAAGAACATGAGCACCAGGGAAACAGTGAGTGAACACTTTACCTTCAGCTAATGTAGCAGGGACGTGTCGGACTATGGAGTCTCCGATGATCACAGCGTCATTTTCCGTCTTGCAGAGGGGAGCGAAGCGGTTCCGGGTGGAGATCTCAAAGACCGGAGGGTGAGAAGTCGTCGCCCGGGGCCCGACTCACATCCTCCACAGTGGCCTGTGCAGAGAAACACATGGAGTAGACGTGGTGGGACTGTTAGCAGCGCACTGTATACTTACCCCAGACTTGTGAGCATCAGCGCGGCTTTCTGCTCTCTCAGCTGGGCCTGCCTCACCTCCAGGTCATGAATCTGCTTCTCCACGGCCTCCAGTTGAATGCACCGAATGCAGCTCGAACATGTCCACAGCTGCAATCAAAGGTAGACATAAATCCGCCATTAAAGAAAGTAACAGTGAGTAAAGCAATGGTAATGTGTGTGAATAGAGTATTAGAAATGCAAGCACGGTTAGCAGCAACTACGCTGCCGTTGCTATGGGCTATAAGCTAATAGCGGACCCGGGAGATCAAAATAGTGATAACTAGTGATAACTAGGCGCTCTGATTGTTTTTGTAGTAGAATATGATAGAGGATATATTTACACGTTATAGAAACGGAAATGATCGTGTAAATTGATTTTTAAGATAAAAAATAGTCGATAAAATAATATAGTGACGATGGAAAAATGCACTCCAACCAACACTCAATATGGCAGCTCAATTGCAGGAAGCCTCGCCTTCTGAATGAAAGAGCCAATTGCTAATTAGTTGCCATCAGAAGTGTCCCGGTTGGTATAGAAACTAGCCTGAAAAAATAAGCTTTTTATAAAGCTATTTGAGCAAAAGAAACTACATTTATGACACAGTTGTTGTCATATTTCATTGGTGATTTCAAATATGAAATTGAATTGTAAGCTTAGTGAACAGTCTGGGAGAATTTCATGTTTCCCCATAAAAAAAAGATAGGAGCATAGACAAAAAAAAAAAAAAAACATGGGCGACGTGTCTCCAATTGCTTCCATTATAGAAAAGTGAAGCCAAAGCATCTCAGTATGGCTGCTGCTAGTCTAAGCCTCAGACGTCATGCCCACATACAGTTGGCTGAACATCTCATGCATATGGAACACAAAAATGGAAACAGTTCAGGAGTGTCATCATCGGAAGTTGAATCATACAGGAGTTCCAGGAAGACATGTGTGTGACGAGTTCTTTAATGTTCTGCCTGGAAACAAAAATACTGTGTTGACAAACCCCTCACGAAAGAGAGAAAGCTGTCTTGATTACAACTCTGATGACAATTGCTTATCAGGATCAATTAAACACTGGATTCTCAAAAGTATGTGAAATATTTAAAGTTAGTGGCATAGAATCTTTTAAATACGTCCAAGAAGTTTTGGTGCTTGGCCCCTATTGTAATCGTTAGATTTCCTATTATTATTATTCTGCTGCTGCTTCTTCTTCTTCCGCCGCAAGTCTATGGCAGCCTTTAGAACCAATTGCGGGAAAGTTGTGAAATTTGGCACAGTGATAGAGGACAGTGTCAACATGAACCGTAGCAAATTAGGAGTCTCTAACTCCAACTCTCTAGCACCAGTACTCGTCCAAAATTTAATTTTTTATTGCTAATAACTTTTGAACCGTAATCCAGAAAATGTTAATTATTTTTTCCTCTGAATCCTTGGCTCATGCTCAAACTCGCATGGTTTAGTTTCTCTTCCGCTATTTTCAATTGTTTGAAAAACCTACTTTTTCGTACTCATCCAAGTAGGTTAGTCCGATTTTCAAGAAAATTGGTTCAGATCATCTTCAGACCATGCTGGCAAAAAGTTCAAGTTGATTCGTCCAGCCTTTCTCGAATAACATGTGACCAAATTTGATGAAAAGCACGCAATAATGCATGTGAGGCTATATCTTGGCAATGGTTTGGCATATTGAGACCAAACTTGGTGTGTGTTATTACAAGCATGACCTGAGACTACCTGCAGTGTTTCGACATAGCACCACTTAGTGGTCAGGTGATATGCAAAATGAATATTTCTTGCTTGTAACTTCTGAATGGTTTGGCCAAAAATTACAAAACTGGTCTCAAGATTCGGTGGGTCATGTTAAGCCATTTTAGGCATTCGCCCATTTTGTATTATGTTCTAAAATGCTGTTTTTTTAATGCATTAACGTATCATTACGAAAATAATTACAAAAATCTTCGGCTACATGACCTGATGGTACAAAAAAAGTTTAGGAGCAGCGTCCCCTTGTGGTCTAAAGTTGTCATTTCAGACTGTGCTGACAGAAAGTTATGGATTTTGTGTCGATAGACGAAACTGTCTTCGTACCACTTCGAGGCATACAGCCGTCGCGTCGACGGAGCCCTAGCCTGAGTGATGGTATTTAGCACTCCCACTGAGAGATCAGCGGGTAACCGTTGAGCGCCCACACATGGAGGGAACACAACTCCGGTTGAGGGTGCCAAATCGAGCCCATGGCCTGCGAGAGGAGGTCCCTCCTCCACGGCACTGGCCACGGGGCGATGTCTGCTAACCGCATCAAATCTGGGAACCATGGTTGGTTCTTCCAAAAAGGTGCTACAAGCAATATTGAACATCTCGTTTCTCTCACCCGTTCTATCACCTGCGGAAGGAGGGAGACGGGAGGGAAAGCATAAAGCGGGCAGCACGGCCATCTCCGTGACAGCGCGCTTTCATTCTTGGAAAAGAACGCGGGGCAGTGAATGTTTTCGTGGGACACGAAGAGGTCCACCTCCGCCCTGCCAAATCTCTCCCACAACAGCCGGACTGTTTGCGGGTGTAGAGACCATTCGCCCGTGGGAATGTTGTGTCGACCATTCGCCCGACAGCCTGTCTGGACCCAGATTCTGTAGCCCAGGCACATGAACTGCCCTCAGCGAGCGCAAGTTGCACTGAGCCCAAACCAGGAGGCGTTCCGTCAGCCTGTACAGGTTTCGGGACACCACAGACATGTTGTCCGAACGGACCAAGACGTGGTGGCCCTTGATTCGGCGACAAAAGCGCATCAGCGCATTCTCCACTGCCAGCATTTCCAGACAGTTGATATGTTGGAGCTTTTCCCATTCTGACCACAGGCCAAAGGACGGTCTGCCCTCGAGCAGCGCTCCCCATCCCGAAGTGGAGGCGTCCGTCGACACCATCTTCACTTTCAAGGAAGTCCCCAGGCTTACACCTGATTGGTACCAGTCGTTTGCTGTCCAGGGTTTCAGGGCTGTAACGCAGCCTTGATTGACCTTGAGACGCAGTCGACCAGATACCCGCGCTTTCAGCCAGAACTGCAGGGGGCGCATGCGGAGCAGGCCCAGCTGCAGAACCGGAGATGCTGAGGCCATAAGACCCAGCATCCTCTAACATTCTCTGAGCAAAACAGTCACGCCGCAGCGGAGAGAACTCGCCGCGCGCTGTGGTGACAGCCGCGCCGTCATGGAATGTGAGTCCAGAGCTAAACCCAAAAACAGTATCGTCTGACTGGGGTTCAGCGAACTCTTTGCCCAGTTGACACTGAGACCGAGTCTCTCGAGGTGATTGAGTAAAACGTTCCTGTGCTCCACGAGCTCCGCTCGTGATTGAGCCAGAATTAGCCAGTCGTCCAAATAGTTCAGCACTCGCATGCCTCTGAGTCTGAGAGGAGCGAGTGCTGCGTCCATGCACCTCGTAAACGTATGAGGAGCTACGGACAAGCCGAACGGCAGGACTGTAAACTGGTATGCCTGGCCCGTGAAGGCGAATCTCAAATATCGACTGTGATTTGACGCTATCTGTATTTGAAAATACGCGTCCTTCAGATCTATTGACATGAACCAGTCTCCTCTGCGAATATGCGCGAGGAGCTTCCTGGTCGTAAGCATTCTGAAACTGCGTTTCACCAATGCCTTGTTCAGCTGTCTTAGATCCAGTATGGGCCTGAGACCCCCGTCTCTCTTGGGCACCAGAAAGTATCTGCTGTACAGCCCCCCCTCGCTTTGAGCTTGAGACACAGGCTCTACAGCCCCTTTGCTCAACAGTTTTGATATTTCGGCCCGAAGTAGGTGTGCTACTTCTGTTTTGACCGTGGTTTCGACGTGCGCTAAAAAGCGCGGAGGGCGTCGAGAAAACTGTAGCGAGTAGCCTCTCTTTATAATGCCTAGCACCCAATCCGAAACCCCTGTAAGCGCTGACCATGCATCTGCATGAATGGCTAAGGGCTGGAGCGCGCTCTGTTGCCTGGGCAACGGCGGCGCTTCGGTGTGCTGTAACATGGGCGTCACGCCTGTGGCATTTAAGGCGGGGAGCGCGCTGATCACAGCAGGCAGATCGCTCCTCCTCGACCCCGTCCCGGGCCTTAACCGATCGAGGGAGGGCTGAGCGGGTCCCATGGGACTCGTGATGTCTGCGAGTAACTGTGGGCTGCAAATGTGCACATTTACTGCTTTTGACTCGCTGTCTGCCTGGGCAGAGTGTACGTGCACGGGTTTCGTTTTTACAGAAACCACGCGCCGTGTGTGACATAGTGTTTGTGGGCACTGAGGAGTGGGCACGTTTACTATGTGGTGCGCGTGACCGATCTGAGTCGATCTTATAGGCGCGAGCCCTGTGTGCAGGGCTGTGCTTACATGTGGAGATGGGCACTTAGGAGTGGCCATCGTCACTACATTTATAGCACCATCGGCCGTGGCCGGAACACCAGAAATAACACTCTTTTTGGGAAATATCTGGGTAGCCGTGATAACGGCTTTTGTGTGCAGGCAAGCGGGCACTCGTGCAGGCTTGCGCATTGCAGAAGATGCTGAGACAGTCACAATTCTTGGAACTGCAACAGCGGCGCGCTTGGGTGAGAGCTCGGCCGCAGCGGAACTCGTACACCGGCACTTTCCTAGCAGTGCTAGGATGTTTTCGGGGCTTCTGGCTTCACCGTAATCCTCTGCCGCGGCTCCCGCGGCACGGGGCGATGGCTGGAAGAGCGAGAACGGGGTCCCGAGCTGCGTTGCTGACGCTGTCGCGATGACGCAGCTGGAGGCGGTGGGCGTGACTGAGAGCTCTGTGGGGCCGGTCTAGCGCGGCTAGCTGCAGAACCGGAGCGCTTTGGCAAGAAGTGCTTGAACGCCTGTGACGCTTTCTGGTCCTCGGCGAATCTCTCCACAAACTCGTTGACAGATGATCCGAAGAGGCCAGCAGGAGTCAGCGGCGCGTCGAGGAACGCAGCGCGCTCAGACTCCACGATGTCAGAAAGCGTCAGCCACAAATGCCTCTCAGCCACCGTAGCGGAAGCCATAACCCGTCCCATGGCCTGTGCAGCGGACTTAGTAGTGCGGAGGGAGAGATCCGAAGCACTCCTCAGATCCGTGAGACAGATCGCTTCAGTTCCCATCTCATCCAGCTTGCGGAGGAGATCGCCCTGGAAAATCTGCAGCGTGGCCATGGTGTGCAGCATCCACGAATCCAGAGTCCAGAGATCCACGGAGCTCGCCCAACCCTCACTGCCCGAAGCAAGCAGAGAGCACGTGTCCTCTTCCTCCGACGCGGCCCTGAGATCCACTTCCTCGGATGACGCGGCGGCAGACAGCGGACGCTGACCATCGGGAAGTGATGCAGGGGAGGCCGGTGAAGCGAAGGGAACCGGCGAGCTCGGCAGAGCTGGCGGTAGACGCTGCGAGCGGCGCTTTTTACGGCGCTGCGGCGCAGCGGATGATGCAGGCTTCGAGAAGAACGCCTTGCGAGTCCTCAGAGTCACCATAGGCATTAGCTCGCAGTGAGGGCAGCCGCCGTCAGCGAGCGCGAGCGAGCACCCAGGCAGGAGACGCAGATGACGTGACGATCTCCTTCACTGAGCGGGGCTCTGCACGAGCCGCACGAGGGCATCTTTAAAATGACGCAGCTCTTTTATGAGTGTGCGTCGCAGGGCGAACACACACAAGGATATATATATAAAGGATATAGGCGCCGGATAGCGCAGCAGGAACGGCTGTGGAAGGCGGCGAAGGCCAGCAGCTTCAGAATGGCTCGTCCCGCTGAGATTCTTCTCAGACGGCGCTTGCTTCCTCCGTGATCCAGCGATGCGTGAGCTTCGCTGAAGAGATGAAAAATCAGGTGAGTCAGCCTTTTCGAGCTCCTTTTATAGGGTTGGGCCACACCCGTTTCGGTGGGAAGTGGCGTGATGGGCGCGAAGCGTCCTAATTGGTCTGATATTGCATCAGCCTGCGCTCGATAGGCTGTGCACTTGCTGCAGAGCAGCCAATGAGCGAGCGAGCCGTCTCACCTTTGGCTGTGTACTGCTGCAAATGCGCTTTACAAAAATTCAAAATTAAGGCTAATTTTTTGCTTCAGTATTTCGTGAAAAGAGACTTTTCCCGTAGCGTCTTAGCTAAGACGCAGTACGAGAGAACTCTCGTAAGAGAACCATGCGACACATAGTCCCCCTTAGAAAAGTTTTTAGGCCTGGAAATTGTTGTTTTAAAATCGCATGGCATTTCCATGTCATTCATGACCTTACAGACCCTATAAAAGCAACTGATACACGCTCTTAATCACTTAAACTGGTCCACCAATGTGATTTTGCGAGTGCTCCATTACCTCTCCCTTCTGTAATCGGGTGCTGGATCCGTTACCCCACTTTGTTCCGGTACCTTGCAATTTACAAATTAAGCACTGGTCACATCACACAGAACACACCAAAATGATTTAATTACAGCGCCACCTGTTGGTCAAAAGTGATAAGACATTTAATCATATTACTAGTGATTGTATTAATAATTTTTCAGCCATTTCAATTACAATCATCCTAAAATTGCTGTAAATGCTCATTGTTTAATTTGGTGTGATGCTCCATGCCATGCTTAGCTCCTCAATTTGCCGGAGGAGTGCTTGAGAAAAAAAATGCTGCTTGTAGCTATATTTTATTAATTTTTTTTATTTAACTAAAGTCCCATTCATTTACATGGAGAGGGCAGGGTTTATGACCTGTATGTGTGCCTCTAGTGGCGTAGTGTCAGGGCATGCAGGGTATGCAGATGCATATGGGCCCAGGCAGTTTGGGGGCCCGCAAGCTGGGGGGAACTTTTAATTTAAACGAGGGATAGAATAGAACCAATCATGGGCCCGTCCCTTGTCCAACAGCTTATGCGAATTCTTGCCAGGAGTCCGACTGGATACCGTGTCCTTTTTCTCACTCTTCCCCATTACACAGCTATTAATATAGTTCCGTTAATTTAGAAATATGTTTGGAACATTTTATGTTTGTTAAATTCAAGTTTTTGTTTTTTAAAGGAATGACTAAGCGGCAGCTGCAGACAGTGAGTTGAGCATTCTGTTTGATCAACAGCCTTCTCAAACCAACATGACTTGCTTAAAATAAACTGAAGAAAAACGTTTAATGCATTTCATAGTGTTAATTGAAACATTTTTCCTAGATAAATGAGCTCTGTTAGGCACATATCCAATCGTTTGTGTATCCTATCACTTTTTATTTTGTGTTAAGTTAATGTGAAAATTCCACGTATCATCCTGAGAAAAACAAGCCTGTGGCATCTGTAATTCTTCTGTCTTTTTAAAAAACTCTGATCGATTCATGAGACATTCGTTTTTATTAAAGTGTTCAGATTTTTTTTAAACATGCATTAAAATATCAATGTTTATTTCTTGGTGCAAATATTAGAGGAAAATATAACTGTTTCATATGCAGCTTGAAATGAGGCTAATTATCTCACTACAAATTAAAAAGTGTAAAAAGATGTTTATTGCTTGTATATTACCATAAAATTAACAGAAGAATAAGAAAGCACAAAGCTGTGATAAATGAGTGGCTTGCATGCTACAAATAATGAATGGACTTTAACTTTAAACATAATTTCCAAGCATTAAACTAAATAAAACAGTTTGTGTATAAAATCACAATAGGGCCTAAGTTAACTGAGTTGAAGCCCATGGGGGTCCCTACAAATTTTTTGCATATGGCCGGGTCTGACTCGTTACACTTGCATGCCCGAGAGGTGTTTCACCGATGGCCGCCAAGTGACATAACTTGCCTTAAAGGGACTTTATTTAAACCAATCTTCCCACAGCACCATGAATGCACCGCATTAAAGCTTATGGGAGTATAAGCAGCACACCACACACACAGCCTTGGTGGACCAACATCTCACTAAACAAGTAAAAATCACATGACATCACTGGATAATACTGCGATCACAGCGAAGCATCTGCCTTTCATCTGCTTCGGATCCATTCCTCTGCAAGCGAGTCATTACTATTACTGCAAGCTAAGTCTATATTTATTTATTTTGCATATTAACATTCCACTCACCAGCCCTGTACAGTTCTGTGTCTCTGTTAAATAAATTCTGTTTTATACAACTTACCTGTCTGCATCCTTCTGTTGTGTAAGAATTTGGTTTAGGATAATTTTATTGATCTAGTTAAATTAATCTCAGTTGATAAAGGAATCAGACAATGTTGCCCTATTTCTTCCCTGCTCAAAGGAATCAAACAGGGTTGCCCTATCTCTTCCATGCTCTTTATTGCTGCAGTGGAAATGCTCTCCATTCTTATAAAAAATTCATATTTTGGAAAATTTTGTGTTTGGCAAACAGATAGTCATCAGCCAGTTAGCAGATGACACAACCATATTCATGAAACAAATTTACCAAGTATCAAAAATTCTCCAAACCATACAGTAAAAAATGTTCCTGTACAGCAAGTTACTGGCAGCACAGTTGCCAGTAAGTGAGCATATTTTGGTTTTACAGTAATGTACTGTAATGCAACTTGACAGTATGTATACTTTATAACTACAAAGGAGTATTGTACTCTATTTTTACAGTACTTTGTTTCTGTATTTTGCTATTATGTAACAGAGCCTGCGCCAGACCATAACTAACAGGGGGGCACTTGGCTTCCAACGAGGGGGAATGCAATCAGCAACAATAACTTCAGCAAAAACAAAGCATAAAAACAACCAATACAGTGCAAGCGCACACACATACAAATTGTACAGACTGTCAGCTCATTTTGTCACAATGATCGAGTCACGAGATCCAAGTGCGAGGTAAAAATGGTTTATTTGTAACTCAGATAGCCAGCAATGAGAACGTAGGAAGACGATGGCATAACCGCAGATGAATCACGTACAGACCACTCAAGCAGCAGTAACTCAAACCCAGCTCAGGAATCCCAGGCGGGTGAGGAATAAGGTCCAGAGAAGGGGGGGACCCGGACCTGCGGATTAATGGGTGGATGAAAAACGGGCTTTAATTTAGATACATGAAACACCGGATGAATTCTCCTGTACGCTGGAGGGAGTTTGAGGCGGACTGGCACCGGACTAATAATTTTGGTGACAGTAAATGGGCCAATAAATTTGGGTGCAAGCTTATTACTGACGGATAGGAGAGGAATATTCTTTGATGGAAGCCACACTTTTTGACCTACGATATAGACAGGAGGTTTTGACTGGTGGCGATCGGCCTGAACCTTGGTGCGCGCCCCCACCCGGAGCAGGGGTCCCCTGGTCCAGGTGCGTCGGCACCGCTGGATAAATGCGTGGGCAGAGGGAACCGTGACTTCGGATTCCAATTCTGGAAAAAGTGGTGGCTGGTACCCTAAACTACACTGAAAAGGCGATAGGCCCGTAGCTGAAACTGGTAACGAGTTATGTGCATACTCAACCCATGAGAGCTGCTGGCTCCAAGAGGAGGGGTTCTGAGAAACCAAACATCGCAACACTCATTCTAGATCTTGGTTGGCCCTCTCTGTCTGACCATTACTCTGAGAATAAAATCCAGAAGAAAGACTAACAGTCGCCCCCAGTAATTTACAAAATTCTCTCCAAAATTTGGAAACAAACTGGCCCTCAGTCAGAGACCACGTCCATCGGGAGGCCATGTAAGCGATAAACGTGATCTATGACAGTAACCGCTGTTTCTCTGGCAGAAGGTAATTTAGGCTGAGGAATGAAATGAGTTGCCTTCGAGAACAGGTCCACCACGGTCAAAACCACTGTGTTTCCCTGTGAAGGAGGGAGACCCAAAATGAAATCTAGCGAAATGTGGGACCAGGGTCTCGAAGGAACTAACAACGGCTGAAGGAGTCCAGCAGGGGGTCGATTGGAAGACTTCGAAAACAGCACAGACAGAGCAAGCCAAAACAAAAAGATTTTTTAGATCTTTTAGCGGACTTGATGTATTCAAGATTCTTGTGATCGGTCCAAACAATAAAAGGAACCCCCGAACCTTCCAAACAATGACGCCACTCTTCCAAAGAGAGCTTGACTGCCAACAGCTCTCTGTTACTAATGTCATAATTATGCTTGGCGGGGGACAAATGGTGAGAAAAATACGAGCAAGGATGCACCTTACCGTCCGTGAGGGAACGCTGGGATAGAATCGTGCCAACCCCCACCTCTGACGCGTCAACCTCCACCACGAACTGCCAAGAAGGATCAGGGGCAATAAGGATGGGAGCTGAAACGAAACAGCTTTTCAGTTTGGAAAATGCAGCTTCCGCTGCACTAGACCACCTGAAGGCAGTCTCGATGGAGGTTAAGGAAGTCAAAGGGGCGGCTAACTGGCGGAAATTGCGAATAAACCGCCAGTAGAAATTGGCAAAGCCCAGAAACCTCTGCAGGGCCTTACGAGACTTTGGGGATGGCCAATTTACCATACCCTGAATCGATGTATCCCAAAAAAGAAACAGACTGTGTATGGAAATCGCATTTCTCCGCCTTGACAAAAAGCCCATTCTCTAACAGCCTCTGAAGCACTCGCCTGACGTGTTGAACATGTTCCTGGAAAGAATGAGAAAATATCAGTATGTCATCCAGGTAGACATAAATGAACTGATCTACCATATCTCTCAACACATTGTTGGCGAGTGCTTGGAATACCGCGGGGGCATTACAAAGGCCAAAAGAAAGAACAAGATATTCAAAGTGCCCCCTGGAAGCACCTGGAAGGCGGCGAAGGCCAGCAGCTTCAGAATGGCTCGTCCCGCTGAGATTCTTCTCAGACGGCGCTTGCTTCCTCCGTGATCCAGCGATGCGTGAGCTTCGCTGAAGAGATGAAAAATCAGGTGAGTCAGCCTTTTCGAGCTCCTTTTATAGGGTTGGGCCACACCCGTTTCGGTGGGAAGTGGCGTGATGGGCGCGAAGCGTCCTAATTGGTCTGATATTGCATCAGCCTGCGCTCGATAGGCTGTGCACTTGCTGCAGAGCAGCCAATGAGCGAGCGAGCCGTCTCACCTTTGGCTGTGTACTGCTGCAAATGCGCTTTACAAAAATTCAAAATTAAGGCTAATTTTTTGCTTCAGTATTTCGTGAAAAGAGACTTTTCCCGTAGCGTCTTAGCTAAGACGCAGTACGAGAGAACTCTCGTAAGAGAACCATGCGACACATAGTCCCCCTTAGAAAAGTTTTTAGGCCTGGAAATTGTTGTTTTAAAATCGCATGGCATTTCCATGTCATTCATGACCTTACAGACCCTATAAAAGCAACTGATACACGCTCTTAATCACTTAAACTGGTCCACCAATGTGATTTTGCGAGTGCTCCATTACCTCTCCCTTCTGTAATCGGGTGCTGGATCCGTTACCCCACTTTGTTCCGGTACCTTGCAATTTACAAATTAAGCACTGGTCACATCACACAGAACACACCAAAATGATTTAATTACAGCGCCACCTGTTGGTCAAAAGTGATAAGACATTTAATCATATTACTAGTGATTGTATTAATAATTTTTCAGCCATTTCAATTACAATCATCCTAAAATTGCTGTAAATGCTCATTGTTTAATTTGGTGTGATGCTCCATGCCATGCTTAGCTCCTCAATTTGCCGGAGGAGTGCTTGAGAAAAAAAATGCTGCTTGTAGCTATATTTTATTAATTTTTTTTATTTAACTAAAGTCCCATTCATTTACATGGAGAGGGCAGGGTTTATGACCTGTATGTGTGCCTCTAGTGGCGTAGTGTCAGGGCATGCAGGGTATGCAGATGCATATGGGCCCAGGCAGTTTGGGGGCCCGCAAGCTGGGGGGAACTTTTAATTTAAACGAGGGATAGAATAGAACCAATCATGGGCCCGTCCCTTGTCCAACAGCTTATGCGAATTCTTGCCAGGAGTCCGACTGGATACCGTGTCCTTTTTCTCACTCTTCCCCATTACACAGCTATTAATATAGTTCCGTTAATTTAGAAATATGTTTGGAACATTTTATGTTTGTTAAATTCAAGTTTTTGTTTTTTAAAGGAATGACTAAGCGGCAGCTGCAGACAGTGAGTTGAGCATTCTGTTTGATCAACAGCCTTCTCAAACCAACATGACTTGCTTAAAATAAACTGAAGAAAAACGTTTAATGCATTTCATAGTGTTAATTGAAACATTTTTCCTAGATAAATGAGCTCTGTTAGGCACATATCCAATCGTTTGTGTATCCTATCACTTTTTATTTTGTGTTAAGTTAATGTGAAAATTCCACGTATCATCCTGAGAAAAACAAGCCTGTGGCATCTGTAATTCTTCTGTCTTTTTAAAAAACTCTGATCGATTCATGAGACATTCGTTTTTATTAAAGTGTTCAGATTTTTTTTAAACATGCATTAAAATATCAATGTTTATTTCTTGGTGCAAATATTAGAGGAAAATATAACTGTTTCATATGCAGCTTGAAATGAGGCTAATTATCTCACTACAAATTAAAAAGTGTAAAAAGATGTTTATTGCTTGTATATTACCATAAAATTAACAGAAGAATAAGAAAGCACAAAGCTGTGATAAATGAGTGGCTTGCATGCTACAAATAATGAATGGACTTTAACTTTAAACATAATTTCCAAGCATTAAACTAAATAAAACAGTTTGTGTATAAAATCACAATAGGGCCTAAGTTAACTGAGTTGAAGCCCATGGGGGTCCCTACAAATTTTTTGCATATGGCCGGGTCTGACTCGTTACACTTGCATGCCCGAGAGGTGTTTCACCGATGGCCGCCAAGTGACATAACTTGCCTTAAAGGGACTTTATTTAAACCAATCTTCCCACAGCACCATGAATGCACCGCATTAAAGCTTATGGGAGTATAAGCAGCACACCACACACACAGCCTTGGTGGACCAACATCTCACTAAACAAGTAAAAATCACATGACATCACTGGATAATACTGCGATCACAGCGAAGCATCTGCCTTTCATCTGCTTCGGATCCATTCCTCTGCAAGCGAGTCATTACTATTACTGCAAGCTAAGTCTATATTTATTTATTTTGCATATTAACATTCCACTCACCAGCCCTGTACAGTTCTGTGTCTCTGTTAAATAAATTCTGTTTTATACAACTTACCTGTCTGCATCCTTCTGTTGTGTAAGAATTTGGTTTAGGATAATTTTATTGATCTAGTTAAATTAATCTCAGTTGATAAAGGAATCAGACAATGTTGCCCTATTTCTTCCCTGCTCAAAGGAATCAAACAGGGTTGCCCTATCTCTTCCATGCTCTTTATTGCTGCAGTGGAAATGCTCTCCATTCTTATAAAAAATTCATATTTTGGAAAATTTTGTGTTTGGCAAACAGATAGTCATCAGCCAGTTAGCAGATGACACAACCATATTCATGAAACAAATTTACCAAGTATCAAAAATTCTCCAAACCATACAGTAAAAAATGTTCCTGTACAGCAAGTTACTGGCAGCACAGTTGCCAGTAAGTGAGCATATTTTGGTTTTACAGTAATGTACTGTAATGCAACTTGACAGTATGTATACTTTATAACTACAAAGGAGTATTGTACTCTATTTTTACAGTACTTTGTTTCTGTATTTTGCTATTATGTAACAGAGCCTGCGCCAGACCATAACTAACAGGGGGGCACTTGGCTTCCAACGAGGGGGAATGCAATCAGCAACAATAACTTCAGCAAAAACAAAGCATAAAAACAACCAATACAGTGCAAGCGCACACACATACAAATTGTACAGACTGTCAGCTCATTTTGTCACAATGATCGAGTCACGAGATCCAAGTGCGAGGTAAAAATGGTTTATTTGTAACTCAGATAGCCAGCAATGAGAACGTAGGAAGACGATGGCATAACCGCAGATGAATCACGTACAGACCACTCAAGCAGCAGTAACTCAAACCCAGCTCAGGAATCCCAGGCGGGTGAGGAATAAGGTCCAGAGAAGGGGGGGACCCGGACCTGCGGATTAATGGGTGGATGAAAAACGGGCTTTAATTTAGATACATGAAACACCGGATGAATTCTCCTGTACGCTGGAGGGAGTTTGAGGCGGACTGGCACCGGACTAATAATTTTGGTGACAGTAAATGGGCCAATAAATTTGGGTGCAAGCTTATTACTGACGGATAGGAGAGGAATATTCTTTGATGGAAGCCACACTTTTTGACCTACGATATAGACAGGAGGTTTTGACTGGTGGCGATCGGCCTGAACCTTGGTGCGCGCCCCCACCCGGAGCAGGGGTCCCCTGGTCCAGGTGCGTCGGCACCGCTGGATAAATGCGTGGGCAGAGGGAACCGTGACTTCGGATTCCAATTCTGGAAAAAGTGGTGGCTGGTACCCTAAACTACACTGAAAAGGCGATAGGCCCGTAGCTGAAACTGGTAACGAGTTATGTGCATACTCAACCCATGAGAGCTGCTGGCTCCAAGAGGAGGGGTTCTGAGAAACCAAACATCGCAACACTCATTCTAGATCTTGGTTGGCCCTCTCTGTCTGACCATTACTCTGAGAATAAAATCCAGAAGAAAGACTAACAGTCGCCCCCAGTAATTTACAAAATTCTCTCCAAAATTTGGAAACAAACTGGCCCTCAGTCAGAGACCACGTCCATCGGGAGGCCATGTAAGCGATAAACGTGATCTATGACAGTAACCGCTGTTTCTCTGGCAGAAGGTAATTTAGGCTGAGGAATGAAATGAGTTGCCTTCGAGAACAGGTCCACCACGGTCAAAACCACTGTGTTTCCCTGTGAAGGAGGGAGACCCAAAATGAAATCTAGCGAAATGTGGGACCAGGGTCTCGAAGGAACTAACAACGGCTGAAGGAGTCCAGCAGGGGGTCGATTGGAAGACTTCGAAAACAGCACAGACAGAGCAAGCCAAAACAAAAAGATTTTTTAGATCTTTTAGCGGACTTGATGTATTCAAGATTCTTGTGATCGGTCCAAACAATAAAAGGAACCCCCGAACCTTCCAAACAATGACGCCACTCTTCCAAAGAGAGCTTGACTGCCAACAGCTCTCTGTTACTAATGTCATAATTATGCTTGGCGGGGGACAAATGGTGAGAAAAATACGAGCAAGGATGCACCTTACCGTCCGTGAGGGAACGCTGGGATAGAATCGTGCCAACCCCCACCTCTGACGCGTCAACCTCCACCACGAACTGCCAAGAAGGATCAGGGGCAATAAGGATGGGAGCTGAAACGAAACAGCTTTTCAGTTTGGAAAATGCAGCTTCCGCTGCACTAGACCACCTGAAGGCAGTCTCGATGGAGGTTAAGGAAGTCAAAGGGGCGGCTAACTGGCGGAAATTGCGAATAAACCGCCAGTAGAAATTGGCAAAGCCCAGAAACCTCTGCAGGGCCTTACGAGACTTTGGGGATGGCCAATTTACCATACCCTGAATCGATGTATCCCAAAAAAGAAACAGACTGTGTATGGAAATCGCATTTCTCCGCCTTGACAAAAAGCCCATTCTCTAACAGCCTCTGAAGCACTCGCCTGACGTGTTGAACATGTTCCTGGAAAGAATGAGAAAATATCAGTATGTCATCCAGGTAGACATAAATGAACTGATCTACCATATCTCTCAACACATTGTTGGCGAGTGCTTGGAATACCGCGGGGGCATTACAAAGGCCAAAAGAAAGAACAAGATATTCAAAGTGCCCCCTGGGGGTATTAAAAGCGGTCTTACATTCATCCCCCTCTCTTATGCGAACCAAATGATAAGCGTTACGGAGATCCAATTTTGTGAAAAATGACGCCCCCTGCAGATGCTGGAAAGCCGACGACATCAACGGCAAAGGATAAATATTCTTCACCGTGATGTCATTCAACACTCGATAGTCAATACAGGGACGAAGAGAGCCGTCTTTCTTTTTCACAAAAAAAATTCTGCACCTGCTGGAGAAGAAGAGGGGCGGATGATCTTGGCTGCAAGAGAATCAAAAATATATTTCTCCATGACCTCCCTCTCCGGATTGGAAAGCGCATATAATTAGCCTTTAGGCGGAGACGTACCTGACAATAAATCTATAGCACAGTCATAGGGATGATGCGGAGGTAGAGAAGCAGCCAGAGACTTACAGAACACTCTCTTCAGGTCGAGGTACTTACAAGGCACGTTAGACAGGTCAGTGTGATCATCCTGAAACACAGAACAAGACACAGGAGAACATGCAGACAACACTACAGGACAAGACAGAATTTTTATTATGGAGCACCAGCCAGGGGTGCCCCAAAACCACAGGAGCAGCAGGAGTGTCAGTTAAGAGAAAGTCAATGTTCTCGGTGTGTTGTCCAGAGATTATGAGTTTTACTGAGACTGTGGAATGTGTGACGGAGGGTAACGGCTGACCATTTAGTGCCACCTCAGAGATGGGCTGAGAGAGTTCCACCATAGGGGTCTTAAGTCTTTTAGCGACATTAATGTCTAGAAAATTACCCTCTGCCCCCGAATCCACCAAAGCCTCACAGTCAAAAGTTAGAGAATGGAGTGTCAGCCTTACCGGCGACGTGACAGAAAGAGAGGATTTATTAAGAATTGCTCCAACCATCAGTAACCTCTTACCTACTGGCGGGCACCGGCTTTTACTGGACATTGCAGAACGGCGTGACCGGCGGCTCCACAGTACAAGCACAAACCTCTCTCTCTGCGTCTCTGCTTCTCCTGCTGTGAAAGGCGAGACCTGCCCATCTGCATGGGTTTGGGATCTGGAAAAGAGAACTCACTCTCGCCAGTGACTGATGACAGTTTACTATGATGAGTGACGTCAGGGATTCTCCGTCTTCTCCGTCTTCTGTTGACCACGCCTCCTTAATCTGGCATCCACGTATGACCAGTCCTATGAGCTTATCCACCCCGCTGGTAAATCCGAGGAATAAATCTCGTCTTTGATGGTGTCCAAAAGTCAGTGTAAAAACAGGTCCAACTGTGCCTCAGAATTCCAGCCGCACTCCGCGGCTAAAGTACAAAATTCGATAGAATAATCAGCTACGGTGCGATCCCCTTGTCGCAGCTCCGCTAGAAGTCTAGCTGCTTCTCTGCCATAAGCAGCATGATCAAATACCTTCTTCAGCTCCTCCGAAAATGTTTGAAAGGAGGCGCAGCACGGAAGTCTCTGTTCCCTACATGGTGGTTCCCCAGCTTGCCGCTCGTCCTGTTAGCAGAGTTATAATGAAGGCTACTTTCGATTCCTCGGTGGGAAACGATGATGGTTGAAGAGAAATATAGAGGGAGCATTTAGCCAAAAATGAGCGACATAACTGGGGCTCCTCGGAATAAAATGCTGGTGGTGGTAGACGAGGCTCAGAAGAACGGGTGTTTTGATCGACGGCAGCTGGTGGATTGGATGCAGGTGGTTGCTGAGAAGAAACGGTCTCTAACTTGAAGAGCTGAAACTAAGCTGAGCTGAGTGGTAAGTTCTGAAACCTGAGCGACCAGGGCTTGGACAGCACGACCCGTAGCCATCATCTGGTCCTCTTGGCGTTCTATGCGAGAGTTACTACTGGTTAAAAAGTCTTGTAATTCTGCCAAGCTCGCTGGATCCATTCTGGTTGGTTCGTTCTGTCACAATGATCGAGTCACGAGATCCAAGTGCGAGGTAAAAATGGTTTAATTGTAACTCAGATAGCCAGCAATGGTGCAGACTGGTTCATTAATTATTGAAGTGTTTCACATTTTGGAAAAGCATGTCTGTGTAGCCTACGATAAAACGTCAGAAGAGGGCGTTCTATGCTTAGGTCACGGTACCTCCGTCTGGCTGTATGTATTTATGTGTATTTCCCGGTATTTCCCAGTTGACGGCAAGGAGTTGCAGGATGAGAACTCGTTAGATAATCATATGAATAATTGTGATGGCTTTACAGAGGTAAGAGTGTTTTAATTAGAATGGTTAACATTTAGATGGCAAATTACTGCAAGACTATAGGTGTTCGAGCTGGAAGCATTAACGATTAGCATAACAAGTTAAGCAGGCTAATTCAACGTTAATGGTTATCAAGTAACTGCTATCTTAGTCTCTGTTACTAACGTTACAAATTTTATCGGACTTGATAGCCATTAACGTTGAATTAACCTGCTTAACTTGTTATGCTAATTATTCATATGATCATCTAACGCATTCTCATCCCGCAACTCCTTGCCGTCAACTGGGAAATACCGGGAAATACATATAAATACATACAGCCAGACGGAGGTACCGTGACCTAAGCATAGAACGCCCTCTTCTGATGTTTTATTTTAGGCTACACAGACATGCTTTTCCAAAATGTGAAACACTTCAATAATTAATGAACCAGTCTGCACACTACTATAGCACTACTATAGGCTATCTTAAAATCAGAATCAGAAATACTTTGATCTTTATTGATATTGATAACCCGGGGGACAATTCTTGTGTCACAGTTGATGTGCACATCAAGACATTTAAAGGAATATAAATAATAATAGAAGTTGGTAAATAAACAAGTAGCCTATATACATGTAAAAAGTATAAAAATATGCTATAAAATATGAAGAAGAATTATAAAGGACTATGGATATGCAGCCTACAAGATTTACATTACTGTATTAACAGAATTGAATTGATTGTGATGAACAGTACTAGTAAATAAATAGAAACAGAACTGCAGCAAATTATATTACACTGAATATTAAAACAGATAATATTGCACAGAATGTGAAGTATTACATTGCACTACAGTACAGGGTCCATGTTTCAGACACTTCACTATCTTGAGGTCACGAGTTAACTTATCTTGAGGCCACGAGTTAACTTATCTTGAGGCCACGAGTTAACTTATCTTGTGGCCACGAGTTAACCTATCTTGAGGCCACGAGTTAACTTATCTTGAGGCCACGAGTTAACTTATCTTGAGGCCACGAGTTAACTTATCTTGAGGCCATGAGTTAACTTATCTTGAGGCCACAAGTTAGTATCTTGAGGCCACGAGTTAGTATCTTGAGGCCACGAGTTAGTATCTTGAGGCCACGAGTTAGTTATATATTTTTTTTTTTGACAAAGTGGGACCAGAGGGGCTCCGTACACATCAATATGCTAAAGACTAAATGATGCATGAGACACCACACTGCAACCAATCAGAGAAACAGGTCTAAAAATTTAAAAAATAAACAGATATCATCTACATTATCCATTTTTTAAAATTACTTTAAAATCATGGAACATTCAATATTTAATTTACTTTAATTATTCTTGATATATATTAAATTAATTAAAAACTGTTGGGGGGGGGGGGGGGCATGCCGGCCTTGTTATGTAATGTCTGTGTGTGTTTGTGTATGTGAGTGGCTGGAATAGTACAGTACATACAGTACAGACCAAAAGTTTGGACACACCTTCTCATTCAAAGAGTTTTCTTTATTTTCATGACTATGAAAATTGTAGATTCACACTGAAGGCATACAAACTATGAATTAACACATGTGGAATTATATACATAACAAAATAGTGTGAAACAACTGAAAATATGTCATATTCTAGGTTCTTCAAAGTAGCCACCTTTTGCTTTGATTACTGTTTTGCACACTCTTGGCATTCTCTTGATGAGCTTCAAGAGGTAGTCACCTGAAATGGTCTTCCATCAGTCTTGAAGGAGTTCCCCAGGAGATGCTTAGCACTTGTTGGCCCTTTTGCCAAGTCTGCGGTCCAGCTCACCCCTAAACCATCTCGATTGGGTTCAGGTCCGGTGACTGTGGAGGCCAGGTCATCTGGCGCAGCACCCCGTTACTCTCCTTCTTGGTCAAATAGCCCTTGATGCCTTCAGTGTGACTCTACAATTGTGAAAATAAAGAAAACTCTTTGAATGAGAAGGTGTGTCCAAACTTTTGATCTGTACTATACAAATAGTTTGTTAAATTGTGATACTATACTTAAGAATAAAATTACAAATCAAAAAGCAATCCAAACATATTTACAAAAGTATTTTTTATTAAAATATTTCAAAATATTTTAGTACTGTCTTTGTTGCCCAGAGTACAGTGCATCAACAATTTACAGCCATGAAAGTATTTTAAGTATGCAAAAATATAAATTAACCAAATACATGCATCTTGAGGGCTGGATTGGGCATCGTTGTCCTCAGAGAGAACTTGATGTGTCTTAAAAACAACAAGAAGTCTCTCACAATCTTAACACCTAAATGTAGGGCATGTGGGTGATGGCAAACAGGCCACTGACCCTCTCTGTGAAGTCTTCCATTTAAACATCGTTTTGGACTGAATGAAGCTGTTGACATGCAGGGTTGATGGCCATTACTCTACACCACGATCCTGGTCATCTGCTAACTCACTGTCTGCCAATACATTTCTTCCCATCAGTGTTGAAACTGAAAAGATCAAACCTGTTATCCACATCAACAATCAAGAGGAACAGAGAGCATCAGGAAAATGGCTCATTTCACTAAATTTTACAAAAAACTATCAACACTAGTAATATTTATAATACATATCATATATGTATCCATTTTTAACAGCCACTCTGTCCATTTAGTTATTTAACAATTTATTTTTGGTATCTTTTTTCCCCATTTTAATATGTTGACTCAGTATTTTGGTGTTTTCAGATTTCACTTGAGGGCATTGTTCGTGCTATGGAATAAAGCTAAGAATAAAAAATTTGCGCTGCTTTATTGAATAATGTGGGAAGTTGTCTTAATTTCTGTATATACTGACACCAAGCTTTTGAATGGTATAGTGTATATTGTTAAACTTGGAGCAAGACTGGAGTAATGATGGTGAAAATTTAGCTTTGATCACAGGAATAAATTAATAGAAAGCAGTTATTTTAAATATTAAACCTATTGAACAATATTACTGCTTTAGAAAACTGGTATTGACTGGTAGTGTGTCATGTTGAAATATATAAATGAACATCACATATATATATGTCAGGGCTCAGGTTTGATCTGTCTTTTTCTCCTGGAGGAGCCTTTGTTTTTGTTTCTGCTGCTGTCTGGACTGTCTATGCTCCTTGGCCAGTGGTCTGTTCATCGGGACTTTTGGATTTTTGCTCTGGATTATTATCTAGATTTGTGGATCTCTTTAAATCTGCCTGGGCTATCATCTTTAATGTCCATCGCCTGTTTCTGACTACCGGTCGCCTGGAACTTATCTGTTTGGACTCTGATCTCTTCTATTGAGTTCTTGGATTGTGGATCTGGAATTACTGATCGTCTTACTGCTGAGGAGAAACAACGCCGACTTTTAAAGGGGCTTTGTTTATATTGTGGCAGTCATGGTCATATTAGAGCCGTCTGTCCGTTAAAAGCCAATGCCCACCAGTAAACAGGAGAATTCTGGCGGGCGGTACTTCAATTTCTCCATCAGAGGGTTCTCGTACTCTCATTCCTGCTTCAGTGTTACTGAATGGCTCTTAAATGCTCTGTGTTAATTGATTCAGGTGCGGAGGGGAATTTTGTTGATGTTGAATGGGCTCATCACTATGGCCTGCCCATTCATTCATTCCCTTTCCTCTCCTCTCACTGTTCACTCCCTTAATGGACAGAAGCTCATGGCAGTTACTCAGATCACTGGTCCGGTGAGTTTGATTACCTCTGGTAACCACCTGGAGGAAATATAATTTTATTTATTTAATTCCCCTTCTATTTCTATTGTATTAGGTCATCCTTGGCTTTCTCTCCATAACCCACATATTAACTGGGCTGAGAATTTAATTTTTTCTTGGAGTTCTCGCGGTCATGCTGCTTGTCTTGTGTCTGCTCCGTCCTCTGTTGTTTGTTCTGTGTTGCAGGAGGAGGAGGTGGATCTTTCTCTGATCCCTGGCATGTACCACGATTTGCGTGCAGTCTTCAGTCGGTCCCGAGCTGGCACTTCTCCTCCTCGCGGACGTCTTTTCTCTTTGTCTGCAACCGAGCGGGTGGCCATGGAGAAGTATTTATCAGATTCTCTAGCAGCAGGTTTGACTCATCCCTCTTTCTCTCCTGCAGGAGCGGGGTTCTTTTCGTGAAGAAGAAGGATGGCTCTTTGCGCCCCTGCATTGACTATCGTGGGCTGAATGACATAACTGTTAAGAACAGGTACCCCCTGCCTCTTATGTCTACAGCCTTCGAGGTCCTGCAGGGTGCAAAGTTCTTCACGAAATTGGATCTACACAATGCTTATCATCTAGTTTGGATTAGGGAGGGAGATGAATGGAAGACGACCTTTAACATGCCCACCAGGCATTTTGAATATCTCATTTTACCTTTTGGGCTGTCCAATGCCCCAGCCGTCTTCCAAGCGCTCGTCAATGACGTGCTGAGAGATATGATTTATGACTTTGTCTTGGTGTAACTGGATGATATTTTATTTTTTTCTCAATTATTCCAGGTGCATGTCCAGCACGTCAGACGAGTGCTTCAGTAGTTGTTGGAGAATCAATTGTTCGTGAAGGCGGAGAAGTGTACTTTTCACACCCAGTCGGTTTCGTTCTTGGGGTCGATCATTTTGGCGGAGGGGATTCGCATGGACCCTGCGAAGGTTGTAGCTGTCTCTGACTGGCCGGTACCTGGCTCAAGAAAAGCTTTACAACAGTTTTCGGCCTTTTCCAATTTCTATAGGTATTTTATTAGAAATTTCAGCCAGGTGGCGGCCCCTCTGACAGCGTTATCCTCCACCAAATCCAAATTTTGTTGGTCTAGTGTTACTCAGGCAGCTTTTGACGATTTGAAATCCAGGTTCACTACTGCTCCTATTCTTATTTTGCCGGATCCTAGCAGACAGTTTGTGGTGAAGGTGGACGCGTCAGAGGTTGGTGTCGGAGCAGTTCTTTCCCAAAAATCCCATCATGATAATAAGTTGCATCCTTGTGCTTATTTTTCTCATCGCCTTTCTCCCTCAGAACGAAATTATGACATCGGCAACAGAGAGCTGCTGGCAGTACGCTTGGCTTTGGGAGAGTGGCGTCACTGGTTGGAGGGGACGATAATTCCATTTCTGGTGTGGACTGATCATAGAAATCTGGAGTTTATTCAATCGGCCAAACGGCTGAACTCCAGACAGGCTCGATGGGCACTGATTTTTGGGCGCTTCAACTTTGTGTTGTCTTAAAGACCGGGTTCTAAGAATGGCAGGCCCAACGCTCTGGCCCGGCAGTTTAACGTGCCTGTTGATGAGTCTCCTCCTGACACCATTTTGCCTTTGGGCCGTGTGGTGGGGGCCGTCACCTGGGGTGTCGAGGGTCGGGTCAGGCGAGCATTAGCTCAGGTTGAGGTGCCCATGGGGTGTCCGACGGATCTGTTACTTGTGCCTGATACAGTCCGCACAGCCGTCTTGCAGTGGGGTCACTCTTCTAAACTCACGTGTCATCCTGGTTTGAGGAGGTCGCTGGCAGCCATCCGTCAGCGTTTCTGGTGGTCGGCCATGGCTGAGGACATCCATCGGTTCGTGGGTGCTTGTGAGGTTTGTGCGCAAAACAAATCTTCCAATCAACCTCCCGTTGGTCTGCTTCATCCCCTCCCTATTCCTTCCCGCCCCTGGTCACATATTGCCCTGGATTTTGTTACTGGTTTCCCTCCATCCACTGGCAATATGGTGGTCCTTACTATTGTGGATCGCTTTTCTAAGACGGTACACTTCATTCCCCTTCCTAAACTCCCTTCGGCTAGGGAGACGGCCCGGGTGGTCATTGACCACGTCTTCCGGAGGATGTGGTCTCTGACAGGGGGCCCCAGTTCGTGTCCCAGTTTTGGAGGGAATTCTGTTGACGACTGGGTACTTCCGCCAGTCTGTCCTCAGGATTCCATCCACAGACCAACGCCCAAACCGAGCGTGCAAACCAGGATCTCGAGCGGATGCTCCAATGCCTGGCATTCCCATAACCCCTCCTCCTGGAGTCAGCAGCTAACTTGAGCTGAATATGCCCATAACTCCTTGCCAGTGTCCTCGACTGGGCTTTCCCCGTTCATGTGTTGCCTTGGATATCAACCCCCTCTGTTTCCTTCCCAGGCTGCTGAGGCCGCAGTTCCCTCAATCCAGGCATTTATGCAGCACTGTTATCGTACTTGGAGGAGGGCCAGGGAAGCATTGGTCTGGTCTGGGGGACGCACTAAAAGAGCTGCTGACCACCGTCGGGCTGCGGCACCCAGGTATGTTTGTGGGCAAAGGGTGTGGCTCTCTACCAAAGATCCCGTAAGATCTGCCGGCCCGTAAGTTGGCACCCACATTTATAGGGCCTTATCCCATTGTCAAAGTGGTCAGTCCGGCAGAGGTGTGGCTTTGGTTGCCTCAACCTCTCTGTCGTGTCCATACCGCTCGCCTGGAACGTATCTGTTTGGACTGATCTCTTTTATTGAGTTCTTGGATTGTGGATCTGGAATTCAGCAGTTCGATTTATTATTACTGAATAAAACTCTTGTTGCGTTTCTACTGCATTTGGGTCCTTCATTTCAGCGAAACCTGACAATATATTATAAAAAGAAACTTACTCATGTGTATGATCTCTGCTGGATAAAGTGCTTCATTCTTTTTTCTGAGGAAATCCAAAACTCAAATCCTGAGGTAATCCTCAGCACATCTTCTTGACTTGAATCATGTATTATTTCTCTCAGCGCAAAGCAAACAGTAAAATAAAATAAAAATAAAACTTGAAGAACAGTCCTGCTGTTTTGTTTTCTGTGGTATGGGCGTTTACAAGACGCAAGCTTCACGTGGAACATCATAATCTCAATAGCGCATTCAGCACATGGGCGTGGTCGCATTAGATATAACTAAGGGAGACCAGAAAGACAGACATCGCATTGTTTTCATATGGATTACTTTAACACAGAATACTTGTTTTCGGTAGCACTTGCTTAGTTTAAAAGTAGACATGTCAAGCTTTCTATAGATAGATAGATTTGATGTCTCTTCGTTGAGTATTCATCGAAAAAAAGTTCTGTTGTTATTATGTGTGTATACAAATAAAAGTAAACCCTTTACAGATTTGATTGATGTATTGCTCTTATCTGTACGATTAAAACTGAAAGTGTAATTTAAGTTCTTTTTGAGGTTATCAGGAGAAGATTAATATTTTAGAGTCTTTGAACTTTGTACAATCTGTATGTGGTCCAACTCACAATTTGGGTCACACACTAGATTTAATAATGTCTCGTAGGGTTTTTATTTCAAATCTGGAGGTTATTGATGCATGTGTGTCTGACCATTATCTTATTACGTTTGAATCTGAGTGCTTTCTCCCTTCTTCTATTTGCCCACAGCCTTCATGTATCTCTCGAGCTATTCACTCAAATAATGCAAATTTGTTTTCTTCACATTTTTCTTCACATTTTAATAATGATATCCTGAACGAATATCATTCGTTCACAGTGTTTTCTCTACTTCCTGTTTGCCTTCTGTAGCAAATTGTAGCTCCGTGTAGCTGTTTTTATTTTATTTTTTTCTCTAGAATCTTTATATTACTATCACTCTCTGTTTTTTAAAGTGGTAAAATATAACTTAATTCACACCATATTTCTGATATTATCGATCAATCTTATCAGATTAACTTTGATCGTTCACTTTTATTTTATTTCTGTGAGTGCAGTACACCTGCAAAGCGTTAGCACTCGTTAGCTTGTCATTAGCGTTTTCATTCGAACCTATCGCTGTTTTCTTTTCTCCTCTCCCTCGCTCCAGTTTTTCACAAGTTCATCAAACAACCGCAGTAAGAATTTTCATCAAGCACGGTGAGTAATGGCTTCTCCTATCATTGTTTCTTGCACCTCTTGCCACATGTACAGTTTATCTATCTCTGTCGCTGATGAGGGATTCACATGTGATAAATGTAGGGAAATAGTTAGGCTGACAGAGAAGATTTCAGAATTAGAGACATGCATCCAAACTTTAATTGAGGACAGTAAAAATGTTAGGGCTCTAGATACGGCTTTGGATGCGTCTAGCTCAGGGATTCCTGTACATTGTTCGGTTCCGGAAACAGAGCCCCAGCAGCAGGGCAACTGGGTGACGGTGAGGCAGCGTAGTCGTGGGTCAAAACACCGCTCTTCTGTTCCGATCAAAACATTAAACAGGTTCTCCCCACTCAGTGATGCACCCACTGAGAAACCTGATGAAAGTGCTCTAGTTATTGGTGATTCTATTGTACGGAACGTGAATATAGAGACACCAGCCACCATAGTCAAATGTTTACCGGGAGCCAGAGCGCCTGACATCTTGGCAAATTTAAAAGTGCTGGCTAATGCTAAACGTAAATACAGTAAGATTGTTATTCATGCCGGCGCTAATGATGTTCGACTTCGCCAGTCGGAGATCACTAAAAATAACATTAAAGAGGTGTGTGAACTTGCAAGCACGATGTCAGACACTGTAATATGCTCTGGTCCCCTCCCTGCTTACCGTGGTGATGAGATGCATAGCAGATTGTCATCACTCAATGGCTGGATGTCTAAGTGGTGCCCACAGAATAACATAGGTTTCATAGACAATTGGACGAGCTTTTGGGGCAGACCTGACCTGTTTAAAAGAGATGGTCTTCATCCCTCATGGGGTGGCGCCACTCTTCTCTCTAGAAATATGGCAAATAGTCTTAGTGTTTATACTTGACTAACTGGGGCCCAGGTCAGGAAGCAGACAGACTGGCTAAACCGACCGTCTGCTAGCTGCCTCCCGTCACAGAGGTCAGTTAATTCTCAGCACATAGAGACTCTTTCACCTAGATATCACACTATAGAGACTGTGTCTGTTCCCCGAACTAGAAAATACAAAAAACGTCCAAACCAAGTTAAGATTAACAATTTAATTGAGGTTCAACAAATAAAAAACAGAAGCAATATGGATAAACAAATGATAAAGCTTGGCTTATTGAATATCAGATCCCTTTCTACGAAAACACTTTTTGTAAATAATATGATCACTGATCATAATATAGATGTACTCTGTTTGACAGAAACCTGGCTAAAACCTGATGATTACATTATTTTAAATGAGTCCACCCCCCAAGATTACTGTTATAAACATGAGCCACGTCTAAAAGGCAAAGGTGGAGGTGTTGCTTCAATTTATAACAACGTTTTCAGGATTTCTCAGAGGGCAGGCTACAAGTATAACTCGTTTGAAGTAATGGTTCTTCATATAACATTATCCAAAGAAACAAATGTTAATGATAAATCCCCTGTTATGTTTTTACTGGCTACTGTATACAGGCCACCAGGGCACCATACAGACTTTATTAAAGAGTTTGGTGATTTTACATCCGAGTTAGTTCTGGCTGCAGATAAAGTTTTAATAGTTGGTGATTTTAATATCCATGTTGATAATGAAAACAATGCATTGGGATCAGCATTTATAGACATTCTTAACTCTATTGGTGTTAGACAACACGTTTCAGGACCTACTCATTGTCGAAATCATACTCTAGATTTAATACTGTCAAATGGAATTGATGTTGATGGTGTTGAAATTATTCAGCCAAGTGATGATATCTCAGATCATTATTTAGTTCTTTGCAAAATTCATATATCCAAAATTGTAAATTCTACTTCTTGTTACAAGTATGGAAGAACCATCACTTCTAACACAAAAGACTGCTTTTTAAGTTATCTTCCTGATGTATCCAAATTCCTTAGCATATCCAAAACCTCAGAACAACTTGATGATGTAACAGAAACTATGGACTCTCTCTTTTCTAGCACTTTAAATAAAGTTGCTCCTTTACGCTTAAGGAAGGTTAAGGAAAACAGTTTGACACCATGGTATAATGAGCATACTCGCACCCTAAAGAGAGCAGCCCGAAAAATGGAGCGCAGCTGGAGGAAAACAAAACTAGAGGTATTTCGTATTGCTTGGCGGGAAAGTAACATATCCTACAAGAAAAGCATTAAAAACTGCTAGATCCGATTACTTTTCTTCTCTTTTAGAAGAAAACAAACATAACCCCAGGTATTTATTCAATACAGTGGCTAAATTAACGAAAAATAAAGCCTCAACAAGTGTTGACATTTCCCAACACCACAGCAGTAATGACTTTATGAACTACTTTACTTCTAAAATCGATACTATTAGAGATAAAATTGCAACCATTCAGCCGTCAGCTACAGTATCACATCAGACAGTGCACTATAGACCCCCTGAGGAACAGTTCCACTCATTCTCTACCATAGGAGAGGAAGAATTGTATAAACTTGTTAAATCGTCTAAACCAACAACATGTATGTTAGACCCTATACCATCTAAGCTCCTGAAAGAGGTGCTTCCAGAAGTCATAGATCCTCTTCTGACTATTATTAATTCCTCATTGTCATTAGGACATGTCCCCAAAACCTTCAAACTGGCTGTTATTAAGCCTCTCATCAAAAAACCACAACTTGACCCCAAAGAACTAGTTAATTATAGACCAATCTCGAATCTCCCTTTTCTGTCCAAGATACTAGAAAAGGTGGTATCCACACAATTATATTCCTTCTTAGAGAAAAATGGTATATGTGAGGATTTCCAGTCAGGATTTAGACCGTATCATAGTACTGAGACTGCTCTTCTTAGAGTTACAAATGATCTGCTCTTATCATCTGATCGTGGGTGTATCTCTCTATTAGTTTTATTGGATCTTAGTGCTGCGTTTGACACAATTGACCACAACATTCTTCTGCATAGACTTGAATACTTTGTTGGCATCAGTGGAAGTGCATTAGCATGGTTTAAATCGTACTTATATGACCGCCATCAGTTCGTAGCAGTGAATGAAGATGTATCCTATCGATCACAAGTGCAGTATGGAGTACCTCAAGGCTCAGTACTAGGGCCGCTACTCTTCACGCTTTATATGTTACCCTTGGGAGATATCATCAGGAAACATGGTGTTAGCTTTCACTGTTATGCTGATGATACTCAGCTCTATATTTCTTCGCAGCCCGGTGAAACACACCAATTTGAAAAACTAATGGATTGCATAGTCGATATAAAAAACTGGATGACGAGTAATTTCTTACTGCTAAATTCTGAAAAAACAGAGGTGTTAATTATAGGACCTAAAAACTCTGCTTGTAATAACCTAGAACACTGTCTAAGACTTGATGGTTGCTCTGTCAATTCTTCGTCATCAGTTAGGAACCTAGGTGTGCTATTTGATCGCAATCTTTCCTTAGAAAGCCACGTTTCTAGCATTTGTAAAACTGCATTTTTCCATCTCAAAAATATATCTAAATTACGGCCTATGCTCTCAATGTCAAATGCAGAAATGTTAATCCATGCATTTATGACCTCAAGGTTAGATTATTGTAATGCTTTATTGGGTGGTTGTTCTGCACGCTTAGTAAACAAACTACAGCTAGTCCAAAATGCAGCAGCAAGAGTTCTTACTAGAACCAGGAAGTATGACCATATTAGCCCGGTCCTGTCAACACTGCACTGGCTCCCTATCAAGCATCGCATAGATTTTAAAATATTGCTTATTACTTATAAAGCCCTGAATGGTTTAGCACCTCAGTATTTGAATGAGCTCCTTTTACATTATAATCCTCTACGTCCGCTACGTTCTAAAAACTCAGGCAATTTGATAATACCTAGAATATCAAAATCAACTGCAGGCGGCAGATCCTTTTCCTATTTGGCGCCCAAACTCTGGAATAACCTACCTAACATTGTTCGGGAGGCAGACACACTCTTGAAGTTTAAATCTAGATTAAAGACCCATCTCTTTAACCTGGCATACACATAACATACTAATATGCTTTTATTATCCAAATCCGTTAAAAGATTTTTAGGCTGCATTAATTAGGTAAACCGGAACCGGAAACACTTCCCATAACAACCTATGTACTTGCTACATCATTAGAAGAATGGCATCTACGCTAATATTCGTCTGTTTCTCTCTTGTTCCGAGGTCACCGTGGCCACCAGATCCAGTCTGTGTCCAGATCAGAGGGTCACTGCAGTCACCCGGATCCAGTACGTATCCAGACCAGATGCTGGATCAGCACCTAGAAAGGACCTCTACATCCCTGAAAGACAGCGGAGACCGGGACAACTAGAGCCCCAGATACAGATCCCCTGTAAAGACCTTGTCTCAGAGGAGCACCAGGACAAGACCACAGGAAACAGATGATTCTTCTGCACAATCTGACTTTGCTGCAGCCTGGAATTGAACTACTGGTTTCGTCTGGTCAGAGGAGAACTGGCCCCCCAACTGAGCCTGGTTTCTCCCAAGGTTTTTTTCTCCATTCTGTCACCGATGGAGTTTCGGTTCCTTGCCGCTGTCGCCTCTGGCTTGCTTAGTTGGGGACACTTCATCTACAGCGATATCGTTGACTTGATTGCAAATAAATGCACAGACACTATTTAACTGAACAGAGATGACATAACTGAATCCAATGATGAACTGCCTTTAACTATCATTTTTGCATTATTGACACTGTTTTCCTAATGAATGTTGTTCAGTTGCTTTGACGCAATGTATTTTGTTTAAAGCGCTATATAAATAAAGGTGACATTGACATTGACATTGACATTGACGAAACAGATACTGAATGCTTGACTGAGATATTTTATAAAGCATCCTCTATATCTATGGACACTGTTGCTCCGCTTAAGCGTAAAAAGATGAAGGTTGCTGGCCAGCCGTGGTTAAATGATGTCACCCGCGCTTTCAGACAAGCTAGATATGCAGCAGCAGAGTTCTTACTAGAACCAGGAAGTATGACCATATTAGCCCAGTCCTGTCAACACTGCACTGGCTCACTATCGAACATCGTATAGATTTTAAAATATTGCTTTTTACTTCTAAAGCCCTGAATGGTTTAGCACCTCAGTATTTGAATGAGCTCTTGTTACATTATAATACTCCACATCCGCTGCGTTCTCAAAACTCAGGCAATTTTATTATACCTAGAATATCAAAATTAACTGTGGGTGGCAGATCCTTTTTTATTTGGCATCTAAACTCTGGAATAACCTACCTAAAATTGTTCGGGAGGCAGACACATTCTTGCAGTTTAAATCCAGATTGAAGACCCATCTCTTTAACCTGGCGTACACATAACATACTAATATGCTTCTAATATCCAAATCCGTTAAAGGATTTTAAGGCTGCATTAATAAGGTAAACCGGAACCAGGAACACTTCCCATAACACCCGATGTACTTGCTACATCATTAGAAGAATGGCATCTATGCTAATATTAGTCTGTTTCTCTCTTATTCCCGAGGTCACCGTAGCCACCATTTCCAGTCTGTATCCAGATCAGAGGGTCACTGCAGTCACCCGGATCCAGAATGTATCCAGACCAGATGGTGGATCAGCACCTAGAAAGGACCTCTACAGCCCTGAAAGACAGCGGAGACCAGGACAACTAGAGCTCCAGATACAGATCCCCTGTAAAGACCTTGTCTCAGACGACCACCAGGACAAGACCACAGGAAATGATGATTCTTCTGCAAAATATGACTTTGCTGCAGCCTGGAATTGAACTTCTGGTTTCGTCTGGTCAGAGGAAAACTGACTCCAAACTGAGCCTGGTTTCTTCCAAGGTTTTTTTCTCCAGTCTGTCTGTTGATCTAAAATCAGTCTTTGTCCCCTTACAATTCAATCACAGGGCTGAATACCAGTTGCCTTGCCAAAAATCTTTATTGTCATATGTATCAGGCATAGGAGAGAACCTTGTTGTCTTTGCCAGCTGTATGTTCTTTTCTCCGTTTCTCAGTTTCTAAGTTTCTCTTAGGCTTTAACAGTGACCATAGCTTATATACCACTGACCAAATTCCTTACAAGGTACAGAAACATGTTTGTTTGTTTGTTTGTTTAAAATAGAATGTATACTTCATTCATACATACATACATTGGTGGAAAGAAGAAGCCACCATATGCATCAGTGGAACACATTACACACACGTTCCTTCATGTACACATTCTGGTATGGTCAAAATTAGCTCCTCTCCCTGTGCAGACTTTAACTCATGCAGTAAAACTTTAACTCATGCACTAAAACTTCACAAATAAATATAAGTAATATTAAAATAAGAAATTTTTGGTCTACATCTCCCCCATTCTGAAACTACGGCCGTCAGTTTCACACCATCATCGCCACCTAATGGAGTGATAGTAAGGAGAGAAAAAGCAAACATAAGGAATCAGGAATAGAACAAAACAAACAAAATAACCCCAACCCATGATATGTGCCTGCATACTATGTGTGTAATTACGTCTATGTGTATGCATTTAAAATGAACCCAAGTTATCTAAAAGAAAGGAAAAATTTATAAATCTTCACCAGTGCCTGGACTCGTCCGGTACCTGAACTCCTCCAGTTCCTTGCCAAAATAACAAACTAACATAAATGTTGATGTTAAAGAATCCTATCCCTTAGGGTTGTAAATCAGCAAGCAGGTGTTGATTGTTTGTGGAATTGTGTTTATGTTGTGCAATGTAGTTGTGCAACATCATATTTTACTCTATAACTTGCAACCATCTCTAATCAATGTCAATGGAACTGATTCCTGAAATGGAAGCAGAGAAATCATTAAACATCACTCCTTGTTACCCAATCTTTAAAAGTAATGGATGAACATTGCTCAATTTCATGCCTTAAGCTATCACTGTCATTTTGTTCATTTACTAAACAAGGCTTAACTTGTGACCAATGGTACCATCTATCTGTTCCTACACCCTTTCCTTTAAGGCACACACTTGTATCTGTTGTTAAAAGTAGCTCATATGGTCCTTCCCACCTAGGCTTTAAACCTTTCCTAGCAATTCGTTTGACCATAACAAAACTGCCTAACTCTGGAATGTGTGGAATGTCAGTAGTTGTGTGTTTTTCATCCCACTGCTGCTGAGCTTCTTGCACCTTCTGGATGTTTTCTTTGGTAGCTCTGTCCAGCATAGTGAGATATCATCTTAACTTTTCTTGGAATAAAGTGGAATCTCCTCCTGTTCCTGCAGGCGGCGGAGCATCAGGAGGTAGAACCATTGCTCTTCCAGTCATTAGTTCAAAAAGGGTTAGTCCTGTTACTCTGTTTGGAGTTGCTCTTAACTTCCACAAAATAACAGGTAATAATTTATGCCAACCTTGGCAAGTCTGCAGAATGGCTTTGGTAAGAGACGTCTTTAATGATCTGTTCATCCGTTCGACCATTCCCGAACTTTGTGGTCTATAGGGAATATGAAACTTTTGTTTAATTCCCATCAATTTTATTGCTTCCTTCATCAGTTTTCCAGTGAAGTGGGTTCCATTGTCAGAATCAATTTCATATGGAAGGCCCCAGCGAGGAAAAACTTCTTCCACCATTACTCGTGCTGCAGTTTCAGCAGTGCAAGTTTTTGTTGGAAATGCTTCCACCCATCTAGTAAATCGATCTATGATAACTAGAATGTATTGGTACCCTCCACTGGGTGACAATGGTCCTGTGAAATCGATTTGAAGATGTGTCCATGGCCCTGTTGGTCTGGGCGCATGTGACATTCTAACCTTTACAGGTTTTCCCACATTTGCTTTTATACAGATCAAACATCTCCTACAATAATCATCAATGTCTCTCATCATTCGTGGCCACCACCAAGTCTCGCTGATTTGAGCTTCCATTGCTTTTGCTCCAGCATGCACTTTTCCATGATACAACTGCATTAATTATTTTCTTGTTCCGATAGGCATTACCACTTGTCCTGTTGGAATTCTCCAGATACCTTGATCATCTTTTTTTGCTCCTACTTTTTCCCATTGTTCTTTCTCTTCTTCTGTCTCTGTGTGATATGACAGAAGATGGAGCTCAGGATTATCCTTTCTGTTTTCTTGAACCAAGGTGACAGGAGTAGGGGAAAGTAAAGCTGCTTCTCTAGCTGCTACATCTGCTGCCGTGTTTCCTTGACTTTCTTTGGATTTGTCAGATTGATGTGATTTTACCTTGATCACGGCTGCTTCTCTTGGTAAGTGACATGCTGCAATCAAGCAACGAATTATGGAAGCATGTTGTATTTCGCTCCCATTGCTAGTGAAGAGACCACGTCTTTTCCATAAGGCGAGATAGTCATGTACCACGCCGAAAGCATAACGACTGTCTGTATAGATGTTGACTCGATCTCCTTCTGATAGTTCAAGAGCTTCCGTAAGCGCTATGAGCTCAGCTACCTGTGCTGAAAATTGCCCCGGAAGAGCTCCTTTCTTCACAACAGTTCCATCAGCCTCCAGCCCACCCAGTGTGTTGTTTCCCATCAATGTAATAACTGGATCCATCGACCCATAACTCTTTATCTGGATTTTCAAGAGGGATTGGATTAACTGGACCAAGGCTTTCTTCCTCTACTTGTTTAACACACTTGTGTGATGTTCCCTCATGTGGTTCCAGCATCATTGTTGCAAGGTTAAGGGAAGTGTCTCTGATGATTTCCACTCTCAAGTCCTTGTTCAGCAAAGCTGCTTCCCATTTTGTTCTTCTCGAATCAGTAATTGTTTTGATGTTTGTGTTGTTCAACAGCGTTACTATACTGTGTGTGGTTTGTGCACCTATCAGATTCTCCACAGCATTCACTGCCCATGTGGCACCATCAAGGGCTTGTATACATCGTGGTTGACCTATCATGGTAACAGGAATCTTTATGGAAAAGTATCCAACTGGTTTGTATTAATCACCTGTTTTTTGACACAACACTGCTGAGTAGGTCTCATCTCCCACCCTGGTCCACACATGAAATGGCAAACGGCCATCAGGAAGTCCCAAGGCTGGGGCTGAAATCAGTTTCTATTTCATAGAGGTAAATGCTTCCTCAGCTTCTGGTGTCCATTCTATCTGTTCCACTCCAGGCTTCCCCCCTTTATACAGATCAATAAGAGGACTAGTGAGGCTGGCAAAATCAGGTATATACTGGCGACAATAGTTGAAAAGTCCCATCACCTTCTGCATTCCTGTAACTGTCAGGGGTTTTGGAAGTTGCTGTAATGCTTCTACACGCTCTGTTGTCAATCTCCTTCCCTCAGCAGATATTTCTTGGCCTAAATAAATAACTTTAGTTTTGGCCAGCTGTGCTTTGTCAGGGTTAACCTTGAATCCTCCTTTTCTTAGAGCTTGCAGAGTAATATTTAGAGCATATATGTGACTATTCTCATCTGGGCTTGCAATCAACAAGTCATCAACATATTGGAGGCAAACACTTCCTGAACTCTCAATTTCAGCTTTTCGCTCAGTTAAGAACTGGTCCAGGGCTCTGTAAAATACAAAAGGAGAAATATTAAGACCTTATGGAAGTCTGTGCCATACATACTGTGTTGCGCCGACAGTGAAGGCCAATTCTTCTTGAGATTTTTCATCAATAGGTATAGACCAGAAAGCTGACAGCACATCCAAGACCGTGAACATAGCATTCCCTGGAATATCATTCAAAATGGTAGCAGGGTTAGCCACAATAGGATGTGGTTTTGGTGTTACACTGTTAAGTCTTGTGTAATCAATGGTTAGTCTCCATGAGTTATCTGATTTCCTGACTGGCCATACAGGGCTATTGGTAGTAGAAGAAGCTCGTCGGACAATTCCTTCAGCTTCCAAATCTGCCACAATTTCTACCACAGCTTGTCTTGCTTCTGGTCGAATGGGGTATTGTTTATGAGGGGCATGTATCGTTCCCTCAATAATAATAGGGTCAATGTTGGCTTTTCCACAATCCAATTTGTGTTTAGCCCAAACATCTGGATATAAACCACACATAAGACCCTACACATCTTCTTTTACCCAGTCTCTGGTGATTGGTTTAACTACACCAACAAGACTTATATTACATGTGCGATCTTCATGTGGTATTATTCCAGCTGCTGTAGCTATTTGACGACTGTCAGTAAATATAATCATGTTTAACAATGGTAGAATGTCCATACCTATAAGACTTCCTTGTATTCGGCCCCACCCAGAAAGGTGTCCATAGGACTTAATCTTCATGTATCTGCAGAGGAACTGGTATACTTTTGTGAAATATCATGATATCTCCTCCAACTCCTTCAACTTCTATAGTTTCATGTGTTGTAGGTAAGTTCAAATCAGTTATGGAGAGGGAGGCTCCCATATCAATTAGACAGTCACATGAATGGCCCCCTATCAATGCAGGGATGAAAAGTCGATTGTCTTTTTTCTTACTCTTACAGGGGGCCGCTGATTCCTATTGTGGACGCAAAATTCCCTCAATGAGCTGACAAACTTGTGCTTCAGTCCAGGTCTTTCCTTGAGATGTTTTATCATTGTTTTTGGCATTTACCTGTTTAAATGATGGGCCTTTACCTTCTGCTCCACCCAACAGTCTTTTATGATGTGGCCAAGCTTTCCACAATTGTGGCATACCTTCAACATCTTCTCTGCATCGCTGTTGGATTGAACGAATGACACTCCTCTTCGATTTGGCCTGTTTCCTTCATCCTTGTTTGATCTAATAGCCATCTCTAGACGACCAGCCCATTGCATAATTTGGTAAAATGATTATCCTGGATTGACTCCAAGTAATAAGGCTTGTTGATATTTTAGTGACATTTGATGTGCTTCAACCAAGGAATCTAATTCTCGCCAAAACTCTATGTTTGGATCTTGTCTCTTCAGAGGAGGCAAAGCTGTAAGAATGGCTTGACGGTCTCGTGAATGGTCTATCTTCCGTCATCATTTCAGATTGTAATTCTTCCTTTTTAACAGCAGGTGAAGAGAATAAGGACCGACCTTATCAACTGTGATCATGTCGTCTTCTCTTGTCTCATCACCCCAATCAGAGGCAGGTGCTGGTGCATATTGCGACATGTCTCTGTTTGGCTGGGCTGTTTTGGATCTGGTTATTACTGGAGCAGCCTGTGCGGATGCAATAAATATTTTGTCAACTGGCCCTCCATTTGGCTTACTAGAAACTTTACATTGTCCAGGCAAAGCGGGATAAATTGGGTTGTATGGAGGAGGCATTACAGTTTTTGCTGAGTTTACTGGTTCTTGCAAATATTTTCTTTCAGCCTCGACTATTATATTTGTCCAATCTGGATCAAATGAATCATCGATGATTGTGTTATCTTTTTCTGAACATGTAATAGACATGATTTTATTCAACTTGTGATATGCTTCAATCTGAGGCTTCATTGCTTCAAAAAGTGGTACTGGACTCCCATCTAAACTGCAACAAATCCCACCTTGCTTGACAATCCAGTGAGCTGCCAAGATCGGAAAGGCTTTCAACTTGACTGAGTCTTTTTGGATCATGAACCATTTAAATTGTTCATCCAAAGAAGCATCAACATTCAGTCCTTTCTTCAAAAACTTTGCTTGCTTCTTGTTCTTCTTTTCCAAGTACCAAGCAGATATGGTTCTGCTGTTGCAGCCAGTCTCTGTCATTTTTGCAGAGGATCTGTGTCTCAGGCTCTCAGCAGCAGGGATATATTTAACTCTGTGTATGCATGTGAGTATCTGTGTGTGTGTGTGTGCTGCTGAAGAGATAGGTCCTGCCTTCCCCTCTCTTCCTCTCTCTCTAGCTGACAACTCAAAATAAAACAAAGAAAGATAAAGAGAACAAAGTTAAATCCTAAATATTCTTATAATTCCCTTTTTTTCTTTTCAGTTGAGCTGATCTGTCTCTTTCCCAAACATTGAACAGCTTTACTGTCAAAATCAGAAGGCCCACGATTCTAGCCACTATAATTCATAAAGGTACCTTTTTACTTTAGCGTGTTTAAACGTTTTAGGGTTCTCAAAACAGCCCTACCTTTAGCGCAGACCCGCCACTTTAAACCGCTCCTATTCTTACAACTTATAACTTTCCCACACTTTCCTAAGTGCGGCTTTTTTAGGGGATAGACATGTTTTAGAGTTTAACCTAGCCCTTATTGCAGACTCGCCACATTCCACCACTTCTAATAGTACTTCCTCACACTTTTCTAAGTGTGGCTTTTTAGTGAATAGACATGTTTTAGAGTTTAACCTGCCCCTTATTGCAGACTCGCCACATTCTATCACCTCTAATCATCTTTTTTAGTGTGTAGACATGTTTTAGAGTTTAACCTGCCCCTTATTGCAGACTCGCCACATCCTACCACTTCTAATCACAGCTAATTGCTAAATCGCATTACGGCTTATTCTCCTGAAAATTTGACTAAATGGTCTTGTACTCTAAAAGATCCACTTTTACACCAGCTTCATTCAAATATTTTGGAGGTCCACTGATCAGAACAACTCAATTAGTTACATCAAATTAAATTACTTAAATTTAGCTAAGTCTGACACATTTATTGGCCACACAACTGGTATTTTAAAGTTACACAGTTCTTTTCAGCAGTTTTAGTCACCGTCTCAACATCACATATGTCATCAGGCAGACTTAGATTTATTTTTAGGAAAAAGAAAAATGTCTAACCTGATGAATCGTGATAATTGAGACAAATGTCTGAAATGGATATCCTGTTCTTTGACGCCAAATGTTGATCTAAAATCAGTCTTTGTCCCCTTACAATTCAATCACAGGGCCGAATACCAGTTGCCTTGTCAAAAATCTTTATTGTCATATGTATCAGGCATAGGAGAGAAACTTGTTGTCTTTGCCAGCTGTATGTTCTTTTCTCCGTTTCTCTGTTTCTCAGTTTCTCTGAGGCTTTAACAGTGACCATAGCTTATATACAACTGACCAAATCCCTTACAAGGTACAGAAACATGTTTGTTTGTTTAAAATAGAATGTATACTTCATGCTTACATCAGTTGATATATTTATACATACATACATTGGTGGAAAGAAGAAGCCACCCTATGCATCAGTGGAACACATTACATGTACACACGTTCCTTCGTGTACACATTCTGGTATGGTCAAAATTAGCTCCTCTCCCTGTGTCTGTCATATGATCCTACATGTTCATGCAGACTTTAACTCATGCAGTAAAACTCTAACTCATGCACTAAAACTTCACAAATAATTATAAGTAATATTAAAATAAGAAATTTTTGGTCTACACTGTGAAAGATGGAATTTTGGTTCCTTGCCGCTGTCGCCTCTGGCTTGCTTAGTTGGGGTCACTTCCTCTACAGCGATATCCCAGCTAGAATTTTTTTGTTCTAAAAATGTTCTAAGAACATTACCATGCATTGTTCTTGCAAAGTTTTTAGTGGATAGTTTTATTTAAGTTCCCAAAACGTTCTCTTAAATGTTAGGATAACATTCTCTAAAAACATTCAGAAAATGTTTGGTGATAACATTGTTAAAACAGTATTGCGTAACATTCTTACAAAGTTTTTTGCTGGTAGTTTTGTTTTTGTTCCCAGAACATTCTCTCAAAAGTTAGGATAACATTCTCTAAAAACATTCTTAAAATGTTTAGTGATAACATTCTTACAAAGTGTTTAGCGGGTACTTTTATTTTAGTTAGCAGAACGTTCTCTCAAAAGTTAGGATAACATTCTCCAAAAACATTCTGAAAATTTTTAGTGATAACATTGTTAGAACACAATTCCCTAAAATTCTTACAAAGTTTTTAGCTGGTAGTTTTATTTTAGTTCCCAGAACTTTCTTTTAAATGTTAGGATAACATTCTCTAAAAACAATCTATAAAGTTTTAGTGATAATATTCTTACAAAGTTTTTAGAAGGTAGTTTTGTTTTTGTTCCCAGAATGTTCTCTCAAAAGTTAGGAAAACATTCTCTAAAAACATTCTAATATTGTCTAGTGACAACAATGTTAAACCAGTATGCTGTAACATTCTTTTAAAGTTTTTAGCATGTAGTTTTATTTTTGTTCCCAGAACATTTTCCTATAAGATATGATATTCTTGTTCGTTATCTGGCTCAGCTCGGTTCATCTTCAGTTCTCTCTTCAACAGCAGTTCAGTCAGTGTACTGTTTGAGCACATGAATTACTCAGGGATATTGGTTTGTTTTAACTAAGAGGGAGTGTCAGCCACATTAAAAAAGTTAACAGCTTAGGTCATTTGCAGATTAATGCTTATTGGAGATGTGAACCATTTCAAACGATTCAATTCGATTTGGTGAACTAGTTCAAGAAGATCTGGTTACATCGAATGATTCGTTCGCGAACCGGATATCACTACACTGCAGAGTTTTGAACTCTCTCACAACAGACATGGAACAGAAAACAATGATCAATAAAGTCGTAGTTTTTGCAATTTTTGGACCCAAATGTATTTTAGATGCTTCAAAAAAATTCTAACTGACCCTCTGATGTCACATGGACTACTCTGAAGATGTTTTTATTATCTTTCTGGACATGGACAGTATACCGTGCACACAGTTTCAATGGAGGGAATGAGAGCTCTGGGACTAAATCTAATACCTTAAACTGTGTTCCAAACTGTGTTCCGAAGATGAACGGAGGTCTCACGGGTTTGGAACGACATGAAGGGTGAGTTATTAATGACATAATTTTGATTTTTGGGTGAACTTACCCTTTAAATACATCATGTTAGAAATAAACTAAACATATAGAATTTTTACCTCAGTATGTTTCTATGTTTCTGTGAATTTCTTTATGAGTGGCGTTACACATTTCATTTCTCCATGAAAGTCTCTTCATGAAACGGTTCATGCTGTCAGGCAGCACAACAACAACAACAAAAAAAGGAAAATCAAAAGAATCATTTTAACCCACGGCCACCAATGAAATCCGAGAACTCTCTGACCCTCCACAGCAATGGTACTACCACCACGGTTAAGGCACACAAACATAGTAAGGACATTTTTAAAATGGTCCAGTGGTTAAATCATACATTTACGAAGCTAAGAGAATACTTTTTGTGCAAAAAAAAAATAAAAAAAATAAACCACTTTATTCAACAATTCTTTTCACTTTATCCACTTTATTCAACAATTCTCAACTTATTCAACCACGTGTTCTGAAGATGAATGAAGTTACGGATTTTGGAACGAAATTAGGATGAGTAATTAATGACTGAATTTTCATTTTTGGGTGAAGCTAAATATAATTAGAAACAGCGCATCCTTGTGGCGCAGAGGACACAAAAGAGCATACGGTGATATGAACCAAACGTGTACGTCTGCAGACTGCAAGACAGGGGCGTAACTTGAAAGAGGCGTAACTTGAAGTAGGAGGCGTAATTTGAAGTTGTTGAAATCTCACAGAATCACGCGAGATGTCAAAACGATAAGTTGATGGCAATATGGCCGCTTTCAATATGGCACAGAGTATTGATTACATTTTTAAGGGAAGCAGGGGTTTTAGGCAGGATTTGATGCATAAGGTGTGTGTAGATATTAATGTTAGGGGACAATGTGAGCGATGTGTACGTTTTAGTAGGAAAACTAAATAAATAAAAGCTATTATCTGATAACAAGGCGGTATTGCACCAATAAGCTGGATGCCAACCGAAAGACGAATTATGATTGCTGTGAGTTACAATGGTGAGAATATATTTTTTCAAATTTAATAGTACACGTTATTTTCACACAGTGGTATTATTTTTAGAGTTAATAATCTATTAAAACTAAGGTGTAAAGAAATATGTGTAAAGACGCTATCCTCCGGTTTCACAGACAAGCCTAATTGAGCTATGGCCTGATCCTGGCTTAATCTAAACCCTGTTTGTTACTTACATAATATAGCATATTTGTGATTGTGCTGTAAAAACACGTTTTATAATGAATAACTAACAGGGGAGCTCCATTAAGTACACGACTCATCTTGAAGACTATTACTAAATGTCTATTTAATATCTGACAGGATAGTCTTTGATAAGTATTGCAGATGAGCACATTTAACAGACATGAAACAGGCATCTGAGTGATGTGTGTATGGTATTATGTAGAATTCACTCACTGTTGTCAACACTGCTTTAGATGAGTGTAAGTCATGTAAACAAACAAATCTACGTAAAGTAGCTAAACATAAATTTTCTATTTTATTTGTCCATTTGCAATATTGATAATTTTAGGAACATTTGTGTTGGATAAAAAGCAAGTTACATCAGTTACTAACTCAACATGTAGATGCAGTATATCATGGATAAATCACAGAGGAGACTGACTCTTGTCTGGATGTTACAGGAACAGTTTATGTTTATATGCTGCAGAGTGACTGATGAAGGAATGCTGCCATCAAAGGATTTGTGTAAGTACACTACAAAAATAAATGAAACATTTTAATTAGTGTAATTTCAAACAGTTATTACAGCACTTTTCTTGTTGTTGATTTCTGTGCATTTGCTGCAGATCTTTTGTGGTGGAGCAGGACCTGCAAGGAAAGGGGTGAAAAAAGGAAAAACCTGAAACAAAAGAATAAAGTAATGACTTTTTGTATTGTGTTTGTGTGTATTTCTGTAGGTTATGAAAATGTCTGCAGACTGGTGTGTGCACTGAGGATGGAGAAGTCCACTGCAGCTTCCTGGAAATGGTCCGGAGACACGGATGTGATGGAGCTTTTATCTGTAAGTGAATGACTTATTACAGGGGCCTACAATCCTCTGATCAACCTGGAGATAAGAGCTGTGCTCAAGGACATACTGGTGGTTTTGAACCAATTCAGCGGTTTAGCACACTACAAAAGTAATCAATCAATACATGTATTTGTAAACTCTGTGTAAATATTTTACAGGTATTGGTGCTCATGGAGAGCAGGCACACGATTGTTTGGAGCAGACACAGCAGCAGTCAGATTGTCCCGCTTGTGTTCCCCTGCTCTTTCTTCAAGGATGTGTGGTTCAGAGAGCCATCATCATGGTCTTCCTCATGCTGTTACTCAACGACATCCCCATTGAGAAGAATGAGATTGTGAAGCACAGTGCAGCAGCAGAATTGACACAGCTGTGATGAGATGATTGTAAGATGTGGGGTTCACCATCTGTAAACACATGATTGTTACAACAGTAAGTTTGAATGAAGCTTTGTTTCATGTGTTGTTGACTTGTACATGTATGCATTTATTGTGATGCTAACATTTATACATTCTTTTAATCATTTAGACATGTTTCTTGTTGTCAGTAAATAAAATATAAATATTTTATCCATTCATGTATTAATTGCTTGACTGAAAACTGATGTATTCACATCAACTGCATTAGTGTATATTCATGTATAGCTATGTCACGACTAGGCTTGGGTATCGAGTATCGATTGGAACTGGGACTAGCTTTGCGATTTTCCTGGAATCGTTCAAAAGTTTAAATTTCGATTCCTAGTTTTGATTCCTAGTCCGCTGACCGGAAGAAGAAGAAACCGCTGAACACCAACAAAGAAGCGTACACCGGAAGTGTTGGCATAATCGAGCGAGTCGAACATGGATAGCGTGCGTCGGCAGTCCTAAGTGTGGTTTCACTTTCCTAAACAAAACAAAATCTCGGCAAAATGCAACATTTGCATTAAGATTGTTTCGTGCATAGGAAGGTGCATGTCAAACATGATTATGCACCTCCGAGTTCATGGAGTAGAAATAAATATGTGCCCCGTCTTTGACGCGCAGCACCGACCGTCCGCTGCCTCTTTTTTCTCCTATTTATGCGTTCAAGCTTCTTCTACACCCAGCGAACGTGTTTTCTCCACAGCATAAGATAATAAAGTTATCTGTCTAGAACGCTCACTCATCCTGTCTGAGAAGGCAGATATGATAATTTTCCTAAACAAGAACTGTTTCTGATTTGATACTGTACCTGCTGCTGATCTATACTGGGTTTTACAAGTTGTTTCTTATTGTAGGACCCTATGATTTCCGCAATGCAGAAAACGCGGACGGAATCGTGGAATCCAGTCATAAAAACGGAATTTACAGTTTAACGCGGAATGTCAAAGAATTTGCCAAATTTTGAATGAATTAATCAAAAGTTGGTCATTGCACTTACATCAAATAGCGATATGGACTAGTATCTGTAAATATTAAGCCGGAAAAGTCTATTTAAATATGAATCCTGCATGTTCTGCGTGTCTGTGTTAATGAATGGCACAGAAGCGCGTCTTCATTCATCACACACACGGAAGCGCGCGTGACTCTCGCGGTGATTTCAGAGTCTGTCTTCTCTCTAAATAAGTAAAAAAAAAAAAAAAGTAAAAAGTTCATAGAATTAAAATTTATGAAAAAGGTCAGACTATATCCTTCAGAAAGACCGTCTCGGGTTACTTGACTGTAACCCTGTTCCCTGAAAAAGCGGGAACGAGATGCTGCGCTCAATAGCGCTAATGAGAACATTCTTTGTTCGACCGGTTGTGAAGCACGTGTGTCAAACACGCCAAGAATTGGCTTACATAACCTCGGCAGGTGACGTCACTGATAACGTGCACCTGCAGGTTATAAATAGACGTGAAACGGAAACATCCTCAGGTTACCCCTTTGTCTGAAGAGACGTCCGGACACGTCGACAGTGCGGCATTGAGGCGCAGCATCTCGTTCCCGCTTTTTCAGGGAACAGGGTTACAGTCAAGTAACCCGAGACGTTCCCTTTCAAAAGCTACTCTCGATGCTGCGCTCAATAGCGCTAATGGGAACGAGAATACCAACGCCGCCGCACTGTAAGTGTCTGGACCCCCAAGGTTGTGTAGTATGTGTGCACAAACATCGAAGAGGTCTCAGACATGACTCTGGGATGTGGACTCAAGGGCATGCGAGCCCAGAGTAGCATCGACATCCAAACTATAGAATCTGACAAATGTCTGCGGAAAGGACCAACCTGCCGCATCACACACTTGCTGCAAGGGCGCACCTCTTGCTCAAGCCATTGAAGATGCAACCCAACTGGTTGAATGGGCACTAACTCCTAGAGGCGAAGTTTGACCACGCGCCTCGTAGGCTAGGGCAATAGCAACCCTCACCCAATGTGAAACTGTTTGCCTTGTGGCAGCCGCACCCCTGACTGCGGCCCCCACGGCATATGAAAAGCTGCTCTGACTTACGCCACTGGCTAGTGCGGTGGAAGTAAATCTGAAGAGCACATACTGGACACAGTAAGTGAAGTCTCTTCTGCTCCGGTGTTGTAAATGGCGGAGGACAGAAGACTTTGGAAATTAGTAGGATGGACATCGAAACTATAGAACCTGACAAATGTGTGCGGAGAGGACCAACCTGCCGCATCACACACTTGAGCAGGAACATCCCTCACCCAATGTGAAACTGTTTGCCTGGAGGCAGCCGCCCCCCCCGGTTGCGGCCTCCATGGCATATGAAACGTTGCTCTGACTTATGCCACTGGCTAGTGCGGTGGACGTAAGTCTGAAGAGCACGTCTGGACACAGTAAGTGAAGTCTTTGCTGCTCCGGTGTCGTGAATGGCGGAGGACAGAAAGCTTCGAGAATGACCGGATGTATGGTCAAGAAAGGAACTTTTGGAAGATAGTTAGGGTGAGGATGCAAAATAGCTTTGACTCGCCTAGGGGCAAAATCGGAACAGGATGGCAGAACTGACAAAGCCTGTAAATCCCGAATTCTCCTTAGAGAGGTAACGCCCATAAGAAAAACCATCTTTAGAGTCAGAAGCCTGGCAGGCGCTGATTCTAATGGTTCGAATGGGGGGCCAGCCAACCCTTCGAGCACTATGGCTAAATCCCATGAAGGGACCGTAGCTCTAGTGGGTGGCCTCAACCGCTTAGCCCCACGAATGAAGCGGGCGACTAGAGGGTGCTTTCCAACAGAAACCCCATCAATCAGAACGTAGCAAGCCGAAATAGCGGCCACATAGGTTCTGAGAGTACTAGGGCCTGTGCCTGAGGACAATTTCTCTTGCAGAAACTCCAGTACTGAAACAATTTGGCAGTGAGCTGGGTCTGCATGGTGTGTCATGCACCAGCCCTCAAAAACACTCCATATGAGGGCATAAGTTCTTTTAGTGGAGGGAGTCCTAGCACTTAGAATAGTCTCTATTACTGTGGCTGGAAGGCCAGGATCTGTGGTAGGTCCTCTCAGGGGCCAGACGTGAAGGTTCCAGAGCTCAGGCCGGGGATGAAATACTGTCCCCTGTGCCTGAGAGAGAAGATCTCTCCTGACTGGAATCGCCCAAGGCGAGCCATCGAGGAGGGATATTAGATCTGGGAACCAAACTCCGGTCGGCCAACGGCACGCTATCAGTAAGAGGCGAGACCCCTGTCGACGGACCTTGGCCAGGACTCCCGGGAGCAGAGCAATCGGAGAAAAGGCGTAAAGACGCAGTCTTGGCCACGCATGGGCCATAGCGTCCAGACCCAGGGGAGCTGGATGAGTCAAAGAGATGTAGAGGGGACATTGTGCCATCTCCTGTGAAGCACAGAGGTCCACTTCTGCTACTTGAATCTTTCCCAGATTTGACTACTTAGGGGTGGAGTTTCCATTTCCCGTGTTTCACAGCTTGTCTGGACTGCAAGTCTGCTCCCACATTCATATGCCCAGGAATGTAAATCGCCCTGAGGGACAGGAACTTGTCTTGTGCCCAAAGCAGAACCTGGTGCGCTAACTCGTTCGAGCAGTGCGACTGCAGTCCGCTCTGGCGATTTATTTAAGAGACTACAGATGTGTTTTCCACCCGCACTAGGACATGGTAGCCTCTCAACTGCTGGAGGAAGTATTTCAGGGCCAGAAATACAGTCTTCATTTCGAGGCAATTGATGTGCCAATTCGAGAAGATGACCTCTCCAGATCCCTTGGGCTGGACAGCCAACTAAGGCCACTCCCCAGCCCCTGAGGGAAGCGTCTGTCATTAGCATCTTGCGATGACAACACGGACCTAGAGTGGGACCCAAAGTCAGAGACCGGGGTCTGAACCACATAGATAGGGTACGAAGCCCTGAAACGTGGCAGGAAGCAACAGAGCATGTATCATTTTACTGGAGGCCACTGCCCCCCGAAACACCGGTGGTGGCGGAGGTTGTTCAGTGATCCCCTAAGGGTGCCAGGGAGGAGCCTTATACTTCTGATAGAATTTTCCAGGGCCCTCCCTGAGGGGACACACCCTTTGTCCTGGGCACAGCTTAAGGCCCTTGCTTTGGTCGTAATGACCGTACTTTAGTCCAGCTCCCTCTGCGGCTGCCAAGTGCTACAAGCTGCTCCCCATGCTTATGAGGGGGCGCACAACTCGCCACACTCTCTGTTTGAACCTCCTACCCCAGAGGAGCTGGATTGAGTCGGGACTGTTTATTTATTTCTTGACAGCACCGACACTTGAGCACAGTGAGTGAGAAACATATTAAAAGTCTCCTCCTGGCACTCAGACTTATTTCTTTATTTATTTTAATCAGCCTGATACGCCTGCAGAACCTATGGTGTGCAGGGCAGTACTAGTCTGACCCACAGCATGAAATGTGTTCCATCCAAGTGCAGATGCTGCTGCAGTACGTGGCTTGGCAGGAAACAATTGCTGTCCTTTCATATATATATATATATATATTGTAGGACCCTATGATTTCCGCAATGCAGAAAACGCGGACGGAATCGTGGAATCCAGTCATAAAAACGGAATTTACAGTTTAACGCGGAATGTCAAAGAATTTGCCAAATTTTGAATGAATTAATCAAAAGTTGGTCATTGCACTTACATCAAATAGCGATATGGACTAGTATCTGTAAATATTAAGCCGGAAAAGTCTATTTAAATATGAATCCTGCATGTTCTGCGTGTCTGTGTTAATGAATGGCACAGAAGCGCGTCTTCATTCATCACACACACGGAAGCGCGCGTGACTCTCGCAGTGATTTCAGAGTCTGTCTTCTCTCTAAATAAGTAAAAAAAAAAAAAAAGTAAAAAGTTCATAGAATTAAAATTTATGAAAAAGGTCAGACTATATCCTTCAGAAAGACCGTCTCGGGTTACTTGACTGTAACCCTGTTCCCTGAAAAAGCGGGAACGAGATGCTGCGCTCAATAGCGCTAATGAGAACATTCTTTGTTCGACCGGTTGTGAAGCACGTGTGTCAAACACGCCAAGAATTGGCTTACATAACCTCGGCAGGTGACGTCACTGATAACGTGCACCTGCAGGTTATAAATAGACGTGAAACGGAAACATCCTCAGGTTACCCCTTTGTCTGAAGAGACGTCCGGACACGTCGACAGTGCGGCATTGAGGCGCAGCATCTCGTTCCCGCTTTTTCAGGGAACAGGGTTACAGTCAAGTAACCCGAGACGTTCCCTTTCAAAAGCTACTCTCGATGCTGCGCTCAATAGCGCTAATGGGAACGAGAATACCAACGCCGCCGCACTGTAAGTGTCTGGACCCCCAAGGTTGTGTAGTATGTGTGCACAAACATCGAAGAGGTCTCAGACATGACTCTGGGATGTGGACTCAAGGGCATGCGAGCCCAGAGTAGCATCGACATCCAAACTATAGAATCTGACAAATGTCTGCGGAAAGGACCAACCTGCCGCATCACACACTTGCTGCAAGGGCGCACCTCTTGCTCAAGCCATTGAAGATGCAACCCAACTGGTTGAATGGGCACTAACTCCTAGAGGCGAAGTTTGACCACGCGCCTCGTAGGCTAGGGCAATAGCAACCCTCACCCAATGTGAAACTGTTTGCCTTGTGGCAGCCGCACCCCTGACTGCGGCCCCCACGGCATATGAAAAGCTGCTCTGACTTACGCCACTGGCTAGTGCGGTGGAAGTAAATCTGAAGAGCACATACTGGACACAGTAAGTGAAGTCTCTTCTGCTCCGGTGTTGTAAATGGCGGAGGACAGAAGACTTTGGAAATTAGTAGGATGGACATCGAAACTATAGAACCTGACAAATGTGTGCGGAGAGGACCAACCTGCCGCATCACACACTTGAGCAGGAACATCCCTCACCCAATGTGAAACTGTTTGCCTGGAGGCAGCCGCCCCCCCCGGTTGCGGCCTCCATGGCATATGAAACGTTGCTCTGACTTATGCCACTGGCTAGTGCGGTGGACGTAAGTCTGAAGAGCACGTACTGGACACAGTAAGTGAAGTCTTTGCTGCTCCGGTGTCGTGAATGGCGGAGGACAGAAAGCTTCGAGAATGACCGGATGTATGGTCAAGAAAGGAACTTTTGGAAGATAGTTAGGGTGAGGATGCAAAATAGCTTTGACTCGCCTAGGGGCAAAATCGGAACAGGATGGCAGAACTGACAAAGCCTGTAAATCCCGAATTCTCCTTAGAGAGGTAACGCCCATAAGAAAAACCATCTTTAGAGTCAGAAGCCTGGCAGGCGCTGATTCTAATGGTTCGAATGGGGGGCCAGCCAACCCTTCGAGCACTATGGCTAAATCCCATGAAGGGACCGTAGCTCTAGTGGGTGGCCTCAACCGCTTAGCCCCACGAATGAAGCGGGCGACTAGAGGGTGCTTTCCAACAGAAACCCCATCAATCAGAACGTAGCAAGCCGAAATAGCGGCCACATAGGTTCTGAGAGTACTAGGGCCTGTGCCTGAGGACAATTTCTCTTGCAGAAACTCCAGTACTGAAACAATTTGGCAGTGAGCTGGGTCTGCATGGTGTGTCATGCACCAGCCCTCAAAAACACTCCATATGAGGGCATAAGTTCTTTTAGTGGAGGGAGTCCTAGCACTTAGAATAGTCTCTATTACTGTGGCTGGAAGGCCAGGATCTGTGGTAGGTCCTCTCAGGGGCCAGACGTGAAGGTTCCAGAGCTCAGGCCGGGGATGAAATACTGTCCCCTGTGCCTGAGAGAGAAGATCTCTCCTGACTGGAATCGCCCAAGGCGAGCCATCGAGGAGGGATATTAGATCTGGGAACCAAACTCCGGTCGGCCAACGGCACGCTATCAGTAAGAGGCGAGACCCCTGTCGACGGACCTTGGCCAGGACTCCCGGGAGCAGAGCAATCGGAGAAAAGGCGTAAAGACGCAGTCTTGGCCACGCATGGGCCATAGCGTCCAGACCCAGGGGAGCTGGATGAGTCAAAGAGATGTAGAGGGGACATTGTGCCATCTCCTGTGAAGCACAGAGGTCCACTTCTGCTACTTGAATCTTTCCCAGATTTGACTACTTAGGGGTGGAGTTTCCATTTCCCGTGTTTCACAGCTTGTCTGGACTGCAAGTCTGCTCCCACATTCATATGCCCAGGAATGTAAATCGCCCTGAGGGACAGGAACTTGTCTTGTGCCCAAAGCAGAACCTGGTGCGCTAACTCGTTCGAGCAGTGCGACTGCAGTCCGCTCTGGCGATTTATTTAAGAGACTACAGATGTGTTTTCCACCCGCACTAGGACATGGTAGCCTCTCAACTGCTGGAGGAAGTATTTCAGGGCCAGAAATACAGTCTTCATTTCGAGGCAATTGATGTGCCAATTCGAGAAGATGACCTCTCCAGATCCCTTGGGCTGGACAGCCAACTAAGGCCACTCCCCAGCCCCTTAGGGAAGCGTCTGTCATTAGCATCTTGCGATGACAACACGGACCTAGAGTGGGACCCAAAGTCAGAGACCGGGGTCTGAACCACATAGATAGGGTACGAAGCCCTGAAACGTGGCAGGAAGCAACAGAGCATGTATCATTTTACTGGAGGCCACTGCCCCCCGAAACACCGGTGGTGGCGGAGGTTGTTCAGTGATCCCCTAAGGGTGCCAGGGAGGAGCCTTATACTTCTGATAGAATTTTCCAGGGCCCTCCCTGAGGGGACACACCCTTTGTCCTGGGCTTAAGGCCCTTGCTTAAGGCCCTTGCTTTGGTCGTAATGACCGTACTTTAGTCCAGCTCCCTCTGCGGCTGCCAAGTGCTACAAGCTGCTCCCCATGCTTATGAGGGGGCGCACAACTCGCCACACTCTCTGTTTGAACCTCCTACCCCAGAGGAGCTGGATTGAGTCGGGACTGTTTATTTATTTCTTGACAGCACCGACACTTGAGCACAGTGAGTGAGAAACATATTAAAAGTCTCCTCCTGGCACTCAGACTTATTTCTTTATTTATTTTAATCAGCCTGATACGCCTGCAGAACCTATGGTGTGCAGGGCAGTACTAGTCTGACCCACAGCATGAAATGTGTTCCATCCAAGTGCAGATGCTGCTGCAGTACGTGGCTTGGCAGGAAACAATTGCTGTCCTTTCATATATATATATATTGTAGGACCCTATGATTTCCGCAATGCAGAAAACGCGGACGGAATCGTGGAATCCAGTCATAAAAACGGAATTTACAGTTTACGCGGAATGTCAAAGAATTTGCCAAATTTTGAATGAATTAATCAAAAGTTGGTCATTGCACTTACATCAAATAGCGATATGGACTAGTATCTGTAAATATTAAGCCGGAAAAGTCTATTTAAATATGAATCCTGCATGTTCTGCGTGTCTGTGTTAATGAATGGCACAGAAGCGCGTCTTCATTCATCACACACACGGAAGCGCGCGTGACTCTCGCGGTGATTTCAGAGTCTGTCTTCTCTCTAAATAAGTAAAAAAAAAAAAAAAAGTAAAAAGTTCATAGATTTAAAATTTATGAAAAAGGTCAGACTATATCCTTCAGAAAGACCGTCTCGGGTTACTTGACTGTAACCCTGTTCCCTGAAAAAGCGGGAACGAGATGCTGCGCTCAATAGCGCTAATGAGAACATTCTTTGTTCGACCGGTTGTGAAGCACGTGTGTCAAACACGCCAAGAATTGGCTTACATAACCTCGGCAGGTGACGTCACTGATAACGTGCACCTGCAGGTTATAAATAGACGTGAAACGGAAACATCCTCAGGTTACCCCTTTGTCTGAAGAGACGTCCGGACACGTCGACAGTGCGGCATTGAGGCGCAGCATCTCGTTCCCGCTTTTTCAGGGAACAGGGTTACAGTCAAGTAACCCGAGACGTTCCCTTTCAAAAGCTACTCTCGATGCTGCGCTCAATAGCGCTAATGGGAACGAGAATACCAACGCCGCCGCACTGTAAGTGTCTGGACCCCCAAGGTTGTGTAGTATGTGTGCACAAACATCGAAGAGGTCTCAGACATGACTCTGGGATGTGGACTCAAGGGCATGCGAGCCCAGAGTAGCATCGACATCCAAACTATAGAATCTGACAAATGTCTGCGGAAAGGACCAACCTGCCGCATCACACACTTGCTGCAAGGGCGCACCTCTTGCTCAAGCCATTGAAGATGCAACCCAACTGGTTGAATGGGCACTAACTCCTAGAGGCGAAGTTTGACCACGCGCCTCGTAGGCTAGGGCAATAGCAACCCTCACCCAATGTGAAACTGTTTGCCTTGTGGCAGCCGCACCCCTGACTGCGGCCCCCACGGCATATGAAAAGCTGCTCTGACTTACGCCACTGGCTAGTGCGGTGGAAGTAAATCTGAAGAGCACATACTGGACACAGTAAGTGAAGTCTCTTCTGCTCCGGTGTTGTAAATGGCGGAGGACAGAAGACTTTGGAAATTAGTAGGATGGACATCGAAACTATAGAACCTGACAAATGTGTGCGGAGAGGACCAACCTGCCGCATCACACACTTGAGCAGGAACATCCCTCACCCAATGTGAAACTGTTTGCCTGGAGGCAGCCGCCCCCCCCGGTTGCGGCCTCCATGGCATATGAAACGTTGCTCTGACTTATGCCACTGGCTAGTGCGGTGGACGTAAGTCTGAAGAGCACGTACTGGACACAGTAAGTGAAGTCTTTGCTGCTCCGGTGTCGTGAATGGCGGAGGACAGAAAGCTTCGAGAATGACCGGATGTATGGTCAAGAAAGGAACTTTTGGAAGATAGTTAGGGTGAGGATGCAAAATAGCTTTGACTCGCCTAGGGGCAAAATCGGAACAGGATGGCAGAACTGACAAAGCCTGTAAATCCCGAATTCTCCTTAGAGAGGTAACGCCCATAAGAAAAACCATCTTTAGAGTCAGAAGCCTGGCAGGCGCTGATTCTAATGGTTCGAATGGGGGGCCAGCCAACCCTTCGAGCACTATGGCTAAATCCCATGAAGGGACCGTAGCTCTAGTGGGTGGCCTCAACCGCTTAGCCCCACGAATGAAGCGGGCGACTAGAGGGTGCTTTCCAACAGAAACCCCATCAATCAGAACGTAGCAAGCCGAAATAGCGGCCACATAGGTTCTGAGAGTACTAGGGCCTGTGCCTGAGGACAATTTCTCTTGCAGAAACTCCAGTACTGAAACAATTTGGCAGTGAGCTGGGTCTGCATGGTGTGTCATGCACCAGCCCTCAAAAACACTCCATATGAGGGCATAAGTTCTTTTAGTGGAGGGAGTCCTAGCACTTAGAATAGTCTCTATTACTGTGGCTGGAAGGCCAGCATCTGTGGTTGGTCCCCTCAGGGGCCAGACGTGAAGGTTCCAGAGCTCAGGCCGGGGATGAAATACTGTCCCCTGTGCCTGAGAGAGAAGATCTCTCCTGACTGGAATCGCCCAAGGCGAGCCATCGAGGAGGGATATTAGATCTGGGAACCAAACTCCGGTCGGCCAACGGCACGCTATCAGTAAGAGGCGAGACCCCTGTCGACGGACCTTGGCCAGGACTCCCGGGAGCAGAGCAATCGGAGAAAAGGCGTAAAGACGCAGTCTTGGCCACGCATGGGCCATAGCGTCCAGACCCAGGGGAGCTGGATGAGTCAAAGAGATGTAGAGGGGACATTGTGCCATCTCCTGTGAAGCACAGAGGTCCACTTCTGCTACTTGAATCTTTCCCAGATTTGACTACTTAGGGGTGGAGTTTCCATTTCCCGTGTTTCACAGCTTGTCTGGACTGCAAGTCTGCTCCCACATTCATATGCCCAGGAATGTAAATCGCCCTGAGGGACAGGAACTTGTCTTGTGCCCAAAGCAGAACCTGGTGCGCTAACTCGTTCGAGCAGTGCGACTGCAGTCCGCTCTGGCGATTTATTTAAGAGACTACAGATGTGTTTTCCACCCGCACTAGGACATGGTAGCCTCTCAACTGCTGGAGGAAGTATTTCAGGGCCAGAAATACAGTCTTCATTTCGAGGCAATTGATGTGCCAATTCGAGAAGATGACCTCTCCAGATCCCTTGGGCTGGACAGCCAACTAAGGCCACTCCCCAGCCCCTGAGGGAAGCGTCTGTCATTAGCATCTTGCGATGACAACACGGACCTAGAGTGGGACCCAAAGTCAGAGACCGGGGTCTGAACCACATAGATAGGGTACGAAGCCCTGAAACGTGGCAGGAAGCAACAGAGCATGTATCATTTTACTGGAGACCACTGCCCCCCGAAACACCGGTGGTGGCGGAGGTTGTTCAGTGATCCCCTAAGGGTGCCAGGGAGGAGCCTTATACTTCTGATAGAATTTTCCAGGGCCCTCCCTGAGGGGACACACCCTTTGTCCTGGGCACAGCTTAAGGCCCTTGCTTTGGTCGTAATGACCGTACTTTAGTCCAGCTCCCTCTGCGGCTGCCAAGTGCTACAAGCTGCTCCCCATGCTTATGAGGGGGCGCACAACTCGCCACACTCTCTGTTTGAACCTCCTACCCCAGAGGAGCTGGATTGAGTCGGGACTGTTTATTTATTTCTTGACAGCCCCGACACTTGAGCACAGTGAGTGAGAAACATATTAAAAGTCTCCTCCTGGCACTCAGACTTATTTCTTTATTTATTTTAATCAGCCTGATACGCCTGCAGAACCTATGGTGTGCAGGGCAGTACTAGTCTGACCCACAGCATGAAATGTGTTCCATCCAAGTGCAGATGCTGCTGCAGTACGTGGCTTGGCAGGAAACAATTGCTGTCCTTTCATATATATATATATATATATATATATATATATATATATATATATATATATATATATTATATTTTTTTTTCATCATCATAATCATCATCATTTTCATCATCATTTATTTATATTTTTATTTAAATGATGTTGCTCCAATAGGGGAGAGATAGCAGCTAGCGTCTCTCTCACCTTTGAAATCATAATATACAAAATCTAATTTTAAGGCTTTAATCTGGTCACTGCACGAGTCACCACCTAGTAACTCCTCATGTGCTTATAATCGCGAGAGGAGCGCTAGGAGAGAGCACTCTCAATGTCCATTTCAACAGAAGCTAGAGCTACAGCAGCCTCTGCCCAATCCGAAGAAGTGCCTGGGCACGCTTCGGAGGTGGGCGCGAGAACCGTCTGATCCTCCAGATCGGAGCGCGATCTTAATGAGTGGGAAGCAGCTCGTTCCTCGTGAGAGCAAAAAGCATAGCGCGGATAGGAAGTGAACCGCGGTGCTTACAACTGCCACTCTAGAACGCAAAAGCAGCCTTTTTTTTTTTTTTAAACAATAAACATGCGATTTCTCTTCAGAGATCGGCCATGGAGAGCGAGGCACACATCTCATATGGAATCAGCAAGAATAATTAGAACTTTCTTTCTCCCTTTTTTAGGGCCCGAGCACCGAGGTGCGAGGACCCTCTTGTATCTGCTTTGTTTATTATTATTATTATTAGGGCCCGAGCACCGATGGTGTGAGGACCCTCTTGGAATTGTTCCGTTCATTAGGGCCCGAGCACCGATGGTGTGAGGACCCTCTTGGAATTGCTCTGTTTATTATTATTATTATTATTATTATTATTATTATTATTAGGGCCCGAGCACCGATGGTGTGAGGACCCTCTTGGAATTGCTCCGTTTATTAGGGCCCGAGCACCGATGGTGTGAGGACCCTCTTGGAATTGCTCCGTTTATTATTATTATTATTATTATTATTATTAGGGCCCGAGCACCGATGGTGTGAGGACCCTCTTGGAATTGCTCCGTTTATTATTATTATTATTATTATTATTATTATTATTATTATTATTATTATTATTATTATTATTATTATTCTCTAAGATGAATCGCATTTTTGAGAGCCTAAACATGCTCGAAAAGTCATGAAACTTTGCACACACCTCAAAACTGGCGAAAATTTACGTCTGATATGGGTTTCAGAAGTGGGTGTGGCAAAATGGCTCGACAGCGCCACCTATACACGTTCAACGGTGTGCGCCTCGAGCTACGTTTCACGTACATGTATGAAAATTGGTATACACATGTATCTCTCCAATACCTACAAAAAAGTCTCTTGGAGCAAAATCCGAAACCCAACAGGAAGTCGGTTATTTTTAATTTTATGAGCAAATTTTGTGTCATTTTTGTCATTTCCATGCGTTGTATTTTAACGAACTCCTCCTAGAGATTAATTCAGATCAACACCAAAGTTGGTATGCCTAATCTAAAGGCCTTTGCGATGTTAAATTGCGAAGATTTTGAGTTTTCGTTAAAGGGCGTGTCCGTGGCGGCCTGGCGAATTTCGATGATTCGCCATGAAAAATGAAGTTGCTATAACTCAGACATACAATGTCCAATGTGTCCAAAACTTCACATGTTTAATAAGACTCTTGACCTGAACAGATTCACATGCCCATATTCAGTTATAGTCATAGCGCCACCTATAGGCAACAGGAAGTGAAATATTTTACACTTCGACAGACTACTCCTAGAAATTTAATGACATCAATGTCTTTTTTGTGGTCAGTCTAATCTAAAGGCCTGTGCGATGTTAAATTGTGAAGATCTTGAGTTTTGGTTAAAAGGCGTGTCCATGGCGCCATGACGAAGTTCGATGTCTCGCCAAGGAAATAAAAGATGTTATAACTCAGGCATAAAATGTCCGATCTTCCCCAAACTTCACATGTGTGATAAAAGTCCTGACCTGAACAGATCTGAAGGCCAATATTCCATCGGGTGTGGCAAAATGGCTCGATAGCGCCACCTATACACTTTCAACATAGCGCGCCTCAAGCTCCGTTTCAAGTACATGTACAAAAATCGGTACACACATGTAACACACCAGTACCTACAAAAAAGTCTCTTGGTACGAAATCCTAATCCCAACAGGAAGTCGCTTATTTTGAAATTTCCCTGCAAAATTGGCGTTGTTTTTGCCATTTTCAGGGGTTGTACTTTAACGAACTCCTCCTAGAGATTTATTCAGATGAACACCAAACTTGGTCAGTGTAATCTAAAGCCATTTGCGATGTTAAATTGCGAAGGACTTGAGGTTTCGTTAAAGGGCGTGTCCATGGCGGCCTGACAAATTTCGATGTTTCACCATGAAAAAGGAAGTTGCTGTAACTCAGACATACAATGTCCAATCTGCCCAAAACTTTACATGTTGGATCAGACTCTTGACCTGAACAGATCTACATGCCAATATTCAGTTATAGTCATAGCGCCACCTATTGGCAACAGGAAGTGAAATATTTTACACTGCGACAAACTACTCCTAGAAATTTTATGACATCAATGTTATTTTTGTGGTCAGTCTAATCTATAGACCTGTGTGATGTTTAGTTGTGAAGATCTTGAGTTTTCGTTAAAAGGCGTGTCCATGGCGCCGTGACGAAGTTCGATGTGTCGCCATGGGAATAAAAGATGTTATAACTCAGGCATAAAATGTCCGATCTTGCCCAAACTTCACATGTGTGATAAGGGTCCTGGCCTGAACAGATCTGAAGGCCAATATTCCATTGGGTGTGGCAAAATGGCTCGATAGCGCCACCTATACACTTTCAACTGAGTGCATATACACTTTCAACGGAGTGCGCCTCAAGCTACGTGTCACGTACATGTACGAAAATCGGTACACATATGAAAGACACCAATAGCTACGAAAAAGTCTCTTGGTACGAAATCCGAATCCCAACACGAAGTAGGTTATTTTGAATTGTCCCTGCAAAATTGGTGTTGTTTTTGCCATTTTCAGGGGTTGTACTTTAACGAACTCCTCCTACAGATTCATTTAGATCAACACCAAACTTTGTCAGTGTAATCTTAAGCCCTTTGCTATGTTAAATTGCGAAGATCTTGAGGTTTCGTTAAAGGGCGTGTCCATGGCGGCCTGACAAATTTCGATGTTTCGCCATTAAAAAGGAAGTTGCTGTAACTCAGACATACAATGTCCAATATGCCCCAAACTTCACATGTTAGATAAGACTTCTGCCCTTAACAGATTTACATGTCCATATTCAGTCATAGTCATAGCGCCACCTGCTGGCAACAGGAAGTGTCATGTTTTACACTGCAAAGAACTACTCCAAGAAATTTTATTACATCAACATTTTATTTTGGTCAGTCTAATCTAAAGGTCTTTACAATTTTAAATTGTGGAGATCTTTAGATTTTGTTAAAGGGCGTGTCCATGGCGCTGTGACAAAATTTGATGTCTCGCCATAGGAAGAGAAGTTTTTGTAACTCAGGCATAAAATGTTCGATATTCCCCAAACTTCACATGTTCGATAAGACTCCTGGCCTGAACACATCTGAAGGCCAATATTCCATTATAATGATAGCGCCACCTATTGGCAACAGCAAAATTGGTACATATAAATGACTTGGACATATTTCACTTTTTATTTACGATTTGAAATGCATATTTCTCACCGTTCACCTTTTTACTAAAGCCACACGATGGCGTTGAGCCCGGGTGCGAGGGCCCGTTCATCGCTGCTTGCAGCTTTAATTATTATTATTATTATTATTATTATTATTATTACTATTATTATTATTATTATTATTATTATTCTCTAAGATGAATCGCATTTTTGAGAGCCTAAACATGCTCGAAAAGTCATGAAACTTTGCACACACCTCAGAACTGGCGAAAATTTACGTGTGATATGGGTTTCAGAAGTGGGTGTGGCAAAATGGCTCGACAGCGCCACCTATACACGTTCAACGGTGTGCGCCTCGAGCTACGTTTCACGTACATATATGAAAATTGGTATACACATGTATCTCTCTAATACCTACAAAAAAGTCTCTTGGAGCAAAATCCGAAACCCAACAGGAAGTCGGTTATTTTTAATTTTATGAGCAAATTTTGTGTCATTTTTGTCATTTCCATGCGTTGTATTTTAACGAACTCCTCCTAGAGATTAATTCAGATCAACACCAAAGTTGGTATGCCTAATCTAAAGGCCTTTGCGATGTTAAATTGCGAAGATTTTGAGTTTTCGTTAAAGGGCGTGTCCGTGGCGGCCTGGCGAATTTCGATGATTCGCCATGAAAAATGAAGTTGCTATAACTCACACATACAATGTCCAATGTGTCCAAAACTTCACATGTTTAATAAGACTCCTGACCTTAACAGATTGACATGCCCATATTCAGTTATTTTCATAGCGCCACCTATAGGCAAAAGGAAGTGAAATATTTTACACTTCGACAGACTACTCCTAGAAATTTTATGACATCAATGTCTTTTTTGTGGTCAGTCTAATCTAAAGGCCTGTGCGATGTTAAATTGTGAAGATCTTGACTTTTCGTTAAAAGGCGTGTCCATGGTGCCATGACGAAGTTCGATGTCTCGCCAAGGGAATAAAAGATGTTATAACTCAGCCATAAAATGTCCGATCTTCCCCAAACTTCACATGTGTGATAAAAGTCCTGACCTGAACAGATCTGAAGGCCAATATTCCATCGGGTGTGGCAAAATGGCTCGATAGCGCCACCTATACACTTTCAACATAGCGCGCCTCGAGCTCCGTTTCAAGTACATGTACAAAAATCGGTACACACATGTAACACACCAGTACCTACAAAAAAGTCTCTTGGTACGAAATCCTAATCCCAACAGGAAGTCGCTTATTTTGAAATTTCCCTGCAAAATTGGCGTTGTTTTTGCCATTTTCAGGGGTTGTACTTTAACGAACTCCTCCTAGAGATTTATTCAGATGAACACCAAACTTGGTCAGTGTAATCTAAAGCCATTTGCGATGTTAAATTGCGAAAGACTTGAGGTTTCGTTAAAGGGCGTGTCCATGGCGGCCTGACAAATTTCGATGTTTCGCCATGAAAAAGGAAGTTGCTGTAACTCAGACATACAATGTCCAATCTGCCCAAAACTTCACATGTTAGATCAGACTCTTGACCTGAACAGATCTACATGCCAATATTCAGTTATAGTCATAGCGCCACCTATTGGCAACAGGAAGTGAAATATTTTACACTGCGACAAACTACTCCTAGAAATTTTATGACATCAATGTTATTTTTGTGGTCAGTCTAATCTTAAGACCTGTGTGATGTTTAGTTGTGAAGATCTTGAGTTTTCGTTAAAAGGCGTGTCCATGGCGCCGTGACGAAGTTCGATGTGTCGCCATGGGAATAAAAGATGTTATAACTCAGGCATAAAATGTCCGATCTTGCCCAAACTTCACATGTGTGATAAGGGTCCTGGCCTGAACAGATCTGAAGGCCAATATTCCATTGGGTGTGGCAAAATGGCTCGATAGCGCCACCTATACACTTTCAACTGAGTGCATATACACTTTCAACGGAGTGCGCCTCAAGCTACGAGTCACGTACATGTACGAAAATCGGTACACATATGAAAGACACCAATAGCTACGAAAAAGTCTCTTGGTACGAAATCCGAATCCCAACACGAAGTCGGTTATTTTGAATTTTCCCTGCAAAATTGGTGTTGTTTTTGCCATTTTCAGGGGTTGTACTTTAACGAACTCCTCCTACAGATTCATTTAGATCAACACCAAACTTTGTCAGTGTAATCTTAAGCCCTTTGCTATGTTAAATTGCGAAGATCTTGAGGTTTCGTTAAAGGGCGTGTCCATGGCGGCCTGACAAATTTCGATGTTTCGCCATTAAAAAGGAAGTTGCTGTAACTCAGACATACAATGTCCAATATGCCCCAAACTTCACATGTTAGATAAGACTTCTGCCCTTAACAGATCTACATGTCCATATTCAGTCATAGTCATAGCGCCACCTGCTGGCAACAGGAAGTGTCATGTTTTACACTGCAAAGAACTACTCCAAGAAATTTTATTACATCAACATTTTATTTTGGTCAGTCTAATCTAAAGGTCTTTACAATTTTAAATTGTGGAGATCTTTAGATTTTGTTAAAGGGCGTGTCCATGGCGCTGTGACAAAATTTGATGTCTCGCCATAGGAAGAGAAGTTTTTGTAACTCAGGCATAAAATGTTCGATATTCCCCAAACTTCACATGTTCGATAAGACTCCTGGCCTGAACACATCTGAAGGCCAATATTCCATTATAATGATAGCGCCACCTATTGGCAACAGCAAAATTGGTACATATAAATGACTTGGACATATTTCACTTTTTATTTACGATTTGAAATGCATATTTCTCACCGTTCACCTTTTTACTAAAGCCACACGATGGCGTTGAGCCCGGGTGCGAGGGCCCGTTCATCGCTGCTTGCAGCTTTAATTATTATTATTATTATTATTATTATTATTATTATTATTATTCTCCAGAATGAATCGCATTTTTGAGGGCCTAAACATACTCAAAAAGTCATGAAACTTTGCACACACCTCAGAACCGGCGAAAATGTACATCTGATATGGGTTTCAGAAGTGGGTGTGGCAAAATGGCTCGACAGCGCCACCTATACATGTTCAACGGTGTGCGCCTCGAGCTATGTTTCACGTACATGTATGAAAATCGGTACACACATGTAACTCTCCAATACCTACAAAAAAGTCTCTTAGAGCAAAATTCTAAACCCAACAGGAAGTCGGTTATTTTTAATATTGTGAGCAAATTTTGTGTCATTTTTGCCATTTCCATGCGTTGTATTTTAACGAACTCCTCCTAGAGATTAATTCAGATCAACACCAAAGTTGGTATGCCTAATCTAAAGGCCTTTGCGATGTTAAATTGCGAAGATTTTGAGTTTTCGTTAAAGGGCGTGTCCGTGGCGGCCTGGCAAATTTCGATGATTCGCCATGAAAAATGAAGTTGCTATAACTCAGACATACAATGTCCAATGTGCCCAAAACTTCACATGTTTAATAAGACTCCTGACCTGAACATATTTTCATGCCCATATTCAGTTATAGTCATAGCGCCACCTATAGGCAACAGGAAGTGACATATTTTACACTTCGACAGACTACTCCTAGAATTTTTTTGACATCAATGTCTTTTTTATGGTCAGTATAATCTAAAGGCCTGTGCAATGTTAAATTGTGAAGATCTTGAGTTTTCGTTAAGGGGCGTGTCCATGGCGCCGTGACAAAATTCAAAGTCTCGCCATGGGAATAAAAGATGTTATAACTCAGGCATAAAATGTCCGATCTTCCCCAAACTTCACACGTGTGATAAAAGTCCTGGCCTGAACAGATCTGAAGGCCAATATTCCATGGGGTGTGGCAAAATGGCTCGATAGCGCCACCTATACACTTTCAACGGAGTGCACCTCGAGCTATGTTTCACGTACATGTACAAAAATTGGTACACACATGTAACACACCAATACCTACAAAAAAGTATCTTCGTACGAAATCCTAATCGCAACAGGAAGTCGATTATTTTGAATTTTCCCTGCAAAATTGGTGTTGTTTTTGTCATTTTCAGGGGTTGTACTTTAACGAACTCCTCCTAGAGATTTATTCAGATGAACACCAAACTTGGTCAGTGTAATCCAAAGCCCTTTGCAATGTTAAATTGCGAAGGACTTGAGGTTTCGTTAAAGGGCGTGTCCATGGCGGCCTGACAAATTTCGATGTTTCGCCGTGAAAAAGGAAGTTGCTATAACTCAGACATACAATGTCCAATCTGCCCAAAACTTCACATGTTTAATACGACTCCTGACCTGAACATATTTACATGCCCATATTCAGTTATAGTCATAGCGACACCTATTGGCAACAGGACGTGAAATATTTTACACTGCAACAAACTACTCCTAGAAATTTTATGACATCAATGTTATTTTTGTGGTCAGTCTAATCTAAAGACCTTTGTGATGTTTAGTTGTGAAGATCTTGAGTTTTCGTTAAAAGGCGTGTCCATGGCGCCGTGACGAAGTTCGATGTGTCGCCATGGGAATTAAAGATGTTATAACTCAGGCATAAAATGTCCGATCTTGCCCAAACTTCACATGTGTGATAAGAGTCCTGGCCTGAACAGATCTGAAGGCCAAAATTCCGTTGGGTGTGGCAAAATGGCTCGATAGCGTCACCTATACACTTTCAACTAAGTGCATATACACTTTCAACGGAGTGCGCCTCAAGCTATGTTTCACGTACATGTACAAAAATCGGTACACACATGTAACACACCAATATCTACGAAAAAGTCTCTTGGTACGAAATCCGAATCCAAACAGGAAGTCAGTTATTTAGAATGTTCTCTGCAAAATTGGTGTTGTTTTTGGCATTTTCAGGGGTTGTACTTTAACGAACTCCTCCTAGAGATTTATTCAAATCAACACCAAACTTGGTCAGTTAAATCTAAAGGCCTTTGCGAAGTTAAATTGGGAAGATCTTGAGATTTCGTTAAAGGGAGTGTCCATGGCGGCCTGACAAATTTCGATGTTTCGCCATGAAAAAGGAAGTTGCTGTAACTCAGACATACAATGTCCAATCTGCCCCAAACTTTGCATGTTAGATAAGACTTCTGCCCTTAACAGATCTACATGCCCATATTCAATTATAGTCATAGCGCCACCTGCTGGCAACAGGAAGTGACATATTTTACGCTGAGACAAACTACTCCTAGAGATTTTTTGACAATGTATTTTTGTGGTCAGTCTAATCTATAGGCCTGTGTAATTTTAAATTGTGGCAATCTTGAGTTTTTGTTAAAGAGCGTGTCCATGGCACAAATGACAAAATTTGATGTCTCGCCACAGCAAGAGAAGTTGTTGTAACTCAGGCATATAATGTTTGATCTTCCCCAAACTTCACATGGTCGATAAGAGTGCAGCCCTGAACACATCTGAAGGCCAATATTCCATTATAATGATAGTGCCACCTGCTGGCAACAGGAAGATTGGAACATATATGGAATAAACATTGATATATTCTACTTAAATTTATGAGTTTAAATGCATATTTCTCACCGTTCACCTATTTACTAGAGCCACTCGCTGCCGGTGAGCCCGGGTGCGAGGGCCCGTTCATCGCTGCTTGCAGCTTTAATTATTATTATTATTATTATTATTATTATTATTATTATTATTATTATTATTATTATTATTATTATTATTCTCCAGGATGAATCGCATTTTTGAGGGCCTAAACATACTCAAAAAGTCATGAAACTTTGCACACACCTCAGAACCGGCGAAAATGTACATCTGATATGGGTTTCAGAAGTGGGTGTGGCAAAATGGCTCGACAGCGCCACCTATACATGTTCAACGGTGTGCGCCTCGAGCTATGTTTCACGTACATGTATGAAAATCGGTACACACATGTAACTCTCCAATACCTACAAAAAAGTCTCTTAGAGCAAAATTCTAAACCCAACAGGAAGTCAGTTATTTTTAATATTATGAGCAAATTTTGTGTCATTTTTGCCATTTCCATGAGTTGTATTTTAACGATCTCCTCCTAGAAACTTATTCAGATCAACACCAAATTTGGTATGCCTAATCTAAAGGCCTTTGCGATTTTAAATTGCGAAGATTTAGAGTTTTCGTTAAAGGGCGTGTCCGTGGCGGCCTGGCGAATTTCGATGATTCGCCATGAAAAATGAAGTTGCTATAACTCAGACATACAATGTCCAATCTGCCCCAAACTTCACATGTTTGATGAGACTCCAAACCTGAACAGATTGACATGCCCATATTCAGTTATAGTCATAGCGCCACCTATTGGCAACAGGAAGTGACATGTTTTACACTGCGACTAACTACTCCTAGAAATTTTATGACATCAATGTCTTTTTTGTGGTCAGTCTAATCTAAAGGCCTGTGCTATGTTAAGTTGTGAAGATCTTGAGTTTTCGTTAAGGGGTGTGTCCATGGCACCGTGACGAAGTTCGATGTCTCGCCATGGGAATAAAAGATGTTATAACTCAGGCATAAAATGTCCGATCTTCCCCAAACTTCACATGTGTGATAAGAGTCTTGGCCTGAACACATCTGTAGGCCAATATTCCATCGGATGTGTCAAAATGGCTCGATAGCGCCACCTATACACTTTCAACATAGCGCGCCTCGAGCTCCGTTTCCCGTACATGTACAAAAATGGGAACACACATGTAACACACCAATACCTACAAAAAAGTCTCTTGGTACGAAATCCGAAACCCAACAGGAAGTCGGTTATTTTTAATTATATGAGCAAATTTTGTGTCATTTTTGTCATTTCCATGCGTTGTATTTTAACGAACTCCTCCTAGAGATTCATTCAGATCAACACCAAAGTTGGTATGCCTAATCTAACGGCCTTTGTCATGTTAAATTGCGAAGGACTTGAGGTTTCGTTAAAGGGCGTGTCCATGGCGGCCAGACAAATTTCGATGTTTCGCCGTGAAAAAGGAAGTTGCTATAACTCAGACATACAATGTCCAATGTGCCCAAAACTTCACATGTTTAATACGACTCCTAACCTGAACATATTTACATGCCCATATTCAGTTATAGTCATAGCGCCACCTATTGGCAAAAGGAAGTGAAATATTTTACACTGCGACAAACTACTCCTAGAAATTTTATGACATCAATGTTATTTTTGTGGTCAGTCTAATCTAAAGACCTGTGTGATGTTTAGTTGTGAAGATCTTGAGTTTTCGTTAAAAGAAGTGTCCATGGGGCCGTGACGAAGTTCGATGTGTCGCCATGGGAATAAAAGATGTTATAACTCAGTCATAAAATGTCTGATCTTGCCCAAACTTCACATGTGTGATAAGAGTCCTGGCCTGAACAGATCTGAAGGCCAAAATTCCATTGGGTGTGGCAAAATGGCTCGATAGCGCCACCTATACACTTTCAACTGAGTGCATATACACTTTCAACGGAGTGCGCCTCAAGCTATGTTTCACGTACATGTACAAAAATCGGTACACACATGTAACACACCAATATCTACGAAAAAGTCTCTTGGTACGAAATCCGAATCCAAACAGGAAGTCAGTTATTTAGAATTTTCTCTGCAAAATTGGTGTTGTTTTTGGCATTTTCAGAGGTTGTACTTTAATGAACTCCTCCTAGAGATTTATTCAAATCAACACCAAACTTGGTCAGTTAAATCTAAAGGCCTTTGCGAAGTTAAATTGGGAAGATCTTGAGATTTCGTTAAATGGAGTGTCCATGGCGGCCTGACAAATTTCGATGTTTCGCCATGAAAAAGGAAGTTGCTGTAACTCAGACATACAATGTCCAATCTGCCCCAAACTTCACATGTTAGATGAAGACTTCTGCCCTTAACAGATCTACATGCCCATATTCAATTATAGTCATAGCGCCACCTGCTGGCAACAGGAAGTGACATATTTTACGCTGAGACAAACTACTCCTAGAGATTTTTTGACATTAATGTATTTTTGTGGTCAGTCTAATCTAAAGGCCTGTGTAATGTTAAATTGCGGCAATCTTGAGTTTTTGTTAAAGAGCGTGTCCATGGCAAAAATGACAAAATTTGATGTCTCGCCACAGCAAGAGAAGTTGTTGTAACTCAGGCATACAATGTTTGATCTTCCCCAAACTTCACATGTTCGATAAAAGTGCAGCCCTGAACACATCTGAAGGCCAATATTCCATTATAATGATAGCGCCACCTGCTGGCAACAGGAAGATTGGCACATATATGGAATAAACATTGAGATATTCTACTTATATTTATGAGTTTAAACGCATATTTCTCACCGTTCACCTATTTACTAAAGCCACTCGCTGCCGGTGAGCCCGGGTGCGAGGGCCCGTTCATCGCTGCTTGCAGCTTTAATTATTATTATTATTCTTCTCCAGGATGAATCGCATTTTTGAGGGCCTAAACATACTCAAAAAGTCATGAAACTTTGCACACACCTCAGAACCGGCGAAAATGTACATCTGATATGGGTTTCAGAAGTGGGTGTGGCAAAATGGCTCGACAGCGCCACCTATACATGTTCAACGGTGTGCGCCTCGAGCTATGCTTCACGTACATGTATGAAAATCGGTACACACATGTAACTCTCCAATACCTACAAAAAAGTCTCTTAGAGCAAAATTCTAAACCCAACAGGAAGTCAGTTATTTTTAATATTATGAGCAAATTTTGTGTCATTTTTGCCATTTCCATGAGTTGTATTTTAACGAACTCCTCCTAGAAACTTATTCAGATCAACACCAAATTTGGTATGCCTAATCTAAAGGCCTTTTCGATGTTAAATTACGAAGATTTTGAGTTTTCGTTAAAGGGTGTGTCCGTGGCGGCCTGGCGAATTTCGATGATTCGCCATGAAAAATGAAGTTGCTATAACTCAGACATACAATGTCCAATGTGCCCAAAACTTCACATGTTTAATAAGACTCCTGACCTGAACATATTTACATGCCCATATTCAGTTATAGTCATAGCGCCACCTATAGGCAACAGGAAGTGACATATTTTACACTTCGACTACTCCTAGAAATTTTTTGACATCAATGTCTTTTTTATGGTCAGTAAAATCTAAAGGCCTGTGCAATGTTAAATTGTGAAGATCTTGAGTTTTCGTTAAGGCGCGTGTCCATGGCGCCGTGACAAAATTCAAAGTCTCGCCATGGGAATAAAAGATGTTATAACTCAGGCATAAAATGTCCGATCTTCCCCAAACTACACATGTGTGATAAAAGTCCTGGCCTGAACAGATCTGAAGGCCAATATTCCACCGGGTGTGGCAAAATGGCTCGATAGCGCCACCTATACACTTTCAACGGAGTGCACCTCGAGCTATGTTTCACGTACATGTGCAAAAATTGGTACACACATGTAACACACCAATACCTACAAAAAAGTCTCTTGGTACGAAATCCTAATCCCAACAGGAAGTCGGTTATTTAGAATGTTCTCTGCAAAATTGGTGTTGTTTTTGCCATTTTCAGGGGTTGTACTTTAACGAACTCCTCCTAGAGATTTATTCAGATGAACACCAAACTTGGTCAGTGTAATCTAAAGCCATTTGCGATGTTAAATTGCGAAGGACTTGAGGTTTCGTTAAAGGGCGTGTCCATGGTGGCCTGACAAATTTCGATGTTTCGCCATGAAAAAGGAAGTTGCTATAACTCAGACATACAATGTCCAATCTGCCCAAAACTTCACATGTTTAATACGACTCCTGACCTGAACATATTTACATGCCCATATTCAGTTATAGTCATAGCGCCACCTATTGGCAAAAGGAAGTGAAATATTTTACACTGCGACAAACTACTCCTAGAAATTTTATGACATCAATGTTATTTTTGTGGTCAGTCTAATCTAAAGACCTGTGTGATGTTTAGTTGTGAAGATCTTGAGTTTTCGTTAAAAGGCGTGTCCATGGCGCCGTGACGAAGTTCGATGTGTCGCCATGGGAATAAAAGATGTTATAACTCAGGCATAAAATGTCCGATCTTGCCCAAACTTCACATGTGTGATAAGAGTCCTGGCCTGAACAGATCTGAAGGCCAAAATTCCATTGGGTGTGGCAAAATGGCTCGATAGCGCCACCTATACACTTTCAACTGAGTGCATATACACTTTCAACGGAGTGCGCCTCAAGCTATGTTTCACGTACATGTACAAAAATCGGTACACACATGTAACACACCAATATCTACGAAAAAGTCTCTTGGTACGAAATCCGAATCCAAACAGGAAGTCAGTTATTTAGAATTTTCTCTACAAAATTGGTGTTGTTTTTGGCATTTTCAGGGGTTGTACTTTAACGAACTCCTCATAGAGATTTATTCAGATCAACATCAAACTTGGTCAGTTAAATCTAAAGGCCTTTGCGAAGTTAAATTGGGAAGATCTTGAGGTTTCGTTAAAGGGAGTGCCCATGGCGGCCTGACAAATTTCGATGTTTCGCCATGAAAAAGGAAGTTGCTGTAACTCAGACATACAATGTCCAATCTGCCCCAAACTTTGAATGTTAGATAAGACTTCTGCCCTTAACAGATCTACATGCCCATATTCAATTATAGTCATAGCGCCACCTGCTGGCAACAGGAAGTGACATATTTTACGCTGAGACAAACTACTCCTAGAGATTTTTTGATATTAATGTATTTTTGTGGTCAGACTAATCTAAAGGCCTGTGTACTGTTAAATTGTGGCGGCCTGGCGAATTTCGATGATTCGCCATGAAAAATGAAGTTGCTATAACTCAGACATACAATGTCCAATGTGCCCAAAACTTCACATGTTTAATAAGACTCCTGACCTGAACATATTTACATGCCCATATTCAGTTATAGTCATAGCGCCACCTATAGGCAACAGGAAGTGACATATTTTACACTTCGACTACTCCTAGAAATTTTTTGACATCAATGTCTTTTTTATGGTCAGTAAAATCTAAAGGCCTGTGCAATGTTAAATTGTGAAGATCTTGAGTTTTCGTTAAGGCGCGTGTCCATGGCGCCGTGACAAAATTCAAAGTCTCGCCATGGGAATAAAAGATGTTATAACTCAGGCATAAAATGTCCGATCTTCCCCAAACTTCACATGTTTGATAAAAGTCCTGGCCTGAACAGATCTGAAGGCCAATATTCCACCGGGTGTGGCAAAATGGCTCGATAGCGCCACCTATACACTTTCAAAGGAGTGCGCCTCGATCTATGTTTCACGTACATGTACAAAAATTGGTACACACATGTAACACACCAATACCTACAAAAAAGTCTCTTGGTACGAAATCCTAATCCCAACAGGAAGTCGATTATTTAGAATGTTCTCTGCAAAATTGGTGTTGTTTTTGCCATTTTCAGGGGTTGTACTTTAACGAACTCCTCCTAGAGATTTATTCAGATGAACACCAAACTTGGTCAGTGTAATCTAAAGCCCTTTGCGATGTTAAATTGCGAAGGACTTGAGGTTTCGTTAAAGGGCGTGTCCATGGTGGCCTGACAAATTTCGATGTTTCGCCATGAAAAAGGAAGTTGCTATAACTCAGACATACAATGTCCAATCTGCCCAAAACTTCACATGTTTAATACGACTCCTGACCTGAACATATTTACATGCCCATATTCAGTTATAGTCATAGCGCCACCTATTGGCAACAGGAAGTGAAATATTTTACACTGCGACAAACTACTCCTAGAAATTTTATGACATCAATGTTATTTTTGTGGTCAGTCTAATCTAAAGACCTGTGTGATGTTTAGTTGTGAAGATCTTGAGTTTTCGTTAAAAGGCGTGTCCATGGCACCGTGACGAAGTTCGATGTGTCGCCATGGGAATAAAAGATGTTATAACTCAGGCATAAAATGTCCGATCTTGCCCAAACTTCACATGTGTGATAAGGGTCCTGGCCTGAACAGATCTGAAGGCCAATATTCCATTGGGTGTGGCAAAATGGCTCGATAGCGCCACCTATACACTTTCAACTGAGTGCATATACACTTTCAATGGAGTGCGCCTCAAGCTATGTTTTACGTACATGTACAAAAATCGGTACACACATGTAACACACCAATATCTACGTAAAAAGTCTCTTGGTACGAAATCCGAATCCAAACAGGAAGTCAGTTATTTAGAATGTTCTCTGCAAAATTGGTGTTGTTTTTGGCATTTTCAGGGGTTGTACTTTAACAAACTCCTCCTAGAGATTTATTCAGATCAGCATCAAACTTGGTCAGTTAAATCTAAAGGCCTTTGCGATGTTAAATTGGGAAGATCTTGAGATTTCGTTAAAGGGAGTGTCCATGGCGGCTTGACAAATTTCGATGTTTCGCCATGAAAAAGGAAGTTGCTGTAACTCAGACATACAATGTCCAATCTGCCCCAAACTTCGCATGTTAGATAAGACTTCTGCCCTTAACAGATCTACATGCCCATATTCAATTATAGTCATAGCGCCACCTGCTGGCAACAGGAAGTGACATATTTTACACTGAGACAAACTGCTCCTAGAGATTTTTTGATATTAATGTATTTTTGTGGTCAGACTAATCTAAAGGCCTGTGTAATGTTAAATTGTGGCAATCTTGAGTTTTTGTTAAAGAGCGTGTCCATGGCAAAAATGACAAAATTTGATGTCTCGCCACAGCAAGAGAAGTTGTTGTAACTCAGGCATAAAATGTTTGATCATCCCCAATCTTCACATGTTCGATAAGAGTGCAGCCCTGAACACATCTGAAGGCCAATATTCCATTATAATGATAGCGCCACCTGCTGGCAACAGGAAGATTGGAACATATATGGAATAAACATTGATATATTCTACTTATATTTATGAGTTTAAATGCATATTTATCACTGTTCACCTATTTACTAAAGCCACTCGCTGCCGGTGAGCCCGGGTGCGAGGGCCCGTTCATCGCTGCTTGCAGCTTTAATTATTATTATTATTATTATTATTATTATTATTATTCTCTAAGATGAATCGCATTTTTGAGAGCCTAAACATGCTCGAAAAGTCATGAAACTTTGCACACACCTCAGAACTGGCAAAAATTTACGTCTGATATGGGTTTCAGAAGTGGGTGTGGCAAAATGGCTCGACAGCGCCACCTATACACGTTCAACGGTGTGCGCCTCGAGCTACGTTTCACGTACATGTATGAAAATTGGTATACACATGTACCTGTCCAATACCTACAAAAAAGTCTCTTGGAGCAAAATCCGAAACCCAACAGGAAGTCGGTTATTTTTAATTTTATGCGCAAATTTTGTGTCATTTTTGTCATTTCCATGCGTTGTATTTTAACGAACTCCTCATAGAGATTAATTCAGATCAACACCAAAGTTGGTATGCCTAATCTAAAGGCCTTTGCGATGTTAAATTGCGAAGATTTTGAGTTTTCGTTAAAGGGCGCGTCCGTGGGGGCCTGGCGAATTTCGATGATTCGCCATGAAAAATGAAGTTGCTATAACTCAGACATACAATGTCCAATCTGCCCCAAACTTCACATGTTTGATGAGACTCCGAACCTGAACAGATTGACATGCCCATATTCAGTTATAGTCATAGCGTCACCTATTGGCAACAGGAAGTGACATATTTTACACTGCGACTAACTACTCCTAGAAATTTTATGACATCAATGTCTTTTTTGTGGTCAGTCTAATCTAAAGGCCTGTGCGATGTTAAGTTGTGAAGATCTTGACTTTTCGTTAAGGGGCGTGTCCATGGCGCTGTGACAAAATTCAAAGTCTCGCCATGGGAATAAAAGATGTTATAACTCAGGCATAAAATGTCCGATCTTCCCCAAACTTCACATGTTTGATAAAAGTCCTGGCCTGAACAGATCTGAAGGCCAATATTCCACCGGGTGTGGCAAAATGGCTCGATAGCGCCACCTATACACTTTCAAAGGAGTGCGCCTCGATCTGTTTCACGTACATGTACAAAAATTGGTACACACATGTAACACACCAATACCTACAAAAAAGTCTCTTGGTACGAAATCCTAATCCCAACACGAAGTCGATTATTTTGAATTTTCCCTGCAGAATTGGTGTTGTTTTTGCCATTTTCAGGGGTTGTACTTTAACGAACTCCTCCTAGAGATTTATTCAGATGAACACCAAACTTGGTCAGTGTAATCTAAAGCCCTTTGCGATGTTAAATTGCGAAGGACTTGAGGTTTCGTTAAAGGGCGTGTCCATGGCGGCCTGACAAATTTCGATGTTTCGCCATGAAAAAGGAAGTTGCTGTAACTCAGACATACAATGTCCAATCTGCCCCAAACTTCACATGTTGGATAAGACTCTTGACCTGAACAGATCTACATGCCAATATTCAGTTATAGTCATAGCGCCACCTATTGGCAACAGAAAGTGAAATATTTTACACTGCGACAAACTACTCCTAGAAATTTTATGACATCAATGTTATTTTTGTGGTCATTCTAATCTAAAGACCTGTGTGATGTTTAGTTGTGAAGATCTTGAGTTTTCGTTAAAAGGCGTGTCCATGGCACCGTGACGAAGTTCGATGTGTCGCCATGGGAATAAAAGATGTTATAACTCAGGCATAAAATGTCCGATCTTGCCCAAACTTCACATGTGTGATAAGGGTCCTGGCCTGAACAGATCTGAAGGCCAATATTCCATTGGGTGTGGCAAAATGGCTCGATAGCGCCACCTATACACTTTCAACTGAGTGCATATACACTTTCAATGGAGTGCGCCTCAAGCTATGTTTCACGTACATGTACAAAAATCGGTACACACATGTAACACACCAATATCTACGTAAAAAGTCTCTTGGTACGAAATCCGAATCCAAACAGGAAGTCAGTTATTTAGAATGTTCTCTGCAAAATTGGTGTTGTTTTTGGCATTTTCAGGGGTTGTACTTTAACAAACTCCTCCTAGAGATTTATTCAGATCAGCATCAAACTTGGTCAGTTAAATCTAAAGGCCTTTGCGATGTTAAATTGGGAAGATCTTGAGATTTCGTTAAAGGGAGTGTCCATGGCGGCCTGACAAATTTCGATGTTTCGCCATGAAAAAGGAAGTTGCTGTAACTCAGACATACAATGTCCAATCTGCCCCAAACTTCGCATGTTAGATAAGACTTCTGCCCTTAACAGATCTACATGCCCATATTCAATTATAGTCATAGCGCCACCTGCTGGCAACAGGAAGTGACATATTTTACACTGAGACAAACTACTCCTAGAGATTTTTTGACATTAATGTATTTTTTTTGGTCAGTCTAATCTAAAGGCCTGTGTAATGTTAAATTGTGGCAATCTTGAGTTTTTGTTAAAGAGCGTGTCCATGGCAAAAATGACAAAATTTGATGTCTCGCCACAGCAAGAGAAGTTGTTGTAACTCAGGCATAAAATGTTTGATCATCCCCAAACTTCACATGTTCGATAAGAGTGCAGCCCCGAACACATCTGAAGGCCAATATTCCATTATAATGATAGCGCCACCTGCTGGCAACAGGAAGATTGGAACATATATGGAATAAACATTGATATATTCTACTTATATTTATGAGTTTAAATGCATATTTATCACTGTTCACCTATTTACTAAAGCCACTCGCTGCCGGTGAGCCCGGGTGCGAGGGCCCGTTCATCGCTGCTTGCAGCTTTAATTATTATTATTATTATTATTATTATTATTATTATTATTCTCTAAGATGAATCGCATTTTTGAGAGCCTAAACATGCTCGAAAAGTCATGAAACTTTGCACACACCTCAGAACTGGCAAAAATTTACGTCTGATATGGGTTTCAGAAGTGGGTGTGGCAAAATGGCTCGACAGCGCCACCTATACACGTTCAACGGTGTGCGCCTCGAGCTACGTTTCACGTACATGTATGAAAATTGGTATACACATGTACCTGTCCAATACCTACAAAAAAGTCTCTTGGAGCAAAATCCGAAACCCAACAGGAAGTCGGTTATTTTTAATTTTATGCGCAAATTTTGTGTCATTTTTGTCATTTCCATGCGTTGTATTTTAACGAACTCCTCATAGAGATTAATTCAGATCAACACCAAAGTTGGTATGCCTAATCTAAAGGCCTTTGCGATGTTAAATTGCGAAGATTTTGAGTTTTCGTTAAAGGGCGCGTCCGTGGGGGCCTGGCGAATTTCGATGATTCGCCATGAAAAATGAAGTTGCTATAACTCAGACATACAATGTCCAATCTGCCCCAAACTTCACATGTTTGATGAGACTCCGAACCTGAACAGATTGACATGCCCATATTCAGTTATAGTCATAGCGTCACCTATTGGCAACAGGAAGTGACATATTTTACACTGCGACTAACTACTCCTAGAAATTTTATGACATCAATGTCTTTTTTGTGGTCAGTCTAATCTAAAGGCCTGTGCGATGTTAAGTTGTGAAGATCTTGACTTTTCGTTAAGGGGCGTGTCCATGGCGCTGTGACAAAATTCAAAGTCTCGCCATGGGAATAAAAGATGTTATAACTCAGGCATAAAATGTCCGATCTTCCCCAAACTTCACATGTTTGATAAAAGTCCTGGCCTGAACAGATCTGAAGGCCAATATTCCACCGGGTGTGGCAAAATGGCTCGATAGCGCCACCTATACACTTTCAAAGGAGTGCGCCTCGATCTATGTTTCACGTACATGTACAAAAATTGGTACACACATGTAACACACCAATACCTACAAAAAAGTCTCTTGGTACGAAATCCTAATCCCAACACGAAGTCGATTATTTTGAATTTTCCCTGCAGAATTGGTGTTGTTTTTGCCATTTTCAGGGGTTGTACTTTAACGAACTCCTCCTAGAGATTTATTCAGATGAACACCAAACTTGGTCAGTGTAATCTAAAGCCCTTTGCGATGTTAAATTGCGAAGGACTTGAGGTTTCGTTAAAGGGCGTGTCCATGGCGGCCTGACAAATTTCGATGTTTCGCCATGAAAAAGGAAGTTGCTGTAACTCAGACATACAATGTCCAATCTGCCCCAAACTTCACATGTTGGATAAGACTCTTGACCTGAACAGATCTACATGCCAATATTCAGTTATAGTCATAGCGCCACCTATTGGCAACAGAAAGTGAAATATTTTACACTGCGACAAACTACTCCTAGAAATTTTATGACATCAATGTTATTTTTGTGGTCATTCTAATCTAAAGACCTGTGTGATGTTTAGTTGTGAAGATCTTGAGTTTTCGTTAAAAGGCGTGTCCATGGCACCGTGACGAAGTTCGATGTGTCGCCATGGGAATAAAAGATGTTATAACTCAGGCATAAAATGTCCGATCTTGCCCAAACTTCACATGTGTGATAAGGGTCCTGGCCTGAACAGATCTGAAGGCCAATATTCCATTGGGTGTGGCAAAATGGCTCGATAGCGCCACCTATACACTTTCAACTGAGTGCATATACACTTTCAATGGAGTGCGCCTCAAGCTATGTTTCACGTACATGTACAAAAATCGGTACACACATGTAACACACCAATATCTACGTAAAAAGTCTCTTGGTACGAAATCCGAATCCAAACAGGAAGTCAGTTATTTAGAATGTTCTCTGCAAAATTGGTGTTGTTTTTGGCATTTTCAGGGGTTGTACTTTAACAAACTCCTCCTAGAGATTTATTCAGATCAGCATCAAACTTGGTCAGTTAAATCTAAAGGCCTTTGCGATGTTAAATTGGGAAGATCTTGAGATTTCGTTAAAGGGAGTGTCCATGGCGGCCTGACAAATTTCGATGTTTCGCCATGAAAAAGGAAGTTGCTGTAACTCAGACATACAATGTCCAATCTGCCCCAAACTTCGCATGTTAGATAAGACTTCTGCCCTTAACAGATCTACATGCCCATATTCAATTATAGTCATAGCGCCACCTGCTGGCAACAGGAAGTGACATATTTTACACTGAGACAAACTACTCCTAGAGATTTTTTGACATTAATGTATTTTTTTTGGTCAGTCTAATCTAAAGGCCTGTGTAATGTTAAATTGTGGCAATCTTGAGTTTTTGTTAAAGAGCGTGTCCATGGCAAAAATGACAAAATTTGATGTCTCGCCACAGCAAGAGAAGTTGTTGTAACTCAGGCATAAAATGTTTGATCATCCCCAAACTTCACATGTTCGATAAGAGTGCAGCCCCGAACACATCTGAAGGCCAATATTCCATTATAATGATAGCGCCACCTGCTGGCAACAGGAAGATTGGAACATATATGGAATAAACATTGATATATTCTACTTATATTTATGAGTTTAAATGCATATTTATCACTGTTCACCTATTTACTAAAGCCACTCGCTGCCGGTGAGCCCGGGTGCGAGGGCCCGTTCATCGCTGCTTGCAGCTTTAATTATTATTATTATTCTTCTTCTCTAAGATGAATCGCATTTTTGAGAGCCTAAACATGCTCGAAAAGTCATGAAACTTTGCACACACCTCAGAACTGGCGAAAATTTACGTCTGATATGGGTTTCAGAAGTGGGTGTGGCAAAATGGCTCGACAGCGCCACCTATACACGTTCAACGGTGTGCGCCTCGAGCTACGTTTCACGTACATGTATGAAAATTGGTATACACATGTATCTCTCCAATACCTACAAAAAAGTCTCTTGGAGCAAAATCCGAAACCCAACAGGAAGTCGGTTATTTTTAATTTTATGAGTAAATTTTGTGTCATTTTTGTCATTTCCATGCGTTGTATTTTAACGAACTCCTCCTAGAGATTAATTCAGATCAACACCAAAGTTGGTATGCCTAATCTAAAGGCCTTTGCGATGTTAAATTGCGAAGATTTTGAGTTTTCGTTAAAGGGCGTGTCCATGGCGGCCTGGCGAATTTCGATGATTCGCCATGAAAAATGAAGTTGCTATAACTCAGACATACAATGTCCAATGTGCCCAAAACTTCACGTTTAATAAGACTCCTGACCTGAACATATTTACATGCCCATATTCAGTTATAGTCATAGTGCCACCTATAGGCAACAGGAAGTGACATATTTTACACTTCGACAGACTACTCCTAGAAATTTTTTGACATCAATGTCTTTTTTATGGTCAGTATAATCTAAAGGCCTGTGCAATGTTAAATTGTGAAGATCTTGAGTTTTCGTTAAGGGGCGTGTCCATGGCGCCGTGACAAAATTCAAAGTCTCGCCATGGGAATAAAAGATGTTATAACTCAGGCATAAAATGTCCGATCTTCCCCAAACTTCACATGTGTGATAAAAGTCCTGGCCTGAATAGATCTGAAGGCCAATATTCCATCGGGTGTGGCAAAATTGCTCGATAGCGCCACCTATACACTTTCAACGGAGTGCGCCTCGAGCTATGTTTCATGTACATGTACAAAAATTGGTACACACATGTAACACACCAATACCTACAAAAAAGTCTCTTGGTACGAAATCCTTATCCCAACAGGAAGTCGGTTATTTTGAATTTTCCCTGCAAAATTGGTGTTGTTTTTGCCATTTTCATGGGTTGTACTTTAACAAACTCCTCCTAGAGATTTATTCAGATGAACACCAAACTTGGTCAGTGTAATCTAAAGCCATTTGTGATGTTAAATTGCGAAGGACTTGAGGTTTCGTTAAAGGGCGTGTCCATGGCGGCCTGACAAATTTCGATGTTTCGCCATGAAAAAGGAAGTTGCTGTAACTCAGACATACAATGTCCAGTCTGCCCCAAACTTCACATGTTGGATAAGACTCTTGACCTGAACAGATCAACATGCCAATATTCAGTTATAGTCATAGCGCCACCTATTGGTAACAGGAAGTGAAATATTTTACACTGCGACAAACTACTCCTAGACATTTTATGACATCGATGTTATTTTTGTGGTCAGTCAAATCTAAAGACCTGTGTGATGTTTAGTTGTGAAGATCTTGAGTTTTCGTTACAAGGCGTGTCCATGGCGCCGTGACGAAGTTTGATGTGTCGCCATGGGAATAAAAGATGTTATAACTCAGGCATAAAATGTCCGATCTTGCCCAAACTTCACATGTGTGATAAGGGTCCTGGCCTGAACAGATCTGAAGGCCAATATTCCATTGGGTGTGGCAAAATGGCTCGATAGCGCCACCTATACACTTTGAACTGACTGCATATACACTTTCAACGGAGTGTGCCTCAAGCTATGTTTCACGTACATGTACAAAAATCGGTACACACATGTAACACACCAATATCTATGAAAAAGTCTCTTGGTACGAAATCCGAATCCAAACAGGAAGTCAGTTATTTAGAATGTTCTCTGCAAAATTGGTGTTGTTTTTGGCATTTTCAGGGGTTGTACTTTAACGAACTCCTCCTAGAGATTTATTCAGATCAGCATCAAACTTGGTCAGTTAAATCTAAAGGCCTTTGCGAAGTTAAATTGGGAAGATCTTGAGATTTCGTTAAAGGGAGTGTCCATGGCGGCCTGACAAATTTCGATGTTTCGCCATGAAAAAGGAAGTTGCTGTAACTCAGACATACAATGTCCAATCTGCCCCAAACTTCACACGTTAGATAAGACTTCTGCCCTTAACAGATCTACATGCCCATATTCAATTATAGTCATAGCGCCACCTGCTGGAAACAGGAAGTGACATATTTTACGCTGAGACAAACTACTCCTAGAGATTTTTTGACATTAATGTATTTTTGTGGTCAGTCTAATCTAAAGGCCTGTGTAATGTTAAATTGTGGCAATCTTGAGTTTTTGTTAAAGAGCCTGTCCATGGCAAAAATGACAAAATTTGATGTCTCGCCACAGCAAGAGAAGTTGTTGTAACTCAGGCATAAAATGTTTGATCTTCCCCAAACTTCACATGTTCGACAAGAGTGCAGCCCTGAACACATCTTAAGGCCAATATTCCATTGTAATGATAGTGCCACCTGCTGGCAACAGTAAGATTGGCACATATATGGAATAAACGTTGATATATTCTACTTATATTTATGAGTTTAAACGCATATTTCTCACCGTTCACCTCTTTACTAAAGCCACTCGCTGGCGGTGAGCCCGGGTGCGAGGGCCCGTTCATCGCTGCTTGCAGCTTTAATTAGGGCCCGAGCACCGATGGTGTGAGGACCCTCTTGGAATTGCTCCGTTTATTATTATTATTATTATTATTATTATTCTTCTCTAAGATGAATCGCATTTTTGAGAGCCTAAACATGCTCGAAAAGTCATGAAACTTTGCACACACCTCAGAACTGGCGAAAATTTACGTCTGATATGGGTTTCAGAAGTGGGTGTGGCAAAATGGCTCGACAGCGCCACCTATACACGTTCAACGGTGTGCGCCTCGAGCTACGTTTCACGTACATGTATGAAAATTGGTATACACATGTATCTCTCCAAAACCTACAAAAAAGTCTCTTGGAGCAAAATCCGAAACCCAACAGGAAGTCGGTTATTTTTAATTTTATAAGCAAATTTTGTGTCATTTTTTTCATTTCCATGCGTTGTATTTTAACGAACTCCTCCTAGAGATTCATTCAGATCAACACCAAAGTTGGTATGCCTAATCTAAAGGCCTTTGCGATGTTAAATTGCGAAGATTTTGAGTTTTCGTTTAAGGGCGTGTCCGTGGCGGCCTGGCGAATTTTGATGATTCGCCATGAAAAATGAAGTTGCTATAACTCAGACATACAATGTCCAATGTGCCCCAAACTTCACACGTTTAATAAGACTCCTGACCTGAACATATTTACATGCCTATATTCAGTTATAGTCATAGCGCCATCTATAGGCAACAGGAAGTGACATATTTTTCACTTCGACACACTACTCCTATAAAATTTTTTGACATCAATGTATTTTTTATGGTCAGTCTAATCTAAAGGCCTGTGCAATGTTAAATTGTGAAGATCTTGAGTTTTCGTTAAGGGGCGTGTCCATGGCGCCGTGACAAAATTCAAAGTCTCGCCATGGGAATAAAAGATGTTATAACTCAGGCATGAAATGTCCGATCTTCCCCAAACTTCACATGTGTGATAAGAGTCCTGGCCTGAACACATCTGTAGGCCAATATTCCATCGGGTGAGGCAAAATGGCTCGATAGCGCCACCTATACACTTTCAACGGTGTGCACCTCGAGCTACGTTTCATGTACATGTATGAAAATCAGTATACACATGTATCTCTCCAATACCTACAAAAAAGTATCTTGGAGCAAAATCCGAAACCCAACAGGAAGTCGGTTATTTTTAATTTTATGAGCAAATTTTGTGTCATTTTTGTCATTTCCATGCGTTGTATTTTAACGAACTCCTCCTAGAGATTTATTCAGATCAACACCAAAGTTGGTATGCCTAATCTTAAGGCCTTTGCGATGTTAAATTGCGAAGATTTTGAGTTTTCATTAAAGGGCGTGTCCATGGCGGCCTGACAAATTTCGATGTTTCGCCATGAAAAAGGAAGTTGCTGTAACTCAGACATACAATGTCCAATCTGCCCCAAACTTCACATGTTAGATAAGACTTCTGCCCTTAACAGATCAACATGCCCATATTCAGTTATAGTCATAGCGCCACCTGCTGGCAACAGGAAGTGACATGTTTTACGCTGCGACAAACTACTCCTTGAAATTTTATGACATCAATGTTATTTTTGTGGTCAGTCTAATCTAAAGACCTGTGTGATGTTTAGTTGTAAAGATCTTGAGTTTTCGTTAAAAGGCGTGTCCATGGCGCCGTGACGAAGTTCGATGTGTCGCCATGGGAATAAAAGATGTTATAACTCAGGCATAAAATGTCCGATCTTGCCCAAACTTCACATGTGTGATAAGGGTCCTGGCCTGAACATATCTGAAGGCCAATATTCCATTGGGTGTGGCAAAATGGCTCGATAGCGCCACCTATACACTTTCAACTGAGTGCATATACACTTTCAACGGAGTGCGCCTCAAGCTATGTTTCACGTACATGTACAAAAATCGGTACACACATGTAACACACCAATACCTACAAAAAAGTCTCTTGGTATGAAATCCGAATCCAAACAGGAAGTCAGTTATTTAGAATTTTCTCTGCAAAATTGGCTTTGTTTTTTCCATTTTCAGGGATTGTACTTTATGAAACTCCTCCTAGAGATTTATTCAGATCAACACCAAACTTGGTCAGTTAAATCTAAAGGCCTTTGCGATGTTAAATTGCGAAGATCTTGAGGTTTCGTTAAAGGGCATGTCCATGGCGGCCTGGCAAATTTCGATGTTTCGCCATGAAAAAGGAAGTTGATGTAACTCAGACATACAATGTCCAATCTGCCCCAAACTTCACATGTTAGATAAGACTTCTGCCCTTAACAGATCTACATGCCCATATTCAGATATAGTCATAGTGCCACCTGCTGGCAACAGGAAGTGACATGTTTTACGCTGCGACAAACTACTCCTAGAAATCTTTTGACATTAATGTATTTTTTTGTGGTCAGTCTAATCTAAAGGCCTGTGCAATGTTAAATTGCGGAGATCTTCAGTTTTTGTTAAAGGGCGTGTCCATGGCGCCATGACAAAATTTGATGTCTCGCCACAGCAAGAGAAGTTGTTGTAACTCAGGCATAAAATGTTCGATCTTCCCCAGACTCCGCATGTTCGATAAGAGTCCTGGCCTGAACACATCTGAAGGCCAATTTTCCACTATAATGATAGCGCCACCTGCTGGCAACAGAAAGATTGGCACATATATGGAATAAACATTGATATATTCCACTTATATTTATGAGTTTAAACGCATATTTCTCACCGTTCACCTATTTACTAAAGCCACTGGCTACCGGTGAGCCCGGGTGCGAGGGCCCGTCCATCGCTGCTTGCAGCTTTAATTATTATTATTATTATTCTTCTCTAAGATGAATCGCATTTTTGAGAGCCTAAACATGCTCGAAAAGTCATGAAACTTTGCACACACCTCAGAACTGGCGAAAATTTACGTCTGATATGGGTTTCAGAAGTGGGTGTGGCAAAATGGCTCGACAGCGCCACCTATACACGTTCAACGGTGTGCGCCTCGAGCTACGTTTCACGTACATGTATGAAAATTGGTATACACATGTATCTCTCCAATACCTACAAAAAAGTCTCTTGGAGCAAAATCCGAAACCCAACAGGAAGTCGGTTATTTTTAATTTTATGAGCAAATTTTGTGTCATTTTTGTCATTTCCATGCGTTGTATTTTAACGAACTCCTCCTAGAGATTAATTCAGATCAACACCAAAATTGGTATGCCTAATCTAAAGGCCTTTGCGATGTTAAATTGCGAAGATTTTGAGTTTTCGTTAAAGGGCGTGTCCGTGGTGGCCTGGCGAATTTCGATGATTCGCCATGAAAAATGAAGTTGCTATAACTCAGACATACAATGTCCAATCTGCCCCAAACTTCATATGTTTGATGAGACTCCGAACCTGAACAGATTGACATGCCCATATTCGGTTATAGTCATAGCGCCACCTATTGGCAACAGGAAGTGACATATTTTACACTGCGACTAACTACTCCTAGAAATTTTATGACATCAATGTCTTTTTTGTGGTCAGTCTAATCTAAAGGCCTGTGCGATGTTAAGTTGTGAAGATCTTGAGTTTTCGTTAAGGGGCATGTCCATGGCGCCGTGACAAAATTCAAAGTCTCGCCATGGGAATAAAAGATGTTATAACTCAGGCATAAAATGTCCGATCTTCCCCAAACTTCACATGTGTGATAAAAGTTCTGGCCTGAACAGATCTGCAGGCCAATATTCCATCGGGTGTGGCAAAATGGCTCGATAGCGCCACCTATACACTTTCAACATAGCGTGCCTCGAGCTCCGTTTCACGTACATGTACAAAAAAGACTCTTGGTACAAAATCCGAATTCAATTCAATTCAAGTTTATTTGTATAGCGCTTTTTACAATACAAATCGTTACAAAGCAACTTTACAGAAAATTATGTTTCTACAATATTTAGTAGTAGCTAGTAGTTTGTGCACGTTTGACAGGATTTTAGAAAAATAAAAATAATAATAATAATAATACAAGACGTAGTCAGCTAGATGATGAACTATCAATATTATTAATTAATAGTAATTATAGGATGCAGTCACACATGTAGCAATAATTGTTAGTTCTGTTTGTTGATTCAAGGTTAGCGTCATCTGGGGTCCTCTGAGGGTCAGCATCATCTCTTCTCAGGTGTTCTGGATCTAGACTGGAGCTTGTGTAAATCCTAGTTACCACGGGATGTAAATCCCGTGGCAAAACATAGAAACAAAATAGAGACATCATTAGCATAGCTGCTGATCCAACAAAGTAAAATTAGTTTAACCCAAGCTAAAGAATAAAAATGCAGATGCAACTACACTCACAATTTAAGAGATACATTATTCGAATGCTTGGCGAAAGAGATGCGTTTTTAATCTAGATTTAAACAGAGAGAGTGTGTCTGAACCCCGAACATTATCAGGAAGGCTATTCCAGAGTTTGGGAGCCAAATGTGAAAAAGCTCTACCTCCTTTAGTGGACTTTGCTATCCTAGGAACTACCAAAAGTCCAGCGTTTTGTGACCTTAGGGTGCGTGATGGGTTGTAGCGTGGTAGAAGGCTAGTTAGGTACGCAGGAGCTAAACCATTTAGGGCCTTATAGGTAAGTAATGATAATTTGTAACTGATACGGAACTTAATAGGTAGCCAGTGCAGAGACTGTAAAATAGGGGTAATATGATCATATTTTCTTGACCTGGTAAGGACTCTAGCTGCTGCATTTTGGATGACCTGTAGCTTGTTTATTGACGAAGCAGGACAACCACCTAGAAGTCCATTACAATAGTCCAGTCTAGAGGTCATGAAAGCATGAACTAGCTTTTCTGCATCAGAAACAGATAACATGTTTCGTAGCTTGGCAATGTTTCTAAGATGGAAGAATGCGGTTTTTGTAACATTGGAAATATGATTTTCAAAAGACAAATTGCTGTCCAATATAACACCCAGATTTCTGACTGTAGAGGAAGTAACAGTACATCCGTCTAGTTGCAGATTGTAATCTACAAGATTCTGTGTGGTGTTTTTTGGTCCAATAATTAATATCTCTGTCTTATCCGAATTTAATTGGAGAAAATTATTTGTCATCCAATCTTTTACATTTTTAACACACTCTGTTAGCTTAGATAATTGGGAAGTTTCATCTGGTCTCGTTGAAATATATAGCTGAGTATCATCAGCATAACAGTGGAAGCTAATTCCGTATTTTCTAATAATATTACCAAGGGGCAACATGTATATTGAAAATAGAAGGGGACCTAGGACGGATCCTTGTGGCACTCCATATTTTACTGATGATAAATGAGATGACACCCCATTTAAGTAAACAAAATGGTAGCGATCGGACAGGTAGGATCTAAACCATCTTAGAGCCTGCCCTTGAATACCTGTATAGTTTTGTAATCGATCTATGAGTATGTCATGATCTATGGTGTCGAACGCAGCACTAAGATCAAGTAAGACTAGAAATGAGATGGATTAATTTATAGTAATTATAGGATGCAGTCACACATGTAGCAATAATTGTTAGTTCTGTTTGTTGATTCAAGGTTAGCATCATCTGGGGTCCTCTGAGGGTCAGCATCATCTCTTCTCAGGTGTTCTGGATCCAGACTGGAGCTTGTGTAAATCCTAGTTTGCAAAACATAGAAACAAAATAGAGACATCATTAGCATAGCTGCTGATCCAACAAAGTAAAATTAGTTTAACCCAAGCTAAAGAATAAAAATGCAGATGCAACTACACTCACAATTTAAGAGATACATTATTCGAATGATTGGCGAAAGAGATGCGTTTTTAATCTAGATTTAAACAGAGAGAGTGTGTCTGAACCCCGAACATTATCAGGAAGGCTATTCCAGAGTTTGGGAGCCAAATGTGAAAAAGCTCTACCTCCTTTAGTGGAGACTAGAGACTAGAAATGAGATGCAGCCTTGATCTGACGCAAGAAGCAGGTCATTTGTAATTTTAACAAGTGCAGTTTCTGTGCTATGGTGGGGCCTAAAACCTGACTGAAATTCTTCATACAGATCATTTTTATGCAGGAAGGTGCTCAATTGAGCAGACACAACTTTTTCTAAAATTTTAGACATAAATGGAAGATTTGAAATAGGCCTATAATTTGCCAGTACACTAGGATCTAGTTTTGGTTTCTTAATAAGAGGCTTGATAACCGCCAGCTTGAATGGTTTTGGGACGTGACCTAAAGATAACAACGAGTTAATGATATTGAGAAGTGGTTCTTCGGCTACAGGTAACAGCTCTTTTAGTAATTTAGTGGGTACAGGATCTAATAAACATGTTGTTGGTTTAGATACAGTGATAAGTTTATTTAGCTCTTCCTGTCCTATATTTGTAAAGCACTGCAGTTTATCTTTGGGTGCGATGGATGAAACTGAAGTGTTAGACGCTGTAGAATCTACATTCGCTATTGTATTTCTAATGTTATCTATTTTATCAGTGAAGAAATTCATAAAGTCATTACTATTTAACGTTGGTGGAATATTTGAATCAGGTGGCGTCTGGTAATTTGTTAATTTAGCCACTGTGCTAAATAAAAACCTTGGATTGTTTTGGTTATTTTCAATGAGTTTGTGGATATGCTCTGCCCTAGCAGTTTTTAGAGCCTGTCTATACCTGGAAATACTGTTTTTCCATGCAATTTTAAAAACTTCCAAGTTAGTTTTTCTCCATTTGCGTTCAAGACTACGAGTTACTTTCTTGAGAGAGTGAGTATTACTGTTATACCATGGCACAGTACGTTTTTCTCTAACCTTTTTCAATTTGATGGGGGCAACAGCTTCTAATGTATTAGAGAAAATAGTGCCCATGTTGTCAGTAATTTCGTCTAATTCATGTGTATTTTTGGGTACAAATAACAGTTGAGATAGATCAGGCAGGTTATTTGCGAATCTGTCTTTGGTGGCTGGAACAATAGTTCTGCCCAGACGGTAACGCTGAGACATATAGTTAATATCAGTTATACGCAGCATGCACGATACAAGGAAATGGTCTGTAATATCATCACATTGGGGTACAATATCTATAGCAGTAAGATCGATTCCATGCGATATAATTAGATCTAGTGTATGATTAAAACGATGAGTGGGCCCGGTGACATTTTGCTTGACTCCAAAGGAGTTTATTAGGTCAGTAAACGCAAGTCCTAATGTATCATTTGCATTATCAACGTGAATATTAAAATCTCCCATGATTAGCGCCTTATCAACTGTAACTAGAAGGTCTGAGAGGAAATCTGCAAATTCTTTTAGGAATTCTGTATACGGCCCTGGTGGTCTATACACAGTAGCCAGAGCAAGAGATACATTAGACTTCTTTTGCATGTCTGACAGTGTAACATTTAGCAGAAGTATTTCAAAAGAGTTAAACCTGTATCCTGTTTTCTGGGTAACATTGAGAATATCACTATATATTGTTGCAACACCTCCTCCACGACCAGTCTGACGGGGCTCATGCTTATAACAGTAGTTTGGTGGAGTAGACTCATTTAGACCAAAATAATCATTTGGTTTTAGCCAGGTTTCAGTCAAGCAGAGTACATCAAAACTATTTTCTGTGATCATTTCATTTACAATAACTGCTTTGGGTGTGAGTGATCTAATATTTATGAGCCCAAACTTTAAAAATAGTTTTTGTTCATTTACTTTACATTTTTCTGGTTTAATTACGATAAGATTTTTTCTAGATCCTACATTATATTTTGACCTCACTATTCGGGGAACAGACACAGTCTTAATAGTTTTTACAGCACAAGTACTTTTATCATTTAAGCGGGTGGAACAAAACTCATCATAATAGTTATTAGAGAATTGTCTTACTAGTCACATGGAGCGAAGTGTCCTGGAGATGTTGTCAGAGAGCAGTTCCGCTCCGATTCTGCTGGGGTGTAATCCATCAGCGCGAAACAGCCTAGGACGCTCCCAGAAAAGATTCCAGTTATTAACAAATAGCAGTTTCTGTTCTTTACACCATGACAACAGCCATTCATTTAAAGCAAAAAGTCTACTGAACCTTTCGTGTCCTCGTCGATACGTGGGCAGTGGTCCTGACACGACGATCGTCGCCGCGGGCGTCGTGCTGCGAACCGTCTCGATCAGGCTGCTGAAGTCCCTCTTCAGCGTCTCCGTCTGCCGCAGCATGGTGTCGTTAACCCCGGCGTGAAGCACGACCGCTCTGGGGCTCTCGTCGACCTTCAGGATCGCGGGTATCTGCGCAGAAACATCGAGAACACGAGCACCAGGCAAACAATGAGTGTGCACTTTACCTTCGGCTAACGTAGCACTTACGTGTCGGACGATGGAGTCTCAGATGATCACAGCGTCGCGTCCTGTCTCGCGGAGGGGAGCGAAGCGGTTCCGGATGGAGATGTCGAAGGCAGGAGGGGGAGAAGTCGTCGCCCGGGACCCGGCTCGCGTCCTCCGCTGTGGATGCACCCAGGGTCCGTGGTGTCCCGGCGTCGCAGTGAAGGACATCTGGGAAGATCGCGTCCTGGGTGCACCGGGCCTGTGCAGAGAAACACACGGAGTAGACGTGGTGGGACTGTTAGCAGATCGCTGTATACTTACCCCGGACTTGTGAGCGTCAGCCCGGGATGATTCCAGCGCGGTTCTCCGCTCTCTCAGCTGGGCCTGACAGGAATCCCAACAGGAAGTCGATTATTTTGAATTTTCCCTGCAAAATTGATGTTGTTTTTGCCATTTTCAGGGGTTGTACTTTAACAAACTCCTCCTAGAGATTTATTCAGATGAACACCAAATTTGGTCAGTGTAATCTAAAGCCATTTGCGATGTTAAATTGCGAAGGACTTGAGGTTTCGTTAAAGGGCGTGTCCATGGCGGCCTGACAAATTTCGATGTTTCGCCATGAAAAAGGAAGTTGCTGTAACTCCGACATACAATGTCCAATCTGCCCCAAACTTCACATGTTGGATAAGACTCTTGACCTGAACAGATCTCCATGCCAATATTCAGTTATAGTCATAGCGCCACCTATTGGCAACAGGAAGTGAAATATTTTACACTGTGACAAACTACTCCTAGAAATTTTATGACATCAATGTTATTTTTGTGGTCAGTCTAATCTAAAGACTTGTGTGATGTTTAGTTGTGAAGATCTTGAGTTTTCGTTAAAAGGCGTGTCCATGGCGCCGTGACGAAGTTTGATGTGTCGCCATGGGAATAAAAGATGTTATAACTCAGGCATAAAATGTCCGATCTTGCCCAAACTTTACATGTGTGATAAGGGTCCTGGCCTGAACAGATCTGAAGGCCAATATTCCATTGGGTGTGGCAAAATGGCTCGATAGCGCCACCTATACAATTTTAACGGAGTGCACCTCGAGCTATGTTTCACGTACATGTACAAAAATCGGTACACACATGTAACACACCAATATCTACGAAAAAGTCTCTTGGTACGAAATCCGAATCCAAACAGGAAGTCAGTTATTTAGAATGTTCTCTGCAAAATTGGTGTTGTTTTTGGCATTTTCAGGGGTTGTACTTTAACGAACTCCTCCTAGAGATTTATTCAGATCAGCATCAAAATTGGTCAGTTAAATCTAAAGGCCTTTGCGATGTTAAATTGCTAAGGACTTGAGGTTTCGTTAAAGGGCGTGTCCATGGCGGCCTGACAAATTTCGATGTTTCGCCATGAAAAAGGAAGTTGCTGTAACTCAGACATACAATGTCCAATCTGCCCCAAACTTCACATGTTGGATAAGACTCTTGACCTGAACAGATCTACATGCCAACATTCAATTATAGTCATAGCGCCACCTGCTGGCAACAGGAAGTGACATATTTTACGCAGAGACAAACTACTCCTAGAGATTTTTTGACATTAATGTATTTTTGTGGTCAGTCTAATCTAAAGGCCTGTGTAATGTTAAATTGTGGCAATCTTGAGTTTTTGTTAAAGAGCGTGTCCATGGCAAAAATGACAAAATTTGATGTCTCGCCACAGCAAGAGAAGTTGTTGTAACTCAGGCATAAAATGTTTGATCTTCCCCAAACTTCACATGTTAGATAAGAGTGCAGCCCTGAACACATCTGAAGGCCAATATTCCATTATAATGATAGCGCCACCTGCTGGCAACAGGAAGATTGGAACACATATGGAATAAACATTGATATATTCTACTTATATTTATGAGTTTAAATGCATATTTCTCACCGTACACCTATTTACTAAAGCCACTCGCTGCCGGTGAGCCCGGGTGCGAGGGCCCGTTCATCGCTGCTTGCAGCTTTAATTATTATTATTATTATTATTATTATTATTATTATTATTATTATTATTATTATTATTATTATTATTCTCTAAGATGAATCGCATTTTTGAGAGCCTAAACATGCTCGAAAAGTCATGAAACTTTGCACACACCTCAGAACTGACGAAAATTTACGTCTGATATGGGTTTCAGAAGTGGGTGTGGCAAAATGGCTCGACAGCGCCACCTATACACGTTCAACGGTGTGCGCCTCGAGCTACGTTTCACGTACATGTATGAAAATTGGTATACACATGTATCTCTCCAATACCTACAAAAAAGTCTCTTGGAGCAAAATCCGAAACCCAACAGGAAGTCAGTTATTTTTAATTTTATGAGCAAATTTTGTGTCATTTTTGTCATTTCCATGCGTTGTATTTTAACGAACTCCTCCTAGAGATTAATTCAGATCAACACCAAAGTTGGTATGCCTAATCTAAAGGCCTTTGCGATGTTAAATTGCGAAGATTTTGAGGTTTCGTTAAAGGGCGTGTCCGTGGCGGCCTGGCGAATTTCGATGATTCGCCATGAAGAATGAAGTTGCTATAACTCAGACATACAATGTCCAATCTGCCCCACACTTCACATGTTTGATGAGACTCCGAACCTGAACATTTTTACATGCCCATATTTAGTTATAGTCATAGCGCCACCTATAGGCAACAGGAAGTGACATATTTTACACTTCGACACACTACTCCTAGAAATGTTTTGACATCAATGTCTGTTTTGTGGTCAGTCTATTTTAAAGGCCTGTGCGATGTTAAGTTGTGAAGATCTTGAGTTTTCGTTAAGGGGCGTGTCCATGGCGCCGTGACAAAATTCAAAGTCTCGCCATGGGAATAAAAGATGTTATAACTCAGGCATAAAATGTCCGATCTTCCCCAAACTTCACATGTTTGATAAAAGTCCTGGCCTGAACAGATCTGTAGGACAATATTCCATCAGGTGTGGCAAAATGGCTCGATAGCGCCACCTATACACTTTCAACGGTGTGCGCCTCGAGCTATGTTTCATGTACATGTATGAAAATCAGTATTCACATGTATCTCTCCAATACCTACAATAAAGTCTCTTGGAGCAAAATCCGAAACCCAACAGGAAGTCGGTTATTTTTAATTTTATGAGCAAATTTTGTGTCATTTTTGTCATTTCCATGCGTTGTATTTTAACGAACTCCTCCTAGAGATTCATTCAGATCAACACCAAAGTTGGTATGCCTAATCTAAAGGCCTTTGCGATGTTAAATTGCGAAGATTTTGAGTTTTCGTTAAAGGGCGTGTCCATGGCGGCCTGACAAATTTCGATGTTTCGCCATGAAAAAGGAAGTTGCTGTAACTCAGACATACAATGTTCAATCTGCCCCAAACTTCACATGTTAGATAAGACTTCTGCCCTTAACAGATCTACATGCCCATATTCAGTTATAGTCATAGCGCCACCTGCTGGCAACAGGAAGTGACATGTTTTACGCTGCGACAAACTACTCCTTGAAATTTTATGACATCAATGTTATTTTTGTGGTCAGTCTAATCTAAAGACCTGTGTGATGTTTAGTAGTGAAGATCTTGAGTGTTCGATAAAAGACGTGTCCATGGCGCCGTGACGAAGTTCGATGTGTCGCCATGGGAATAAAAGATGTTATAACTCAGGCATAAAATGTCCGATCTTGCCCAAACTTCACATGTGTGATAAGGGTCCTGGCCTGAACAGATCTGAAGGCCAATATTCCATTGGGTGTGGCAAAATGGCTCGATAGCGCCACCTATACACTTTCAACTGAGTGCATATACACTTTCAACGGAGTGCGCCTCAAGCTATGTATCACGTACATGTACAAAAATCGGTACACACATGTAACACACCAGTACCTACAAAAAAGTCTCTTGGTATGAAATCCGAATCCCAACAGGAAGTCGGTTATTTAGAATTTTCTCTGCAAAATTGGCGTTGTTTTTGCCATTTTCAGGGGTTGTACTTTAACAAACTCCTCCTAGAGATTTATTCAGATCAACACCAAACTTGGTCAGTTAAATCTAAAGGCATTTGCGATGTTAAATTGCGAAGATCTTGAGGTTTCGTTAAAGGGCGTGTCCATGGCGGCCTGGCAAATTTCGATGTTTCGCCATGAAAAGGAAGTTGCTGTAACTCAGACATACAATGTCCAATCTGCCCCAAACTTCACATGTTAGATAAGACTTCTGCCCTTAACAGATCTACATGCCCATATTCAGTTATAGTCATAGTGCCACCTGCTGGCAACAGGAAGTGACATGTTTTACGCTGCGACAAACTACTCCTAGAAATCTTTTGACATTAATGTATTTTTTTGTGGTCAGTCTAATCTAAAGGCCTGTGCAATGTTAAATTGCGGAGATCTTCAGTTTTTGTTAAAGGGCGTGTCCATGGCGCCATGACAAAATTTGATGTCTCGCCACAGCAAGAGAAGTTGTTGTAACTCAGGCATAAAATGTTCGATCTTCCCCAGACTTCGCATGTTCAATAAGAGTCCTGGCCTGAACACATCTGAAGGCCAATTTTCCACTATAATGATAGCGCCACCTGCTGGCAACAGAAAGATTGGCACATATATGGAATAAACATTGATATATTCCACTTATATTTATGAGTTTAAATGCATATTTCTCACCCTTCACCTATTTACTAAAGCCACTCGCTGCCGGTGAGCCCGGGTGCGAGGGCCCGTTCATCGCTGCTTGCAGCTTTAATTATTCTTATTCTTCTTCTTCTTCTTCTTCTTCTCCCGAATGAATCGCATTTTTGAGGGCTTAAACATGCTCAAAAAGTCATGAAACTTTGCACACACGTCAAACCTGGTGAAAATTTTCGTCTGATATAGGATTCAGAAGAGGGTGTGGCAAAATGGCTCGACAGCGCCACCTATACTAAGAAAATCAACAGCCTTCCAGCTATGTTTCACATACATGCACGAAAATTGGCACACATATGTAACACACCAATACCTACAAAAAAGACTCTTGGAGCAAAATTCTAAACCCAACACGAAGTCGGTTATTTTTAATATTATGAGCAAATTTTGTGTAATTTTGGTCATTTCCATGTGTTGTATTTTAACGAACTCCTCCTAGAGATTTCTTCAAATCAACACCAAATTTGGTATGCCTAATCTAAAGGCCTTTGCGATGTTAAATTGCGAAGATCTTGAGTTTTCGTTGAAGGGCGTGTCCGTGGCGGCCTGGCGAATTTCGATGATTCGCCATGAAAAATGAAGTTGCTATAACTCAGACATACAATGTCCAATCTGCCCCAAACTTCACATGTTTAATGAGACTCCAAACCTGAACAGATTGACATGCCCATATTCAGTTATAGTCATAGCGCCACCTATTGGCAACAGGAAGTGACATATTTTACACTGCGACTAGCTACTCCTAGAAATTTTATGACATCAATGTCTTTTTTGTGGTCAGTCTAATCTAAAGGCCTGTGCGATGTTAAGTTGTGAAGATCTTAAGTTTTCGTTGAAAGGCGTGTCCATGGCGCCATGACGAAGTTCGATGTCTCGCCATGGGAATAAATGATGTTATAACTCAGGCATAAAATGTCCGATCCTCCCCAAACTTCACATGTGTGATAAGAGTCCTGGCCTGAACACATCTGTAGGCCAATATTCCATCGGGTGTGGCAAAATGGCTCGATAGCGCCACCTATACACTTTCAACATAGCGCGCCTCGAGCTCCAATTCACGTACATGTACAAAAATCGGTACACACATATAACACACCAATACCTACAAAAAAGTCTCTTGGTACGAAATCCGAATCCCAACAGGAAGTCAGTTATTTAGAATTTTCTCTGCAAAATTGGTGTTGTTTTTGCCATTTTCAGGGGTTGTACTTTAACAAACTCCTCCTAGAGATTTACTCAGATCAACACCAAACTTGGTCAGTTAAATCTAAAGGCCTTTGCGATGTTAAATTGCGAAGATCTTGAGGTTTCGTTAAAGGGCGTGTCCATGGCGGCCTGACAAATTTCGATGTTTCGCCATGAAAAAGGAAGTTGCTGTAACTCAGACATACAATGTCCAATCTGCCCCAAACTTCACATGTTAGATAAGACTTCTGCCCTTAACCGATCTACATGCCCATATTCAGTTATAGTCATAGCGCCACCTATTGGCAACAGGAAGTGAAATATTTTACACTGCGACAAACAACTCCTAGAAATTTTATGACATCAATGTTATTTTTGTGGTCAGTCTAGTCTAAAGACCTGTGTGATGTTTAGTTGTGAAGATCTTGAGTTTTTGTTAAAAGGCGTGTCCATGGCGCCGTGACGAAGTTCGATGTGTCGCCATGGGAATAAAAGATGTTATAACTCAGGCATAAAATGTCCGATCTTGCCCAAACTTCACATGTGTGATAAGGGTCCTGGCCTGAACAGATCTGAAAGCCAATATTCCATTGGGTGTGGCAAAATGGCTCGATAGCGCCACCTATACACTTTTAACTGAGTGCATATACACTTTCAACGGAGTGCGTCTCAAGCTATGTTTTACGTACATGTGCAAAAATCGGTACACACATGTAACACACCAATACCTACAAAAAAGTCTCTTGGTACGAAATCCGAATCCCAACAGGAAGTCGGTTATTTAGAATTTTCTCTGCAAAATTGGAGTTGTTTTTGCCATTTTCAGGGCTTTGTACTTTAACGAACTCCTCCTAGAGATTTATTCAGATCAACACCAAACTTGGTCAGTTAAATCTAAAGGCCTTTGCGATGTTAAATTGCGAAGATCTTGAGGTCTCGTTAAAGGGCGTGTCCATGGCGCCATGACAAAATTTGATGTCTCGCCACAGCAAGAGAAGTTGTTGTAACTCAGGCATAAAATGTTCGATCTTCCCCAGACTCTGCATGTTCGATAAGAGTCCTGGCCTGAACACATCTGAAGGCCATTATTCCATTATAATGATAGCGCCACCTGCTGGCAACAGAAAGATTGGCACATATATGGAATAAACATTGATATATTCCACTTATATTTATGAGTTTAAATGCATATTTCTCAACGTTCACCTATTTACTAAAGCCACTCGCTGCCAGTGAGCCCGGGTGCGAGGGCCCGTTCATCGCTGCTTGCAGCTTTAATTTCTTTTTATAACTCTCAAAATACTTTCTTTTAAACTAATACTTTCATCAGCGTGACACACACACACACAATGCGGTCTCTGAAGACAAAGAAACCTGAGGATGTTTCCGTTTCACGTCTATTTATAACCTGCAGGTGCACGTTATCAGTGACGTCACCTGCCGAGGTTATGTAAGCCAATTCTTGGCGTGTTTGACACACGTGCTTCACAACCGGTCGAACAAAGAATGTTCTCATTAGCGCTATTGAGCGCAGCATCGAGAGTAGCTTTTGAAAGGGAACGTTGGTTAGCTAGATCATTTAAAATATCCTAAACTTTTTTTGACAAAATTTTTAAAAGAATCGGAATCGAGAATCGTTAGGAACCGGAATCGAAACAAGGAATCGGAATCGTTCAAATTCAAACGATAACCAACCCTAGTCACGACAGAAAATACATTTTGCTTCTTTTACTAAAATGTAATTTTAAGGCAAAAATTTTTATATAATTATTGGTTGGCATTTATCATTATTATTGCATGTAAGTGTTGGGGTGGGCAAAATATGCAATTCATTATCTTAATTTTTGAGTAGTAATACTTACATTTTTAGAGTATAAAATCAACAATCTTCTCCAAAGGTGAGATCTTCGAGCAGCTGTTCGACTTGTGCAGACATTGCAGAGTCGCTGAGAGAAACTGTACTGGACTGTTGAGTTAGTGATACTATGAGGTGGTAGTGCACCTGTACCTCTTTTTTATTATTATTGCCAAACTTATTACATAAAAGATCAGGTTAAAATGGTTGGATCCGACAATAACAATCATAATGCCATAAAACAGTATAGTATGAGATACTATACAAGAAAAAAAAATCACATAAAATAATTGAAAAAATATTCTAGGGATGATGATTTTGGGTTTTCTAATTCTATAAAAAAATCACATTAGTGTGTTAAAATATAAAAACTTAAATTAACAGTATTGGCTATACTACAGTCTCCATTATCAAGATACTTACAAATACATTCATTAAACCTGTCACTCATATCTTTTAAGTTTTTACGCTCGTTTTAATTTTGTAGGTCACATGATCAACATAGCAGATGATGATATCCAAATCGCATTAATGCACAAATACACATTCAGGCTGTAGAGTATGTACTCTTTTAATTGCTCGTTTAATTAGTTATTATTGAAATTAAGTGCCTAATTAAAGGGTATGCGGTTTTTGAACGCATCCCGACATAATCTCATTTTGACATCTCCCGTGGTTCTGTGTGATTTGGCCAACTTCAAGTTACGCCTCTTTCGTCAAGTTACGCCCACTTCAAGTTACGCCCCTGTCTTGCAGTTTGCAGACAGACCCTTCTCGATATGGAGTGACACAGAGGAGACTGCTGACAAAGGAATTGTTGAATAAAGTTATTATTTTTGTTTTCTTCGCTTACAAAACGTATTCTTGTCGCTTCATATAACTCAGATTGCACGTCTGATGGGAGATGGAGAATTCTGAAGACACCTTTCATAACTTTTATGGACCTTGACACGGTTATTTACTTGGCAGTCTATAAGAAAGACTCAAGCCTCCAGGTTTTCATCAAAAATATCTTAAATTGTGTTCCGAAGACAACTGGAGCTTTTACGGGTTTGGAACAACATGGGGGTAAGTGATTAATTACAAAAATTTCATTTTAGGGTGGAGTATCCCTTAAAATACTAATGAACAACTAGGGGTGTGCAATATGACAATTTTGGATCGTGGACAATGAAAATGTCTCCACGATCTGCTTTTGAAGAAATATCGTAGTGTTGTGCTACAGTACACTTTCTATCAGCTGCAGTTCTGGAGCCTCCATCATATAGGCTGTACAATGCCACATGCATTCACAGCAGTGTTAACTCAGCAGTAAAGTTACTTACGTGCTAAGCATGTGCTTTTAAATGTTTAATTCGCGTGCTGGTCTGACCTGTGCTTTTTCTGAGTGCCGCATACACCCGAAGGCCATGCGCTAACGCCTGTCAAATAAAACAATAAAATAAGACAGAACACAAAGGAAAAAAAAATCACTCACATTACAAGAAAACATAACACTATCTCAGGCCTCTGTGATGTTCCTATAACGTTCCCCTAATGTGGCTGAGAGAATGCTCTTTCTTAGTTATCTTGAAACATTGTAATAATGTTTTATTGAAAAATTATATAATCTGTTATCTCAACAACATCCTCAAAATGTTGCAGGTAAAACGTTCTAGCTTTGTTATTACATCACGCTACAAGAACATTTTATGAAAAACATTAAATCAACTCCGGCCTCAATGACATCCTTTTAACGTCCTCCTAATGTGGCTGTGAGAATGTTCTATCTTTGTTATCCTGAAACTTTGTAACAATGTTTTATTGACAACATTACATAATCTGTTACCTCAACAACATCCTCAAAATATCCCTAAAATTTTGCTGGTAAATGTTCTAGATTCAAATTTTGAGTAAAAAAGGAATGGAATAATTTACAAAACTTATATTTTATTCACAATTGAATATAGATAACATATGAAATGTTAAAAGTGAGACATTTTGAAATGTCATGCCAAATATTGGCTCATTTTGGATTTCATGAGAGCTACACATTCCAAAAAAGTTGAGACAGGTAGCAATAAGAGGCAGGAAAAGTTAAATGTACATATAAGGAAAAGCTGGAGGATCAATTTGCAACTTATTAGGTCAATTGGGACCATGATTGGGTATAAAAAGAGCCTCTCAGAGTGGCAGATTGTCTCTCAGAAGTCAAGATGGGCAGAGGATCACCAATTCCCTCAATGCTGCGGCAAAAATAGTGGTGCAATATCAGAAAGGAGTTTCTCAGAGAAAAATTGCAAAGAGTTTGAAGTTATCATCATCTACAGTGCATAATATCATCCAAAGATTTAGAGAATCTGGAACAATCTCTGTGCGTAAGGGTCAAGGCCGGAAAACCATACTGGATACCCTTGATCTTTGGGCCGTTAGATGGCACTGCATGACATACAGGAATGCTACTGTAATGGACATCACAACATGGGCTCAGGAATACTTCCAGAAAACATTTTTAGTGAACACAATCCACCGTGCCATTCACCGTTGCTGGCTAAAAATCTATTGGTCAAAAAGACGCCATATTGAAACATGATCCACAAGCGCAGGCATTTTCTCGGGGCCAAGGCTCATTTAAAATGGACTGTGGCAAAGTGGAAAACTGTTTTGTGGTCAGACGAAACAAAATAAGATTTTTTTTTTTTTTTTGAAAACTGGACAACCCAAATTGTTATCAGAGCTCAGTTCAGAAGCTTGCATCTCTGATGGCATGCGGTTGCATGAGTTTGTGTGGCATGGGCAGCTTACACATCTGGAAAGGCACCATCAATGCTGAAAGATATATCCAAGTTCTAGAACAACATATTGAACACCCATTGAAAACATTTGGTGCATCATAAAGAGGAAGATGTGACAAAGAAGACCTAAGTCAAGTCAAGTCAAGTCACCTTTATTTATATAGTGCTTTAAACAAAATACATTGCGTCAAAGCAACTGAACAACATTCATTAGGAAAACAGTGTGTCAATAATGCAAAATGATAGTTAAAGGCAGTTCATCATTGAATTCAGTGATGTCATCTCTGTTCAGTTAAATAGTGTCTGTGCATTTATTTGCAATCAAGTCAACGATATCGCTGTAGATGAAGTGAATCCAACTATGCAAGCCAGAGGCAACAGCGGCAAGGAACCGAAACTCCATCGGTGACAGAATGGAGAAAAAAACCTTGGGAGAAACCAGGCTCAGTTGGGGGGCCAGCTCTCCTCTGACCAGACGAAACCAGTAGTTCAATTCCAGGCTGCAGCAAAGTCAGATTGTGCAGAAGAATCATCTGTTTCCTGTGGTCTTGCCCTGGTGGTCCTCTGAGACAAGGTCTTTACAGGGGATATGTATCTGGGGCTCTAGTTGTCCTGGTCTCCGCTGTCTTTCAGGGCAGTAGAGGTCCTTTCTAGGTGCTGATCCACCATCTGCTCTGGATATGTACTGGATCCGGGTGACTGCAGTGAACCTCTGATCTGGATACAGACTGGATCTGGTGGCTACGGTGACCTCGGAATAAGAGAGAAACAGACAAATATTAGCGTAGATGCCATTCTTCTAATGATGTAGCAAGTACATAGGGTGTTATGTGAAGTGTTCCCGGTTTCGGTTTACCTAATTAATGCAGCCTAAAAATCCTTTAACGGATTTGGATATTAAAAGCATATTATTATGTTATGTGTAAGCCAGGTTAAAGATATGGGTCTTTAATCTAGATTTAAACTGCAAGTGTGTGTCTGCCTCCCGAGCAATGTTAGGTAGGTTATTCCAGAGTTTAGGTGCCAAATAGGAAAAGGATCTGCCGCCCACAGTTGATTTTGATATTCTAGGTATTATCAAATTGCCTGAGTTTTGAGAACGTAGCGGACGTAGAGGATTATAATGTAAAAGGAGCTCATTCAAATACTGAGGTGCTAAACCATTCAGGGCTTTATAAGTAATAAGCAATATTTTAAAATCTATACGATGTTTGATAGGGAGCCAGTGCAGTGTTGACAGGACCAGGCTAATATGGTCATACTTCCTGGTTCTAGTAAGAACTCTTGCTGCTGCATTTTGGACTAGCTGTAGTTTGTTTACTAAGCGTGCAGAACAACCACCCAATAAAGCATTACAATAATCTAACCTTGAGGTCATAAATGCATGGATTAACATTTCTGCATTTGACATTGAGAGCATAGGCCGTTATTTAGATATATTTTTGAGATGGAAAAATGCAGTTTTACAAATGCTAGAAACGTGGCTTTCTAAGGAAAGATTGCGATCAAATAGCACACCTAGGTTCCTAACTGATGACGAAGAATTGACAGAGCAACCATCAAGTCTAAGACAGTGTTCTAGGTTATTACAAGTAGAGTTTTTAGGTCCTATAATTAACACCTCTGTTTTTTCAGAATTTAGCAGTAAGAAATTACTCGTCATCCATTTTTTTATATCGACTATGCATTCCATTAGTTTTTCAAACTGGTGTGTTTCACCGGGCCGTGAAGAAATATAGAACTGAGTATCATCAGCATAACAGTGAAAGCTAACACCATGTTTCCTGATGATATCTCCCAAGGGTAACATATAAAGCGTGAAGAGTAGCGGCCCTAGTACTGAGCCTTGAGGTACTCCATACTGCACTTGTGATCGATATGAAACATCTTCATTCACTGCTATGAACTGATGGCGGTCATATAAGTACGATTTAAACCATGCTAATGCACTTCCATTAATGCCAACAAAGTGTTCAAGTCTATGCAAAAGAATGTTGTGGTCAATTGTGTCAAACACAGCACTAAGATCCAATAAAACTAATAGAGAAATACACCCACGATCAGATGATAAGAGTAGATCATTTGTAACTCTAAGGAGAGCAGTCTCAGTACTATGATACGGTCTAAATCCTGACTGGAAATCCTCACATATACCATTTTTCTCTAAGAAGGAATATAATTGTGAGGATACCACCTTTTCTAGTATCTTGGACAGAAAAGGGAGATTCGAGATTGGTCTATAATTAACTAGTTCTTTGGGGTCTAGTTGTGGTTAGACAGTTGAGCAACTAGAAGCCTGTATTAAACAAGAATGAGACAACATTCTTATTCCTAAATTTGAGCAACTTGTCTCCTAAGTCCCCAGACATTTGCAAACTGTTATAAAAAGAAGAGGGGATGCCACACAGTGGTAAACATGGCCTTGTCCCAACTTTTTTGAGATGTGTTGATGCCATGAAATTTAAAATAAACTTTTTTTCCCTTAAAATTATACATTTTCTCAGTTTAAACATTTGATATGTCATCTTTGTTGTATTCTGAATAAAATATTGAAATTTGATACTTCCATATCATTGAATTCTTTTTTTATTCACAATTTGTTCAGTGTCGAAACTTTTTTGGAATCGGGTTTGTGCGTCACATTACAAGAACGGTTAATAAAAACATTACACAATCTCAAGTCTCAGTGATGTTCCTATAACGTTCTCCTAATGTGGCTGATAGAATGTTCTTACTTTGTTATCTTGAAGCATTGTCAAAATGTGTTTTTGAGAACCTTATTTAATCTGTTACCTCAGCAACATCCTCAAAACATCCTCAAAATGTTGCAGATAAAATGTTCTATCTTTGTTAGACCGTCACATTAGAAGAATGTTTTAAACAAAACACTTGATCACTTCAAGTTTCAATGATGTTCTTAAACTATTCTGTTAATGTGGCTGAGAGAATGTTCTACTTTTGATGTCTTGAAACATTGTGCCAATATGTTTTTGAGAACATTTTATAATTTGTTACCTCAAAAACATCCTCAAAATGTTGCGAATAAAATGTTCTATCTTTGTTAAACCGTCACATTAGAAGAACGTTTTAAACAAAACATTTGATAACCTTAAGCATGAATGATGTTCTTAGAACGCTCTACTACTGTGGCTGAGAGAATGTTCTTCATTTGTTGTCTTGAAACATTGTGCCAATGTGTTTTTGAGAACATTTTATAATTTGTTACCTCAACGACATCCACAAAACATCCTCAAAATTTTGCGGATAAAATGTTTAATCTTTGTTAAACCGTCACATTAGAAGAACATTTTATTAAAATTTCATGACCTCAATTCTCAATGATGTTCTTATAACGTTCTAGTAATGTAGATGAGAATGTTCTGTGCCAATGTGTTTTTGATAACATTTTATATTATGTAACCTCAACAACATCCTCAAAACATCCTCAAAATGTTACAGGAAGAATGTTCTATCTTTGTTAAACCGTCACATTAGAAGAACATTTTAAACAAAACATTTCATGACCTCAAGTCTCATTGATGTTCTTATAACGTTCTACTAATGTGGCTGAGAGAATGTTCTTCATTTGTTGTCTTGAAACATTGTCCGAATGTGTTTTTGAGAACATTTTATAATCTGTTACCTCAAAAACATTCTCAAAACATCCTCAAAATGTTGCAGATTAAATGTTCTATGTTTGTTAAACCATCACATTAAAAGAACATTTTATGAAAACATTTCATCACCTCAAGCCTCAATGATGTTCTTATAACGTTCTACTAATGTGGCTGAGAGAATGTTCTTCATTTGTTATCTTGAAACATTGTGCCAATGTGTTTTTGATAACATTTTATATTATGTTACCTCAACAACATCCTCAAAATGTTGCAGGAAGAATGTTCTAGCTTTGTTTTCACAACGTTATAGGAACATTGTTTTGAAATTATAAACAGTCTTAGAACATTTTTTAAACATTACATTCAAATGTTTTCTTTCAAACATTTAAAAATCTTTTACGGAATGTTAGCCAAAGTTCTGAGAACGCTGAAGTGATTGCAGACACTATTTAAACTGAACAGAGATGACATCACTGAATTCAATGATAAATTGCTTTTTAACTGTCATTTTGCATTTTTGACACACTGTTTTCCTAATGAATGTTGTTCAGTTGCTTTGAAACAATGTATTTTGTTTAAAGCGCTATATAAATAAACTTGACTTGACTTGACACTGATGACTTGAGTAATGGCTGATGAAAATTCAGCATTGGATCACAGATCTTATCCCATTTCTGAAATGTTGTATCTGATTCACTTGAACAGGAGATCCAAAAGAAAATTGGTTAATGGCAGAGAAAGACGAATATGGTTCAGACACTATGTCCTCAACATGTGGAATATGAAAACTGAGGTTCTCTTTTAATCCATACCTCCAGAATCCCGGAGCTAACAATGTTTATCTGAGAGTGCTCTATTTTATAAGGTGCTTCATGTATTTTTTCAGGCTGCATTGAATAACTACACTTTTGAGAATGTGGCTTTCCTCTCTTCAGCCAACATACACTCACTGACTGGTTTGACCACAACAAACACCTGCACAGGTGGGAATTTATAACACATTGGTCAGATGCCTGTCACTGGTCTTATTGCTTTGAAGCTTATTGAAGCATATTGATTGCTGCAAACTATACCAAATATATTGTATGGTACCAGCTAAAATTATCTGAAATGTGTAGCATTTAAGAGTGCACTCCAAATAATGATCTTATTTTTGTCTAAAATTAGTTTTCTTGCAAAATTATCTAAATATCAATATTTACAATATCATTTTCTTAATAAACCCTAATTAATCATTAGATTTAATAATACTTAAAGATATGTTCTCTGAAAATAACTGTGGTATCTTAAGTAATTTTCTTCTTAAATGCGTTCTTCTCATATGTAAATGTTATACATTATTGCATTTATGGGATATCATGTTGTGTGCACTTGATATTTACTGGTTGTACAATCAAAATACAGTTTATTACATTTTGTGTGTATGTTCTATTGGAATGTATCTATTGGGGTGTTCTGTTGTTTTGGTCAGGTTGAAAGTGATGGATAATTACGTGAGCCATGTGTGTGGCACAGTCCAGTTGCTCCAGCAGCAGGATATTATTGGCAGAACAAGTGAGCTGGCACGTATGTTTGGAATCCATTTCTACCATGTGCTACAGTAATCATGGGGTCTCAGGTAAGCGTCCATCTGAAACCTGTCACACAGATGTCTTTAGCTGTCTGTCCAATCACTATATAAAACTGTGGGCAAAACTAGGGCTGCAACTAACGATTATTTTGATAATCAATTAGTTGGCCAATTAATTTTTTGATTAATCTGATTAAACCCCCTATTTTCTTTATATTAAGTTTACTGGCAAAAACACACTATTCCACATTCTGCCCAATGTGCTTAAATGTGCCAACATTTGAATGCTATGAAAACATACAGTGCTTAACAATTTATTAGACCAACTGTAATAAGACAAAACACAAATATTTTAGGAATCTGTCAAAATAAAAAGAATATTTAAAAAATGTTGGAGGTCTAACCAATACAGAAAGCTAAGAAATTATTTTGGTAATTACCAGTACTGTAAGTTAAAAGCAGCAGTGGCACAAACCTTAAAAATTGGTTAAAACTGTAGTTAATCACTGTAGGCTACATAGTGAATATAGTTTAAATCTCTAGATCAAAAATTAAAACAATAAAGATAATAAAATTAAATAAAATCACAGTAATGCTCTGCAGGAATACGCGTCACATGCACTTTGATCACAGTCAGTCTCTTCTTACTGTCATTTCTTTATCCTGTAAAAGCGTCTGATATTTATATTCAGACAATTACATGCTGCTGTCCCTTCACAGTTCCTACTCTCATAAATTACTCACACTACATGTTCTACTCACACCCACACTACACTTTTAAACCTAAATGTAAATGTTAAACAACAGATATTTCAGAACAAGTTACTGATTAAGTATTAAAAAAAACATTGAGTTACATACACTAATAATTTCATGAATTATTGCATGTATTATTTCTTCCTGTATGCACAGGAGAACTGTCACAGTGAACTGTTGTCTTGATTTGTTACGATGTGGGTGGAGTTATGTGTGTGTCTCGTCAGCACTGATCGCTTCATGTGGGCATCACCATTAATTGTCCCATCAGCGACAGCTGTCATTCATTTCCTGCTCCCTATTTATTGCCCTGTCTTTCATCTCGTGTTTGTCAGATCATTGTTGAAGTTCCCTGTGTTCGTGCCTGGTTTCACGTCCTAATTTTTTCCTGTTTCTCATGCAAGGAGGCTGCCAGAAGACTCGCGGATCTGAGACCGGGTGACTGTTCCGTTGCGTACTACTTAATCAATTTCGCACGTTGGCTGCGGAGTGTAAATGGAACGAGCAGGTGCAGTGGGATATGTTCCTGCATGGGCTAGCCGACCGTGTTCAGAAAGAGATCTACATGTTGGAGTTACCGCCTAGTCTTAATGGCATAATTGACTTGGCTCTACGGGTGGATGCTCATATTGAGTGACCGGAGCAGCACACTCGTTCCACCGGAAACACTCGCATCACTGGAAACACTGGAGCTCACAGGAGCAGGACGGAGAATATGGTCAGTTCCGTTGTCGATCACGAGCCCATGCAGGTGGGGAGAGCACAGCTCTCCCGGGAAGAGAGAGAGAGCCGGAGGTCCCGTGGACTCTGCCTTTACTGTGGTAATTCTGGACACTTCTTACAATCTTGCCCGGTAAAAGAGCAAGCCCGGTAGTAAGGTTGAGGCTACTATTGGGTGGGATCTCCGCCGGGAAGTCCTCATCTACTCTCCTTCCGGTGAGACTGAGGTGGGCTAACAACACCTACACCTGTCAGGCACTTTTGGACTCCAGAGCTGAGGGTAAATTGATGTACTCATCTTGCTCACCAATTGAAACTTCCATCATGCCTCTCTCCCACCAGAGAGAGCACTCACCTAATGTGTTGAACGTGTTCCTGGAGAGGCGCAGAAAAAAATCTATATGTCATCCAGGTAAACATATATGAACTGATCTACCATGTCTCTCAACACGTCATCCACGAGTGCTTGGAAAACTGCTGGGGAGTTGGAAAGTTCGAACGGCATAACCAAATATTCAAAGTGCCCTCTAGGGGTGTCAATGCTCTAAATGGTCAAGAACTCCCCAACATGACACATACTACTGGACCCATAACTCTCATCATGACACATACTACATGTGTACTACTAACTCTCATCATGACACATACAACATGACACATACTACTGGACCCATAACTCTCATCACCTCCGGCAATCAAACAGAGACAATTACATTCCTCCTCCGGGACTCTCCGGTTGTACCCATTGATTTAGGCCACCCATGGCTGGTGAAACAATCCTCGGGTGGATTGGGACTCGAATCCATCACTATGTGGACCGAGCTTTGCCACGAGTCCTGTCTGGTGTCTGCTTGTTCATCTGTGTCTGTTTCTGTGTTTCAGGAGAAGGCAGCGGTCCTGTCAAATGTGGCCGCAGAGTACCTGGACCTGAAGGAGGTGTGCAGTAAGTCTCGCGCTGCTTCCCTTCCTCCGCATCGTGAGGTTGTAAGGAGTATACATTTTCACAAAATTGGATTTACGTAACGTTTATCATTTGGTTCGCATCAGGAAGGGGGGGTGATTGGAAAACCGCTTTCAACACCCCTAGAGGGCACTTTTGAATATTTGGTTATGCCGTTCGGACTTTCGAACTCCCCAGTAGTTTTCCAAGCACTCGTGAATGACGTGTTGAGAGACATGGTAGATCAGTTCATATATGTTTACCTGGATGACATATAGATTTTTTTCTGCGCCTCTCCAGGAACACGTTCAACACGTTAGGTGAGTGCTTCAGAGGTTGCTAGAGAATAGGCTTTTTGTCAAGGAGGAGAAATGCATTTTTCTTTTTTTTTTCTTTTCTAGGTTACATCGTCTCTTCTGAGGGAGTGCGTATGAATCCTGACAAGGTTAGGGCTGTGATAGTTTGGCCAAGTCTAGATTCCCGTGAGGCCCTACAGTGGTTTCTGGGGTTCGCCAATTTCTATCTGCTTTTCATTCACAACTTCAGCCAGCTAGTCACACCTCTGATCCGCCTTGACCTCCCCCAGAAAGACGTTCAGGTGGTTCAATACAGCCGAGGCTTTATTCGCCAACCTAAAGAATCGCTTTGTTTCGGCTCCCATCTTAGTCGCCCCTGATCCCACATGTCAGTTTGTGGTGGAAGTCGACACATCAGAGGTGGGGGTAGGTGCAGTTCTTTCCCAACACGCTTCCTCAGATGACAAGATGCATCCTTGCACATTTTTCTCCCATCATCACCTGCCGAACGTAGCTATGACATTGGTAACAGAGAATTGTTGGCCGTCAAGTAAGCATTGGAGGAATGGTATTATTGATTATAAGGGTCGGGTGTACCTTTTCATGTTTGGACCAATCATAAGAACCTTGAATATATTAGATCTGCTAAAAGACTCAACTCCAGGCAGGCTTGGTGGACATTTTAATTTTTCCCTCTCGTTCCAAAGTTCCAAGAACATCAAACCTGACTCCATATCTCGTATTTTTGATCCATCCCAGTGTATTTTACCCAATAAGGTAGTTATCTCCACAATCATATGGGAGGTCAAATCGAAGGTCAAGAAGGCCTTAGAAGGGGTAACGACTCCGCCCAGTTGTCCACTGAATCGATTAATTGTTCCGGAGGGGTTATGGTCCAACATTATTCGATGGGGTCAATGCTCCAACGTGGCTTGTCATCCTGGTATAAACCACACTAGTTGTTTAGTAAAGCAACGATTCTGGTGGCCATAAATGGCTCACGATATTCACAATTTTTTTTCGGCTTGCTCAGTTTATGCCAGTGGTAAGACATCTAACCGACCTCCTGATGGGATACTCCAACAGCTGTCTGTCCCTTCGAGACCCTGGTCCCACATCGCGCTAGATTTTGTCACCGCCCTCCCGCCCTCTAATGGCATGACGGTTGTTTTAACTATAGTGGACCGGTTCTCAAAGGCGGCACACTTCATTCCCTTGCCCAAATTACCTGATCACGTCTTTCAGCTACATGGCCTCCCGATGGACAGGGTTTCTGACAGGGGTTCCCAATTTGTGTCCAATTTCTGGCAAGAGTTTTGTAAATTATTAGGAGCAACGGTCAGATTGCTTTCCGGTTATCATCCCCAGAGCAATGGTCAGTCCGAGTGAGCCAACCAAGATTTGGAGAGAATGTTGCGATGTTTGGTATCCAAGAATCCTTCTTCCTGGAGCCAACAACTTTCTATGGTGGAGTAGCACATAACTTGTTACCAGTGTCATCGACGGGCCTCTCTCCACTTGAGTGTAGCATAGGTTACCAGCCACCAGTTTTTCCTAGTCTGGAATCTGAAGTCGTGGTTCCCTCTGCTCACGCTTTCGTCCAGAGGTGCCACCGCACATGGACCAGAGCCTGTGATACTCTGATTCAGGTAAGGGCCCGGACTAAGGCTAAGGCCGATCGTCACCGGTAAAGGCCTCCCGTATAAGTCGTAGGTCAAAGAATGTGGCTTTCTACCAACAACATTCTGCTCCGTTCCGTTTCAAAAAAGTTAGCCCCCAAATTTATCGGCCCATTCCCTCTCACCAAGATCATTAGTCCGGTGACAGTTCGGCTCAAACTTCCTCCGGCGTACAGGAGAATTCATCCCGCCTTTTAATGTATCCAAAATCAGACCTGTGTTTTATTTCCACATTAATCTGCCGACACCAGTCTCAACAAGTTGCTCAAGTTTAGGAATAGGAATGTTGTCCCATTCTTGTCTAATACAGGCTTCTAGTTGCTCAACAGTCTTAGGTCTTTTTTGTTGCATCTTCCTCTTTATGATGCACCACGTGTTTTCTATGGGTGAACGATCTGGACTGCAGGCTGGCAATTTCAGTACCTGGATCCATCTTCTACGCAGCCATGATGTTGTAATTGATGCAGTATGTGGTCTGGCATTGTCATATTGGAAAATCCAAGGTATTCCCTGAAAGAGATGACATCTGGATGGGAGCATATGTTGTTCTAGAACTTGAATATACCTTTCAGCATTGATGGTGCCTTTCCAGATGTGTAAGCTGCCCATGCCACATGCACTCATGCAACCCCATTCCATCAGAGATGCAGGCTTCTGAACTGAGCGCTGATAACAACTTGGGCTATCCTTGTCCTCTTTAGTCCAGATAACATGGCATCCCAGTTTTCCAAAAATAAGTTCAAAGCCATCTCACCACAGAACAGTTTTCAACTTTGCCACAGTCCATATTAAATGAGCCTTGGCCCAGAGAAAATGCCTGCGCTTCTGGATCATGTTTAGATATGGCTTCTTTTTTGACTTATAGAATTTTGGCCAGCAACGGCGAATGGCAAGGTGGATTGTGTTCACCGACAATGTTTTCTGGAAGTATTCCTGAGCCCATGTGGTGATTTCCATTAACCCTTTGAAGTCGATTAACGCGGATACGCGTTTTGAGTCATTTTCTCCTGATAACCCCGAAAAGAACTTAAATTACACTTTCAGTTTTAATCGTACAGATAAGAGCAATACATCAATCGAATCTGTAGAGGGTCTACTTTTTTTTGGATACAGACATAATAACAACAAAGTTTTGTGCACTTATAAAATAAAGATAACAAACAAGGTGTGCTGTCTGCAGCCTTTGTCTGCGCTGATCTTTATTTACAAACACGTCATTAAAATGAACTGTAACTCCGTGAATACTCAACGAAGAGACATGAGAGAGATATCTATAGAAAGCTTGACATGTCTACTTTTAAACTAAACAAGTTCCACCGAAAACAGATTTTCTGTGATAAAGTAATCCATATGAAAACAACGCGATGTCTGTTTTTCATGTCTCCCTTCATTATATCTAATGTGACCACGCCCCCGCGCTGAACGCGCTATTCAGATTCAAACTGAAGCGCGCGGCTTGAATACGCCCATAACAGAAGAAAAAGCAGCCAGACTGTTCTTTATTTTACTGTTTGCTTTGCGATGAGAGGAATAAGACATAAATCACCCCAAAAAGATGTGATGTGGTTGAGGATTTGAGAAATGGATTTCCTCAGAAAAAAAAGAATGAAGCACTTTATTCAGCAGAGATCATAAACATGCGTAAGTCTCTTTTTATTTATTTATATACTTGTACTAGTTTTCACATAACGTGTAAACATTTTACTAGTTAGACTTTTTCCAAATACTTTTTCCAAACTATACCCAGATAGCAACATTGTGTCGGCCCAGATCCGGCCCACATCTGGCACCCATGGAAAGATGATCTGGCCCACATGTAGCGTGGAATGATGGCACTTGGGCGGACCGCTCCTGTTTGCCAGAACTGAGCCACAAGCAGGCCATAGCAATGCCATATGTCAGCCAAGAGTAAAGAAATTAAACAGAACTGGACCTTATCTGAGCCACAAAATTTGTGTGTATTAAATATGAAGTAATTTCAGCCTTAATAAGCCTGTTAACAAGCAGAATCACTGAAGGAAAGAAGAGAACAGAAAAACCGAAGAGCAGAAACACAAGAACTACAACTGATTTCAGCCACAACCTTAGATGAAATCAACTGAAGATAAAAGAAAGACATGAAATCTCTCAAGATCTCAGCATAGGAGGATTAAACTACTCCACAAACAGCTTTACCAGCTTCTCTTATTACTAACCAGATTGACTTTATTTATGTTAGACATCTACAAAAGTTTTTTTATTGAGAATTAACAGAGGTTTAACTCTAATGTGTTTCACCATAACAGTGATTAGTGTTTCCATTAGTTGGGCTCTTAAGCAGTATTATAACAATCAGTTAAAATATTTTAACAAACATGAGTTTAAAAAACTCAACCTATGCTGACACACACAGATATAAACAATCAACACATGAATCTCAATAATGGTTACAGTCAAAAATATTTAGATAAACTGATCAATTCAGAACGTAACTGAAAAGGTACTGTCACAACAAAAACAACAGCAAAATATAAGCAAATATTTAGAATTAAACAAAATAATAGGACAATTCAGCTGCATAATTTATTCATGTTGCAATGCATGCTGGGAGTTTTGTACTATGCTAATACCCAGCATGCATTGCAGCAAGGTACATTTGATTGTCACCATTGTTGAGATTCATGTGCTGATTGTTGATGTCTGTGTGTGGCATCATAGATTGAATTCTTTAAAATCGTTAAAAACTTCTAACTGATTGTTGTAATATTGCTTGACCTCATGCTGGAGAAACACATGGTTTGTGATGTGAATATATTAATGAAACAATTGTTAGATTTAAAAAAAAATTAGCAAATCAGCCTGTTTCATGAGGATTATAAAATCATCAACAGATAACCGCCATCACCTGACCTCAATTCTCTTTAGCTTTCTTTGATGCCGCAAATGCGTTTAACAAACACACCATCACAGCAGCTAAAAAAAACTAAAGATAAAATAAGAGTTAAGAGTGCAACTAATGGAAACGCTAATCACTTTTATGGTGACACACATTAGAGTTAAACCTTTCTTAATTCTCAATAAAACTTTTGTAGATGTCCAACAGAAATAAAGTCAGTCTGGATAGTAATAAGTGAAGCTGGTAATGCAGTTTGTGGAGTTGTTTAATCCTCCTCTGGTGAGATCTCCAGAGATTTAATGTCTTCTTTTATTTTCAATTGATTTCATCTAAGGTTGTGGCTGAAGTCAGTTGTAGTTCTTATGTATCTGCTTATCTCTTTCTCTGTTATTTTCTTTACTTCAGTGATTCTGCTTGTTAACAGGCTTATTAAGGCTGAAATTCATATTTAATATATTAACAGATTTTGTGGCTCAGATAAGGTCCAGTTCTGGTTAATTTCTTTACTCTTGGCTGACATATGGCATTGCTATGGCCTGCTTGTGGCTCAAATCTGGCAAACAGGAGCGGTCCGCCCAAGTGCCATCATTCCACGCTGCATGTGGGCCAGATCATCTTTCCACGGGTGCCAGATGTGGGCCGGATCTGGGCCGGATCTGGGCCGACACAATGTTGCTATGTGGGTAATTCCTGACTAAATGTATAATCAAGTGAAACATTATGAAGTTTCAATAACAATATACAATACTATACCATTCAAAAGCTTGATGTAAATAATATAAATGTAACAAATAAATATAACTGTCACAAATGTAAAAACAATGCTTTTCTTTCAGTTTATTCCCCCTAAAAACCCAGAAAAATATTCTCAGCTCTTTTCAACATTAATAATAATGATAATAACAATAAATGTTTTTTTTTGTAGAAAATAAGATTGTTAAAAGGATTTCTGAAGGATTGTGTGACTGGAGTAAGGATGCCAAACAATTTGTTTGAAAGTCAGCTTTGATTGTTTCTAATAAACTGTTTAACTGCTCCACCAAGTGGATATTAAATTATGTTGTGGGATAATTAAATATATTCTTAATAAACTACAAACATAAAATTATATAGATTTATTTTGTTCTCACATTCTTTCTTGTAACTCCTCACTCACAGTGGCACAGCTGACTGAAAGGCTCATTATGCAGCTCATTATGCAGGCCTTTGTCTTCTCAGGTGTAAATCACAATGATATTCATGGTAGTTGACGCCTACTCGCATATGACTTTTACCAACAAAAAGTGTCTTCGAAAATTTAAATCAATATATTGTTTTCTGTGAGTGAGTAAACAAGATGATTTTCACATAATTTAGAAAGAAAAATTCTAGGCTACAAGCTCCAGTTCTCAAAAATCCAGAGAACCATTGTTCTTTATGTGTTTTTTTTGCCTTATTCAAGTGTTTTAACATTTTTTGTTTTTCACTAACCACGCATAATATTTTTTTTCTCAAAAACACAATCATGTACATACATGCATTTCACATATTATTACAGCCCAGTTTGTGCTGATTACAGTGAGATTAGACTTTACCCATTTAGATATTTATAAGAAACTGAAAAAAGCACAAATGTCAGGGCATGACAAAACTTCTCCAGGCCCCAAAAGTACCCTTAGACTCCAGAGGGTTAATCAGACAGAATAAGCTTTTTTTGCACAAAAATCTTTTTATCTGCACTCTTTGTTCACTTCACTGATTTGCACTCTATCTGCCATGTGCCTTACGCTGCTTTATTTAACTTTATTTTTAATTTTACTATATTTATTTTTTTACATTCCCTTATTGTATAGCTGCATCTTATATTTTATATTTGATCTAGATTTTTAGGCTCTACTGTTAGTGTTATCTGTATGCACCAGGGGTCTGAGAGTAATGCAATTTCGATTCTCTGTATGTATGTACTGTACATGTGGAAAAATTGACAATAAAGCAGACTTGACTTGACAATGCATTTCGACTGAAGGGCATTCACAGTTTGCTTTGAACACATCTCATCCAGCCAAATTTAGAGCAAGAATTGTCAATTTTATTATAATATAATTAATAACATCTTTCTTACAATGCCTGTGTGCTCAGTCATCAGTGTGGAGGGGTGTCCTGCCAAGTGCGCTGGGCAGATAGGAGTTTTACTTACTCAAACATGTTCTGAGGGCAGAAAGGAAAGTGATTGGTTTACAGATTCAACCAATGAAACTGAAGCAGAGGCGGAGTCAGGAAATTTGAACGTGTGGAAAGAATACTTCATACAGATATGTTACTGACGCTTCGTGGGAGAAATTTATTGCAAGGTAGGTTAATTCACCATGTATTCTCATGAAAAAATGAGCATCTCTAACATTTTAAAAGATAATTAGCAAACAAAGATACACAGAACAAATAAGCATAGACTAAATATCATAAAGCATGCATTTCACTTGACTGCTTCATCAGTTGATTGCACCAAAGCTGGTTATGAGGTAACTGGAGTAAAACATGCTTTTTCTATGCTTCCACGCTGTCTATGAAACCGATATGAGTGAAAAAAGAACTCCTTATATCTCCTTGAAATTACATCAGTCAGTTAGCATTAGCATTAGCACTCCATGGAGAGTACTCCATATTCATATTACTGTTATTTTACTAAACTATGTGCTGCTTTTAGGGCAGGAGTACTCCATATTCATATTACAGTTATTTTTAATGAACTGTGTGCTGCTCTCAGGGCAAGAGTACTCCATATTCATATTACTAATATTTTACTAAATTATGTGCTGCTCTCAGGGCAGAAGTACTCAATATTCTTATCACTATTATTTTACTAAACTATGTGCTGCTCTCAGGACAGGATTAATCAATATTCATATTACTGTTACCTTTAGTGTATTATGGGCTGCTCTCAGGGCAGAAGTACTCAATATTCATATTACTGTTATTTTTAGTGCACTATGTGCTGCTCTCGGGCTCTCTAGTTTTAGTTGAGAATCTTGCTAATATTTGTACCCATATTATTGCTGATATAAGTGCCCATATTATTTTCCCCTCAAATATTATCTTTCATGAATTGCAAAATAGCTGTTTGTAAATGTAAAAAGGTCTGCAAATGTTTACAGATCAAATTGATCCAAACTTCAGGGCAGGAGTACTCAATATTCATATTACTATTATTTTAATAAACTATGTGCTGCTCTCAGGACAGGAGTACTCAATATTCATATTACTATTATTTTACTAATTTATGTGCTGCTCTCAGGGCAGGAGTACTCAATATTCCTATTCCTGTTATCTTTAGTGTAACGTGCTGCTCTCAGGGCAGGAGTACTCAGTATTCATATTACTGTTATTTTTACTGAACTATGTGCTACTCTCAGGGCAGGAGTACTTAATATTCATATATCTGTTATTTTTAGTGCACTATGTGCTGCTCTCAGGGCATAGATATATACACTAGATGTCACCTTGTGGTTCTAAGCATGCGTCAAAACCCCCGCCATCTTGGAACAGAGATCTTGTCATAAGAGGTAGCTAGGTAACACTGCGATCTCTGCCTGTACTTTGAATTCATGGACAATGTCGGACTTTTGTGCTGCATATAGATGTTCAAGCGAAATAAATATAAAATCCAGACAGCAAGGATGTTGGATCATAAAACATATTTAAATTTATATACACACACACGTATTTATCTAACGCACATACTTAGTGTACACTTCAATCTTTGCACATAATATACCTGTACATACAAAACTGCCTATATACCTGCACACACAATTGTTAGTTTGTATATTGTCATTCCTTACCTACTTATTAGTATTTTTTTATTCTTTTATTATGTGTCATTCCTTACCTTTTTTTTTAAATGTGTTTTTTGTTCTGTCGCTGTCATTCTGTTGCGTGGAGCTTCTGTCACGAAAATAAATTCTCGCATGTATAAATATGCTTGACAATAAAGCTCATTCTGATTATGAATGTTACGAAATTATATTTCTGGTTACAGTTTGTTTCAGTCCTTGGTTAATGACCGCAGCTAATCCATGCTAGTTACCCATTAGTTTTTGACAGTTAGGAAAACCGACAATGAACAGAATGTATTTATATCAATGTAATATGATCCTAAGATGTTGGAAATGTGGACCTTTTTTTTTTTTTGGTCTCTATTCAGTAGTTTCTCTGACTGGCGCTGTATGACACTACACTGATTTAAGGGGGTTTTGTATGAATGTTACTTTAGTACATACTTATTTAATGTGGCCAAATTATTGCGGGACAAGAATAAAGAGAAGTCTGAACGGTCTTTGGCACCTCAGCTATCTAACTTTCCCAATAATTTTCCCTTCAAATTTGTGATTTGCTTCCACAAGCAAATTCCGTTGTGTATCATATTTAATAAACCAATACAATTAAAATGTTTAAATTAACATGTATAGTCACACCATTGCAATTTTGAATGCAGTAGTGATAGTTCATTCGAAGTTTAGCCTACTCAGGTAGAAGAATGTTACTAATAAACCTAGGCTTAATGTGCATTATATTTTGATATATATCAAAACCTTAAATTTTCTCTGAACTCGATGTTAAATACATGTCTGACCATTGGAACGAACCAATAAATAAATAAATAAATAAATTAGAAAATCACATTCATGACGATTTATGGTGATTTTATTTATTTTTTATAATTTTTTATTTTCAAATGCTTTATTGGAACATTCTGTTTACAGTATGAAACAGAGTTAGAACACAACAATAATTTTAAGAATAACAAAATATAAAGAATAGAGACATAGAACACTTCAACAACTTCATAGCACAAGGTCTGCAATTGAACTACTTTGAACTACTGGTTTCTAAATTGAACTACTGGTTTCGTCTGGTCAGAGGAGAACTGGCCCCCCAACTGAGCCTGGTTTCTCCCAAGGTTTTTTTCTCCATTCTGTCACCGATGGAGTTTCGGTTCCTTGCCGCTGTCGCCTCTGGCTTGCTTAGTTGGGGACACTTCATCTACAGCGATATCGTTGACTTGATTGCAAATAAATGCACAGACACTATTTAACTGAACAGAGATGACATAACTGAATCCAATGATGAACTGCCTTTAACTATCATTTTTGCATTATTGACACTGTTTTCCTAATGAATGTTGTTCAGTTGCTTTGACGCAATGTATTTTGTTTAAAGCGCTATATAAATAAAGGTGACATTGACATTGACATTGACACAAAAAAAGTGTTACATTAACAAAAAAGAAAATGATAAAGAAAGGGGGCATTATTTAAATGAAAGGAAATCTAAACATTTAATAAAGTAAAAATTCTGTAGGTCGTGCAAATTTTGCAAGTTCTGGGCTTTATGGTGATTTTATTTCGGTTAGACCTTTGCCTACATTGACGCTGATGCATTAAAGAGGAGGGGCTCCCCTGTTCCAAGATGGCGGCTCTGTTGATGCATTTGTTCCAATGAACGGCCATAGCCAAGGCGACATCTAGTGTATATATCTATGCTCTCAGGGCAGGAGTACTCAATATTCATATTACTATTATTTTACTAAACTATGTGCTGCTCTCAGGACAGGAGTACTCAATATTCATATTACTGTTACTTTTTTCTAAACCGATGTGCTGCTCTCAGGACAGGAGTACTCAATATTCATATTAATATTATTATACTAATCTATGAGCTGCTCTCAGCGCAGAAGTACTCAATATTCATATTACTGTTATTTTTACTGATCTATGTGCTGCTTTCAGGGCAGGATTACTTAATATTCACATTACAGTTATTTGTACTGTTCTATGAGCTGCTCTCAGGGTAGGAGTATACTCAATATTCATATCACTGATATTTTTAGTGTATTATGTGCTGATCTCAGGGCAGGATTACTCAATATTCATATTACAGTTCATTTTACTGTTCTATAAGCTGCACTCAGGATAGGAGTAATCTATATTCATACTACTGTTATTTTTTAGTGTATTATGTGCTGCTCTCGGGGCAGAAGTACTCAATATTCATATTACTGTTATTTTTACTGAACTATGAGCTGCTCTCAGGGCAGGAGTACTTGATATTCATATCACTGTTTTGGTGTATTATATCTATTACCTAGCCATTGTTCATTTTTTTAAACAACACATTATATCAATCATGAACAACATTCATTAAAAATGGCTGTCAGTGCCAGTGCAGTCTAATTTAGAGCATAGTCTACACTGCATAATATATTTTTTTTCATTTGTTCTATATAGTATTGATAAAGTTTTTCCTGTTTATATTAATAAGTTATAGGCTAGTAAATTTATGCATATTTTTAAGAGTAATCTTTTTTTTAATCATTACATTTATAAATCAATAGACAATTTTTGCATTATTGAATGATCTTTTATTTTATTTTCCAGTTATCTGGAGGAGCTGGCAGAAACAGGACAAATCAAAGGAGCTAACACTGAAGAGGCATCTGATGCAAAATGGTGCAAAAATGTAGATGAATGATGAAAGATGAAATGGTGTGTGTTTGGTTCCACCTGATCAAAGCACATAATAGCCAAATTTTAATGGTAATTGGTCCCAACGGGACGTAAGCGATTATCAACATTTACAGGGGTTAGTCTGTGATTTTATTGCCGTCTGAATCCAAAATGTCATTGTTCTTTCTCCCACCATCCCCATTAAATCCCAGGCCGAATCCCAAAGTCATGTGATAATTCAATTGCTGTCCAAATCCACATCTCTGAGAATAAAGCATGTCAAAATTAACTGTTTAAATCCATTTTCACCACTGTTTAACACCATATACTAACTGTTGTACTTTGCATGCATATTACTGAAAAAAATTATATATATATATATATATATATATATATATATATATATATATATTGAAATGCTAGAATGTTTACAAGAATACTATTTCAGAAATGCTCCATCACAGTGATTGGATGCTTGTTAAGAACAAAAAATAAATAAAATAAAATAAAAAAAACCCCAGAAAAGCAACATTTGAAATGGGTCATTATTATGGCAGTGTAAGGAAATATTAGCTCATTTATTTTGAGAAGAATCAAATCTAAAGATTCAAATTGCTTTAATTGAACTGAGTCCAAATTGATTAAGTTTATACTTCATCAACGGTTCGTCCACCAAACTTAAAATTCAGTATATCCTTAAAATTCTGTTTAAGTTTACTTCATGAACAAGATAATACAAATAGAAAGATAATTTATACACTACAGGCTAAGTAGCACAGGATCTGGGCAAAGTTTAATCTCAAAATACACCACACAAGACAATACTTCTTTATAAATGAAACAATTTATTGAGCTGTTCTATAGATTATATGGATCTAAAACTAATGAACACACACACACAAACATACATACATACACACACACACACACACACACACACACACACAGTTGCAACGGATTTATGAGGTGAGTTCATGAGAAAATCTCTACCAAATTCACAGGCGTATCAAGAATATATAAAAGCAGAGCCCTAGTTTATCTTTACAACTTAATAACGACCTTGCACCATTTCAGCAATAGATAGAGGTTTGTTTGCCTTTACTTTAGGGGTGTAACGGTTCACAAAATTCACGGTTCGGTTCGATACAATACACTGGTGTCACGGTTCGGTTCGGTACAGTTCGGTATGTTTTAGATACAGCAAAAAGAAAAAATTTGCAGATAAATTTCCTTGATTTTTATAAAAAAAATTTATTTATTAAAACTAACAAAGTATGTTTTTTTTTTTTACATTGAACAATGATGGAGCTATTCTTTACCCATCTTCTATGGTGTTTTCTTAGCAGCATACTGTATAAAACAAAAACAGCTCCTTATAAAAAAAAATGAAAATGTTATATTAGTTATGAACAAATACAAAGATGTAACTTTTTATATGGAACTCTATAACTCTTTATATTGAGTGTGTTTTTACTCAATTGGTTCTCTATAGGGCTTATGTTTTTTGGAACAAAGCAGAAATTACGGAATAAGGAATATTGTAACGGCGGGGCTCAATTACATTAAGCATGTTCTTAAAACCTACGTTTTCCACTACAGCACAGGTACTCATTGCGCGGCTCGCGAGCCGCATGCGGCTCGTCAAGCTATAACTGGCGGCTCGCATAGTAGCTTACAGTATCACACTGCCACTTGCCTTCAGAGCATGTGAGGCGGGAGCGAGCGGGAAGCGAGCGGGCGGATCTTGGACAGAGCGCAGAGCGGCAATTTCAAAAGGACGGTGGACGGAGCATCGCATCTCCCGCTCCAATTTCGCTCTGCTCACACCACGAGTCTGCTCATTCAAGCCTGACCCTGAATCCATTAGTCTTGCACAATCATCAACAGTAGACTATTTTCAAGCAAAACTCGGCTCAATAATGGAGTTCAAAAAGTAAAATGAGAATTCATACAGGTGTAGCCTATCAATATAAGTCGCTCCGGAGTAGCCTTTAAGGCGCATCAGTCAAAAAATGCGCCATGAAGAAGAAAAAACATATAGGCCTAGCCTCGCACTGGACTATAAGTTGCATTTATTTAGAAATGTATCAAAAAAAAATCAAAAAAAAAAATCTTATGGACGGGACAGTTCTCCGTTACGGACGTGAGCGCTCTGACAGCGGCACTAAGACTGCTTTAAAACTTTCACTGAGACCTCAAACAGAAAGCACAAAGCCTGTCTTTAAATTTGATTTCGTTTTGTATTAATTGTATCTTAATTTTAATCAAGGTTTCATCAACCAATTGTCTGGATTTAATAAGAAGTAAATAGAAAATAGATAACCACGATACGAAGGAGCTGGTGTGAACCTGGAGTCTCATCTTTCGGTCTCATGAATGAACCGAAACTCAGCGTATAGCCTACTTGCCTCACAGACCCGACAAATAGGCTATATATAAAGTTTGAAATGTCTACTTTTAAACAAAACAATTCAAAACGAAAGAAAACAGACTGCTCTCCCTCCTGTATGAAATGTGCATTTCTCTCATGCGTGTTCACTACTGCGAAGATCACGAGTCAGCATCTTTCTAGCCGACAGACATAAAAAAAAATTAAATGTCTTCTGCTATATTTTACATATTCATAATCATTAATTTTGCCGGTTCGTTGTGACAGCTTTTAGGTGCCCTTAAATGTTACATGAATGCATCAGCACTGAAAACATAGAGATTTTTTTTTCTTTTGGGGGCATTTTGTTTGACATGCATGCCAGCTTTCGCTCATCCCACTATTAAAGTAAATCTGTTCTTAAACGAAAATGTATTGGCCGTGTTATTTCTTTTTTGTGGGATGTCCAATTTATATGTAGAAATGCACATTTGCAAAGGTGACTTAGTATGTTGTCGTAAAAGTGGCTCGCCTTTTGATTTTGCTCTGCCAATGTGGCTCTTGTGTAAAAAATAGTGAGGATCACTGCACTACAGAGTAAGGCGTTCGCTCACTCAGTACGCGCTGAAGGCTCGTTGCAAAATGGCTTATGCGTTTAACAGACCAGAAATAGAAGATCCTCCAATAACCAACAGGTCTGGTGTTTGGGTGCACTTTAGATTCCCTGTAAGCTATAATGGTGATGATAGAATGAATGGTAAATAGTAAGGTCTTTTAGGTATGTTTCTCCTTTTTTCCGTCTTTTCCCAGATACTGACACACTAATGTGATGTCGGCGTAAATAAGTTGACATGTTTCAAGTATTCCCGCTGGTGTTTTTTTTTTTTTTGTACCCTAGATGCGACATATCGTTGTTTTTTTTTATCCACCACTCTCTTGCCATCACCATTATAGCTTACAGGGAATCCAAAGTGCACCCAAACACCAGACCTGTTGGTTATTGGAGGATCTTCTATTTCTGGTCTGTTAAACGCATTGGCCATTTTGCAACGCGCCTTCAGCGTGTATTACTGAGTGAGCGCGCGCCTGACTGAGTAGCCTAACATAAACATATAAGTTGGTGTTTTTTTCTTCTTCGGGGGTGTCAGGGGCGTTGCCTGTTACATCGTTTGGGTTATTGGGCTACCTTGTTGAACGCATATCATTATATTTCACAATTTTTTTTATTTTCCAAATATAATTAATTAGTCCAACGAACCGTTCGGTCCATAATGCGTACCACGTACCGAACCGAAAGCCTCGTACCGAACAGTTCAATACGAATACGCGTATCGTTACACCCCTACTTTACTTGTGGTTGTGCTGCTGGCCGTGGTGTCGTTTCGTCTCCTTGGCTCGCTTTGAGCTGAAAGGGGAATCCCGGCTGGGATTCGCGGTTGTGTAGATGACGCCTGGGGATGCCCTTTGCCTTGATTGGTTGGTTAACTGCCCGGCGATTTTGAGAGATTCAACAGCTCTTGCCTTGACGGTGGGCAAAGTTTCTTCTGAGTCCTTTTTGTTTGCGCGGCGTGAGCTTTGGAGATTCTGTCACGGAAAGTTGAAGTTCTGGATGGCAAGAACCCTAGCAGCGTGTAGGTAGTTCAAGCCATGGCCCAGACGGAAGAGCAGCGTAGTGCAGCGCACCGCATTTAAGTGACACGATACACGACACAACCCTCGACAAGAGACGACCCAGAATTAGTTCGAGCATTGGGGTTTTATCGTAGCCGATTTGGTCCATCCCACGATGCGCTCTTCCAATGGGATGCTGTTGCAGAGCTTAGACACGCCCCGTACTGTTTCTCGATTAAACATGTGGCATTGTCATGTGGGATGGATCTTTGGGTTAATACCTTAAAAAGTGTCATAATATGCACACAATACAGAATCTGGAAATCATTTGCATTTTGCAACAGACCTTTTCTCTGTTGTATGATCACATTATTACTTCGCTTAATATCGCAATGTCCTTTAGCCATTTGTTTCCTTGACAAAAAGGGGTCCAGACAATCTTGAGCATTGTTTTCCTCAGCTAATCATTAACAGTTTTCAGATCGCAGATGGGAGGAAGTAGGCTTTTATAATTCCTTTGCCAGAAGTAGCCTGCAGTTATTGGCGTGACTGTTCACCTAAGTCCCTTCAGCAGTAACAGGTATGCAATACATTTTTTTTTTATATATTTATAGGCCTACAATTACATACTTAAAAATGCAAACCAGCTAGCTTTGTTTGCCTCGTGTAAGTAAGAGGTTGCATTTACTTCTTAATGCTAATCTCCACATTTTTAATGAAACACATCATTTTGAGAGATAACATTTAAGAAAACTATTTCATCTTGGGTCTATTTTCCTTTTAAACTATTTTCCCAGACATTTAAATAAATAATAAATATTATATTATTACATTTAAATCTTTTATTCCAAGAGTATGAAATTTTATTTAGAGCAGACAACCATGCAACTGGCCATGTCTGCAGTGCGTACCTAGGTTCATAATGATCACACATCTATCTTCTCCACTGTGAATAAATCATCACATCCATGAGTTATCACTGAGGTGTAATGTAAATAATTTTTTACATATGTACATATGAATAACAGTTGGCATCTGAATTGTGAGAGAAGTCCTGAGTTGACTTTATGAAACATAAATATGATTTCAAAAGCTTCGGGTGTCAATTGCAACCACTTAATGTTCTCATAGGCTGTTGCAGAGAAATTAAGCACTGTAATTCTAAAAATAACCATTTTTATTGTGCTGTAAATGTTGTTTCATTCAATGTCTGTTGTACAGGTTGTTTGTGTAAGAACAAAATGAAATGTTGATTAAAAATAATCTGTTTACAGGTTCAATATTACAATAAAATAATCAAATATAATTATGACTCCTTTCCTTTTTTTAAACAATTACAATAACAAACAAATCCAGTGAATTAAATGCATGTACAATACACAGGAACATTTTGCAGCAAAAGGTAGGTGCATCATTAAACTTTGAACGTGCTCCCTTTAAACCAGGCCCTAGGTCGCCTTGCAATATCTTGATATCTTCTCAAAGCCAGTTTCTAAAAGTCTCCAGAAGTGGTTGCAACGTCTTCCTGCATTTAAAAATGTCATAAAGAGTCTGGTTTCAATTTACACTGATGATTATGAAAAAATAAGTAAAAACATAAAACTAAAAACAAAAATATTATTTTACTTTAGTTTTGGACATTGAATCATTAACATCCTCATTTTCATATATTTCCTGGACCACTTTCTTTTGTGGAGCAAACTTGCAAACCAGGAACATTACATATATAAACAGCTCACTGCCCAGCATCTGAAATTTAACAATGTAAGCAAACATAATTACTAGTAAAATCATAAAAATCACATTTCAACTCCCTCAAAATTGTCAATTTCTTAATGACACATAATACATCCTTAAACCCTGCCATTTCTACAGCTTACTGTACTCTGTATGGCCTCAGCTACAACTACAGTGATTGAGGGCAGATTACAGTGGTAGACGTTTGAAGGACAGCCGATGATTGGAGTTTCTGACACTAATTTCAGCACAGTAGTTCAGACTCAATTTTCTTTTACGAGACAAAACTTAATTTGTCGTGCAATTTGATCTGTAAACCTTTGCAGACCTTTTTACATTTACAAACAGCTATTTAGCTATTCATGAAAGATAATATTAGTAATATGAATACAGAGTACTCCTGCCCTGAGAGCAGCACACAGTTTATTAAAATAACAATAATATGAATATTGAGTACTCCTGCCCTGAGAGCAGCACATAGATTATTAAAATAACAGTAATATGAATATTGAGTACTCCTGCCCTGAAGTTTGGATCAATTTGATCTGTAAACCTTTGCAGACCTTTTTACATTTACAAACAGCTATTTTGCAATTCATGAAAGATAATATTTGAGGGGAAAATAATATGGGCACTTATATCAGCAATAATATGGGTACAGATATTAGCAAGATTCTCAACTAAAACTATTCTTTCTCCAAGAAGGGACCACTGATGGCTTCTGCCTTTTCTAAGAATGTTATTCTGCAAAGAGAAGAAAAACGACATGAAACAGTCATAGCTGTAATAAAAACAAATAATAGTAATGAGAATATTAAATACGCCCGCCCTGAGAGCAGCAAATAATACACAAAAAATAACAGTAATATGAATTTTGAGTAGTCCTGCCTGAGAGCAGCACATAGCTTTGTAAAATAACAGTAATTTGAATATTGAGTACTTCTGCCCTGAGAGCAGAGCATAGATAATTAAAATGATATTAATATGAATATTGAGTACTCCTGCCATGAGAGCAGCACATAATACACTAAAAATAATAGTACTATGAATACTGAGTATTCCTGCCCTGAGAGCAGAGCATAGTTTATTAAAATAACAGTAATATGAATATTGAGAACTCCTACCCTGAGAGCAGGTCATGGATTATTAAAATAATAGTAATATGGATATTAAGTACTCCTGCCCTGAGAGCGGCTCATAGAACAGTAAAAATAACAGTGATATGAATATTAAGCAATCCTGCCCTGAGAGCAGTGCATAGATTATTAAAATAATAGTAATATCAATATTGAGTACTCCTGCCCTGAGAGCAGCACATAAAACACTAAAAATATTAGTAATATAATAACTGAGTACTCCTGCCCTGAGAGCAGCACACAGTTTATTAAAATAACAGTAATAAGAATATTGAGTACTCCTGCCCTGAGAGCAGCACATAGATTATTAAAATAACAGTAATATGAATATTGAGTACTCCTGCCCTTAGAGCAGCACATAGATTATTAAAATAATAGTAACATAAATATTGAGTATTCCTGTCTTGAGAGCAGCGCATAGATTATTAAAATAACAGTAATATGAATATTGACTACTCCTGCCCTGAGAGCAGCACATAATACACTAAAAATAACAGTAATATAAATATTGAATACTCTCTCCCCGAGAGCAGTGCATAGATTATTAAAATAATAGTAATATGAATATTGAGTACTCCTGCCCTGAGAGCAGCTCATTGTTTAGTAAAATAATATATATATATATATATATATATATATTGAGTACTCCTGCCCTGAGAGCAGCACATAGATTATTAAAATAACAGTAATATGAATATTTAGTACTTCTGCTGAGCAGCACATAGCTTAGTAAAATAACAGTAATTTGAATATTGATTAGTCCTGCCCTGAGAGCAGCACATAGTTTAGTAAAATAATAGTCATTTGAATATTGAGTACTTCTGCCCTGAGAACAGCGCATAGATCATTAAAATAATAGTTATATGAATATTGAGTACTCCTGCCCTGAGAGCAGCACATAATACAATAAAAATAATAATAATATTAATATAGAATACTCCTGCCTTGAGAGCAGCTCATAGTTTAGTAAAATAATAGTAATATGAATATCGAGTACTATGAATATTGAGTACTCCTGCCCTGAAAGCAGCACATAATACACTAAAAATAATAGTACTGTGAATACTGAGTAATCCTGCCCTTAGAACAGCTCATAGAACAGTAAAAATAACAGTAATATGAATACTGAGTACTCCTTCCCTGAGTGCAGCACATAGGTTATTAAAATAACAGTAATATGAATATTTAGTACTCCTACCCTGAGAGCAGGTCATAGATTATTAAAATAACAGTAATATGAATATTGAGTACTCCCGCCCTGAGAGCAGCACATAATACACTAAAAATACCAGTAGTATGAATATTAAATACTTCTGCCCTGGGAGCAGCGCATAGATTATTAAAATATTAGTAATATGAATATTGAGTTCTCATGCCCTGAGAGCAGCTCATAGTTTAGTAAAAATTACAGTAATATGAATATTGAGTACTTCTGTCCTGAGAGCAGCACATAGTTTAACAAAATAACAGTAATATGAATATGGAGTACTCCTGCCCTGAGAGCAGCAAACAGTTCATTAAAATAATAATTTAAATATTTAATACTTATGCCCTGAGAGAAGCACACAGTTCATTAAAAATAACAATTCATTACAGTGAGGTGGTCTTTCTGCTAGACCTTGAGGCCTGTCGCACCTCCTACAGTGCCTATGGTGGACTATGTAATGTCAAGGAGAGTTCTTTTTTCACTCATATCGGTTTCACAGGCAGTGTGGAAGCATTAGAAAAGCATGTTTTATTCCAGTTACCTCATAACCAACTTTTTTGTAATCAACTGATGAATCAGTCAAGTGAAAATGCATGCTATATAATATTTAGTCCATGATAATTTGTTCTTTCCATCTTTGTTTGCTAATTATCTTATTAAATGTTACAGATGTTTTTTTTCATGAAAATACATGGTAAATGAACTTACCTTGCAATAAATGCCTCCCACGAAGTGTCAGTAACGTATCTCTCTGAATTATTCCTTCCACACATTCAAACTTCTGCTTCAATTTCATTGGTTGAATCTGTAAACCAATCATTTTCCTTTCTGGGTAGGTGCTTCCAGAAGTCATAGAATCCTCTTCTGACTATTATTAATTCCTCATTGTCATTAGAATATGTCCCCAAAACCTTCAAACTGGCTGTTATTAAGCCTCTCATCAAAAAACCACAACTTGACCCCAAAGAACTAGTTAATTATAGACCAATCTCGAATCTCCCTTTTCTGTCAAAGATACTAGAAAAGGTGGTATCCTCACAATTATATTCTTTCTCAGAGAAAAATGGCATATGTGAGGATTTTCAGTCAGGATTTAGACCGTATCATAGTACTGAGATTGCTCTCCTTAGAGTTACAAATGACCTGCTCTTATCATCTGATCGTGGTTGTATCTCTCTATTAGTTTTATTGGATCTTAGTGCTGCGTTTGACACAATTGACCACAACATTCTTTTGCATAAACTTGAACACTTTGTTGGCATTAATGGAAGTACATTAGCATGGTTTAAATCGTACTTATATGACCACCATCAGTTCGTAGCAGTGAATGAAGATGTATCATATCGATCACAAGTGCAGTATGGAGTAACTCAGGCTCAGATCTAGGGCCGCTACTTTTCACGCTTTATATGTTACCCTTGGGAGATATCATCAGGAAACATGGTGTTAGCTTTCACTGTTATGCTGATGATACTCAGCTCTATATTTCTTCGCGGCCCGGTGAAACACACCAATTTGAAAAACTAATGGAATGCATAGTCTGGATGGATGGAAAAAACTGTCTGGAAAAAACTGGATGACGAGTAATTTCTTACTGCTAAATTCTGAAAAAAACAGAGGTGTTAATTATAGGACCTAAAACTCTGCTTTTAATAACCTAGAACACTGTCTAAGACTTGATGGCTGCTCTGTCAATTCTTCGTCATCTGTTAGGAACCTAGGTGTGCCATTTGATCGCAATCTTTCCTTAGAAAGCCACGTTTCTAGCATTTGTAAAACTGCATTTTTCCATCTCAAAAATATATCTAAATTACGTCCTATGCTCTCAATGTCAAATGCAGAAATGTTAATCCATGCATTTATGACCTCAAGGTTAGATTATTGTAATGCTTTATTGGGTAATGCTTTATCTAATATTTTAGATTTTAAAATATTGCTTATTACTTATAAAGCCCTGAATGGTTTAGCACCTCAGTATTTGAATGAGCTTCTTTTACGTCCGCTACGTTCTCAAAACTCAGGCAATATGATAATACCTAGAATATCAAAATCAACTGCGGGCGGCAGATCCTTTTCCTATTTGGCGCTTAAACTCTGGAATAACCTACCTAACATTGTTCGGGAGGCAGACACACTCTTGCAGTTTAAATCTAGATTAAAAACCCATCTCTTTAACCTGGCTTACACATAACATACTAATATGCTTTTAATATCCAAATCCGTTAAAGGATTTTTAGGCTGCATTAATTAGGTAAACCGGAACCGGGAACACTTCCCATACCACCCGATTTACTTGCTACATCATTAGAAGAATGGCATCTACGCTAATATAAGTCTGTTTCTCTCTTATTCCGAGGTCACCGTAGCCACCAGATCCAGTCTGTATCCAGATCAGAGGGTCACTGCAGTCACCCGGATCCAGTACGTATCCAGACCAGATGGTGGATCAGCACCTAGAAAGGACCTCTACATCCCAGAAAGACAGCGGAGACCAGGACAACTAGAGCCCCAGATACAGATCCCCTGTAAAGACCTTGTCTCAGAGGACCACCAGGACAAGACCACAGGAAACAGATGTTTCTTCTGCACAATCTGACTTTGCTGCAGCCTGGAATTGAACTACTGGTTTCGTCTGGTCAGAGGAGAACTGGCCCCCAAACTGAGCCTGGTTTCTCCCAAGGTTTTTTTCTCCATTCTGTCAACGATGGAGTTTCGGTTCCTTGCCGCTGTCGCCTCTGGCTTGCTTAGTTGGGGTCACTTCATCTACAGCGATATCGTTGACTTTATTGCAAATAAATGCACAGACACTATTTAAACTGAACAGAGATGATATCACTGAATTCAATGATGAACTGCCTTTAAACTATCATTTTGCATTATTGACACACTGTTTTCCTAATGAATGTTGTTCAGTTGCTTTGACGCAATGTTGTTTAAAGCGCTATATAAATAAAGGTGACTTGACTTGACTTTCTGCCCTCAGAACATGTTTGAGTAAGTAAAACTCCCATCTGCCAGTCAAATGTGACCAAACACCTTAAGTGTAAGTTTTAACCAATAAAATAATTGTACTGCATTTCAGCTCAGTTCTGTTTCGTTAATTTGGAGAAATTTTGGTACAAAATAATATGCACAATAATTTAATATATACAATAATAACATTTTCTAATATTCTTATTATTTATATTACAATTAGTGTAGTATTTAGGGTTAAAATAGAAAAAATATTTGTAAATTCCAGTGCAAAGAGGCAAATAAGAGGCAACTCTGGTACAGCGATATGCAGTGGGATATACATATGAAAGATGTTGCATTATTTGCCTACCATATAATACCTGAATGACAAGATGAATGCAGTGTCTTAAAATCCTGTAAAAGCTAATGATATTCAGTTAAAATAGTGTTTTACATGTTTTACAAATAACTGATACATGTGCATAAAACAAAATTCTTTCTTGGCAAGTCAAGATGGATGGCGTTGTTCATTGGTCAGGCATTGACCAATAAAATGTCTTAATTTGCACCACAGCCCCACCCCCAGCTCTGGAACAGGAATACCGCAAAAGGAGTAGCAAAAGTCAGAGCGCTAGGATTTGAACTTGTAGCCTACTGCCAGATCTAAGAGGTTGTAAGTGCCGACTTGACATTGTGCAGTGAAACTGAAGTAAAGTGCAAAAGTAAATACGTAGTAAACATTTGTAAATGTAATTTTCTTTGTGTGAATGTCATTTTACACATTGGTAGCTATTAATGTGCAACTTCCAATTCAAAACACAGGTGTTTTGATCATTGTCTGTGTGTGCAAATTGAAAAATTCAGTTTTTCACACTCACAGAGTTGTGAGTGTAAATTTCAATGTAGAAATACAAATATTAATATGACAAGTTCTCACATTCAGATCAACAACCTCTCGAGTTTTAAAGCAGTAATCAAAGCAAAAGGTGGCTACTTTGAAGAACCTAGAATAAGACATATTTTCAGTTGTTTCACACTTTTTTGTTATGTATATAATTCCATATATAATTCCACATGTGTTAATTCATAGTTTTGATGCCTTCAGTGTGAATCTACAATTTTCATAGTCATGAAAATAAAGAAAACTCTTTGAATGAGAAGGTGTGTCCAAACTTTTGGTCTGTACTGTATATATATGTGTGTGTGTATGTGTGTGTGTGTTTTTGTGACATATCAAGACTCAACTTTGTATAATGACATGGGTATGACAGGTATTACAAGGAGAGGGTGACTTATGAGGACATAACCCATGTCCCCATTTTTCAAAATGCTTATAAACCATACAGAATGAGATTTTTTGAGAAAGTAAAAATGCTGTTTAAAAATGAAGTTTCCTGTGAGGGTTAGGGTTAGGTGTTGGGTTGGTGTAGGGCCATAGAAAATACAGTTTGTACAGAATAAAAACCATTACGTCTATGGGATGTCCCCACTTTTCACAAAAACAAAGTGTGTGTGTGTGTGTGTGTGTGTGTGTGTGGGTGGAAAAAAACAACCTCATCTGCACTGGACCAAATTAATGCCGTCTTGTTGGAGGTCAAGGAAGTCAAAGAAATGTCTTGCTGGTTATAATTACAAATAAAATACATGGAGGTAAAAACTGGCAAAAAATAAAAATAAAATATTAAGAATCTGCAGGGCTTTGCTGGAATCTGGGGTTAACCAATCTACCACAGCCTGAACCTTGTCAGTATCCATTCACGCCCCCTTGGACAAGACAATATACCCCAAGAAGGGAACGGGGTGAAAAACACATTTCTCCTCCTTGACTAAAAGCAGAATCTCTGGCAGTCTCTGAAGCACAGGCCTGATGTGTCATCATTTATGTATGAATCCTTGCATAAAACATTGGTCTCAATACTGAAGACAAACGTCCACTCTGGTTACAAGATCAACCAGATCATCCAAGGCTGGTGGTAGCTCTAGGGTTTTGCTCATGCATGTGAAACTCAAAAGAGTGGGAATGAAACACACATTTCAATGTAGAATAACTGTCTGTGTCATTGTTTTGTGGAGAAAAAAACATGTACTTATAATGTTTCGTGAATATATGCAAACATATTATGGTATGTGCTAGGGGTGCACTGATTAAGATCGGCCGATCATTAATGCGCATCTCGTCAGTAAATCCGGTTCTCTGATCATGGTAAATTCCATCAGGTGCTTGATTTCACATAGAGCAGCTGTTACTACACGTAGCCATTGTTAACTGACTAGGTGCTCAAATAAACGCTGATAATGAACGTGGATTTGCGCAGCTAGTCAGTCAACAACGGCTCTGTGTAGTAACGGTCAGTCATATGCTCAAAAAATCAACAATCACTTCACAGACAGCAGAGACACACAGAGCCTGTGGCAAGCCGTTCAGACCATCACAGACTACAAGCCCCCACCAAAGGCCTGTGATGATGAATCATCACTCCCAGATGCACTCAACCACTTTTATTCATGGTTTGAAATGCAAAATGACACACCTGCACAAAAACGGCCCATGCCTCCCAACAACCAGGTGCTCTGTCTGTCTCCAGCTGATGTAATGAAGACCCTATGCAAGGCTGCGGGTCCTGGCAACATACCTGGCCATGTACTGGAAGACTGTGCTGCACAGCTGACAGATGTCCTAACACATGGGTCGGTACTGACGTACATTTTGAGGTAATAACTTCTCATAGTCACACAGCCTATTAGGAGCTATAAATACTATTAGAGTGTGAGAATGAACTTGCACTATTCTACGGATGCAGACGCAAACACTGCACATACTGTACTAGGCGCTTCAGATCAAAGCCTCAGCTATCTAACAGCACTCAATGTCAAAATGACTGAGATCAAATCAAAGTAGGTGGGGTTTACAGTTCAAAGAAGCAAATCATCAGTTTAACGTTATAGAGAGCGAAGTAAGATGAAGCTGCAAATCATTTAACGATAGAAATGTTAAATGACCGACATCTATATCCTGTGATTTTCCAAATATGGCCATTTTGAGAGTGAGAGAGAGAGAGTGAGAGAGATGTGTACATTTTCTGCATCTGTCTCTCTCTACAAACAATGAAGCGATGCCCCTTATTGTAGAGAAATAAAATGTAGCGATTCAGTATCGATTAATAAAAGTTGCGTGGAAGCACTGACAAGTTTATGAGCTTCTGAATGTTACTTTTTGCACAGTGCGATCTCAGATTTCTGTGTGAGAGTGGCTAGTGTAATTGTGTGTGTGTGCGAACATGCATCAATTAAAGTAGTGCATAAACGGTGATTAAACTGAACTATTTTAATGCATTGGCCTTGTCACACACACACATATTGCATACTGTGTATCTGTTATTAAATTTTTTTTTTTTTAAAGTAAAAAAAACTATTTACAAAAAACATTCAGAAACTATTGGCATCAAATAGTTTTTTAATCGTATCATTTAGAAATGTGTATGTACCATTTAAATACACAAAACATTAAAAAAGGGGGAGGGGGTTGGCACAGTGGTTAACCAGAAAAATTAGTGCCGAAAAGGTTGCCGACCCCTGTCCTAACAGATATCTTCAACACCTGGCTGAGCCTGGCAATTGTCCCCACGTCTCAAATCCACAACCATCATACCAGTACCAAAGAAATCACCTGTGTCCTATTTAAACGACTACCGTCCCATAGCACTGACTCCAATCATGATGAAGTGCTTTGAGATGTTAGTCATGCACAACATAAAAACCAAACCTCCCCAACACACTCGATACACTCCCGTTTGCATACTGTCCAAACCGCTCTACAGACGATGCAATTTTCCTCACTCTCCATCTGGCTCCTAGAAAATAAAGACTCCTATGCCAGAATGCTGTTCATCGATTTCAGCTCAGCATTCAAGTCAAGTCAAGTCACCTTTATTTATATAGCACTTTAAACAAAATACATTGGGTCAAAGCAACTAAACAACATTCATTAGGAAAACAGTGTGTCAATAATGCAAAATGATAGTTAAAGGCAGTTCATCATTGAATTCAGTGATGTCATCTCTGTTCAGTTAAATAGTGTCTGTGCATTTATTTGCAATCAAGTCAACGATATCGCTGTAGATGAAGTGACCCCAACTAAGCAAGCCAGAGGCGACAGCGGCAAGGAACCGAAACTCCATCGGTGACAGAATGGAGAAAAAAACCTTGGGAGAAACCAGGCTCAGTTGGGGGGCCCGTTCTCCTCTGACCAGACGAAACCAGTAGTTCAATTCCAGGCTGCAGCAAAGTCAGATTGTGCAGAAGAATCATCTGTTTCCTGTGGTCTTGTCCTGGTGGTCCTCTGAGACAAGGTCTTTACAGGGAATCTGTATCTGGGGCTATAGTTGTCCTGGTCTCCGCTGTCTTTCAGGGTAGTAGAGGTCTTTTCTAGGTGCTGATCCACCATCTGGTCTGGATACGTACTGGATCCGGGTGACTGCAGTGACCCTCTGATCTGGATACAGACTGGATCTGGTGGCTAAGGTGACCTCGAAATAAGAGAGAAACAGACAAATATTAGCATAGATGCCATTCTTTTAATGATGTAGCAAGTACATAGGTTGTTATGGAAAGTGTTCCTGGTTCTGGTTTACCTAATTAATGCAGCCTAAAAATCCTTTAACTGATTTGGATATTAAAAGCATATTAGTATGTTATGTGTAAGCCAGGTTAAAGAGATGGGTCTTTAATCTAGATTTAAACTGCAAGAGTGTGTTTGCCTCCAGAACAATGTTAGGTAGGTTATTCCAGAGTTTAGGCACCAAAAAGGAAAAGGATCTGACTCCCGCAGTTGATTTTGATATTCTAGGTATTATCAAATTGCCTGAGTTTTGAGAACGCATCGGACGTAGAGGATTATAATGTAAAAGGAGCTCATTCAAATACTGAGGTGCTAAACCATCCAGGGCTTTATAAGTAATAAGCAATATTTTAAAATCTTTATGATGTTTGATAGGGAGCCAGTGCAGTGTTGACAGGACCGGGCTAATATGGTCATACTTCCTGGTTCTAGTAAGAACTCTTGCTGCTGCATTTTGGACTATCTATAGTTTGTTTACTTACTGCAGAACAACCACCCAATAAAGCATTACAATAATCTAACCTTGAGGTCATAAATGCATGGATTAACATTTCTGCATTTGACATTGAGAGCATAGGCTGTAATTTAGATATATTTTTGAGATGGAAAAATTCAGTTTTACAAATGCTAGAAAAGAGGCTTCCTAAGGAAAGATTGCGATCAAATAGCACACCTAGGTTCCTAACTGATGACGAAGAATTGACAGAGCAACCATCAAGTCTTAGACAGTGTTCTAGATTATTACAAGCAGAGTTTTTAGTTCCTATAATTAACACCACTGTTTTTTCAGAATTTAGCATAAAGAAATTACTCGTCATCCAGTTTTTTATATCGACTATGCATTCCATTAGTTTTTCAAATTGGTGTGTTTCACCGGGGCCGCGAAGAAATATATAGAGCTGAGTATCATCAGCATAACAGTGAAAGCTAACACCATGTTTCCTGATGATATCTCCCACGGGTAACATATAAAGGGTGAAGAGTAGCGGCCCTAGTACTGAGCCTTGAGGTACTCCATACTGCACTTGTGATCGATATGATACATCTTCATTCACTGCTACGAACTGATGGCGGTCATATAAGTACTATTGAAACCATGCTAATGCACTTCCATTAATGCCAACAAAGTGTTCAAGTTTATGCAAAAGAATGTTGTGGTCAATTGTGTCAAACGCAGCACTAAGATCCAATAAAACTAATAGAGAGATACACCCACGATCAGATGATAAGATCAGATAATTTGTAACTCTAAGGATAGCAGTCTCAGTACTATGATACGGTCTAAATCCTGACTGGAAATCCTCACATATACCATTTTTCTCTAAGAAGGAATATAATTGTGAGGATACCACCTTTTCTAATATCTTGGACAGAAAAGGGAGATTCGAGATTGGTCTATAATTAACTAGTTCTTTGGGGTCAAGTTGTGGTTTTTTGATGAGAGGCTTAATAACAGCCAGTTTGAAGGTTTTGGGGACATATCCTAATGACAATGAGGAATTAATAATAGTCAGAAGAGGATCTATGACTTCTGGAAGCACCTCTTTTAGGAGCTTAGATGGTATAGGGTCTAACATACATGTTGTTGGTTTAGATGATTTAACAAGTTTATACAGTTCTTCCTCTCCTATAGTAGAGAATGAGTGGAACTGTTCCTCAGGGGGTCTATAGTGCACTGTCTGATGCGATACTGTAGCTGACGGCTGAATTGTTGCAATTTTATCTCTAATAGTATTGATTTTAGAAGTAAAGTAGTTCATAAAGTCATTACTGCTGTGGTGTTGGGAAATGTCAAAACTTGTTGAGGGTTTATTTTTTGTTAATTTAGCCACTCTATTGAATATATACCTTCTAAAAGAGAAGAAAAGTAATCGGATCTAGCAGTTTTTAATGCTTTACTGTAGGATAGGTTACATTCCCGCCAAGCAATAAGAAATACCTCTAGTTTTGTTTTCCTCCAGCTGCGCTCCATTTTTCGGGCTGCTCTCTTTAGGGTGCGAGTATGCTCATTATACCATGGTGTCAAACTGTTTTCCTTAACCTTCCTTAAGCGTAAAGGAGCAACTGTATTTAAAGTGCTAGAAAAGAGAGAGTCCATTTCTGTTACATCATCAAGTTGTTCTGAGGTTTTGGATATGCTAAGGAATTTGGATACATCAGGAAGATAAATTAAAAAGCAGTCTTTTGTGATACAACCCGAATTCCGGAAAAGTTGGGACGTTTTTTAAATTTTAATAAAATGAAAACTAAAAGACTTTCAAATCACATGAGCCAATATTTTATTCACAATAGAACATAGATAACATAGCAAATGTTTAAACTGAGAAAGTTTACAATTTTATGCACAAAATGAGCTCATTTCTATTTTGATTTCTGCTACAGGTCTCAAAATAGTTGGGACGGGGCATGTTTACCATGGTGTAGCATCTCCTTTTCTTTTCAAAACAGTTTGAAAACTTCTGGGCATTGAGGCTATGAGTTGCTGGAGTTTTGCTGTCGGAATTTGGTCCCATTCTTGCCTTATATAGATTTCCAGCTGCTGAAGAGTTTGTGGTCGTCTTTGACGTATTTTTCGTTTAATGATGCGCCAAATGTTCTCTATAGGTGAAAGATCTGGACTGCAGGCAGGCCAGGTTAGCACCCGGACTCTTCTACGACGAAGCCATACTGTTGTTATAGCTGCAGTATGTGGTTTTGCATTGTCCTGCTGAAATAAACAAGGCCTTCCCTGAAATAGACGTTGTTTGGAGGGAAGCATATGTTGCTCTAAAACCTTTATATACCTTTCAGCATTCACAGAGCCTTCCAAAACATGCAAGCTGCCCATACCGTATGCACTTATGCACCCCCATACCATCAGAGATGCTGGCTTTTGAACTGAACGCTGTTAACATGCTGGAAGGTCTCCCTCCTCTTTAGCCCGGAGGACACGGCGTCCGTGATTTCCAACAAGAATGTCAAATTTGGACTCGTCTGACCATAAAACACTATTCCACTTTGAAATAGTCCATTTTAAATGAGCCTTGGCCCACAGGACACGACGGCGCTTCTGGACCATGTTCACATATGGCTTCCTTTTTGCATGATAGAGCTTTAGTTGGCATCTGCTGATGGCACGGTGGATTGTGTTTACCGACAGTGGTTTCTGAAAGTATTCCTGGGCCCATTTAGTAATGTCATTGACACAATCATGCCGATGAGTGATGCAGTGTCGTCTGAGAGCCCGAAGACCACGGGCATCCAATAAAGGTCTCCGGCCTTGTCCCTTACGCACAGAGATTTCTCCAGTTTCTCTGAATCTTTTGATGATGTTATGCACTGTAGATGATGAGATTTGCAAAGCCTTTGCAATTTGACGTTGAGGAACATTGTTTTTAAAGTTTTCCACAATTTTTTTACGCAGTCTTTCACAGATTGGAGAGCCTCTGCCCATCTTTACTTCTGAGAGACATTGCTTCTCTAAGACAAAGCTTTTATAGCTAATCATGTTACAGACTGGATATCAATTAACTTAATTAATCACTAGATGTTCTCCCAGCTGAATCTTTTCAAAACTGCTTGCTTTTTTAGCCATTTGTTGCCCCCGTGCCAACTTTTTTGAGACCTGTAGCAGGCATTAAATTTTAAATGAGCTAATTAAGTGGATAAAAGTGTAAAATTTCTCAGTTTAAACATTTGCTACGTTATCTATGTTCTATTGTGAATAAAATATTGGCTCATGTGATTTGAAATTCCTTTAGTTTTCATTTTATTAAAATTTAAAAAACGTCCCAACTTTTCCGGAATTCGGGTTGTAGAAGTGATGGTTCTTCCATACTTGTAACAAGAAGTAGAATTTACAATTTTGGCTGTATGAAGTTTGCACAAAACTAAATAATGATCTGAGATATCATCACTTGGCTGCATAATTTCAACACTATCAACATCAATTCCATGTGACAGTATTAAATCTAGAGTATGATTTCGATAATGAGTAGGTCCTGAAACCTGTTGTCTAACCCCAATAGAGTTCAGAATGTTTATAAATGCTGATCCCAACGCATTTTTTCATTTTCAACATGGATATTAAAATCACCAACTATTAAAACTTTATCTGCAGCCAGAAATAACTCAGATGTAAAATCACCAAACTCTTTAATAAAGTCTGTATGGTGCCCTGTGGCCTGTATACAGTAGCCAGTCCAAACATAACAGGGGATTTATCATTAACATTTGTTTCTCTGGATAATGTTATATGAAGCACCATTACTTCAAACGAGTTATACTTGAAGCCTGCCCTCTGAGAAATCCTGAAAACGTTGTTATAAATTGAAGCCTTTTAGACGCGGCTTATGTTTATAACAGTAATTTTTGGGGGGTGGACTCATTTAAAATAATGTAATCATCAGGTTTTAGCCAGGTTTCTGTCAAACAGAGCACATCTATATTATGATCAGTGATCATATTATTTACAAAAAGTGTTTTCGTAGAAAGGTATCTGATATTCAATAAGGCAAGCTTTATCATTTGTTTATCCATATTGCATCTGTTTTTTATTTGTTGAACCTCAATTAAATTGTTAATCTTAACTTGGTTTGGACGTTTTTTGTATTTTCTAGTTCGGGGAACAGACACAGTCTCTATAGTGTGATATCTAGGTGAAAGAGTCTCTATGTGCTGAGATTTAGCTGACCTCTGTGACGTGAGGCAGCTAGCAGACGGTCGGTTTAGCCAGTCTGTCTGCTTCCTGACCTTCAACACAATAATCTCACAACAGCTCATTAATAAACGAAACCTGCTGGACCTAAATACCCTCGCTCTGTAATTCGATCCTGGACTTTCTAACTGGAATACTTCAGTCAGTCCGTGTCAGCCACAACACCTAGAGCACTACCACACTGAGCACAGGTGCTCCACAAAGCTGTGTGCTCAGCCCACTGGTCTTCACGCTGCTGACCCACGACTGCACTTCCCAGTTTGGCTCCAACCACATCACCAAGTTTGTGGATGACACAACGGTGTTAGGTCTCATTAGCAACAGCGATCAAATGCACTACAGAGAGGAAGTGGCACAGCTGACTGAATGGTGTGGCACTAACAACCTGTCCCTCAGTATGGAGAAGAAAAAGGAGGTTGTGATGGACTTCAGGAGAAACTCTGTTGACCACCCCCCACTGACCATCGACAGCTTGACTGTGGAGAGAGTCAGCACTACTAAATTCCTAGGGGTGCACATCACAGAGGATCTCATCTGGAGCACCAACACCATGTCACTCTCCAAGAAGGCACAACAGTGGCTACACTTTCTCCGCCGGCTGAAAAGAGCAAGTGTCCATCCACCCATCATCACCACATTCTACAGAGGAATCATAAAGAGCATTATAGGTAAGTAGTAATCATTTTTAACTGATATGGAACTTAATAGGTAGCCAGTGCAGATTCTGTAAAATCCGAGTAATATGATCATATTTTCTTGACCTGGTAAGGACTCTAGCCGCTGCATTTTGGACTACCTATAGCTTGTTTATTGAAGATGCAGGACAACCACCTAGCAGTGCATTACAATAGTCCAGTCTCTGTCTTATCCGAATTTAAAACGAGAAAATGATTGGTCATCCAATCTTTTAAATTTTTAACACTCTGTTAGCTTAGATAATTTTTAAGTTTCATCTGGTCTCATTGAGATATATAGTTGAGTATCATCAGCATAACATTGGAAACTAATCCTGTATTTTCTAATAATATTACCAAGGTGCAACATGTATATTGAAAATAGAAGAGGACCTAGGACAGATCCTTGTGGCACTCCATATTTTACTGGTGATGAATGAGATGACTCCCCATTTAAATAAACAAAATTGTAGCGATCAGACAGGTAGGATCTAAACCAACTTAGAGTCTGCCCTTGAATACCTGAATAGTTTTGTAATCGATCTATGAGTATGTCATAATCTATGGTGTCGAATGCATGATCAAGTAAAACTAGCAATGAGATGCAGCCTTGATCTGATGTAAGAAGCAAGTAATTTGTAATTTTAACAAGTGCAGTTTCTGTGCTATGGTGGGGCCTGAAACCTGACTGAAATTCTTCATAAGTATTTATTGTATTTTTTTTTTTTTAATTTTTTTTTTTTGCAGAAGGGATCACAATTGAGCAGATACAACTTTTTCTAAAAATAAAAGCTCTTCCTGTCCTATAGTTGTAAAGCACTGCAGTTTATCTTTGGGTGCGATGGATGAAACTGAAGTATTAGACGCTGTAGAATCTACATTTGTTATTGTATTTCTGATGTTATCTATTTTATCAGTGAAGAAATTCATAACTATTAAACATTGATAGAATATTTGAATCAGATTGTCATATACACGACCACCATAGCACTGGGGAGGAACTCAATTACTTTATTTCCGGTTCAGCACTAGAGGTCAAGTATGCATAGCAACGGTATTGTTTAGAACAACATGTGACATCTCCCCTTTTAAAGACATAACACAACTTATAACATTTTCAAAATATTACACAGCAGGTATTATTTGTCAACATTACTAACTTGCATATGCTTATTCGCAAATTGCATTCTCACTGTACTTACAGTATTAATGCATAGTGCATACGATCCATCAAACCTGTTCAATAAACATAATAAACCAAAATATCTCTTAGCAAAATCCTAACCTCAGATCTTGCGTGAAGTTATAATATCTTTCAGACAACAGTTGGGTATAAAGGTAGCTTAACTGGTCTAAAGTTACTAACTTGAGTATTAATCACAGTGTTAAGACTTGAACATATAACTACTAACACATGTGCTACATTTAAACTTTACATTGGAGGGAAGGCCGTTCTCTTTTCCCCTGGTTGTAGTAGCGTGCCATCTGTTGTTGTCGAGCCACCAACTCATCTCTACCCTGCACTATAGGTTGAGGCATCAGTTTACGTGAGGTTACAGGCAAGATAGACTTGAGACGGCGACCCATAAGCAATTGTGCTGGAGACACTTGGAGTCCGCTGATAGGGCTGTCTCGGAAATCAAGCAGGCAATTGTAAATGTACTTGCCATCCTCTGCTGCTTTTCTCATCAGTTGTTTTATTGTTTGCACAAACCTCTCACTTTGTCCATTGGACTGTGGATACGTGGGACTAAACGTCACCAGGTTAAAGTTTCAATCTGCGGCAAACTGACGAAAAACATGACTGGCATACGGCATATTGTCACTCACCAACGTGTTCGGCACTCCGTGTCTGGCAAAAAAGGACTTCAGCTTGTTGATGATTTCTTGTGCTGTCTTGGTTTTCAGACTCACCACTTCAGGGTACTTAGAGAAGTAATCAACGACGAGTTGGTAATCTGTTCTGTTAAAAGTGAATATGTCAGAGCCCAGCTTAGCCCATGGACGGTCTGGCACTTCATGTGGCAACATTGGCTCCTGGGTGTTGCTTCTTAGAAATTTTGCACATACACTGCAACGAGCAATTGCATCTTGAATGTCCCATTGGAACATTCAAGATGCAATTACTCATTGGAAGTACTTCAGTGATGCTGTGCACCCCTAGCTGTTGTGCGTCCTCTATGTTGTCAGATGGAACATCGCAGGTTTGATACACTCAGCTTAAAGTATCCGCAATGTACATATGTTTTCCAGGGTGGTACTTCAGGGTGGCACATCTATGTTGAATTTTAACAGACGTAACAGCATTTGCTGGAGCCTTGGTGAAGCCTTGTGCAGTGTTTTTTTGGTGATCATTTCGAGCGGGCGGTGGTCGGACTGTACTGTCACAGGTCTGCCATACACGTACTGGTTGAACTTTTCAGTTGCGAAACAGATCGCCAGCAACTCCTCAATTTGAGAGTAATTTTGTTCTGCTGTGGTCAGAGAACGAGATGCATATGCAATGGGATGATTATCCTGCAGCAAACAGGCTCCTAAACCGGTCAATGACGCATCACATTGTATCACAGTGTCTTTGGTTATGTCAAAAAACTTAAGCACTGGTTTACTGCTGATAAGTGTCTTCAACGTCTTGAGAGCTGCTGCATTCTGCGGTTCCCACGTCCATGCGGTATCTTTTTTGAGTAGGCTCCATAATGGCGTTGTCGTTGTGGACAGATTAGGTATGAACTGTGACAAGTAATTGATCATGCCCATGATCCTTAGCAGATCCTCTCTTGACGTCTGGCATGTCAGTTATGGCTGTCACTTTTGACTCATCAGGCATCAGACCTTCCTTGCTGATCACATGACCCATGTACACGAGTTCAGACCTCTTTAATTTGATCTTTTCTTTGTTGAACTTACAGCCCATGTATTTAGCTCGCTGCATCACATCATGTAATGTCTTGTCATGTTGTTTGTCATCTAATGAGGCTACAATCAAATCATCTACTATAATATGCACATCTGGGATGTCCCCGAAAACCATCTGGTTTCTCTGCTGCAAAACTTCGCTTGCGCTTGATATTCCAAATGGCATCCGCTGAAAGGAATACCTCCCAAAGGGAGTATTGAATGTGCACAGGTCAGCACTGGCTTCAGTGAGTGGAACTTGAAAGTACGAACTTGTCTGATCAAGCACAGTAAACACTGTTTTCCCTGACATCTGGCTGATCACATCAGAGCTGGTTGAGATCATGAAGTGTTCTCTTCTAATGGCCTGATGAATCAGGCCATTAGAAGAGAACACTTCATGAGAACACTTCGTTTATGCCTTGACCCTAAAGATCTGAAGATCTTTAGGGTCAAGGCATAAACGAAGTGAGCCATCTTTCTTTTCCACTACAACAAGACTATTGACCCAGTCTGTAGGTTTCGACGTTTTACGTATAACGCCAGCTGCTTCCATATCATCAAGCTTTTCTTTAAGACGAGTATGGAGACTCAGAGGCACTCTGCGTGGAGGGTGAATTACTGGCGTCACATTGGGCTTCAATTTAATGTCATATGGTTCTGTGAATTTTCCTAGACCGCTAAACACATCAGCGTACTGAGCAATCAGATCTTCTTGAGTTAGTGATTTTTCAATGTTGTCCATTCTTTGAATGAGTTGTAGACCAGAGCATGCTTGACGACCTAAGATGGTTGGTCCATCTTCAGTAGTGAGGAAAAAGTCATAGCTTGCTTGAGCACCCTTACGCGTCACACATTTTAAATTAACTTTTCCTATATGCTCTATGCTGTGCTTTCCATAAACTGACAGTCTAGCTGTAGACTTGTAAACATGGATGCTGGTGTATCCTGTTAGCTGTTTAAACTGTGACAGTGGCATACAGTTTGTATCTGCTCCTGTATCTAGCTTCATTTCTATCTTGTCCTCAATAACCATTACCTTTTCATACCAGCAGGAGTCACTGATATCATGTGTCATTGAGTCAATAAAGAAATTTTCTAAATCAGACTGCACTGTGTGTACTGTTGATGCTCCGCGACCACGACCTCTGCTCCGATAGCTCGACATTCTGCCTTGACATTGATCTGCAAAATGGTTTAATTTCTTACAGCGACGACACTCCTTGCCATATGCAGGGCAGTTGCGAGGTTGATACGTTGTGCCGCATCTGCTACATGCATTGGACGTGTGCTGTGTTGCTTGAGCAGTAGCTCCACTCTGCGGGTGGTTACTAGCTCGCGCTGACTGTGCGCGCTGTTTTCATCGTCCTTAATACCGTCTACGGTCTCTGCCTCGCGTGTAAGAGTTTAGAGTGTGAACTGACTGGTCCGGGGTTTGCGACGACTTGCCTTGTATCATATCCAGTTCCCTCTTAGCGCTCTCAAACGTGCGGATTCGCTGTGTCACTACTTCAAGGGATGCATTGCTGTCATCACCCATTACTTTCGTTTTCATTGCCAGATCTTTTATGGAGATAAATAATCAGTTACTTGCCATCGTCCTGAGATCATTCACGAATGCTTCTAGACCCTGTCCTTCAGGCCTCTGGTATGCCCAAAACTGTGCACAGAGAGCCATCACTGGATTCCTCGTGTTGGAATACTGTTCAAATTTTCTGAGAACTATATCAAAGTCATTGCGATCTTCCGCGTCTCTATCACCTTCAGCCGGTGCCCATCTAAAGTTACTGTATATATCATATCCTCTCTCTCCCAGTATCGTGAGCAAAATAGCAACCTTTTTCGCTGAAGATGCGTCACTGTTTCCCGATGCTGTGAGGAACAGGGCGAAACGTTGCTGCCACTTTTTCCACGCGGCGCTCACATTAGGACAGTCAAAATTAAATGGTTCAGGTGGCTTATAGTGTAGAACATCCATTGTAAAATATTCATCCGTTGCTTAATGTCAAAATCATTTTGTATTAACGATAGACTTACTTCTGTTCTGACACCATGTCATATACACAACCCCCATAGCACTGGGGAGGAACTCAATTACTTTATTTCCATTTCAGCACTAGAGGTCAAGTATGCATAGCAACGGTATTGTTTAGCAACATGTGACACAGATGGTGTCTGGTTATTTGTTCATTTAACCGCTGTGCTAAATAAAAAAAAAACTTGGATTGTTTTGGTTATTTTCAATGAGTTTGTGGATATGCTCGTAACTGGCAGTATTTAGGGCCGTCTATAGCTGGACATACTGTTTTTCCATGCAATTATAAAACTTCCCAGTTAGTTTTTCTCCATTTGCGCTCAAGACTACGAGTTTCTTTCTTGAGAAAGTGAGTATTACTGTTATACCATGGCACAGTACCTTTATCTCTAACCTTTTCAGTTTGATGGGGGCAACAGCTTCTAATGTATTAGAGAAAATAGTGCCAATGTTGCCAGTCATTTTGTCTAGTTCATGTGTATTTTTGGGTACACATAGCAGTTGAGATAAACCATGCAGGTTATTTGCGAATCTGTCTTTTGGTAGCTGGAACAATAGTTCTGCCCAGATGGTAATGCTGAGCCATATAGTTAATATCAGTGATACGCAGCACGCAAGATACAAGGAAAAGGTCGTTAACATCATCACTTTGAGGTACGATATATCTATATCAGTAAGATCGATTCCATGCGATATAATTAAATCTAGTGTATGATTAAAACGATGAGTGGGCCCGGTGACATTTTGCTTGACTCCAAAAGAGTTTATTAGGTCCTAATGCATCGTTTGTATTATCAACATGAATTGTATTTGCAAATGTGTTTTCAATTTGTGCACGCATAAAATGTGACATAATCCAAACGCAAATGCAAATCGCGTCCGTTTGCAATTGTGTTTCCCATATCTTACGAGCTATGAGCCTGTCATATTTAAATAGCAATTTTAATTACAACATTTGCCTTTTCACTCTCTCTGCACTGTGCATGTAAACTGCCAAAACTCAAATGGAATCGCAATTCCTTTTGCATTTGAATTTCCAACTGTAATGAATTAAACATTAATATTCATCCGGAAGAAGGAGGCGGGAACCGGCGGACAATCAAAATGAAACTTTAATTACAAAACAAACACAAAACAGCGCACCAGTCACCCTCACGGACGACTGGTGCGCACAAAATGAAACCAAAACCTAAAATAACGCCCAGGCCTGGTCCTCTCTCGTCCTTCAGTGTCGTCGCTCCAGTTTTTATATCCTTCCATCTCCAACGTGGGACTCGAGACCGGCGGTGGGTCGCAGGTGCCACTGATTTGCCCAATCACTGCCGGCCTCATTCGTGTTCCCACGTCCCTCGGCCCCGCCCCACTCGCCACACCAACGTTTACACGGAAACCTGTCAATCAAGTGACAGGGGTGGGGCCATTTTATTGGGCGTGTTTGCATTGGGAAGTGACATAGTTAAGTAACCAGTTAAACTGTATCACCGGGAAGATTAGGCAAATAGACTGGTGAGGTAGGTCTGCGCACGTTTCTCAATACAAAGTACGCTAATTTCGGACTTGCATCCTCAGTAGTTCAGACTTTGTGCATTCGATATGGGAAACACAATTGCAAACGGACTTTGCATTTCCATTTTAAATTTGGTAGACACTGTGCGTTCGCTTAAATGAAAATGCAAACGGTAATGCGCGATTTGCATTTGCGTTTGGATTATGTCACATTTTATGCGTCCATAAATTGAAAACGCAATTGCAAATACAATTTGTAATTCCTTTTGAATAAAGTCCGGAATATCATTCCATAGTAACCAAAAGGTCTGAAAGGAAATCTGCAAATTCTTTTAGGAATTCTGTATACGGCCCTGGTGGTCTATACACAGTTGCCAGAGCAAGAGATACAATATATTTCTTTTGCATATCTGACAGTGTAACATTAAGCAGAAGTATTTCGAGTGAGTTAAACATGTATCCCATTTTCTGGGTAACATTGATATAATCACTATATATTGTTGCAACACCTCCCCCACGACTAGTCTGATGGGGCTCATGCTTATAACAGTAATATGGCAGCGTAGACTCATTTAGAACCAATATAATCATTTGGTTTTAGCCAGGTTTCAGTCAAGCAGAGTAAATCAAAACTATTATCTTGATCATTTCATTTACAATAACTGCTTTGGGTGTGAGTGATCTAATGTTTATGAGCCCAAACTTAAAAAAAAATTGTTTTTGTTAATTTATTTTACATTTTTCTGGTTTAATCACAATAAGATTTTTTCTAGATCCTACATTGAATGTATATTTTGACCCCACTATTCGGGGAACAGACACAGTCTTAACCCTTTGAACAGTATGGTCCCACACATGAGATTCTTTTTTTCATGCCCCTGGGAGTTTGGTCCACATATTGGATTTAGAACATTCTGTGACATCGCATAACTGTCAAGTTCAAATTGCGTTTTCGCGCATTGGCTGGCGCTAAGCCAGGGAGAGACATGCACTGCTCTTGACATATCATCACAACTATGCAGTGTTCTTATCCACATAATGCATATTTTAGGTTTCAGACATTTAATAAGTACTACACATAAGTACTAGTAAAACAATACATTTATTGTTTGTAAAATACACACATATGTCTATAGAAGCAGCAATTACAATCCATTCAAATTTTATTTGCAGATGTGTTTCATTCATATCAGATACACATTGTGAAAGTAACTATAAAGTTCGCTCTATTATTCACCCAGTTCACCGGCCACTTATTACTAGTGTGGTGGGTGAAATTGATGAATTCATGTGCTGTAAATCTGACTGACAGGACTCTCTAAACTGCAGCGCATACAAACATGGCGGCACCCATCTCATATTACAGATCACTAACACACTCATTTACACATATTTGTCAATCAGAATATCAGATTGTTCATGACCTGGTATGCAAATTTGTGAATATAAAAAAAATAAATAAAAGCGATCCATCTGTCATACATGGTTCCCTTTCAAGGGAACTTCGAACTGGGTCCTCTAGGGGTCGCTATGTGGAAAGACTCGTTGTGACCCGTGTCTGAAGCATACATTGAAAAACCACAATGAGTTTGCCGGCGACAGCCCCTGACGACAACTATGGATAAATAGGTATCACAGGTGGATCTGGCTGAGGAGTTAAAAGAGGGACTTTTCCTTTCGCGCTCATCGGCGGCGGATGAGAGAGAGTCTTGGGAGGATGATGTTATATCTTTAACACTCTCCGATACTGAGGTTAGTGCTCAGCTAAGTACTACCCAGGAAGAGAAGGAGATGTCCGAGGATGGCAACATCGAGGCGAAAGCGGCTATGAGAGGGTGCCCCCTGTAGAAGAGCTTTCTTTCCGTGGGGGAGACGTCCTCTATTAAATCTCCCTCCTTGCCATTTAAGCCCCTTCAGGATACATCTTGCTTAAATGGCAAGGCATACGCAGCAGCAGGTCAGGCTGTGGCTTCATTGCACATGATGGCGGTGCTTCAAGCATATCAGGCTAATCTGCTGAAAGACCTGGATGAAGGCAAGGCCCTTTCTCCTGATCAGGTAGCCGCCATGGGATTGTCTATGGCTGCCATGGTGGTAACGGAGAGACATCTGTGGGTGAACCTGGCAGACATCGGGAAGATTCTTGATACTCCGGTTTCACCTTCTGACGTTTAGGTACCTCCATTGAGATGGTAGTCGAAAAGTTCAGGGAGGCGAAGTTGCGGTCAGCTGCCTTTCAAATCCTTCATTCCACGAAAGTCCAGGTCTGAGCCCAAAAAACATAGGGGTCCTGGCCCGTCTGAATCTGAGGATCAGAGACGGGCACAGAAGGCTAGTGTCGTGACTCGCACTCCTCCCCTATTTGCGGGTAGGGGTAAGAGGAATCATGGGTCACGGGGAGGTAGGCAAGACATATGGGATGTGATCCAGACAAGGCATCAGTGTTCTAGTCCGAATCAGAGCGATACTTAAATATCTACTTGTTCCCTTTGGGTGTTTGTACATCTGCCCTTATCCTCTCCTTCCTAATTCCCCTGTAACCACCAGCTCTCCACCTGACCAAGGTTAGGTGGGAACATCTTGCATTACAGTCTCCTATGCTGGATGTATGATGTTTTGGTTGGTTCTATGTTCATAGTAACCACCTTACTGATGGTCAGGACTAAAGGGAGTCGCCCCTTCAGCGGGGCTCCAGCGCAGGAACCGGGGTGGGTCAGTTTGATCCATTATGTATATACTTATATATGTATCAAATTGCTGTTGGTTATGTGTATACTAATCCTCTGTGAGTTTTCTTTGCAGTGCTCAATTACAGTGTTTACTAAACACTCGTCGGCATTATCTCCAGCCGGTATGATAGCCCTGATTCCAGCTTCAGGTGGCCAGATCACAGGTTTCTGCGGGAGCTTTCTTGATCACCAGGCCCAGCACAGCACCCTGAGGGGCTTCCTGGTCGCTTGGATATCCCTTATTGCTGACGAATCGAGCGGGAAGTGGAGATGGCAGTTGCGGAAATCTTCTTGTATATGCTGCCTCAAGTGATGCTCCCCTCACCAGAGGTTTGTAAATTTGAGCTGGCCTCTCCCATACGGCTCGGCACCTCTGCGATGCTTAGGAAGCATTGTATTTTCTAAAATCCACATAAGTGGTAAGTGTGCACGCAAGACTGCACACTTTCTGAAATCCTGTACGGTAAGGGTTATGCACTCAGCTTCATTCCCTTTCTTTGAGATGGTTAGACTTTGGTTTCTTGGGCTCCACTCAGTCAGTGTGTCTTTATTTATACACTTCAAGCATCGCTTCCCTCAATATGAGGGGCTATTTGGGTGGTTCTCGTGGTAGTTTAGCAGCGCTCCTCTTTATCTAAAAGGGTCGCCTATGGGTGCACTACTCTCTTTCTGAATTCGGAGTTCTCCTCTCATATGAGACTGAGTTCTCTGTTTTTTCCAGCTCCAGCATTATTTCCACAGATCGAGTTGATGACTCTCAAACATACTGTTTTGAGATGCACCATTCCATCTATGAGCTGCTCTATCAGAGTGCCACGAGAGCCCCCTACTTAGAACAGTATTTTAAAAATCCATGTTATGGTAAGTGTGCACGTGAAGTGATCTCCACAAATCCACACTGTGGTAAGTTTGCACACTAGTGCTCTGCGTTCTTTTTAAAATCCTATATGGTGAGGGCTTCACGCGGTTGCTTCATGCCCTTTCTTGAGTTAAGCCGCATTCATTTTGGGCACCACTCCACCTATGTATCCTCGGATACCTATCTAAACAGGGTGTTGCTACTAGGGATCTGTTGAGACAGCTCCTTCAGCAAGCATATGCAAGAGCAAGCAGTAGCCCCTGTGTGACTGGCAAGACTTAGTATAAAATGCTAGGTTCTTTGCTGTATCCCTTTAAAGGAATCTTTCTTGATTCCAAGCCTTCAGCTCTACCCCGGGCCGAGGCCCTAACAAGTAAGTTGGGTATGTAGCCTAGGCCTTTGGCCGTAAGGGAGGGGTAATGTCACGGACAGCCGTCTAACATCCCAGGGGCAACTCCCATGGAAATGATAGAGTTGGTACTTAGTGTTCGCCATGATTCTGGCCTGCACTACCCTCAGCATGGCAGTGTGAGTATAATCTTCCCCATAGCGACCCCTAGAGGACGCAGTTTGAAGTTCCCTTTAAAGGGAACGTCTCAGGTTACGAATGTAACCATGGTTCCCTGAGTAGGGAATGAGACACTGCATCATCTCCCTGCTATGCTTTGGACGCAAGCTTCAGATGAAGAAGTGAATGATGTGTTCTCCCGGTGCCTATTTATCCATAGATGTACCGGTAGTGACGTCAGGGGCTGTTGCCGGCCAACTCGTTGGTGTTTTTGCAATGTATGCTTCAGACACGGGTCACGACAAGGCGTTCCCCATAGCGACCCATATAGGACGCATTGTCTCGTTCCCTACTCAGGGAACCATGGTTACATTTGTAACTTGAGACGTTTTCGTGGCTGCGGTGTGTCACATGACAAGGCTGACGCATCACCATGGCAATATTAAGGAGAATTGTTATAAAATAACGGTCGACTTAAAAAAAACTCACTCTGGGGGGACTGCTAGAATATTTTAAACTCATCACTGAAAAGGTTAATAGACTGGACAGTGCAAGTACTTCTATCATTTAAGCGGGTAGAACAAAAGTCATCATAATGGTTATTTGGCTTACTAGTCATATGGAGCCAAATGTCCTGGAGATGTTAATATATCATTTATAATAGGTTTTATGTTTGTGTCTCATCGCTCCAGCCGGACAGGGCATCACAATATGTTAAGAGTGTAACATTTCCGTCACACACTTAAGGTATTCAGGCCAATCACAACGCACTGGATACCTGGCCAATCAGAACACACCTCGCTTTTCAGACTGATGAACCTTGTAGAAATCGATGCATTTCAGAAGGCGGGGCATAGAGAAGAAACCATAATGTACAGTATGTGGAAAATAATGTGTTTTTTTAACCTTAAACTGCATATTAATTTAGCAGCATCATATGACCCCTTTAAATGAATGACCCATCACAAGCTAAAATGCTTCAGACAAGACAACGATGACGAATAAGTGCTACATATGCCACCTGGGAAACGCTGGACTACTAGTAAAAATAAATTAAACTGTGTAACAGTTTCACTGCAATCATGTTCATGTTATAATGTAAGAATTAAATAACAATAAAAAATAATACGTATGCACTTATCTGTACATAATGCAGTTATTTTTAAGCGGTTGTTTTCTTATCTTATCTAATCTTATAAATCTTATAAATCTTATCTAAAAGGTAATTTAGCCAAAAAACAACAACAATAAAGGTACCACTCAAATATGTCTTGCAATATCCGTGCTTGTAAAGGTTCTGCACGATCCTCTTGTTTAATATTCTCTGGGTCTGAATCCAGCTCAAACTGATATGTCAATATTGATTCCATCCTTAACTATAACTATATATATGGAGCAGACGGAACTTGCTGCTTTGGCAGTACTAAAACAACTTGCTTACTGCATACTGCTTACTGCCCAGTACACAGTGTATACTGCCTACTATTTTTAAATAATATTGTGTGAAACAGTATACAATAAGCAATAAATGTTTCAGAGTAGTATGCTAAAGTGTTGTCACATGACAAAACATTGATTCAGCACAGCTGCTGAATTAATGTTACCTCACAAATAAATGTACTAATCATTTTTTCCAAAAGGCTTGTTAATTAAGGATTCATACTAGTAAAGAATGCTATATTGCCCAATTGAACTAATTTCATAAATTAATGGACTTTACATACTGAACAGAACTAATAATAATTTTGTAAATATTGATTAGGTGGCAGATATTTATATTTCAGTACTGTAAACAGTATGCAATAACATAGTGCGTTTAAATTATTATACTTAAAAATATATTTTTTTGCTTTATTTCAAATTTTCAATTATTTTCTTTATTATTTTTTGATCTGATATGTGGTGGGAAAAGGAGTAGCCAAGAACAAGTCTTGGTAAAGGATGGCCTCGAACCCGGGTCATTCATCACACATTTTTTACCCGCTGCGCTACTGCTATTAGAGATAAATGGGCATCTTTTGCAGTGCTTCTTATCGCAGGCAGGCATTGGCAGGCTTATTTAAGAGTTATTGTAAATAGACTCTAAATTTATTAAATAAAATTATTTAAATATTATATTACTTCAATATTTTATTATTCAATATCTTTAAAATAATCTGTATTGTATAAAGCACTATAGAGATAAAGGTGATGTCATTTGACTTGATCGGAAATGTGCTGTAGAGATTAAAGTACAATTCATGTCCTACTTGCGATATTGTTTTAGATAGGTGATGGTTTGTAGTTTACAGTAACATGTATGTATAAAAGTGTTATATAATTACTATTCCCGTCTCTAGTTCACTCACATGTTTGAAGATGAAACATTACATGGAGCGTGTTGTCTTCAGATGCATACATGAAATTTCAGAAAATGTAGCAGGTAATCCGGGCATTCCATGCATTTAAAACATTCACTTACTATTTACAGTAAACACGCAGCATACTGCAATATAGAAGGAGTTGTGTAGTATGTCATTCCGAACACTGCTCTTGTACTGATTTCTGTTGGAAATTGAGATTTATACATCATCTGAAAGCTGAATAAGTATACTTTTTCATTGATGTATGGTTTATAAGTATCCGGACAATATTTGGCCGATATACAACTATTTGAATATCTGGAATCTGATATCTGAGATCACTTTTGAAGTTGTCCAAATGAATTCTTAGCAATGCATATTACTAATCAAAAATTAAGTTTTGATATATTTAAGGTAGGAAATTTACTAAATATCTTCATGGATCTTTACTTAATATCCTAATGATTTTTGGCATAAAAGAAAAATAAATAATTTTGACCCATACAATGTTTTTTTTGGCTATTGCTAAAAATGTACCCCAGCGACTTAAGACCAGGTCCAGGGTCACATATTAATAAAGCAAGATGTCCTGTTGAAAAATACATTTTGAAGGGTGCATATCTTAGGCTACTAATATGGAAAAAAAAGTATACATTTAGCAGTTGTGTAGTCTACGGGATATGCAGGTATACGCTGTATAGGGGAGAGCGGGGTATGTTGTCACAAGGCCCCAGGACCAACTCTGCCCTGCCAGGCCCCAGCACCAACTCTGCCCTGCCAGGCCCAAGCACCATCTCTCCCCTGCCAGGCCCAGGCACCAACTATGTCCTGCCAGGCCCCATTACCAACTCTGCCCCAACTCTGCCCCAACTCTGCCTTGGCAGGCCCCAGCACCAACTCTGCCCCAACTCTGCCCTGCCAGACCCCAGCACCAACTCTGCCCTGCCAGGCCCCAGCCCCAACTCTGCCCTGCCAGGCCCCAGCTCTGGCCTTCCAGGCCCCAGCACCAACTCTGCCCTTCCAGGCCCCAGCACCAAATCTGTCCTGCCAGACCCCAGCACCAACTCTGCCCTGCCAGGCCCCAGCACCAACTCTGCCCTTCCAGGCCTCAGCACCAACTCTGCCCTTCCGGGCCCCACCACCAACTCTGTCCTGCCAGGCCCCAGCACCAACTCTGCCCTGCCAGGCCCCAGTACCAACTCTGCCCCAACTCTGGCTTGTCATGACCCAGCACCAACTCTGCCTTGCCAGGCCCCAGCACCAACTTGGCCCTGCCAGGCCCAAGCACCAACTCTGTCCCGCCAGGCCCCAGCACCAACTCTGCTTAGTCAGATACAGGGCATCTGTTTGTTCAGAGGTTAAACATGTTAAGTGTGTAATCTGCAGCATTCCATTCAGTTATCATGGATCTATGTGCAAGCCAGAGAACATTTGATTTTAAAGTTCAAAGTAAAGTGGTATTGCCATTTAATGTGTTTGGATTGAAATGTGTATTGTTTGGATTGAAATAACAGTTTTTCCATTCTCTAGGCATGATTGTTTATATTTCCCGTTCTGGTTTGAATTTAAAAATTAAAATCAATAATCACAAATAAGTAGTTGTGCTCTTACTTTTTAGAAAATCTAGTGTCACAACTTACCCACTGATGGGCCAAATTGTCACAAGTGCACATTCTCTATTCAACAGTCTACAACTCCATAATGAGATAAGATATGAAAATGTACGGAATACAACATATGTGCCCAAGACTTCCTTCTTTCATTTGGTATGACATTTATATCCTTGTGATGTATGGTGCTCAGTAAATGTTCGACAGTTTGAAAAGTGTGACAACTTACCCCGCTCTCCCCTACCCACTAGGAAAGGTCAAGGATTTGTGTATACTCACTTAAAAAAAGAGTGCGTATATGTAACAACATAGGTTGGAGACAGATTTTTCACACGTTCATTCATAAATTCCCCGTCTGTGTTGCGAAGCAAAGACTTTTTGATAATCACGCTGTGTTCTTTTTTTGTTTTGTTTTTTTGATGACTATCGCTATTCATTAAAGGAGATATGAAATGATTACTATTTCAGTGTTTTCGTAAGCCTGCCCCTGAAGCTGCTAAATTCAATTATCTATTCATAATGACAGTCATGTTCTTTGTTCCTAAATGAATCAGCCTTTCAAAAGAATCAATTGGGTGAATGATTCAGTGATAAAATCAGTAACTTACCGCAAACTAATGGCAGTTTTAGTTTCATTTTTGAAGTATAATTTCATTTTTTTAAATCATTTAATATTTCTATACTCAATTCTTTATATTTAAACATTATTCTCAACATGAATTTCTGAAGTTCATTGCACTCATGCAACCTCTGAGCCTCATTAAATGTCTGTAAATACCTACAGACCACTTTTGTGTTCTTCTGTGCCAACTCTGTAGTGAAAATAATTTTAATACTGATTTTATTTGATCATTAACTTATTTAGGTTTTATATAAGCTTTGTAAAAAGCTTATAATTTTTGGGGGGGGATTTGACATGAAAGATAACATACTTTGAATAAAGTTAGAAATAAAATGCCCAAGTAAATCATTTTATGGTGTTCAATATTACTTCGTAATGGGAAGGCAATGGGAAATGGGAATTTTCGTGGTGCTCCTGATTTTTTTTTTTCTGTGCTCCTAATTTATTATTCTTCTTATTTTTTTTTTTAATAAGCAACACAAGTTCTCCTAAAAATAAAAATAAGCATAGAGCCCTGTTTAGTGAGTGTGGTGGTGCTTATGAGGTGCTGCTCTGGGATGGGTGAGTATGCAGATGGGGGGGTTGTGGGGGATTGGGGGAATCACTGTATACTTACTACAAAAAACTATACTACACCACTGCATTTTAGTTACAGTTTTAGTATGTTAGTGTTTTACTAACAAAAACATATGTGTTTTAATAACAATAACATAATAGGGACAATTTTTGCTTGTTATGATTTATTTTTAATACAATGTTAAGTCAAAATAATTACTATGTTCATAAAAATCACTTTAGTATTAAGGTATCTGTATTGGTACTGATAAACCAGGGTTTCACCAAAATAAACCTTTCTATCATTTTCGTCTTAAAACATTTTTCTGGTGAAAGATCTAACATGCCTAGTAGGCCTACCACACAACAAACCTTGTTAAACCTTGTTTAAAAAGTCTTAGATAGTTGATGCTTAGTTAATTCATAGTGACTGGTTCAGATAACAGTGCAAGTGGCATCAAATGAGAATCAGTTGCGCTGGAGGATCCACATCATAATGTGAGTCAAAAATTACCTATGAAATTTCAACCCAGCCCGGGTTAAAACAGTATGCATTTCTCTTTTTCTCTATCTCCTTCTTATCTTTATTTCTCTCTAGCCCTGTCTGAGGCATCACCATGGAAACTGTACCACTCACTAGCCGTGTTTCCACTGTCGAGCTTAAACCGGGTGTGCTAGTGCGTGCCAGGGCCAGTCGCGTTTCCACTGACACTTCCGGGGCTTGATCATGCCTTGTCTGTCTGAGCTTTGAGCTCAACTTAAAACAAGTTGAGCTCAAAACTCACTCTTAGTGAGCAGCATGTAAAATGACTTGATCCGATGTGGATTATAATCACTAAACAAGGCGTTGTAAAAGACTGTGCACGCTAGACATTAACATTACCATAGTAAACATGATAAATGTGACCGTTTAAAGAAATCAGATGTCAGCTTCTTATTCTCTATTACAATCGTGTATTATTATTTAGTAACTTATATAATATGTAATAAGTCTCGTCTCGAGAGTTTAGCTCCACGTAGCCTATCATAAAAATATAATGTTTTTTGTTCGGGAGCTTTCATAAATCGAGATATTATCATTCATTCTAAATGTAACGTATGACTCGACTGAATAAGCAAGCTATTTTCATAAGCGTTAAAAATAAATAAAATTGAAATAATATTATTTCTGTGTGATTAATTTTGAGTCCTGATAAATTAATTAATTATGATCAATGTATCACTTATTCTATAGTAAAACATCAATGCTTTTGAATTTGAATATTTAACAAAGCATGCAAACAAATGGCCGCTTTTATCATGTTCGTTTTGTGATCATTTTCTGATAACTTCTCTTTGTTGGTGAAATGATGAGGTTGTGTGACGTTGTTCCTGAGAGGCTTGTGAAGGGCGTGTTTTAGTGAAGCGCTGCGGAGCTTCAGGCTCGACAGTGGAAACCCTGTGCTATTCTGGCCTTGGTGCTACTGGCCCGAGGCTATTAGCCCCACCCGGCCCGCTTTGAACCCTGGCTCGCACTGGCACGACAGTGGAAATGCGGCTACTGTTCTTCTCGGTCCAATGGGAAAAGAAAAGATAGTTTCCATTCACTGTTTTTGAATATACTATATAATAATTAAAAAAAAAAACAACTAGCAAGATTTCAAGTGAAGTGTTATCTATGCTCCATTAACATGCCATCAAAACTGGTAAAAAAAGATTGAACTATATATAGGTGATTGACTGCCCCCGTTTTTGCATGTGTTGTCACATGCAAATGATTTACATGAACAACAGTATGTGACTCTACAAATATACAAAAAATAATACTTGTTGACAGATCTACATTATTTATAATGGGGAAAAAAAATAATAATAAAAGAAAAAAATCCATTGTTAAAAAGATTCTGCCCACACAAGGATGTTGTTCTGTAACTTTATAGGCCATGGAATACTGCAAATTTCAGAGGCCCCTATGAGACTATAGGGCCTTTCGCACTGCAGGAACCTTTTCATAGTACCAGAACTAATTGCGTGCACATCTAAGTGATTAAGCAATGCACTGACTACATTATTTTGGGCTATTTAGTGGTTTCTTAAATAGGCCTAACTTTTACTTTGCTTTTGCCGAAATGTTTTCTCTTTATCTTTATAGATTTCTGTCATTTAGAAAGTTTAAATGTTAGGCTACTGCAAGCCTACAGAGTATTTATGCTGGAGATGTATTTTTTGAACAATCAGTACACATTTGACAGTCACATAAATAAGGGAAGTGATTGTCAGGTTATCCAGATACATAAAATAAATGTGTACATATCCCACAAAAACTACGACTATATATATATATATATATATATATATATATATATATATATATATATATATATATATATATACAGTACAGTACAGACCAAAAGTTTGGACACACCTTCTCATTCAAAGAGTTTTCTTTATTTTCATGACTATGAAAATTGTAGAGTCACACTGAAGACATCAAGGGCTATTTGACCAAGAAGGAGAGTGATGGGTGCTGCACCAGATGACCTGGCCTCCACAGTCACCGGACCTGAACCCAATCCAGATGGTTTAGGGGTGAGCTGGACCGCAGACAGAAGGCAAAAGGTCCAACAAGTGCTAAGCATCTCTCGGAGAACTCCCTCAAGACTTTTGGAAAACCATTTCAGGTGACTACCTTTTGAAGCTAAGAGTGTGCAAAGCAGTAATCAAAACAAAAGGTGGCTACTTTGAAGACTTAGAATATGACATATTTTCAGTTGTTTCACACTTTTTTGTTATGTATATAATTCCATATATAATTCCACATGTGTTAATTCATAATTTTGATGCCTTCAGTGTGAATCTACAATTTTCTGTACTTGTATATATATATATATATAATTTTGATAAAAATCTCATGGTATGAAACCCTATGTGAGATTAATTTAGATTCTCCCACGGGGATAAACTCAATATTCCCGCGGCCCTTCATACGACACGCGATTTGGAAATTATTTAAAATTATTCTGTTGAGGGTTTTTACAACACTCTGTCTTTCTATTGTTTGCTTCAAATTTTTTAAGACGCGCCCACGTTCAGACGGTCGGCTATGATTGGCTGGTTTAGATTTTAGTTGCATCCTCTTTCTCTGAGAGTCTATTCTTATTGGTCGATGACTGCTGTGACTGACGTCATCGTGTGGAATGCCCATTCATCGGTGCAAGTTGGGCGTTGGACTCCGCATCTTATTAGTAACCAGGGAAATTCCTCCATTTTCAGTGCGGTCTACTTGGTCTCGGTCATTTGGCAATAAATAATTAATAATAATTAAAAAAATAATACTAGCATTTTCCAGGGGTTTTTCTACACTGTTCTTCTCCGAGATTGGATTTGCTCTCTACTTTTAGTGGGCTTGTTGGCTAGGTGTTTTATTCGAAGGAAGAAGCTTGTTGCTCTTTGTTCTGTATTGGGATCTGTTGAGCTCTTTGTTGGAGTGAAAGCATGGGAGCGCAATTCTCCAAGACAGCTGGAAAAGAAGAAACGGCTGCAGAAACACCTGGGGAGGCTGCAGCTTCACTCTCACCCTCCAAAGCTAACGGACAGGTAAAAACCCGGCTATTTAATGAGAGAAGTAATTTATGTTTGGTGTTTGTTTTACGAATAACGTTACTTACGCGGAGTTCCTGCTAGAAGCCCAGCATCCAACAACCAAACAAATTAAACCGCAAGAGGCTTTGTCCATTTTAACGACGCATATTTAATTATGACCGTAACATATGTTTAATTTTTCACAAATTTTTGTAGCTTACTGCTTTACATTAGTAATGCAGTTTTTTTTTTCCAGAGAAGCCTTTGTTTAGAATTGAGGAGCGTTTAATTTTTTGTGGAGAATTGGAAATGCGAATTAAAGATGATTTATGTAAACAAAACGGGAGATGTGGAGAATAATTTAGTTTGTATTAGCATTTATGTTTTGCCGTCTTGAAAATGATATTTCAAGGGGGAAGCGCACTGGGCTTGATTGTTGGAGTAACAATGGCTCGCCACACCTTTAGTCACATATGCTCGATAGACGCTTCAGAATCACTGTGGAACTGTGATCCACTGGTGGAAGCCACATATGAGCAATTAAAACGGTTCCGATTATTGTTGCATTAAGTTGTGACGTGCGAGATGAGATTCAATAATTAGATGTGTCGTTCGTTAACGAATCGTTCTGTTTGAACGGATCTTTTAGGTGAACGGATCGTTCTCGTTCACGCAATCCACTGACTCATATTTCTCGTTCACTGAAGTGCCTCCCTCCACAGCAAGCGGCGCTATTAGCAGCGCATGCGCAGCTCGGTGAACCGAGTAGCTCCGTGAACTGTTTCATCCTGTCAAATGCCCCGTTTCCACCGCAGGAACTTTACCCAGGAACTAGGGACTTTGGCCTGGTACTCGGTGTGTTTCCACCGCAGGAACTAAATAAAGTTCCAGGTAAAATAAATGCCCCTCAGAAAGTCCCTGCTGGCAAGGTGGAACTTTTTCAAAGTTCCGGAACTTTCGGGGGCGGGACTTGGCCGCTAAACATCCTGATTGGTTGAGTTCACGCAGCATTGGTTGAGTTCAACCACCATTTATTCGGATCAACATTTTCAAAATATTACTGTTATTGTGTCATGAAATGTAATTTTAAAATTATTTCTGGCGAGAATGTAGTTGTTTAAAACTCAAATCTGTGGTTTATTTATAAAGACAGCGCCTATTTAAAAATGTGTTTCGCCGATCTCAGAGACGGTGAGCTCGAAGCGATCAGCGAGAGCTCAGTGATCATCTATCCACCGAGAAGCAGCCTCACCTCGGCTAGACCTTCTGATATGTGCCGCTGGCTCTGATGTCTCTTTACTGGTTAAACATAAAATATAATTCGTTTTGGGTAAATCTAACAAGTTATCTTTGGTCTGTATTCAATTTATCTATTATATCTATGTTCAAATAAAAAAATAAAAAAGGCAAATCTATATAATATTTCGTTTCGTTGTAATGGCTGTATATATACACATATCCCTGAACTAAGTACTACATTTCTGCAGCTGTTATTATGCTTAAATGAAAACGAAAGGAGGCAGTGGTATTTCATATCCTATTTCGTTTTATTGTAAATATACAGAGAGGAAAATAGTAGCTAGTGATGCACCGAAATGAAAATTCTGTGCCGAAACCGAAAATTTAGGTTGCACTTGGCCGAAAACTGAAGCCGAAAATGGCTTCTTTTAAAAACATATATATATTGCTTGGATTGCTGCATTTAATGGATCTGAATTGAAAAATCACAATATAATAATCAAACTTTTATTAACAGTTACATAACAAAACATAAAATATTTTTTACAATAAATATAAATAATAATTATTCTTCAAGTTTTATGTTCCATCAAATAAAATTGTTTTTTAAAAATTGTGCAAAAAAAATCCACAATTTTGGAGATTTTTGCAGAACAAATGTTACATATTGCAACTTTGGTGTCCTCTCGTATAGGGCTGTCACTTTTGTGAAAAAAAAATCCTGTTCGATTTTTGAGACATAGGCAAAGTGTTCATTGAATCGTTAGTAAATTGCCTATATTTGGCGTTGATCCGTTTTTCAATGCCAAATATAGGCAAATCCACCGACAACTAAACAGGCATTAGGGCGAACGTAAAGAGGGCGCTTGAGACGCGCACAAGTCAGCAATGTGGACTGCCATAACATCAATGAAAAACATTACTGAAGGCTACATTAATATTATGCACTAATAGTCTCTGTGTGTGTGTGTGTGTCAGAACCTGCAGTTGCTGTGTGACGCGCGTTCGCTGCGAGCGTATAGTGACGAGCTGGACGCGCTCCGAGAGAAGGCCGTTAAAATCGATTCCCTGTTTTCGTTTTCGAAACTTGTGTTGGTTGGTCCGATCGATTGTGCAGCTTTTGTGACAAGCTTTTTTTGATTGTGACAGCCCTTTGACACGCTTAATCTTTAATAGGCAGACGCGTGATAACAGCTCGACCGTGAGTGAAACCTAAGCGCTTGCTCACGGATGGGAGGGGCGGGTGACATTCATTTTCGGTTTACGTTTTCGGCTGTTTTTTTTATTTCGGCCCGAAACCGATAATGCCATTTCGGCCGAAAATTTTCGGCGGCCGAAATTTCGGTGCACCCCTAATAGTAGCCATGGTCAACTGACTGAAGTTATCAAGTATATGCTGCTGTTTGCAGATTTACTGGATTTGCGTCGTCGCAGACATCACAATACCGAGTCGAATGCACAAAGTCCGCACTACCGAGAATGCACGTCCAAAATCAGCGCACTTTGTATTGAGAAAGTTCCTGGGAAAAAAAGTTCCTGGTACAAATGTTCCGGGTAATTTCGGTGGAAACGCGGCAAAAGAGTTACTCAACCTCGAGCCAATAGCCTTCGAGTATGAGATGTGACAGAGCATGTGATTTGCTGAATGTAGTGAACGAATACCCCTTCAATGAATGATTTTATATATGAGTCTGAAGGAGATCTAGAGATCTTATCGTTCGTGAATGAAATGACTGACTGGTACACACGTCGTTCGTGAACGAGTTGAATGAACGGATACATGTCGTTTGTGAATGAAATGAACTGCTACATAGCTGAAATGAATGAGAGTAAACTGGGTTAGTCTGCCCTTTAGCATTTCAATCTCGCAAAATGCAAAGCGCAGTTATAGGTACTGTGCACATACGCTTGTTTTCATATTTAGCATACAGAACTCAACGTTTAATCCCCGATTTATGAATCTGAATATATAATATACAAACTGTCTGACCAAACAATGAAAATACTAATTAGGTAAGAAAACCTTGTGCAACTTAATTAGAATTTATATATTGGATGCGATTATGCACACATTTTAATAAAGCCAGATCAGTTTTTGTAACAAGTGAATACGTTCGTTGACATAACACATACACACTCTTTTTTGCCACCTGCTGGCTTATTTTGTGTAATACGAAGAAATGGTCACTGAACAAGTCAGTGAACGATTCTGAACGAATCATTTTGGTGAACGAACTGAAAATGAACGAATCTCTTGAAAGAATCATAATTTCCACCACTAATAATTACGTGCTGATCAGTTGGCAATTTTTTTTTGCCTTTCGGTTCTTTCGAAGCGTTGATTGACAAACGACGCCCACTGGTGTTTGTGGCAGTGTAATGCGCCTCAGACTTTGAGGCTTTGCGTACGAATGCATTTTATTTTTTCACGTAATGGTGTTTGACCATCATATATGTAGATAAAATGGAAGCATTCCCCTTTCAGTGCATAATCGTGGCCTGACTTGGTGGTACTCCTGTTATGCCAGTCTTAATAATGGTTGTCTGATGGTCTGTGTTTTGCTTTAGGAAAATGGCCATGTGGAGGTGAACGGTGATGCATCTCCAGCGGCTGCTGAGGAAAAAGAAGAGGTAACGACAGCTCCAGCTGAGAAGGGAGAAAAGGCTGCGGCAGCTCCAGCTGAGAAGGAGGCTGTGGAGGGAGGTAAAACAAACACAGAAGTGAGTGCATCCACTGAAGAGGAGGCCACAAAAGCTGAGGATGGCGCACATCCGTCCACAAGCAATGAGACGCCCAAGAAGAAGAAGAAACGCTTCTCTTTTAAGAAGTCCTTCAAATTAAGTGGCTTCTCTTTTAAGAAAACCAAGAATGAGACAGGGGATGATGATGGCCGCGAAGAAGCCAAAACCGAGGCAGATGAAGCTGTTGAAGGAGGTGCGTCAGAAGAGAAGGCCAAACCAGTGGAGGAGGCAGAATCCAAACCAGAGGAGAAACCAGTAGAGGAGCCCAAGGCTGCCAGTCTTGCCCCTGAGGAGTCCAAAGAGGAGGAGAAACCTGCAGAGCCAGCAGCGATAACAGAGCCTGCTCCTTCTAAGAATGAAGCACCTGTAACAGAGGAATCCACTCCCACTGTTCAGGAAGCAGAATCCAGTCCAGAGGTCCTTGCAGAATCTGCCACAGATTAAAATGCACAGTGCAGATCAGAAGAGAAGGGGGTGGGGGGTGGGGGGGGGGGGGGGGTTGATAGCAAAAAAAAAAAAGAAAAGATAATCAAGGCATATTTCCCTGTTGTACAGTGGAGTGGTCCCAGGTTATGAGATGTTGGAGAACTTTGTTTGCAACAAGGAATATTTTAAAGCTTTTTAGTCTTTACTTTTTTATATTCCCCCTCTCCCCAAACCTAAATCTGCCCTTGTGGCTATTCTAGGAGCTGTGAAAATGGGTGGCCAAGTTGAATAATACAGAAAATGTTACATTTGTATATATATTTTTTTATTTTGCATCAGTATTAATAGTTTTCATTTGTTATTGTTTTTCGTTTCGCATTTTTAAACAAAACTAAACAATGTAAACATTTATGAAAATGTATAGACATGTCTGTGACTGAAAGGCAGCTGGTTCAGTGGTCGAAGAGGTGCAGGGAATAGGAATGAGAGTTTTTAAATTTTGGCACCTTGATGACTCAGCGTTATACCACAGACTACCATGTTGTAGTAGTATAAAAACAGAACAACTAACAATTAATCCATTACAATTTATAACACTAAAGGGATTTCTTTCCCTTAATAACAAGCCAGTTTAATTTGTAATGCCAAGGTTAAAACTGCAAATTTCCTGGGAAATGTAAACTTTTTTTTTTAAGCTGTAACCATCTGAATTCAGTAGGAAAACAATTTGCATATGCTTTATGGTGTATTGCTGGTTCTATGAGCTTATTAAAGTCTAAGTATGTATAGAAGGGGTGTTTTAACTGTGATTGTTATACAAATTATATCTTGATCTCAAGAAGCACATGCAGCTCTTCTATCACCAAGTCTGCTTTTTAAGTCCTCCTCAGACCACTGGAGCATTTTTTTTTTTTTTTACTCAAACCAAGCTGTGACACGTATTGCTGTTTATACTGTGGTTTTTAATTACAACATATGTTTTTCAGTGGTCTTTTGCCAAAATTAAGGAACCTAACAGATGCAATGTTTGTGTAGCATCTTGTCTCTTTCTTTTGTACATATTGGAGAAGATTTTACCTTTTACTTTGACATTGAATGTAACTTTGCTTACAAAATTGATACTAAACTTCTCTGCTGAAGGTGTTCTATATTTTATGAGCACACTAAAAGCAAAATAAATGTGAATGAAATTTGAATTTTGTCTAACTTTTTGGAATAAATAAGTGGCCGTTGTTGATTGATAACCAGTATGTTAAAAAAAAAAAGCTACTTAAACAGACATTTACTAAAATATAACACAACAAACATTTAAGAGTGGTAAGCTGCCAAGTCTGAGCAAGAGATTTCTAGTCATTATGGAAGTAAAATAGTTGTTTTGAATTTTAAATTTGTGAATAAAAACAGTCCAACTGGTGGAGTCATAAAGGAGATGTTAAATAACATTGGTAATCTAACATTGAATGTGTTTTACACATGGCCAAGGGGGAAAATCATGTCCCTGATTTTTCTAGAAATTAACTGAAGATTGAGTTACCTTGGAGTTGCCTTAACTTAACTGACTTGCTCTAGAAAACCAGGCAGTCATGTCTTGCTTCCTGCCAGGATTCATCACCTAACCACTACACCCCAAATGCAAGTAATTTTATTTATTTACAGTTTAAGGTTTACCTTCTGCTAACTTCCTTTAGTACAGCCACTTCCTTTAACATTTTGAAGGTAAAACCATTCTTTCTGACTCAAACCTGTGGCCCAACTGTGCTATTCAATATGACAATGACAATAAAGAAGTGCCTGAATGTATAGCAGCCCTACCCAAAATTCTCCAAAGATCAAGTTCACACACAGACAAAAAGAGAGAGCAAAATATGCTGTTGGAGACCACACCGTGACCCTGTTAAGAGAAAAGTAAAATAATCCAGCCTCAAATTAACATGCACTCTTAAAAATAAAAATGTACTTCACAATGCCATAGAATAACTTTTTTTGTCTAAATGGTTCCATAAAGAACCTTTAACATCTGAAGAACATTTTTGTTTCACAAAAGGTTATTAGTGGCAAAAGAAGGTTTTTCAGATTATTAAAAGGTAATAAAGAGATGGTTCTTTTAAGAACCTTTGATTGAATGGTTCTTTGTGAAACCAGAAATGGTTCTTCTATGACATCACTGTGAAGAACCTTTTCAACCTTTTTATTTTTAAGAGTGTAAGATACAGAAGCACTTGTATCTACAGTAGGAATGTGCAGAGAGTTCCTTGGGGACAAGAGATCAAATGTAAAAAAAAGGGGGGGGGGGACTTCTATATGGAGTAATTCCAAATTAACACTGTGTGTGTGCATAATTATAAAAATAAAGTTCCTAGTGTGTTCTTGAACTGCCTACATAATATATATAATATTCCTGTTGGTGGCACTTGAGCTTCATTTCACAAACAATGATAGTTTCAACAACTAGTTTTCTAACGATATATCCTATACCCACTCAGGATGTGCCATCTAGTTCAACCTATCATGTCTAATCTAACGATATGATTTTCTTCTTCAGAATGAACTACCATGCTAAAAAAGGATGTAAGAAACAGGTAATGCATCTTGTCATCTTCAAGTGTGTTTCCGAATGAACTGTCACTTAAAAAATGATGTAAAAATGGGGGTAGGACATCTCGTCAGCTGAACTATACCACCTAAAAAAGGATGTAGAAATAGGGGTAGCATATCAGGTCAGCTGAATTACTACCTATAAAAAGGATGTTGAAATCGGTAGCACAACTTGTCAGTTTCAAATGTCTATCAGAATGAACTACCACCTAAAAAGATGTAGAAATGGGGGTAGCAGATCTTGTCAGCTCCAAAGACAAGAGTGAACTACCACCTTAAAATAGACTGTAGAAACAGTGGTAGCACATCTTGTCAGCTTTAAATATGTCTCAGAATGAACTGACACTTAAAAAGGCATGTAGAAACGGGTAGCTCAAATTGTCAGCTTCATATGAATATCAGAATGAACTACCACCTAGGATGTAGGAACAGGGGTAGCACATCTTGTCAGCTCTTGAACACCAGAATGAACTACTACCTAAAAAGGATGTAAAATAGGACATCTTGTCAGCTTCAAATCTCTATAAGAATGAGCATGTTAAAAGGATGTGGAAACATGGGAAGCACATGTAATTAATTACCCATTTCTCAATAACCAATGTCATCCCTGGTCAGTAATATCTGGCACACAATGCATTTTTAGTTTTAAATATTCCACTGTGCCCTCCAATAGGGTTGCCTTGGAACTCTTCAAACTAAATTCTGCTTTTCTCTTTACTGCTTTTCTTCTTCTGTAGAATATGTATGCCATCTGCAACCATAATTAAAACACCTAATTTATTTAAGATATTTACTTAAAATACCTTTGGGTACAAAACTACTAACTTCATACTAACCAGTGACTCTGAACTTTGCAGCATATCACTTCAAACTTTGTCACTGGGACACACACACACAGATACACACATACAAATGATTCAGGACCAGACAAGTGACAAATCAAGATTTGTCTTGCAATTTATCATTTTAACAAATAAATAAGTATAGCCAAACAAATCAAAGGTGCACTAATTCGCTGGTTCATCTTTGTTGGTTGATACTGATGATCTAATGGTGTGTATACATTGTTTTTTAGACCTTGATCTGATCTGAACATGGCAGAGATTATGAAATAATCAAAGTAAAACAAATACATATAAACCATTTTAAACATAAATATGTATACATTGTGCAAAGTTGCAAAGACTAAAGTCTCAATCCCAAAGAAATATTCTTTACAAGAGTTAAGAATCATCCAGGCTCCTCATAAAACGGCTCGGTTAAACATGCCCCATACATGTCTACATCACAGTGTAGAAATATTTGAATAACACCACCCCAAATGTTCACACAAAGAAAGAAAGGTTCTGACTCAGAGTCTGTAAGTATGTTTACAAATTTTAAGGATTTGCCACTGATGATTCATACGTGAGTTTTAAACAGCAGAGAGTATTGCTTGTTGTTTGTAGTTTCTCCGATTACAAATGCAGACATGGTTTTATGTTTATTATCAGGATTATTATTGATCATTAATACCTTTTATAAGAAGATTATAATTTTGGTGCAAAAAATGTCTTTATTTTATTAACACTCAAATTAGTATATATTCTTCAGTATATCATTAAACAAGATATTCCTTCAATCATAAATAAATAATGGAAAACGTTTAAAAAAAATAGAAAATACTTGTTCATTTATCAGAACAATATAATATAAACCGATAGAACCGTGTGCCCTTATAATAATCAAATCGACCCCTGTACACTAGTCACAAATCAAGCCTCTGTGGCTTGCTCCGTTTACCACCTGAGGGAACCTTCGCCAGAATATTAACCGGTTCTTTCTGACTTCATTTTCCTTCACCCTGTGCCTGAGACTGATTACTTGCCCAGGTTTTAATAATTACCCAGACTACTTAAGCTGTGCCTTCCCTACCCTCTTTGCAAAGTCTTGTTTGTCTACTACTGACATTACTGAGCATTTGTTCCCTGTTTAAATTTCCTGTCACCTACCTTGTTTAGTCGCGTTTCCACTGTCGAGCTTAAAGCGGGCATGCTAGTGCGTGCCAGGGCCAATCGCGTTTCCACTGTCACTTCCGAGGCTTGATCGTGCCTTGTCGGAGCTTCCTCGGGGCCAACGGCCAGGGTTTTTTGGCCCGACGAAAACCTTGGGCCAAAGCGGGCCAGCTGGGGCTAGAGGAATGGTTATGAACAAAGGCAGAGTTTCTCTACATATGGAGAGCGTCAGCCTCGGATCATTTCAGAAAGCAGCTATAACACCAGAATTAAAGACTTTTTATTGAAGTTGAGCTCAAAACTCACTTTCAGTCAGCAGCGAGTGTTTGAACTAACTTGATCCGATTTGGATTATAATCACTAAACAACCCTGCTAACACACGACGTAAGAGTTACGTAACGTATTGGTAATTTTTGGTAATTCCATGACTTACCAACAACGACGTTGCATGCCTGTAATTTTATTACCATCACATTACCAACTCACAACGTCATCAGTACATCCTTCCAATGTGACAAGATAACATTTACATACATTACATTTATTAATTTAGCAGACGGTTTTATCCAAAGCGACTTACAAATGAGGACAGTGGAAGCAATCAAAAACAACAAAAAGAGCAATGATATATAAGTGCTATAACAAGTCTCATTTAGGTTAACACAGTACACGTAGCATGGGCTTTTAAATAATATAATAAATAAAAAGAAAACAGAAAAAGAATAGAGCAAGCTAGTGTTAGAGGTCTTTACACACACACACACACATATATATATATACACACACACATATATATATATATATATATATATATATATGTGTGTGTGTGTGTGTGTGTGTGTGCATATACACACACACACACACAATTGCATAATAAATGAAAAGAAAACAGTATACAAAAAGATTAGAAAGGTAGTTAGATTTTTTTTTAAGAATAGAATTAGAATAGTGAGTGTTAAAGTTAGAGGGTCAAATAAAGATGGAAGAGATGGGATTTAAGCAGATTCTTGAAGATGGCTAAGGACTCAGCTGCTCGGATTGAGTTGGGGAGGTCATTCCACCAGGAGGGAATATTTAATTTAAAAGTCCGTAAAAGAGACTTTGTGCTTCTTTGGAATGGCACAATCAAGTGACGTTCACGTGCAGAACGCAAGCTTCTAGAGGGCACATAAGTCTGAAGTAACAAATTTAGGTAAATGGGTGCAGAGCCAGTGGTAGTTTTGTAGGCAAACATCAATTCCTTGAATTTTATGCGAGCAGTTACTTGTGGCCAGTGCAAATTGATAAACAGAGGTGTGACGTGTATTTTTTTGGGGGGGGGGGGCTCATTTAAAATCTTGCTGCTGCGTTCTGGATTAATTGTAAAGGTTTGATAGAACTGGCTGGAAGACCTGCCAAGAGGGCATTGCAATAGTCCATCTTTATCTTGCTGCCGCGTTCTGGATTAATTGTAAAGGTTTGATAGAACTGGCTGGAAGACCTGCCAAGAGGGCATTGCAATAGTCCAGCCTGGACAGAACAAGAGCTTGAACAAGGAGTTGTGCAGCATGTTCCGAAAGAAAGGGCTTGATCTTCTTGATGTTGAATAAAGCAAATCTGCAGTATCAGACAGTTTTAGCAATGTGGTCTGAGAAAGTCAGCTGATCATCAATCATAACTCCAATGCTTCTAGCTGTTTTTGAAGGAGTTATGGTTGATGTGCCTAACTTGATGGTGAAATTGTGATGAAACGATGGGTTTGCTGAAATCACAAACATTTCTGTCTTGGCAAGGTTGAGTTGAAGGTGATGCTCCATCATCCAGCAAGAAATGTCTGTTAGACAATCTGAGATGTGAATAGCTACCGTCGGATCATCAGGATGGAATGAGAGGTAGAGTTGAGTGTCATCAGCATAGCAGTGGTATGAAAACCCATGTTTCTGAATGACAGAACCTAATGATGCCATGTAGACAGAGAAGAGAAGTGGTCCAAGAACTGAGCCCTGAGGCACCCCAGTAGTTAGATGTTGTGACTTGGACACCTCACCTCTCCAAGATACTTTGAAGGAACTATCTGATAGGTAAGACTCAAACCATTGATGTGTGGTTCCTGAAATGCCCTTGGCCAGTAGGGTTGATAGGAGGATCTGGTGGTTAACCATGTCAAAAGCAGCGGACAAATCAAGCAGGATAAGTACTAAAGATTTGGATTTCGCTCTTGATAACCAAGAACGTCCCAGATAGGTTCTCTATTCATAATATTTTTATAATTTCATGACTTACTGGCAATGTAACTACAACGTCGTATGCACGTAATTTCATTACCATAATTTTTGTACGTTCTTTATATGCTATCCGAGTATAGTGCTATTTAAAAAGTGTAATTAAACTTTAGACACAAGATTAAACATTTCTTAAAGATAAAATATGTTTCTTTTCACCAAGTCAGAATATGGACATGCTTTTACTATAGCGACGTGACATACAGCACGCGCACTTCCACAACTGATGCACAGAGCGCACAGTATTGACGAGAAAGGAGCTATGAAACTTTCTATTTCATAAGGAGTTATGAACGTGAAATAATGGCACAGACTGGCTACACCATCTCCTCTATCAGGAGGACAGCGCGTTTGTTTGAGGCACTTTCTACTTCAACTGTGTCTGACAGGAGAATTAGCTTTTCTGAGTCTTACAATTTATAATAAATCAGTTGGTTGATAAAACAAAGTAAAAACAAAAGTCTGTCACAAAAAAAAATTTATATTGTTTTTATCAGCCTTCTAGCTGTTTAGTTACCATGGCAACCATGGACACATCAGCTGCTGTGTTTCATCCTCTGTTTCTCGTCAGTTATACCAAAAAGGTATCTGTAGCATAACTGCTACAAATTGGTTAAGTAACAGATGTTAATATTATCCACAGTCTACTTTAAATACTTTGTTAATATGTATACCTCTGTAATTATGGTATCTTTCCTCAATTATCTGAAATGTCTGCTTGCAAGTAACGTTATTACACTAGTGTAGAATCATAACTATAGCATAATAGATTTGAGCTCTTATAAATGAAAGTTTGGGCTTTTAATCACATCTTATCCGTAAAAGGAGCGGTTTTGATAGCTTTGTAAATGTTTTTGATGGTAATTTGTCAATAGATAAGTGTCGCAGGTCAGAGCGGACCACCAATTTAACGGGTCTCGCTCCTCCCTCTAACTTCCACCTCGAGGAGGTCCCACAACACCCCAATGAACGGACAGACAACCAAGATTAAAACTTAATTTTATTTATTTAATAGTTTGGGGAAAAGGGGAGAGGAAACTTTAAAACTACTGATGACTCGAACTATTTTTGTCCACAGATACGGATTCCAGTCCTCGATAGCACTACTCTTCAGCCCTTCCTCGACGACACTCCACTTCAGCCCTTAATTTCCAGCCGACTCCACTCCAGGTAAGTTTAAAGTTCAATACACAGGTGAGTATTCACAGGGCTGGGCTGTTAGCGTGCAGGGGTTCTAGCTCCCAGGTAAGTACAGAGTTCAATACAAGTGGGTATTCACAGGGCTGAGCTGTTGGCGTGCAGGGGTTCTAGCTCTCAGGTAAGTACAGAGTTCAATACACAGGTGAGTATTCACAGGGCTGGGCTGTTAGCATGCAGGGGTTTCTAGCTCTCAGATAAGTACAAAGTTCAATACACAGGTGAGTATTCACAGGGCTGAGCTGTTAGCATGCAGGGGTTTCTAGCTCTCAGGTAAGTACAGAGTTCAATACACAGATGAGTATTCGCAGGGCTGGGCTGTTAGCATGCAGGGGTTTCTAGCTCTCAGGTAAGTACAGAGTTCAATACACAGGTGAGTATTCACAGGGCTGGGCTGTTAGCATACAGGGGTTTCTAGCTCTCAGGTAAGTACAGAGTTCCATACAAGTGGGTATTCACAGGGCTGAGCTGTTGGCGTGCAGGGGTTCTAGCTCTCAGGTAAGTACAGAGTTCAATACACAGGTGAGTATTCACAGGGCTGGGCTGTTAGCATACAGGGGTTTCTAGCTCTCAGGTAAGTACAGAGTTCAATACACAGGCGAGTATTCACAGGGCTGGGCTGTTAACTTGCTACTCACCACTGAAGATATTCAGAGGTCGATATTCCAAGCAGATACGGGTTTGGTCGATGACTGGCGGCTGGTGGGCCTTACAGGTGAGACTGCAAACAATACTGGGCTTCCCGCCCAGCTTGGCAGGAGGGCACACGGGGGAGGATCGGCTGTTGTCCTTCGCTTCCCTCGTCGAAGAGACAGCACAGATGACACGCACAAGGCCGGTGTTTGCTGACAAGGCAAATGACACAACGTCACATGGATGCAAGGGTAAGGCTTTGATTTAAAAGCTTACAGAGATCGCTGCGTGGGCGACGTCATCCAACCTCCTCCAGAGGCGCCTCCAACACGTCCAGGCTCCAGCTTACCTAAGGTAAAGACTGTGGTCGCCACCAATACACTGCTCCTCTCCGTCAGATCTCTTCCTACGACCGGGGACACAGCCACGGACAAACACCACACACCACAAAGGCACTACAATTCTTCTCATGTGTGCACTTCAATATAGCAGCACTCACCGCACTCCACACACTCAGTGAAAGAAGATCCGTGGTGTATTCCCGTTTCGGGCTCAGAGTCCTGGTGGGGCGTGTCAGGTGGACGAAGGCAGGGGGCAGACCACGGCAGGCGTATATATCGTACACCGGAGTCTCTCCGTCTTTCCCAGCGATCTCCAACACAAGGCACTACTATCAACCCTGAGCAAACACACGAGCACGGAGGATTATTAGATCAACACAAGAGGGGGGGGGGGGGGGGGTCACCCACTGCTACGGGGAAATATGCAGTCGGAACTCTTTCTTAAAGGCAGTTAGTCTCCCTCCACATCCGTCATCCACTCTCCACAATATACAAGGAGTGTTCATAAAGTTTTCACCCGCCAGTACACAATGTTGTCCTCTCCCAATACGAATTCAATGATCTCCTTCACCCAGGGGCCTTCCAAACATAGGATCGCTCCTTCAACCCAATCCACAATAAGATGTAAACACAACATACAAAAAGGTTGAGCACTTATCTTCCTCCGCACTTCCAATATCCACTTTCCTTGGATCCTCCGTTGCAGCCCGTAAATCACAACATCCACGCCACACCAGCCACTTCCGTATCGTGTGGAACAACAGTGGAAATAAAAACTTCTCCTCCTGTTCATAAACCAGCCCCTTTTATATCTCTGCTTCCTTCCCGATCCTCCAATCGGTATCCGACACGTCCTCTTCCCACACCTGCCGTGTATCTGGGATAATTTCCCCGCCTTGGCCAAACGGAACAGAACTCGTGTTTCACTTAAATTAGTCCGGGCGGAAATATTTCCCACACTCCAGTTCCGCCCGAAAAAAAAAAAAAAGTTCCGCTCGGAATAGTCACCCGGTGACAAATGGAAGCAAGCTAATTAATTTAATCTAAAAGTCTGCACTGTAGAGTCTATCAGTGACGTCACTTGCGGTCCAAAATGGGCTGAAACTATTTCAAACCACTGTGTTTCAAGCTCGTTTTGATTTTTCATTTTATCAAATATTGATAAAAATTGTACTGTGATTTCAGAAGTGTCTTAAAAACCCTCTAAAACATGTGAATTCTGGCATCTTAAGATTTTGTTGTATGTTTTCCATATTACTATTTTTCTTTTCTGCATTTCCTCTATTCTCTAGTTTGTTAGTTTGTTTATTTCTAATAAGGAGCTGGAGGCCGTGGAGAAGAAGATCACGGACCTTGTGGAGAAGCAGGCTCAGCTGAGAGAGCGGAGAGCCATGCTGGAAACAGTCAGGGGTTGACAATCATAAGTCCGGGGTAAGTATATAGCACACTGCTAACTCTCCCCCCACCTCTACTCTGTGTGATTCTCTGCACAGACCCAGTGCACCCAGGACGCCATCTTCCCAGATGTCCTTCACTCCATGCCACAGCATAAGACATGAGCCAGGCCCTGGGCGACGACCTCTCTCCCTCCGCCGTCTTCGGGATCTCCGCCGGAAACTGATTTGCTCCACTTCGCGAGACAGAACACGACACTGTGATCATTGGAGACTCCATCGTCCGGCACGTTCATATTATGTTAGCTGAAGGTAAAGTGCACATTTACTGTTTCCCTGGTGCTCATGTTCTTGATGTTTCTGCACAGATTCCCATGATCCTGAAGGATGAGGGGAGCATCGGAGTGGACTTGCTTCACGCCGGGGTTAACCACACCAAGCTGTGGCAGACGCAGACACTAAAGAGGGACTTCAAGAGCCTGATCGAGACATATGAGACAGCATATCGCCTGCACGATGATCATCATGTCTGGACCGCTTCCCATGTTTAGATGAGGACACGAAAGGTTCAGTAGACTTTTTGCTTTAAACAAATGGTTATTGTCATGGTGTAAAGAATAGAAACTGCTTTTTGTTAATAATTGGAATCTTTTCTGGGAGCTTCCTAGGCTTTTTCGCGCTGATGGCCTGCACCCCAGCAGTGACGGAGCAGATCTCCTGTTGGACAACATCTCCAGGACTCTACACTCCATATGACTAGTAAGCCAATTCTCAAATAACAGCTATGATGACATTTGTTCTACCCACTTAAATAGAAGTACTTGTAATGTCCAATCAATAAACACTTTGTCTGTTCCAGTGTTAATTTTGACAGGCATTTTTGAATTAGCATTAGTCTTAAGGTTGAGATGAAAATGCTTAATACTCTTAAGTCATTTTAGTCATTTGAGTCTTTCATAGTTTTAGTCTAGTTTTAGTCGATGAAGTCATTGTATTTTTTTCAACTTTTAGTCATTACGTTTAGTCATTACTTTTAGTCAAACTGCAGTTACCAACATTTATTTTGATAGCTATTTTATATGTAGTCTTCAAACAAAAATAGTAATTAATTCTTCTCTCTTTAGAGAGCCTGTCCTCCAACAAAAAACATCCATATAGGTTGTTTGTGCAAGCACCTTATTACGACCTATATTTACATTTTAAAGTTAAGCAGCCTCTAGCGGACATAAAAATAATGACAGCATCACGTTTCATCTGTCATCATGAAATGACGTATAACGTCATTACCAATCAAAACGCACGCTTATTTAAATGCAATGTGTTGTCAGGACTCAGGTATGATCTGTCCTTTTTTTCTCCCTTTTTTACTACTGGTTTATTTTATTTTTGCGTTTCTACTAATTTTTCTACCTTTTTATTCATTTTCGTTTCCATTTTTTCCCTCTCTTTGATTTTAATCTATTTTCTCTGTTTTTTCTTCCCTTCGCTCTAGAGCCGGCTGGTCCCCCTTAGCAATCTGGGTTGTGGCTCGTCTGACGCACCTGTTCCCTCTATCTCATTACCCACCCTATTTATTCTGCTTGATTTCTCTACTCTTTGTCAGTGTGTTCTGTGATGTATGGCATTTTGGCTTCGGCTCCGTCCTGGTCCTCCTGTCTGGTCTGTGCGCACGATAACTTGTCTGCCCAGTTGGTGTAACGTGTGCTTTGCCCTCAGAGCCTTTCGGACTGTTCTTCTGGTTCTCGACCCGGCCTGTTTTTGACCCTGTTGCTGCCCGCCGTTCTCAGCCCTGTCTGCACCTCGCTTGACCCCCCCCCCATCTGCTCGACTACTCTCCTGCCTGCCGTCTCATACTCCTTGCCCTCTCCGCTCCTGGCGCTTTCGGAGGCTGAGCGCACAACACGCACGCATGCACGCACGCACGCACGCATGCCAGACACACCTGCCCCTCCATCCCAGAGTGCCGAGGAGTATGAGCCAATGCAGGTGGATCGCTTGCGCCTCACACCCAAGGAGAAACACTGCTGCCTGTTGGAGGGCCTCTGCCTGTATTGCGCGGCTCAAGGACACCAAGCTCACTCCTGTCCTGCAAAGGCTATTTGTTCACCTCAGAAAGTTATTTGAGTGGTACTGCCATTTCCCCCACTCACAGGTCACGCACTCATCTTCCTGTGTCTCTGTTCACTAAACACTCTTTGTTTAAGGCTTCAGCTCTCGTTGACTCCGGGCAGAGGGCAACTTCATTGATGAGGTTTGGGCGCTCGCTCGGGAGATTCCCATCCAACCCCTGCAGTCACCTATAGTCGCTCATGGAGTCGACAGCCAGCCACTCATGAAGATTTCCCATATCACTGATTCGGTGAGTGTTCTTACCTCTGGGAACCACCGGGAGGACCTCAAGTTCCTAGTCTGTAGATCTCCGTCTGCTCCTTTGGTTTTGGGTCATACCTGGCTCGTTCGTCATGAGCCGAACATTAACTGGGCAGACAATTTAGTTTAGTCATGGAGTCAGTATTGCCACACACATTGCCTTTTGTCTGCTCCCTCTCCGGTCTCTGTTTCTGTTTCCCTACAGGAGGAGAAGTCGGATCTTTCTCGGGTCCCGGCTTGTTACCACGATCTGCGGGCGGTCTTCAGCAGGTCCCGGGCTGAATCTCTTCCTCCCCACCGACCGTATGATTGTGCCATCGATCTCCTTTCTGGTACTTCTCCACCTCGAGGATGGTTGTACGCTCTCTCCGCGTCCGAGCGCGAAGCGATGGAGAGGTATTTAAGTGATTCTCTGTCAGCCAATATTATTCGTCCCTCTTCTTCTCCAGCCGGAACGGGGTTCTTTTTCATGAAGAAGAAGGATGGCCTTCTGGGCCCCTGCATAGACTATCGAGGGCTGAATGACATCACCATTAAGAACCGGTACCCTCTGCTGTTGATGTCATCTGCCTTCGATCTCCTGCAGGGGGCCGAGTTTTTCACGAAATTGGATCTTCCCAATGCTTACCATCTGGTACGGATCAGAGAGGGGGACGAATGGAAGATCACGTTTAACACGCCTTGTAGAAAAGTATTTTCCTTTAGTTTCAGTTACATCTTTTACCACTAGAGGGTACATATGCTCTATATTACTGATACCTATACACTGATACCTTCCCTTTAAGACACTAAGCATATACACCGCAAGTGCTGGCTCACGGTGAGCAACCGAACTTTAAAGTTGTGTGTGTTCATGCAGAAAAGTAAGTTTATTTTGCATTCTCTAGCGCAGGGGTTCTTAACCTTTTTGATGTCGGGCCCAAATTTTACAGTACAAAGTGGCCCAGGGCCCAATCAAATATTAGCAATGTATTGGTTTATTGATCTCACCCTTGGTTTGATTTGTATCCAATAACTAAATCAAATCCACTTGCAGCTTAACAGTTCATTATTATTGTGTATATAAACCTGCACATACAACAAGATGCCAAACACACAACAATTCAGGGAAAAAAATAAATCTGCTTTAAGAACAAAATTAAAAGGCTCAAGTCAGGCATATTAACACACAAAATCATTAAGATTTGACAGATTTTACTTACAAAAATAATAAAAAAATTATGTAAATAAAAATAAAATAAAAACAATAAAATGTTTTGCTAAAATAAATAAATTCAAAATAATATTTTTCAAACTAAATAGGTTGTAAACGAAAATTGAAATAAAGTACAAATGAAAAAATATAGCTTTATAATCTGCTAAATAAAAAAAATAAAAATCGGCTGCTTTTTATTCTTTATTGCAACTGATGCTATATGTCTGTGGCCGTGGCTGCGATACGATTTGGTCTCCCCTTTTCCACTTTAAAAATTTCTCCACATGTTTCACACATACTCCGTCTGCAGTGCATCTGCAGTCAGTGTGCATTAGGTATGTGGTGCAGAAGCAGCACGGACTCATTGTGCTTTCACACAGGACGCGTTTGCAGTCCGCTACTACTCCGCGGCTGTTTAGTCCACAAACACAACATTTTTCAGTATTTTATATTTCAAATCATGTAAAAATAATAATAATAATAATACATAAATAAAAAAAAGCTTTTTCATGAATGTGATACTCTTTTATCACAGTAACAATCTTTCATAGACATTAGTATAAACTCAAATATAAACAACGTATTATTCATGCACTTGACTTCAAGGTTTGTATAATAAGTTGCTCAAGCAAGCAGCAACACATTTAAATACAACATTTAGCCTAATTTTCTTGTTAGGCAATCACAAACATTTAAAATTATAACTCACCACTGACAGAAACAGTCGGCTCTCATGCCTTGTGCATTTAAATCTTTATTACAAACAATCCCACAGGTCTTAATGAGCTTTGTTTTTCTGCCTCCATAAAAGTGCATATATTGCATTTCCTTGTTTACCTAAAGGTGCTCTTTTTTTTTTAAACCTAGCCAAAAAGCCATATGTTGTCTGCGAAACACAGTAGGCTTTAATTCTATAAATGTATTGTGAAATGAATGCATTTCCGTGTCAATCCATGTTCATTTTTACTGTGAACAATATGCTTTCACTTTAATTCAGCGCGTGCAGCACAGCAAAAATAGACTCGGTACAGGCAGAAGCACGGCGGTAGGATTCACGAAACCACGTGATTTGCCTGTCAAACACTACAGTCTATAGTCCAACATTGCTTTTTTGATTTCTGTGTGTTCTAACATGGTTGGCTAAATGTTAATGTTTTGTCCGGTTTAATTATGTTTATTCCAGTCATGCAACTCCTGCTATTAAACTCCACACCACTTCCTTTTTTTAATTGTCCTTGTAAAAATTATTTATATTAGTTATTTTTACGTATAAATCTGTTAGCTATTTTGAGATCGTTTTGATATGCTGTGTTAACATGGTTGTGAATTTTTCAGTAAATTTAAGACCATTGATGATTGTTTATCTGTATCTGTTCAGAATTGAAGTGTTTAGCATCTTAAGTAAGTTAATGGAAAGACTGTAATATTCTTTATAACCAATTTCCACAATTTCTTTATTTCAGACCACACATACACGCACATGCAGACTCCAATGCCTTTTGCCTGTATACCTTAACCCTCTGGAGTCTAAGGGTATTTTTGGGGCCTGGAGAAGTTTTGTCATGCCCTGACATTTGTGCTTTTTTCAGTTTCTTATAAATATCTAAATGGGTAAAGTCTAAGCTCACTGTAATCAACACAAACTGGGCTATAATAATATGTGAAATGCATGTATGTACATGATTGTGTTAATGAGAAAAAAAATGTTATGCGTGGTTCGTGAAAAACTAAAAATGTTAAAACACTTGAATAAGGCCAAAAAACACATAAAGAACAATGGTTCCCGGGATTTTTGAGAACTGGAGCTTGTAGCCTAGAATTTTTCTTTCTAAATTATGTGAAAATCATCTTGTTTACTCACTTACAGAAAACAATATATTGATTAAAATTTTCTAAGACACTTTTTGTTGGTAAAAGTCATATGCGAGTAGACGTCAACTATCATGAATATCATTGTGATTTACACCTGAGAAGACAAAGACCCGCATAATGAGCTGCATAATGAGCCTTTCAGTCAGCTTGTGTCACTGAGAGGGAGTAGTTACAAGAAAGAATGTAAGAACAAAATAAATCTATATAATTTTATGTCTGTAGTTTATTTAGAATATATTTAATTATCCCACAACATAATTTAATATCCACTTGGGGGAGCAGTTAAACAGTTTATTAGGAACAATCAAAGATGACTTTCAAACTATTTATTTGCATCATTACTCCAGTCACACAATCCTTCAGAAATCCTTTTAACAATCTTATTTTCTTCTAAAAAAAAAAATTATTGTTATTATTATTATTATCATTATTATTATTAATGTTGAAAAGAGCTGAGAATATTTTTCAGGTTTTTTAGGGGGGATAAATTAAAAGAAAATTTTTTGTTACATTTGTTACAGTTACATTTATTTGTTACATTTATATTATTTACATCAAGCTTTTGAATGGTATAGTATTGTATATTGTTATTGAAACTTCATAATATTTCACTTGATTATACATTTAGTCAGGAATTATAGTTTGGAAAAAGTCTAACTAGTAAAATGTTTACACGTTATGTGAAAACTAGTACAAGTATATCAATAAATAAAAAGAGAATTACTCATGTTTATGATCTCTGCTGAATAAAGTGCTTCATTCTTTTATTTTCTGAGGAAATCCATTTCTCAAATCCTCAACCACATCGCATCTTTATGGGGTGAATTATGTCTTATTCCTCTCATCGCGAAGCAAACAGTAAAATAAAAGAACTTGAAGAACAGTCTCGCTGCTCTTTCTTCTGTGTGTATGTATTCAAGCTGCGCGCTTCAGTTTGAATCTGAATAGCGTGTTCAGCACGGGGGCGTGGTCACATTAGATATAATGAAGGGAGACGTGAAAAACGGACATTGCGTTGTTTTCATATGGATTACTTTATCACAGAATATTTGTTTTCGGTTGTTTAGTTTAAAAGTAAATATTTCAAGCTTTCTATAGATATCTTTCTCATGTCTCTTCGTTGAGTATTTACGGAGTTACAATTCATTTAAATGACATGTTTGTAATTGAAGATCAGCGCAGACAAAGGCTGCAGACAGCACACCTTGTTTGTTATCTTTATTTTATAAGTGCACAAAGTTTTTTTGTTATTATGTCTATATCCAAATAAAAAGTAGACCCTTTACAGATTCGATTGATGTATTGCTCTTATCTGTATGATTCAAACTGAAAGTGTAATTTAAGTTCTTTTCGGGGTTAATAGGAGAAAATGACTCGTAACGCGTATATGCGTTAATCGACTCCAGAGGGTTAATGCTCACCAACGTGGATTGTATAAACCCAACTCATTAAAGCTTTTTTGGATGTTACTCTCTGAGCCCTTTACTCTCTAACCAGAGTCACCAGTTTTCCAAGGTCTATCAGAACAATCCAGAGGTTCCACCTTTACAAATGGTCCTTCGAGCCGGATGGTAGTAACCTTGAAGACAACATGCAGTCAGAGAATGAGATCAGCAACCCAGTTGTGCGGCCTCGTACTAAGCGGGAGAGACATCCACCAGCCTACCTTAGTGATTATGATGTTGGGTATGAACCAAGCCACATTCCAGATTCCAGTGCAGATGCAAGCAGTATGATGCCAGTGGCTACCATTCCAGCTGCACAATCAGACAAAGTGCCTGTGCTTTGCAGAACACCTTCAGCACCTTCATCTGCGAGTGCACGTTACAGCCAATCCAGAACAAAGACCAGCAGAAGTGTCAGATCCAGCGGACGACAGCTTCACAACTGATACAGGCAGCTATTGTAGAGGAGAAACTGAAGAGCATGGAGCTTGCAGAGATGCAGAGACAGAAGGTGGAGGAGAGCAAAGCTGAAGACCAGTGCGAGTTCCTGGATCAACAAGCACGCCTAGCACTATATGAGAAAGAAGATTTACTCAGAGAGCAGCAAGTCGTCACTTAGATGAAGAGGCTCGTGCAGCACATAAGACCAAAGAACTGATCACCAAAAAGCTTGAAAGGCAGCGCCGCATTAAGCAGAAGGAGATGGAGCTGGAGGAAGCACGTCTCATTGCATCACTTCTTCAAGAATCAGAGACTGAAAATGCAGCAACTGTTCCACAAACCAGAAGTGAACTTAACTCAGGGCAGGTACAGACTGATATACTTTGTTCACAGAAGGTAGATGTTGCTCACCACACACCGCATCGATTATCTGATAATACACAGCACTCTACACCTTACGTACATCAGAGTGATCCTGTAACTACTAAGTCCACAACTTCACATTCTGTTCCTGAGCACATTACATCTCTCTGTACATCCAAACCATTACATGCAGAACCTGTAACTGTTGTTCCTTCTCCTATCTATCCTGTAGCATCGCCAAGTGTGTCACCCCAACTGGTGAAATTGCAGACTGCAGATGTTTACCCTCCTACAACGGTGCAGCCATCCTTGTCTTTTGAGAGACAAACCTATAGTCTAGGTCAGTCAGGTGCCAACCTTACATTTTCAGCTAAACCAAATATGTGTCAAGATTCAGCAGGGACCAGTTATGCCCAACAACCTACCTTTTTAGTCCCAGCAGACACTAAACTTCATCCTCCAACAGGTCAGTTTCAACAACCTGTTAGGCAACTACAGTTTAGCCCACAGCCATTATTAGTGCCTACTGTTCCGTGTGTACAGCCACATCCACAGCCACAAACCCCGGTAAATATGATGGACATGTTGATTGCCAGCTCACATTTTATGCCCAAACCAGCTCTACCTAAATTTGATCGTGGTAAGTAGTCTGACTTTGCCCTACTCAAAATGGCACTAGATAGTCTCCTTGGTGGCCATGCTCATCTTACAGAGCAATTCAAATGTCAAGTGCTGCTAGACAGATTAAAGCTACCAAGTGCCTACAAATTAGCACAAGCCTACATGCATGACCCCACCCATTACACAAGGGCATTGCAAGCGCTCCAAGACAAATATGGGAAACCCCTTCAGCTTGTACAGAGTGAACTTGGAGCTATATTGAACTCTCCACCAGCCAGAGTAGGAGATGCTGAAGCATTTGATGACTTTGCACTCTCAGTACATGGTCTTGTGGGTATGCTTCGTTCTTTGGAAGGTGAGAATGGTAATGAACTGAAATGTGGCTCACACGTAGACAGACTTTTAGCCAAACTGCCTACCAGTTACCGTGATGGGTTTGTTGAACATTGTCTAAGTTGTGGTATACTTATCACTGGAACAGACAAAACATACCCTCTTCTGGACCTATCAGCATGGCTCCAGCTAAAATCACAGGCAAAGCGCATCTCCAGCAGAGCTGTTGACATATTTCAAGAGCAGATGAATCCTCACAGGAAAGGGAAGAGAAGTCAGAGTCAGTCATCATCATCTGTGTACTACAACACCAGTAGTAGTCCAGATAAAACACCCCTTACCTCTCCGTCTCACTGTACCTTCCGACCAAACCCGAGAGACAAGTTTAAACCTTATTGTCCATACTGTGACACATGAGAGCACTATCTCAGTTTGTGTTCAAAATTCAAGTCACTGACAACTACCCAGATCGCAGAGTGGCTTTAAGGCAAAAGCTGTTACCGATGTGGACGTAATCACAAACCTGAGGCTTGTACCCTCAAGAAACCCTGTAAAATATGTAAAAAGCAGCATCTTACAGTGCTACATGATGTGAACATAGAGGAGCCCAACAAGATCCATGGTTAGTGCCTCTCCAAACACCATTTATCTTGACCATCCCAACCGTCCTCAACAGGTCATTTTAAAGGTGGTCAAAGTACTTTTGCATAATGCCGAACATTCACTTGAGGCTTGTGCTTTGCTGGACAATGGTTCTGAGTGGACTATCCTCCTTTCTACCGCTGCACATTATCTCCAGCTACAGAAAGAACCAGAAACACTCTCTCTAAAAACTGTGTGACATGAGGTTGTTCACCTGAAAGGGGCATCTGTGTCTTTCAAAATTTCTCCAGCTGACAACCCGAAACATAGATACAAAATTGATCATGCATTCACTGCTGATGACCTGGGTCTTTCCGAGCATAGTTATCCAGTGAGAGTACTGATGAAGAAGTACAAGGACCTACAGGGAATGCCAATCCCAGCAATTGACAAAGTGTGGCCTGTACCTAATAGTTGGTGATTTTAATATCCATGTTGATAATGAAAAAGATGCATTGGGATCAGCATTTATAGACATTCTGAACTCTATTGGTGTTAGACAACACGTTTCAGGACCTACTCATTGTCAAAATCATACTCTAGATTTAATACTGTCACATGGAATTGATGTTGATGGTGTTGAAATTATTCAGCCAAGTGATGATATCTCAGATCATTATTTAGTTCTGTGCAAACTTCATATAGCCAAAATTGTAAATTCTACTTCTTGTATGGAAGTATGGAAGTATGGAAGAACCATCACTTCTAACACAAAAGACTGCTTTTTAAGTTATCTTCCTGATGTAACCAAATTCCTTAGCATATCCAAAACCTCAGAACAACTTGATGATGTAACAGAAACTATGGACTCTCTCTTTTCTAGCACTTTAAATACAGTTGCTCCTTTACGCTTAAGGAAGGTTAAGGAAAACAGTTTGACACCATGGTATAATGAGCATACTCGCACCCTAAAGAGAGCTGCCCGAAAAATGGAGCGCAGCTGGAGGAAAACAAAACTAGAGGTATTTCGTATTGCTTGGCGGGAAAGTAACATATCCTACAGAAAAGCATTAAAAACTGCTAGATCCGATTACTTTTCTTCTCTTTTAGAAGAAAACAAACATAACCCCAGGTATTTATTCAATACAGTGGCTAAATTAACGAAAAATAAAGCCTCAACAAGTGTGGACATTTCCCAACACCACAGCAGTAATGACTTTATGAACTACTTTACTTCTAAAATTGATACTATTAGAGATAAAATTGCAAACATTCAGCCGTCAGCTACAGTATCACATCAGACAGTGCACTATAGACCCCCTGAGGAACAGTTCCACTCATTCTCTACTATAGGAGAAGAAGAATTGTATAAACTTGTTAAATCATCTAAACCAACAACATGTATGTTAGACCCTATACCATCTAAGCTCCTAAAAGAGGTGCTTCCAGAAGTCATAGATCCTCTTCTGACTATTATTAATTCCTCATTGTCATTAGGATATGTCCCCAAAACCTTCAAACTGGCTGTTATTAAGCCTCTCATCAAAAAACCACAACTTGACCCCAAAGAACTAGTTAATTATAGACCAATCTCGAATCTCCCTTTTCTGTCCAAGATACTAGAAAAGGTGGTAGACCGTATCATAGTACTGAGACTGCTAAGACTAATGATCTGCTCTTATCATCTGATCGTGGGTGTATCTCTCTATTAGTTTTATTGGATCTTAGTGCTGCGTTTGACACAATTGACCACAACATTCTTTTGCATAGACTTGAACACTTTGTTGGCATCAGTGGAAGTGCATTAGCATGGTTTAAATCGTACTTATATGACCGCCATCAGTTCGTAGCAGTGAATGAAGATGTATCCTATCGATCACAAGTGCAGTGTGGAGTACCTCAAGGCTCAGTACTAGGGCCGCTACTCTTCACGCTTTATATGTTACCCTTGGGAGATATCATCAGGAAACATGGTGTTAGCTTTCACTGTTATGCTGATGATACTCAGCTCTATATTTCTTCGCAGCCCGGTGAAACACACCAATTTGAAAAACTAATGGATTGCATAGTCGATATAAAAAACTGGATGACGAGTAATTTCTAAATTCTGAAAAAACAGGTGTTAATTATAGGACCTAAAAACTCTGCTTGTAATAACCTAGAACACTGTCTAAGACTTGATGGTTGCTCTGTCAATTCTTCGTCATCAGTTAGGAACCTAGGTGTGCTATTTGATCGCAATCTTTCCTTAGAAAGCCACGTTTCTAGCATTTGTAAAACTGCATTTTTCCATCTCAAAAATATATCTAAATTACGGCCTATGCTCTCAATGTCAAATGCAGAAATGTTAATCCATGCATTTATGACCTCAAGGTTAGATTATTGTAATGCTTTATTGGGTGGTTGTTCTGCACGCTTAGTAAACAAACTACAGCTAGTCCAAAATGCAGCAGCAAGAGTTCTTACTAGAACCAGGAAGTATGACCATATTAGCCCGGTCCTGTCAACACTGCACTGGCTCCCTATCAAGCATCGTATAGATTTTAAAATATTGCTTATTACTTATAAAGCCCTGAATGGTTTAGCACCTCAGTATTTGAATGAGCTCCTTTTACATTATAATCCTCTACGTCCGCTACGTTCTCAAAACTCAGGCAATTTGATAATACCTAGAATATCAAAATCAACTGCGGGTGGCAGATCCTTTTCCTATTTGGCGCCTAAACTCTGGAATAACCTACCTAACATTGTTCGGGAGGCAGACACACTCTTGCAGTTTAAATCTAGATTAAAGACCCATCTCTTTAACCTGGCATACACATAACATACTAATATGCTTTTATTATCCAAATCCGTTAAAGGATTTTTAGGCTGCAATAATTAGGTAAACCGGAACCGGAAACACTTCCCATAACACCCTATGTACTTGCTACATCATTAGAAGAATGGCATCTACGCTTATATTTGTCTGTTTCTCTCTTGTTCCGAGGTCACCGTGGCCACCAGATCCAGTCTGTGTCCAGATCAGAGGGTCACTGCAGTCACCCGGATCCAGTACGTATCCAGACCAGATGGTGGATCAGCACCTAGAATGGACCTCTACTGTCCTGAAAGACAGCGGAGACCAGGACAACTAGAGCCCCAGATACAGATCCCCTGTAAAGACCTTGTCTCAGAGGAGCACCAGGACAAGGCCACAGGAAACAGATGATTCTGCACAATCTGACTTTGCTGCAGCCTGGAATTGAACTACTGGTTTCGTCTGGTCAGAGGAGAACTGGCCCCCCAACTGAGCCTGGTTTCTCCCAAGGTTTTTTCTCCATTCTGTCACCGATGGAGTTTCGGTTCCTTGCCGCTGTCGCCTCTGGCTTGCTTAGTTGGGGACACTTCATCTACAGCGATATCGTTGACTTGATTGCAAATAAATGCACAGACACTATTTAACTGAACAGAGATGACATAACTGAATCCAATGATGAACTGCCTTTAACAATAATTTTTGCATTATTGACACTGTTTTCCTAATGAATGTTGTTCTGTTGCTTTGACGCAATGTACTTTGTTTAAAGCGCTATATAAATAAAGGTGACTTTGACTTTGACTTTGACTGTACTACTAGTTGGTTCTGACTTTCCACATTTGCTTATCCCTACTCAGCCTGTTCGTGTTGGCCCTTCGGGGGGATCTGTGGCAATATGCATTTCCCTTGGTTGGACACGCTAAGGTCCTGCCAGTTTGATTCATCTTCCTTTGGATGAGCAGCAGTGTTTTTTTTTACTGCAGTTGGACCTACCAACTTTGATCTTCAGGGGCATGTGGAGAAACTGTGGCAAATTAACACTTTGCCTTATATCAGTGAGAAAGCAGCTACCCGATCCAAGTTTGATCAGCAAGCACTTGAATTGCTTAAGCAGCGCACTGTAAAGTTGAATATAAATGGCATAATGAGATATGCCACACCACTCCTCAGACGGAAGGACAGTCCTTGTCTAAAAGCACCCAAATCCGCTTGCCTTTCACTGCTTTGAAGTACAGAGCGAAAAATCGTGAATGACACCGAACAAGCCAAGACCTATTGTCAAGAGATCCAGAAGCTGGAAACTGCAGGCTATGTAAAGATTAGATTAGATTAGATTAGATTAGATTAGATTAGATTAGATTAGCTTAGATTCAACTTTATTGTTATTATGCAGAGTACAAGTACAGAGCTAATGAAATGCAGTTAGCATCTAACCAGAAGTGAAAGAATATAGTGTTTTATATACATAAAAGGGCAGAGTAAGTAAAGCTATGATATACAGAATGTTCAGTGGAGTTGCTATATACAATATTGATCAGAGTATATACAGAATATAAATATGAATGCAATGTAGGGATTGTATGTACATTATGAACAGAGCAATGAGGGATTATATATACATTATGAATAGTAGGAACGTGAGAACAGTGGTAATAAATACAGTTGGATGAGTGTGCAAAAGTATTGTTGAACAATGTATTATATGCAAAATAACGGTAGTGCAATGATATTTTTTGTAGAAATGGTTTACTGTGCTTGTACAGTAACAACTTTAGACAGTTTATAGTGTGCAGTCTGTGCAAAATATGAAAAGAAGCTCTTCCTGAGCCTACTAGTTCGAGAGCGTAGGCTCCTGTGACGCCTGCCGGGTGGAAGGAGCGTGAAAAGTCCATGGTTAGGGTGAGAGGCATCCTTGATGATGTTTCTTGCCCTGCCCAGACAGCGCTTGTGATAAATGTTCTCGATGGAAGTTAACTGGGTGCCGGTGATCCGTTGAGCAGTTTTCACCACCCGCTGGAGTGCTTTGCGGTCAGATGCAGAGCAATTGCTGTACCATACTGAGATGCAGTTTGTGAGTATGCTTTCAATGGTACAGCGGTAGAATTCAGCAAGGATCCTAGGACTGAGGTGAACTTTTTTAAGGCTCCGTAAGAAGTAAAGGCGCTGCTGTGCCTTTTTGACAAGGGTGGAGGTGTTAAGGGACCAGGTGAGGTCCTCTGAGAAGTGGATGCCAAGGAACTTGAAACTCGACACACGCTCCACTACAGCTACAGGTGATGTAGATGGGTGTGTGTGCATGATTCCTAGTCCGCCTGAAGTCCACAATGATCTGCTTTGTCTTCTGGGTGTTTAGTTCCAGGTTGTTGGTGGCACACCACATAGCCAGGTGCTGCACCTCATCCCTCTAGGCTGACTCATCGTCATCCTTGATCAGACCTACCACCGTTGTGTTTGATTATGGTGTTGGAGCCATAAACAGGAACACAGTCATGGGTGAATAGGGAGTACAGGAGAGGGCTAAGTATGCAGCCTTGCAGCACTCCAGTGAAGGAGAGGATTGAGTGGATGCCGCTAATCATATCCTTTCTTCAATATATATTATCTCATTAATATTGTGTAATTATTAATCAAGTTATTGATCAGTATTTAACCTCCAAGATTGTTGTATGATTGTTGTATGAAGTAAAGGCCATCTATATAACTGTATAGACTGTATTTTTCCTTTTAGAAGTGTTTAGAATCAACAGACAGGAACATATGTGAGTGTATTCTTTCTCCTAGGGTAACAGGGTCAGCTAAAAGGGTCAGAGGGAGGCCTTCACTACCAGAGGTGGGTAGTAACGAGTTACATTTACTTCGTTACATTTACTTGAGTAAATTTTTTGGGTAACTATTACTTTTTTGAGTATATTTAAAGATGGGTACTTTTACTCTTACTTGAGTAAATATTTTGGAAAAAATCTGTACTTTTACTTCGTTACTGTGGGCGACGCTCCTCTCGTTACTTTATCTTAATGCAATAAATGTTATAAATGCTTCAGTTTATTCCAAACGCGCCGTCTACTTTTCTCTGGGCAATGAGTGACGCTCATTCGCGAATGATTCATTCTTTTGAGTCAACTCTGTTCAAAGGCTTGATCAAACCAGTTGGCAAACGAGTGAATTGGTTCATGAATCAGTTTTGAATGATTCATTCAGTTCCCTGCCGCACGCGCTGAGCTTCTGAAGCGGTTCACTCAGAGTTGTAACGTTTAACATCAGCAGCGTTGAAAACGTGGCTATGGAACTGCACTGAATTGAAAGCAAATCTGCAAAGGCTATTATTTGCTAGCGATGAAGATCTTTATTAGATGAACACCGCGTGTGCTGTCTACTGTTCAACAGGTAATAACTTGGGCTGCATTCGATTACAGTACACGATACCACTGTGACATTAGTTTGTTGTAAGGTTACGTGTGACTCATAACAGAAGGGAACCAAGTTGAATGCAGCTTCCAAAAGACAAAAAATAGGCGATTAATATTTTATTAATATTAATACAATCACACCGGCGTGAGAACGTTCAGCGAGTCATATCATCAGCTGCTAAATTCAGATCTGTGATCGCTTGCTGGCGCTGAGCCAGAGACAGACGCGTTTTTACATCGCTGCTCATTATAACCAATCACACACGATTCTGTTGAGCTTATGAATGCAATGTCCAATCAGAGGTGTTCAGATGTGTCATCGCTAAAATCCCGGTTCTTCCTTCACTCGCTCACTGACTGAATACCTCTTTCTGGCAAATTCTCTCGTCAGAAACAACAAAGTGCAGATGTGTGTGTACGAATCTGTAAATAAGATATTGATTTCATGGTGTTAACAGTTTCAGTGATTTTAATGGGAGTTTTTGAGATTGATTGAACTCTAGACTCAGTGAAAATGATTTTTGATAATGTAAATGTTATTTGCTCTCTTTATGAAGAATTAAAAATTAGTAGCAGTTTTTATATCACATTGACTTTCAATGTTAAATTCACATTTAATATAAAGTCAGTCGTATTAAAAATATGTTATGGCATGACACCTATATCTGTTAAGTAAACAGACAGATGTTCTGTAACTTAATGGTCATGTGAGGAGTTTTCACTCTTCTCTGTGTCAGAGGTTATTTATACATACTGTATATAATGCATACTTTAAAATATAATTTATTTCGTGATGTAAATCCGAATTTTCATCAGCTGTTACCAGTGCTGGAAGCAGTTTTGCTGCTTAATATTTTTTTGGGACCTGTGACATTTTGTTTAGGATTATGATAAAAAGAACATCATTGATAGTAAATCAACATATTGGAATGATTTCTGAAGGATTATGTGACATTGAAGACTTGAGTAAAGGCTGATTAAATATATATATTTATACATACACATACATTACATACATTTTATCTATATATCTAAATAAAAATAGACTCAGTATATATGACCCAAAGTAACTAGTCAAAGTCAAAGTCACCTTAATTTATATAGCGCTTTAAACAAAATACATTGCGTCATAGCAACTGAACAACATTCATTAGGAAAACAGTGTCAATAATGCAAAAATGATAGTTAAAGGCAGTTCATCATTGGATTCAGTTATGTCATCTCTGTTCAGTTAAATAGTGTCTGTGCATTTATTTGCAATCAAGTCAACGATATCGCTGTAGATGAAGTGTCCCCAACTAAGCAAGCCAGAGGCGACAGCGGCAAGGAACCGAAACTCCATTGGTGACAGAATGGAGAAAAAAACCTTGGGAGAAACCAGGCTCAGTTGGGGGGCCAGTTCTCCTCTGACCAGACGAAACCAGTAGTTCAATTCCAGGCTGCAGCAAAGTCAGATTGTGCAGAAGAATCATCTGTTTCCTGTGGTCTTGTCCTGGTGCTCCTCTGAGACAAGGTCTTTACAGGGGATCTGTATCTGGGGCTCTAGTTGTCCTGGTCTCCACTGTCTTTCAGGGATGTAGAGGTCCTTTCTAGGTGCTGATCCAGCATCTGGTCTGGATACGTACTGGATCCGGGTGACTGCAGTGACCCTCTGATCTGGACACAGACTGGATCTGGTGGCCACGGTGACCTCGGAACAAGAGAGAAACAGACAAATATTAGCGCAGATGCCATTCTTCTAATGATGTAGCAAGTACATAGGGTGTTATGGGAAGTGTTTCCGGTTCCGGTTTACCTAATTAATGCAGCCTAAAAATCCTTTAACGGATTTGGATAATAAAAGCATATTAGTATGTTATGTGTATGCCAGGTTAAAGAGATGGGTCTTTAATCTAGATTTAAACTGCAAGAGTGTGTCTGCCTCCCGAACAATGTTAGGTAGGTTATTCCAGAGTTTAGGCGCCAAATAGGAAAAGGATCTGCCACCCGCAGTTGATTTTGATATTCTAGGTATTATCAAATTGCCTGAGTTTTGAGAACGTAGCGGACGTAGAGGATTATAATGTAAAAGGAGCTCATTCAAATACTGAGGTGCTAAACCATTCAGGGCTTCATAAGTAATAAGCAATATTTTAAAATCTATACGATGCTTGATAGGGAGCCAGTGCAGTGTTGACAGGACCGGGCTAATATGGTCATACTTCCTGGTTCTAGTAAGAACTCTTGCTGCTGCATTTTGGACTAGCTGTAGTTTGTTTACTAAGCGTGCAGAACAACCACCCAATAAAGCATTACAATAATCTAACCTTGAGGTCATAAATGCATGGATTAACATTTCTGCATTTGACATTGAGAGCATAGGCCGTAATTTAGATATATTTTTGAGATGGAAAAATGCAGTTTTACAAATGCTAGAAAAGTGGCTTTCTAAGGAAAGATTGCGATCAAATAGCACACCTAGGTTCCTAACTGATGACGAAGAATTGACAGAGCAACCATCAAGTCTTAGACAGTGTTCTAGGTTATTACAAGCGGAGTTTTTAGGTCCTATAATTAACACCTCTGTTTTTTCAGAATTTAGCAGTAAGAAATTACTCGTCATCCAGTTTTTTATATCCACTATGCAATCCATTAGTTTTTCAAATTGGTGTGTTTCACCGGGCTGCGAAGAAATATAGAGCTGAGTATCATCAGCATAACAGTGAAAGCTAACACCATGTTTCCTGATGATATCTCCCAAGGGTAACATATAAAGCGTGAAGAGTAGCGGCCCCAGTACTGAGCCTTGAGGTACTCCATACTGCACTTGTGATCGATAGGATACATCTTCATTCACTGCTACGAACTGATGGCGGTCATATAAGTACGATTTAAACCATGCAATGCACTTCCACTGATGGCAACAAAGTGTTCAAGTCTATGCAAAAGAATGTTGTGGTCAATTGTGTCAAACGCAGCACTAAGATCCAATAAAACTAATAGAGAGATACACCCACGATCAGATGATAAGAGCAGATCATTTGTAACTCTAATGAGAGCAGTCTCAGTACTATGATACGGTCTAAATCCTGACTGGAAATCCTCACATATACCATTTTTCTCTAAGAAGGAATATAATTGTGTGGATACCACCTTTTCTAGAATCTTGGACAGAAAAGGGAGATTCGAGATTGGTCTATAATTAACTAGTTCTTTGGGGTCAAGTTGTGGTTTTTTGATGAGAGGCTTAATAACAGCCAGTTTGAAGGTTTTGGGGACATATCCTAATGACAATGAGGAATTAATAATTTTTAGGAATTAGGAATTAATAGTTTTTTGGTTTAAATTGTGTGTGTCTTACCCTGGTTAATACGTGCTGACAGTGGCGCTTGGTTTTGCGTTTGCCTATCGCGGGACTGCCTGGTTTCGATCTGCTAAATAGTGAGGCGTGGCCAGCTGACTTCAATCACAGGTAATCAGGCTAATACAAAAGCGCTAAGTTTCACCGCGGTCGCGGCAGCCCTCCTCGTGTGAAGACGATCGACTCTACCTGCACGACTCCACCGAGCAAGGACACCGACAGGGCACTTGAGTATTGCTTTTTTCCTCTTTCTTTACTTTTTGTATACCTTGTTCTCAAATATCTTACACCTGTAGTCACTATGTGCTTTCAGATCTCTACTATCACTACTAACACTCGGAGAGCACGCTACGGACGTCGCAGGAAGGCCTGTCTGACAAACCTACGGCCTGTCCCTCTGACCTCTACTACTATGCTCTCTATTCCAGTTGGTCTCTGGAACTGCCAGTCTGCAGTTAACAAAGCAGACTTCATTTCTTCTCTTGCTACTCATTCCGGTCTCAACCTCATGGCACTGACAGAGACTTGGATCAAACCTGAAGATACTGCCACCCCTGCAGCCCTCTCAAATAATTTCACTTGTTCCCACACTCCTCGTACCACTGGGAGGGGTGGAGGAACAGGTCTCCTTATATCAAAAGAATGGAAATTTGATCTTCAGCCATCACCTACAGGTACTGGTTCATTTGAATCACATGCCATTACTGTAACCCACCCTGTTAAAATCCAGTTTGTGGTCATTTATCGTCCCCCAGGTCAATTGGGAAACTTCTTGGAGGAGTTGGATGTGCTGCTATCAAACTTTCCTGAAGATGGTACTCCTCTGGTACTGCTTGGTGACTTCAACATCCACCTAGATAAACCCCAGGCTGCTGACTTCAAAACTCTGCTCGCCTCATTTGATCTCAAGCTAGTGTCTACTACAGTGACTCACAAATCAGGCAACCAACTGGACCTCATCTACACGCGCTGTTGCTCTGTGGACAACTCTTCAGTTGCTCCACTGCACACCTCAGACCACTTCCTCATTACTGCTAACCTAGCACTTACTCCTGAAGTGCCTCACACTCCAACGCAGGTCACCTTTCGACGGAACCTACGCTCACTCTCTCCATCTCGCCTATCTTCTGTGGTTTCATCCTCACTTCCTGCACTCTCTCAGTTCTCTGCTCTGGACACGAACAGCGCTACGGACACTCTTTGCTCCACTTTAACATCTTGCTTGGACAACTTTTGCCCACTGTTGTCTAGACCAGCACGCACTGCCCCATCTGCCCCCTGGCTGTCTGAGGTTCTCCGTGAACATCGCTCTAAACTCAGGGCTGCAGAGAGGAAATGGCAGAAATCAAGAAACTCTACAGACCTCAGTGTGTATCAGTCTCTCCTCTCTTCCTTCTCTGCAAATGTCTTCACGGCTAAAACATCCTACTACCACAACAAAATTAACAGCTGTTGTGATGCTCGGACACTCTTCAAGACTTTCTCTTCTCTTCTTAATCCGCCGCCACCACCTCCTCCATCGACTCTTACAGCGGACGACTTTGCAGTTTTCTTCACAAATAAGACGAGATCCATCAGCGGCCAATTCTCCACACCGCAGACTGAGGACAACTTCACAATGACCGATGCACACTCTTTCTCCTCCTTCTCCCCACTCTCAGAGATGGACGTCTCCGAACTTCTCCTGTCCAATCATCCTACTACTTCTCCACTTGATCCGATCCCCACTCACCTCCTTCAAGCGATCTCTTCTTCAGTCATACCTTTGCTTACTCACGTTATCAACTCCTCTCTTCACTCTGGAACATTTCCCTCAGCATTCAAGCAGGCTCGGGTAAGCCCACTGCTCAAGAAACCATCACTAAATCCAGCGCTTCTTGAAAACTACAGACCGGTATCCCTTCTTCCATTCATTGCAAAGACACTTGAGCGAGCTGTGTTCAACCAGTTTTCTATATTCCTTGTACAGAACAACCTCCTGGACAGCAACCAATCTGGCTTCAAAAGTGGCCACTCAACTGAGACTGCTCTGCTCTCGGTTACTGAAGCCCTGCGACTAGCAAGAGCAGCTTCAAAATCCTCGGTACTCATCTTACTGGACCTTTCTGCTGCTTTTGACACTGTTAATCACCAGATTCTCCTGTCCACCCTCAGAAAGATGGGCATCTCTGGAACAGCACTCCTGTGGGTTAAGTCCTACCTCTCTGACAGATCCTTCAGTGTGTCTTGGAGGGGTGATGTTTCAAAGTCACACCACCTTGCTACTGGGGTTCCTCAAGGCTCAGTACTTGGACCACTTCTCTTCTCCATCTACATGACATCATTAGGATCTGTCATTCAGAAGCATGGCTTTTCTTATCACTGCTACGCTGATGACACCCAACTCTACCTCTCATTCCAACCAGATGACCCGACGGTAGCTGCTCGCATTTCAGCCTGTCTGAGTGACATCTCTAGCTGGATGAATGACCATCACCTTCAGCTTAACCTTACGAAGACAGAACTCCTGGTGATTCCAGCTAACCCATTGCTTCATCACAACTTCTCTATACAGCTGGGCTCATCAACCATTACTCCTTCGAGGACAGCTAGAAACCTAGGAGTTGTGATGGATCATCAGTTAAGCTTCACAGACCACATTGCTACAACTACCCGGTCCTGCAGGTTTGCCTTATACAACATTAGGAAGATTAGACCCTTCCTGTCAGAGCAAGCAACCCAACTTCTTGTCCAAGCTCTTGTTCTCTCCAGACTGGACTATTGTAATGCTCTCCTGGCGGGCCTTCCTGCATGTACTGTCAAGCCTCTGCAATTGATCCAGAATGCAGCAGCGAGGGTTGTCTTCAATGAGCCAAAGAAAGCTCACGTTACTCCGCTCCTCATCAGGTTACACTGGCTACCAGTAGCTGCTCGCATCAAATTCAAGGTACTGATGCTAGCCTACAAGACGACCACTGGCACGGCACCAACTTACCTAAACTCATTGGTTAAATCTTATGTGCCCTCCAGAAGTTTGCGCTCTGCAAGTGATCGACGCCTTGTGGTACCATCCCAAAGAAGTTCAAAATCACTCTCAAGGACCTTTTCCTGGACTGTCCCCAGCTGGTGGAATGACCTCCCAATCTCAATTCGTACAGCTGAGTCTTTACTCATTTTCAAGAAACAGCTAAAGACTCATCTTTTTCGCCTGCACTTAACCAACTAACACTAGCACTTTTCCTTTTCTTGTCTTTTAATTAAAAAAAAAAAAAAAAAAAAAACCTACCTATGCGTTCTATACTAGACTAACTGAGACTTGTCATGGCACTTGTATACTGTTGTTGTTCTCTTGTTGACCTGACTGCTTCTGTTGTTCTCATTTGTAAGTCGCTTTGGATAAAAGCGTCTGCTAAATGATTAAATGTAAATGTAATGTAAATGTAATAATAATCAGAAGAGGATCTATGACTTCTGGAAGCACCTCTTTTAGGAGCTTAGATGGTATAGGGTCTAACATACATGTTGTTGGTTTAGATGATTTAACAAGTTTATACAATTCTTCCTCTCCTATGGTAGAGAATGATGTGAACTGTTCCTCAGGGGGTCTATAGTGCACTGTCTGATGTGATACTGTAGCTGACGGCTGAATGGTTGCAATTTTATCTCTAATAGTATCGATTTTAGAAGTAAAGTAGTTCATAAAGTCATTACTGCTGTGGTGTTGGGAAATGTCAACACTTGTTGAGGCTTTATTTTTCGTTAATTTAGCCACTGTATTGAATAAATACCTGGGGTTATGTTTGTTTTCTTCTAAAAGAGAAGAAAAGTAATCGGATCTAGCAGTTTTTAATGCTTTTCTGTAGGATATGTTACTTTCCCGCCAAGCAATACGAAATACCTCTAGTTTTGTTTTCCTCCAGCTGCGCTCCATTTTTCGGGCTGCTCTCTTTAGGGTGCGAGTATGCTCATTATACCATGGTGTCAAACTGTTTTCCTTAACCTTCCTTAGGCGTAAAGGAGCAACTTTATTTAAAGTGCTAAAAAAGAGAGAGTCCATAGTTTCTGTTACATCATCAAGTTGTTCTGAGGTTTTGGATATGCTAAGGAATTTGGATACATCTGGAAGATAACTTAAAAAGCAGTCTTTACAGTCTTTTGTGTTAGAAGTGATGGTTCTTCCATACTTGTAACAAGAAGTAGAATTTACAATTTTGGCTATATGAATTTTGCAAAGAACTAAATAATGATCTGAGATATCATCACTTGCCTGAATAATTTCAACACCATCAACATCAATTCCATGTGACAGTATTAAATCTAGAGTATGATTTCGACAATGAGTAGGTCCTGAAACGTGTTGTCTAACACCAATAGAGTTCAGAATGTCTATAAATGCTGATCCCAATGTATCGTTTTCATTATCTACATAGATATTAAAATCACCAACTATTAATACTTTATCTGCAGCCAGAACTAACTCGGATGTAAAATCACCAAACTCTTTAATAAAGTCTGTATGGTGCCCTGGTGGCCTGTATACAGTAGCCAGTACAAACATAACAGGGGATTTATCATTAACATTTTTTTCTCTGAATAATGTTATATGAAGCACCATTACTTCAAACGAGTTATACTTGTAGCCTGCCCTCTGAGAAATCCTGAAAACGTTGTTTTAAATTGAAGCAACACCTCCACCTTTGCCTTTTAGACGTGGCTCATGTTTATAACAGTAATCTTGGGGGGTGGACTCATTTAAAATAATGTAATCATCAGGTTTTAGCCAGGTTTCTGTCAAACAGAGTACATCTATATTATGATCAGTGATCATATTATTTACAAAAAGTGTTTTCGTAGAAAGGGATCTGATATTCAATAAGCCAAGCTTTATCATTTGTTTATCCATATTGCTTCTGTTTTTTATTTGTTGAACCTCAATTAAATTGTTAATCTTAACTTGGTTTGGATGTTTTTTGTTTTTTCTAGTTCGGGGAACAGACACAGTCTCTATAGTGTGATATCTAGGTGAAAAAGTCTCTATGTGCTGAGAATTAACTGACCTCTGTGACGGGAGGCAGCTAGCAGACGGACGGTTTAGCCAGTCTGTCTGCTTCCTGACCTGTGGGCCCCAGTTAGTCAAGTATAAACACTAAGACTATTTGCCATATTTCTAGAGAGAAGAGTGGCGCCACCCCAGGAGGGATGAAGACCATCTCTTTTAAACAGGTCAGGTCTGCCCCAAAAGCTCTTCCAATTGTCTATGAAACCTATGTTATTCTGTGGGCACCACTTAGACATCCAGCCATTGAGTGATGACAATCTGCTATGCATCTCATCACCACGGTAAGCAGGGAGGGGACCAGAGCATATTACAGCGTCTGACATCATGCTTGCAAGTTCACACACCTCTTTAATGTTATTTTTAGTGATCTCCGACTGGCGAAGTCGAACATCATTAGCACCGGCATGAATAACAATCTTACTGTATTTACGTTTAGCATTAGCCAGCACTTTTAAATTTGCCAAGATGTCAGGCGCTCTGGCTCCCGGTAAACATTTGACTATGGTGGCTGGTGTCTCTATATTCACGTTCCGTACAATAGAATCACCAATAACTAGAGCACTTTCATCAGGTTTCTCAGTGGGTGCATCACTGAGTGGGGAGAACCTGTTTAATGTTTTGATCGGAACAGAAGAGCGGTGTTTTGACCCACGACTACGCTGCCTCACCGTCACCCAGTTGCCCTGCTGCAGGGGCTCTGTTTCCGGAACCGAACAATGTACAGGTTCTATTAACTAACTACTTGAGAAGATTTTTTATCTGATACTTTTTTACTCTTACTCAAGTAACTATTCAGACTAGTACTTTTACTTGAGTAAAAATTTCTATAAGTACTTTTACTTTTACTTGAGTACAGTTTTTGGGTACTCTACCCACCTCTATTCACTACGTGCGTTGCGAGGGACGAAAGACATGTAACACTGATACATGTCTAAATGAATACTCGATATTAAGAGTCTGTTCTATCCTGTATTTCTATTCCTCAAGATTAATGTCAGCCTACTACAACCCGAATTCCGGAAAAGTTGGGACGTTTTTTAAATTTTAATAAAATGAAAACTAAAAGACTTTCAAATCACATGAGCCAATATTTTATTCACAATAGAACATAGATAACATAGCAAATGTTTAAACTGAGAAAGTTTACAATTTTATGCACAAAATGAGCTCATTTCAATTTTGATTTCTGCTACAGGTCTCAAAATAGTTGGGACGGGGCATGTTTACCATGGTGTAGCATCTCCTTTTCTTTTCAAAACAGTTTGAAGACGTCTGGGCATTGAGGCTATGAGTTGCTGGAGTTTTGCTGTTGGAATTTGATCCCATTCTTGCCTTATATAGATTTCCAGCTGCTGAAGAGTTCGTGGTCGTCTTTGACGTATTTTTCGTTTAATGATGTGCCAAATGTTCTCTATAGGTGAAAGATCTGGACTGCAGGCAGGCCAGGTTAGCACCCGGACTCTTCTACGACGAAGCCATGCTGTTGTTATAGCTGCAGTATGTGGTTTTGCATTGTCCTGCTGAAATAAACAAGGCCTTCCCTGAAATAGACGTTGTTTGGAGGGAAGCATATGTTGCTCTAAAACCTTTATATACCTTTCAGCATTCACAGAGCCTTCCAAAACATGCAAGCTGCCCATACCGTATGCACTTATTGACCCCCATACCATCAGAGATGCTGGCTTTTGAACTGAACGCTGATAACATGCTGGAAGGTCTCCCTCCTCTTTAGCCCGGAGGACACGGCGTCCGTGATTTCCAACAAGAATGGCAAATTTGGACTCGTCTGACCATAAAACACTATTCCACTTTGAAATATTCCATTTTAAATGAGCCTTGGCCCACAGGACACGACGGGGCTTCTGGACCATGTTCACATATGGCTTCCTTTTTGCATGATAGAGCTTTAGTTGGCATATGCTGATGGCACGGCGGATTGTGTTTACCGACAGTGGTTTCTGAAAGTATTCCTGGGCCCATTTAGTAATGTCATTGACACAATCATGCCGATGAGTGATGCAGTGTCGTCTGAGAGCCCGAAGACCACGGGCATCCAATAAAGGTCTCCGGCCTTGTCCCTTACGCACAGAGATTTCTCCAGTTTCTCTGAATCTTTTGATGATGTTATGCACTGTAGATGATGAGATTTGCAAAGCCTTTGCAATTTGACGTTGAGGAACATTGTTTTTAAAGTTTTCCACAATTTTTTTACACAGTCTTTCACAGATTGGAGAGCCTCTGCCCATCTTTACTTCTGAGAGACTCTGCTTCTCTAAGACAAAGCTTTTATAGCTAATCATGTTACAGACCTGATATCAATTAACTTAATTAATCACTAGATGTTCTCCCAGCTGAATCTTTTCAAAACTGCTTGCTTTTTTAGCCATTTGTTGCCCCCGTGCCAACTTTTTTGAGACCTGTAGCACGCATTAAATTTTAAATGAGCTAATTAAGTGGATAAAAGTGTAAAATATCTCAGTTTAAACATTTGCTACGTTATCTATGTTCTATTGTGAATAAAATATTGGCTCATGTGATTTGAAATTCCTTTAGTTTTCATTTTATTAAAATTTAAAAAACGTCCCAACTTTTCCGCAATTCGGGTTGTATGTGTGTGTATTCAACCGTAGTGATAAGAGACTTGCCAGTGCTAGAGGACCTTGAATGGTAGATATGGGCTTTGTGTGTGTGTGTGTGTCAGCACCTATGTTCGGTACACTGAATAGTTTCTGCTGACATTGCTGACATCTGGACCTGTGATGAGGTGTCTTCTTCACCCGTGCTGACGCCTGCTACAATCATTGGAGATATGCTGAAGATGTTTATGCCCATATGTGAAGATTGTCTAAGTTTATCTAGGTTTTGGAACCAATCAGATTGCTGCTGACCAGCGCTTTGACGCAACTAATGTCTTCTGTCTGGAGTATAACTGTGTTGATTTTGTATTATATGTCAGACCGGCCTACGAACTCCTCCGAGAGAATTGAAGCTGACTTCTGCTTATGAAACTGCAAACTATTTTTTTCAAGTAAAATTATTATTATTAATTGAACTCATCTCTGACTCCTGGTCTTCATTGCAACAACACATGGTCCTTGAGTTATAACTGTAAATTCCCCTAACACCAGTGTTCAGGGTGATGATGGAGGAGGAGAGGTTATCTAACTTAACAGACTGGGGTCTGTTCAACAATCCAGTTGCAGATGGGTGTGCAGATTCCAAGCTGGCTGAGCTTGGAGATCAGCTTGGAGGGGATTACTGTATTAAATGCAGAACTGAAATCTATGAACAGCAATCTCACATGTGTGTTTTGACTGTCCAGGTGGGTGAGGGCAGAGTGAAGTGCCATTGAGATGGCGTCCTCTGTTGACCTATTGTTGCGATAGGCAAATTGGAATGGGTCTAATGTAGCAGGGAGACAGGATTTTAAGTGGGATGCGACCAGTTTCTCAAAGCACTTGGCAATGATGGGGGTCAGTGCAACAGGACAGAAGTTCTTAGGGACTAAGGCAGTGGAGTGCTTCGGTACAGGCACGATGGTGGAGGTTTTGAAGATAGTGGAGACAGTTGTTTGGGCCAGGGACAGATGTCCGTGAAGACCTCAGCCAGCTGCTACGCACAGGCTTTAAGCACACGACCAGGTATTCCGTCAGGGTCAGCTGCTTTCCGTCCATTCACTTTACGCAGAGTGGAGTAAACATCTGATGTGGAGAGTGTGAGAGGCAGTTCACTGGGTTGATGCTCAGCTTTGAGTGAGATCTCCTTATTATTTTGATCAAAACGAGCATAAAAGTGATTGAGCTCGTCTGGGAGGGAGGCAGAGCTGGAGGGGGGCACAGAGTTAGGTGGTTTGTAATCTGTGATAGGGGTCTGAAGAATTGAAGTGTTCTTCAATCCTCTGTTTATGTTTGAGTTTGGCCTGGCAGATACCCTTCCTCAGGTTGGCTCTGGCTGAGCTGTAAGCCTCCCGGTCTCCAGACCTGAAGGCTGCATCTCTTGCTTTGAGCAGGAGGCGAACCTCTCTGTTCATCCAGAGCTTCTGATTGGGATTTATTTTTTTGTGTGAGGTCACTCTGCTCACACATCTGTTGATGTGCTCCAGGACAGAGTTGGTGAAAGTGTCAATATTAATCTGAGAGTTTGTGGTGGCCTGGGCAGCAAACTCACTCCAGTCTGTGTGCTGGAATTGATGTTGAAGAGTGGAGTCAGCACCTTCCAGCCAGATTTTAACAGTCCTTATTGTAGGTTTCACACATTTGATGACCAGGGTATACTTGGGGAGCAGGAACAAAGAGAGGTGGTCAGACTAACCCAGATGGGGGAGGGGTGTGACTTTGTAGGCATCAGTCACATTAGTATAAACGTGGTCGAGTGTTTTATGTCCCCTTGTAGTGCAGGAGACATTTTGATGAAATTTAGGGAGAACAGATCTTAAAGTGCAGATCTTTAGTTCGTCCATCTTAGTCATCAGAGACCGTACATTGGCAAGGAAGATGCTGGGCAGAGCTGGTCGATGTGGGTTTAGCCTTAACTTAGCACGCAGCCCTCCATGCTTTCCTCGTCTTTGTTTACGGTCTCGACGCCGACGCCGAGAACTTCCGGTCGGTACGAGTGATCCTTTATCCGCGGTGATCTCAGTAGCTCCGGTGGGAGTTCGCTGTAGTCGAAAGGATGATCTAAAACTATGTTGGAACACCATTTGTTGCTGTCCAAAAGTGACTGTTTAGTATAGCTGTAGTTCGCATAACTGAATCGCACGAACACGAATGAAATAACCAGGTAGATTAACACTAATTTCCGAAAAGAGATTGACACCTGAGATTGTAGATTCCTCTACTGAGACATGGTACCTCCCTCATCACTTAGTCCACCACAATAACAAAGCAAGGCTTGTTTTCAATTTCTCATATCAGTACAATGGACAAGCTGCTGAATGATCAACTTATTCATGGTCCCATCCTGGGTCCTTCCCTTCTTGGTGTTTTACTCCGGTTCCGTGAGAACAAAGTGGCTATCAGTGGAGACATCAAAGCAATGTTCCACCAGATCAGACTTTTGCCAGAAGATCGCTCACTGTTACGCTTCCTCTGGAGGGACATGAAGAGGGACGAAGAGCCAAGTGTCTTTGAATGTCAGGTTCTCCCATTTGGGACTACCTGCAGTCCTTGTTGTGCAACATATGCACTTCAAAGACATGTGAAAGACAATAGTGAAGGCTTCGAAGATGTTCAAAAGTCTGTAGAACAGGCATTCTACGTTGATAACTGTTTGCAGAGTCTTGACTCCCCAGAGAAGGCCCGTAACCTTATCGACAGGATGCGCGAGCATTTGTCTTCTGGTGGGTTTGAAATCCGCCAGTGGGCCAGTAATGTACCTGCTGTAGTACAACACCTTCCAATTGAAGCCAGAGCAGCCAGTACTGAATTGTGGCTTTCTGAGAGGTCAGTTAATTCTCAGCACATAGAGACTTTTTCACCTAGATATCACACTATAGAGTCTGTGTCTGTTCCCCGAACTAGAAAATACAAAAAATGTCCAAACCAAGTTAAGATTAACAATTTAATTGAGGTTCAACAAATAAAAAACAGAAGCAATATGGATAAACAAATGATAAAGCTGGGCTTATTGAATATCAGATCCCTTTCTACGAAAACACTTTTTGTAAATAATATGATCACAGATCATAATATAGATGTACTCTGTTTGACAGAAACCTGGCTAAAACCTAAGGTTACATTATTTTAAATGAGTCCACCCCCCAAGATCACTGTTATAAACATGAGCCGCATCTAAAAGGCAAAGGTGGAGGTGTTGCTTCAATTTATAACAACGTTTTCAGGATTTCTCAGAGGGCAGGCTTTAAGTATAACTCGTTTAAAGTAATGGAGCTTCATTTAACATTATCCAGAGAAACAAATGTTAATGATATCCCCTGTTATGTTTGTACTGGCTACTGTATACAGGCCACCAGGCACCATACAGACTTTATTAAAGAGTTTGGTGATTTTACATCCGAGTTAGTTCTGGCTGCAGATAAAGTTTTAATAGTTGGTGATTTTAATATCCATGTTGATAATGAAAAAGATGCATTGGGATCAGCATTTATAGACATTCTGAACTCTATTGGTGTTAGACAACACGTTTCAGGACCTACTCATTGTCGAAATCATACTCTAGATTTAATACTGTCACATGGAATTGATGTTGATAGTGTTGAAATTATTCAGCCAAGTGATGAGATCTCAGATCATTATTTAGTTTTGTGCAAACTTCATATAGCCAAAATTGTAAATTCTACTTCTTGTTACAAGTATGGAAGAACCATCACTTCTACCACAAAAGACTGCTTTTTAAGTTATCTTCCTGATGTATCCAAATTCCTTAGCATATCCAAAACCTCAGAACAAATTGATGATGTAAAAAAAACTATGGACTCTCTCTTTTCTAGCACTTTAAATAAAGTTGCTCCTTTACGCTTAAGGAAGGTTAAGGAAAACAGTTTGACACCATGGTATAATGAGAATACTTGCACCCTAAAGAGAGCAGCCCGAAAAATGGAGTGCAGCTGGAGGAAAACAAAACTAGAGGTATTTCGTATTGCTTGGCGGGACAGTAACATATCCTACAGAAAAGCATTAAAAACTGCTAGATCCGATTACTTTTCTTCTCTTTTAGAAGAAAACAAACATAACCCCAGGTATTTATTCAATACAGTGGCTAAATTAACAAAAAATAAAGCCTCAACAGGTGTTGAAATTTCCCAACACCACAGCAGTAATGACTTTATGAACTACTTTACTTCTAAAATCGATACTATTAGAGATAAAATTGCAACCATTCAGCCGTCAGCTACAGTATCACATCAGACAGTGCACTATAGACCCCCTGAGGAACAGTTCCACTCATTCTCTACCATAGGAGAGGAAGAATTGTATAAACTTGTTAAATCATCTAAACCAACAACATGTATGTTAGACCCTATACCATCTAAGCTCCTAAAAGAAGTGCTTCCAGAAGTCATAGATCCTCTTCTGACTATTATTAATTCCTCATTGTCATTAGGATATGTCCCCAAAACCTTCAAACTGGCTGTTATTAAGCCTCTCATCAAAAAACCGCAACTTGACCCCAAAGAACTAGTTAATTATAGACCAATCTCGAATCTCCCTTTTCTGTCCAAGATACTAGAAAAGGTGGTATCCTCACAATTATATTCCTTCTTAGAGAAAAATGGTATATGTGAGGATTTCCAGTCAGGATTTAGACCGTATCATAGTACTGAGACTGCTCTCCTTAGAGTTACAAATGATCTGCTCTTATCATCCGATCGTGGGTGTATCTCTTTTATTAGTTTTCTAAATGCTGCGTTTGACACAATTGACCACAACATTCTTTTGCATAGACTTGAACACTTTGTTGGCATCAGTGGAAGTGCATTAGCATGGTTTAAATCGTACTTATATGACCGCCGTCAGTTCGTAGCAGTGAATGAAGATGTATCCTATCGATCACAAGTGCAGTATGGAGTACCTCAAGGCTCAGTACTAGGGCCACTACTCTACACACTTTATATGTTACCCTTGGGAGATATCATCAGGAAACATGGTGTTAGCTTTCACTGTTATGCTGATGATACTCAGCTCTATATTTCTTTGCGGCCCGGCGAAACACACCAATTTGAAAAACTAATGGAATGCATAGTCGATATAAAAAACTGGATGACGAGTAATTTCTTACTGCTAAATTCTGAAAAAAACAGAGGTGTTAATTATAGGACCTAAAATCTCTGCTTGTAATAACCTAGAACACTGTCTAAGACTTGATGGTTGCTCTGTCAATTCTTTGTCATCAGTTAGGAACCTAGGTGTGCTATTTGATCGCAATCTTTCCTTAGAAAGCCACGTTTCAAGCATTTGTAAAACTGCATTTTTCCATCTCAAAAATATATCTAAATTACGGCCTATGTTCTCAATGTCAAATGCAGAAATGTTAATCCATGCATTTATGACCTCAAGGTTAGATTATTGTAATGCTTTATTGGGTGGTTTTTCTGCACGCTTAGTAAACAAACTACAGCTAGTCCAAAATGCAGCAGCAAGAGTTCTTACTAGAACCAGGAAGTATGACCATATTAGCCCGGTCCTGTCAACACTGCACTGGCTCCCTATCAAACATCATATAGATTTTAAAATATTGCTTATTACTTATAAAGCCCTGAATGGTTTAGCACCTCAGCATTTGAATGAGCTCCTTTTACATTATAATCCTCTACGTCCGCTACATTCTCAAAACTCAGGCAATTTGATAATACCTAGAATATCAAAATCAACTGCGGGCAGCAGATCCTTTTCCTATTTGGCGCCTAAACTCTGGAATAACCTACCTAACATTGTTCGGGAGGCAGACACACTCTTGCAGTTTAAATCTAGATTAAAGACCCATCTCTTTAACCTGGCATACACATAACATACTAATATGCTTTTAATATCCAAATCCGTTAAAGGATTTTTAGGCTGCATTAATTAGGTAAACCGGAACCGGAAACACTTCCCATAACACCCTATGTACTTGCTACATTATTAGAAGAATGGCATCTACGCTTATATTTGTCTGTTTCTCTCTTGTTCCGAGGTCACCGTGGCCACCAGATCCAGTCTGTGTCCAGATCAGAGGGTCACTGCAGTCACCCGGATCCAGTACGTATCCAGACTAGATGGTGGATCAGCACCTAGAAAGGACCTCTACATCCCTGAAAGACAGCGGAGACCAGGACAACTAGAGCCCCAGATACAGATCCCCTGTAAAGATCTTGTATCAGAGGAGCACCAGGAAAAGACTACAGGAAACAAATGATTCTTCTGCACAATATGACTTTGCTGCAGCCTGGAATTGAACTACTGGTGTCGTCCGGTCAGAGGAGAACTGGCCCCCGAACTGAGCCTGGTTTCTCCCAAGGTTTTTTTCTCCATTCTGTCACCAATGGAGTTTCGGTTCCTTGCCGCTGTCGCCTCTGGCTTGCTTAGTTGGGGTCACTTCATCTACAGCGATATCGTTGACTTGATTGCAAATAAATGCACAGACACTATTTAACTGAACAGAGATGACATAACTGAATTCAATGATGAACTGCCTTTAACTATCATTTTGCATTATTGACACTGTTTTCCTAATGAATGTTGTTCAGTTGCTTTGACGCAATGTATTTTGTTTAAAGCGCTATATAAATAAAGGTGACTTTGACTTTGAGCATAGTTTAGACCCACAAGAGCCAGCTTTGGGTCTCCGTTGGAATTGTCTCACTGACCACCTTGGATATCAACATCGTCCTGTTGACTACTCTGAACCCACACTATGAAACGTGTATAAAGTACTGGCCACGCAGTATGACCCACTGGGTTATCTTATACCCTTTACAACCAAAGCGAAAATACTGATTCAAGATCTCTGGAAACTCAAGATTGGTTGGGATGACATCATCCACCCAGAAAGACTATTAGTACAGTGGCAAGCCTGGGAAGCCGAACTGGCCAACTTGCACACTGTTGAGATACCAATGGCATACATACCACCATGCGCTGATACAGTGGGCACACAGAAAACCATCCATATTTTCTGTGATGCCTCTGAACGGGCATATGGATCGGTCACTTACCTTCACACTCAAGATAAGCAAAATCAGATCCATGTAGCATTTGTGATGGCAAGGTCCAGAGTGGCTCCCCGCAAACAGATATCAATGCCCCGTTTGGAGCTTTGTGCAGCCCTCACAGGAGCGCAGCTGGCAAAGTTGCTCAGTAAAGAGCTGTCTATTCCTTCAAGCGATATTATCCTATGGACCGATTCAACGACAGTCTTGAGCTGGCTGAGATAAGAATCCTGTCCCTACAAAGTCTTCGTAGGGACACGCATGGCTGAAATCCAGGACATGACTTTGGAGTCAAATTGGCAATATGTCAACACCACCGATAACCCAGAAGATGACCTGACTAGGGGGAAGACTTTGTTAGAGTTAAGCAAATCTCAGCGCTGGAGTCAAGGTCCACAGTTCCTCCATCAACATCCTAACACTTGGCCATCCCTGCCTGAATTTGCAGCTCCTGACGACCGTGATGAGCTGAAAAAACTATTATTCTGTGGAAATGCATGTCTCATCAAGTCTCAGTCTGACATCTCCAACATTAAGAGTTGGAAAGAATTGTTGAAGGCTACTCACCAGTCCGTTCAGGGGGCAGCAGCTATCATGACTGCAGCAGATGCCATAGCAGCTGAACTACACCTATTAAGACAAGCTCAGAGGGACAGCTTCCCTGAAGAGCTTGCTGCGCTGACTAAAGGTAAATCCATATTAGCCCAGAGTCGTCTTGCTTAACTTTCCGCCGAGTATGATCAGACACTTGACTTAATTAGAGTCGGGGGATGACTCCGCCGAGCTGAGGGCCTAGATCCAGACACAATACATCCCATAATATTAGACCCTAAACATCAGATTACAATGCCTTTTGCCTGTATACCTTAATGCTCACCAACATGGATTGTATAAACCCAACTCATTAAAGCTTTCTTGGATGTTGCTCTCTGAGCCCTTTACTCTCTAACCGGAGTCACCAGTTTTCCAAGGTCTATCAGAACAATCCAGAGGTTCCACCTCTACACACCTCGTGGGCACTTTGAATATCGGGTTCTTCCCTTCGGCTTATCCGGACTTTCAAGCACTTGTCAACGACGTGCTGAGGGACATGGTCGACAGGTTCATTTTCGTTTACTTGGATGACATCCTAATTTTCTCCTCTTCTTTTCAGGATCATGTCCAGCACGTTCGACAAGTGCTTCAACGGCTGTTAGAGAATCAGCTGTTTGTTAAGGCGGAGAAGTGTGAGTTCCAAGTTCAGTCAGTTTCATTCTAGGGCCACATCATCTCTGTGGGGGGGATTCGCATGGACCCTGGTGTGGGCTGGATTGGATTTCTGGTGTGGACTGACCACAAGAACCTGAAGTACATCTGGTCTGCACGCCGACTTAACGCCAGACAGGCTCGGTGGGCGCTCTTCTTCGGGCGCTTTGACTTCACTCTCTCTTACCGACCCGGGTCCAACAACGTTAAACCAGATGCGCTGTCATGTCTTTTCGCTTCTCCAGGCGATCCGCCCCCCCGACACTACAATACCTCCGGGATGTGTGCTGGGGGCGCTTACCTGGGGAATCGAGAAGCTCGTCAGACAAGTGCAGGAGGGAATCGGGGTGACCGCCGGTTCATACGCCGGTTCGTGGAGGCGTGTTTGGTTAGTGCTCAAAATAAATCATCTAATTCTCCTCCCGGTTGATGCCTCATTATGTCTGCGGACAACGCGTATGGCTTTCCACCAAGGATTTGCCACTGAGGGTCCCATCACGAAAATTGGCTCCCAAGTTCGTTGGACCATACTGCATTTCCAAGGTCATCAACCCGGTGACGGTCTGTCTTCAATTGCCCAATTCTGTTCGTCGTGTGCACCCTGTCTTTCATGTGTCCAAAGTTAAACCTGTCTTGCATTCTCCTCATTCCCCAACTGTGTCTTCCCCTCCCTGGGCGTTGGACGCTGGACGCTGGATCTATAGCTGCCCACTGCTCCGGGTGTGTGTTCATGGTGTGTTCACTACTGTGTGTGTGCACTTGGATGGGTTAACCCTCTGGAGTCGATTAACGCGGATACGCGTTATGAGTAATTTTCTCCTGATAACCCCGAAAAGAACTTAAATTACACTTTCAGTTTTAATCGTACAGATAAGAGCAATACATCAATCGAATCTGTAAAGGGTCTACTTTTTTTTGGATACAGACATAATAACAACAAAACTTTGTGCACTTATAAAATAAAGATAACAAACAAGGTGTGCTGTTTGCAGCCTTTGTCTGCGCTGATCTTCATATACAAACACGTCATTAAAATGAACAGTAACTCAGTGAATACTCAACGAAGAGACATGAGAGAGATATCTATAGAAAGCTTGACATGTCTACTTTTAAACCAAGTGCTGCCGAAAACAGATATTGTGTGTTAAAGTAATCCATATGTAAACAGCGCGATGTCCGTTTTTCAAGTCTCCCTTCATTATATCTAATGTGACCACGCCCCCGCGCTGAACGCGCTATTCAGATTCAAACTGAAGCGCGCGTCTTGAATATGCCCACACAGAAGAAACAGCAGCCATACTGTTCTCCAAGTTCTTTTATTTTACTGTTTGCTTCGCGATGAGAGGAATAAGACATAATTAACCCCGAAAAGATGTGATGTGGTTGAGGATTTGAGAAATGGATTTCCTCAAAAAAAAAAAAAAGAATGAAGCACTTTATTCAGCACAGATCATAAACATGAGTAAGTCTCTTTTTATTTATTTATATACTTGTACTAGTTTTCACATAACGTGTAAACATTTTACTAGTTAGACTTTTTCTAAAGACTTTTTCCAAACTATAATTCCTGACTAAATGTATAATCAAGTGAAACATTATGAAGTTTCAATAACAATATACAATATATACCATTCAAAAGCTTGATGTAAATAATTATCAAAAAATGGTGTTCTTTTAATTTGTCCCCCCTAAAAAAACTAAAAAAAATATTCTCAGCTCGTTAATTACTAGCATGATTAGCATGGGACTAGCATGTTTCTAGCATGACTAGCATGCGACTAGCATGTTGCTAGCATGTTTCTAGTATGACTAGCATGCGACTAGCATGTTGCTAGCATTTTTCTAGCATGATTAGCATGTTGCTAGCATGTTTCTAGCATGACTAGCATGTGACTAGCATGTTGCTAGCATGATTTTAGCATGATTAGCATATTATTAGGATAGATAGATAGATAGATAGATAGATAGATAGATAGATAGATAGAAATAGTCAGATAGATAGATAGATAGATAGATAGATAGATAGATAGATAAGATGAGTTTGAATGAGTTTAAATTGATTAGCATCAAAGCTTGATTGAGTCTAATGGGATTTGGAGCTTGGGTCATCTGAACATCCTGTCAATGAAAGTCTATGGGCATTTTTATGATTTTTAATATAAATTTTTAAGAAAACCGTAACTCAAACCAGTCTGAAAAGATATAGCACACCAAGTCAGAACAGTATGAAGGTCTGACCCGAGTTTGGAGTATGTAGCTTGAACGGTCTAGGAGGAGTTAGTGTCCAAAAATTTTGCGGCCAGAAAAGTAAGAAGAAGAAGAAGAAGCCAACTTTCTCAAGCCAACTTAATAATAAAAAGAAGAAGTTTAAATAGCATAACAGTATGTTGGCTTGTTGCCAAGCCAACATAACTAGAATTAAAAGTTAGTGAACTAACTTTGATGTTGGCTTGGCAAGAGCCACGTGTGCCCAACATTATTGAGTTGCCCCGCTAAAAAAATAAAAATAATAATACCATAAAAAAATACACCTGAAACAGTCTTTTTCCATGGTCCCTTGCTGTTTTCTTTTTTAATAAAAAGCCTAGGCTATGATAACAGCTACGACAGGATTGTCTAGCTGGATGTGAAATAAGTCATGCCTATTTTTCGTGTGTATGTATTTCACAGTCCTGTCACCATCGCGTTGTGGGCAACGACACACAAGATACCCGAAACAATGCGGTTTAAATCAATGTGATCATAAGGGGTCCAAGCACAATGATTTGTATAGATGATGCAGTTACACAATTATCTTTTCAAGTAAATTATGTCCTTTTCTGAGTACTATTATATGCACAACATGAAAATAGATAATTATCATAGTCCCTTCTTCACTTTTTCAGTAATGTGTGATAACTTGATAAAAATATTGGCAATACTATTAAAATATGTTCAAATTAATGGTATCTAGGAGATGATCGTTTTTGCATAATTACTATATTGGGTTTTATGAAAGTATATAAAAAATGATGAATATTTATTCTTTTTTTATTTATGCCCATAAATTAAGCATTTTCAAGTCTTTGAACAGATGAGGTGTGCTATATCTTTTCTAACTGATTGGACTTACGGTTTTCATAAAAATAAATATTAAAAATCATAAAAATCCCATAGACTTTAATTGACAGGATGTTCAGATGAGCCAAGCTCCAAATCAAATCATTAGACTCAATCAAACTTTGCTTCTATGAACTATTTCTAATCAATTTAAACTTATTCAAACTCATGTAATATTTCAAATTTATTTATGTGCATAAATAAAACATTTTTTTTATAGTACTGACAACATATTTCTCAAGTTATCACACATTACTGAAAAATTAAAGAAGGGACACTATATAAGTTATCTATTTTCATGTTGTGCATATAATAGTACTTACAGAAGGACTCATAATTTACTTGAAAATAGGCAATTTATGAATTCACTTGTATGAACTGCTTTGTCTGAATATATCTTGAAGTATTTAGTATTTATCCTGTGGCCCCATCGTGTGGACAACATACTGAAAGCAGCTGGTAAATGCTGCCTCTTTTAATATTCAATCCATCATATTCAATAATCAATTTATTTCTCAACAATTTATGTTCACGTGGCTGTTTTCGTTTATATTCGCCAAGCTATTATGAATTTTGAAATAATCGTGTACTTGATTTGTCCGATCTACCTACGAAAAGCCAGAATCACTGTCCTCTGAAGCTGACAAAAAAATCACACAAGCATTCATTTTGATCTCTATAATATTTTCTTCTAATTGTTTTTTGTTGATTCGCTGCACTGTTTTAATTTAAAAGGCTGTCGTGACTTTTTTTCCTTCCAGTAATCATAAGCTGTATCGAGCTGATATTTCATTTTGCAAACATACACAGCTCAAAAACACCTGAATTCTGCTGTTGTTGTGTTCTAATGGGTGGATTGTGTGCACTCGCTGTGATATATCTTATTTTTGAAAGCTCTTAAAAATTATAAAAATCCTTTTATTCTGAGCTCGTAGTGATAACTGGGCTGGCTGATATGCAGCGCTCATTTCTCTCTCGTCTTTCTGTCGGTTCTTTGGCCAGAGACATAATTTATTAATGAGATCTGACCTGATAATAATAACATATGTTGGTTTAGCTTGTCAGTGTGAATGAAATGTGTATTTATTTGTCCGATCTCACCCCGAAACGCAGCTGTCATGTGACTTTTTTTCCCTTCGCAATGTCAAATATTGCATTTTGCACACATACACGGCTCAAAAACCCTTGGATTTTGCTCTTGTTGTGTTCTAAAGGGTGGATTGTGTGCAATTCGGAGTAATATTTTATTTTAAGAAGCTCTTAAAAATATATATAAATGACTTTACCACAGGGAACTACACTAACTTTTTTCACTGGTGGCTCTTGTGCTAATAACTTTTTCAGTTACTGGCGCATAACATGATTTGGTCGCACAAATTATTTATAGTAATTATTGGATAATAATGAACAATAATGAAACTGTATTATATACAGATGTGCTTTTTGTTTTACTTGTCATCTTTTAAACCACATACCTTGTTCTATTTCTTACAGTACAAACAGTGCATTGCTCCGTCTTGTAGCTGGGGTTAGAGGGGCCCTGGTGCAGGTTGTACAGTGGGCCCTGTTTAAAATTGTTTAATTTGTACTGTATGTTCATTCTATTTATTTATTTGTGCTATTTACATAATTTTTTAATTTTTTAAGTTTGTTTTTGTTAATTTAAAATAGCACTGCATAGTCTTCACTGTAAAATAAAATACACAATCAAACCAAAATGAATTCAGACACCTTCAACATTTCTCACATTATCACAGTTTATTTGCTGTAGTTTAGAAATTGTTAATAAAATATGACAATAACTCAGAACAAATTCATCTTGATAATTTCGGATAACTGTGATAAAAAGATATGTAATGGAATCAACCAAAACTTCAGTATGACAATATTTACACAACTATCAATACTTTGTTGAACAGTTACCAAGCAAGCAATGCTTAATTTGGTTCAGTCTGTGGTGTGAAAAGGTTGCATTAGCAATTAAAGAAAGAAACACTTAAGCAAAACATGGTCAGGTCCCTAATTATTTATTTATTTTTAATCAATTTCACTGGTAGCCTACAGTATGAAGAATTTTTGGGTATAATATTTCACAGATCACTATATTGCCATACTCACTTACATAAATGAACTAGTGTCCTGCACCCACTAGTAAACAATTCTATCTGATTTTTGGATTGACTTTGGATAAATTCTTGTTAAAACTACAAAGTAGCTAATTCAATCAAGAGCAGAGAGTGATTTACTTTCATTTTCATACATTAAAGACACTGACAGCAGAGCTAGTAAATTAGGCGCAGTCACCTTAAGAGACAAACGCATCCATTATAATGATACACATCCGATTTTTTTGCAACTCTTTACTTTCACTTGAGACATAACCACATACTTTTTCGAACACACTTTCCAAGACAGGTATTTCGACATATTTTGTTTGTATTTGTTGTCGGTACAAAAGCAAGAAGACTTTGAGACGCGTCTCTGCTTGCTCCCTGAACACCAGAACACCGCGCTGCTGAACTGAGCTCTTTCGCTTTTCGCTCTTTTTTTCTGTTTGTTTAAACTGCGATTTGTATTTGTTCGTTCGGGTGCAGGAGGACGTGAACGTCCTGAAGGAGAGGTCGGTTCAGTGTTGCTGTTCGCGAGACGCGGCTCTCTCGCGCGCAGACCGAACACAGCACGAGTCACCAGCTGCTCAGTTCAGCTTTCCCGCATCGCACCGCATCGGAGCACGTTATAAAACGTATTCTTAAAATACACATTTCTGTTTTAATAAATGCTCATATTAAATCATAGCATAACACATAAGTAGGTACAAAAATAATCGTGATGCATATGTGACCATTTTGGTCGCAGTGTAGTTCCCTGCTTTGTTGTGCAGCGCCGATCATTTGCTGTGACCTTCAGCCTGACAGAGAAAATCTCACAAGCACATATAAACACTCATTTTCATGTGTATAATATATTCTTCTAATTGTTTTGTGCCGTTTCGCTGCAGTGTTTTAATGTGAAAGGCTGTAAATTCTCTATGTGGACTTCAAATGTTCAGAGAATACATCGCAAGCTCGCGGGCAGTTGGCTGCCGCGAATATATCATGTTATTACTTTAAACAGTTCAGAAACATCTGAATTTAGCTCTTGGTGTGTTCTAACAGTAGATTGCATGCAATCGCCGATATAATTTAATTTAAAAAGGTCTTAAATAAGAATAAATTCGCTCGTTGTGAGCTCCGTGGAGACAATGCCTGAGCTGACCAGCCGTGATTCTTCTCTCGTCTTTCTGACTGCTCTCTGCCCAGAAATCAATTATTAATGAGCCCTGACCCCGGTAATAATCAGATATGTTGGTTTAGCTTGTCAGTTTGAGGGAAATTGTATTATTTACTTGTATTGACCGATTTAAAAGTGAAATGAAACCTTAGACTGGGTATTGCAACTGTAGGGGCGCGATTTTTCTCAGACAATGTAAGTCTATGGGTAATGTATTAAACATTAAAAATTAATTTAAAAAAAACTTTAAGTCTGATCACTCTGAAAAGATATAGCACACACCACCGCTCTATCCCGCAGGTGTCTGCCGAGTTTGGGGCTTGTGGCTTTAAAGCCCTTGGAGGAGATACGTTTTGAATTTTTAGTCTCAGAAAAATAATAATAAAAACTAGAATTAAAAGTTAGTGAACTAACTTTGATGTTGGCTTGGCCATCTTGGCCATGGGGCAAAAGAGCCACAGTACTTGTGTGCCCAACATTCTTGAGTTGTCCCGCTGCAAAAAATAATAATAATACCATAAAAAAATACACCTGCAACAGTCGTTTTCCATGGTCCCTTGCTGTTTTCCTTTTTAATAAAAAGCCTAGGCTATGATAACAGCTAGGACAGGGTTGTCTAGCTGAATGCGAAATAAGTCATGCAAAAACTATAATCTCCTAAATACCATTCAATTTGATCTTATTTTAATAGTACTGACAACATATTTTAAGTTATCACAAAGTACTGAAAAATTAAAGAAGGGACACTATGTATAGTTTACTTTGGCGAGTCAAGAGCTAAACAAAAAGTCCTGTTTCATTACAAAATACTGTACCTTTTATAAACTTTATACTATCACCACAAAATTTTAATTTATATTTATTAAAAAATAAATATTTCATAAAACTGAAACTTAAATATATTATTTCTATAGGCTATACAAAAAAGAAAAGAAAAAAGACTAAATAATAAGGCTGAATAAGCTGATCTATAGCATGTTAAAATGGTGGTTGCCTGTCTATGAATGGTACACTCCTCTAAGCTCACAGAAGTGGTTTGACCCAAGTCCTCAGCAGCCAATGACATTGACCCGTTCAAACTGATTTTTAATGCGTACTTCACGTGTATGGCACGTGTGTTTAACGTGTATTTAACGTGTATTTAACATGTGAAATACACGTTAAATACGCGCTGATTTTTCACGTGTTGTCTACACGTGAAATACACGTATTTAACGTGTTGTTGACGCGTTAAAATTCACGTGTATTTGACCCTCTTGGCCTTCCATATTTGACCCTCTTAGCCTTCCATACACGTTAGATATAATGAAGGGAGACGTGAAAAAAGGACATCGCGTTGTTTTGATATGGATTACTTTATCATAGAATATTTGTTCGGCAGCACTTGATTAGTTTAAAAGTAGACATGTCAAGCTTTCTATAGATATATCTCTCATGTCTCTTCGTTGAGTATTCATGGAGTTACAGTTCATTTTAATGACGTGTTTGTAAATGAAGATCAGCGCAGACAAAGGCTGCAGACAGCACACCTTGTTTGTTATCTTTATTTCATAAGTGCACAAAGTTTTGTTGTTATGTTTGCATCCAAAAAAAGTAGACCCTTTACAGATTCGATTGATGTATTGCTCTTATCTGTACGATTAAAACTGAAGGTGTAATTTAAGTAATTTTCGGGTATATCAGGAGAAAATGACTCAAAAATGACGTTAATCGACTCCAGAGGGTTTTAAAAGGCTGTCGTGACTTTTTTTCCTTCCAGTATTCATAAGCTGTATCACGCTGTCAAATTATATTTCATTTTGCACACATAAACAGCTCAAACACACCTGAAGTCTGCTCTTGTTGTGTTCTAATGGGTGGATTAGTGCATTCGCTGTGATATTATTTTTGGAAGCTCTTAAAAAATATAAAAATGCTTTTATTCTGAGCTCGTAGTGATAACTGGGCTGGCTGATGAAGCGCTCATTTCTCTCTCGTCTTTCTCTATGTTCTTTGGCCAGAGACATAATTTATTAATGAGATCTGACCCGGTAATAATAACAAATGTTGGTTTAGCTTGTCAGTGTGAATGAAATGTGTATTTATTTGTCCGATCTCGCCCCGAAACGCGGCTGTCATGTGACTTTTTTTCTTCGCGATGTCAAAGATTGCATTTTGCACACATACACGGCTCAAAAAACCCTGGATTTTGCTCTTATTGTGTTCTAATGGGTGGATTGTGTGCATTCGGACATGGGCGTAGGTTTGGTCTCAGCTTGGGTGGGGACACCCCCATAACCCCCCCCCCCCCCCCCCCCCCGAATTATTTTATTGTAAGATACCAGTGATTTAATGATTTCCTTTTTTATTTCAGACTGTTGGCAATACAGAATATCACAATACAGAAGTGAATTTATTTCATCTCATTATATTGTGTCCTGACCCCGATATAGCATCCTGTCCCTAAAGAGCTAGTATAACTGTATAATCTCAGAAATGCACTCTCAAAAAAAAAAAGAAAAAAAAATACTCTGCCACAAGGAAAAAAATCTAAATAAATAAATATAATAACCTTTTTCTATTATAAACACTATTTACCCTCAAGTAGACTCACGTTTATGGTGACTGCAAGATTCTAAGTTAAGGTACAGGCTAATTGACATTCAGTTACTTGCTAATGTAGCATTCTATCATCCTGGGTAACACATACTATCACCAGTTAATACTATTTTCCACAGTAGAATCTGCATTTGAAAGCCTGGTCAGTTACTTCTGCTAGTTTATTTGTGTGGCTCTAGTTATTTTGCCTACTTACACTCTGACTCTGCTTTATGAAAAAGCTTCTTATGTCCCTTTTCTTCTTCTTGGGTGGCATCTACAAAGTAAAAAAGGGGCAAAAAACGGAATATTAAAATGTTTTTACTCTGGCCTTTGTATGTGGCAGAGAGACAGCCCTGGTAACTTACTCGGCGTCGTGAACATGCGCGCGTGCACACACACACACAGCGCGCGCAACACCCACTCGCTGCTAGTGCAAGCACAAAAGTAGTCCCGGCCCGCGCGTGTAGCCTGTCAGATACCCCGCCGCCAATCAAATTACGGCGTTTCTTGTACTGTCGGCATCCTGGCCGTTATAATCGATCCAAATAGCAGTGCAAAGATCCCAATAGCAGTTCAAAGGAGCTTGCTAAATACTGGTGGGGACAAATTTGTCATCTCAAAATATTGATAGGGACTAGTACCTAGCGTCCCCCCCTAAACATACGCCCATGCATTCCGTGTAATATTGTATTTTAAGAAGCTCTTAAAAAATATATAAATGACTTACCATGTTGTGCAGCGCCGATCAATCTATGTGACTTTCAGTCTGACAGAGAAAATCTCACAAGCACATATAAACACTCATTTCCATGTGTATAATATATTCTTCTAATTGTTTTGTGCCGTTTCACTGCAATGTTTTAATGTGAAAGGCTGTAAATTCTCTATGTGGACTTCAAGTGTTCAGAGAAATACATCGCGAGCTTGCGGGTAGTTGGCTGCCGCGAATATCATGTTATTACTTTAAACAGTTCAGAAACATCTGAATTTAGCTCTTGGTGTGTTCTAACGGGTAGATTTCCTGCAATCGCCGATATAATTTAATTTAAAAAGGTCTTAAATAAGAATAAATTCGCTCGTTGTGAGCTCCGTGGAGACAATGCCTGAGCTGACCAGCCGTGATTCTTCTCTCGTCTTTCTGACTGCTCTCTGCCCAGAAATAAATTATTAATGAGCCCTAACCCCTGTAGTAACAGATATGTTGGTTTAGCTTGTCAGTTTGAAGGAAATTGTATTATTTACTTGTATTTTTAACCGATTTAAAAGTGAAACCAAGCCAGACTCCTCCTCCTCTCACGGGTATTGCAACAGTAGGGGCGCGATTTTTCTCAGACAATGGAAGTCTATGGGAAATTGATATTTAAAAATTAATAAAACAAAAACTTTAAGTCTGATCAGTCTGAAAAGATATAGCATAAAGCACCCCCCTATGCTGCAGGTGTCTGCCGAGTTTGGGGCTTGTAGCTTTAAAGCCCTAGGAGGAGATACGTTTGGAATTTTTAGTCTCAGAAAAATAATAATAATAACTAGAATGTACATTTCCTGAAGAAAATGTGAGTGGTGCTTGCAGTGGCAAAACTCTGCTCCCGGTAGCCACACATGAAGCCTGTGTGATGTTGTGGATCCAAGATATATGCTCTTTATATTCCTATATGGTTGCTAGGGTACTCTACATGGTTGCTATGATGTGGCTATATAGTTTATGGGGTGATATTTAAAGACTATTTGCCAGCCTGAATCCAAAAAGCCAGATCTAGTGTTTCTATATAGTTATTTTGCTGACAAATAGCTTTTATATGTTGTTAAACAGTTGCTAGGGTGCTAAAAGTGGTTGCTAGGGCGTGGCTATGAAGTTGTTATGTCACTACTTATGGACTGCTTGATAGGCCGAGTCAAAAGAGCCCTCTGCCAAGCCTCTATGACTTTCTGATCCAAAGATATGATGTCAGATAGTTTTTCCAATGTTAAGTCAATGGAATATTTTTACACATTTTCTTCGTCCGCTGTACGAATATTGTACTTCCGATTGCTTAGAAAAGTCATAGCACACCTCTCCTCAATAAGCCGCACGTTTTGACATCTCATTCATGGGTCTGTGACAAAAAATGCGGGAGGAGTAGCGCGCCAAAGTTTTGTCAAGGCGAATAGTAATAGTGATGCCTTGCCTCCGGCAAGCACCACTAACTAGAATGTACATTTCCTGAAGAAAATGTGAGTGGTGCTTGCAGTGGCAAAACTCGGCGCCCTGTAGCCACCCATGACGCCTGTGTGATGTTGTGGAGCCGTGATAAAAGTACTTTATATTGCTATATTGTTGCTAGGGTGCTCTATGTGGTTGCTATGGTGTGGCTATATAGTTTATGGGGTGTTATTTATTAAAGACTATTGGCCAGCCTGAACCCAAAAAGCCAGAGTCAGTGTTTCTGTATTGTTATTTTGCTGATATATAGCTTTTAAATGTAGCTAAACAGTTGCTAGGGTGCTAAAAGTGGTTGCTAGGGCATGGATACTAAGTTGTTAGGTCACTACATATGGACTGCTTGATAGGCCGAGTCAAATGAGCCCACTCCCAAGCCTCTATGTCTTTCTGATCCAAAGAAATAAGGTAAGATAATTTTTCCAATGTTAAGTCTATGGGATATTTTTACACATTTTCTTCGTCCGCTGTACGAATATCGTATGTCAGATTGCTTAGAAAAGTCATAGCACACCTCTCCTCAATAAGCCGCACGTTTTGACATCTCATTCATGGGTCTGTGACAAAAAATGCGGGAGGAGTAGCGCGCCAAAGTTTTGTCAAGGCGAATAGTAATAGTGATGCCTTGCCTCCGGCAAGCACCACTAACTAGAATGTACATTTCCTGAAGAAAATGTGAGTGGTGCTTGCAGTGGCAAAACTCTGCGCCCTGTAGCCACCCATGATGCCTGTGTGATGTTTTGGAGCAGTGATATAAGTTCTTTATATTGCTATATGGTTTCTAGGGTGCACTATATGGTTGCTATGGAGTGGCTATATAGTTTATGGGGTGATATTTAAAGACTATTTGCCAGCCTGAATCCAAAAAGCCAGATCTAGTGTTTCTATTTAGTTATTTTGCTGAGATACAGCTTTTAAATATAGTTTAACAGTTGCTAGGGTGCTAAAAGTGGTTGCTAGGGCGTGGCTATGAAGTAGTTATGTCACTACATATGGACTGATTGATAGGCCGAGTCAAAAGAGCCCACTCCCAAGCCTCTATGCCTTCCTGATCCAAAGATATGATGTCAGATAATTTTTCCAATGTTAAGTCTATGGGATATTTTTACACATTTTCTTCATCCGCTGTACGAATATTGTACTTCCGATTGCTTAGAAAAGTCATAGCACACCTCTCCTCAATATGCCGCACGTTTTGACATCTCATTCATGGGTCTGCGACAAAAAATGCGGGAGGAGTAGCGTGCCAAAGTTTTGTCAAGGCGAATAGTAATAGTAACACTAGAATGTACATTTCCTGAAGAAAATGTGAGTGGTGCTTGCAGTGGCAAAACTCGGCGCCCTGTAGCCACCCATGACGCCTGTGTGATGTTGTGGAGCCGTGATAAAAGTACTTTATATTGCTATATTGTTGCTAGGGTGCTCTATGTGGTTGCTATGGTGTGGCTATATAGTTTATGGGGTGTTATTTATTAAAGACTATTGGCCAGCCTGAACCCAAAAAGCCAGAGTCAGTGTTTCTGTATTGTTATTTTGCTGATATATAGCTTTTAAATGTAGCTAAACAGTTGCTAGGGTGCTAAAAGTGGTTGCTAGGGCATGGATACTAAGTTGTTAGGTCACTACATATGGACTGCTTGATAGGCCGAGTCAAATGAGCCCACTCCCAAGCCTCTATGTCTTTCTGATCCAAAGAAATAAGGTAAGATAATTTTTCCAATGTTAAGTCTATGGGATATTTTTACACATTTTCTTCGTCCGCTGTACGAATATCGTATGTCAGATTGCTTAGAAAAGTCATAGCACACCTCTCCTCAATAAGCCGCACGTTTTGACATCTCATTCATGGGTCTGTGACAAAAAATGCGGGAGGAGTAGCGCGCCAAAGTTTTGTCAAGGCGAATAGTAATAGTGATGCCTTGCCTCCGGCAAGCACCACTAACTAGAATGTACATTTCCTGAAGAAAATGTGAGTGGTGCTTGCAGTGGCAAAACTCTGCACCCTGTAGCCACCCATGATGCCAGTGTGATGTTGTGGAGCCAATATATAAGTACTTTATATTGCTATATGGTTGCTAGGGTGCTCTATATGGTTGCTATGGTGTGGCTATATAGTTTATGGGGTGATATTTAAAGACTATTTGCCAACCTGAATCCAAAAAGCCAGAGCCAGTGTTTCTATATTATTATATTGCTGAGATACAGCTTTTAAATATTGTTAAACAGTTGCTAGGTTGCTAAAGGTGGTTGCTAGGGCATGGCATTGAAGTTGTTTTGTCACTACATATGGACTGCTTGATAGGCCGAGTCAAAAAAGCCCACTCTTAAGCATTTATGCCTTCCTGAGCCAAAGATATTATGTCAGATAGTTTTTCCAATGTTAAGTCTATGGGATATTTTTACACATTTTCTTCGTCCGCTGTACGAATATTGTACTTCCGATTGCTTAGAAAAGTCATAGCACACCTCTCCTCAATAAGCCGCACGTTTTGACATCTCATTCATGGGTCTGTGACAAAAAATGCGGGAGGAGTAGCGCGCCAAAGTTTTGTCAAGGCGAATAGTAATAGTGATGCCTTGCCTCCGGCAAGCACCACTAACTAGAATGTACATTTCCTGAAGAAAATGTGAGTGGTGCTTGCAGTGGCAAAACTCGCCCCTCTGATGCTAAGGTGTGGTTGCTAGGATCCCCATGATGGTTGCTAGGGCCATTGCTAGGGTAATCAAGGTGGTTGCTAGGGTGTTGCTATGTGGTTGCTAGGGTACTCTGGGTGGTTGCAAGGGTCGTTGCTGGGTTACCCAGTGTGGTTGCTAAGGTAATCGGGGTGGTTGCTAGGGTGTTGCCATGTGGTTGCTAGGGTACTCGGGGTGGTTGCTAGGGTCCCCATGATGGTTGCTAGGGCCGTTGCTAGGGTACCCAGGGTGGTTGCTAGGGTAATTGGGGCGGTTGCTAGGGTGTTGCCATGTGGTTGCTAGGGTACTCGGGGTGGTTGCTAGGGCGGTTGCTAGGGTCCCCATAATGGTTGCTAGGGCCGTTGCTAGGGTATCCAGGGTGGTTGCTAGGGTAGTCGGGGCGGCTGCTAGGGTGTTGCTATGTGGTTGCTAGGGTACCCGGGGTGGTTGCTAGGGTGGTTGCTAGGGTCCCCATGATGGTTGCTAGGGCCGTTGCTAGGGTACCCTGGGTGGTTGCTAGGGTAGTCGGGGCGGCTGCTAGGGTGTTGCTATGTGGTTGCTAGGGTACCCGGGGTGGTTGCTAGGGTGGTTGCTAGGGTCCCCATGATGGTTGCTAGGGCCGTTGCTAGGGTACCCTGGGTGGTTGCTATGGTAATCGGGGTGGTTGCTAGGGTGTTGCTATGTGGTTGCTAGGGTACCCGGGGTGGTTGCTAGGGCGGTTGCTAGGGTCCCCATGATGGTTGCTAGGGCCGTTGCTAAGGTACCCAGGGTGGTTGCTAGGGTAATTGGGGTGGTTGCTAAGGTGTTGCTATGTGGTTGCTAGGGTACCCCGGGTGGTTGCTAGGGTCCAAATGATGGTTGCTAGGGCGGTTGCTATGGTAACTCGGGTGGTTGCTATGGTAACCTGGGTGGTTGCTAGGCAGTTGCTAAGGTACTTGGGTTGGTTGCTAAGGTGTTGCTAGGCAGTTGCTAGGGAGTTTTGGCTGGTTGCTAGGCAGTTGCTATGGTATCCTGGGTGGTTGCTATGATGTTACTAGGTTGATGGTAGTTGTCACAGATGGTCACTATGTAGTTGTTATAGAGTCCTTAGCCCATTTGAGCACTTAGCTAATCACTATTAGCATGTAGCTAATCACTGCTAGCATGACTAGCATGTTGGAAGTCCAGTTTGGTACCATGAGTGAAAAAATCCAACCGCCATGTCTGTACGATGTTCTGATGCAGAGATATAGGTCATGCAATTCGGTTGCTAGGGTAATCCATTTGGTTGCTAGGGAGTGGCTTGGCAGCTGCCAATGATGATACTCCAAAGGCTGCTTGCCAATATAAACCAACTCCCATGTCTGTACAATGTTCTGATGCAGAGATATAGGTCTTGAAAAATGGTTGCTAGGGTACTCTGGTTGGTTGCTAGGTAGTGGCCTAACAGCTGCCAATGATTATACTCAAAAGTCTGCTAGCCTATATGAATGATATAAACCAACCCCGATGCCTTTATGATATTCAGATTTGAAGATATCTCTCTATAATTTGGGTCGCTAGGGTGCTCCAAATGGTTGCTAGGGCGTGGCTATGAAGTGTTGAAGGTGATTCGTGATTGGCCGTTTGCTGCCCCGACTCAAACGAGCCCACCCTTATGTTTCTATGACACTTCTGTCCAAAGTTATTCATTTTATCTTTTTCAATGGAAGTCTATGGAGCTTGTTGCTATGGCGCTCTATATGGTTGCTAGGGCTTGGCTTGATAGATTCACAGTGATCCTGAGAGACTGATTGGTTGCCTGATTCAAATGAGCCCACCCCCTTGTCTCTATGACACTGTGACCCTGAGTTATGTTCAATACAAAATCCCTATGTAATTTCCCATAGTAGGAAAAACACACTGTTTCATGGGCGATCCCTCACCATAGTATGTCTATGGGGCAACTTTGGGGGTCTCTAGCGCCCCAGGGGTACAACTTGTACCCCTCTGCGAGGTATGCTCTCGCACAGCTTGATAGCCTCTCCAAATGTGGTGATTCACATGTTTCTGCGAAATTCTCTCTCGGAGCTACGATCCGTCAAAGTTGGCCGTAATGCGTTGTCTATGCGATTTTTCGGCCGATATTTCGTCCGGTGTACGAACATCGTACGCCCGAACGCTTATAAAAGTCATAGCACACCATTCCCGAATAGGCCGCACGATTTGACGCCTGTTTCGTTGGTCTGTGACGAAAACTGCGGGACAAGTTACGCGCCGAAATTTGTACGGAAGAATAATAATAAGAATAATAAGTATGTGAGATAATAATAGTGATGCCTTGCCTCCGGCAAGCACCACTAACTAGAATGTACATTTCCTGAAGAAAATGTGAGTGGTGCTTGCAGTGGCAAAACTCTGCTCCCGGTAGCCACACATGAAGCCTGTGTGATGTTGTGGATCCAAGATATATGCTCTTTATATTCCTATATGGTTGCTAGGGTAGTCTACATGGTTGCTATGATGTGGCTATATAGTTTATGGGGTGATATTTAAAGACTATTTGCCAGCCTGAATCCAAAAAGCCAGAGCCAGTGTTTTCTAAATTGTTATATTGCTGCGATACAGCTTTTAAATATTGTTAAACAGTTGCTAGGTTGCTAAAAGTGGTTGCTAGGGTACCCGGGATGGTTGCTAGGGCAGTTGCTATGGTCCCCATAATGGTTGCTAGGGCCGTTGCTAGGGTACCCAGGGTGGATGCTAGGGTAATTGGGGCGGTTGCTAGGGTGTTGCTATGTGGTTGCTAGGGTACTCGGGGTGGTTGCTAGGGCGGTTGCTAGGGTCCCCATGATGGTTGCTAGGGCCGTTGCTAGGGTACCCAGGGTGGTTGCTAGGGTAATCGGGGCGGTTGCTAGGGTGTTGCTATGTGGTTGCTAGGGTACTCGGGGTGGTTGCTAGGGCGGTTGCTAGGGTCCCCATGATGGTTGCTAGGGCCGTTGCTAGGGTACCCAGGGTGGTTGCTAGGGTAATCGGGGCGGTTGCTAGGGTGTTGCTATGTGGTTGCTAGGGTACCCGGGGTGGTTGCTAGGGCGGTTGCTAGGGTCCCCATGATGGTTGCTAGGGCCGTTGCTAGGGTACCCTGGGTGGTTGCTATGGTAATCGGGGTGGTTGCTAGGGTGTTGCTATGTGGTTGCTAGGGTACCCGGGGTGGTTGCTAGGGCGGTTGCTAGGGTCCCCATGATGGTTGCTAGGGCCGTTGCTAGGGTACCCAGGGTGATTGCTAAGGTAATTGGGGCGGTTGCTAAGGTGTTGCTATGTGGTTGCTAGGGTACCCCGGGTGGTTGCTAGGGTCCAAATGATGGTTGCTAGGGCGGTTGCTAGGGTAACTCGGGTGGTTGCTATGGTAACCTGGGTGGTTGCTAGGCAGTTGCTAAGGTACTTGGGTTGGTTGCTAAGGTGTTGCTAGGCAGTTGCTAGGGAGTTTTGGCTGGTTGCTAGGCAGTTGCTATGGCATCCTGGGTGGTTGCTATGATGTTACTAGGTTGATGGTAGTTGTCACAGATGGTCACTATGTAGTTGTTATAGAGTCCTTAGCCCATTTGAGCACTTAGCTAATCACTATTAGCATGTAGCTAATCACTGCTAGCATGACTAGCATGTTGGAAGTCCAGTTTGGTACCATGAGTGAAAAAATCCAACCGCCATGTCTGTACGATGTTCTGATGCAGAGATATAGGTCATGCAATTCGGTTGCTAGGGTAATCCATTTGGTTGCTAGGGAGTGGCTTGGCAGCTGCCAATGATGATACTCCAAAGGCTGCTTGCCAATATAAACCAACTCCCATGTCTGTACAATGTTCTGATGCAGAGATATAGGTCTTGAAAAATGGTTGCTAGGGTACTCTGCTTGGTTGCTAGGTAGTGGCCTAACAGCTGCCAATGATTATACTCTAAAGTCTGCTAGCCTATATGAATGATATAAACCAACCCCCATGCCTTTATGATATTCAGATTTGAAGATATCTCTCTTTGGATTTAGGTTGCTAGGGTGCTCTTAATGGTTGCTAGGGCGTGGCTATGAAGTGTTGAAGGTGATTCGTGATTGGCCGTTTGCTGCCCCGAGTCAAACGAGCCCACCCTCATGTTTCTATGACACTTCTATCCAAAGTTATTAATTTTATCTTTTTCAATGGAAGTCTATGGAGCTTGTTGCTATGGCGCTCTGTATGGTTGCTAGGGCGTGGCTTGATAGATTCACAGTGATCCTGAGAGACTGATTGGTTGCCTGATTCAAATGAGCCCAACCCCTTGTCTCTATGACACTGTGATCCTGAGTTATGTTCAATACAAAATCCCTATGTAATTTCCCATAGTGGCCCTCCCTATACTTTGTATTAGGGGCAAATTTGGGGGTCTCTTGCGCCCCAGGGGTACAACTTATACCCCAATGCGGGGTATGTTCTCGCACAGCCTGATAGTCTCTCCAAATGTGGTGATTCACGTGTTTCTGCGAAATTGTCTCTCGGAGCTACGATCCGTCAAAGTTGACCCCAATGTTAAGTCTATGGGTTTGATCGCCCGATTTTTCGCCCGCCTGACGAACATCGTACGCCCGATCGCTTATAAAAGTCATAGCACACCATTCCCGATTAGGCCGCACGATTTGACGCCTCTTTTGCGGGTCTGTGACGAAAACTGCGGGACTAGTTACGCGCCGAAATTCGTACGGAAGAAGTAAGAATAATAATAATAACTAGAATGTACATTTCCTGAAGAAAATGTGAGTGGTGCTTGCAGTGGCAAAACTCGCCCCTCTGTTGCTAGGGTGTTGCAATGGTGGTTGCTAGGGTACCCAGGGTGGTTGCTATGGTACTCTGTGTGATTGCTATGGTGGTTGCTAGGGTACTCAGGACGGTTGCTAGGGCCGTTGCTAGGGTACCCTGGGTGGTTGCTAGGGTCCCCATGATGGTTGCTAGGGCCGTTGCTAGGGTACCCAGGGTGGTTGCTAGGGTAATCGGGGCGGTTGCTAGGGTGTTGCTATGTGGTTGCTAGGGTACCCGGGGTGGTTGCTAGGGCAGTTGCTAGGGTCCCCATGATGGTTGCTAGGGCCGTTGCTAGGGTACCCTGGGGGGTTGCTATGGTAATCGGGGTGGTTGCTAGGGTGTTGCTATGTGGTTGCTAGGGTACCCGGGGTGGTTGCTAGGGCGGTTGCTAGGGTCCCCATGATGGTTGCTAGGGCCGTTGTTAAGGTACCCAGGGTGGTTGCTAGGGTAAATGGGGCGGTTGCTAAGGTGTTGCTATGTGGTTGCTAGGGTACCCCGGGTGGTTGCTAGGGTCCAAATGATGGTTGCTAGGGCGGTTGCTATGGTAACTCGGGTGGTTGCTATGGTAACCTGGGTGGTTGCTAGGCAGTTGCTAAGGTACTTGGGTTGGTTGCTAAGGTGTTGCTAGGCAGTTGCTAGGGCGTTTTGGCTGGTTGCTAGGCAGTTGCTATGGTATCCTGGGTGGTTGCTATGATGTTACTACGTTGTTGGTAGTTGTCACAGATGGTCACTATGTAGTTTTTATAGAGTCCTTAGCCCATTTGAGCACTTAGCTAATCACTATTAGCATGTAGCTAATCACTGCTAGCATGACTAGCATGTTGGAAGTCCAGTTTAGTACCATGAGTCAACAAATCCAACCGCCATGTCTGTACGATGTTCTGATTTAGAGATATAGGTCATGCAAAACGGTTGCTAGGGTAATCCGTTTGGTTGCTAGGGAGTGGCTTGGCAGCTCCCAATGATGATACTCCAAAGGCTGCTTGCCAATATAAACCAACCCCCATGTCTGTACGATGTTCTGATGCAGAGATATAGGTCTAGAAAAATGGTTGCTAGGGTACTCTATTTGATTGCTAGGGAGTGGCCTTGCAGCTGCCAATGCTGATACTTCAAATGCTGCTTGACAATATAAACCAACCCCCATGCTTCTATGTCTTTCAGATGTGAAGATATCTATCTTTGGATTTAGGTTGCTAGGTAGCTCTTAATGGTTGCTAGGGCGTGGCTATGAAGTGTTGAAGGTGATTCGTGATTGGCCATTTGCTGCCCCGAGTCAAATGAGCACACCCTCATGTTTCTATGACACTTCTATCCAAAGTTATTCATTTTATCTTTTTCAATGGAAGTCTATGGAGCTTGTTGCTATGGCTCTCTCTATGGTTGCTAGGGCGTGGCTTGATAGATTCACAGTGATCCTGAGAGACTGATTGGTTGCCTGATTCAAATGAGCCCACCCCCTTGTCTCTATGACACTGTGATCCTGAGTTATGTTCAATACAAAATCCCTATGTAATTTCCCATAGTAGCCCTCCCTATACTTTGTATTAGGGGCAAATTTGGGGGGCTCTTGCGCCCCAGGGGTACAACTTATACCCCAATGCGGGGTATGTTCTTGCACAGCCTGATAGCCTCTCCAAATGTGGTGATTCATGTGTTTCTGCGAAATTCTCTCTCGGAGCTACGATACGTCAAAGTTGGCCGCAATGCATTGTCTATGGGATTTGTCGCCCGTTTTTTCGCCCGCCGGACGAACATCGTACGCCCGATCGCTTATAAAAGTCATAGCACACCATTCCCGTATAGGCCGCACGATTTGACGCCTGTTTCGTTGGTCTGTGACAAAAACTGCGGGACTAGTTACGCGCCGAAATTTGTACGGATCTAGAAGAAGAAGAAGAAGAAGAAGAAGAAGAACTAGAATGTACATTTCCTGAAGAAAATGTGAGTGGTGCTTGCAGTGGCAAAACTCACCCCTCTGTTGCTAGGGTGTTGCAATGAGGTTGCTAGGGTGGTTGCTAGGGTACCCAGTGTGGTTGCTAGGGTAATCTGGGTGGTTGCTAGGGCGGTTGCTAGGGTCCCCATGATGGTTGCTAGGGCCGTTGCTAGGGTACCCAGGGTGGTTGCTAGGGTAATCGGGGCGGTTGCTAGGGTGTTGCTATGTGGTTGCTAGGGTACCCGGGGTGCTTGCTAGGGCGGTTGCTAGGGTCCCCATGATGGTTGCTAGGGCCGTTGCTAGGGTACCCAGGGTGGTTGCTAGGGTAATCGGGGCGGTTGCTAGGGTGTTGCTATGTGGTTGCTAGGGTACCCGGGGTGGTTGCTAGGGTGGTTGCTAGGGTCCCCATGATGGTTGCTAGGGCCGTTGCTAGGGTACCCTGGGTGGTTGCTATGGTAATCGGGGTGGTTGCTAGGGTGTTGCTATGTGGTTGCTAGGGTACCCGGGGTGGTTGCTAGGGCGGTTGCTAGGGTCCCCATGATGGTTGCTAGGGCCGTTGCTAAGGTACCCAGGGTGGTTGCTAGGGTAATTGGGGCGGTTGCTAAGGTGTTGCTATGTGGTTGCTAGGGTACCCCGGGTGGTTGCTAGGGTCCAAATGATGGTTGCTAGGGCGGTTGCTATGGTAACTCGGGTGGTTGCTATGGTAACCTGGGTGGTTGCTAGGCAGTTGCTAAGGTACTTAGGTTGGTTGCTAAGGTGTTGCTAGGCAGTTGCTAGGGAGTTTTGGCTGGTTGCTAGGCAGTTGCTATGGTATCCTGGGTGGTTGCTATGATGTTACTAGGTTGATGGTAGTTGTCACAGATGGTCACTATGTAGTTGTTATAGAGTCCTTAGCCCATTTGAGCACTTAGCTAATCACTATTAGCATGTAGCTAACCACTGCTAGCATGACTAGCATGTTGGAAGTCCAGTTTGGTACCATGAGTGAAAAAATCCAACCGCCATGTCTGTACGATGTTCTGATGCAGAGATATAGGTCATGCAATTCGGTTGCTAGGGTAATCCATTTGGTTGCTAGGGAGTGGCTTGGCAGCTGCCAATGATGATACTCCAAAGGCTGCTTGCCAATATAAACCAACTCCCATGTCTGTACAATGTTCTGATGCAGAGATATAGGTCTTGAAAAATGGTTGCTAGGGTACTCTGGTTGGTTGCTAGGTATTGGCCTAACAGCGGCCAATGATTATACTCCAAAGTCTGCTAGCCTATATGAATGATATAAACCAACCCCCATGCCTTTATGATATTCAGATTTGAAGATATCTCTCTATAATTTGGGTCGCTAGGGTGCTCTTAATGGTTGCTAGGGCGTGGCTAGGAAGTCTTGAAGGTGATTCGTGATTGGCCGTTTGCTGCCCCGAGTCAATCGAGCCCACCCTCATGTTTCTATGACACTTCTATCCAAAGTTATTCATTTGATCTCTTTCAATGGAAGTCTATGGAGCTTGTTACTATGGGGCTCTATATGGTTGCTAGGGCGTGGCTTGACAGCTTCACAGTGATCCTGAGAGTCTGATTGGTTGCCTGATTGAAATGAGCCCACCCCCTTGTCTCTATGACACTGTGATCTAGAGTTATGTTCAATACAATATCCCTGTGTAATTTTCCATAGTAGGAAAAACACAGTGTTTCATGGGCGATCTCGCACCATAGTATGTCTATGGGGCAACTTTGGGGGTCTCTTGCGCCCCAGGGGTACAACTTATACCCCTCTGCGAGGTATGCTCTCGCACAGCCTGATAGCCTCTCCAAATGTGGTGATTCACATGTTTCTGCGAAATTCTCTCTCGGAGCTACGATCCGTCAAAGTTGGCCGTAATGCGTTGTCTATGCGATTTTTCGGCCGATATTTCGCCCGGTGTACGAACATCGTACGCCCGATCGCTTATAAAAGTCATAGCACACCATTCCCGAATAGGCCGCACGATTTGACGCCTCTTTTGCGGGTCTGTGACCAAATATGCGGGACTAGTTACGCGCCGAAATTTTGGCGGAAGAAGAATAATAAGAATAATAATAATAAGTATGGAGAATAGTAATAGTGATGCCTTGCCTCCGGCAAGCACCACTAACTAGAATGTACATTTCCTGAAGAAAATGTGAGTGGTGCTTGCAGTGGCAAAACTCGGCGCCCTGTAGCCACCCATGATGCCTGTGTGATGATGTGGAGCCATGATATAAGTACTTTATATTGCTATATGGTTGCTAGGGTGCTCTATATGGTTGCTATGGTGTGGCTATATAGTTTATGGGGTGTTATTTAAAGACTATTGGCCAGCCTGAATCCAAAAAGCCCGAGTCAGTGTTTCTGTATTGTTATTTTGCTGATATATAGCTTTTAAATGTAGCTAAACAGTTGCTAGGGTGCTAAAAGTGGTTGCTAGGGCATGGATATTAAGTTGTTAGGTCACTACATATGGACTGCTTGATAGGCCGAGTCAAATGAGCCCACTCCCAAGCCTCTATGTCTTTCTGATCCAAAGAAATAAGGTCAGATAATTTTTCCAATGTTAAGTGTATGGGATATTTTTACACATTTTCTTCGTCCGCTGTACGAATATCATATGTCAGATTGCTTAGAAAAGTGATAGCACACCTCTCCTCAATAAGCCGCACGTTTTGACATCTCATTCATGGGTCTGTGACAAAAAATGCGGGAGGAGTAGCGCGCCAAAGTTTTGTCAAGGCGAATAGTAATAGTGATGCCTTGCCTCCGGCAAGCACCACTAATAAGTATGTGAGATAATAATAGTGATGCCTTGCCTCCGGCAAGCACCACTAACTAGAATGTACATTTCCTGAAGAAAATGTGAGTGGTGCTTGCAGTGGCAAAACTCTGCTCCCGGTAGCCACACATGAAGCCTGTGTGATGTTGTGGATCCAAGATATATGCTCTTTATATTCCTATATGGTTGCTAGGGTAGTCTACATGGTTGCTATGATGTGGCTATATAGTTTATGGGGTGATATTTAAAGACTATTTGCCAGCCTGAATCCAAAAAGCCAGAGCCAGTGTTTTCTAAATTGTTATATTGCTGCGATACAGCTTTTAAATATTGTTAAACAGTTGCTAGGTTGCTAAAAGTGGTTGCTAGGGTACCCGGGATGGTTGCTAGGGCAGTTGCTATGGTCCCCATAATGGTTGCTAGGGCCGTTGCTAGGGTACCCAGGGTGGTTGCTAGGGTAATTGGGGCGGTTGCTAGGGTGTTGCTATGTGGTTGCTAGGGTACTCGGGGTGGTTGCTAGGGCGGTTGCTAGGGTCCCCATGATGGTTGCTAGGGCCGTTGCTAGGGTACCCAGGGTGGTTGCTAGGGTAATCGGGTCGGTTGCTAGGGTGTTGCTATGTGGGTGCTAGGGTACTCGGGGTGGTTGCTAGGGCGGTTGCTAGGGTCCCCATGATGGTTGCTAGGGCCGTTGCTAGGGTACCCAGGGTGGTTGCTAGGGTAATCGGGGCGGTTGCTAGGGTGTTGCTATGTGGTTGCTAGGGTACCCGGGGTGGTTGCTAGGGCGGTTGCTAGGGTCCCCATGATGGTTGCTAGGGCCGTTGCTAGGGTACCCTGGGTGGTTGCTATGGTAATCGGGGTGGTTGCTAGGGTGTTGCTATGTGGTTGCTAGGGTACCCGGGGTGGTTGCTAGGGCGGTTGCTAGGGTCCCCATGATGGTTGCTAGGGCCGTTGCTAGGGTACCCAGGGTGGTTGCTAAGGTAATTGGGGCGGTTGCTAAGGTGTTGCTATGTGGTTGCTAGGGTACCCCGGGTGGTTGCTAGGGTCCAAATGATGGTTGCTAGGGCGGTTGCTAGGGTAACTCGGGTGGTTGCTATGGTAACCTGGGTGGTTGCTAGGCAGTTGCTAAGGTACTTGGGTTGGTTGCTAAGGTGTTGCTAGGCAGTTGCTAGGGAGTTTTGGCTGGTTGCTAGGCAGTTGCTATGGCATCCTGGGTGGTTGCTATGATGTTACTAGGTTGATGGTAGTTGTCACAGATGGTCACTATGTAGTTGTTATAGAGTCCTTAGCCCATTTGAGCACTTAGCTAATCACTATTAGCATGTAGCTAATCACTGCTAGCATGACTAGCATGTTGGAAGTCCAGTTTGGTACCATGAGTGAAAAAATCCAACCGCCATGTCTGTACGATGTTCTGATGCAGAGATATAGGTCATGCAATTCGGTTGCTAGGGTAATCCATTTGGTTGCTAGGGAGTGGCTTGGCAGCTGCCAATGATGATACTCCAAAGGCTGCTTGCCAATATAAACCAACTCCCATGTCTGTACAATGTTCTGATGCAGAGATATAGGTCTTGAAAAATGGTTGCTAGGGTACTCTGCTTGGTTGCTAGGTAGTGGCCTAACAGCTGCCAATGATTATACTCTAAAGTCTGCTAGCCTATATGAATGATATAAACCAACCCCCATGCCTTTATGATATTCAGATTTGAAGATATCTCTCTTTGGATTTAGGTTGCTAGGGTGCTCTTAATGGTTGCTAGGGCGTGGCTATGAAGTGTTGAAGGTGATTCGTGATTGGCCGTTTGCTGCCCCGAGTCAAACGAGCCCACCCTCATGTTTCTATGACACTTCTATCCAAAGTTATTAATTTTATCTTTTTCAATGGAAGTCTATGGAGCTTGTTGCTATGGCGCTCTGTATGGTTGCTAGGGCGTGGCTTGATAGATTCACAGTGATCCTGAGAGACTGATTGGTTGCCTGATTCAAATCAGCCCACCCCCTTGTCTCTATGACACTGTGATCCTGAGTTATGTTCAATACAAAATCCCTATGTAATTTCCCATAGTGGCCCTCCCTATACTTTGTATTAGGGGCAAATTTGGGGGTCTCTTGCGCCCCAGGGGTACAACTTATACCCCAATGCGGGGTATGTTCTCGCACAGCCTGATAGTCTCTCCAAATGTGGTGATTCACGTGTTTCTGCGAAATTGTCTCTCGGAGCTACGATCCGTCAAAGTTGACCCCAATGTTAAGTCTATGGGTTTGATCGCCCGATTTTTCGCCCGCCTGACGAACATCGTACGCCCGATCGCTTATAAAAGTCATAGCACACCATTCCCGATTAGGCCGCACGATTTGACGCCTCTTTTGCGAGTCTGTGACGAAAACTGCGGGACTAGTTACGCGCCGAAATTCGTACGGAAGAAGTAAGAATAATAATAATAACTAGAATGTACATTTCCTGAAGAAAATGTGAGTGGTGCTTGCAGTGGCAAAACTCACCCCTCTGTTGCTAGGGTGTTGCAATGAGGTTGCTAGGGTGGTTGCTAGGGTACCCAGTGTGGTTGCTAGGGTAATCTGGGTGGTTGCTATGGTGGTTGCTAGTGTACTCAGGACGGTTGCTAAGGCCATTGCTAGGGTTCTCAGGGTGGTTTATATGGTAACCAGGGAGGTTGCTAGGGTGTTGTTTTGTGGTTGCTAGGGTACCCTGGGTGGTTGCTAGGGCGGTTGCTAGGGTCCCCATGATGGTTGCTAGGGCCGTTGCTAGGTTACCCAGGTTGGTTGCTAGGGTAATCGGTATGGTTGCTAGGGTGTTGCTATGTGGTTGCTAGGGTACCCGGGGTGGTTGCTAGGGCAGTTGCTATGGTCCCCATGATGGTTGCTAGGGCCGTTGCTAGGGTACCCAGGGTGGTTGCTAGGGTAATTGGGGCGGTTGCTAGGGTGTTGCTATGTGGTTGCTAGGGTACTCGGGGTGGTTGCTAGGGCGGTTGCTAGGGTCCCCATGATGGTTGCTAGGGCCGTTGCTAGGGTACCATGGGTGGTTGCTATGGTAATCGGGGTGGTTGCTAGGGTGTTGCTATGTGGTTGCTAGGGTACCCGGGGTGGTTGCTAGGGCGGTTGCTAGGGTCCCCATGATGGTTGCTAGGGCCGTTGCTAAGGTACCCAGGGTGGTTGCTAGGGTAATTGGGGCGGTTGCTAAGGTGTTGCTATGTGGTTGCTAGGGTACCCCGGGTGGTTGCTAGGGTCCAAATGATGGTTGCTAGGGCGGTTGCTATGGTAACTCGGGTGGTTGCTATGGTAACCTGGGTGGTTGCTAGGCAGTTGCTAAGGTACTTGGGTTGGTTGCTAAGGTGTTGCTAGGCAGTTGCTAGGGAGTTTTGGCTGGTTGCTAGGCAGTTGCTATGGTATCCTGGATGGTTGCTATGATGTTACTAGGTTGTTGGTAGTTGTCACAGATGGTCACTATGTAGTTTTTATAGAGTCCTTAGCCCATTTGAGCACTTAGCTAATCACTATTAGCATGTAGCTAATCACTGCTAGCATGACTAGCATGTTGGAAGTCCAGTTTGGTACCATGAGTGAAAAAATCCAACCGCCATGACTGTACGATGTTCTGATGCAGAGATATAGGTCATGCAATTCGGTTGCTAGGGTAATCCCTTTGGTTGCTAGGGAGTGGCTTGGCAGCTGCCAATGATGATACTCCAAAGGCTGCTTGCCAATATAAACCAACTCCCATGTCTGTACTATGTTCTGATGCAGAGATATAGGTCTTGAAAAATGGTTGCTAGGGTACTCTGGTTGGTTGCTAGGTAATGGCCTAACAGCTGCCAATGATTATACTCCAACGTCTGCTAGCCTATATAAATGATATAAACCAACCCCCATGCCTTTATGATATTCAGATTTGAAGATATCTCTCTATAATTTGGGTCACTAGGGTGCTCCAAATGGTTGCTAGGGCGTGGCTATGAAGTGTTGAAGGTGAATCGTGATTGGCCGTTTGCTGCCCCGACTCAAACGAGCCCACCCTCATGTTTATATGACACTTCTATCCAAAGTTATTCATTTTATCTTTTTCAATGGAAGTCTATGGAGCTTGTTGCTATGGCGCTCTATATGGTTGCTAGGGCGTGGCTTGATAGATTCACAGTGATCCTGAGAGACTGATTGGTTGCCTGATTCAAATGAGCCCACCCCCTTGTCTCTATGACACTGTGATCCTGAGTTATGTTCAATACAAAATCCCTATGTAATTTCCCATAGTAGCCCTTCCTATACTTTGTATTAGGGGCAAATTTGGGGGGCTCTTGCACCCCAGGGGTACAACTTATACCCCAATGCGGGGTATGTTCTTGCACAGCCTGATAGCCTCTCCAAATGTAGTGATTCACGTGTTTCTGCGAAATTGTCTCTTGGAGCTATGATCCGTCAAAGTTGGCCGCAATGCATTGTCTATGGGATTTATCGCCCGATTTTTCGCCCGCCGAACGAACATCGTACACCCGATCGCTTATAAAAGTCATAGCACACCATTCCCGATTAGGCCGCACGATTTGACGCCTGTTTCGTTGGTCTGTGACAAAAACTGCGGGACTAGTTACGCGCCGAAATTTGTACGGATCTAGAAGAAGAAGAAGAAGAAGAAGAAGAAGAATAAGTATGTGAGATAATAATAGTGATGCCTTGCCTCCGGCAAGCACCACTAACTAGAATGTACATTTCCTGAAGAAAATGTGAGTGGTGCTTGCAGTGGCAAAACTCTGCTCCCGGTAGCCACACATGAAGCCTGTGTGATGTTGTGGATCCAAGATATATGCTCTTTATATTCCTATATGGTTGCTAGGGTACTCTACATGGTTGCTATGATGTGGCTATATAGTTTATGGGGTGATATTTAAAGACTATTTGCCAGCCTGAATCCAAAAAGCCAGATCTAGTGTTTCTATATAGTTATTTTGCTGACAAATGGCTTTTATATGTTGTTAAACAGTTGCTAGGGTGCTAAAAGTGGTTGCTAGGGCGTGGCTATGAAGTTGTTATGTCACTACTTATGGACTGCTTGATAGGCCGAGTCAAAAGAGCCCTCTGCCAAGCCTCTATGACTTTCTGATCCAAAGATATGATGTCAGATAGTTTTTCCAATGTTAAGTCAATGGAATATTTTTGCACATTTTCTTCGCCCGCTGTACGATTACCGTAAGTCCGATTGCTTAGAAAAGTCATAGCACACCTCTCCTCAATAAGCCGCACGTTTTGACATCTCATTCATGGGTCTGTGACAAAAAATGCGGGAGGAGTAGCGCGCCAAAGTTTTGTCAAGGCGAATAGTAATAGTGATGCCTTGCCTCCGGCAAGCACCACTAACTAGAATGTACATTTCCTGAAGAAAATGTGAGTGGTGCTTGCAGTGGCAAAACTCACCCCTCTGTTGCTAGGGTGTTGCAATGAGGTTGCCAGGGTGGTTGCTAGGGTACCCAGTGTGGTTGCTAGGGTAATCTGGGTGGTTGCTATGGTGGTTGCTAGTGTACTCAGGACGGTTGCTAAGGCCATTGCTAGGTTACCCAGGTTGGTTGCTAGGGTAATCGGTATGGTTGCTAGGGTGTTGTTATGTGGTTGCTAGGGTACCCTGGGTGGTTGCTAGGGCGGTTGTTAGGGTCCCCATGATGGTTGCTAGGGCCGTTGCTAGGTTACCCAGGTTGGTTGCTAGGGTAATCGGGACGGTTGCTAGGGTGTTGCTATGTGGTTGCTAGGGTACCCGGGGTGGTTGCTAGGGCAGTTGCTATGGTCCCCATGATGGTTGCTAGGGCCGTTGCTAGGGTACCCAGGGTGGTTGCTAGGGTAATTGGGGCGGTTGCTAGGGTGTTGCTATGTGGTTGCTAGGGTACTCGGGGTGGTTGCTAGGGCGGTTGCTAGGGTCCCCATGATGGTTGCTAGGGCCGTTGCTAGGTTACCCAGGTTGGTTGCTAGGGTAATCGGTATGGTTGCTAGGGTGTTGCTATGTGGTTGCTAGGGTACCCGGGGTGGTTGCTAGGGCAGTTGCTATGGTCCCCATGATGGTTGCTAGGGCCGTTGCTAGGGTACCCAGGGTGGTTGCTAGGGTAATTGGGGCGGTTGCTAGGGTGTTGCTATGTGGTTGCTAGGGTACTCGGGGTGGTTGCTAGGGCGGTTGCTAGGGTCCCCATGATGGTTGCTAGGGCCGTTGCTAGGGTACCCAGGGTGGTTGCTAGGGTAATCGGCGCGGTTGCTAGGGTGTTGCTATGTGGTTGCTAGGGTACCCGGGGTGGTTGCTAGGCCGTTGCTAGGGTCCCCATGATGGTTGCTAGGGCCGTTGCTATGGTAACCTGGGTGGTTGCTAGGGTGTTGCTAGGCAGTTGCTAAGGTACTTTGGGTGGTTGCTAAGGTGTTGCTAGGCGGTTGCTAGGGTGTTTTGGCTGGTTGCTAGGCAGTTGCTATGGTAACCGGGGTGGTTGCTATGATGTTACTAGGTGGTTGGTAGTTGTCACAGATGGTCACTATGTAGTTTTTATAGAGTTCTTGGCCCATTTGAGCACTTAGCTAATCACTATTAGCATGTAGCTAATCACTGCTAGCATGACTAACATGTTGGAAGTCCAGTTTGGTACCATGAGTCAAAAAATCCAACCGCCATGTCTGTACGATGTTCTGATGCAGAGATATAGGTCATGCAAAACGGTTGCTAGGGTAATCCGTTTGGTTGCTAGGGAGTGGCTTGGCAGATGCCAATGATGATACTCTAAAGGCTGCTTGCAATATAAACCAACCCCCATGTCTGTACAATGTTCTGATGCAGAGATATAGGTCTTGACAAATGGTTGCTAGGGTACTCTGTTTGGTTGCTAGGGAGTGGCCTTGCAGCTGCCAATGCTAATACTTCAAAGGCTGCTTGACAATATAAACCAACCCCCATGCTTCTATGTCTTTCAGATGTTAAGATATCTATCTTTGGATTTAGGTTGCTAGGTAGCTCTTAATGGTTGCTAGGGCGTGGCTATGAAGTGTTGAATGTGATTCGTGATTGGCCATTTGCTGCCCCGAGTCAAACGAGCCCACCCTCATGTTTCTATGACTCTTCTATCCAAAGTTATTCATTTTATCTTTTTCAATGGAAGTCTATGGAGCTTGTTGCTATGGCGCTCTATATGGTTGCTAGGGCGTGGCTTGATAGATTCACAGTGATCCTGAGAGACTGATTGGTTGCCTGATTCAAATGAGCCCACCCCCTTGTCTCTATGACACTGTGATCCTGAGTTATGTTCAATACAAAATCCCTATGTAATTTCCCATAGTAGGAAAAACACAGTGTTTCATGGGCGATCTCGCACCATAGTATGTCTATGGGGCAACTTTGGGGGTCTCTAGCCCCCCAGGGGTACAACTTGTACCCCTCTGCGAGGTATGTTCTCGCACAGCTTGATAGCCTCTTCAAATGTGGTGATTCACGTGTTTCTGCGAAATTCTCTCTTGGAGCTACGATCCGTCAAAGTTGACCGGAATGTTAAGTCTATGGGTTTGATCGCCCGATTTTTCTCGCGATGTACGAACATCGTACACCCGATCGCTTATAAAAGTCATAGCACACCATTCCCGAATAGGCCGCACGATTTGACGCCTCTTTTATGGGTCTGTGACAAAAGCTGCGGGACGAGTTACGCGCCGAAATTTTGTACGGAATCTATAAGAAGAAGAATAAGAATAATAATAAGTATGTGAGATAATAATAGTGATGCCTTGCCTCCGGCAAGCACCACTAATAAGTATCTGAGATAATAATAGTGATGCCTTGCCTCCGGCAAGCACCACTAACTAGAATGTACATTTCCTGAAGAAAATGTGAGTGGTGCTTGCAGTGGCAAAACTCTGCTCCCGGTAGCCACACATGAAGCCTGTGTGATGTTGTGGATCCAAGATATATGCTCTTTATATTCCTATATGGTTGCTAGGGTAGTCTACATGGTTGCTATGATGTGGCTATATAGTTTATGGGGTGATATTTAAAGACTATTTGCCAGCCTGAATCCAAAAAGCCAGAGCCAGTGTTTTCTAAATTGTTATATTGCTGCGATACAGCTTTTAAATATTGTTAAACAGTTGCTAGGTTGCTAAAAGTGGTTGCTAGGGTACCCGGGATGGTTGCTAGGGCAGTTGCTATGGTCCCCATAATGGTTGCTAGGGCCGTTGCTAGGGTACCCAGGGTGGTTGCTAGGGTAATTGGGGCGGTTGCTAGGGTGTTGCTATGTGGTTGCTAGGGTACTCGGGGTGGTTGCTAGGGCGGTTGCTAGGGTCCCCATGATGGTTGCTAGGGCCGTTGCTAGGGTACCCAGGGTGGTTGCTAGGGTAATCGGGGCGGTTGCTAGGGTGTTGCTATGTGGTTGCTAGGGTACTCGGGGTGGTTGCTAGGGCGGTTGCTAGGGTCCCCATGATGGTTGCTAGGGCCGTTGCTAGGGTACCCAGGGTGGTTGCTAGGGTAATCGGGGCGGTTGCTAGGGTGTTGCTATGTGGTTGCTAGGGTACCCGGGGTGGTTGCTAGGGCGGTTGCTAGGGTCCCCATGATGGTTGCTAGGGCCGTTGCTAGGGTACCCAGGGTGGTTGCTAGGGTAATTGGGGCGGTTGCTAAGGTGTTGCTATGTGGTTGCTAGGGTACCCCGGGTGGTTGCTAGGGTCCAAATGATGGTTGCTAGGGCGGTTGCTATGGTAACTCGGGTGGTTGCTATGGTAACCTGAGTGGTTGCTAGGCAGTTGCTAAGGTACTTGGGTTGGTTGCTAAGGTGTTGCTAGGCAGTTGCTAGGGAGTTTTGGCTGGTTGCTAGGCAGTTGCTATGGTATCCTGGGTGGTTGCTATGATGTTACTAGGTTGTTGTTAGTTGTCACAGATGGTCACTATGTAGTTGTTATAAAGTCCTTGGCAAATTTGAGCACTTAGCTAATCACTATTAGCATGTAGCTAATCACTGCTAGCATGACTAGCATGTTGGAAGTCCAGTTTGGTAGCATGAGTCAAAAAAACCAACCGCCATGTCTGTACGATGTTCTGATGCAGAGATATAGCTCATGCAAAACGGTTGCTAGGGTACTCCATTTGGTTGCTAGGGAGTGGCTTGGCAGCTGCCAATGATGATACTCCAAAGGCTGCTTGCCAATATAAACCAACCCCCATGTCTGTACAATGTTCTGATGCAGAGATATAGGTCTTGACAAATGGTTGCTAGGGTACTTTGGTTGGTTGCTAGGGAGTGGCCTTGCAGCTGCCAATGATGATACTCCTAAGGATGCTTGATAATATAAACCAAACCCCATGCTTCTATGTCTTTCAGATGTTAAGATATCCCTCTATGCTTTGGGTTGCTAGGGTGCTCTAAATGGTTGCTAGGGCGTGGCTATGAAATCTTGAAGGTGATTTGTGATTGGTCGTTAGCTGCCCCGAGTCAATCGAGCCCTCCCTCATATTTCTATGACACTTCTATCCAAAGTTATTCATTTTATCTTTTTCAATTGAAGTCTATGGAGCTTGTTGCTATGGCACTCTATATGGTTGCTAGGGCGTGGCTTGATAGCTTCATAATGATCCTGAGAGTCTGATTGGTTGCCTGATCAAAATGAGCCCACCCCCTTGTCTCTATGACACTGTGATCTAGAGTTATGTTCAATACAAAATCCCTATGTAATTTCCCATAGTAGGAAAAACACAGTGTTTCATGGGCGATCCCTCACCATGGTATGTCTATGGGGCAACTTTGGGGGTCTCTAGCGCCCCAGGGGTACAACTTGTACCCCTCTGCGAGGTATGCTCTCGCACAGCTTGATAGCCTCTCCAAATGTGGTAATTCACATGTTTCTGCGAAATTCTCTCTCGGAGCTACGATCCGTCAAAGTTGGCCGTAATGCGTTGTCTATGCGATTTTTCGGCCGATATTTCGCCCGGTGTACGAACATCGTACGCCCGATCGCTTTTAAAAGTCATAGCACACCATTCCCGAATAGGCCGCACGATTTGACGCCTGTTTCGTTGGTCTGTGACGAAAACTGCGGGACAAGTTACGCGCCGAAATTTGTACGGAAGAATAATAATAAGAACTAGAATGTACATTTCCTGAAGAAAATGTGAGTGGTGCTTGCAGTGGCAAAACTCGGCGCCCTGTTGCCACCCATGATGCCTGTGTGATGTCGTGGAGCCGAGATATAAGTACTTTATATTGCTATATGGTTGCTAGGGTGCTCTATATGGTTGCTATGGTGTGGCTATATAGTTTATGGGGTGATATTTAAAGACTATTTACCAGCCCGAATCCAAAAACCCCAAGCCAGTGTTTCTATGTAGTTATTTTGTTGAGATACAGCTATTAAATGTAGTTAAACGGTTGCTAGGGTGCTAAAATTGGTTGCTAGGGCTTGGCTATGAAGTAGTTATGTCACTACATATGGACTGCTTGATAGGCCAAGTCAAAAGAGCCCACTCTTAAGTATTTATGCCTTCCTGAGCCAAAGATATTATGTCAGATAGTTTTTCCAATGTAAAGTCTATGGGATATTTTTACACATTTTCTTCGTCCGCTGTACGAATATTGTACTTCCGATTGCTTAGAAAAGTCATAGCACACCTCTCCTCAATAAGCCGCACGTTTTGACATCTCATTCATGGGTCTGTGACAAAAAATGCGGGAGGAGTAGCGCGCCAAAGTTTTGTCAAGGCGAATAGTAATAGTGATGCCTTGCCTCCGGCAAGCACCACTAACTAGAATGTAAATTTCCTGAAGAAAATGTGAGTGGTGCTTGCAGTGGCAAAACTCGGCGCCCTGTAGCCACCCATGATGCCTGTGTGATGATGTGGAGCCATGATATAAGTACTTTATATTGCTATATGGTTGCTAGGGTGCTCTATATGGTTGCTATGGTGTGGCTATATAGTTTATGGGGTGTTATTTAAAGACTATTGGCCAGCCTGAATCCAAAAAGCCAGAGTCAGTGTTTCTGTATTGTTATTTTGCTGATATATAGCTTTTAAATGTAGCTAAACAGTTGCTAGGGTGCTAAAAGTGGTTGCTAGGGCATGGATATTAAGTTGTTAGGTCACTACATATGGACTGCTTGATAGGCCGAGTCAAATGAGCCCACTCCCAAGCCTCTATGTCTTTCTGATCCAAAGAAATAAGGTCAGATAATTTTTCCAATGTTAAGTCTATGGGATATTTTTACACATTTTCTTCGTCCGCTGTACGAATATCGTATGTCAGATTGCTTAGAAAAGTCATAGCACACCTCTCCTCAATAAGCCGCACGTTTTGACATCTCATTCATGGGTCTGTGACAAAAAATGCGGGAGGAGTAGCGCGCCAAAGTTTTGTCAAGGCGAATAGTAATAGTGATGCCTTGCCTCCGGCAAGCACCACTAACTAGAATGTACATTTCCTGAAGAAAATGTGAGTGGTGCTTGCAGTGGCAAAACTCGGCGCCCTGTAGCCACCCATGATGCCTGTGTGATGATGTGGAGCCATGATATAAGTACTTTATATTGCTATATGGTTGCTAGGGTGCTCTATATGGTTGCTATGGTGTGGCTATATAGTTTATGGGGTGTTATTTAAAGACTATTGGCCAGCCTGAATCCAAAAAGCCAGAGTCAGTATTTCTGTATTGTTATTTTGCTGATATATAGCTTTTAAATGTAGCTAAACAGTTGCTAGGGTGCTAAAAGTGGTTGCTAGGGCATGGATATTAAGTTGTTAGGTCACTACATATAGACTGCTTGATAGGCCGAGTCAAATGAGCCCACTCCCAAGCCTCTATGTCTTTCTGATCCAAAGAAATAAGGTCAGATAATTTTTCCAATGTTAAGTCTATGGGATATTTTTACACATTTTCTTCGTCCGCTGTACGAATATCGTATGTCAGATTGCTTAGAAAAGTCATAGCACACCTCTCCTCAATAAGCCGCACGTTTTGACATCTCATTCATGGGTCTGTGACAAAAAATGCGGGAGGAGTAGCGCGCCAAAGTTTTGTCAAGGCGAATAGTAATAGTGATGCCTTGCCTCCGGCAAGCACCACTAACTAGAATGTACATTTCCTGAAGAAAATGTGAGTGGTGCTTGCAGTGGCAAAACTCGCCCCTCTGATGCTAAGGTGTGGTTGCTAGGGTCCCCATGATGGTTGCTAGGGCCATTGCTAGGGTAATCAAGGTGGTTGCTAGGGTGTTGCTATGTGGTTGCTAGGGTACTCTGGGTGGTTGCAAGGGTCGTTGCTGGGTTACCCAGTGTGGTTGCTAAGGTAATCGGGGTGGTTGCTAGGGTGTTGCCATGTGGTTGCTAGGGTACTCGGGGTGGTTGCTAGGGTCCCCATGATGGTTGCTAGGGCCGTTGCTAGGGTACCCAGGGTGGTTGCTAGGGTAATTGGGGCGGTTGCTAGGGTGTTGCCATGTGGTTGCTAGGGTACTCGGGGTGGTTGCTAGGGCGGTTGCTAGGGTCCCCATAATGGTTGCTAGGGCCGTTGCTAGGGTACCCAGGGTGGTTGCTAGGGTAGTCGGGGCGGTTGCTAGGGTGTTGCTATGTGGTTGCTAGGGTACCCGGGGTGGTTGCTAGGGCGGTTGCTAGGGTCCCCATGATGGTTGCTAGGGCCGTTGCTAGGGTACCCTGGGTGGTTGCTATGGTAATCGGGGTGGTTGCTAGGGTGTTGCTATGTGGTTGCTAGGGTACCCGGGGTGGTTGCTAGGGCGGTTGCTAGGGTCCCCATGATGGTTGCTAGGGCCGTTGCTAAGGTACCCAGGGTGGTTGCTAGGGTAATTGGGGTGGTTGCTAAGGTGTTGCTATGTGGTTGCTAGGGTACCCCGGGTGGTTGCTAGGGTCCAAATGATGGTTGCTAGGGCGGTTGCTATGGTAACTCGGGTGGTTGCTATGGTAACCTGGGTGGTTGCTAGGCAGTTGCTAAGGTACTTGGGTTGGTTGCTAAGGTGTTGCTAGGCAGTTGCTAGGGAGTTTTGGCTGGTTGCTAGGCAGTTGCTATGGTATCCTGGGTGGTTGCTATGATGTTACTAGGTTGATGGTAGTTGTCACAGATGGTCACTATGTAGTTGTTATAGAGTCCTTAGCCCATTTGAGCACTTAGCTAATCACTATTAGCATGTAGCTAATCACTGCTAGCACGACTAGCATGTTGGAAGTCCAGTTTGGTACCATGAGTGAAAAAATCCAACCGCCATGTCTGTACGATGTTCTGATTTAGAGATATAGGTCATGCAATTCGGTTGCTAGGGTAATCCATTTGGTTGCTAGGGAGTGGCTTGGCAGCTGCCAATGATGATACTCCAAAGGCTGCTTGCCAATATAAACCAACCCCCATGCCTCTACGATGTACTGATGTGGAGATATAGATCTTGCAAAACGGTTGCTAGGGTACTGTGTTTGGTTGCTAGGGAGTGGCCTGGCAGCTGCCAATGATGATACTCCGAAGTCTGCTTGGTAGTATAGATGATATAAACCAACCCCCATGCCTTTATGATATTCAGATTTGAAGATATCTCTCTATAATTTGGGTCGCTAGGGTGCTCCAAATGGTTGCTAGGGCGTGGCTATGAAGTGTTGAAGGTGAATCGTGATTGGCCGTTTGCTGCCCCGACTCAAACGAGCCCACCCTCATATTTCTATGACACTTCTATCCAAAGTTATTCATTTGATCTTTTTCAATGGAAGTCTATGGAGCTTGTTGCTATGGCGCTCTATATGGTTGCTAGGGCGTGGCTTGATAGATTCACAGTGATCCTGAGAGACTGATTGGTTGCCTGATTCAAATGAGCCCACCCCCTTGTCTCTATGACACTGTGACCCTGAGTTATGTTCAATACAAAATCCCTATGTAATTTCCCATAGTAGGAAAAACACACTGTTTCATGGGCGATCCCTCACCATAGTATGTCTATGGGGCAACTTTGGGGGTCTCTAGCGCCCCAGGGGTACAACTTGTACCCCTCTGCGAGGTATGCTCTCGCACAGCCTGATAGCCTCTCCAAATGTGGTGATTCACATGTTTCTGCGAAATTCTCTCTCGGAGCTACGATCCGTCAAAGTTGGCCGTAATGCGTTGTCTATGCGATTTTTCGGCCGTTATTTCGCCCGGTGTACGAACATCGTACGCCCGATCGCTTATAAAAGTCATAGCACACCATTCCCGATTAGGACGCACGATTTGACGCCTGTTTCGTTGGTCTGTGACGAAAACTGCGGGACAAGTTACGCGCCGAAATTTGTACGGAAGAATAATAATAAGAACTAGAATGTACATTTCCTGAAGAAAATGTGAGTGATGCTTGCAGTGGCAAAACTCACCCCTCTGTTGCTAGGGTGTTGCAATGAGGTTGCCAGGGTGGTTGCTAGGGTACCCAGTGTGGTTGCTAGGGTAATCTGGGTGGTTGCTATGGTGGTTGCTAGTGTACTCAGGACGGTTGCTAAGGCCATTGCTAGGTTACCCAGGTTGGTTGCTAGGGTAATCGGTATGGTTGCTAGGGTGTTGTTATGTGGTTGCTAGGGTACCCTGGGTGGTTGCTAGGGCGGTTGTTAGGGTCCCCATGATGGTTGCTAGGGCCGTTGCTAGGTTACCCAGGTTGGTTGCTAGGGTAATCGGGACGGTTGCTAGGGTGTTGCTATGTGGTTGCTAGGGTACCCGGGGTGGTTGTTAGGGCAGTTGCTATGGTCCCCATGATGGTTGCTAGGGCCGTTGCTAGGGTACCCAGGGTGGTTGCTAGGGTAATTGGGGCGGTTGCTAGGGTGTTGCTATGTGGTTGCTAGGGTACTCGGGGTGGTTGCTAGGGCGGTTGCTAGGGTCCCCATGATGGTTGCTAGGGCCGTTGCTAGGTTACCCAGGTTGGTTGCTAGGGTAATCGGTATGGTTGCTAGGGTGTTGCTATGTGGTTGCTAGGGTACCCGGGGTGGTTGCTAGGGCAGTTGCTATGGTCCCCATGATGGTTGCTAGGGCCGTTGCTAGGGTACCCAGGGTGGTTGCTAGGGTAATTGGGGCGGTTGCTAGGGTGTTGCTATGTGGTTGCTAGGGTACTCGGGGTGGTTGCTAGGGCGGTTGCTAGGGTCCCCATGATGGTTGCTAGGGCCGTTGCTAGGGTACCCAGGGTGGTTGCTAGGGTAATCGGCGCGGTTGCTAGGGTGTTGCTATGTGGTTGCTAGGGTACCCGGGGTGGTTGCTAGGCCGTTGCTAGGGTCCCCATGATGGTTGCCAGGGCCGTTGCTATGGTAACCTGGGTGGTTGCTAGGGTGTTGCTAGGCAGTTGCTAAGGTACTTTGGGTGGTTGCTAAGGTGTTGCTAGGCGGTTGCTAGGGTGTTTTGGCTGGTTGCTAGGCAGTTGCTATGGTAACCGGGGTGGTTGCTATGATGTTACTAGGTGGTTGGTAGTTGTCACAGATGGTCACTATGTAGTTTTTATAGATTTCTTGGCCCATTTGAGCACTTAGTTAATCACTATTAGCATGTAGCTAATCACTGCTAGCATGACTAACATGTTGGAAGTCCAGTTTGGTACCATGAGTCAAAAAATCCAACCGCCATGTCTGTACGATGTTCTGATGCAGAGATATAGGTCATGCAAAACGGTTGCTAGGGTAATCCGTTTGGTTGCTAGGGAGTGGCTTGGCAGCTGCCAATGATGATACTCTAAAGGCTGCTTGCAATATAAACCAACCCCCATGTCTGTACAATGTTCTGATGCAGAGATATAGGTCTTGACAAATGGTTGCTAGGGTACTCTGTTTGGTTGCTAGGGAGTGGCCTTGCAGCTGCCAATGCTAATACTTCAAAGGCTGCTTGACAATATAAACCAACCCCCATGCTTCTATGTCTTTCAGATGTTAAGATATCTATCTTTGGATTTAGGTTGCTAGGTAGCTCTTAATGGTTGCTAGGGCGTGGCTATGAAGTGTTGAATGTGATTCGTGATTGGCCATTTGCTGCCCCGAGTCAAACGAGCCCACCCTCATGTTTCTATGACTCTTCTATCCAAAGTTATTCATTTTATCTTTTTCAATGGAAGTCTATGGAGCTTGTTGCTATGGCGCTCTATATGGTTGCTAGGGCGTGGCTTGATAGATTCACAGTGATCCTGAGAGACTGATTGGTTGCCTGATTCAAATGAGCCCACCCCCTTGTCTCTATGACACTGTGATCCTGAGTTATGTTCAATACAAAATCCCTATGTAATTTCCCATAGTAGGAAAAACACAGTGTTTCATGGGCGATCTCGCACCATAGTATGTCTATGGGGCAACTTTGGGGGTCTCTAGCCCCCCAGGGGTACAACTTGTACCCCTCTGCGAGGTATGTTCTCGCACAGCTTGATAGCCTCTTCAAATGTGGTGATTCACGTGTTTCTGCGAAATTCTCTCTTGGAGCTACGATCCGTCAAAGTTGACCGCAGTGTTAAGTCTATGGGTTTGATCGCCCGATTTTTCTCGCGATGTACGAACATCGTACACCCGATCGCTTATAAAAGTCATAGCACACCATTCCCGAATAGGCCGCACGATTTGACGCCTCTTTTATGGGTCTGTGACAAAAGCTGCGGGACGAGTTACGCGCCGAAATTTTGTACGGAATCTATAAGAAGAAGAATAAGAATAACTAGAATGTACATTTCCTGAAGAAAATGTGAGTGGTGCTTGCAGTGGCAAAACTCGCCCCTCTGTTGCTAGGGTGTTGCAATGAGGTTGCTAGGGTGGTTGCTAGGGTACTCAGGACGGTTGCTATGGCTGTTGCTAGGGTTCTCAGGGTGGTTGCTATGGTAATCAGTGAGGTTGCTAGGGTGTTGCTATGTGGTTGCTAGGGTACCCCGGGTGGTTGCTAGGGTCCCCATGATGGTTGCTAGGGCCGTTGCTAGGGTACCCAGGGTGGTTGCTAGGGCGGTTGCTATGGTCTCCATGATGGTTGCTAGGGCCGTTGCTAGGGTACCCTGGGTGGTTGCTATGGTAATCTGGGTGGTTGCTAGGGTGTTGCTATGTGGATGCTAGGGTACCCGGGGGGGTTGCTAGGGCGTTGCTAGTGTCAACCATGATGGTTGCTAGGGCCGTTGCTAGGGTACCCTGGGTGGTTGCTAGGGAGGTTGCTAGGGTCCCCATGATGGTTGCTAGGGCCGTTGCTAGGGTACCCTGGGTGGTTGCTATGGTAATCGGGGTGGTTGCTAGGGTGTTGCTATGTGGTTGCTAATGTACCCAGGGTGGTTGCTAGGGTGGTTGCTAGGGTCCCCATGATGGTTGCTAGGGCCGTTGCTAGGGTACCCTGGGTGGTTGCTATGGTAATCGGGTTGGTTGCTAGGGTGTTGCTATGTGGTTGCTAGGGTACCCGGGGTGGTTGCTAGGGCGGTTGCTAGGGTCTCCATGATGGTTGCTAGGGCCGGTGCTAAGGTACCTAGGGTGGTTGCTAGGGTAATTGGAGCGGTTGCTAGGGTGTTGCTATGTGGTTGCTAGGGTACCACGGGTGGTTGCTAGGGTGGTTGCTATGGTAACTTGGGCGGTTGCTAGGCAGTTGCTAAGGTACTTGGGTTGGTTGCTAAGGTGTTGCTAGGCAGTTGCTAGGGAGTTTTGGCTGGTTGCTAGGCAGTTGCTATGGTAACCTGGGTGGTTGCTATGATGTTACTAGGTGGTTGGTAGTTGTCACAGATGGTCACTATGTAGTTTTTATAGAGTTCTTAGCCTATCTGACCACTTAGCTATTCACTATTAGCATGTAGCTAATCACTGCTAGCATGACTAGCATGTTGGAAGTCCAATGTGCTAGCATGAGTCAAAAAAACCAACCGCCATGTCTGTACGGTGTTCTGATGCAGAGATATAGGTCATGCAAAACGGTTGCTAGGGTACTCCATTTGGTTGCTAGGGAGTGGCTTGGCAGCTGCCAATGATGATACTCCAAGGGCTGCTTGCCAATATAAACCAACCCCCATGTCTGTACAATGTTCTGATGCAGAGATATAGGTCTAGAAAAATGGTTGCTAGGGTACTCTGGTTGGTTGCTAGGGAGTGGCCTTGCAGCTGCCAATGCTGATACTTCAAAGGCTGCTTGACCATATAAACCAACCCCCATGCTTCTATGTCTTTCAGATGTTAAGATATCTATCTTTGGATTTAGGTTGCTAGGTAGCTCTTAATGGTTGCTAGGGCGTGGCTATGAAGTGTTGAAGGTGATTCGTGATTGGCCATTTGCTGCCCCGAGTCAAACGAGCCCACCCTCATGTTTATATGACACTTCTATCCAAAGTTATTAATTTTATCTTTTTCAATGGAAGTCTATGGAGCTTGTTGCTATGGCGCTCTATATGGTTGCTAGGGCGTGGCTTGATAGATTCACAGTGATCCTGAGAGACTGATTGGTTGCCTGATTCAAATGAGCCCACCCCCTTGTCTCTATGACACTGTGATCCTGAGTTATGTTCAATACAAAATCCCTATGTAATTTCCCATAGTAGCCCTCCCTATACTTTGTATTAGGGGCAAATTTGGGGGGCTCTTGCACCCCAGGGGTACAACTTATACCCCAATGCGGGGTATGTTCTCGCACAGCCTGATAGCCTCTCCAAATGTAGTGATTCATGTGTTTCTGCGAAATTCTCTCTCGGAGCTACGATACGTCAAAGTTGGCCGCAATGCATTGTCTATGGGATTTGTCGCCCGATTTTTCGCCCGCCGGACGAACATCGTACGCCCGATCGCTTATAAAAGTCATAGCACACCATTCCCGTATAGGCCGCACGATTTGACGCCTGTTTCGTTGGTCTGTGACAAAAACTGCGGGACTAGTTACGCGCCGAAATTTGTACGGATCTAGAAGAAGAAGAAGAAGAAGAAGAAGAAGAAGAATAAGTATGTGAGATAATAATAGTGATGCCTTGCCTCCGGCAAGCACCACTAATAATAAGTATGTGAGATAATAATAGTGATGCCTTGCCTCCGGCAAGCACCACTAATAATAAGTATGTGAGATAATAATAGTGATGCCTTGCCTCCGGCAAGCACCACTAACTAGAATGTACATTTCCTGAAGAAAATGTGAGTGGTGCTTGCAGTGGCAAAACTCTGCGCCCTGTAGCCACCCATGATGCCTGTGTGATGTTTTGGAGCAGTGATATAAGTTCTTTATATTGCTATATGGTTTCTAGGGTGCACTATATGGTTGCTATGGAGTGGCTATATAGTTTATGGGGTGATATTTAAAGACTATTTGCCAGCCTGAATCCAAAAAGCCAGATCTAGTGTTTCTATTTAGTTATTTTGCTGAGATACAGCTTTTAAATATAGTTTAACAGTTGCTAGGGTGCTAAAAGTGGTTGCTAGGGCGTGGCTATGAAGTAGTTATGTCACTACATATGGACTGATTGATAGGCCGAGTCAAAAGAGCCCACTCCCAAGCCTCTATGCCTTCCTGATCCAAAGATATGATGTCAGATAATTTTTCCAATGTTAAGTCTATGGGATATTTTTACACATTTTCTTCGTCCACTGTACGAATATTGTACTTCCGATTGCTTAGAAAAGTCATAGCACACCTCTCCTCAATAAGCCGCACATTTTGACATCTCATTCATGGGTCTGTGACAAAAAATGCGGGAGGAGTAGCGCGCCAAAGTTTTGTCAAGGCGAATAGTAATAGTGATGCCTTGCCTCCGGCAAGCACCACTAACTAGAATGTACATTTCCTGAAGAAAATGTGAGTGGTGCTTGCAGTGGCAAAACTCACCCCTCTGTTGCTAGGGTGTTGCAATGAGGTTGCCAGGGTGGTTGCTAGGGTACCCAGTGTGGTTGCTAGGGTAATCTGGGTGGTTGCTATGGTGGTTGCTAGTGTACTCAGGACGGTTGCTAAGGCCATTGCTAGGTTACCCAGGTTGGTTGCTAGGGTAATCGGTATGGTTGCTAGGGTGTTGTTATGTGGTTGCTAGGGTACCCTGGGTGGTTGCTAGGGCGGTTGTTAGGGTCCCCATGATGGTTGCTAGGGCCGTTGCTAGGTTACCCAGGTTGGTTGCTAGGGTAATCGGGACGGTTGCTAGGGTGTTGCTATGTGGTTGCTAGGGTACCCGGGGTGGTTGTTAGGGCAGTTGCTATGGTCCCCATGATGGTTGCTAGGGCCGTTGCTAGGGTACCCAGGGTGGTTGCTAGGGTAATTGGGGCGGTTGCTAGGGTGTTGCTATGTGGTTGCTAGGGTACTCGGGGTGGTTGCTAGGGCGGTTGCTAGGGTCCCCATGATGGTTGCTAGGGCCGTTGCTAGGTTACCCAGGTTGGTTGCTAGGGTAATCGGTATGGTTGCTAGGGTGTTGCTATGTGGTTGCTAGGGTACCCGGGGTGGTTGCTAGGGCAGTTGCTATGGTCCCCATGATGGTTGCTAGGGCCGTTGCTAGGGTACCCAGGGTGGTTGCTAGGGTAATTGGGGCGGTTGCTAGGGTGTTGCTATGTGGTTGCTAGGGTACTCGGGGTGGTTGCTAGGGCGGTTGCTAGGGTCCCCATGATGGTTGCTAGGGCCGTTGCTAGGGTACCCAGGGTGGTTGCTAGGGTAATCGGCGCGGTTGCTAGGGTGTTGCTATGTGGTTGCTAGGGTACCCGGGGTGGTTGCTAGGCCGGTGTTTTGGCTGGTTGCTAGGCAGTTGCTATGGTAACCGGGGTGGTTGCTATGATGTTACTAGGTGGTTGGTAGTTGTCACAGATGGTCACTATGTAGTTTTTATAGAGTTCTTGGCCCATTTGAGCACTTAGTTAATCACTATTAGCATGTAGCTAATCACTGCTAGCATGACTAACATGTTGGAAGTCCAGTTTGGTACCATGAGTCAAAAAATCCAACCGCCATGTCTGTACGATGTTCTGATGCAGAGATATAGGTCATGCAAAACGGTTGCTAGGGTAATCCGTTTGGTTGCTAGGGAGTGGCTTGGCAGCTGCCAATGATGATACTCTAAAGGCTGCTTGCAATATAAACCAACCCCCATGTCTGTACAATGTTCTGATGCAGAGATATAGGTCTTGACAAATGGTTGCTAGGGTACTCTGTTTGGTTGCTAGGGAGTGGCCTTGCAGCTGCCAATGCTAATACTTCAAAGGCTGCTTGACAATATAAACCAACCCCCATGCTTCTATGTCTTTCAGATGTTAAGATATCTATCTTTGGATTTAGGTTGCTAGGTAGCTCTTAATGGTTGCTAGGGCGTGGCTATGAAGTGTTGAATGTGATTCGTGATTGGCCATTTGCTGCCCCGAGTCAAACGAGCCCACCCTCATGTTTCTATGACTCTTCTATCCAAAGTTATTCATTTTATCTTTTTCAATGGAAGTCTATGGAGCTTGTTGCTATGGCGCTCTATATGGTTGCTAGGGCGTGGCTTGATAGATTCACAGTGATCCTGAGAGACTGATTGGTTGACTGATTCAAATGAGCCCACCCCCTTGTCTCTATGACACTGTGATCCTGAGTTATGTTCAATACAAAATCCCTATGTAATTTCCCATAGTAGGAAAAACACAGTGTTTCATGGGCGATCTCGCACCATAGTATGTCTATGGGGCAACTTTGGGGGTCTCTAGCCCCCCAGGGGTACAACTTGTACCCCTCTGCGAGGTATGTTCTCGCACAGCTTGATAGCCTCTTCAAATGTGGTGATTCACGTGTTTCTGCGAAATTCTCTCTTGGAGCTACGATCCGTCAAAGTTGACCGCAATGTTAAGTCTATGGGTTTGATCGCCCGATTTTTCTCGCGATGTACGAACATCGTACACCCGATCGCTTATAAAAGTCATAGCACACCATTCCCGAATAGGCCGCACGATTTGACGCCTCTTTTATGGGTCTGTGACAAAAGCTGCGGGACGAGTTACGCGCCGAAATTTTGTACGGAATCTATAAGAAGAAGAATAAGAATAATAATAATAACTAGAATGTACATTTCCTGAAGAAAATGTGAGTGGTGCTTGCAGTGGCAAAACTCTGCTCCCGGTAGCCACACATGAAGCCTGTGTGATGTTGTGGATCCAAGATATATGCTCTTTATATTCCTATATGGTTGCTAGGGTAGTCTACATGGTTGCTATGATGTGGCTATATAGTTTATGGGGTGATATTTAAAGACTATTTGCCAGCCTGAATCCAAAAAGCCAGAGCCAGTGTTTTCTAAATTGTTATATTGCTGCGATACAGCTTTTAAATATTGTTAAACAGTTGCTAGGTTGCTAAAAGTGGTTGCTAGGGTACCCGGGATGGTTGCTAGGGCAGTTGCTATGGTCCCCATAATGGTTGCTAGGGCCGTTGCTAGGGTACCCAGGGTGGTTGCTAGGGTAATTGGGGCGGTTGCTAGGGTGTTGCTATGTGGTTGCTAGGGTACTCGGGGTGGTTGCTAGGGCGGTTGCTAGGGTCCCCATGATGGTTGCTAGGGCCGTTGCTAGGGTACCCAGGGTGGTTGCTAGGGTAATCGGGGCGGTTTCTAGGGTGTTGCTATGTGGTTGCTAGGGTACTCGGGGTGGTTGCTAGGGCGGTTGCTAGGGTCCCCATGATGGTTGCTAGGGCCGTTGCTAGGGTACCCAGGGTGGTTGCTAGGGTAATCGGGGCGGTTGCTAGGGTGTTGCTATGTGGTTGCTAGGGTACCCGGGGTGGTTGCTAGGGCGGTTGCTAGGGTCCCCATGATGGTTGCTAGGGCCGTTGCTAGGGTACCCTGGGTGGTTGCTATGGTAATCGGGGTGGTTGCTAGGGTGTTGCTATGTGGTTGCTAGGGTACCCGGGGTGGTTGCTAGGGCGGTTGCTAGGGTCCCCATGATGGTTGCTAGGGCCGTTGCTAGGGTACCCAGGGTGGTTGCTAAGGTAATTGGGGCGGTTGCTAAGGTGTTGCTATGTGGTTGCTAGGGTACCCCGGGTGGTTGCTAGGGTCCAAATGATGGTTGCTAGGGCGGTTGCTAGGGTAACTCGGGTGGTTGCTATGGTAACCTGGGTGGTTGCTAGGCAGTTGCTAAGGTACTTGGGTTGGTTGCTAAGGTGTTGCTAGGCAGTTGCTAGGGAGTTTTGGCTGGTTGCTAGGCAGTTGCTATGGCATCCTGGGTGGTTGCTATGATGTTACTAGGTTGATGGTAGTTGTCACAGATGGTCACTATGTAGTTGTTATAGAGTCCTTAGCCCATTTGAGCACTTAGCTAATCACTATTAGCATGTAGCTAATCACTGCTAGCATGACTAGCATGTTGGAAGTCCAGTTTGGTACCATGAGTGAAAAAATCCAACCGCCATGTCTGTACGATGTTCTGATGCAGAGATATAGGTCATGCAATTCGGTTGCTAGGGTAATCCATTTGGTTGCTAGGGAGTGGCTTGGCAGCTGCCAATGATGATACTCCAAAGGCTGCTTGCCAATATAAACCAACTCCCATGTCTGTACAATGTTCTGATGCAGAGATATAGGTCTTGAAAAATGGTTGCTAGGGTACTCTGCTTGGTTGCTAGGTAGTGGCCTAACAGCTGCCAATGATTATACTCTAAAGTCTGCTAGCCTATATGAATGATATAAACCAACCCCCATGCCTTTATGATATTCAGATTTGAAGATATCTCTCTTTGGATTTAGGTTGCTAGGGTGCTCTTAATGGTTGCTAGGGCGTGGCTATGAAGTGTTGAAGGTGATTCGTGATTGGCCGTTTGCTGCCCCGAGTCAAACGAGCCCACCCTCATGTTTCTATGACACTTCTATCCAAAGTTATTAATTTTATCTTTTTCAATGGAAGTCTATGGAGCTTGTTGCTATGGCGCTCTGTATGGTTGCTAGGGCGTGGCTTGATAGATTCACAGTGATCCTGAGAGACTGATTGGTTGCCTGATTCAAATCAGCCCACCCCCTTGTCTCTATGACACTGTGATCCTGAGTTATGTTCAATACAAAATCCCTATGTAATTTCCCATAGTGGCCCTCCCTATACTTTGTATTAGGGGCAAATTTGGGGGTCTCTTGCGCCCCAGGGGTACAACTTATACCCCAATGCGGGGTATGTTCTCGCACAGCCTGATAGTCTCTCCAAATGTGGTGATTCACGTGTTTCTGCGAAATTGTCTCTCGGAGCTACGATCCGTCAAAGTTGACCCCAATGTTAAGTCTATGGGTTTGATCGCCCGATTTTTCGCCCGCCTGACGAACATCGTACGCCCGATCGCTTATAAAAGTCATAGCACACCATTCCCGATTAGGCCGCACGATTTGACGCCTCTTTTGCGAGTCTGTGACGAAAACTGCGGGACTAGTTACGCGCCGAAATTCGTACGGAAGAAGTAAGAATAATAATAATAATAAGTATGTGAGATAATAATAGTGATGCCTTGCCTCCGGCAAGCACCACTAACTAGAATGTACATTTCCTGAAGAAAATGTGAGTGGTGCTTGCAGTGGCACAACTCTGCGCCCTGTAGCCACCCATGACGCCTTTGTGATGTTGTGGATCCAAGATATACAGTGGGGCTCGAAAGTTTGGGCACCCCTTGCAGAATCTGTGAAAATGTGAGTAATTTTCAAAAAATAAGAGAGATCATACTAAATGCATGTTATTTTTTATTTAGTACTGTCCTGAGTAAGATATTGTACATAAAAGATGTTAACATTTAGTCCACCATACAAAACAATTGCAGAAATTATCAAAATAACCCCACTCAAAAGTTTGGGAACCCTTGGTTCTCAATACTGTGTGCTGTTACCTGATGATCCACGACTGTCTTTCTGGTTTGTGATGGTTGTGCATGAGTCCCTTGTTTGCTCTGAACAGTTAAACTGAGCAGCGTTCTTCAGAAAAATCTTTAAGGTCGTGCAGATTCTTCAGTTTTCCAGCATCTTTGCATATTTGAACCCTTTCCAGCAGTGACTGTGTGATTTTGAGATACATATTTTCACACTGAGGACATTTGAGGCACTCAAACACAACTATTAAAAAAGGGTCAAATATTCACTGATGCTCCAGAAGGAAACACGATGCATTAAGAGCTGGGGGTGAAAACATTTGCAATTTGAAGATCAAGGTAAATTGTACTTAATTTGTGTACCGGGAAACGTACAACGAAGGGCTTACGAAGGGCAGAACTAAATGGGAAAAAAATAATATTCAACAAAATAAGACAAATTTGGCCATCTTCATCATGTTCAAAAGTTTTCACCCCCCAAATCTTAATGCATCTTGTTTCCTTCTGGAGCATCAGTGAATGTTTGAAACTTTTTTAATAGTTGTGTTTGAGTGCCTCAATTTTCCTTAGTGTGAAAAGATGTATCTCAAAATCATAAAGTCACTGCTGGAAAGGGTTCAAATATGCAAAGATGCTGGAAAACTGAAGAATCTGCACGACCTTAAAGATTTTTCTGAAGAACGCTGCTCAGTTTAACTGTTGAGAGCAAACAAGGGACTCATGCACAACCATCACAAACCAGAAAGACAGTCGTGGATCATCAGGTAACAGCACACAGTATTAAGAACAAAGGGTTCCCAAACTTTTGAGTGGGGTTATTTTAATAATTTCAGCATTTTTTTTGTCTTAAGGACTAAATGTTAACATCTTTTATGTACAATATCTTACTCGGGACAGTACTAAATAAAATATAACATGCATTTAGTATGATCTCTCTTATTTTTTGAAAATTACTCACATTTTCACAGATTCTGCAAGGGGTGCCCAAACTTTCGAGCCCCACTGTATGCTCTTTATATTCCTATATGGTTGCTAGGGTACTCTATATGGTTGGTATGATGTGGCTATATAGTTTATGGGGTGATATTTAAAGACTATTTGCCAGCCTAAATCCAAAAAGCCAGAGCCAGTGTTTCTATATTGTTATATTGCTGAGATACAGCTTTTAAATATTGTTAAACAGTTGCTATGTTGCTAAAAGTGGTTGCTAGGGCGTGGCATTGAAGTTGTTTTGTCACTACATATGGACTGCTTGATAGGCCGAGTCAAAAGAGCCCACTCTTAAGCATGTATGCCTTCCTGAGCCAAAGATATTATGTCAAATAGTTTTTCCAATGTTAAGTCTATGGGATATTTTTACACATTTTCTTCGTCCGCTGTACGAATATCGTACATCCGATTGCTTAGAAAAGTCATATCACACCTCTCCACAATAAGCCGCACGTTTTGACATCTCATTCATGGGTCTGTGACAAGAAATGCAGGAGGAGTAGCGCGCCAAAGTTTTGTCAAGGCGAATAGTAATAGTAACACTAGAATGTACATTTCCTGAAGAAAATGTGAGTGGTGCTTGCAGTGGCAAAACTCGCCCCTCTGTTGCTAGGGTGTTGCAATGGTGGTTGCTAGGGTACCCAGGGTGGTTGCTATGGTACTCTGGGTGATTGCTATGGTGGTTGCTAGGGTACTCAGGACAGTTGCTAGGGCCATTGCTAGGGTACCCTGGGTGGTTGCAAGGGTCCCCATGATGGTTGCTAGGGCCGTTGCTAGGGGACCCAGGGTGGTTGCTAGGGTAATCTGGGTGTTGCTATGTGGTTGCTAGGGTACCAGGGGTGGTTGCTAGGGCGGTTGCTAGGGTCCCCATGATGGTTGCTAGGGTCGTTGCTGGGGTACCCAAGGTGGTTGCTAGGGTAATCGGGGTGGTTGCTAGGGTGTTGCTATGTGGTTGCTAGGGTACTCGGGGTGGTTGCTAGGGCGGTTGCTAGGGTCCCCATGATGGTTGCTAGGGCCGTTGCTAGGGTACCCAGGGTGGTTGCTAGGGTAATTGGGGCGGTTGCTAGGGTGTTGCCATGTGGTTGCTAGGGTACTCGGGGTGGTTGCTAGGGCGGTTGCTATGGTAACTTGGGCGGTTGCTAGGCAGTTGCTAAGGTACATGGGTTGGTTGCTAAGGTGTTGCTAGGCAGTTGCTAGGGAGTTTTGGCTGGTTGCTAGGCAGTTGCTATGGTATCCTGGGTGGTTGCTATGATGTTACTAGGTTGTTGTTAGTTGTCACAGATGGTCACTATGTAGTTGTTATAAAGTCCTTGGCCAATTTGAGCACTTAGCTAATCACTATTAGCATGTAGCTAATCACTGCTAGCATGACTAGCATGTTGGAAGTCCAGTTTGGTACCATGAGTCAAAAAATCCAACCGCCATGTCTGTACGATGTTCTGATGCAGAGATATAGGTCATGCAAAACGGTTGCTAGGGTAATCCGTTTGGTTGCTAGGGAGTGGCTTGGCAGCTGCCAATGATGATACTCTAAAGGCTGCTTGCAATATAAACCAACCCCCATGTCTGTACAATGTTCTGATGCAGAGATATAGGTCTTGACAAATGGTTGCTAGGGTACTCTGTTTGGTTGCTAGGGAGTGGCCTTGCAGCTGCCAATGCTGATACTTCAAAGGCTGCTTGACAATATAAACCAACCCCCATGCTTCTATGTCTTTCAGATGTTAAGATATCTATCTTTGGATTTAGGTTGCTAGGTAGCTCTAAATGGTTGCTAGGGCGTGGCTATGAAGTGTTGAAGGTGATTCGTGATTGGCCATTTGCTGCCCCGAGTCAAACGAGCCCACCCTCATGTTTCTATGACACTTCTATCCAAAGATATTCATTTTATCTTTTTCAATGGAAGTCTATGGAGCTTGTTGCTATGGCGCTCTATATGGTTGCTAGGGCGTGGCTTGATAGATTCACAGTGATCCTGAGAGACTGATTGGTTGCCTGATTCAAATGAGCCCACCCCCTTGTCTCTATGACAGTGTGATCCTGAGTTATGTTCAATACAAAATCCCTATGTAATTTCCCATAGTAGCCCTCCCTATACTTTGTATTAGGGGCAAATTTGGGGGGCTATTGCGCCCCAGGGGTACAACTTATACCCCAATGTGGGGTATGTTCTCGCACAGCCTGATAGCCTCTCCAAATGTAGTGATTCACGTGTTTCTGCGAAATTGTCTCTTGGAGCTATGATCCGTCAAAGTTGGCCGCAATGCATTGTCTATGGGATTTATCGCCCGATATTTCGCCCGGTGTACGAACATCGTACACCCGATCGCTTATAAAAGTCATAGCACACCATTCCCGAATAGGCCGCACGATTTGACACCTCTTTTGCGGGTCTGTGACGAAAACTGCGGGACTAGTTACGCGCCGAAATTCGTACGGAAGAAGTAAGAATAATAATAATAACTAGAATGTACATTTCCTGAAGAAAATGTGAGTGGTGCTTGCAGTGGCAAAACTCACCCCTCTGTTGCTAGGGTGTTGCAATGAGGTTGCCAGGGTGGTTGCTAGGGTACCCAGTGTGGTTGCTAGGGTAATCTGGGTGGTTGCTATGGTGGTTGCTAGTGTACTCAGGACGGTTGCTAAGGCCATTGCTAGGTTACCCAGGTTGGTTGCTAGGGTAATCGGTATGGTTGCTAGGGTGTTGTTATGTGGTTGCTAGGGTACCCTGGGTGGTTGCTAGGGCGGTTGTTAGGGTCCCCATGATGGTTGCTAGGGCCGTTGCTAGGTTACCCAGGTTGGTTGCTAGGGTAATCGGGACGGTTGCTAGGGTGTTGCTATGTGGTTGCTAGGGTACCCGGGGTGGTTGCTAGGGCAGTTGCTATGGTCCCCATGATGTTTGCTAGGGCCGTTGCTAGGGTACCCAGGGTGGTTGCTAGGGTAATTGGGGCGGTTGCTAGGGTGTTGCTATGTGGTTGCTAGGGTACTCGGGGTGGTTGCTAGGGCGGTTGCTAGGGTCCCCATGATGGTTGCTAGGGCCGTTGCTAGGTTACCCAGGTTGGTTGCTAGGGTAATCGGTATGGTTGCTAGGGTGTTGCTATGTGGTTGCTAGGGTACCCGGGGTGGTTGCTAGGGCAGTTGCTATGGTCCCCATGATGGTTGCTAGGGCCGTTGCTAGGGTACCCAGGGTGGTTGCTAGGGTAATTGGGGCGGTTGCTAGGGTGTTGCTATGTGGTTGCTAGGGTACTCGGGGTGGTTGCTAGGGCGGTTGCTAGGGTCCCCATGATGGTTGCTAGGGCCGTTGCTAGGGTACCCAGGGTGGTTGCTAGGGTAATCGGCGCGGTTGCTAGGGTGTTGCTATGTGGTTGCTAGGGTACCCCGGGGTGGTTGCTAGGCCGTTGCTAGGGTCCCCATGATGGTTGCTAGGGCCGTTGCTATGGTAACCTGGGTGGTTGCTAGGGTGTTGCTAGGCAGTTGCTAAGGTACTTTGGGTGGTTGCTAAGGTGTTGCTAGGCGGTTGCTAGGGTGTTTTGGCTGGTTGCTAGGCAGTTGCTATGGTAACCGGGGTGGTTGCTATGATGTTACTAGGTGGTTGGTAGTTGTCACAGATGGTCACTATGTAGTTTTTATAGAGTTCTTGGCCCATTTGAGCACTTAGCTAATCACTATTAGCATGTAGCTAATCACTGCTAGCATGACTAACATGTTGGAAGTCCAGTTTGGTACCATGAGTCAAAAAATCCAACCGCCATGTCTGTACGATGTTCTGATGCAGAGATATAGGTCATGCAAAACGGTTGCTAGGGTAATCCGTTTGGTTGCTAGGGAGTGGCTTGGCAGCTGCCAATGATGATACTCTAAAGGCTGCTTGCAATATAAACCAACCCCCATGTCTGTACAATGTTCTGATGCAGAGATATAGGTCTTGACAAATGGTTGCTAGGGTACTCTGTTTGGTTGCTAGGGAGTGGCCTTGCAGCTGCCAATGCTAATACTTCAAAGGCTGCTTGACAATATAAACCAACCCCCATGCTTCTATGTCTTTCAGATGTTAAGATATCTATCTTTGGATTTAGGTTGCTAGGTAGCTCTTAATGGTTGCTAGGGCGTGGCTATGAAGTGTTGAATGTGATTCGTGATTGGCCATTTGCTGCCCCGAGTCAAACGAGCCCACCCTCATGTTTCTATGACTCTTCTATCCAAAGTTATTCATTTTATCTTTTTCAATGGAAGTCTATGGAGCTTGTTGCTATGGCGCTCTATATGGTTGCTAGGGCGTGGCTTGATAGATTCACAGTGATCCTGAGAGACTGATTGGTTGCCTGATTCAAATGAGCCCACCCCCTTGTCTCTATGACACTGTGATCCTGAGTTATGTTCAATACAAAATCCCTATGTAATTTCCCATAGTAGGAAAAACACAGTGTTTCATGGGCGATCTCGCACCATAGTATGTCTATGGGGCAACTTTGGGGTTCTCTAGCCCCCCAGGGGTACAACTTGTACCCCTCTGCGAGGTATGTTCTCGCACAGCTTGATAGCCTCTTCAAATGTGGTGATTCACGTGTTTCTGCGAAATTCTCTCTTGGAGCTACGATCCGTCAAAGTTGACCGCAATGTTAAGTCTATGGGTTTGATCGCCCGATTTTTCTCGCGATGTACGAACATCGTACACCCGATCGCTTATAAAAGTCATAGCACACCATTCCCGAATAGGCCGCACGATTTGACGCCTCTTTTATGGGTCTGTGACAAAAGCTGCGGGACGAGTTACGCGCCGAAATTTTGTACGGAATCTATAAGAAGAAGAATAAGAATAATAATAAGTATGTGAGATAATAATAGTGATGCCTTGCCTCCGGCAAGCACCACTAATAAGTATGTGAGATAATAATAGTGATGCTTTGCCTTCGGCAAGCACCACTAACTAGAATGTACATTTCCTGAAGAAAATGTGAGTGGTGCTTGCAGTGGCAAAACTCACCCCTCTGTTGCTAGGGTGTTGCAATGAGGTTGCTAGGGTGGTTGCTAGTGTACCCAGTGTGGTTGCTAGGGTAATCTGGGTGGTTGCTAAGGCCATTGCTAGGGTTCTCAGGGTGATTTATATGGTAATCAGGGAGGTTGCTAGGGTGTTGTTATGTGGTTGCTAGGGTACCCTGGGTGTTTGCTAGGGCGGTTGCTAGGGTCCCCATGATGGTTGCTAGGGCCATTGCTAGGGTACCCAGGGTGGTTGCTAGGGTAATTGGGGCGGTTGCTAGGGTGTTGCTATGTGGTTGCTAGGGTACCTGGGGTGGTTGCCAGGGCGGTTGCTAGGGTCCCCATGATGGTTGCTAGGGCCGTTGCTAGGGTACCCTGGGTGGTTGCTATGGTAATCGGGGTAGTTGCTAGGGTGTTGCTATGTGGTTGCTAGGGTACCCGGGGTGGTTGCTAGGGCGGTTGCTAGGGTCCCCATGATGGTTGCTAGGGCCGTTGCTAAGGTACCCAGGGTGGTTGCTAGGGTAATTGGGGCGGTTGCTAAGGTGTTGCTATATGGTTGCTACGGTACCCTGGGTGGTTGCTAGGGTCCAAATGATGGTTGCTAGGGCGGTTGCTATGGTAACTCGGGCGGTTGCTATGGTAACCTGGGTGGTTGCTAGGCAGTTGCTAAGGTACTTGGGTTGGTTGCTAAGGTGTTGCTAGGCAGTTGCTAGGGAGTTTTGGCTGGTTGCTAGGCAGTTGCTATGGTATCCTGGGTGGTTGCTATGATGTTACTAGGTTGTTGTTAGTTGTCACAGATGGTCACTATGTAGTTGTTATAAAGTCCTTGGCCAATTTGAGCACTTAGCTAATCACTATTAGCATGTAGCTAATCACTGCTAGCATGACTAGCATGTTGGAAGTCCAGTTTGGTGAGTCAAAAAATCCAACCGCCATGTCTGTACGATGTTCTGATGCAGAGATATAGGTCATGCAAAACGGTTGCTAGGGTAATCCGTTTGGTTGCTAGGGAGTGGCTTGGCAGCTGCCAATGATGATACTCTAAAGGCTGCTTGCAATATAAACCAACCCCCATGTCTGTACAATGTTCTGATGCAGAGATATAGGTCTTGACAAATGGTTGCTAGGGTACTCTGTTTGGTTGCTAGGGAGTGGCCTTGCAGCTGCCAATGCTGATACTTCAAAGGCTGCTTGACAATATAAACCAACCCCCATGCTTCTATGTCTTTCAGATGTTAAGATATCTATCTTTGGATTTAGGTTGCTAGGTAGCTCTTAATGGTTGCTAGGGCGTGGCTATGAAGTGTTGAAGGTGATTCGTGATAGGCCATTTGCTGCCCCGAGTCAAACGAGCCCACCCTCATGTTTCTATGACACTTCTATCCAAAGTTATTCATTTTATCTTTTTCAATGGAAGTCTATGGAGCTTGTTGCTATGGCGCTCTATATGGTTGCTAGGGCGTGGCTTGATAGATTCACAGTGATCCTGAGAGACTGATTGGTTGCCTGATTCAAATGAGCCCACCCCCTTGTCTCTATGACACTGTGATCCTGAGTTATGTTCAATACAAAATCCCTATGTAATTTCCCATAGTAGGAAAAACACAGTGTTTCATGGGCGATCTTTCACCATAGTATGTCTATGGGGCAACTTTGGGGGGCTCTAGCGCCCCAGGGGTACAACTTATACCCCACTGCGAGGTATGATCTCGCACAGCCTGATAGCCTCTTCAAATGTGGTGATTCACGTGTTTCTGCGAAATTCTCTCTCGGAGCTACTATCCGTCAAAATTTTCCGTAATGCATTGTCTATCCGATTTTTTCGGCTGATTTTTCGCCCGCTGTACGAACATCGTACACCCGATCGCTTATAAAAGTCATAGCACACCATTCCCGATTAGGCCGCACGATTTGACGCCACTTTTGTAGGTCTGTGACAAAAACTGCGGGACGAGTTACGCGCCGAAGTTTTGTACGGAAGAAAAAGAATAATAATAAGAATAATAATAAGTATGGAGAATAGTAATAGTGATGCCTTGCCTCCGGCAAGCACCACTAATAATAAGTATGTGAGATAATAATAGTGATGCCTTGCCTCCGGCAAGCACCACTAACTAGAATGTACATTTCCTGAAGAAAATGTGAGTGGTGCTTGCAGTGGCAAAACTCGCCCCTCTGTTGCTAGGGTGTTGCAATGGTGGTTGCTAGGGTACCTGGGGTGGTTGCTAGGGTCCCCATGATGGTTGCTAGGGCCGTTGCTAGGGTACCCAGGGTGGTTGCTAGGGTAATTGGGGCGGTTGCTAGGGTGTTGCTATGTGGTTGCTAGGGTACTCGGGGTGGTTGCTAGTGCGGTTGCTAGGGTCCCCATGATGGTTGCTAGGGCCGTTGCTAGGTTACCCAGGTTGGTTGCTAGGGTAATCGGTATGGTTGCTAGGGTGTTGCTATGTGGTTGCTAGGGTACCCGGGGTGGTTGCTAGGGCAGTTGCTATGGTCCCCATGATGGTTGCTAGGGCCGTTGCTAGGGTACCCAGGGTGGTTGCTAGGGTAATCGGGGCGGTTGCTAGGGTGTTGCTATGTGGTTGCTAGGGTACCCGGGGTGGTTGCTAGGGCGGTTGCTAGGGTCCCCATGATGGTTGCTAGGGCTGTTGCTAGGGTACCCTGGGTGGTTGCTATGGTAATCGGGGTGGTTGCTAGGGTGTTGCTATGTGGTTGCTAGGGTACCCGGGGTGGTTGCTAGGGCGGTTGCTAGGGTCCCCATGATGGTTGCTAGGGCCGTTGCTAAGGTACCCAGGGTGGTTGCTAGGGTAATTGGGGCGGTTGCTAAGGTGTTGCTATGTGGTTGCTAGGGTACCCCGGGTGGTTGCTAGGGTCCAAATGATGGTTGCTAGGGCGGTTGCTATGGTAACTCGGGTGGTTGCTATGATGTTACTAGGTGGTTGGTAGTTGTCACAGATGGTCACTATGTAGTTTTTATAGAGTTCTTAGCCCATTTGACCACTTAGCTAATCCCTATTAGCATGTAGCTAATCACTGCTAGCATGACTAGCATGTTGGAAGTCCAGTTTGGTACCATGAGTCAAAAAATCCAACCGCCATGTCTGTACGATGTTCTGATGCAGAGATATAGGTCATGCAAAACGGTTGCTAGGGTAATCTGTTTGGTTGCTAGGGAGTGGCTTGGCAGCTGCCAATGAGGATATTCTAAAGGCTGCTTGCAATATAAACCAACCCCCATGTCTGTACAATGTTCTGATGCAGAGATATAGGTCTTGACAAATGGTTGCTAGGGTACTCTATTTGGTTGCTAGGGAGTGGCCTTGCAGCTGCCAATGCTTATACTTCAAATGCTGCTTGACAATATAAACCAACCCCCATGCTTCTATGTCTTTCAGATGTTAAGATATCTATCTTTGGATTTAGGTTGCTAGGTAGCTCTTAATGGTTGCTAGGGCGTGGCTATGAAGTGTTGAAGGTGATTCGTGATTGGCCATTTGCTGCCCCGAGTCAAACGAGCCCACCCTCATGTTTCTATGACACTTGTATCCAAAGTTATTCATTTTATCTTTTTCAATGGAAGTCTATGGAGCTTGTTGCTATGGCGCTCTCTATGGTTGCTAGGGCGTGGCTTGATAGATTCACAGTGATCCTGAGAGACTGATTGGTTGCCTGATTCAAATGAGCCCACCCCCTTGTCTCTATGACACTGTGATCCTGAGTTATGTTCAATACAAAATCCCTAAGTAATTTCCCATAGTAGGAAAAACACAGTGTTTCATGGGCGATCCCTCACCGTAGTATGTCTATGGGGCAACTTTGGGGGGCTCTAGCGCCCCAGGGGTACAACTTATACCCCACTGCGAGGTATGATCTCGCACAGCCTGATAGCCTCTTCAAATGTGGTGATTCACGTGTTTCTGCGAAATTCTCTCTCGAAGCTACGATCCGTCAAAATTTTCCGTAATGCATTGTCTATGCGATTTTTTCGGCTGATTTTTCGCCCGCTGTACGAACATCGTACACCCGATCGCTTATAAAAGTCATAGCACACCATTCCCGATTAGGCCGCACGATTTGACGCCACTTTTGTAGGTCTGTGACAAAAACTGCGGGACGAGTTACGCGCCGAAGTTTTGTACGGAAGAAAAAGAATAATAAGAATAATAATAAGTATGCAGAATAGTAATAGTGATGCCTTGCCTCCGGCAAGCACCACTAATAATAAGTATGTGAGATAATAATAGTGATGCCTTGCCTCCGGCAAGCACCACTAACTAGAATGTACATTTCCTGAAGAAAATGTGAGTGGTGCTTGCAGTGGCAAAACTCTGCTCCCGGTAGCCACACATGAAGCCTGTGTGATGTTGTGGATCCAAGATATATGCTCTTTATATTCCTATATGGTTGCTAGGGTACTCTACATGGTTGCTATGATGTGGCTATATAGTTTATGGGGTGATATTTAAAGACTATTTGCCAGCCTGAATCCAAAAAGCCAGATCTAGTGTTTCTATATAGTTATTTTGCTGACAAATAGCTTTTATATGTTGTTAAACAGTTGCTAGGGTGCTAAAAGTGGTTGCTAGGGCGTGGCTATGAAGTTGTTATGTCACTACTTATGGACTGCTTGATAGGCCGAGTCAAAAGAGCCCTCTGCCAAGCCTCTATGACTTTCTGATCCAAAGATATGATGTCAGATAGTTTTTCCAATGTTAAGTCAATGGAATATTTTTACACATTTTCTTCGTCCGCTGTACGAATATTGTACTTCCGATTGCTTAGAAAAGTCATAGCACACCTCTCCTCAATAAGCCGCACGTTTTGACATCTCATTCATGGGTCTGTGACAAAAAATGCGGGAGGAGTAGCGCGCCAAAGTTTTGTCAAGGCGAATAGTAATAGTGATGCCTTGCCTCCGGCAAGCACCACTAATAAGTATGTGAGATAATAATAGTGATGCCTTGCCTCCGGCAAGCACCACTAACTAGAATTAAAAGTTAGTGAACTAACTTTGATGTTGGCTTGGCCATCTTGGCCAAAAAATACACCTGCAACAGTCTTTTTCCATGGTCCCTTGCTGTTTTCTTTTTTAATAAAAAGCCTAGGCTATGATAACAGCTACGACAGGATTGTCTAGCTGGATGTGAAATGAGTCATGCCTATTTTTCTCGTGTATGTATTTCACAGTCCTGTCACCATCGCGTTGTGGGCAACGACACACAAGATACAAGATTCTTTGAAAAGATGAGGTGTGCTATATCTTTTCTAACTGATTGGACTTACGGTTTTCATAAAAATAAATATTAAAAATCATAAAAATCCCATAGACTTTAATTGACAGGATGTTCAGATGAGCCAAGCTCCAAATCCCATGAGACTCAATCAAACTTTGCTTCTATGAACTATTTCTAATCAATTTAAACTCATTCAAACTCATGTAATATTTCAAATTTATTTATGTGCATAAAACATTTTTTTTAATAGTACTGACAACATATTTCTTAAATTATCACATTACTGAAAAATTAAAGAAGGGACCCTATATAAGTTATGTATTTTCATGTTGTGCATATAATAGTACTCACAGAAGGACTCATAATTTACTTGAAAATAGGCAATTTATGTATTCACTTGTATGAACTGCTTTGTCTCTGAATATATCTTGAAGTATTTAGTATTTATCCTGTGGCCCCATCGTGTGGACAACATATTGAAAGCAGCTGGTAAATGCTGCCTCTTTTAATATTCAATCCATCATATTCAATAATCGATTTATTTCTCAACAATTTATGTTCACGTGGCTGTTTTCGTTTATATTCGCCAAGCTATTATGAATTTTGAAATAATCGTGTACTTGATTTGTCCGATCTACCGACGAAAAGCCAGAATCACAGTCCTCTGAAGCTGGACAGATGGATGTTATTTTCACCTAAGACAAAAAAATCACACAAGCATTCATTTTGATCTCTATAATATTTTCTTCTAATTGTTTTTTGTTGATTCGCTGCACTGTTTTAATTTAAAAGGCTGTCGTGACTTTTTTTCCTCCCAGTAATCATAAGCTGTATCGAGCTGATATTTCATTTTGCACACATACACAGCTCAAAAACACCTGAATTCTGCTCTTGTTGTGTTCTAATGGGTGGATTGTGTGCACTCGCTGTGATATATCTTATTTTTGAAAGCTCTTAAAAAATATAAAAATGCTTTTATTCTGAGCTCGTAGTGATAACTGGGCTGGGCTGATATGCAGCGCTCATTTCTCTCTCGTCTTTCTGTCGGTTCTTTGGCCAGAGACATAATTTATTAATGAGATCTGACCTGATAATAATAACATATGTTGGTTTAGCTTGTCAGTGTGAATGAAATGTGTATTTATTTGTCCGATCTCGCCCCGAAACGCAGCTGTCATGTGACTTTTTTTCCCTTCGCAATGTCAAATATTGCATTTTGCACACATACACGGCTCAAAACCCCTGGATTTTGCTCTTGTTGTGTTCTAAAGGGTGGATTGTGTGCAATTCGGAGTAATATTTTATTTTAAGAAGCTCTTAAAAAAATATATAAATGACTTTACCACAGGGAACTACACTAACTTTTTCCACTGGTGGCTCTTGTGCTAATAACCTTTTCAGTTACTGGCGCATAACATGATTTGGTCGCACAAATTTTTTATAGTAATTATTGGATAATAATGAACAATAATGAAACTGTATTGCATACAGATGTGCTTTTTGTTTTACTTGTCATCTTTTAAACCACATGCCTTGTTCTATTTCTTACAGTACAAACAGTGCATTGCTCCGTCTTGTAGCTGGGGTTAGAGGGGCCCTGGTGCAGGTTGTACAGTGGGCCCTGTTTAAAATTGTTTAATTTGTACTGTATGTTCATTCTATTTATTTATTTGTGCTATTTACATAATGTTTACATTTTTTAAGTTCGTTTTTGTTAATTTAAAATAGCACTGCATAGTCTTCACTGTAAAATAAAATACACAATCAAACCAAAATGTATTCAGACACCTTTAACATTTCTCACATTATCACAGTTTATTTGCTGTAGTTTAGAAATTGGTAATAAAATATGACAATAACTCAGAACAAATTCATCTTGATAATTTCGGATAACTTTGATAAAAAGATATGTAATGGAATCAACCAAAACTTCAGACAACTGTCAGTATGACAATATTTACACAACTATCAATACTTTGTTGAACAGTTACCAAGCAAGCAATGCTTAATTTGGTTCAGTCTGTGGTGTGAAAAGGTTGCATTAGCAATTAAAGAAAGAAACACTTAAGCAAAACATGGTCAGGTCCCTAATTATTTATTTATTTTTAATCAATTTCACTGGTAGCCTACAGTATGAAGAATTGTTGGGTATAATATTTCACAGATCACTATATTGCCATACTCACTTACATAAATGAACTAGTGTCCTGCACCCACTAGTAAAACAATTCTATCTGATTTTTGGATTGACTTTGGATAAATTCTTGTTAATACTACAAAGTAATTCAGTCAAGAGCAGTGAGTGATTTACTTTCATTTTCATACTTTAAAGACACTGACAGCAGAGCTAGTAAATTAGGCGCGGTCACCTTAAGAGACGCATCCATTATAATGATACACATCCGATTTTTTTGCAACTCTTGACTTTCACTTGAGACATAACCACATACTTTTTCGAACACACTTTCCAAGACAGGTATTTCGACATATTTTGTATGTATTTGTTGTCGGTACAAAAGCAAGAAGACTTTGAGACGCGTCTCTGCTTGCTCCCTGAACAACAGATAACTGCGGTGCTAAATTAATCTCTTTCACATCCTTTTCTGCATGTTTAAACTGCGATTTGTATTTGTTCGTTCAGGTGCAGGAGGACGTGAACGTCCTGAAGGAGAGCTCGGTTCAGTGTTGCTGTTCGCGAGACGTGGCTCTCTCGTGCAGACCGAACACAGCATGAGTCACCAGCTGCCAAGAAGCCAACCAAGCCAACCAAGCCAACTTGATGTGTTGAATGCTCGGAGCACGTTATAAAACGTATTCTTAAAATACACATTTCTGTTTTAATAAATGCTCATATTAAATCATAGCATAACACATAAGTAGGTACAAAAATAATCAGTGATGCATATGTGACCTTTTTGGTCATAGTGTAGTTCCCTGCTTTGCATGTTGTGCAGCGCCGATCAATCGCTGCGACCTTCAGCCTGACAGAGAAAATCTCACAAGCACATATAAACACTCATTTTCATGTGTATAATATATTCTTCTAATTGTTTTGTGCCGTTTCGCTGCAGTGTCTTAATGTGAAAGGCTGTAAATTCTCTATGTGGACTTCAAGTGTTCAGAGAATACATCGCGAGCTCGCGGCTAGTTGGCTGCCGCGAATATATCATGTTATTACTTTAAACAGTTCAGAAAAATCTGAATTTAGCTCTTGGTGTGTTCTAAAGGGTAGTAATATATACTCGCCGTAATATTTTATTTTTAAAATGTCTTAAAGAAGAATAAATTCGCTCGTTGTGAGCTCCGAGGAGACAATGCCTGAGCTGATCAGCAGCTGATTCTTCTCTCATCTTTCTGACTGCTCTCTGCCTAGAAATCAATTATTAATGAGCCCTGACCCCTGTAATAATCATATATGTTGGTTTAGCTTGTCAGTTTGAGGAAAATTTTATTATTTCTGGTATTTTTGACCGATTTAAAAGTGAAATTAAACCTTAGAACGGGTATTGCAACTGTAGGGGCGCAATTTTTCTCAGACAATGTAAGTCTATGGGTAATGTATTTTTACATTAAAAAATTTTTAAAAAAAAACTTTAAGTCTGATCAGTCTGAAAAGATATAGCAACAAGCACCGCTCTATCCCGCAGGTGTCTGCCGAGTTTGGGGCTTGTGGCTTTAAAGCCCTAGGAAGGAGATACGTTTGGAATTTTTAGTCTCAGAAAAATAATAAGAAGGAGAAGTTTAAATAGCATAACAGTATGTTGGCTTTGCCAAGCCAACATAATAAGAAGTTTAAATAGCATATCAGTAAGTTGGCTTTCTCAAGCCAACTTAATAAGTTTAAATAGGATTTCAGTAAGTTGGCTTTCTCAAGCCAACTTAATAAGTTTAAATAGGATTTCAGTAAGTTGGCTTTCTCAAGCCAACTTAATAAGACTAGATAAAAAAGTTTGTCAAGACAAGCTTTAAGTTGGCTTGAGAAAGCCTGACCAGAAAGTTTGAAAATGTGAAAAGTTTAAAAAGTTTAAAAAGATTTAAAAGTTTAAGTTTAAAAAAGACAGTGATTAACATATTCCTAGCATTACAAGCAAGTGACTACCATGTCATTAGCATGATTAGCAAAGTTTCTAGCATGTTGCTAGCATGATTAGCAAGTGAGTAGCATGTACTTAGCATGATTAGCAAGGTATCTAGCATAATTAGCAAATGACTAGCCATGTTGCTAGCATGATTAGCAAATGACTAGCCATGTTGCTAGCATGATAAGCATCCGACTAACATGTTGCTAGCACGATTTGCATGTTTCTAGCATAATTAGCATGTGACTAGCATGTTTTAGCATGATTAGCATGTTGCTAGCATAATTAGCAAGTGACTAGCCATGTCGCTAGCATGAATAGCAAGTTACTAGCATGTCGGTAGCATGATTAGCATGTTTCTAGCATGACTAGCACGATTTACCATAGTTTACCATGATTTACCATAGTTTACCATGCTAGCATGATTATCATGTTGCTAGCATGATGCTAGAATTTTTTTTACCATGTTGCTAGCATGGTTTACCATGATTTACCATAGTTTACCATGATTTACCACAATTTACCATAGTTTACCATGATTTACTAGAGTATACCATGATTTACCATGTTCAAGTATGATTTACTGATTCTAGCATGATTTACCATAGTTTACCATGATTTACCATAGTTTACCATTTTTACCACGATTTACCATAGTTTACCATGATTTACTGTAGTATACCATGATTTACCATGTTCAAGTATGATTTACTGATTCTAGCATGATTTATCATAGTTTACATGATTTACCATAGTTTACCATGATTTACCACGATTTACCATAGTTTACCATGATTTACTAGAGTATACCATGATTTACCATGTTCAAGTATGATTTACTGATTCTAGCATGATTTACCATAGTTTACCATGATTTACCATAGTTTACCATTTTTACCACGATTTACCATAGTTTACCATGATTTACTATAGTATAACATGATTTACCATGTTCAAGTATGATTTACTGATTCTAGCATGATTTCTCATAGTTTACCATGATTTACCATAGTTTACCATGATTTACCACGATTTACCATAGTTTACCATGATTTACTATAGTATACCATGATTTACCATGTTCAAGTATGATTTACTGATTCTAGCATGATTTATCATAGATTACCATGATTTACCATAGTTTACCATGATTTACCACTATAGTATACCACGATTTACCATGTTCAAGTATGATTTACTGATTCTAGCATGATTTAGCATAGTTTACCATGATTTACCACGATTTACCATAGTTTACCATGATTTACTATAGTATACCACGATTTACCATGTTCAAGTATGATTTACTGATTGTAGCATAGATAGATAGATAAGGTTTGAAGATAGATAGATAGATAGAAAAGGTTTGAAGATAGATAGATAGATAGATACAGTAGGTGGCCATCCTATCTGGGGCTTACAGCCGCGCGTACCACCGCGGTAATTCAGTCGCGTGTTAAAATCATTCGCGAAACTACCGCCAGGTGGCGCAAAGGGACGGATTGTGAAATGAATGTAATTGTAAAATGAGATAAAAGAAGGAAGTAAAACAACAATAACATTATGATATAACATTGTAACATTTAAAAAAAAAATAATAATAATTTTTTTTACAATTTGTTAATTTTTAAAATGTAGGATAGTCTTAGGCTACAGTCTACTAAACAAAAATTAAAAGAAGACCTTAACACAAAGGATCATATGCATGCTATTTTTATTAAACAGTAAATAAATATAAGGCCTATATATATATATATATATATATATATATATATATATATATATATATAAGCTAAATGTTTTAATTTCATTTTCATTTCGGTTCATTCTTGGTTTAAAAAAATCTTCAGGTTCCATATGCAGAGCGAAATGGGAACGGTCCAGCATTTAGCAATAATTAGTATTAACTCTGTTATTATTCTTGATTTTTCAAACTAGCAGCATTTTTGAATTATGCCTTATGTGTGACCAAAAATTAAGTATTATTTGTTTAAGCTGTTTGAGCGTGCTGGTGCCTCGCGCACATATTCACTGGAAACAGCAGTCGTTCACCAGACATTCGGCGTGAGCACTTTGACATTGTTAATTATGATTTTTTTTTTTTGCTCGATACTGAAACGCAAACAGCCTATTTACCTCATGAATAATAGTTAAGCTTCAAATGGGCAACATCACAAATATGGAAACGTTTGATTTCTCCCGATTGAGAAAGCCAAACCTTACCTTATGCTTAGCTTTAAATCATTATTTTTTTTTTTTTGTTTGTTTTATTACTAAGCCTATATTATTATATACTGCAATTATATTTATCCATTAGAATTATATATTTTTAATTATTGTTTTGTTCTGATAAATTTGTTAAATTTAAAGGATTTGTTGTAAAATATTTTCTTATAGCCTATTTTTTTTCCTCTCACATACTCCGATTTATTTTTTAGCGTGTTTAAAAAAAAAACATGCAGCAAACGAAAATAGGTGATTGATCCGTTAAAATGAAACCTATACACGACTCATATATTTTTTTCCTCTGACAAACTTAATTTAATTTTTAGCGTGTTTAAAAAATAAAAAATTAAGAAAACATTCAGCAAATGAAAATAGGCGATTAATCCGTTAAAATGTGTTAAAAATGTGTTACTCTTGGTTAACAGTAATTATAATTATTTTACTTCAGAACAGAGCCTGGGACTAATCTAGGTTATCCATGTTTTTTTTTTTTTTCATTGCATCTGAAAATGACTTATTCATTAGATTCACTTCACGCGATCTGGCGCAGATCAGCCTCCCGCAAAACTCAGCTGTGGACTATTTAAATTCATTTTCTAAAATTTTATTGTTTACATCAATTAAAAAAAAATTATGCTACTAATGAAATATAAGCTATATCCTAATGTTTTTATGTGATTTTTTTTCTTCATATATTATTTTCAGACATGAGCACTAGCATAAACATTTAACGAACACATACAAGTGCGCACTTTGGCAGAATTCAATTCAAATAGTCATCAACAGCCATTAGGTAAATTGCCTTTAAGGTAAAATTGTGCATCAGAATGGACACATTTGTTTTTTAAGGGAGAAAAAAAAGAAATTCAAAAAATGCCAGCGAATGAACATGTACAAACTGTGAATAGTCGCAGTATCAGTATTGAAGGAGAAGTGCTGGATTTTCGTTTGTTTTTTTTTGCCCCGCAACTCACTTGAAGAAGTTCAGATAAATGGAAACACCATACACTATGTAACAATCCTTATCGTCATTGGAGAGTGTGTGCGGAGGCTCATGAGCAGACGACCGCGCGGACAGGTGCGCGTGGTCAGTAGGCTTCAAAAGCAAAATTGCACATGTGCAGGCAGAGTGAAGAAGCTCATTACTACTCGAACCTGTGCAATCCGTCAGTAAAAGAATATAAAGACAGTCAGATGTGCAATAATTATGGGCAATTACAGAGCGGACCATCAGCCTGCGCATTCAGAAGTATAAATTTAAGAAGTCTGCGTCCGCGCTGGCCGTGTCTGCGTCCGGATTGCTCATGCGGAAAGTATAACACAGGAGTTACAATCGCAACTTCTTTGTGTTATTCCTTTCAAGCTGAATCTCACAAAATTGGTCAGCTCCCGACAGCATCAGGTGTTTTATTTATGGGGAGTAGAATTGTTTATTTCAATGAATGTGATAGATTATATATCATAATAGTTAGGCTATAATATTATAAATCAGGTTGGTTTGTATTGCTGACGTAATATGTAAATTATATGCGTAGACTTGCACTTAGACCATAGTGCGGCCCGCTGGAAAAAAAGGTTGAGAACCACTGATATAAAGGTTGCTCTCCCATTTTATACATGAATTGTTCATTTTAAAAAATCGAATTATATTGTTAGTTCTAATTATATTGTTAACACAAGTTCATTTAGAACTTTTTTTTTTTACTTATAAACTCCTTGAGAATTTAAAGTTAGTTTAATAGTATTTAAATTCAAGTTTAAAAAAAAGGTTTTAATTGCTTAAATTATTTTTATTAATTAATAATATGTTATCATGTTTGTTCTTGTAAAAAATACGTGTTTATTCTTTAGGAAAACAAGGGAAAAAATAAGGGACAATCCGAATATTTGTTTTGCTTTACCTATTTATGTAAGCTACAATTATTCAAATAAAAATAATAAAGCATTTTTTAAAACAACGGAACTTAAATTTGTGAACTAAAATATTATTTCAACCATACAGTGTGAATAAATAAAATGTATAATTTTCATAACATTTCATTATTCATAAAATGGTGTTTGGATTTGTACTTCAATATAATGAGCTCCAAGTTTAAGAATAGCCCTAGACTAGTTTCTCTCTCTCTCTCTCTCTCTCTCTCTCTGTTTAACAGCATTAGCTCAATGATATACGTCTTCCTTCCGTTAGAATTTTCCTGCCTTGCTAAATGTTGGGCTCATGCAGGGCCGGCGCGTGCCTATAGGCGAACTAGGGCGGCAGCTCAGCCAGGGGTGCGTTTCCCGAAAGCATCGTTAGCCAACTATGGTCGCAAGCTCCGTCTTTATCAACGTAGTTCAACGATTTGGTGTTTCCCGAAACCATAGTTCAAACAAACATTCGCAAATTGCATCGCAAACTTGTGTCGTTGGAACCTGTGGTTAGAAGCATAGTTCGTCGTTAATTTGCTGTGTCGACGTCGTTGATTGCGCCGCACCTGGGCTATGTTCTATTCAGAGTTATCGACCCTATGCCCTAATTCCTTTAGACGATTTCACCATACACTTTTAATGATTTAAAAGACTTAAAGTTGTGGTTAAAGTTGATTACCTAATTCGCCTTCTCTACTTTTATTACAAATGCAGTTTGAAACTATATAGCAACGCGGCCCTCGCAATTATTCTCCCTTAGAAGTGCCCTCTGAAAGCATTAATCATGCCCATTGGAACACAGCCGCATCGTTTCGTTTGTGCGAAGAAACGGTGAGTTTGTCGAGTGAGTTACCGTTGTAAAAACATTCCAAAAGACATATTTGTCATATAACAATATTGGTAAAACAGTGTGTTAGAGGTTTTCACTTATATAAAATGTTAACACTCAAATCAAAGAAATTTTATAGTAAATGAATGTACCAAAATAAAGTAACAAAAATGTATAAATATGTGAGAGATTTTGTTGTTTTTACAGAATTATAAAATAGAATACTCTCTACAAATGTGTTTGTGTATGTACGTATATATATATAGAGAGAGAGAGAGAGAGAGAGAGACAGACAGACACACAGTATAGACACTGTTTGCAAAATTATTTTTTTGAGCGTTTTTTTTAAGTGTTCATTTAATGCATATCAGCAAATAAACCAAATATTTAACAGATGTTATGTCAGATTAAATAAATGGTTTAAACTGCAGTGGTGGCTGGATGCTGCACAGGTGACAGGAGGTATGGGTGAAGAAGATATCCTCTGTCTCCCAGCAGCCAGCTATCACCAAAGCCATGCATCCTCTTCAGCCACCTGCAAACTGCAGAAGTGGCCCATACAAAAGAGTCATGTGTGCTTCCATCACCCATCCATCAGGCCATCACCCACCACCTCCAGAAATTTCCAACAGCATAATAATGGAGTGTATATAATGTATTGCAGAACAAATGAATGATTCGTTATTACTCGACTCCTACGTAACATCATTTCAAAAGCGTAATTTGAGTCGAAGAAAAGATAAAATAAAACCAAATTGCTTAAGGTGGCGGCATGTGCTCATGTCTCCCGTCTGCCATTAGATCGAAGAAGAACGACGGCTCAAACCAGCGTAGTTTGAACGATGGATCTGCGACACAGGTACTATGGTTTCGGGAAACAGTAGTGACTAGCTAGTTGATTTCTTTAAAGATGCATCGTACTATGGTAGTTAAACCAGCGAGTTGCATCGTTGTACGGGAAACGCACCCCAGGGCAGCAAGAGAGAAGGCGAGAGAGAGAAAGAAAGAGAGAGAGAGAGAAAGAAATAGAGAGAGAGAGATAGAGAGAGAGAGAGATTATAAATTTATTTGTTTGTTTCACATTAGGTATAAATAAAATAAAAGCTATAAATAAATAAAAAAACTTTACATTTCGAATAAAAATTCCCGCACGGCAGCGCCCTATTAGTAGGTCTATATGCATGCAAAATACTTTAACGTATATTCAAAAATGTCAAACCGAATAAATGTATCTGGTCATGAGTAATCGCCTCCGTGGAAGAGCGCTTTTCGCTGCTTAGAGACCATGGGCTCGTATTTGGATTTTTATATGACATCGCATCTCTCAAAGAAAAGGAGAATAGAATAGCCTAGTTCTTTAGGATTGCTTAGGACTGGAAAAGGCCCTGACTCATGGAGACTCGCGAGATGTTGATGGGCATGAATTGTTTGAAGAGCTGACTGCTTTGGGCAGACGCCTGGTTGCTGGATCTAAACCACTGGATGCGCTTAAATTCATCTGTGAAAAAGGGATGGAAAACAATTTTCCAAATGTTTTTGTAGCATTGAGAGTGCTTCTCACTCTCCCTGTCACTGTGAGCTATGGAGAACGCAGTTTCTCAAAGCTTAAACTGATAAAAATGATCTCCGAAGTACAAGTTAAACTTGAGGACGCAATCAAAGCGTTTGCAGCTGCGAAAGCCCGACGCGCACACTTCTGAAATGAAGGTGTGTGAATGTGTGTATCAGTCAAGAAAACAATCGAAAACTCCAGTTTTGTGAGATAAAAAGTTGAGTGCACATGTTTAGTTTTATTCTGTACACTGTCTATTAGCCTATAAAACAGAATTTATACTTAGCTGTTGCATTGTGTAGGCTACCCTTTTCACCTTTTTGCAGAATGAAAAAATTAAAAACTCTGAAAACATGCTTGCACGTTTTTATTTTAGTGTAATTTCATACATTAAAAAAAATTGTTTACATGCATCTTAAGGATCTCTAATTGTGAATGTGAGGGGGGCGGCACGATCGTGCTCTGCCTATAGCGGCATTTGAGCTTGCGCTGGCCCTGGGCTCACGATCAATAAGTTGTATTGGCCTCAATCTGATTCAGTAAAGTCAAACAGCAGACAGTGAAGCCTCGAGACCCATGCGCTGTGAGGCGGGAACAGAGGATTCCGCTTGGTCTTAAAGCCTCCCGCAAACATCCACAATCACAAATAACAATGATTTTCGTAAAATAATGATTAATTATTAATTGATGATTTGTTATTATCATTATGGTCTTGTGAAAATAATAATATGGGCTGCGAGAAAATTATGAATACAAAGAGTAGCCTACTGCTGGGTGCAAGCATGTTTCAGCCCAGTAACACACCGTTCCTCAGAGCCAAAACACAGACCGAATTCTGTTCAGCTGGAGGGGGTTGGGTTTTGGGTAGTTATTTATAGATTGTGGTGGTCGAAATAAGGGTGTGAATTGCTCTTTCATATGGACAGTGTCTTATGAGGCTTTCACTTGCTGAACCGGTTTATATACGACTGTTGTTTTGATTATATTCACAGTGCTGGCTCTCTCCGACGAGAGAAATGCAACATTCACACATTACCTTTTCGTCTAAAAACATTTCAAGCTTTCAGTAGATATATTTTTAATGTACCTATGTGAGACACCACGATATTATGTTAATTAAAAAATTATACATTCATTATCATGAAAAATTAAAGTGATGAGACGGCGCCTCCCTGCCATTAATGCACATTAATAATTTTTGCACAAACACTTGAATATGAGCTTCTTATCATGAGTAAAATTCATGCCAACTGCCAACATATTTAGCTTGATCAGAAGGTTGACTGCAAGAGTCGAGCGGGATGTTAAGAGTTTGTCTGTTTCTTTTACTGATTATTTTCGGGTTAAAGCATGATTTAAACAGATTCACACTCAATCGCTTTCGCAATAATGCGTTCAAACAAATGTAATCTTACAGTGCTACATTATCAGGATGCTATCTGATTTTGAAATCTTGAAGTTAATCGATCTGTTTAGATAAAATAACTGACAAAAATATACTGTTATTTTCATCACAAACAAAATTTTCACAGCAGAAAGCAGCAATTAAAGATGTAATGCTTACAATGTTTTTGGCATGTGATAGGGAAAAAAGTTTACACAAAATAGCTTAAGCCACTTTGAAACTCTCCAGTTATTTTTTTTATTATTATTATTTTATATGCTATGTTATGTTTCTGGTATCAGAGCGCGTGGAGGGGAAGTTGTTGCTTCTCACAGACTCTGCTGCGAGTGAGAGAGACATTTCACCCGACGAAATGAAGACGACCGCGGCTGCACAAGCACAGCACATCCGCCAAAAATCAACCTGCAGCAATGCTCGTTCATCGACTCGCCAAGCTTTACTTTTGTAGGTCGCATAATGGCAGTAAATAATTCGATAATATGACCATGCAGTCAATACAGATATTTAATAAAAACATTAAAACAAGCAGGGCTGTAAAATAAAACAATAAAAAAACTCATGCCAGGTTTACACCGGACACAAGTGGAACGATCCAACAAAAGACAACAGAACACAGTGATGGACACACTGGACACAATCCCCATCGGTGAACTGATGCTCGTTCTGTTTATGATGAAATGTTCTGACACTGCGTTCAGATGATTTGACACTATAGTGTGATGTCATCAAGTTTAGACACACTTTTCGCTGTGGGGCACAGATGACAACTCTCGCGTCCGGTGTAGACACAGACAGTGACTGCTCTATTTACAAATAAGTTCTATAAGAAAATAAAAATAAAAAATCTAAACCAGTGGCATAACGAGATGGAAATATAAACTAGAAAAAATATTAACAGGTCCTCCGTCCATGACACTGACTCACTGCGGAGCTGGCAGTTTTAATCTGAACAGCTCTTAAAGCTGAGTGGATGGTTAGATGCATGATGGGCTAGTATTAAAAAAAATAGCATCTTTCCAGCATTAAGGTAATAACAGTACTGTTTTTTTTATCATCTTGTTGCAGTTATAAATTTGACTGCTAAATGAATAATAAAGAACTATATTAAAACTTGTTTTGTAAAATTTCTTCGTCATTTGAATATTGATTTAAAAATCGGTTTAAATCATAAATCAGATTTTTTTTCTAAAAAAAAAAAAAAAAAAAAAAACAGGGATTTTTTTTAGGCTATATGATATTACCCTACTTTAAAAACAAGTAAAGAAGGTTCCCTTTAAAATTACTTTAGTTGTCAATTACTAAAGCTTTTTTTTTACTTTGTGTGAATGTTGTTGATTATAATGAGAGAACTTGAGTTAAATTGTGAGGACGGTTTATTAATTCTTTAGAGCTTCAAAGATTTAATCATGCTGGTTTAATTTTATTTGTTTCTTGTTTTAGGTAAATTAGGCCTAAATAATGGGAAATACATTATACAGTGCTTCACATTTAAACATGCAACAATTTCTTAATCAGTTTACAGACAAATGTCTTTTTCCCAATAAGTTAAAGGACAGGTAACGAATAACAAAAATGCATGTTGTTTTATTAACCCTCTGAAGTCGATTAACGCGGATACGCGTTATGAGTCATTTTCTCCTGATAACCCCGAAAAGAACTTAAATTACACTTTCAGTTTTAATCGTACAGATAAGAGCAATACATCAATCGAATCTGTAAAGGGTCTACTTTTTTTTGGGATACAGACATAATAACAACAAAACTTTGTGCACTTATAAAATAAAGATAACAAACAAGGTGTGCTGTCTGCAGCCTTTGTCTGCGCTGATCTTCATTTACAAACACGTCATTAAAATGAACTGTAACTCCGTGAATACTCAACAAAGAGACATGAGAGAGATATCTATAGAAAGCTTGACATGTCTACTTTTAAACTAAATAAGTGCCGCCGAAAACAGATATTCTGTGATAAAGTAATCCTTATGAAAACAACAAAATATATTTATATTGAAAATATAAATTAAAATAGGCTATAGGCATAATATATGAAAATATTGACATTTTGCATATTAATCCATGTAGCCAACCCCCCTAAAATAGGCTACCACTTTTAATGCTCCGATGCAAAGTAAACCACAATTTCTTTTGAATAATATAACGCATAATATAATGTAAATAATACCGCACACCTTTTAAATGTGTCAAATCTAAAATATGGTTTAATACTATGTAGATTAGAGAAAATATAATCACAGGTTCAGGCACAGGCTTGACATCCTGCTTGATCTCGTTCTAAGAAATGCACATAACAATAAGTACCAAACTTTCGTCTGTGGATATTAAATATTAAATATTTTAACTACAGTGTTTTTCTTTCATTTTACCTGACTGAAGCCATCAAATCTAACACATCAGTGAGGCAAAACTGACGTCTATTAGCCAAAATGTAGATAGATAGATAGATAGATAGATAGATAGATAGATAGATAGATAGATAGAAAAGGTTTGAAGATAGATAGATAGAAAAGGTTTGAAGATAGATAGATAGATAGATAGAAACAGTTTGAAGATAGATAGATAGATAGATAGATAGATAGATAGAAAAGGTTTGAAGATAGATAGATAGATAGATAGATAGATAGATAGATAGATAGATAGATAGATATGTTTATTAGTACATTGAATAGTAGTTTAATTGAGTCTAGGGCTTCAGAGAATTTAGATTTGAGTTTTTGGCTTGTACACTAATGGGCCACCGTAGCCTTGGCTCAATTTGAGCAGTCTGCAATGTAAGTCTATGGGATTTTTATGATTTTTTATATTAATTTTTAAGAAAACTGTAACTCAAACCAGTCTGAAAAGATATAGCACACCAAGTCAGAACAGTATGAAGGTCTGCCCCAAGTTTGGAGTATGTAGCTTGAAAGGTCTAGGAGTTAGTGTCCAAATATTTGCGGTCAGAAAAATAATAATAAGAAGAAGAACAATAAGTTTAAATAGGATTTCAGTAAGTTGGCTTGAGAAAGCCTGACCAGAAAGTTTGAAAAGTTTAGAAAGTTTGAAAAGTTTAAAACGTTTAGAAAGTTTGAAAATGTGAAAAGTTTAAAGTTTAAAAAGATTTAAAAGTTTGAAAAGTTTAAGTTTAAAAAAGAAAGTGATTAACATATTGCTAGCATTACAAGCAAGTGACTACCATGTAATTAGCATGATTAGCGAAGTTGTTAGCATGTTGCTAACATGATTAGCAAAGGACTAGCATGTAGTTAGCATGATTAACAAAGTATCTAGCATATCACTAGCATGATTAGCAAGTGACTAGTATGTCACTAGCATGATTAGGAAGTTACTAGCATGTTGCTACCATGTTTCTAGCATGACTAAAATGCGACTACCATGTTGCATTATGATTTTAGCATGATTAGCATGTTGCTAGCATGTTTCTAGCATGATTAGCATTTTGCTACCATGCCGTTAGCATGTTTCTAGCATAATTAGCATGTTGCTAGCATGTTTCTAGCATGACTAGCATTCGACTATCATGTTGCTAGCATGATTAGCATGTTGCTAGCATGATTTTAGCATGATTAGCATAATGCTAGCATGTTTCTAGCATGATTAGCATGTTGCTAACATGTCACTAGCATGTTTCTAGCATGATTAGCATGTGACTAGCATGTTGCTAGCATGATAAGCATGTCGCTAGCATGTTTATAACATGATTAGCATGTTGTTACCATGTCGCATGTTTCTAGCATGACTAGCATGTGACTAGCATGATTTTAGCATGATTAGCATGTTGCTACCATGTTGCTAGCATGTTTCTAGCATGATTAGCATCTGACTAGCATGTTGCTATCATGTTTCTATCATGATTAGCATACGACTAGCATGTTGCTAGCATTATTTTAGCATGATTAGCATGTTGTTAACATGTTTCTAGCATGATTAACATGTTGCTAGCATGTTGCTAGCATGATTTTAGCATGATTAACATGTTGTTAGCATGTTTCTAGCATGACTAGCATGTTACTAGCATGTTGCTAGCATGATTTTAGCATGATTAGCATGTTGTTAGCATGTTGTTAGCATGATTAGCATGCGACTAGCATGTTGGTAGCATGTTTCTAGCATGATTAGCATGTGACTAGCATGTTGCTAGCATGATTAACATGTTGCTAGTATGATTTTACCATGATTAGCATGTTGCTAGCATGTCGCTAACATGTTTCTAGCATGATTGGCATGCGACTAGAATGTTGCTAGCATGTTTCTAGCATGATTAGCATGTTGCTAGCATGTTTCTAGCATGATTAGCATGTTGCTAGCATGTTTTTAGCATGTTTCTAGCATGCTACTAGCATGTTGTTAGCATGATTTTACCACATTTAGCATGTTGCTACCATGTTTCTAGCATGATTAGCATGTTGCTAACATGTCGTTAGCATGTTTCTAGCATGATTAGCATGTTGCTAACATGATTTTAGCATGATTAGCATGTTGGTAGCATGTTTCTAGCATGATTAGCATGCGACTGGCATGTTTCTAGCATGTTTCTAGCATGACTAACATGCGATTAGCATGTTGCCAGCATGTTTCTAGCATGATTAGCATGTTCCTAGCATGACAAGCATGTGAATAGTTCAGTGGTGCCTGGGGCAGAAAAGGGGAGGGGGGGCAAGTTCGGAAGTGAGTTCAGCTTCCTGACAGCCTGGTGGATGAAGCTGTCCTTCAGTCTGCTGGTCCTGGCCTGGAGACTCCGCAGTCTCCTCCCTGATGGCAGCAGGCTGAAGAAGCTGTGTGATGGGTGGGTGGGATCACCTGCGATGCAGAGGGCTTTGCGGGTGAGACGGGTTCCATAAATGTCCTGGAGGGAGGGGAGAGAGACACCAATGATCTTCTCAGCTGCTCTCACAATGCGTTGCCGAGTCTTTCAGCAGGACGCATTGCAGGCGCCATACCACACAGTGATGCAGCTCGACAGGATGCTCTCGATGGTGCCTCTGTAGAAGGTGTACATGATGGGGGGCGGGGCTCTGGCTCTCCTCAGTTTGCGGAGGAAGTAGAGACGCTGATTTGATTTCTTGGCCAGTGCTGCTGTGTTTTCAGTCCAGGAGAGGTCGTCTGTGATGTGCACACCCAGGAACTTGGTGCTGCTCACTCTCTCCACAGCCGCACCGTTGATGGTCAGAGGAACGTGCTGAGTGTGTGCTCTCCTGAAGTCTACAACAATCTCCTTCTTCTTCTCCACGTTCAGAGAGAGATTGTTGTCACTGCACCACCCGGCCAGGCGGCTCACCTCGCTCCTGTAGTTTGTCTCATCTTTGTTGCTAATGAGACCCACCACAGTCGTGTCATCTGCAAACTAAATAAAAAGGTTGGAGTTGTGTGAAGGTGTGCAGTCATGGGTCAGCAGAGTGAAGAGGAGGGGGCTCAGCACACATCCTTGGGGGGCCCCAGTGTTCAGTGTGATGGTGCTGGATGTGTTGCTGCCGACCCATACTACCTGAGGTCTTCCAGTCAGAAAGTCCAACAGCCAGTTGCACAGCGAAGTGTTGAGCCCCAGTTGGATCAGTTTGTAAATGAGCTGTTGAGGGATGATTGTGTTGAATGCTGAACTGAAGTCAATGAACAGCATTCTGACATATGAGTCCTTTTTGTCCAGATGTGTGAGTGCTGAGTGGAGGGTAGTGGAGATGGCATCATCGGTCGAGCGGTTGGACCGGTATGCAAACTGGACGGGGTCCAGGGAGGGGGGGAGGGTAGACTTGATGTGGTGCATGACAAGCCGTTTAAAGCACTTCATGAGGATGGGGGTAAATGCAACAGGACGGTAGTCGTTGAAGCAGGATGGAGATGGCTTCTTCTGAACTGGGATGATGGTGGTAGTTTTGAAACATGTGGGAACAACAGCCTGACTCAGTGAGATGTTGAAAATGTCTGTGAAGACATCAGTGAGTTCTGCTGCACAGTCTCTCAGTACACGCCCAGGGATGTTGTCAGGACCTGGAGCTTGGCATGCATTGATCCTGCTGAAGGATCTCCTCACGCTGTCTGGGGTCAGCGTCATCACCTGGTCGCCGGGAGGAGGTGGAATCTTCTGTGCAGTGGTGCTGTTTTGTTGCTCAAAGCGAGCGAAGAAGGTGTTCAGCTCATTTACCAGAGAGATGTTTTTGTCACAGGTCTGTGGTGGGGGCTTGTAGTCCATAATGGTCTGTATCCCCTGCCACAGGTTCCTAGTGTCTCTGCTGTCGCTGAATTGATGAGCTATCCTCCTGGAGTGTTGTCTCTTAGCCTCTCTGATGTCGCGGGACAGGTTGGCCCTAGCTGTTCTCAGGCCCACCTCATCTCCAGCTCTGAAGGCAGCGTTCCGTGTCTTCAGAAGTCTGTAGACCTCCCCTGTCATCCACGGCTTCTGGTTGGCCCGGACAGTGATGGTTTTTGTGACCGTTACATCATCAATACACTTGTTGATGTAGGCAGTGACAGTCTCCGAGTACTCCTGGAGCTCAGTGGTGTTAATGAATGTGGCAGCCTGCTTAAACATGTCCCAGTCAGTTGTGTTGAAGCAGTCTTGAAGAACCTCTGATGATCCTTCTGGCCACACTTTAATCTGTTTGTGAACTGATTTGGCGACTTTAATGAGTGGTCTGTATGCAGGCATTAGCATGACAGTGATGTGGTCTGAGGCTCCGAGGTGGGGGAGGGGGAGGGCTTTGTAAGCTTCTCTCTGTGTGGTGTAAACAAAGTCCAAAATGTTATTACCTCGTGTTGGAAAGTTAATGTGTTGGTGTATTTTTGGAAACACACTCTTTAAGTCAGCATGGTTGAAATCCCCAGCTATGATGAGAAATGCATCGGGGTGTGCTGTCTGCTGCTCACTGATGTGCTGGTACAGTTCATTTAGTGCGTTGTTCCTATTGCTGATAATGTTGAATGGGGGAATGTACACCGAAATGAGCAGTATAGCAGTATATTCCCTCGGCAGATAGAACGGCCAGCACTTAATAATCATAAACTCCACCAGGGGTGAGCAGTGTTTGCTGATCACAACAGTATCGCGGCACCACGCGTCATTGATGTAAACACAAAGCCCGCCGCCGCGGAGGAGAGCTCTGTCCGCTCGATAGCACGTCAGCTGGTCAAGCTGAATAGCGCCGCCTGGAACGCTGTTGCTGAGCCATGTTTCCGTGAACACAAAAACACAACAGTCTCTTACAGTCCTGTACAGAGTTGAGCGTAGTAATCGAATGTAGTCCAGTTTATTGTCCAACGAGCGTACGTTAGCCAGTACGATGGTGGGGATAGATGGCTTGTGTGGGTTAGCCGTTAGCCTAGCCCGGATACCTCCGCGCTTCCCCCTCTTCTGCTTCCTCTCACACCACTTGTGGCGCCTCCGCTGTGGGCGAGATGCAGTAGTGGGGGTCGGTGATGGTGAAGGCCTCCGTAGCAGACCGAGATCCCGTAGCTGTTCCGCTTGGCGGGGTTTAAATGTAAAAATGCGGTTCTGTCGACATCGAGCAGAAACTCGCGACTGTATGCGCGCTTACAGACAGGTAGACGCGATGATGATGTACAAAAACACTGTGACTCACAAGACATAAAACACGAAAACACCGTTCTGTCGGGACAGAGAGAAGCCGCTGCGTGTGGACGCGCCGCCATCTTGGTTATCACGTTGCAATAGAGTTGCTAGCATGTTTCTAGCATGTTGCAATAGCATGTTGCTAACATGTTTCTAGCATGACTAGCATGTGACTAGCATGTTGCTAACATGTTTCTAGCATGATTAACATGTTGCTAGTATGATTTTACCATGATTAGCATATTGCGAGCAAGTTTCTGTCATGACTAGCATGTTTCTAACATGATTAGCATGTCCCTAGCATGTTTCTAGCATGATTAGCATGTGACTAGCATTTTGTTATCATGTTTCTAGCATGATTAACATTTTGCTAGCATGTTGCTAGCATGATTAGCATGTTGCTAGCATGTTTTTAGCATGACTAGCATGCGACTAGCATGTTGCTAACATGTTTCTAGCATGTTGCTAGCCTGTTTCTAGCATGATTAGCATGTTGCTAGCATGTGTTTAGCATGACTAGCATGCGACTAGCATGTTGCTAGCATGATTTTACCACAATTAACATGTTGCTACCATGTTTTTTAGCATGATTAGCATGTTGCTAGCATGTCGCTAAAATGTTTTGTAGCATGATTTTAGCATGATTCTAGCATGACTAGCATGCGACTAGCATGTTGCTAGCATGTTTCTAGCATGACTAACATGCGATTAGTATGTTGCTAGCATGACTTAGCATGATTAGCATGGTGCTAGCATGTTGCTAGCCTGTCGCTAGCATGTTTCTAGCATGATTAGCATGTTCCTAGCATATTTCTAGCATGCCTAGCATGCGACTAACATGTTGCTAGCATGATTAGCATGCGATAAGCATGTTTCTAGCATGTTTCTAGCATGACTAACATGCGATTAGCATGTTGCTAGCCATGATTTTAACATGGTTAGCATGGTGCTAGCATGTCGCTAGCATGTTGCTAGCATGTCGCTAGCATGTTTCTAGCATGACTAACATGCGACTAGCATGTTGCTAGCATGATTTTAGCATGATTAGCATGTTGTTAGGATAGATAGATAGATAGATAGATAGATAGATAGATAGATAGATAGATAGATAGATAGATAGATAGATAGATAGAAACAGTCAGATAGCTAGATAGATAGATAGATAGATGCAGTCAGATGGATGTTGCTAGCATGTCGTTAGCATGTTTCTAGCATTATTATCATGCTGCTAGCATTTTGCTAGCATGTTTCTAGCATGATTAGCAAGTTACTAGCATGTTTCTAGCATGATTAGCATGCTGTTAACATGTTGCTAACATGTTTCTAGCATGATTAACAAGTTACTAGCATGTTGTTAGTATTACTAGCATGTTGCTAGCATGTTTCTAGCATGACTAGCATGCAGTTGGCATGTTGATAGCATGTCTCTAGTATGATAAGCATGTGACTAGCATGTTTCTAGCATGATTAACATGCGGTTAACATGATTAACATGCTAACATGCAACTAGCATGACTAACATGCGGTTAGCATGTTGCTAGCATGATTAGCATGCTGCTAGCATGTTTCTAGCATGATTAGCATGTGACTAGCATGTTTCTAACATGATTAGCATGTTGCTAGCATGAATAACATGCGACTAGCATGTTGCTAGCATGATGAGCATGTTCCTAGCATGTTTCTAGCATGACTAGCTTGCGACTAGCATGTCGTTAACATGTTTCTAGCATGATTAGCATTCGACTAGCATGTTTCTAACATAGATAGATAGATTAGACATATTAGATGAGTAGATAGAAAGATAGATAGAAACAGTCAGATAGATAGATTAGAAATATTAGATGAGTAGATAGATAGATAGATAGATAGATAGATAGATAGATAGATAGATAGATAGATAGAAAGAAAGAAAGAAAGAAAGAGAAGTATGTGTCACGGTGTGACAAATAGCATATGGAACTTATTCCCGTTGAAGCAGTGTTCCCGGTGCGACACTTTGAGTGTAACCCCGTCCCCAGGCCTGTGTGTGTGTCTGTTGCCATGACAACCCCAAATGACAGCTTGGCAACAGGTGTGGGGAATTTACTCTGAGAGTTTGGGTGAGGCCTCGTCAACATTGGAGAGGATAAAAAGCAAGAGAGAGAGGCGGTTGGGGTGGTTTTTCTCCCTCGTGAAAAGTCGTTTTATTGGGTGGTAACAGTTATTGGAGGACTGGTGAATGAAGAGGAGAGTGTTGCCTTGATGAGGGACTCGAGGACAACAGAAGGAGAGTGAAATACCCCGTTTGCATTGGAGAGGAGCTAAGTAACCGAGAACTGAGTCTCGTAATTGCATGCGTTTGACACTGAATTGGATGTGGTTTGGAGTGTTTGGATCACGATCATAAATATCATTGAGTGGATTGTATTGATTCATTATCGATCTCTTATCTCTCCCTCCATTATAAATGGTGATGTGAACTCTGCCTGTGTCTGTGAAGAAAAACATCCCAGAACATCCTCAGCAGCATTAAATTGCACTTCGTGAAGTGAATTCGCAGTGCCTATAATTGATGTTTTCCCCCACATTATATGCTTGAAGTGGAATTGTCGTGTGTGTGGAAGATACATTCCTTTTTGCCATGCACTCTCCATGTGTTATGCTGGTTGACTGTCAATAGTGAGAGTTCTGTGACATTGTGATCTACATTGTGATGTTGAGGAATTATCATTTGGGATTTGATTTATCCCCTCTCTTTGCGCTAATATGAGAAGAGATGCCCTGTTGAAATGTTCACTATCTGTCTCCGTAAAAGCCGCGTGCTGTATCCCTGCAATTCATCTGTATTGTGAGAAGTGTTCGTTCCTTCCAACGCATGTGAACTGTATACTTTGTCTGAAGCATCCATTCTGTCTGTCTCAGTAGAAGCCCTGTGCAGCCTGTCGACTTCGAGTCTGCTGCATTCTTGTAGCCCACCTGTGCTGAGAGAAGTGACTGTCCCTCTGTCACGAATCTGAGGTTGGCACGCTCTGTCTGAAATATCCACTCTGTCTCTGTCAGAAGAAGCCCCGTGCAGCCTGTCGACTTCCAGTCTGCTGTATCCTTGCAACTCATCTGTATGGTGAGAAGTGTTCATTCCTTCCAACGCATGCGAACTGTATACTTAGTCTGAAGCATCCATTCTGTCTGTCTCAGTAGAAGCCCTGTGCAGCCTGTCGACTTCGAGTCTGCTGCATCCTTGTAGCCCACCTGTGCTGAGAGAAGTGACTGTCCCTCTGTCACAAATCTGAGGTTGGCACGCTCTGTCTGAAATATCCACTCTGTCTCTGTCAGAAGAAGCCCCGTGCAGCCTGTCGACTTCCAGTCTGCTGTATCCTTGCAACTCATCTGTATGGTGAGAAGTGTTCATTCCTTCCAACGCATGTGAACTGTATACTTTGTCTGAAGCATCCATTCTGTCTGTCTCAGTAGAAGCCCCGAGCAGCCTGTCGACTTCAAGTTTGCTGCATTCTTGTAGCCCAGATGTGCTGGGAGAAGTGACTGTCCCTCTGTCACGAACGTGAGGCTGGCACGCTCTGTCTGGAATATCCACTCTGTCGGTGTCAGGAGAAGCCCCGTTCACCTTGTCGGCTTTGAGTCCATTACCACCTGTAACCCCCTGGTATTGGAGAAGTGCCCGCCCCCGCTGCGAGCGAGCGAGGGAACGGTGTGCCGTGTTGGAGTCGCCATTCAGTGTGTCCCCTACCTTATTACTCACCGGCTTGCCGTGTACCTGCCTAAGGCCCTGCTCTGGTGTTACAAAAAATAAATAGTTACAGAAAATAGAAGAGCCTGACCACACCTCTCCCAAGGAAGATTCCCCTAGCCACCCTACCTTAAGACCGTGCATCTGCCGTATACGTACCTGACTGATATCCATTCGCCTCAAATTCCGCACCTTTGAAAGAAGGAAGGAAGGTTGGAATTACCTACTTACCAGAGGAGACTTACCGGACCGCTCACTTGCCAAACACATCTCCACCTTAAGGCTGTGCACCTGCCGTATACGTACCTGACTGATATCCATCCGTTCCAAATTCTGCACCTGTGAAAGAAGGAAGGAAGGTTGGAAGTACCTACTTACCAGAGGAGACTTACCAGACCGCTTACTTGCCAACCGCATCCCCACCTGTGAAAGACCTACTTGACCATCCAACTGTTCTCCGTCCATCTACTGCGGGGTCCGCATTGAGGAAGAGGGCGGGAGAGTCCCCGGTCGCTGTACCGTTCACCTTCGATCCATGAGGGCAACAAAGAAGTAGATTTTAGATTAGGATTTCCAATTTGCTTTTACTTCAAAATAAAACTTGTTAAATTTATTCTCTGTCTCTGACTCTTCCCTCTGATACACTCCTCGAGGTGGTCCTGGTTCAGGGGTGGGTGCAGTCTAGCTTGGCCCACCCGACCTGTGACATATAGATAGATAGATAGATAGATAGATAGATAGACATAGAATGGTAGTTTAATTGAGTTTAGGGCTTCAGGGAGTTTTGATTTGAATTTTTGGCTTGTGCACTAATGGGCCACCGTAGTCTTGGCTCAATTTGAGCACTCCGCAATGTAAGTCTATGGGGTTTTTATGATTTTTAATATTAATTTTTAAGAAAACTGAAAGTCAAATCAGTTAGAAAAGATATAGCAACCCGAGTCAGACCAGTCTGAAGGTCTGACCCGAGTTTGGTGGTTCTAGCTTGAAAGCTCTAGGAGGAGATAGTGTTTAAAATTTGGCTCAGAAGAATAATAATAAGATTAAATAGTAGATCAGTAAGTTGGCTTTTTCAAGCCAACTTAATTAAATAGTAGATCAGTAAGTTGGCTTTTTCAAGCCAACTTAATAATGATAAGTTTTTATAGGATTTCAGTAAGTTGGCTTTCTCAAGCCAACTTAATAATTCCTTTTGGAATTCAGTATTAAATTGTTTTAAGTGTGATACATAAAAATGTGCAAACATTTCAGTGCATTTCAGTGTTAATGTCAGAATTTAGCTGCTTATGCTCAGTTACTGCTGATGGATGCTATAATAATGCCATCAGTTAATCTCCATCAGTGCAACTGGTCTCCTGGTAATTACAACTCGAGTAACTGGCTCAGAAATTGACCTCCTCTGCGTGATCACAACACAGTCTCACTCCCTACTCGTCAAATGTCTGACGCATGGTCAAGGGATCTGGCGTCACTTTTTTGACGCACTGGGTATACCTTTGGTGTCATTTTTCAACGTGCAGGTTAGTCCGATAGACTTCTATAGAACTCAACAGCGTTTAAATTTGACATCTTGGGTCAGCACACCGCAACTCGTTGTCTGCCTTGTATGGGTCGAGACTAAATAAAAAAAAAATAAAAAAAGAATAGGCTACAAAAAATTATATATGACAGGGCGAGTCAAATAGCAGCCTCCAGATAATTTTTATCTGGCCCTCCAACTGGTTTTTGAGGTTTAAAAATCCTCGCAATCTGATATCAAAGTGCTCTCTGTGCAAAGGCTTACTCATCAGTGGTGAGTTTAACAACACTCAACTGCAGGTAAAACAGCATTCAACGGTGAGTTTGACCAAAGCAACGCTCCACTGCAGGAAAAACGGCATTAAAAGATAGAAGGGCAGTAAAACCTACATATGTGTGTTCTCCTCATCATGGACAACAAACTGAGTTGAGTCAGATTTATATCTGACAGTTTTCACAGTCCACCTTTTTCTATTCTTACATCATTACTAGTATACCTTTTGACAGGACATTGTGAGGCCATCTGATGAAACATGGAAAAATTAGAAAATAAATGATTTAATAATAAAAATAATAGATTATTTATTTTATTTTTGAAGTTAACAGTAATAAATATAATGGATAAACCTGTAACAACTAGCTATTATCTATTCCCCACTGTTAAGCAGTAATCAAGGACAATGCATACACATTTTGACACTTCACTATTACACAAGGAAGAATTAATGGAGTACTAAAAAATACTATATATATATTGATCATTGTTGATCATTCCTGCTACATTCTCAGTTATCCCTCAAGTGTTTGTAACAATAAAGCAAATGGCTTTTCAAAATAATTCATCTAGTAACTCCCTTTATATTTATATATTATATATATATTATATATATATATATATATATATATATATAAGGCATATTTGTGATTAAATATATACAATAATAACTTTCTGGTGTATTGTTGTTCCAGATGTCATTAATCTGATAAAAAAAATGTATGTCTTAAGTAAAAAATAATCCTGGTAATTAATAATATGTAGTTTTTCAAGTGTAGAATAAACACATATGAGCCTACCTAGTAAAATTATGAATTCACCAAGAATTTTCAACACACAATATTCACCATATTAATTTTATTGAAGCATAGACTATGAAGTTGATAAAGTAGCATCAAGACAAACACGATTCAAGGAAAATAATAATGGATTAAAAATTCATTAATATCATAAATTAATCAGTTCACACAGATGAGTGATGAAATGTCCTTAAAAGTAAAAAGATTCCATCCAGTCAACTGTGATACAGATCATGTGATACTTATAAGACATTTGATACTGTTTCAGAAAATAATGATTCCTTATCATCACATCTCCCCATCATAATATTCTTCTCTCGTGTCTGGAAACAGTTTGTGGTTGATATCCAGTGTAGCCTTTTCTCAGCCAGAGGATCTCTCAGTCCTAACATCCCATTTTCAGACAGTTCCCATACCTGGTCAAAGTAAAACAAAAAACACAAACAATTCAGATTAAGTTGTTTAATGGACAGAGAGCTCAGCTTATGTTCTGTGTGATTTTAGCAGTGTGAGCAACTATTACCCTTGTAGTACTGCACACTTACCATTATTCAAGCTGTTTTAAGACCTTTTGAGAAACTTTTTCTCTGAAGACAATTTACCACATCCTCTTCTTTCACACCTTTCAAGAGCATCACTTGGTCAAAACCCCTCATTTGGCTGATGAGATCATCTGTACAAATTAAAATACTGCAATAAAAATTTCATTCTGCAAGAATTAAGAAAAAGTTAGAGGCAAAGGACTTGCTCACGAGACACCCCTTAGCATGTGACAGAAATTTTTGCCTCTATAATTCATCTATTGTTGCAGTAAATGTGTCTTTTTTTCCTCTAGAATCTTTCTCCAAAGTTCCTGATTTCTCTCACAAATGTGTTTTAGTCTGTGCAGTGTAAGGCCTTGCTTCAGACCAATCAACTATCAATCCACAATTTATAACAAAACATTTATGAAACAATGAAATAATGTAAACAACTTTTATAAAACTTGTATTCTTTTAAGACAAACAGGTGGTGTTTTTTTGTTTTTTAAACTTAGGTTTAAAAATGTTCCAGTCACACTTTGCCAACATGCTATAATTGTAATAGCTGTATCAAAAAAAAAAAAAAAAACATATTAGAAAGAATAAATAGGACTGACATGAACAGTCCTGTGAGATAAAATCATAAAGTGCTGTAACACATAACACATCATTGCTTTAATACACACATAGACAAATGTACCTGGGAAGAGCTGATCATGGCAAGATTCACTGAGACTCAGTAATAGCTCTTTTAGTTTTTAGGAAGGTTTGTGAGGGTTGGCTCACCAAAAACTTCTGAAAAAGAAGAACAGCATTATCTGCCAACAATCCTGTAAGACAGAAAGATAGGAAATATTATTTAATTATATGCAACTTATACATTACTGTGTGTATGTGTGTGTGTAATTATACAGCCTCTGTAAAGATGCTGTATAATTAAATGTTAAATGCATCCATTAATAAAAGCAAGTCAATAATAACAAGCTATATTCATATGAATTATTTAAAAAATTATTACAAGCTAACAGGAATGTTATCAGTAGTGCGCAAGTCTTAATAATGCCAAAGCGCAGTGCCTTCAACACACACTAAACCCACACTATCTCCAGTACTGCTCCGGAGCTCTATACCAGGCTTAATGTATCACATCATGCATCATGTTTTGGAATAAATTGTGAGACTTTTTGCAGAGATCTCACAAGGGGTCACGGAAACCTTTCCAATGTATGTGACATATTAATAATAATAATAATAAGATATTGAAAATATTTTTTTCACTTAATTAGAAGCACCAAAAATTAAATTGTCCTCTGTAATAGGGACTAATGAAAAGAGATTTAGAATTTATTTTAAAATGCAAAGTTGAATAATAAAAAAAAAAAAAAAAAAAAATCTCTGTAAACACTTAAGTGTGTCCCATAAGGCAGTGGCTCCCAATCCTGGTCCTGGAGAACCCCAACATTGCATATTTGATATGTCTCCCTGTTCAAACACACCAGATTCAACTCATCAGCTCATCAGTGTAGACTGCAAGACCTCAAAAGTGTGTTTGTCAGATAAGAGAGACACCAAAACCATGCAGTGTTGGGCTCTCCAGGACCAGGATTGGGAACCACAGTCATCAGGTCATGAAAAGTTTGACACACACTTTTGGTCACCATGCTCACTCGAACACTTGGGCTAAACACAGGAAATACGTCAAATAAATAATCAAGTGGTCAAGTGCAAAGATGGAAAGTGTGGGTATTTGGACAGTGCAAAAGTTTAAGAAACAACAAATGCTGTGCAATTTATAACAGCAGTTTGATAAAAAGGTAAAACTAACACAGACTTACTGCTGCAAATGTCTGCCTCCGCAGCTTTCTGTCTTCTCCATTTCTGAAGGAATACCTCTCCACAAACACCACAGGGATGACTGCTTCCTTTACATCTTTTCAGCTTAAAAAAAAAAGGTAGAATAAAATATTATTATAAACAGAATTTTAATAAAGTTTTGTGAGCAAAATATTTAAAATATAAACTGATATGAATGAACTGCAAGAGGGGAAAAAATGTGTCCTTTTATTTATTTACTTTTTTGGGATTTACATAAAAAGGTATCCAAAGCATGGTACAGTAAATGTGATTACTGTGATATCGGTCATATAAAAGCACATCAAAAACGACCATTACAGTTGTACAACCATAGTTAGTTTGATGATTATTGTATTGTTGTATTGATTATTAATATACCATAGTAAAACTACAGTTACTGTGGTAAAAACATGGTAAATGTCCCGTTCCTGGGTTTTAACTTCAAATTTAATTTGTTACTATTGTACGTGTCGTGGTTACCATGATTTTTACTACAAATTTACATCTTTGAACCTGAAATGAATATATATTGAAAGTCTATGGCACGTCACGTGACCGATAGAGTTTAATCACACTAGTTAGCAGGTGTGTTCATTTAGTTAAAAGCAATGAAACTCAAAGACAGCCTCGGATGACTGCCATAATACAGCGAATAAAAAATCCGGCACTAATCTGATTAATAAAGAAGACAGAATACATTTCATAACAGGCATTAAAAGAGCGTATTTACGTCTACTCACCGAACCTTTGGCACATGTAAACTGATGGAAAGTATCGCGATGTGTGCTGAATGAGACTTCTTGAACGTGATTTCATAGAGATAAACTATGAATAAGCGATAAGCGAGAATGGGTTGTAAGAAAACGGTTAAACTGCTTACTTGCACGCGTCTTGGAGCGTTGTTAAACTCACCTTTTAATGCCGTTTTTCCTACAGTGGAGCGTTGCTTTGGTCAAACTCACTGCTGAATGCTGTTTTACCTGCAGTTGAGTGTTGTTAAACTCACCACTGATGAACGCGCTAAGCCTTTGCACAGAGAGCACTTTGATATCAGATTGCGAGGTATTTTAAACCTCAAAAACCAGTTGGAGGGCCAGATAAAAATGATCTGGAGGCCGCTATTTGACTCGCCCTGTCATATATAATGTTTTGTAGCCTATTCTTTTTTTTCTCTCGATCCATACAAGGCAGACAACGAGTTGCGGTGTGCTGACCCAAGACGTCAAATTTAAACGCTGTTGAGTTCTATAGAAGTCTATCGGACTAACCTGCACGTTGAAAAATGACGCCAAAGGTATACCCAGTGCGTCAAAAAAGTGACGCCAGATCCCTTGACCATGCGTCAGACATTTGACGAGTAGGGATTGAGACTGTGTTGGTGAACACCAACCTCAACAGAGCCAGTTTATATGGCTATAAATACTATGTCAGCCTTAAAGACAGAGAGAGGGAGAGAGAAGAGTCTTTCTTGGTTTAAAATGTTCAATCTTTAAAGATTTTTATTATTATTATTATTATTATTATTATTTCTTCTTTTAAAGACTTTAGTCTTCCACCACCTTCTCGAGAAAAACTGTACTTGAACCTTGATTATTTTTGTAGAACCTGTTTTCCAGATTCAGATCTCTAGATTTTTGTCAAATATTGGTAAAAATTTTCTGATTTACAAGTCACCATGGTAAAGTAGCTGGCTAACCTATATATGATGTTGTGTGGAAACTGTTCAAATGAATTGTAGCAGTCTTGGAATCAAGGTACTGTGTCCAGGAGCCATAGATTGTTTTGTAATTAGCTGCCATTTGCAAGCAAACGAGCATACGTATCTCTGTTCATAAAACACTATCCAAGGACTCAAGACTACAGCTGCTGCAGCTGTCCCATCTGTGTGACACTAAAGCAGTGTGCTCTCAGACTAAAAGCCTTTAGTGCCTGCAGTCTGAAAACCACATGAGAAGGTAATTTATGATCTGAAAAAAAAAAAAAAAAACATATTCGTACTGTACATATAAGCACAGGTGGACACTGACAAGAGGTAAAGCATTGTTGTGGAAACCTTCTGTAACCGGCAGAGTAGTCACTGTCTGGGTGAAGTTTGTCCCTCTGCAGCTATGGTAGGCCTCTGATGTCATGGTGCCCAGCTGGCTGCTGAGTGATTAACAATTCATCATAATTTTATTTTCAAAGTTATTAAATTGTTTGGTTTTGGAGATATGTTTTTGACAAGCAGTTAAAACATTGTATAGTGGGTGTAATAGCTCTGTCAAACTTGCGCATGGCACCTCACAAAGATTTGATATTCATCGTGGCATTAGGCAAGGATGCCCTCTCTCTCCTTTTTTATTTTTGTTAGTTACTCAGGTTTTAGCATCGCATATAAAACTAAATCAGTTTAATGGTACCACAGCTTTAGGTGTACAATTCAAACTTAGCCAGTTTGCTGATGACACTGCAGTGTTTTTGAAAAACAAATTTGAAGTACCAAAGATAATAAGATACATTGAAAAATTCACTGGTGTTTCAGGCCTTAAAATAAATTTAGATAAATCTGTATTATTTCCCCTTAAAGATTGCTCCTCTTCAGAAATAGAAAATATTCCAGTTAAACATAAATTAACATATTTAGGTGTAATAATTTGTAAAAATGAAAAACAAAGGAGTCAGTTAAACTTTGAACCAATTATTGAAAAAACTAAAAAGAAATTTAATTTGTGGTTATTGAGGGACATCTCGATATTTGGAAGGGTTTTATTGTCAAAGGCGGAAGGTATATCTAGATCTGTTTATACGTAATTATCATTAGATGTGCCTCCCAAGATTATTAAAGATCTAGATCAGATTCTTTATAATTTTATTTGGAGGAAAAAAACACATTATTTAAAAAAGGAGGTAATTTATAATCCTGAAGAGCAAGGGGGACTGGAGGTCTTAGATTATAATACTCTCAATGAAACTTTTAAAATTAAATGGTTGATAGAGTTTATGAAAAATAGAGAAAGTCCTTGGAAGGCATTCCCTAGTTATATATTTAATACTCTTGAAGGCATAGACTTTTTGTTGAAATGTAATTTTTCTGTTGACAAAATTACTGTTAAATTGGCCGGTTTTCACAGACAAGCCCTGTTAGTATTGAAATTAGTCTATAAGCACAATTTTCACCCCACAGCTATTTCATATGGAACAACAAGGACATATTATTTAAAAACAAATCTTTATTCTATCATAGTTGGTTCAAGGAAGGTGTTCTTTTAGTAAGACAGTTAATTCCCATGGATAATTGTTATCGTATATTGAATTTCTATAGAAATTCCAATTACCAGTTAAACCAAGAGAATTTGCGATCGTTTTTGATGCAATTCCAAAGGGTTTGATATTACTTTTAAAAACCTGTAACTTAGAAGAAATCAGCTTGGTTAATCCTTTTGGTAACATTTTCATTGACAATACTGATGTTTTAAAACAACAGTGTAGCAATAAGATTATAAGAAATGCTCTTTGTTCTGTCTCCTTACCTGCAGCAAGAATTTTTTGGTCATCTTTATTTGGTAATATCTCGTAATATATTCGATGTATTTTTTTATACAGAAAACAAAAATTTGAATAGTAAAGAACAATATATTATACAATTGTTTATTTTGTTAGGAAAATGTCATATACATAAGAAAAAGTGGGCTCAATGTAAACCAAATTTTGTACATTTTATAAATGACTTCAAATTATATATAAATCTCTTGGAACAAACAGAAAACAAAAAAGCACTGAAAACATGTAATGCTCTGAAATCATTGAAATGTATGTAACTTTTTTTCTCTCTTTCTCTCTCTCTCGCTCTCTTTTCTCTGGCAGCTAATGTTAATTTGATTATGTGAATATGTAATACCTCATGTTCTTGTGGCATTGAATTAATAAAGCATAAAAAAAAAGATAAAAAATCCATTAGCAGCCAGGCTGGGTGCTTTATAACAGTCTTCACTGTTTGGTTAAGAGAGATTCCCTGGTCTACAGTTTTGTTGCGGTTTGGATGTGTGGCTCCTTCGTGTAATCAAGGTATTTGTAGATATCTATACGATGTAGCAGGCTAAGCATTTAGTATTGTTCGTTTAACACTGGGTCATTGGAAAATAGGTGTTGGACCGATTGCCAGACGCTTCCGGTTAGTTGTGCGGTGTACTACTGAAGGTATTTAATTTTACTGCTTTATTACGTGGGTGTCATTGTTGGACATGCTTTGTAGTTTAAGCATATTTGCACACAGGTCTTGGGCAAGGCACCTGCCGGGTAGCTGTACCACAATTAAGCCACAGCATCTAAAAGGTGTTGTCTTTTGAAAATCATATTTCCAATGTTACAAAAACTGCATTCTTCCATCTTAGAAACATTGCCAAGCTACAAAACATGTTATCTGTTTCTGATGCAGAAAAGCTAGTTCATGCATTCATGACCTCTAGACTGGACTATTGTAATGCACTTCTAGGTGGTTGTCCTGCTTCGTCAATAAACAAGCTACAGGTAGTCCAAAATGCAGCAGCTAGAGTCCTTACCAGGTCAAGAAAATATGATCATATTACCCCTAATTTTACAGTCTCTGCACTGGCTACCTATTAAGTTCCGTATCAGTTACAAATTATCATTACTTACCTATAAGGCCCTAAATGGTTTAGCTCCTGCGTGCCTAACTAGCCTTCTACCACGCTACAACCCATCACGCACCCTAAGGTCACAAAACGCTGGACTTTTGGTAGTTCCTAGGATAGCAAAGTCCACTAAAGGAGGTAGAGCTTTCTAACATTTGGCTCCCAAACTCTGGAATAGCCTTCCTGATAATGTTCGGGGTTCAGACACACTCTCTCTGTTTAAATCTAGATTAAAAACGCATCTCTTTCGCCAAGCATTCGAATAATGTATCTTTTAAACTGTGAGTGTAGTTGCATCTGATCAAATGTGCATTTTTATTCATTAGCTTGGGTTAAACTAATTTTACTTTGTTGGATCAGCAGCTATGCTAATGATGTCTCTATTTTGTTTCCATGTTTTGCCACAGGATTTAAATCCCATGGTTAACTAGGATTTACACAAGCTCCAGTCTGGATCCAGAACACCTGAGAAGAGATGATGCTGACCCTCAGAGGACCTCAGATGATGCTAACCTTGAATCAACAAACAGAACTAACAATTATTGCTACATGTGTGACTGCATCATATAATTACTATTAATTAATAATATTGATAGTTCATCGTCTAGCTGACTACGTCTTGTATTATTATTATTATTTTTTTCTAAAAACCTGTCAAACGTGCACAAATTACTAGCTACTACTAAATATTGTAGAAACATAATTTTCTGTAAAGTTGCTTTGTAACGATTTGTATTGTAAAAAGCGCTATACAAATAAAAAAATAAAAAAAAATAAAAAAAAAAGGTAAACGTTTGTTATGGGTAGAACCAGTGTGTTAGCCAGTATGCTAGCTTTGAACACATGTAAAATGAGTTTGTGTTGTCCTGATAATGCATGGCTGTGTTAATTGTTAACCCTTGATAGAAATGTATTAAATCTATTGTGTGTAACTTATGTAGGATCGTGAAGATTGGCACAAGGGCTCCTTTTCCACTGGTCATCTCGTATGTTACATGGAGGCAGATTGCTCCTGCTGCTTTGCCTTGCCTAAATTAAGTGTATTGATAGCTGTGCCTTTTATTTTTTCTTTTCTTTCTTTTTTAGTTTTGTTGTGGCCATTGTCTAGTGCCCCTGTCGGACCGTTGTGGTATTGGCTGTTCCAGTAGTATACATGTACATAGTCTTAAGATTCTGTCTAGTTGTATACCTTATCCATCTTGCTAGTGATAACGACCTCTTTGCCCTCCATCTTTTTTCCAGAGTATTAAAGCAGCTGCTTATAGGAGAGGTTCCTGGGTCCATCTTCACGCACTGCACCTCGTATTGTAGTGGTAAACTGCACCTCACAATATTGATTGAATCACTTGTTTGCAGTGGTTGTGCCTATGTGTGCGTAGTGTGTGTATGCTTTTGACTGTAGGCACAAGAGTTTAGAGCACTGTTGGTGAACTTCACGTTTATCCCGAACAGGTAACCTATCCTGACAGTGAATTAATATGGCCCAGTTACACTGCTAATTATAGTGTTCCTGGAAGCAGCCAATACCAGTCCTGATCACCCTCTGTAAGCCAAGTCTTTTGGTTGCAACTATTGTGCCTCTACTATGACTGTTTGGCTCTTTTAATTGTACCATTTACTAATAAAGTGTCTTTACTGAAAGCACGTCTCTGTTTAATTCATCTTTTGGTGTATTTCTATGAACCTGCTTGCCTTAGGTCAGGTATTCAGCAGTTAATAAGCAAAGTATATCTTGGTGTGAGAGGCACCAGGCGGCGTAGTCAAAAACCGTCAAGCCTAGATCTGGTTAAAGTTCTCCAAGGTCACACTTCCACATATTGTACATTAAAAAATAAGATGAATAGGTTTTTTTCTTCCTCATTTTGCCATTTGTAGTGCCAATTACAGAAACATGTTCCTTTATGCAGAGACTGTATACTAAGTTTTTTTTTTTTTTTTAATAGAAGCCCATTTTCACCACAGAATAAAAATTCAATATAATATATAAGAAATACAGTATATAATTTTTTTTCTCCAAAATTCAGAATTGCAAGATGTTAATTGCCAATTGCAAAGAAAAAAATAGTCAATATTGTGATAAAAATTGCATTCACTTTTTTATGGTAAACAAAACAAAGCAAAAATCAAACAACAATAAAAAAAATTGTTAGATGTGAACTAAGAATTGCATGAAAAAGTCAGAATTCTAAGTTAATATCTTGTAGTTCTGTTTATTTAAAAAAATGCCAGAAACAAAGTCCGAACTGTGATGTATAAATTTAGAATTGCAAGAACAAGAGTCTGTATTGGGAGATAATGAGGCAATTACTTATTTAATTAATTAACTATTTAATATGTAGCCCCACACATGGAAAAAGTAACAGGCTAAATCATGTGCACGATTTACTATTTCGTTCCCTCGATTTATAAATTGTGCACACAGCTGACTAATTCTTTCCCTCAATTTGCTATATCGTGCACACAAATTTATAAATCGAGAGAACAAAACAGTAAATCGTGCGCTCGATTTAGCAAATCGTGAAAACGAAACCTATAAGCTTTTAACATAGGTTAAACTAAATAACATAAATGTTTAATGTAATTTATTTGAGAGTTTTACAAAAAAGAAAAAAAAGAAAGAAAGAAAAAGACAAAACAGGAATAGACTCAATACAATGACAGTTCATAGTTACTATATCTGTCAGGTTTATTTGATATTTACTGATAATGTTCCCCTTATCTTGTGACATATAATAGCTTTTGTTTGTCCAAAATCACTATATTCCACAACAATCATTGCTTTGGTATCCACCAGTATCCCATCTCATAGGAGATGAAGATTTACAACTGGTCATTGGTAAACATTACTCCTGTCAATTACAGTGCTGATTGCTTATAATGATGAAATACTTCTAACTTAAACCCTAATCTTATAGCATTTCTGTTTCTATCATTTCTGTAACGATCACATTATTATATTTATGAACATTGCAGATAATCCATCAAGTTTGAACTTCTCTTGACAGGTGAGCTGACCTGTTAATTGACTGCGACGGTTCACCTGAACAGTGTGACCACAAGATCACCTTTTAGGAAAACCTAATATTCATTGTGAGTACAATATGATGACTGGTCGACAGATGGAAGCATTGAGCCAAGCATTATTGTTGCATTATTGTTGCATTATTGTTGCATTATTATTGCCCTTGAACCTGTAATGACGGACTGCATGTGCAACATCCATTAAACAAACACATCTAAATCTGTCTATTACTTTAACTTAAAGCACACAGCTGTTTTCCCGAATAAGTATAATTAATATATTTTAAAAGAAGCATGCTTTACGGTGAATTGTGAATATAGACTAAAGAGAATTAGTGGAGTGATAAACTAATAGCACAGCCTCGGCCGCTTTACTGTTTTTTATATATAAGATTTACAACATAATACAAATATTCAGCATGCATGTTCCATTAAAATTTTACTTACCTAAGGAAACTGCGCTGTTCTAGAGGCCCCGGACGTGTAAAGTAAAAGTGGCCTATATGGGCGTGTAAAGGAAAAGAGAGAGAGACTCCAGTTTAACTTGATGGAAGTTTAGTCATCAATGCATAAACACAGATATACTAGGATTTTGTGGCAAAGGGCTGAACTCGTTTGATGGAACTTCTTCGTGGACGGAGCGGTTTCGAACCGCCATTCACTGTAACTTTTTGAACGCTCTCCAACTGCCATGAAAATCTTCAGTGAGGAGTCATTAAACCGACACATGTGTCAGGCGCCCCGGCGTGTTCAGTCCTTCGCCTACCGTTTACAAAGCCCCGGGATGGGGGCTGATTGACAAGCGTCCCAGCCAATGAAATGCCTAAGCTCGCGATCCAGACCATTCTATTGGTTAAAGGGGCTGTCAGTTAAAACGCAGCGCCATTGAGTTTCATTATGCTGCCGCTGCGCCATCATCAGCCAGCCGCTCGGAGCAGTGAATAATATCCTGCTGAAAACGCTATTTACTAGCCGTTCCCTGATCGCCGGTAATTCTTTGCACCATCACGGATATCTTTGTGATTGGCTTGTGTACCATGGAAAACATAAAGACAGGCCTATAGGCTGTTATCTGGGTAAGTACATTATTTGTGTTGGTTATTGTAGTTTAAAAGAAATGGAAGCGTGCTTAAAATTCATTACCTTGCAATACACGCCCTCATTCTTTACATATAAACATATAGTAATAACTAGTCTGTGTGATGGGATTTGCGCAAAGCTGTGATTCTGCAGTTGTGATTTTTGTTACATGCAGTGATTGTAACACTGCAGAAACAATGTTGTCTTACTGTTACTCATATTTGTAGATGCAGTCGGTATTTAGTTAGGCTCCTGACCTCAGTTATGCTGCCGTGTCGCATAAACCTGCAGTCCGCATCCTTCACTTCAGCTCAAACCATCTCCTGCAGCCCAACATTTCTTTATTAACGCATACTGCTTAAACAGCGTCAACTGGGTCATATTTACGAGTTATGTTTTTAAAAATGAAACTCTCTCTCTCTCTCTCTCTCTCTCTCTCTGTGTGTGTGTAAGCAATATCATATCAGTAAGAGTCGCTTGTACTGAATATTAGCATGACAGTAGTCTGAATATTAGAAGCACAGTACAATAGTACAATGTGATACTGATTTTAAACAGCTGATAAATAAGATGTTACTTGACTAACTTTTAGACACAGCTACTTTGTCTATCATCACAACTCCAACAAAAATACTTACAAACAAAAGTCAGAAAAGGATCAGATGCTGCATGTTTTCAAGCAGTGGTCTTGGTGTACTTTCTCTCCTGAGTGAATACGTGTTTAAATTGTGAACTAATTAAACTTCATTAAATGGTTCTTGAACTTATACATCAAAAGAGTTTAAAATACGCTTGTCACCACCTACTGGCACAATTTTTTAAAAGGGTCGCTGAACAATTCTCATCTCTTGGTCAGCCTGTCTGGAACACCACAAACAAATAATTTTGTACGCATTGGTGTAGTACATTTTTTGTCCAGTTAAATTATCTGTATATTGTCCCTGCTTGAATTCTCATTAATCTCTATGGCAGTTGTTTATTTGGTGCATGAACCTCTGAAAATACAGTATGCAGTTTCAACGGGCACTTTGGATAGAGATTTTTTTAACTAATCAACTGAGCTTCTTATGACATTTGACTAAACACTCTGGAACCATTTAATTCTTCCCAGTTTCAAAAGCAAATATGTCATAACTATTTCATTGGGTGTTGAAAGCAGATGGTTCAACTGTGATACTGAGGCTCAAGACTGTGGCTGTGTCTTAAAAGTGAGCCTATCTAGACAGCAGTTTTGAGCATCATGTGCTCATCGGACTCCGAATGTATTCAGTGCCCAAAATCTAGATATATATATTTAACTGATTAGGGTTCAAGAACATGTCCTGGTTCATGTTTATTAAATGCACTGACCCAGTTTTAGAAGTCTTTTTCTTTGATCTGTGACATATCTTGCCTTTAATGGTTCTACAACTGATGTACAGAAGCATTGCTTTAAATTTTTAATGTAGCCTTTGGAGAGAAATAGCTATCAGAGTAAACTTAGTAAGAACTTTCTAACATTTTCAATTTGTTCACATGTACTGATTTATTTACTGCTATTTGTGCACTTTATTTCAAGTCAAAGCATTCATTAGTTGTGCGCACATTCAAATCTAAAATGGGTGTTAATTTCTTTATGATAATGCAACTTTGATTTGGATCTCTTTGAATGTTCTATAGCTCTTTCACAAAACATAAATAGCCTACGTAGACAGCATTTTTTGGTGCATGATCCCAGAGCCATTGTTCACTGACAAGCTGCGCAAAACAACAATCATATGTTGTGCATGTTTTGCGCAGCTTGTGAGTAGGAGTGCTCCGATCAGGATTTTTTGGGCCGATCACCGATCCCCGATTGCTGGAAGCTGTATCACCCGATACCGATCACCGATTACAGGGTCTATTTGAAGCCTTTTATTTATCATGAAGCATTATATTTTAAACAATATTTAACAACAATGCACATTAAGTATTACAATTAAGAGAAGACAACGCATCATGAATTGACAACTGTGTGTTTATTTGGAAGCAACATGTACAACAAATTAACTTAGCAGCATGTGCTTGGTTATAAGGAACAACTTAGGACTTGACTAATACAACTTTCCTGGAGAATATATAAATAAAATAAGATAAGACAAAACATCTGAGTCTTTAAATTTAGCTTTAGGCTACTTTTAACTAAAACTGCAACAAAAAAGGCTATAGCCAAAATATTGTTTTGAGTCAGTCAGACATTGGTTATTGTAAAACACCTTTTCAAGGAGCACAGGTAGTAAAGTGCACAGCAACAAAAAAATCTAATAACTAACAACTTCCATATCTGTATATCTATAACAGCTTTTCTGAGATACTCATTCAGATTTTGTGGGCATTTAGAGAGGTAGAGAGAGGAAGAGAGAGGTAGAGAAAGAGAGAGGGGGGATAGAGATTATTAGATTGCCCAAAGCTTACTTAAGCATCAATGGCAGATTTTTCTTTATAAATATAAGCATCTCTGCATTTTTGGCTGACAGCTTGTTCCTCTTCTCATCAATAATATTCCCTGCTGTGCTAAAAAGTCGTTTGCTATCAACACTTGTACACGGTGCACAGAGGTAGGTGCGTGCTGCTTGTGTGAGAGCGGGAAAGCGGCTTTTATTGTTCTGCCAGTAAACAAGTGGCTGTCCGCTTTGAGCGATAACTGGCTCTGACAGGTAGAAATTCAATTGCAATGATGCTGAGCTGCTGATGTCACTGTCACCAAATTCCTGATCTCCACCCAACAACTCAGCATACATAGCATGCAAGGAGCCTGTTCGTGGTACTTTCTCTGGGGGTCCAGACCCGCTTGCAGCCAACTTGCCTCACCATCCTGCTGCTCCAATCCAGTGGCCAGAACATTAGAAAGCAGTCCACGTATCTGGGGCTTGACTGCGTCAGAAAAATATCTGTCTTTGTACCTTTTATTTACAAGAAAACAAAACATTCATTAATTTATTTAAATTGAATATGAATTTGTCAAAAATCAGAATCAAAAATACTTTAATTATTGGGTTACAGTTGCTCCATGTTAGAAAAGAAATATGTAACAGCACAGATAAATTACAAGAAAAATGGAAAATCTATACTAAGAAAATGTTCTATTATTTAAATTTGAAGGTTATGATTGGCTCTTGCTATGATTAGTCAGCCTAGCATACTCCAAAAAAATATGCTTTTTTATTATTATTATTAATATTATTAATAATAATATTATTGTTGGTGACAGCTCGGAAAGACGGCAATTGGGGCAGAATGGGCTGGCAACCTAATTTTGTGTCTTCCGTGAGGGAGACTCCCACAACAAGCTACGATGAACCTAATGGAAAAATACCCCCAGGGGTGCCCGAGAGAGGGGGGGGGGATGAGCACCCCAACTGGACGGATATAACGTTATTAGAACAAGGCAATGGACAAACGACTACGAGAAAGCAGTGTATATGTGGCAAAATCTGCAAGAATAAGCAAGGCCTGAAGATCCACCAAGGGAGGATGAAGTGTCTGGTGGGGACAGGACCAACACAACGCACAGGTGTTCAACCTGGTGAGACGCAGGAGGAGCCAGGCCCGGAGTCACCCCAAAGTGCCCGGAACCTCCAAGTGTTGCAAATGACTCCATCTAGCATTAAGTCTGAGAAGAGGCGGATCAAGTGGCCTGCATCTAACATGACCTCATTGTGGAACCAGTTTGATAGTGATGTCGATCAAATCCTGGAGACCACCACAAGGGGAGAAGTTGACAGGAAACTGCAAACCATGACAATGATCATCATCAGCATTGCATCCGAACGGTTCGGTGAAGAGGTGAAAGAAAGAGGCTCCAGAGGATCTCACTCAAATAACCAACGCGAGGTGAGAATCCATAACATCAGACAGGAAATGAAGACCCTGAAGCGACAATACAGGCAGGCAGGAAAGGAGGATCACATTGGCCTGGCACATTTGATGAGCATCCTGCGAAAGAAGATCAGGATCCTCTGTCGGGCAGAGTGGCATCGGAGGCGCCGTCGTGAAAGAGCCCGAAAGAGAGCCGCATTTATTGCCAACCCCTTTAAGTTCACTAAGGAGCTGCTAGGACAGAAGCGTAGTGGCAAGCTGGTCTGCTCTCAGGAGGAGATTGATCACCACCTGAAGGAAACGTACAGCGACCCAGTAAGAGAGCAAGAGTTGGGGGAGTGCAGTACTCTGATAGACCCTCCTGGGCCAAGTGTGCAATTCAACATGTCAGAGCTGCAGCTGAAGGAGGTTCGAGAAGTTGTCAGTAAAGCGAGAGCTAGTTCTGCTCCAGGACCAAGCGGCACTTCTTACAAAGTGTACAAGAACTGTCCAAAACTCCTGCTGCGCCTGTGGAAAATCCTGCGTGTTATCTGGAGGAGGGGCAGGATCCCTGAACTTCTTCAGGAGCAGTGACATCAGGCTGGCACAAAGTCGAGATCGGAATCATCACGGGATGCACCATCTCTGTAGTTCTGTTCTCCCTGGCCATGAACCAGAGTGCAGAGGGCCCAAGACGGAGTCAGGTCTACGCCAGCCACCGATCAGAGCATTTATGGATGACCTCACGGTCACCACAGAATCAGTCCCAGGCTGCCGGTGGATTGTTAAGGGTCTCGAAAAACTAATGGAGTGGGCACGGATGCATTTTAAACCAGCCAAGTCAAGATCAATGGTGCTGAGAAGAGGAAAGGTGGATGACGGTTCAGCGTAGCTGGTGAAAAAATTCCGACAATCACAGAGAAGTCTGTCAAGAGCTTAGGCAAGGTGTTTGACAGCACCTTGAGGGACTCCTCATCCATCCAGTCAACCTGCACTGAGCTGGACAAATGGCTAAAGACAATGGATCGGTCTGGATTGCCAGGGAAGTTCAAAGCTTGGCTGTACCAACATGGCATTCTTCCCAGAATCCTGTGGCCATTACTCATCTATGAAGTGCCAATCTCGACCGTGGAAACCTTAGAGAGGAAGGTCAGTAGCCATCTCAGAAGATGGCTGGGGCTTCCAAAAAGTCTAAGTTGCATCGCACTCTATGGGCACCGCAACAAACTGCAACTGCCGCTTATGTCCTTGGAAGAGGAGTTCAAGGTTACAAAAGCTAGAGAAGTGTTGCTATATAGAGACTCTAGTGACCCAAAAGTAGCAACGGCTGGGATTGAAGTGAGGACTGGTCGGAAGTGGAAGGCAGAGGAGGCTGTTCAACAAGCAGAGGCAAGATTACACCACAAGAGGCTGGTGGGGGTGGTAACAAGAGGCAGGGCTGGACTGGGTTCCTTTTCAACTCCCCACATTGACACCAGCAAAGTGAAGAATAAGCGCTGCCTAGTCCAGGAGGAGGTGAGAGCAGTGGTTGAGGAAGAGAACCTGCAGGACAGTAGGAATGAGGCAACAGGGTGCCTGGACACGATGGGAGAACGCGATCGAAAGGAAAGTGACATGGGCGGAGCTGTGGAAGGCAGAGCCACAGCGGATCAGCTTTCTCATTCAAGCGGCATATGATGTGCTTCCCAGTCCATCAAACCTTCACATATGGGGCAAAGTGGAGTCTCCAGCATGTTCACTGTGCTCTAAGCATGGAACCCTAGAGCACATTTTGAGTTGCTGCTCAAAGGCACTGGGAGAGGGACGGTACAGGTGGAGGCATGACCAGGTACTGAAGGCCATTGCAGAAGCCATTGCTACAGGAGTCGAGTGGGCCAAGCGCTCCCGACCCTCCAAGCAAGCCATTGCCTTTGTCAGAGCTGGAGAGCTGCCAAAACCAGCCGCAAAAACATCTGCAGGTATCTTGGCCACTGCGAGGGACTGGCAACTGTTGGTGGACTTGGAGCAGCAACTCAAGTTCCCCAACCATGTTGTGATCACCACCTTAAGACCCGACATCGTACTCTTGTCGGAGTCCACTAAACAAGTATTTCTGTTGGAGCTTACAGTCCCCTGGGAAGACCGCTTGGAAGAGGCCTTTGAGAGGAAGCTCGCCAAGTACGAGGGACTGGTCAGTTAGTGCAGACAAGCTGGATGGAGAGCTAGGTGTCTCCCAATAGAGGTAGGATGCAGGGGCTTTATAGCCCGATCCCTGGCCAGAGCCTTCAGCTTGTTAGGTATAGATGGGGTGAGGAGGAGAAGAGCCATCCGCAACACCAGTGAAGCAGCAGAGAAGGCCTCAAGATGGCTATGGCTAAAGAGAGGAGATCCATGGAGGAAGGGTAGCTAGATTTGCCAACTGGACACAAGCTGTGGTCTGATCAACCACAGCTGGGTCGCCTGGATGAGGGTGTATGATGTTGAAAGACCCGAAACACTCAATGAGTCCAGGAACATCACTGAAGATGTGTCCAGTAGCATCAGTAGATGTATTTGTACAACACTCTTCTAAATGCCCATGTTTACAGCAAATTTAACAGAATTTGAAGGAAATACCAGCCTACACAAAATAAAACAATTACACTATTAATTTCAGTAATAATAGCTTCTTGTATCAATCATTTAGACCAAATATGCCTATTCCTGCTATATGAATTAAGGAGCTTACTAGAATAGTCAAAAATATATATTTTTTTATCAGTTATGAATTAAAACTTTTGAAATACTCATTTGCATGCTCTTCAATTCGCTCTGACGCGCGCACACGCACACACACACACACACACACACACACACACACACACAAACGAATGTGTAAAATAAGTTTTCTCACCTCGGATCGAGGATTGTAGCGATGCTATACAGGCGCTCAGATTCAATGTCACGTAATCTTTTCTGGACCGCTTCTAACAACGTGGCTTTTGAAGTTTTTACACCGTGGTCAGTCTCTGCTGTCTTCTCAAGAAGACGAGTTAAAGCTCTGATGGATAACATCTGCAGCCGATGCAGTTGATGAGCTGATCTGCTGCGTGAGCTCTTCAAATGGGGCGAGTAGCGAAATCATATTTTCAACTAATTTCCACTGGCTACTGGTGAACATGGAGGGTAAGTCATAGTCGGCTACATAAGCACACAGGGCACGTTTCTGTTCCTGCAGACTCTGCAGCATGTATACAGTACTGTTCCACCTGGTAGGTACATCTTGCTGTAGTCTCTTGATAGGCTGGCCCAGTTGTTTCTGAATACTTTGAAGCCGGGAGTAAGCAAGCGGGGAGTGTTTGAAATGACCAACGATGCGTCTACCAGAAGCAATTATATCAGCTATGCTGCGTTGTGACATGACTCCCTCGTTCACGGCGAGCTGGAGTGAATGCGCCATGCATGGCAGGCTGGGTAGATTGGCATCCCTCATGGCCTTTTCCATGTTCTTTGCGTTATCCCTTAGAATAACATGCACTTTTTCCTTCGGGATTCCCCATGCTCGAAACATGTCGTTGAATGCAGCAGCAAGAGCCTCTGCGGTGTGTGACCCTGAAAACTCTTGAGAATGTAGAACAACTTTTTGTAGTTCGAAGTTTTGATTAATGAACTGCGCAGTGAGGCTCAACATGGACATGGGGCATACACTCGCACTCCAAATGTCACTAGTGAAACCAATCGATGTTATGTTGTCCTTCATAAGGCTGTCGACATATGTAAACATGGTTTGGTATAACTGTGGCAGGCACACATCAGTGAAATATTTACGCCCTGGCAGAGTGTAACGTGAATCTAAATAGGACATGAGTCGCTGGAACCCTTTGTCTTCCACAACAGACAGGCTGGTGATCTAGGCAAATTCATTCCTTTTATTTTGTCTGATATCTCTTTATGCTTCTTACTGTCCCTGCTGTAGGGTTGCTGTCTTTGAAACGTCTCTGTTACTGACAGCTGAGTGAGTGGCGCTTGAGATGCTGAACTGTCTCGCTCTCTCTTTGCACTAGCTAACTTTGAAAACTGCTCATATTCCTTTACGTGACTAACCTTCAAATGTCTGATGAGGTTGGTGGTGTTAAAATGTTTTGCGTGCTCTCTGCCTCGTTGGATTTGCTTGGTACACACGTTGCAGATTGCTAATGTATTGTCTTTTTCGCACACCATGTAGAATTGCCAGACCGGTGAAGCCATTTTTAGCAGCGCGTAAAAAAATCGTCTCGCGAGTTTTGCGTCATCTGATCGGCTTTTCTGGATCGACCGATCAAACATCCCAAAGCTATTATCGGCCGATTATGATCGGCGACCGATCAATCGGAGCACCCTTACTTGTCAGTGAACAACGGCCCTGTGTAGTAAATGCTGATCCATGTGAAAGAGTGCAGGTGATGGAGATTTACAGCTGAATACAGAACCGGCTTTACTGACAAGATGCGCATTAAATATCGCATGCGATTTATCATGCAGCCCTACTGTCTAGGTAAGCAGTGCATCTGTGTGTCTGCCAGGCAGTGTGTAGTCTTGATTCTTGCTTTGTTTGATTCATTATTTCTCATCATAATCAGATGCACTCATGAACCTTCACACAGCAACACACAATAATCCTCCTACAGTACGTCATACACACTTACTGTTCCATCTGGAAAAATCAAGTAGGCTTTGTGGGATGTGTGGCATCTCTTTCGGGGTTGGTGGAAATCACACACATACTGTCTTTCTCTGACTTTTTCTCTTCACTTTAAAAGAAGGTAGTATGTAAAAAAAAAATGGAATAGTTTACTCAAAAATTGTACACTCATTTCTCTGCCATTCACCTTGTCCCCATAGGTTGTAAATCTGATCTGTAAATAGAAAAGAGATTGTTTCCATCAACATCCTTACAGTCATTTTCGAAACTGCTTGCCCTATGTAGGGTAACTGGGATGCTGGATCCTATCCCACTCTCACAGGCTGTAAGCAGGGAAACATCCCTGGACGGATGGCCAGTGTTTTCCGTTATGTTCTAAATGCAAATACAATTAATGGGGACCGAAACTCCTTAATAACACCATAAAAATAGACCAAATTACCCATGCACTATATTCCGTGCATATGGTTTGTTTGAGAAGAAGAAGAAGAACAACAACAACAACAACAACAAATCATTATTCATTGAAAAAATGTATATCCACTCTGCATTTTCTTTTCTTATCCGTGACAATCATGAGAAAAGTAGAGTTTGTGAACAAAACATTCTTTTGAGTTAAATAATTTCAAGGAATTTGCTCACAAAATACGTGAACCATGTGTCTGATTTATCTGGTTCTTGAGTTCAACTCCTTTCTCAGTGATTCAGTCACAGCATGTCTGGATTTAACAACAGCATGTTTCTGGAGTTATCTGTAATAACTAAATAAAGGACATTCATTCATGACTAGTCATTTTTCACTTCAGTTATGTTGATTTGAAAACTGTATTTCAACTCACAGCTCTTTGCTCTCCATAAGTTCATGTCATTTTATTGGTAAATTGGAAACACTCATGCACCATTTTGTTCATGCCATCATGATTTCAGGGCTTAAAGTTCTCCGGCACTGTGCCAGATCTCTGCCGTGTGGCATTTGGCTGCAGGAAAAAAATAGTTCTACATTAAAAAAATTAATATCACTATCGAGTCAATGTGTTCACCGACAATGGTAGGAGAGGAGCACAGCTTTTACTCTCAACCAAACCAAACTAACTAGCCAAGTTACTAGCCAATCAGTATGATTTGCTCTTATAATCCCGAGACGCGTTTATAGTATCCAATTGTGTAGGAAGCCCTGATGAATGGAAAAGCGCGATAAAAGCTGTGAGACGCAATGGTCAAAGATGTCCATCTAGTGCATATTTACATAGAAAAGCTAATTAAAAAGCAGCGGAGCTTTGTAAACAGCTCAGAGTAATCATGTCATCTCCATAAAACATTATGATTGCCAGAACAAATTTACCAGGATTTTTGAAAAGGTCCTGTTCACACATGATCTCTTAATGGTAATTTACCAGTGAAGACTGTATGTGTGAAAAGGGCTAAACTCTTCCTCTGTATATGCTGTGAATTTGAATTGCTTAATGTTCCTCAAAAAACAGTGTGCATTATCTCACTAGATTTGTAACGTAAATCATTTATAAACCTTTGCCAACACGGGAGAATACACTATGGCATGTATTGTACATCACGATTTCAAAATAAAAGTTTCTGCATGTGGCCAAATATAAAAATTTTATGGATTTAAACATTATTTAATCATGCTGTAAAGTGAAACGTCACCAGGCCGTTGGCGCCCTCTACAGTTATTTGTTATAATACATAATGTACTTAAGTTGGTTATGTTCACATTAGGCATCTTATGTTATGTATTTTAACAGTGTTGTTCAATCATGTTATTTCTTGGTTTTAATATTTTATTGAGCCAGTTATTATTGCCTCATTGTTAGTTTATATCTTAATAGTCATACTACAGCCTGGTTTTCACTTAGGTCTGTTTGTTACAAAAAATATCCGATTACTCAAAATAATTCAATTAAATAATAATTAAATATTTCATAATAATTTAGTTGTCAAAATAATTAGAAGATTACTTGATTACCAAAATATTTATTAGTTACAGCCCTAGATTAATTTAAATATTTCTAAATACAACTGCGTTTGTTTTACTTTTTGTAATTAAACGACAAATATATTGTCAGTGAAAATTTCTTACTTGTTGATTACGATTATCACAATTTACATTGACGTTTATACTATTGTTTGATGCAACTAAACAAACTGAAAACACTCTAACTGAACAACTTTTGTTGCTTTTCTATAGTATTAAGCCTCAAATGTCAGCTATACATCGGATTTGTTGCTTCTTTAAATTATATATATAAAAATGTATATATGAATAGTATTATAATGTTATACTAAAACTAAAATTAAAATAATGGGGAAAACTCTTAAGATAACATGCAGAAGGAACGCATCTCATGCGTGCAGAATAAAATAAGTGGACTTTGAATGATTAATTGCCGCTTTGAACGATTACATAAATGCCACAATTACATAATCATTCAAAGTGGCTTCCATAATTGTAGTTGTGATTAGAAGCCTTAGAACCAAGTATCTGTATTTTGACTCATCTCGTGAGCAAAATATATTGTCATAACCCTAGTGTCGATAAGTGGTGATATAGCTCATAATTTTTTCAAGTGTATGAGTTTTCATTCTTCAGGTCAACCATATATTCGTGTGAAAAAAAAAAAATCAGTTTCAATAAAGAAACTAATAATTTTGCCATAGTATCCTTTCAAATTGCCACAGTCTTTGCTTTGCATGCACAACCACTTCCAGGAAATTCAGTCACATTCTCCATAACCACAAAAGCCATTTGCTTCTCACATATTCCATTTTGTGTAAATATTTGACTTTTATTTTCTGGTATTAATCACTTAACCCAATACTTCTTGACTCAGCTGGTCTTAACATCAACCTGCTGAACCCTGGAAAGGTAACCGTGAAAACACAGACGAACATTTGGAATATTGCTGTTCTGACTGGGATGCACCTTTAAGCTGGAGGGTTTGTAGAGGTGAAAATATCTTGTTTATTTTTAGATAGTATCATGTCATCCTGTTTCGTTCAGATTTGATCTTATAGAGTGCTTATGCCATCAGACGTCGCCTTATCTGCCCTGCCTGCATTTCAGATGTGTTCTAGAGTATGTAACTTACACTGTGTAAGGTAATTGTCAGATACTTTGTCTTAATACTGCAGGTAAAATCTCACATGTTGAGGAACAGAGCAGAAAAAAGGCAACATTTTGTGTTTTTGCTGTGTAGGCATATAAACCTAAAACTAATTCTTCTAATTAATACGTTCAAAATTCAGATTATTGCTGTAAAAAATGAACTAGACCTCAAAACTACATCAGTATTTTTGTTCTGTTGTTTAGCTTTAACATGTTTAATTAAATTGAGGGATCCCTCTTTTATTGTCTAAGTTACTAGACCACTATTCACAGATGCAAACTCAAAAATGATAATTTAATTCTCTTAATCTAAAAGATATAGGATGAAATATGTATACATATTGAAGGTTAGCTCACTTATTTTGCTTAAGAGCACAATCTATTTAAGTCCACATATTATACTAACAAGAAACTGAAATTGTTTCTAACCACAGTTGGAGAGCTGAAGTTCCAACCACACAACTTTGTGGTTTTGTGTAAGATCCTTAGAACTATGACTTCAGGAAACAAAGTATTGTTAAACTATGTTGGTAACAATGGAACTTGCAACTATAGCTGGCTAATGAATATTTTGGGGAACACACCCCTGAATAGCTAAATAATGACTTCATTAGGCAGACAAACAAATTCATCCCTAATTCATGCCATTTGTTGGGCCAGTGTTGCAGTTAACACATTTTAGGAGAATCATCCTGTGAATTGCTTGTTTTAGCTGTACTTGCATATTAAGCTGTGATAGAAGGTATTTTAACATCAAAATATTGTACACTTTACCTGCAACAAGTAAAGTGCAATAAGGAGAGTCTACCAATTCTAAACAGACCTGCAAACCTGTTCACCAGTGGCTGAAGCAATATCTTTCCCCGAAAATGAAAATTATGTAGTTATTTACTGACCCTCATGTCATTCCAGATAGGTATTAATTTTTCACATTTGAAGATTCTTCACATAGCTCTGTGTTCATAGTGCTCGAGAAGTGTTGGAAGTAATGCATAATACCGTATTTTCATAGTTTGGCTGGTCCTGTGACTTATAGTCAGGTGCGACTTATTTATCAAAATTAATTTGACATGAACCAAGAGAAATTAACCAAGAGAAAACATTACCATCTACAGCCGCGAGAGGGCACTCTATGCTGCTCAGTGCTCCTGTAGTGAGTACTGGACAATGAGCAGCATAGAGCGCCCTCTCGCAGCTAATGTAATGTTTTCTCTTTGTTCTTGGTTCTAAATAAATGCGACTTATAGTCCAATGCAACATTTATTTGTTTTTTTCCTCGCCATGACGTATTTTTGGACTGATGCGACTTATACTCAGGTGCGACTTATAGTCCGAAAAGTACGGTAATCAGATTACTTTTTCCAAGTAACTAGTAAAGTAACATTACCTTTACTTTTTCAAATAATTAACACAAGTTACTTAATTTTCCCATGCATTCACTGACATCTGTTCTGTCCCCATGTCAAGAGAAATGGGGAATAAGTAAGGAGGCACTTCCTTCAGCCCGAGGCTGATTAATTTCTCTTTTGGTATGAAAGTAGTTTTGCACAGTTTTGCACAGGCCCCTCCCACGATAGTTGATTCACATGGCCGTCATTCCTTAGACCTGCCTGAGTGAGCTGTCCGCCATTTTGTCAACTCCGGTGCGGGGTTGTCGCCTAACGCCTGTTTCACATATAATCCATCTGCAGTGCGTATGCAGTCCGTGTGCGTTACGTATGTGGTGCTGAAGCAGCAAGGACTCATTGTGCTTTCACACAGGACGTATTTGCAGTCCGCTACTGATCCGCGGCTGTTTAAGCCACAAAACACAACATTTGTCCATTATTTTGATATCAAATCATGTAAAAAAACAAAAATAAAAAACAAACAAATCAAAAAGCTTTTTCAGCATTGTGAGACTCTTTCATCACACAGTACAGTAACAGTCTTCCATAGACATATTTAAATTCAAATATAAACAACGTATTACTCATGCATTTGACTGCTAGGTTTTTATAATTTTATAATTTAATAAGTTGCTGAAACAAGCTGCAACAAATTTAAACACAACATTAGCCTACTTTTCTTGTTAGGATATCACAAACTCCACACTGACAGAAACCGTCAACTCTCATGCCTTTTGCATTTAAATCTTTATTACACGCAATGCAACGGGTCTTAAATAACTTTTTTTTTCTGCCTCTATAAAAGTGCATATATAATGTTGCCTTGTTTCTCTAAAGTTGCTCTTTTTCTTGTTTTAAATCTAGCCAAAACCCATGTGTTGCGTGTGAAACACAGTAGGCTTTAATTAGTATACATTTCCGTGTCAATCCATGTCGCAGACGATTAATGGTACTTTATATATACATACACACAATGTCAATGTCAATGTCACCTTTATTTATATAGCGCTTTAAACAAAATACATTGCGTCAAAGCAACTGAACAACATTCATTAGGAAAACAGTGTCAATAATGCAAAAATGATAGTTAAAGGCAGTTCATCATTGAATTCAGTGATGTCATCTCTGTTCAGTTAAATAGTGTCTGTGCATTTATTTGCAATCAAGTCAGCGATATCGCTGTAGATGAAGTGTCCCCAACTAAGCAAGCCAGAGGCGACAGCGGCAAGGAACCGAAACTCCATCGGTGACAGAATGGAGAAAAAAACCTTGGGAGAAACCAGGCTCAGTTGGGGGGCCAGTTCTCCTCTGACCAGACGAAACCAGTAGTTCAATTCCAGGCTGCAGCAAAGTCAGATTGTGCAGAAGAATCATCTGTTTCCTGTGGTCTTGTCCTGGTGCTCCTCTGAGACAAGGTCTTTACAGGGGATCTGTATCTGGGGCTCTAGTTGTCCTGGTCTCCACTGTCTTTCAGGGATGTAGAGGTCCTTTCTAGGTGCTGATCCACCATCTGGTCTGGATACGTACTGGATCCGGGTGACTACAGTGACCCTCTGATCTGGACACAAACTGGATCTGGTGGCCACGGTGACCTCGGAACAAGAGAGAAACAGACAAATATTAGCGTAGATGCCATTCTTCTAATGATGTAGCAAGTACATAGGGTGTTATGGGAAGTGTTTCCGGTTCCGGTTTACCTAATTAATGCAGCCTAAAAATCCTTTAACAGATTTGGATAATAAAAGCATATTAGTATGTTATGTGTATGCCAGGTTAAAGAGATGGGTCTTTAATCTAGATTTAAACTGCAAGAGTTTGTCTGCCTCCCGAACAATGTTAGGTAGGTTATTCCAGAGTTTGGGCGCCAAATAGGAAAAGGATCTGCCGCCTGCAGTTGATTTTGATATTCTAGGTATTATCAAATTGCCTGAGTTTTGAGAACGTAGCGGACGTAGAGGATTATAATGTAAAAGGAGCTCATTCAAATACTGAGGTGCTAAACCATTCAGGGCTTTATAAGTAATAAGCAATATTTTAAAATCTATGCCATGCTTGATAGGGAGCCAGTGCAGTGTTGACAGGACCGGGCTAATATGGTCATACTTCCTGGTTCTAGTAAGAACTCTTGCTGCTGCATTTTGGACTAGCTGTAGTTTGTTTACTAAGCGTGCAGAACAACCACCCAATAAAGCATTACAATAATCTAACCTTGAGGTCATAAATGCATGGATTAACATTTCTGCATTTGACACACAAACACACACACACACACACATTATAGTAATACTTTAATTACTGATCGTGTGTTTGTAAGGAACAGACTGACATTTTGGTTGTTAGTCAATAAAAGCAAAAATCTTTTCAGAAGTTCTAAAATCTCAGACGCTACTCTCAATGCATTTACATTTCATTCATCCAAATAGTGCCAGATTTAACTTTATCCACCAGGATTTGATTGGATTAAACCCTTCAGAGAGTATAAAAAGCAAAGACGGGTAAATACAATATTGGTACTTTTTGTTTTAGGATGAAGTGGATCTTTTAGGTATCCATTTTCTGATCCAGCTGTTCTTTCTGTGTGTGTGGTTGACCAATGGAAAGTCTGGAGTAGGTCACATTCTTTTTCGTCACAGCTGCCCCACCCCTAGCCTCTGCTGAGGTCATCACATATCACCACAGTCCACGGTGCACTCTTCTGCCCTTGTCTAGGCAGCCTATGCCTGTTCTTTGAGAGAGAATATCAGCCAATACATAGAGAGACTCAACAATGGGCCACAGGCCAGAAACGTACTTTACACAAGTATGCTTAGCCAGGAGAGAAGAGTGCTGTCCCACTGACCAAGATAAACATGTTTTTGCACTGTCAGGTGTTGTTTTTTCAGGCAGTTTGCAATAAACCTGACAGTTTGATTCACTTTTTTTTGTCTGTATTTCGAGCCTTAATGTCCATGCCTTAATGTCCTTAATGTCATGCAATAACATCATTTTCAGAATATGTTCAGAAGTTCAAAATGTACTGTAAAAATACTATTCGGGTAAATATGTATGTTTCTGTCCTGAGAAATTGGGTACCTCAGTTAGTATTGCACGTTCAATGTACAGAATGTACATATTAAGGTTAACACTATAACCATAAATCTGTATTTATGCTAAACTTTAAACTTAATGAAAGTGGGTGGTGTTGGTGCAGTGGATAAGACACATGCCTTTGGTGTGAGAGACCTGGGTTCGAATCCACTGTGAGACACCAATGTGTCCCTGAGCAAGACACTTAACCCCTAGTTGCTCCAGAGGCGTGCGACCTCTGACATATATAGCAATTGTAAGTTGCTTTGGATAAGTGTCAGCTAAATGAATAAATGTAAAGTGTAAATGTAAAAGTTATTACTAGGGTTGTCACAGGTATTGGCACTACAATTGTTTCATTTGCAGTAGCGTAGTGTGTCAACTCAAATTAAATGAATTTCTTAGTCAGGGTGCATTTTATGTAAACATACAGTAGTCAGTTTGTCCTCCAAGTAAACAAATTGGGAAAAAAAGTGTTACATTTAATCTGCCTTGCAGTATACATGCAACCAAACAGACCTTCTTCTGTCTATTTTGTTGTTAGTATTAATCAAACAAGAAGAAAAAAAAGGAAACAAAACTTTAAGAAAAATATGCAACTTGCATGCCATTCTTTACTAAAGATGTAGGCCACACTTAAAAATTATCAATATAAGCTAACTATTAACTACGACTTTTGCTTCAGTGAACTCCTAATTTGCTGCTTAGTTGTTTTTTTTTTTTTTTTTTTTTTTACTAATTTAGTTTAGTTAGCAAGGTAGTTGTTGAGTTTAGTTATAGGGTTTGGTTAAGGTATCTAAAATATGGGCATGCAGATTAAGGCATTAAAATGTGCTTTATAAGTACTAATAAACAGACAATAAGCTAGAAATATTTGTGCTAATAGGCAACATGGTAAGAATTGGTCCCCCATAATTTAATTTAATTTGTTCATGGTTACGTGATAACATTTAATGCCAACCGAAACTGTTACCTTTTTAAGGGGTTAGTTCCAGGGGTGTGCACGGATAGTCGAACATTCGAATATTCGTTCTGCTCTAATTATTCAATAAATAAAAATGATATTTGAATTTCGCAAAAAAAAAAAGTTCACAATAAAACCTAATTTGGTCACTTTCTGTGATTCTCCACGGCATATTTGAAGATATATAATTAATATATTTAATACAAAAAAGAAGATATACCAAAAATAATTAATGAATGAATAAGGGGCCTTCCACATATTGCCCCTAAAAACGCGTGGAAAACGCTAGGCGCGCCGCTTTCTCCTTCTTTCCAAAGCGCTCGGGCAGAAGCGCTCCTGAGGCGTTTGCCAATGACGCGCTCTCTCCATGAAGACGCAGAAATTTCAGCAAAGGATAAATGGATTTGCAACACAAAAAATCGCTTTCAGTAGCTCTGCTATTAAATTTATTTCAAAATGGCAATCCATATACAGCTATGATCAGCTGTTCCTTATTCTAAGCTGAGCTTTCAACGTTATTACGGGAAAGGATGAAGCTGAATATTTAGTTCTTGTCACATGACCTGCGGTGCGCTTGCGGCATTCTGAAAAGTTGAGATGTTTTTAACTCGATGCAGTGTGAACGCGCCTGAAAAAAACGGGCGCGTCGCACCACATGCACATCACGACCGCGTCGCTTCCATTATGAGCGCGCATACCGTGCGCCTACATTGGAAATAACGAACTTGAGCGCGCAAAAGACGCGATATGTGAACGGCCCCTGAGAACTGCGGTCGTCTACAGTACTTCAAATATGCCGTGGAGAATCACAGAAAGTGACCGAATTCAAGAACATTGTTGCGGCATCTCTCAAGCAACGAATAAACACCGCTAACTTGGAGAATGCAGTAAAAACTCCTCTTCTCGCGTCTGCCCTAGACCCTCGGCAAAAACATCTCAGGTTTCTCGATGAAAACATGAGAGAAGTAAGAAAAAAAATATTTTTTGAACATTATCAAAACATTTTCCTTGATGCGAGTGGTGCGGATGCAGCCGCCACCAACAATGAAGAGGATGCAATGCCCACTCGTCGGAAAAGGCTGAGCCAGTTCTTCAGCGATGATTACAGAGAGTCCAGCCGAGACGAGTGGGAACAGTTCTTGCTGGAGCCATGTATTCCACCAAATGAGGATCCCATTCAGTGGTGAAACGAAAACACAAAGCACTTCACAAAACTTATTAGCTTAGCACACCGTTATTTGTGAGTCCCGCCAACGTCTGTGCCGTCAGAGCGTGTTTTCTCCGCGGTCGGCCTTATTGTTAAAAGACTAAGGAGCCGACTTTCCCCCGATCATGTTTACATGCCCGTATTTCTTAACAAGAACATGTAAAACAATAGAACAAAAGCAAAAAAAGATTTGCTGACAGTTTAAAAGTTTCAAAGTTAAATGTAGGCTACTTTTTACAATAGCCTAATTGCTGCAGGCTGCTTTACGTTATTTCTTGGTTCACTTTTTTTTTTTTTTTTGCTTTTAATCTGTACTTTTGTTTGTTTGCACGCATTGTTAAAGGTTTTCAGCTACAAAACACGATGTGTGATGTTCAAGCTTATTGTATAAGCTTATTCAAAATGACAGAAACAGTAAATGTTGCTAAAAAAATAACGTCTGTCTCATTAAACTTTCAAATTAAATATTCGAATATTCGTTTTTTGTGAGCTCAAATATTCAAATGTGATATTTGCGGAAAACGCCCATACCTAGTTAGTTCACCTGAAAATGAAAATAAGCCCATAAATACTCACCCTCATGTCATCCTGTATATGACTTTCTTCTTTCAGATTAATCCAGTCAGAGTTGTTTTAAAAATTGTATCTGATCTTTCAAGCTGTTTAATGGCACTCAGCATGTCTTGTAGTGCATCAGTCCAAAAGAAGTTAAATAAATGGCGCCCATCCATAAAAAAATCCAGCCCAGAACTGCTTCCATGTACAACAGGGAGCACAAGGTACATTAAATTGATCATTAAATTTTAAATATAATTTTTCTTACAAAAATGAATCGATTCACTACAGGAGGACTTTGTTTACCCCCCAGAGCTGTGTGAGACACTTTTTATTAAGGATGGGTGCTTTTTATTTCACTTATTTTAGACTGATGCACTGCAACACCTACTGAGTGCCATTAAACAGCTTGAAATATCAAAGACATTTTTTTAATAACTCAGACTGGATTCTTATGAAAGAATAAAGTCATATACACCAAGGATGACTTGAGGGTGAGTAATTTATGGGCTAATTTTCATTTTTGGGTGAACTAACCCTTTACTGATTTTGAGTTATTAGCTCAGAATTCATGTTTAAAATTATTAGTTGAGGTTTGGGTGATCTAACATTTGAGTTTTAGTTTTTTTGAACAACAGATTTTAAAATTTGAAAAACAACTATGTCTTACTGTACTGCATGGTTTAGTTACACACATCCTCACAATTGATGGCCAAATGTGATTGCACTTTAGGGTGTTCCTAGTGTCTGGATCAAATTAGTCGGTCTGGGGGTGAAATATATACCACATGTCTTGGTGGGAAGCTTAGCCTCCTAAATTCAAAATATTAAAATGGAAACATATTTGCCACTCTGTATAGTGATATATGGTTTGTCATTATAAGAGAGAGAGAGAGAGTGTGTGTGTGTGTGTGTGTGTGTGTGTTTGTGGCCGATGGTGATTGCTGTCTGGGAAACAGACTTTCTAAAGGAATTCAATTAGCTGGAACAGTTTGCTTCCTCACGGTCCCTAGGGCCAAAGCTGAATCACACAGCCACATTCTGTCTCTGATCAAACATGCTCTTGATCTAAACCACTGCATGTGTGTTTTTGGATACAAAACATTTGCTAAATTAGGGATGCATTGGCTCTGATACTGGCATTTTCTGAGGATCAGGTATCGTTCAGACGAGACCGATCCAAATCTGATATTTTGTGTTATTTTTGAGCCCCACGAAAGGCACAAAAACTTTATAAAGCACCACAATGTTTTTGTGCACTATATTTCAAGTGTCCTGTAGCTGTTCTATAGTTCAATGTGAGGTACAGATTAATATTGAAGTCATTAAATTCAAGTTCGCCTAAACTCTTCTTTCCGCTGCGGCTATCTGTCATCCTCCATTCAACAGTCAAACTGTATGTTGTGTTCCGTTACAGTCAAAACGATGAAACTCTTCAAGAACGCACAGTAACTGAGGTTTGAAACTGTTCAAAGAAAAGGCTCAATAAACTAATGCACACATTTAATACACTACGTATCAATATTTCTTGCCTTTGTACTAGTGATGACTGGTTCAATTTAACCGGTTCTTCTTAGTGAACCAGTTCACCAAATAGGACTGAATCGTTTGAAACTTTTCGTGTCCCCAGTAAGCATTAATCCACAAATTACTTTTTTTAACATGGCTGACACTCCCTCCAAATAGAAATAAACCAATATCCCGGAGTAATTAATTTACTCAAACAGTACACTGACTGAACTGCTGTGAAGAGAGAACTGAAGATAAACTCGAGCAGAGTAGCTTTCGTGTTGTACTAACTGTTCTATGTGGACTCGGAGGGCTGCGCAGATGCACACTTAATACATTTTAAAGAAACATCTTTTAGATTTCTGTATAAATGTATTTACTTGTTTTTCATTAATGTATTTTACAACAATACAAAGAGCAATGTGTAACATTTTACCAGATTTTAGAGATATTCACTTTTATTTGTAAATACAATATTTCACTAGATTTTCTAAAATTATTGTGCACCCATGATTTTTCTAGAATCTAGAGTATCTTTTGCTGCTGAATTATCCACTAACCTAGTTTATAATAGTATTTTTGTCATAGATTATGATTATATATTTTTTCATTTGTTATTTTTCATTCAAATGAAGTTGTCTATATGTAGTAGATTGTGTTTAATACACAAAAGAGTGATGATCAGGTCAACACAAAGTATAGAAATTCTACATTGATAAAAAAACTTCACAGAGCTCACAAAGAAATACATGTATACCTAGAAAACATGCCGAACTAGTCCAAGGTTTTCAACTGGTCTTTCTAATGGTTTTCCACAGGTCTGGATGCTCTACTTTGTTTTTGAAGGGTTTAGTTTTCAAAAAGGACTTAACAATTATACAATACAATACAACTTAATACAATGCATATTTATGTTGCATTATGAGATGTATTTACACATTTCAGAATATAAAAATGCATCAAATTGAGCTTGTGTATCTAGCAGTGTCTGTGCTCACATTTTCCTTTCTCAGATTACACACACACTTGTATGCATTATAGAGAGTGGCTAACACAACATCACATACGTTTTGCATACAAAAATCAGCTTGATAGATCCTTGAAGTTCTGTTTATCATAATAGTTTGTGTCAAAGAAGCAAGACGTCTCTTTGAAATAGCAGGTCTAAGTTGTAAGTCAGTATTACACTGATCAACGCTGCACAATTAAGCATAAGTTAACTACACTAACTAATTTAATAGATTATTCCAAAGAAAGGCCAATTTGAATTGAGAATTTTCATTGTGACCAAGCAACTGGAATTAATGAAATGCTCTATTCCTGTTAAGCTCATCTACGTCAAATGTTTATATTGCACAGACCCAAACAAAAGACATCTGTTTGCCTCTGCTCTGTGAAGGTTCTTTGTGCATAATTCATGTTGTGAATTGTCCTGCTGAGTTTTCGATCATTCATATGTGTTGTTTGTAGGCAACAGTGCAGCTTTGTGTCTTCAGCAGTGAATATTCCACAGTGCCGCTATCAGTCAGTAAATAACATTCACTTAAATGTGAGATGCTTTTTTTCTCTTCTGTTGCCTATGGTCTGAGCATATAAAGCATCTGTGTGTATGTGTGTGTGAGTGAATGCTTGCATCCAGCTGAATGCACATTACCCTCAGGACTGAATCTTCACGAGAATCCCACATGATGATAGAGGTGGGGAGAGATGGACAAATCGAGAATAGCAAAAGAAAGTAGTGCTGCACGCCGGGAGTTCACTAGACCTAGAGCGAGGGAGACTAAACATGCAGACACCAGATACCAGTGTGATTTACTTTCTTTTTATTTAATTTTTTTTTGTTAAATTATTTGTATGTATTTAGTCAGTGCTCTTTCATTTAGATAGATTTACAGTAGATTTTTAACTTAAATATGGATATCTAGAGCTATCGAAGTTGAGTTGTTAACATATGTTTCACACTGTTAAATTGATTTGAGATTCATTGTATTTTAGGAATGTAACGATTCACTCAACTCACGATTTGATTCACGATTTTGATTTCACGAATCAGTTTTCTCACAGTTCTTTTTTCTTTTAACAAAATGAGATAGAAGACATTATGCAATAAATGAAACCAAGTCATTTTATTAGACACGTTTCTTTGTGGAATTAAAATATAAAAATGTTTTTCTTTTTTATTATGAACCAGTTTGTAGTCATGTATTAGTTTCGTTTTTCCAATAACAACTTGTTTTTATTTACATTGAGTGTAGTTTTCTTATTAGTTCAGTAGCATTTTCCTCCCTAAGCTGGTACAGACAAAACATGGGCACTGTCATAGTTCAAATACTGGAGAAAAAAAAAAAGGAATTAAAAATAATACAGAATTCAGTTCAGAATATTCGATAAATGCTAAAGGACACAAGATGCTCTAAACAATTCAACACACACGATCAATAACCTCCTCCTGTAACAGAAAATGAAAGGTTCTCTCTTCTGTGAGCTGTACAGAGTGAGTGCTTTCTCTAGATTACATCCAGTCTGTTCTAAAAATACAACTGAACCCTCAATTAAAGATTTCCCTCTGCCTGCTCCACACATACAATGTCTGGCTGAAGATCTCTGTATCTTTAGGTTGTTTTGGTATCTTTTTTTGTGCATAATAAAAGGATGTTAAGGCAGTGCTCCAACATTTTTTTGAATGTGATATGTGATAATTATCTTCTTAACTGTGGCTTGTGCTGTGTAAAATCTAATGCTGCACAAAAACTAACAATGCATCAAAGCCAATGTAGTTACACATTTTTGACATGCCCAAGACTGTGATAAAGAGTAAAAAAAAATATCAAGGCCCAAATTACTTTTTATATTGAAAATAGGTCAATTTGTTTGCCCCCCCCCCCTTAAGTGCCATTTATGAACTTGGCAATTAAAGAGTTAAAGTCTTGGATTTTTTTTTTAACATTTGGTAGTTTTGATCAGGACTGAGGTTGATAAATAGATTTATGCAAAAAACAGCAGTTTAATTTAGTGGATGTTTTCATCCACGAACATCACGAAAGGGTAGTGAATTTAAACAACCCACAAGGGTTAAATTGTAATTTCTTACATCATGTTTAATACCAAGTTGGTTTTTGCCTATAGTTTAAACCTAATTAAGAAAATGGGTTTTCTACCATCTGTGCTTTGCCTTTGCGTGTGTGTTTTATGTGAGTCTGTACAGTCGTGGCCAAAAGTTTTGAGAATTACATAAATATTGGAAATTGGAAAAGTTGCTGCTTAAGTTTTTATAAAAGCAATTTGCATATACTCCAGAATGTTATGAAGAGTGATCAGATGAATTGCATAGTCCTTCTTTGCCATGAAAATTAACTTAATCCCAAAAAAACCTTTCCACTGCATTTCATTGCTGTCATTAAAGGACCTGCTGAGATCATTTCAGTAATCGTCTTAACTCAGGTGAGAATGTTGACGAGCACAAGGCTGGAGATCATTATGTCAGACTGATTGGGTTAGAATGGCAGACTTGAAATGTTAAAAGGAGGGTGATGCTTGAAATCATTGTTCTTTCATTGTTAACCAGGGTGACCTGCAAAGAAACGCGTGCAGCCATCATTGTGTTGCATAAAAATGGCTTCCCAGGCAAGGATATTGTGGCTACTAAGATTGCACCTAATTTATAGGATCATCAAGAACTTCAAGGAAAGAGGTTCAATTCTTGTAAAGAAGGCTTCAGGGCATCCAAGAAAGTCCAGCAATCTCCAGGATCGTCTCCTAAAGAGGATTCAGCTGCGGGATCGGAGTGCCACCAGTGCAGAGCTTGCTCAGGAATGGCAGCAGGCAGGTGTGAGTGCATCTGCACGCACAGTGAGGCCAAGACTTTTGGAAGATGGCCTGGTGTCAAAAAGGGCAGCAAAGAAGCCACTTCTCTCCAAAAAAAAATCAGGGACAGATTGAACTTGCAGAAAGTATAGAGAATGGACTGCTGAGGACTGGGGCAAAGTCATATTCTCCGATGAAGCCCCTTTCCGATTGTTTGGGGCATCTGGAAAAAGGCTTGTCCGGAGAAGAAAAGGTGAGCGTTACCATCAGTCCTGTGTCATGCCAACAGTAAAGCATCCTGACACCATTCATGTGTAGGGTTGCTTCTCATCCAAGGGAGTGGGCTCACTCACAATTCTGCCCAAAAACACAGCCATGAATAAAGAATGGTACCAAAACACCCTCCAACAGCAACTTCTTCCAACAATCCAACAACAGTTTGGTGAAGAACAATGCATTTTCCAGCACGATGGAGCACCGTGCCATAAGGCAAAAGTGATCACTAAGTGGCTCGGGGACCAGAATGTTGAAATTTTGGGTCCATGGCCTGGAAACTCCCCAGATCTTAATCCCATTGAGAACTTGTGGTCAATCCTCAAGAGGCAGGTGGACAAACAAAAACCCACTAATTCTGACAAACTCCAAGAAGTGATTCTGAAAGAACGGGTTGCTATCAGTCAGGATTTGGCCCAGAAGTTGATTGAGAGCATGCCCAGTCGAATTGCAGAGGTCCTGAAAAAGAAGGGCCAACACTGCAAATACTGACTCTTTGCATAAATGTCATGTGATTGTCGATAAAAGCCTTTGAAACGTATGAAGTGCTTGTAATTATATTTCAGTACATCACAGAAACAACTGAAACAAAGATCTAAAAGCAGTTTAGCAGCAAACTTTTTGAAAACTAATATTTATGTAATTCTCAAAAATTTTGGCCACGACTGTAGTGTCGCATTTCTCTTCAGTCATGGGTAAAGTATATCATCCCATGTATCATCTCAAACTAGACTGCAAAAAAATGGCAAGAGACATTTGTGGAATCTAAAGATACGAAAAAGGGATTTCACTAAGAATACCTTGATCTGACGTACCTTTAGGACTGTACATTACTCTGCCACAGGGAGCTCGGCACCTGAAATAGCTCTATAAAGTGTCAAAGTGTGCTCTACTACATGACATGTAAGGGATAATGTGCTAGTGATCGACCAATACTGATTTTTTTTATTTTATTATTATTTTATTTTTTTATAACCGATACCAATTATTTGCATGTTTATGTGCCTGATAACTGATATGTGGACTCAATATTTATTGACTGTTATAAAGTTAATAAATGATTGCGTGAAGTAAGAACACAATGGTTATTTCACTTTGTTTTTTCTTCTTTTCAGTCATCTTTTTTTTGACTATTAGGGTAGGGTTGTATACTACTAACCTTTATTGCAATCCACTATTCCATTGTATTCCCTGTATTTCATATATGGGAGTAGGAGTACTGACTGAGCCATATTCAACACTGTAAAAAAAAAACTTGAAAAATGTAGATGTGACCAGTCACTAAAAGATTTTGAGTTGGGAATGTAGATTTTTTACAATAAAGACTTCCTGATTCATTATTAGGACATTCATGTTTGTCCTTTGACGATACCACTGCTTTTTCTTATGAAATGTACATGGAAATTGGCAGACAACAATAAAAAAATAAATAACATTAATTATCAATTTGACACTTCTATAAATCAGTTACTAAAAAAAAAACACAAATTCCTTTACTCTTACTCTAATATATCTATCATGATACACTAATGATTCATTATTACTTAATACAAAATTATATTTAATAATACAAAACAAAATAACTTCACATGATGTTTCTCTCTCTGTGCCATTTAGTGTTTTCAGACAATGATGTTTGTCTTTGATCATTTCTGTGCATACTGCATAATATAATGCCGAAATAAACAATAATATGTTTTACATTTTAAAAAGTAATTTAAAATAAATCATGATCGTTTTCTAAAGTATGTTTTCATGGGTGTTAGTCGCTTAATTTTTGAAGGAAGAAAAAACAACTGTCACACTGTGATAAGGGCTTAATGTGAATGCTGCAAATACGTATTGGATGCACGCACGCACGCACACACACACACACACACACACACGCACATACACACACACACACCTTGTACTCTCAGGTTCAGCAGGTTCGCTCTGCTTGGAGCCGACGGATTGAAAAATGCGCTGAATCCATGCAGACTCAGAGGAGCCGAGACTGTGGAAGGCCAAAAGGGTCAAAAACACGTGAATTTTTAACTTGTCAACAACACGTTAAATACGTGTATTTCACGCGTAAACAACACACATTGTTAACGCATGAAAAATCAGCGTGTATTTAACATGTATTTAACACGAAATACATGTCAAGTACGTGTGAAGTACTGTGTTAAAAATCAGTTTGAACGAGTCATTGTCATTGGCTGCTGAGGACTTGGGTCAAACCACTTCTGTGAGCTTAGGGGGGAGTTCCATTCATAGACAGACGACCACCATTTAACATGCTATGGATCAGCTTATTCAGCCTTATTATTTTGTCTTTTTTTTGTATAGCCCATAGAAATGATATATTTAAATTTCAGTTTTATGAAAAATTTATTTACCACTCATGCCTTTTTGTAAATAAACACATTAGTGGACATTCTAGCTTTAATAGTGGTCGAACTTAAAGGGTTAGAAGTAAAGCAACGAATCTGTTTTATGGATGGTAACTGTAAAATTATTACTGAAATATAATTAGTAATTAGTTACACTACTAGTTACTGCAAAAGTAATATTATTAAAATAAATAAATTACTAGTAACTAGTTACTGCTCAACTCTGACTTTCAGTGAAAAAAAAAATATTTGGACATTTCCCTGCTGAGAAATAACTGATAAAAATGTTAGAAAAATTTTAGTGCTCAAGAGAAATTATTCATATCCGTCTTTTTTTTTATATTCAATATCTCAGGACATAAATAAGGTAAGTTTCAAACGTTGTGGTGAAGGTATAAGACTTAAGTTAGCATCAAGCATTAACATTTGTGTGGGGAAAATAGTTACAATGGAGGTAAGCAATCAATGCAGGTTTAAGATACAGACCATTGAAATGAATATCTGTCTTTAGAAAACAATCATCTTAGTAATCAACTGATTTTATTGTGCTGACATTTACAGCTACCGCCAGCAGGCGGCACTTATTGAAACCTCTTTTTGTTCAGCAATTCTGCACTTTTTGTTCAGCGATTTATGCACTCACCAGACAATCAGTAATTAGGTACACAGGTGATGTTATAAGGAATAAGCATTTAAGACTTTCAGGATTTGAATGAGATCTTGTACTAGGGTCAGGACAACAGAAGTATTCTAGTGCTACCACCATACCACCGTGAAACCCGTGAAAATTTATTTTTGCACTTGTTACACTAGTAACTTTTTTTCTTAGGTCCACTTTTTTTTTTTTTTAATTGCTGTCCAAATAGACAATATTGACTTGTAGCCTAAATGATTAACTAACAATCTGGTCAACATAATGTTCTTTATTTGAAGCACAATTCTACAAAAAAGGTAACTTACTGAAAAAGTGTTGGTGCTTAAAGCGTTTCACTGAGCTGAAATTTAAACTTAAAACATGTCAAGATATATTAAATTAATAGAAAATCTAAATTAAAGGTTTTAAGGGCTTCAAACTGAACATCTCATGGCTCAAATGTCTTATGAACTATCCTCCACTGCAGTCACATGCCCCTCGGACTACTCCTGTAGTTTGGCCTTCTTGATCTTTGGCCTTGGCTAAACCAGCTGACCACACTCCACTATCTAGCATCAAAATCTTCCAGACTTGGCCCCTCTACACTGATTGTTATCAGATCTTCCACTGTGTTTGAAAAAATGGGATTTGAATGGGGTCTGATTTGAACAGGTGAACAGTCCCTAAACAGCTTATACTTATTGGTTCAGCTATTAAATTGGTCAGTTTTGTATGTAATAGCAAGGTGATTTATATTTTGTTTCGTTTTTTTTTATTATTAATTTAGAAAAGTGTTTGGAGAATATTTTGTTTGTTAAATATAAGTTTTAGGTTTTTTTAAGTAACGACCAAGCTGCTAACGGCAGACAGTGAGCCTATGTTTGATTAATTTAGCCTTCTCAAATCATCACGACTTGCCTAAAATAAAATCTATAGATATAAAACAGTTGAAGCATATGACAATGTTTAAATGTTAGACCCAAATAAATGTAAGCTATATCAAATCAAAGTTTGTGCAGAGATGCTTCAGGGCAGGGAGACGCCAGCGTGATCACTTGCATTTTTTTCAGTGGATATGCTGTCATTTTTGCTCATAAAGGTAAGAGTAATACATTATTCGTAACTGCACACACAATATCAACAAAACAGTTGCTTGTTCTGCCGTGTTGTCTTTAATAGGAGTACAAAAATGAACCAAAATGTAAAGCTATATATATACAATCGTGGCCAAAAGTTTTGAGAATTACATAAATATTATTTTTCAAAAAGTTTGCTGCTAAACTTCTTTTAGATCTTTGTTTCAGTTGTTTCTGTGATGTACTGAAATATAATTACAAGCACTTCATACGTTTCAAAGGCTTTTATCGACAATTATATGACATTTATGCAAAGAGTCAGTACTTGCAGTGTTGGCCCTTCTTTTTCAGGACCTCTGCAATTCGACTGGGCATGCTCTCAATCAACTTCTGGGCCAAATCCTGACTGATAGCAACCCGTTCTTTCATAATCACTTCTTTGAGTTTGTCAGAATTACTGGGTTTTTGTTTGTCCACCCGCCTCTTGAGGATTGACCACAAGTTCTCAATGGGATTAAGATCTGGGGAGTTTCCAGGCCATGGACACAAAATTTCAACATTCTGGTCCCCGAGCCACTTAGTTATCACTTTTGCCTTATGGCACGGTGCTCCATTGGATGAGAAGCAACCCCACAAATGAATGGTGTCAGGATGCTTTACTGTTGGCATGACACAGGACTGATGGTAGCGGTCACCTTTTCTTCTCCGGACAAGCCTTTTTCCAGATGCCCCAAACAATCGGAAAGGGGCTTCATCGGAGAATACGACTTTGCCCCAGTCCTCAGCAGTCCATTCTCTATACTTTCTGTAGAAGATCAATCTGTCCCTGATGTTTTTTTTGGAGAGAAGTGGCTTCTTTGCTGCCCTTCTTGACACCAGGCCATCTTCCAAAAGTCTTGGCCTCACTGTGCGTGCAGATGCACTCACACCTGCCTGCTGCCATTCCTGAGACAGCTCTGCACTGGTGGCACTCCGATCTTGCAGCTGAATCCTCTTTAGGAGATGATCCTGGCACTTGCTGTACTTTCTTGGACGCCCTGAAGCCTTCTTCACAAGAATTGAACCTCTTTCCTTGAAGTTATTGATGATCCTATAAATTGTTGATTTAGGTGCAATCTTAGTAGCCACAATATCCTTGCCTGTGAAGCCATTTTTATGCAACGCAGTGATGGCTGCACACGTTTCTTTGCAGGTCACCATGGTTAACAATGAAAGAACAATGATTTCAAGCATCACCCTCCTTTTAACATTTCAAGTCTGCCATTCTAACCCAATCAGCCTGACATAATGATCTCCAGCCTTGTGCTCGTCAACATTCTCACCTGAGTTAAGACGATTACTGAAATGATCTCAGCAGGTCCTTTAATGACAGCAATGAAATGCAGTGGAAAGGTTTTTTTGGGATTAAGTTAATTTTCATGGCAAAGAAGGACTATGCAATTCATCTGATCACTCTTCATAACATTCTGGAGTATATGCAAATTGCTATTATAAAAACTTAAGCAGCAACTTTTCCAATTTCCAATATTTTATTTAATTCTCAAAACTTTTGGCCACGACTGTATGTATAGCTTTAAATTACTACTTAACGAAATAAAACAAATCAAAAACAAAAATCTTTCATTATAATCATAACCCATAAAAATGTAGACTACTTATCTCTTAAGGCGCGTCTAATGAGGAGATGACGAGTCGGGATTGCAACTTCATCCTTGCGACACAGACTCAGAAAACACTAGTTTATTAGTAAATAGTTCAAATATTTTCTTCCTATTTCCCCCTATCACATTTATTGTAATTACTTTTGACGGTGCTTTGCGGCAAGCTTACGCCTATTATTTGAACGCAGAACTGTTCAGCTGCACTGCTGCGGGACACAAAACACTGTAGAGCCACTCTTGACAGTCGAGACATCACGGTCTCGTGTTGTTTTCCACCAGCACAGCAAGTTTTTTTCATCGCTAATTTGATGAATGTCTAAAATATAAAAGTAAGGAGAAGTCTAAACAGACTGGAGGCCCGGCCCGCATCTGAACAATCGAAGCCCTGCTCGAGGGGTGTAAAAAAGGTCAGGGCCCGTCGGGCTCAGGCTGAAATGCAGGACTCCAGTGTCTGTTGTTGAACCATATGGATACTTTCAGAGTCGCAGAGACTTTTTTTCCCCCTTGAATGGCTCGTCATACCGGTGCGACCTAAGACCTTTTTTAGTCGCACCATTGAGAAATTAGGTCTGACTCTAGAGCCCGGAAATTGTTTGGAGCTTTAAATGAACTGGAGCGAGTTTTGTACAAGAAGTCAACCCCAGACCCATATAATAATAATAATAATAATAATAGACCTATAGCCTATTGATTTCACCGTTTTACTTGTAACTTTATAAAACAAGGTTTTAGTGTAAAATTATGCACCATAATTTAGATTAGATTCTCCTGATTAAAAAGAGTCCAAAACTATCTGTCAAATCTGTCATTTATATCTAAAGATTTTCCTCATAAATTTATAACACACATAAAACTGCACAGAGAGCATGTAGTTTAGCCAAAAAAATCTATGGTAGCTTCCATGTAGGCTTTTCACTCATAACTTCATGAAACATGCATAGGCTATATCATAAAAAAGACACGTCAATATTTGCAAATTGAAAAGTGTTGAAACTCACCATAAAACACCATTTAAATCTAAAGATATATTTCATTTAGCTATAACACATAGAAAAAAATAGGTAATGTATCTTAGCAAAAAAAAATAAAAATCTGAGGTTTAGTCCTTTGCAGTTTTAGCCCTTAACTTCACCAAACATGCATAGATCCTTTGATCAGATCGAAAGATTTCGTTCATAGAGCTGTGACACATGAAAGCAGATTGGTGCACTGAGGCTGCAAAGAAAAACAGCTCTATGCTTCACCTTTCGTTTTCATTCATAACTTTAGGAATCATGCATAGATCATTATTTTCAGAAAATTCTCCCAATTAAAATGAGCCCAGGCATACCATAATCCGTGGATGAGATCCAAATATATTGCTCATATTGCTATAACACATAAAACCCAACAGGCACAGCACAACAAATAACTTTAGTTTCACTTTGCGCTTTTATAAATAACTTCATGAAACATTCATAATCATGCAAAATTGTATATCATTTTTTTCAAAAAATTATCCCAATTAAAATGAGTAATTTGTTCACTTGATCTAAATATATTACTTACGATATTATCACACACATGAAACCATTCAATTGAGAAAAAATATAGGTTACGTTTCCATTCATAACTTCATGAAACATGCATAGATCATGGAAAATTGCTTCATTATTTTCAGGAAATTATCTCGATTAAAATGAGCCCAATTTACAATAATCTGTCATTTAGATCTGAAGATATTCGTCATCGAATTAACACATAAAACTCCAAATGCGCACATGCTGCAATATTCTCATAGTTTTACTTTTATAACTTCATGAAACATGCCCTGATTGTGAAAAATGGCATATCATATCATTATTAGGAGAACTGCCCCCCCAACTGAGCCTGGTTTCTCCCAAGGTTTTTTTTCTCCATTCTGTCACCGATGGAGTTTCGGTTCCTTGCCGCTGTCGCCTCTGGCTTGCTTAGTTGGGGTCACTTCATCTACAGCGATATCATTGACTTGATTGCAAATGAATGCACAGACACTATTTAAACTGAACAGAGATGACATCACTGAATTCAATGATGAACTTCCTTTAACTGTCATTTTGCATTATTGACGCACTGTTTTCCTAATGAATGTTGTTCAGTTGCTTTGATGCAATGTATTTTGTTTAAAGCGTTATATAAATAAAGGTGACTTGATTTGACTAAAAATACCTCTGTGAGTCAAGAGCTAAACAAAAAGTCCTGTTTCATTACAAAATACTGTAACTTTTAGAAACTTCATATTATCACCACAACAGGGGCAGAGTGGGACCAAAAAATCTACCGGGAAATTTCTTAAACCACCGGCCCTCGGTGGTCAAAAAAAAAAAAAAATATATATATATATATATATATATATATATATATATATACTACTAACGTCATAACCCTTGCAAAATTATTTTAAATATATTAAGAAAGCCACCGCTACTGGTCAAGTGCTCTATGGTAAGACTGATTTGTTTAGATCCAGTGAAATTGCTACCTTGACAACGCCACGTGAGAGGCGTTCACACCGCCGCTGACTTGAGCTTCCAAAGTTACCGGAAGTCATTCATTTTCAATGGAAGCTGGCTTCTCTCAGCTGCAAGGAGCGTCAAATTCCTTGACGTTGCGTTCTGAGTGACCAGAGCGTCAATCCGAGAGTTGAAAGTGGCTCAACTTTATGGTAATAATGAGCTATGACGCGGTTCTTCTTGCCTTCCATGGGGGTATCGTTAAATGTTATGCAACCACGCAAATCCTTCCTGACTGTCAATTTTTTTTTTCTAGAATTTGCGCGCTTTCTCTCTCTCTCTCTCTCTCTCTCTCTCTCTCTCTCTCTCTCTCTCTCTCTCTCTCTCTCTCTCTCTCTCTCTCTCTAGTCTGGCGTGTGCCATTTTTGGGTCATGCCATTAGACGAGGGGGCAGGGGGCGCTCATTATCTCCCTACATTTCTGTAAACAGACTTGACCTGCAATCGGTTCATTGGATAAACGAATTCCCCATTCCCAGGAGGTTTTACTCCATTCTATGTTAATTTAAGAACAAACAAATGAATTAAATACTCGTTTTTTTGTTTGTTTTTTTGTGACCATGAAAGTTCTGTATGAAGAATATGACGGGGGAGATGAGATGAGTGTGCAGGGGGGTAACTATGACTGAGAAATACAGTGCTGGCTGCCGCGCTCCCGCTCCCGCCACTCTCACAGCCGTTATGAATAATTTATAATGGGCCGATCATGAAAATTCATCAACCGGCCGGCCGGTCGACCGGCTGACCGGGAAAAGTCCCGATCATCCCGATTGCCACTCCGCCCCTTTAAAAAATATTTAAAAAATATACATCTTAACTTACCTCATTTATGTCCTGAGATATTGAATGCCAAATAAGACGGATATGAAAAATGTCTCTTGAGCACTCAAAATTTTCTTACATTTTTATCAGTTATTTCTCAGCAGGAGAATGTCCAATTTTTTTTTCCAGTGAAGAGTCAGAGTTGAGCATTAACTAGTAATTTAGTTATTGTAATAATATTTCTTTTGCAGTAACTAACTAATTACTAATAATATTTCATTAATAATTTTACAGCTACCATCCATAAAACAGATTTGTTGCTTAATTACTAACCCTTTAAGTTCAACCACTATTAAAGCTAGAATATCCGTTAATATGTTTATTTACAAAAAGGCATGAGTGGTAAAAAATAAATTTTTCATAAAACTGCAATTTAAATATATTTTTTCTATAGGCTATACAAAAAAAGACAAAATTATAAGGCTGAATAAGCTGATCTATAGCATGTTAACCCTCTGGGTTTTTACAAACTTTTACAAATACTTTTACAAATGTGTAGTTATCTCAAAATTTTTTTTTTATTAATGCTAGAGAGATGCGGTTTTTTTTGCCGTCTTCCTCAGATTCCACTGAAAACAGCGTTATCCAGTTTGTATATTAAACACGCTTCCCTTATTGCGCAATACCACTGCGTAAACAGGCCAATGAAAACTATTATGTTAGGCAGATTCAACACGCAACAACCAATGTAAAAACCGCTGGAAGGAATATTTTTCTAACCCAATCAGAGGAAGGTTACCATGATTTATTCTAGCCATTCAGAGGACTCTGTAGCTCTGCTGTAGCCTTGTAAAAGCTGGGCTGGACTATAGTAAAACGACCTCCAGCCAGGTGTAATCAATAACCGATCGGAGAATCAGCATGAGGTGGAGAAAGCAGAAAGCGATCGGAGTGTTACAGAGAACGATCGGAGTATTAGCGAGCACAAAGAGATAAATTCGAGAGAGATATAGCATTATTAGAGAATTGTTTTATCAAAATGGCAAGCAGTAAAAGATTTACGGCAGAACAAGCTCTGGAACAATTACTGGAAAGTGACGAGGGGAAATCTGGAGCAGACAGCTTTTACACAGATGACGAAGTATTTTACCAGGATGGGGAAGATCCATTTGAGGACTGGTATGTAACTTCAAATAACCTCTTTATCATTATAATTTATTATATCATACATCTTGAGTATGTATATGTTTTGGATTTTTAGTCAGATAGCGATTGAGGCATGACATATTTGTTTTAGTGTACCATACTACTCTTTCCCTGTAAACTCAGTTCAAGAGTGGTGTGAAATTTGTTTCAATAGACTGACTTACTCAACTAAGTAAACTGCTCAGGTCAAGAGAGGTGAAATGTGTTTTTAGTGTACAGTGGAGTTTCATAGGGTTACATGAGTTTATAGGAGTTATTTTTTCTACATTGAATTTTGACACAAAAAAAGCTTCCAGTTTGATTGTGTATTTGCTCTGATGCAGGATGCAGACAGGACAACTCGCCGCACACCCCTACCCATTGTCCCTTGGACCCAGCAAACCCTGCACACAAGCCTGCAGATGTCAGAAAGTACTGTGAGCACTGCAAGGCAAGCAAAGTGTACAACAAGACCCCCTGGCAGTGTGGGGCATGCCATGTGCCCCTCTGCAACTTCCTGGAGAGGCCTTGCTTTGCTCACTGGCATGCCTAGGACTGTTTGTAAAAAAAAGTTAATTATTTAATTGTTCTTTACACATTTGATTAAACAATAACACATTTCTGTCAAGCAAAGAGTTTGAAAAAAAATATTTTTTTTCAAAAACTGTTCTATATTGTGTGTTTTTCAGTAATAAATGACAAAAAAATCTCATTTTCGTTTTTGAAATTCTCTAGTTTATTGTACAATTTTTCACTCATACTTCCTTTATAAACATATTGCATGCATGCTTATGGTAGCTTAGGGTCTTCTGAATCCATCGATACCAAATACATGGTGGTCCATCATCATTATATATGGTTTATAAGCCGAAATGTAAAAATAGAGAAAACAGACCAAAAAGGGCTTAGTCCCAAAAATAAAAAAACGCCTAGGACTGTTTGTAAATGAAGTTAATTATTGAATTGTTCTTTACACATTTGTTTGAACATTAACCCATTTCTGTCAAGCAAAGGGTTTGAAAAATATATTTTTGGGTCAAAAACTTTTCACTTTTGTTGTGTGAGCTAGGATTTTCAGTAATAAATGATAAAAATCTCATTTTTGTTTTGAAATTCTCTAGTTTATTGTACAATTTTTCACTCATACTTCCTTTATAAACCTATTGCATGCATGCTTATGGTAGCTTAGGGTCTTCTGAATCCATCGATACCAAATACATGGTGGTCCATCATCATTACATATGGTTTATAAGCCGAAATGTAAAAATAGAGAAAACGGACCAAAAAGGGCTTAGTCCCCTAAGGGTTAAATGGTGGTTGCCTGTCTATGAATGGTACACCCCCCTAAGCTCACAGATGGGGTTTGACCCAAGTCCTCAGCAGCCAATGACATTGACCCGTTCAAACTGATTTTTAACACGTACTTCACGCGTACTTGACGTGTATTTCACTTGTATTTAAATTACCGCTTACATTTACATTACATTTACATTTAATCATTTAGCAGACGCTTTTATCCAAAGCGACTTACAAATGAGAACAATAGAAGCAGTCAGGTCAACAAGAGAACAACTACAGTATACAAGTGCCATGACAAGTCTCAATTAGTCTAGTATAGAACACATAGCCAGGTTTTTTTTTTATATATATATAAATGAAAAGACAAGAAAAGGAAAAGTGCTAGTGTTAGTTGGTTAAGTGCAGGCAAAAAAGATGAGTCTTTAGATGTTTCTTGAAAATGAGTAAAGACTCGTACGAATTGAGATTGGGAGGTCATTCCACCAGCTGGGCACAGTCCAGGAAAAGGTCCGTGAGAGTGATTTTGAACTTCTTTGGGATGGCACCACAAGGCGTCGTTCACTTGCAGAGCGCAAACTTCTGGAGGGCACATAAGATTTAACCAGTGAGTTTAGGTAAGTTGGTGCCGTGCCAGTGGTCGTCTTGTAGGCAAGCATCAGTACCTTGAATTTGATGCGAGCGGCTACTGGTAGCCAGTGTAACCTGATGAGGAGAGGAGTAACGTGAGCTTTTTTCGGCTCATTGAAGACAACCCTCGCTGCTGCATTCTGGATCAACTGCAGAGGCTTGACAGTACATGCAGGAAGGCCCGCCAGGAGAGCATTACAATAGTCCAGTCTGGAGTGAACAAGAGCTTGGACAAGAAGTTGGGTTGCTTGCTCTGACAGGAAGGGTCTAATCTTCCTAATGTTGTATAAGGCAAACCTGCAGGACCGGGTCGTTGTAGCAATGTGGTCTGTGAAGCTTAACTGATGATCCATCACAACTCCTAGGTTTCTGGCTGTCCTAGAAGGAGTAATGGTTGATGAGCCCAGCTGTATAGAGAAGTCGTGATGAAGCAATGGGTTAGCTGGAATCACCAAGTGTTCTGTCTTCGTAAGGTTAAGCTGAAGGTGATGGTCATTCATCCAGCTAGAAATGTCACTCAGACAGGCTGAAATGCGAGCAGCTACCGTCGGGTCATCTGGCTGGAATGAGAAGTAGAGTTGGGTGTCATCAGCGTAGCAATGATAAGAAAAGCCATGCTTCTGAATAACATATCCTAATGATGTCATGTAGATGGAGAAGAGAAGTGGTCCAAGTACTGAGTCTTGAGGAACCCCAGTAGCAAGGTGGTGTGATTTTGAAACATCACCCCTCCAAGACACACTGAAGGATCTGTCAGAGAGGTAGGACTTAACCCACAGGAGTGCAGTTCCAGAGATGCCCATCTTTCTGAGGGTGGACAGGAGAATCTGGTGATTAACAGTGTCAAAAGCAGCAGACAGGTCCAGTAAGATGAGTACCGAGGATTTTGAAGCTGCTCTTGCTAGTCGCAGGGCTTCAGTAACCGAGAGCAGAGCAGTCTCAGTTGAGTGGCCACTTTTGAAGCCAGATTGGTTGCTGGCCAGGAGGTTGTTCTGTAGGAACATAGAAAGCTGGTTGAACACAGCTCGCTCAAGCGCGCCTACATTGGAAATAACGAACTTGAGCGCGCAAAAGATGCGATATGTGAACGCCCCTAAGTCTAAATATTTAAGTATTTGGTGCTGTGATGAACATCATTTAAGTCTATTTAAATGTTTTTTAGAAAGTAGTGCAGCTGCTTTATTTATTGGTTTTCAGGATAACGGCTGCATTTCTGCATTTTAGCGCCATCTGCTGTCAAAGAGTGAAAGTGCTTTCATTCAGTGCATCTCTCACGCATTCCCCCATGTGCTTCTCATCCGTGCTTGTACATCAGAGTGCACACGCATCTTTCAAGCAGCATACAGCGGTGTTGTGCGCTCGTTTTTTCCAGGCGCGTCCGCACCGCATCGAGTTAAAAACCTCTCAATTTTTCAGCTTCATCCTTTCCCGTAACAACGTTGAAAGCTCAGCCAAAATGAAGGGACAGCTGATCATAGCTGTATATGGATTGCCATTTTGAAATAAATTTAGTAGCAGAGCTACTGCAAGCGATTTTTAGTGCTGCAAATCCATTTATCCTTTGCTGAAATTTCCGCGTCTTCATGGAGAGAGCACGTCATGGTTGCTTAGCAATGGCAGACGCCTCAGGGGCGCAACTGTCTGAGCGCTTTGGAAAGAAGGAGAAAGCGGTGCGCATAGCATTTTCCACGCATTTTTAGGCGCGATATGTGAACGACCCCTAAGTCAGCTGACGGCTGACTGCAAATGATCAGAACTGATGGACAACTGTGCCCGGGAAAAGACAACAGTTGTCCGGCGCCGGGATAAGGAAAAGAAAATAGTCCAAGATGAGGCCTGTGCGTCACTTTTAGGTACTTTTATAATCCTGTTAATCTTTTTTGGATTTTGATAACATTAAGTTAATAACATGTTTTAATGTCGAATCTGCCTTTTAAAACCCTCTTAGAGTTTCAATGTTTCGTTTAATTAATTCAAATAAAATATCCACTTAATCTTTCATTTTTGGCCACCTTTTTGCGATGGAAATGCTAGCCTCTATAATTTCTTCAACAAAAACATGTGGACATCACACCCTTACACCCTTGGTTTTATTTAAGTAAAGTTTTCTTGTTTGTCATTTCTGAATACTTTAAACTACAAAATAAAACAGACAACTGTATTAGTAAAATAATAGCCATAGGTAACTGTCTAGGTACAATTGTAATTTGTAAATAATAATTGTTTTATTTTTACTTGTTCATTCAATTTTTTGAATGCTCATGCTAAATACTATTGTACCTGCAAAACACTGTTTATTTTTATAAGAGTATTATGTGCATTTGTAATGTGTATCTTTGCTCTATTTTTTTAATGACAAAGATAAAATAATGACAAAGATTTATGTTTATAGGTGACTAATTGAGCTTCCCTTTATTTTATTATTAGTAGTAGTATTAGTTCAAGAATAAAATAAAAATATCGGATTGATATCGGAATCGACAAATAGCCAAAGCTGCGGCATCGGTATCGGTATTGGAAGTGAAAAAATGGTATCGGGACAAACATTGTATTTTATTGCATATCTCAACTGGAATATTATATCAAAATTATTAATAATGTTTTTGTCTATCTAGATTATGAAATTCCTGCTGACAGCGGTCTAACTATGCAGTTACACAGAACTATACTCTAGCTCTAGGTGATAATAATTATTTTCCAAAGAGTTGTATTTATTTAGATGTTTATTAGCAAAATAATGGTTATACAAGTGAATCTTGTTCAAAGTTACATGCACTGGCCTTGCTGGAGCATTTCCTGAGCATCAACCCCCTGATTGAACAGCAATATGAAAGTGGATTCATGAGACTAATGATGAGCAAATTTACAACAGAGAGAGAATTAAAATTCAGCGCTTTTATTTCCAACATGCGCTCATTCGTGGCTGTATTATTTAATTCAGGAAAAGTTACGTCTTTATTGGGACAAGACTTGATGTGTTATTTAACATGGCTCTAAGAAATAGAGACCAACTCACGGAGTCAAGCTGCATAAACTACATATCAGGACATTTATGTAATGCATCTAATTTGTGCATAACTGGCTGTTATGTTAAAGTTTACTAACTACAGCAAATGAAGTACCTGCACGCCATTGTTGTTGCGTCTTCTCTCAGATCTGTCGCAATGGCGATCCAGCGCACAATTCTCAAAACACCCAGCAGATGGCGGCATTTACCGGTGAATCTGATATTACAAAACCAATACTCTATAATGGTAAAATGCTTAAATATCGGGGAAAATATTGTTAAATCGATATATTGGCAGATCTCTCTAATGTGCATCCTGCCAGTTGTTATTGCAGAATAACCTGCGACAGGGTGATCAGGTCTTGTATCACCCTGAAGGGGGTTATTCAGTGCTAAAAACCGGCTTTTATGTACATTATCTCACTTATTACTCGGCTACTTGTTACATAAGTAAATAATTAGACACAAAATAGTGATATGAGTTTGAAATATTTGAACGAAAAAAAGCTTGTGTGAACATAGCAGTTGCGAGCAAGCAGCAAATTCAAACTAGACAGACATTTATGTGGTGCAGTCAAACCACTTATTACAAAACATTTCACCACATAAATAGTTACGGCAATAAAAGTAATACCAAGCATTCTTATTTTAAAAAAAATCTTCTTAACTGCCATTTTCTTCTTATTTTCTAACTTAAGAAAAAAGTTACTTTGTATTCCCAAACATTCTTCTTAAAAATGTTCTTATATTTTTTATTAAGACAAAACCTGGGAAGAATTACAATTCTTGAAAAGAATCTTCTTAATACTCATAAATAAATTTCTTGAATTTAGAATGGGCTCACACTTGTCTTGAATCCCCAGTAAGATTGATTAAATGAATTAATTGGGTAATTTCAAATTAATCGTTGTATTTAAGCCTTACAACATAATACTAGCTACATATAATACATAACAGGACTGTGCATGAGTTTTTCTGAAGTGACAAATGACTGAAAGTAAACAATGATCGGTCATGATTAAACACAACTCGAAATTCAAATATGAAATTCAAAGCAACTCTACAAAAAATTTGTTATTTTTAGGGAGCTAATTTTTTTTTCGCCTATAAATATGAAATTGGTGGAATTTATCTTCATTTTATTATCAGAATTTTTTTTACCTATTTCTTAAGAAGATTTTTTGTGAATCCAGCCCCTGGTTATTAGAATCTTTTTGTTCAACATTTGATCATTTACTGCTGTTATGTTAGAAAACTGTTCTTTCAACAAAATGACAAGCTTTCCGCAGGTGGTATTAGCACCCATTTTGCACACATGTTATCAGGCAAATAATGGCTGCACGCTCACCGTCTTCAAACAACACGAGCGCTGTCTTGCTCTCTCTCCCTCATGCATATTAATCAATTGACACGATGGTGTCGATGTTTAAATCATTTAAAATGAGAATGTAAGTGTGATCACCCCATTTTTGTTTGTAAGAAAAAATTAGTTTAGATTTCATATCGCAATATATATCGCAGAAAAATAAAATATCGCAATGTCATTTTTTCCCAATATCGTGCAGCCCTACTACTGAGTGTAAGGATATAGAAGGGTTGATTTTGATTAAACTGTCCCAGAGTGATTGAGAATTGGCAGTTGTTCTGAACAAAATGTCTGTAATCCCAGTCGGAGCAGACTAAGTAACGTGACATACAGCCAATTATGGTGACCCATACTCAGAATTCATGCTCTGCATTTAACCCATCCAAAGTGCACACACACAGCAGTGAACACACACACACACACACCGTAAACACACCCGGAGCAGTGGGCAGTCATTTATGCTGCAGCGCCCGGGAGCAGTTGGGGTTCGGTACCTTGCTCAAGGGCACCTCAGTCGTGGTATTGCTGGCCCGAGATTCGAACCCACAATCCTAGGGTTAGGAGTCAAACTCTCTAACCACTCTCTAACCACCAGACTATAAAGCGGTTTATCACATTGTAATGTTAATCTGTGTTTCTCTTTCTGTTTCTCTCAGGATTCTCTTTTGAACACAAAGCAATGTGTAGGAAATAAGGATTGTGCTGTGCAGGTGAGTGTAAAACACTGTGCTTCAGTAGCGTGGTCCAGGAAGGTTTGATAGGATTGCCTATAGGCAGGCTTACATGAAGTCTACACTCACAAACTCACTGCAAATTTATGCAGAATTCATAATTACAGAAAGAACACTAAGGCAGTTGACCAAATATTCAGACTGCTTTTTTGGGTTTCCAAAAACATACCAGTGTGCATTCAACAGGAAATAAAGGTATTCATCAGAAAAAGTATTTTACTTAATGTGCTGCTTGTCTAAATGACTAAGTCTTTTGGACATTTTGGTGAATCGGTGGCCGGTTTGAATGATTTCGTGCAATCTCATTTGTATGTTTTCATAAGATTTGCATGTTTATAGGCGGGGTAAGGGTGGACTTTCATGCGTTTTTTTCCCCTTTCAAAAATTTTTATGTTTCCATATGAATCACGTTGTACAAATTAGCAAAATTGCCACCCCGTAAAAAATGACATGTTCTCATGATATTGTGTTGGCTTATAAGACAGAGACCAAATAAAATATGAAATTTGTAACCAATTAAATCTGACTCTGAATCTAATATTATAAGAATTACTTATTGTGGTTGTTGTTGTATAAAATTGTGTATCTTTATGAAGTATATTAGGTTTTATTGTAATCCAATGATTATTTATTATTTTGTTAAAAGTTTCAGTCCTGGGGCCCGTTCTTCGTACGTCGCTTATTACATCCGAGATCAAATGACACGTCCAAGATGATATCATCGTGCTAATCATGATCCGGCTAATTGGGTTCTTCGAACACACCTGTTGTGTATGATAAGTATCGCTGGATTGAGTTATCTGAGATAATTGCGCGTTCATGTGTTGGCTTAAAAGGGGATATGTATCGATACTCGAAACCATGATCAGCAGTGCAGCGATTGGCTGGTGGCAAGACGGCAATGTAATGACGTCATATAATTTAAAATGACACCCGACGGAAAACTTTTTTAACAAATTTCTGGACTTTTATAAGGAAACAGCCAAGCAAACAAAACTACATAAATGTTATAATAGATACATGAAACAGATAATAGATGCATGTTTTTATTTTATTAGAATTTTTTTCATGATTCCCAATTATTTATATTCGCAATTTATGATAGTTGCACAGTCTTTACATTTTTATTTCAATGTAGAAATTATCTATTCATTTCATTTTATATTTGGACAGATTTGTTACGTGACAGCATTAATGAAAGTTTCTTAAGGGTCAATATCATGTTATCTGCATCTCCTGCGCTCCATCAAGCCACTCTTATAATAGCAGTCATCACTCAAAATAATGCACAACTCTATTATCTGTATAGCATGTGTGTAAGACTCTAATATAATTATGAAGTAATAATTTTATGACAAATAAATATTTCAGTGAGTAAAACTGGCTGTCTATAGTAGGCTGTTATGGACTACACAGCATTTTTATATTATTTTTAAATAATTTTTTAAATGATTATTATTTTAAATTATTGTCCCTAAATCAGTACGATGCTCTTGTAATAAAGTAGCGGTGGTAGCAGACATAGTTTGAGTATCAGTTCTGGTTGAAAAGAAGCGATCTAATCCGGTTTACATGAAATATGCCTGCTCCCGAGCAGGTTTAAGCTTATGGACCTGTTGCTATGACAGCAGCTCCGGGATGAGCTTTGAAGAACCAAACGATCCAAGATCACGCCAAATCGTCAACATTCAAATCCAGCTAACTGAGTTAGCGACGTACGAAGAATGGGCCCCTGCACATTGATTATCAGATACAAGATTTTATTTTTATTTTATACCCCCTACTCTTTGCTTCTATATTATTAAACATTTTGGCTAATGTGATTATACCTATGGCTACCAATAACATGTGTTTCCCCAAAAGTTTGTGAACAAAATAGGCAAAAAAAAATGTAAAACAAAATGTTTAGTTCAGTAAAGGTCTATTTTATGTGTTCATTTAGATAGTGAAGTAAACACGTGTAAGATATTATGCTGGATAGAGTTCAGAGAAGGGTGTGTCTTCTCTGTGGAAAGAAAACATATAATATTCAAGAGTCTGAGTGTTTAACTCGGGAATGTATGAAGTCATATGAGCTGTGCTGTAAACTGGAGTGATTATGTGTGTTTTCATTAGGTAGTTTGGGCTAGCGAAGACATACTGAAGTGATTAGACTCTGTAGTGTGTGTGTGTGTGTGTGTATTTGACGTTTCAGTGAGTCACGGGTTCCATACAGTATAATGGTGGAGCTACTGTCCTATGCCCCTTAGGTTTTTCTCTTTCTCTCCTTGGGTTTTTTTTTTCTTGTCTGAGAAGAGAAACCCACTGGTCAGCATTTTAAGTCCAGGGCCTGCTGGGTAGTGTCAGTGGGTGACTTCACATCAAAGATGTATGGAGTGAGCATCTCAGCAGGCCTGACAACCCTAATAAAGAGAAGCCGAGGCCTCCTCGCATTAAACCAGACCTCTGTGGCTCCAATAAGCACTTTCTGCTTTGATGCTTTGTACAGTCTGAATGAGCATTATACACTGGAGCAAGATGAAGGGCAGTATCATGTGTGGATGGAAACCATATTTCTGGTTCTTTCCTGGTTCAATTTTATTTCTGTGCTACATGTGTCAGTGAAGATGAAGCTCTGCATCAAAGATAAAAGAAAACATTTAAATAAAAAAAACATTTATTGACTAATGTTATATTAATGATTCTTTTAGTGCTTTTGAAAGAGCTGGCTTGTACCTGACTGATTTGTAAGTCTAAAAAAAAATGCCAAAGAAGCAAAGGGAGTTCTATTTTAAGTATCATCATCTTTATACAAACATCTAATAAATGTCATAAATTGAGTAGATTTACATACGTCATAAATTATGCACATTGCAAAAGATTCTGTTCTAACATCCAACAGGAACATTTGAGCTATGGTTTCAGGTGAAAAAGCACCTTCAAGTCAAGTGAATCAGTTTATTTTTATAGGCATTATAGAGTGGACAACAGTAGATGATGGAAGCAATGCAGAGAGAGGGTAGAGGGTAGGGTGGGATTGGAAAATACTAGCTAACGGTTTAAGTTACACATGGTTCGGGTTGGTATCACGGTTTTTGAGTCACCGTTTCGGTACCATTATGTGCTACAGTAATGGCCAAATAATCGGCACCCTTAGTAAATATGATCAAAGAAGGCTGTGAAAATGTATCTGCATTGTTAATCATTTGGATCTTTTATAAAAATAAAAAATAAAAGTCACAAAAATCTAACCTTTAATTGGATAATAAGAATTTAAAATTGAGGAAAAATATAATTATGAAATAAATGTTTTTCTCTAATACACACTTGCCACAATTAACGGCACTGTTTTATTCAATGCTTTTTGAAACCTCCATTTGCCAGTTTAACAGCTCTGAGTTTTCTCCTATAGTGCCTGATGAGTTTAGAGAACACCTGACAAGAGATCAGAGACCATTCCTTCATCCAAAATCACTCCAGATTATTCATATTTCCAGCTTCTTCTCTTCAGTTCACTCCATTCACTTTCTATAGGGTTCAGGACAGAGGAAGCTTGGTTTTGTGCCCAGTGGACCCATTTTTGTTTGGATTACTGTACGGTTGGAAGGTCCAAACATGGCCCATTATAAGATTTCTAACAGAGTCAGTCACTTACTGATTTTTTATCTGTTGGTATTTGATAGAATCAAAGATGCCATGTGTCTAAACAAGATGTCCAGGACTTCCAGCGGAAATAAAGGCCCTCAACTTCAAAAATACAGCAGTATATTTCATTGTACACATGGGGTACTTTTTATCCCTGTGTGCACCAAACCCATCTTGAGTGTTTGCTGCTGAAAAGCTATTTTTTTAGTTTCATCTGTCCATAGAAGCAATTCCCATTTAAAGTTCCAGTCATGTGTGATAACTAAATATGCTGGGGATTGTTCTTGGATGAGCTAGGATAATTTTTCTTGAAACCCTCCCAAACAACATGTGGTTACAATTGACAATTTTTTATGAAATTTTTTATGTTTTCTGGCTGAGACTCAACTATTTTCTGCAATTCTTCAGCTGTGATCCTTTTGAAGAGTTTTTTGCCACTCAAACTCTCATTCTCTTCATGAATTAGGATGATATAGATAGGGCTGTCACTTTTGTGAAAAAATAATTTAGATTTTTAAGACGTAAGTGTTCATTGAATCGATTGTAAAATCGATTTTCCATGTCTAAACATAAAGACGTTTCCTTTTTCAACATCAAATAACGGACGAACGTAGAGAGAGCGCTGGAAACGCACAAGTCAGCAATATTTCTTATTTATTGGCATGAAGTTTTGTGCAGAATAACAAACAGCTACAGGAGTGCAACATTCTGGAAAAAATATATGGAGGGGACGGCTGCCATAACAAAAGAAAAACATCACTGCAGGCTTCAACCCGGCTGCATTTATGATTTAGGCAATTCATGATTCAATCCATTTCAAACAACTTTTCAAAAAATGAAACTTTAAATGGACTTGAGAACAGGCCATGAGTGTTTTTTTTATTGAACGTAATCGACACTTAGATTAGGCGGCACTAGGCAGGCATAATGAAATGCGCAAAAAGGCTAGGGCCATTACAAATTTATTGGACAGGAAAACAAGCCAATCAACATTTTCAGGGTCCAGAGCAGTGCGTTTTTTTATTCACTATATGTCCAGCTGTTGAGAAGACACGCTCTGACCGCACTGATGTCCCAGGGACACTCAGGTACAGCTGCGCAAGGTGGTTAAATTACTGCTAATTTTCCACCACAAAAGCCAGTCGCTGTCAGCTTGCAATGGGCCTTTTCATAACTCAGAATCTCCTGTAACTAGATGCGCGAATGAGGCGAATTTGCGTCTACCGCGCCGCGAGACCTCCAGACGCGCATAAATGCGTCTTTACATTGACTTAACATTGAAATCATTTGCACCAGATGCTCTATTCGCGTTTGGTGTGAACACAGCATAAGAGGTCGCTTTCGACGTCACTGGGTCTTATAGGCGCGTAAAATTGCTGGTATTTTCTAGCTTTCGCAAGGCATACTGCACTTTCGGAATTCTTTATTTTCTTTTTCTGCTTGTTTGTGAGTTTGGTTACATCTATATTTTTTAATTGTTTAATTATTTTAAAAATAATAGTGTACATATTTGGTTAAAATCGATTCCCTATTTTCATTTTCGAAACTTTTTTTGGTTGGTCCGATCGATTGTGCAATCGATTTTCAAACTAAAAGTGACAGCCCCATGTTCTCTTCCAAGCAGTTTCTTAACATTTTCTGTTGATTGGAACCCCTTAATTATTGCCCTGATGGTGGAAATGGGAATTGTCACAGCTCTAGCTCTTTTCATAAAGCCACTTCACTAATTCACTAATTTGTGATGCTCAATAATCTTTTGCTGCACATCAGAAATATATTCTTTGGTTTTTCTGATTGTGATGGATGATTAAGGGATTTTTGGCTTTGTTTTCCCTTATTTCTTTTATCCATGGCTGGATAATTTCATGTTCATTATCACCCTGGATTGCTCAAAATTGTAAATACAGGTGCTAGTCATATAATTAGAATATCATCAAAAAGTTGATTTATTTCACTAATTCCATTCAAAAAGTGAAACTTATTATATTCATTCATTACACACAGACTGATATATTTCAAATGTTTATTCCTTTAATTTTGATGATTATAACTAAGGAAAATCCCAAATTCAGTATCTCATAAAATTTGAATATTACTTATTCAGACCAATACAAAAAAAAGGATTTTTTGAAATCTTGGCCAACTGAAAAGTATGAACATTAAAAGTATGAGCATGTATAGCACTCAATACTTAGTTGGGGCTCTTTTTGCCTGAATTACAGCTGCAATGCGGCGTGGCATGGAGTCGATCAGTCTGTGGCATTGCTCAGGTGTAATGAGAGCCCAGGTTGCTCTGATAGTGGCCTTCAGCTCTTCTGCATTCTTGGGTCTGGCATATCGCATCTTCCTCTTCACAATACCCCATAGATTGTCTATGGGGTTAAGGTCAGGCGAGTTTGGTGGTCAATTAAGAACAGGGATACCATGGTCCTTAAACCAGGTACTGGTAGCTTTGGCACTGTGTGCAGGTGCCAAGTCCTGTTGGAAAATTTAATCTGCATCTCCATAAAGTTGGTCAGCAGCATGAAGCATGAAGTGCTTTAAAACTTCCTGGTATAGAGCTGCGTTGACCTCAGAAAACACAGTGGACCAACACCAGCAGAAGACATGGCACCCCAAACCATCACTGACTATGGAAACTTTACACTGGACCTCAAGCAACGTGGATTGTCTCCTCTCTTCCTCCAGACTCTGGGACTCTCTTCCTCCAGACTCTGGGACTCAGATTTCCAAAGGAAATGCAAAATTTACTTTCATCAGAGAACATAACTTTGGACCACTCAGCAGCAGTCCAGTCCTTTTTGTCTCGAGACACTTCTGACGCTGTCTGTTGTTCAACAGTGGCTTGACACAAGGAATGACACCACTGAAACCCATGTCTTGCATACGTTTGTGTGTAGTGGTTCTTGAAGCACTGACTCCAGCTGCAGTCCACTCTTTGTGAATCTCTCCCACATTTTTGAATTGGTTTTGTTTCACAATCTTCTCCAGGTTGCGGTTATCCCTATTGCTTGTACACTTTTTTTTCTACCACATCTTTTCCTTCCCTTTGCCTCTCTATTAATGTGCTTGGACACAGAACTCTGTGAACAGCCAGCCTTTTTTTCAATGACCTTTTGTGTCTTGCCCTACTTGTGCAAGGTGTCAGTGGTCGTCTTTTGGACAACTGTCAAGTCAGCAGTGTTCCCCATGATTGTGTAGCCTACAGAACTAGACTGAGAAAACATTTAAAGGTCTTTGCAGGTGTTTTGAGTTAATTAGCTGATTAGAGTGTGGCACCAGGTGTCTTCAATATTGAACCTTTTCACAATATTCTAATTTTCTGAGATACTGTATTTGGGATTTTCCTTAGTTGTCAATTATCATCATCAAAATAAATGAATAAACATTTGTAATATATCTGTCTGTGAATGAATAAAATATAGAAGTTTCACTTTTTGAATGGAATTAGTGAAATAAATCAACTTTTTGATGATATTCTAATTAAATGACCTGCACCTGTATGAATGGGAATCTCCTTCAGAGATATTTTACTCTTGAGAATTTCTAGGGGTGCCAATAATTGTGTCCAACGTGTATTTGAGAAAAACATTTATTTCATAACGATATTTCCCCCCATTTTAAATTCTTATTATCCAATGAAAGGTTAGCTTTTTGTGATTTTTTTATTTTTTATTTTTTTATAAAAGAACAAAAGGATTAACAATGCAGATTAATTTTCACAGCCTTCTTTGATCATATTTACGAAGGGTGCCGATATTTTTGGCCATGACTGTATGTTTGCGCTATATTGTCAAATAAAATAAATCAAATAAAAATGAAGAAAATAAGAACAAATAATCTAAATACAAGAAACAGAACAAATAAATACAACAGAGCAAATAAACAAATAAAATAAACAGTGCTTTTCAGGTTTTTATAGGTAGGTTTAACAGTTTTTAGGTCAAAAAATGTAGAATAACACATTCATATGCATATTCAACTGTATAAATTAAAGATTAATCATTATTAAAGTTTCAAAAGCTATTCAGTCAAGCCCAGTGAGTGTTTTCCTTGTCTTTTGTTGTTTTATTAACATTAAGTGCTGCCACTTTAAGACATTGAATGGATCCAGTAAATTTGTCCATTCTGAGATGCAGGTTTGCACGCACACAGATCTTCTCACGGTGCGTGCGAGTTCTCATTCACGTCTTCTGGCTCTTTAATATTTAAAATGGCAAGGCTTAAGTGAGTTTGGTTTAAACACAGATTTCAGTGTGTGCTATTCGGGTCTTGCTATGTTGTTATTTTTAACAAATCACATTACAGAAACATTGTCAAATTTAAGTTGAACCGCGGTGCTAGTGCGAGGGTGTAGAACGTTATGGTTTGAAATATATTTTTTTTTTACCAGGAATCTTTCACCATTGGAAAGTACCACAAGTCGGGACCTTATTTTGCTGCTACAATCTGACATTTTTTTGGTCGTGTAATACAGTAGGATCCAGCATGTTTGATGGCACATTGTTTAATCAGTCAGGAAAGAAAATTCATTATTATTTTGATAAAAGGTTTTGAATACAATTTTTTTTTTTTTTTGGAATAACATGCAGTGATGAATCATGCTCCCTTAAGCCAGGAATGTGCATTAAGAAAGTAAAATTTGAATTCATGTTAAAAACTGTTAAAGATATTCAGATGAAAAAATGCTTCAGTGGTTTAAGTTTGTTGGCGCCTTTTTAATTTTTTTTTTAGAATTTCAGGATTTAGAGATCAAGGGATGGACAGCTCAGTCTGGAAATCATAATTTCACCAATATTATTTTTTTCAGTGGCAAAATTATTAACCGGTAGTTACATTGGTCTTGGAATCTCTAGAAACATTAACTAGTCAACTAGGTTGCCTAAATCACTTGTCTGCTGATCATTCGGAAGGAAGGGCTGTATGTATAATTTGTCAAGTTAATATGACTGAGGTGCATTTATTTATAGGGTGTTTATATGAGAAACAATTAAATAGAACATCACTCAGTGTATGTGGTCGAAAAAAAAATTCTAAGAACGTTTTTACAGCTAAAGCAAATGTTGTCATCACATTAATTAAAAAACATGCTAACATTTTTAAAACTAAAAATCTATTACTGATTAAAATGAAAAGTGCATTTAGTGTAATTTTTTAAATTTTGTTCTTTTCATAGGATAATTTGTAGATATAAGGTTCACATTCACAAAAAATGGTCTTATAATAGTAAATAAATATTAATATAAAAATACATATTTTTAGCATTAAAATTAAGGTTTCATATGCCAGCAATCTGAAAATTACCATCACTGAATCCTGTCTTTTTTATAAAATGAAAAGAATATATATATATATACAATACAATACACACCAAAAGTTTGGACACACCATCTCATTCAAAGAGTTTTCTTTATTTTCATGACTATAAAAATTGTAGAGTCACACTGAAGGCATCAAGGGCTATTTGACCAAGAAGGAGAGTGATGGGGTGCTGCGCCAGATGACCTGGCCTCCACAGTCACCGGACCTGAACCCAATCGAGATGGTTTAGGGGTGAGCTGGACCGCAGACTGAAGGCAAAAGGTCCAACAAGTGCTAAGCATCTCTCGGGGAACTCCTTCAAGACTGTTGGAAGACCATTTCAGGTGACTACCTCTTGAAGCTCATCAAGAGAATGCCAAGAGTGTGCAAAGCAGTAATCAAAACAAAAGGTGGCTACTTTGAAGAACCTAGAATATGACATATTTTCAGTTGTTTCACACTTTTTTGTTATGTATATAATTCCATATATAATTCCACATGTGTTAATTCATAGTTTTGATGCCTTCAGTGTGAATTTACAATTTTCATAGTCATGAAAATAAAGAAAAGTCTTTGAATGAGGTGTGTCCAAACTTTTGGTCTGTACTGTATATATTAATGATAGGTGGGTTTGAAATGTTGTTATTGTCTGCAAGAATGAACCTTGTTTTAAAGGAAACAGCAAGATGAGTGATGTCTATGTTGTGCAAATGTCAAAACAAAACTTAATAGTGAACATTTCAGTTCAGTAAAGAAATAATAATAAATAAATAAAATTATCAAATTAGAAAAATATATCATTCCTAAGACCAAACCAAAAATGATTTATGTTTGTGTTAACTAAAGTATTTCATGGCAGTTAATGTCAAGCAAGTGTTTAACATTTTCTTTCGTTTCAGCTGGCCGTGGGTTTGACACCAGCACGTGTGCATGCAACACCCCAAATAAACACTCACCCTGTTAACTCGTACCTTCCACCACACCCACCTACATAACCTACTTGAGCACCTCAAAATATCACAAGATGTTCCTTTAACCCACACAGTCTCAGTGGAGCTGCAGTTGTAACTGTGCTAATGTTATGAGAACATTTTTACTTGATCATAACTTGCAGGCTACAAAAATTTTACTTCATGTGAACAAGTGTTGTGTTGGCTATTGCATTCTCATAAGAATAAATGAGAATTAAAATAAAAAAATAAAAGAAATCAGTTTAAGGGCCAGCACGTGATTTACAGTTTATATTGTCAGCATTTCTACCCTTCATAGTCAAACAATCCTAAAATATTTACGTGTGTTTGACATGCTATTGACAACCTAAGCACAAGCTCTACTCTTCAACTCAATGGTAAAAAAAAGAAGAAATTTTTTGTTTTTTGAAATCTTTTACATTTTCAAAATAACTCAACATTTAAAACTTAAACTCTAACAGGCCTTTCCATTTTCAAAAAAAATGCAGAAAACTCACACAACTCTGCACGAAGGTACAGTCTGAACAGCAACAGCACTGGTTGGATCAACAAGAGTGAATGAAATGAATAAAAAATTATAAAAAAATAAAAGTAATTTTTTTGTCCGCGTTATGAGAAAGAAGAATTTAGGGGAATCAAAAATAATAATACAAATAATATGTTATAAATGTCATTGTAAATGTAAAATTATTAAAGTTTGGAAACTAAGATTTTTTTATGTTTTTAAAAGTCTCACCAAGGTCATTTATTTGATTGTAGTATGCTCAATTTGGTTCTTGATTATTATTATTAATGTTATAAATAGTTTTTTCTGCTTCTTTTTGTGGAATATATGATGCATTTTGAAGTGAAAGTGAAAGTGACGTGACATTCAGCCAAGTATGGTGACCCATACTCAGAATTTGTGCTCTGCATTTAACCCATCCGAAATGCACACACACAGAGCAGTGAACACACACACACACACACTGTGAGCACACACCAAGAGCAGTGGGCAGCCATTTATGCTGCGGTGCCCGGGGAGCAGTTGGGGGTTCAATGCCTTGCTCAAGGGCACCTAAGTCGTGGTATTGAAGGTGGAGAGAGAACTGTACATGCACTCCCCCCACCCACAATTCCTGCGGCCCGGGACTCGAACTCACAACCTTTCGATTGGAAGTCCGACTCTCTAACCATTAGGCCACGACTTCCCCGACTTTAAGGATTATTTGATGAATAAAAAGTATTTAATAGCATTTTTTAAAATAAGATTCTTTTATAGCATTATAAATGGTGGAGCAAAAAAATGTAAGCAGTGCAACTGTTTTCGGTATTGATACTAATAAAATAGTTTCTTTAGCAGCAAATCAGCCTATTAGTATGCTTTCTGAAGGATCATGTGACACTGAAGACTGGCGTAATGATTTTTATTGTTTTAAATAACAATTTTTCCATGATTCTGAAGAGACTGCTAAACAAAATAACATGTAATTTACAGATTACAGAAATGTTAATTGCTGCAGTCTGTTTGAAAATATCTAATTTATTTAAAATAATTATAAAAAAAAAATGGTTTGAATGAATTATTCAATGACTCACTCGCAACTTTACTTGTTTTACTACTGGATGAATCAGCATTTTGAAAAAATCTCTTGAATGACTGAATGACTCACTCGTAAAGACTTTACTTGCGTCATTTGGTGCCGCTCTAATATTCATTCGATTCACATGACGTCACTGTAGCTTTGCGCCGCCATCTTTGCGACCGACGGTCTGAATATGCCTGCAATATGTTGTGCGGTTGGCTGCAACAACAGCCGAAAGAGGAACCCCGAATTGTTATTCTATTATATACCTAAAGAAAAGGATAGAAGGAAGAAGTGGTTAGCTGCCATTCGAAGAGATCACTGGACACCCACATCTCACTCCTTACTATGCAATGAACACTTTGTGTCAGGTAAATTAAGCCTTCAGCCCATGTGATGCGTTTGTGTTGTATTATTTGCTATTTGTATTTAGGTGATTATAAGCCGAAGCCGGTTTCATATGTTTTGTGTGCAAAGGCAAGCGTGAATTTAAAATAATGAAAACCAGCCAGGACGGCCAGGACAGGGCGTTAAAACAGGACATGTCCTGGGAAAACAGGACGTTTGGTCACCCTAGATTAATGACAGCTAGCCATGTGCCGGCCCGTGGCTACCAGCTGTTAGCCACTTAGCTAGCTAACAACTCGCTACCTAGTCAGAGCAAACTACCACCAAAATCATACATTTGAATTTTTTTTTATAATACCTACATTTCCCATGATTAAATATAAATCCTTGGTGGCCAGGTGCCGCACTTTCACATTTTTCACCCATCCAGCCACAGCATATTGATACGCATCTGTACTCTTGAAAGCCTTCAAGCGATCCCCACTGTATGGGGAGGGGTTATGTACAAGATATATATATATATCATGGAAGGCCAATTTGGGCAGTCTGGGGCAGATAATAATGGACAAAAGAAAACTGGGGGTAACAAATAAGGATCGGAGCCTAAAATAGAAATTTTCTACAGGTATCTCTGTCTCTCTCTCTCATTCAAATGGGCAGTTTGGGCGGCCATACCGGGCGAGTCGGTCGCAAATATGGCGGCGTTCTATTTGTAGTGACGTAGGTGGCATCTTTGAATAGTTACAGTAATGACTTTGAGACACTTTTTATGTATATATTTAATATGCTTAAATATATTAGAAATAATCATAGTGCAAAAGATGGCTAAAATAAGCTTAATTGCCTTTATGCAAAATATGTATTTATTTATTTACATTTATTTACATCTTGGTAATAAATGTGACGAGGCCGATAATTTTGACATGGCCTGAAGACATCCTTTTACCCAAAATGTTTTAAAGAGACGACAAGTCAAAATAAAATTGTTGGTTGGAACAAGCTTCGAGTGACCCATTAAGCTAGCTGTGGAGCAGTCAGAGATTTCAGCACTCACTTTTCTTCTCCGAAAATAATTAACGCTGGAGGGTGAAATGTTTCAATATAAACTGCAGCAATACATAATACACCATATATTGAGCAATATTTGTTTGTTTGTGCGTTTAGGACAATAATATCACATGAAATCTCACACAGTAACACTCGCAAATTTGTGAAGCAAAAGATTGTAGTTTTGTTTAGGGATGCACCGAAATGAAAATTCTTGGCTGAAGCCGAACAAAAGGAAAAACTGAACACCATTTTTCACATTTTTCCTCCATGTAGACTTATTTTGTCACGGCAGGGATCCAATGAGGCACGGAGATAGAACCAATTGCGAGTAAGTCTTTTATTAAGGGCAATCCAAAAGGGTAAACAGTCCAGGCAGAGGTCGATACCAAACAAAACCAAACCAAACATAAACAAACAAGGACACAAGGCAAGAGCACGACAAGATGACGGACATGAATTAACAACGACTCCGTGACACATACTAAGACAGACCGGGTTATATACACAAGGAGAGACAAGCGCTAATGGGAAACTGACAGGGTGTGATGATAGGTAATTAGTGACAGCTGGGTGCAATAATTAAGCAGGGACGTGAGGAATGTGATTAATGAAGTGAAAGACACCGTGGGAAAAGAGGACATCTAGTGGACACCCAGGGAACACAACCCAGACACTGTGACATATTTTGCCAATCACAATGCTTTAATTAAATTGCCAAAATGTGCTTTTTTACAGTTTTGTCCTGCTTTTCAAATAAGAAATTAATTACAAAACTGTTTAAAAATGTTTACTATAAATATTTACTTTTTACATTCTAGTAGACATTATACCAACAAAGAACAATTCAAATTAAAAATAATAAGTTTGTAAACTAAATTTTTTTGGCCATTTTTTATTTTTGAGACTTGAATCAGGCATGTATTTTTACTGTAAAAATAAAGGCAGCCTTGCTGAGCAGAAGAGACTTCTTTTAAAACATTAGTATATACCAGACCCCAATTTGAACACTATCTGTGAATGTTATAATAAACGTATTAATAGAGCTGTTGTAGGGTAATTATTATTATCATCATTATTATTGTCTTAAAACATAAACGTAACGTTAAAATAACAATTATATCATTTATGAATGTAGATGGAGTTGCTGCTTATTCTCTGCTTTTATTTTGGCAGAAACCGCATATCACATTGCCACATGCCTTTAAAAAATCACAAAAATGTACTGAACAACTGACAAGTAACAAGTTCAAGTAAGTAACAACTTACCTAACTGTGATTTTCTAATGATCCTGAAGAAACTGATTAGCATGCTCAGGTGTGTTTGATTAGGGTTAGAGCTAAACTCTGAAGGAAAGTGGATCTCCTGGGCTAGATTTGAGGATCCCAGGTCTACAGTGTCACACGATCCTTCTGAAATCATTCTAATATTTGCTACTCAAGAAAAATGTATTTTTATCAATGTTAAAAATCTTGTTCTTTAATATTCTATAATATATTCTATAATATATATATATCTTATCGTTCAAACTTTTGAACAGTAGTGCATATGTTTCTTATTGCCTTTAGTTTAAACTGATTTTGTATTTGCTATAAGTTTGATCAGTAAGCGGTCAGTCTCCTCCACCTGTATGGCCTCTGGGTGAGTCCTGACTCAAGGAACTTTCCTGGTCTCACTTCAATCTCGGGTGACCTAATCCTTTATAATATCCTAATGATTTTTTGGCATAAAAGAAAAATCTATACAATGTATTTTTGGATATTGCTATAAATATGCCCGTGCTACTTAAGACCAGGGTCAAACATTGGGAATATCGATATTGTGCTGTGTGGCGGAATCTGGTCTCCTAGCTACCGCGCGGGATTGTCTGATGGGTCTCCTGAGCCTGTATCTGACTAGCAGTTGTGTCACTGGAAGTCCCCCAACACACAAACACCTATTCAGTAATTTCAGATCAATTAACACAGGATTGCATTTTAATTTAAGCATTAATATTACATAATGTTTTTGAATGTTTGTATAGCAAAATTATAAGGTTAAATATTTAAATAAAAAAACTAAAAAAAACTATTAAGCATCATACTGTTTGGACCAGCATTAATATCATGAGTGCACTGGCCTATGAAGACTTACTAGGTTTTGAAACAGAGCAGCTATCTGCTGGTTATTTACTACCATTTTCATTAGTCTTTCAGACTAATTAATTAACAGTTTAGACTAATGTGCTGATATTTGATTTAAAGATCTCTTGGCTGCTCCTGCTGCCCTCTTAGTAGAAACACCTCTCATGGAAAGTTTGTGTGGTTGTGTGTTGCTTTGTCATTGTCATACTCAGGTTAACCACATCCTCTCGAACAAACACTTCATACATGCACACAAATAGAGCAGCTCTGCACACAACAGTGTTGAGTGTTACAGCAGCACAATACACTGATCATCACAACTAGTGACTGCTGGTTTCTTCAAATGTGACTAGTGTCGCTTTGTAGCTAGTGGCAATGTTTTTAAAAGATTAAAGGCCAAAAAGGAAATCCTCACAAAACTTGCCTGTCTGTATGATCTGAAACCTGCACCCACACACAAGAGTCTGATCTTGAATGAACTGATACACATTCCTTTTATAGCATTGTCGTTTGTTCAGTTTGATTTAGTGAAGTTTTAACTTCCTCTTTCTGGGTAAAATTGATCACATTTTATTTATTCTTTTGTTAGTTAAATCAGCAGGAGTAACAATACCATCTTTTAGTTCATTATCCTACATCTTCCTGGTTACTTCACCTTGACTAGGTGGGCCAAGTTTCTGAAAATGTAATCAATGTCATTTGACTTGTAAATGTGGGTGGTCATCATATGTCATCAGGTCATTCAGTTTCTGACACTTTATTGGTTTTGGAACGAACCATTTCTGTTGTATATGTGTTATATTGCAAATCTTATTATACAGACAAAAACATAACTGGCAACCCATTTACACTCTTCAAGCCAGTTTACTAATCCAGTGTTGGGGAAAGTTACTTTCAAAAGAAATGCATTGCAATATTGTGTTACTCCCTAAAAAGTAACTAACTGAGTTACAGTACTTGGTTACTTGTTATGGAAAGTAATGTGTTAACGCAAATGTCATTGTTTATCTCAAGTAATTTTTGCTTATTAGTATGGTTGACATGAATCATCGAAGGTCAGCAGCAAAAATATTGGTTATTAATAAAATAGGATTAAATACATAAAGCATACTTGTTAACACATTTAATTATTGGAGGTTTGCATCATATTCTGAGTTTGCATTTCAATGTTTATATTCATTTGGGGAGTACTGAATCTGTTTTGGAAATCCAGGCGTTTATCTGAACAATGTTGAACTTCCTCTTTCTCCTCACAACAAAAGCACAAAATACATTTGCACATGAATTGATGATGAGGTGGCATCATGTGTTTGAGGGTCATGTGGTGACCTACATGTATAATCACTACCACATGTGCAACCCCACATGTGTGAACATTAATCCATATCTTTGGCCTAAAAATTGAGCTTTCATTGATCTGTATGTGCAGAGTTTAATTGGTTTTGTGTTATGGAACTGCTCATATGCTGGCCATATGTATGACATATGTAAGATTCTTTTTACATTAAAGCCATAGTTTTGTTTTGTGCAGAACTTAATCTATATATAGGAGCTACTGTGCATATGGAAAAAAATACTTTGTATGTTAAAAAAAAAAAATCCCCTTTTTTTCTATCTTTAAACTTTGGCTAAGAGAAAAACAGTCATTTCAGAGTCATTTAAACTTAGAGGGGTTTATTTTAAGAAACCATGATGTCCTTCACTGCTGGACTTAAAAAAGGCAGCTGCGGTCAAGGAAGATTTCTGCTAGCCATAGATGTCAGTGGTCGATCCGTCAAACATTTGATGTCACTAAATATGCTAAAGTTCAATCTGGTAAAATTATCTGCCCAACACGCATCTACTCAATTTTTTCACACCAAATTCAGATTTCATTTTTTCTCATGAAATACAGAATTCATCAAGAATCCATCAATATATTTGTAAATGTTCGAACTAAGATATTGTAAGTAATGAATATTGTTTTTCTGAAGCAATTATATGACTAGTGATATGATTCCCATTTTTAGTCTATACAAAGCCTATGTCTACATTCAGCTTCAGTTCTCTCCCTCTCTATGATACTGAGTTCGTTTGACACAATGGTGCCAAGCTGGCCATATTTGACAGGCGGTGAAGATGAAGGCCAGTAGCTTCATCTCCACTGGGTTAGGGGCATGTTCCCTTTGTATGTCCATTAGTGTGAGAGTCTGAGCTCAAATGTGAGTGTGTGTTGGAAAGCTATACATGGATGGTTTGCTTCCCAAGCAATGACTGCAAGAAGTGGGACAAGGTCATTACTATTGTGATAACTCACATTCCATGATCCAGCTACAAGCAGAATTACCACTGCACTTTAAATGTGTATTTATGAGCTGGGTATATCAATAAACATCAACACTATATGATTTCTGATTAAATTAGGCAGGCCGGTGGAGGAAATGTTATGTTCTAGGCCAGGGGTGTCCAAACTTGGTCCTGGAGTGTCGGTGTCCTGAAGAGTTTAGCTCCAACCCCAATTAAACACACCTCAACCAGCTAATCAAGCTCTTAATAGGCATACTAGAAACGTAAAGGCAGGTGTGTTGAGGCGAGTTGGAGCAAAACTCTACAGGACACCAGCCCTCTAGGACTGAGTTTAGGCCTGTTCTAGGCAATATTCTGCTGGAAAACCTTGTTTCCTGGCATTCATGTGGATGCTACTTTGACATGTACCAGCTAAAGACTATTGCAGACCACGTACACCCATTCACCGATGTTCCTTGATGGTAGCGGCCTCTTTCACCAGCATAATACACTCTGTCACACTGCAAAAAAAAATGTTTGGAATGGTTCTAGGAAGATGACCAAGGCCACAATTACTGTGGAGGTCTTTATGCCCCATTTCGATTTATTGGCTATATCTAACCATATCCATACTAGCTATATCGATTTTAAAAGTGGCCTACATCTGATATCTGCATATGAACTACAAACTTGGCTAATCATCCCACGGAAGACGTACTTACCCAGAAACAGGGTTGCCAGATCAGCGAAACAAAACCATCCCCAATGCTGATCAAAACTATTCAAAACCCTTGTTTTTTTTTTTTACTTCAGTGGCCCCCTCCATTAAAATCATGTTCCAGGGGAAGTTGGGAAATTGTTTTAACCCGGAGATTAAAAAACAACCTGCAGCAACAGTTTAAAAGTGGTCCAGTACCACAGGAAAACCACAGACTTGGCAACACTGCTCGGAAAAACTGAGTTGACATGAAGCACCACAATCGTTTTTTCAGTGACATACGACATGTACAGGGTAATATCAAATCTGTCCACTTACAGGGGAGATTAAAATGCATGTATCTGATTAATACAGATTTATTTCCTCTTATAAATGAAGCCTGAAACCAATTTGACAATATCGGCATCTATGTGATTTTTTCTGCTTACACATTTGTGGGTCATTTCCAGTCTCTCAAAATCCGAATTTGTTCACTTGAACCATGTAGTGTAATTCAGGCCTTTGAATTCAGGGTGTTGGTTTGGCTTCCGAATTCCCCAGATCTCAATCTGACTGAGCATCTGTGGGATGAGCTGGATCAACAACTCTGATCCATGGAGGCCCAACCTCACCCACTGCAGGACTTATAGGATCTGCTGCTAATGCATTGGTGACAGAAGCCATGTTCTAAGGTTTTGTGGAGTACATGCTTCAACGCATTAGAACTGTTTTGGCATCATGAGGGGACTTCCTTGACATTAGGCAGGTGGTTTTAATGTTGTGGCTGTGTATGTTCTTGTTTATCCAGCAACAAGGAGTCCACCGTTGACACTTGAGTTTACATGAGTGCAATTTCAAACTATGCTGTGCTCTATCTGGTGTCCTGTTATCAGGGCAGGACTTAGGGGGCTGGAGGCCCCTGGGCTCGAGGTTATGTTTGGGTCCTATACCTGTACACTACAAATGCCCTTAACTATAACATCATTATGGAGTAACATAAAATACAGTTGTCATTATAATACAATAAACAGGATGTGCTCTCTGTCGAGAGATCAAAACACTTATATTACACTGACCAAAAAAAGACAGATGTATTAGTATTATAAAAAAAATATTGTCATAGTCTATATGTGTCTTCTTATGTCAGATTCATAAATTTAATCAATAATCAGAATAAAAAGACATGGTGGGTGTTAACAATCAAATGCATATGTTATGTTAAGTTTTAACATAACATTTTGATGTAGAAATATTAAATGATTCCAAAAATGAAATGTTACATTTTTAAATATGAAACTACAACCACCAATAGGTGGCAGCATGTAACTGTCTAAAGGAGTGAGCTGAACACTTAAATAAACTGATTCATTTAAAATGCTAAGTAATGTAACTTTGAGAAACACAATTCCATTTTGCTCCATCAAAAAGAAAACCGAACCAACAGCAGAAACACTGTGTCTCCAAGCAACACAGTGTTTTGTTCACGGAAATGATTCAGTCAGGCTATACAGTAATTAAAACAAAACAAAATAAAAGCAAAAAAAAAAAAAAAAGGTAATTGGGTTAGTTTTGATCAGCATTGGGGATGGTTTTGTTTCGATGATCTGGCAACCCTGTTTCTGGGTAAGTACGTTATCCGTGGTTGTTTAGCCAAGTCTGTAGTTCATATGCAGATATCAGATGTGGGCCACTTTTAAAATCAATATAGCTAGTATGGATATGGTTGGATATAGTCAATAAATCGGAATGGGGCTTCAAGACCTCCACAGTAATTGTGGCCTTGGTCATCTTCCTAGAACCATTCCAAATCATTTTTTTTGCAGTGTGTCAGAGTGTATTATACTGGTGAAAGAGGCCGCTACCATCTGGGAATTATTGTAAGACACACAATTTGTGTTTCGCTATAAAACTGATTTTGAAAGCTGAGACGTTAAAAGTAGGTCTGTCAAGAGCACAAACACCTTCAAGTGTTAACGAAACAAGCCTATGAATGTCATTTTGTGATAAGACGCCACATCAGATGTCAACTGCTGCATTCCCACACTCCTCAGATGCATTCTGATTCGGAGTCTGATTTAAGTAGCTTTGTCAGCATAGTATAAGGTTTTGCATTGCAAAAGCAGTTTAAAGTTGGATTAACCCATGCAGTGTCCTTTGTTAAAGAATGAACTTTCCACAGATAAATTTCCTGAAACATAGGCTCACTGGAAACTAAATTTTAACAAATCTCTATGTACAATTCACTACAAGTTTCCAGCTGAAATGAACACTACTCACAGTAAAACACCAGATAATTTTATTCCTTTTCACACAAATTATGAAATTTATTGTGTTCCTTGCACTATACTTTTATGAACTCAAAACACTTCTATCATTCTGATGTTTGCATCACATACCAACTCTATATTTGTGGCTTTTGGGATGTAGTAAACTTTCTCAGTAGCTCACCTGATGATCATTAGAAGTCACGATAAAAGAGCACAAAGAAATGTTAAAGCAAGGTAAAATGGCATTGTTGCTTCAGTACATTTACTTTTTATCTCATGATTACTGTTTTTAACAATATTGGTTAGGTTTAGAGTGGGGTTAAGCATAGGTTGTATGTTATTTTCAAATGTGATAGAGCATAAGCCTTTTAGCTCTACTCACCAAATGTTTTATTTCTGAACTGCCACTTTCATTTGTTTTGGATGAAACTGAAAACGCTTTTAGCCCCACTCATTGGACATTTCACTTTAAAATGTTCGTAAAAAGTTCAAGAAGCAATGTAATATAATTTTGCAAGAATGTTGCCAGTGTAATGTTTTTCCAGTGAGCCTGGGTTGATTTCCTGGGATAAACATTCTGTACCATTTAGTAAATCCTGTGGAGAGCTTTGGTTTCATGTTTGCAGTGAGCGGTTGTTGTGTTGTTTATGGGCAATCTGGAACTGTAAATGAGAGGATGTGGGCTTACACTGGATTACTCATAACATCATAAAAGTGAAGCTGCTGCGCCACCATATTTATATTTCCTAGAATTCCCATACATTCTATTGATTTAACTGGAAAAAGTACTATTTTAATGTGAAAACATCACCTAGTGCGAGTGTGCTCATTATACCACGGTGTCAGACTGTTTTCCTTAATCTTCTTTTAAGCATAAAGGAGCAACCGTATCTTAAATGCTAGAAAAGAGAGAGTCCATAGTTTCTGTTACATCATCAAGTTGTTCTGAGGTTTTGGATATGCTGAGGAATTGAGACAAATCAGGACGTTTACTTACAAAGCAGTCTTTTGTGTTAGAAGTGATGGTTCTTCCATACTTGTAACAAGGAGTAGAATTTACAGTTTTAGCTATATGAAGTTTGCACAAAACTAAATAATGATCTGAAATATCATCATTATGGCTGCATAATTTCAACACCATCATTTCAACATCAATTCCATGTGACCGTATTAAATCTAGAGTATGATTTCGACAATGAGTAGGTCCTGAGACGTCTTGTCTAACCTCTGAATAGAGTTCAGAATGTCTATAAATGCTGATCCCAATGCATAATTTTCATTATCAGCATGAGTATTAAAATCATCAACAATTAAAATTTTATTGGGAAGTTGTGGCCTAGTGGTTAGAGAGTTTGACTCCTAACCCTAGGGTTGTGGGTTCGAACACTTGTTTCTCTGGATAATGTTATATGAAAAATGTAATTAAATTAAATTAATGCATTTAGCAGACGTTTTTATCCAAAGCGACTTGTAGTGCATTCAGGCTATCTATTTTTACCTATCATATGAAGCACCATTACTTCAAATGAGTTATGCCTGAAGCCCGCCCTCTGAGAAATACTGAAAATATTGTTATAAATTGTAGCAACACCTCCACCTAACAGTAATCTTGGGGGTGGACTCATTAAAAATAAGGTTTTATTTTAACCTGGCTAAGGTTTTAGCCAGGCTTCTGTCAAACAGCACATCTAGATTATGATCAATGATCATATTATTACAAAAAGTTTTTTCGTAGAAAGGGAACTGATATTCTATAAGCCAAGCTTTATCATTTGTTTATCCGTATTACATCTGTTTTTTTATTTGTTGAAAATCAGTTAAATTGTTACTTTTAAATTGGTTCGGACATTTTTTTTGTATTTTCTAGTTCGGGGTAGAGACCTAGAGGAAAAAATCCCTCCCACCCCCGTAAAAATATGTTATTTTCTCCCTCTCCCGCCCGCAAACAAACAAGTTTCGTCCCGCTCCCGCCCGCAAAATCCCGCGGGTAAACGTATAGTAGGTTTTTTTTTGCATATTCTTAAAATAAAATTGTCCCGCGGGAGTGCAGGTCTCTAGTTTGGGGAACAGAGACAGTCTCTATAGTGTGATATCTAGGTGAAAAAGTCTCTATGTGCTGAGAATTAACTGACCTCTGTGACGGGAGGCAGCTAGCAGACGGTCGGTTTAGCCAGTCTGTCTGCTTCCTGACCTGGGCCCCAGTTAGTCAAGTATAAACACTAAGACTATTTGCCATATTTCTAGAGAGAAGAGTGGCGCCACCCCAGGAGGGATGAAGACCATCTCTTTTCAACAGGTCAGGTCTGCCCCAAAAGCTCGTCCAATTGTCTATGAAACCTATGTTATTCTGTGGGCACCACTTAGACATCCAGCCATTGAGTGATGACAATCTGCTATGCATCTCATCACCACGGTAAGCAGGGAGGGGACCAGAGCATATTACAGTGTCTGACATCGTGCTTGCAAGTTCACACACCTCTTTAATGTTATTTTTAGTGATCTCCGACTGGCGAAGTCGAACATCATTAGCGCCGGAATGAATAACAATCTTACTGTATTTACGTTTAGCATTAGCCAGCACTTTTAAATTTGTCAAGATGTCAGGCGCTCTGGCTCCCGGTAAACATTTGACTATGGTGGCTGGTGTCTCTATATTAACATTCCGTACAATAGAATCACCAATAAACTAGAGCACTTTCATCAGGTTTCTCAGTGGGTGCATCACTGAATGGGGAGAACCTGTTTAATGTTTTGATCAGAACAAAAGAGAAGTGTCTTGACCCACGACTATGCCCGCCTCACAGTTACCCAGTTGCCCTGCTGCATGTTTGCTATTCTGGTTAGAGAACACGTGAGGTCTTCTTTCCTCTGCCTTCCTCTGGCTTTCACATTCATATGCAAACACACATAAACACTTAATCATTCATTTATATCTCTCTAAAAAGCAAAGCAATGATTTTGTCCAGTCATCTTGTTCATAATAAAATTGTCAGTACAGACTGTCCTTTAAAAAAATCCATATTAATATCTGTCCAGCTGGATGGAGTTAGTGCTTGAATCTTTATTACACTGAGCAGTCTAGACCCTAAAATAAGAATATATCTCAAAAATGTGACTGCAATCGCTTAATCCACAGACTCCATCCACACATCTGCTTTGTAAATGGCAGCAATTTTTAACTTAAATTAACATATTATTTAACCTTGTAAAATATAAGCACAGTTTTCTTAGTGTTTATTGATATTTCTATATACTGTCAGCAGTACTATATATAATGTCATTAAAAGTATGTGGACTCTTAATTTATTATTGTCTGACTGTCATTGCTATAGATAACAAAATATCAAAACAATTGATGTTCATTTTAAAGAGCACAAGTTTTAATTATTATTATTATTTTTATTTATTTTTTTAGTAAAAATCTTGGTTTTCCTTCCCTTCCGTATGTTGTCTTCACTCCCCTTGAAAAAGTACACATTAACATGCACTTAAAAAGATTACCTTTAATACTAATAATAAACTTTACACTTAAGTGGCCTTTTATTTCTTTAATACTATCTGCAAGTACAGTATGTGTGTGTGTGTGTGCGTGTGTGTGCGTGCGTGTATATATATATATATATATATATATATATATATATATATATATATATATATACGCACACTACAAGTGCACACTTCTATTTCACAAAGGTCTTCGTTCTCTGTATTTCACTGTGAGGATCTTCTGGAGGGAGGATAAAAGATCTCGAAGTTTCCTGATGGGAGTTTATTGTCTGTTAGACAGTTCAGCTGTTGTGCAGTTGATGGATCATGGGCAGAACGTCCGAGCACAGTTTTAAAATTCTGTACTGATGAACGGAAGAACTCGCACACATTCACACACACACTCACACATTTTCTGCATGTGTCTATATTGCTTTAGTGAGTGAATTGTCTGCATTTCCCAAAAGAGGAGCTTGCTGAGCCAAAAGAGGGAGTTAGTTTATCTTTCTTAATTACTTTTTTTGGTGTTAAGTTAGTTCTTTATATACAAAAAGAAAGAAATTTTGTAATTTTTTTGAAATTACATAAAGTTTTTAGCTGTTGTTACCTTTGTAAAAAAGTGCACTTAATTGTATTGAGGTAATGTAGGTAAAATCTTAAGTTGACACTTTTTAGACACTTAATCATTATATTCAGTTCACACTTATGCTAAAGAATACTTTGTCTTCACAGGGGTGGTTTATTCCTCTGTCAGATCATAGAGGATGGGCTGTGTGCAATGTAAGGACAAAGAGGCTGCGAAGTTAACCGAGGACCGGGACACCAGCTTGTCTCAGAGCGGAGCAGGTTATCAATATGGCGTCGAGCCCACACCACAGCATTACCCCGGCTTCAGTGGGGTCACTGGGGTCACCGCTATCCCAAACTACAACAACTTCCATGGTGCTGGGATCACGCAGGGCGTAACAGTCTTCGGAGGGCTCAACACATCAACACAACAAGGAACGCTTCGCACGCGAGGAGGCACAGGTAACATTCTTTCTTTCTCTTAAAAATAAAGTTATTGTTTTTATTTAGTTTGTTTGTTTTTTGCCATCTATGGTTCCATTAAGAACCTTTTACTTTCCATTGTACAAAATGTTCTTTTTAAAAAAAGAAAACAGTGTTTAAGAACTTTTTACTTATTTTTAGAACATTTTAGATACTTTTTAAGAGCGTATGCTAAAAATACATACATGCATACAAATTGCCAATAACCTTCAGATTATCCTTTAAAATAGTGTGTGACCATGATTTATAAAGACCTTTTAAAGATGGGTTATCACGTTTGATCTGTGGCTTGAATTGTCAGACTGTTAAGTGTTGGATGTGAACTAGGGCTGGATGATTAATCGAAAAGTAATCGAAACCGAAATTCAGAACCTCTAACCGACTTAATTTTCCCATGTCAAGTATTTAGGTTTTTTTAATCCTGTTAATACTTCCCCCTTAAAAGCATACTAGCGCGTGTGTAGCCACATGACTCTTCCCCGTCCAGTCAGTGGCATAAAAGCAAAACACGGAGGTGAACGCCGGTTCAACACATAGTGATGGCGCTTGAGCGGTGAGCCTTGTGTCTTCACTAAACTTTGTCAGTTGTATTTGTTTTATGTTTTGGACATTCAAGCGATTAGACGGTCGGTTGTCAGCGATGTCCTGTGATTCATCACTAAAGTAGCTTAGAATCTCTAAACTTATTATAGCATATTTTTGTACTTTTGAAGGAACTATTTACAACCCACAGCTTCACAATATTATAGAGACAGTAATTCACACACGCAATCACTCGCACTGGTACAGTGCTAATTATCTTTATCTGATCTTTATTTATCTCTTACACTGAGCAATAATCTATAAGAAATGTTACGAACATAGATAAAATAACTGCTGATAGTGAGCTATGATGTCAGATCGCGCTTTCAATAGCAAAAAATATCCCACCTTTAACAGTCTATCTCAACCGTCTGGCTGAGGCCAGTCTAATAAGATGCTCAGGACAGTTGACAGAACGCTGCTGCGTGTCGTCATGAAAGCGTATCATTTTCACGTGTTATCAAGCCTTGCCACTTGCTAATTTAACCATTCAAAAGACTTTAAAGCATTCAAACACAAGACGTGGAAAAGCTGAACTGAGCAGCTGGTAACTCGCGCTGTGCTCGGTGCGCATGCAGAGAGAGAGCCGCGTCTCACAGACAGTAACACTGAACTGAGCTCTCCTTTGCGGAATTGCTAATGCAACCTTTTCACACCACAGACTGAACACAAATAATCATTGCTTGGTAATTGGCCAACAAAGTATTGACTGTTGTCTGAAGTTTTGTTAGATAGAAAGATATGTAATGGATTACAAAGTTATCTGAAATTATCAAGATGAATTTGTTTTGACAGTTTAACTGTGAGTTCTTGTCATATTTTATTACATTATATTATTATTATTATTATATTTTATTTTTCTAAACTATAGCAAATAAACTGATAATGTGAGAAATGTTGAAGGTGTCTGAATAAATTTTGGTTTGACTGTATGTTTAATTTTTACAGTGCTATTTTACATTTATTCGGTTTCTGTACCTGGACACTTACAAACTTGAAAAAACGTAAACACTGTGTAAATAGCACAGACAAATAAACAGAACGAACATACAAATTAAACACTTTCAAACAGGGCCCACTGGTACAACCTGAACCGGGGCCCCGCTGACCCCAGCTACGGCCCTGCTTACAGTACAAACCTTGTCAGTGAATGAGGGCAAAAAAAAAAAACCGAAACAAAATAATCGTTCATTAATCGTAATCGAGGTAAAATGTTCAATTAATCGAGGTTTTGATTTTAGGCCATAATCGTCCAGCCCTAATGTGAACCCACTGAGGTTGAGTGTTTTACATCCCTGTCCTACTGAATATCTGCTTAATGAGAGATTTTAGGTTGGGGTTCTATCTAATGAGGGGTTTGGTTTGCTTGTGTCCCATTACTCTGGGTCTAGTATGTCATGACCAGATTTCTCAAGTCTCGTGGGAGTCATTTGAGGCACACATTTACAAGCATCAGTCAGCATAGTTAAGATGACATTGTAGTACCAGAATGGACAAATGTTGCCCATCCCAATCCCACAAAGCTTTGTTTATAACATCCCGATGTGTCACTTTTAGATCATTGGTTTAAGATACTTTTAGACCAAATTCCAGACATCATTTTACGCTGTGTAGGTCTTTTTGTGTCTGTACTGTGGTGGATTGATGATCTTGAATCAGTTGAATCAGTCTTGACTCTTGAAATGTCTCCTGTAGGCCCTAATTGCAGGTTTTGAATGTAATTTGATCTGTCTGAAAGCCTCTGCATACCAAAATGTTTTTGGTCACTTTCTAGGATAAAAGTATGCTTTAATTTATTCTTAATTTTCATGGTGCTGACATCTCTCTCTCTCTCTCTCTCTCTCTCTCTCTCTCTCTCTCTCTTTCTCAGGCGTGACACTGTTTGTTGCTCTCTATGATTATGAGGCCCGTTCAGAAGATGATCTCAGTTTCAGGAAGGGAGAGAAGTTTCAAATCATCAACAGCACGTAAGTCTAAGACCTGAAACACAGGCTATGTTGGAAATAGAATACTAGCTCACTACTGAATTAAACTGAATCTTGTCCCCTCAAAGGGTTAGTTCACCCAATAATCAAAATTATGTAATTAAGAACTCATCCTCATGTTGTTCCAAACCCCATGAGACCTCCGTTTATCTTCGGAACACGGTTTAAGATATTTTAGATTTAGTCCGAGAGCTCTCAGTCCCTCCATTGAAACTGTGTGTACGGTATACTGTCCATGTCCAGAAAGGTAAGAAAAACATCATCAAAGTAGTCCATGTGACATCAGAGGGTCAGTTAGAATTTTTTGAAGCATCAAAAATACATTTTGGTCCAAAAATAGCAAAAACTACGACTTTATTCATCATTGTCTTCTCTTCCGTGTCTGTTGTGAGAGAGTTCAAAACACTGAAGTTTAGTGATATCCGGTTCGCGAAAGAATCTCTCGATGTAACCGGATCTTGAACCAGTTCACCAAATCGAACTGAATCGTTTAAAACGGTTCATGTCTCCAATACGCATTAATCCACAAATGACTTAAGCTGTTAACTTTTTTAATGTGGCTGACACTCCCTCTGAGTTCAAACAAACCAATATCCCGGTGTAATACATTTACTCAAACAGTACACTGACTGAACTGCTGTGAAGAGAGAACTGAAGATGAACACCGAGCCGAGCCAGATAACGAACAAAAGATTGACTCGTTCGAGTCAAGAACCGTTCAAATTTGAGAACCTAGGAGTTGAAAATACTGCGCATGTGTGATTCAGCACGAAGCAGACCGACACACAGAGAGTCTGAACCGAACTGATTCTTTTGGTGATTGATTCTGAACTGATTCTGTGCTAGTGTTATGAGCGCGGGTAAACCGAATGCTTGAATCAAGGGCAATCATCGCAAATGAAGTCATTAGGTCGAGCGCAAAAGAACCGGTGAACAGTTTTCTTCAACCGGTTTACTGAATCGAACTGTCCGAAAGAACTAATGGTGATCCGAAAACTGATGCAACCCGTTCTTTTGTTCATTATCTGGCTCGGCTCTGTGTTCATCTTCAGTTCTCTCTTCACAGCAGTTCAGTCAGTGTACTGTTTGAGTACATGCATTACTCCAGGATATTGGTTTGTTTGAACTCAGAGGGAGTGTCAGCCACATTAAAAAAGTTAACAGCTTAAGTCATTTGCAGATGAATGCTTATTGGAGACGCGAAATGTTTAAAATTATTCAGTTCGATTTAGTGAACTGTTTCAAAAAGATCCGGTTGCATCGAATGATTCGTTCGTGAACTGGATATCACTAAACTGCAGAGTTTTGAACTCAAAATGTACTTTTGATGCTTCAAAAAATTCTAACTGACCTTCTGATGTAACATGGACTACTTTGATTATGTTTTTATTACCTTTCTGGACATGGAAAGTATACCGTACACACAGTTTCAATCGAGGGACTGAGAGCTCTCGGACTAAATCTAAAATATCTTAAACTGTGTTCCGAAGATAAACGGAGGTCTCATGGGTTTGGAACAACATGAGAGTGAGTTATTAATGACATAATTTTGATTATTGGGTGAACTAACCCTTTAAGGGAAGACAGTTCACTCAACAACTATGTATCTAACACCCCAGACAGCTTTTTCAGCCATGCAAGAACAGTTTCTATGTACGTTAATTGAGAAAAACAGAAACATGTGAAATTACTATTTAAATAAATAGCATGAGAAGATCATACAATAACTTGTGAATGAAATTGTGTGAATTCTAATAAATTAGACACCAATTGGCCAAAACTTAAAATAGTTATGTATTGCCATTAAATAGTCTTTTTTTAAATAACAATACATTTTTAGACTGGTCCATCCAACAGTTTCTGGAATAAACAAACTAACTGTAAGGTGGGACTTTAATTACCAAAGCGGCATAGTGAGTGTTATAATTTATTCAATTAATACATATGAGTGGATCATCTCGAATGTCCAGTTATCATGTTGGAAATAAATATTGTTAGATTAATTTGTGTCCAATCAAGTAATGAGTAATTAGAAAAGAAAGACATGTTAAAGGACACATATTATGTATTTTTAGCTTGCACAGAAATATATCATGGTTTAAATTAAAAGACAAAGTCGAACTTAAGTGTTTTTGACCCACCTAAATAGGATTTAAGTACATCTTCATAATTTCTTAATTATTCCTAATTTCTTTGAAATATAGTTAAAGTATACTGTTGAGTGTCCTGACAAACATTGATGATAAACTAAAATTCAGTGTCATTTGTACTGAAACTTGTATCCCATGTATAGAAATATTTGTTTAAGTTGCAATTAAGAAAATATGTTAACTTTAAAATGTAACATAAAATAACACTACAATTAAAAATATAGCTGCAAGCAGTGATGGCGGGCTCAAGCCACCAGTGCAAACGCCACACCGGTGGCATTAGAAAAACTGTGCCCAGAGAGCACATGCATTTACAGTAACCCTCTGGCAGGCTAGTTTAAAGGTATTTGGTAATTAAAGGGTTAATCCAAACCATCAAGTTTAGAGTTTCATCAAGTTTCAGTTATTTAGGACTTGTGAGTGGTTCATAAGATCATTAAGACATGTGATAACAGTTGCTCAGTTTGTTAATAAGTGTTTATTTATACATATTCCAGCTGTAATTCATGATTAAGTCAGTTTGCTGTAAACATTTAGTAGTTGCCAGCCATCTATTTTTGGGAGCTCATCTAAAGTGAGGACTATTTATACCTTCCGAAGCATTTACAAAGGAGATTTAAAGGATTAGTTATCTTCCAAACTGAAAAGTTAAATACAACACAGAGAGATACAGAACACAGACATATTTTTTTAAAGATGCAAATAATGAAACCGCACATCTGTACACTTGATAAAAAAAAAAAAGAAACCTCTGCAATTTTATAGAAAAACAATCCAAGTGTACAGTCGTACAGTTTCATTTTATTGCATCTTGAAATAAATATTTCTGAATTCTGTATTCCTCTGTGTTGTTTGTTTATTTATTTTATTTATTTATTTTTTTTGGGAAGGTAACTGATCCTTTAATCTCCTTTGTAATAAATGTGCTTATAAATCAAGAGCAAGGCATTTATAGCTATATTTATAAACTGCTTTCTAATTACTATTAATATTGGGATAAAGATTCATAAAGGATGAACTGACTATTTCTTAATGCTTACCTAATTCACCGAGTGCAGTTATTATACAGTGTTACCAATGCATTTAGTATTGTTTACAAATGAATCATTATTTTAATGTTACCAAATCCTTTAATGATTTATAAATGTTTTTTAATGATTTTACTGACCTATAAGCATTTGTGAAATATTTTTGCCTGCATTACAGCTTAGTCTTTATCTGTGAGCTGAGCTGTTTTACTGTTACATCCATTAGATTGTGCAAATTCAGATTAATGCCATGTCTCTGGATGTTATCATCAATCCTGATATGTGTTTTGAGTTTAATATAATTCTAAGCATGTTATCTGCCTCTAAATCACCGAAAAAATATTCCAGTTTGACATGTTGCCATGTTGGACTTGAGCCCTAATTATAAGTAGGTCCTTTACATGCTCTTTAATATGTCAAAACATCAAACAAGTGTACTTCTTCAGAGCATATTAAATGATTATTAAAACAACAATTTAAAATGTACTCTAATGTTAAACTTTTAATGTGACATTATTACTAAGTACACTTATGTGGTCTTTTGTTTCACTATATTATCTGCATTTTATTTTAATAGAAACTTAAGATTTGAAGTCCACATTTAATATAATTAAGCACACTTTTTCACAAGGGTTGCATTTTTGTATAAAGGTGATTCATACTGATTCATATTTGTTTAAAACTACATATAAAACAGTTAAATGCGTTTCATGAATGTGTTTTAATCCTTACCTCCTTAACTTCACATTCTGAATTCTAAACAGACTGTGCAGTGTGTTAGCTAATTTTAGACCAATCTCAAAACTTCCATTCTAGGCTAAAATCACGTAGAAGAGCGTTCTCACCCAACCAACTTCAGTCAATTGTTCATACAAATGAGATTTGTGAAGTGTTTCAGTTAGGTTTTAAAAAACATTGCAGCACTGAATCAGCTTTGCCGAGAGTTTTTAAAGATATTGTTCTCGGATCTCTGAAATTTTACTGTACGTACTTTTACTTTTAGGTCTGATGGCGGCATTTGATACGATTGACCATCAAAAACTAATATCTCGTCTTGAAACATCTGTGGGTATCTGTGGAAATGCCTTAAGATGGATAAAGTCATAATTTCATAATAGGAGTTTTTTGGTCCATATGGGAGAATTTGTATTGATTTGGGATCGCCCTCTGCTGGTGTTAATATAACCTGATCTGCTCCCAACAGCATGTCTTCTCAATGGTTGGGAGAGATGAGAGATTACTTTTTTTTCAAAAAAGTAACACTAGTTACTTTGTTTTCCCATTTATTGACTGCCAAGTCTCCTGTCCCTATATTGGGAGAAATCTGAAGTACAGAGGCATCATGTGCGCTGTGTGAACATGATGTAGTTCTAGATTAAATGTGAATTTGCATTAATTCATCCCACTCGGATAAAAAACAAAAACAAAACAACACAGATTTAGTATTCATCACAATTACTTAAAACAGTGAAATGCAAACTCAGAATATGAAGCAAACCTGCAATAATGAAATATGTTAAAACAAATGTATCTAATTCCATTTTATTTACTAATGTCTTTGCTGCTGACCTTTGATGATCCAGTTCAACTATATTAATAAGAAAAATGACTTTAGATAAACTAACAGTTGAGCTTCATTGTTTAGTTTTTTTGTTGTTGGTCTTTTTTATTGCTGAAAGAGTGTTAAACCTTCTTCTCCTTTGTTCTGCTGTACAGAGCTGAATTTACTTTTCTTTCTGCCTGAGGTTTATATTTATTAAACCTTTTGGTGTGAAAGGGCTTACATTTGCTGTAAATAGAACTTCTTATATTAAAAACAATCAAGCCCTGCTCATATTTAAAAAGTAATGCAAAAGTAACGTAACACATTACTTTCCATAAAAAGTAACTAAGTAACTTAATTAGTTACTTTTTTAGGGAGTAACACAATATTGTAATGCATTACTTTTAAAAGTAACTTTCCCCAACACTGCATGTGAAGTGTTTGAGAGGAAGAGATTGATTAGTAGAGAGGAGTATTACATGAAGGGCATGTTCAAGAGAGAGTAGAAATACACAGATGTACTGATCAGTTGATAGGCAGCGATCTTGTCCTCTTTCTTGTAGTATTTCTGTTTATTGGTCCATCTAAATGAAGGAATGAATACCCCTGCCTCTGACCTTTCACTCTTTCACACAATACCTTGTTTATGTGTGTGTGAAGAGGTAAAACTGTGAATAGGGTGTGTTGAGTTTCACACTGTAGTGAGAACATACTGAAGTCAGATGGACAAACTTATGAATCCGGATGGATGAATAAAAGGAAAGTTGAATGAAGTGAGGCATTGGATGAACATATGGATGGACAGATGCTTGGACAATCTACTAAGTCTGCTAAAATAAATTCTCAAGTTCTGCCATGACAAGAAGAAAACGTGTGTGTTTTTGTCTGTTTGTGTCAGTGAGGGTGATTGGTGGGACGCCCGATCTCTCACTACAGGAGGGACCGGTTACATTCCCAGCAATTATGTCGCCCCCGTGGACTCAATCCAGGCTGAGGAGTAAGTATTGTATGATTTGTGTGTGTGTGTGTGTGTGTGTTAATCTGAAATAACTGCCGGTTTTAAGGGTGGGGGTAAAGTGATGTAATTGTAATCATTCCTACTTTAAACCATCGACCTCAGCAGGATTCATGACAAACTTGGGCTCACTCTAATTGAATCCAGATACAGTCGCAGTTCAGGGTGGTTCTTGACTGTCATTGCTAAGCAACATTTGTTGTTGTTTGGGACAAATTACAAAGGCATTTCCCAAAAAGCATAACCATATCTGAAGACTGAATGTGCGAAAATGAGAAATGTCAGGAAAATTTATTGAAAAAAACAAAATACATGATTGTCTATTGTCAGTAGTGTTGATATGTTTTACACAGAAGTCTCAAACAATAAATCACTTTCAAATCAAGCAGCTTTTTGGTCAGTGTGGCAAATTCACATGACTGATCAAAAAAGTGAAATCTGCACTGGAAACTTTTTCGCCCTAATTCAGTACTTCAGATGCCCATATAGAAACCAAATGAAATTTCAAAAATATATTTTGTCACTCCCCCTCTTTTGTTGTCCTAACAAACATGTAGTCCCTCCCCGTGGAAGAGACCACCATTGGTTGGGCTAAATGTTGACATGTCAGACTGAAAACCATTCTTCAGGAAATGTTTTAACATACACACAAATGTTCACACAGCTTCAAGTTAGTTAAATTTCAATATTTCAGACACAAATTTAAAACAGTGCAGGAGCATTTCTGCTCCGAACAAAACTTTTAATTATGGTGTTTCTCCTGTGATTTTCTTAAGTTACGCTATGAAAAATCATTGATATAATGATATCATTATTTTGTTTGCAGATGTTTTCTGATGTTATTTGTAAGGCCCCTCAAATTGCATGTTTACATGTTTACATATAGAGCTGTAAAAACATTTCCCAGCCATCCCTTTGTGATCAAGTTTACATATGTTTCTAGATATCTTTGTAATGTTATGTCTAGCATTGATGTGGTACATGTTCAGAAATGCATTTAATCTGTCATATAAACAGACTTATCCAAACAGGCCTGGCTTAATTAACAGTATCAAGAAAATGCAGACTCGATAAAGGCCTTCTTCCCCTTTCTCTGTCTCTCAGCTGGTATTTTGGAAAGTTGGGCCGTAAGGATGCAGAAAGGCAACTTCTTTCCACAGGGAACCCGCGTGGCACCTACCTGATCCGTGAGAGTGAAACCACTAAAGGTAATAAACTACACTTATGGTGCTAAATCATTAACTAGCAGGGGCGGACTGGCCATCGGGAGCACCGGGACATTTCCCGGTGGCCTGACGGTCATTCTGGCCTGTTGGCTGCCGCTGTGCAGTCAATCAGGCTGACGTGCAATAGGCTGGTATGCAACTGCAAATTAATTGACGGACTTATGAATCTACGAATCAGGCGATCGCGGAGTGAAAATGACATCACCACACGACTAAACATCAGCGAAGCACTGCCTAATTGGCTATATCCAGAGGCAGACTTTATCTTAGATAATCGCGCAAAAAATGGAGCATAAACGCAAAGGAGGAGCAGAGAGGGAACGTATGAAAAGGAGAAAAGCCCTGGCCACAGACGCAGCAAATTGTTGCAAAATCCCAGCCATATTCGCCAGTAAGGGAGCAGGTCGGTCACAATTACATGTATATTTACTAGGGATGGGACAGTGAAAAAATCGAACTACACACGGTTCGGCACGTGCTGGGACACGGTTCAGCTTAAATCTGACAAAGCATCTGTAATATGGTTTACTATAAATAGCACGTAAAACAAACAGGGTTCAGATAATATATGTTTCTGTTGATGGATGAGCATTCTGGGTTCCCAGACATTACAACAATAGCATTGAAAGAAGAAAAAAAAACCTGGACAAACCATTCACTCTTGTTCAATACTAATACGAACACTGGATCAGTGCATTCTCTTAAAGTGACAGTCTTTATATTAATCGAACAGCAACATCAAAGAAATCACTCACTGATCTTGATTGAAAAGCTTTTGTAACTTTAATAAAGAATAATCTTTAATTTATAGTCCAAAATGCAATACTGTTTTACATTTGATTACTTTATTCATTTACTGTACCTAATAACTAATGCTAAACCTCCCTAAAAAGCCTGAAAGTCAGTTTATTTTATTTGTATCTTTACTCTATTGTATTTATTTGTGCTGTTGCTTGTTGTTAGAATATTCTTAATAATATGATAAATGTAATTTTTTTAAATAATTTTTTGAAAGTTTAGTTATTCCATAAACATAGCACATACAACGGTACCAAAACAGTGATTCTAAAACCGTAAACAAACCGAACTGAAAAAGTTGAACTGTTCCACCCTAATATTTACGTAATCATTTGGCAGATGGACGCTTTCATTCAAAGCGACTTACAATTGATAAATTCTATTATAATATATATATATATATATATATATATATATATATATATATATATATATATATATTACAAATATATATATAATTATAGAAGTTTTAAAAGAGCATCTTAATGACAAACTAGCACACTGTTTTACATATTGGGATAGATAAATTTTCTAGTGGCAAATTTGACCAGAAATGTTGATTTTCCATTTCTAGCTTACTATATGTAGCCTAGTGTACAATGCTTATTTATTTATTTGGAAGGTGACGAAGGAAACAGTAGCACTAGTGCTGCAAGTGCGCATGCTGTTGAAAAAGACAGTTCAGCTTTTGAGTCAGAGCAGTCAATTCATGTGCAGCAACAGAGGTGGCCTGGGGTGGAGTCAAATGCCCGGCCTGATTTACTGTCCCAGTCCGCCACTGTTAACTAGGTTATACAAAAGTTTACTATCTACTATCTACTGTGCTTAGCGATGTGATTCATGAAGAGTTTAATCATTCTGATTCCAGTTACGATTCTAAAGACAGTTCACCCTGAAATGAAAATCATAATTTATCATAATTTAGCCACCCTTATTTTTTTGGCCATACATAAACAGTTTAAAGTACTTGAACTACACTATTTGCCACACTACAGAGTATTGGTGCACTACAACAGCCCTTCTGTTTTGTGTCTGTGTGGCAGGTGCCTTTTCTTTGTCTATCCGTGACTGGGACGATGTGAAGGGGGACCACGTGAAACATTATAAAATCCGTAAACTGGACAGTGGGGGATATTACATCACCACTAGAGTTCAGTTTGAGACCCTTCAACAGCTGGTCCAACATTACACAGGTAACACGCATAGACACGCTTCTCATTCCACAGAGCCAGTGCACAGAACTCTCATATCTCATAGCTGCAGATCTGACATGCAAGATTATCCAAAGTAATTATGGTTTTAACTTTGTGTCTGTTAGAGTTACAGAGCCATGGTTGTATCCTATAATGCCATTCACAGTGCTTTTGCAGCTCTCTACAGGAGGTGGCACTGCTCCAGTCAGTCAGAAAACCTCATCTGAATAGCTCTCTCTCTGTCTCTCTCAGTAGGATGTACTTTGTCTATGCTTCAGTTAACATATTGACTGTTAATGCATCTATGAGTCACATAGATTTTAGATAGTGTGTGCAGGTGGCTTCTTCCATGACCTCCCGTACTGAGCCTAGAGAACAAACATGCTCACAGATACTCATAATAATACATCATCAGATGAACTGTGATAACTGTGTATCAGCTTCAATTGCTGTGTTGATGCTACTCTAAAGTGGCCATGTTTGCTTTAGCTTAACACTTTCTCATTGTTGACTGCCTTCACTTCCAGCAGCAGAGCTTTGTGTATGTCTTTGTAATGCGCCCTGTTACGGCAGTGTTCCAAATCTTAAAGCAATTGCACTGCCTACCCCTGACCCCTGGTCTCCTTTCACATTGTATTATTTGGTGCATCTGTATCATAAATGTGAAAAATAGCGTCAGATGTTTACAACTGTAGCAAGGTCACAACTCGGGGTGGGTGAAAATCAGTTCAAGAAATGCATCAGGACTCTTTCTTAAATGATTCTATATTGACTTGATCCACAAAAATACATGATCAGAATTTACTGAAATTATATATACAAAATAATTTTTGAAAAGTCATATGCAGGACAAAATATCACATATACAGATATGTGCCATCAGGGCCAGCCCGTGGCATAGGTGACATAGGCAGTTGCCTAGAGCGCAAAATGTCTGGGCACCGCACAAAAGATTTTATTTTCTCTGAAGTGCACCCTCTTGTCACCATCATGCATTCTACACCCATATATTAAGCTAAATAATTTCTGACAGTTAACATAATTTTAGTACTTATTATTTTTAGATTAAAATAATGTTAGAATAAAATAAAATTGACATCAATGAAAAATCATAAGATTTGACAACATCTTCATGTTGGTCATGTTGGGCTAATTTAAATACTTTCTGCATTATGATGTAATTATAATACATCATCATAACTCATTAATTATGCATGGTGCACACAGTCAAAATAGCTTTGCCATTTATGTGCTCTTAAAATCATTTTAGGACTCTGTCATTGTGCATGCTTATTCTGTTTTTTATTGTGATCCTATTGTAGTGCAACTTTTCATAGGAGAACCACCAAAATATCACATGAAACCAAACAGGAGTGAATTAATTACTTAAAGTGCACCTATTATGCCATTTCCAATATTGCCTTTCGTGCAGTGTGTAATGTAACTTTGTGAATGTAAACAATCTGCAAAGTTGTAAAGCTGAACGTGCACAATAAGTTATTGTCTTCCAAAATAAAGAATCGACTCTCTACAGCCTAAACGAGTCATTAGTAATTTGAATCCCACTTTTGTGACGGCTAAATGTCACAGGGGAACACATTTGCATAATTCATGCCTATGTTCTACGTTGGCTGGCCACAAACAACTTGACCCCGCCTACAAACCCGTCATTTTACTGAAGACTGCTTCTCTAATCTCGGGGAGTTCAAAGCAGGATTCACAATATGCTTGCTGTTAAAAGATAGATCAGTATCCTGTTTTTTGGACCAGCTAGTCCACTGAATCACAACCTGTAAGCATGATAAATAATAGATGTTTAAGTAGAGTTTAATAAGAGTTTATATTTTCAATCAAGCATTCAAAATACAGAACTATAGAAATAGGCATATCGTTACAGACACGATGTATGCAGTAGACCAATCACAACAGACTAGACCATCTGACCAATCAGAGAAGAGCAGGCACACAGAAAAGAGGGGTTTAGAGAGACTGAATCTTTGAACTGCTTCGAACGAATGGTTTGAGGATCGCTGGAAAATGAGGTGATATTAAATGCATATTTTGAGAAAAAAAAGCAGTTTTTGACCTTGCATGTATGTAGTCCTATCGTAGGAGACTCCCAAAACAATATTAGGAACTGTAAAAATGGCATAATAGGGGCACTTTAAAGTTTTCGTTCAAAAACACTGATTCTTTCACTGACACATTAACTGAAGAAACTGGAATCCATAATCCAATTGAATGAATTTAATCCAAGTCTTCTGCTATTTAAAAATGATTGAGCCCAAATGAAGAAGGAAAAAAAATAAAATAATAAAACTAGGCCAATTGCACTTTTATGAGGTTTTCCCCTTTGGTGCATGCCCCCAATGTTGAAATAGCAAGGAAAGAGATTGCGTTAACCCATGGACTAAAAAACAACTTGCGGTAGCAGTCCAAAATTAGCCAAATTCTGTGGGAAAACCTCAGACTTGTCAAAACTGCCCAGAAAAGCATCCACCTGAGTTACTTTTTCTATGACATATGCACTGACAGGGAAATATCCAATCTGTCCGCTTATATGGCAGACAAAAATGCACATATCTGATTCATATAAGATTTATTTCCACTTATGAATGAGACCTGAAACTGATCTGAGAATATCGGAATCAATGTGCTTTTTCCATGTTCTTTGTGGGTTATATCCGATCTATCCCACATGGGAAAAATCATCAGAATTGGATTACTTGACCTATGTAAAGTAAATGCAGCATTTGATGAACAGATTTAATTTAGGCTATTATTCACATATAAACATTGAACATCACACATACATGGAGAACATCAAATATGGCAAGCAAGCTCAAGATGTGATATACTGCATTCTACAAGAGACATATCCCAGAAATCATTTTAAAATTGACTTTATATCAGTGGTGCTCTATCCTGTGCTCAACTCCAGTCTGATGTCAATTTTTTTTTTTTTTTTTTTAAGCACTTTGATTTAAAGCAAGGGTGCCCCTGTTCCTGTAGATCTACTTTCCTGCAGAGTTCAGGCCCAACCCTGACTGGAGCCTGTACCAAAATCTCTAGTGTGAAAACACCTCAATCTAGAGAGCCAATGAATTCGATATCATCATCACACTTTTATTCCCATGTGTGAGAGGGCTCATGATGTTGATGGCTGATGAGGCCTGATTCATGCTTGGATTCCTCAAGCTCAGAGTAGATGGCACTCAATGACTGATTCCTGAAATGATGCATCTGTTGGTGCCAAGTTTTTTGTTATCTCAGCTTTACAGTCTGGAGTAAACATTGCTGTAGTGTTGTTGTAAAATGCCACACATTAACCCTTTGTTAAATGTCAAAACATGGCATCTCCTACATTATGGCCAATTGGTAAGGGGCGAACATAACCAAGAAATTAAAATTATTTGATTGGTAACCATCACTGTTTTTCAATCAGTTATGAGGTCATAGTTGTTATTGTTGTTTTAAAAGATTCCTTGCAGTGACACTCAGTATTTCACAAACAAATGCAGTCCACTGAAAAAAAAATAATTGCATCATGGATTACCATTCGCAGGTGTCATGCTGAAACTCTGTACTGCTTCTTTCAGTGCTTCTGATGCTTGTCTTTTCTCTCTCTATCTCTGACTTTGTATATCTGTATGTGTCTGTGTGCACACGCTCAGAGCGGGCAGCGGGGCTTTGCTGTCGTTTGGTAGTCCCTTGCCACAAAGGGATGCCAAGGCTCACTGACCTGTCTGTCAAAACCAAAGATGTGTGGGAGATTCCACGGGAGTCACTCCAACTCGTAAAGCGCTTGGGCAACGGCCAGTTTGGGGAGGTTTGGATGGGTATGTCCCATCACACAGTGCTTAGCAACAACCAACCTGGAGTACGTTTCCCAAAAGCATCGTTAGCCAACTATGGTCGCAAGTACTAATACAGTTCAATGGAAGTGATGGAACCTGCAACCATAGTTGCTTTTGGGAAGCGCACCCCAGAGAGAGAGATGGAGTAAGGTCAAGGTGAGAGGCGGAGTTACTACAAACATCTGGATATTTAAGCTTATTTTTTTTTTAAAAATATATCAGGTTCAATATGTTAAGCTCTAACAAAAGCATTTGTGGCATTATGGTTGCCAAGTCGACCCTCTGACGACTTTTATAAAACACACTCTTACAGTGGATGTAAACTGGGCCAATGTGTACATCCATTTCTGGAATATTCAGACATCATGAAGTGACCGACCCTCTCAGGACAACAGGACCACCCTCCTTGTCTCTCATGGCATGTTCCCCAGTCATCCTACTAGTTAACCCCTCTACTCCTCCCCCTTTATAGAGAGTGCAGATGGTTTGTGCTTTCAATTAACGGGTGTGTGCATGGTCTACATCCCTGATACGGTGGGACTTAGCCATGATTCCTGGGAAATCGACCGTGAGTCTCTGACGCTGGAAAGGAAGCTGGGGGCCGGGTGTTTTGCTGATGTTTGGTGTGGTAAGACAGTTGCCTCCTCTCCCACATTCCTTGACCTCCACACAAACTTAGGTTTTAAATTAAGATTTTTAAATTAATTAAGAAACATTTTCATCTAATCCTGTTTGATACAAAATATTGGTTGCTCCCATCATTCTTATGACAATCTTCTGACATCCCTCAACCATCTCAATTGCACCTTTATTAAAACACTTCAACAAAAAAATGCTTTTGATGTATTTATTCATTCATTTATCTATTTAATAATAATTTATTTTTATTTATGTATTTATTTATTTTTAAATAATTATCAGGCACAGGGTGTTCCCTGCCTGTTCATGTTGCAAGCTCACTCAACTAGAAGTGTTACATCCTCCTGGGCGCTGGCTCATGGTGCCTTGCTGACAGATATCTGTAGAGCTGCGGGCCCAACACTAGGTTCCTATAGCCTTCGTGTAGAGCCGGTATCCTCCTGTGTTCTCACCTCAAATGGGTAGTGGCACTGAGAGGCCCCGGTTAGTATCGGCTTGCTAAAACGACTCCAGAGTGTCTGTACTATTGACCCTGTCAAGGTCCTCCGTCCCTTCGGCAGCCAGACGTGGGGGAGCGACCGGTGCCAGGCCTTCAAATGCTGAATCTTTGAGAACTGGTGGAAGCCTGGGTTCCATATGAGAGACCTAAGTGGAATCTATTTATGTAAAGTCCACGGTATAGCATTCCCAGCAGACTCCTGCCATTTTCCAAGAGGGTTTCAATCACCTCCAATTTTCCATATGCACCTAACGAATGTTCAAATGTGTATTTGCTCCTGAGACCTCCTTCAGGAAGGATGGAGCCTCCGCCGCATCCCCGTTCCAAGTGGAACGGGTATGTTTTCCCAGTGTTATCCAGTCTCACTGAGTGGGTAGTGCTTTGACAATGGTGAGTGGAACTTCTTTTTGTGAGCACTGCCTACACCAAAAAGGAGTGCAGGTGGCTTCACAGGGCACTGGATGGAGCAGCATCTGTGGCGCTTTGGTAGGGAATCCCAGTTCGTTGGTCACCGACGTGACGTCGAGAGTGATTGACTGAAAGGGAACGTGTTGGTTATGTATAGTAACCCTCGTTTCCTGAAGGAGGGAACAGAGACGTCATGTCCCATCGCCGAGGCTGCTGTACCACCTCTTAGCGGTGAATATCTGGTATGCATTACACCTGCTGCCTTCTTATACTCACGCTGTGATCAGCTGTACCTGGATGTATTCATTGCATGCCAATATGCATTTGCTCGTATAGTTTACACACAAAGTAGATTGGTCTATCGAAGCGATATTCCAATTTGTTGGCCACCGGCATGACGTCTCCATTCCCTCGTTCAGGGAGTGAGGGTTACCATACATAACCGAGACGTTAGATAGACTTTTAAAGCATTTAAAGCACTATGTATTTCATTTCACTTATATTAGTTGTAGTGTATACTAGTTTAAACTGTTGAATCACTTGCAAAATAGTCTTGAAAAGCAACATGATAATGTTGTAAGTCTGTAAAAAAAATTGTCACATCACCCACCCCTAATTATTATACTGAATAATGCCTTGGTCCATACCAAATAAAAGTAAGAAAACTTGAAGTCATTTTGATTACTTTTACGGGTCTTTTTGTGTGTGTGTGTTTTTACTTTTTTATTTTAATCCTGTCTGAAATTTGACAGTCATGGTTACTATGAACTGCTGTAAAAGAGCAGTTTGAAGATTCTTCAAAAATCTTCTTATTTCATACAGGTTTGGAGGGTGAGCAAGCAATGCAGCTGAACTATTTCTTAAGTGACATTTAGGAAACATTAAGAAACATTTATTAATTAATTAGTCTAGAGGGATCTTGCAAGTCTTTTAGTCTTACCCCTTCATTATGGATCACAAACCATTTATTTTTACCCACACCACAAACAAGGATTAGATGAATATCTGAGAAATATTAATAATAATTTAAATAATTGTATTATTAAATAATAATAATGATAAAACTATTAAATTAGATTTTTCAAAAACAAACTTTACCTGACAGAAAAACTTGAGATAATTTGTGCACGCACATTTTACACATTCTGATTTGTTTTGATAATTATTGTGAGAGCTTCAGTGATTCTTCTACATGTCTGTATCATGTCAGTAAATGGAGGTAAGAATATGAGCAGTAAGTATCAAGTGGAGACATGAGTGTTTTTGTTTACTATTCGACACATCTATTTATCACAAGCAATCTTATTCAAGATAAGTGTGCTTTTGTTCTAATCTTTCACTTTTCCCATACTTCCCTGTAGATGAGCATGACGAGCTTCCCTATAGAATCTGCCTTTTATAATTATTGCCTTTAGGACACTGCTGGTAATCATGAACAGAGGCACACAGATCAGTGTGTCTGTGTAGATTTTAAAAACCAGGTACCACATCTGATGTAACCATTTGAGTACCACCTTGACATCACCTTAGTAAACATGAGATGATGTTTGTAACATCATAAGTATTTCAGTTTTAAACAAAATATTCAATATGTAAAGTACTTGTAAATCTCATCTCCATCTGCCATTGGCCAGGTTGTCCAGCCAAAAACTCATTTCATTGGTTGAGCCAGTTATCTCTATTAATGTGGTATAGGATAAATTACAAACTTCAAATGATCAGAATGTCCACCATCACAGTGTCAATTAAAGGCAAGCAGATTCCAGTGCTGTGGATTTAACAGTTGTTTTTTTTCTGTCTGTTGAAATCTCTTGAAGAAAAACAGCTACAAATCACAAGTACAATGTAGTTTAAAAAATTGATAAAAATTGTTGCAAAGTAAAAATATCTAAACATATTTAAAATAATATATTATAGATTGCATAAGAAGCCATGGAGTCAAGCACGCATTCAACAAATTGCATTTGGCACAACTTTGTGTTGATCTGCATAATTCTTCATTTAAGAGTACTAAAACAATGCAGAAAGTGAATACAAAAAAAAAAAAAAAACGGTTCTGTAAATGGGCACAATTCATTCATAGTGAATTCCCCATGAGTGTACTTGTGTGATAATGGCTGCTTTAATTGCATGTTAATTTTGCATGAACTTATTTGGAGTGCATGGAAGTCATTTTGTGGCATGCTGTTCAGCTAGGAGCTTTGTGCTGTTGTTCTGACTCTCTGCTGTGTGGTTTCTGTCAGGCACATGGAATGGCAATACTAAAGTGGCTGTGAAGACCCTCAAGCCAGGAACCATGTCTCCAGAGTCCTTCCTGGAGGAAGCGCAGATCATGAAGAAATTACGCCATGATAAACTAGTGCAGCTCTATGCTGTCGTTTCAGAGGAGCCCATCTACATCGTCACTGAGTATATGGGGAAAGGTCAGCAGTCGTTTTCATAGTAAAAGTAAAGAGAATGAGTTAACTAGAGGACAGACATAGAATGTATCTATTTTAACAACACTGATGGGATTTGTAGGCCTGACTGAAAAAAAAAAAATCCAATTAAAGATAAATCAGGATTGAAGGTTGATTTTCTAAACTTAGAAATTGTCACTTGGGGACACAAAACACTCTGCTTTATTGGACAGAAAGATAAAGACATTATAGTGGGCTAAATTTAATTTGAAGAGCTGTAAAGGAGGAAGCACACATTTAACCTAATACTGCAAGAAAAACTAATGGAAATTGGAGCAGAAAATGCCTGAACTCTACACATGTTATGTAGCATCAAAACATAATTTAGTCATGATCATAATCCACCCTCTCTTAGAAGTAACCAAATTTTAAAAGAAAAATAGCCCATTTATTATATGGATCGATGAAGGTAACGTGTACTGTATGTTGTATGTTTTAGGAAGCCTTCTAGATTTCCTGAAGGATGGGGAGGGACGTGCACTCAAGCTGCCCAACCTCGTCGACATGGCGGCCCAGGTAGAGCAGCATCACTTAAACCTGTTCTACAGTGTTCCCAGAAAATATTTAGACATTACAGCCACACTTAACAATCCATGTCTGAAATTGCATTAGCACCATTTATTTCAAAGAAAGATATAAATTAATTAAGAAAGAAACATGTTCTTACTCATCACGGTGTTTAAATGATGCAAAAATAGCTATACTACTTAATATGGTTTTTGGGGCCACTGTAGATCAATCATGTAACAAATATAGCAGGATGAAAATAACCCTGCTTTAGTTTGCTTCCATCTGAAAAGAATCCGTTCAGGCCCGTGTTGTGTGCATGAAGTTATATTACTTTACGGTATCATGCTGTATCAGCACTATAACAACCAAAAGGTAATATTTCTTTGTTTGGCCTAAAGTAACCTCAGCACTATTCCTTAGGATTTGACTTTGCTCAGCACATTTCAGTGTAAGCATTTGTGTGTGCAGGTGGCTGCAGGCATGGCCTACATCGAGCGGATGAACTACATTCACAGAGATTTGCGCTCTGCTAACATTCTGGTTGGCGATAACCTGGTGTGTAAGATCGCTGACTTTGGCCTGGCCAGACTCATTGAAGACAACGAGTACACTGCCCGACAAGGTAAGAAACATTTGCCACCAAGCACATTTCTTCTTTCACACACTTTCTGGACACAAACATATATGTATTGTTTGGGATGCTGGTCCCACAGCATGGCATGCTAAAAATAAAAGTTGACTCTTTAGTTATGTCGTTCAACATTTTTCAGTGTAATACAAAAGTAGAATTTATCTGAATATGTTATTTACAGTATTCTAAATGGTGATGCACAAAGTTTTTATTTACCTCAAAACCTTTTTTTTTTTCTTCTGCTAAATATGGTTGTGTTCTATTGACAACATGTTTAAATACAAAATTTAAATACAAAAGATTAGGATTAGTGTTAGGCTAAGTTTACACAACCATGTATTCAAAAACGAAAACGTTTTTCACTTGCGTTTTTAAAAAGTTTCACGTATACAAGACGTTTTCAAAATGATTTGTTTAGTTTACAAATATCTGCGAAAACGGCCAAAAACGCTGTATTACATATGCCAGGCCAGTAGTTGGCGCCGTCACCTTGTTGGTAAACAGTACCTGTAGGGAAGTGATGATTAAATGCATTTCCGCTGTTGGTTGTAATAATGGTGAAGTAAATCCACCCTTCGCTGAAGAAGCATTAGCAAACTCTTGAGCAGCAACAACAGTACCATATACTTTGCAATTGTGTATGTTTGTTCACGCTTGCCTTTAAAATTGACAATTACTGTGCATGTCTACATACCTAACACATACTACGCACATGCATGACTTTACCATTTTCAAAGATTCCTGTATTGGGTGTTTACACAGAAATGATAACAGTGGCTTTTTCAAATACTTGCACTTTGAAAACCATTTTCAACAAATATGCGTTTTCAGTTCCCAAAATGCTGTTGTCGTGTAAACGAACAGGCAAAGCGCATAAAAAGCTTCCCATTTTTGCCTGCAAACGTTGTCATGTAAACGGCCCCTTAGATGTCTGCCCAGTAGTACATTGGTGTGAATGTTAATTACTGAAAAAGGTTGCAAATCCTAAAGCATACTCTTATTTAAGAAAACAAGGAAATTGTGTTGTGTTCTAGTCCAGGTATATATGCTCCACATTTTATTTTGTGATTTTAATAACCTTCCTCCCACGTTTGGTCTCTAGCAGATAGAGAGACTTTTCTCATTGGCAGACTGCTTATCCTGTATCTGTGATGCAGAGAGAGATACAGTAGCAGCCAAAGAGTAGAGGGAGCTGCTCAGAAAACGTTACCTGAAAGGTCACAATTTATTTTCGGTAAAACAGGCAAGGGGAAGGAAGACCTGTCACAATCCCATAAAAATGTCTTGAATATGAATTTCTGCCTCCAAACTGCCTGTGTAATTTGTGCTAAAAACCTCTACTTCTGAAAGCAAATAATTTCCCAGTTGATTTACATGTTAATTTATTTTATACATCAAAGGAGTTACATCTTACAGATTGTTTGATTTTACAGATTGAGATTTGATTGAATGGTGAAAAGTGAACTTTGATATTATTGGTCAACACACCGCACTGGTTACATCAGCAGAAAAGTAAAGTGATTTTAGAAGAGCAGCAAATTGCTAAATCTAGGTGGAAGATTGTGTATACAGATTGTTTGAGAATAATGTAATATATGTATTAAGAAAATAAATGTAAAGTCAGAGCAGTGGCTTGTGGGAGCTCTCACATATAGCTCAGATGTGCTTCAGGCGTCTTAAGGTTGTTTCCCGGTCCTGCTCTAGTCTTGTCTCTGATTATTTCCTGTCTCTCATCCTACTGTCCTGTCCATTAAAGGTGAAAGAAGTGTAAAAAGTATATTTTGATTTCATGATTTTGTTGATAGCTGAGACATTCCAGTGCATTTTTATTTTAATACATCTCTTTCTTTCTCCCATGTCTGTATCACAGGGGCAAAATTCCCTATTAAGTGGACGGCTCCTGAAGCAGCTCTATATGGGAAGTTCACCATTAAATCCGATGTTTGGTCTTTTGGAATCCTGCTTACGGAGCTGGTCACTAAAGGCAGAGTTCCATATCCAGGTAAATCTTAAATCGCCTGCTTTGGGTGATCACTAAATGAATTGTAAAATTAATATTGTGATTTTAAAAAACAATGATAATAATAAACTAAAAAAGCCAACATTGTTTGGCCTGCCTTTTCATCATATTTCATCTTTAAACCAAAAGACTTGTCTGAACATTTAAAGTTGAAAGTTTTTGCTGTCCCATAACCCAATTTCTGAGAGGCATACTGTATCTAGACTCAGATTTTATATTTCCATTTGATTTCAAACTGACTCTGCTTTTTCCACACCTACAGGTTTTTTTTTTTGTTTTGTTTTTTTTAGCAACTTGTGTTGGGATATTTTGGAAATACAATGTGTTGCTAATTAGATCAAGTAACCGAAACATCAGTATAAATCTGTGTAAAAATCTAATACATGGTGAATAACTATAGATCTGCACAATTCTACAAACTAATTCCACTGATCACGGCTGGAATTTAGGGGAGTGTGAAATGCCATTGTGTCAGCACAGTATTGCATCATCCACAGATGTTTGCAGGCGTTTCTGTCTCAGTGTTGTTGATATGTCGTCATGTCCCTCATGATGGTGATTAATCTTCTAGCTTCATGAGTGCAGTTCTGTTCCAAGATCCCTAATATTTAGAAGCAGGTCTTATCGCCCTGCTGCCCAAAGCTTCAAAAACAGTGATCTGATATTTCCTGGTTTGATTGACAGATTGATGAAAAATTTACTTTGCAACATTAGTTAATGGATCTCTTTATTAGTACTTTATTTCAAAAGTGACTACATTTCAATGTACTGTATCTATGAAAATACATCTTTGATACAAACAGCTTTGTAACAAAAATCTTGTGCTGTGCAAATTAGAGATGATGTAGGCCAATTGGAAGACAACTATTCAGATATCAGCACATACAGATAAAACTCTGTTTATTTGAGCATCCCAACTAGTTCACCATGGCAACACTGGCTACTTCAGCAAAACAATGGTGTAAGGTTGGGCAGAACTAACTAATGAGGGAGTGTTTGAGAAAAGAGTTTAATTTATTGCATTTAAAATGTTATTAGTTCTATTTGGTGCAGCTAATGGCATGGAAATTACACGCAGCTTTAAATGGTCTTGTAAAGTTTAGATGTCTCCAGTCTCAGTGGTGGACGAAGTACACATATCAAGGCAAGGCAAAAATATTACTCCAATAAAAGTACTCCTTTTAAATTTTACTAAACACTACACAGACATATTATTTTTATATCATTTGAAACTGCTATGGCAGCAAGGAAATTTGTGTTATTTTTTACTTTATTTACAGTTTTTAAACCTAAAGTAGCCTACCCTGAACAGAAGGTGACACACAAATGTAGACATTTCATACACTGGATTTACACAGCTTGCCCTTTTAAAGCAGGTGTAGGTCACAAATAACTGACAGTCATGGCCTAAATATGATTTTAATTTACTACCAGTATTTAAATTCATTATTAGTACCTCCAAGGTTGTCCTGTTTACTAGTTAATTTTGAGTTAGACATGAAGACTCAATCTGACTGGATCATTGAATCAGTGAGCTACACTCGGATCGTTCCACTTTGCAATTGAATCCTTAATTCAGAGATTAATCTAGATTTAAACAGAGAGAGTGTGTCTGAACCCCGAACGTTATCAGGAAGGCTATTCCAGAGTTTGGGAGTCAAATGCAAAAAAGCTCTACCTTCTTTAGTGGACTTTGCTATCCTAGGAACTACCAAAAGTCCAGCGTTTTGAGACCTTAGGGAGTGTGATGGATTGTAACATGGTAGAAGACTAATTAGGCACGCAGGAGCTAAACCGTTAAGGGCCTTATAGGTAAGTAACAATATTTTGTAACTGATACAGAACTTAATAGGTAGCCAGTGCAGAGACTGTAAAATTGGGGTAATATGATCATATTTTCTTGACCTGGTAAGGACTCTAGCCGCTGCATTTTGGACTACCTGTAGCTTGTTTATTGAAGAAGCAGGAAAACCACCTAGAAGTGCATTACAATAGTCCAGTCTAGAGGTCAGAAATGCGTGAACTAGCTTTTCTGCATCAGAAATAGGGAACACGTTTCTTAGCTTAGCAATGTTTCTAAGATTGAAGAATGCTGATTTTGTAACATGGGAAACATGATTTTCAAAAGACAAGTTGCTGTCTTATATAACACCCAGATTTTTGACTGTAGGGGAAGTAATAGTGCATCGATCTAGTTGTAAATCGTAATCCAAGAGATTCTGTGTATTGTTTTTTTGGTCCAATAACTAATATCTCTGTTTTATCAAAATTTAATATGAGAAAATGATTGGTCATCCAATCTTTTTAAATTTTTAATACACTCTGTGAGCTTAGATAATTTAGAAGTTTTATCTGGTCTCGTTGAGATATAGTTGAGTATCATCAGCATTAACAGTAGAAACTAATCCCATATTTTCTAATAATATCACCAAGGTGCAACATGTATATTGGAAATAGCAGAGGACCTAGGACAGATCCTTGTGGAACTCCATACTTTATGGTGATAATTGAGATGACTCCCTGTTTAAACTAACAAAGTGGTAGCAATCGGACTTGTAGGATCTAAACCATCTTAAAGCCTGCCCTTGAACACCTGTATAGTTTTGCAATCAATCTATGAGTATTTCATGATCCATGGTGTTGAACACAGCACTAAAATACTAAATACTAAAGTACAGATACTTACTGTCCACCACTGTTCAGTTCTCATTTAAAAATGGCATTTATCATTTTATATAGTGAGAATAGGTCCCTAAACTATAGTTACCAATAATTTTGTCTTGTTTTCCAGAAATTACACACTTTAGCATTTTGTTTACTGTGAGTGAGAAACCTTGGGGTTTCCAAGAGAAGAAAGATAACTGAAAACAGTCCATTGTTCTTGATATTTATTTAGCCAAAATTTATTTTGTTAGCAATTATAGGGTTCTCAGCTCAGGCCCTCAAGCTCCACTTATGTTCATAGTTTCGCTCTATCCCTAATCCAACACACCAGAATAAGATAATCAGGGTCTTCAGGATAACTGCAAAGTTGCAGGCAAGAGAGTTTGATCAAGTTTGGACAGTGAACCTTGAGTGCAAGAATTGAGAACCTGCTTTGAGAAACTGCTTTATATCTTTGTCTTCCTAAAATCTCTAATAAGATAAACATACTGACAGCAATGTTATGCTAAAACTCTCATGTCATTTTGGCTAGGGATGAATAACAGAGAGGTACTGGAACAAGTGGAACGTGGCTACCGGATGCCGATTCCCCAGGACTGCCCGAGCTCTCTACACGAGCTGATGGTTCAGTGCTGGAAGAAGGATGCTGAAGAGCGACCCACTTTCGAGTACCTGCAGGCCTTCCTAGAGGATTATTTCACCGCAACCGAACCTCAATATCAGCCCGGAGACAACCTCTAAACCCAGCTTCCTGGGCTCACCCTGATCTTATCCTCCCTGGGCCATCCCAAGTGCCCTCGACTCCCTCCTGACTGGAGGCATGTACAGTTTCATAAGTTCACCTTAGCTCCACTCCGGCTCACCCGAAGACTGAACCGTTTGCACAGACTTTCAACTTGAGAGGTGTACACACGAGCAAGCTGGGGAGGCAAAAAGGGAGAATTGTGGGAATGGGGGGTACGTGGCAAGGGTTGTGGCCATAATCATTATAATGATAAGAAATTATGCCTGTATTCAATGTAAATATGAGTTGCTCGTTCATGGATTATTTTTTTTGTTTCTCTTCATGTTTATTGTTTTGTTAAACCCCCGCTCATCTTTCTGTGCTGCTTCGCAAAGTAGCAATTTTGGTCACTTTGAACCCATTCTTCATGAAGGATAAAGCGGACATCTATGAAGGGTTTAGGTGTGTGCCAGTGCATAAAACTCTTGTCTGCTTGTGATATTTGAGTTTCGAGAATGTTTGTGGTCTATTCATTCTCTCCTCTTCTGATGAGATCATGTTCCAGATGGAGGAATAAAGATTCAGAGTCTATTATTCTAGTGGTTCTTAAAATATCTCAACCTTCAAGGGAAATTGATTTGTCATGTTTTCTTTGATTTATTTAACATTTTACAGTGCTTAAGATACTAAATTGAGTTGATATTTTGTTAATCTCTGAGAACTGTGTCCTCTCCAAAATATTAGTTGTTAACCTAATGTGACAAAACATTTTTTACACATAATGTACATTTTTATATTTCTAGCCAAATGTTAATAACTGCAATATGTCAGCATATCTCCACAAACAAAATGCATTGTGTTTAGTTCTCCAGCTAGCAGGTATTCTTGAGTATGGATGTTTCTTTTTCATGGTGGAAGAAAATTGGTTGTTTAAAAGGTATTGTTACCCCATACGTAGGCTGTTTCCGAAGCTTGAAAAAGCTTCAGTCTAATACAGAATTTAGAGGTAGGAAGTTCCGAAGGCATGTTTGAATCCAGCATCCTGTCTATTAAGGGTTGAATCATATGTTACACTTGCGTGTATGTACTATCAGTTTTCTCTTATAGGTCAACTACAGTCATGGCAGAGAAAAAGTTTAAAGTGAATCTTGCTGAATAAGTCTTCGGCAAAGCTAGCTAAAGTTATGTGTTGTCCGAAAGATTTAAATTAAATTATATTTTGGGGTACAACAGCTTGTCAATGGGCCAGTACCCTCAAAAGACCCTTGTCTACCTCTAAAAGATGCATTTTAGCATCTTAAAGTAGTAATATGTATACTTACTGTAAGCTGTCTCTATGAACTGTTTAGGTTCATAGAGACTTATTAAGTTCATGAATTATGTTTAATTGTCCCGTTGAGGATACGCTCTTGATAATTTGACATGACATTATGGTGCCTTGGAAGCCAGTCTGAAGAAATGCTACAGAAACGCTGTTTGTTGAGTCATTGACTGACTGGGCAGTGAGTAAGCAAAGCAGCTGTATTTGGTTTCAGACACAGCCTCATTCAAATCGATCAGGTTCCATTTGCCCTCCACAACAACTGGTCCCTATCCTCATGCACCTCAGTTTTCATGTGCCGTTTATTCTGTTTTCCATGGAGGGCACTTTTTAAGATATATTTGTTTCAATTTATTTTATTCAATCTAACATAAATCTATATGGGTCTGTTTGGATTTGGATCAAGGGAACACTCCAAAGTACCATTTTCCATTGTTGGTTTGTAAAGTGTTCATCAGAACTCCTTTAAAACCCTGACAGTAAGATTGAACAGTATTGTAAGTCTCAGTAATCACCTCAAAATTGCCATTCCCACTTTTTTAAACATGCCATTTTGTAAATATTAACCATTTGAAAAAAAAAAAAAAAAAAAAAGTATACATATGTATTACACTCTTTACAAGCTTTACTCCTTTTTCTTATTCCTAATGAAATCCCTCTTTAAAAGCTATGGCAGTTTTTACACTGTGCATGTAAGCAGTGTGTATTTATTTCTCCACCCATTTTAACAGGTTACAGCATTCACACTAAGCCCCTAAACCAGAAATGTTATGTGTTGAGCTTATTTTTGCCGTATTTATCAACACAGGCTTTTGCAATACAGCCATTTACAATATCTATATAAAATAGTGGCACATACTTAATATTACTCCATTTTATGCTATACGATCATCTGATCATATGGATCACCTCTTTTCCCATTATTTTTATTAGAGTGCTGCTAAAAAGTTATTTCATAATGGGGGAAGTAGAATATCTTTCTGCATATAGAAGTACTTGTGCCACCAGGATAAGAACTCCAAAGGTAAGAAAAGAGACAAACGTAGTATTAACATTAGCACAGACGCCACTGGTTGTGATGCTGATTATGAAATAAACACTGACTAAAGTTTAGGTTACATAAAGGGTAACAGTTTAGTGTTTTTGTTACATAAATTATATTTACAATAAATTACGCACAATTACGTGTAACTAACTCTAAACCTTGCTTCTATATGCAGACTCATCAGTGTTCTGAATGAGGCTGATGACTGTAGTGACGTCTCCAAACTTCATGAGCTTGAAAGAGTGGTCAGTAGAGGTGCAGTCTTCAGTGATGTAGAGGGAGAACAGCAGTGGAAAGAGAACACATCCCTGAGGGGCGCCAGTGCTGATGGTGCGGCTGTTTGATATGAATTTCCCCAGTCTCACTAGATGTTGCCTATCTGTCAGAAAGCTGGTGATGGATGAGGAGATACCCTCTGACAATGTAAAGCACTTTGAGTGCCTAGAAAAAAGCACTACATAAATTTAAGGAATTATTATCTATTGATAGTTAAATCTAGAAACCGAGAGCAGGGTTAGTTTGACCTGGAGGAGCGCTGGGATGATGGTGTTGAAAGCCGAACTGAAGTCCACAAACAGGATCCTCACATATATCTCTGGTCTGTCTAGATGTTGTAGGATATAATACAGTTCCATGTTGACTGCATCATCCACAGACCTTCATTTGTGTGTGTCCTCCATGAACTGAACAAATCTTCACCACTAACTATAAACGGACACAAACAGAAAATTAAAGTAATTAAACAGCCTTTAAAATTCATCCAAATGAATCCTGAGATCTGGAGAAATAGGATCACAAAACTGTGTACAAAGGGTTCTTCAGGTTCTAAATAGAACTGTTACTGTGTGTAAAGAACCTATAAAGAACCTTAAAAAAAAAAAAATATATATATATAAAATAAAGAAATTAGATAAAATGACAAATGCATACAACAAAGTTTCAAAACTTAACATTTATAATCAAAACAAAAAATAAAGCTAAAAACAATTAAAAATATTAAAAAAACAAAAGGTATAAGAGTATAATGATGTATAGTTATTCTAAGCCAAACACAAAAAAAAAAAAAAAAAATTTGTGAGAGTCCCGGGTTCGAATCCACTGTGAGACACCGATGTGTCCCTGAGCAAGACACTTAACCCCTAGTTGCTCCAGAGGCGTGTGACCTCTGATATATATATATATATATATATATATATATATATATATATATATATATATATATATATATATATATATATATATATATATATATGTGTGTATGTATATATATATATATATATATAGCAATTGTAAGTCGCTTTGGATAAAATTCAATTCAATTCAAGTTTATTTGTATAGCGCTTTTTACAATACAAATCGTTACAAAGCAACTTTACAGAAAATTATGTTTCTACAATATTTAGTAGTAGCTAGTAATTTGTGCACGTTTGACAGGTTTTTAGAAAAAAATAATAATAATAATACAAGACGTAGTCAGCTAGACGATGAACTATCAATATTATTAATTAATAGTTATTATATGATGCAGTCACACATGTAGCAATAATTGTTAGTTCTGTTTGTTGATTCAAGGTTAGGATCATCTGGGGTCCTCTGAGGGTCAGCATCATCTCTTCTCAGGTGTTCTGGATCCAGACTGGAGCTTGTGTAAATCCTAGTTAACCATGGGATTTAAATCCCGTGGCAAAACATAGAAACAAAATAGAGACATCATTAGCATAGCTGCTGATCCAACAAAGTAAAATTAGTTTAACCCAAGCTAATGAATAAAAATGCACATTTGATCAGATGCAACTACACTCACAATTTAAAAGATACATTATTCATTTGGATAAAAGCATCAGCTAAATGTAAATATATATATATATATATATATATATATATATATATATAATTTCATTTCCATTTTGTTTGTTGAAGTATTGAAATAACTCAAATGAAATAAAACTAAAACTTATATAAAGACAACTTAATAAAATAAAACTTAATAAAGACAACCTGGTCCCTCTATACAGACATAATAAAATACCTATACAGACATAATAAATTCAGACATAATTTAACTAAAATTCAAATAAATAACAAAACAAATAATACAAATTAGACGACAGTAGTTTATCAGTAATCCTAAAAATAACACACATGCTAATAAACATTGACATAGTAAGAAATGGTTATAAAAACTGTTATATAAAATGGTTATAAAATAAAATTCTCTACATTTTTCATCAAGCAATTTGCATATAAAGAATTGCATATAAAGGCCAGAGTGATATGTGGGCTCTAGTTAATTCCGAATTATTCAACCTGCTTCTTTTTTCTGATATTTTTATTTGGTGTCTTATGTTGTTTTATACATATCAAATATGGAAACAAAATATTATACTTTAAGAAACGAAACAAACAAACAAAACTTGACCGGGGAATCAGCCCATCGGGGGCAGTAATGAGCGCTCAATGCTTTTACTACCGTTAGAAGAAGAAGACGAATGTCCTCTGCTGCGGAGATCTCAAACATGGGCTCGAAAGTTACACGCATGATCAGAAACTTTAATGTAGAGAATCGCGCTCTCCGGGAAATAAGCAAGGCAAAACCTAAAGCTGCACCACGACATCCGTCATCGAGCAATTTCTCACAAGAAGACATTCCTGGTGAGTAACGTTAAGCGGTTTAGAGCTTGCTGGGTCACTCTATTCATATAACGTTAACTGTTTGTATTGGTGAAGGAGCATGCCCGGTGTCTTTTAGAATATAACCTGTGTGAATGTGATTTATCACAACGGTGACGGAAATTATAACCGCTATAAGGGAGTCAAACAGATTTTCTTGTGTAACTTAACATTTTATGTTAAGTTGTGCCAGAGACAGTTTGTTGTGCCCAGTGGCGTACCGCGTTTCGGTGGGGCCCCGCCCACCAGCAGTGACGTAATCTGTGAAAATGTATTGTGCACCTGCTGCAGCATACTACAGTCCATCTTCCACAAATACATCACTGAATTAATGGTGAATTGTCATTGCATTGATCCATTTGACGTTATTATTGAAAAACATTATATATGCTATATCGCTTTTTAGTCAGACTGAAATATCTGCAGAAATAAACCTTTACGAAAATTAACCTTGGTTTTACTACAGTATAAAAGTGTAGTAACCATGTTTCTTTTTGGCATATTATTTACCTTTTGTATAACCACAGTTTTACTGCATTGTTAAACTATGGTTCATCTGTGGTTACCATGGTTTAAATATCATAGTAACCACGTTTTCGTAAGGGAATATGTATGAACGTGGAGGCAAAAGTGCCGCTGCTCCGATTTGATTATCTTAGCAAAAGCAGGAGGATCATTCAACACCAATAATACACAAACATCTGTTATACGTCTATATCATTTATTTAACAGTAAGCTCAATAAAATTCATATAGGCTAATGGACAGCACACGCGTCAGTTTAACATAAGCCTCGCTAATTCTAGAAAATAAATTCTAGAAGCAAAATTCATGTCTTACAGTAAAAATAAACCTAGTTTGCATCATCTAGGTGTAACTACAGAATTTGGTCTTTTAACATGTTAATGCATTAATCTGCATTAAGTGTAATGCTATTCTAAAAGTGTGCTTCATGTGGTAACATCTAAGTTAATTAATTTTATTTACAAAAAGATATATATATATATATCAAGTTTTATACATTATATAAATATTAGAGCCCGACCGATATATTGTCCGGCCGATATAAGCTAATTGCATTTAAATCGGCATCGGCATTTATAACGGCCGATGAAACATGAGAAACAGAGTCTCATGCTTCACTCATGTTATGAGTGTTGCATAGTGTGCCCACCAGAGGGAGCTCTGCAGCTCCAGAGTTAACAACAGCGCCAGAAATCCACTACAGAAGAAAGCTATCAGCCAAGCACGGAAATGTACTGTTTTGACGGTGAGTCTGTCGTTCGTCATGTGAAATGATTGTAGATTTAGTTCATACCCTGTATATAAAAACTGTGGTAGTTCTAGCTAACGGTCCTATCATTATCACTTCTTAATATTCCGTTACATCACTTACAGCCACTAATGCATTGCTATATTAGATTAGCCACAAAGCTAATACCATGTTTATCAGTGGAAGAGCGCGAACGTTAATAGGAGGTCAAACTATAACGTTAGCGTTTAACTTATTCTTATTCTATTGCGGTGTGTTTCCCACATAATGACCGCGTAATTGGGACTTTCACACAGGACGCGGTATGCACGGCGCTTGCCGCTGGGTTCAGCGTTGCCCTTCAGATACAACGCGATTTGCGCTGCGCTATGGCGTAGGCGGAGTTTTAAAAACGTTTAGCGGGAGCTCTTTCATAGTCTGTTATTCCTCCTTTCGGTCAGCAGCAAACATGTATCTGTCCCGTTGTAAGAAGCGAGCGATAGCGCTAGTCCTGCTAATGAGAATTAAGAGAGAAGCAAGGAAGAAGAGGCTACCCTCAGGTCCAGAGAACAATTTGGTGAATTCAGGCTGGTTACGTTACTCTAACGCTAACGCTTCCTTTTTAGCAGGCCCCTTAAATGCTTGCTATTAACTTGTTTGAAGGTGGTTCTTCTCAAAATTGACAGCGGTGTGTTCATGACACTAACGTTAACCATTCAACTTCGAATTGATTCCGTAATCTTCCGGTAATAGTAGGCAAGACGATGTTTTGGTTCAGACTGCACAAAGAGAAGAGGAGAAGATATACGGGTCTGTTGTGAATGTGTCTGTGAGAGCAAATATAGTGTAGTTACAGTAACTACAGTAGGTTCGTCAGAAATGATTAAACCAGAGGGGACATGTAAATAAATGTGAGCTGAACAAGCGCTTTTTTTTTTTTTTTTTTTTTTTTTAATACATATTGTTTCAAAGCAGCTTTACAGACATAACAGGAAAATGTTGAAATAATATTGTTAAATATAAGTAGGTAATACCTATTGCTTGACAAATAAAAATATATATATATATTTCTCATTTTTGCCTATGTAGGAGATCCCAGTTTATTATTATTATAATTCTAATGATGACATGAGTAATGATACATGGTGATATTATTAATACACATGCTTATTCTTTCTCCGTCTCTCTTTCTGCCTACAGATGGCTGAAAAAGGTGAATGCTGTAGCAGCAAAGTGTGGGACTACTTCTGCAAATACTTTAGTATTATAATTTATTTACAGTAAACACACAGACTGTTAAAACCAGCTTCAACTGGAAGAAAGTAAAAGTGTTAAATGTTTAAAACCAGACTGTTTTTTGATCATTAAAAAATATATACTTTTGATGTGCAATTGTTTATTCATTGAGACTGTAATCTAAGGCTTTTTTTTTTTAACATAATCCATTCTGGAAAATGGTTTATACAGCCCACATACATACAACAGGCAGATATTTTGCTATTGAATGTTGTGTAAGTGCAGTTTATAGGAAATGGGTCTAATATCCAGATTATTTTTAAAATCAAAATATCGGCTTATAAATCGGCTCTTTTCGAGTTAATATCGGCATCGGCCCCCAAAAATCCATATCGGTCGGGCTCTAATAAATATATTATATATTAGGTTACACTAGCAGAACTAAATTTGAGGGTAAGAATGGGTAATAATAGCACTTAAAATGCACGTTAACTTTTTTTTTTTTTTTTTATACTAGGAGGTAAATGCTCAACGTAAAACTTCATATTCTGGGCTCTTCTGCAGAGTTTGAACTAAAAATATCCATTTCTATTACAGTGCCATTGTCTTAGAAGTATAATGTTTATGACAAGTGAAATGTGCACATTATTACCAGGGCCAGTTACAATTTCAGTGCATTCATTATCTTGGTATCTGTTGCTTATAGATCCAGAAGTGTCCATAGGTCTGGCTGTGTCAAAGCCAGACCTGATAAAAGAGCCTGTCCACATACTTTTGCCAATGAATTAAATTCTTTTTTTTTTTTTTTTTTTTGCATGATCTGACATATGTATTTCTATGGCAGCCACCAGCATTTCAGAAGAGATTCGCCAGAGGAACAATCCACTGCTGTCAATGCTCAAGGACGTTTATGTGGAGTCTAAAGATCCTGTTTCTCAGGTTTGAAGTTTAGGATCTTTTGATCTACAGAACAATTAAAGCAAGCTGTTATTACTGTGATATCAACAGGACACATTCATTCAGATATATTAAGTTTCCTTTTAATAAATTGTCATATTTTACCAACAATTGCAAAGCAATATTTCTTTAGTTGGGTTATCAGCATAGTTATGTAGAAAAAGAAACAGTGGGTCCAAACAATTCCCTTAATCATCCATAACAATGAGGAAAACCAAAGAATTTAGTTCTAATGTGCAGCAAAAGATTGTTGAGCTTTACAAAATAGACACTGGCTTAAAGAAAATAGCTAAAGCATTCCCATTTCCACCACCAGGGCAATAATTAAGAAGCTTTCTCCAAGCTCATCAGGCATTTCAGGAGATTAGGTTGCAAAAAGGGCGCTAATAATTGTGGCCAACATATATTAGAGAAAAATATTTATTTCCGTCTTCCCTTTCCAATTGGTTTACTTTAATGAAAAGTTAGATTTTGGTGAATATTTTGAATGAAAGATCAAAAAGATAAACTTAATTGCTCATGCTTACGAAGGGGGCCACTAGTGCTGACAACTGCTGTATATTTGTTTACGTAAATTATCCAGCAACAAATATTTAATGAAAATATTATCCATTTATTTGGCTGCTTTGTCTGGTGTTCGTCTTAGAAGTAACAGCAACCGACTTGTTTTTGCAAAATGCAAATGTACACTTTTCAATTCATAACATTAACAAAGAATAGACTGTAACAGTAATTAATGTTATACACACATTTCAAGTGCATTAAACAACACAAGCACTGTCAGGACCTTAGGCAGCTTTGTACTGAGAAATTCACTGGCCAAGTAGAAAAGTACCTGCATTGTCACAACACAATGTTTAAAGGGGTCATATGATGTTTTTTTTTTATCATTATTTGGTGTATTTGGTGTAACAGAATATGTTGACATGCTTTAATGTAAAAAAAAATAAAAAAAACCACGTTATTTTTCAAATACTGTACATTATTGTAGGTCCTCTATGCCCCGCCTCTCTCAAGCGTGTCGTTTTTTTTTTTTACAAAGTCCCTCCTTCTGACAAACGCAGTCTGCTCTGATTGGCCAACTGACCCAGTGCATTCATTAATGTAATGCCCCTTTCCATAATCGTGAGCTTTATCTTTCAAAATAAATGTAAAGACAGTTAATGTCCTTAGTTTTACCATCAGTTCAAGCCTGAAAGAGGAACAGAGTCGCGTGACAGACACAGTGATGAGCTTACAGTGTTTGCAGTACACAAGCCAGGGACGGTTAAGACAGCTGACTCCACTGTGATGTGAGTGACCGGTCTCTCTCTCTCTCTCTCTCACACACACACGACGCGCAAAGCTTCGCATTTGAACAGTCAATAGCAAATACTTAAACTAATAACAAAACATTTGTTTGCGTGAACATTTGGGCGGCATTACACAAATATTTCCACATAGTGACATAGATGTGGGGGGGGGGTGGGGTGTTTGAATGAGTCGTTTTAATTTAATCCTGTTTTTTTACCTGGAGTAAAAAAGACTTTACATAAACTTAACATTTGTGTTTGTAGTGTAGAACTTTCTTCTCTTGTGTCCTATTCTTCATGCAATCCAGAAAGACAGCAGAGCTGAAAGGTTTGTGTGAGCTGTGCCCTACAGTCTCTGCTGTACAGACGTGAATTTACATTTCCTTCAGCCTGGGCTTGTTCACACCGGGACGAATGCCTCATGGCTTAACAAAATGTGCCAGTGTAAGTGTGCACACACCGACGTGAGGCATAAAAGCGTAAAAAAAAAAAAGAAAAAAGCCTCCGACTCGTTTTTTTGGTTTGACTCGCTGCATTAAAAACTGGCAGACCAAGGAAGTAAGAGGAAGAAAGTAGACCAAAAAGATGCATTAAGGTGAGATGAATCTAGGTAGAGCTGCTGGTCTCATTGGTGTCTGAACACAAAGGGCTTTATGACAAACCTGACAGACTTAAAATGAATTTAAGACAGTTTAAAAATAGAAAATGATTTTACATAAAATACAGTGCAATACATAAAATATAGTGTAATCAGTTCGGACATCTCATAGTGCTCATTCAATAAGTGCACAGTTAAACAATGAGCAATAGCTACATTTGCTATAGAAGTTATTAATATTTGTTAAAAAATACAAGTCTTAGTTCATGTTAGCTCATTAAATAACACAGCTGCAACTTTCAGTTTTAACAATGTGTTATTAAATATCAAATAATATCTAGTGCATGTTGTAGTCCAGATAAAAAAAAAGAATGTTTGAAGATAAATAGCCTATTAAGTCTAAATATTTCAGTAGTTGGCTCTGTAATAAACACCATAGGGAAAACACAAATCTGAATGGTTATTTAAAATTATTTAAATATGGTTTAGAAAGTAACAGCTGCTTTATTTACTGTGTTTACAGGGTAAGGGCTGCCTATTAGCGCCATCTACTGTCAGAGAGTGAATGTGTGCGTCTCTCACGTGTTCCTCCATGTGCTTCTCATGCTCGCTTGTTTACATCAGAGCGCATGGCTCTTTCAAGCAGCATACAGCGATGTTGTGCATTTTAAGCAGCTGATGGGAATACTATTCTTAAAATGCATTCCAAATTCAGAGTAATTTGTAATGTATATTTATTCACGGTATTTAGTGCCCACGATAACAATATCGTGCATATTAATTACCGCAATATATCGCATTACCGAATACCGGCACACGTCTACTTGAGCTACTTGAGAAGTTATTAATTTCACTTTGTGAAGGGGGTTTAACATTTGTCAGAAATATAACTTTTTTATATATTAAAAACAAACAAGAAAGCCTTGCCCAGATGAGAAAAAGTAATGTAAAAGTAATATAACGCATTACTTTCCATTAAAAAGTAGTCTTGCATAGCCAAACCTTGAGACTGAAGGTCTGGAATTCATGGCAGCCTTCTTTGACCAAGGCCCGCCCATGAGCCCTTTTGACCCACATGTCAGGTCAAGTCACCTTTATTTATATAGTGCTTTAAACAAAATACATTGCATCAAAGCAACTGAACAACATTCATTATGAAAACAGTGTGTCAATAATGCAAAATGATAGTTCAAGGCAGTTCATCATTGAATTCAGTGATGTCATCTCTGTTCATTTAAATAGTGTCTGTGCATTTATTTGCAATCAAGTCAATGATATCGCTGTAGATGAAGTGAAGCTTCCACAAGCTTCCACAACCAATCACAGTTCTTTTCGTTCATCGTCACGTTTCGAGGTGTGGAAATGTCACATGGGGGTTGAGCGCCACGATATCTTTGTTTCCCGGTGGAACACTAAAGAACGCAACACACATCTCGCCGAAATCCTGTAGAATTCAACCAATCCGATGACGACTTCGACACTCCTGAAGTGTTTCCACTTTTGTGTCCCATATGCACCAGACGTTTAGCCAACGGTGCGTGGGCATGACGTCTGAGACTGAGACTACATAAAAAGTAACTAAAACTTGACAATTAATGCATTATTGTAATGCATTACTTTCCCCAACACTTTCTATGAATCATTTTGCATGTTTGGGTTTGCTGACATCTTTAAACCGCAGAGTTTAGAGAAGGTGTTTTGCAGTGCCCTCTGCTGGCGTGGCTGACTCTCTGTGTCTGTGTGCTGCAGGCTGAAGCAGTTCCGGTGGTTAAGAAGAACAAGCAGGAGATGCCACGCAGGGAGCTAAAGTACAATCTGCCGGGAGACCCCTATGGTTTTTTCGATGTCACTGATGTTCCCAAAGGCAAACTGTCGCTTGTGGAAGCTTTAACTGCCCTGAACAATCACAAACGCATGCCTAAAACATGGACTCCAGAGAAGCTGGCACAGGAGTACTCTCTGGAACTAAAAGATGCCAAAGCACTGATCGATTTCTTTTTTCCTTTTGATGTCAAAATCATTCCACCCCAAACAGAGAAAACTAAGCAGATTCAGGATTCTTCGCATATATGAACACTCGAGCCGTCTCTGAAACATGCACAGCATCGGAATGCAAGTGTTTTGACATGTTGATTGTAGTGTTTTGTATTATTTGTTTTTGAAGGGCCTGTCAACTTATTTATTAATTTGTTGTCATTTATTTTATTGAGAAGTTAACCAAGATATATAAACATTAATGGACTAGAGAGGAAATCTTATGTCAAATCAGATCCATTTCTAGTGTAAAACATCAGTACATATTATAATTCTCAGACTCAGCTGCTTCAAGCAATGCATCTGTATTCACTGACAATAAATCAGTTGCCCATGCATTTTGATCCAGTGTACAGAATATGACATTGTTTTACAAGTTGAATTAAGTTGCTCTATGGCATTTTACACTTGAATATTTTATATTAGTACTTTTTTTTTTTTTTTTGCACTTCCAGTTGTTATCATTAATGTTAAGAAATAATTGTGTGATTTATTTGAATAATTGCGGTTTATTATGTATTATATTTATTATTATTATGTATTATGAACATTACGTTAAACTATTTTTTTTATTTCTACTTGCAGATGTATCATGGATATAGTTTAATAGGGAAGACATTCCAATTCTTTAATTATTATTATTGAACATCAGCTCTGTTCCAGATAGCTTAACGCGTCTTAATGTAACTTTACCAAGCCCGTGTGAACCATATGTAGTCTGATATTACACCACGCTTGAACCAGCAGATGTCCTCAGTGTACATCGTTATAACGAATAATTTGGGTTAGACCCAGATGTCTAATAGACGGGCTCTGGTTAGACTAATGTTTCTATCCCGCAACCAAACCCAGCTGCACCGACATCGCTGATTGGCCACTGAAATCTTCAGCTGGTGACTCCTGCATTTTCATTGGTTAACGCTGTGTAAATCAAATCCGGCGCTGAGGTGTAGTTGGTTTCTTTCTTTTCAGTGTCGCTGTATTCGGTGAATGCGACGCGATGCATAAAGAGATTGAGAAGCGGGTACTAAATGCCTTTAGCATTCCTCTCCGTTTAATATTAGCGTTTGCTCCACAGCGACGGTTAAGTCAGTTTTTCTCAGTGTTTTTTTTTTCTTCGATTATTATGAGATTGAACATCTCCACCGGAGTTTTCAGACTGAATTACATTGCCAAAACGAACAGACTCTGATGTTTTTTAAATGTTTTTTGTGTGTTTTTCAAGCGAAAACGTGTGCGTCTGGGTTTACTCCTTCACTTGAAAAAATAGATCTAGCGGATGGACGCATATTGAGGTCAAAATGTGAACTGTCGGAGCTTCAACATCTGGCGAGAGAAGGATGTGTCTGAATCTGAGCGAATAATGATGTGAACGATGCCGCATCATTTTATTCAAATAAACCGCAGGGGATAATCAAGGTAAAACATCAATTTATCAAAATGATTGTGCATTGGAAGCAGATAAATATTGTGATGTTCACTATTCTTTCATCCATTTTAAATCAGCTGGTGAATCTTCTAGATTCGTTCTGTTTTAAGGGATAATCATAAATTTAAAGAAAATGCAAGGACCGATTTTCACGGAATAATTCTAATATAAGTGCAACAAATCTAAGATCTTGCAAGAATAATATATCGTTCCCCCTGATCTATTGTCAATTGAGTTGAAAGTCTTGATCCAGAAGTATCTGCGATTCAGTGAACTTTATCATTTGGTATCTAATTCTATTCTGGTCCTTTTCGATCTTTTTATAGAAATGAAGGAATGTTCTAGTTTGAAGCATCAGAACGTCTTGGACTAATGTTGAGGCCTCTTGAAGTGATTGTGGTCAAGAATTAATGGATGCATTCTTCAAGCATAGATGAAGAGACACTTGATCATTTTATTCCTGTTGCTAGGATCCACAACTATTCATTACACATGACTGTCATCTCTGCTGTCATTATGGTTTCTGCTTTAGTCTGTAAGGTGCTTTCCTCTTCACGTTGACTTAGTGCTTTTAGACAAGCCTTTTGATTTCAGTGCAAAAATAGCAACCTTTTATCACACGTGAGTCATGTGATCTCATATTCTATTTCTTGGGTTCTTTAGTATTATTCTCAAAAACATGTTCTTTTTTGTTACTTTTGAACGAAGAATGTAGATCAATATGGAAAGGCTTGAATTAGCCAAATATAGAATTTGTGGTGAAATATCCAATTTCACTTTGTATGTGTGGTCTGGATAACCCCAATGTTGGGGGACATTTGGTAAAACGTGTTTTTTCTCGCTCTTTCTTTTTACTTTGGGGAAGAAATTTTTTGATCCCCATAAAAAAAATAAAAAAAAATAATAGTAAACGGCTTACCTTGATAGCACGCGTACATCACGGAGACATCCCAGATAGCAACATTGTGTCGGCCCAGATCCGGCCCACATCTGGCACCCATGGAAAGATGATCTGGCCCACATGTAGCGTGGAATGATGGCACTTGGGCGGACCGCTCCTGTTTGCCAGAACTGAGCCACAAGCAGGCCATAGCAATGCCATATGTCAGCCAAGAGTAAAGAAATTAACCAGAACTGGACCTTATCTGAGCCACAAAATTTGTGTGTATTAAATATGAAGTAATTTCAGCCTTAATAAGCCTGTTAACAAGCAGAATCACTGAAGGAAAGAAGAGAACAGAAAAACAGAAGAGCAGAAACACAAGAACTACAACTGACTTCAGCCACAACCTTAGATGAAATCAACTGAAGATAAAAGACATGAAATCTCTCAAGATCTCAGCATAGGAGGATTAAACTACTCCACAAACAGCTTTACCAGCTTCTCTTATTACTAACCAGATTGACTTTATTTATGTTAGACATCTACAAAAGTTTTTTATTGAGAATTAACAGAGGTTTAACTCTAATGTGTTTCACCATAACAGTGATTAGTGTTTCCATTAGTTGGTCTCTTAACTCTTATTATATAGTTTGTCTTTTTTGGCTGCTGTGACAGTGTGTTTGTTAAACACATTTGCAGCTTCAAAGAAAGCTAGAGTGACATGATATCAAGTGTCGGCTGTTATCTGTTGATGGTTTTTTAATCGTCATGAAGTACACTGGTTCATTGATGTTTTTTTTAACCACTTGAGCTGTTATTTTGATTTTTTGAGAATTAGGCATATGCAATATTGGACCCACCGGTGGGTCCCCAGAGTTGATGTGGTTAATCGAACAATTATGTTGTTCCAGTAATACATTCATATTACAAACCCTGTGTTTCTGCCGCATGAGATCCAGCACTATTATAACAATCAGTTAAAATCTTTTAACAAACATGAGTTTAAAAAACTTAACCTATGCTGACACACACAGATATAAACAATCAACACATGAATCTCAATAATGGTTACAGTCAAAAATATTTAGATAAACTGATCAATTCAGAACTTCACTGAAAAGCTACTGTCACAACAAAAACAACTGCAAAATATAAGCAAATATTTAGAATTAAACAAAATAATAGGACAATTCAGCTGCATAATTTATTCATGTTGCAATGCATGCTGGGAGTTTTGTACTATGCTAATACCCAGCATGCATTGCAGCAAGGTACATTTGATTGTCACCATTGTTGAGATTCATGTGCTGATTGTTGATGTCTGTGTGTGGCATCATAGATTGAATTCTTTATAATCGTTAAAAACTTCTAACTGATTATTGTAATATTGCTTGACCTCATGCTGGAGAAACACATGGTTTGTGATGTGAATATATAATGAAACAATTGTTAGATTTAAAAAAAATTAGCAAATCAGCATGTTTCATGAGGATTATAAAATCATCAACAGATAACCGCCATCACCTGACCTCAATTCTCTTTAGCTTTCTTTGATGCCGCAAATGCGTTTAACAAACACACTGTCACAGCAGCTAAAAAAGACTAAAGATAAAATAAGAGTTAAGAGTGCAACTAATGGAAACGCTAATCACTGTTATGGTGACACACATTAGAGTTAAACCTTTCTTAATTCTCAATAAAACTTCTGTAGATGTCCAGTAATAAGTGAAGCTGTTAATGCAGTTTGTGGAGTTGTTTAATCCTCCTCTGGTGAGATCTCCAGAGATTTAATGTCTTCTTTTATCTTCAATTGATTTCATCTAAGGTTGTGGCTGAAGTCAGTTGTAGTTCTTGTGTTTCTGCTTATCTCTTTCTCTGTTATTTTCTTTATTTCAGTGATTCTGCTTGTTAACAGGCTTATTAAGGCTGAAATTCATATTTAATATATAAACAGATTTTGTGGCTCAGATAAGGTCCAGTTCTGGTTAATTTCTTTACTCTTGGCTGACATATGGCATTGCTATGGCCTGCTTGTGGCTCAAATCTGGCAAACAGGAGCGGTCCGCCCAAGTGCCATCATTCCACGCTGCATGTGGGCCAGATCATCTTTCCATGGGTGCCAGATGTGGGCCGGATCTGGGCCGACACAATGTTGCTATGTGGGATCTATTTAATGTCTGCATTTACTTCTGCAAGACGTATTTTTTAAAGTGTTTGCTCCCCGCAGTACGTCTATAGGACGTACATCTTTAAGATGTTTATGATTTAGAATATATGTAAAACTGACATCTTAAAGATGTCAGTTTGATATTTGTACACAGCAGATGCTTTCCAGATGAAGCAATCTTTTTAACGGACATCTTGCAGCTGTACGTGTGCTATCTGGGTATAAATCATAATTTATTTTTTGTAAGAAAAATGTTTTCTATGAGCTTTAAGTTTAGGGGTAAGGACAGGGTTAGGGGATAGAATATACAGTTTGTACAAAATAAAAATAATTTTGTCTATGGAAAGTCGCCATAAAATATAAAAAGCCAACGTGTGTGTTTGTGTGTGAAGATAATTATGTGTGAGAGTATGCATGAGTGCTTGCATGTGCGTGGGTGAGTATCTCTAAAAGCATGAAATTGTCTAAACAACTTTGCCTTATTCTGATTGTTTTGCCTAGACGCATTTGGTTAAGTGGCACCTTGGAAAACATTTAGGCCTCGCATTTGTAGAGGACCGTTTTGACAGGGTTGCGTCCGACTAAAGATTTTTCTAGTAGGGGTGGGGGATATGAGCAAAATCTTATATCACAGTATGAATAATTGTATATCTCGATGACAGTATATATCACAATATAGTTATTTTTTTCTTTTATAAAGTTTATGATATTAAAATCTTTGATACCATAGACTTTCATAATCCTCATTACCAATGTCAATATCAAACTAATACAAGCCTTAAAAAAAAAAAAAACCTCAAGCTACCTGAAGATAAATAAACATTCAGTGATGAAATAAGGATAGGAAACTAATTGCAAGCAATAGGACAAAAATCTACAACAAATAAGAAGCGCTACATACATATATTGTGTAAATTAATTTGTCTTCTCTGTGTTAAATCTATCTATCTATAATTATATAATAAAATAATTTTCAGTGGGGGGAAAATCTAAATTAACTGCACCTTAACATTTTTATTGTGTGTTTGTGTTTAAATATATAAGGAGAAAGAAGTAATATATGGTCTTGAAAATATTTGTGTAAAAACTGTATATTTAATAGTCACACTGAATAATTCCAAACAACTACACAATGTATCTAAAGTTACTAAACCATTCTATATTTCATATAAAATGCCATGGAACGTAGACTGTCATGTGCTTCTCCACTGTACCAATCCACTCAGGGACACAAAGCATTCAGCAAGATCTCCTTGAAGTAAATTCAACTTCAGCTTCTAATTCATAAATGCAGCCGGGTTGAAGCCTGCAGTAATGTTTTTCATTTATGTTATGGCAGCAGTCCACTCTGCATATATTTTTTTCGAGAATGTTGCACTCCTGTTGCTGTTTGTTTTTCTGCACGAAACTTTATGCCAATAAATAAGAAATATTGCTGACTTGTGCGTTTCCAGTGCTCTCTTTACGTTTGTCCGATATTTGGCATTGGAATTTTTTTTTTTTTAGACATGGAAAATCGATTTTACAATCGATTCAGTGAACACTTATGTCTTAAAAATTTTAAATGATTTTTTCACAAAAGTGACAGCCCTAATATCTTCCTTTGTGTTCAGCAGCAAAAAGAAATCAACACAGATTTGGAAATCTTGAGTAAGTAGGACTAAATGACAGAATTTTAATTTTAGCTATCCCTCTATGTGCTTTTTTGTAACTATTTTCTACTGTTGTCAACAACTTCTGCTTTGCATTAAATATTATTAACACAAAAATAGTTTAAACAATGTCTTTGGTTAGAGCACCTAACTTAACAAGAAGCTGTAATATACCAGTGGTGCTTTTGAGACTTTTTACACGACGGAATTTGCAAGTGCAAAGACAGAATGCGTCTCCAGAGATTAAACAGAGCTGCTCGTGCACAAACAAATAGGTAGCCTAATTCTGATGCATGCAATGACTATCCATTATGATATGTAGGCATTTGTATATTTATGTAGCTTACACAATAATAATCTTTCACATTGCAGTCCTTTAATTTTTAATATTTGGCATGTTTGTGTGCTGCTGTGCATCCCTCTGTGTGTAATAAGCAGTGTGTATGCATGCCGTGGACCTGCCTATACTAACGCGCTCTTTAAATAACAAAAAAACTACTGCTCCATTGACTTTAGACCAGGTTTTTGTTGGTCAATGGAGCAGCCTATTTCAGTTGCCTCAAAATAGCAACATGGCAGCAATGCAGCAGGCCCATGGGCGCTCAAATGGGTGCAGATGCATTTGCTATTTAAACAACGTGGTGCACAACATGAAAACTGTTTCGGGCTGAAACTAGCAAAAAAACTTGTGCTTTCCGCAAGTGCGATCCGAGACAAATGCGTTTCATTCATTCGTTCATAACCACTTATAACCCACTCCACCACACTAAGATAGATATACTGTAGTTAACGTGTATTATAAAATATATAAATATATCATTATTATTTTCAATTTTTTTTCTTTTTAAAGTTACAAAAGTGATTTAGTCAAGAGCGGTAAGAAATTTTCTCTCACTTTTATTTGATTAATATGAATGGGAGACAGGATGAACTTTAGGCAGCTTCCCCTATAAGACCAAAGTCCTGATGCAATATACTACATATGTGTTTCTTTTTTTCAGCAGTTTACTTTCTCTTCAGACTTAAATCACTGTGTTTATGAGGATACTTACAAAGATGGGGATTCTGACGCATATAAGTATTTTTATTTAATCGTTCAAGGCCAATAAAGTGGCAAAAAAAAAACCTGGTGTTTTAAAACTGCAGTGCTGAAAAAATAAACTTTTCAATGCTATAGATGTATCTCTTTGTTTTGTCCTGGCTGGTCATTCTCCACCTGGTTCTGTCGCGACCGTAAACAATACCACGAAATAAACGATTGAGCGTGATATTAAACAATAGACATTTTATATTGTCCATCCGATATAGATCGTTATATCGCACAGCCCTAAGTAGTTGACTAAACATACGATTAGTAAAGTAACTTATATTAATTATATTAATTAAATATATACTTGAGGGTGGGGAGCTGAACAATAATGATCCTTTAACATATAGCCAATATATAAAGCTTGCTATAAAGCACATGCAAATATAATGACTATGTGTTGGGATGAATAGGAAGGAGATATTTTAATTATTTATTAATAAACTAGTGTTTTCTCAGTCAGTGTGTCGGCTGCAAAGGTAAGTTAAGAATTTTGACTCGCCATCTCTGCAGTACACTGACGTGCCTTCAGAGAGAAATGCAACACGGATTGCATAATCAGAGTAATCTTGTTTTAGAGCGGTTCATTGTAGAGTAGACATGTTGAACTTTCAGTACATATATTTCTCATGTATGTAGGCAAATGCTAATGAGTTTTTCCACAATTGATTTTTTGTGACTTGCTCCAGTTCACGGAGTCCGAGATGGCAGAAAATGTGCCCTGTTCTTTATTTTACAAAAATATTGTTGATATTGTAAGTGCATACACATAAAAGTATATATTTTATTTCATAAATTTAACTATATTTATTTCCACTTCACTGTTATCCAAGGAGACAGAACTATTTGCACTGTTTTTTTATCAGTGGGACAATATTTATACAATACAGTATATACAACCTAGAAATAATTTAACGGGGTCTCTTGCAGGTCTCAGCAGCATGAATTATGTGCCCAGCTACATCTGATTCAAATATTATGCTAATTAACAGTGGTAACAGAGCGGTGGTTTCAGACATTAAAGGCAGGGTAGGCAAAAAATGTATAAAAAACTTTTTTTCCAAATTTGTTTAAACTTTATTTATATATCAATACATAATTAAAATTTAAGTACTCTGAAAAAGAAAGTATAAAAATCGAGTGTCTGTAGACCTCTCAAGACTGTTTTAAAGACAGATCATTATTTCCATTCACTCCACCCCCTCCCTTGGGCTCCTGGGCTCCTTCCAAAGCCACGTTGTATGTATGATCAAAATAAAAAAAGAAAGATTTACCTGTCCAGCAGAAATAAAGCCATCAAGGAGTCACTTTTCAGCCCCTTGAGTTCCCTCAGTTCTCGCCATCGCTGGAAAGCCACGCCGATATTAACTCGCGTTTTATTTCTTTGTTTATCCAAAGACTTTTTGTTCATTGCCTTTTCTTGTACTGTTACTGTCTTCCTTTTTTTGCCTGGTTTGCCTTCACTAACTGCATAGGCCGGTACTGTGAATTTTGCTTGCTGTTTCTCTGCCATTGTTTTGGTATTCCTAGGATCCGTGCCTCTTGAATTCCTCAAATCAAACGTGCGCGCACAAGTGGGCAGGTCATGTGTGGCAAAAGGGGGTTGCCATGGTTGCGAGAGAGTGACAGTCGCCTAAGCCAATCCTATGTTTCGTCCCGAATGGAAATAATGAGCTGTGTTGAATACAGATTAAACGGTCTAGAGTCACTCGATTTTTATACTCTTTTTATCAGAGTACTAACATTTTAATTATGCATTGATATATATAGAAAGTTTAAACAAATTTGGAAGAAAGTTGTTTATACATTTTTTACCTACCCTGCCTTTAAAGTGCTTCACTCGCACTGACTCTTATTCTGTCTGAAAGAATGAAAAGACCGAGCTGAAGCTGGAGCGATTCGACCAATCAGATGAAAGCAGCATTTCAGCTCCGCCCACAAGTGCGAATGAAATCTTGAAGCCATAAACCGAAATGATCAAAACGTACACGGGCCAACTGTCTTGTCCATGTTCTCTCACTTGAATCCTCTTCTTGAGATTTGAGTCTCTGACCTTCTGCAAGCCCCGCCTTGTTCACGCAGTGATTGACATGGCGGGAGGGGGCGGACACGTGATCGGCTCGGAATGCATTTTCAATGTGCACATTGAATTTTGCTACATTCATTGCGGGACATTGAATGAAAATGCAATCGTAAGTGTCTTGACTGAGTGTTAATGCATTTAAGAAAAATATCATTTAAATGATAATTTTGCCACAGTTTTTGCTTGAACATGTTAGACATATCTAATCATTTCTGTAATACATTTAGATTTTAATTTTGCAACTTATAAAGCGTTAAAATTAGTATTCATTTTACATATTAAAACTGGTGTATGAAATGGCAAATGAAAATTATGTAATTTAATTTTTATTTTCATTTTGCACCAAACGTTGCACAAATGTATTGGAAAATGTAAATGTAAATACAGAAATGCATTGTCCATTTACATATTGCATTGTAATTTTGCATATTACATCCCAAATTGAATATTGCTACCCATATGCTTCCATACTCAATCGAGTGTTTATAGTTTGGGTTTGCACTTTCAAACATATTGTACCCCACTCATCCAATGAAATGTCTTTTATTTAAATTTTGCATTCATGCTTGCCTTTTGATTTCAGTACTTTCTTTATGATTACCCAGTATATTGTATAACTGGGTAATTCGCCCTTTACTGAAACAGTCATGTGTGGAAAGAGTTTCCAATGTGGATAACGAAGGGAGTTGTACAGAATTTTCCAATTTCGAAAAAATTAAATCTCTAAGCTGCAAGTATTTAAAAAAATGTTTGCGGGGTATATCGAACTTCGACACCAGATTGTCAAATGACATTTAATATATTATCTTCATATAAATCCATCAATCTAACAATCCCCATATTTAACCATACTTTAAAACCCAAGTCATTTTTAGCTGGGCTGAAGTATTCATTACCTCAAATTGGAGAAAAACAATACAACAATGGGGTCTCTCCAAGAAATTTATGAACTTCGTACCATTTCATAATGGTATTTTTTACAAATGCATTGTCGGTTTTCTTTTTTAGTTCCTTAAGGGGTGCTGAATATAAAAAGCTGTCAAGTGTCAAGCCTTTTGTGTTCAACTTTTCAACCTGTATCCAAGGTATATTCGGATCTTTTGAGAACCAGAACATTGCAGCCCTCATTTGAGCAGCCCAATAATACCATAATAAGTTTGGTAATTGTAACCCTCCCCGTCATAAGGCAGGTACAAAAGGGAAAGTCGAAGCCTAGACTTCCTACTACTCCAGATAAAATTAGAAAGAAGCTTTTTGGAAAAAGGCAGGAGGAGGGGCAAGTGGTAACAACTGAAAGATATATAAAAATCTTGGTAATATGTTAATCTTAATCACATTTATTCTTCCCATTAAAGACAGGGGCAGTGTCATCCATCTAGTAGTTTTCTCAGTCACCTTCAGCAATAAAGGTTCATAGTTAGCTGAACTAAGGAAACTTATTTTGGGGTTTATTTTAATTCCTAAATAATCAAAACTATTAACAGCGTTAACAAATGGGTGTACTACTTTTGGGTTTAATCTCTCTTGCTCATTTAGAAACATAATTGATGACTTAATCTTATTTACCTTAAAACCAGAAAACTCACCAAACAGGCCCATAAGCTTTAAAAGGGAATGTATAGATTTTTCAAGCTCTGTTAGAAATACAATAGTATCATCAGCATATAAGGCAATACGATGTTCTAAAACACCTGAATGAATACCACATATTATAGGATGTGATATAATTGTTATTGCTAGTGGTTCCATGGATAAAACAAAGAGTAGAGGTGAAAGTGGTGAGCCTTGTCGGGATCTGCAACTTAATTTAAATGGTTGCGAACCATGGTTGTTAGTAAGTACCTCTGCAGCAGAATCAGCTAATAGAATTTCCATCCATCTATGAAAATTGTCACCCAAACCAAATCATGCAAGCACCTCCATCAAATACGGCCATTCAAGTTCAATTTTATGAAAATTATGTTTCTACAATATTTAGTAGTAGCTTATGGTGGTGACTGTCAGTTTGTGCACGTTTGACAGGATTCAACTACAAGACGTAGTCAGCTAGACGATGAACATTATTAATATTATTAATTAATAATTATTATATGATGCAGTCACACATGTAGCAATAATTGTTAATTCTGTTTGTTGATTCAGGGTTAGCATCATCTGAGGTCCTCTGAGGGTCAGCATCATCTCTTCTCAGGTGTTCTGGATCCAGACACAAAATAGAGACATCATTAGCATAGCTGCTGTTTCAAAAAAGTAAAATAAGTTTAACCCAAGCTAATGAATAAAAATGCACATTTGATCAGATGCAACTACACTCACAATTTAAGAGATACATTATTCGAATGCTTGGCGAAAGAGATGCGTTTTTAATCTATATTTAAACAGAGAGAGTGTGTCTGAACCCCGAACATTATCAGGAAGGCTATTCTAGAGTTTGGGAGCCAAATGTGAGAAAGCTCTACCTCCTTTAGTGAACTTTGCTATCCTAGGAACTACCAAAAGTCCAGCGTTTTGTGACCTTAGGGTGCGTGATGGGTTGTAGCGTGGTAGAAGGCTAGTTAGGTACCCAGGAGCTAAACCATTTAGGGCCTTATAGGTAAGTAATGATAATTTGTAACTGATACGGAACTTAATAGGTAGCCAGTGCAGAGACTGTAAAATTGGGGTAATATGATCATATTTTCTTGACCCCGTAAGGACTCTAGCTGCTGCATTTTGGACTACCTGTAGCTTGTTTATTGACGAAGCAGGACAACCACCTAGAAGTGCATTACAACAGTCTAGAGGTCATGAATGCATGAACTAGCTTTTCTGCATCAGAAACAGATAACATGTTTTGTAGCTTGGCAATGTTTCTAAGATGGAAGAATGCAGTTTTTGTAACATGGGAAATATGATTTTCAAAAGACAAATTGCTGTCTAATATAACACCCAGATTTCTGACTGTAGAGGAAGTAACAGTACATCCGTCTAGTTGCAGATTGTAATCTACAAGATTCTGTGTAGTGTTTTTTGGTCCAATAATTAATATCTCTGTCTTATCCGAATTTAATTGGAGAAAATTATTTGTCATCCAATCTTTTAAATTTTTAACACAATCTGTCAGCTTAGATAATTGAGAAGTTTCATCTGGTCTCGTTGAGATATATAGCTGAGTATCATCAGCATAACAGTGGAAGCTAATTCCGTATTTTCTAATAATATTACCAAGGGGCAACATGTATATTGAAAATAGAAGGGGACCTAGGAAGGATCCTTGTGGCACTCCATATTTTACTGATGAAAGATGAGATGACACCCCATTTAAGTAAACAAAATGGTAGCGATCGGACAGGTAGGATCTAAACCATCTTAGAGCCTGCCCTTGAATACCTGTATAGTTTTGTAATCGATCTATGAGTATGTCATGATCTATGGTGTCGAACGCAGCACTAAGATCAAGTAAGACTAGAAATGAGATGCAGCCTTGATCTGACGCAAGAAGCAGGTCATTTGTAATTTTAACAAGTGCAGTTTCTGTGCTATGGTGGGGCCTGAAACCTGACTGAAATTCTTCATACAGATCATTTTTATGCAGGAAGGTGCTCAATTGAGCAGACACAACTTTTTCTAAAATTTTAGACATAAATGGAAGATTTGAAATAGGCCTATAATTTGCCAGAACACTAGGATCTAGTTTTGGTTTCTTAATAAGAGGCTTGATAACCGCCAGCTTGAATGGTTTTGGGACGTGACCTAAAGATAACGACGAGTTAATGATATTGAGAAGTGATTCTTCGGCTACAGGTAACAACTCTTTCAGTAATTTAGTGGGTACAGGATCTAATAAACATGTTGTTGATACAGTGATAAGTTTGTAATCAGATTTTGCTCTAATTATGTTGCTTATTCTGATCACTTATGCTGGGAAGATCTCCATCACCACAAAGTTTATAAGTCAAAAGCTGTGTCCTGAATCACCCCTACACCTAAATAGAGCAGTAATTGAAGGCAAAATGAGTGAGCGCTCTTGCTAAATTAATGTAGGAATTAGGAAATTAGGAATTGGGTACAGGGAACAGCTAAACATATAAGTATGAGCATAAGGAGTTACACATTGAAACACTTGCATTGATTGGTTGACCAACTACGCTAAGGCTGTCTAAAGGAAATTCAGTTGTATAAGACAACAACCAATGTCTCCTCACATTCTGATAGCAATCACGAAGTTAAGTGGTCTACATGTATTTATATTAAAGTATACTTTGGTTTGAATCAGGCATACATACTGCGCACATGGTGTAAATATAATTTTTCTGACCACACATACTCTGTACGTTCATTTTGCATATTTAACATCTGTAGAAGATATAGGACCATAAAATGTTCCTCCAATCATATCCCTCAGTCCAAGGGCTATGACTGGCTGTCCTACCTGTCTGTCAACATATGTACTTGCATACCTCCAAGCACCATTTCAGGTCATCTTTGCGTTTCATTACACTATTGCAGTCTGGGCGAGAATGGAAGGAGTTGTAATATTATGCACATTTGTACTGCAATGTTTCCTCATTGGTGAATGAGACATAAGGTAACTTGACATCGTGGCAAACAACTCTCCACCATCGCTGTCTCTCATCGTGTCACTGGTTAGCCTTTGGTTGGCCAGTGTGTGTTCATGTGTTTTGGAGGAGGTGTAGCTTTGGAAAGTGATTTGCAGGGAGGGTGGGATGTTTTATAAGCTAGCTTGCTATTCCAAGGGTCTGCCTTAACTGACCTCTACCCTACCTTTAATTTTATAACTGAAGTGTACAGCAGTTAACATACCAGAATGTTTACAGCTCACCCACGAAAACGATTGTATAATTTAAATAATTGAAATTATTCTTCCATTAATTATGAAATTGAGCTATTAATCAAATTAGGAATGGGAGGGGAGAGATCACAACAGATCCGGCTGAGATTAATGCTACATTTGTATCATTTTATAAATCTCTATACCAAACTGAATTTCCTATAAGCACCTCCACTCAAAATGAATTTTTGGATGGGTTGGATATTCCCTCTGTTTCTGTAGAGGACAAGCTTGAACTAGATAGGATGCTGGAGCTATTGCTTTTCAGCAGGGATGTCTCCCTCCCTGGGTGAGGAGTGCTCTAATCACACTCATCTTGAAACCCGGAACGTCTCCAGAAGAATCTGGCTCATATAGACCAATATCACTTTTAAATACAGATGCAAAAATGATTGCTAAAGCTTTGGCAATGAGAGTTGAGAAGGTCCTTCCTTTGTTGGTACATTCGGACCAGAAGGGCTCTGTTAAGAACCGTCAAGGGTTCCACAATGTTAGAAGGGTGCTCAATCTGGTACACGCCGGGGATGACACCCCTGATACGGCCATCCTGTCACTCGATGCCGAAAAGGCATTCGACAGACTCACCAATGAGGAAACATTGCAGTACAAATGTGCATAATATTACAACGCCTTCCATTCTCGCTCAGACTGCAATAGTGTAATGAAACGCAAAGATGACCTGAAATGGTGCTTGGAGGTATGCAAGTACATATGTTGACAGACAGGTAGGACAGCCAGTCATAGCCTTGGACTGAGGGATATGATTGGAGGAACATTTTATGGTCCTATATCTGCTACAGATGTTAGGTAAATATGCAAACTGAACGTACAGAGTATGTGTGGTTCAAAAAATGAAATTTACACCATGTGCGCAGTATGTATGCCTGATACAAACCAAAGTATACTTTAATATAAATACATGTAGACCACTTAACTTCGTGATTGCTATCAGAATGTGAGGAGACATTGGTTGTTGTCTTATACAACTGAATTTCCTTTAGACAGCCTTAGCGTAGTTGGTCAACCAATCAATGGAAGTGTTTCAATGTGTAACTCCTTATGCTCATACTTATATGTTTAGCTGTTCCCTGTACTCAATTCCTAATTTCCTAATTCCTACATTAATTTAGCAAGAGCGCTCACTCATTTTGCCTTCAATTACTGCACTATTTAGGTGTAGGGGTGATTCAGGACACAGCTTTTGACTTATAAACTTTGTGGTGATGGAGATCTTCCCAGCATAAGTGATCAGAATAAGCAACATAATTAGAGCAAAATCTGATCCCTTTTCGCTCTAAAATATGTCACTCATGAATCGTCACATTTGCCTGCTATCGCTCTTGATAAAAGTGGCTAAAAATAGCTAAAAGTGCGAGCTTATCAGCATCAGCACCAACACCAGCCAACTCTGCAGTGAGAGTGGGTGTTTAGTAATGTCATGAGTACATGCAAACTTGCCTGCCTATAAAAATGTAAGTGTTAAAAAAAAACACTAAAAGCCAAGTACAGACAATAAGACTGTTGCCCAGAGAACACTAAGAAACTCAGTCTCATTCAATTTTGTCACGTTGTCAATATTCACTGTCAAGTGGGGTTCACACTGCCAGCAATTCGCTGAAACAAAGCTGGACATCATTTATGAGCTGGCAATTTCCGGAAAAAACAAATCTGTTTTTAAAGCTATCTGGGAATGGCTTTCTAAAATGTGTTAAGCTTTTAAATCTGCAGCCAGCTGACAGCATCACTTTACTATTACTCTGTATCCTGTTAGATTGGCTGACATTGTGAGTTCTCATATGACTGATTTCCTAATTCCTTTTTCCTGCTTCCACAGGGTCTGCCTCCATGCTGAGATGTGTGCTAGTGACCTGTCCCATAGGCTGAGCTTGCTCTTTACCATGTAACTGCAAAAAAAAAAAAAGAATGCTTTATTCCTCCACTAGTCCACCTGTGGCCTCAGGGGAACCTAGCGCCACCCTGCACCCCACGCCCAAGGTGCTAACCCAGCCAGCGGGTACAAGAGCCATGGAGAACTCCTCCGCTAAAGTCAACAGCTCACTAGAGTTCCAGACTCTATCAGAATACATAACGCCTTCAGCTGTATGGCAGGACCCTGATCAGGGCCTGAACCTGCCCCTCCAGGTGTTCTTTTGCCTGGTCATCATCTGCGTGCTGCTGCTCGCCTTCCTCGGAAACATGGTGGTCTGCCTCATGGTTTACCAGAGAGCCGCTATGCGTTCTGCTATTAACATCTTGCTGGCCAGTCTCGCCTTTGCTGATATGATGCTAGCAGTCCTCAACATGCCCTTTGCGCTAGTCACCATATTGACCACACGCTGGATCTTCGGAGAGGTGTTTTGCCGCGTGTCGGCCATGTTCTTCTGGATGTTCCTGATGGAGGGAGTGGCTATTTTGATGATCATCAGTGTGGACCGCTTCCTAATTATTGTGCAAAAGCAGGACAAACTTAGTCCACGCAGGGCCAAAGTGTTAATTGGGGTTTCATGGTCTCTATCTTTGTGCTTTTCTTTCCCACTTTCCATTGGCCATCCTGCTCTGTACATTCCCCCCAGAGCACCACAGTGTGTTTTCAGCTACACGGTGGAGCGTGGTTATCATGCTTACGTGATGCTCATTATGCTAATGTTCTTCTTTGTACCATTCCTGGTGATGCTCTACACTTTCATGGGCATCTTGAGTACTCTCCGCCACAACGCGCTGCGCATCCACTCCCACCCCGACTCGGTCTGCCTCAGCCAAGCCAGCAAGCTGGGTCTGATGAGTCTGCAGAGGCCCTTTCAGATGAACGTTGACATGAGCTTCAAAACACGTGCCTTCACCACGATCCTCATTCTGTTCTCAGTCTTCACCGCATGCTGGGCTCCGTTTGCCACCTACAGCCTTCTGTCCACCTTCAGTCGTGCATTCTACTACCGGCAGAACTTTTTTGAGATCAGCACGTGGCTGCTGTGGATCTGCTACCTCAAATCAGCCCTGAATCCTCTCATCTATTACTGGAGAATCAAGAAGTTCCGTGATGCCTGCCTTGACCTGATGCCCAAGTACTTCAAGTTCCTACCGCAGCTGCCTGGCCACACTAAGAGACGTATCCGCCCCAGTGCTGTTTATGTGTGCGGGGAGCATCGCTCTGTGGTGTAGTGGAGGACATTTCTGAAGCCTCTTGAATTTCTTTGTATTTCTTATGGAACAGTCTTATCAAGCTGTGATATGTTTGGTCTTTCTTCAAACGGCAGGATGTTTTAGCTGTAAAAGATGAAACAGATGAGAAGGTTTACAGAGCCTGTACATTAAATTGCACAATGTTTTTTATTTACATTTTTTTAGATCTTAATAAAAGTTTGTTCAGTACATATCAGTAAGGTGCTGCTATATTTGGTGAAAATGTGCAATCTTCTGTTTTAAGCCATGAATGTAATATGACATTCACATTTCACATTTCAACATTTTTTTATTTAATTTTATTGTTGATTGTTCAGCTATTCTGGTTTTAATTATTTTCTGTGTGGAAATAAGGAAAAGGCATTTAACAGGTATAAGCATGTTCCAAACTGATAAGTAGTTGACTTTGTGGAAATACATGATTTTTAATGTGAATTTTAAAATTGTGGTTTCCATGCCTGGAACTGAATAAAATCATGGAAATGGATAAAATCAATTCATGAAATTCCTGTTTTATACTCAATTTTATTATTATTATTAATATTTATTTTTTATTTATTTATTTTTTTTAATGTTTAATGTCTCAGAAGTTAGCTGGTCAAAAGGTGGGGGAATCCTGTCAATATTTGTGTACAGTACAAGGTTGTTATACCATATGAACAGCAACTGACCAACTGCTTGTTGCTGACATTCCATTAAAAGTAAACAAAAGCAACAATGACCAACCAACTAGCTGAAGGATATAATTAGAATTTTTTTTGTCAAATGGCAAGCATTTCGGAATAAAATTTTAGCATGGAAAATCAGTCAAGGCCACAGTGAGGTGTTGTTTTGTTTCTACAAGATCTGTCTGAGCCTTTGTATTGTGCCACCTTAATTTTGATGATGATTTGTTTATGAGGCTGCCCAGGCTGGAGGTAAACCCTAAAGCTTTTTGAATCCGAAAGGTAATTTTCCTTTTCTGGTGTCCCTTGTGGGGTTCATTATTTCTCAAGCCACTGCTAATGAGGATGCTGTGGGCTTTAGAAGCTCATCAGAACCAAAGTGTTGAACTCTATTACTTAGCAGCAGTATGTATTGGCAACCAGCTTGTATTATTCAGATTTGGTAGACTCTCTGCTAGGAGTGTTTGTTTTTTGGAGAGGTCGCTATAACATTGACATAAAACATAACTCAGAGGGCTTTTGTAAATTTGTTATGTCATTAAAAATAATTAGATGTTTAAAATCGCACCCAATCTAGAATGGTTATTGTTGGTTTAACCAAATGGTCATGAACAGATATGAGGTTTTCTTTTTAAAGAGGTTTTTAGAGTTTCCATGATGTTAAACATTTTAAAGAGTTTAAGCCAAAATACAGTGTTCTTGGAATATAAATGCTCCACCAAGATGGTCCATAAAATAAAATTATAATGAGAGAGTTGTTTTTATTTAATGTTTAAATGCACAAAGTTGTGTGTAAGTACATGGGTAATTCAAGCTTAAAATTTATATGAATTTTAAAAATGAATGAATATGAATATGCTTCATCAGATTCTATGCACCTGTTGTTTGTGCAAATAACTTAATCAATATCATGAGGATATGTACCCAAAACCTACAAATTAGCTGTTATTAAGCCTTTCATTAAAAAAAATAATAAACAAACACAACGTGATCCTAGAGAATTGGTTAATTACAGACTGATCTCAAATCTCCCTTTTCTGTCAAAAATACTACAAAAGGCATTTCCTTCTTAGAAAGAAATGGTATCTGTGAGGATTTCCCGTCAGGATTTAGACCGTATCATATTACTGAGACTGCTTTTATCAGAGTTACAAATGACCATCTCTTATCATCTGTTCTTGGTTGAATACCTCTATTAGTGCTACTGGTTCTGAGTGCTGCATTTGAAACTATTGACCACAAGATTCTTTTGAGTAGACTACAAAATGATGTTGGCATTAGTGGAATTGCTTTTTCATGGTTCAAATCTTACTTATCTGACCATCATCATTTTATAGCAGTGAATGACAAGATTTATCGATCAAAAGTACAGTATGGAGTACCACAAGGCTCTGTACTAGGACCATTGCTTTTCACACTTTACAAGTCACCCTTGGGGAGATATCAACAAACACGGTGTTATGCTGATGATACTCACTCTATATTTCATCGCAGCCCAATGAAACATCCAAATTGGCAAAAATAACAGAATGCATAGTTGATATAAAAACTGGATGGCTAGTAATTTCTTACTACTGAATTCTTAAAAAAAAAACAGAGGTTTTAATTATTGAACCAAAAACCTCTTCATGTAATACCCTAAAACACTGACTAACAATTTATGGCTGCTCTATTAATTCTTCTTCATCAGTTAGGAACTTTGGTGTACTATTTGAAAACAATGTTTCTAGCAGTTGTAAATAAATAAATATTTTTTATCTTAAAAATATATTTCAATTACAACCTATGCTCTCAATGTCAAATGCAGAAACATTCATTCATGCGTTTATGACCTGAAGTTTAGATTATAGTTATCCTTTATTGGGTGGTTGCTCTGTGCGCTTAATAAACAAACTCCAGCTCGACCAAAATGCAGCAGCTAGAGTTCCCACTAGAACCAGGAAGCACAGCCAGATTCTGTCAACTCTGCACTGGCTCCCTATTGAACAACTAATACATTTAAAAATTTTGCTAATTACTTATAAAGCCCTGAATGTTTTTGCTCCTCAATAGTTGAGCGAGCGCATATCACAATATAGTCCTTCACATCTGCTGCAATCTCAAAACTCTGGCCATTTGATAATACCTAGAATATCAAAATCAACTACAGGCGGCAGATCCTTTTCTTATTTAGCGCCCAAACTCTGCAACAATCAACCTAACCTAACACTGTTCAGAAGGCAAACACACTTTGTCGGTTAAAAACCATGTCTTGATTAAACCCATCTCTTTAACCCTCTGGAGTCGATTAACAATATACAATACTATACCATTCAAAAGCTTGATGTAAATAATATAAATGTAACAAATAAATGTAACTGTAACAAATGTAACAAACAATGCTGTTCTTTCAATTTATCCCCCCTAAAAAGCCTGAAAAATATTCTCAGCTCTTTTCAACATTAATAGTAATAATAATGATAATAATAATAACAATAAATGTTTTTTTTTTTTTTTTTTTTTTTTTTTAGAAAATAAGATTATAAGGATTTCTGAAGGATTGTGTGACTGGAGTAATGATGTAAAAAATTCAGTTTGAAAGTCAGCTTTGATTGTTCTAATAAACTGTTTAACTGCTTTCCCAAGTGGATATTAAATTATGTTGTGGGATAATTAAATATATTCTAAATAAACTACAAACATAAAATTATATACATTTATTTTGTTCTCACATTTTTTCTTGTTACTCTTCCCCTCTCAGTCACAAACCTGACTGAAAGGCTCATTATGCAGCTCGTTATTTGGGCCTTTGTCTTCTCAGGTGTAAATCACAATGATATTCATGATAGTTGATGCCTACTCACATATGACGTTTACCAACAAAAAGTGTCTTATAAAATTTAATTGTTTTCTGTGAGTAAACAAGATGATTTTCACATAATTTAGAAAGAAAAATAGGCTACAAGCTCCAGTTCTCAAAAGTCCCGGGAACCAATGTTCTTTATGTGTTTTTTGCCTTATTCAAGTGATTTAACATTTTTAGTTTTTCACTAGCCACGCATAAAAAATGTTTTCTCAGAAATACAATCATGTACATACATGCATTTCACATATTATTATAGCCCAGTTTGTACTGATTACAGTGAGATTAGACTTTACCCATTTAGATATTTATAAGAAACTGAAAAAAGCACAAATGTCAGGGCATGACAAAACTTCTCCTGGCACCAAAAATACCCTTAGACTCCAGAGGGTTAACCTGCCATACACATAATACATTACATTTCTATAATTTAACTCAATTAAAGGATTATTAGGCAGCATTACTTAGGGCATCTGGGATTACTTCCCATAACACCCGACGTATTCACTACATTTTAAGAAGAATGGCATATACACTAATATACACAGATCAGATGTTGGATCAACACCTAGAGACGACCTCTACAGACCTGAATGTCAGCAGAGACCACGTTATATAAATGAGCCCAAAAGACAGATCCCCTGTGAAGACCTCATCACCTCGACAACCATCGGCACAAGACAACAGAACCAGACAAGACCTCTGTACCTGTGTTGCAGCCTGGAACAAACCACGCCATGCTGGTTTCATCTGGCCAGAGGAGAACTGGCCCCTTATCCATATCTGTCACCAATGGAGTTTTGGTTCCTTGACGCTGTCACCTTTGGCTTGCTTAGTTGGGGACGCTTGACTGATTGCACAGACACTATTGAAAGAGAGCTGAACTGGATCATGACCAGAGGTGGGACTTTCAAGTCACAAGCAATTATTGTGTCCTCTCAAGTCCTCAAAGGGTTAAAATTAATGAGACAATTAAGAGACTAATTAAATGATGATTGTGCACTAGTGATGAACACCTGCTGTTATTGAGAACTACAGTGGCTCAGATGTTGATGTTTTATTGGTTAAAATAATGCAACCATCATGGAGATCAGTGTTTGATTTAGTTGTGCTCTTGACCCTTGACTGTTGTGTTAGATCTTTTTCTGTAGCATTGTATGAGGTCCCGTAAAGCAGAGAGAAGATATTAACTGTCTGTGTGTGATAAGCTAGTAATCGTGATATGGTGTGATTACAGTAAAATTATCAATTGTTTTATTTGAGTTTTGCATAATCAACCCTTCAGTTCAGTAATAGAGTGTCATTCAACAATCCAAAGATAAAGACTATTTCTTGAATTTCAGTCATCATGAGTTATAAACAGAAAAAGCATAAAATCATCTGTTATTGCGAGGTTTGATTCAGCAATGCATTGTAACGACTGGTGAAAGGAGTGGCAGGAAGCAAATGCGAGTTAGTGATCTTTAATGGAAACAATAAAGAAAGTACATGAAGACAGGAACACAGGTGATACTTGGCAGGGGATACACAGTCCGGGAAGATGCTGGTGTGCAGAGGATCCGAAGTGTGGTGACGAGTTGGCAGCAGGAGAGGGTGACACAGGAACTGCAGGGAAGCGAGCCGAGAAGGTAAGTGAAGTATCCAGCAGTGAGATGAGATGAGTGGACTGGGATCCGGGGAGACAGACAATCCAACGAGGAAACAACACAAGGAGAGCAGAACATGAGACACGGAACTGAAATAACGCTCTGACAAACACAAGACGCTAGACAGGGCAATATATATAGGGAGAAGTAATGAGTGACAGCTGCTGCTGATAACAATAAGCAGAGACGCCCACATGAAACAATCAGTATTGGCGCGAAACACACAAACTTCACCCACATAGTGAAAACCCCGAGATCTCTAGGAACGCCTCCTGGTGTTCCCAGAGGGGCCTACCTGCTGATTGTAAACATCAATCAGGGAGTAATCCAGTATGTCCCTAGCAGGTACCCGACTCCTCCGGACCATAACCTTCCCAGTCCACCAAGTACTGGAATCCTCATCCCCTCCGTCTTGAGTCCAGAATCCGATTAACCGAATAAGTCGGCTCCCCATCTACGAGATGCGGCGGTGGGGGAACCGGGGTAGGTGGATTAATGCGTGAATAAAACACGGGCTTAATTTTGGACACATGGAAGGCGGGATGAATCCTCCTGGTATGCCGGAGGTAGTTTGAGGCGGACTGTCACCGGACTAATGATCTTGGTGACAGGAATTGGGCCAATAAATTTGGGAGCTAATTTATTAGAAACGGAGCGGAGCGGAATGTTGTTAGTAGAAAGCCACACTTTTTGACCCACGACATATACGGGAGGCTTCGACCGGTGGCGATCGGCCTTGGCCTCAGTGCGCTCCCTCATCTGGAGCAGAGTCTCGCGGGATCTGGTCCAGTTGCGGTGGCACCGCTGGACGAACGCATAAGCGTAGGGGACCGCGACTTCAGATTCCAGACTAGGAAAAACAGGTGGCTGGTAACCTATGCTACACTGAAATGGAGAAAGGCCCGTGGCTTACACTGGTAACGAGTTATGAGCGGACTCAACCATTCAGAGTTGTTGGCTCTAGGGAAGAAGGATTCTTGGAGACTAAACATCGCAATGTTCTCTCTAAATCCTGGTTGGCTCGCTCAGATTGCCCGTTACTCTGAGGGTGATAACCCGAAGACAGACTAACCGTCGCTCCTAGCAATTTGCAAAATTCCTTCCAAAATTTGGATATAAATTGGGATCCCCTGTCAGAAACTACGTCTACCGGGAGGCCATGTAACCGAAAGACGTGGTCAATGACAGTGACCGCTGTCTCCTTGGCTGGAGGTAATTTGGGCAAGAGAATGAAATGTGCCGCCTTCGAGAACCGGTCCACTACGGTCAAAACGACCGTTATGCCATTAGAGGGCGGGAGGGCGGTAACAAAATCTAGAGCACTATGTGACCAGGGTCTCGAAGGGACAGACAGTGGTTGAAGAAGCCCATCTAGAGGTTGGTTAGATGACTTACCACTGGAGCAAACTGAGCTAGCCAAAACAAAATCGTGAACGTCGCGAGCCATAAGTGGCCACCAGAATCGTTGCTTAACTAAACCCTTGGTTCGGCTTATCCCTGGATGGCAAGCTACATTAGAGCAGTGGCCCCACTGAATAACATCGGACCATAACTCTTCCGGCACAAATAAACGTTTCGGTGGAGATCCGGGCGGAGGCGTTACCCCTTCTAAGGCCGTCTTGACCTTCGATTCGACCTCCCATACGAGTGCTGAGATGACTATATTCTCAGGTAATATACACTCGGGAGTCACCGGGCGTCCGGAAGGATCAAAAAGACGTGACAAAGAATCGGGTTTAACGTTTTTGGAACCCGGGTGGTACGACAGAGAAAAATCAAAATGGCCGAAAAAAGGTGCCCACCGAGCCTGCCTGGAATTGAGTCTTTTGGCAGTTCTAATGTACTCTAAGTTTTTGTGATCGGCCCAAACAATGAAAGGTACCCCTGACCCTTCCAACCAGTGACGCCACTCCTCTAAAGCTAATTTGACAGCCAACAATTCATGTCATAATTACGTTCAGCAGGAGATAAACGATGGGAGAAAAACGCACAGGGATGCATCTTATCGTCTGAGGCAGCATGTTGAGAAAGAACTGCACCTACTCCCACCTCTGATGCGTCGACCTCCACCACGAACTGCCGTGTGGGATCAGGGGCTACTAAGATGGGAGCTGAAACGAAGCGGCTCTTGAGGTTGGTAAATACAGTTTCGGCTGTATTAGACCACCTGAACGGAGTACTGGGGGAGGTCAAGGCAGTCAGAGGTGAGACTAGATGGCTGAAATTACGAATAAAACGTCAATAAAAATTGGCGAACTCCAGAAACCGCTGTAGGGCCTTAAGGGAATCTGGACTTGGCCAATCTATCATAGCCTTAACCTTGTCAGGATCCATATGTATTCCCTCAGACAAGACGATGTACCCTAGGAAGGGAACAGACTGTGCATGGAATACGCATTTCGCCGTCTTGACAAAAAGACCAATCTCAAGTAAACTCTGGAGCACTCGTCTGACGTGTTGCACATGTTCCTGGAGAGATGAAGAAAAAACCAGTATGTCATCCAGGTAAACATATATAAACTGATCTGCCATGTCTCTCAACATGTCATTAACGAGTGCTTGGAAAACTCCTGGCGAGTTGGAGAGCCCGAACGGCATCACCAAATATTCAAAGTACCCTCTAGGGGTGTTAAAGTTTTCCACTCATCCCCCTTCCTGATGCGGACCAAATGATATGCATTACGTAAATCCAGTTTTGTGAATATGGATGCTCCCTGTAACCTCTCAAAAGCTGAAGACATCAACGGCAAAAGATAGGTATTCTTTATCGTGATGTTGTTCAGCTCTCGGTAGTCAATACAAGGTCGCAGAGAACCATCCTTCTTACCAACAAAAAAGAATCCCGCCCACGCTGAAGAAGAGGAAGGGCGGATGAACCTCAATGCCAAGGAATCAGAAATGTATTTCTCCATGGCCTCCCTCTCCGGAATAGAAAGAGAGTAAAGCTTGCCCTTAGGCGGAGACTTACCTGGAACTAAGTCTATGGCACAGTCATAGGGACGTTGCGGAGGAAGAGAAGCAGCCCGGGACTTACTGAACACTTCCTTCAGGTCCAGGTACTCTGCGGGCATTTTTGATAAAACCATGGTCTCCTCCTGAAAGACAGAAACAGACACAGCAGAACAAGCAGAAACCAGACAAGACTCATGACAACTTTCACTCCACAAGGTGACGGTGTTGGAACCCCAATCCACTCGTGGATTGTGTTTGACCAACCAGGGATGACCTAAAACAATGGGTGTGACAGGGGAGTCTATGAGGAAAAAGGCGCTAGACAGGGCAATATATAGGGAGAAGTAATGAGTGACAGCTGCAGCTGATAACAATTAGCGGAGACGCCCAAATTAAACAATCAGTGCTCACGCGAAACACACAAACTTCACCCACATAGTGAAAAACCCAGAGATCAGGCCCGGAGTGGGTAATCGGGAGATTTCCCGGTGGGCCACTATACTTTTGGGCTGGCCGGCTGGCCGAGTAATTTTTTTTTTTTTTTTTTTTTTGTTACGTTTGAGTCTATCTTCTCTTTTAATCACGCTCCGCGTCCGCATTCTAACACAGCAGCGCGCAGCCTCTGCATGGGTTGTACCATATGAGGGAGTTCTCCCCTCCCCTCCCATAGAGTTGGTTGGGTCCATAGCCCTCCAAATCGTTTTCTCAGGAAAGCTACCGCGGCACCGCCGGCGGCTACTGATAGCTGGGCCAGCCCGCTTCAGGGAGGAATGGATGGTAGGAAGAGACCCGGAGGGGCTGAAAAAGCCAGATTAAAAAAAAGAAAGGTATTGGAGGAGGATGCTGCCAAATGTGTTAAGCTTACCGATTTATTTTCAAGAGGACAAAGTCAAACACAAGTGGCAACAGGTAAAGAGAGATAATGTTAGGCCTATGATTAGCATTAGCAACGTAATTATTCTGCTAATACCATTGTCAACTTATTCACAAGCAAAATATAACATTTAATCTAAATATTAGCCTTTGTATCATCCAATACATGACGATTCATAGACTTGGCAAATATTATGCAATTTAATATTGATAACAACTCAAGCTTGAGCTGTGTAGCGTTATGCAGTAAAATTACTTTTTATTATTATTTTATTTTAATTATTAATTATTTTTTGTAGCATCTGAGCAGCAGATAAGCCAGTCCCCTGCTGAAAATGAGGAGGCCTTGATGACTACAGCTACAGGTAGAGAGTATACCAGAGTAAACAATATGAATTAAAGTTATACCTCACGTGTTGTTCAAAACCCTATAACACCTTTTTTGTTCTTGGTCAAAAATGTCCTGTCTACAAAAAAATTGTTTATAAATCACTTGTTTTGCTATATAATCTCCCAATATTGGATTCAATCTTTTTGTCAACTTGTTTTCTTTCACTTAGGACTGGTTTTATATTTCTATTTGCATCTGATTAATCATAGGCCTCATAGCATTTGCAACGCTGCAACATAATTATTCAGCTAATACCGTTGTAGCATTGTCAACCTATTCACAAGCAAAATATAAAATTTAATTAAAATATTTGCCTTTTTGTATCACCCAATACATGGCGATTCATAGACTTTGCAAATATTATGCACATTAACATATTGATAACAAAACTCAAGCTTGATCTGTGTATGCACTAAAATGATCTCTTAATTATTTTTTGTAGCATCTGAGCAGCAGATAAGCCAGTCCCCCGCTGAAAATGAGGAGGCCATAATGACTACAGGTACAGGTAGAGAGGATACCAGAGTAAACAATATGAATTAAAGTTATTTAACCCTCAGGTGTTGTTCTAAACCCTATAACACCTTTGGTGTTCCTGGTCAAAAATGTCTGGGCTACAAAAAAATAGCTTATAAATCACTTGTTATGCTATATAATCTAAATATTGGATTCAATCTTTTTGTCAACTTGTTTTCTTTCAAATAGGCCTGGTTTTATATTTCTATTTGCATCTGATTAATAATAGGCCTCATTTATCTGAGAGTAGGTATCATGTTTTTTGAGTAAAAAAACATTATTTTTGAATAAATTTGGAAATATTAAATAAAATATGGAGAAAAAAAAATTGGCAATGACGGCCCCCATGAGATCTCATTTCAACAAATCCAGCCTACTGTCTAATCTGAGTCTGACACCCCTGGTATATGTCTTTCTGTCCTATTTGTTATGCAATATAGGTGAGTCAGATGCTGAAAGAGCAGATATAGAGACAGCATCCAGTGAGACAACAGCCCTGCAAGAGATTCCAGAGGCACAGGCAGATGCAAGTGTAGATGAGGAAGCCAGTCATTTTGATTATTTTGCTCGTCCTCAAGCACAGGATCTAGACACATTTTTTAATTACCATCCTCAGCAGCCCACAAAACACCACCTACTAGCTAAAGTTTTTCACAGCAAGCATGGCACCAACCGCAAGTGGTTGACATACAGTGAAAAAACACAATCACTGTATTGTTCTGTGTGTTTGGCATTTGCACCTGCTGCAAGTGAAAGTCCTTTCATAAAGGGAGGTATGAAAACATGGAAACATGTTCATCAGCGGATAGAAGAGCATGAGAAAAGTAAGATCCACAGAGACAGTGCTGATGCTTACTTTCTGTTGGCTAAAAGGGCAGATATAAAAAGCCTTCTGGCAGAAAAACAAATGTCTTTACATCATGAGCAGGTGAAGAAGAAGCGTCAGGTGATGGAACGCATAATAGATGTGATAAAAGTCATAGGCAAATGTGGACTTATAAAGCCATAAAAAAGTAGGGATAAAGGGGGGGATAAAGGGGGATAAAGCAGAGGCTGCTTATACACTAGAAGATACTGCAGTCAATCATGGCAACTTTCTGGAGTTGGTAATACTTTTGAGTCGTTATGATCTGTGCCTTCAACAGCACATTAGCAGTTGTATTGAGCAGAGCAAGAAGCATCATGACACTGGTGCAAAAGGTAGAGGATCTCTTGTGACTCTGCTATCAAAGGACATTGTTGGGAAAGTTGTGGATGCTCTCAGCCAGGTCATAAAGGGCACAATTTCAGATGAGGTTAGAGAGGCGGGACTGTTTTCGGTTCAGATCGATACAACCCAAGATTTCACATCAAAGGACCAATGTGCTATCATTGTCAGATATGTCACAGATGCAGTTCATGAGCGGTTGGTTGCTGTGGTGAACTGTGAAAAATCCACTGGTAAACATCTGACACAGCTACTAAAGAACACATTGGACAAACTTGGCATTGATATGGGCATGTGTGTGGGCAACTCCACTGATGGAGCAGCAAATATGCAGGGACCGTATAAAGGGTTCTCTGCATTCCTGTCTGAACAGTCTCCAACACAAATTCATGTCTGGTGTTATGCCCATGTTTTAAATTTGGTACTGGCAGACACAACAGGTAGTGTCATAGAGAGTGCATCTCTCTTCTCACTTCTAAATGATGTGGCAGTTTTCCTCAGGGAGTCTTATAAACGCATGCAGACTTGGGAAGAGACAAGTGAGGACACACATCACAGGAGACTGAGCCCAATAGGGGAAACCAGGTGGTGGGCTAAGGATCAGGCTCTCACTAAGGTCTTTGGGTCTTTTGGTAATCCCCAGGATGCATTGTTTGTTGACCTGCTGCTGACCCTAGCCTCTGTTGAGAAGGATGGGAGTATGAAGTCAACAGTGAGGGTAAAAGCAAAGGGATTAATTGAAAATCTTCTGAAATATGAGATTATCCTTATTGCTCAAACTTTCCTTCGCATTTTCCAACATACATCCCCCCTCTCCAAGTACCTACAGACACACAGAGCTCAGCGTCTGGTTGAGGGGACAAAGGATAACCTCAAAAAATATGTCAGGGACTTTGAGGGAGTGAAAGTGGCAGCTGCTAAGTTTGTGAGTTGGGCCAATGACAAGCTGGAAGAGATGGACAACTATGAACTACTTGTGCAGACTGCACTTCCAGAGAAGCGTGTCCGAAAAAAGAAAAGAATGCCAGGAGAGCTTTTAGATGATGAACCAGTAGCCTCATCTGATTCTGCCTTTGAGGTAAATGTCCATAATGTTATTCTGGACACTGTGGCAGGTAGCATAGATAGAAGGTTTTCAGCAAATGCAAAACTTGCCTCAGATTTTGCTTGTCTTGACCCCAAAAACTTTCCTGAAATAAAGAGAAATGGGCTCCCTAACTCAGCACTCCAGGAAATCAGCAAATGTTTGCTTAGGTTTGATGACAGAGCTACTGTTAGCACATTACAAACTGAGCTTTCTAGCCTGGCATACCAGTGGGACAGACTGAAACAGTCCTCTCTTGAAGGTTATACTGTCAGGACATGTAGTGAGGTGACACAGGAAGGTCAGGAGAATAGTGGCGGACTGCCATATATGGAAGAACCAGAGATGGAACTTGAAAGCAGGACCTGTTCCTCCTGCAAAAACTGTGCCATTTGTGTCCATTTAATACTCTCACAGTATAACCTCCTCAAAGATGCTTATCATGTGATTGGGTTAGCATATAAGTTTCTGTTGACTTTGTCCATCAAGCAGGTTGCATGTGAGAGAAGCTTCTCAACTTTAAAGTTTGTGAAGAATAGGCTACGAAGCTCATTGAGTCAGGACAACTTGGAGGCTTTTATGTTGATGTGCACAGAGAAGGAAATCCACATGTCTATAAGCAATGACACAGTTATTGATAAAGTGGCTGAAACCAGTGCACTGCTTAGGCGGCTACTGATGCTGTAGATGCTGTTGGTGCTGTAAACAGTTAAATTTGCCTGTTTGTGGAAGAGTGTTTCAAATGCATTTTTTATTTCTTTCTTTCTGCTTTTGTTAATTTATCAACCTATCCTTGTGGAATATTTTTTTGTTAACTTATCATCTTAAGTGAATTATTGTTTAACCTTTAAATTATTTGTTTGTTGAACCATAGTATTAATAAAAACTAGTAAAAAATAGTAAGAGCTGAATTGTTGCTTCATTTATCCAATTTGGAAAAAGTGCTAATTTAGAATTCCACCATGGAAAAAGTGGGCCGGTCTTGGGCCTGAAACTCCCGGGCTGAAAAGTGGTCCCACTCCGGCCCTGCCAGAGATCACGGTTTACCAACCGTGACATGCATACATGTTTACTGCGAAAACAATTTTGCAATTGTTTTGAATCAAATTCCTTTGAATTAGTAAAACGGTCAAGAGACTACCTAAAGCAAACCTTGAAGACTTGAAAGTCCCACCTCTGGACATCACTGAATCATCAATGATCTGACTTTAGCTCACAAATTACTCCTTTTTTATTGTATTCTTACATTATTGATAAACTACTTTCCTGTTTGACACTGTTAAGCTGCTTTGATATTTTTGAGTATTATTTAAAGTGCTATACAAATAAAGGTGACTTTAAGTGTTTTCTTATTAGAAGCGTATTTATGTTTAATGGGAGATGATCATTTAGATTTTTTCTTATGAGGTATATTACTGTTTTCACACTCTCAACTTTTGTTGTTTTGACTTAAAAATAATTTACTCATCATCTCCCTGCTGTTCCCATGGCAACAAGAAGAAAAAGTGTCCAAGTCATGAAACCTGGGGGGAAGTTTCCTGAGGCTGCTGGCCAAGCCAACTATAAAGTACAATTCTATGAATATTATAGATGGACGTCATGTTCACATCAAGTGTCCATCAACTCCTGATGCTGAGGAGTACAGGAACCATAACAGGAATTGGTTTTCTATCAATGTTCAGGGTGTCTGCACACCTAATTTTAGAGCTTTCAAACATCGTTGCACATCTGAAAGAATCAACTCACGATTCAAGAATTTTTTTAAACTTTTCATTGGGGGGACAGCATAGCGGACTACTACTAAGTGACAATTGATATGGTCAGGATAACTTTTTTATTCCATCCAGAGGTTGCTCTATTATTCATGCAGCAACATTAATTACAGGATTACAATACACTTATCGGGAAAAAAATTAAATTTCAAAACCTAGTCAAATATATTTCATTTTAACCTTCTTGACATGCTTTCAGAATAATCAGTGGATATTTATAATTGATGACCATTACATGTGTGGTGTTAATTCCTTTTGTGAGAAAATATCCATTTAGCCGACAGCACATTTTAATCAGGTTGCAGGAATGTGGGCGGGTGTGAAATCATGATTATGTGGCTTCTTGTTTGTTTTCTGAATTCATGAGTCCTCCTGTGGATATTTCATTTGTCTATCTATCAGTTCATTTTCTGTACTGTTCTGTCACAGGGAGTGCTGGAATCTGTCCCAGCATTCATTATTTTACATAAAGCAGAACTAGAAGTGGCTTTAAATCTTACATTTTTAATGACCAATTTGTTTGTACCTGATTTTCACTTGACAGAGTGATAAAAGGCTCTTTTTTGAGTTGAGCACATTCTACACAGGATCACTGAACACCACCAGGTCCATGTTTGTTAGACAGACTGCCCAACTCTCTGTGATAGTAAGGTGATGCAAAAATCAGGCGTGTGGTGGTCTGAAAAATGAGGCAATGTTCTCAGTGTTTGGTGGTAGTGTTTTTTATTATTATTATTATTATTATTATTATTATTATTATTATTATTATTAAAAGTAACAGTAGCACTTGTCAAGGGGTGGAATAATATTAAGCAGCAAGTGAACGGTCACTTTTATGGGATGGAACTGAGAAAGAAAAAGGATCTGAGTGATTATGACCAAAGGTTAGACGAATGGGTCAGAGCATTTCCAAACAGCAACCCTTCTAGGGTTTTCCCAGTAAGCAGTAATTAGTACCTAAAAAAGGGGGTGCAAGGAAGTACAACTGGTGACCCAAAGCTGGTTGATGCATGTGTGGAGGGAAGGCTGGTCTATGCAGTCCAATTCCCTGGTAGTGCTAGCATTGCTATAATTGCTGAAAAACTTCATCTTCGCCATGAAGGAAAGGTTTCCGAATGCATCACAGTTTGCATTTGTGGCTGCATGGTCTTAGACCATGAGTGTGCCCTTGATCCCTGTACAATGCTGAACATGCATGTGAGTGTCAAAACTGGACCATGGAGCAATGGAAGAAGGTTGCATGCTCTGATGAATTGTTTTTTTTAGATCAGGTGGATGGCTGGGTGCAAGTGTGCTATTTACCTGTGGAAGAGATGGCAGCAGGATGCACCCAAAGAAGAATCTTTGGGTCTGGAAATTCATGTGGATCTTACTTAAACATGTACCACCTACATAAAGATTGTTGCGGAGCAGACCCCATACACCCCTTCATGGCAGTTGGGTTCCCTGATGGCAGTGGCCTCTTTCAGCTGTAGGCACCTTGACACACTGCAGAAATTGTTCAAAGGAATTGTTTGAAGAACATGATAAAGAGTTCAAGGTGTTGCTTTGGCCTCCAAATTCCCCAGATCTCAATCCAACTGAGCATCTGTGGGATGAGCTGGATCAACAAATCTGATCCATGGAGGCCAAACCTTACACTTTGTAGGATTTATAGGATTTGCTGCTTACGCCCTGGTGCCGGAGACCATGTTCAAAAGTCTTGTGGAGTACATGCTTCACACATTAGAGCTGTTTTGGCATCATGAGGGGACCTACATGATACTAGGAAGGTGGTTTGAATGTTGTGCCTGTTCAGTGTGTAAGTCATATAATATTAGTCATATTCTAATTGAATGTGAGAGACAAGAAAGTTTAACAGAGTTATTTAGGCATATTAGGCATCCGATTAAGTCAATGTGCAAATATAAAAAAAAAGAACATGGTTCAAATTCATTTTTTTTAATAGATTCAAGTACTTTACTACTGTATTTCTTCTGCTTCATTCATTTTAAAAACTTTGATTTCTTTAATTAAAAAGACCACTACATTCGAAACAACAATGCTGTCAAGTCTAAAATGCAGTTAACGTTCACATTTTGTTAATTTTATTTGTGGGCTGTATTCTGATTCTGACAGTTTAATTTTAAAAAAATGTAATCGTGATGCAATATCTTTGTCTTAATGTACTGAAACAGACTTATATTTATTACTTTTTTTTGATGTTATAGATCACCATTAGTTCCCTATACCAAGGTGTTAAATTTGCTTAAAAAAAGAATCTGTAACTGTGATTCCCCTTGCAGTTTGTCATTGGACCTGCTAGTGAAATATCAAAGGTCCCGTTCTTCGTGATCCCATGTTTTAAACTTTAGTTAGTGTGTAATGTTGTTAGAGTATAAATAATATCTGTAAAATTCTAAAGCTCAAAGTTCAATGCCAAGTGAGATATTTTATTTAACAGAATTCGCCTACAACAAACAACCAGTTTGGATACATCCCTCTAGTTCCTGCAGTAATGACATCACTAAAACAGTTTTTTGACTAACCTCCGCCCACATGAATACACAAACAGGGGGGCATGGTCTTGTTGCGCTCGCACGGAGAAGGAGGAAGAGTTGCATTTGAAGAGTGCTTTTATCGCCATGTCATCGAAACGCTGTTATTTTCATCTCGGAGTCCAATCACCTTTTTTTGGGCTTCCCAGGGATGCTGTACTTAGAGATCAATGGTTACAATTTATGTTTAACTCGGTTCCCGAAAATTATAATCCACATGTAAAAAAAAATTTTTCAGCACATTTTGCTGAGGACAGCTTCCTCAATCTCAATCAGTTTAATGCCGGATTCGCCCAAAGATGGAGCAGTTCCCTCTTTGTCTAGAGAAGGCGTTGTTTATGGACCACAACCGGTAAGTGTATTTTATTATTTAAGTTGGTACGTTTAACAGTTTCTGTAACTTATTACACAAAGGGCAACACTGTTTAGCTTTGTTAACTAGATGGTAGCACTGTGCAAAAAAATCGAACCCGATTTTCATTCGCATCTCGTCAGTAAATGCGTTCTGTGATTATAAGTACATTAGGGCTGGATGATAAATCGAAAAGTAATCGAAACCGAAATTCAGTACCTCTAACCGACTTAAAACGGTTATTTAGTTTTTTTAAATCCTGTAATACTTCCCCCTTAAAAGCATACTAGCGCGTGTGTAGCCACATGTCAATGTCAATGTCACCTTTTATTTATTTATATAGCGCTTTAAACAAAATACATTGCGTCAAAGCAACTGAACAACATTCATTAGGAAAACAGTGTCAATAATGCAAAAATGATAGTTAAAGGCAGTTCATCATTGGATTCAGTTATGTCATCTCTGTTCAGTTAAATAGTGTCTGTGCATTTATTTGCAATCAAGTCAACGATATCGCTGTAGATGAAGTGTCCCCAACTAAGCAAGCCAGAGGCGACAGCGGCAAGGAACCGAAACTCCATCGGTGACAGAATGGAGAAAAAAACCTTGGGAGAAACCAGGCTCAGTTGGGGGGCCAGTTCTCCTCTGACCAGACGAAACCAGTAGTTAAATTCCAGGCTGCAGCAAAGTCAGATTGTGCAGAAGAATCATCTGTTTCCTGTAGTCTTGTCCTGGTGCTCCTCTGAGACAAGGTCTTTACAGGGGATCTGTATCTGGGGCTCTAGTTGTCCTGGTCTCCGCTGTCTTTCAGGGATGTAGAGGTCCTTTCTAGGTGCTGATCCACCATCTGGTCTGGATACGTACTGGATCCGGGTGACTGCAGTGAACCTCTGATCTGGACACAGACTGGATCTGGTGGCCACGGTGACCTCGGAACAAGAGAGAAACAGACAAATATTAGCGTAGATGCCATTCTTCTAATGATGTAGCAAGTACATAGGTTGTTATGGGAAGTGTTTCCATTTCTGGATTATCTAATTAATGCAGCCTAAAAATCCTTTAACGGATTTGGATAATAAAAGCATATTAGTATGTTATGTGTATGCCAGGTTAAAGAGATGGGTCTTTAATTTAGATTTAAACTGCAAGAGTGTGTCTGCCTCCCGAACAATGTTAGGTAGGTTATTCCAGAGTTTGGGTGCCAAATAGGAAAAGGATCTGCCGCCTGCAGTTGATTTTGATATTCTAGGTATTATCAAATTGCCTGAGTTTTGAGAACGTTGCGGACGTAGAGGATTATAATGTAAAAGGAGCTCATTCAAATACTGAGGTGCTAAACCATTCAGGGCTTTATAAGTAATAAGCAATATTTTAAAATCTATGCGATGCTTGATAGGGAGCCAGTGCAGTGTTGACAGGACCGGGCTAATATGGTCATACTTCCTCGTTCTAGTAAGAACTCTTGCTGCTGCATTTTGGACTAGCTGTAGTTTGTTTACTAAGCGTGCAGAACAACCACCCAATAAAGCATTACAATAATCTAAACTTGAGGTCATAAATGCATGGATTAACATTTCTGCATTTGACATTGAGAGCATAGGCCGTAATTTAGATATATTTTTGAGATGGAAAAATGCAGTTTTACAAATGCTAGAAATGTGGCTTTCTAAGAAAAGATTGCGATCAAGTAGCACACCTAGGTTCCTAACTGATGACGAAGAATTGACAGAGCAACCATCAAGTCTTAGACAGTGTTCTAGGTTATTACAAGCAGAGTTTTTAGGTCCTATAATTAACACCTCTGTTTTTTCAGAATTTAGCAGTAAGAAATTACTCGTCATCCAGTTTTTTATATCGACTATGCAATCCATTAGTTTTTCAAATTGGTGTGTTTCACCGGGCTGCGAAGAAATATAGAGCTGAGTATCATCAGCATAACAGTGAAAGCTAACACCATGTTTCCTGATGATATCTCCCAAGGGTAACATATAAAGCGTGAAGAGTAGCCGCCCTAGTACTGAGCCTTGAGGTACTCCATACTGCACTTGTGATCGATAGGATACATCTTCTTTCACTGCTACGAACTGATGGCGGTCATATAAGTACGATTTAAACCATGCTAATGCACTTCCACTGATGCCAACAAAGTATTCAAGTCTATGCAAAAGAATGTTGTGGTCAATTGTGTCAAACGTAGCACTAAGATCCAATAAAACTAATAGAGAGATACACCCACGATCAGATGATAAGAGCAAATCATTTGTAACTCTAAGAAAAGCAGTCTCAGTACTATGATACGGTCTAAATCCTGACTGGAAATCCTCACATATACCATTTTTCTCTAAGAAGGAATATAATTGTGTGGATACCACCTTTTCTAGTATCTTGGACAGAAAAGGGAGATTCGAGATTGGTCTATAATTAACTAGTTCTTTGGGGTCAAGTTGTGGTTTTTTGATGAGAGGCTTAATAACAGCCAGTTTGAAGGTTTTGGGGACATGTCCTAATGACAATGAGGAATTAATAATAGTCAGAAGAGGATCTATGACTTCTGGAAGCACCTCTTTCAGGAGCTTAGATGGTATAGGGTCTAACATACATGTTGATGGTTTAGATGATTTAACAAGTTTATACAATTCTTCCTCTCCTATAGAGAATGAGTGGAACTGTTCCTCAGGGGGTCTATAGTGCACTGTCTGATGTGATACTGTAGCTGACGGCTGAATGGTTGCAATTTTATCTCTAATAGTATCGATTTTAGAGGTAAAGTAGTTCATAAAGTCATTACTGCTGTGGTGTTGGGAAATGTCAACACTTGTTGAGGCTTTATTTTTCGTTAATTTAGCCACTGTATTGAATAAATACCTGGGGTTATGTTTGTTTTCTTCTAAAAGAGAAGAAAAGTAATCGGATCTAGCAGTTTTTAATGCTTTTCTGTAGGATATGTTACTTTCCCGCCAAGCAATACGAAATACCTCTAGTTTTGTTTTCCTCCAGCTGCGCTCCATTTTTCGGGCTGCTCTCTTTAGGGTGCGAGTATGCTCATTATACCATGGTGTCAAACTGTTTTCCTTAACCTTCCTTAAGCGTAAAGGAGCAACTTTATTTAAAGTGTTAGAAAAGAGAGAGTCCATAGTTTCTGTTACATCATCAAGTTGTTCTGAGGTTTTGGATATGCGAAGGAATTTGGTTACATCAGGAAGATAACTTAAAAAGCAGTCTTTTGTGTTAGAAGTGATGGTTCTTCCATACTTGTAACAAGAAGTAGAATTTACAATTTTGGCTATATGAATTTTGCAAAGAACTAAATAATGATCTGAGATATCATCACTTGGCTGCATAATTTCAACACCATCAACATCAATTCCATGTGACAGTATTAAATCTAGAGTATGATTTCGACAATGAATAGGTCCTGAAACGTGTTGTCTAACCCCAATAGAGTTCAGAATGTCTATAAATGCTGATCCCAATGCATCGTTTTCATTATCAACATGGATATTAAAATCACCAACTATTAAAACTTTATCTGCAGCCAGAACTAACTCGGATGTAAAATCACCAAACTCTTTAATAAAGTCTGTATGGTGCCCTGGTGGCCTGTATACAGTAGCCAGTACAAACATAACAGGGGATTTATCATTAACATTTGTTTCTTTGGATAATGTTATATGAAGTACCATTGCTTCAAACGAGTTATACTTGAAGCCTGCCCTCTGAGAAATCCTGAAAACGTTGTTATAAATTGAAGCAACACCTCCACCTTTGCCTTTTAGACGTGGCTCATGTTTATAACAGTAATCTTGGGGGGTGGACTCATTTAAAATAATGTAATCATCAGGTTTTAGCCAGGTTTCTGTCAAACAGTACATCTATATTATGATCAGTGATCATATTATTTACAAAAAGTGTTTTCGTAGAAAGGGATCTGATATTCAATAAGCAAATTTCAATAGCAAAAAATATCCCACCTTTAACAGTCTATCTCAACCGTCTGGCTGAGGCCAGTCTAATAAGATGCTCAGGACAGTTGACAGAACGCTGCTGCGTGTCGTCATGAAAGCGTATCATTTTCATGTGTTATCAAGCCTTGCCACTTGCTAATTTAACCATTCAAAAGACTTTAAAGCATTCAAACACAAGACGTGGAAAAGCTGAACTGAGCAGCTGGTAACTCGCGCTGTGCTCGGTGCGCATGCAGAGAGAGAGCCGCGTCTCACAGACAGTAACACTGAACTGAGCTCTCCTTTGCGGAATTGCTAATGCAACCTTTTCACACCACAGACTGAACACAAATAATCATTGCTTGGTAATTGGCCAACAAAGTATTGACTGTTGTCTGAAGTTTTGTTAGATAGAAAGATATGTAATGGATTACAAAGTTATCTGAAATTATCAAGATGAATTTGTTTTGACAGTTTAACTGTGAGTTCTTGTCATATTTTATTACATTATATTATTATTATATTTTATTTTTCTAAACTATAGCAAATAAACTGATAATGTGAGAAATGTTGAAGGTGTCTGAATAAATTTGGTTTGACTGTATGTTTAATTTTTACAGTGCTATTTTACATTTAATTATTCGGTTTCTGTACCTGGACACTTACAAACTTGAAAAAACGTAAACACTGTGTAAATAGCACAGACAAATAAACAGAACGAACATACAAATTAAACACTTTCAAACAGGGCCCACTGGTACAACCTGAACCGGGGCCCCGCTGACCCCAGCTACGGCCCTGCTTACAGTACAAACCTTGTCAGTGAACTATGAGGGCAAAAAAAAAAACCGAAACAAAATAATCGTTCATTAATCGTAATCGAGGTAAAATGTTCAATTAATCGAGGTTTTGATTTTAGGCCATAATCGCCCAGCCCTAAAGGACATCTCCAGCATGTGCGTTCAGAGCAGGATTGCCAGGTGTTCAAAACAAATCCTGCCCACTTGCTTCTCAAAACTACTCCAAAACTAGCCCAATCACGTTTCCGGGAGGGCAGCGCACACTCAGCTGGTGTCGAATCACAACACAGGAACCGCTGGCACAATCAGAACTCGTTACGTATTCCTGAAGGAGGGACTTTATAGAACAAGGAAGTCATCAGCCCGTTTTTATGACAGTGAAAACAGCGGTATACAGATGAATTGTGTGAAAAATACTGTGTTTTTTACAAGCGAAACATGAACACATGTTATATTGCACACTGTAAACACAATCAAACCTTAAAAAAAAAAAAACACGAAAAACATGACCTTTAATAATCACAGTGCTGCTTAATGTTCTCTGGCTAAAATGACAACGATCTTCTCATTTTACTACCGTCCAACATTTTTGCAAAACTTTGTATTAGATTATGAATTGGCAATGAGAGTCATGCTAGTACTTACAGAAAAATTACATTTATTTAAGCAAATAAATAATTGCCAATGATTAGCAATATGTAGATGATTGTACCACTTTATTCTTGAATGTGTCCTATGTAACTACGGTCCTATGTAACTACTATCTCAAATTTTGACATTTAGCTGCTAGAAATTAAGGATGTTTTGACATCTACAACTTAACCTGTACATGTGACATACACAAGATCTAAAACATTAGTTTAAATGTTGTACATTTATTTATTTTGGTCATCTTTTTTTGTCCTGCAAATCCTTACAATCAGAAGTGTGGCTAACTCCACCTGAGCTGTAGAGGCACAGTGATAACAGATGTTAATTGAATTTATTTATGGATCATAGACAAGCTGCAATTCAAATGTTTGCAAAATTGAGAAATATGTCCAAAATGTTTATCATTCTCAGCCTGGGGTGATGGGCTTTGGGGGGAAAAACACTTCTGTCAGTAAAGGAACAGAGATGACATCACTGAATCCAATGATGAACTGCCTTTAACTATCATTTTGCATTATTGACACGGTTTTCCTAATGAATGTTGTTCAGTTGCTTTGAAGATTGAATTCAATCCATTTATTTCACACATTTAAAATTAGAGCTCTAATACATAATGTAACAGGATACATTAACGGCTGGGGTTGTTTGCGTTACTCAGCGACAGATGTTTTTCTCTGAAAAAGGAGGATGTCTTTAATGTCTCTGGTGAGATTGTGGAGCTCTTTCTGAAGGTCTTCCATCTCATCAGAAACAACAGGGCCGTCTTCAGCTCCTTCCCCCAGATTGCTCTTCTTCTCCTGGCCGTGACTCTGTTGTACTAGCTGCTTGACCACCAGACTCTGGTACTGAGACAACAGCTGGTGCTGCTCCTAAAACACACCCAGACAAATATGTAGCCTCTTCATATTCATTCTTTTAGGATGTGATATAGGGTTTTGTTTAATTAGAAATTGCATTTTCAAATAAAAAAACAGGACTGCTAACTAACTATGCACAAGCATATGGTTCACTTCATTTTAGTATTTATATTTAGCATTGTTTTTCCCTGTTTTTCCATCACAAAAAGGCCAGTTGAGAACTACCATTTAACAGACCATGTACAATGACTTTGTCTAATACTTGTCTCTATTATTTCAGGTTTGTGTTTTTTTTGCACAGCTGTATTTTACTGTGGGTTTAGGGGACACATGTTTACCTTAGAAATCTTGCTTTGCAGGAAGCCAGCCGATGATATGTGGTACACAGTGTCCAGGTGCATGCAACATGCAGTGTGTGAAGAGCAAGACGCTGGTCAGATGAAGCACAAGTGCAGGGTCTTCTGTATCCCTCAACAGCTCAGACAGAGCCTGACGGTGCACAAAGAGAGCCTGTCTGCACAAACACACACACACACACACACACACACACACAAAACAATGTACACCTTGTTAAACAATGACTGCATTTGCTTCTAAATAGCTAGTTATCAAAAAAAAAAAAAATGCATTATATGTCGGCATGAAATGAATATTCACCTGATCTATTTTCTAAATGCAAGTCATATGTTTTATTGTGAACAATTCATCTGTGAATCAATTCATACATTCCTTTCTTTTTTTATGTTTTGACCTTGGTTACAGGACTTTCTGGTGAAAATGCAGGACTTCCTCAATCATCTTTCTCCACTTTGTCAATGCATAGAACCCACACTGTACGTATTTTTTGATAATCAGTTACAATCTTATGCAATAAAAGATGCTAATTCCTTTACATCGCTACATTTGCTGATTTTGACTGCAACTTTAGTTGTCAATTTTAATGACAACAAATTTGAGCGTTTGATACATGGTTTCCTGTGACTGTAATTTTAATTCCTGTGGTTTATTTAAACCATCTCTTTGCATTTATCAGCAATTAATCACAAATGTGTGTTTTCAAATGCTGTTTGTTTTTAAAATAAATAATGTGATCAAAAACTTTCCACTTAGAGTGTTAAACTTTATTAGAAAACAAACAATAATGATTTAACCATTAAGAATATATTATAATTATTCAAATTAAATACATAAAAGTAGTCAATGCAATGCAAATTACTCCTTATTTCCTACATTTGATTACTAAAGAACAGAAACTTTAGTGATTAATGAAGAGGCAGTATTTGAGAATGGAAATAGTTCAACCTTTCTATTTTCTTGTCGCCTTTCTTCACACTGTAAAAAAAAAAAAAAAAGCGTCAACAAAAAAACTTATCGCAAGCGCTTTTTTGAGTAAACTTAACCAACGGGGACTAAAGTCCACCCAACTTAAAATAACTTAATATCACAAGTTGTCACACATAAATAGTCATGTTAACCTAAAAAATATCAAAACAAAATATTTTTTGTTTACTGAACACAAGGCCTATTATCTATAAGCATACACAATTTTAAAGTGAAAAGTGACATTCAGCCAAGTATGGTGACTTATACTTAGAATTCAAACACACTGTGAACACACACCAGAGCGGTGTTCATCATTTACGCTGCAGCACCCGGGGAGCAGTTGGGGGTTCGGTGCCTTGCTCAAGGGCACATAAGTCGTGGTATTGCCGGCCCGAGTTTCGAACCCAACACAAGGGTTAGGAGTCAAACTCTCTAACCACTAGGCCACAAATTGATTTTATTAAAATAGTCTAAATAAATAAAAGACCATAACACGGGTCAAATAACTTTTTTTTTTTATTGAAAGTTTGTGTCCAAAGCACAAGGACATACCAAGTCTTGTATATTACCTTCTTTACTCAATGCATTTTACACTGAACTCAACACATGGTACATAATGCATGTTAAATAAATCCAGTGTTAATTATACCTTCATACGTTAGCAGTCTTGTGGCATGAAGTCACATGTATTTAACATTTTTGTTTGTTTTTAAAGGAACTATTACGTGAAATTTACTATATTGCGTATTTGAACATCAACCTAATCCACTGGGCAAATCAGCTTTTTTGTTCTTCTAAGCTATAAGAACTGACTAGTCTGTCACATTTTCTCCATTAATTTTATTGGAACATCTGTGGAATCATCTAGAATGGATTTAAACATGACACTCTACTCTCTTAAGCATAATCAAATTATTCAATTATTAATAAAAGCATGCAGTAAGCAGGAGATGTGTTTTTGAACTGAAATCTGCCCAGTTCTGTCATCAAACATACCTTTCCATTGAGACTGTTGTGTAGCTTCATCAGAGGAGATTTAACTTCATCTGAGAGCTTTGCCAGAATCTTCAGCCTGATCTGCAACACAGTAACAAACACA